>NC_072437.2:52407500-54907500 GCF_028878055.3 Symphalangus syndactylus
CATTTTACAGATCTACCTGGGACTAAAAATGTAAAGAAATCTAGGATATGTAGTTTATGTTTTCTCCTCTGTGAGGCACAGGTATCCGTAGAAGGGAGAATAATGATATAAAATTGAATCAGGTAACCTATTACATGATTCCAATGTATTTCAACTGAAGCTAACTTTACTATCAGCTGACAGGTAGATATTAGACCCAGATCTGGCATACTGGATACACATCTTTATCCATAAGTTTCAGGTCCAATGTGAGCCAACATCAAAGTTTGAGTTTGAGTCTGTGTAGAGTGGAGTTCTTGTTACTTTTTCATCTCCTGAATTTGAAGATGAAAACTTAGACCTTCTGGAAACCATACTGCAATATCGAATATAGGGAAGAGGTCTAACTAGCTCCTTAAGACATAATTAGTTAAGACATAGTTTAATCCTGTGGAACTAGCAATCAGCAAATATCACCTGTCACCTCTCAGTTATGTGAACCTATGTATATAATGTGTCATTGGTTCAGGTGAGTAACATTGGTCAATGGATAGAAAATAAAACACAGAATCTGACCAACATGGCCATAACATTCCATCTATCTATCTATCTGTCTATCTATCTATCTATCTATCTATCTATCTATCTATCTATATCTATCTATCTATCAAGCATTTTGCAAGTGACATTTCTGTTGCAGTAAAGATAGAGACAAAAGTTTGTTATTTAAAATTGCAATCTGTTAAAGTGAATGTAGGAAAAGTCAGGAGTTACGAAAACACAGTTTTAAAAACTCAGATTAAAAAATCTTAGGTCATAGTCGATGGAATAACCCAGACTATGATAAGAGTCAGCTGTCCTCCTCCAAACACATCACAAGTACGTGAGTCACTATAAAAGAAAATAATAAATGGAAATAGAAAACTATAAAATTATTTTACATTAGTAGATACACACACAGTCTTAAATAGTACTAAATTGAGTCCTAGAAGACTTAAAAATCAAAGTATATCAGAACTTCATAAAAATATAGATAATTAAATATTAGGCAATTATTTAATAATTTAAAAACTATTGGTTAAAGGAAAGAATCTTCAAATATTCAGAAGGGGAAGTGTTAAAAATAATTTTATCAATTAAAAACTCTTAAATGCAGGGAATAAGGAGGGAGACATTTTTCTTGAAAAATAATATATACTTACTTTGAGCAAATTTTATTGAAGTTATTTGTAAAATAAATAGAAATATAACAATTAACATAATGGTCATAAAGTAATCAGCATTACAAGTTTTATTCAATATAATTTCTTATGCATAGCTAATTACTCCAAAGCCGTTCATGGCATTATCTTCTTCAAATATGCTCCCTGTGGTGTATAACAAGGTCCCATGTGTACATGTGTATGTTTTGTCAAAAAAAAAATGCACTGGACAAGTTCCAAAGGCAAGGAAAACAGTATTCAAGACTATTGCAATAGGTGAGAGAGATTAAACTGAACTCTGCTGAATCAAAAGGCAGGAGAGTTTTTATGAGCTGGGATGAATTAGTGATAAAATAATGGAGGACACTAGAGGGGAGGTTGTTGAAGGTAATTGGGCCATGTGTGTTTGCTAACTGGTGCTTGTAGAAGTTAGGCTCCTCCTCTGCCATAGAGACTGGGAGATAGGTACACTATCTTTTTCCCTACATATTCCTGAGTTATAAAACTGACAAGATGCTGGAAGAAGATAATGTACATATCAAACGGGCAAAGAAGGAATACACAATGGACATGTTCTAAAGTAGATATTACAAGAAAAGAGAGACAAAAGAGACAAGCCAATAGGGTGAAATCTTTCTAAATTTTAGTCAAGATGAAGGGAATGTTATGGCTCTGTTGGTGAGATTTTGTGTTCTGTTTTCTATCCATTGTTACTCACCTGAATCAATGACACATTATATTGATCACAATGACTGTATGCCAAACTTTGAGATCAATAAAAGTTACATTTCTGCCCTTCTTCATAATCTTCATCATAAAACAAACTATTCTTTCACCTTTAATTTTTCATGCTACCTTAAAAAGGTATATTGAATTAAATTACAATTATTTAGAATATATAAATTACTGTTCTTTTAAGTTCAGAGGTTCGTGTGCAGGTTTATTAAATGGGTAAACTTGTGTCATGTGGGTTTGTTGTATAGATTACTTCATCACCCAGGTATTAAGCCTAGTACCCATTAATTATTTTTCTTGATCATCTCCCTTCTCCTACCCTCTACTATAAAGGAGTCCCCAGGGTCTGTTGTTCCCTTCTATGTGTCCATGTGTTCTCAGCATTTAGATCCCTCTTATAAGTAAGAACATGCAGTATTCAGTTTTCTGTTCCTGCGTTAGGCTGCTAAAGATACTGGGCCCTAGTTCCATTCATGTTCCTGTAAATCACATGATCTCATTTTTTTGTTTGTGGCTGTATAGTATTCCATGGTTTATTATGTACCACATTTTCTTTATCTGGCCAATATTGATGGGCATTTAGCTTGATCCCATGTCTTTGCGATTGTAAAGAATGTTATAATGAACATACGCATGCTGGGTCGAATGGTATTCCTGTGTTTAGGTCTTCGAGGAATCACCAGATTGTATTTTACAATGGTTGAAATAATTTACACTCTCACCAACAGTGTATAATCTCCTTTTTTGTCTGAAATCTCACCAGCATCTGTTTTTTTGTTTTTTTTTTTACTTTCTATTAATAGCCATCTGACTAGTGTGAGATATCTCATTGTGTCTTAGATTTGCATTTCTCTAATGATCAGTGATGCTGAGCGTTTTTCATATGCTTGTTAGCCACATGTATGTCTTCTTTTGAAAATGTCCTTTGCCCACTTCTTAATAAGGTTGTTTGTTTTCTTCCTGTAAATTTGTTTAAGTTCCTTATAGATGCTGGATGTTAGGCATTTATTGGTTGCATAGTTTGCAAAAATTTTCTCCCATTCTGTAGGTTGCCTGTTCACTCTTTTGACAGTTTCCCTTGCTTTGCAGAAGGACTTCAGTTTAATTAGATACTATTTGTCAATTTTTGCTTTTGTTGTAATTGCTTTTGGCATTTTTGTCATGAAATCTTTGCCCATTCCTGTGTCCAAAATGGTATTGCCTTCATTGTCTTCCAGGGATTTATAGTTTTGTATTTTAAATTTAAGTAGTTATTCCATCTTGAGATAATTTTTGTATATGGTGCAAGGAAGGGGTCCAGTTTCAGTCTTCTGCATATGGCTAGCCAGTTGTCTCAGCATGACTTATTGTACAGAGAATCCTTTCCCCAGTGCTTCTACTTGTCAGGATTGTAGAAGATCTGATAGTTGTGGATATGAAGACTTATTTCTGGGCTCTCTATTCTGTTCCATTTGTCTATGTGTCTGTTTTTGTACCAGTGTCATGCTGCTTTGGTTAATGTAGCCCTGTACTACAGTCTGACCGAGAGTAATGTGATGCCTCCAGCTTTGTTCTTTTTACATAAAATTACCTTGGCTATTTGGATGTCTTTTGGGGTCCATATGAATTTTAAGATAGTTTTATTTCGTAGTTCTGTGCAGAATCTCAATGGTAGTTTCATAGAAATAACATTGAATGTATAAATTCCTTTGGGCAGTGTGACCATTTTCACCATATTGATTCACCCTATCCATGAACATGGAATGTTTTTCCATTTTTTTGTCATCTCTGATTTCTTTGAGCAGCAATTTTTAGTTCTCCTTTTAGACATCTTTCACCTTTGTCTTCAGTTCTTTTCCTAGGTATCTTATTCTTTTTTTGGCAATGGTGAATGGGACAGCATTTCTGATTTGGCTTGCAGCTTGACTGTTGTTGCTGTTTAGGAATGCTAGTGATTTTTGCACACTGATTTGGTATACTGAGACTTTGCCAAAGTTATCAGTTTAAGGAGCTTTTGGGCTGAGAGTGTGGGGTTTTCTAGATATAGGATTATGCCATCTGCAAACAGGGATAGTTTGACTTCCTCTCTTCCTATTTTGATGCCCTTCATTTCTTTCTCTTACCTGATTGGCCTGGCCAGGACTTCCAATACTATGATTAATAGGAGTAATGAGACAGGGCATCCTTGTCTCGTGCTGGGTTTCAAGGGGAATGCTTCCAGTTTTTGTCCATTCAGTATAATGTTTTCTGTGGGTTTGTCATAGTTGGCTCTTATTATTTTGAGGTATTTTCCTCAATACCCGGTTTATTGATAATTTCTAACATAAAGTCACGTTGAATATTGTCTAAATGTTATTCTGCATCTATAGAGATATTGATGTTATTTTTGCTTTAGTTCTGTTTATGTGATGAATCAAATTTATTGATTTGCATGTGTTGAACCAAACTTGCTTGGTAGATATTTCTCTATCCCTTTATTTTGCGGTTATGTGTTTCACTGCATGTGAAATGGGTTTCTGGAAGAAACCAATGGATCTTTGTTCTTTATCCTACCAATGGATCTTGGTTCTTTATCCAGTTTGCCACTCTGTGTCTTTTTTTAATTGGAGCATTCAGCACATCACCTCTCCAGCAAGGATATGGTGGAAATAACAAAAATAGAACTCAGAATATGGATAGGAACAAAGATTACTAAGCTATCAGAGTACATTGAAATTCAATCCAAGGAAGCTAAAAATCATGATGAAACAATGCAAGAGCTGACAAGACAAAATAGCTGGTATAAAAAAGTACATAATAGATCTGACAGAGCTGAAAAACACACTACAATAATATCTTTTTTAAATATATATTTTAAAAAATACCCATATTTAATCAGCATCATGAAAAGCTAATTTATTACATGGCTTTTAAATATGTTTTAATTAAATGGCTTCCCTTGAGTAGGATAACACTACTTATCTAGTTGTCTATTTCAGCATTGTAACTTCAACACTAATTAGGATCAAATCTACATGTATCAACACTAACCTTGAATGTAAATGCCCCCAATTTGAAGATATTGAATATATAAATTACTTTAACAAAATGCATATTTTATAATGCTTGTTCTTGAAAATTATATGTCTGTATTTGTTTACATCTCTATTTATACTATCTTATAGATATACTTTTTCTATAAAATTCTTAGAGGTATTTTTACATATATACAATAAATTTCTTGTTATTGCTTTTGTTTAAAATTAATTACTAAGGTGTTGTTGAAGCAAAATTATTTAAGACTGATAAACATTTGAAACTCTTACTAGTTATGTTAGCAAAAAGTTCTTTTTGTTTATAAGCAAAATGTTGCTTCCTAAAAAATATTGTATTTCTCTAATATTTTTATTATTTAGAAATTGTTTTATATTGATTTCCAAATATTTTAAAGGCTTCGTGTTTTAAAACTCTTCTTTGAAAATAATTTAATATATTTTCTAAGAAGGTGTGTGTGTGTGTGTGTGTGTGTGTAAAACTGTCACTGCCTAAAGTAAAAACGTACTATTATATCTTTTTATTTGAAACAGGATTATACTGGCTTAATAATACTCTGGATATGTCTTTATATGTGCCTACATGCACACATACGTACTTCAAATAAGAATGAGAAAATTAAATAATAATGATTTTGTTTACAAATAGTTATTGCCATGTAAGTCGTGATCTCATGTTGGGATGTCAAAATAAAACATGGCATATCGGTTGACAACAAGCACATTTAATTCTAACTCTGTTGAATAGCAATTTTAGAGTAGGAATATTCAAATTAATCTGAGCCATAATGTGTAACAAATTTAAGCAGAACTTTTAGCACATCAGTACCTACTTAATTATAGTATTGTTGTTATAATTAATGTCATTGTTTTCTACTGGACATTGATCTTCCACTTTTAATGCTATTTTTTTCCTCTGTTAACCTGAGAAAGAATTAGAAAAGTCAAAAATCTCTTTTTCTGAAAAGGACAAAATGTATCTTTAAGGACATTAAAACTTTATAACCCTAATTTATCAATGCTGCTAAAATACATAAACTCTTCTCTGCTCATAAACTTGAACACTTAGGCTAAAAGAAAAGTTAAAGCACTGAATTGTGTCCCTCATTCATGAGATGCCAAGGAATCATAGGAATTTTGCCAAATTCCAGATGGCATACTGCAAATAATGAGTGCAGCCATATTTAGTACCATTGATTATTTTCAAGTGAGAAGGAATACCCTGTACTGGAAGATAAATACTTTAAAAAAACATAAAATGTTCAATGTTATTGTGGAAAGACAATAAAAAATAAAAACAAACATTGATCTGCTCCTTGGTGTTGAAGTTACAATGCTGGAATAGACAACTAGATAAGTAGTGTTATCCTACTCAAGGGAAGCCATTTAATTAAAACATATTTAAAAGCCATGGAATAAATTAACTTTTCATGATGCTGATTAAATATGGGTACATTTTCCATAGATCACACATATGCAAATAAAATTTTGGGAAAAATTTAAAAATTTGAGTAATGTTGAGAATTGTTTTACGGTTTATTTTCTTTATGCTTGTTTTGCTGAAATCTTTATTCCATAAATATCTTACAAGTTATTATTTAGATTATCTAATGCATAATATCAGCAGGTCAAAATAATTATTAGGTTGGTGCAAAAGTAATTTTGGCCATTACTTTCAATGGCAAAAACCTCAACTACATTGCAAGATATTTACCATGTCTTTCTCAAAATATATTTTGTGTGTGTGTGTTTGTGTGTGTATCTCTATGTGGGTTTATTTTATTGCTTTAGATTTTGCTATCCATCTTATACATAATACTAATGAGGTGCTTTTTTTCCTCTCAAACTTAATGCAATACTTATATACAGATCTCATTCAACAATTATTATCTCGTGATTTTAAACAGATTCACGTGCCAGCAAAGAAAAGCATCTCCCAATTTCCAGATGTGTTTTAACTCTTAGATTTTGAGATTTGTCTTACTTTAAAATGGTCAAAATGTAAATGAAGTACTTTCAATATCATTAATCAGAGCATAAACGTAATGAATCTTATCTAGAACTGACTAACCAGAATGGTGACCTTTTGGAGGCATTTATTTATATATACACATATATATGTACATATATACATATGTATATGTGTATATGCATATATGTTTATTCCTTTATGTATATGCATATATGTGTATTTAACATACCTATGTATATATTTTATACATATACATACATATATGTATATATAATATTCATATTTCATAAATACTTTAAAAAGTATGTTAGCATAACCCGCTCTGTGACTGATACAGTGGACCCCAAATTACTGTTTTTGCAACAATTTTCCCTATTTCTTTATCTACAGAAAACAGCTCAGAGGCAAATTTAGCAAAGACAGTTTAATGGGTGAATTCCATGCCCCTTAGGCAGTTTTTATATCAGTATCCACATTATAAAGGCATGACTTATGTGAAGGCCATTGAGATTTCTATTGTTAGAATAGTAATTTGTTTCAGGGCAGAATGACTAGCAATTCTTATACAGTCTGTGAGCTATGGCAGCAATAATAGGAAAACATTCACATGGTCCATTTACAAGATGAGGTTGCATGAAGTCCATCTGATTACATGTAAGTGGTTATTAGAATAGGTTCTCAAACAAGAGTCATAAGAGAGCTACAAATTTTTCTGCCATCTATTTTCAAGCCATTTTATGAGAATTGTAATTTCATGCATATTGGGCACTTCATTGTCATTGAATTTGGAACAAAAATAAATGGCACATTCACCGGCCAGTTACAGACTTCTTGGTTCAAGTGTCAATGCAGGCTGTACTATTATAATAACAAAGAAATATTAGAACAGGAAAATAGCTATTGATGACAATCACTTTCTTTTTGACTCTATAAAATAAGAATGTTAATTCACTACATATATCAGAAGCTCTTATGAAGTTCTAAAGACAGACATGCTTTGTTATAAGAAAGGCATGCTGTAATTTATCAACATAAAGCCTCAAAGTGTGTAAGTCCTTGGGTGGCTGCAAAAGAAAACTGCAAACGTGCACATACAAAACTAATCAGAGTATTCATGTAGAAAGACAAATTTAAAAGAACATTGTTTTTGTCATGCCAAGACGCAAACATCTACATTACTTAGAATATGTTTGCTTATTCATTCATTCTGTTTTAAGACCTCTCTCCCCGACAGTGATCCAAAGGCAAAGTGAACTCACAGAGAGTGACTCCTGAAATAGTGAGAGCTCCTGTGGTTTGAAAAAGGCTTCCAGTTGGCCTGAGTAAGGCACTACTGAAAATTATTACCTGAAAGTATAAGTTGAAGAATCAACTGTAAGCTTTCAGAATTCCATTGTAAAAAAATGCTCTTAGGGTTGTATTTATCTATTTTTATTTATGTATTTATTATAATTTTTAATTTTGGGGATTACATAGTAGGTGTATATGTTAATGGAGTACAGGAGATATTTTGATAAAACCATATAATATGTATTAATCACATCAGGGTAAATAGGGTATTCATCATGTCAATCATTTATCATTTGTTTGTGTTACAAACATTCTCATTCTACTCTTTGAGTTATTTAAAAATGTACAATAAATTATTGCTGACTGTAGGCATGCTGTTGTGCTAGCAAATACTAGATCTTATTCATTCTTACTATATTTTTGTACCCAATAACCATCCGCATTTCCTGTTCCCCCACACTACCTTTCCCATCCTCTGGTAACCATTATTTAACTCTCTATCTCCATGAGTTCAACTGGCTTAATTTTTGGCTCCCAGAAATAAGTGAGACCATGTGGTTTGCCTTTCTGTGTCTGGCTTTACTTAGATGTTAATATTAACCAAAAGTTTCCATTAAATGTATGAAATTAAGTTTTAGTAGTTTAAAAATGCATAAACATATCAAGGTGTAGTTACTTCAACAAAATGTGATGTTAAGGGAATAATTGGTTAAATATTTTATAAATTTATCTTTTATTACAGATATATTTTTTGAAAACATTTATATCAATTATCTATTCAAGAGAAAAATTATGTATTCAATTTACTTATGGCCTGAATTATTAACACCAAAACTGCATTTTAGTTGCATAACTGAACCAATAAGCCTTCAAATTGTTAAGATGGAAGGAAAAAACAAAGTTAATTTTTAAAATATCTTCTAAATAAACACCTAAAGCAGTCAGAATCAATAGAGAGAATAAATTCAATACAGAGGGTAAAAAATGTACAGTGTTCTGGAATATTTACTTCAAACACCAAAAGAAATTTGATATGAAAATGACAAGTGGTAAATCTAAATTAAAATCCTAGAATCCAAAAATTTTAGAGACAAATAGAAAGCAAATATTTTGCTACTTTTGCAGCTGCTAGGAAAAAAAAAACACCTTTCTAGAACCCAAACAGAAAAATATATATTTTTTCCATCTATGGTAATTTTAGTGTCCTCTCAAAAGATAATATAATAGAACAGATACGTCATTTTCTTAGAGCTAGAATAGATATCAAGTTTTCATCTAGATAATCTTTCATAATTTTGGTAGATAAAGTATATCTTCCTTGCTTCCACAGATGAAATAATCAAGATTCAGAAAGGCCACCTAGCCTATCTAGTCACTAAGTGGAATTTTCCTAAGATCAAAAGATATCTATTATTTCTTTAATGTGCACAGAAACAAGAAAGGTGAATTAAAGTAAATTTTACAGTATGAGTATAATTGTTTTAAAAAATATCTCATCTAAAAACTTAATTTTCTTTTTATTTTTTCTATGATATATATTTAATGTTACTTTTAAATAGCTTAGTTCAAAATTTAAAAGCTCGTATGTACTCTAGGTACATATTTTAGGTACGTACTTTAGGTACCTGTATTTACGTAGTCCTAAATTTGCACATAATTATATGCATTTGGTAAATGTTCAGTTAAAATAAATTGTAATTAAATAATTAGCATGCACAATCAAGTTCAGAAATATAAACGACCTCTCAAAATATAAGTAAATATTTTTCAGTATAAAAAATGTCAAGAAGAAACTCCTTTGCTTATGTTACGTTTCTACTAAAATCTCCAGATGACTAATACACAGAAAAAATTCATGAATTTCCTAAGATCATAATCAATTTATACAAACCTTTTTGGCAAATATATTAAAAAAATGATTGAATTATTTACTAGTCTGGATATCTCTGTAATGACATAGAAATTGTTGTTTTCTATAACAAATCAATCAAAACCAATATCTAATATGTTAACAACTTTGAAAATATATTTTCTATGGGAAACATAATTTAAGACCAGCTTACTTCGTTGACTCCCTTGAAATTAGTCCTACAATGGAAAAAATATCACTTCCATATTTTACAAGTGTACTGAAGCAGGCACAAAGAAAAGGTGGTCTTATTTTACCAATTGTTGAATAAAAATGGGAACTACAGTTTTACCTAAGCTATCCTTTTTTATATCTTTAAAATTAAGTAGCATTCTGTTTCTTTTCAAGTACAATAATCACTCTTTTTTTAGTACAATAATCAATACAGTAAATAACTGAAAATATCAAGATGAATTTGAAAATTGGAATTTTTGTACCTATAGAAAATTTAGCATATATTAAATTATAAATGAGCATACTATTTCTTTATCCTAATTAACTTAGAATTTCTTTTTGTGGGAAAAAAATTTTGTTCCCTTAAGCTTTCTTTCCTTTTTCAATGAGGACTTGGTAGACAATTGTTATCAAATTTTTATTATAATATAATATACAAATTATATGTGTGTAATACACAAATTATATGTGTGTAATACAGCTAAAAGTTGTAACACTTTCAATTTAAGCTTTGTTATGTAAAAAACCTAACAGTAACCACTCCCACGTTCTTGAAAAAAAAAAAAAAGAAGACAAACAAATTGAAAAATCAATGAATTTTCTTGGACACATCAGTTGTTTGAGGTCACACAGAATCCCCTTAATCTCCAAAACTGGAGTGATATGTTACAACAAATAATCACAGCTGAGATCACGTGACACGTGGAAACCATTTATTATTAAGCTACCATAATCTAGATAGTATGGTATTGGGGAAAGCATAGACATATGGATCAATGGAAAAGAGTACATGGCTCACATAAATAAGGTGAACTGATCTTTCAGAAAAGATCAAGGCAATTCAATGAGAAAAGATATAAGTTTTAGCAATGGTGCTATAAAATCGTAAATTTTTCCACATGCAAAAAATTAAAACTTTTTATATGCAAAGCTATGAATCTCAACATTGTCCTTAAACCTTTTGTAAAACTGAACAAAGTTTGGATCATAGACCAAAATATAAAATGACAAAATGTAAAACTTCCAAAAGAAAACATAGGAGAACGCCAAGTTGACCATAGATTTGGTGACAAGTTTTAGATATAACAGCAAAACAAAGTAATTACAGAAAAATAAGCTGGACATTTTAAAATTAAAAACTTCTGCTCTGTGAAAGACACTATTAAGAGAATTTGAAGACAAGCCACTCACTTGGAGAAAATATATGAAAAACCTATGTATGATAAAATAATTGCATTTAAATTATACAAAGAATGCTAAAATGCAACGAGGAAAAAAAGTCCAAATTTAAAGATAGGTAAAAGCTATAAACATACTTTATCAAAGAAAATAATCATGAAAAGAAGCTCAATACCATTTGTCATTAGATAAAATTATATTGTTGCAAATGAAAGCAACAGTAAGCTAGTACTACACACTGATTTAAAACATCAAAATCGAAAGACTAACAACACTAAATGTTGGTGATGATGTGGAACAACAGCAACTCTCTTTCACTACTGGTAGGACTGTCAGATGGCACAGCCCCTTTGGAAAACATTTTGAAGATTTCTTGTGAAGTTAAACATAGCTGAATATCCGACAGTCATGTTCCTAGATATTAACTGATTTGAAAATGTACGTCTATACAAAACCTGATATTTATAACAATTTTATTCATAATCACTGCAAATGAGAATCCAAAATGTTTTAACAAGTGAATGAATATACAAATTGTATTGTTCATATACAGGAGTATGAATGAATACACAAATCGTACGTTCATATACAAGAGTGTTATTCAGCAATGAAGGGAAGTGAGTTACCAAGCCATAAAAAGACCTGAGTGAACCTAAAATGAATACTGTCAGGTGAAACAAGTCAATGTAAAAAAAAAACAAAAAAGCAGACTATATGTATTGGGATTCCAATTATACGACATTCTGAAAAAGGTAAAAAAGAAAAAACTCTAAAAATGTCAGTTATACAAAATAAGTAACCATGAGTTCATGTTGTTATGATAAGAGATCAAATGAAATTAATAATTGGAGAAGATACACATCTCCTGTATAGCAGAATTCTAAATAAGGTAGAGACTTCTTCCAATGAAAAGGAGGACAAATCCATAGTTTGTAAGTGTAGGCTATGGATAGTGGTTTCAAAAAGTACAGTATAAAAAGGGTTAAAAAATGTAACTTTATAGTGGAGAAACCCAACAAACACTAGCTTAAACGTGCCATCAAGGTTAACATCAATGATGAAAAACCTACTGATAATATGTACCCTTAATATGATGTGATGAAAACACCTTTACATCTTGTCTTCCTCTCCAAAACCTGTAACTCTAGTCAAACCCTGAGAAAAACAATAGATTATATAGAGATGTATCACACAAAATATCTTACTACTCCTAAAAATATCACTTCTCACAACACTCAAGATAATCAAAAACAAAGACAGTCAAACTGTCACAGCCAAGAGAAACTGAAAGAAACATGACAACTAAGTGGAATTGTTAACCTAAATGTGATACCGTAAAAGGCAAAGTACATTATTTATAAATTGAGGAAATCAGAATAACATATGGACTTTAGTTAATAACAATGTATCAGTATCAGTCTATTATTTATAACAAATAAATTAATCATTCTAATATAAGTTGTTGATAACAGGGAAAATTAGGCTCAAGGCATATAAGAATGTTTTGCACTACCTTCCCAATTTTTCTATAAATTCAAAACTTTAAAGTAAAATGTCTTTAAAAACAAATCCATTATCTTCATCAAATTCTTCTCAGAGACTTTGTCAAGTTTTCAGCTAGCTAATAAACATATATAAGTTTATGAAGGTATGCATACATTATTGTTAAGTCAAAGCATTTATTCAAAGAAATGTAGCGTTTTTTTGTTTTTCTCTTTTGCTCTTGCCACAATAGCTATAATAACATGTAGGCTTACTCTGCTCTGCTACTAGCCTCATTCTCAGTTACATGTGCATGCTCACATTCTTCCAATTAGAATCACTAGCTTAAAAAGAAGGTCCAAAATAGTAAGAAATTTCTGTGATACAGAGATGCCAGAAGAAATCTCACACAGTATGTGAGTAAATATCAGGTGCTTTTGAAATAGGTTTGCCAAGATATATCAACGAATGAACTTAAATAAGAATGGGACAAACAGTTGCCTTAGGGTTAAGCTTCATGTGTTTATATATTAGGTTGTGTTCTTTGTTACATATTTTCTGCCCTAGAGCCACAAATGACAGTCCCTTTGTAGAACTTTCCTGTTTCGTCAACAGAAAATCCTTGTCCTGTATTTCTAAAGCTGTCTTCTTTTTCATTCATTGTCAGAGGATGAAGTGAAAAATAGAAAGGAAATATTACATGGACTATTGTCATTATTTAGAAATTGACAGTATATTTTTAATTTTGAGAATAACTAATGATACTTTAGCTTTTGCCTTCAGTAACAGATATGCATTTATTTGTGGGATTAAATCATAAAGCGACCTTTTTCTTAAGTAAAATCAACAATATATAATATTTAGTCTTAAAAATAAAAAACAATCCATAAATCTGTGTAGGGCAAATTCAGACACTCAGTGTTTTGATTTCAACTTGCTCTTTTACAAAACGCAAGGTGATAATTGTCACTCTCAGTCACAGCGAGCTGTAGCCGTCCGAAGATTTTGGTTTCACAGAAAATCAGTAAGTCAGTTTTGTCAACAATACTCTTTTTTTTTTTTTTATCTTGTCACTCTCAGTCAGAGCAAGATGTAGCAGTCCAAAGATTTTAGTTTCACAGAAAATCAGTAACCCAGTTTTGTCAACAAATTTTCTTTTTTAAAAATATTTATTTGTTTATTGATAAAGTAATTCATTATTATTTTTGAAAAAAAATCCAAAATGTTCTGCATACATGTTAATGTAGGTTAGGCCATCCAAAGGACAAAGCAAAGCATCAACATTAAGTCATGGGCTAGGATTATACAAATGAGAACAAATATAAGGCTTATGGTACTTGTTAGGTAAACACAACCAAACTAAACTGTACTTCAAGTTTGTTTATATCAGTGTATTAAAGCTCACGTTAAAATGGTGTCCATCTTTTCTTTTAAACAGGCACAGACTCATTTGCACTCATGTATAAATATACCTAATAGCTTTCTTTATCTTGTAATATAAGTACAATTCCTTGCTTCTTTATGCAACCCCCCAAAAATATAGAATGAAGTCATTAGAAAAATGTGAACCTTTCTGAATCTATATTTTTAATTTAAATTAGAAAATACAGTTTAGATCATATGATACATATGGATTTCAAACATATATTATCTGTTTCTAACAGATTATTAGATACAGTCTTTATTTTGGCTGAAATGCAAAAATATGACTTTCTTAATAACAGATTAATTAAAAATACTTTCCACAGATAGCAGTGCTAGTCCCTAGAACAAAAGGTAAACAAAACTTACTTGTAAGTTACTGCTATTCAATGCCCAGAATATGTAGATCCTAAATCTAAGCCCTTAATATACATCTGCTTTAAAGATAGCTGAAAGAGATCTCACATGCCTGGTAATCCTTAATTTTAACAGTTCTGTAAACATAGCCAAAATCTGCTTTCCAATAGAAGTACAATTCAAGGAAACATTGCATATTTGATTTAAACCATCTTACAGTTAAATTCACTCGTGACACATTGACTCATAACCACTAATACATGAAAATAGTTTTTAAAAAATCATTCTTATGTAAAGATGAAAATAAACTTTGTAAACTTAAAATTACAAATGTTCTGCAGCTGCTCTTTGGTTTGGCATCATTTCAGATACTAAATATTTCAGTAAATTTGTTCCCAGGTAAACAAAGTCTTGTGTCTAATTTGTTTTTAATGGCAATGGCAAGACCTGAACTTCAATTTTATTTTTCTTAAGTGTCATCACAAATGTTCAAGTGTTCAAAGGACCAAAGATAGTACTTATAAAATTTTACAGGGCTTTATTTTTATTTTTCTCCCCAAATAGTTGATAGCAATAATCAATACCAATTGAGATACCAAAGAGGCAACCTTTACCTGTTTCCCACACCACTTATAGACCCTTGCTAGAATGGTTATTAATACGTATGAATAAGTTTATCTAAATATTATCTAGAATGTGACAAAATGCTGGCTGTAAATTAAATCAAAAATAATTCAAAGGCCTTAACTGAAAATTTCCTAAAAGATATTTGCTGTGCTATTAAATATGATGTTAAATAACAAAAATTAAAGAATCGAGAAAGACTACAATACCACGAAAGTGCATAATAGTGAAGAAAAAAAAAATGAAGCTTCCTTGGCTGTTAGCCAGGTGCACGCAACGCTTTTGATCTGATCGTAGAAATACAAAAAGTACAGGAGAACATTTCTGAAAGTAGTCAAGTATGTTTAAATATTTATCTCCTTATAATATGCTAACCGGCAAACTAAAGTTATGTTTTTAGTTGGTAATTGATTTATTTTTATTTATTTATTTACTTTAGATGGAGTTTCACTTTTGGTGCCCAGGCTGAAGCGCAGTGGCACGATCTTGGTTCACTGCAACCTCTGCCTCCTGGGTTCAAGCGACTCTCCCGCTTCTGCCTCCCGAGCAGCTGGGACCACAGGCGTGTGCCACCATGCCTGGACAGTTTTTCCTTTTTTGTATTTTTTAGTAGAGGTGGGGTCCCGCCATCCCGGCCAGGATAGTCTCGAACTCCTGACCCCAGGTGATCCACCAGGCTCGGCCCCCCAAAGTGCTGGGATCACAGGCATGAGCCACCACGCCCAGCAATAATTGGTATCTCTTAAATCTCATTCTAGTTTGCTAGACTTGAGATTATTAAGACTAAGGAGTTGAAACAAAGGTAGAAGAATCCATTCTATAGTATTCCAAACTATGTTTTCAAAGTTAATTCATTCCTTTGATTCAAAGAGAAAAAAGTTACCTCCTTTTAAAATCTAACATTAGTATGGCTGATGGCAATTACACCAATCTTACAAATTATAAACCTACAGTAGCAACCACAAAATTTTTGCTGTACTAGGAAATAATAGAGCTATCCCTCGTGTATTTTTTAGCATATAGAAAGTACTCCAAAAAATGTGCAGGGCTGGGCGTGGTGGCTCATGCCTGCAATCCCAGCACTGTGGGAGGCCGAGGCAGGTGGACCACCCGACGCCAAGAGTTCGAGACCAGCCGGGCCAACACGGCAAAATCTTGTCTCTATCAAAAATATAAAAATTAGCTGGGCGTGGTGACATGAGCCTGCAATCCCAGCCACTTGGGAGGCCGATGCAGGAGAATCTCTCAAACCCAGGAGGCAGAGACCACAGCGACCCAAGACCCAGCCACTGCTTCCAGGCCAGGAGACAGAGCAAGACTCTGTCAAAAAAAAAAAAAAAAATTATTGGGTGAATGAAAAGGGATTTTGCAAAATTAGGCATCACAGAATGTTAGAAGTCATCCAGTCCAACTCATTCATAACACACCCTCCCCTGCAGTCCCATTTTACAGACAAGAAACTCCAACCGGGAGTACTCACAGATGCTACTGAGATTCATCTCCACCCACTAACTGGAAGCAATCAATTATTTTGGAGTATGTATGTGTCCGACTAAAAAGTATAAATGAGGAGTTACATTTCTACGTTGCTTATTCTGTACTTTTCTTTGGAGTTAATGCGACAACTACTGTCACTTAGATTAGATTTTACAAGGAAAAAGGAGTCCTAAAGGGGCTGCTTTTAGGAAGTCAGACTTAAGATTGTGCATCTAAGAGTAGAATCCACTTCTTAGAGACTGGGGATGTTAAATGACCACTCAGGTTAGAATAACTAACTGACAGCCAGGAGGAAAACTTATCCTAAAGTTTTTTTTTTTTTTTTTTTTTTTGCCTAGTTTGAGTTGCATTTTGAGTCATGTTTAAGCTGTTACAGAATTACTGTAAAAGTTTCAAAGTAATTTTTGGTCATGACCTACACTGAAATTTGAAAGTCACGTCAACAGCATTCTTTATTCTAACTACCATTAAAACTCAAACTATTTTTTTAACAGATTACAATATTCCTCTTAGCTTTTCTTCTGAACACTTACACCTCTTCCTACTGTGTCCAGTATTTCTCCAGCACATGTACCTCTGTGTTTCTCTGCCCATGTACATACCCCTGAAAGTTCAACCAAAAGAGCCACAGAAAAGCAGAAAGAACCCAGAATATTTCTTACACTGCCGAGTTCCCTTTAAGCCTTGAGTACATGCTCCACTACATGGTTGTATTACTGCTTATAACTAAGCTTTCAATGAATTAGACCAAAGTGTTCTAGGTTCTAAATGATGTTTAGATATCTGAATCCTTCTGTTATAGCCAACAATAAAAATGTGATTTAAAATGTTGAAAAGTATAAAATAGTAATTATAAATTAGCAAATGCCCAATTTAAAAAAGCAGTTTTCCTTATACAGTACAAGCAATGGTAATTTGGGTATTATTCACTTTCAGTCACCATTTGCCCTAGATGTACTTAAGACAAGTTTTTAAGCTTGTGTTTTTGGAGTGAAAATTTACATGGATACTCATAATGCTAATAATGTAATTCAGGTATCGAAAAATACATATACATGTTAAACACAAACGAGCTGTAAAAACCCCCACCATTCGCCACACTGCAGGTGGCAGGAAGGAGAGAGAGCTCCAACAGTCCTTGAGGGCTCAGATCTTAGGACTCCTCAAGTGGGAGCCATAACACCCCTTGGGGTTCCACGGTTGCTGACATCTCCAAGTTTTCGGGTGCCACCACATTCCTCTCAACCAGCCTCCAGCGCCCAAGGTGGAAGCAGGTGGCAGCACGCCAGGTTCAGCTGTGGGCTACATCTGAGTACAGGATCAGGGCCGGGAGCAAGCTGAGTGCAGTCCACCAGGCCAAGTGGGTGGAGTGAGCCAAGTGGCGAGCCCAGAGCGGAGCAAAGCCCAAGCAGGGGTGCCACTGGCTACAGAGATTGATGGCTGGTGAAGCGGCACTGAAAGACTCCTGTGTCAGTTTTCCTTTACTCCTAGAAAAGTTTCATTTTAGAAGGTGTATTATACAATATCTTGATAGAAGGGATTTCAGAAACCACCTTTCATTGTTACCTTTTTCTGCATTTCTTCAAAGGCGAAGGTTCTGCTCTTTAAAATAAAAAAAAGTCTGCCCTCTACAGTAATTTGTACTATTATGTAAACATAAAATATTGGTGCAAAGTCTGATTACTCCAGGTAGTATTAGGAATCATCCCATAATTTTATGTAATAAAGATTTTCTGCTGGAACACCTTAGTCTAAAAATTAAAATAGCACTATTAAAGGAAATATCTTTTTGCATTGCAGAAAATTTTTATTTAAATAAGGAAAATCAAAGTATATTTAAAATCTAATGAAAAGACATTTTTGTAAATTTCAATAAGTGCTGACTCTTTAATTACCAATTTCAGTATGCAGAAGTGTAAATTAGGTGTAATTTAGCTCAAAAAAGCACATGTATACATGCTATTTTAAAATTACTTACTTTGAAATAATTTTTGATTCATAGATGTAAAAATATAGTACAGAATTTTCTGTACACTTTACCCAGCTTCCCTTGATGTTAACACCTTGTATAATCAAAGAACATCAAAGTACAGGCAGCATTTGGATATCCCCACACTTTTTACTGGTGTTTATTCAATTTCAGGATCAAATCTAGGACACTACTTTGCATTTTACTGACATGCCGTCTCAGTCACCTCCAACCAGTGACAGTTTTTCACCCCCTTTTATTATTTTTATGACCTTGAATCTTTTGAAGATTTCTGCCCAGATATTTTGTAGATTGCCCATTGAACTGTGTTTATTTAATGTATATTGTGGTTACGGATTTGAGGAAGAGTACCATAGAAGACTTCATCACATCATATGTAATGTCAACATGCTGTCAACGTGACTTAAACTTGGTGACATTGATCTTGATCTACTAGTTAAGGTGACGTGTGCCATAACATAGTTACTACTTTTCATTCCCATACTTAACATTTTGGAAGCAAGTTAATAAAATCAGATCACACTTAAGGGAAAATAAATTAATCTCCACCTCCTGAAGGGAGAATTATCAAATAATTTGGAGGCAGATGCTAAAACCACTACACTAATTAGAATTATTTTTGGTGAGATGTTTTGAGGCTATGCACGTATTTTGTGTCTTAAAATTTTACTCACCATTCCACAAAATCACTGGAATTGGCTACAACAGTTGTTACTGTGGTGTTCTGATGGTGTTTCTCTTTCTCTAATTGTTTATACATTTATTATTTGGAAATCTTCTGAAAAGAAATCTTTCCTTTTACTCACACTTATTTAATCCATTATTTGTTTACAACAGGATAAATTATAGATGTTATTTTGTTATTTTTGTTATAACCCAATACTCTAGCCCTTTAATTTGTTGATCAAATTATTTAGCCTTGGATAGGAATCTCTTTCCAATTGCCTCTTGTCTGTGTTTTTTAACCTTTCTTATTTTATGGCTCACAATGTATGTTCCTTCCTCAGCCTTAGAACCAAACATTAATAAAAAGAGTCTTTGATTCTTCTCTTCAAAAACTAAGATCTAGGTGCAAAATATGCTCATTGTTCCTGGTATGTCCCTACTTTTAGTCTGTCTCAGTAGAAAGAGCTAGCAGTCTACATATACTTACAAATCCATGTATATGTGTAATTCTATAAACATCTCTATATTTATCTACAAATACACCTTTTTTCAACTTTTATTTTAGGTTCAGAGGGTACATGTGTAGGTTTCTTACATAGGTAAATGGTGTGTTGTAGGTGTTTAGTTTACAGATTATATTTTTCACAAGTACTCAATATGTAGTTTTTTTATCCTCATCCTCCTCCCACCCTCCACACTCAAGTAGGGCCCCGTGTCTGTTGCTATTTACTTTGTGTCCATGTGTACTCAATGTTTATCTCCCACTTATAAGAGAGAACATAGGATATTTGGTTTTCTGTTCTTGAATTAATTAACTTAAGGTAATGATCTCAAGCTTCATCTATGTTGCTGCAAAGAACAAGATTTAATTCTTTTGATTAGCTGCATACTATTCCATGGTGTATATGTATCACATTTTATTTATCCAGTCCACTGTTGATGGGCATCTAGGTTGATTTCATGTCTTTTCTATTGCGAACAGAACTGTGATGAATGTATGACTACATGTGCTTTTGTGGTAGAATTATTTATATTCCTTTGGGTGTATACTCAGCAATGATATTGCTGGATTGAATGGTAGTTCAGTTTTACGTTCTTTGAGAAATTCAATTGATTTCACAGTTGCTGAACTGGTTTACATTCCCACCAGCAGTGTATAAGTATTTCATTTTCTCTGCAATGACCAGTATCTGTTATTTTTTGACTTTTTAATATTAATCATTCTGACTGGCATGAGATGGTATCTCTCTGTGGTTTTGATTTGCATTTCTCTACAAAACTTTTAAATAATAATTAGAAACTATTCTCAAACTATTCTAAAATATGAAGGGGAGGAAATGCTTCCAAACTTATTCTGGGAGGCTACTACAACCCTGATAACAAAACCAAATATGAACAAAAAAAGGAAGCTACAGGCTAACATCCCCAATAAACATGATGCAAAAATCCTTAACAAGGTACTAGAAAACTAAATCCAACACCACATCAAAAGGATTATATGTTATAATCAAGTTTGATTTATCCCAGGGGTGCAAGAATGGTTTAACATATGCAAATCAATAAACATAAAACATAACATCAAAAGAATAAAGAAGGAAAGCCATATGATCATCTCAATAGACATGGAAAAAGCATTCGATAAAATTCAGCATCCTTCATATTAGCCATAGAAGGAATGAATCTCATGAATATTATAGCAATACATGGCAAACCCACAGCTATCATCCTTAATGGGGAAAAGTTGAAAGCTTTTCCTCCAAGAACTGGAAAAACAAAATAATTCTTATTTTCACCACTCTTAGTCAACACAGTATTTGAAGTCTTAGCCAGAGTAATTAGGGAAGAGAAATAAATAGTATTTAAATTAAAAAGGAGGTACTCAAATTGTCCCAGATTCCAGCGGATATGTTCTTATGTACAGAAAAACCTAAAAATTCTACCAAAAAATTCCTAGAACAGATAAATGAGTTCAGTAAAGTTGAGGGCACAAAATCAACATACAAAATCAGGAGAATTTCTGTACCTCAATAAAAAATATCAGGAAAAAATCAGGAAAGCAATCCAATTTGCAATAGCTGCAAAAAATACTCAGAAATCAATTTAACCTAGGAAGTTAAAGATCTCTACAATAAACATTACAAAACATTCATGCAGAAAATTGAAAAGAATACATACAAAATGGAGAGTGATCTCTTGTTCATGGTTTGGAAAAATTAATATTGTTAAAATGACCATATTACCCAACTGATCTATAGATTGAAGGTAATCCCTTTGAAAATACCAATGACATTTTTCACAGAAGTAAGAAAAAAAGTCATGAAATTTGTATGGAACCACACAACACTTCAAATAGTCAAAACAATTCTAAGCAAAAAGAACACATCTGGTGATCACAATACCTGACTTTCAAATATACTATAAAGCTATATAGTAAATAAGACAGCATGCATGATACTGGCATAAACAAAAACATATTGATCAAAGGAACAGAATAGAGAACCCAGAAATAAATTAACGTATTTACAGCTAACTGATTTTTGGCAAAGGCACCAAGAACACACAATGAAGAAAGGACAATCTTTTCAAAAAATGATGCTGGGAGGACTGGATATCCATATGTAGGAGAATAAAACTAGACCTCTTCTCTCAAGTAAAGAGGGAAAATTTATATCAAGTAAAAATGAATTAAGGGCTTAAATATAAGACCTGAAACTATAGAACTTCTAGAAGAAAATATGGGGGAAATGCCTCAGGATATTGGTGTGGGAAAAGATTTCATGGATGAGACCTCAAATGATTTCATGGATAAGACCTCAAATGCATAGGCAACAAAAATCAAAGTATGAAAATGTGATTATATCAAACTAAAAAGTCTCTGTGTAGGCAAAGGAAACAATCATCAGAGACAATATGCAAACTGAGGGAAAATATTTGCAAACTATTCATTTGACAAGGGATTAATATCCAGAATATACAAGGAACTTAAATATCTCAACAGGAAAAAAAAAAACCTACAAATAATGCAACTAGAAAATGGGCAAATTATCTAAATAGATATTTCTCAATGAAATCGTATAAATGGCCAACAAGTATAAGTAAAGGTTATAAATATCACTCATCATCAGGGAAATGCAAATCAAATCATAACAACAGTGAGATGTCATTTCTCCCCAGTTAGAATAGCTATTATCTAAAAAGACCGACCACCCGTCCCCCAAAAAATGCTGCAGATAATGCAGAGAAAAGAAAACTCTTATACACTATTGGGGGGAATGTAAATTTGCACAACCATATAGGAAACAGTATGGAGGTTTCTTAAAAAAACTAAACATAATATTAACATACGATTTACTAATCTGACTACGGGGTACATATACAAATGAAGGGAAATCAGTATATTAAAGAGATATCTGCACCCCCATGAGTATTGCAGCACTATTCACAACAGCCAAGACATTCAATCAACTTAAGTGTCCATCAACAGATGAAACAATTTTTAAAATGTGATATACATACACAATGGAATAATATCCAGTCATAAAAAGAAAGATGTCTTGTAATTTGTGGCAACATGAATGAGCTTGGTGGGCATTATGTTAAGCAAAATAAACCAGGCACAAGAAGATAAATGCTACATATATTCACTCGTATGTGGAATTTCAAAAAATTAATCGCTTAGAAGTAGAGAGTAGGATAGTGGTTACTAGAGGTTGAACAGGGGATGTGGCAGGGGAATAGACAGAGGCTGGCTAAAGGATATAAATTACACTGAGGAGGAATAAGTGCTAGTGTTCTACATCATAGTAGGGTGACTATAGTTAACACTAATTTATTGTGTATTTTCAAATAGCTAGAAGAGAGGATTTTGAATATTCCCAACACAAAAATAATAAATTTTTGAAGTGATAGATATGCTGATTATCCTGAATTGATCATTACACATTTCATATACATGTATTGAAAAATCACTCTATATACAATAAATATGTACAACTATGTGTCAACTAGAAATTTTTTAAAAATATAATTTTAAAAATATAGATAACATATCAGAATTGCCCAAAAAGGATTTACACTTTTAGCAACTGCAATATTGCCTCTAACATATGGTTTATAGATGAAGAAACTGAGGCTGGAAAAGTTAATGAATTTTTTTCAAGTTTATGGAGTTAGAATGGCTATGCTGAAATTTCAGCCTTATTTTTTGTGACTCGCCCAGGAACTCTAACTAACTTTCTGTAATTTAATTGACTTTTATTTGTATACTGACTAAAAATGACTTGAAATTATCCTCCTTTTCTTAACAAGTGACTTCTAGTGAGGCTAGAGATCCAGCCAAATTCCATAAATTGAACTCTGTTCTACCTCGCTCTACCTCTGTTCACTAGATCAGTGTTTTTCAAATTGTTAGTCTAAAATTAATTTAATGAGTTATGACTTGTCTTTAAAAATAAAGAAAAGATAGAATTTGATACCAGGTATAAAATTAACATATTATTTCAGATGTGTATTTACACATACATATTTCTGTACGTGCTTGTGGGTAACATGAAGAAAAACAGGGCTGGGTGTGGTGATCACGCCTGTAATCTTAGCACTTTGTGAGACTGAGGTGGGAGGATCGCTTGAGGCCAGGAGTTTGAGACCAGCTGGGCAATGTAGCAACACCCCATCTCTACAATAAATGAAAAATTAGGTGTGGTGCCATGCACCTGTAGTTCCAGCTACTCAGAAGGCTGAGGCAGGAGAATCACTTGAGCCTGGGAGGTTGAAGCTGCAGTGATCCGTGATTGCACCACTGCATAAGGCCTAGGCAACAGAGACATTGTCTTAAAAAAAAAAAAAAAGTGAAAAACAGATTTGTAACTATGAACAAGTATTTTTAAAAGCCAGTGCATTAAATAATGGCATTAGCAATGTTAAAGTTTGTTAAGGTAAGAGAAGTAAGAGGAGCCTGGTGTCTCAAAAATGTATAATAATTGTGGAAATAAATAAAAACAAGCTTTAAGAAGGCTCTTAATAGGCATGACATCAATAACAGTACCAGAAAAAACAAATCAGCTATCTTTATAATTTGTTTCATTTAGTCCTCTCAAAAATTCTGTGACACAGGTCTTATTTTATCCCTTTTTCATAGATGATGAAATTGAAGGATGAAAGTTTAAATAACTTGCCTAAGATTATTTAGCAAATAAGAAGGCTAAAACAAGGGCATCTTAAACCTGCTGGATGCCAAAACCTAAGGTCTTTCTTGAAGCCTTGTGCCCTGCTAAGAGGTAATAAGTACTACTCTCACAGTGCACTTTTTCAGGAATACATTAGTGTTAATATATACAAGAATCATGCAATAGGGAAATAGCAGAATGTACTGGTTTTCATAGTTATTTGAATCATGCCAAGCCTCCTGACATATAACTACCTACCTGGTTGGAAACCCATTGCAGGAATAACTAGTTTCAAAACTGATATGGAAAGTTTATTCCATGGAATATTATGCAGGAATTTTATAACAACACAGTTATGAATAGACTAGAACAGAAGCATCCAACATAGTGAACGTATTTTAATATATTTTAAATATAATTATATTAGGCAGCTATTTTTAAATGATGTTATAAAATTATTTAACAACAGAAATAGTGTGACATGCAGAAAAAAGCAAGCTATAAAATAATTTTATCCTATTTATTAAAAATAAGAAGTATCCCTGTACATTCACATCTATTTGGTTTCTGCTTTTGGTTAAGAAGAATTCGAGTGAGTCTGGATATTGAGTTTGAGGGATGCCAAATTATCCAAATCTACTTGGTTGCTGTGTTTTGAATATTAAACAGTAAGAGTTTAAAGATTGAAGAATTCATGTGAAACACATCTAATTTTTTTTTAAGTTTGGATAGTGGGAGTTCAAAAAGAAAATACACACACACACACACACACACACACATTTTTATAAGCAAAGTATGGGGACACAGAGAAAGTGAACCTTAAAAACTAGTAGATTCTCATCATCAAGCACATAATCTGAAGCATATGCTCTTTGAGTGATAAGCAGGGATAGATTCCTGTCTATTTTAATTTTTGTTTCAGTATATTTAAAATTTTTACTGGGTATGTGCAGTTGACTTTACCATATTTAAATGTACATAAAGGCCAGGGGCAGTGGCTCACGCCTATAATCCCAGCAATTTGAGAGGCCGAGGCAGGCAGATTATCAAAAGTCAGGAGTTTGAGACCAGCCTGGCCAAGATGATGAAATCCCATCTTTACTAAAAATACAAAAATTTGCCAGGTGTGGGGCACATGCCTGTAGTCCCACCTGCTGAGGAGGCTGAGGCAGGAGAATCGCCTGAATCTGGGAGGTGGAGGTTATAGTGAACTGAGATTATACCACTGCACTGCAGCCTGCTTGACAGAGAGGGACTCTATCTAAAAAAAAGTAATAATAATAATAATAAATTAAAAAATACATAAAGTAGAGCTTCATTGTATATGTCTGTCTATATATAATATGTATATATGTGTGTGTACATTTATTTATTTTAAAATAATTTATATAGAAGAAGATCTGGAAGGGTATATGGTATAATAGTCATGATGGTTATCTTCAGGGGGTGAGATTAGAGTAGATTTTACTTTTCTTAACTTTGCTTAATTATATTTTCCAAATGCTCTTACAGTGAACATATATTGTTCTATGATGAGTTATAGTTACCTGATATAGTAAACACAAACAAATGCAAAATCTTTGTTTTGGGATAAGAACATTAACATTTAATTCACAGCAGCTCTATTTTATGAGCTCATGGATTAAATAAAAAGAACTGTCTAGTTTTACCTCTAGAGCTTTCTGCTGCAACAAGTCACATTCTTCTCTTTGCCAACAAGCCACACACACTTCCCACGGTGCCAAGCTGCTTTCTAGTAAGTGCACCTGTTTCTATTTTATTATCTTCTGATCCAACCTCATTGCTACAAAATAGAGACTACTATAGCAATTGTACACGAAACTCTTTTGCATACTATTCAAAATCACTTAGTTGTACAGTAAATGGAAAATGTAATAATTTACAATATTGTGATTTCATAGATACAAATGAATTAATTATATGTAAGTATGCATTTAAAAATCATGAAAAGGAAGTTCAATATTTGAATTAATTTATTCATCAAACTGTCTTTGAATTCCTTCTTCTTATAAAACCAAATTATTTAAAAACCTATTGAAATAAGCCACACCCAATCCTCAATGCCAATAATTTTTTATTCTTAAAAATATGTTTTGGGTAACTAATTACAACACATAACCCTAATTAGATATTGGAGCAGACTTTTTTATTTTCCTCCCTTAAATATATCAGAAAAAAAGAATATGTATATAAATAGAATGACAAATCAAATGTACTGACAATTACAGATTGTAGACGAAGGATAAACATAAGTTATTTATGTTTTTCTTTCAACTTTTCTGTAAGTTTGAAATTGTCACCAGGTGTGGTGGCTCACGCTTGTAATCCCAGCACTTTGGGAGGCCGAGGCGGGCGGATCACAAGGTCAGGAGATCGAGACCACGGTGAAACCCCGTCTCTACTAAAAATACAAAAAAAGTAGCCAGGCCTGGTGGCGGGTGCCTGTAGTCCCAGCTACTCAGAGAGGCTGAGGCAGGAGAATGGCGTGAACCCGGGAGGCGGAGCTTGCAGTGAGCCGAGACTGCGCCACTGCACTCCAGCCTGGGCGACAGAGCGAGACTCCGTCTCAAAAAAAAATAAAAAAAAAATTGTTTTGGAATAAAAACACACTAACATTGGTTTTACTTTCTGTGTCTTCAAATTAAATAAATTACTAAGGAATTTTTTAAAATGTGTCTACTATGATTATGGATTATTTTGTTTATCTCCATATGTTAGTCTAATTTTGCTTTATATTTTAAGCCAAATAATTAGATGCCTGAAATTTATAATTTTTTTTTACTGAGGAATTGAAAGTGTTATAATTATAAATTGACTACTTCTATCTATATGTCTCTCTGTTGATCCTTCCGTCTGTCCATATATTCCCCTCTTTTTTTTAAATACCCAAAAGTCTGTCAACATAGTTCCAAAAGCTTTCCTTGGATTATGCACAAGTACTTTTGTGCACTTTTATCTTAGGCACCACATTTTAGAGAAAAATAATCCTATTTTATAATCTTTGTCTTCCATTGGACTTTTACGTTATTTTCATGTAATGTAATTACTGATACATTTGGCTTAAATCTGCCATTTTCCTAATTATTTTCACTATTTTCTAGCTTGCTTTTTGATTGATACCATTTTATAATTTATTTTGTCCTCATCCTGTTTCACAACAACCTGTTATTTCTTGCTTACACAACACATCATTTGAGATCAATAGAGCTCTATTCCACCAGTTTTCATTCTCAGTTCTAAGTTAAAAGAACAACCCCTATCTGGTTCATGAAGTTTTCCTAGCACAGAAAATAAAATGTTGAGGAAGCCTTGTAATGGTTTTTAAAACTTGCTGAAAGGGAATATGCAACTTACATGTACATTTCACTATCTAAAGTAAACCCTTGACTCTGTATGTCATTGGAAGCAGGTTTCTTTCTCAAGAAAAGGCACCACAAGTCAGATGTCAATAGACAGAATTAAAAATCCCCTCTACAAGCAAGTGTGAATAATTGCAAATATTTATATAACCTACCACAGTTTAGTAGTTTATACCTTGTTTTCAACATGCTGTTGATATCCACCTATCATATTTAAATTTCTACATACACATAAGGTATTACCATTTTATATATTTATTTTTAATTTAGATTTACTTTTTATTGTTCATAAAACATCTTACAACTCTAACCATACTTATGGTGTAATTTTCTTAGAACCTAATGAAAATAATTTAGTATTCCTTTTATTGCAAGCCAACTTGTAATCAGTTCTCTAGTTTGCCTAAAATGCCCTTTATCATCTTCTTTTCCAAAGGATACGTTTTTTGAAAAAAGAATTCTACAAGATTAATCATTTCCTTTCAAAATTTTGTAGATATTGTTCTATCATTTTCTTGTTCTAATTGTCTCTTTTGAGAAGTCATCTGTGAGTGTACATATTGCTTATATGATGGCAAAATGTATTTTATTTGAAGGTAGTTTATATAAGGTTTTTCTCACTGTCTTTGGCTTTCATCAGTTTACTATTGTTTGCCTTGGTATAGAAGAATATTGAGTTATTCTTTTTGATATTCCTAGAAAGTTTGTTACTTCCTAATATTTTATTTAGTATTAGAAAGTTCTGAGCCATTTCTCTTCAATTATTTATTTGGACAGTAAAAATCTTAAGTACCACCAAATGAAATGTCCTTTAAATTAAATTCTAGTATATTTTCACCATTTATTGTGAACATACTATATGTCAGATTAAGTAATACTTAATTTTTGTATTTTATTTAATTAATAGAATTTCCATACAATGTAGGTTGTATTGTTCTATTTTATAGATAAAGACTCAAAAGTCATAATCTATTATACCAATTCAAATAGCTTTTTATGAGTGTTTCTGAATTATAAGCTCATTGATTTTAGGTCACAAATTTATGGTCTTTTGATTAAAGATGTTCAAATACCTCTGCTAGAATATTATTGAAATATTGTGAAATATAATCATATTCACAACTCTATTAGTAAAGGTTATTTAAAAACTAAATGTTTATTTTGTGCCACTGTGTTAGAAACCCTATAAATTTGTCTTATCAAAATTTGTACAAACATTATCTATTCATAGGTTAAAAAAAATTATATTGCAGGGATTAAGTATCTTGCCTATAACCAGCGTAGCTAAGTCCATGTGAATTACAACCTGTACTATTAGACATAATATTGTAATGACATCAGGAGAAAAACAGGAAGACAAAAATTCAAAAACCTTAAAGTTTCTCAGTGTTAAAGAAAAGATCAGAAAAGAGATTGATCTGATCAGACTTGGTAACTGATGAGCTGATAGCCTGGTAATTAAGAAAACCACAATCTGAGGTTATGTGTTGTTTTAAAACTTGACTTTCTGTAATTTGCTAAAGAATTAAATAATTCACTTATGCAATAATATTTAACCCTTATTATTAAATAATGGCTGTTTTCGTTTAGTAGAGTTGAGTAAATACTTCTGTTTTAAATAAGAATGGAAATGTTGCACTTGGATTATAGCAATATTTAAATTTACTAAATGAAATTTCTAGATTACAGAAGTAGTTTACGATTTTTTTTCTTGTTTACTTAAACTGGTAAAATATTTTTGAAAATTACGGCATATGAATAATAAAAGTAGCAGCTTTGATTCTGAGAAATGAGTGAGACTATAAACAGGACTTCACTATTCCAGACAATTTATAATCCATATTGGCATATAAATGTGAGTGTGAGTGTGTGTGTATGTTTGTGTGTGAAGAAAATAATACAATGGGAAGACAATATATGATATATTGTGTTTTTCTTACGTTGGCTGCTAGATTATTATACTAAATTATTTAGAATTTAAGGTCATTACTTATGTGCTATGCTTTACACATCTAACATGAATAGAAAAATTAACTGAAAACAACTGCGTTTCTTTAAATTAGGTCTTTTATGTAAACAACTAATACACACTTATTTCACAGAATGAATTTTCCTTTTAGTTTGTATTACCACAAATGGCTAAAACTTTAATTACTTTTTTCTACTTTTAAATTTTCTCCTAAATACAGTACCCTGTGTTAACTGGAATGTGCTTTTCAACAGGATATGCACTTAATTGGCACCATTTCCAAGGAACTAAATTAAATCTGACAACATGGTCTCCCATTTAATTGGAATGGTAATTCCCCTTAATAGGGACACTTGCAGATAATTACATGAGGTTCAAATGGGGCTATGGGTCCGTAGGAGGCTCAAAGGTTGTTGATTCTTCTTTTACTTCTGCAACATCTGTCACCAATTATCCACTAACTGCAGAAGTTTGAACTCACTGTGGGAGACATTTAAAACCGCTTCTTACTGAGTTTAGCTCAGAATTTTTGGTTATACCTGTTAAGATCTGAAAGAAAGCTCTGCTTCTGCCTTCTCACATTTATCACTTCAAACAGCTCTCCTACCTTTTTGACATAGGCCAGTGATGTGGGAGCTGGCTCCTGCTTCAAGAAACTACATCAAATTTCTGGTTCTAAGACAATTGACTGTGTTTTCTATTCTCATGTGCTACATATTCATAATCTGAAAAATCCTTCTAATCATCTTGTTGCCAGGTGGGACTATCAATAATTATTATGCTGCTTTATAGCAGTTGAGGTTTGTTCCCTACTACTTTAACTATTATTGACTATCATTTTCTATATGTTCACATTTGTGCATTGTTTTGTAAATGCTGTAAATACCAGTGTTAACAGTTTTCAGTCGCTTTCCTCTTTACACAAAGGAAATTTCAGACAGTGGCTAAGAGCTCAGGATTTATAATTAAATACAGACTCAGGCATTAAACAATTGTTTCACTTTGGCTATTATTTTATTTCACTGAGCTTCTCCTTTCCTATAAATCATATTTTATTAAATGATTAACAAATACACATATTGTGCACCTACTTTGTACCAGGTAGGTCTATTTCTTTTGGGGTATGTAATATTGATTTAAGCAGATAGAAGTCTTAACGATATGGAAGTTAATTCATAAAGGGAGAGGTAAACAACCGTTAGAAGAAGAAATGCTTTTGTATTCACGTGAATCCTGCACAAAAATTTGGATGTGAGAACAAAAAGCCACATTTCCTTATTTTCTTAAAATCACATTAAATCTGACTTTGAGGTCCCATCTTATAATAGAGGCAGGAAATTGAATCCACTGAATTATTTGTGCCATTCCCTTTCTGTGGGTCATCACAACAGTATGAGTCAACTGCGGGATGAAAAGGCATGCCAATTACCCCATGTCTTTATCCCACCATAGCCAACTTTGATGTGCTTCTTATCCATCCTCAGCAGTACCTTGATGCTATGATATGATGTTGCAAATGTGTAATTTAAAACAGCTATTTCTTCTAGAAGATATTAAACCAAACAATGAAATAAAATCGACCTGGCATTAAAACCACCTCTCCAGGTTTCTGAAAGGTAATGGGATATAGAACAACTAACTTTGGAATACCACTCTCCCCTAGACCTGAACTAAATTAACACTCTTTTTCTTATTTCAACTTCTTTCTCCTCACAGGCATTCAGTTCTCCCCACCTACCATTTGTATAATTTCTAAGGAACTTAGATTTCCAGAGAACAAAACGTAGGGTCTCATTCTCTGTCAGGATCTTTGTGTTTTCTTCTTCATATGCCTCACATTATTCATAAGATGAAACACATCTGAGTGGGGCAAAGGAATACAAACGACTTGTTGATTTGCTTAAAATTGGAGAAAACATTACAGACACAAAACAATTCATATCAAATTAATTAGTTATACCACAATTATTAAGTTGTATGAGACAATAAAGAATAATATTATGGAGAGTAAAATGATGCTTTGGGAAGAGCTTATATGGGATGGTCATGGAAATTATTTAAATAGAATTACTTATATGGGATGGTCATAGAAATCATCTTTGAAAAGATAACACCGTAAAAGATGACATATTTAAAAAGTGCTATATGAAAAGCTGGAGAAGGAACCTCTGAAAACCTTGGAATCCACATGGTGAGAGTCTCTAAAATAGTAAGAAGTGAAAATGACTTGAGACAAAAGTGTATTGAACAAAGAGAAGAGTAGCTAAAGAGGCAGCTGTGAGAATAAATAGGGGTCAAGTCATATAAAACCTTGTAAACTATAGAAAAAGAATTTTGATTCTAAGTGCTGAGTGAAGATAATCATATGTTTACATGGGCAAGTTACATGATTTTATTTTCATTTTTGAAAGATCCTTTGGCACCCACAGAGATGTGTGAAATAAAATAAGACAGAAAGCATAGGAATGTTTTAGGAAATCCCTGAAAGTGTCCACAACAGAGAAAAGGATGCTGAGGAGAAAAGATGAGACATCATTTTTGCAAGGTCACTGTCAGAGTCACACATGCATTATACTCACGTGTTATAGTATCATTTGTGTCAATATCCTGATTACTGCTATGAGAGAATATTTTGTGATTAGAGTTTGAAACTAATAAATCTTGTGTAGAAAGAAAGGATTACCGGTATGGACAGGCAGTTACCCTAAACATTGGCTTCTTTGTTTTTCTGGGGGCTGTGTTATTTATTAACTTTAAAACATTTATGCTTTGTTTTATCTTCTAAGTATGTATTCATCATTTTACCTAATTTTTAATAGATGAGTTTATTTATTAAAAAGAGTCCCACAGATATAAAAGCTTCAGGTCCTTTAGCACACAAATATGCAGCCCTTTATTTTATTTGTAATTATGGATTATGTACTAAAAGAAAGCCATAAGAGAGGGCATAATTTATTTCAATTAATTTTATTATAATTATCATTATCATGAATTATCATCATTATCATGAATAAATGTCATTATCATGAATCAATAATTATCAAGAATTATTATTCATGAAAAATATGGTTTGAAATAATCACATTATCATTATCTATATCTTGAAATGTCCTAGGAATATCTTGAAAACATGAGAGAATATAGGCCAGCTCTACAACAATTGTTTCAAAAGGATTGTCATATAAAATATGGAAGGATATTTTATATGTTTATATTTTGTGTAAATGTATGACAAAATTAATAAGTAGTTAACAAAGAAGAGATTCTTTATACTAAAATAATATTAAGAATAAAAATCTGTTGAAGAAATATATGAGGAGTATATGGGTATATGAGAATTTTCATTGTGATCTAAGAAGTCATTTTCCAGCTTAGATCACCAGCATCAAGAGACAAAGGGAAGTCATAAGGACATATGGTCTATAACCTTCAGAGCTGAAACAATGCTTATCTCAGTTAGACATGCACAATTCAGAGTGAAGCCTAACGATTTTTCTGTCGCTGTATCTGGCATAAGAAAAGCAAAGCTCACATTTTTGACCTGGAGTTCTTTATGCTTATAATAAAATTTGATTTTCTGGGTTTTACTTTTTGGGGTGTGTGTGTGCGTGTGTGTGTGAGAGAGAAAGATTCTCTTTTGTTCTGAACCAATTTAAACTTGGTTTCTGTATCTAATATAGTCACACTTATTTAATGACTTTCTGTCTTAACAAAGTTCACTGCGTGCAGGTTTATCCTGAAGGTATATCAAGCTAATGGAATATTTTAGTACTCTCTTGATAATAATAATATAATAATTTGAATTTGCAGACACTAAGAAGAAGGAGGAGGAAAAGAAGGAGGAGAAAGAAGAAATGTGGAGGAGGAGAGAATCATGAAAAGGAGGACGAACAAGAGGAGAGAAAAAAGAGAGAAGGGTAGACGAAGAAAGAAAATGAATTATTTACATTTTATAGTCTCACCTCCTACGACTTTACTTACACAAATTGACTTATTTCCCACAAATACAAAGGTTTGTAACTGTTCTATTTTACAAATAGAAAATCAAAAAGCACAACTTAGCCTTAGAGAGGTTAAGTCACTTTCTCTGCTAATAAGTTTAAGACCTAGAGCGCTAACACAGGAAGAGTGCTCTTAGCAGTGCCCAGCTTTTAATCAGTACTGCAGACCTACTTGGTTTGCTGCATAGGCTTCTACAGAAGAAAAAAAAAAAAGCAAACACATTTTCAATATAAGAATGCACTGTTGCAAGGCTAATGTTATATAAATCCCTGGAAAGCAGTGGTGATTATAGTTCTTTACCATATTAAAAATATAATAAAAATGTTTTGTTTCAAAAATATCTAAATACATTAATTAATCTTATTTTGTACTCATAAGCATCATGACAGGTGCTAGGAATACAAATATAAGTAAAACATAGTGTCAATTTTTTAGACTCTTACAATGTAGTAGATGAGACTAATATGTAAATATATAATTACAATTAAACATGGTGTAGGTTTTAACTTTGATAAAACTAAAACCCACAAAATATAAACTCTGAACAATATCAAATACAAGATGTTTAGGTGAGAAAAAATATGTACTTAAAAGATACACTATTCTCTATCAATATTCCTCAAAGATCACTAAAAAATCCACATATGCACACATATATATTACATGAAATATTCCACTGAAATATTTCACTTTTCTGCTCACTTTTCTCACAGTCTGTAGGTATTACTGAGACTACTTCTCAAACTCCTAAATTCAGTTCCTTATCGATTGAATTAATGCATTTCTTATGATTTACTAAAATAATTCCCAAGATTCACAATATTTTATTGTATAAGCAAATTTAACTTCTGCTATAGCACTAAAGAATCTTTGGTTGAAAACACAGGGAAAAAGTTTCGCAATGATGTTGTTTTTTCCCTTTGGTTTCCAAGGGAGGGATATGAAACATAAATAGAAAACTCTTGTAACTGAGGCAGAAGTAAAAGAGACATCACTACTGATTTTACAAACATTAAAAAGATAATAAGGAAATATTATGGGCAACTTTATGGACATAAACTCTACAAGAAAAAGGCTTTATAAAACAAAACCTCACTGATTGGAAAGGAAGAAATAAAACTGTCTTTGTTTGAATGTAACATGATTGTCTATGTAGAAAATCCCCAAAACTGTATCAAATAAAGTTTGTAGAACTGCTAAGTAAGTTTAGTATATACAATATATAGTTGTTTTCTCTATATTAGCAATGAAAAATATGAATTTACAGTTTAAAATATATCAATAGAATTAATACATAAATAGAAATACAATATAAATATAGAAATATAGTAAGTATATATACAAGAGCATTAATATATAAACATATCTATCACTACAATAACAAAAAAGAAATACATACGTATTTATATACATATATAATGTATATATACACAGAATCTTAATGATGAAAAGTGTAAACACTACAGAAAGAAACCAAATAAAGATTAACATATAAATGGAGAGATAAATCATATCCATAGATTGAACAACTCATTAAATAATACTATTTAACAATAAAAAGTAATAAGCTATCAACTCACACAACAAAAAACATGAATCTTAAATATGAGTTTTTAAGTAAAAGAAGCCAGATCCAAAATGTACATTCTGGAAATTATGATATTCTTAAAAAAGCAAACTGATGGGTGTAGAAAATAGGTCAATCATCGTCAATGTTTGGAGTTAAAAGTAATGATTAATACAAAGAGCCACACAAGATATTTGTTATCGGACAAGGGTTGTCTATAAATTGCTGTCTGTATAGCACAGGATTGTCAACACAAGTCATTAAATAGTTTTCAAAATTATTATGGTAGTACCAATAACTCTATATTTTGAAAGATTTATACGTAAGTACCTCAGAGTTTTGTTGTTGTTACTATTGGAAATAATGATTCTCTTTCTGTTTCAAATTTTAGTTTTTCATTGCTGGTATATAGGAAATAAATGGATATTTGTATATTGATCTTATGTCCTGATATCTTGTTATGTTTGTTTATTAGTTCTGGTAGTGCTTTGTACATTCTTTGGGATTTTTCACATAAACAATCGTGCCACCTGAGAATAAAGATAGATTTATTTAGTTTTAAAATATAAAGACATTTTAATAATTTATTTTTAACTCATATTATTGCAGGAGTATGATATAGAACAGAAGTGAAAATAGAGGACATCCTGTTTCCAGCTGTAGGGGTAAAGTGTCCACTCTCTCACAATTATATATGATGTCAGGAGTTTCTTTTTAGTCGATGTTCTTGATCATTTTGAGAAAGTTTCTCTCTATTTCTAATTTGCTGAGATTTTACATAATGAGTATTGGATTATCCAATGCCTTTTGTACGTCAATTTATATGATAAGTTTATATTTACTTAAAAGTTTCATTTGGAAGACTACATTGATTTTGGAGTGTCTAATCTATCTTGCATATCTAGTATATCTCTCATTTGGTCATCTTTCATAATTCCTTCTATAGCTAGATTTGACTTCAATATTTTATTGAAGCTTTTTCTGTCTGGGTTCATGAGAGATATTCATATGGAATTTTCCTTTCTTATAATATTTTTATTATTTATAGTATTGGCATAATATTGGCCTATAAACCTGCAAAAATTTCCCTCTGATTCTATTTTCTGGAAAGAATTGTGAAGAATTGCTAATGGGTCTCTGTAAAGGTTTAGTAACACTCAACAGTGAAGCCACCTTACGCTTGGTACTTACTTTTTGGAGGGTTTTAAATTATTTTTTCAATTTCCTTAATTAATTTATATACTACAATCAGGTTATCTGATTTTCATTGTGTAAATTTCAGTAGTTTGAATCTCTATATAATCTATGTTATCAAATATGTGGGAATAGAGTTTTTCACATTTCTTTTTTATCTTTTAATGTGTCTGGAATCAGTGTTATCAATAGTGATGATATCACAATTATTTCACTTGTGCCCCACCCACTCTGTTTTCACTAGTTGACCTGGCTAGAGATTTAATAGCTTTATAGAACTTTTCAATGAACCAACTTTTGGTATTGTTGATTTTCTCTATTGTTTCACTGTTGTCAGTTCCATGCTTCAATTCTATTACTGTTTTCTGCTTGCCTTATGGTTAAATTGTATTTTTTCTTTTCCTAAGATAGAGGCTTTCTTCTCTTCTAATATATGCATTTAAATCTATAAATATTTTCTTAAGCACTATCTTTACAGCATCCAAATTTGTTTTGGTAAGTTATGTTTTCAATGTTACATTTTCTTAAAATTTTAAAAACTTTTTTGAGACTCTTCCCTTACCCACAGTATATATAGAAGTGTGATGATTAGTTTCCTGGTATCTGGGAATTTTCCTAATTTTTCTTTATTGATTTTCCGTTGAACTGTATTGTCTTCGGATAACATATTGTGCTTAATTTCTAGTCTTAAAATTAGTTAAGGTGTACTTTATGGCTCAAAATATAGTGTATATTGGTGGATGCTCCATGTGAGCATGAGCAGAATGTATAATCTAATTTCATTGGATGAAGTATTTTATAAATTTCAATTAGATTAATTAGACTGATAGTCTTATTCAGGTCAAGTGCATCTTTGCTGATTTTCAGATTGCTTTATCTATCAACTAGTAAAATAAGGATGTTTAACTCCTCAAATATAGATTTATCTTTTTACAGTTTTATTAGTTTTTATCTTACATATTTTGACACTTGAATGTTAGGTGGTGTGATGGTTAATACTGTCAACTTGATTGGATTGAAGTATACAAAGTATTGATCCTGGGTGTGTCTGTGAGGGATTTGCCAAAGGGGATTAATATTTGAGTCAAGTGGCTGGCAAAGACAGACCCACACTTAATCTGGGTAGGCACCATCTAATCAGCTGCCAGTGTGGCTAAAATATGAAGCAGGCTGAAAAACGTCAAAAGACTAGAATGGCCTAGCCCCCCAGCCTACAGCTTGCTCCCATGCTGGATGCTTCCTGCCCTCAAACATCAGACTCCAGACTCCAAGTTCTTCAGTTTTGGGACTCAGACTGGCTTTCTTTGCTCCTCCTTGCAGATGGCCTATTGTGGGACCTTGTCATTGTGTGAGTTAATACTTAATAAACTCCCCTTTACATGTATATATATAATATATTACATGTATATATTATATATTAGTATAATTATATATCAGATTATTAATATTATATAATTATACTATATAATATATATTTAATATATTATATATTTAATAATATGAATATTATATAATTATATAATATATAATGATATATTAATATATATCTTATTAAGATGTATATCTTAATAAATAAACTCCCCTTTATATATATATCTATTACTTCTGTCCCTCTAGAGAACCCTGACAAATAGAGGTGCATATACAGTAAGAGTTACATCTTTTTTGATAATTAACTACTATGACATAATGTAATGTTCATGCTCACCTTCATCCTTATACTCTTTCTTGTTTTTGTTTGTTGTTTTTGGGGGGACAGGGTCTCACTCTGTCACCCAGGTTCGAGTGCAGTGGCACAATCATGGCTCACTGCAGCTGCAACCTCCTAGGCTTATGTGATCCTTTCACCTACCACCTCAGCCTCCCTAGTAGCTGGGCTATAGGCCTGTAACCTCATGCCAACTAATTTCTGTATTTTTTGTAGAGATGGGGTTTTACCATGTTGCCCAGGCTGATCTTGAACTGCTGAGCTCAAGCTATATATCTACATGCCTCAGCCTCCCAAAATGCTGGGATCACAGGTGTGAGTGAGTCACTGTGTCCAGTCATCTTCCTTATTTTGATGTGTGCTTCATCTGAAATTTAATAGAGCTATTTCAGCTTTTATTTTATTTTATTTTATTTTATTATTATACTTTAGGTTTTAGGGTACATGTGCACAATGTGCAGGTTTGTTACATATGTATCCATGTGCCGTGTCAGTTTGCTGCACCCATTAACTCGTCATTTAACATTAGATATATCTCCTAATGCTGTCCGTCCCGCCTCCCCTCACCCCACAACAGTCCCCGGAGTGTGATGTTCCACTTCCTGTGTCCATGAGTTCTCATTGTTCAATTCCCACCTATGAGTGAGAACATGAGGTGTTTGGTTTTTTGTCCTTGCGATAGTTTACTGAGAATGATGTTTTCCGGTTTCATCCATGTCCCTACAAAGGACATGAACTCATCATTTTTTATGGCTGTGTAGTATTCCATGGTGTATATGTGCCACATTTTCTTAATCCAGTCTATCATTGTTGGACATTTGGGTTGGTTCCAAGTCTTTGCTATTGTGAATAGTACCGCAGTAAACATACGTGTGCATGTGTCTTTATAGCAGCATGATTTATAGTCCTTTGGGTATTATAATTGCGTTTTCATAGGATAACTTTATCCATCCCTTTACTTTTGAGTTGTCTGAATCTTTATATGTAAAGCATGTTTCTTTATTCAACATAATATCATGTTTTGTTATTTTTTCTTTTTTATTGTATATCTTCATAGGGTACTATATAATGTTTTGACATATGTAGAAAAATTAAATCAAGCTAATTAACATATCCATCACCTCAACTACTTACATTTTGTGGTGATGTATTAGTCTTTTCTCATGCTGCTGTGAAGGAATACCCACTACTTACTGGGTAATTTATAAAGAAAAGATGCTTAATTGATGAACAGTTCCACATGGCTGGGGAGGCCTCAGGAAACTTACAGTCATGGCAGAAGGCACCTCTTCACAGAGCAGCAGGAGAGAGAATGAGTGCCAAGCCAAGGGGGAAGCCCCTTATAAAACTATCAGATCTCTTGAGAAATCACTCAGTATCATGAGAACAGCATCAGCAAAAAAAAATGACCCCATGTTTCAATAATCTCCACTTGGTCCTGCCCTCGACATGTGGAGATTATTACAACTGAAGGTGAGATTTGTGTGTGGGCACAGAGTCAAACGGTATCAGGTGTGAATGTACAAAATCTACACTTTTAGGAAATTAAACACATTCCTCCTGTCAAACTTTAAATTTATACCCTTTTTTCAACATCTCACCTTTTCCCCATCTCCCACCAATACCATACCTCCCACCAATACCAACCACAATATAGTTCATGCAAGTAACAAAATTACAACTGACCCCATAAATTTATACAAATATAAAATAAAGAAGTGGCATAAGTGCACAAATTAAAAGTTTTTAGAATGTGTATAATATCTGCATGATCACATTTATTTCAACATTTTTCACAATTGCCAAGTTATGGAGGCAACATAAGTGTCCATCAATGGATGTATGGATAAAGGAAATGTGTTATGTACAAACAATGAAATACTTAACACCTGTAAAAAAAGGAAATTATGTTATTTTTGACAACATAGACTAACCTGCAAGATATTTTGTTAAGTAAAATAATACAGGGAAGAGAAAGACAAATTCTGCTTAATCTCACTTACACGGAAAATCTAAAAGATTAAAAGATTGAAGCAGAGAGTGGAATATTGCTTTACACGTGCTCTGAGTATAACACGGTATTTATAACATGGCATAACCTTATAGCAATTCCTCCCTCCTATCACTGTGCTATTGCTGTCATTCATTTCACTTAGAGATAAACTGTATTTGTTAATACAGTGCTATTAATCTTTTATTAAAGTTTTATATCAATTGAGTAAAAAAAACTTTTAAAAGCATTTTACTTTCATCTACTCTTTTCTGATGCTTATTCTTTTTTAATTTATATCCAGCTTACTGATTCTTCTTGAAATGCGTCTTTTAACACTTTCTTCAATGCAAGTCCCCAGGAAATGAACTTCTTCAGTTGTGGATGACTTAGGGAAATCATGCTTTCCTCTTTTACTTTTGTAAGATAATTTAGCTAGCTATACAATTCTAGTTTGCTGTTATTTTTTTCAACACGTGCTGTATTTAAGTATATCTTCCTCTTACTTCCATAGTTTCTGATGAGAGGTTCACTGTACTTCTCATCCTTCCTCCACTATAAATAGATTGTGCTTTTCTTCTGACTTCTTTCTCAAAATGTTTGGTTGGTCTTTGGTTTTAGGCAGTTTGAATAAAATGTACTTTTTCCATGACAGCCATTAACATGTTGATCATAGTAACTTTAATTTCCTTAGAATAATTTGAGCATAACTGAGCATGGCTGTAATGATTACTCTGTCTCTTAATAGTACATATTTTTTATTTTTAATAAATCATGTTTTTGGAAGCTAGATATGTTATATCAGGTAATAGGAAAAGAGAGGAGTAGAACTTTAGTATAAATATTTATGAAAATCTCACTGAGATTTTGGCTATGCTTTATGTTTGCTGAAGTAAAAGATATGAAATGCTTCAAATTCCTCCATTATTTTTCTCCCTATTTTCTTTGTGTTTCTTACATGCTCCTCCTAACACTATTTTAGTCTCTGTGGTAAAATACTATTATTACACTAAAGTCCTCTTGATGAGGTTGTAAAGTTTAGGAGAGACAGTGTATCCCATCACTTTATGACTAAATTTCAGTTTTGTACTGTGCCTGGATTTTGTAGTTGGGACATTCACAAGAGTTTCTTCAATGGTCTATTTTCTCCCTCCTCCCTATTATTTTTTTTCCAGATTGCAGCATTCACAGTCCTTTTTATTGAAGATCTGACTTGAGTATGTTCATTTATTTCCTTAGTCACAACTGGAAAGTAGGATGTGGCCAGAAGGGGCTCAATTTCTTTCCTTCTTTGGATGAAATTTCAGAATTGCACTCTAGTAATCTCCATTCCCTTGGAGAATACACTTTGTTAAGGAGAAGACTCTGGGAATGTTTCACAATGATGATTATTCTCCTTCCACTGCCAAGACATGGAGGGTTCTTTTTTTTTTTTTTTTTCTCAGATCCTGACCATGAGAACCTAGTGATATTCCTGCAAGAAAAATTCCATGAGAATGGAAATATGAGCCTCATTTAAATATGTGGCCCCAGGAGATTTTGCTCCCAGAAATCCCCAAGAAATCTCACAAAATTACCATTTTAGAGTGTTTCCTAATTTATGGTTCCAGTATCTTCTCCTCCAGTTGAGCACATCTAGATGGCTACATCTCTCTGGATGCACTTGTCTCTCTAGATTTTAGGGTGGTGTTTTCCTAAATCCTGTTCTCTGATATGTCCAAGAAAAGTTGTTGATTTTCAGTTTTCTTTATTTTCCCTTTTTTGTGATAATTGGGATAACAACTACCAAGTCCTATACATGTTGAATTTAACGACAAATGTCTCTATTTACTTTTAGCAAACTAAATATAATTGAAAAAATTAAACTGAAAAAAAAATCCAGCTGAATCAACTTATTTGAAGAGAAAACTGCATATTTTTGATTCAACTAGCTCCATTTTAAGCTTTTATTGTTTTGAAGCTACTATCCACACTTTTTATGAAAAAAATTTTAGAAAACTCAGTGTACTACCAGAAAGTACTTGCTGTTCAACTGCAAGAAATGAAGTTCGCTGATGACCTCCAGCTGTTACAGCCTTCAGAACTAACTCACCTTTTAAGCTAAGGTCAGTCTCTTCTCAGATGCAGTCTCCTCCAGGCAATGCAGGGGCAGGGTGCAGATATTCTCGCTTTGTCACTTGTGCTCAAATTGGAACTGTCCTCTAAATGGTAATCTTAGCTTTGGATCTCCCTACTGAGTTAGCCAGACTTTGACATATCTACATCAAAGTTTAAGGCTTTCTCTGCTCACTCCTGCTACCTTCCACCATTTTTTTTCACAGATATCTAATCTGTATCATTTTTGGACTGTGTCATGCCTAATCCTACTTTCTCTCTTTTTTAACTTTCATGGCCATCGTTCATCAATAAGCTTCTTGAACTCCTAATTCCTTCTGTGTTTCCAACCCAGATTATACCACTTGTATATTATACTTGTTAAAATGGTGTTTTTCTTAAAATTTTGCTTATCTCCAACTATTTAATAGGACAAATAACTGAATAGCTCAGCTTTTCTATAGGCAAAATAAAGAATAGTTTATTTTATATATCTGTTTTGAGAATTAATGTTATACATTTGTGGTATTTAGAGCATTGCCTCACAAATTAAGTATAATACATTGCTAATGCTGTCACATTTATTATTCATAAAATTTACTGATAAGTAAAGATGAATTTCAAGCTTTTACTTTTACAGTTTTAAAAGTTATATATTTTGTTTTCATTTATTTTCTAAGTTTTCTAGCCTTATCTCAGCAAAACCATAGATATCAAAGAATTTGGGGAGCTTTCAAAAAAGCTAAACAAAATATTATTAATTTACTTATATCAGCATATCTTTTAGTATTCTATATAGAGTTCTTTTTAATGGTCAAATAATATTATCTCATAAATTTAGTAGAAAAAACATTTCTGACTTTTACCAATTTTATTTCTTTTCTGTCAACCTTAACTCATTTTTACTTACACAATCTTGGACTGTTTTTTATTACTTTAATTGCATTATGGATAATGATCAATATTAAGTTGTTTCTGTATACACACATACACATACTATGAAGCTGATGTTTCATGCACATAGCAAGGAATTGCTTCCTAATGACTAAGAGTACCAATTAGGTCAATGTTTTCCAGTCTGCCAAATTAATCATGTGGGTGTATCGCTATTTTAATCTACTTGAAAAATAAAATAAAAAAACATTTATATTAGATTGTCTACTAAGCTAAGGACTGATTTCTAAAAAACTCCATACTAGTACTCTGAAAACGAATTCATATAAGTTAGATTTTACAATTCACTTCCTACAATTCTAGTCAATAAAGAGAAAATTTTACTTTAAATTACTAAAAAAAACTCAAAGCTTTCTAAAATATGCTAAGAATTTAGGACATTAAACCTTTGTTGTGGAGGTAATATCACTCATTCAATTTTTATTTCTAATTCAGGAACACTAAAAAAACTTTTAATTAAATACAATTTGTATGTATTCAATGCTATTCTCTCCCGATTTCTTGTGTAGGGTAATGGAACTGAAATAAAAATTAGTGAAACACTCTATATCCACATGGATTTTGCTAGCACACAGAAGACAATGGAAGACTAGATAATTAAGGTGAGAATCAAAATGAAGTACAATATTACTGTGTGTTACAGACAAAAGTTTGATCTTGTTGAATGAGATTGGAAAAACCATCATGGAAATGGTGACATTCCTAATGATTGTTCAATAATGTGCAGCCTTCAGAAGAGTAAGCCCGAGGGAGGCTGGAAGATCCAGTGCCATCAGGAAAAGACACAGATGGGAAATCAAAGGATTTGACTCAACAGCTTAGGGAATAGAATGTAAGCAAGACGTTTTTGGTACATAATAATGTGGAAATAAATAAGGAAATATAAATCTGGGAGAGAAAATTAACTCAAAAATATAGAATACTTTGCCTGACAAGAGTGGTAGTTCACACCAGCTTTACCAGATGAAAAGTTGTTAAAGGCCTGTAAGCAGTGGAAAATGGTGTCACTAGAGATTTGGGAGCTCTTTGTCTAAAAATAAATTGGATAGATTGATGTTGTTGAAGAAACAGTTTATGTAAAAAGGTTATTACTTCTTTCATTAGGAATAAAGAAAGTAATAGATTAAACAAGGGTAGAAGCACTGAAAATTCTCAAAGGATAGCATTCATTTGAGAAATATTAGTGAATTAGAATTTATATAGTGAAAGCATAGTCATACTCGATATAATGATGCTTAATTTAAATGTATATAAAATACATAGATTTATAAATGTACCATGTAGAAATTATTGGATTATTAAATAAAAAACATTTATTTATTCTACAAATAGTTATTGATCATGTTAGTGAGGAGCTGCTCTACACATTCGAACTAAAGAGACATTTAAATACATTTAAATTCAAATGGGAAAAGAATACCATAGACAATCAAAGATGTTAATTTTAGTCTATAAAATACATAGAAATACTGACATATATGACCCATTGGTATGGTTGTCAGGCAAAATCTAAGAAAAACTATTTAAGCTAAATTCTAAATTATAAAAGGCATACCTTGAGAAAAGGAGTATTACTTTATTAGAAACTATAGAAAATTCAATTAAAAAAGAACTCTGTTTAAGTCATATAAATTATGCTTACATGGCTGAGATGTAGTGAGGTGTGGAGGAACAGTGGAAGAGATGAGGCTGGAGGTGGTAGGAAGCCAAATCTCAGAGGGCTATAAGAATGTTTTAAGAAGCCATACTTTATTTTTATATTTATAAAGCTCCTCTGGCTGCTGTGAGGAGAATTAATAGTACAAAAGTAAAATAAGAGGATATGCAATAGTTAGGACTTACTGGCGGTTACCCAGGAAAGACTCCAATGAGGGCAGGAAGAAGTGATAGAAAGGGTAAATCACCGAAACATTTATGGGGAGGTATATTCAATACTTCCTAATAGTAAATTGAGTGAGTTTTAAAACAAGATTTGAATTAAAGATTATTTTTATATTTTGCAATGTAAAACTTGATAACATATTAATACTCTATCTTAGGTACATTTAGGAACAAAATTGGAATTTGCCAAGAAATAACTAAGGTTTCCTATAGTAATACTTTAATTTGTGATTTCTATTAAATTTCTAACTAGAGTTTGCAAAAATAAAGTAGGATATGTGGAGCACAACAAACAATACAGGATAAATGTTTACATGTGTAAATCATAAACCTAAGCTTGTTATTTGAGGCCATAAAATTGGTTGAAATCACCAAATAGTAGTATAGGAAATCTTGATGAGATAGAATAAAAAAATAGAAAATAAAATCCTTGTGGAGACATAGGCAATAATGAAGGTCACAAATGGTAACATTTACATAGTTATTTTATGTTAAAAAGAAAGACCAGCCAACATGGGCAGATCACTTGAGGCCAGGAGATCCAGACTAGCCTGGCCAAGAGGGCAATTAAAAAAAAAATACAAGGCCGGGCGCAGTGGCTCACGCCTACAGTCCCAGCACTTTGGGAGGCCGAGGCGGGCGGATCACAAGGTCAAGATATCAAGACCATCCTAGCCAATATGGTGAAACCCCGTCTCTACTAAAAATACAAAAATTAGCCAGGTGTGGTGGCATGCACCTGTAGTCCCAGCTACTCGAGAGGCTAAGGCAAGAGAATCACTTGAACCTGGGAGGTGGAGGTTGCAGTGAGCCGAGACCACGCCACTGCACACCAGCCTGGTGACAGGGTGAGACTCTGTCTCAAAAAAAAAAAGAAGTTAACTGGGTGTGGTGGTGTGTGCCTATAATCCCAGCTACTTTGGAGGCTGAGGCACAAGAATAGCTTGAACCTGGAAGGCAGAGATTGTAGTGAACCAAGATTGCACCACTACACTCCAGCCTGGGCAACAGAGTAAGACGCTGTATAAAACAGTTTTAAAAAAGAAAGAAAGAAAGAAAAACCACATAGTTGCACTAATCAGAAATCTTTGAAAACATAGTTTGAATATAAATATTTGATTAACTTCTATATAAAAAGGTTGTTCAGTAAAAATAGAAATTAACTTTAGCCCAATTAAAAGAACAGTTTTCTCCAAGGCAAAACTTAGGCATTAGTAATTATTATTACCTTAAAAATGTGGTCAAATAATATCTATGGGTCAAAACTTTGCAGTGTTTTGGTTGCTTTAAATCTTCATAATAAAATTGCCTCTGTAAAAATATTTCTTAGTAGTAGTCCAATCTGGCGTACATATGAGAAAGGTATGTATGTATCTAGTGAAATTTATTTTGTGTAAAGGCATACAAAACTAATAATATAATTTTGTAACAATATTACTTAGAATCTAGAATATGTCGGTATACATATTTGTGAGATGCTTTTCTATACCAGGTATTCTCTTACTGAGTCACAAACAGCTATGTACTAGGTATAATTTTATATCTGGAGTAATAGTCAAGCCTGTTTTATTCTAGGAAAATGAAAATATATAATAATATTTCAACAAAGAACAAAAAACAACCAGGTAATTAAAATTCAAGATTCATTTATAATGAAAATTTTAGAAGTAGATAGAAATTTTCTTACCTAAAGTTTATCTTTCCTGAACCAAGAGAATATACTATAATTAATGGATGAGGGGAAAAAAACAAATCCCTTGGTAAGAAGAACAAAAGATCAGTCGATGATTAAATTGAAGGGCTGGGTTTTCAAAGAAATTCTCACTTTTAAATATTAATAACACCTAGGATAATCATGTGTTTTTGAGTGGAGTAATAGACTGTGTACTAAAGATCTAAGCTCTAATAAATAAGGGAGACTGATTAAGAAGTAAATAAATGGCCAGGGTGGTGACTCACACCTATAATCCTAGCAACTCTAGAGGCCAAGGCAGGAGGAGCATTTGAGGCCAGGAGTTCAAGACCAGCATGGGCAACATAGTGAGATCCTCTGTCTACAAAAATTATTTGAAAAAAAAAGCACTGTGCATATATCATATATTATTTGGAATATATATTATATATTGTATTATTGGTATTATAATATGCAATAATATATCTTATGCTTCATTATAGTATTAGAGTTTTGTATACACATATATAATATAAATTGAATCAATATACATAACATTTAGCACAAAATTTAAAAATAGTAATAAAATAAACAATATTGTTTAAGGTAAATTTTATATAGACAACTAATTCTCAACATTGATATTTGCCAAACTCTTGTATCTATAACTAAAATATTGTTGAATTCAACCATGTTCGATAATTTAAGTTGCAGCCTATTCCTACATTTATTTCCAAAAAAATTGTAATTAAATCTGTGGTTTTATTAGTCTGTTTTCACACTGCAATAAAGAAATGCTCAAGACTGGGTAATTGTAAAGGAAAGAGGTTTAATTGACTCATAGTTCCAAATGACTGCGTAGGCCTTAGGAAACTTACAATCAGGGCAGAAAGGGAAGGGGAACCAGGCATTTTTGCATAAGGTGGCAGGAGGGAGAAGTGAGAGCGTAGGAAAAAAACTGCGACTTTTAAATCCATCAGATCTCGTGAGACTTCACTCACTATCATGAGAACAACATGGTGGAAACCGCTCCCATGATCCAATCACCTCCCTCCTTCCACATGTGGGGATTACAGGTCCCTCTCTTGACACATGCAGATTACAATTCGAGAGGAAGTTTGGGTGGAAACACAGAGCCAAATTTTTTCAGTGGTTTACTGTTAAAATATCTTTCACAATTCTACAATTTATTTTCATTAAATAGAAACTTACTTTAACTTCAGTACTAATTACGTTTTAACTTCATTCCTCTGTCAGTGACCTGAGTTACTCTTTGTTGAATTGGATAATGTTCTTTGAATAGTGGAAAAGTATTTTCTATTTTTGGGGTCCAAATTATGATGCAAAGTCTACTAATGTGACACAGTTTAAGATCTAATACTCGTTATTTTCATCCCCAGCCCCCACCATCGTTTTCTCATTCGAGAAAATAAATAACACATTAATCCCCAACCTGTAGTGTTTGCCAACAATTTCTATGGTGCAAATACTCTTACCAAGACTCATTTTAAACTACTGATAACACGGCATACAACTTCATATCTCTTCCCCAACACTGGCATATGAAGTTGTATGCCGTGCTGAGATATTTTCATCATATAGTTAAAATAGGTATAAATGTCCATAATAGCATAGACAAAAGAAAAATGTAACATAATTAGGAAATTATGAATTGTAAATATGTATTTCCTTTGTCTTTAATATAATTTAGTTAAATGTTAGCTTATATAATTTATTAACTTTTGAATGTTTTAGATTCTGGTAAAATACATGTAATATAAAATTTACCATATTAACCTTTTGTAAGTATACAGTTCAGTGGTGTTAGGTACAATCGTAACTGTTGTTCAACCAGCCATCACCACCATCCTTCACCCAGGACACTTCTCATCTTGCATTACTGAAACTCCATGCACATTAGCCAGTAACACTTCGTTAACTCCTGCCCCCAGTCCCTTGGAAACACCATTCTACTTCCTCTGTCTGTAATTTTGACTACTCTAAGTGCCTCATATAAGTAGAATAATAAATTTGTCCTTTTGTGATTGGCTTATTTCACTTAGCATAATGTCCTCAAGGTTGTAGTGTATATTCAGAATTTCCTGTCATTTTTAAGGCTGAATAACATTCCAGTGTATGTGTATACCACGTGTTCCATATTCATTCATATGTCCATGGACACTTGCATCATTTATACATTTTAACTGTTGTGAACAATGCTGTTACAAACATGAGTGTACGAACATGTGTAGGAGACCTTTTTTTCAAATCTTGTGGCTATATACACAAAAGTGGCATTGCTGAATCATATGATAATTCAATTTTTACTTATTTGAGAAATGACCAGGCTGTTTTCCAAAGAAATTGTTCCATTTTACATTCCCACCACCAGTACACAGGAGGTTCCATTTCTCCACATTCTTGCCAATACTTGTTATTTTTCTTTTGTTTTCCTGATAGCAATAATGCTAATAGATGTCAGATGATATCTTATTGTAGTTTGGATTTGCATGTGCCAAATAGCTATATTGAGCCTCTTTCATGTGTTTAATTGTCATGTTTATATATTCTTTGGAGAAATGTCTAATCGAGTTCAGTTTTCATTTTTGAATCAGTTATTTATTTATTTAAATATTTAATTAATTTATTTTATTTATTTATTTAATTAATTAATTTTATTTATTTAAATATTTAATTTTAATAATTTTCTATGTATTCTGTATATTAACCTCTTACAGACATATTATTTGCAAATATTTCTCCTGTGTGTAGCCTTTTTACTCTGTTGGTAGTGTTTTTAGATGCACAACTTTTAAAAGACATTGGCGAAGTCCAATTTTTTTTTATTGCTTATGCCTATGGTATGATATCTAAGATATCATTGCGAAAGTCAATGTTGTGAAACATTTGCCCTATATTTTCTCATAACAGCTCTGATTTTAGGTCTTACATTTATTTAGGTCATGGATGCATTTTGATTTAATTCTTGTATATAGAGTTAGGTATGGGTCCAACTGCATTTTTTACATATAGATATCCAGTTTGTTCAACAACATTATCTAAAAAGACTGTCTTTGCTTCATTGAATGGCCCTGGCATCCTTTTTGAAAATTATTTGATGATAAATGTGAGAATTTATTTATGAGCTCACTATTCCATTCCACTTACCTGTATGTCTGTCTTTATATCAGTAACACACCATTTTGATTACTGTGACTTTGTGGTAAGTTTTGAACCTAGGAAGTGTGAGTCCTCTAAAAAAAATTTTATTTTTATTTATTTAATTTCTTTCAGCAATGTTTGTATTTTCATCTTATAAGTCTTTTACTACATTGGTTACTTCCTATGTATTTTATTTGTTTGATGCTACTATAAATAAAATTAGTTTTTTAAAACTTTCTTTTGGATTGTTCATTGTTAGTGAATGGAAATGAAATTGATTTTTGCATGTTGACTTTTTATTCTACCACTTTGCTGAATTTGTTTATCAGTTTTATCATTTTTTTGTGGAAACATAAGAATTGTATCTATGTAAGACCATATCATCTGTCAACAAAGATAATTTTACTTCTTTCTTTCTAATGTGGATGCCTTTTAATTTTTTTATTGTCTAATGTCTCTTAATTGAATTTCCAATACTATGTTAAGTAGAAATGGTGAAAGCAAGCATCTTTGTCTTGTTCCTTAACCTTACACAAAAACTTTCAGGCCACTGTTAAGTATAATTTTATTGTAGGTTTTTCATATGTGGCTCTTATTATATATATCTTTTTTCTATTTATATTTTGCCGAGTGTTCTATTTATCATAAAAGTGTCTTGTATGTTGTCAAATACCTTTTCTGCATCAACTGAGATTAACATATGTATTTTTTCCTTATTCCATTAATGTGGCATATGACATTAATCAATTTTCACATCTTGAATCATCCTTGCACTCCACGAATAAATTCCATTTGCTCATGTTGTATAATTATCTTAATATACTGCTAAATTCTGTTTGGTTTGCTAGCATATTTTTGAGGAGTTTTGCATAAATGTTTATAAGGGATACTGGTCTGTAGTTTTTGTTTTTTTTTTTATAGTATCATTGGCTTTAGTATCAATGCCGTTGGCTCCAGAGTATGAGTTAGAAAGTGTTCCATTGTTCCATTCTCTTCTCCCTCTCTTTTTTTCTTTTTTTTTTTTTTTTTTGAAATGTGTGAGAAAGATTGGTGTTTGTGCTTCTTTAAGTGTTTGGTAGAAATAACTTGTGAAGCCATCAGGTCCAGGGCTTTTCTTTACCATGGGTGTGGAGAATTGGTTGCTGCTGCTGAGCTGAGCTAAAATTGACCAAAATTAACCACACTTTACTATCTAAATCTTTCCTTGGAAGTTGCAAGACTTTAATAAGCTCGAGAGTTCCAAAATAGTTGCATCAGGCAGATTTTCCCTATGTACTTGCCTGAGTGGGGTGACAGATTCCTGGTGCTTCCTAATCTTCCAAATTTGCTGAATGTGCCCTATAGTTTAATTTTAGTACTGGTTGTATATAATGATTCTCTTGCAGAGAGTTTGAAAATTTAGTAATTAGCTCTCAGTATGGGCCGACTCCAACATACTACTTGCTGCAAGCAAGAGCATTTTTATAGTTCAGAGAACATACAGAAAAAATAATTTACATCGTTATGGAATGGTGGTTTTTCAGTGTACAATTAAATGGCTTACAGTTGGAAGGTAGGGAGGGCTTGATCATGTGTAAGGCAATGATTATCATTATAGATGTGATAATATACAAATAATAATTGCCAATATGGAATAGGGACATAACTTTGGGATGAAATGATTAAAACAATGAGAGACACACTGTTTTGCTTTAAACAAGCTCATTGATGCCAGTAGGTACTGATTCAATTGGCAAGATAAAGAGGTTTACTTGTTAAAAATGGTTATGGATATAAACCTAGCAGAATCACTCTAATGAGTAGAATGAATAGTGCATGCATAAACTGAACTTAAAGTGTATTATTATCAATTTTGAGTACCGATTATGGACCAGGCCAGAGAAAAAATAGTCTTCTCTTAAGCAGCTTGTATTTTAGTGTGAGAGTCAGTTACTATTCAGATAAACACAGAAAACAATGTAAAATTTTTAGCCTCAAAAGTTTCTGAAAGAGTGATTTATGGATCTAATGAGGTGTTTAAAAGGAGAACTTGCCAGGTTTAAGGCTTAAGGGAAGACTTCCCTGAGGAAATAATAATTGAACTGAAATTAATGGTTCATTAGGCATATTTTAAAGAGAAGAATACTAAGAAACTGGGGACAGATTTCAAAAAGGGACTGTGAAAAAGAAAAGTCAGGAGACCTGTGATGCCAGGGGAGAATGGAAAAGTAAATATTAGACAGGGTATTTTAATTATTAGTTATGGAAACAAAATCAGGCTTCCGTTAGCAAAAAATAAATACGTACATAAAATATAACTGACTTGAATAATTGAAAAATTTAGGTATGATTGAATTTACTATTTAAATGATGCAACCAAGAATTGACTCTTTTGTAATTGCTTGGCTTGGAATTTATTGCATTGTCTTCGTTTTTAATTGGCTCCTTTCTCATTCACACAAGATGGCTTCCATGATATTTAGTTTCCATCAGTTCTGAACCTCAACGATAAGGATCTTCTTTCACTAAAATTCTGACAAACAACCTTTGGACTGTTTTGAATTGAATCTATTTGGGTCTTCTGCTATATCTTTCAATAATACCTGTGGTTAGAGGGATGGTATGAAATGGATAACCCTGTCTAAGTCACATCTGACAATTTCAGCTTAAATCATATGAACTATTATATTATGATGGCAGATGTCTCTATCCTGTAAGAAAAATTGGGGAACTATTAACAGAGGAAAGACAAATGGTTTCTAAGCTTGCCAAAAATCAGATGTAATAAATATCTAGTCATGTAGGCCTCTGCATGATATGTAAAATTTACGACTAAAAGTGTTCTGAAAGTGAGAGAAATAGTCCAAAAATATTTAGTAAAAGTGGGGTAATATGTCAAATTTACATTTTCAAATGTTCACTATTCCCATAAGGATTAGAAAATATTGGGAAGGTACTGGTTGGAACCTTGGGGGTCAGAATGGGTCATTGGTATTATAAAAGTCAATAGATCTGTTAGTTGACAATGAGATTATGTATGAGTTAGCAGAAATGAGAAAAATGGAAAGAAGTGGTTTGAATCTGGCATAGACACTATTGAAAGAATCTGCAGAAATCCCTCCTCCCTAACCATACACACAGAGAAATATCGCATAGGTTTTCTAAAAATGGAAGGAGAAACGACCAAACTGTAGAGCCTGGATGACATTAATTACAGAATGAAATGTTAACCAACATTTAAAATGATGGATTTCTCTGTATTATCTTCAAATAATTATATTGAATGTCAGCATATGATTAATATATGAAGACTAATCATTGTAAATTGATATCAATTAAACTATCATAAACCTTAACTTATAAAATGTATTACTCTTTTCATTCAAGATTTCTGCTTATAAAGGCTGACTTTCAATTATTACTTTTTGATTTATAGTAGTAACCTCAACATGTAATATTATTCCACTATTTGCTGCACGAAATGAGTATCTGTACCATTACAAAATCATCATTATTTTTTTTGACAGAGGTTAGAAAGATATGCCCAGAAAGTGGTAAATTTATTTTCTTTTTGTGATCAGTAAGACCAGGAGTTTTGCTCTTCATAGCATTCTTGTGTTAATCACAGTGTGGAATTTGTATAAAGAAACAATTTGATGGTTTCTCATTCCATCTATAAGCCTCTTTTTATGGATCATTCTAATAACGTGACTTCACTCCCAACTTGCAAAGATGAATGCTGCTGGGAAAAAAAAAGTTCAATTACATAAAGTGGTGTAATTAAGATGAGTAATCTATGATCTTCCATCCTGTTGTGTCTATTTTTGCTTGGCATTTTTTTTCAAATTACTTTAATTCATACCTTATTTTCATTCTCGATGATGACCCTATTATTTGGTTGAGAATTTTTGTGCACATAAGGTTCATGAGAGATATTCATCTGTAGTGGCTGTGGTTTATATATGATTTATTTTTCCTCCCACAAAACTCGTGTTGAAATTTGATCCCCAGTGTGGCAGTGTTGGTACCAGGGATGATGGTTTGGGTTATGGGGGTAGATTCCTCATGAGAGGCTTAGCACTCCCCTTGAGGTTATGTGTTCTCATTCTGGCAAAATGGGATTCGTTCTTCAGAGAATAAATTAGTTCCCATTGGAGTAGGTTGTTATAAAGTGAGGTTCCTCTTCCTATTTGGTTGTTCTTCACATGCACCTGCTTTCCCTTTGAGGTTCTCTGCCATGTTTTGATGCAGCACAAGACTCTCACCAGAAGCCAAGCAGATGCTGGCACCATGCTTCTTGTACAGCCTGAACTATGAGTCAAATAAACCTCTTCTCTTTATAAATTACCCAGTCTCAGGTATTCCATTATAGCAACACAAAACAGACTAAAACAGCAAGTTTATTTGTAATGTCTTTGGTTGGGTATCAGTGTAATAATTGCCTCATAAATTAAGTACAAATGTGATTCCTCCACTTCTATTTTCTGGAAGACATTGCAAAGTTGTGTTAATTTTTTATTAAGTTTTTGGCTAAATTCTTCTGTAAAACCACCTGAGCCTCTATATTTATTTTGGATTGAGCTATGTAATTATAGATTCCATATATTTGTTGGTTGTTCAGATTGTCTATTTCATCTTAGTTAACTTTTGGTAGTTTATGGAGTTCAAGGAATAAGTCCATTTCTTTTAAGCTGTTAAATTTATGAAAATACAGTTGTTTTAATATTCGCATATTATCTTTTAATGACTGTAGAAGGTTTAGGTCTACTCTCTATTTCACATATGATATTGTTAGTTTATGTATTTTTCCCATTTCCTTTTTGATAGTGTTGCTACAGCTTCATTTTCTAAAGCAACTTTTCAAAGAAGCGTTTTTTAATTTCATTGAAACTCTATTTTTTCCTAATTTTAATAGTGTTGATTTGAGACCATTTCATATTTCTAATGTAAGCATTTAGTACTACTAATCTCTCTAAACATAGTTTTAACCATATCTCAAATATTTTCATATGTAGTCCTTTGATTTTGTTTAGTTCTATGTATTTTTTAAAATATTTCTTTTGAGACTTTTTCTTTGAACCACAGATTTTTTAGAAGTATGTTGTTTAATTTTCTCTCTTTGAATATGTATTTTCTCTTCTGTTACTGTGATTCTATTTTTTTCATTTCTTTAAATTTGTTTTATGGTTCATATATTTTATCATGGTGAATATTTTATGGCACTTGGAAAAAATATAAATGTGTATTCTACTGTTATTAGGTGGAGTGTTATATGTATGTCAATCTGTTCCTGTTGGTTGTGTTATTCATACATAAAATGCTTATTCCTGCTTATTAGCTGGGAGCATGGTAGTTTGAAGTCCACAGACCTAATTTTATAGTTATCTATAAGTTTTATTTCCGGTCTATTCATTTTTGATTCATGTATTTTGAGTGTCTGTAGTTTGGTTCAGATATACTCCCAATTTTTTAAAATGTGGGCATGTTACATTTTTTCCCATCCTTTCACTTTTATACTACCAGCTTCATTGATTTGGAAATGACTTTCTTGTAAGGGCTGTATAATTTTGTTTTAATTCACTGTGTTAATTTCTACCTTTTGATTGCTGTACATAGATCATTGGCATTTAAGTTAATTATTGGTATGTTGCCACTTAGGTGTGCTATTCTGTTATTTGTTTTAAATATATCTTTTGGGGTTCTTATTTCCTTGTATATCTTTCCTTGCCTTACTGAAGGTTACTTGAAAATTATTTAGGATTTAGTTTCTTAATTTATTTATAGTGTATTGAGTGCATCTCTTTATGTAAACACACACACACACATCGAATCCATATATATAATGGATTCAGGTGGTACATACGCAAGTTGGTTACATGGATATATTGCATAATGGTGGGGTTTGGGCTTCTTGTGTACCCATCTCCTGAACAGTGAACAATATACCCAAGAGATAATTTTTAAACCCTCTCTCCCTCCCAATCTCCCCCCTTTTGGAGGCCTCAGTGTCTAGTATTTTCCTCCATATGTCCAGGTGTATCCATTGTTTACCTCCCGCTTACAAGTGAGAACATGCGGTATTGGTTGTCTTTTCCTGAGTTATTTCTCTTGGGGTAATTGCCTTCTCTTTGTGTAATTTTTGTAGAGATTGGCCTGGTGTTTCTAATACACCTATGTGACTTATATTAGTCTACTGGTTTGAATACTTTCCTCAATACTTGAGTGAAACAGGGAAACTACATTTCCCTTAATTCTCCTTATCTCCACCACTTTCAAATATTATTGTATTAAATATCAGATTGTGTTAGAGTTTCTATTTCAATCATCAAATATGATTTTAAAAACTCCTCAGGAAAAGAATAGTCTATTGCTTGCATTCATCCACACTTCTGCTTTTTCCATTATTCCTCGTTTCTTTTGTCATGTTTCAATATTGCTTCCTTTATTAAATTTGAATAACTTCCTTTAGCCAATTTTGTTAAGGGCAGGTCTGCTGGTATAACAATCCTTTTAGTTTTACCTCATCTGAGAATGTTTCATTTTTTCTTTATTCTTGAAGAATAATTTTACCAGATTTAAAATTCATAATTGACTATTTTTTTGGAAAGTTTTCAGACATTGCTTTTTTGAATACTCTTTCAGGCCTGGTCTCACTGTACATTATTATGGACATTTAGTGATACAAATACTGATTCTTTGCTTATTCCTATATGATTCTCAGGCTCTGTGTATTTTTAAATTATAGTCAATTTCTCTCTGTTTTTCACAGTGGGTGAATATTTTATTTTTCTGTCCTCAAGTTTGCTTGTTTCATGCTTTCTGATCTTCAATCTGCTAGTAACCCTGCTGAGCAAGCTTTTTTACATTTAACTTTTTGTATTTGTTATTATATTGCATCTTAATACTTTATTGTGCATTATTAGTGTGTATTATGTTTTAATTTTTGTATTTAACTTGGCATTTTATGGTAACAAATTCCAATTATTTCTTTTTTTATAAGTTCATTTACTTGCTGATGTTTTCCATTTTATTTTCATCAATAATAGTTGTAGCGATTGCTAAAGCAATTTTATGGCACCTGCTTTAAAATTCCTGTCAGTTAATCCTAGCATATTATTCTTCTCAGTATTGGCATCTGTTGATTTTTTTTTTTCTCATTTAAGTTGTGATTTACTGGGTTTTGGATATGATGGGCTATTTTCTACTTTATCCTAGGCATTGTGCCCATTATATTAAGAGATTTTGAGTCCCAGCTAACTTTTTAAAAAAAATATTTGGTAGGCATTCAGTATGTTTACATTTACCACAGTGATGATCTTGGCCTTCTGTTTTGAGCTGTGGTTCAAATGACAATTTAGTTTCCAGAGCCTTTTAGTGCTATTTTTGTCTGTTTGGTTAATCTGGTGCCTGCTGGCAACGCTCAGATGGTGTAGGGCTAAGTGGCATCCTATCAGTGACATCTGACTTCCCTGGTGTCTCTGAGTAGAGACGAGTTTCAAACAGACTGAATAAAGAGGTTATCTGGGTTGGGCCATTTTCTGTGACGGGGCCCCTTTTTGGGGATTTGTTCACTCCAGTGTCTCTCAAAGGAGAAATTGATTCTCAGTCATGATAAAGAGATTATTTCCCCTGTATGCTTTTTTTTTTTTTTTTTTTTGAGACTGAGTCTCGCTCTGTCGCCCAGGCTGGAGTGCAGTGGCACGATCTTGGCTCACTGCAAGCTCCGCCTCCCGGGTTCACGCCGTTCGCCTGCCTCAGCCTCTCGAATAGCTGGGACTACAGGCTCCCGCTGCCACGCCCGGCTAATTTTTTGTATTTTTGGTAGAGATGCGGTTTCACTATGTTAGCCAGGATGGTCTCGATCTCCTGACCTCTTGATCTACCCGCCTCGGCCTCCCAAAGTGCTGGAATTACAGGCGTGAGCCACCGCGCCCGGCCTGTATGCTTATTTTTAATGACAGCCTTCTCCCAGTTATTTTTCCTGTGAGTGATGTAGAAATTGCCTGGTGTTCCCTGGGGGATTTCCACTGGTTCTATGGGATTCCTTCTCTTCGATGCAGGGTCAGTAAACTCATAGTCTGAGGGGCTTTCCGTATTTTTTTTTTACAGGGGGGATAAAGAAAGACCTGCTGATGTCCTGCTCCTCCTTGAGTTCCCAAACCAGCTTGACTTTTTCTTATGCTCTCAGAGTTCTCCTTTGATTGTCTTGTGCACCATCTTCAGGGATTATAGTTGTTTTAATAGGAAGAAACAAAAGAAATTGGTCTATGACATCTTGTATAGACCCAGATCCCATTTCTTGGATGTTTAACCTTCCTTTCACAGCAAGTTTTTCATCTATACTTTTTTTTTTAATGTGAAAAGTATTCTCTACACTAGGAAACATAGTCTTTAGTGTTTATAGGAACCAAGTAGCAAACATAAATAATTCAAAAGATTAAGAAGTTAGGAAGGATATACTAAGCCTGAAGTTAAATTCTTATTTTCGATGAACAGACAGTACACACTATGCAGCTTCAGTCAAGTGTTTTTAGCGATCCAGGTTCGGCAGTAATGTGTAGCCCAATGTTACAGATATCATTTTCCCCTCCCAAATACTTTGAAATTTGTATATTAATGTAACTTTCCTTATTTTTAAATTATTTTATATTCTTTAACACTGTATGGAACAAGTAAAGATTATAAATTGGTAAAGCATATGTCTGTTATACATCATTTTCATCCTACTAGCTCCACTTTTTGTCACATTAAGACAATCTTATGATCCTTTTATTCAACAGCTTTTACATTAATATAATATCTAACTACAGATGATTACTGAAGTTAAGAGATGGATTCTGGATGGCACTATGTTTCTTTAAATTATGGGTTCATCAATTTTTAGTCATGAGAACTGTGGGAAGCATTAAATGAGATTTAAAATTAAAATTAAACAGAACAAAGCACATATACTATATGTGAGTTTTCTATATCTATTATTTGTATATACTTCATACATACAAATGAGGACATTGTACTGTCTACCTTTATGAAATTTATAATTTATTTATGAAGATAATCATTAATCAGCTAATTCTAGAAAAGACGAATGGAAAACGATACTATGAATAAATACTGCAATCCATTCAGCCTATTGTTCATCCTCACTTATCACCTCTTAGCCATGAAATGTAATGGAGACTTTTCAGTTCTTATCATGACTTGTTTTTAACACACTTTCCTCAAATGTTCCATGTATTTACTCTGTGTTTGGCTCTTCATTTTTCCCCCTTTTGTTTGAGTCCTGAGATCACCTCTCTCCCAATCCTTCGCTTTGTTTTTGGTTATCTTATGACCTGTTTCTAGAATTCTTTTTCAGTAGAGCTACATGTAAGATGGAAAATAGTTTAGTTGAATGTGTGAGAATACAATGGCTGTCATTTTGTTTCCCTAATAAGTGCTGGCAGGCAGGAGTGGAGACATCCGAGTTTCTTAAAGATAATACCCGCGGCAGAGCTACATGAGAGTGGGCAAAAATGCATAACCAATAAAATCTCAAGGTGTGGCAAAGATTTATGAGTTTTTCCATAGTTACAGAATAAGCAGTAAAAGTTCTATAGGACAAACACAGATTTTAAGACATCCCTATGGAAAAATCATCCCTCCAAGGTTATGGAGACAGGATTCTCTCTGGCAATGAAGCAAGCATAGCTAAGATAATCAATTCCGGGAAATTATATGCTGGACCTTAAGATAACTATGTGGGACATAAAAACTTTTCAAAACATCCAAGAATATAAAGAGGTACATAATATTAGAATTGACTAAGAGGTAGTGTTGGGCCTAAAAGAAGGAAGAATATATGGCATCAATAGTGGAGCCAAATGATAATCATAATTCTAATGATAAGAAAATGTCACTGCTGATATATAGTCAATCCATAAGTGGACTGGTATCTTCTACAATGATTTCCTTTTTTCTGATGTTGGGAAATAAGGAGAAGATGACTCATCAAAAGTAAAGGGAACTTACAGAAGGAGAGCCAAGTAATAAAACACTTCATCACTCTAAAATTTTACCCAATATTTAACAGATAGATACTAATATTTAAACCAAAAAAGGGGAAATTTTTTTTTTTTTTGGATTTGTTTTTTTTTTCTTTTTATTATACTTCAGGTTTTAGGGTACACGTGCACAAAGTGCAGGTTTGTTACATATGTATCCATGTGCCATGTTGATTTCCTGCACCCATTAACTCGTCATTTAGCATTAGGTATATCTCCTAATGCTGTCCCTCCCCCCTCCCCCTACCCCGCAACAGTCCCCGGAGTGTGATGTTCCAAAAAGGGGAAATTTATTGGAAGCAAACATATTACAATTTCTTGTGCTGAAGGGAAATGAATATCTGTCAGAACTTGTAATATATTATAAATGTGTGCTTTTATTTTTGTGTAAATCACAATGAAATTGAAACAACAATTCACATACTGGCCAGTCTTCATATTTTCAATAGAAATAGAAAATTGGGGTAGGAATCAAACAAGATAAGGAGACTAGAAATGATGTTCACTTTGTACCAAAAAAAAAATGGACAAGAAGGAGGAAACCAATATCCTAGGACAAATAATATATATTCAAATATATTTCTTAAGTGTTAACTACCACACACACACACACACACAAGAAGAAAATTATTACTATTGAGATGGTGGATATGTTAATTAGCATGATTTTGGTGATCATCTCACAATGTATTTATGTATCAAAATATCAAGTTTTGGCCTTAAGTATATATAATTCTGTCAATTGTAACTGAAGAATTTAATAGATTGGAATGAAATGAAAATAAAAACCAATAACTAATCCCCCCAAAAATTCACCTATTTGTGTTATCTATGTGTTTGGAATTGTGCTATGCATTAGTTAAAATGGTGAACACATATAGTACTTACTTTTAGTCCAGTGAGAATTGTACTGAGTCATACATTCTATTCAATATAGAACCAGAAGTCTGTGTACATGTAAGATGGAAAATAGTTTAGTATTCCATGACTCTATGATTATTATTATTATGGCATTTAATATGGATGACAAATTTGGTGCTTAATATAAGACAAGTACCACTTTAAGAGGTTTGCATGTAATATTTCATTTAACCCTTACAATGAACCTATATATTATTATTGTTTATTAGCTCCATTTTACCAGTAATTGAATTTAAGAATACACTGAAGACAAGAGAACTGCATAAGATTTCACAACTGATAAGTGGGTGTAATAAGTCTTTGAAAGCCAGGTAATGGGGCTCTAGAATTCAGCTCTTAACCACTGTTGCTGTATTATTTCTGTTTTAGTTATCATGCTTTTCTATGTGAACTGACTAGGCTATTTACAATTAAATTTCTCAGATTTTATAACTTTTTGAAGACAACTGGAATGAAGGTTGCTAGATTTTGTCAATCTGCTAAAGTAGATACTTACATTACCCACCAATCTGGGTTACTTTTCCAATTGGAAAGTTTTTTTCCCTAGGATAGATGAGTGTTTGTTAATTTCTTATTATGAGGAGAGCACTCGTCCCCACAAAATTCCGTACGTGCTTGTTAAATCATAATCATCTAGAAACTACCCCAGATAAGCTTGTAATGTTGCAACATTATATTTATTGCAAAACCATGTTTATCGTAAAAGCGCAACTGACAGAAAAACTGCAAAACGTCACTTGATGCTAGAGGGACCAGAAAGATATTTCTTTTGTAAAATTTGAGTATCCCTTAAAAGATTCTGAGAAGGGCCTAGGGGAAGCAGGTCTGAATTTTGAAGGTGTGATTAAAAGAAGCAAGAGTTAACTATGGATTGGGTGCTATTGTGAGATGAAAGTGGTTGATAAAGTGAGGGCAAAGGTAACTATGCAGCTGGCTTAGTATAGGCCTATTCTCTTAGCCTGATTAACAGCTGAGCTGCTTTTGCCTTTGTAATTTGAGCTGCCTTTCATTCTTTCAGCCTGAGAAAGGTTTTACTCTTTCACTTATATGATGAAAACTTTGGAAAAGGATTCTGTCATTCTACTAATTCTACACGTTTGTTAATATGTTTTCATATTTACTTTCACCTTTGGCAAGATTTTGTTGATTTTTTTTCATTACAAAACAAGAACTAATTTCACATTTATACTGACATCGGCAGTCACCCTAGAAAATCTTTCTCCCTAAAATGAGACACACATTTCATCTAATGGCACTGACTCGTTCTATAATGGAAAAACAAAAGTTATGCAGTACTCTGGAAACAAGTTGGAAGAGCAAAAATTTGTAAATATTTACTTAGAGTGTACTCTTGGGTGACAGTCTTAAAACTTTCAGTAGCACCTCACTTTCTGTAGTGCTAAATATCCATGATTATTTAAATAGAATACATTTCAATATTCTCTGAACATTGATAGGAAACAACTATCAGCATTTCCATGTCTATGCATGGATCTACGGGGCACATAGAAGTTCTTATCAAGTAATTCCCTAAGTTATATTGACCAACTGGTCTATGCTTGTGAATGTCTCTCAGGGCATTACATGTGTAGTAAATCAAATGGAACATATATGTATCCATATTTAGTAACTGCCCATTTTAGAGCAGAAATATTCACTAATACCAGGTTCTACAATTCAGTAGATTTTAATGTGAAAAATAATAAACTTCTTTCACACTTCATTTTCCTTTTTAAAATAAATTATGTATATTGGAGTTAGACAAATCTAATAGAGTATTGCGTCTTTATCCAAGTAATAAGGTTTTGTTTTTAAAGACAATAAACTCTATTTTGAATTTCACAACAGAGAATTCCTATCAGACTAATTTTCCTAAAGATAGAAACTGAAATATTGAGAAAAATTACAAAAAGTGCAATAACCTATAAGTACTAGAGAGCCATAAACAGCAGAGAAATGTGGAGGAGAATCAATATGAAGAAAAAGCCCTGGAAAATTTCTCCTTTTGTGGTCTTTTTGCCTTAGGGCATTATCCACTGGATGTGAGACAACAATTCTAATGGAAATCTTCACTTTGTTGTCTGATCTTATTGGCCTAGAAGAATCAGACAACAAAATCTGAAACTGCTATGACATCAGGTAAGTGTGAGCAAGGGATGGCTTTAAAAAAAAGAGAGAGAGAGCCAAATTGGGAGAACTTCAAAATGGGTAGAGGGCTGAAGCATGTTTGTATGAGGCAGAATCTGATAGTTTAGACAAGATTAAAGAAGTTCATACAGATTTTATTCCCTGCCCCTCAGAATAATGAAACAATTAGAACTCGAAGAACAGCCAAGATAATTGCCTACTAAACAAAATAAGCAACTTAAAAAAACAACAAAAATCAGATTGTCAACTATTTATTACTAAGCATTTCAGGGGAGGTCAACCACTAAGAAAATAACTAATACACACACACACACACACACACACACATATAAAATCACAAAATAGCAAACATAAATCCTCCCCTATAACTAATGACATTGGATGTAAATGGATGAAATACTCCAATCAAAAGGCAGATATTTAAGAAATGAATAAAAATGATACAATTAATTTTTATTTACATGATATAAACTCTAGATTGCCTTATAGAAACAGTTTAAAAGTACAAAAAAATTAAAAAGATAGATAAAACCCAAAAGCATTGTACAATAGCGAGCTGAGTGGCTATACTATCAGATAGAATAGAAATTCAGGCAAATATTGTTGCTAGATAAAGAGTATATTGTATAATGATAAAAAGGGTCAAACTGTCAGGAAGATATAAAAATTATAAATATATCCATGCCTTACAAGAGAGCTCCAAAATATATGAAGCAAAACTGACAGAATTGAAGGGAGAAACATAATGTCAAAAGGTCTAAAGTAAATGTAATTGGAATCTCAGCAGAAGAGGACAAAAATAATGAGGCAGAAAAATATATTATCAGATGTAATAAAAGAAAGATTTTTAAATGTGAGGAAAGACAAAAAGTTACAGAATTAGGTAGCCCAGCAAACTATAAATAGAACAAATATACCAAAAAAAATATAAGTGCATTGTAGTAAAACTGCTGGAAGTTAACAATTACTAAAATAATAAGAGCAGCCAAAGAAAAGAAGATATCATATGCAAACATTAGTGATGATACTAATACATGCAAACTTCTCAGAAAGACAATGGAAACTACAAAACATCAGAAAAATATTTGAATTGCTTATGGAAATAACTGTCAATTAAAAATTCTCTATTAGGCAAATCACCATTCAAGAATGAAGACAAAATAGGTATAATTTTAGGTAAAGGAAACTAAGAATGCGTTGAAGGGTAACTGAACTACAAAAAGGGTTAAAGGAAATTCTTTCCATGAAGGCAAATAATTTATGCCAGAGGGGAAACCATGAAAAACAATTAAAGAACATTAACAATTTATATAGCTGTGTGAATATAAGCAACTAATTTTCCTCTTAATTTCTTTAAACTATGTAAGAATATTTGAAACAATATTTTTAGCATTGTCTTATAGGTTTTATGTTTACAGTTATAATATATCCAATAGCTATAGAATAAAGAATAGTGGAGAGGATTTCTACATTTGATGTGACTACAATGAAACTACATTATAACTTATAATTAGTATCCACATAAACAATAAAAAATTATACAACAACCATGTTAATTCAGAAAAAATAGAAATATTTAGAAATTAAAGAACACACTTCTAAATAGTTCTTATTTTGAATAAGAAATTGCTAAGCAAATAAAGGAATATTTTAAGCTGAATGATAATAAAAATATGATATATAACAATTTCTAGGATACAGTTAAGATAGTGTGTATAGACAATTTTTTGGCTTTAAAGATCTTCATTATAAAGAAGAAAGCACTAAAATAAATAATCTGTTTCTGCCACAGGATGCTAGAAAATAGCCCTAAAACTATTAAAGGAACTATATCTGTTAAATATTTTTTTCACCAATAAAGCCCCAGGCCTAGAAAATTTATTTTCAAAATTCCATCACTATTTAAGGAAGAAATAATACCTATTTTATAAGAAAATCTTTCAGAAGTAAAAAGTAGAAATGATTTTAATACATTTTATAATGTTGGCATAACCTAATGGTAAGAACTGACAGACATTAACAAATGAATACAGACAAATATTCCTGATGACTGGAGATCAAAACTCTTTATAAAGTATTAGCAAATTAAATTAATAGATGTGTGTATAGTTATACATAAAGCTTATATATATACTAAATTTCTGTCTCTTCAACCAATTTATATGTTGAAACCTAATGAAATTATATATTTATATACAGTGTATAATATACATTCATATAATAAATATAGAATTATAAATTATATATATATTTATATGTACATATATATGCACATACAGAATTTTTGTGTCTTCCTCCAGTTCATACACTGAAATCCAATGAAAGATATTAGGAGGTAGGGCCATTGGCAGGTGATTAGGTCAGGAGGGCAGAGCCATCATGTATGTGATCAGTGAAGTTATAAAAGAAACCCCAGAAAGCCCCCACAGCCCTTCCACCATTTAGACTCAGTGAGAAGGCACCATGGATGAACCAGAAAGTGATATCTCACTGGGCACAATCTGCCAGTACCTTGATCTTTCAAGCCCTCAGAACTGTAAGAATTCCTGTTGTTTATAAACCACTCAGATTTTGATATTTTGTTATAGCAGCCTGAATGGACTAAGAAAAAAACGTACACACACACACACACACACACATTACTGTAGCCAAGAAGAATTTTCCCTGGAATGTAAGTTTCATCTAATGTTTGACAATGAATGAGTATTTCACCATATTAACTAAAATATAAAATATCCCCTCTATAGATACAGAAAACGATTTAAGAAAATTTAACACTCTTTTACTAAAATTAAAAAAATATGTTCTCAACAAACTAGAAATAGAGGATAGTTTTTTCAACCTCATTGACCTGATAAAGGCATTCATGAAATGCCTAACATCATAGTTCATGTTATAATATTGAATACTGTTTTCTGAGACTTAGAAGTCAACTTTTCCCACTTTTATTCAGCACTGTACTAGAGTTCCTAGACATTACATTAAGACACAAAAAATAAATTGCATATAGAGGGTCAATGGAACAGCACCAAGTGCAAGAGAAGCTCTGGGATATTTACCCAGATCTCCCTCCAGATATTCTGAGTTCTCTTTATGCAGCTCTCTCTTCCCAGTCATTTGTGCTCCAAACTATAGCTCTTTTGGCCTTCATAGACCTCTAGATCCTTCTACTTTACTCAGAGACTTTGGTTTCTGCCTTGCTTCCCATATTTACACTGCAACCTGGTGACTATTGCCACTCAGTATATTGAAACAACAGTGGGTGCATACATACCTATATCTACATCTAGATACATACATACATACACACATACATACATACCTATGTTATTGTATTCTCTCATGGAACATAAACCTTTATTTGTCTAATGTCAAATTTTTGAAAACCATTGATACACACAGACAAACACACACACATTCTGGTTTGTAGTGTTTCAGCAGGATGGTGAATAATCTTTCTGCTACTCCATCTTATCCAGAAACAGAGTTTTACTGAAGGATATTTTCACTAGAAATATCAATCTAGATCATCAATTTGGCCTTATTAACACAACTCTTTTACTAACCTTATTCCTCTGAAATGAAAATTGAAAACAAATATATAGTTACTTTGATCTGTAGAAGTAGATGTTGCCGTGAATGTAAAATTGAGACTAGAGTCATAATTTGTTAAAGGGCAGATGATTTTTTCCCAAGGAAAAGCACAATATAAATTAAATGTTCAAAACTTACAGTCCTAACCTACAGAATTGGTTTTTAAGAAAGTTAAATTGAATATCAATCATGTAATGAAAGTTGTTTTATTTTATATGACCTCTATATGAAATAGCACAGTGTAGAAGTAAGCAAAAATAGCTTTAGTTTATTACTAGGTTATTATTTTATTAATTCATATAAATGAGCATCAATATGGGGACAATTTTTGTAAGGAAACTACTAGAAGGAAATGTAAGTAACATTAAATATTAACTTTTTAAGTTGAGTCTCCTTTGGAAATGTAATTTACAATATATTTCATTTTAATGAGCCCCTTAAAAATAGAGTAAAAATATTTATTGAGACAAGCTGTCAAGAAATATGAAAATGCATGTTATCTTCACTTATTCACATGTCTCTACATCTCTCTATGCATATACCTATCTAGCTGTAACCCTTCTCTGAATACTCATGAAACTGCCTTTGCAAAAGTTATAACTGAGGAAATTATGACAGTAAAAGACATCAGACATAACCGACTCCATGTTGCTTCTCACCTTTAAGCTGTCTTTTTCATTCCTGGGTGTAGGCCAAACTAACCCTTGGGAAATAATTTATAGTTTAACTCTGAAACAAAATTGATAATAGCCCTTTCCTGAAAAAAACCCTTTCTTGCCTGAGGACCAGTCTGCCTTTATAGGACTAACATATTAGCTATTTAGAAATTAGGTATTAGGGGCCATGCTTGAATCTCCCCAAGTTGCTCCTGGGAGTGACATCACTATTGTAAAACCTAAGATCAATGCTTGAGATATTTTGCAGACCCCTGCACTTGATGGATCAGTGGACAACACCCAGACCAGTAATCTGGCTCAACCAGTTCTGTGATTCCTCCCTGGAACAGAAGACAGCAAGAAAAACTTACTTTGACCCCCTATGATTTCATCTCCAACCTGACCAATAAGCACTCCAACTTCCCAAACACCCGCCTGCCAAATTATCCTTAAAAACTCACATCCCTGAATGTTCACCAAGACTGATTTGAGTAATAAAACTCTAGCCTGTCACACAGATGGCTCCACATGAATTACTCTTTCTCTATGGCAATTAAAATACAATACAAATTTTAAGTAACATATTTTATGCTTTTCGTATGTTTGATTTTTAATTTCCCTTCTAATACAATCTTGAATTCCCAGACTACTGAGAATTCTAAGAATAATCTTTGTGATAACAGATGGTGATTTTGTTTTTAACTAGGCAAAAATGGGATTAAGATCAGAAATAGGCAGGGTGCGGTGGCTCACACCTGTAATCCCAGCACTTTGGGAGTCCAAGGCAGGTGGATCATGAGGTCAGGAGTTCGAGACCAGCCTGGCCAAGGTGATGAACCTGGTCTCTACTAGAAATACAAAAATTAGCCGGGTGCGGTGGCAGGCACCTGTAGTCCCAGATACTCGGGAGGCTGAGGCAAGAGAATCGCCTGAACCCAGGAGGCGGAGGTTGCAGTGAGCCGAGATCATGCCACTGCACTCCAGCCTGGTGACAGAGCAAGACTCTGGAAAAAAAAAAAGATGAGAAATAAAGTTTGATGATTGGGTGGAAATAAATATAAAATCAACTTGAACAGGCAAAGATCTATAAATGCTAATATATTTCCTATGTATTCTGACAAATGGAAAAGGGTTGCAGTTTATGAGTTACTCTGTATTGTTTCAGCATAAATGACTTGCAGAATCATCTTCTAAAACACTGAGAAAATAATAAAAATTGGAACATTTAGTTCAAACTGACTTTTAATCTGTTAAAATTTATCAGTGCAAACCACTTCTTCAGTCAATGTCTCCTCCACATTGCTATTTTATTTATTTGATTATGACGTTTTTGAGAGTACTATCTCTGTTTGGGTCACTTTTCAGTTCTGACACCTAGCAAGGTGTCTTGAATATTTAATATGTTCAATAAATGTTTATTTTAATTCAATAAAGGCATAAAATTTTAGTGTTTTATTAAATATTAGACCCTTTAATGTGATGATTATTTAGCTTACAAAGATCTTATATGTATCAATATTTAAGGCATATATTTTTTACATGGGTGTCTGCTTAACAAAGACATGGAAAACAAGAAAGTGATGTTTCCTTATGTTTTTGTACTTTTTATGAATTTCCTATCTCACAGTTAAATTAGAAACTATGAAAAATACTTTACTATCAGATGGCTTTATTTAAAAACATAACAGTCTCTATTTTCTACTTATAAGACACGTCATTAAAAAAACCCTGGCATGTATGCATAAATGAGTAAAAAATACAATTATTTTAATAATTTCCATACATGACAAGCCTTGTTATTCAAATTTATTCATGCATTTTTATTTTATAAAATAAATTCAACTAAATCTTTATGCCCTTCTAAAATAATATTGAACATAGAAATGAGTCCAATATTCCCCACAGAGAAAAGAACAGGTATCAAATATATTCTGCAGATTATACTGCTTACAAATATTAGTTTTTTAAAAAGAAAATATATGCTTTAAAAAATTCTGTGAAATAGATATTCACTGCAAGAAGTTGGACATAAAATGAGCAAAAGGGACTAGGTTCAATCTTTACAAATACACATGTAGGGTAGTTAAATAGGAAGAGCTCCTTGCATCTTCCGTACTGAGAAGCAAATAATTTATAAGAAATAAAGAATAGTCTCATAAAGAACTCTGAGGCCATTGTCCTTAAACTGAGCACAACAAGTCAACCTCCATTGTTGTTAGGTAAGGTCACAAATTTCACATACAGAAAATATTCATCAATAAAGAAAAGTACTCTGAATAAAAATAAGTGCTTGATTTTGGCAATGTATTTCCAAGGAAACTAAAGATAGTTGTTTTTAGAATAGTCCCTTTATCTAAGTATAAACTGTAAAAGAAAAGCAAGTAAAATAAACATATATAGGTATAGTTAACATGTGTGATAAAATACAGACTTTCTGATAGCTATTTTAATTCATAAATTTATCTTGTTTAATTTTTAATATTGAGTTTCTATAATTAGAACAATACAGTAACTTGAACGTCTCTTTTCTCACCAATACTAAAAAAAGATGCAAGGTTGGGCAAGTTTCTATTGTTCGCCTCCTAAATTTCTTCTCCCTGGTATTTTCTAAATTTTATTTTACTGTTCATTCATTGATTGGCTCATTAACTCAGTAATAGTACCCTATCATGTGATAGCTGTATTATATTCCTAGAATAAAGACCTGAATATGACATATTATTTGGGCTTCAGGAGGCTCACAGTATGATCAATATGATAAGTAAACATCAATTCTAGCAGAATGCATAAAAATGTTGAATTAGATTTCTCAGCAAAGAGATACAGAAATTCAAAAGTAGATGTTATTAGTTCTCATTGCAAGGCTAAGGAAGACATTATAATGGAAGCTAGAATTCCCCTTGAATAATTTGGGATTTTATTTTGGTGACATTGAAGATATCACAAATATTTATTTAAAAAATAAATGTGATTACAGCATTGACTTTGTTTTCCAGATAATTTTAGAGAATTCTGCTCACAGTTTCAGGTTGAATGCCAAAAAAAAGAGGCATGTACATTTTATAATTAGACTAATATACTATTCTAGACAGTAAATTACAAGCAAGAAAGCTAGGACAACAGTGTGAAAATAAAGAAAATATTATTTCTTGGAAATATTAAAGATACACTCATATTGTAAAAAATATTTTATTCTTTTATCTGAAAATAATAATTTCAAATTTTTACTGATTAAAATAATTTTACAATATGATGTCTTGTTTTATTAATAAAAAAGTTATTTATGGATGCAGAAATAGCAATGAACAAAATATTTTTCATATTTTACATTACATATAAAAGATATAAAAATAATTGCACGGTTTAAAAATTAAAATATAATCTCTCTATAACCAAAAAACAGAGGAACTTGATAGACATGCGAATGTGAGAGTTTCATACCAGAACTAGGCCCAATCAATTTGTTTTTTTAGTTTGTTTGTTTGTTTGTTTTTTTGAGATGGAGCTTCGCTCTTGTTGCCCAGGCTAGAGTGCAATGGCACGATCTTGGCTCACCACAACCTCCGCCTCCCGGGTTCAAGTGATTCTCCTGCCTCCGCCTCCCAAGTAGCTGGGATTACAGGCATGTGCCATCCGCCCGGCTAATTTTGTATATATATATTTTTTTTAGTAGAAACGGGGTTTCTCTATGTTGGTCAGGCTGGTCGCGAACTCCCAACCTCATGTGATCCACCGCCTTGGCCTCCCACAGTGCTGGGATTACAGGCATGAGCCAGTGCACCCGGCCACAGTTTGTGTTTTAACAAGTCCTCAATGTGATTCGGAAACAGACTTAATAGTCCCATAGGCAGATTTTTTGGATAAACATAGAAATTTACCATTCTGGTCTTAAAGCTTGAAGCTTATATTTGTTTTATTGAGTTCCTTCCTTAGGAAATGTTCCTCTATTCCCCAAAAACTGTCAAAGAACATAAACTCACCAGATCAGCTCATCCAGTGAGATGCCAGACCCCTCCCTAGTTCATGTTTGCTTCCTTACCCCTCCCTAGTTCATGTTTTCTCACACATAGTTGTATTTCTTTCCTGCTATACAAACCCCTAATTTTAGTCAGGGAGATGGATTTGAGACAGATCTCCCTTCTCCTCTGCTACAGCACCCCATTAAAGCCATCTTCCTTGGTAATACTCATTGTCTCAGTGATTGACTTTCTGTGTGGTGAGCAGCAGGACCTAGACTGGACCTAGTGTTTTGGTAACAATTCTGATGAGCACCAAAGTTTAAAAAACATTGAACTATGGTGCCAGTCAGGAAAGAGCAGAAAGTCATTGGAAAGTTACTGCATATTAGAGGAAATTCAAAATTTTTGTATTAGGAAATTGATGGAGTTCTTATTTGGTAAACTCCATTCCTCATTTGAGCTAATAAATAAGAGTGAGAGGAGTAATGAAAATACTGGAGAATTAAGAAAACTTTTAAGTAATCTTCAGACAGAAAGGAAACCGTGTTCAGAACACTTGCTTGAGAACAATTGTGTCTGTGACAGATTACATAGATATTTTCCTCTTCTGAAATTCTACATTTTATTGATACAGTGACATAATAATATTTTCTAGTTTTTTACTTTCTATGCAATGCTCTTAATGTTAATATGCTCTTAGTTCTGCTGGTATGTTTTAGGTCTGTACATTTAGCTTAATTATGACAAGGGCTATTGCCTTCTACTATTTTGCTTCTTTAAGTTTTCCTAGAATGAGGTTTCAAAACAGTCCATAAATGTTTAGAAATGAATAATTTGATTAATACCTGACTAAATGCTATGGAGACCCAAGCAGAAAACAAAAACAAGTTGAAGACTTAAAAATATAATGGACTGTGCATCCTATTATCTTGGCACATTTGAAAAGTTAATAACAATATTATGAAGTCAAGGTGAATCTAAAAAACTGTCTTAGGTTGTAAAGTAACAAAAACTATTGTTTTCTGAATTATTGCTGGGCATATTAAGCTGCAGTACTGGAATCTATGTGTTGTCTGCCTGCTGTTGTCACAAAACAAGCAACCTTTTGTGCTTTGAAATTTCCTTCATTCACAGAGCAATTACTGGACATAATGTGCTATATGCATTTTTTAATCCTGCAATTTACTTATCCTATCTCATGTTGTCCAATAAAAATGAAGAGGGAGCAAGTCCATGGAAAATGCTAGTACTTCTTTATTGCTCATGTATTGAAAGATTAAAAATTTGTGATGAATACAAGATGGTCTCCATAGCAACACATGTAGTTAGACAACGTTCTAGATGATTATCAGTGAGAGAAGTAATATCAACCGATTAAAAATGAATGGCACTTATTTCCATTGAGACGAGCCAGCAAATGGAGTGACAGGGCTCAAGGACAAATGAATATCAAGGAAGATTGACCTAGTCTTACTGAGTCATGTTCAAGCTGTTCTACAGCCTTATATAAAAGTCAGCGAATCTCTGCTTATTTTTAAAATGCAAACCTTGCCCAGCCTCAGAGCCCCATTGTGGGTGTTGGCACAAATATTATGAATATTATGAACCATGTGAAAATTCAAAAGCACTCTATTAACCACAAATGATCTTGAATAAATTTCAGTTTATTAAAGAAACAGAAAGGAAGGCTCAATACAGGTATAAATAGTAATCCTTGTTTTAAGTTCTTGAAAAACTGTCAAAAATTTGGAGTTACTGATAAAAATGGTAGGAAATATGTACTATAACCATTTGAGACATCTCGACTACCACATAAAATTCATATTATAGAGTAAAATGCCCCATTATTAAAATTAGTCTCGTTCGTGTTTATCATTTCTTAAATGCTTTTAAAGTCTTACTTTTCACATTTCAAGAGTGGAGCCAAAATGTCAGGTTAGTTCTATAGTGAAAACATTAACTATAGCTTAAAAACTTATACTAAAGTTTTAAAAAATTTACACGCAGAATGATTCAACTTCTACAAGTAATAACTTTTATCATTTTGTAAGTAGAATGGACTATAATGTGTACTGAGTACACTACCATTGATCTTGTATACTGTGACTGTTTCAGTGTATAGATTTTATAAACCACATCATTATTTAATTTCAATATTATCACTAGTTAAAATCCTAGTTTAATCTATTAGTTTTTTAGGGCTGCTGTAACAAATTACCACACGCTTGGCACTTAAAACAACAGAAATTTATTTTTTTCACAATCCGGAGGCCACGACTCCAAAAGCAAGGTGTAGATGGGGCTGCAACTCCTCTTGAATCTCTCAGTTTCTGGGGCCTGTTCTCATTCATTGTTTTATGGCTGCGTCAATAAAATCTTGACCATTTTTACCTTGTGCTCTCCTCTTCTGTATCTGTTTAATAATTCTCTGTCTCACTTTTTGAGAACACTTATAATTGAATTTAGCCCACCTGGATAATCCAGGACCAGATCCTTCATTCAATTACTTAATCACATACTTTGCCATAAAAATTAATATTCACACTGTACACATATCTTTTTGGTGGCCACGATGAAGCCTCTAGTAGCCTCACATTTCAATTAAAACATAAAGTTTAATCAATTATGTTCTTTGAAAAAATTGTTTTAACTGTAATTTATGATCAAATGAATTTATAAAACATAAAGATTGTATCACTATGACCTATAAAAGAACCAAATATATTTTCCAATCTGAACAAAAAAAATAGTGCTTAGAAATTCTTTTTCTTAGTAACTGTAGAAAAAAAAAGTACTCTCTATGACTTATTTCATGACATAGATTCTTTGGTTCAAAAGCATTTTTATTATCAAATTATGCTTTAAATAGTATAGCCTCAATAATGAAGCAGAAAGTAAAGTCCAGGAATGCATACATATATTTATGTCTAAAAAGTAATGAAGCATCTTTGGTGATAGGCAAAAATCTAACCTTTTGTTTGTTTGTTTGTTTTTTGAGACAGGGTCTCGTTCTGTCTTCCGACACTAGAGTGCAGTGGTGCCAATTCAGCTGACTGCAGCCTGATCTTCCTGGTCTCTAGCAATCCTCCCATCTCAGTTTTCTGCGTAGCTGGGATCACAGGTATGTACCGCCATACTAACTTTTTTTTTATTTTTAAGAGATAGTATCTCACTGTGTTGCCCAGGCTGATCCTGAAATCCTGAACTCAAGCCATGCTCCTGCCTCAGCCTCTGAAAATGCTGAGATTACTTGCATGAGCTACCATGCTTGGCAAAATCTTTTAAGAAACTTTCAAAAACATATTTTTTTAAAAAATCAGTTATAGAACTATTGAGGATATTATTTAGAGATCTTTCATAGCTATTTGCTGAATTTCAACTAAGTATTATTTTGAGTGTTCTACGATACCTTGTGTAATATAATTGTAATTTTTTATTGTTTCTATTGACCTACAGCTTCTCATTGTAAATAAAATAAAGTCACTGTGAATAATATACTTCTCTTTTGTCAGAATGTAAAACTTTAATCTACTTGCTTCATGAATCTAAAATTTCTTTTTGATTTGATTACAGCTAGATATTCACTTACTCTTCTAACAATTATTAATTATATATACTTAATATATTTGTTGATACATTTAACTAATTAAGTAGTCACCGTTAATTTACCCTCATTAGAATTTATTTTTTAAATAAAAATAAAAAGTGACAAAACTAATTTTGTTCATCTCAGTAATGTTACTTTATATGTGATGAATTAATTTGTATTGAAAGTATAGTTGGGTTTACAGGTAGTAAACAATTCTTAAAATTGCTGTAGAAGTTTATAGTAACTATGTTATAAACATTATTATTTCCATATCTAAATTTGAATGTGAAACAGTGGTTAACTAGAAAAACATAAATGTTTCTTTGAAGAAAACCAGAAAATCTTGAAAGACAAGACAATAAACTGTTGTAGAATTTTCAATTTGTAGAAGTTTTATATATATATATATATATATAATTTGCTTCCTAGCTTCCTTTGCCACTTCAAAAGTCCCAGAGATTAATGTTTTAAAGGCGACAAGAACATGTCAAGAAATAAGAACAGAGCTTATTTTGTACTGAGGCAACAGAAATATCATATTGTAAACATGTTTATTAACCTTGGCTTAGACAGCAGACAGACAGCCTACTGCTGTGTTAATAACCAACCTGAAGAAGACAAAATGAAAATGTAATTATGTGACATCAAAAGCTTATTGATTTGTCAAAATGCAATCTTTCAAGCATTTTTTTTACTATTATTGTGCCAGAATTCTCTCTCGTTAACCTCTTCATATTTTAACACCAGGAGTTTCACCATTTATGAAAAATAAATGTAACAGATCATTTCAGTTTATCAAAGGATGTTAATTTAAAGGTTTTCTAGGAAGAAAAATATTAAAAATTATAAAAAAGTACAGACACTAGTTCAATGAAAGTTGTATTTTAAAGTTATTCATGTTTGAAGTAGTGGCAATGGATATATATTTCATATTTTATTTGGTTAAAGGATTCCAGGTATATATGCAATACTTGCTATAACTAGGGAAAAGAAGGCCATGACCATGTAGTCAATTTAAAAACTCAAAATTATAAATGATATTATTAAGTTTAGGTACAATGAAAGGTTTACCTTTGGTTTTGGAGTTATTTTAGAAATATTCTTAAAGTCTGAATTCTTAAATTGAAGTTAATACTCCAAATATATATATATATATATATAGAGAGAGAGAGAGAGAGAGAGACATACAGAGAGAGAGTGAAATTAAGAATAAATTGTTACATATTAATTAACTTTTCACTTAACGACTTAACATTTTATAGAATTAAGTTAGTTTAAACTTTTGGAGAGAAGTGTTATATTTAAAAACATTCACATAGAGCAATATTAATTTGATAAAATATGATAATAGCAAAAAATCAGGTGTTATATTTAACTTATATTGATATAAATTCCTACCCAGTTTCTCAAATACATATTCTTATATCCATGTCTTCCAGCTTGTATACACACACACACACACACACACAAGTTTACACAAAGAAAGCATAAAATAGGAAGGAAAATTAAATGTCTTCTGAGCCCAAAAATGTAGAAAACTATAAGAATGCATCAATGAAGCTATGATAAATATCTACATTAAATATCAAATATTCATTGAATGGAGCATTTAATGTCACTAAGCTTTTATCCAGCAATATATATAAAAGTATTTGTTCAATATCCCAATGTGTATATATGCATTATATATTGATATATGGATACATCCCTGGATTTAAATAAATAGCTGCAATATATTTACTATATATTTTTTCTTTTTGACACATATTATAAGGTTATTCAACTTTTCAGTGAGAATAGATTATACCAGATTTTTCTAAAGCAAAGTGACTTATATTAGAAATACTTAAGATCCATTAAACTCCATTGTTTCTCTTAATTATTTTCCCTTTTACTCTCATCATAGACTTGTGATAGTACAAAAATCTTTTTATTGAAATATTGCAAAATGAGTTTTACATTATTTACAATATGCAGATAGAAGAGTATTTCTTCGTCAAGACGCTAGCTACAGAACTTGTATAATCAAATTTGAAATTCTTGGTCTTACATGTTCTACATAGATGTAAAATTTTTATAGTGAAATTTGACTGAGAGAAGTACTAGGATAGCCATGCCAAAAAGAGGGAAAACTGATCACTATCTTACCCACAATTAACCCAAATAATTATAATAACTTTGATAGTAAACACTTTTTTAATGAATGCTACTTACTAAATAGCATTCCAAGTATCTTTTATATTATTAGTTCATTTTATTCTTATATCAATTTTATGAAATAGGTATTAATGTTATATTTTTATAGATAAAAATTATGAGAATTTATAGGAAGTACATTTAGTACAGCAACTAATGAAGACAGTATTCAACTCCAGTTTCATATTTATTCCCTTAAAAATTATCTACTTTTTATATTAATTTTTTGAGAGAACCCAATTTAATTTAATTTTTCATATAGACCCTTCAGAAAGTAATATGAAGTGGATGTTCAACATGTTGATATGTTCTTTAATTTGAGGAAATTAGATATAGCCTAAATGAAAGAAATCTATGATCTAGAGAGCTCAGTAACACATACCTGAGGCTGAACAACATAAATGTGTCCAACTAATCTAAATCCAAGTAGAACAAAGAAGCCAGAAAATATGCAAAATATTATGAAATAAATTTCATGTTAAGTTTCAGATGATATATTAATTCGTTTTCACACTGCTATAAAGAACCACCTGAGACTGGGTAATTTATAAAGAAAAAAGGATTAAAGTTGTCATTCATTCTACAATAGAAGTCAGTCTTGCAACAGTTGAAACTCGAGAGCTAGATATCCTCACTGCATTCAACAGGTGTGGCTTCTCCATTATTTCTATCTTCTGAGACAAAGTCTTGAGTGGATCTGTCTAATTAGCACCACCAAGTTTAGCTGTTTGGGGGCAAAGGAAGGGAATGTATTATGCTTTATTCCGTGAGGAGGTGGGATACACTAGTAAGAGTCCCCAAAAATACTGGTCACCAAGAAAGCAAGAAAAATGTACAATAAAACTATACTATGTTGAAAATTAAACCCCTCTATCAAGGTCTATAATTGGTGGATACAAAGGTGACAAAGGTTGTTGCAGGAAGTCAGGGACCCCGAACGGAGGGACCTGCTGAAGGTGTGACAGAAGAACATAAATTGTGGAGATTTCATGGACATTTTTTAGTTCTCCAAATTAATACTTTTATAATTTCTTATGCCTGTCTTTACTACAATCTCTGAACATAAATTGTGAAGATTTCATGGACATTTATCACTTCCCCAATCAATACTCTTATAATTTCCTATGCCTGTCTTTAATCTCTTAATCCCATCATCTTCATAAGCTGAGGATGTATGTCACCTCAGGACCCTGTGATGATTGCGTTAACTGCACAAATTGTTCGTAAAGCGTGTGTGTTTGAACAATATGAAATCTGGGCACCTTGAAAAAAGAATAGGATAACAGCGATGTTCACGGAACAAGGGAGATAACCATTAGGTCTGACTGCCTGGGAGCCAGGCAGGACAGAGCCATATTTCTCTTATTGCTGAAAACGGGCAAGAGAAATATCACTGAATTCTTTCCTCCATAAGGAATATTAATAATTAACAGCCCTGGGAAAAGAATGCTTTCCCGGGGGTGGCCTCTAAAATGGCCGTTCTGGGAGTGTCTACCTTGTGCAGTTGTAAATAGGGGTGAAACACGCCCTAGTCTCCTGTAGCGCTCCCAGGCTTATTAGGATTACAAAATTCCTGCCTAGTAAATTTTAGTCAGACTGGTTGTCTGCTCTCAAACCATGTTTCCTGACGTTTATCAATGACAATGCATGCACAGCAGGACCAGGACCCTCATCAGTAATTATAGTTTCACCCTGGCCTTGTGACCTTGCCCTGCTCATTTGCCTTGTGATATTTTGTTGCCCTTGAAGCATGTGATCTCTGTGACCCACATCCTATTCATACACTCCCTCCCCTTTGAAAATTGCTAATAAAAACTTGCTGGTTTTGCGGCTCAGGGGGCATCACGGAACCTGCCGACATGTGATGTCTCCCCCGGACACCCAGCTTTAAAATTTTGCTCTTTTGTACGCTTTCTCTTTATTTCTCAAACCGGCTAACACTTAGGGAAAATAAAAAAGAACCTACATTGAAATATCGGGGGCTGGTTCCCCCAATAAAAGGTGATAACCAACAGGGTTTTAAATATGGAGGATATGTTGAGTTAAAAATTTAATTCACTTTGCTCAGATAACATAGCATGTGCTTTTCTCCTTATTATAAGGCTTTCTGTAATAAAGGGGCAAAAATAATTATAAAGAGAGCATAAGAAAAACTGGCTCAAAAGCAATAACTCACCAAACAAAATGCATAAATGTATTGCCACTATGCCTAACCAGAAAAATTGAAGTGCAAAAAAATTTTATTTAATTTTAACAGCAAGCATATTCAAACTTAGTTTTCTAGTTCTTCTAAAGATTCCTTGTAGAATGCAGATCATTTATTACAAGTATTCTTCTTAAATTACTAGACTCAATTCAAATATTTTTGAGAACTGCTATATGAATCAATCTGTATTTGAAATTACAAAACTGGTTATAATAAATTTTAAAAACATAATTTTCTAGAAACTATAAATAAATCATTATTCTGAAGAAATTGATAAGTGATTACATAGTATAGTATTTAGCATGAAATATTTTTGAAAAATATTCTGCATTTTTATTATGTATGTTAATATGAATTTGATTACTTATGCTCACTAGAGGGAACTTTCCCACATAGCCTGAACCATCTGCATTCCTTATATTTGGACTGTATTTCTATACAGGTGAAATCATACACAAATATAAAAGGAATCCTTAAAATAACAAAATTCACATTTAATGCACAGTATATTATTTTAATAAATTCTCAAAGTCCAGTGAAACTGGGTGGATGGATGAATGGATGGACAGATGGATAACTGGCTGTAGCAGAATATATCATAATGAACTTACCTAATGTTTGGGCTAGACCTTGTAAAAATATACGCCAAAATAATAATGTTTCCACTTCCCATATCATTTCTCTTAGTTGTAACAAAACTATTATTCATCTAGTTTCCCAAGACAGAACTTTGCAATTAATTCTTATTTCTTCTCTATCACTGTCCAGTTCACATAAATCATTTAAATATAATCAGCATCACACACAAAAATAAAAGCAATAAAGCATATAAGAAGAGAATACATGTTTTTCAAGATTAGTTTATTCAGCATGAGAGTATTTTTGTAATAGCAACCACATAAAATTCTTAAGGTATTTTTTTATTCTAATTTTGGATGCAGGAAAATTTAGACTCAGTGAAAATTCACCCAAGTTTACAGTAGAGACAATGATACATTCTGTGTGCAATATCGAGTCTAAGCATCTGGGCCTACCAAGGCATAGCTTTTCATTTGTCTAGTTGTTGTTTACTCTTATACAACATATTATTATTGCAATTGAATTTGCTAGTTGGTATTGTATCATTATCATTAGTAGTAATAGCATATAGAAAGTAGGTATGGAATTTATTTCATTTCTGCCATTTACCATGCTACTAGTCCATGTTGTTTTATAATAGTTCCCTTAAAATATGTCAGAAAAGCCTGGGCACAGTGACTCATGCCTGTAATCCCAGCACTTTGGGAGGCCAAGGCAGGTGGATCACCTGAGGTCAGGAGTTTGAGACCAGCTTGGGCAATATGGCAAAATCCCGTCTCTACTAAAAATACAAAAATTAACTGGGCATGGTGGCACATGCCTGTAATCCCAGCTACTTAGAAGGCTGAGGCAGGAGAATCGCTTGAACCCAGGAAGCAGAGGTTGCAGTAAGCTGAGATCGTGCCACTGCACTCCAGCCTTGGCGACAAGAGTGAAACTCCATCTCAAAAAAAAAGTCAGAAAATACATTCTGTACTCTCACATCTATCAGTAAGTATGTTAAACAAAGTCATTGAACCTTTTAAATATATTTTCTCTGCAAATTGGTTGGCTAGTCAAGGTAATCTCTGTAGATGTTTTGGCTTTTAGTATTTTTTACTAAAAAAGAAAGGTAAATAATTTCATACATCATACTGATGGCTAATTTCTTAAATGTGATTTTTCAACATATTATCTATTGGTATTTCTATTATAGAAACAAATTATTTTTTTATTTCTGCCAACTTTAGAATCTTCTAGTTCTTTCACTTGTATATTGATAATTTAGCTGAAATGATCTTTTGTTCCTGTACATTTCATCAGTGTTACTGTAAAACCATTAGCTATATTTATTTTATTTTGTTTTGTTTTTGATACAGGGTCTTGCTGTGTTGCCTAGGTTGGAGTGCAAGGGTGCAATCACAAGTCACTGCAGCATTGATCTCCCAGACTCAAGCAATCTTCCAACCTCCTAAGTAGCTGGGACTACAGGTGCATACCACCATACCAGGCTAATTTTTAAAACAATATTTTGTAAGAAGGAGATCTCACTATGTTGTCCAAGCTGGTCTTGAAATCCTGAGCTCAAGGAATTCTCCCAACTCAGCCTGCTAAAGGTATTGGGATGACAGGCATGAGCCACCGCACCTGGCTAATGTTATTTTTAAATTTTAATTTAACCTTTATACTTCTTTCTTACGTTGGCCATTTATCAAAGGTACATCTATATTCAAGACAAGAAGAAGAGAAGTTTAGTGAAAGAGGAAAAAATACCTTTCTATTTTTTTTCTATTTTGCACATCAATAAAAACAGGAAAACAGCCACAGAGCAGGGAGAGGCCACGCTAGCAAACAGTACCCTGCCTTAAATTAAGATGACTGTTTCCGTGAGCAAAAATGCACAGTTTTACCATCAATACTTACTCATTCTCACAGGTTTAATGGCATAAATGTGTATAAAACTGAAGATATGACAAAGAAATTAAGCTGAAAATACGTGCTAATCATTGTGAGTGTGCTTGTGTTCTTTATAGGAGATCTGTACATTTAAAAGTTCTGTTCTCCTGTCCCTAACATTTTCTCTGAGAGCTCAGAGATAACTAATGGTATTGATTTAAGTCGTGTGTTATAAAGTAACAGCACTGCACCTCACCCACAAGTGACTCATTAGTAGGAAAATATGATCATGCAATCCTATTGACATATACTATTACACAGTTTCCATTAATGAAAAAAGAATATATGAAATGTGGGAATTGAGAGTTGAGATTCATGTATTCACAGTAGAAAACGTAAGTTTCTAGTGTTTCTTAAGCAGGCTGTTGATACTATGTTGGCTAGATAATACTACCTTCAGGTTTCACTGTCACTAGGTTTACAATTTTAAGGTTATGCCCTTTTTATGTCCATGAAAACTTTTTATATTATGGGTTTTGGGCTATAATAGAATTCTATATCCAGCGATATGCCTACCGCATGTCCTGTTTTTAGAAAATATGGAGTTTTTCATCATTTCACCTCAGATTATTTAAGATATAATTATGTCTTTTTTATTTAGAAAGAGAATTTGATTCATCAAGCCACCTATAAGAAAATGAGAACGTGAAATAAACACATATGAAAGGTATTAACTCTCTCTTAACCTCAGTCTCCTCGAAAGTAAAGCCTAAGTCAAGACCCTGGACCAGTGATGATTTAGAAAACCATCTCTGAAAGCAAGAAAGAGAAGCCAAATGAGTTGACTGAGGTAAGAAGAAAATCAATATAAGAAGCATTACTAAGGTGACCGCTGCTAAGGCTGATTGCTAAGCTTGCTCATAGACTCCTAGAGGCTTCATTTTATGGTTTTGTGCAAAATAGATTAAAGAAAATGGGCTGTATTTTTAAGGAGAGACCTAAGCTTCAAGGCAGTTCTTAAGCTTCCCATTAACTTTCTAGAGATTGAAAAATCTCTAAATAAAATACATTCATAAGTCCTTTTTCAAGTAGTAGAGTATTGGAGTTTTTCCACTGACTTTAAGACTTGGAATCTGGAGAAAGAAAATAGGTCAACAGTGTTTTTGGAATGAAAATATTTCTGGATGGTCTCCTGTAACCAAAGATGAGGAAAGAGAGGATTCTAAGCTTTGTGCCCCAAAAGTCTACATTCTTGAAAGTCACATTTTAAATGCCTAAGCATTAAACTCCCGAGAGAGACATTGAAAGTGGATTTGCAGAGTAACCTGTGAAAATCATATTAAGCATAAATGGGAGGTTTTCATTTGGTAATGTGTGCTTGCTACCAGTATAAGTCTGACACCAAAAGAGTTTGATCAGAGCATCAGTAGAATCATCATGGCTTCCCTCTGACTTCAGAACGCTTAAATGTCAACATATGAACATGGGGCCATACATGCAATTCAAAGATTAAAAAATACATGAATGCTCTTCTGGAATATTCTGCCCCCTGACAAAAGTGGGAAGTGTTTATCCATAAGATGCCATCCCCAATTACTCAAGGAATGCCGTGTTGCCTCTTCTACCTTTTCTAGGTGTGAATTTTTGACTGCCTCATGCTTTATCACAGTTGTCATCCTTCATGAATCAGAGATTTCCCAGAGGAGGAAATGGAAAATCCATAGCAAAATTTGCGTCAGGAGGCTGGCCTTGCACCTAACAAGAATAATCAAAGCCTGCTTAAAAGTGGTTGCAGATAGAACAACTTGAGGTAGAGTTGGGACCAAGAGAACTTGTCATGGCATGCAACTGTTGACCTATAACACCTGCAGTACTGCTCCATGGAGTGTTAACTAAAGAACTAACTTATAAAAGTTAGTTCTTTACTTTGATCACAAAGTACAATTTTTATAACAGTACTACTTAGGTGAAATCTATTGAGTTAAGTATAAAGTAATTTTTATTTTTCAACATCTTGAATCTACTATTTTAGAATTTCTAGGATGTTATAAAAGCAAGAAGAACCATGTCAACTGAGGATTTAGAAACAAAGTAACAAGGGAACCTGGAGGAAACATATTTTCAGCTGGAGATTGAACACATGGCCACCAGGAAAATTGTTACAACTTGGAAGTAGGTTGGAAATAAATTTGAGCTTCCTGATTGCATAAGGGTTATGAAAGCAGGAATTTTTGTGAGGAAAAGGAAAATTATGAAGACACTGAAGATTGTTTTCTGACCAAAAATGATGGTTTATTTATAGTTTAGATGTTCTGTAATCAAAACCAAATCATCTATGAAATAATTTGAACTTTCATATATTTCTTGTTATCTGGGGAAAATAGTTTGCTGTTTTGAAAAATTCACACATTTAATTGACAGACTTCTCAAAGCAGTTGTTTTTAGTACAACAGTACATACCCTTTAGCTGTTTATAGTTGAAATAACTATAAGGCTTGTATTAAAAAACTAGAAAGAGTAAAACTTAATTAACCTAACAAATGAACACAGACGAAACAGGATGCATCCACAGGTGGTAAATCATTTCAACTGTGAGTGAAATGGGAAAGCAAAAGTAATAGCCAGCTGTTCAGAGCAGTGCAAATCGTACACAGCAAATCTGAACTTAAACTCCAAGCTACGGCTTAATGTAATTCCTTCAAGGCAACAGATGCTTATAGAGGTAGAGAGGAGGAGGGCAATTTATTGTAGAAAATTACATTTATATTATGATCTGTGATCTAGATATTAAATTGAAGATCTCTCATAGTTGGTAGTCCAATATTGGAAACACAATTTAGTTCTACTGGCATAGAAAATGAAGATTCAGTATTCAATATTAAGCTTCAGTATTCAGTAATACTTAGTATAACCATCTGGAATGAGACCCTGTTAGTATACCATCCACTCTTAGGTAGATGCTAGACAAACTGTGTGGAGAATAACTAGACTAGGTGTATAAAAAATGAAATAATTACAGGTATTTCTCAAAATAAAATATTTTTTCATTGTTTATGGAGAGTAGAAAAAGAAAAAGATTCAATATTTATTTAATAACTGACAAAAATGATGAACAAATCAATAGAAAAATATAGACATAATTTTATTCTTAATAAACACATAAGATGAACCATAGTAAACAATAATCACCCACAATATTAAAGCAACTGGGATATTCCATTAATGAAAATATTACACATGTGAACATTAATGAAATGGCAGGAAAAAAGACACTAATTATCTCCACCAAAATAATCACATATTGGTGTTTTATCTCTTTACATTTTTTCCATAATTTTAGTAGTTATAATTGTGTTTAATTTGGCTTTTCCACCACATGAAAAATTATTCTTGAATGTGAGGAATTTCCAAAACATTTTTTTAAAAAACTAATTTGAGGCCGGACACAGTGGCTGATACCTGTAATTCCAGCATTTGGGAGGCTGAAGTGGGTGGATCATTTAAGGTCAAGAGTTTGAGACCAGGCTGGCCAACATGGTGAAACCCTGTTTCTACTAAAAATACAAAAATTAGTCAGCCATGATAGCATGCACACCTGTAGTCCCAGCTACTCGGGAGGCTGAGGCAGGAGAATCACTTGAACCAGGGAAGTGGAGGTTGCAGTGAGCTGACATCAAGCCACTGCACTCAAGCCTGGGAGACAGAGCAAGACTCCATCTCAGAAAAAAAAAAAAAAAAAACAAACTAATTTGTTTAAGAATTATAGTATATGCACTACATATCTGAGAGAGGATTTAAATATTTTACCACTTCTTTTAAAATGAGGAAATCCTGCAACTTTAAGCTGTCTTTGATATTTTCATTAGCATATGTGTTACATTCACATAAATTATGAACCAAGAACACAATATTATTATTTTGTTTTAAAGGCATGAGTGAAAATAAAGTGTTTCCTATTTTACCCATATTTATATATACAAGGTCCTTTCTTCTGTCTTAAAAAAATGATTATTTTTTTTTATGTCATGGCAGCTAATTTTTTTATGTCGTGGCAGCTAATACATTTTAAAAAGTGATATTTAGCATTTATTATAGGGCATGTTCTTTGGTAAAAGAAATATTTGTTAATGTTATTTCATTTGAAAGGCCTTTATATAGCTTTCATTCTTGTAGTACTCTATATTTTTGTTAGATATGGAATGCCAGGTTGACATCTATTCTTAGCAATTAAAAACTAGTTTTCCACTGCCCATAGTTTCTGAATACTCAATCAAGTTTCCTTACTTGCAATATGTCATTTTTCCTCTTATTTATGTCAACTTGTTCACTGATTTTCAGCTATTTGGCTGTAATATACCTATGTGAGTTTTTGTTGGTTTGTTTATATTCCATCTTGTTTTGTGAGCTCTTGAATTTCCACATTTATGTAAATATGTTTATTTTCAACAAGCAGATATTATACTCCCATTCTTCAAAGTACTCTCTTCTTTCCATAAGGACTATAATTACACATATGTTTGAACTTTTAATACTGTCACATATATCTCTGAGTTACTTCTTTCTCTCAATAATTTTCTTCTGTTTTTCAAATTAGATAATTTCTATTGGTCCATCTTGAAGCTTGATATTTCTCTCCTTTCCATTGTCATTTTGCTCATAAGCTTAAATAGTGAATTTTTTTAGATACTGCATTTTTCACATCTAGAATTCAAATTTGGTTTACGAGTATCTATATTTCTGCAGAGAATGTTTACCTTTTTACTCATTATAAATTTTCTCTACATTCTTGAACAAAGATGTAATAATTGCTTTAAAGGGTTTTTTTTTGTTGTTTTTTACAAACTCTAGATTACTCCAATTTTGGTCTTGTTAATTTTCTTTTCTTGACAATGAGCCATATTTTCTGTTTTGTGGGGATTTTTTGGCATTGAGAATAATATGATACACTGTAGAAATGATGCATTCTGCCAAATTTCTCTGAAGAATATTATATTTTTAAGAAGGTAGTTGATTTAGCTGAATTCATACTGTAACTATTTCTTAAGCAACAGAGAGTGGAGTAAATTTCAGTTCAATTCCTTAAACTTTAGCTTACCTGCATGAAACCTGATTATACATATGTGGTTCATGGATCCATAATAAAATGAGCAAAGAGTAGAGGTAATACGCAGAAAGTCAATCTCACTTCTTTGACATTTCTCACTTTTCAAAACTCTGGTTGACCCAAACCCTAGCACATGTTTTTTTCAGGACAAGATTGCATGTTTTCTATTAAAACTTTACTTCTTATTGTACAAATTTTGATAAGATCTATAAAAATAAGCTTCAGATATATTTGGGAACTGCCACAGTATTCATTGTACACTGGGAATTATTTGCCTCTTATTCTGTAATATATCTCCCAGCCTCTCACCTCAGGCCACACTGGTCTTTTAGGTAATGCAATGTGCAATGCTTCTTACCACACAGCCTGTGCTTTTGCTAATGGCATTGTCTAGAACCCAGCAGAACTGTATTGGTTTGTTTTCATGATGCTATAAAGAAATACCCAAGACTGGGTAATTTATAAAGAAAAGAGGTTTCATTGACTCACACTTCTACATGGCTGGGAGGCCTCAGAAAATTTACAATCATAATGGAAGGGGAAGTAAACATGTCCTTCTTCACATGACAGCAGGAGAGAGAAGTGCTCAGCAAAGCGATGGAAAGCCACTTGTAAAACCATGAGATCTCATAAGACAAAAAAACTACTTAAAAATCCAAAGCAAGAAAGATTTCTATCCTGGAGTAGCTAAGTCACCTGGAGAATAAAAGTACATAAAAATGATTATTTAAAATCAAACTGAGTGTGAAGACAGGTGAAGGGTTCACAGAACTCTATACTAACTGCACTATTTTTGTAGCTGTGAATTTACAATTATTTCAAAATTAAAAGTTAAGGAAAATGCAAACCAGAAAGGTGGCAGCAGTGATGTCATTTTCTTAGTATCCTCCATTATAAATATAAAAGATAGAACAACTAGGATGGCACAACCAAAAGTCCACTGACAACATCTAAAAAAAAAAAAAGGAGGTAAACATGTGTACCTATACTCCAAAATGTAAGTGCAACCCCACTAACAGTTTTACAAGACCTGCTTAAATTGTTATATATATTTATGCAGGAGGAAGCAGAGCAAAACAATGGGTGCTAAAGGATCCAATAGCAGGTAAGCAATAAAGTAGGCATGAAGTCCTAACTATGTGGCACTCAGTGGTATTGTAGGAGTCAGGGGCTTGGCCCTATAAATTACTTGAAACTAATTATTTGATGTTCCCTTCTAGGAAAAAGCTGATAATTATTGAAGCCAGATGATGGATGTGAGTGTAGTGGCACAATCTCAGCTCACTGCAACCTCCGCCTCCCAGGTTCAAGTGATTCTCCTGACTCAGCCTCCTAAGTAGCTGGGATTACAGGCACCTGCAATGACACCCATCAAATTTTTGCATGTTTAGTAGAGATGGGGTTTCACCATGTTGGCCAAGTTGGTCTCAAATTCCTGACCTCAGGTGATCTGCTCTCCTAGGTCTCCCAAAGTGCTGGGATTACAGGTGTGAGCCACCACACCCAGCTCTGTATTTCTATAACTTGATTTTTCTTCTTTCCTACTTAGAAGAGGTCATTATACTATCTACATAATAGAATTAGAAATTATTTGGTCTTACTAACTTCTCAAATTTCTTTCAATATACTCATATCTTCAAGAGCCTACTTTAAAACTATTTTCTCCCTTTGTTTTCAAGTGAATAAAGGAAAAATTATTTACTTATATTTTAACTTTTATTTTAAGTTCAAAAAGCCATATGCAGGTTTTTTATATAGGTAAACTTGTGTCATGGGGGTTTGGTGTACAGATTATTTCATCACCCATGTATTAGGCCTAGTACCCCTTAGTTATTTTTCATGATCTTCTTCCTCCTCTCACTTTCCACCATCTGATAGGCCCCATTGTGTGTAGTTCCCTTCTATGTGTTCATGTGTTTTCATCATTTAGCTCTCTTACAAGTGAGAACATGTAGTATTTGGTTTTCTGTTCCTCTGTTAGTTTGCTAAAGGTCATGGCAGCCTCCAGCTCCATGTTCCCGCAAAGGATATAGTCTCATTCTTTTTATGGCTGCATAGTATTCAATGGTGTATATGTACCCCATTTTCTTTATCCAGTCTATCATTCCTAGGAATTTAGATTGATTCCATGTCTTTGCTACTGTGAACAGTGCTTCAGTGAACATATGCACGCATGTGACTTTAAAACAGAATGATTTATATTACTCGGGGTATACACCCAGGAATGGGATTGCTGGGCCAAATGACATTTCTGTTTTTAGGTCTTTGAAGAGTCATCACCCTGTCTTCCACAATGGTTGAACTTCTTCACGCTCTTACCAACATTGTAAAAGTATTCCTTTTTCTCTACAACCACGCCAGCATCTGTTATTTTAAAATTTTATTTTTAATAATAGTCATTTTTACTGACGTGAGATGGTATCCCATTGTGGTTTTGAATTGTCTTCTTCTAATGATCAGCAATATTGAACTTTCTTTCTACGATTGTTGGCTGCATTTATGTTATTCTTTTGAAAAGTATCTGTTCATGTCCTTTGCCCACTTTTTAATGAGCTTATTTGTTTTTGTCTTGTAAATTTGTTTAAGTATCTTATAGATGCTGGGTATTAGACTTTGTCACATGCATTGTTTACAAAACTCCCCCCCTACCCTATTCTGTAGGTTGTTTGTTCACTCTGTCTATCATTTGCTTTGCAGAAGATCTTTACTTTAATCAATCCCATTGTCAATATTTGCTTTTGTTGCAATTGCTTTTGGTGTCTTCATCATGAAATCTTTGCCCACTCCTACGTTCAGAATGGTATTGCCTACGTTGTCTTCCAGGGTTTTATAGCTTTGGATTTTACATTTAAGTCTTTAACCCATCTTGAGTTAATTTTTGTATATGTTGTAAGGAAGGGGTCCTGTTTCAGTCTTCTGCATATAGCTAGCTAGTTATCCCAGCACCATTTATTAATAGTGAATCTTTCTTCCATTGCTTGTTTTTGTCAGGTATGTTGAAAATCAGACACTTGTAGGTGAGTGGCCTTATTTCTGGGTCCTCTATTTTGTTCCATTTGTCTATTTGTTCGCTTTTGTAGCAGTACCATGCTGTCTTGGCTACTGTAGCCCTGTAGTATAGTTTGAAGTCAGGTACCATGGTGCCTCCAGCTTTGCTCTTTTGCTTAGGATTGCCTGGGCTATTTGGGCTGTTTTGGGGATTCATATACATTTTAAGATCATTTTTTCTAGTTTAGTGAAGAATGTTAATAATTTAATAGAAATAGTATTGAATATATAAATTGCTCTGGGCAGTATGGCCATTTTAATGATATTGATTCTTCCTATCCATGAGGATGGAATGTTTTTCCATTTTTTTGTGTCATCTCTAATTTCTGAACAATGGATTGCAGTTATCCTTGTAGAGATCGTTCACCACCTTAGCTGCATACTAAGTATTTTATTCTTTTTGTAACAATTGTGAATGGGATCCTATTCCTGATTTGGCTCTCGGCTTGACTGTTGTTTGTGTATAGAAATATTAGTGATTTTTGCACATTGATTTTGTATGCTGAGACTTTGCTGAAGTTGTTTATCAGGTTAAGGAGCTTTGGTGCTGAGACGATGGGGTTTTCAGACATAGGATCATGTCATTTGCATGCAGGGATAATTTGACTTTCTCTTTTCCTATTTAGATGATTTTGCCTAATTGCCCTGGCCAGGACTCCAATACCATGTTGAATAGGAATGACAGAGGGCATCCTCGTCTTGTGCCCGTTTTCAAGGGGAATGCTTCCAGCTTTTTGTCTATTCAATATGATCGTGGCTATGGGTTTGTGATAGACGGCTTTTATTATTTTGAGGTATGTTCCTTCAATACCTAGTTTATTGATAGTTTTTAACATAAAGTGGTGTTTAATTTCACCAAAAGCCTTTTCTGCAATTATAGAGATAGTCCTGTGGGTTTTGTCTTTAGTTATGGTTATGTGATGAATCACATTTATTGATTTGCATATGTTGAACCAACTTTTTCTCCCAGAGATAAAGCTTACGTAATCACGGTGGTTAACTTTTTGGATGTGCTGCTGGATTCATTTTGCCAGTATTTCATTGGAAATTTTTGCATTGATGTTCATTAATGATATTGGCCTGAAGTTTTGTTTGTTCATTTGTTTGTTTGTTTTATCTCTGCCAGGTTTGGGTATCAGAAACCTGGCCCTGTAGAATGAGTTAGGGAGGAGTCCTTCCTCCTAAATTTTTTGGAATAGATTCAGTACAAATGGAACCAGGTCTTCTTTGTGAATCTGGTAGAATTAAGCTGGGAATTTTTCTGGTTCTTGGTTTTTGTTTTTGTTTGTTTGTTTTTTTTTGGTTTGTAGTCTTCATTACTGACTCAATTTTAGAGCTCATTATTAGTTTGTTCAGGCATTCAGTTTCTTTCTGGTGTACTCTTGGGAGGACATAGGTGTCTAGGAATTCATCCATTTCTTCTAGGTTTTCTAGTTTATGTGCATAGAGGTGATCATAATATTCTCTGATGGTTGTTTGTATTTCTGTCAGATCAGTGGTAATATCCCCCTTGTCATTTCTAACTGTGTTTATTTGAAACCTCTCTCTTTTCTACCATTTATCTTAGCATCTACCAATCTCTATTATTCCTCTTTGATCTCTTCCAACTCTTAGGCAATACAGAATTTAAAAGATAAACTTCAAATATACACATAATATCTACTTCTTTAGGTATATTGTAAGAATAAATATATTGTAATCTCTACGAATTACAAGAGTTATGGCATGGTATTTTGTAACACAGGGTTATACTACCACTTTCAGAACATAGTAGGTGCTCGAAGTTGTGAAAATAATTAAAATAAATTGTAAATATATTCATGGTAAGTCAAAAAAGACAGAAAGATGAAATGAGAAATCAATCTCTGGCTTCATATTACCATTATAGAATTGTTTCCTCAGTACTTTTACATTATGATAAATATATCTTATGCATTAATAAATATAACTTCTTTTAAGAAATAAGTGTCATTCTTAATAATATTTTAAAACTATTAATGATTCGACTAAATGCTAGAATGTTAATTTGTCTAACTAAATATTGCATTCATTTAGCAATTTCTGACCAGAAGACCAGAAAGCCCCTTTACATTTCAAGCAATAACATGTTATAAAAATGACCTAAAAAAGACTTAAGAGTATAACAAATTGCAGTATCTTGCTTCCTAATCTCTTAAAATTTCAATGATTTATTTAGTATTCAGCTGATCTGGAAAACACTAGATGTAGGAAATAATTTTATTCAATGCTTTAGTGTATTTTATTTCAAATTTTCAGAGCTTAGAAATAAGACCATCTGTGCTATATTAGCTGGGAGAAGGATGGTTAAAAGGCAGAATTTCCTTAGCTTGAGTACACAGGTGCTATGACTCATGGTGTGGGAGGGGAGTTAACAAAGCACTCCTTTAACACCATAATCTAACTCTCACAGAGAAATGAAGATTGTCTACTGGAAGAATTGGGTTTTGCATTCATGATTGATGAGATTGTTGTAACAAGTAAAAAGAAACAGTTTACTGATGGCACACATATGTGAGTTGCTGATAAGATGCTTTTTGGGTTCCATTATTATGCTATCTGTCTTTAATGCATTGTTTCTTTTTTCTTTTTTTTTTTTTTTTTTTTTTTTTACTTTCTGACCATCTAGCTGTTTGATGACTGTTTGCTGGTATCTTGATTCAAGAACATTTGTAATAATGCAAAACCGAATAATTTTCCGTAAGAATTATTGTGATTTGTACATATATATATTCTTTTTATATTTATTCATTAACACAAATTTCTACCAATAGAAAAAATGCATAGTACCCTTGAAACTCCTTTAAAACGGAATTTTATGTAATAAAATATATTGCAGTAAAATTAGATGTCATTTAGTTTTCCATTTCTAAATGATTGTTAGTACTTTTTGCGGTGAATTTGATTAAATATTTTAGAATTAAATGACTTTGAAAGTCATTATGGCTTCCACAATATCCAGATATCTTTGTGTAACATATTTTAGGTTTTTACAGTATAGATGAAGTTTACTCTGAGGAATGAGACTAAGGTGAGTCTTTTTTTCTCAAGAACTCACTTGAAGTGATTTCAAAATATCATAATGATATTAAAAGTAAGAAATAAGATATGTAAATAAATAAGACTACATTTATACACCAAATATTCTATAAATCAGCACACTGTTCTTAGAATATATGGAACATATGTAGATTAAAATAAGTGTTCATCTTCATAAAAAAGTAAGTAAACTACAGCTTCACACAGCATATTCTATGTAGAAAGCTGAGAATGCAATAATGACAGAAGGGAAATATCTAAGACTTTTATCTCCAAGAATTAAATAGAACCATTTGTCCTTAGATCTGTATTTAGCCTCTCACAGGACAACCCCTTTATATGTTGAATTAAGAATGCAAAATAATTATTAGTAAAAGTCAGTATTTTGTTTAGTGTTTACTATGACACAAGCACTGAGATTTGAATTCAGAGATAAATAAGAATGTTGTACTTCCAGGGGCTAACAAATTTTCTGGAGATAAAGAAATATGGCAGCTGGTATCTGTATCAAATGGTAAAATGTATAAGTCAAAGTCCTGTAGAAGCATAGAGGATAAAGTGTTACTGTGTTTGCAACTGCAATTTGAAATACAGAAGAAACAATTATTTAGACCAGTAGTCACAAATTGCAGAAGCATATAGCCTGCATTGCAGGCACCCTAAGGAAGCAGATGTTCTAGGTAGAAATATTAGCACTCTTTTATCAAACCTATTGCATGCTTAATTCCTTGGTTCTGCAGGTTTTTAAATATACAGTCATCACTTTTAAACTTGAGAAAACATACAGAATGGGATAAAATATTTGCAAACTATGCATCTGACAAATGACTAATATCCATTTTCTACAAGAAACTCAAACAACTCAACAACAACAACAAAAAACCATAAAAAGCATAAACAAATTGACAAAGAGCATGAACAGACATTTCTTAAAAGAAGATATACAAGTGGCCAACAAACATGAAAAAATGCTCAACATTAACATCGCTCATTATCGGAGACAGACAAATTAAAATCACAATGAGATACCATCTCACATGAGTAAGAATTGCTATTATTAAAAAGACAAAAAGCAACAGATGTTGGCAACAAAACAGAAAATAGGGAATGCTTGTACACTGTTGGTGGGAATGTAAATTAGTACAACCTCTATGAAAACAGTATGGAGATTTCTCAAATAACTAAAATTAGATCTATTATTCAATCTAGCAATCCCAATATTGAGTATACACCCAAAGGAAAAGAAATACTTATATCAAAGGGACACCTGCACTGGCATCTTTATTGCAGCACTGATCAAAGTCATGGAATCAATAGAAATGTTGACCAGTGAATGACTGGACAAAGAAAATGTGAAATATATATACTCCATGGTGTGTATATATATATATATGTGTACACGATGGAATACTATGCAGTCATACCAGAGAACAAAATCATGTCATGTCATTTGTAGCAACATGGATGAAGCTGACAGCCATTATCCTAAGTGAAATGACTCAGAAACAATAAATGTTCACACTTATAAGTGGAAGCTATATAATAGGTACATATGGGCTTAAAGAGGAAAATAATAGCCACTGGGGACTCTATAAGGGGAAATAAGAGAAGGATGAGGGTTGGCCGGGTGTGGCGGCTCACGCTTGAAATCCCAGCACTTTGGGATGCCAAGGCGGGCAGATCACGAGGTCAGGAGATTAAGACCATCCTGGCTAACATGGTGAAACCCTGTCTCTACTAAAAATACAAAAAAAATTAGCCTGGCATGGTGGCAGGTGCCTGTAGTCCCAGCTACTTGGGATGTTGAGGCAGGAGAATGGCATGAACCTGGGAGGCAGAGCTTGCAGTGAGCCAAGATCGCACCACTGCACTCCAGCCTGGGCAACAGAGCAAGACTCTGTCAAAAAAAAAAAAAAAAAAAGAGAAGGATGAGGGTTACAAAATAACTTATTAGGTACAATGTTCCCTGTTAGATGATAGATACATTAGAAGTTCAATCTACACCATTATGCAATATGTCTATGAAGCACACCTGTACACATCCATTTTGAATTTATTTCTAAAAAGGACAGAGTGGTTGAATGGATTTTTTTTTTTAAAAGACCCTACTGTATGCTGCCTACAAGAAACTGACTTCATCTGCAAAGGCCCATGCACTGAAAGTTAAGAGACGGAAAAAGATATTTCATGCAAATAGAAACCAAAAACAAGTAGGAGTAGTGATATTTAGATAAAACAGATTTCAAGACAAAAAGCCTAAAAAGAGACAAAAATGGGCATTATATAACAATGAAAGGAGATTATACAAATACACACCCAACACTGGAGCATCAAGATATATAAAGTAAGTACTGTTAGGCTAAAGAGAGTGGTAGACCCAGATACAATAAATGAGGACATTAACCCACACTTTTAGCATTAGACCAATAATCTAGAGAGAAAATAAAAACAGAAATATTGGACATAATCAGCCCTATAGATCAAATGGGCTTACTAGATATTTACAGACCATTTCATCCAATAGCTGCAGCCTAGACATTCTATTTCTCAGCAAATGAATTATTCTCAAGAATAGACCATGTTAAGCCACAAAACAAATTTTAATAATTCAAAAAATTGAAATCATGTTTAGTATCTTCTCTGACTACAATGAAATAATACTAAAAACCAATAATAGGATGAACTTTAGAAACCATACAAACATATGTAAATTGAATAATATACTCCAGAATGAACAATGGGTCAATGAAGAAATTTTTAAAAAATAAAAATTTATTTAAATAAATGAAAATGAAAACATAACATACCTAAACCTATCAATAATGACATTGAATGTAAATGGACTAAACTCAGAAGACTCTTCCAGACTTTAGCCTAGGTAAAGATATACCAAAAACAGCACTAAGAGGAAAGTTTATAGCAATAAGCAATTACATCAAAAAAGTAGAAAAACTTCAAATAAACAACTCAACAATGCATGTTAAAGAATAAAAAAATGTAGAGCAAACCAAACTCAAAATTAATAGAAGAAAAAAATTAACAAAGATCAGAGTAGAAAGAAAATTGAAACAAGGAAACAATACAAAAGATCAATGAAAGGAAAGTTGTTTTTTTTTTAAGAAAATAAACAAAACTAACAAATCTCTAGCCAGATTAACTAATAAAAATAGAAGACTCAAATACATAAAATCTGTCATGGAAAGAAAAGACAATACAATTGATACCACAGAAATTTGATATCATTAAAGACTTTGTTTGGAATACTTCCAAACTCATTCTGTGAACAACAATATGCCAATAAATTAAAAAACCTTGAAGAAATAGATGAACTCCTAGACACATACAACATACTAACATCAAACCACAAAGAAACCCAAAGTATGAATAGACATATAACAAGTAATGAGATGGGAGCCATAATAAAATAATTCCATCAAAGGAAAGCCAAGAACCTGATGACTTCATTGTTGAATTCTACCAAACATTATAGAAGCACTAATACCAACCCTACTCAAACTAATTCAAAAAATGGAGGAGGAGGGAGTACTTCTAAACTCATTCTATGAGACTAGTATTTCCCTAATACCAAAACCAAAGGCACAACAAAAAAAGAAAACTATATGCCAATATCTCTGATAAACATGGGTACAAAAATCTTCAACAAAATATTAACAAACCTAATTCAACAACATGGTATAAAGTTTATTCATTATGACCAAGTGGAATTCATGCCAGGGATGCAAAGATGGTTTAACATATGTGATATGGATTAAATATTTGTCCCCACCCAAATTTCATGTGAAATGCAATCCCAGATGTTTGAGGTGGGGCCTCATGGGAGGTGTTTGGATTATGGGAGTGGATTCATCATGAATGGCTTGGTCCAGTCCCTTGGTAATAAGTGAGTGCTTGCTCTGCATTCAAATGAGATCTAGTGGTTTAAAAGTGTGTGGCACCTCTCACCCCACTCTATCTCTTTTGCTATTGCTTTCACTATATGATATGCTTGCTCAAGCTTCACCATAAGTAACAGCTCCTGATGCCTCCCAGAAGCCAAGCAGATGCCAGCACCACACTGCCTGTACAGCTACAGAACTGTGATCCAATTAAACCTATTTTATTTATAAATTACCCAGTCTCATGTATTTCTTTATGACAATGCAAGAATGGCCTGATACAACATGCAATTCAATCAATGTGATATATCTTATCAACAGAATGAAGGACAAAAACCATATGACCATTTCAAAAGTGCTGAAAAAACATTTGATAAAATTTAACATTCTTTTGTCATAAAAACAATAAAAAGTGGGCACTGAGGGAATAAACCTCAACACAATAAAAGCCATATCCAACATTATCACACTGAATGGGGAAAAACTGAAAGCTTTTCCTCTAAGATCTAGAACAAGACAAGAATGCTCACTTTAACTCCTATTCAACATAGTACTTGTATTAATCTATTCTCACATTGCTATAAAGAAATATCTGAGACTGGGTAACTTATAAAGAAAAGTTTAATTGGCTCACGGTTCTTCAGGCTGTACAGGAAGCATAGCAGCTTCTGTTTCTGGAGTGGCCTCAACAAGCTTTCAATCTTGGCAGAAGGCAAAGGGAGAATAAATTATCTCACATGGTGGGAGCAGGAGCAAGGAAAGAGGAGGTGCTACCCACTTTTTAACAACCAGATCTTGGGAGATGTCACTCACTATCACGAGAACAGAACAAAGTAGATGGTGCTAAACCAGTCATGAAGGATCCACCCCCATGATCCAATCACCTCCCACCAGGCTGTGCCTCCAACATTGGGGATCATAATCTGACAAGAGATTTGAGTGAGGACACAGATCCAAACCATATTGTTATTCCCCTCCCCACCCATATATCATGTCCTTCTCACATTGCAAAATACAATCATGGCTTCGCAATAGTCTTGCAAAGTCTTGACTCTTGTTCAGTATTAACTCATAACTTCGAATTCTCAAATCTAATCTGAGACAAAGCAAGTTCCTTCCATCTATGACCTTGTAAAATCAAAAACAAGTTAGTTACTTTCAAAATACATATCTGACCATATTTGTCCTTTAGCCCTGGTCCAAATTAACTGGTAGGAGTAACCATTGATAGAGCCACTGATGACATGTGAGTTATAAAAGGTGGACACACAAACACACACAGAAACAAAAAAATGACAGAGAAAGAGATGGAGATTAGTGGGATTTACTCTCAGGAGTGTTCATGCCATTACAGAGCAGTTTTTTGACACGGTTTCTTAATCTTCTTGCTGTAGCACATATAGATAAATTTCCACACTTTTATAATTGTTTCAGAAAAAAGAGAAACAGACTATGGAGGGAGGCTTCCTCTTGTTAGTATTTTTTCACCCTTAATAGCAGACAAATGCCTAGGAAACTCAGATTTTCTATCTATGATACACATTAGAGTGGGCCAGGGGAGGAGAGAATCCTACTTGGCACAAGGAGGAGGTAGGAGTAGTCAGGAAACTGTGAAGCCCTCAGCAGAAAGGAGCAGATCTAAGAGCTTTGGAGGTGTTCTCCATCCTTTAGAACTCTCCCATTATGGAGGGTAGTGCTCCAAACCTCAAATAACCATCATATTGGATTGCACCCTTGTGTCAGATCTCTAGTTACTTGACCCTATTTGTGGGTCAGGAGAGACACACCACCATGCTGGGTGAAAATAAGGAGGTAATGGAGGGCCTTCAAAGCAGAACATTAAATGGAATAAGAGGGATGACTACCTACACACTGAAGCTGAGTTTTAAATTACTGCCACTACAAAGGCTGTCACACATTGGGACTAAGGTCATAATAAAGAGATTTACTTAAATCAGGAAGCATTACTATTTTCCCCAGCCTAAGATATTAGTTGCCATTATATAAATCCTCATTTCTAATAAAAACAGTGATATTCCAGATTCAAACAGTGATATACACAAGAATAGTTAAAAAATAACCAGTTTATTTCTAGAGTAATGGAAGCTAGTTTTTTCAAAAAAGTAAATTTAGAATTATGTCTCCTGTCTGACTGTATTATTTTATAATCTTCAAGTCCACATTGAAGTGAATTGACAGGAGCAACTCGGGAGACATGTATCAATGAGAGGTGTTATAAATAAATAAATAAAGACACATGTATGCATAAGTGTGCATAAAGCTATACATACACACAGTCACATAAATATATCCATCCATAAATACATACATATACACTTCTCTCAACACATGTCCACAAACAAACCCATGCACACAATGGAAACAAAAAACAAGGAGACAGATGGAAATTTGTGGAATTTACTCTCAGGAGTCTGCATGGTCATATGGAGTGTTTTTAACAGGATTTCCAATTCTTCTCATTGTAGCATTTGTAGGTAAATTTGATTCCTTTTTTGATGAAGTTGTATAAAGAGGAGCAAGTCATAGGAGAGTTACTTCTTCCTGTTAGTTTTTGTCAACCTTAGTCCTTAGTAAGGAATTTTTTAAGGAACTCAGATTTCTGGAGTTTGAGACCTTTACTAGAGTGGCCCAGGGGAGGAAAGGAGGACATGGAGGAGATAGCAGCTGATAAGGAGCAGTGACGCCCTGGGCAGAAAATAATGAACCTAATGGAATGTAGATTTGTACCTTACCCTCCAGAGCTCTGTTGACATGTGAGGTTGGTGCCCATACCCAGACTGATACATGGGGTATAGGCAATGGGTAAATAATCTCATTCCAAAAGGGAGAAATAGGCCAAAAAAAAAAGGGGGTGACAGTCCTTACACAAGTCTGAAAACCAACCAGGCACTAATTAAATCTTAAAGCTCCAAAATAATCTCCTTTGACTTTATTTTCCAAATCCAGGGCTCATTGGTACAAGAGGTGGGTTCCCAAGGCCTTGGGCAGCTCAACCTCTGTGGCTTTATGGGGTCCAGTTCCTGTGGCTACTCTCATGGGCTGGCATTGTCTGTGGCTATTTTAGGTTGAGATTGAAAGCTGCCAGTGGTTCTACCATTCTGGGGTCTGGAAGATGGTGGTCCTTTTCTCATAGCTCCACTAAGAAGTACCCCAGTGGGGACTCTGTGTGGGGCCTCCAACCCCACATTTCCCCTCCACACTGCTCTAGTAGAGATTCTCCATGAGGGCTCCACTCCAGCAGCAGGCTTCTCCCTGGACATCCAAGCTTTTCTATAGATTCGCTGAAATCTAGGCAGAGGCTCCCAAGCCTCAACTCTTGGACTCTGTATTCGCATGCTTAACACCGTGTGGAAGCCACCAAGGAATATGGCTTTCACCTTTTGAAGCAGTGGCCTGAGCTACATCTGAGACTTTTTGAGTCATAGCTAGACCTGGAGTGGCTGGGATGCAGGGAGAGTGTCCTGAGGCTGCTCAGGGCATCAAGGCCACTGGCATGGCTCAGGAAACATTCAGTCCTCCTAGACCTCCAGGCCTATGATGGAATGGCCTGCCACAACATCTCTGAAATGCCTTCAAGGCTTGTTCCCCATAGTCTTAGCTGTTAGCATTTGGCTCCTTTTAATTTATGCAACTTTCTGAAGCCTGCTTGAATTTCTCCACTGTAAATGGGCTTTTCTTTTTTACTACATGGATAGGCTGCAAATTTCCCAAACTTTACACTCTGCTTCCCCTTTAAATGTAAGTTCCAATTTTGGGTAATTTCTTTGCTCACACATATAAATATAAGTGGTTAAAAGTAGAATGGCCACTTGCCTTGGTGCTTAGAAATTTCTTCACCAGATACCCTAAATCATCACTCTCAAGTTCAAAGTTTCACAAATTCCTAAAGCAGGGGCACAATGCTGCCAGGTTCTTTGCTAATGCATAACAGAATTGACCTTAGCTCCAGTTCCCAAAAAGTTCCTCGTCTCCATCTGAAACCTCATCATCTTGTTTTTCTTTGTCCGTCTCACTATCAGCATTTTGGTCACAGCTGTTTAACCAGTCTCTAGAAAGTTCCAAACTTTCTCTTACCAGCCTGTCTTCTTCTGAGCCTTCCCAACTCTTCCAACCTCTGCCTTTACCAGTTCCAAAGCTGCTTCCACATTTTCAAGTATCTTTACCTGAAATATAAAGATACCTGAGGAGCAGGTATCTCTGAAATCTCATTCTTTGAAACCTAGGCAGAGGCTCCCAAGCCTCAACTCTTGGACTCTGTGTACCTGCATGTTTAACAGTTTGTGGAAGCCACCAAGGACCAAGTGAGAAGCAATGCCTCACTCCTTGGTACCAATTTTCTGGATTAGTTCATTCTCACATTGCTATAAAGAAATATCTGAGACTGGGTAGTTTATTTAAAAAGAGGTTTAATGATGTCATTGTTCTGCAGGCTGTACAGGAAGCATAGTGGCTTACATCTCTGGGGAGGCATCAGGAAGCTTCCAATCATGGCAAAAGGCAAAATGAGAGTGAGGTGTCTGACATGGTGGGAGCAGAAGCAAGAGAGAGAGAGGGGCAAGCAAGGTGCTGTATGCTTAAATAATAAGATCTCATGAGAACTCTATTAGGAGACTATCACCAAGTAGATGATGCTAAATAATTCATGAGGAATCCACCCCCATGATGCAATCACCATCCACCAGGTCCCAGCTCCAACACTGGGGATTACAATTTGACATAAGATTTGGGTGGGTGACACAGATCCAAACCATACCAGTACTGGATGTTCCAGTTAGAGCAATTAGACAAAAGAAAGAAATAACTGACATCTAAACTGGAATAGAAGCCAAATTATTTTGTTTTAGACAATGTATCAATACAAAACATAAAAACTTTAGCAAAACAAAAATCAAAAACACAATTAGATCTGACAAACAGTTTTAGTAAAGTTGCAGAATACAAAAATCAACATACAAAAATCAGTAGAATTCTGTATTTCAGCAGTGAGCAATCATAAAAAAAATCAAGAAAGTAATCCTATTTACAATAGCTACAAATAAAATTAAATACCTAGGAATCAACTTTACCGAAGCAGTAAGCAATTTCTACAATAAAAACTATAAAACACTATTGAAAGTAATCGAAGAGGACAGAAAAAAGTAAAATATATTCCATGTTCTTTGATTGGATGAATCAATATTGTTAAATGTGCTAAAATGTGCATACTATCCAAAACAATCTACAGGTTTATTGCAGTTCCTATCAAAATGCCAATGATATTCTTCACAGAAATAGAAAAAATAATTATAAAATTTGTATGGAACCACAATAGACTCAGAATAGCCAAAACCATCCTGAACAAAAAGAAAAACTGAAGGAATCACGTTACCTGACTTCAAACATACTACAGGGCTGTAGAAACAAAAACAGCATGGTAGTGAAATAAAAACAGACACATAGACCAAGGCAACTGCATAGAGAATCCATAAATAAATCCACATGTCTACAATGAACTGATTTTTGACAAAGGCATCAAGAACATACATTGAAGAAAGAACAGTCTCTTAAATAAATGGTGCTTTGAAAACTGGAGATAGGATAGATAGATTAGGTAGGTAGGTAGATAGATAGATAGATAGATAGATAGATAGATAGATAGCTATAGATATAGATATTTATTTTCCCTGTATACACACACAAACACACACGTAGAAAAATAAAACTAGAACCTTGTTTCTTATCATATAAACAAATCAAATCCAAATGAATTGAACTCTTAAATCTAAGACCTGAAACTATAAAACTACTGAAAGAAAACTCTGGGGAAACTCTGCAGGACATTGGTCTGTGTAAAGATCTTTTGAGTAATACATCAAAAGCATAGGCAACAAAAGCACAAACAGACAAGTAGAATCACATCAAGCTAAAAAGCTTCTTCAGAGCAAAGGAAACAATCAACTAATGCATAGGCAACTCACAGAATGAGAAAATATTTGCCTACTACCCATCTGACAAGGGATTTTTAATCAGAATATATGAGGAGTCCAAACAACTCAATAGAGAAAAATCAAATAATCTGATTTAAAAATTGGCAAGTGATCTGAATAGACATTTCTTAAAAGAAGACATACAAATGGCCCAATAGGTATGTAAAAAATGCTCAACATCATTGGTTATCAGAGAAATGGACATCAAAACTATAATGAGCTATCATCTCAAACCAATTAAAATTGACTTTATCCAAAAGACAGGTGATAACAAGTGCTAGTGAGGTTGTAGACAAAGGGAAACCCTTGTACATTGTTGGTGGGAATGTAAATTAGTACATACACTTTAGGTATGGAAATACAAAAGACAAAAAAGCAAACAAAAAAAGAGAATGGTATGGAGATTCCTTATAAAGCTAAAAGTAGAACTACCATTCTACCCAGCAACCGCACTACTAGGTATAAATGCAAATAAAGGGAATCAGTATATTAAAGAAATATCTGCACTTCCATGTTTATTGTAACATTTTTCACAATAGCCAAGATTTGGAAAAAACTTCAGTGTTCATCAGTAGATGAATGAATAAAGATAGCATGGCATATATACATAATGGAATATTATTCAGCCATAAATAAATGAAATTCTGTCATTTCTAAAAGCACAAATAAAACTGGAGAACATTATGTTAAGTAAAATAAGCCAGGCACATATAATTTTTTATGTTTTCCCTCTTATATGAGAGCTAAAATTTGAAACAAACTCATGGAGATAGTAGAATAATGATTACCAGAGGCTGGGAAGGGTAGTTGGGCAGATGATTAATAGGTGCAAAATATAGTTAGATAGAATGAATAATATCTAGTAATTTATAGAACAACAGGGTTAATATAGTCAATAATTGTTTATTGTATATTTTAATATTGGTTAAAGAATGAAATTGTGTTACTAACACAAAGAAATAATAAATGCTTGAGGTGCTAGATACTCTAATTACCCTAATGTAATTATTACACATTGTATACCTCCATCAAAGCATCACATGTACCCCACAAATATATACAACTATTAACATTTCGTACCCGTAATAACTAAAAATTTAAGAAACCTTAAAGGCAGAAATAAATGACATGTAGATTGAAAGATAAAAATTACAATTATATTTACCCTAAATTTTCTGACTCATATACCCAAAAAAATGTCTTAAGTAAACTACAAAAGAAATCTACTAAAAGTAATAATTTATTTTATAAAAGTCATGGGTTACAAGGTAATATGAAAATAAAATTTAAATCTATCTAATACCAGTAAACTTGTATTTGAAACTAAAATAATCGAACTTCTATTGAATAATGTAATGGCTGTCCTAGTCATTGCAATAAAGTAAGAAAAAGATAAAAAGGATACAGAAAAAAATCTGAAAATACCTATTTATAAGTACCACAGTCATCTATGAAAAATATCCTAAGGTAACTACAAAAATATACTTGAGATAATAAGTGAGCTTAGTAAGTTTGTGGAAAACAAGGTCAACATTACACAAAACTGCATATTTGTATGTCTATTTGCTACCAATAAACATTTGGGAAGTGAAATTTAAAAATATCTCCTTTGCAATGGCATTAAAATATAAAATATTTAGATTGTGTGGTATTTGTGTAAATTAGACATATAAATCAGTGTAACTTCAAAGAATCCATAAATAAAATCCATAAATATATGGTTAATTTATTTATAGCAAAGATTCTGAGAAAATTGAACAGGAAAATAATACATTTTTAATACAATCTTGCTGGGACAACTGGATAATCAAATAGAAAAAAAATACAGCCATGCATCTCTTAATGATGGGGATATATTCTGAAAAATGCATCATTAAGCAGTTTAGTTCTTGTGCAAATAACATAGAGTGTACTTGCACAAACCTATTAATTCATGTTATAAACTACTACATATCTAGGCTATACGATATGGCCTATTGCTCCTATGCTACAAATTTGTACAGCATGTTACTGCACTAAATACTGTCAGCAATTTTAACACAATGTTTAAGTATTTGCATATCTAAACATATCTAAGCATAGAAAAAGTACAGTAAGAATATATTATAAATCTTACGAGACTACCATCATGTATATGATGAGTTGTTGACTAAAATGTCATTATGTTTTGCGTGACTATACATGAGTGTCACTGATCATCTAGTCATACACAGTGATGAACAGAAACCTATGCAATATTGATTTATCTGATATTATAGGTGAATCTCAAATGTATTTTGATGAACCAAAGAAACAAGAAACTAGCATAATATAGATTTTCATTTATATGAAACTCTACAAAAGATAGATGTCAACTATAGTGAGATAAGGCAGATTAGGGAGTGTTTGTGGTTTGAGTCAGGCCCTTAAGTTGGATGGATACAAAGGAGCTTTTGGCATGATGACAATTTTTTATATTTTTTATGCTAATTTAAAATTGTTTCAGTATTTGAAACAATAGGTAAAATGATTATATTGTTGTAATGTGTAGTAAACATTAATAAAGCTGATTACAAATTGAAGGCATTTTAGATAAGCATATTCTACAGCTTATGAGTAAAACAATAAAGGGGTAAGTGTGTATATGCGTGTGTTTGTTTATAAAATTTGAGCACCTGTTAGCAAACCAAGTATTACTGAATAATTCAAGAAAACAAATAAGGAAAGATGCAAATAAAAAATTTAAATTTATTTATGGCAATAAAGAATTAATATTTTATTATCCAACGCACATGCTAAAATTAATGAAGTAAGAATAAATCTAGATGTTATTTAATTATTTATGGATACATTGTCTGAATTACTTTCGTCACAAACTAATTTATTATGGAAACTTAAGCCAATTATATATCTTTAGCCTATAAACAAAGTCTGCAAATTATTAAAAATCCTGCAATGAATGATAAATCTAAACAGTAAATGAATGAACCATTAATATGTCATTTACTTTTGACAATAAATTTTATTCACAGCAACAATGAGCATATGTCCTGTAAATGGAAGAAAAATTATTTTCTACACTGGGTTTAAAATGCTATCCTTTCAAAAAGGGGTTTTATGTGAAAGCTTCATTTTCTTTTTTTTTCACCATATTAAATTTAAGGAAGACTAACACTGTTATTTGTGGTTAATTATTTGATTCCTATTTTGTTATGCCCAGTACCAAGAGCAAGCTCCAAAAATGTGAATATAATCCCCATTAATTCTTCAACTGAATGCCTACTAAAAAATAACAGAGACTGGAAAAATGATTTTAACAGGTAATACTCAGAACAATACTAAGACTCACATAGAGTTGAGAATATTTTATTTTATTATTTAACAGACAAGATGGAAAAATTCCTAACACATAGGCATCACATAGAGTTCTCAGAACGGTATTTAAAAAATAAAAGAATAAAATTAACACCAAAAATGTATTTTGGATCTAACAAAGCTTAAGATAAAGCCCTGAAGGAAAAAACAAACACACAAATTATTTCCAGTGATTGACCTCAGTCTAAAATCCAAAGTGTAGAACCTAAAAACAATATATATTACCATGACTATGGTCCAGAAAAAAGAAACTAGACATGAAAAGAATTCTAGAAATATTGCTTAGTATAAGAGAAAAAAATAAGTAATAGAATTAGACCTGGAAATGACAAAGATGATAGAATGGGTGGTCAAGAGCATTAACAACTGGTCTTATCAATATACTCATATTTGAGACTATAGAGAAAACCATGAAAAGCAGAGAAAGAGAAGGTTAAAAACACACACATAATAAACAATAATTGAAACATATAATATCTGAGATTAAAAAATTCAATAGGCAAATTAACAGAATATTAGACATTGTAGACAAATACATAAATTTGAAAACAGAAATTAAATTATTCTAAATGAAACATATAAATAAAAGACTAAAAAAATTAAGCACAACATTAATAAGCTCTAGAAAAACACCAAGTGGCTTACTATTTACCTAATTTGAGCCTCAAAAGGACAGAAACCATTTGTGGTAAAGAGGGCTAGAAATACATTTAGTAGAGTAATGACTGACAACTTTTAAAATTTTGTGAAAAGTATAAATCGAAGAAGCTCATGTAAATAAAGGGTCATAAATAAAACCACATAGGTACATAATAAACAAATTATTTAAAGCAGTGTAAGCAGCCACATAATGAAAAGACATATTACTCCTACAGGAACAACTTTAAGAATGACAACAGCCTTTTATTATGCAGTGAAAGTCAGAATATATTGAAGTAATTATTTACTTAACTATGTATCATTCATATGGAATTCTATACACAACAAAATATCATACAAAAATAATGATGAAATAACTCCAGATATACAAAAACAAACAATTCATGATCAATGTTAGAAACAAAATGCTTGTTCCTCAGTGCCACAAAGAAATAGCAAAGAATATAAATATAATTTTCTCAGAAGGCAATTTTCACTTCTATATAGAGAAGGGTGCGACTTGCGAATGGAGTAATGGCAAGAGCATATCTGAACAAGGGAGGGGAAGGGGTTCTTATTCCTGATGCAGGTAGTCCCTACTGCTGTGTGGTTCCCCTATTGGCTAGGGTTGGACTGCACAGTCTAAGCTAATTCCGATTGGCTATTTTAAAGAGAGCAGCGGTATGAGCCAGAGAGGCGGGGTGAGTAGTATGGCAGGAAGGACTGTTAGGAACAGGTAACTAAAGGTGACAGGTCAGAGCAGGTGAACAGGGGTGACTCAGGTCAAAGCAGGTCACCGGGATGAGTCAAGACGGAGCAGGTGACCAGGGAAACAGGTGTGAACTACTGATTAAAACTGGTCAAAAAGGTTCTTTACCGAAACTACAAGGAAGTTAAACTTTACAATGGAGGACAAAGAACCGAACATACTGACATACCAATTCTTTGAAGAGAAATCTAGAACTGACTGTATCCAATTGTCAACATACCAGTACTAAAAGAAACACCAAATTATTAGATAAATAGAAAATGGTGTCCAGATTTATATCTATACAAATTAATCAACAGCAACAAAAATGACAAATATGTGGGTAAAAGTCATCTGCTTTTTAAAAATTTAAACTCTCGTGTAAGGACATTTAGAATAAAATAAGAAGCTTCCAGCTTCAGAGAACACAGAGTGAGTCCACAGACCTCTCCCCTACTAATAATTACAAATAGTAAACCCTGCACAAAATGTACAAAAGACTATAAAGACTGTGAAAGAGGGAAAGAATACAGATTGACTAGTGACTTCAGTACTTGAGGGCTTTCTTGACATTCTTTTACATTTGTATATTGGCACATTTTTACTTCTTATATATCCCAGCCTGGGCACTACAACAGTTAAAAATGAATTCCTAGAAACAGCAACAGATTCAGAAAAAACAACCAACAATACAGACAAGAAATTACTTCATTCTCTAACCAAAGTACAAGGATTGGGAAGCCCAGGAGGACAAAACACTTTTGGCAATATTTGCTATATACCCTTCCCATTTTCCACAGGGCACTGCTGTCATGGTTACTGTGAGACAGAATCCTGCTGCCAATTCCTGCCCTGCACTAATGAATAAAGGTAGTGCTCCCCCGTTACCAGATAGTGTTGCACATATTCTGAGATGAAGCTCCAAAAACCACCTGAAGTAAACAAGTGAAAACAGGGACCACACCCTAGCCTCTTTCAAACAGAGTGAGAATAAGATTATAGAAAGGACAGAGGAAAGAAACTTTAAATTTAGTTTTCAAATTCTTTGCATTGCTATTCTAGTCTTCCTGGCAGCGTGCTACTCAGGTGTTACTAGAACACCTGAGTAGTGATCCATACTGTCATTCAGTTCTCAGAGATGTTTCTATGTAGTTTCTGGTCATTTTAATGCCTGGGCCACGTAAGAAGTTGACTAGGACTTCAAACAGATTTAAACTTGAGCGTTGTCAACAAATTAGGATGGGTGTGCATAACGAACAAATAAATTATACTCTTATACTCAAAACACTTCCATAAAAACATGAAACAAATAATAATATTTAAGTAGCCCACAAGAGGAAATGAAAGGGAAAATAGAAAACCTCTGAAAACAAACAAAAAAATTGATAAAATGGCATATATAAAGCTTATAGCAATAATTCTATTAAATATAAGAAGTATTTAATAATAGAGATTTTCTTAATGGAAGAAAAACATGACCCACTATATGCTGTCTATAAGAAATTAATTTCAAATAGATTCAAAGTAAAAACAGATGAAATTGATAGTGTAAGATAGATGATAAATATAAGGCATATATAAATAAAAGAAAAGCTTGAGTGACTTAATATCAGGCAGTATATTTTACAGACACATCTTAAAGTTTTGTTAGGGTAACATCATTTTTATTTTGAAAATTCCCATTAATTTGAGTCACTCTAAGAAAGCCTTTTGATTTTTAAATTTTAAGTCAATGAAACTTGTCTTTATGTTTTAGTTAAAAAGGACCAGACAAATCACTTAAAGTAAGTATCTTGTTAGAGGATAAACAATTGGCATTTTCCATAATACTGATATTAACTTTAGGGGAACATGCAAGAAAACTGCATATTATTCTTATCTGCACAGTAGAAAATGATCTATGGGTATTGAGGCAATATTTAGTTGAAATTTTGAATTCTCTAGGAAATTTCCAGATATATTCCCATATATATTCCATTAAGTGGTTTCTCTTGAGAAAACATAAGCATATTAGCAACATATAATTTTCTTGTTAATTAAAATTCAAATTGATTGAATAAAATGTCAGATTTCCTATTTGACAGCACTTTCTCAGCATATTTCACTATTATATATAGTATTTCTATGATTTGTATAATATATATATTGCAGTGTATCTATCATTATCATAGGTTCTAATGTCCTATAACAGTGTAATTTATAACAGTAAAGTTCTTTTCACTTTATAGGTATCTAACATACTTTAAATTTAGAAATCATATGATTACATAATACATTTAAAAGGCAAAGCAATCATTTAACCTACTTTTTATTGTAGACATCACTCCATAAAATTTTTTATCCTGGTAATCATAAACATGAAATCAGACTTCTGTCTTTATTCAGAATCCCTGAAACTAGTTACAACCTGATGGGTTCTTCTTGCCTACGGTACAGAATGTGATTATATACAAATACAGCAGATATTGCAGTAGAGAAAGAGATTAATAATCATAGGACAAGCCAAGTGAGATGAGAGAGAGTTTTCAAATCCCGAGAATTCAGTGGCTAGGTTTTTTCAAAGATGGATTTGTTCGCAGGGGGGCAAGGGAATAGGAAATCCTGACTGGTTGGGTTGGGGATGAAATCACAGGTGTGTTGAAACTGTCTTCTTGTATTGAGTCAGTTCCTGAGTTGGGGGGTCACAGAATGAGTTGAGTCAGTTTCTTGGAATGGGTTACCTGTTAAGGTGGCATCAGTTGGTCCACCAGAATAAAAAGTCTGAAAAATATCTCAAACCCCAGTCTTAGGTTTTACAATAGCGATATTATAAATATGGACAATTAGGAAAGTTATAAATTTTATGACTTCTGGCTACATGACTCCTAAGCAGGAAGCAAGTTAGGAAACAATGACTAGTTATTATTTATCTATGCCTAGGCCTTACCAGAATTCAGGCACCTACTAAAATTCGAACCTTATGGTCTTTCATTAGTTTTACAAAGGTAAGTTTGTTCCCATAACAAAGAGGGGTATAGTTTTGGGAAGAGATCATTATTGTTCTTGCTTTAAAGTTAAACTACAAACAAAATTTCTCTAATAGTTAGCTTGTCTTATATGCAGGATGAACAAAGGTAGTTGGCCTGTGAGGTTAGAAGCAAGATGGAGTCAGCCATGTTAAGTTTCTCTCACTGTTATAATTTTGCAAAAGTAGTTTGAAAGTCATCATTAATTGATTTACCAAGAAATGAGAAAACACAGAATTGGATGATTGGATGTTCAGAGAATGGATCTTGTACAAATCTATTAAATCCTATGCAATCTCTCTAATGAAGTAGCTCATTCACATGAGTTTGTGAGAGATGACTTCTAAGATAATGGTTCTGAGATCTTAGTATACATTAGAATCTCCTTAAAGGCTTTTACATATCAAGATGCAAAGACTTTTATATCAGATGTCTTATTTAGTGAATATGTGATAAGAACTAAGAATATGAAATTTCAAAAATCTAATTGCTAAAAATTACTTTTATAAAAATGGCATAGATGATACTTTAGAACTTTAACATTATATTATACATATATATTTTTAATATCACAATAAAGATTAGTGAATCAATGATTATCCTGTATGGGTATACATCATGAATTGGAAATGTTATAGCTGCTAGCAACCTTCTCTGTAAATACAAATATAAACAAAGTGGTTTATTTCTGTGTTTGAGAGAGATTTGAGGAAGACATAATAGCAACTTGCCCTCCTATTTGCTGTCAATTATCTTTAAATGTGACTTTAATCTTCTGATAAGGGGTTGATATCCCAAATAGATAAAAACTCAAACAACTCAATAGAAAAAAAAATAATTCAAATATGGGAAAAGGACCTGAATAGAAATTTACCAAAAGAATATATGCATGTGGCCAAAAGATAGATAAAATAATGCTCAACATCACCAATCATTGGGAAATGCAAATGTAAACCATAAGAAGACATCAACTCATACCTAATAGAATGACTATCATCTGAAAGACAAAAAATAAGAAGTGTTGGTGAGGATGGGGAGAAAACAGAACACTTATACGCTGTTGATGGGAATGTAAATTAGTACAACCATTATTTTTTTAAAAATGAAGATTTCTCAAAAAATTAAAAATAGAACTACTATGTGATCCAGAAATTTGACTTCTGGGTATTTATCCAAAAAATTGAAATAAATATGTCAAAGAGATATCTATAATCTCATGTTCAATGCAGTATTACTCACAATAGCCAAAAGTTGGAAGCAAACTATGCCTCCATCAACAGATAAATAAATTTTAAAAAATGTAGTATATTTACATAATTGAATACTAGTCAGCTGTTAGGAAAAAGCTGAGTGTTGGGAGAAGCTGAGGCAGGGCTTGCATGTCTGATATAATGTAAAAAAGTCTTGGAATATGTCCGGGGTCCAGGGTCTAAAACCTCTTGTGGTCTTTGGAACACCAAGCTCTGTGCTAAAGGGTGGAAGGCTACCCTGACATACCATAATCAAAGCCCAGGGCATAAAATCCCTCATGGCTTGGATAGAATCCAGGGCTCATGGCTCTGGAATGTGACTAGACTTGCTGACTCCTTGCTCCTTGCTCTCCAGGATCGATTGCATCTTGAGTTAAAAGAACCTGCTCTCCATTATCTCAAGTAGAAGAGCAAATGCTAAACCATCACAGCTGTAAATCATGTGCTTAATGCAACGCACCCTTTTGACCTCCACATTCTCACCACCTGTTTCTTTGTTGGATTACCAATAAATAGCGTGAGCTCCTAGAGCTCAGGGCCTTTGCAGCCTCCACAATCGTGATGGCCCCCTGGTCTCACTTCTCTCTCTCTGTCTTTTCTCAATTCTTTGACTCCATCAGACTTTGTTGCCCCATGACCTGGTGTTGGGTCTGATCACCCCAATAGTCAGCCTTAAAAAAAGAAAACGTGAGCTTATCACATTTTTAGTCAATTCAGGGGCTGCTCACTCTTCTCTTTGTTTCCCCCCATCTAATGTTTCTCCTCCTCAGAGGAATTTTTAGTTTCCAGGGTAAAAGGGGAAGGAGAGGGGAGAACAGCATAAGAGGCTGGCAGAGGCAGGGAAAGACCAGCAGAAAGAAAAAAGAGAGAGAGAAAGGAGAAAGAGAGAGAAAGGAAAAAGAGAGAGGGTAAAGAGGGAGAAAGGAAAGAGAGAGAGAGAGGTAGAGAGGCAGAGAGAGAGAGGAAGAGGGAGAAAAGAGGGAGTCAAAGAGAGAGAGAGACAAAGTCAGAGAAAGACAGAAGTAGTAAAGAAAAAAAAGGTGTACCCTATTCCTTTAAAAGCCAGGGTAAATTTTAAACCTGTAGTTGATAATTGAAGGTCTTCTCTGTGACCCTGTAACACTCCAATACCACCTTGTTGTCAGTGTAAACAAGGGTGTAGCCCCAAAGCCCTGAGCCACTGACAACCTGTACCCAGCCTATCAAAAATCCTTAACCCAGTAACCCACAGATGGCCTGAATACATTCAATCTGTAGTGACAACTGCTTTGCTAACAGAGAAAGTATGAGACTATTCTGCTAAAAAAAAAAAAAAAAAAAAAAAAAAAGATTCAACATTAACCAATAAAAATTCCCTTAACCCAGCAGGTTTCCTAACAGGAGATCTAAATCTTAATTAATTACTATACAAAGGTCCGACCAGACCTAGGAGGAACTCCCTTCAGGATAGGACAATAGATGGTTCCTCCCTGGTGATTGAGGGAAAAAGACACAATGGGTATTCAGTTAAGTGATGAGGAAACTCTTGTAGAAGCAGATTTAGGAAAATTGCCTAATAACTGGTCTGCTCAAACGTGCGAGCTATTTGCACTCAGCCAAGCTTTAAAGTATTTACAGAACCAGGAAGAAACCATCTATACCAATTCTAAGTTAATTTGGACTAAACAAGGTCTTACTAATAGTAAAGAAAAATTGAAATCCAAAACTTACAAGGTTTTCAACAAAAGTAAAGTTTGCTAAAAGTTAACAGTGTAACATGTATTATCCTAACTTCTAATCTAGTGGCCTTAGACAGTCTAGTCCATAGACATGAAGGAAGTTCACTTTGAAAAAGAATGGTAATTATCTTTGAAAAAAAAGGCGGGGGCAGAATTTACATAAAAAGGAATGCTATATGGTAAATTCTTGTCCTAAAATAAAAAACTCGTTGTTTAAAAAAAAGGGATGTTTGCAACAAGTTAGAAAGTTGAGGCATGTCGAAGAATTGTCTGTGAAAGTCGTGAAAAAAAGTTATAAAAGGAAATTTATGCAAGAAATGTTGTATAATTTAAAAGTAATTAGGCATCCTGAATGTAAAACTATTGAAGAAACAGTTTATGTGCAAGATGTGTAAGGAAAGTAAAATATACTTTTGGTAAAAGGATTATAAGGAGGCATCTGTGGATTTTTACATACATTAAAAGGTTAAAATATATATTTTGTTTAAAGTTTTAAGCAAGTTTTAAAACGTTAATTGTAAAGGAAATTCTGTGTGTAAATATATTGGCTACATTTAAAGGGGTATAATCCAGTTTTTCTGTAAACTGGACGTTAAAATAAAAGCACAACAGATTTTTCTTAAAGCACTTTCTCTTTAACAAAAATTATAAAAGGTTAAAAAACTCTATAAAAATCTTACCTTATGGTCAGACATTAAAAATTGGATAAATATATCTAGAAGCTTTTATTAAAATTAAGTTTAAAATTAATGACCCACTAATATAAAGGTGAAATTTAGCTTATTTGGTATAAAAATCATACAAGAAGCATTGTCAAATATAAAATGGTGTTTGGCTTTTTTGGTCTAAAAACTAATAAAAATGGGTTCTAAAGGAAATTTCTCAGTAAGAAGGCACCAAGGACTATAAAGTTCACTGCTGATGTCCCCACATTTAAAATAAAAGTTCAATTTCTTAGAAATTATATACTTGGTTTATCCTCCACTTTCCTTTCCCTCAAAACTAAAAGTCTTTTAGCACAGTTACCACCCCTTGATTTTCTGGTAAACCAGCACCAGCCTAAGGATCATGTTCTCATCAAAGGGTGAAAAGAAGGAAAACTCTAGCCAGCCTGGGAAGGACCGTACCTTGCGCTGCTAACCACCAAGACCGCTGTTTATACAGGGGAAAGGGGATGGACTCATCACACCCAAGTCAAGAAAGCACCACCCCCTCCAGAGTCATGGGTCATAGTCCCAGGGGAAAACCCTACCAAACTAAAGCTAAGAAAAATTTAACTCTCTTTCACCGATTCTATTACTCTTTCTTCTTTCCTCACTCTATTGCTGACCACCTAGTTATTAACATAACCAAGTCAATTTTGCCTCAAACTATTGCATTTAATGCTTGCCTTGTTATACCCTGTAGGGACTGGCCAAGTCAAAGACAGCTACTTCAGAAAAGCACCTCTGTCCCTCCTGACTCTCCTCAGACTGGGCATTAGTGAATTGGGACCATTTAATCCAGGAAAATTTCGATAAAGACCCCAGTGTCAGCCAGGAATCTTGGCCCCCCCCCCCGGAAGTAGAGCTTTTACGCTGTAATTGGTCCAACGTTCTGTGGACCACTAAAGGGCAAGAATGGACTTCCCCAACCAGTTTTTGTAATTTCCTAAAACCATACATTCATTTTACTAAAGGGACAGCCACCCCCACTAACTGTCAGCTAAACCAGTGTCATTCTACACAGGTTATTATCTCAAATCCTCAAAGTTCTTCCCCTTTTCTAAGCTGGTTCCCTTCTTTAAGCCAGCTTTATGGTGTGGGGGCTGAGGTTTCAGGGACAAACCCTATTAGATGCTTTGAAATGCATTTCTTTGATCCCCCACCAGCTGCAACGTCCTCTATGCCTTCTTCCAAAACCTCTCACAATGGAACAATTTCTCCTCCTCCATCTAACGACAAGACCAAGATAACTATCTTAGAAGTTAAAGACTTAAAACAAACTTTGGCAATTAAGACAGGACACCAAGATGCAAATGCCTGGTTGGAATGGATCAAATATTCCATCTGCACGCTAAACAAAAGCAATTGTTATGCTTGTGCGCATGGCAGGCCAGAGGCCCAGATTGTCCCCTTTCCACTAGGGTTGTCCTCTAGTTGACTGGGTGTGGATTGCATGGTAGCTGTTTTCCAGGATTCTACAGCCTGGGGTAACAAGTCATGCCACACTCTCTCTCTGCTATATCCTGAAGTCCGGCACCCTGTGGGTCAGCCCCTGAGGGCCATCCAGCTTCCGTCTCCCAACACTAAGTTCACTTCGTGTCTCTCTCATGACAGGGAGGAAACTTAGCATTCCTTGGAGACCTGAAGGGATGCAGTGAGCTTAAGAATTTTCAAGAGCTTATCAATCAGTCAGCCCTTGTTCATCCCAGAGTGGATGTGTAGTGGTATGGTGATGGACCTTTACTGGACACTCTGACAAATAACTGGAGTGGCACTTGAGCTTTAGTCCCATTGGCTATCCCTTGCCTCTTACCCTGGCATTTCTTCAACCAGAGGAAGGAAAAATAAGACATCATAAAGCGAGAGAAGCCCCTTATGGGTCTTTCGACTCTCATGTCTATTTAGATGCAATTGGAGTCCCATGGGAAATACTAGATCAATTTAAAGCCCCAAATCAAATAGCTGCAGGATTTGAGTCAGTATTTTGGTAGGTGAAAATTAATAAAAATACAGATGGAATAAACTACATCTACTACAACCAACAGTGATTTATTAACTACACTAGAGATGCTGTTAAAGGAATAGGTGAACAATTGGGGGCTGCTAGCCAGAGGGCTTGGGAAAATAGGACAGCCTTAATTAAACATAATATTAGCAGAAAGAGGAGGAGTTTGCATCATGATTAAAACTCAATGTTGCACCCTCATCCCAAACAATGCTGCCCCTAATGGAAGTATAGCAAAGGCATTGCAGGGTCTAACTGCTCTGTCCATGAGTTAGCCAGCAACTCGGGGGTAAATGATCTCTTTTACAGAATGGCTAGAAAAGTGGTTCGGTAAATGGAAAAGAATAATAGCCTCAATTCTTGCTTCCCTTGCAGTCGTAATGGGTGTACTTATTCTTGTCAGGTGCTATGTCACACCATGCATCCATGGGTTGGTATAGAGGCTCATAGGAACGGCGCTTACTAAAACCTCCCTTAATTATCCTTCACCTTATCCAAAGAAGCTTGTTCATTTGGAAAATCAAGTAGAAGAACTAAGCCAAGACATGTTTTAAAAGTTTGAAGAGAAAAATCTGTAAGAAAATGCAAGAGGAGGGATTCTTAGATATAAGTTCTAAATTTCTCTTCAAAGAATCAATATGTTAGTATGCTCAACTCTTTGCCTTCTACTTTATACTTAACTCCCTCGTAAAGCAACCTTTTTCGATTACTTACTCCACCCTGACTAATTCTGATTACCTACTCCATCCTGACTCTTTCTGATCACCTGCTCCACCCTCACTCATTCAGATTACCTGCTACCTGCTCCACCCTGACTCATTCTCCACCCTGCATAACCAATTATTTTTCCCCACCAAAGAACTCACCCCAGTCACTCTCTTTAAATTAGCCAATTGGAATTAGGGTTTAACCTGTGAGGTTTTACCCTAGCCAATAGGGGAATGACACAGCAGCAGGGGCCACATGTGTCGAAGATAAGAACCCCTCCCCCTCCCTTGTCCAAGTGTGCGCTCACCATTGCTCCATCTGTGAGAGCACACCCTTCCATAGAAGTACCTTGCCTTGCTGAGAATTAAAAAGAAAATTTTATATTCAAGTGCTATTTCTTTTGTGGCACCAAAACTTTATTACAATTTATATGAGGGAAAATACAATTATGTTTACCACTGTAGTTCTGCAAATGCTGACAATTTTGAATTTTATTACAATTGATTTTGTCACTAAATTTCAGATTCTACCATTACATTATTTTGCCAATAGCTTGAGTTTTATTTCAAGTAATGCAGTATTTCATTTCCTGCTTCCATGTAGATATTTGGGCCTTCAGTATGTAGATTCAGCACTTGTAAGTTAAACTTGCATTGTAGCCACATGTGTGCTATATCTTTCCCAAGAACACAAAAAACCTTTCTACGCATATGTAGAAAACTTATTTTAGTCTACCTATATGCACCATGTTTAATTACAACCAATGGAATAATTTTCCATGGGTTTTATTCATTTTTAAATGGCTTGAATGCTAACAAATTACCTTAATGGGTAACATCTATATACATTGCAGACAAATATTTGTGCTTAATCAAACTGAATGAAAATTTTTTTTTAACTCATACAGGTGAAAAAAAATCTTTAAAAATTACTGATCAATGATGACTGGCTAGACCTACTATGATGTAACAAAAGTTTGTCATTTATTTGATCATTATGTTGTGGAACTACCATCTTTACGAGTGCTGCTTGGCTGACACTCCCCGCCCCCTGCCAGAAGAGCTAGAAATGGTGGTGATCACTAACTCTGCCTCCTTTGTTCCAGAAATATATGCACCAGTTTCTTTTATTGAATTAAGAATTACTAATAAAAAAAGAAGATAATTGTTTCAGGGACAGTAGTAATGACCTGTAGGTTGGAGTTGACTACAGACTTTTAAGTGGCAGAGAGTGTCATCTAGAGTTTCTTAGAGGCAGCAGCTCTTTTCTAGCCAAACCAGAGCAATTTTTTTTAGAGCAGCGGGGGAAGCCTAGGCTCAAACCTAGCATTTCTAGCTATTCTGAACTCTTTTGGCTCCTTTTCTGCTTTATCTGGCAGAATCAGCTTCTTTTACATACAACAAATAATTTATCCCATTTAAAATAGTTGCATTTTGTGATAAACCACAGTGTGTCATCTAAAGCACAAAAAACACTATGAAGAAAATTACCAAGTGTTTATATTTATGAATGTAGTAATCTATTAGAAACAAGCCTATAATTCAAATCAATGAGACATAAATTCATAGATCTTCCTTATTAAGTTTATATGGGCATACCTAGTACTGTTTGCTACATCAGCCTTCCATCCTGAGATTATTGGGGAGAGATAATGTGAAGAAAAGGGAAAAATTTTCATGGAAATAATGTGTGTGAATGCATACTAAAGTGGTAGTGGTATGTATACCCGAGTTCAGATGGATATGTTTTTACTTTTCAAATGTCTACAGAATATTATTTGTCACTATAATCAATGTTTTTAAAAAATAAGAGTTTAGACTGGACGTTGAAAATTCAATACATATACAAAACTGAAGCATCTATTTTTTAGCAGCTTTGTAGAATTAGGTATTCTCTTGCCTTCAGCGTCTTGTCAACCTGATTTCCTCAGCTGTTCTCTCAGAGGAAAGAGTTTTCCCTGGTATGTGTTAATTTCAGATATTTATAAAGCATCACAATGCTTTGGTGCTGATCTTGGGATTTGGTAATTAACAAGACAGAAATTTATAGACAATCTTGACATTTGAATGTTGTAGGGAGTCATTTTATTCCACATTTTTCATATAGACTTGCTATAAGGTTATCTTCTTTTCTTTTCTCACATCTCCATCCCACTTTGGCTTTATAGGGACATTATTTGAGAGCAAAACTATTATTACTATGAATTCTCCTAGAGCTAAAGTAATTAGATGTTTTCTTAAAAATACTTCATTCAGAACAAGTAAATATGCATTGCAGAGAAAACTGTGGCTTGAATCACAGGAAGAAAGGCAGAAACACACAAAAAATAATACTTTGTCTATAGCAGTGTTTCAATTTTTAAAAATTGAGCTTATATGATGAGAGATAGTAAAGTAATGAGTGGGGCAGATGGAAGAAAGCCATTCTAGGCTATAATCCTAAAAGGCTTTTGGATTAAATAGGTCTACATTCCAACCTTTGCTCAGTAAACAGTTCAGTCTTATAAATGTTCACTCATTGTTGGTGTGCTTTACTTCCTTTCATAACCTGTATAAGAGAAATAAATGAACAAACAAAAATCTGTCTATCAGTGTTGCTATGAGGACCAAGTGAGTTTGCAGGTGTGAATTGCCTAACAAACTGACACATTTCCTTGAAGGACTGAGACAGGTTATATTATTTTTCAGTAAATATTCAGTCTCCCTTTTCTTGTCAATGAAAAGTCTACATTTCATCCTTGACCATGAGTACTTTTGGCAATGGATGTTAGCTGCTTTGACTTAATATCTGAGTAGAGGCTTCAAATGTGCTTAAGATGTTTTGGATTACACTTTCAGTACCCTGTCCTTCACCACAAAAAGAACATATCTATATTAGTTGAGGTTCTCCCGAGAAAGAGAACCAAAAAATATTTATTTTGAATAATTTAATCATGCAATTATGGAGGCTAAGTCCCACAATCTGTCATCTGCAACTGGGACTCCCAGGAAAGCTAGTGTGGTTCAATCTAGTCCAAACAGGAAGGCCTGAGAACCATGGTAGGCAAAAGTGTAAATCCCGGACTAAGAGCAGGTGAAAACCTATGTCCTTTATGAGGCAAACAGGCAGAAGACAAAAATGGCAAATTTATCCTTCCTTCACCTTTTTGTTCTATTGAGGCTCTCAATGGGTTGGATGATCCCCACCCCTCCCCTGGGGAGAGTGAACTTCCTTGAGTCCACGAATTCAAATGCTAATTTCAACAGGAACCACCTTCACAGGCACACCTATACATGTTTTATTTGGGGGACACCCCATGGCGCATGGAAATTGACATATAAAATTAATCATCACAGTGCCCAAATACTCACTCTGCTTTATAGTCTGGAGCCTAAAAAGAGAGACAGGTGGAGCAGATTTAAGCCAGATTGTTTTCTTTCTCTGTAATTTGTGCTTGAGGTCTCTCTCTTGACAGTGGGTATGAATGCTAGGCCTGCCCTGACAGGACTTCAGAGGATTTGGTTGTGGATGTTACAGTGTGCCTTTCACAGTATACTCTTTTACCCTGGCAGAAAGCCTATTCCTCAAGTGTCCAACATGGGACTCACTAGGCCTATTGATCACTGCTCCTTCTCCCGCTCCCTGCATGGACTGGAGACCATTGTTCAGTCACAGCAGTGTGGGAATCATGTTGGACACTTGGGCAATAGGCTGTCTGCCAGTGTCACACTGAGCAATGGTCTCCAGTCCATGCAGGGGGTGAGGTGGGGGGTGGGGGGGTGCGGTGGTGATCAATGGGCCTAGTCCAGAAGACTCTGTCTATATGTCCCATAGGGAGGTCACAAAGAAGTCCTTATTGAGGGCAGATATCTGAACTGACCACATTCAGTAACTGGGAGGGAGCTGAGAACTGGAAATTTGGTGAGTGATGTCTGTGTTCTGCTCCTGGTACAAGACAATTAATCTGATACTCAAAATAGATGCTTAGGCAACATAATATTATAAGTATTCACTGTAAATCCATAGCTCAGTGGAAAGCCACAGCCAACCTGCAGATTTAAGAAAAAGAATTAAGAGTGTTATTCAGCTGGTTGCGGTGGCTAACGCCTGTATTTACAGCAGTTTGGGAGGCCGAGGTGGGCAGATCATGAGGTCAGGAATTCGAGACCAGTCTGGCCAACATGGTGAAACCCCATCTTTACTAAAAATACAAAAAATTAGCTGGTCGCACTGGTGGTCGCCTGTAATCCCGGCTACTCGAGAGGCTGAGGCAGGAGAATCACTTGAACCTGGGAGGTGGAGGTTGCAGTGAGCCGAGATCGCACCACTGCACTCCAGCCCAGGTGACAGTGCAAGACTCTGTCTCAAAAAAAAAAAAAAAAAGTTTGTTATTGTAAGTCACTAAGATTTTATTTTTATTTTATTTATATTACAAAATGTTGACTGACATAGGAGCCAATAAGCACTACATTTTTCTCGCTCAAGTTTCAGAGATTTTTCTCAAGGCCAACCCAGCAGGAGGATCCCTTACTTACTTAAACAAACCATTAGAGTCCAGTTATGTTTTTCTATTATGGAACAGGTTTAACATGTGAATCGAACTTTGTTTTTCAAAAGCTCTGAAACAAGAGGCTTATAACAAGCTTACTAATGAAAAGGTAGCATTTGCTGTAACTTGACTGCGTAAAGTAAGGCCTGATGAAAATGAAATATTAATATGCAGCTTATGTTAGATGCTGCTTCGGAATTTCAGAAAAATGAACAGTAATCAAGTGAGGGTGTCACATAATACACAGCAAGCAGAGAGCCAATTATGTAAATGAACACCCAAGGTTAGCGTGATACAATGCTTTTTAATTTGACAAATATTAAAATCAACTGGTTCGTAATGTAATAGATGTCTGTGACAAAAGTTAAAGAGTACCCAGTGTTTTTGTAATCCCCTGTCAAATTAAAAATGCTAATGTGAGTGAGCTGCTTTCATCAGTACAATAGTTGAAAGGCCCAAAATGTACAACATTTCCTGGGTTTCAGTAACATTAGACTAAAACGTTTCTGAGATAAAAGTCATAATGACCAGGGTACATCTACTTCCAACAACTGAAAATACATAACGTTAAACTCCTGTTGCCTCAGTACATTCACAAAATAAAAAGAGCTTCTCTTATTTAGCTGATTTTATTTGAATAAACTGCAGATACATTTTCATAATTATGTGAATTTTATTCATGACTCTATAAAAATCATTCGGCAGAATCTATCTTCCTTTTTTATTTTCTTACTTACTAGTCTACTTTCCCAGCTAGTCTACTTTTTTTTTATCATTGCTAATAATATAAATAGAGAATATTGATTTAATTTTCTGTATAAACTAAATGCATATGTATACTTACATTTATTAATGTGTGTGGAAACATAATCACATATGAAAAAATATATAGCCATATGATTTTCAACACCAAAAGAATACCATATTTACAAAATCACTGGGGTGTTTAATATTATTTAATTTTTTTATTTTAAATTTGATAATAATTGTGTCTGATTTGGGAAAGGTAATATTTTCATCTTTAGTGTTTAGTGATTTATATCTGAAATTTCTTTCTTTCTATAGATCTGTGAATATATGATTCTAAGCTTTGGTTATCTTCTAAGAAAAAAATGACAAAATTATTTTCACCTTGACAGTGTTCTCGCTAACAGTTGTCAAATTGTTTTTATGTTAGCCTGCAATTTTCACCAGAAGAAAAACAACAGAATGAGGAAAAGAAAGGGTTTAGGAAAGTAACAAACTTACTTACATACTTAGACTTTTGTCTCTAGAAATCATTCTCTATAATGAAACAAAAAGGATGTGACTTTTGCTTTAAATTAAATGTACTCATTTCATGTCTTTGAACCTGATGATAAAAATAGATAGTGGATATTTCAGAAATATATTCTTAATAATTAAAAAGATGAGCTATTAATTATTCCTTAGTTTATGTACTAGAGTTTTATGAGACTAGAGACTGTAAAATCTGTGTAAACTGTTTAAGTGAAAGAATGTAAAATTTCAAATACAAAATTGTGTATACAGAGAATGTAATGTAAATAAAGCATAGAAATGGTTCATGCAATGAAGAGTCCTGAAGTCTACAGTTTATTTCTAAGAAATCCTTTCCTTTTTATATATAATAATTGACAAAACCCTTGTTCATATTAATAAATACTCCCTTTTCAAAGAAAGAATAGCATTTTGAAATAACAATGTGTAAGAGACACAGAACAACGTTAAATATAAGAAAGAATATATGCAGAAAAAAATATATTAATTGACCATTTAAAAATACTATAATGCTATACTCCAATAAATTTTGATTATAAAAATGTTTTCAATATAAGCATTTACGACACTAAAGAAGTTAGGCAAAATAGGTTAAAGTACATCATATGATTTTGCTATTTTTGCTCTTTGCATTATATTACATATAGGATAAAAATATTTATTACATTTTAGATGAAAATCTATTGAAACACCATACCTAGTTTCTTCCAAACTCTGAAGACATTAACGGAAAATAAATCTCAATTAATGATGTTCAAGGGATATATTAGTAACAGGAGCTCATAGGATCTCCCACCTACGCACTTCCTTTTGAAAATCACAAATTAAATTATAGAAACGAAATACACAGGTTTTATTTGATGATCATCATAAAATAATATGAAAGCCTATATGAGAAATTCAGATATTTAGAATAAACAGTTTCTGATTGTTAAATTAGATAATAGGCCGGGCACGGTGGCTCACGCTTGTAATCCCAGCACTTTGGGAGGCCGAGGCGGGTGGATCACGAGGTCAGGAGATCGAGACCACGGTGAAACCCCGTCTCTACTAAAAATACAAAAAATTAGCCGGGCGTGGTGGTGGGCGCCTGTAGTCCCAGCTACTCGGAGAGGCTGAGGCAGGAGAATGGCGTGAACCTGGGAGGCGGAGCTTGCAGTGAGCCGAGATTGCGCCACTGCACTCCAGCCTGGGTGACAGAGCGAGACTCCGTCTCAAAAAAAAAAAAAAAAAAAAAAAAAAAAAAAAAAAAAAAAAAAATTAGATAATAATAATATGTTTTTTAGTAAAAAATAATGTAAGTTTTAACTTCAGCTATTCTATGTAGAATAACTAAAATTTAGAAAGAGTAATGATTTGGATCACAGTTTTGTGATCACAATGTTCATTACTTAAATACAATAAAATAACAACTGGCTAATAAAATACTCAAATTACCTCTATAATTTTGTGCAGTGATTGCAAAGAGTATGCTATAAAAGCTCTATAAGCTCTAATGTCAAATATGATAGCTAGTAGAAACATATGATAGCCATTAGATACAAATAGCTATTTCAGTTTAAACATCAGTTAATTAAATCAAATTAAATTAAAAATTTAGTTCTGATGTCAAACTAGCCACATTACAACAGCCACATGTAGCTGATGACTACTATATTTGGTAGCATATGGACAGTTTTCATCATCATATAGTTTTTTTAAATCATATAGTGTTACAAGAAAGGCTCTGGGAAATTGCACCACAAGTCAATCATTTATTGATTTACCACTAATGAATTGAAAATCTCCCAGGCACCACCATGACATTGCTTTATCTTGTTTTTTTCAGCTCCATCTTTACTTGTTATATACTGGTGATTTTTGTTTATTTTTCAAAGTTTTACTATTTTAAGAAGTGTGGAAATCAATGAACTTATAAATTAATAGATTTAGATATTTTAGGAAATGAAATGTTCCTTTTTACTCAAACATTTTATTACAAAAATTGTTAACATACATAAACACTGAAAGAATAGCATATAAATCCCATATAAACCCTGCCAATGTTTGAACACTCTTTTCTTAGTAATTGATAGAATGATAAACAGAAAATCACTAAGGATGTTAAATATTTGGACAATAAGCTTAACAAAATTTAATATTTGATATCTATTAAATAAACACACCCAACAACTCAAGAATATATGTTATTTTGAGTGCAGCAGGAACGTTTACCAAGTTAAATGTTCAAGTTAAAACACAAATTCTTGTCTAAACACTCATATAAATGTCAATGATTAAAAATATACTAAATGAGTTGTTTTCTCACTAAAATTGCATTAAATTAGAAATCAAAAAGTATATACCTACAAAATTACCAAATGTTTGAGAATGAAGTATAACATTTCTAAATAACTCATGTCAAAAAATAAAATAAAAAGTTGTAGAATATTTCAAACAATATTAATAAAGCTACAACATATCAAAATATGTGAGATGAAAGTAATGCAGTGTTTTGATGAAAATGTATGGCCTTAAATATCTACATTAGAAGTACAAACTGTATAAAATTATTTAGAAAGTAAAAGAAAGTAAACAATAAAAACAAAATAGCAATCATATATAGACGAACATTTCAGAACATTAAAAAAGCCAAAATTTTGTTCTTCAAAAAGATTAATACAACTGATAAATCAATCCAAAGCAATGTCGATTAGGAAAATAAAAGAGAAAAAGGAAATCAACAATAGTATAGTTCTTACAACATGAACTATATGTAAAAAATGACAACTTAGATTAAATGGAAAAAATTCTAAAATAACTTGTCTTACCAATACAGAAGAAAGATGGAAAATATAAATAACATTCTTTATAATAAAAAAATAAATTTCTACTAAAAAAAGTTCCCACAAATAAATCTTCAGGAACAGATGATGTTCCTGGAAGAACTCTATCAAACTTTTCCTTCATAAATAACATCACTTTAATATACATACATACTTTCAGAAAATAAGAAGAGAATGAGAGCCTCAACAACTTGCTATAGGAAGGCAGAATTACCCAAATACAAAAATATGATACTGACATTACAAGAAAAGAAGAACACACCACACAAATATCCTTCAGGAACATCAACCCAAAAAGGCATAACAAATATTGGTAAATGAAATCCAGCCATATATAAAAAGTTTTATAATATCCATGACCAAGTGGAATTTGTCTGAATAGCCATTTAATAAATAAATCAATTTAATAAGTACATAAACATCTTTTCAGAAGGGAAGCCCAGACCCAGATATTTTCGGAACATGAATTCATTATTTATTCTTCAGCCCATAAGATGTGAAGGTGAAGATCTGTTGACTTCATCAGTGAAGTTTCATCATCTAAGTTTTCTGATTCCTACATCACAGCTTTCTGTCATCAGGAGGAGGAGAACAAGAAGTCAAGTATTCTTGAACTCATTGTTTCATTAGTGACTTCAGAGGTAGTGGCTTCCCTGGTAAGTCTGTTCTATATTGTTCTTATAATCATTCTATTAGGCTTAGTGAGAACCTACTCGTCAGCCTTTCCAACAGTTTTGTAAGCATTTAGTTATCTGTAGCAATTTCCTTCTTAAATTACATAGGGTGGTTTCTGTTTCCTGAGGCAAATTCTGTCTGACAGACTCATGCTATTAATATTTGAATGTCAAATACTACATACTTGCTTAAAAGTAACACCAACCATTTAGTATAAACTTTGAACCCTTAAATTGGAATTTTGTTTTACTAATTTTCTGATTATTTTCTGTATATCTGACACATTGCAGAGCTTATACTCCATAATTATATGAAGCATTTTGTGGGAATTTCCAGAAATGTTAAAATTTTGTGGGAATTTAGTTATTTCTCTTTTCAATATAACCAGATTTAATATTTTCAAGACATTCAGCAATATTGTCACCATATTTTTGAAGGTTATTTATATTCATAGATTAACAGATATTCACATTTGCACAGTCTTCCTCATTCTCAATCTAATGCATGGGTTTATTTTTTAAAAAATATGAAGAAAAAATAAAAAATCAAAGACATAAGGGGGCTGAGGTAAGAAAGGTAGTTCAGTGAATATAGAATTATAAGTAATCATAATTTCTTTATTTCGCATTTGAGTTTTGCAACTGCTCATCGTAGTCATTTTTAAGCCACTGGCGTGCGTTAGCCACATTAAATGAGTGTGATTGTCTGCTTTTTAAACATTCCTGCTACCACTTCATTGTTTTTGGTTTTTATCCTTTTGTTCCTGGTATAGCATCAATTTTCTTCACATTACTTTAGATATTTGTAGTCAACCCCAAAACCTTACATATGAAGTGTAAAGGGAAATTTTCTGCTTTAATAAAATTGAAATTTAAGTAATGGATTTTACATAGGGTTGTGATTTGATCTTGTCAGTCTCGGTTTACATTTATGAACCTAGCATGTTTATTCAGGGTGATTTATTATATTCTCAAGATTGTCTCGGCTTTGTATGATATTTGTGGTCTCCCTACTTATACCATTATGCGATATAGACATCTCCTACTCTTTCGAACTCTACTTTTATAGGCATTTGTTTATGTATAATGCACAGTTTGCCCAGACTGCTCAGCTGTTATGTTCTCTAAAACATCAGGATCATTTGTGTCGACGCATTTTAAACATGCCACATCCTATGCCTCATTAAACACACCTAATATCTTATCTTATTAATGCGATTCATCCTTTAGGTCTTAGCTTACATGAAATTTCTATAGAAAGGACTTTTTGAACAACCGTTAATAATTTGATTACTCTTTTTCTCTTTTATAACAATCTGTCCATTTTTCACATCCTCAAATATCATATTTAATTTTATTTATCTTCTCTAATACTCTGTAAACTTCAGACTGGCAAAAGAAAACATAAATGCTTTGTGTACCTCTGTGTACACAGTGTCCAGAAGACTTCCTGGAATACACAGGTGGTGTTCAGTATTTAAAGGAATATAAGATTACTCTAATGCAAAAATGATCACCCAGATAATTTGCCTCTCAGGATGATTTCACTGTAAAAAGTTATGCATTAAAAATAAACTCATAAAAATCTGATTCTATTAGCAAAGTATTGAATCTGACCTCATAGAAATGTTGTGAAAGTTGATAATTCTTTAAGAAATGTCATTCTTGGGATTTATATATTTTTATGGCTTCATGGACGAAGGTAACCAGAAGGAAGAAGATAAAGACAGAATTATTCATTTATGCTAACTGCCAAAACTTATTTGTAATTAATTATTGCCTGGATTTTGATTTAGTGAAAGCACTACTACACTATTTTACATCAAGAACAGTAACACTGTTGGAGTAATAGCCTCTCATTCATTTTAATTTTAGACTTATTTTTGTTTATATCTACAATCTTATTTAGTGTAATATGTCTATTTTGTGTCCATTTTATCTACCTTTTTGTTTTAGTTTTAATTGATTATTCTAATTTTCCCTCTATTAGTGTATTATTTATATAATCTTTTACCATTCTGATAGTAATTACCATAGAAGTATCTAAATTTATGATTGATTTCTTACAATGTAATTTAAGTTCTATCCTTTACCACTTTTGGGATAGCTTAAGACAATTTGACTACTTTTGTCTTTCACCTTTAACATTTCTGATATCATAGTAGCACTACATACATTTTAAATTTCATATGTTATCATTTTTATACTGTATAGTAAATATGTAGTCAACATTTATTTTCATTTATCCCTATATCTAAACATTCTATTGCTCTTCCTTTTTCATGTCATTCCATCTTTCCATCTGTGATTATATCTTAATAAATTTTTAATGTATTTCTCTTAAAAGTCTGATTGAAATGGACGTTTAAACTTTTGCCAGATAAAATGTTTATAAACTCTTAATTTTGAATGGCATATTAACAGAATTTAAAAGTTTAGTTTGGAAGTTATTTTCTTTCAGCACTCTAAAAATTCTATCCCACCTCTTCTAGCTTATTTATGTTGAAAACTCAGTTGTTAGTCATCTCACAGCTACTATGACACTAATGTGTGTATTTTTCTCTAGGTAGTTTTAAGATTATCTGTTTTATTTATAGTTGTCCTACTATGACATGCCTTGATGCTTTTGTAACTATGTTATTTATGGCTGGTAGATAATTTTGATTCTATGGGTTGATCTCCGTATCACCCATTCTTTTGTTTTCTTTTTGTGTGTGAAAAAGTCTTGCTCTGTCACCCAGGCTGGAGTGCAGTGACACGATCTCGCCTCACTGCAAGCTCCGCCTCCTGGGTTCACGCCATTCTCCTGCCTCAGCCTCCCGAGTAGCTGGGACTACAGGCGCCTGCCACCATGCCCGGCTAATTTTTTTGTATTTTTAGTGGAGACGGGGTTTCAACGTGTTAGCCAGGATGGTCTCGATCTCCTGAGCTTGTGATCACCGCGCCCAGCCCTCACCCATTCTTTTCTATTAGCAGCAGTGGTCTTGAATTCAGCTTGACTGTGCAGTTTGTAAAAACAGTAGCTTCACCTGAAACCACATTTACGGGCCGGGCGCAGTGGCTCACACCTGTAATCCCAGCACTTTGGGAGGCCAAGGGGGGCGGATCACAAGGTCAGGAGATGGAGACCATTGTGGCTAATAGGGTGAAACCCCATCTCCACTAAAAATACAAAAAATTAGCCGGGTGTGGTGGCGGGCGCGTGTAGTCCCAGCTACTCGGGAGGCTGACGCAGGGAGAATCGCTTGAACCCTGGCAGTAGGGCTTGCAGTGAGCCGAGATTGCACCACTGCACTCCAGCCTTGGGGACAGAGGGAGACTCCCTCTCAGAAAAAAAAAAAAAAAAAAGAAAAAACCACATTTACTGAGTTTGAAGAAAGGAAACAGCAAAGAATATTCACTAACAGCATAGCAATGATCTCCTGATTCTCATGCATAGCATCTGATGTCCCAGTCATGTGTGTTCACTATTTGTTGACAACCTCAGCTCCAGAGAGGTATCAATTATGGGATTGCTTTGGCTTAATTACACTTCCAACTCAGGAAAATAATTACTCAGGACAATGAGATTAGCTTCCATTCTCCAGGTAAGCTGCATCTCATCAGTCCCGCTTATTTATTACTCAGTCTCAACAAGCAATTACAGGTGCTTGGTTTCACACTCTGTTCAGATTCTCATTTGTCTTAAGTAAAACATGTTTAGTCAATCTTGAGTAACTGTATGGGTAAAAGTTATATGGAGTATCCAAAAATGCAAAAATCTTTAGGTATCTCTAAGGTTGTAGTAAAAATCTTAAAATCTTCTAACCCTTTTCTTTGGATTTACCTCCATCTTAGTCTCTGGAATGCTTGCTACAGTTTACACAGACATTTTAAAAAGTAATACTTAGGGGGAACATCTTCAATATTTGATACGTTAAAACTATTAGGAATTCCATCCTTGAACACATTAAACATAATCATAACCCCAATGCTTACTCATAGTCCTTTACTACCTGGACTATTTGTCACACAATTTTACCTACCGTTACTTGAAAATTTCTACAGATGTTAATAGAAGCATTTAACTGTGTGTGTAACTTTCTCAAAGCTAAATTTTTCTTTCTATTAGTCTCCATGTATATTATATTAGTTTGAATTTCACATCAACTATTCAAAATATTTTTCTCTTAGGGATTGTTTTCTGTAGACTTTAATTTTTATTTAACTATGCATATAAACCAAAATAATTTGTTATACACATAGCTATTGAAAAAGTATTCATGTAGAGATTAACACACCAACCGTTAGTTAATACTAATGTAATTGTTAATACTAATGTAATTGTTTTATACCTTATTTGGGGAAAAAAAGCCACAAATGTTCCTTTTTGAATTACTTAAAATTAATGTAATTGTTTCTATATTCTTGGAGAGAAAGTGCTCTTTTCTTATATACTCTACATTTTATGACTTAGAATCCTTAGAGATCACTACTCAGCAAAATCTACGGTCCTTCCTATCTTGGGGCATAACTTTATGACTTGGGGCAAGTCACAAAAAACACATGTTCTTTGGCTCAAGTTTCCAGGTATCACTAGGGAAAACCATTCATTCATCTTGCATTCATTCAACATGGCATTTATCATTCATCTGACTCTTCCAACCAATTGTACCAGAAGAAATGTGGGTTTCTTTTCCTTCACTGGCACAGTGGCTAAGAGGAAGCAGAGGTAAGCCCCACAATTGGCCGTGATGAGTTTGCATTATATACACAGACCATAGGAGTCTCAAAAACTGACCTCACTGTTCTGAGCCTTCAGCATTCCCAGTCATGTCCTTTAAACATACCAGAGAATATTGGAATTAATATGTTAAAAATCTTTCTTTAATGAAGGTTTATACCCTCACCAAGATTTCTACTGAGTTTAATACAATATTAGTGTTTAAATATTTGAGCAAAATATCTCCCACTGCTAGAAAAACAAATACTCTCCAGACTTGGTTTGATTGTATCTGGCAAGGTAATGGCAAATGTTTGTGACTTAGAAGAGAGAGAATTTTGTGATCTCATGATTTACCCAACACATGCCCCAATTCCCACTGAATCATATAAAACTTTCCCAAAAATATTCCTCTCTCACTACTTCTCATATTCAAATGAAAGACAGATTCACTCAGTTGAGGCAGCCAGCCCTTAATTTCCTTACCTTGCCATACTGTAGTTTCTTTGGCTATATAGCGGTTTACTTCAAAAGATACTCCAAAATGAGCAAATGAATTCATCATCAAACAGTTATTATGGTGCTGGATTACACAGGTTAAGAATTCAAATAGGTCATAATGAGGATGGTTTTTCCCCACTCAATGATACCTGGGGCCTAAGCAGGATGACTCTAAGCCTGGAGGCTAAAATTATTTGGTTCTCATTTCTTCAAAAGAATGCTGGCTTGCAGTGGGAATGAAGGACCTCATTTACTTTCTACCTAGGCCCCTACCTGTGAACTCACCATGTCCCCTTCCTAACAGGATGGTGCTTGTATTCCAAGGGTTTGTATTCTTAGAGTGAGCAGGAAAGAAGCAATATCCTTTGTATGGCACATATATCCCTTTTGCCATATCCTAGGGGACTAAGAAATTACAAATTAACTAACATTCAATCCAAGATGAAGCTACGTGTCACTTTTCAGTGGGAGGAGTGTCCATAACATTATAAGAAGGACATGCAAGAGAAGAGACTGAGAGAGGAGAATTGTGGAAATCAGTGAAAAGTCCAAAATACAGGTAACTGGAATCCAAGAATGTAAAGTAATAGATAATAAAGAAAAGTAATATTTGAAAAGATAATAGATACAAATTTTCAAAATCTGATGAGTATCATTAGAAGAAAATGTTAATGACTAGTTGTGTAGTGTTTGCCTCTAGCATCAGACACACCAGGGAATTTGATGTTTCATTAAATCCACCTTACAACATTAACTCAAGGAACAATTAGGAATCTGTATGGGATCAATGATGAATAAGAATTCAGCCTAGGTTATGTACTGAACAAAACCCTTGTATCTCATTGTCAACATTGTTTAACAAGTAAAGAATGGCTGGATTTCATGAGATGTAACTGAAACAGAAAATGGGGTTATTTATGAATCCTTTGAGAATTTTGTAATTAGCCAGTCCTATATCCTTGAGGGAATAATGTGACCAGCTAAGGGTATTCTTTAAAGGGTATTCTCTATGGCTTTTTTGAAATGACCACTTTCTCAGATAGGCTCACCTCTCATGTTTACACACATCATGAGTGGAATCAAGTCATATCCTTGACTTTAGGATATCTGAACCTTTGGAAATGGTAACTAGAAGTCTTAAAACATTACCTACGTATTGATTCTCTCACCTTCAGAAAAATGGAATGTCCTCTTTTGTAAAGTAAATCAATTTGATATGGAATGAAACCTGTTTTGTGTTTTTTGTTGTTGTTGTTTTTGGTTTTCCTACTGAAGCAGATTGTCAATCCAAACCTATAACCATTGTTGTTTGAAAGCATGAGCATTGCAAGGTAGTATCAGGGGTGGAGTTGACTGTTAGTCTCCAAAATCTATTAGTTAAAGAAATTTTAAGTTAAAAATATATACATGTAGAAAAGGCTTACAAATTTTTAATGATAGCATGGTGGTCCTCCTGTCCTTGGTTTGAAGAACTGAAAGCAGCAGATATTCAGTGGTGAATCTTATCAGTCGACTGTAAATGAAATATCTTTATCTAAAAAAAATTGATAAAAAAGACTGCAAAAAGGGCATGTAAAAAGTAGGTAATGGCTATGAAATACCATTTTCTGAGTGTTGCCAACCCTTAGCAATAATATTTCCATTGATATGAGAAGGCAAAGTAAACAAAATTGAGCAAAGAAAAATTTGAGGCAGATTTGAAACTATGGCAGGAAAAATGCCTCCCCCAAAATTTGCCGCATCCTAATTGCCTAACTCTATGTGTATGTTAATTTAAAAAGCAAAAGAAACTTTGAAGACATAATTAAAATAAGGATATTGAGTTGGAGAAATTTTCCTTAGTTATCTGAGTGGACACAGTGTAATCACAAGGGTCCATGTAAAAGATAGTCCAGAAGGTAGGAGTCAAAGAGGGTCCACATAAAAGATAGTTAGGAATATAACAACAGAATAGGAGATCTTTGGAGTAAGGCAGCCAAGAACCAAGGAACGCATGCACTTTTGAGAAACTGGAAAAGGAAAGGAAATCTTTTCTTCCTTAGAGTCTCGGGAAGGAATACAGATTTGCTAACACCTTGATATTAGCTCCATAAGATCATTGGACTTCTGACTTCCACAACTGTAGTATAATAACACTATATTGTTTTAAGCCATTACATTTGGGATAATTTGTTACAACAGCAACAAAATGTTAACGTATCAGCAACATAAGTTTGGAATATGCAATGATGAGTAATGAGGCAAGCCAGATGATATACCTCTGATCTAAACAAAGGTAGATGCTATAATACAGATAGTACTCATTCTCCATATGGACTTTATTCAACTCTCCTTTTAAGAGGGATAGAGACTATTTTGGGCCTGGGCCAATTTGCTACCATGCAAATATGCTCTTCATTTGTATTTGCAATGTTAGAGTCATTCAAAAGAAGGAGAATGCTGACAGAAAATAATGATAATAATGAGAACAAGAAAGAACTAAACTAACTAAACTGAGTGGTACCATAATATTTAATAAATAATGGATAATTTAAATAGATAAAATTAATATGGTTGCCATAAAAGAAAAAGGAAAAGAGAAAAAAAAAACCTAGTGGTGCACTGTTGCTATCTGGGTGGAGGAAAACCAATCCCTGGGCCAGGTAACACACCAGCTTAAACAGCCTGTCAAATATGTTCCCTTTATTCTATCTTGAAAAAATTTAAATCCAATAATGCAAAAACGGATTGAAAACAATATCAAAAACCAAAGCTGTACAAAAGATGATATTAAACTCAACCTTTTAATGTAGTAGTGGTAAAGGATGAATTATTTGAGGCTTAGTGTTATCTCACCAAACCTCTATCTAAGACTCTAAGACTGCATGCTAGGGTTAAAGTTAAATAGTCTGTGGTAAAAAACAATATATTTTGAGAGGAATAGATTTTAATGCAAAATATACTGGAAGACAAAAGGACACAATTAGATGACTTAAACTGAAACATGGAGGCCACATTCATACTATGGCAGCAGTCACCAGGGTTATAGCATAACTATAGATTAACCTGTACCATGGTGTGGTTATAATTTTGCTCTTGCTAAATATCCACCTCAGGTTGGCAGAGATTCAGACAGAGAGTATCTATCTTGACAAGTCCTTTGAGAAGCAGTAGGAGGGAGAAAGTAGATATAGAGAATCATGCATTAATCCTTCAAAGTTTATAAGCAAAAGTGCCACAGGTTTCTTCTACTCAGACTCCAATGTCCAGGCAAGTCATATGGCCACATGTAACATTACGGTGTGCAGGAAAGTGCAATTTTATTGTGTGCCCACAAAGAGGAGATCCAAAATATTTGTAGTAATTCCAATTATTACAATATGCAGGCTTATTAACTTGGATCTATGAATAACAGTTGCTAGGAATTAGAATTTACTATATTGTATGTACCATATTTCATTTGAACATGTTGTAAAGTGTGGGCACAAAAATATATTATTTTTAAAGGTGCTATGCATCTCACATATGTATATTTTGAGTTATATTCTAATTGCTCACAACCATTAGAAACCATTCCTCTTTTGTCTGAGTACAATTATATTTAGATTTAGTAGTTTAACACATAGAGTCTAAAATGTTTCTTTTAATTTATCGAATTAGATTATGATCATATTAAAGGAATAAAGATATTGAGTATGCTCTGATGCAAAATTGTTATGTGCCCACTTGAATTACTATATTAACATGTTCAATAATTAAGATAATAACGTTCAAAGGCATTTGCAATAGTAAAATATTCCCTTTTGTGAAGCTTCCTTATTCTCTCAATTCTCCTGATAGCTAAAAATAATTATTTTGCTGTTGTTTTTTACATATTTATTTTACCAATACAATGTACACATGTGTGTTTATATGATTAGTTGTACATTGTATTTTGTTGATGCAGAATGGGTGATTACATTTTGCTAAAAATATGACAGTTAATTTACAAGTCCCCTATAATAAACAGTGTAGGAATTAAAAGGAGAGGCACACAGGAAAACATATGTATAATTCTCTTGGGTTCATTGATTTTTCCAGAGTAGGTTGTGTTGATAAAAAGCTTTTAGCTTCCTTTTCTTAAGTTTCCTTATCCTAGTCTCAGGTGTTAGACTTTTATTTTCTTTTTCATTTTCTATTTCCCTTAAGTTCTTATCTGTCTATATCCCCTTGCTTGTTTGCTTTGGATTCTGCGAGGATAACTTTTAAAAATCTTTTTAGGACATATGGGAATTAGGGTTATAGAAATATTTCTGAAGGTGAGTTTCTTACCTGTATTCTTCTAGTTAAGCTTTGAAAGTACTATGTGGAGTCGTCCTCATTTTAAGTCCCAATTTTCATATCCTGGCATCTACTTATGGTTTAGCTTCCATCTCATTCTATTTAGGATAAGTGTATTTTATTTGATTTTCTTCCACACTCATGAATCCTTCCATAACAAACTATTAATCTGTAATACTACTGTTCTGAAAAGTGAAGTACAGCTTCAGCATGATTCGAAGTATTATATGGCAAGAATTTTCTTCATTACACTATAAAATTTGTGGATGCAAAATAATTCATCCATGTTTGAGAAGTCAGAATAAAATATTCAAAAGAAAATAAAAATAAATGTAATTTTAACCTCTATAAAATACAAACATATAAAAAATAACAAAATATTACATAAGAATTTATAAAGGTCATTTAAGTCCTTACTTTACATATACATGTATGTGCAAATGTATATGTGTATGTATATATGTATATACATACACATATACACATGTATGTATACATATATGTGTATATATGTATACATACGTGTGTATATATACATATATATACATTTACACATACATACATATACATTTGTACCAGTTCTTCTCTGTATGTCTAGTAGACTTTGGTTGTGAATCCATGTTATCTTGGGCTTTTGGGGACAAAATAATTTTTATTACTGATTCAGTATCACTACTTGTTCGACCACTGTCTGTTTAGGATTTATTTCTTTCTGGTTTTTTATTCATTTCTTCCAGGATGCAGAATTTGCGAGTATAGAGATGTTCATAGATGTCTTTGATGGTCTTTTGTATTTTTGGTAGTATTGATTTTAATGTTTCTTTTTTCATTTCTGGTAGTGCTTATTTTAATCTTTATTCTTCATTTTTGTTTAATCTAGCATGTAGGCTATCAATTTTGTTTATCTTTTCAAATAACCAAATTTTAATTTTGTTAATATTTTGTATTGATTTTTGTCCCCTCAACTTCATTTAGTTCTGCTCTTATCTTTATTGTTTCTTTTCTTCTCTTTGGATTTGGCTTGTTCTTCCCTTTCTAGTTCCTTCAGGTGTGACATTGGGTTGTGAGTTTTTTATTTTTCTTTCCTTCGATGTCAGCAGTTAATCCTATAAATTTTCTTCTTAGCACTGCATTTGTTGTTTCCCAGAGATTTTGGCATGTTACATCTCTGTTTACATTTGTTTTATTATTTTTAATTTTTAGGTTAATTTTGTTATTAATCCAAAGATCATTCAAGAGCAAATTGTTTAATTTCCATGCATTTGTATAGTTTTGAGAGTTTCTTTGGGAATTGATTTATAGTTTTATTCCTCTGTGACCTGAGAAGATACTTGACATAATTTTGATTTTTAAAACTTTCAGACTGTTTTGCAGCATAACATATGGTCAATCAAATATGACATAATATCTATCAATAAGATAGACCATATGTTTGTGGCCCAACATATGATCTATTATCAGCACATGGAACAAGTCTAAAGAATGTTTCAGCCAGTAATCCCAGCACTTTGTGAAGCAGATGTGGGCAGATCACTTGAGATCAAGAGTTTGAGACCAGCCTGGCCAATATGGTGAAACCTCATCTCTACTAAAAATACAGAAATTAGCCAGGCGTGGTGGCACACCTCCAGTTACTCATGAGGCTGAGGCAGGAGAATCACTTGAACCTGGTAGGCAGAGGCTGCAGTGAGCTAAGATCACACCACTGCATACTAGCCTGGGTGAAACAGCTAGACTCCATCTCAAAAAAAAAAAAAAAAAAAAATTCCATGTGCTGATGAGAAGAATGTATTTTCTGCTGTTGCTGAGTAGAACATTATGCAAATATCTATTATGCTCATTTGGTCTAAGTCCAATTAAAATCCAATTGTTTCATTAATTTTATAGCTCAATAATCTGACTAGTGCTGTGAGTAGGGGACTAAAGACTCCTACTATTATTGCATTGCTATAAATTTCTTTTTTTTTGGTCTAGTAGTTTTTTTTTTTATGAATCTGGATGTTCTAGTATTGGTTGCATATATCTTTAGGATTGTTATGCATTCTTATTAAATTGATCCCTTTATCATTACATAGTGACCTTCTTTGTTTTTCATACTGCTGTTGATTTAAAGTACGTTTATCTGATATAAGTATAGTTATTCCTGTTGGCAGTCGGTTTTTGTTTACATAGAATATTTTCCTTTTTACCTTGGATGTATAAGTTAGTGTAGTGTTTTTAAGCTGCATATGGTTTGACTTTGTGCTTTTTCTCCATTCTGCCAATTTATATATATTTTTTATTTATTATACTTTAAGTTCTGGGATACATGTGCAGAACGTGCAGGTTTGTTACATAGGTATACACGTGCCATGGTGGTTTGCTGCACCCATCAACCTGTCATCTACATTAGGTATTTATCCTGTTATCTCTCCCCTAGGCCCCCATCCTCTGACAGGCCCTGGTGCTTGATGTTCCCCTCCCTGTGCCCATGTGTTCTCATTGTTCAACTCCCACTTATGAGTGAGAACATGCAGTGTTTGGTTTTCTGTTCCTGTGTTAGTTTGCTGAGAATGATGGTTTCCAGCTTCATCCATGTCCCTGCAAAGGACATGAACTCATCCTTTTTTACGGCTGCATAGTATTCTATGGTGTATATGTGCCACATTTTCTTTATGCAGTCTATCACTGATGGGCATTTGAGTTGGTTCCAAGTCTTTGTTATTGTGAATAGTGCCACAATAAACATACATGTGCATGTGGATAAATGATCTCTTTTTACTTTTGAATTTAAATTTACTTTCATTTGGATGGGATTTTTAAATTTCCTTTTTGGAACATGGCTACAGTGTATGCCGTCTAGGGTTGTTTGCCTTTGGTTGTAAGTGCTTTCAGTGTTAAAGACTCTGTGTATATGTGTTCCTTGGTTATTGATAGCCTTACTGTGACGGTTTTCTCAAGTTGGTTGTAGTAGCTAGCTATGTACTGGGCTTGTGAACAGGCTCACAAATTCCTGCTGGGCTGGGAAGGAGGAGGTTTAAGAAAGCTTGTTTTCTGGTGCTATGTACTCATGTCAGCAGATTTTGTATTCGGTCATGAAGTTCAACCTTCAGGCTAGTAGGTCCTCTCTACTGCAGAAATTCTGCTCTTTGTGTAGAGAGGGGAAGGACCAAATCTTTCATGCAAACCTTGGCCCAGTTGGGATGTTGTTGCCCCTAAGAGCCCTAGAATGATCCTCCTGTGGCATGCTTGTGCCAATCCCCTGTTGGAGCAGCCACAGGTGTTTCTGCAGCAGTGGGTGCAGGTGGGAGGAGAAATGCCTACCCCCAAGGCTGTTCTCAAATACTGAGGTCACTTGGCCACAGGGAGAGAATTTCACTACTCCCTTGCAGAGCCAACTAAACACCCATATCTACATTGGAAGTGCCACAGTCATTCTCAGCCCTTAAGCAGGGAGCTCTCAGGCACAGTAAATTATATGCTGTGGTTTCTTTTGTCCCAAAAGTGGCTCCCTTGGTGCGCCGCACTCCACCTTGCCTTAGAAGCAACACTCCCTAAGGGCTGGAACACTGGGAACCCTGCACTCCTCTGTGTTCGGGGAGCCTTGTGTGGTTGTTGCAAGCTGAGCGGGTGGTGGAGATGGTCTGTGGGGGCTTTGGTGATGTGGAGACACAAGGGCAGAGATTCTCTAATTAGGACACAGTCTTCTGATGGCTGTACTTTGCAGTATAATGCCCCCCACCATGGCTTAGGTCCAGAGTGAGGGTGAGTGACCTGATACATGTTGGTCGTCTGGTATAACGCCCTCAAGAAGAACCCAAGTTGCTGCCCACACCAGTGATGATTGGTTTATTACAGCAAAGGAGCTCTCTGTCAGTTCAGATACTGGCAGTCTGCCACAGGGATGAGGGGATAAAAACATTCCCACTCAACCTTTCAACAAATTACCAAGTCCCTCATGGTTCCCATCTGGCTTCTGCCAGCTTCATGCTTCCCTCTTTCTGTGTACCCTAGTTTATTCCCATTAGCTCTTTACTAGGCTCTACCCCTTCCCTTGACATTCTATTTGAGATATAATTATTCCCCTGTAACTCTGGTTCTACTTTTTGAGAAAAACTAGTATCCAACATCTCTAGTAGGTAATCTTGACAAAATATAATTTTTGTTATAAGTAATTTTGCACAAATTCATAAAAGGCACTAGCCAAATATCAAACACTAAAATTAATTGCCTCCTCCAAATTATGTTTACTTTTGTGTGCTTTTAGATAAATACTCAATATCTTAAAACTTACAATTTCTAATACGCATAGAATCTATGTAATGCAGATTAAAATGTTTGAATAAAACTTCAAGTGGTAAAAATATTAAAGCTTAAAACATATTTTTCTTTAACGATTTTCAAGGAGCTTTATGATGGCTGACAAGAAGCATTTTGTACTCGACTCCACTAGAAGCACCAAAATTATGAATAGATTATCACACCTCAAGTGGATGAAAAAAGAGAACATGGAAATTCAATGGAAAAGTGACAGACAATAATTAAAGCAGAGGAGAAGGAAGCAAGGCAGCTTGCAAGGCCAGCAGTGGCTGAGAGTTGAGAGATACTCCCCAGTATGGAGAAAGAGTAAGCAAAATACCTTCAGAGGTTTACATTTGCATCATGTACTCTGGCAATCCTAGCCATAGGAAAGACCCTTAACCCTTGAGGACCCTGAAACTAACATAAGGAGAAAGAAGGAAATTGTGTGAAGGCACTGCACCAATGAGGAAGGTAGCACTCAGTCCCATACATTCTCTGAGAGCAGAGCAGCTACAGCAAGGCACCATTTTAGAGCCCTGTCCTCAACAGACTGCTCACTGTGCTAGAGTCCAACATCACTGAGGCTGAGGCACAAGAGATGTGACAGCTGCTGCCACCAGAGCTTAGGTGCAAGCAACCATGGTTGACCACACCTGGGACTGAGCAGCAAGCAAGGCTCCCCAGTAACTGCACTTCACCTGTAAAGACACATAAAGTCTGAAAATAAAGGAATGACAATAGATATTTCATGTAAATGCAAGCTAGCAGGACTAGCTATACTTAGATTAGATAAAACAGACTCCAGGTTAAAAGCAGTTGAAAAAAAAAAAAGAAAAGACAATGAAGGGCATCATATAATGATACAAGGAAAAATCTGGCAAAAAGATATAACAATTATAAATATGTATGCACCCAACACTGGAGCACCCAGATTAATAAAGCATATATTCCTAAATCTAAAGAGAGAGACAGACTTCAATACAATAATAGTGGAGGATGTCAACAATGCACTAGTAGCATTAAACAGATCATCTAGACAGAAAATCAAAAAAGAAACATTGAATTTTAAACTGGTTCTTGGACCAAAGGGACCTAACAGACATTTACAGAACATTTTATCCAATAACTGCAAGATATACTACACATTCTTCTCATCACTACATGGAACATTCTCCAGGATAGGCCATATGTTATTCTTCAAAGAAGTTTCAACACATTTTAAAAAATTATATTAAGTACCTTCTAAGAGCACAATGGAATATAACTAGAAATCAACACCACGAGGAACTTTTGAAACTGTACAAATACATAGACATGAAATAACATGCTCCTGAACAGTCATTGGGTCAATGAATAAATTAATATAAAAATAGAAAGAAAATTATCACAAACGAAAACAGAAACACAACATACTGAAACCCATGGGATTCAACAAAAGCAGTACTAAGAGGGAAATTTGTAGCAATAAACATGTATATCAAAAAGAGTAGAAAATTTTCAAATAGTCTAACAATGCACCTCAATGAATTAGAGTAGCATGAACCAGACAAAGCAGAAATTAGAAAAAGGAAAGAAATAATAAAGATCAAAGCAGAACTAAATGAAATAGACATTAAAAAACACACAAGTTCAATGAAAAGTTGAAATGAAATGTTCATTTTCATCACTCTTTTTCAACTTAGTATTAGAAAGTCCTAGCCAGTGAAATCATGCAAAACAAAAAATAAAAGATATCCAAATTGGAAAAGAGAATGTTAAATAGTTCCTATCTGCAGATGAAATAATGTTATATTTAGAAAAACCTAAAGACTACAGCAAAATAGTTCTTAGTGCTTAAAAATAAATTCAGTACTGTTGCAGAAGACAAAATTAACATATACAAGTTAGTAGCATTTCTATACAATAATTAAATAGTTGAAAAATAAATCAAGTTGGTAATCCTATTTCCAATAGCTACAATAAAAACAAAATACCTAGGAATAAATTTAACTAAGGAGGTAAAAGATCTCTTCAAGGAAAACTATAAGACATTGATGAAAAAAATTGAACAAACAAATGAAAAGACATAGTCATGGATAAGAAGAATTAATATCATTGAAACAACCATACTACCCCAAACAAAATACACATTCAATGCCCTCCCTATCAAAATACCATTGCCATTTTTCATAGAAATAGAAAAGCAATCCTAAAATTTTTTACTTAACCAAGATGTAGTCAGAATAGCCAAAGCAATCCTAAGCAAAAAAAACAAAGTTCAAAACCTCACACAACCTGACTTCAGAATATATTAAAAGGCTATAATAATCAAAACAGCATGGTATTGGTATAGAAATAGACACAATGGAACAGAATAAAGCACCCAGAAATAAATCCAAATATTTAAGATTTTTAACAAAGGAACCAAGAACATACATTAGGGAAATGATACCCTCTTCAATAAATTGTGTCAGGAAAATGAGCTATCCATATACCGAATAATTTAACTGGACTCCTATCTCTCACTATACACAAAAATTAACTTCAGATAAAATAAATAATTAAATGTAAGATGCAAAACTATAAAACTAATAAAAGAAAACATAGAATAAACACTTTAGGAAATTGACTTAGGCAAAGATTTTATGGCTAATACCTCAAAAGCACAAACAAAAATATACAACTGGAACGATGTTAAACCAAAAGGTTTCTTTACAGCAAAGAAAATAATCAACAGAGTGATGAGAAAACATTTTTCATAGGAGAAAAAGTTGCAAACTACTCATCTGGCCAGGAACTCATATACAGAATATATAAGGAATTCACACAACCTAACAACAGAAAGAATAATCCAATTAAAAAGTAAGATAAGAACACGCATAGTCATTTCTTTAAAAAAAAACATGCAAATGGCCCACAGGTATATACAAAAATGCTCAACATCACTTATCATTAGTAAAATGCAAATCAAAACACCAATGAGATATCACCTTACCTTAGTTAGAATGGCTGTTATTAAAAAGACAAAAAAAAATAGCAGATGTTGGCAATGAAGTGGAGAAAACGTAATTCTTATACACTCTTAGTGGGAATGTATGTTAATACAAGCACTGTGGAAAACAGTATGACAATTTCTATGAAAAACAAATAAAAGAACTACCATACAATCTAGCAATCCCACTCCCAATTATCTATTCACAAAACAAGCTTTCTTATACAGGTATCTCAAAGAGGTACCTGTACTTGTCCCTCCCCTGACATGTGGGGATTACAGTTCAAGATGAGATTTGGGTGGGGAAACAGAGCCAAACCACATCAGTGAGTGAGTCAAATTTACAGCTATATGGAAGCAATAAAATAAGTCCTAGTGTTTAATAGAATAATGGAGTGACTGTCATTTGCAACAATATATATTTCAAAGTAGCTGGAATTGAAGACATGTTACAAACACATAGAAGAGATAAATACTCAGTGTGATGAATACCCTCAATAACCTTTCTTGATCATTACATATCCTTTGCTTTTAAAAGCATTCACATTACTCCATAAATATGCAAAATATTATCAATAAAAGAAAAATAATATTTTCAAGTATGACTATTTCAATTATTTCCTCCTGAAATAGCCATAAAATATATAGGTCATGGAGCACAATTTAGTGGGATAATAATAAAAAATCATAAAAATTATGTTTTAAATTTTCAGTTCGCCACTTCCTTACTAGCTGTATGATCTTAAAAAGGCAAAATAACTTCTCTCATTCCCAGGTTTTGGTGTGTAACACAATGTCAATACATTCTGAATGGTCCATGAGGCTTAAAACTGAAAATGGATAGAAAAGATTTCTACGCTCTCTGCTGTACAGTGAAGCATTATTAATACACACAGGTATATGTGTGCACATGCACACACAGACACACGCACAATTTAGTATCACTTTCCTTGAGTTGTCTTCTCAAATGGATTATTCCTATTTACTCCCCACAGGGAAAAGAGATAGATTGAAAAACAAAAGGGACAATTAATATGTAATTATATTTTTTATGATCAACATTTTATAATTTTTCTATATTCTTGCCTAAAGTTATTTTGCTAGGTTCACTAACAAACTTTATTAGAAAAATATGTATCAGAACTAAAGTATTCCTTAATTGAGATGTTGTATTCAAAGATGTTGTATATAGCCATGTTTATTGTTTGTAAAAATTTAATATGTTCTTGTAATATCAAGTAAAACAATAAAATACAGCATTTTCTCATGCAGTCAAATCATACTAGAAATGAGAGTGCAATGATCTTTTACCAAGCCAAATATAAAGATGATAAAAATGTATATGGTTTTTGTTGATTCTAAATGTCTAATTATCTCAGAAAGTTATGATGGGAAAGTTCTACCTCAGACTTATTTTAGTGTATATTATAGGATTATTGGATGAATTTCTTCACTTTTATAGAGAATGAGATGCATAGTAAACTTTGAAACAGTTGCTTAGATGTCTGTCTTTAAAACAAAATAGAGATTATCTCTTTCAAAATAAAAGAATGCACATAAAAAGTACTTATAAAATGTTTATAAAAATATATTACTTCTACAGAGCAGTTCTCAAATCATCGGTGTGCACTAGGTTTTTATACCTTTTTAAATCACCTTTAGCTAACTTCCACTTTTCCATCTACCCCCTTCTCAATTACTGCATCTGCCTCTCTCTCACCAGCAATTATTTCTAGTATGTGATTGCAATACATTTTTTCTTTAGTTTTTCTGAAATTTGGCATTTTATTACTGTGTTCAATCTCAAGTTATATTCTTGGTGTAATAGTCTTAGCATACTATTTGATTGGAAATTTTTTCTTAAGTTTCTTGTTTTCTTTTTGATGTTATTTGATTGAGATGATGACAAGAATAGGTAAAACAGCTGGAGTTGCAGTAGATTTAAGTAAGTGGAGAAGAAGAATGAGACTGACTCCTAGGAAAAACACCAATAGGTAGAAGACAGAGAGTGATTTTCCACACACCTAAATTAAGTTAGTTACACTTTGTATTTTGCAATAATGTAATTATAGGGAGAATTCAGAAACATATTAATACAACATCTTTATGTGACATTAACACAAACTCACCCAACCTGTAAAACATGTGTCAGTCTACTTGTAAATCAGATAACACATCCCTGGATAGCATAGCTTTCAGAGTCATTCAAAAAGTGCCTATTGATTTTTTCCCCTTATTTATGTAAAAATTGCTGTGAATATGTTTCAACTTAAAGGCCACTGTCTTTGTTTTTTGACATATTGAAAATATTTTCCTACTTATAGTATTTGAACATTTTGACAATAAATTATTATTTGACATATTATAATTTCCATAATGCATTTTAAGCTAGCCACAGAGATACTGAGATACAGTTACATAATAACGAATCTGGGTGGATAAGTCATGACTTTCACACGAATAAATGGTTAGGTCTCTAAAAATACCAAAATGCCTATTGATTCAAAATTTCAATGCTGCTTTATAGGAATAGTAGTATCTATCTCGAAATACAGCTACTGTTTGAAAAAATAAAGTACAGGAGAAAAATTACTCTCTAAAAAATACAATAAGTACCTTGATGATTTTATTTAACATTTTAGTGAATTTTTCTGATCATTCCTTGAGTATAAGTAGTATTTTAAAATACCTTCTCTGTATCTTTATCGTAGATTCTCTTAAAAGAGTTTGATGTTTACATTTGAAATTATCAGGACTTCCTGACCCTACTTATTCTCCAAATGAAATAATATTTATATTTTAGGGCCGGGCGCAGTGGCTCACACCTGTAATCCCAGCACTTTGGCAGGCCAAGGTGGGCGGATCACAAGGTCAGGAGATCGAGACCATCCTGGCTAACACGGTGAAACCCCGTCTCTACTAAAAATACAAAAAATTAGCCGGGTGCGGTGGCGCATGTCTGTAGTCCCACGGGAGGCTGAGGCAGGAGAATGGCGTGAGCCCAGGAGGTGGAGCTTGCAGTGAGCTGAGATCACACCACTGGGCGACTGAGCGAGACTCTGTCTCAAAAAAAAAAAATTAAATAAATAAATAAATAAATAAATATTTATATTTTAATGTTCTAATGAATTTAAAGGAGATAAGTCCTGCATTTTTAACCACAAACATTTGCTTGTTTTGAAAGATGCCTCATATTTCTAATATTCTCTCATGCCAAATCTACCTTTTGAAAAAATGCTCAGAAATTGATTTTTGCATAAAACAGTATTATTTCTTATTCAAGTGTTCCTGAAAGCATATATATTTGAACCATATACATATAGGACACTGTTGAGGAAAAATACCACTAGAAGAGTTTTTATTTTCACTCTAATTCAAAAAAATTCTTTTCATTGTTTTTAGCATAATAGATTGTATTTGACATTGTCCGAGTGCTCTCTGAATAGTTTATTTAATAACAAGAGCATTTTGCATATTTTATCTCATTTATTTGTCAAAACAACTATTTGAGCTAGATATTATTAGTCTCATTTTTCAGGAAAGGAAATTGAGGTGTTAAGAGTTTTAAACAACTTTACCAAATAGATAGCTCATTAATAATTAGAGTTGAAAGGTTTATGACACCCAAGTGTGTTTTATGCACATATAATTTTTGTATATTAGTTGTGTCAGAGTCTAATCAAAATCAAAATCAATAGGTGGTCAGGAAATCGGGAAATAGGAAAATAGAGAAAGGGGGGAAATAAAACTGTGATCACTTGTGGGACCACTGAAGATAGATTGGAATCAAAATTGTTTTCTTCCACTTTTATGTTTTCAGCTTTGATTATGAGGGGATTATGAATGAAAGTTGCAACTTTCACTGTGGGTCTGATAATTCACATAACTGCAGAGTCAAAGAAGCTAAAGGAGGAGATTCAGCAGGAGCTGGACTTCCAACAGATCTTCCGGGTCTTCTAAGGGGGAAAAATGGGAATCCAGAGGGTAAGTGGCAATCGGCGTCAGCTGAAACATTTTTGCCCTGCCCCAAATTGGAAGTGTAACAGTTTGGCTGATATTTCATTTGCACCTACCAAATCTCACAGAAAATGTCCCTTGTAACTATGTGAATTTAGACATAACAGGGAAAGGAATATTGGAAAAATATACACCCAACTTAGCTATGCTGACACACTGTAAACCTACCACAGTCCAAGTATATACAAGTCTGTGGGCTTGTATATATCCCACGTATAGCAATGTTTAACTTCCAAATAAAGACATGGGTACAATCATACCTCTACCAAAGAAAATGCATCTTTTCCTCATAACCAGTAGTTCCTCCTTATCTGTGGGGGATCTGTTCCAAGATCCTCCGTGCATGACTGAAACTGGATAGTACTGAACTCTGTATATGCTATGCATACATTTCTTTTTTCTTCTTCACAATTTCATGGATAACAGATTCTTAGTGTAGATTTTAGCAACTTCAGCATACAATTTTTTTATTTCTTTGTTAAGTCAAGAACTTTCACCTTTCACTTAAATGAAGAAATTTATGTCTTCTCTTTGGCCTATTCAAACTGCCAGCCTCTTGTGTTTTGGGGCCATTACGATGTAAAATAAGGGCAACTTGAACACAAGCATTGCAATACTGGGGTAGTTGATCTGATAACCGAGAGGACTACCAAGTGACTAACTGGGGAGCCTATACAGTATGCAGGTGCTGGACAAAAACAGCTGGGCACAGTGGTTCCTGCCTGTAATCCCAGTACTTTGGAAGGCTCAGGCGAGGGATCACCTGAGGTAGAGAGTTCAAGAACAGCCTGGCAAACATGGCAAAACCCTGTCTCTACTAAAAAAAAAAAAAATACAAAAATTAGCTGGGCACAGTGGTAGGTGCCTGTAATCCCAGCTACTCGGGAGGCTGAGGCAGGAGAATCACTTGAACCCAGGGGGCTGAGGTTGCAGTGAGCCGAGATTGCACATTGCACTCTAGCCTGGGCATCAACAGTGAAAGTCCACCTCAAAAGCAAACAAACAAACAAACAAAAAAACAAAGATGATTCTCGTCCTGGACAGGGTGGAGTGGGAAGACATAAGATTTTCCCACTCAGAACAGTGACAATATAAAACTTATAAACTGCTTATTTCCGTAATTTTTCATTCAATATTTTCAGACCACAGTTGACTGCAGGTTACTGAAATTGCAAAAAGCAAAACCATGGATAAGAAGGGGCTACTATAATAATAAAAAATAAAAAATGTGTTCATTAAAAGATGCCTTAAATCTCTCTCCTAAGGTCTCTATATCCATAGGCCTTGTCTTTTTTTCTAGGTTAATTATGTACTACCCCTCTTTGATGTACATTAACTTAAATACTCAAATTCAAGGTTATCTACTAATAATAGTATTCATGTTATGTGATAGGGTTATGGAAGAAGATAAAATAAAATTATTAATACATATGATAATATAACCATATAAAATTCAAAATAAGGGATATTCATAATTATTATAGTTCTGGTATCTTCAAGTGGTCATGTGGTTATGACTAGTAATTAAATCTGCCTTCCATGAATAACCATTTACGTTTTCTTGCACTAAGCAAGCAACTCAGCTAAGTATGGTTCCTTGCATGTTGGGTGGTACACATTTTTATTCCAAAAGTTTAAGACTATCAATAAGTTTGCCTGTATTGTGTTGCTATTATTTTCGTTTGGCTTTATAATCAGGAATTGAAATACAATACAACATCCAGGAGATCCCCTCCATTTCAGACATACTCCTACTTATTCTCATTATGTAGTAGGAATCCAGTGTCACTTTGAAAATCAGAATAAATCACTCAAAAATGTGGAGTAACGTCTTTTTTTTTCCCACTGATTCACTGGCATTGTGGCTCCTCATCTTCCAGTTTGGAACCCTATGAAATATTTTACATAGGTTCTGAAGACACATGCAGCTGAACTTTATGCATAGTTTAAAATTTAAGAGCATGATAAAATGATAGTGTTCAGAATATTTTGTAGAATAATTATTTTGAAAGTAGGTGTAACTTTGTCCTTCCTTAGATAAGTCAATGCAGGTATACCTTTGGCTGCTTTTCTAGGAATTTGAGAAGTCAGATGAAATACATGTTCAATTCTGTTTCAAAGTAGAAGGGCAACTTCTTTCATTTCCCATAGTTGAAAATTATTTTTTAAACTTGGTTCTATTGATATACTAAGACTATGTTGTATAATGCATTCTTTCCACTAGCTGCTCTTTTGACATTTCAGAATAAGAATACATTCAAATGCAAAAACATTTGAAAAATTAATTATATACCTAAGTTGAAAATTCCTGAAACACATTCATTTATTCAACCTAAAAATACTTAATTTCCCTTTTTAGAGATATGATTTGTGTTAATATTGTGTATAGAGTTGTGCCAAAAAGTGAACATAGCAAGCCTGAGATTGACCATCCTTAGAAAAAAACTACAAGTTTGGTACTTGTTTGGTCTCTGGGAACTTGGCTGATAATCCATTCCCCACACTGATATAAAACGCTGATTAAACAAGTGTGTCTGACTGTCCCTAAACTGCATACGTGGTGTGTTTTGTGCTGAACATGCTTTTCTTCTTTCTTTGATGTGCTAGGCAGAGGGCTCCTATGTGAGTGGGCTCAAATAAAAACTTCGGACCCTAAGATCGCATTTAGCTAACCTACTAGCCAACACTTTGCAGACGTTGTCACATATCTTTTTCAGAGAATTAAGTAGTCTGTGTGAAACAACTGGAAGAGGACATGTAAAACCTTCTGTTTGGTTTTCTCCAGACATTATTCTACCTAACTTTCCTTTTACTAATTTTGCTTTGCATTTATTTACCGTAATAAACTGTATGAGCATAATGGCTTCTGAGCCCTGCGAGTCCTTATAACAAATTGTAATAATTTCTATAAAGAACAGCCTAGAATAATAAAGCAGAGAGTCTTCTGAGGTCAAATTTAATTTGGAAGTTAAGTTAAGCTTTTTGAATACCTTCGCACATTAAATTTCCTAGTGTATGAAAAAGTACAATTCTCTGGATTCCATTTTCTAAACGGTAGGAAAAAAGCATGGCATTCTCCTGTTAATGCAGATATTGGAGAATAATAATATTTCTTATTGGTTCTATTTTTCCTGTTGAGCTAGGCCTATTTTTTCTACACTATATTGTTCACGTCCCTACTTATTTCTGTAAAATCTCCTATATGAAATCTTTCATTTAATGAAAAAGACATGATTTTTCGACCAGTTTTATGTGCCCAGTGGTGTGATAGAAACTAAACATACAGAAATGCTACAAAGAATTCTTTGTCTTGCAAGAGCTATTCATAAGCAATAGTCAATTACAGTAGGACGTGTTAGGTTTTGTCATAACATGAAGTATATAGTGTTTTAGAAGCACACAAGAAGTTTGATTAACCACATATTACATAGCTATGGGAGTTTTACCAGAGAAAGTTGGATCCTAAAAGACAACTAGGAGTGAGTCAAATGTGGAGAAGTTTATAACATGTGAAAGAGAGTAGAAGGTGAGATACATTTACCACAATTTGAATTTACTATAATATCAAATAAAATAGTCAGTGGATTTGAGTCATTGAGGAGGATATTGGTCACTTCAGGTGTTATCAAACTCGTGGTATCACAGTAAGACCCCACAAATATGCATGGTATTTTGGTTTATTATTTAGGATATTTGGGTTTGTCACAGTTACATCAAAGGTGACTGAAAATCTGAGAAAATAATATTACTCATATAAGTTACTTTCAAAATTATTTTTATCCAACTTACTTTTATTTTTAAATTTAAGTTTATCCTCAATTATGGAAAAAGAATTAATATTTTTACTTTAATAAGATAAGCATCACCTGATTCACATAGATTTATGAAAATACACTTTTTCATAATGCTTCAGTAGTCATCAATGATACCAAAATTAATTTAGAAGAAAGGACCACCTGTGGAGTTCTTTCTAGTCTTACTCAGAAAAACAGTGTTGTACATCTTGAATTTAATTTTTTAGTCATAATTGATGGTGAAGTGGTAAAATCATCATTCAGTATTTACAGATATGTATGGACTTATTAAACAAAAATCTTCAAAATGTAAGCATCTTCTATTTAACAAGTCCAGGAAAAAATAAAATCCCTAAAAGTTTCATAAAGAGTATTTGGACTAAGAATTGGACAAAAAGAAATGTCCAGTATTCCAAAAGTTAATATGAGTGTTTTGGGGACTCACAAAGTAGCATTCTAGGACACTAAAAAAATATAGACAGAGATAGATGATAGATGGATGGATAGATAGATAGATTGATAGATGATACAGTCTGATAATAGATTCATAATACTTAGATATGTTGATAATATACAGTGGCTGAAGTATTATGGAAAGACTTCATCAAAGATGTTTGTGTGAAATACTGTGTCATTCTGCAACAAAGAACACAGCTCAAGCATCAACCTTCCATTTACCTCATTAGAACCATCACATCTTCAGAAACTTGCTATGATATGGAAAGCCAACTCATAGAAAAAAATCATTAAAGTATTTTTATTTGCAATTTGCTCAAATTTCTTATTATTAACATGACAAGCCTCTCATATATGTGTAATTTGAAGGCTTGATTTTTTGATACGAATACAGCTATATTCAAGTCATATTTTATATTTAAGATAAAGCAGAAAAAGTGGGCTGTATTTGATAATAAAAGTAGACATCTAGAGAGTTAGGAAGCAAATTGGAAGTGTTAGTATTCCCAAATTCTGAGCGAATTCAGTAGTTCGATCAAGAAGAAATGAATTGCCTATGGTGATACATGATGAAAAAGGACCGTAATTACCATGAGGTTAAGTCAGTTGGTATTAAGCATTTCATCATGTGTGCTCTTGGTGATAGAAATCAGATTACAATGTTTATAGAATAAATAAGATATTCAAAACTGAAGATGAAGAAAGGAAGTGGTTACGTAGAATTCTGTCTCATGTGTGCCCAAGGTGGGATGGAGAGTGAGTAACCTGATAGAGCAAAACAATGAGCTTAGACAGCTCTTTCTTAATGCTTATTTAAGTTTTAAAGGAATTATCTCTCTCTGAAGCCATAAGTTAATAAATGATTAATCTACTTCTTGAACAACAGATAATATTTTACATACTGAAACCAGAAAACAAAATTCCCAATTTTTGGAAACTTTCAGTGAAGTGAGATTATATTAATCTCACACCTGAAAAAGATTTTTTAAAAAAGAACAATTTTAATTAAGATTGATGCAAAGGTCATAACGAATTCAGAATCCACCATGCATTATCTACACATGGTAGATAAAATTACCTACCCCTTGCTCCCCAAAAATGGAATTCTACTGTATTATTACAATATGTATTCTGTACATTAAGGCACTAATTAATGTCTTAATTCTTGTAGACTTAAGTAATACAATTATGTTGATGCTAAAAAGAACGTCAAAAAGTCAGCACTCAATTTGGGAAAAAATAAAAATTAATAATAACTTTAACAAAATAAACTTTATAACTCTATAATGTTCTAATAGCATCATCTGACCTAACAGGAATATAACAGAAGCAGTTCATCTATAGTCAGAAAAAGGTAACAATATTTTAGTAGACGGAAATCACAGCTAAAACAATCTGAAATTCATAATATCATTATTTTCAGATTGCAGATGATACAATTTTATGCCTAGTAAAATATAATAATTAAATAATGATTACTAAATTCAATTAGAGGATTTTTAAGATATAGTGAATAGAATTAAATGAATTAATAGCATTTGTTTAAATATAGATGAGTTAAAATGTAACATAAGAGAAGACTTCATTTAAAATAGCATCCATTCTTAGGGGCAACGCTTTCAAATGTTTCCCCATTCAAGATGATGTTGGCTGCGGGTTTGTCATAGATGGTCCTTATTATATTGAGATCTGTTCTTCCCACCCCTAGTTTGTTACCATGAAGGATGCTGAATTTTATCAAATGCTTTTTCTATATCTATTAAGATTATCATACAGTTTTTGTTTTTAATTCTGTTTACATGGCGAATCACATTTATTGATTTAGGTATGTCAAACCATCATTGCATCCTTGGAATAAAACCCATGTGACTGTTGTATATTATATTTGATTTGTTGTTACATTGGATTTGCTAGCATTTTGTTGAGAATTTTTGCATCTATCTTCATTAGTGACATCGATCTGTAGTTTCTTTTTACGTTGTGTTTTTGTTTGGCTTTTGTATGATTTTATTGGATATTGGCTTTGTAGAATGAGTTAGGGAAGATTCCTTCCTCCTAAATATTTTGGAACATTTTCAGTAGTATTGGAACCAGTTATTCTTTCTCTGGTAGATTTTTACTGTTAATCCATCTGGTGTTGGCTTTTTTTTTCTTCTTTTTGGGAGTTTTTTTTTTTTAATTACTGTTTCAGTTTTACTGCTCATTGTCAGCCTTTTCAGGATTTATGTTTCTCCCTTGTTCAACCTTGGGAAATTTGTATGTTTCCAGGAATTCATCAATTATCTCTGGATTTTCTAGTTCGTAATGTGGAAACCAGAAAATGTTCATAGAAGTCTCAAGGTGGAAATGTTCATAGTTGTCTCAGAGGTTCTTTTGTATTTGTGTGGAATCATTTGTAATGTCTCCTTTTCATTTCTAATTGTGCTTATTTGAATCTTCTCTCTTCTGTTCTTGGATAGTCTAACTAGCAGTATATCAAGTTTCCTTATCTTTCCCAAAAACCAGCTCTCATTTAGTTGATCCTTTGTATTTTAGTTTTTGGTCTTAATTTCATTTATTTCTGTTCTGATCTTTGCTATTTCTTTTTTTCTGCTAACTTTCAGTTTTCTTTGTTCTTGTCTTGTAGTTCCTTAAGGTAAAACACTAAGTTGTTATTTTATGATCTTTCTATCTTTTTTATGTAGGCATTTGATGCTATACACTTCCCTCTTAGTACTGCTTTTGCTGTATCCCAGAAGCTGTGGTATGTTGTGTCTTCACAGAAGCTGTGGTATGTTGTGTCTCATTTCAAAATGTTTTTATTTCTATCTTAATTTCATTATTGACTCAAAGATCACTCAGGAGCATGTTGTTTAATGTCCATGTATTTGTATAGCTTTGAGAATTACTCTTGGAATTGACTTCTAATTTTATTCGACTGTGGTCCAAGAATATACTTGCTATAATTTTTATTTTGAAAAAAATCTTGAGAGTTGTTTTGTTGCCTATAGTCTATCTTGGAGAATGTATGTTTTCTGGTTGTTGAATAGAATATTCTGTAAATGTCTGTTAGGTCCATTTGTTCTAAGGTCTAATTTTAGTCTAGTGTTTCTTTGTTGATTTTCTATATCAAATCAGTGTAGTGCTATAAGTAGAATGTGGAAATCCCCTACTATTATTGTATTTCTGTCTATTTTTTACATCAAATTATATTTCAGGGCTATAGTAGTCAAAATAGCATGGTACTGACATGAAAGTAGACACATAGATCAAAAGAACAGAATTGAGAAGCCATAAGATCTTTGAAAGATCAGCCAACAGATCTTTGAAAAATTGACAAAAACATACACTGGGGAAAGGAGATCACAATCAATAAATGGTGCTTGGAAAATTGGATTGCCATATGCAGAAACATATGTCACCAGACCTCTATCTCTCATCATATACAAAAATTAACTCAAGATGAATTAAAGATTAAGTGTAAAACCTGAAACTATAGAAATACTAGAAGGAAACCTAAAATCAAAAACTCTTCTGGACATTGGCCTTGGCAAAGAAGCCATGAACAAGATTTCAAAAGCAAATGCAATAAAGACAAATAGACAAATGAGACAAATAGACTAATTTTTTTTTTTTTTGCATGGCAAGGAAATAATCAACCAAGTGATCAGACAACCTGAAGAATGAAAGGACATATTTGCAAATAGTGCATCTGACAAAAGACTAATATCCAAACTCTACAAGGAATTCAGCCACTGAGCAAGCAAAAAACAAATAACTAATTTTAAAAAGTGGGCAAATACCATGAACAGACATTTTTCCAAAGAAGACATAAAAATCACCCACAAGTATATTTTAAAAATTCTCAACATCACTACTTATCACAGAAATGCAAATTAAAATCACTAAAAATGAGTAATATGAAAAATTAAAAAAAAACAAATGTTGGTAAGGATGCAGGAAAAAAGCAATACTGCTTCCTGTAGCGATTTTAGTAATTTACATTCCCAGTAAATTACTAAAATCGCTACAGGAAACAGTATGGAACTTTCTCCAAGGACTAAAAATGGAAGCAACATTTGATCCAGCAAACCTACTACTAGATATCTACCCAATGGGAAAGAAAGAAACATACCAAAAATATAAACTGCACTCATGTGTTTATTGCAGCACTATTCACCATAGCAAAGATGTGGACTCAACGTAAATGTCTATCAGTGGATGATTGACCAGAAAATATATGTATATAAAATATGGAATACTACTTAGCCATAAAAAATGAAACATTTTCTGTAGCAACATGATGGAACTAGAGGCCGTTATTTTAAGAGCAACAACTCAAAAACAGAATGTCAAAACATGTTCTGTTTTATAAGTGGGAAGTTGTTTACAATCATGTAAAATGAGACTCAAATAATAGACATTGGAGACTTAGAAGGGTGGAACACAGGAGAGAGATGAGAAATGAGAAATTACTTAATGAATACAATGTACACTATTTGGGAAATGGCTACACTGAAATTTCAGACTTTACCACTATGTAATATAACCACGTAGCAAAACTACACTTACAACCTTTGAATCTATAATAAGAAAATAGCATCAACACATAACATTTTTTGAAGTAAACTAAAAAATGTAGAAAAATATGAGTATCAAAAATATCTTGATGGATAAAAAATAAACTTGAAGACATTAAAAAAGTTATACTCAGAAAACTCATAATTAGAAATATATCAATTCTATTTACCTTGCTTACAATTATGATATTAAACCATAAAATTACTTAAAAGAATTAGGAAGTAAATCTTTAAAGTCTTGGAATATGAAGGTGCTTTTGTAACTATGACATAAAATATAGAATATATAATTAGAATACTGTTGATTAGATTATATTTCCTTTTTATTTTATTATTATCATACTTTAACTTTTAGGGTACATGTGCACAATGTGCAGGTTTGTTACATATGTATACATGTGCCCTGTTGGTGTGCTGAACCCATTAACTCGTCATTTGGCATTAGGTATATCTCCTAATGCTATCCCTACCCCTTCCCTCCACCCCACAACAGTCCCTGGAGTGTGATGTTCCCCTTCCTGTGTCCATGTGTTCTCATTGTTCAATTCCCACCTATGAGTGAGAATATGCAGTGTTTGGTTTTTTGTCCTTGCAATAGTTTACTGAGAAAGATGATTTCCAGTTTCATCCATGTCCCTACAAAGGACATGAACCCATCATTTTTTATGGCTGCATAGTATTCCATGGTGTATATGTGCCACATGTTCTTAATCCAATCTATCGTTGTTGGACATTTGGGTTGGTTCCAAGTCTTTGCTATTGTGAATAGTGCCGCAATAAACATACGTGTGCATGTGTCTTTATAGCAGCATGATTTATAGTCCTTTGGGTATATACCCAGTAATGGGATGGCTGGGTCAAATGGTATTTCTAGTTCTAGATCTCTAAGGAATTGCCACACTGACTTCCACAATGGTTGAACTATTTTACAGTCCCACCAACAGTGTAAAAGTGTTCCTATTTCTCCACATCCTCTCCAGCACCTGTTGTTTCCTGACTTTTGAATGATGGTATCTCATTGTGGTTTTGATTTGCATTTCTCTGATGGCCAGTGATGATGAGCATTTTTTCATGTGTTTTTTGGCTGCATAAATGTCTTCTTTTGAGAAGTGTCTGTTCATGTCCTTTGCCCACTTTTTGATGGGGTTGTTTGTTTTTTTCTTGTAAATTTGTTTGAGTTCATTGTACATGCTGGATATTAGCCCTTTGTCAGATGAGTAGATTGCAAAAATTTTCTCCCATTTTGTAGGTTACCTATTCACTCTGATGGTAGTTTCTTTTGCTGTGCAGAAGCTCTTTAGTTTAATTAGATCCCATTTGTCAATTTTGGCTTTTGTTGCCATTGCTTTTGATTGTATTTCTAAAAAAATTTCCTGCTAATAAACATTTGAAAAGTCAGAAGAACATATATAAGCTAGTAAATGTATTTATTAGTGATTCAAAGAATAAGGATTAATCTTCCTATTATATAATGATCTCATAGAAAATGAATTTAGAATTTTTTTAATTTTTTTTTTTTTTTTTGAGACAGAGTCTCACTCCATCACCCAGGCTGGAGTACAGTGGTACAATCTCACCTCAGTGCAACCTCCGCCTCCCAGGTTCAAGTGATTCTCCTGTCTCAGCCTCCCTAGTATCTGGGATTACAGACATGCGCCAACACATCTGGCTAATTTTTTTTTTTTTCACCAGCTTTTTAGCTTCCTTCCCAGTTTGAGACCAGGCTGGTCTCAAACTCCTGACCTCAAGTGATCCGCCCGCCTCGGCCTCCCGAAGTGCTGGGATTACAGGCATGAGCCATCGCGCCCGGCTGAATTTAGAATTATAAAACCAAAGAAAAATAATTAGCAAAATTAATGAATTGAATTTTGAGGGAAAAAAAGCCCTTAAATATATAAAAATACGTTCAACTCCACCTAAGATAAATGCAAATTAAAAGTATAATGACATGCCATTTCTTACTTTCGAACTAGTAAATATTTAAAATGTTGACAACACTCTGTAGTAAAGTAGGTATGGAATAATCTCTGTATCATGATACTAAGTGAAAAGTTTGAACTGCAGAAATTCAATCAGAAAGGTTAAGAAATTATAATACATATTTATATTTACTACTATAAAACATTTTCAAACAACAATAACATTGGTAACAGGTGTGTGGATGTTTGGGATGAAGATAACTTAATGGCATACTTCTTTTTTCCATAATTTTAAGTTTGAGCATAGTGAACGTATAATAATCAGGAAGATAATTTTTATTATAAGGTGTTGAAGGCCTACATAATCAAATTATTTTTAAAAAATAAGTTAACAAATTGAATCATCAGTGCTGGAAACTATCTTCCAGAACCTGAATCAAATAAAAATATTATCTTGCAGTACAAAAATATTATAACAAATAAATGAAAAAAAAATGAGTGTAAGAGTTACATATTTTGGGTTTCTATTATGTTCATGGTATAGTACCTCACTGAGGTACCAGAAAAGATGGAGGAGATGCAATTAACAGATAATAGATGTTCATATTTCTTGGCTGAATAGCCACTTGCAGCTGCATATTGAAATGGTACAATGACTAGGGGTAATGAATAAGACACAAAATAAACATAAATCTGTATGTATATATAATTTGAACTTAGAAGGGAGGGATTTTTAGCACATTTTTATCAAAGAAAATTTACAAAATAAAGAAAAGCAGATATCTTTTTCAACTGTCTCAGGGGAAACATACTTAAGTGGCTTTATAAAAATGTGCAAATAGTAAGGTCTATAAGCCAAAATTTCTACACTCAACAAATATAGATACATGCATATAATATGTATATATAATATATACATGTTAGAGAATATATGCAATGTACAGTATATTATATATTTCAAAAACACATTAGTTTTTTTTTAAAAAGGCATTATTGGTTATACAAAGATTCAGCACTTGCATTAACTATTTATCACACCTGTTGAAATTTTATAAGGACATACTCTATATAAAATAAACTTGGGCAAAATACTCCCCTCCCCGCCAAAAAGTAAGTGGTATAAGAAACATAATAAACTATGAACTAAGAAAATGCATGTGCAATTAAAAGGACTGATAGTAATGATTACATACTGAATATCTGTTAACAAAGTATACTCAATAAAAAGAACAGCACAAAGAAATTCTTAGTAATAGCATGAAAATATTACAAGTGATTTAGAAACATGATCCCTGTGTTTGGATGGAGAGTAGCAGAAGGGGTCTTAGAGAAATTTGAAAATTATTGTTCAAACAAGAATATTGTGGTAATGACTGCAGTTGGTTCAAAGGATTAAACAGGAGTCCAAAAATTTAGAAACATAATTTCTATTGTTAAGAAGTACGATAAGGGATATACGCCAGGCACTGTGGAGCATGCTTGTAGTCTCAGCTACTTGGAAGGCTGAGTCAGGACGCTTGCCTGAGCCCAGGAATTCAAGGCTGTAATGCCCTATGATTAGGCCTGTTAATAGCCACTGCCCTCCAGCTTGGGCAACATAGAAAGATCCCATCTCTTAAATATATGCATGTATATATATTTAATATGTATATTAATATAAATTTGCCCCTGATATTTACACATCAAAATATATGAACTAGTAAATTACTTTCTAATAAAGTGATAAGAAAAAATGTAATCAACTGTTTCAGGGCAAACATTCTACGTTTAGATTGAATGGAAGTCTTTTACTGAGAGGGAATATATTACTATGACTCATTAAAAATCAAATAAAACAATAATAATAATTGTGTTTAGCATATAATATCACAAAATAAAAAGTAAATGATATAATAGTAAACAAAATGTGGATAGGTATATATTGTATATGTATGAATACATAAAGTATTGTTGAAGTTGATTTCTAACACACACACACACACACACACACACAAACAGATAAAAGGTAAGGAAGAGATTCATCAAGGAGTTTGGGAGTGCAATATTTGTAGTAAAGGATACTCCCACACTCTGAAATTAACAACTGACATAAGTGCTTTTAAGATAATTACATGGGATATATTTTTAAAAGGAGGCTGATATTTCATTCACCTACTAATTTCTGACAAAGGAGTGAATTTAACGAGCTGCAGGACGTAGCCCTGGTTACAGCCACATGGGTGGAAGAAAATCAGAGCAGTCTTAAGGTTGGGGTGAGGGTGGGAAAGGTTTTTTCCCAGCAGTAAATGTCCTCCAATCTTACCACCTGGGAATAACAAAGACGTGTCTTTCCTTTTGCAAAGTGCCTGCTCTTGAGCCATCTTGGTAAGTCAGAGAGGAATTCATTGGGACAGAAGACACTAGCAGGAGATTCTAAAATTCCTTATGGCAGAATCTGAGGTGGAGGAAGAGGTTCGTTTGGTGACAGATGCTCAATTTTAATTGTGTTACTTTCAAGCCCCACAGTCTTTCTTAATTAAAAATGCGTGTGTCCACAAAAGAGCCAAAACTACCAGTATTCAATACCCATAGTGAATAGATGCCAAAGTAAATCAGAATATAGGAATAACCAACCAAGAATGTCTACACCACGCAAAGTTTATTAAATCAATGTTTGCCTTGTTTTTGTTTAATCTTTTTCTCCTCCAAACATTTCATGAGAATAGTAAAATCTAGAAAAAGAAATCAGGAGAAATTTCCGAATCAAAATATATCACTTATCTTTGCTCCAGAGGCCTGATATAAGTAAGAGGAGGAGTAAAAATGGAAATCATGCCCCTTTTCACGGCAAATTCCTAGAGATCATATATTTCCTTTGCATAGGGAATGATAAAAAAGACATTAATACAATGAAAAAGATGAACTTTTAATTTTAAAATAGAAAACTAAAAGTTATAAAATTTGCCAAAAATTGTAGGGAACTATATGAGATTTTATATAGTATAAATTTAGCATTAATTAGAGAAAAAGAGTCCTATCCTATTTGCACTCTTGAGTTGAATCTAAACTTGCACTGGTACTGCCTATTGATGAATATAATGAAGACAATTCTGGAGCATGAAGCTTCAGGGGTGTATCTCCTCCAATCTTATGAGAAAGCAGTGACAGGAGAGGTAGCTGTTGTGCATTTGGGATAGGGGCTAAAATCTTGCTCTCCTCCAGATATCCCTTTAAGATATCCAAAGATATCAATATAGCTGATCACAATCTCCCCCAATTAAAAACTGAATTGTCTTTGGGTTAAACACAGCTGTATCAGTAAATATGGAAAACAAATGGCTAAAACTTTAACAACCATGATTTGCAAAGTCTTTGTCTCTAAAATTTTAATCAGTCAGAAATACGTGCTTCACTTCAAATTTTACTAGAACGCCTTTTTTTTTTTTTCTCCTGTATCTGGAGATAAAGCATCTCCAGATTTTTCAATTGAGGATTTAGCATTCAGTTGCAATGTGTTTATAATCTGTGCAACATTATACAATCTATTCTTATTTTCCAAATTCTCAGCTTGTACAATTTTAAAACAAGAAAAATATATTGGAAAATTCTAAATTACTTTCATCTCTTTAATTCATTAAAATTGTGTATATAATTTTATAAAGAAGAAAAAGGAGCAAACCATTTGTAAGACATTTTGACAAGTCAAATTACTCATTATAAAGTTAATATACTTATATTTCAGCATTAAGATTTACAAGTTAGGAAACACATTATTTTATCTGCTTGCATTCTTGCAAAGTACCAAATTATAGAGCACTCACGAAAGAGCTTAGTCACAGTTTCATCCTATCTGTGACCCAGAACATTACAACAGCTTGTGCAGCATAAAAGGGCAAAAAAGGATAAACATCCTTTGCAATTATATAACAATAAATGAACCATAGCTGATCAGCATTATGATGAGATGTGTCCTGAGAGAATTTATTTAGTCAGTTAGTCATTGAGAAGAAGTGCACAGAATAAATCCACTGGGCATATGGGCAGCATGTGTTCAAGGACTCCCTGCAGCATTGAGATGACACATTATTATAAAATATGATGTACTATCTCTGCTATTATCATAATTCTTATGAGAAAAAATAATTCTATGTTTTTATATACAAATATTTCCTAGGAATAAAACAACACAAAAAGATGATTTGGAAAGCTTCTAAAGATATTTTTAACTGTGAAAAGTAGTGATTCATAATAAAACTTGATAGAGAATGGTATATAATATAAAAAGACTTTTTTTCTTCAACTTACCAGATGCCTTATGGTTTCTTAGTATCATTTATTTTCTTTATTTCATACCTAAAATTCATATTGACAATCTAAATTAGGTGTTTTCTTTTTCATACCTAAATTCCAGAATAATATCCATGATTAAATATATTAATTTATTTTTTTCAAGAATAGTTATTTAATAGTACTGCCAAGACTTCTTCTGTGTATGGGTATCATCTATATTTTTCTAATATATTATATTTTCTTTTCTTAATATGTAAATATATAACTAATATAATCAACATTATTTAAATTAACCAATATTTTGTTTTCAAAATAAATGGTTCCAGAAAAATTACTGAAATTTCCAAAGTTCTTTCCTCATTGACCAAGAATAATGGAAGAAAGACTATGAATGTTCTTATATGTACTAGATTTTAGGAAAATCTAGCTTAAAAAAAAAAAAAGCAGCAACAAACCAGAATGAAAACAAAAAAAAGATTTGTGAACCCATATGTATCTTTGATTCTATGTCATAAAGTCATCTGTTTGATAATAGAGATTAGGCAGGCAGTGATATTACATATTAGCAAATTATGCTATGAAGAAGCCAGCTCATACTGGCTGGCTAAAGCCAGTTGTTTAACACAGCTATGAATAAATTTATTCTATATTGTTTAGGTTAAAAACAAAGATAATACTACTTTACGCTCATTACTTCCCAGTTCTTCTGCTAAATGTTAATATTATCTCTGGTTTCAAGGTTATTTTGTCTATTCTAGCTTTGTAGTGAAAATACTGTTTAATTAGTGGTACCACACATCTCTTCTAACTCCAAGCGATGTGAAGTTAGTAGCTTGAAATAGGTTCATGTAAAAGTATTTGCACTATGAAAATGGACAAGTTGTACAAATCAGGGTAAAATGTACGATTTTGTTAATTTTCTTTTTTTTCAATTGACAAGGACAACTTTATTTTTGTTTCTTTCCAATTAGTGCATCTTTTATTTTTATCCTGGCTTATTGCATCAGTTAGAACTTCCAGTGTGATGTTGAAAAGGAGTAGTGAGAGAGGATGTCCTTGCCTCAGTCCTGATCTTAGCAGAAAAGCTTTGAGTTTCTCATGAAGTATGATGTCAGCTTTACTTCAAAAACAGACACATAGACCAATGGAACAGAATAGAAAGCCTAGAAATAAGGCCACACACCTGCAACCATCAGATCTTTAACAAACCTGACAAAAACAAGCCTATTCGATAAATGATGCTGGGATAAGGGGCTAGCCATATGCAGAAGATTAAAACTGGACATTTTTATTACAATATACAAAAATGAATTAAAGACTTAAATGTAAAATGAAAAACTACAAAGCCCTGAAAAACAACGTATGCATTCTGGACGTAGAACTAGGCAAAGATTTCATGATGAAGATGCCAAAAGCAAATGCAACAAAAGCAAAAGTTGAAAAATGGGATCTAATTAAACTTAAGAGCTCTGCAAAGTGAAATAAATTATTAACAGAGTAAACAGACAACGTAAAGAATGGGAGAAAATTTTCCAACTATGTATCTGACAAAGATCTAATATTCAGCACCTATTAGGAACTTAAATAAATTTACAAGAAACAAACAACCCTACTAAAAAATGGGCAAAGGATATAAACAGATACTTTTCAAAAGAATATATACATGTGGCCAAGAAACATATAAATAAAAAAAGTTCAATATCACTGATTATTAGAGAAATGCAAATCAAACCCACAATGAGATACCATCTCACATCAGTCAAAATGGCAATTATTAAAAAGTCAGAAAAATCACTGATCCTGTCAAGGTTGTGGAGAAAAGGGAATGTTTATCCACTGTTGATGGGAATGTAAATTAGTTCAACCATCGTGGAAAGCAATGGTGTAATACCTCAAAGAGCTAAAAGCAAAACTACCATTTAACCCAGCAATTCAATTTCTGGGTATATACACAAATGGATATAAATTATTCTACCATAAGGACATAAATCATTCTACTATAAAGACACATATATGTTTTTTCCAGCACTATTCACAATAGCAAAAAAAAAAATTAAATCAACTTAAATATCCATCAATGACTGATTGAATTAAGACAATGTGATACATATACACCAAGGAATACTACACAGAATGATATATTGGTCCATTTTAAAATACTGCTATGAAGAAATATCTGAGACTGAATAATTTATAAATAAAAAGAAATTTAATGGACTCAGTTCCACATGGCTGGGGAGGCCTGACAATCATGACAGAAGGTGAGGTAGGAGCAAAGGCACATCTTACATGGCGGCAGGCCAGACAGCGTGTTCAGGGGAACTGCTTTATAAAACCATCAGCTCTCTTAAGACTTGTTCACTACCATGAGAAGAGCAGAGGAAAGACCTGCCTTCATGATTCCGTTACCTACAACTATGTCCCTCCCATGATGTGGGAATTATGGGGAAGCTACAGTTCAAGATGGGAATAGCATGAGGACACAGCCAAACCATATCATTTTGCCCCTTGCCCCTCCCCAAATCTCATGTTCTCACATTTTAAAACCAATCATGCCTTCCCAATAGTCCCGCAAAGTCTTAACTCATGTCAGCATTAATTCAGAAGTCCACAGTCCAAAGTCTCATCTGAGACAAGAAAGTGCCTTCCACCCATGAGCCTGTAAAATCAAAAGCCAAGTTAGTTAGTTCCTAGATACAGTGGGGGTACAGGCATTAGGTAAATATGCCCGTTTGGAATGGAACAAATTGGCCAAAACAATAGGGCTACAGGCCCCATGTAAATTCAAAATCCAGTCGGACAGTCAAACTAATGCTCCAAAACGATCTCCTTTAACTCCATATCTCGCATCCAGGTAACACTGATGGAAAAGATGAGTTCCCATGGCCTTAGGCAGCCGTGCCCCTGTGGCTTTGCAGAGTACAGCCCCACTCCTGGCTGCTTTCACAGGCTGGTGTTGAGTGCCTGTGGCTTTCCCAGGTGCACGATGCAACCTGTCAGTGCATCTACCATTCTGGGGTCTGGAGGATGATGACCCTCTTCTCACAGCTTCAGTAAGCAGTGCCCCAGTAGGGACTCTGTCTGGGGGCTCGCATCCCACATTTCCCTAGCAGAGGTTCTCTCTATGAGGTCTCTGTCCCTGCAGCAAACCTCTGCCTGAACATCCAGGCACTTCAATACATCCTCTGAAATGTAGGTAGAAGTTCCCAAACTTCAATTATTGACTTCTGTGCACCTTCAGGGCCAAAATCACATGCAAGCCACCAAGGCTTGGGGCTTGCACCCTCTGAAGCAATGGCCTGATCTCTACATTAGCCCATTTTTGCCATGGCTGGCATGCAGGAACCAGGTACCTAGGCTGCACAAAACAGCAAGGTCCAGGGCCCAGCCTAGGAAATAATTTTTTCCTCCTAGGCCTCCCAGCTTGTGATGGGAGGGACTGCCATGAAGACTTCTGACATGCCCTAGAGACATTTTCCCCATTGTCTTGGTGATTAACATTTGGCTCCTCATTACTTATGCAAATTTCTGCAGCCAGCTTGAATTTCTCCTCAGAAAATGGGCTTTTCTTTTCATTGGCATCATCAGGCTGCAAATTTTCCAAACTATTTTGCTCTGCTTACCTTTTAAACATAAGTTCCAATTCCAAACTGTTATCTTTGTTAATGAATAAAACGGAATGATTTTAAGAGCACCCAAGTCACCTGTTGAACGCTTTGCTGCTTGGAAAATTTCCTCCACCAGACACCCTCAGTCATCTCTCTCAAGTTCAAAGTTCCACAGATCTCTAGGGCAGGGGCAAAATGCTACTAGTCTCTTTGCTAAAGCATAGCAAGAATCATCTTTATTCCAGTTCCAACAAGTTTATAGCAGCATTATTTGCAATCTTGGAAAGGTGGAAACAATTCAAGTGTCCATGAACAGACGAATTGATAATCAAAAGACATGATACACATAAAATGTAAGACTATCCATGAGAAGGAACAAAATTCTGATAGATGCAACACCATGAATCTTTTAAACGTTATCCTTAGTGGAATAATCCAGTCACAGATGAACCAATATAGTGTAATTTCACTCATATAACTTATCTTGAATATCCAAATTCCTGGAGACAGAAAGTAGACCAGAGGTTACCAGCGGCTGCAGGAGATGTGAAAGGGAAAGTTGTTGTTTAATGGGCACAGAGTTTTTGTTGGGGTTGATTAAATTTTTATGTGTAGATAGTGGTGATTGTTACACCACATTGTGATTGTGCTTAATGCCACTGTATTGTATATTTATGAATGATTCCAATGATAAATATTATGTTATGTATCGTTTACTACAATAAAACCAAAACAACAATCAAAAGACAAGATTTTAAAATATCTGTTTGGAAGCATGAGGAACCAAGGACCTAGGAAGAAACAAAACATTTTGTGATAAGCTATGTCTGATTCCTCCACTTTTAATTTAGTGTTATTTTCCATAAAATGACTCACAGTATGAAGGCCAAGCAGAAAGCATTGAACTAGAGCTTCCCTCAGTGTGGTGCTGTCAGGAAGATAAAAAAGTGCACTTCAGTAGGACAGACAGTACTTAAGGTGACAACATCCTGTATTAAATAAAAGAAACAATGAGAAGTATGCCTTAGAGTTTTGTTCTTGAAGATTCTAAAAATTTTAACCTGTTTAGAAGACATAGAAACCAAAAACCAAAAAGAAAACAGCTACTAATAGGCCAAAGACAAAGTTAACAAAATATTATATCAGTGACATGGAGCAAGGGAAACATACAAACGAATAATCAGTTAAATTTCCACAAAGAAAAAAGAACCTTAATTAAAAAAAAATTAAAAATCACCCAGGCTTCTTTTCTTTGAGATTTCTAAAAGTCTACATACAAGACACGTGATAAGGAAAGGGAGTAAAATGACCTTTAAAATATCTGAAACGTGCTTCAAATCATCTTGATTCTTATTTAGACCTGTGAAATAATTTATCAAACTTCATTTGAAAAGGAAACTATGGAAAAGGAAATTAATCCGTGTCTCAATAAATTAACATCACCTCCTGACTCTAACATGTTTAATAGAATATTCAGCATTCAAATAACTAAAATAAGAGGAACTGTACAATAAAAAACTATCTCTATTGCTCTCTCTCAAAAAGAGACAGACAGAGAAAGAGAGAGAGAGAGAGAGGAAAAACCAATGGAGTGGTGAGAAAAGTAATGTTGACCTGAACAACAGTCTCAATCTAACTGATTTTATTGATATTTATAGAATACTCATCCAACAAGAGTCAAACTTACATGGAGAATTCATCAAGAAAGAACACATTTTATGCCATAAAACACATCTTAAACTTAATAGTATATAAATAATACAAAATACGTTTTTAGGCTACAGTAAAATCAAACTGGAAACAAAATGCATAAATATATCAGAAATATCCTTAAATATGTGGAAATTAAAACGGCATACTTCTGAATAGTACATGGGTCAGAGAATTCTCAAGAGAAACTGAAATGTTTTGAACTAAGTGAAAATAAAACTACAACTTATTTAAGTGTCTAGGATGCAGTGAAAGAAGTGAGTAGAGAGAAATTTACAACAATAACCTAAGTTTCTACTTTAGGAAACTAGAGAAAAAAGCCATTTAAGCCTAAAAAGAAGAAAATAAATAAAAATTAGAGCAGAAATTAAATTAAAACCAAGAAACTAAATATGTTCTTTGAAATGATCAATTATTTTAATTAATATCTATCCAATTGAATTTTTTTACCTATATTCTAGTTCTGTAGGTTTTTCTTTCTTTATATTTCTCATATGTTCATGACTATTGTTCACCTTTTTACACTAGATCTTTACTTATGTGCAGTTGCTTTGAATTTTTTGTCTTTTTCAACATCTGGGTCATTACTGACTCTGGTTTTATCAACTCTGTTTTTGATGGTTCTTTCCTGCTTTTTAAATTTGTCTTGTACTTTTACTTAACATAACACATCATACTTAGAATACCAGAGACTGAAGTAAATTATATTTACCCCTAGAAATGCACCTGCTCAATTTGTTGCTGTTTTTTGTTTGTTTGTTTTGCTGTTAACATGAATGTTTGATTCTTTTTCATCAGGAGTTGAGCTGGGTTTGGGTCTTGTTGCTATGGTTACCTCCAGTGCATAACAGCTTGCATTTTCCTATGCTGTATCTTTATATCAGGTAGTGGCTGAGGCACCAGAGGGTTTTTTTTCTCAATGTTCTTGATTCATTCTTCATTACTGGCATTAACCCTCTGATTTTGACAAGGAAATATTCTCTCTCTACACTCAGCCCATCCCCAGTGCTCTTCTGTTATTGCTTTTGCTTAATTTTATCTAAGATGTTTGAGGATCAATAATTGTTTTGTATTCTCCTGCTTCAAGATTAGGCTTAAGTGGGCCCTGTTTGCTTGATTCTCTAAGGTATGCCCTTTTAAGTATCTTTTCCGTTATCCCCAGTTATAGCTAAGAATCTCAGCATCTTAGTTAGGGGATAGAGCTCTCTTAGTCTTATTTAGTGGTAGATCTTTTCTGATAGTATCTAGAAAATTAGGTTGGTGCAAAAGAAATTGCAGTTTAGAATCTTGGATTTAGAATATTGTCCTCCCTTTCCCTGTACAGCAGAAATTTTTATTATTGTTTCTTTTACTCCCAGACAGATTTTGACCTGTCTCATGGATGGAAAGTTTTTCTGTTTCTCCTCCAGTAGCTTACAGTTTTTGTTTATCATCTCCCTGATGCTGAACATTCTCATGAAAAGCTGTGAGTGAGTGCAAATTCCATTTGTGTCTGCAACTCTCAGGGTTTCTATATATACATGCTAGCTATACTCACTTTTTAGCAATTTGTTATATAAAATTTAGCCAGATTCTCAGAGTTTATTACCTACTTGCGTGGTGTTCATGTCTCTTCCTTCTCTGCACTGCCACAGGTGTGCCAGTGCTTACACCTTCTCTCCTCTTGAGTTAACATATATTATTTTAGATATCAAGCTGCTTGTTTGTGTAGCAACCTGAGCTCTCTGACAGATTCAAGAAAAGTTATGATTTATGAAAAAGAGTTATGAATGTAACTTAGCAAAAGAAAGTTTCTGGAGTTAAGCAGGCCTTTTCCTTCCTAGATACCAGTTTGATATCCCTTGGTAATATTCATTTTATTCATATACCTATATAAAATGAAATTATTCACCAAATTCTAAGAAATGTCTTTCTAATTAATGTTCTACTTTCAGTTTATCTTTCCTAGTAATGTTTTAATGAATCTTTAAATTGAAATCTAGCTTACCAACCCTATATTAAACTTTATAATCCTTGCTAACTCAAAACAAATAATCATTTTGGTAATAACACAACATTCTACTTTGGAAAATTTTAATATTGTTAATAATCTCAGACTAGAAAATATAGGAATCATTGAATAAAGCATACTTTAAAAAATATTTTACATCTATATATCTTAAAGGGAATAAACTGTGGCTTGAAAAAGTGGAATGATTATGGTCTTATGACAGTTTTGGAAAATGTATTATATAATTAGTTACTTTTCTTCCAAAAAATATGGCACACTTTCCCTAAATGTGAATGTACACAAACTATCCCATGGGAATGGGTAATGTTTTATTTTGTTTTCATAATTTAGCCTCAAATACATATAACCTGTTAGACTTTATGTCAATACAACTGCTTTCTTCAACTTCTATGCTGAAGACAGATTTTTAATCCTACATATGCATCTGGAAGAGAAAGTTCAGGAAAACAATATACTCAGAAAACAGAAATACCCCATGTGGCCCAGGACAGGATGATCTAAACCATTTCCAACTTTACATTGCCTTTTCCTGGGATTGTGTTCCATTCCTTTAAAACTTTCTGATGTTTTGGGGGGTATACATTTAAAGGGTACAAGAGCAATTTTTTTTACATGAATATATTGTGTAGTGGTGAAATCTTGGCTTTTTGTACATCTGTCACCAGAATGCTGTACGTTGTACCCACTAAGTAATTTGCCACCACCCATCACTCTTCTGCCCCCTTCCTTTTGGAGTCTCCAGGATCTGTCATTCCATGCTGTATGTCCATGTGCATACCTTAGCTTTACCTTCCACTTGTAAATGAGAACATTCAGTATTTGACTTCCTGAGTTGTTTCACTTAAGATAACGACCTCCAGTTCATGTTGCTGCAAAAGACATGAATTCATCCTTTTATGTGGCTGAATAGTATTTCAATATATACCATATTTTCTTTATCCAATTATCCATTCATGGACACTTAAGGCTGATTTCATATTTTTACTGTTCTGAAGAGTGCTGTGATAAACATAAATGTAGATATCTTGTTGATATAATTATTTCTTTTGCTTTGGTTAGATACCTAGTAATGGTATTGTTGGATCGAATGGTAGTTCTATTTTTCATTTTTGGGGAAAGCTCTATACTATTTTCCACAGAGGCTGTACTAATTTACATTCCCACCAACAGTGTGTGTTCTTTTTTCTCTGTGCCCTTGCCAACATTAGTTGTCTTTGACTTTTTAATAATAGCCATTCTGAGTAGTGTAAGATGACATTCATGATGCTGAACATTTTTTTCATATTCTTGTTGGCCATTTCTATGTTGGCTTTTGAAAAATATCTATTCATGTGCTTTGCCCGTCTTTTAATGAGGCTATTTGTTTGTTGTTGATGTTGAGTTCTTTGAGTTCCTTAATCAGAATTAGCACATTGGACTTCCACTGGTTTTCCATCAGGACAGTGCTCCAGTCCTCATGCTCCAGGCATTTGTTGAAAAAGATAAAAATAACATAAAGAACAGCATTTAATCAGGAGATAATACTGTAAATGTTTACATGTCCCCCTTTTCTTCATGGTCACGGCCCAAATATGTTTTATTTTCAGGGTAGAGGAAGAGTAGGTAATCTTGAGCTTTGGCTAGGAGTTAAATCTAACACATAAATCCTACAGAAAAGATGAAGCAGGAATAGATATTCTAATACAATGGGATAGAATGATGGGGAGTTGCATTTCTACTTCTATGAAGCCCAAACTGAGAGTCCTTATACAAAACCAATGTAAATGCTGTTCTAAAATGATATGGGGGAAAACATAAAAGGGATACTCATTGTAAAATAATTTTACCTTTAATGCATTCCAAGGATTTCTTCAAAATCTGATTTTGAAAGAGTTTCTACAATCATTTTAAAATTAATTATTTACCTAAGGGCAGATTTTTAAAAGTAGGCTTTTTTTCTTCCAAAGGAATGCTCAGAATACTAATTATGGCAAAAACACAGTAAACATAACCTTCTGATGGTGAATTCATTCCAGATGAAATCTCAGGTCACATCAAATCAACATAGGATAGAAAAGCACACACACACACACACACACACACACACACACGCACGCACAAGATTGTTGGATCTTTAAAATAAAAATCTAACCCAAAGAATGCTATTTAACTTTCCCATTTAGAAGAAAAGTGCAGCTTGCTGCCAGCACTCATTTAATTTTACATTAACATGCTCTTTGAGGCTGAAGCAAAACTGACTGATTTTCAACGTAAATATATATACATTATATATATATATAAACTGTTATTGGAGTTATTTCTAAGCAGAACATCAGAATTGTCTAAATCATCAGAATCATCTATTTTGGAAAAATCGGATGCATCAAATAAATCTTTGGCCAACGACTGCTCCAGAAGGATGTTAACATCATGCGTAAGAATGCCACGTTTTCTAGGATTTGACATTTTCAGCGATCAAAAATTACTACATTTTGTAAATGAAAATACTACTACTAAAAACAGAATGCTATAAATAGAATGATGTCTTTTGTTTCCAAAGTCAATATACTAGAGTGACACGAAAAAAATAAATAAATAAAATCCAGATATTTTGTGGCAAAGTTATCTCAGGATAAATGCTGCAGCTGCAACTGCCACCAGCGAGTATTCTTGAGGCAAATGGGAAAAGGGTTAAAACTTATATTTTTTAAGCATTTTTTTAAGGATTGGAGCAAAGTACACTATGATAGAATTATGGCACTTCCTCCCCAGAGTTGTTCATGCCTTATTCACCTAAACCTGTGAATACATTGCATCACAGGAAAAAAAAAGTTTCCCAGATAACAGGAACCTTGTAATAGGGAGATTAGCCTGGATACTCCAGGTAAGCCCAATCTAGGTACATCAACCCTTAAAACAGAGAACTTTCTCTTACCTGTAGCAGAAGAGATTCAGCAGTGAGGAAAGTCAGATAGAATCAAGTCATGATGATCTAAAGCAATGCTGCTGATTTGAAGACAAAGGGGGCAACGTGGAGATACTTACCTGATAGCCAGAAAACAAACAAAAACTGGGTTTTCAACCCTATAACTCAGGGTTCCCCAACCCCCAGGCCACGGAGCAGTACCAGTCCATGACCAGTTAGGAACCGAGTGGCTGAGAAGGAAGTGAGCAGAGGGCAAGCAAATGTCACCGCCTGAGCTCCACCTCCTGTCAGATCAGCAGCAGCATTAGATTCTCATAGGAGCGAGAACCCTATTGTGAACTGCACATACAAGGGATCTAGGTTGTGGGCTCCTTATGAGAATCTAAGGCCTGATCATGGTCACTGTCTCCCATCACCCCAAGATGGGACCATCTGGTTGCAGGACCACAAGCTCAGGGCACCCACTGATTCCACATTATGATGAGTTGTATAATTATTTCATTGTATATTACAATGTAATAATAATAGAAATGAAGTGCACAATAAATGTAGCGCATTTGAATCACCCTGAAACCATCTCCTTGCCCCCAGTCCATGGAAAAATTGTCTTCCACAAAACCGGTCTCTGGTGCCAAAAATGTCAGGGACTGCTGGAAGCAACTGAATTCTACCGAGAGCCTGAATGAGCCTAGAAACAGATTCTCCCTGAAAGCTTGAAGGTAATAGCACAGGAACACAAGCTATATTGATTTTGGTCTTCAGAAACCAAGAGCAAATGAGCCAGTCCAGCCCACATGAACTTCTCACCTTTAGAAACATGAGACAGTAAATTTGTGTTGCCTTAATGGGCTACATGTGTGGGAATCTGTTACAGCAGCAAATAGAAAGCTAATGCATTCACTTTAATAATCACAAATTAGAGTGAAATATAATTCCACAGACAGCAAAACCATTTTTGCTGAAAATCAGCCCAATGATCCAATTTTAATGTTTTATTTTAGAACAATAAATACACCTCTCTCTATATAACATATACGTCTATATATATATAATGTATGTGTGTGTAAATATTTTCATATAATGAATACACTTGGGCTAATATCCCTGTCTTTATATGTTATTATTCTGCTTATTTCCAACCATTTTGCAGAAATTGGGAAGCAGTGGTTTCATGTTCTATGTGAGATAATATTTATTCACATGAGAACTGTATGTGTTTATATGCTTATACCAATTTAAAAGTTTAACCAAAGTCAGAAAGAACAGAGCTTTTAATATATTTAAAGAAAGTGGGACAAATCAAATATTTTCTGTAAAATTAAAAATTTGAACTTTTTTACATTAATATGGTTTATAATGATTCATTTTTTACTTAAGATGATCTTCATATATATTTAATTTGAAGTAATAGGTTCGAATTAAAGCTTTTGAATTCAAACACATGGCACATACCTTTAGAGAAGAATGGCTTTCAGTTTTGCTCTTATTTAAAGTAGTGGAAAGCTGAGAAACACAGAGGAAATTTCTTTTATTTAGAGGCAATTTTGACAAAATTAAGCAAGTGAAAGTAGTTACCTTGGCCCTTGTTTATTCTGACTCTATTTCAAAGTTGTAAGGGGATGAAAAAGTTGAGGTAAAGTAACTAATCCAAAACTACCTTTGTTTCTTTTATTTATCTATTTTTGAATATTCTTTGGTCTATTTGAATATTGTAAGCTGACTGTTTTACTTAATTATGCAGAGGATGATTAGATACATTAGGAAATGTATGAAAATGAATTAAGTTATAAGATTATATTTTAAATTTGTAAAACCAATTTCTATGTAAATAAGGACATGTGATGTTAGGGATAGGAAATGTGATAAATTTAAGAAAATTTATCCCAGAAAAGGGGAAGTTTAAGAACGATTTTTGAGTTTAGGGAGGACTTTCTGTATCTCTCAATGTCACGTTAGATGTAGTAAGACCAACCTAAAACTCTTTCCCAGATAAATACCTCAGGGAAAGCTAGAAGTAAAACTGGCCCCCAGATGAAAAGAGGTACAAGACCTTAAGAGAAACAAAAATAAAACACAACAAATAAAAATGCTTTGAAATAAAAAAATGCTTATGTTTGTATACAACATATTTGTATATATATAAATCAGTATGCACTATCATGTTATTATTATTCTTAACATTAGCGGTAATACCATGAAGATATAAGTGAGCAAGGAAGAATTTTAAAAAATAATCTGTGTAGCACAGTGACTCACACCTTTACTTCCAGCTACTCGGGAGGTTGAAGCTGGGGGATTCCTCAAGCCCAGGAGTTCATACCTGCAGTGAACTATGATCCTGCTACTGCCCTCCAGCCTGGGCAGCAAAGTGAGACTCCCTCTTTTAAAAAAATTAAGAAATCCATGTAAATGAATTGCATTGAAGAAATACTTCTTTCCTACTATGACACAAAATTGGAGAGCGCAATGTAGAATATTTGGGGGTAAAGAGAACATTTGACTGACTTTGCTCGAATTTTTATATTTTGAAAATTCTTAGATCCTTGCTCAGAAAAAGATTATTATTCATTATTTTGTCTGTCATGCTTTCATGGGTTCACTGACTTTTGTATTTATTGTTAGGGTGTTTGGGTTCCTTTCAATAATTTATTCCCACGAATAAACTATTTAATTTTTCTTGTGAATTGATTTAAATCAACTTAATTATGCAAAAATGAGGCTATATTTTGTAGTGATTGGTTGCATTAGCTGTCAAAAACATGATGTGGAAAATATTAGCTACCCTACTCCACAACCTCAATATCAGATTATATGAAACTAAGTCTGACGCCAAATTCTGCACCTCATAGAGATATTTATTATATATAAATTGACAAGCAGTCACAAAACATTTCATAAGATATAATCTGTAAACTTAGTGAAACTCCACTTGTTGTCGTTTTAGGTGGTTTCGCCATGTGCTTTATAAATAGAACTCAAACCCCAGACCCAGCAGCATTCCCCAGGCAAGACTTTGTTTAGGAATGCCTGAAAATACTTTGGTGAATGGATCTTGATTAGAAAATGAATGACTCAGAAGACTAGAAAGTATATATTTGTTATACACTATACCCAGAAAAGAAATCATGTCCTTATATACTCTGCACAAATATATGATGCTGATGCCCATACCGTGCGCAAATAACCAAACATGCATTAACAAGTTACTAGAGGTTTGGGTCAAGGAGCTACTATAACCTACATCTGCTCCCCAATTGTACATAAAACAAGCGCACTCTATCCAAACACACATCAGTGGACAAATAACAACAACAACAAAGACTGTGTAGTTGATAGCCTGCATTCTGCAATCTCCCTGATTAATGGGAGGACAGAAGAGCCATCTGGAACACAATCCTGAAAGTGAAAAATTATGAGACTTTCTGAAGTCTTATATCCTGTTCACAGGTGAGGAGGATATCTGAGTTACTTTAACTCTAAAACCTTTAGTTTCACATTTTGGTTTACTTCTAGATTCATAAAAAGAACACACTTCGATCTTTGATCATACTTATTAGCAAGTTAGTCGTGTGTGTGTATTGTTGGTTGTTGATAAATTTTAAGAGTGATCTACACTGAACTCTTTATGAAATAATGCAAATTCATCACTTTTGTCCTGTGAATTTTTCTAACATGTTGTCAGGTTCACGACTACACCAAAGGTCATGTTGAGGTCCTGAGGCAGCGGGTAGATGAGCAGAAAGAACACTCGGGGTGGGGCGTAGGCAGGTGAAAGATGATTTTATTCAGCAGCAGCTGTCATCAACAGCTTTCTCTCACACTAACTGCCCTGTCTCAGCTGCTTAGTCAGGTGGCCCCCACACACAGCTGCATGGCCGGCTCTCCCTTGCCTTCAGGGTCAGCAGCTTAACTCTTTCTCTCTATGGGCACGATCAAGCTGAGCTGTGTCCTGGCTCCCCTCTGTCCGTATGCAAAGACAGACAACTCTGACTCTCTCTTTCTCTGGGCGTCAGTACCCCGTACAGTGTCAACAGGACAATTATACCTTTTACTGACAATAGTGGCTTAGAGACAAGTGATGGTGTTCCCTATATTTGGGCTATGGTGGTGAGCTTCTCTATGTTATGTCTACATAGTTATGTTAACAAGTGGAATTATACTCTTGAACTCTAGACTCATTGAGTCATGCGGGATATAAACATCCTGCCTCAGCCTATCCTTGACCAAAGCACAGCCATGTTTTTTCACGTTAGTTGTCTACACATAAAATTAAAATTGAAAGTACCTAGCACTTGCAAGATATAATACAGATTTTACTGAACTAATATTGAAGTGTTAATTTTCAAGAAGTTCAAAATTATAGTCATTGCAAGTAATTTTCTCTTTTTTCTATTTTGTGCATTGTCTCTCTGTCATTCTTTCAATTTTAGTTTCCCAGAAATTTAGAGATTTTTAAAGGTATAATTTGGAATTACGAAAAAAAAATTCTAGTTCAAAAACAGAAAGATATATATATATACTCTTTAAAGTTTAATTAAATAGATTTTTAAATATTTCCCACATTGTATTTTATATATTTAAATGCATTTTATTGTTTATTTAAAGCATTGTAATTATCTTGCCATATTATTTTTATACAACAGGAAATTAATGTAAATATGTCTAATGCAGTCATTATAGTTAGATCTAAAAATAAGAGATTGGATAGTGTTAGTAGTAAAATATGTCAATGCCATACAACAGATAGTAGAAGAAATGATATGTGTCAATCAAAAGCAAATAACAGTAAACAACCTTGCCAAATAATTATTTTAGGTAATTTTCTAGAAAACATCTCTTCAGGAGACATATGTGCATACTATAGGCACAGAAGCTAAGTTTTATTTGTGATAAAAACTCTCATTTCTATTTATTTTTCAATTTAAATAAGACAGAAAAGAAATTAGAGACATAACAAATTTGTGGGTACCGCACAATATAATCTCCCATATGTCTTAATCAATAGGATTAATACAACATTTTTCTCTATAAAACAATAATACGAATTACAAAATAAGTCTAAATAGTTTCTAGTAATATGCATGAATACCTTGCATGCTTAGTTTCAGTTAAAAAAAAAAAGACTATTTCTACCTCAGGAATTATCTTAGTTTCTAATTTAAAGTTGCTAAATACTTATTAAATTAATTTATATTTCTCCCAGGTTTTGTGGTTTATCAGGTTATGGATGTGCTCTTAGACAGAAAAAAAATTACTTAAAAGAAAGTTCCTTTTTATGATGAGATACATTTTTGGTTGAAAATCATCTGACAACAATGTTATAGTCTATTATTTGTAAAGTAATAGTTTATTTTTACTTTGACCAAATTTTAAACTCAAGTATCATTATTTTGAAAAGTCTCAACTCATTTTTATAACTTTTCATCATTATCTCAAAGCTAATAACACCACTTTGCTGGCTTACTTTTCCTAAGTTTAATTGGTTTGCCCTTATAACCAAGGTGACTCTGATCTGGAAGGTTGGCAGTTGCACCCACAGTATTATGACTGCAAATAGATAATATACCTAAACACTATATTGAATTGTTCGGAGTGCAGGAGAATCATAACCTTCTAAAATAAAAGCAATTTAAAAAGTAGAACAAATTTTGCCGGGCTATTTTAGTAGCCAGCACACTTTTTTTTTGTTTTGTTACTTCTATATTCAAATAAAACATACAAGTAAGACAGGTCTCTCCTGTTTTTAGATTACATGTGTGTGTAAGTGTGTATGTATGTGTGTATACATGTATGTATGTGAGTTACATTAACTATACATTCAGTTAAAGGTTAAAATATTTTATTGCTAAACTTTGGTTTCACTGACTTCACAGTGGCTTGTAATTGCAGTCCATGTCACTGGTTAGTCAGGCACAGTTTTCATAACCCATAAAATGAATCACAAATGTAAAAAGTGATTTTATTTCAAAGTTTCAAAGTCTATACACGTTGGAAAATGTATAGCAAAAGGTACCTATGGTAGGCAGAGAATGAGATAAGGGCTTCTCAAAGATGCCTATCTCCTAATTCTCAGAACCTATAAATATGTTAGGTTACAAATAAATTTAGATTGCATATGTAATTAAGTTTGCTAATCAACTGACTTCAAATTAGAAAGATCACTCTGAAATATTTAGGTGTGCCCAGTGTAATCCCAAACTCCTAAAAATGGAAGAAGTTGGAATGGTATGATATAAAAGGACTCATCTCATCATTGTTTGCTTTAAAGATGAAAGAAAGAGTAAAGAACCAAGGAATACAGGCAGCATTTAGAAGCTGGAAAAGACAAAGAAACAGACTGACCTCTGGATGTCCCAGAAAGCATAGCCCTTCCTCTACTAGTTAGCTCATTTATTCAACTGAGTACCTCAGCCCCTTCAATCTAGGAAGGAACTATTCTGACAAGATATTGAGACTGAGAATCAGAATTTATTATAGCATTTATGTATTATTGTTTATTGCTTTTTTAAAACAGACAAGCACAAAATTATTTTTGTAAGGTAAGTTAAATTTGCATATCTATATGTTGCATCATTAGCATCTACTAGAAATGTGTAAAAGAGATAAGTGGGCAGGTGAGGGTTTTACTGTGATCACCCAGAAGTGAGTTGTAGACTTCATGTATGTTTCCTCTTGTCCTGTATCCCACCACTGAAAACTGAAAATAATATATTTTTATTTATTTTTGCAATAAAATGGCACACACTTTCATATTTTGATCAACTTTCTGTTTTGGATCTGAATTCCCAAAGTGATTATAATTGGCAAGATGGTCATTATGGATTAAAAAAAATCCATCATACATTATTCATTAAACCATCATACTGTATCTTTACCATGAACCCACTAAAAAGATTCATAATCAACTAGTTGTCATTATTTGTCAGCATTACTTTACCTTCACACAATATTTATCTTCTAAATAATTCTAACTTATAAATATTGGAGCTGAAGTTCTCATATAATTGGTTGGCAAAACCTCCAAGTTTATTGTATTCCATGAGAGACATTGTATGGCAATTAACTGAAAACCTTACTTTGTGCCTTTTGACATTCTGACTCTTAAAGTACCCAATATTAATACACTATTACTATAATCAATGCAGTATACTAACTACCTGTAGTTTTAAAATATTAATTTTACAAATTAACTATACTTTGATTTTCAAAGGCAAAAAATGTTCAAGTTAATAAGAACCATCGTAAATTCCTAATAATTAGTGTTACATTAACTAATGCATAAGGTGATATGAAAACTTTAGTGGTATTATTATAAACTAAAATTTGTAGTATTAATATTGCAGTCTTTACACAGGTAACAAGGAAACAACTATAATTCATTTTAATAAGGTGCTTGTTAAATACAGCATGGTGTTTCTATGTTGAACTATGGCATAAGCTTAAGATAGAAGACAGAACAATTTACAGATTTATCTGGTTACTTATACTTGGTCTATCCCTTTATGAAAAATACATAGAATACATTACAATTCAACTAACTTATCTCTAAAATTGGAGAGGAGGATCTGTTTATGTATGCCAGTCTTACCCACCAATGTTCTAGGGATTAAAGGTGGCTACTTTGACTGATATCAAATGATATTGTTTATATACTATGAGTCATGCTAGAATTAATGAAATATTCATAGATAACTTGTTAATAGTGCAGAGTCTATCTGGACACAATGTTTATTCAAGTGATAAGGAAATTGATCTGATCAACATAAGAGTTGTAAGATATTCACAGAGTTATACTCTTTTTTTTTTTGAGACGGAGTCTCGCTTTGTCGCCCAGGCTGGCGTGCAGTGGCGCGATCTCGGCTCACTGCAAGCTCCGCCTCCCAGGTTCACGCCATTCTCCTGCCTCAGCCTCCAGAGTAGATGGGACTACAGGCGCCCGCCGCTACGCCTGGCTAATTTTTTGTATTTTTTAGTAGAGACGGGGTTTCACTGTGTTAGCCAGGATGGTGTCATCTCCTGACCTCGTGATCTGCCCACCTCGGCCTCCCAGAGTGCTGGGATTACAGGCGTGAGCCACCGTGCCCAAACCACAGAGTTATACTCTTATTAGAACACAAATCTATTCATCTGATCAGCTTAGAGAATTCTATTCATATTTTATTTCAAGAGTGATGCATGAACAAAGCCGGTCTTTTATTATCTTATAATTCCATTTATAGATATCTGATCACAGCTTAGGTATTACCTGTAAATAGAATTGGGGGAGGATACAAAATCTGGGCAATAAAGTATTATCAACTTTTTCTCACTGAGTTTGTCTTTTGCCTAACATCTGCTTTGGAATTGATTAGCACCTGAAACCACAAAGCAATGCCCTTCTCTGGCCCAAGTGCAACCATATCATATATAAGAAGAAAAGAAATTACAGAACGATTCATCATCAAGCAATTCTAAGAGTAAGGCTCCTGTAATGATATCACACAAGAGGGAATAACCCTGTAGGAAAATCTTACCAGTCATTTTTGAGGTTGATTAGTGACACATAAAACTATCCCTCTGAAGCATTTTTGGAAGGATCCAATCAGCCATGTGAGACCATCTGTTTCATGGTTGCCATAAGGGTAATAGCTTGCAGTTGTGGGCAACAGTTGACTCAATTACTGCACACAGATCTCACTGCCTTAAACGCTGAATTAATGATTCAAAGCACCTTCTTAACATGCTTATTGAACTAATTGTCTCCAAGAAAAGGGTTTTCAGCTGTTAGTCTAACATAACTATCAACATACTATAATAACATTTATATTGTATGACTCTCCTCTTTTATTAAGACCTAGATGGTCATCAAACAATTCATTCTGTATTCTGTGTTAGAGACTACCATGTGCTTACTAAAACCTGTTTATTTGCAAACCGGGCATTTTATTCCAATTGATTTCTCAAGTTCCTTTGTAGTTCGGTGTGGCCATGTAAATGAGTTTACATCGATTGCATTGGAGCAGAAGCTGTTCCCTCCTTCACACCTGGCCCATTAAAATTTACAGTTTGTGCCTTTCAGAGTCTTTTTCTCTATATCTACCAATAAAATGGAGAGCATCTATCAGAAGACCATAGGGTGTTAGCAAATGGCAGAACAACAAAAATAATCACATCCATTGAGCAGATGCCTAGCAAAAGAAACTGTTGATACCTCTTTCTTAAATGCTGTTGAGCAGGTCTTAGTGCTACACTAAAGGGTGCAGCACACCAACATGGCACATGTATACATATGTAACAAACCTGCACATTGTGCATGTGTACCCTAAAACTTAAAGTATAAAAAAGGGGGAAAAAAAAGAAAAAGCCACCCTACCAATAACTCTTCCATTGCACTGTTATGAGATGCAAATATAACTTTTGAAGGGTTAATTCACTAAGATTTTAAAATTTATCTGTAAAATTTTGTGTAATTAATACAGAAATTGATGCTAATATTGAGGTGCCTTCTTGGCAGGTTAGTACCATTGGTTTAGTATTCTGGAGGGAGCAGGCGACAGAGCAAATATTTCCAGATGCAAGGGTAGAGATTTGTCTTATACCTTATCAAAGATTGGCAAAACTCTCTCCCATAATGATTTTCAAGACAAACAATGTGTTCACTGAGGCTGTATCACTAGCAGAAATTGTTGAAAGTAATCTGAAATATTTTAGCTACTATTTAATCTATCATAATAATTAAACCAACTTAGGAAAGATGATTATGTTTTTCAAGTGGAGAGCAAAGAATAGAAATATTTTAAAGTCAAAGGCATTTTAGCTTGAAAAGTCTGACTGGCCTTAAACCCAAAAATGAAATAATCAAATGACTATAACAACACTTTAAAAAGTCTTTGGGAAACAAAAACTTTGTGAAACTTCTTAGATAAAGTAAATCAACTTTGTATCCAACTTCAGATTAACAAAGCTCCCTTTCAGGTGGTTTCAAAAAATGTCATTAAATTGATGAAAATGACGAGAGAGAAGGAACAAAGATATATAAGATACCTGGCTTTATGGTCAGATACAACATCTATGTGCGGTTACTTGGTGCACAGAACTTGTGCACCAAGGAATTATATAGCTAAGTAATTTAAAATCCTAGCTCTCTGCTCAGAAAGTTGAGAATTGATAAAACTTTCATAACAGTAATTCTCTAACAGATAATAGAGCATAAAGTCTAAATAGGGCTCAAAGGAAAGCATATTCCTCAACTTCCATTTCGGGTGAAGCCATGGAGAATAATATATAGGGAAGAACAGATTTCCGTATGGGGGTAAGGAACATTGAGGAAAGGATCCAAGATTTCTCTCAGAGAGAAGACTGAAGAAACTTGCATCAACTTCCTTAAACATATGACTTCTCAAATTTAAAATTGCTTTGGACTGGGGACAGTGGTATGATGGTTTTTCTCTCCATGTCCAAATAAAAGTGTTTATTGTGTGTTATTTTGTCTTTGATTAGCCATCCTTGCCATCGTCTTCCTGGTAATTTAACAGAGTCCATTGTGAGTAAATAACATAAAATTTTGTTTACAGGCCTTGAACCGGAAACTAGAGTAAGACTGTGCACCTGCTGGAGATCCTGAGTTTTGGGTTGGATGCAAAATCTAATGGAATCTTAACTCCAAAGACATAAGGGATATTTCTTCAATTATCTGTGTGACAAATTTTATTTTAAAAATTAGTTAATTTGACAACTCCTGTTTTTAATGTGAGGGAGGAGCTGGGCCCACAGCCCCTCTAGATCTTTCTGATTCAGTCCTTTCAGAGCTAGGTATCAGCTGGAGGCCAGTTTCTCTTTCAAGTAACTAGCATCTTGAAAGTTGTAGTCTTGGTGACGGTTTGAAAACAACGTGCATTCTACCTTGTTCTCACTTGTTTCAGTTTCCCATTCCTCTCCCCGACTTAATATTCATCTTTACTTCTCAGTTTACTGATTGGTTGACTTCAGGACAGCAAAAGACATAGAAGAAATGACCTGTTTTTTAATAGTTATAATAATAATTTAAGTCAAATCCTTATAATAAATCTCATAATCAATATTATTCCTTGTAATACATTCTTTTGAATACTAAATGATATATAAACAGGAATATGGCAGAACATGCCCAGTGTTTAAATATATTTTTCCTATTTAGCACACATCTACAGTACACATGTCATGACCCCCTTCGCAGCATTCAAGCCAATGAAGTGTATGTGGAAATCATGTATACTAGGTACAAACACTCTCCATGTCTTCCTACAGTGGGCTAACAGAGATAACTTGTACAAGGTGGAACCAGAAATATGAAGAGCCTGGGCCCTTGAGTAATCACACTGAGAAACAGTATGACCAGGAACACCCCATCAAAATTTGACCTACACCTGAAATGTTTTTGTGTTAAACCATTGAGATTTCAAATATCTATTAAAGCAGTTACCATTTACTTAATTCATTGCATATCTATAGTATCTCCCTGTCTTCTCTTTAGTAACTAATGTTAGAGGTATGTTGGGCAAAAGCAATTGGCATATGGGGGTTAACCTATACTCAAATAAAGTAATTACCCTCAGCTTCAAAATATCTGAGCCTTTAATATTCCCATCAAATCTAGTGCTGCTCATTTCCACAGTTTCAAATTTTATTATTTTTATTAATATTTCTTATTATTCTTGGTTTAAATGGTCGACACACTGTCTTTTCTCTGTAATCACATTTTAAGAGAAAGTATGATAAATATATCCTCCAAATTCACATAACAATTACCGAGAAAGTGAGGAAAATTCAAGACCAAACCTGACGACTTATTTTTTCTGCTCAGAATCAGAATACATCTTCACACTGAGATTTGAGACTGGGTGGATCTGACACTTTTTGGATGAAAAATTTAAATTAATTGTTAAGTCATCTAAAACACTCATTTCCAGTTGGACTTTATAATCTTACCTCTACATATGTAAAATAATATATCAACTGCTTGAGACAAATCATCTGTGAGCTGTTCTAATCTAACAATCTTAAAACCTTATTTTAAAAAAATTGTTGAATTTGACTTTTCTTACCAATTGGCAGTACTTAAGGTGACACATTCTCATAATACTTATAAATTATTTATTAATGTGGTATACAACTCTCCTAGACAACTTTACTTTGTTTTACTGTCTCTATGATATAGTTTTTTGTTGTTTTTAGTTAGAAAAGTAAAACAAGTATTTGCATCTTATTTTCAACAACTATCAAATCCTCAAAGGAGCTATTCTTCACTATCCTATCATATATCACGTCCTCACTTCATTCCATCTATCTATATTATTTTTATGTCCTTGTATTAATTAATTATTTTATAGCACCTTTTAAAATATGAAATATTTTAAGTATATTTACTGGGGTTTTCTGATCTGAATCTCCATTTACAAATTAAGCTTCTAAAAAGCTGAGACTCTGGATCTTTTTCTACTACTGTATAATCAATAACTAGCATATGAGATATAGTAAATACCAATTAATTAAATGAATTGTAGATATTGTTATACAAATTCTGCATCTTTTCCACATGCACCTGGGAGATGATTTTCTTGGCATTAAATAAAGTGAGTTCTATAAGTTTTATTGTTTTCTGGGGCTAATTCAGAAGTTACTAATTATGATGGTTAATAAATATTTTTGAATTAACATTAAATTATACATAAAATAATTTAATGCTTGCATTTTCCGCTAATACATTCATAATGCAAAAATGAATACACATGGTGTAAGATAACTTGGGGAAATAATACATTGATATATATGTTTTACAATATTTCACTTTTTATTTCTAGACTAGTCTTTCTAATTACTTATTATTAGCTGAGATTAAATTACCTATGTATTGCACCCATTAAGCATGAAACTTAATAATAAACTTTGAAATATATTTACCTTAATAGTAATAAGAAAGCAAGGGTACATCAATGCCTTGAATATCTTGGAAAAATGAATGAAAGCATAAAGCTGGTGAAGGAAAAAATGTATTACATATATAGTCACATATGGCATAGTTGTTCATATAGAAACCATAGGTACCACACAAAAACTACTAAAAGTAATGTGTAAAAGATCAGAGGAATCAAATTTATTGTAAAAAAATTGTTAATTTTATATAAAACCAGCAAACAATTGGAAAGTAAAAGGTAAAAATATGTATCATAGTGATACTAAACATAAGATAATTTGAAATAAATAAATGAAATGTTCTGTCATGTTTATCTACTGGAAAATCCAAAATATTTAAAGATTTTTAAATTATTTCCAAATTGACCTGTAGATGCAGTGCCATCCCATAATAATCCTAGTAACATTGTTTTTAAGGTAAAAATTGACTGTTTGAATCTACAATTTATAGGTAATTTCAACGAGTAGGACTTGGTAGAAGAGGAATCAGGAAGGACATGATTAAAAACACTTTCAGTGAAGGACTGAAGACATAAATCTAGTTTGAGTTTGCAACGTAATAATCAATGATAACTAAGTAAAGACATTAGATACCTATAACTTTCATCAGAATTTTACTGGGACGTAGTTTATGGGATGAGAAAGATTTTATTTGTGTATTTGTGCTTTGGATTTGTGTTGGTTTGATTTCATTGGTTTGGGCTGTGTTTCACTTGATTTAATAAAATGGCCAAGAGCATATCCATATGGTCATGAAAATAATATAATAGACTGAAGATAAAGTTGCAAGGGAAAAAGGAAGAATCTTGTAGATACTACACACTGACGTGAGTGAAAGGTGATGGAATTCAGAAGACAAATTAAGACTCTTCCCTTTAAAAAGGGGAAGTAGAGAAAAGGCCTCTATAAGAAGCAGAGGAAAGGCCATTCTTGCAGTACTTGTGTTCACTTGATTATGAAAAAATTAATGGTTTTCTCATCCAGTTGTTCTTGTGTAAGCTAAGTCTCTTAATGATATTTCTAAAATCATCACAGACTTTTGACTCAGTTTTCTAGAAACCCCAAAGGTTCATGTCTACTTAAAAAAATAGTGACTTAAAATGTAGATACTGTAAATCATCGCTACAAAAAGTATTCTATGAATTTTAGATTAAGTTCCAAATATGAAGGGGTTTGAAATTCCATTAGTAAACTCAGTTTTGATTTTGATCTGAACACCAAAGAATATTTAAATTTATTATCATATTTTTATACCTTCTGTAATATAAAGAAAGAAACCTTATACCTTGTATTCTACTCCAGTTGTCCAGGTTTGGGGAAGTTTAAGGGCCCAAATCTTGAAAATATTTTTATAATTACTTTCCTGGTTTATCATATTCATCACTTATATTCCAGTTAATTTTTTAAATCTTTAATATGCTTTCTATTAGAATCCCTTCCTCAGCACAATGTATTAACAACTTAAATGTATTAGAATTATTGACTTGAATTTTAGATTACGCCAAGGTAGGATATTTATGAAATAGAAAATTGTCATTTTTCAGTGGTTCAAACCATTTCTAGCCCTGAGATAAATGTCATAGTCTGAAAATTTTACTTTATTAATCTATATTTAAACAAAAAAGGAAATGAACTATTACCATACTGAGTAAGAGTGTTAAATTCATATGAAGACCTATACAATCTAAACAATCCCTTATTCATGAGATTAATATCTTTCATATAGAATATAATAGGCTGAAATGTGTTCAGTCATAGACTGCTTGCCTTAGAGCAGTCATAAAAATGACTCATTCACAACTTCTAGGAACAAATTTCATGGTAGAGAATGCTTAAACTAAGTCTCTTATTCAGTAAGTTATATACAGATAAGATTCAAGTGGACTGAAAGCATTGAGACTGATCCTACAACAGATGCTAAAGTTAAATATAACATCAAAGAATCTCATGTGACAAAAGATCATGTTGAGAAGTAAAAGATAAGGAATGCTTTTCTTTAAAGAATAAGTTGAGTGGCTGGCAAGCTGTCTGAATAGGAACAGCATGGTCTGTAGCTCCCAGCGAAATCAACCCAGAAGGCGTAAGATTTCTGCATTTCCAACTGAGGTACTCGGTTCATCTCAATGGGACTGGTTAGACAGTGGGTGCAGCTCACAGGGGCAGAGCCGAAGCAGGGTGGTGAGGCACCTCACCCAGGAAGTGAAAGGGGTCAGGGAACTCCTTCCCCTAGCCAAAGGAAGCCATGAGGGACTGTGCCATGAGGAACAGTGCATTCTGACCCAGATACTATGCTTTTCCCATGGTCTTCACAACCCACAGAACAGGAAATTCCCTTGGGTGCCTACGCCACCAGGGCCCTGGGTTTCAAGCACAAAACTGGGCTCCTGTTTGAGCAGACACCGAGCTAGCTGCAGGAGTTTTTTTTCATACACCAGTGATGCCTGGAATGCCAGCGAGACAGAACCATTCACTCCCCTGGAAAGGAGGCTGAAGCCAGGGAGCCAAGTGGTCTGGCTTGGTGGATCCCACCCCCACAGAACCCAGCAAGCTAAGATCCGCTGGCTTGAAATTCTTGCTGCCAGCACAGCAGTCTGAAGTCAACCTGGGATGCTCGAGCTTGGTAAAGGGAGGGGTGTCCACCATTGTTGAGACTTGAGTAGGTGGTTTTCCCCTCACAGTGTAAACAAAGCCTCTACGAAGTTCAAACTGGGCAGAGCACACTGCAGTTCAGCAAAGCCACTGTAGCCAGACTGCCTCTCTAGATTCATCCTCTCTGGGCATGGCATCTCTGAAAAAAAGGCAGCAGCCCCAGTCAGGGCATTATGAATAAAACTCCCATCTCCCTAGGACCGAGCACCTGGAGGAAGGGGCAGCTGTGAGCGCAGCTTCAGCAGCCTTAAACATTCCAGCCTGCCAGCTCTGAAGAGGCCAGTGGATCTCCCAGCACAGCACTGGACCTCTGCTATGGGACAGACTGCCTCCTCAAGTGGATCCCTGGTGCCCATGTCTCCTGACTGGAAGACATCTACCAGTAGGGATCGATAGACACCTCATATAGGAGAGCTCTGGCTGGCATCTAGCAGGTGCCCCTCTGGGACAAAGCTTCCAGAGGAAGGACCAGGCAGCAATCTTTGCTGTTCTGCAGCCTCCACTGGTGATACCTGGGCAAAGAGGGTCTGGAGTGGACCTCCAGCAAACTCCAGCAGACCTGCAGCAGAGGGTCCTGACTGTTAGATGGAAAACTAACAAACAGAAAGGAATAGCATCAACAAATAGGACATCCACAGAAAAACCCCATCCAAAAGTCACCAACATCAAAGACCAAAGGTAGATAAATCCACGAAGATGAGGAAAATCCAGCACAAAAAGGCTGAAAATTCCAAAAACCAGAATGCCTCTTCTCCTCCAAAGGACCACAACTCCTCTCCAACAAGGGAACAAAACTGGATGGAGAATTAGTTTGATGAATTGACAGAAGTATGCTCCAGAAGTTGGGTAATAAGAAACTCCTCTGAGCTAAAGGAGCATGTTCTAACCCAATGCAAGGAAGCTAAGAACCTTGAAAAAAGTTAGAGGAAAAGCTAACTAGAATAACCAGTTTAGAGAAGAACATAAATGACTTGATGGAGCTAAAAAACACAGTACGAGAACTTCTTGAAGAATACACAAGTATCAATAGCTGAATCAATCAAGCAGAAGAAAGTATATCAGAGATTGAAGATCAACTTAATGAAATAAAGAATGAAGACAATATTAGAGAAGAAAGAATGAAAAGGAACAAACAAAGCCTCCAAGAAATATGGGACTATGTAAAAAGACCAAACACTACGTTTGATTGGTGTACATGAAAGTGACGGGGAGAATGGAACCAAGTTGGAAAACACTATTGAGGATATTATCCAGGAGAACTTCCCCAATCAAGCAAGACAGGCCAACATTCAAATTCAGGAAATACAGAGAACACCACAAAGATACTCCTCAAGAAGAGCAACCCCAAGACACATAATAGTCAGATTCACCAATGTTGAAATGAAGGAAAAAATGTTAAGGGAAGCCAGAGAGAAAGGTTGGGTTACCCACAAAGGGAAGACTATCAGACTAACAGTAGATCTTTCTACAGAAATCCTACAAGCCAGAAGAGAGTGGGGGCCAATATTCAGCATTCTTAATGAAAATAATTTTCAACCCAGAATTTCTTATCCAGTCAAACTAAGCTTCATAAGTGAATGAGAAATAAAATCCTTTACAGATAAGCAAATGCTGAGAGATTTTGTCACCACCAGGCCTGCTTTACAAGAGCTCATAAAGGAAGCACTAAATATGGAAAGGAAAAACTCGTACCAGCCACTGCAAAAACATACTGAATTGTAAACACCATCAACACTATGAAGAAACTGAATCAATTAATGGGCAAAATAACCAGCTAGCATCATAATGACAGGATCGAATTCACACAAAACAGTACTAACCTTAAATGTAAATGGGCTAAATGCCCTAATTAAAAGATACAGACTGGCAAATTGGATAAAGAGTCAAGACCCATTGGTGTGCTGTATTCTGGAGATCCATCTCATGTGCAAAGACACATATAGGCTAAAAATAAATGGATGGAGGAGGATTTACCAAGCAAATGGAAAGCAAAAAAAAAAAAAAAAGGGCAGTTGTTGCACTCCTAGTCTCTGATAAAACAGACTTTGAACCAACAGAGATCAAAAAAGACACAGAAGGGCATTACATAATGGTAAAGGGATCAATGCAACAAGAAGATTTAACTATCCTAAATATATATGCACCCAATATAGGAGCACCTAGATTCATAAAGCAAGTTCGTAGAGACCTACAAAGAGACTTAGACCCCCACATAATAATAGTAGGAAACTTTAATATCCCACTGTCAATATTAGACAGATCAACAAGACAGAAAATTAACAAGGATATCCAGGACTTGAAATCAGCTCTAGACCAGGTGGACCTAATAGACATCTAAAGAACTCTCCACCCCAGATCAACAGAATATACATTCTTCTCAGCATCACGTCGCACTTATTCTGAAATTGACCACATAATTGGAAGTAAAACACTCCTCAGCAAATGAAAAAGAATGGAAATCATAAAAAACACTTTCAGACCCCAGTGCAATCAAATTAGAACTCAGGATTAAGAAACTCATTCCAAACTGCACAATTACTTAGAAACCGAACAACCTGCTGCTGAATGACTATTGGGTAAATAACAAAATTAAGGCAGAAATAAATAAGTTCTTTGAAACCAATGAGAACAAAGACACAATGTACCAGAATCGCTTGGACACAGCTAAAGCAGTGTTTAGGGAGAAATTTATAGCACTAAATGCCCACAAGAGAAAATGGGAAAGATCTAAAATCAACATCCTAACATCACGATTAAAATAACTAGAGAAGCAAGAGCAAACAAATTCAAAAGCAAACAGAAGACAAGAAATAAGTAAGATCAGAGCAGAACTGAAGGAGATAGAGACATGAAAAAAAGCTTCAAAAAAATCAATGAATCCAGGAACTGGTTTTTTGAAAAGATTAACAAACTACCATCAGAGAATACTATAAACATCTCTACACAAATAAACTAGAAAATCCAGAAGAAATGGATAAATTCCTGGACACATACACCCTCCCAACACTAAACCAGTAAAAAGTCGAATCCCTGAATAGACCAATAACAAGTTGTGAAATTGAGGTAGTAATACCCTACCAACCAAAAAAACCCAAGACCAGACAGATTCACAGCCAAATTCTACCAGTGGTACAAACAGGAGCTGGTACCATTCCTTCTGAAACTATTCCAAACAATAGAAAAAGAGGGACTCCTCCCTAATTCATTTTATGAGTCCAGCATCATCCTGATACGAAAACCTGGCAGAGACACAACAAAAAAAGAAAATTTCAGGCCAATATCCCTGAAGAACATTGATGCAAAAATTCTCAGTAAAATACTGGCAAACCAAATCCAGCAGCACATCAAAAAGCTTACCCACCACGATCAAGTTGGCTTCATCCCTGGGATGGAAGGCTGGTTCAACATATGCAAATCAATAAATGTAATATATCAGATAAACAGAGCCAATGACAAAAACCACATGATTATCTCAATAGATGCAGAAAAGGCCTTCAAAAAAATGCAACAGCCTTTCATGCTAAAAATTCTCAATAAACTAGGTATTGATGGAATTTATCTCAAAATAATAAGAGCTATCTATGACAAACCCAGAGCCAATATCATACTGAATGGGCAAAAGCTGGAACCATTCCCTCTGAAAACCAGCACAAGACAAGGATGCCCTCTCTCACCACTCCTATTCAACATAGTATTGGAAATTCTGGCCAGGGCAATCAGGCAAGAGAAAGAAATAAAGGGTATTCAAATAGGAAGAGAGGAAGTCAAATTGTTTCTGTTTGCAGATTACATGATTGTATATTTAGAATACCCCATTATCTCAGCCTAAAATCTCCTTAAGCTGATAAGCAACTTCAGGAAAGTCTCAGGATACAAAATCAATGTGCAAAAATCACAAGCATTCCTATACACCAATAACAGACAAGCAGAGAGCCAAATCATTAGTGAACTGCCATTCATAATTGCTACAAAAAGAATAAAATACCTAGGAATACAACTTACCAGGGATGTGAAGGACATCTACAAAGAGAACTACAAACCACTGCTCAAGGAAATAAGAGAGGACAAAAACAAATGGAAAAACATTCCATGTTCATGGATAGGAAGAATCAATATCGTGAAAATGGCCATACTGCCCAAAGTAATTTATAGATTCAGTGCTATCACCATCAAGCTACCATTGATTTTCTTCACAGAATTAGAAAAAAACTACTTTAAATTTTATGTTGAACCAAAAAAAGACCCTGTAGAGCCAAGACAATCCTAAGCAAAAAGAACAAAGCTGGAGGCATCACACTACCTGACTTCAAACTATAATACAAGGCTACAGTAACCAAAACAGCATGTTACTGGTACCAAAACAAATATATAGACCAATGGAACAGAACTGAGGCCTCAGAAATAATGCCACACATCTACAACCATTTGATCTTTGACATACCTGATGAAAACAAGCAATGGGGAAAGGATTCCCTATTTAATAAATGCTGTTGGGAAAACGGGCTAGCCATAACCAGAAAACTGAAACTGGACTCCTTCCTTACACCTTATACAAAAATTAAGTCAAGATGGATTAAAGACTTAAATGTTAAGACCTAAAAGCATAAAAACTCTAGAAGAAAACCTAGGCAATACCATTCAGGACATAGGCATGGCCAAAGACTTCATGACTAAAACACCAGAAGCAATGGCAACAAAAGTCAAAATTGACAAATGGGATCTAATTAAACTAAAGAGCTCCTGCACAGCAAAAGAAACTATCATCAGAGTGAACAGGCAACCTACAGAATGGGAGAAAATTTTTGCAATCTATCCATCTGACAAAGGGCTAATACCCAGAATCTACAAGGAACTTAAAAAAATTTACAAGAAGAAAGAAAACATCAAAAAGTGGGCGAAGGATATGAACAGACACTTCTCAGATAAGACATTTATGCAGCCAACAAACATATGATAAAAAGCTCATCATCACTGGTCATTAGAGAAAAGCAAATCAAAACCACAATGAGATACCATCTCACACCAGTTAGAATGGTGATCATTAAAAAGTCAGGAAACAACAGATGCTGGACAGGATGTGGAGAATAGGAATGCTTTTACACTGTTGGTGGGAGTGTAAACTAGTTCAACCATTGTGGAAGACAGTGTGGCGATTCCTCAAGGTTCTAGAACCAGAAATACCATTTGACCCAGCGATCCCATTAACCCAACGGATTATAAATCATTGTACCATAAAGACACATGCACATGTGTATTTATTGCAGCACTATTCACTATTCAGCACTATTCACAATAGCAAAGACTTGGAACCAACCAAAATGCCCATCAATGATAGACTGAATAAAGAAAATTTGGCACATATACACCATGGAATACTATGCAGCCATAAAAAAGAATTAGTTCATCTCCTTTGCAAGGACATGGATGAAGCTGGAAACCATCATTCTCAGCAAACTAACACAGGAACAGAAAACCAAACAGCACATGTTCTCACTCATGTGAGAGCTGAGTTGAACAATGAGAACACATGGACACAGGGAGGGGGACATCACACACTGGGGCCTGTTGGGGGGTGGGATCTAGGGGAGAGATAACATTAGGAGTAATACCTAATGTAGATGACAGGTTGATGGGTGCAGCAAACCACCATGGCAAATGTATACCTGTGTAACAAACCTGAACGTTTTGCACCTGTATCCCAGAACTTAAAGTATAATAATGAAGAAAAACAGAATAGGCTAAAAGTATCAACTTAAGGTCACACATTAAGTACGTTGCAGAACTGGAAATAAATTCCAGACCTCTTTTTTTGGTTCTCTACTTTAAGTAAGAGGCTAAAATCTTTTTATAAAAAACCTATTTGTATTTTTTTAATCTAGACTATTTCTGCATTTTGCGGTTATTCTACAGAAAGAATAGGTGAATTTGCTGTTTCTCCCATTAATATATTTTTAGTCAAATTTGATGCTCTCTTTTCCAGCTGTTAACCTAAACTCATTGCTGTAGAATTATCTTAGTGATAGGAAATCAATTTTAATATTGTCTCTATATTTTTTTCTTTAGTACTTCCTGGGGTTTTGAATTTTTATGTTTTGAGTATTTTCTACATGCATTTTTAAATGATATTTAAATGACAGCCTAAAATTCTTGATGATATTCTTTCAGTTTAATCAGTCAAGTTGAAATAATGCAGATTAATTCACTAAAATGACAGGGACTCTGATATACTGGATTATGTAGATTAGTAAGCAAGCAATTACACACATAATAAAAAATTAAGGAAAATGAGACATAAATGTATATTTTTTACTTATTTAGACAACTATGGTTTAAATTATATATAAGATACTTCACATTATGTTAATGACTAGCTGCTAGTATACTATGAAATAGAATTTTGAGGTTTAAATATGTAATTAAAATCCTGTGTTAATAAATATTTTCTGAGAGTACATTGAGATGCTAGAGTTTGTGAGAAATTAGCAAAAAACAAATGGTATATAGGTTACCTTCCATAAATAGAATTTGTTTTAAAGTGTGATGTGTCCCTCTGGCATATCTGATTTCTTTAACATTTCTGTGTCCCAGAAAAGTCTAATAAGTCTTCTGAACTGCTATTTGATTTTTTTTTACTATATTCCTCTGACAACTTTGAGTGATAGAGATATGTAATGTTATTTTAAAAGTTAATACAGGCCTTATAAATCAAAGTTAAAGAATTGAGATTGTTACCTTAAAATTTATTTTGTAAAAAGAGATATTTAAAAATGAATTCTTAGCATCATAGGATTTCTACATTATTTTAAGCCATTAGTAAGAGTCATGCTAATATTAATTAACTGGTTTTGCAAGAAAATCGGGATGTCAAAATTGACTTTTTATTTTTTATTGGTAAACATATGTATATTTCAAAACAAAGTTCTGAAAGTTCCACTAATGTGAAATCTAATAAAATAATAATCTGATCAATTATAGAATTAGAGGTGGAAGACATACAAAATATTAATTACTTATTTCATTTGTATTTTTTCTGTTTATGAAAGTTAGATTGTTTTTGACAGTTAACAAATGGTGCCCACTGAGAATGAAAAGATTTATTTATTTATTTACATGTAAGGTCTTGTTCTGCTGCCCAGGCTGGAGTGCAGTGACACAATCACTGCTCACTGCAGCCTCAACTTCCCAAGTGATCCTGCTTCCTCAGCCTCCAGAGTAGCTGGTACTACAAACATGTGCCAATACACTCGGCTAATTTTTGTATTTTTTGTAGAGATGACATTTTGCCATGTTGCCATGACATATCTGGAACTCCTGGGTTCAAGCAATCCACCTGCCTTGGCCTCCCAAAGTGCTGCAATTACAGGTGTGGAACACTACACCTGATCCAAGATGTATTAAAATTTAAGTAGTTTAGCTACAAACACACATGATAATTTATTTTATTTGGCATTAAAATACTCGTTTTCCAAAACCATTTATCTCCTTCCTCAAATAACGAACATGTACACACACAATTACTCTAAAACACAAAATAAAACAGAAAATAAAGTAAAATATTTTAAGCACACAAGACAGTTTTTTCAGTAATTATTCTTTGAGTTCCCATTCAAATCTGAATTTTTTTCTGCATTAGGTTTTGTTTATGTGGCCCATATAAAAATTATAATTAGAACAGCTATTGTACTGAGAAATAAATTGCACTGGGTCAGTGTCTTTTTCTGCTTGGGCTGCCACAACAAAGTACCATAGACTGTGTGGCCTAAACAACAAAAATTTATTGTTTACGGTTTTGGAAGTTAGAAGTCCAGAATCAAGGTGCTGCCAGATTTGGTTACTTCTAAAACTTTTCTTCTTGGCTTGCGGATAGATGGCCATCTTCTTAGGTTATCTTCTCATGGCTTTTTCCTTTATACAAGCTCATATTGGTGTAGCCTCTCCATGTGTCCAAATTTCCTTCTTTTAGATGGATACCTGTCATACTGGATTAGAGTCCATCTTAAATCCTTCATTTTAACTTGATTACATCTTCAAGGAACTTGTGTCCAAATACAGTCACATTTTGAGTTACTGAGGGTTAGAATCTGAATATGTGAATTTGGGGAGAATGCAATTTGACCTATAGTGATACATCAGAAAATAATCAATTATATGAAATCATTTGTAAAGCAAAGAATACTGAAGAATTTTTTTTTCTCCTATTTAAAAATTTACTTCTATTGAATACCTAAGCTCACAGGGAGCACTCGCTCCCTTAACTCCTTATGCGATGACAATATTGACACTTTTACCTTCCCAATTTTTTTCTTTCTATCTCTGTAAATATGGACAAAAAAAATTCAGTGAATCAAGACTGTTTTAGATTTTAGAGATAAAACTGTGAGCAAATTATATACATCCATAGGCTGCAGTGTGCTTACACTTCATGATGTGCATGCTGTGACATGTATTCTACAATTACAAAAATAAAACATATTATTAATATTAAAACAGTGGCAAATGCTAATGAGAATGAAGGTAAAATGCTTAAGTATAAGCTCTGACCTAGTTTAGTACTAAGGCAATTTTTCCTAGAGAAATAACATTAAAATTGTAATCTGAAGGATAAATATGAATAAATGCCATTTCAAAATTTATAACCTAGAAGGGCTAAGGAATTGAATAAAGAATAGCTACAGTTAAGAATAGTGGGATTGGCCAGGTGCAGTGGCTCATGCCTGTAATCTCAGCACTTTGGGAGGCCGAGGTGGGTGGATCATGAGGTCAGGAGTTCGAGACCAACCTGATCAACATGGTGAAACCCCGTCTCTACTAAAAATACAAAAGTTAGCCAGGTGTGGTGGTGCACACTTGTAATCACAGCTACTCAGGAGGCTGAGGCAGGAGAATCACTCGAACCCAGGAGGTCAGGTTGCAGTGAGCCAAGATCGTGCCATTGCACTCCAGCCTGGGCAACAGAGTGAGATTCCGTCTCAAAAAAAAATAAATAAATAAATAAAAGAGTAGTGAGATTTGAGTTAATAATTCCATGATTTAATAAATAATCTGAAAATCAATGAGAAAGCACCATATTAGCATTTTTTACTTTATAGAATAGGATATTTTATCAATATCATTGTAATCAAAGTTATTTTGTACTGGTGCATTAACTATCTTTGATATTGGGCAGATATTAAGTTGAAATTTTTAGCCAAAAGAGTAAAAGTAAAAGTTTCTAAACATAGAGTGTAATATAGAAAGCATAGTAGAACGAAGAAAGTAGCATTTATACTGAGCATATTTAGAAAACAGCACATAAAATTACATTTAGCCACTTTTTCTGATATTAATTATTTATATATATGTACTGTCTAATTTCTCAGCACCAAAATTGACAGTACTGATGTAAATTGTCTCTAATACCCATTTAAATCTAATAATGGATGAATCAAGTATCATGTTGTGGTTCAAGCAGGTATTATATGCAGTTTCAACAATTTAAAAGATTTATTGCAGGGCAACCAATAAAACAAGTAGAAAAATTATATCACTGATATGCTAAGAAAGGAGAAAAAAATAGAATCACTTAAAATGCTCAGTTGAAATCACAAGGTACGGAAAAAGAGTGGAAGACAAAACAGGAAAAAAATAGGGCAAAAATTAGAAAACAGTAACAAATATAGTTAATATTAATCCAACTATATCAATAATCACATTGAATATTAGTGGTCTAAATGCACAAGTTAAAAGACAGAAATTGTCAGAGTGATTCAAAAAACAAACCTCCTAAATGTTGTCTACAAAGAAACAGCTTTAAATATAAAGACATATAGAGTAAAAGCAAGTAGATGGAGAAAATATACCATGCTAACACTAGTAAAAGCAAAGCACAGGTAGTTAATTCAATTTCAAGCAGAATAGATCTTTAAGCAAGGAGAGTCATCAGGAATGTAGAACAAAATTATATAAAGATAATAGGGTCAATTCTACAAGAAGACATAACAATCTTTAACATATATACACCTAACAACAGAGTGTCAAACTATGTGAGTCAAAAAGTAATAGAAGTGCAAGCAAAAGTAGATGAATCCACTTACATAGTTGCAGACTTTAATACCCTTCTTTCACAAATGGAAATATCCATTAGGCAGAAAAATCAGTAAGGACATAGTTGAACTCACTAACACCATTAATTAGCTGGATATAATTTAAATCTATATAGACTACTCTGTCCAATAACAAGAAGGTACACATTTTTTTGAAATCACAAACAACATTTACCAAGATAGGCTATAAAACACACCCCAACAAAATTAAAGGAACAGAAATATAACATCTGTTATAAAACCTCAATGAGATTAAACTAGAAATCAAAATACATAGAGATTAAACAACATGCTTCTAAATAGCCTATGGGTCAAAGATGAAATCTCAAAATAAATTTAAAAATATTTTTAACTGAATGAAAGTGGAAATGAAACATCAGTTTTGTAGGATGCAGCCAGTTTTAGTCCATTCTGCGTTACTACGAAGAAATACCTGAGATCGGGTAATTTATAAAGAAAAGAGGTTTTTTCAATTCACTATTCTGCATGCTGTACAAAATTCATGGCACCAGCATCTGCTTCTGGTAAAGAATGCAGGAAGCTTCCACTCATGGCAGAAGGGAAAGGGGAGCAAGCATCACATGGTGAGAAGAAGGAAGCACGAGAGAGTGGTGACAAAGTGCCAGGCTCTTTTTAATAATTTAACTTGGTAACTATTAGATCAAGAACTCACTCATGACCACAAGAATGGAACTAAGTCATCCATAAGAGATCCACTTTCATGACGAAAACAGCTCCCACTAGTTCCACCTCCAACACTGGGATAAAATATTAACATAAGACTTGGAGGAGACAAATATGTCCAAACTATCACAGCCAAAATAATGCTTAGAGGGAAATGTATAATATCAAATGTATATATCGAAAAGAAGAAAGATCTAAAATCAATTTGTTTTCACCTTAGGATATTTGAAAAAGAGGAGCAAATTAAATCCCAAGTCCTAAAAGAAAAATTTTAGACAAATTAAATTTAGCAGGATTTATTTAAGCAAAGAACAAATAGAAATAAGGCAGAATTCAAAGCCAGAAGAGATTTAAAGAGCTCCACACAGGCATTAGACCAGAGAGTTTTTATAACTGGAGCACAAAGCAAAGTAGAAACATTATCTGACTACAGCAAGCTATCTGCCTTATTTGAGCATGGTGAGATAAGCCATTTGCCTTACTTGCACATAGTGTGATGAGTTGACCCTTTGTGATTGACTGAAATTCAGCTGTTATATTTCTAACTTTAGGTTTTCGTTTGTGTATGTACTAAGTTACATTGTGGTTTGTTATACAGAAACTCAGAGTATAAAGACAGCCTCAGGCTAATGACCTCCAGTTTATTCAATTTGACAAAAGTAAGGAGAAGATTCATCATAATTAGACCAGAAATCAATTAAGTTGAGCAAAGAAAACCAAAAAGATAATCAATGAAACCAAAACTGTTTTTTTAAATAAAGATCAATAAATTAGTAAGGCTCTACCCAGACTAAGTAAAACAGAAAGAGGACTCAAATCATTTATATTAGAAATAAAGGAGGGAGCATCACCATGGAGCCTATGGACATTAAAAGGATAATAAAGAAATACTAGGAATAACTATGCTCACAAATTTGATACTCAGTATGAAATGAAACAATTGCTTGAAAGGTACAATTTGCTAAAACTCATGCAAGAAAAAATAAACAATCTAATGGGATTATATGTGTTACAGAAATTGAATCAATAATTTAAAGCTCCAAAATAGAAAGCTTCAGAAACAAATAGTTTCACTGGTGAATTCTAACAAAAACTCAAGAAAAATATTATACCAATTATCTAAAATTTCTTCAGAGAACAGAAGCATAGGAAATACTTCCTAACTTACTCTAGTAGGCTAGCATCCCAAATGTCATAATTAAACAAAAACATTACAAGAAAAAAAACTACAAACTAATATCTCTCATGAACATAGATACAACTATCCTCAAGAAGATATTAGAAAATAGAATCCAACAATGAGTAAAAATAATTATACACTACAGCCAAGTGGGATTTATCCCAGGTATGCAGAATTCATTGAACTTTCCAAAATCAATTAATGTAATACAGCACATCAACACACTAAAAAACAAAAATTACATGATCACATCAATAGATGTAGTTTATTTGACAAAACTCAACACACATTCATAATAAAAACTCTGTATTGAGAAATAGAGGGAAACTTCCTCAACTTGATAAAGAACATCCACAAAATACCTATAGCTAGCATTACTTTTAATGGTGAGATATTTTCTAATATCAAAAACAAGGAAAAGATACCACTTCTCACTGCTTCTTTCTAACAGCATACTGGTAGTATTAACTAATGCAGTAAGACCAAAAGATAAAATGACAAGGTCTACAAATTGGAGGGAAATTAATAAAACTGCCTTTGTTTCAATGTCTAATATTCTATGTAGAAACAACTTCCTTTGTTTGAAGATGTCTAATAATCTATGTAGAAAACTTGAAAGAAAAACTTGAAAGAACAACAACAATAAAAACCCTTCTGCAACTAAAAAGCATATGACAAGGTTGCTGGATACAAGCTTAATATACCAAAGCTAATTAGTTTCCTATATACCAGAGGTGAAAAGTACCAGCAGTGAGAAAGTACAATTTTTACTTGAAAACAGAAAATATTTTTATTAACACCCTAAAAAAGAAATATTTCAGTATGATTTAACAATGTATATACAAGATTTATAATCAAAGATGATTTAAGAGCTAGTCTGTATTTATGGATTGGAACACTCAATATTGTTAAGATGTCAGTTTTCCCCAATTTGATGTATAGATTCAATACAATCTCAAAATCTCATCAAGCTATTTTGTGGATATCAGCAAACTTATCCTAAAGTTAATAGGGAAAAACAAAATACCAAGAATAGCCAACAGAATGTTAAAGGAGAACAAGGTTATAGGACTAACTACCTGACTTTAAGACTTACTGTAAAATGACAGTAATCAGGACAGTGTGGTAATGAAGAAATAACAGATAAACAGATAATATAATTGAATACAAGGCCCGTAAATACAGTCAACTGCTCCTTCACAAGGGAAAAAGACAATACAATAGAGCAAAAATAATCTTTTCAGCAAAAGCTGAAAAGCTGTTGTAAGAACTGAACAATAGATAAATATTAAATAAATATATTGAAATTATTTTGGGTAGTATTATATTTGTAGTTTTTTTAAAAACCGAAAAAAATTTGAGAGTTATATTGAATTAATTTCTAGCTTCTTAAAAATAAGAAGAAACAGGGGAGGCAAAGGCACTAGAGTTCACGGAACAGAATACAGGCAGAACGTAGCTGCAGAGACCTCTACATTCCTGTATCTGGTTTCTGGGCTTTTAAACTGGGTTTCAGTTAGTGTGTGAATATGAGGATTCTACCAAGGACCGGGAAAGAACAATCTAAAAGGACTAGGGGGAACACTTCCCAGATCCCACCAGGGATGGAATTATTGGTATTTTCATTAGCCAGCTTAGAAAAATCTCATAATTTATGGGCCATCAGGTAGAGAAATCAGGATTTTGCCACAACAATGATTCAACATGTGCCTTAGTCAGTGCCTCTAGGATTTTGCTAAAATATAATCTTAAATGCAAAACCCCAAAAGATTAAGCTGTCTCCAAAGAACTCAACTGCATCCCAGAGCAAAGCATATGTATATTTATAGGAACATTAAGATATCTAATTGCCAACAAGGCAAAATTTGCAATATATGGAATACTATCAAAAATTACTGGACTTGGATTGAAGCAGGAAAAGTATCAATCAGTAGAAACTGAACCAGGAATGAAACACATGATAGAATAAGTGAACAACTGCATTAAACCAATTAGAACCACATTCTTTATAGTCAAGAGGCTTAAGGAAAGCTTGACCATGTTAGGCAGAGTCATGAAAGATATAAGACACAAGTATTCTAAAAACCAAAATACAACGACAGAGATAAAATACACAGTATGGAATCGATAATTTTGATATCATGCTAGTAAAGATTAGTGAATTTGGAAAGAGTATGTTACAATATATATTATATATTATAATATAGCTTATATAATCTAATACTATATTCTTATATATAGAAACATAGGTCTATTAGGGACCACTCATGATTTTGGATATTTGCAATTTTGCAGGTATAATAATAGATATCTTCCAAGAATATTGTTATGCAAGATTTTTGAAAGATCTTGTCTAAATAAAAAGTAGCAAATCATGATATCTGAAGAGTATACACATTTTACATGACATAATGTTACAAGTATATTTAATAAATATTGTATATATTCAAAGTGAATCATGGGATGCTTTATATTTTATAAATATATTAGTTTACTAAAACTTATGGCTCACAGCTTAGGCCTTCCAGATAACAATGGCAGACAGATGCACCAAAAAAGTTCCAAGAGTTGGTAGAATCTTTCTGATACGCTATCATCTGTGCAAACGGAGAAACATTACTTCAGTTTTACTTTGAAATGAATTTTGCATATTAATAGAGGATTATACTTAGCTCTCACTAGCATTAAGTAGTAAATGCATTTTACTGTTCACCATTTTCATACATAAAGTTTTGCCAGCAAGTACTAATTACTTTTTAGGTTTCCTGTATTGATAAAATTTTATGAAAGATACTAGAATGAAATACATTCACAATTATAATTTTAAAGAACATAAGCAATGCAAATTCCCAGAGTATATTCTGGATCCTTTAGTGTTTCTGACAATTTCACATTATTGTTTAACACTAAAGTGCAGTATAGTAAACACTGAGTTTAAAATAACAGACCAAATTATTACAAGGTATGCAATCATCAGATAATTATGAATATTATTTGTTGTAAGCCTATCTGTTGTAAATTCATTTTAAGATTTAGAGTATCACATTTCAGAAATGTTGCTGCTAATAAATGCATCATTAAAATGATTTTTGATTAGTTTCAATTAAGATGGCATAGTTAATAATCAACATCGGCAAACCTAAATCAAAAATTGTGTTATATGAGTCTCTCATTCCTGACTGATGTCTAGAATCATAGAATGTTGGGTTTCTTACAAAGTTCAAAGTAAGCTTAATGAAATATTAAATAACAATTTTGTGTTCATTGTGAAATGTCTCTGTTGAATGTTTTTCATAAAAAATAAGGCATTCAGCAGAGAATATATGTACATATACACACATACTAAACATATATTCACACATATATATACATATACATATTCACACATACATATACATAATATGAAATATGGTTATATCATAAAAAACAAAAACTCCTACTTATTTAATAAGTTAACCTAGTAAAACCTTATAAATCTTGACACTGTGACAACACTCAGTTTTGGACATGCCACATCGTGTGATATTTTTTAATTAGTCCCCATTATTATTTTTGGAATATTTCCATTAAAATATAGGTCTTTAACCCATCTTATTCAGGCCATCACATATGGGAATATCTAAACTTTCTTTTACATTCTATAAAAATAAAAAAATAATAGTTCCAAACCACAGTATTCATAAAATGTTTGCATTATGTAGAAGAATTCTGTTACAACAAACACTTTCTGCATAATCAAGAAGATTAGTCATTACCAGGATGTCATCCCATTTAGGAAATACATTATAGAAATTAATAAATGCTATAAAATGATCTAATTTATATTTATCAATTTATTTAATTTCTTAATTTTTATAAATTATTGGTAACTTTATTTTTAATTCATGCTGCCTATATATAGGCATATGATTATTTAAGTGCATAATTTTCAATTTTGTTTATTAAGAAGGGACCCAGAAATCTTGGTAATTCTTGGATCTACTAAACAAAAATAAATAAGAAACTCCATAATAAATGACATATTGTATTTACACCAAATTTTAAAGGGACAAACCATAAAATGGACCAGGCATGAGAAAGTATATTGAGAAAACTTGAGTTTAGTTAAACTCCTAACAATTAGCATGTCATTCTTGAAAAGCAGAAAAATATGAATATTTGTCATGTAAAATAAATATCTATATTTTGGGAAATGTGTTTCCATAGAGTCACTAAAAGAAACACTGCTGAGTTGAAGCTTAAAAAAAAAATAGCAGAATCAAATGAGCCAGATTGTTGTTCTTTAAAATTGTCTTATTTTCAGTAGAGGAGAGTTAAAAACTAATATAAAGAAATATAGAAAAAAAAGAAAAAGAATAAAGTGGTAGAAATGACTATGGAATATAACAATTTTAGAGGAAAAACACATGGATGAAAATAGCATATCAAGTTAAAGTCAAACATTTGAAGACCTCTATGTTTTTATGAATACTATTCACATTTTTTTATTATACTTTAAGTTCTAGGGTACATATGCACAATGTGTGGGTTTGTTACATATGTATACATGCTCCATGTTGGTGTGCTGCACCCATTAACTCGTCATTTTCATTAGGCATATCTCCTAATGCTAACCCTCCCCACTCCTCCCACCCCACAACAGGCCCCCGGTGTGTGATGTTCCCCATCCTATGTCCAAGTGTTCTCGGTGTTCAATTCCCACCTATGAGTGAGAACATGCGATGTTTGGTTTTCTGTCCTCGCGATAGTTTGCTCAGAATGATGGTTTATTGTGTTTTGCTTAGTAATATTATTTTCACCTGCTAATATTAATTATTGTAAATGTTTTAAATAAATTTAACAACCGACAGATAAATTTCTCCATTTCACTTTTATTGTATACAATATAGAGCGGTATACTGTAACTACTTGTTATTGCCTTGCAAAACCTGATTATTAAATGTTCAGGTATTGTGAGTAATAACGGCCATAAAAATTGGCTTGGAAATTGAAAAATCATGCAAATTGTTTTGGAGCTCCCCTGCCCCAAGAGCTGTTTATTTACTATTATGTAACAGCTCACTGCTGATTATATGGTATTTTAAAATAATTTTTCTAAGAGATATAGATAGATATGTGCATGCATGTATACTTCATAGCACATTGCTATAGAAATAAGGATAACACATCAGTTCATATACGTTGAAAGAGTAATCAGATTATTTATTCATTTAATATTTGAACTTCAATCTTTGTAGATCAAGTTAAGCATGCTAAACATAGCTCTTATTCAGAATTATCTACTGTTTCTTAAATAATATTTGAAATTAAATTTATGTTTTAAATGGATTCAAAAACAAATTAAGAAATCGGGGCTTAGAGCAAGAAACTCAGTCATCATATAAATTTATCCATCTATTAAAATTACTCTAATATTATTTTTTCTGCTTAAGTGGTTTGAAATTTCTGTCAGTTTCTAACATACTGTACAATTATTTTCTTTCTAATGCACCTGCATATTTTACTCTACAAAATGCATGGATTACTTTTTATTAAAGATATTCTGTTTTTATATTCCTATTATAAATGTTATGGGCATACCTATTTCATTTTTTATCTTTCAAACAATAAGCACTTACATTATTTGCTATCATTGTATAAATAGTCTTTACTGAGAGTTTGTGCAAAGTTAAAGTCTTGTATAAGAGTACACTCCTAATTAGTGACGAAATAATCTGTCTTATTTATCAAAAGAATACTGTAGTTTTTTTTCTAAAGCAATTAATGTATTTGGTGTTCCTAGTTTCTTAGAAATGGGTGCTAACACTGCATTTTTTAGAAAGTGTATAAATAAAATTATTTGATCTTTAAAAACCAAGTGGCTGAAACTGTACAGATTTTAGTCAGTACTAATCATACAGTTAATATTTAAAATATATTAACTACAAAATGTATTTCTATCAGAAGTAAATTTATTATAGGTAAATGGATTATTCTTCTATTTAAATCCTTGTCAGTTAAAATTTATATGTCTTATCTTTTTTTCAGCAAGTATGTATACCGTTTTCATTAGTAGAATTTATTTCTTACAATTTAGAGGTTGCTCTGAAGATATTGTATGCAAAAAAAACTTACACAATTTTTTTTGTTATTCTACTGATAGCAAGAAACTCAGTCATCATATAAATAAGTTTAATAGATTGATCATATAAATCTATTAAATTATAAATTCATATATCCATTGCACTTACTGAAATAAACCAAAAATAGTTGATTCAGATGTGGGTCAAGGAGTACATCAACTGATGTTGATCGAATATCCAAAATCTGTAAGTTCTGGGATCTAATATATAGCAAGGTGACTAGAGGTAACAATACTGTGTGTTATACTTAAAATGTGTCAATAGAATAGATTCTAAGTTATCACACACATAAAAAAGGTATTTATCTTAGGTAATAGAAATGTTAATTATATTGATTGTGATGGTTATTTCCCAATGAATAGGTATAGCAAATCATCAAGTTGTACACCTGAAATATCTACAATAATGATTTGATATATCTTATTATTATTTATTTTTACAACAGATAAATTGTTTTAGTAAGAAAATAAAATCTGTATACTTAATCAAATACATAAATGTCTACATAGACTGGCTATCATATATAATGAGGGAGAAGAAGCAAATATCTTTGCCTAGTATATTAGTTCATTTTAACACTGCTGATAAAGACATACCCAAAACTGGGAACAAAAAGAGGTTTAATTGGACTTACAGTTCCACATGGCTTGGGGGGCCTCAGAATCATGGCAGAAGACAAAAGGCACTTCTTACATGGTGGCAGCAAAAGAAAAATGAGGAAGAAGCAAAAGTGGAGACCCCTGATAAACCCATCAGATCTCGTGAGACTTGTTCACTATCATGAGAATAGCATGGGAAAGACTAGCCCCCATGACTCAATTACCTCCCCCCGGGTTTCCTCCCATAACACATGGGAATTCTGGGAGATACAATTCAAGTTGCGATTTCATTGGGGACAATAAAAATTTCACTGGGGACAATGAAAAATATAGTTTGACAAAGTCAAACTATATTACCTGGTATCTGCTCATCATTTCTTTTTCTTTGTATACATTTGGGAAATGTATTAATTTTAATTTTCCCCTGGGAAAGAAAGTAAAGTATATATGTCTACCTTCTTGCCTATAACTCAATCTCGGATATATAAAATGTATAGAGTCATGTAGTTAGCAGAATTTCTGATCCTGGTAAAACCATATTTCATTTCTCAAACTTGTATCAATTTTATAGATGTGGAAGGTCAGTTCAGTGTCCTCTAAAAGGTTCACCGACAGGTCCCAAATTCACAGGTATTTAGTTTCATCTTTAAATAATTTATCCCTTGTAATTTATTCCAATTTTCACTAGCTTCAATGTCGTAGATTTCTCTCAATTTCATAGATTTTGTAAATCCACTTTTAATTTCTACCTTTTAAATGACATATTTTCAACATTTAATAGCTTAGTCAATCATCCTTGACTCTTTAATTGATGCTTTTAATAGTGAAGGACTCTCATTCAGCCCGGGTGATTTCCTGTTTAACACAACAATTAACTTCCATTGGATTTCAAAAGAGCAATAGGTGTTACTCACAATTACAAGGAATTTCATCTTTCTAGATAAAAGGTGAAAATATTTTTTACATGGTAAATTATTCATTCACTTATTGTGCTGTAATAAAGTTTGTCCTTAGTGGTTGGTGCATGCTTAGGAAACTGATAAACTAAATCCTCAATGTTTATAATCTATGTGTGACAGGTAGGTTCTTACCTGTAGAATCTGTATGCATTTTAAAAATTAATCTGTTCTTGTAAACTTTTAATAAAGAGTCTTTTTCATACTTCGACTTCTAAAGTTGGTGCAACTCACCTCTGACCTAGTGCTTTGCCTCCATGAACATCACAATGATGGTTAATTGTATGGCACAGCCTGGAAAAGGAAGAAAAGCAAACATAGCAGTTGTATTTTTCTATTTTAGGGTTATTAAAATCTAAAAAAAAAATCTTGTATGTTCATTCTACTGAGCACTTAAGGCTTAGTATAATTTAATAAATTTATTATATGCAGACTTAGTTATATTTAGGAAAGCACTGTTATATGTATTTAGGAAAAAAAGAAGAGGAGGAGAAAAAAGAAAGAGATAGACACAGAAAAAGACTGAGGCAGAGACAGAAAGAATTCAAGATACAAATTATTTCCTCCATTATCCTTGCAGTTTTCATTCAGGATGCTCTAATGACAAAAACTAATGTCAAGCCACATCTCAACAAGGCAATGTTTGGAGAGTCTCACTGAAGGATCATAAGGCAAGGTAAAAATGAATGAATTTGATGAGATGCATTAAATAGATAATTGTCACAGCACGTGGGGATTTTACATCGCCTAGTGGCACAATTGCCAATATGTAGTGTAGGTTTAACAAATAACAGGTCAACTATTTCTGGACTGATATTGTTCTCAAACTACTATATCTGTGAAAGTAAGAAATGTATCAATATTGATTTAATTAATATTCATTTAAAGCTCACCATATGCTAGGCAGGATGCTATGTGCTAAGCATACAAAGTACCTGTCCTCAAGTAACTTTCATTCTATTGGAAAAAGGAAAAAAAATAGGCTAGAGAGATAATGGCAATAGTTTCATAGGACAATGTGTTACTGAGAAATGAAGGGGAGTCTAAGTTTTTATAACAGATGATTGATGCATTAAGTCAAACTGGATGAGTGAAAATTAGTTGAGCTAAAATAATGAAGAAAGAAAATTTCAGGCAAAGAAAAAATATGTTCCTTATTTTCAAAAAGCCTCAGTTCCGTAATAAGTCATTGCAACATATAAATCATCTTGATTTTTTGATAATTTTATGCTTACTATTTTTGTACATTGACAGGTAAAACGATCTGTGTGAATATTGCTGTTGTATGTGTCTTTATGCATTTTGTTTCAAAGGTAACATTATAAATCAGCATAATTTATACTTTCTATTTTCTACCAAATTGCAAATATTTCTCTGACAAGAATTTCAAATATTAAACAGCAGGTGTATATAAGAATGAACAGGCTATTCATTGTATTTTGATACACTTGGCTCTATTGACAAAGATAACTGCTATATGATCTTCTCAAATTTGAAAGTTAGTGGGAACAGGGAAGGATAATGTCAGCTTACATGCAGCTAACATTTATTGATATAGATTAAAACTGATTTATATATGTACATTTCATCTAGATGTACTGTTTTAAATTCTTGTTCAAAAATGTTTTCAGGAGTATTTAATCTTGGAATAATGTGATCTAGTTTGATAATGTTTAGGGTAAGGTATTTTTGGGTTACTAGATTAGAAATAAATATACAGTTCAGTGACAAATTTATCTTGGAGAATGTTTCAGATTTACTTCTTTATTAAAAGATATTAGGAGTTAATTTATGCTTCTAATGACTGGCATTAAAAATGTATGAGCCAATTAGCAATCTTCTCCAATTCTAATACAGTAGTAACTTTGAAAGCATCATACTGGTAAATATTGGCCTGGTTTTTTGTAAAGGGATTCTGTGTAAAATATTTTAAATATTTGAGCTTTGCATGCACTTGGCCTGCTGATGTTGGCTTTTCAGGGCTTTCTCATCTACTTGACACTTTGAAAACAAATACCCTCTGCTTCTCCTCTCATTTGAATGAGACTAGGCCTAGTAAAGCCAAATTGTGAATCACTAGGAACCAAAAAACTGACAGCAATAGTTGGTCCTAATAGCACACTCGTTCTCATCATATCTTCTCCCTTGAGGAAAAGAGATGGCTACAGGGGCCAGATTTTTATTTATATATTTATATATTTATTTATCCGGTGCTTCCTAAATTATATACTGTAGTTTGAAGAGCATGGGTGTTATGTGTGTCCTTTTTAAGTTGTTCTTAAAAAAAGAGTGAAGGAAAGGAAGTATCTGACTTATTCCCAGTGCTGAAAAGGGAAGAGCCTGTTCAAAGATGTGCACCCAGTTTACAAAAAAGCCATGGAACCATGTTCCAGGGAAGTCAAGACTCAGTCTACATCCCTATCAGATTAGATCCCCATCATTGGAAATTGGGAGACTGTTGGTGCATATATATCACTAAGTGGGGTTTCCATCTTTATAAAAAAGCTATTTATGTATTGTTGTTGTTTTTTCATTTCCAGTTGTTCGGGCTATATTATGTAGATTTTGATTAACATTTGATTCATTTTGAGCCACAGAAGCCAGAAGAGCGAAGGTGCAGATTATTAGTTGATGTGATGGGCAATCCTTGATTCAATGGTATTTTACTAATAATGACTAAGTTTCATCCAAAAAAAAAAAAAAAAAAAAAAAAACCCCAGGAAATCCTAATAGCCTGTGAAATAAAATGAATGTATTGACTCATAACTCTTAGGTTCAAGGGTGCTGAGGACTCCCTTTCTCTCTCCCTCCCTCTCTCTCTCCCTCTCTCACTTTCATTCTCTTCATTTTACTCTCCTTCTTGCTCTTGTGTTTTTCCTCTATCTTTACCTTATTTCTACTTAAGCCTCTTTATCCCTTACTGTGTGGAGGACTTCTTTACTCTGGAGGTAATGTGATCTTTGGAAAAAGGCTGTCTACAATTTTCAGAAATGTTGCCCAGTAGGAAAATCGTTTTTCAGCCGGTTCCATATTTTAAAAATCCAGAGAAGAAATATGACTGCCTTAACCGCCTGTTGGTCTAAACACTACTGTCAGAAGATGACTGCATGTGAATAATTTGCTCAGAATGTCAGCAAATTTGGTAGAGAATTATAGTTATTATGTCTATTGAATCATATGGTTGAGTGTGGATAAACAGATCTCCAAAAGAAGTGAAGATACTGTACAGTGCAGACCAAAAAGTAATACAATACAAATACAGTAAAGCTGCAGTCACCCAGTACATCCATATAAACTCATTCTCATAATGTGATCTAGAAAAATGCAAAAATACCATGCAACTATCCACCGACAACCAAAGTTCTAAGTCCCATGCCCTTTTTTATGCAACTAAAATCCCAAGACATTTGAATGTTAGTAAATATTCTCCCTCCACACACTGCTGTTTTTATTTTAAATTGACGATTTATAATTGTATAACTTTATAGGACAAAAAGTAATGGTATTATTTATTAATGCAATGTAACATAATTAAATCAAGATAGTTAACATATCCATTACCTCAAATATGTAACATTTTTGGTGGTAAGAATATTTGAAATTTACTATCTTCACAATTTTGAAATGTACAATCCTCTATTATTTTGTTTTGTTTTTTGGTTTTGAGATGGAGTCTTGCTCTGCTGCCCAGGTTGGAGTGCAGTGGCACGATCTTGGCTCACTGCAACTCCTCCACCTCCCAGGTTAAAATGATTCTCCTGCCTCAGCCTTCCAAGTAGCTAGGACTACAGGTGTGCACCACCACGCCTGGCTAATTTTTGTATTTTTAGTAGAGACGGGGTTTTACCATATTGGTCAGGCAGGTCTCGAGCTCCTGACCTCAGGCAATCCACCCACATCGGCCTCCCAAAGTGCTGGGATTACAGGCTTGAGCCACGACACCCAGCCCTCTTTTATTAATTATATTCACTGTGCTGTGCAAAAGACCTAAAATAATATTCCTCCTCTCTGAGATTTTGTACCGTTTTGCCATCATCGTCATATTTCCCCTGCCCTCAGGCTCTGTAATCACCATTCTACTCTCTGCTTCTATGAGTTTGATTATTTTAGATTTTACATATAACTAAGACCACGTGGTATTTGTCTTTCTGTGCCTGGCTTATTTCACTTATAATAATGCTCTCCAATTTCATTAATGCTGTTGCAAATGACTTTTTTTATTTGAAGCTAAATAGTATTCTATTGTGTGTATATGTGTGTTTGTGTGTGTATGTATGGATACACATACACCACATTTTCTTTATCTATTCATCTGTTGATGGCATCTAAGTTGATTCTGTGATGGCCATTGTGAACAATGCTGCAATAAATATGGGAGCACAGACATCTCTTCTACAAATTAATTTCATAACTTTTGGATAACTACCCAGAAGTGGGACTGCTAAAAAATATGGTAATTCTATATTTTTTTCAGAAACCTACACACAATTTTTCATATGGCTGCACTAATTCACATTGCCACCAAAAGCATACAAGGGTTCCCTTTCTCCTTATTGTTGTTGGCACTTATTATCTTTAGTCTTTTTGATAATAGTCATTCTTACAGCTATGAGATATCTCATTGTGATTTTAATTTTAATTTCCCTAATGATTGTCAATGTCAAGCTTTTTTTCACATTTCCTTTGGCCATTTGTATGTTATCTTTTAAGAAATATCTATTCAGGTTATTTGCTCATTTTTAATGGTTTTTTAAAATTTTCTTGCTATTGAGTTGTTTGAGCTTCTAATATATTGTTAATATTAATCCCTTATTTGATGTATAGTTGCAAATACTTTCTCCCAATGTGTGAGTTGTCTCTGCACACTGCACTGTTAATTGTTTTTATGCAGAAACATTTTGTTCGATGTAAAACCATTTATCTAATTTTGATTTTATTGCCTGCACTTAGGAGTCAAATTCAAAAAATCATTGACCAAACCAATGTCCTGTAGTTTTACTCCTTTATTTTCTTCTAGTAGTTTTACAGATTTAGTATTAAGTCTTTAATCCATTTTTGAGTTGATTTTACATATGGTGTGTGATAAGGGTCCAATTGTATTCTTCTGCATGTGGATATACAGGTTTTCCAACACCATTTATTAAGTGACTATCCTTTTTCCGTTAGGTATTCTTGGCACCTTTATTGAAAATCAATTGACCATACATGTGTGGATTTATTTCTAGGTTCTATATTCTTTTCCTTTGGTTGATTTTTTTTTAAATCTGTACCATGCTGTTCTAATTACTGCATGATTTGTGAGTAGATTCAGTTAGCATTCCTCAACATAAGAATAAACAATATGGCAGCCATGCGCAGTGGCTCACGCCTGTAATCCCAGCACTTTCGGAGGCCGAGGCGGGAGGATCACGAGGTCAGGAAATCGAGACCATCCTGGCTAACATGGTGAAACCCTGTCTCTACTAAAAATACAAAAAATTAGCTGGGCATGGTGGCGGGCGCCTGTAGTCCCAGCTACTCAGGAGGCTGAGGCAGGAGAATGGCGTGAACCCAGGAGGCGGAGCTTGCAGTGGGCCAAGATCGAGCCACTGCACTCCAGCCTGGCCGACAGAGCGAGACTCCGTCTCAAAATAAAAAAAAAAATAAAAAAAAAAAGAATAAACAGTATGGCTACATGACAAATTTGCAACTCCAGCACACCGAATATAGAGTGAAAATGAAAAACTGTTTAAGATAAGGAAACAAGAGGCAATACACCCTAAGTTAAGAACAACAACAAGAAAAAGCAGTCCGTTTTATCAGTTAGTAGGTCATAGTGAATGACAGTAGGTCATTTATGTTCTTCATAATCAAATGTCATCTTTCATCACACTGAGTGTTTATCTCTCATTTCTTAATTTCATTAAACATTATTTTTGAATTGAAAGACAAAATTGCGTATGTTTATTGTGTACAGCATGATGTTTCCAAGTAGCTATGCATTATGGAATGGCTAAACCTAGTGAATTCACATATAAATTAGCTCACACAGTTTTTTTGTGGGAACAACTTAAAATTGTATTATTCTCAAGAATACAATATATTGTTATAACTATAGTCACTATGTTTTACGACTGATCTCTTGAACTGAACAGATTAACGCTTCCATGTTTATTAATACATTTTCCCCAATAGCCAAGATATGGAATGAATCTAAGTGTCCATCAGTGAATGAATGGATAAAGAAAATGTGATATGTATATACAATGGAGTACTTACTATTCAGCCTTAAAAAAATAAGGCAATTCTGTTGTGACAACATAGATGAAACTGTAGGACATTATGTTAGGTGAAATAAGTCAGGCACAGAAAGATAAATACTGCATGAACTCACCTATATCTGGAATCTAAAAAAAAAAAAAGTTGATCATATAGCACTAGCGAGTGGAATGGTGATTACTAGGGGGCAGGGGAGTTAGGTGGTGGAATGGGAATTGTTGTCCTCATTTCTGGACAACTGAGAGATCCTCTGTGTTCATCACAGTTCTTGTCCATCTCTAAAAGGGAAGTCCTTTTTTAGTGTTTGTGGAGAACTAGGTAAGTTATTGGTGTAAAAAGTAATCATAGACTAGATTACCAGACTTGGGATTTTCTTACATAATACCCTCCCCATAAAACACAATAAACCTCAATTTGATTTGATTTCTAGGTTCTATCTTTGATAGTAGAAAATGCCAGAAATTTTTTCAAGTCCTTTGAATATGAAGATTATTCCTGCTATTTTTGTATCTCTGCCTTTCTTGCAGCACCCAGTTTCACAGATTCTCTCTTGTAAGCTGTTTCACATAAATGTAAGTCAATAATTTGGTGGGCAGAATTTATATTTCTTGTGTGAAAGCTCTGTATTTATAGTTGGCATTTTATAGTAGAAGAAAGTACTGCATGTCTTGGGTAGGGGTATATGGAAAGAAACAATAGGGAGGAACTTGGTGTTTCAGACGTTGTCTATTTTTTTGGTTCCTTCAAAGTCTCATTTTTATCTTCATTTGTTAGTTCTATTTCTGTACCTAATACTTTTAATCTCCATAAAACAGAAGACTCCAAAACAAGCCTTTGAAATGAAATAAAGCCCTTGACTGTGGTCGCTGAATGGGTTTGGATCACTGGTCTCAAGCAGAGTATCTCACTCCACCAACTCAAACTGTCTTACCTTTTCTGTAAGACAATGCTGAGGATTGTAAGGTTGCCTAAATACTCCATATTTTATCATATTTCAACGTGGGTTTTAAATTGCTAGCTGGGTAGACAGCTAAGTCCAGAGACGGAGTAGGTAATGACTTAACTAGAGGCTTCTCTTTTACATACAAAAATCGGCTTCTTAGCCAGAAATACGAGATTGTCACTGCTCTCTTCCTCAGATGGCAGAAGCATATTTCTAATTTTTCACTTGAAACAAAACTTGTAAATGTACCACTTTTCTGTTAGTCAATATTCCTGGAGTAGCAAGTGAAAAGAAAGAGAATTCAAGCTACCCTATGCCAGAAATAGGATATACTGTCCCCTAAATTGTAAGAAGTCCATGACTGGTTTTAGGCATGACAAGGTTCAAGGATTCAAGATATGGCAACTGGGTTTGTAACTTTTTCTCTCTCAGCCTCCTTGCTTCGTTCTTTCTAAGTTTCTACTTCTCCTCCTGCACACAGTTTCTCTCCATGTATTAAGGAAGCTGGCCTTTGCTAGTCCTTAACTGGGTAGAGTTCCCAAAATAATGAGATTATTGGACATTCCAAAGTATGTATTCACTATAAGTACTTAATGGAATGAACTGAAAGACCACAATAAAATTTTCATAACACAAATTCTCATATTGCACAATGAGTTTCTTCTGTACACCACATTTTTTTCTTTGTATAATGAATGCTACCTAGAAATCTTTTACATAGCAGATATTTAAAAATAAATTAAATACTTTAAGTGACTGGAGGTTTTTGCTAAATAGATAATTAGGGCATACTTACTAATAAATTACATTTTTGAGCAGTAAATAAATCTCCAAATTAATTTTTCTAAGTTAATAAAAACAAAGTATAAAATGGTATTTTAAACCATCTTATACTATGGGTATTTTATCAAATTATACCTTCATCAAATAGGTAAAGCATTATATACTATAGGTATTTTTTTCAAATACTAGATATACGCATTTTTCAAACTCCCCCAAATTATGGCAAGTAAAATTAGGAGGAGAAAAAAAGCACTTCAAGTATTTATTGATAGAGAACATTAACATAAGCACTTTATGCTTGAAAACAGGCCCTTAAACCTATCTTGAAGATAAACTTATATTAAGAAATTGCATTAATGTTGGCTTTTTGAATGTTATATTTCTGATTTCAGTTAGAAGAGACCAAAAAATCCACAGTATTCAGTTTCAACACATACTTACCACACGGAAAAATTGTTAAATATTCTCAATAGTCACAAGTTGTTTACAGAAATCATTATTTTCTAAATATGGAAAATGATTTTTCTCAATGTTAGAGCATCCACATATGACTATAGTCTTAGGAATGACTATATAGAGAAAGAGTGGTTATTTGGCAAAATGTCCCTACAGAATAGATACCCCGGCATTTACAGCTGAATCCAAATGTTCAACAGATGGCAAGCAGAATATGTTGCAGCTGGAGCTAAAATATACTTTTTAGAGGAAAAATGTATATGTTGGAGAGAAAGTGATAACGCAAAAGAATATTAACAAGATACCTTGAAACAATAGTGAAAAAAGGTCAGTCTAAGTCATATTATTAAAGTTTCATGCTGAGAAAAAATAATGGGACTCTGCTGGACTAATTTCAGCTTTAATTTATGACATGACCTTTGGGCTAAAATATGACATTATAATAAAGATGTGTCTTTACTGTAAGCTAGATTTAGCTCTGTAGTAACAGTAACTTGTTTCATAATAAATCTGTAAGAATATTTTACTTTAATGTATGCATTGATAAAAACCCAAGCCATGAAGACATACTATTTCCATTCATCTATTCTGTAATACTGCTGCATGTAAAATTAGATTCATATTTTTTGGGAAAAAATGATTTGCTACAAATTTTAAATACTTCAGCAACTCACAAATATTACCAGAGCTTATGCAAATTATTTGCTGAAGATTAGCACTCTATTCCCATATTTATGTTATGACTTTCATTGCCTATAAGGGATTTCTTGAATATGATTTTTATATTCTTATTCTCCCAGTGTTCATACCAACATTTTTGTTGTTAAATTTTCCAAGTAATAAACTTACCTCTATTTTATCAAAGGAATAAGTCAACATCTTTAATATCACCACTACCATAGCAAGTCAAACTTGTAACACAATTATGATGGCCAACATGATTAGTAGCCAAATGGTAAACTGTGTAAAGTAGTTTCCAAATTTTACCAATCTATGAGGACTTCATCTCCTTATCTTTACTTTGAATTGTTTATTAATATATGCATACTAACATTGTTAAAATCGTGCCTTCAAGTTGAACATAATCAAAGCTAATATAACAATTTTTGGTTACTAGACCATATTAAAGGAAGTCAGGAATAAAATTGATCTATTCACTTCTAGACTCCATTTTCCTGAAAATCCATAGATATGTGTGTAGCAAAGTAAGACAGTTATGGGGTTACAATGACCAAGGCAAAACTTTATAACAATTGTGATGTTAAGTTACAGTTAAGCGAATAATTGAAGTAAATTTTTTCATTATATTCAGCATGGTACAAACTAGTAACACTTTTGTTAAGTTGAATTTAATCCATTCAGCCTCCTAATATCTCAATGTCTTCAGGCATGACATACCATCATTTCAACTGTACTCTAGTGATCACAGAGGCAAACTCTGGCACAGTGTGGGAGAGGACTACACAAAGGTATGAAAAACAGGAAGTGAGGCCTCTAGGCCTCTTACCAGCGTGGGAACATTCCTAGTGTTTCTCCTTACTTTCCCTAGGTGAACTATTATTACTATTTTGTAGTGTATTCTTTAGTGTAATTACTTGGTCAATGGAAGGATTTCTCATTTCACTACCCCATTAAACATATAATAATTGTTGTTAGTTTTAAATAATGTGGTGTTTTATATTTAACATCTCTTACTACAAAAAGTCAAACAGTCTGGAATTTCCATGTTACTTTGTTGTTTTTGGTATTTTTGATTTTTTTTTCATTTTAAGCCTTATCCTGCTGCCAACATTCTAACTTCCCACTTACCCAAGTATATTGAATTTGAGGGGTATTGTGTGTTGGTGGTTGTTGTTGTTGTTGTTTTCTGAAAAGCAGCCAAGAAAGTTACATTAAGGGGTACAGTAAAGATATGGCCATAAGTTATTTACTCGCTTTTGTGCATTCAAGGAGGTCATTTTTCTTCATTTATTTGACAAAACCTGGGGTACCACGAAAGGAACAAAATTGTTTCAACTGCATTTTGATATTGTGCATTAGAGTTTTATCCAAGCTTTAAATATAAAATCTGTAACCATTTCTGTAAATAGCCAAATAGTAAATATTTAGGACTTTGCTGGCCTAGCCGTCTCTATCATAGTTATTCAACCCTGCTATGCAGCAAAAATCAGCCACACCAAAACAGTGAAGGTGACTATGTTCTAATACAACTTATTTTAAAAAAATACAGACGGTGAGAAGGACTTGACCTGTGGGCCATAGTTTGCCAACCCTGCTTTAGATGCTAAAACTTTCACTCACAACTTACTAGTTACATCACTGGCCATATTCTTGATTTAAAATGTACTAAATATTTTCATTTCATTTTGTTTTGTTTCCATGAGTAAGGCAAAGAAATATGTGGAAACAAAATCATACATTTACTTTTTTATTTCTTCTAATATTTACAGAGAGCCTTTAGAGCAAACTAGGAATTGTAGGTAGTGGGGGGTTTCAAGAGTTAAAACACAATAAAGAACAAGTTTCTGCTCTCAAATAGCATTACTTTTCCTTCCTTCCTTCCTTCCTTCCTTCCTTCCTTCCTTCCTTCCTTCCTTCCTTCGTTCCTTCCTTTTTCTCTTTCTTTTCTTTCTTTCTTTCTTTCTTTCTTTCTTTCTTTCTTTCTTTCTTTCTTTCTTCTTTCTTTCTTTCTTTTTTCTTTCTTATTTCTTTCTTTCTTTCGTCTTTCTTTCTTTCTCTCCTTCCTTCCTTCCTTCTTTCTTCTTTTTCTTTTTTTCTTTCTTTTTTTTTTTAGGCAAACTCTCAGGATCTTGCTCTTTGCCCACACTGGAATGCAGTGGCATGATCATGGTTCATTGCAGCCCTTACCACTCAGGTTCAACAGATCCTTCCTATCTCAGCTTCCCTAGTAGCTGGGACTAAAGGTGCATGCCACCATGTCAGACTAACTTTTGCATTTCTTGTAGAGAGGGGATTTCACCATGTTGTCCAGGCTGGTCTCGAACTCCTGGACTCAAGTGATAGACCCACTTTAGTCTACCAAAGTGCTGGGATTACAGGCATAAGCCACCATGCCTGGCCTAAAGTAGCATATTTTCTAACTTTTTTATGCCAGTAGTTATTCGGTGGAAAATCGTGAAGGGCTGAATCACTTACTACCAGTTCAATGTTAGAACTAAAATTGGTGTAAAGCTAATTATATTGCAGTTTACTAAGGATGCAGTATGGCTTTGTTGTTAAAAATATTCCCTATGAAGTATGACTTCCTGTATTAAAATCTTAGCTCTAACATTTGCTAGCTTGTTAAATTAGATAAATTACCTAACTTCATGTGCTTCCATTTCTTTTCCTTAAATTAGAAAATTAGTAGTACCTATCACAGAATAGTGTTATTTGGATTTAATAATAGATACATATACATTATTTAACTCATTTCCTGAAATTTAATAAGCACTAAATAATATAGCTATGATAATCTTAAAAATCTAAGACAATCAAAGCTTTAGTTCTTCAAACAATGGAATACATAAACTCAAAAATTTTTTACTGTGTAAATAAATACTAACCTTTCTAAATAACTATTCCCTGAAATATGGTTATTGAAGTCAGAATAGAAATAGACTGTATCTTTTTCAGCCAGACATTAAGAGGATTCACAATAAGATATGATTCATTTATAGTTTGAAAAATCTAACAAAGTAGCTTTATGTTGATAATTATCTTGGGCATCTTTTATTGACTTTCACCAAAATCCAAATACAGATTACGTTATTTTATACATTAAATTTTGAAATAACATTTCCATGTACTAACATGGCACTGAATTTGGACCTAGATTATAATATATGGGGATTATATTTCAGTTTGAAAAAAATAATGGCTAATCAGTCACTTACAAAGTATGCCCATGTCAGAAAGTCACACATAGTATACACACATGTGTAAAAACACACAAGAAAAGTACCTGGCAGGTGGACAAATACAAACTTTCCCTCTTCTTGCTACAGAAAAGAAAAAACTTATGCCATTTTGAGAGACAGCTGTATATTTAGATGAGATTTTGGATTTTAAGTTGATGCTATAATGGGTTAATACATTTTGGGAATACTGGAATAAGCTGAATAATGCATTTTACACAAAAAAGGGCTAGAGGGCAGACAATTAGAGACTGAAATGTATCTCCAAAATATGTTGAAGTCCTAAACTCCAGTACAAATAAGTGTGATTTTATTTGGAAATAGGGTCTTTTGCAGATATAATCATGTTAAGATAACATTATGCCAGGTTAGGGTGGGCCCTGATCCAATATATCTGGTGTTTTACCAATAAAAGAGCAAGATGTATGGAGAGAAAGAAGACCATGTGACATAGAGGAAAAGATTGGAGTTAATGATGCCACAGGCTAAGGAAAACCAAGGATTGCCAGTAACCACCAGAGGCAAGGAAAAGGAGTCTCTGGAACAGATTCTGCCTCCAAGTGCCCGTGAAGGCGCAGACCCTCTGACATTTTGATTTCAGACTTTTGGACTCTAGAATTCTGATACAATGCATTTTATGTTGTTTTAAGATGTCAAATTAGTAGTACTGGTTTTTTTTTTTATGTCAGCCTTAGGAAACTAATAAAAGTGCACAAACCTTTTTTTCGTGTGTGTGAACATGAACCTTCTTGGGACAATCTCCCATCAAGAACTAAATTTTGAAAAGCACAAAGTTACAATTAGCCCCTGGAATAAAGAATCCAAAAAGTACTAGCCCTTTAATATAAAAATAATCCCAATATTTTTTATTTCCAAATATTTTAGCATATAGTATTATTAAAAGTAAATAATTTAGCAACAATATTACATATTCTAATTATAAATACCAGTAAAAATTATATAACTTACCACTTAAATAATAAAAATATCAACAATGGTTCTGCCAAAATTTTAATTTACTTTAGATTCTGTTAATGGCGATAGATTAAAACTAAGTGGCCAACATAGGAAATACCAGAAAAGAATTATTCTATCAGTATAGAGTTTCTTCAGAACTTATTTGAGCTATGTAATTATGTCTATGCTAAGATGCCATATGCATTAAATTAAATACATGTTAATCGTCTATTTTAATTTATTAGGAGAGTCTATGATTCAGAGGCTTCCAGTTTAGGATCATAATTGCCCCAGGGACTAACTTTCAATAACGATCTAATTTTTCAATGAGAAGAGAATCAATAAATCAATTGGACTTCTATAACATTGTAGGGGACACAAAAGTGGTGACAAAGAAAGTACTGTCTGTGCATTTGGGCAATATACAATGCAACAGATGGTAACATACTTTAGTGGTAAGTGTATAGTGTTTATAATATAAAAGATCTGGGTCAATACCATCACTACCATTTACTTGCTATGAAAGTCTTCTAAAATTCTCATGGCATGGTTTCACCAACAAAGCAAAGAAGATTTTGATATAAGTAGTTCTCACCATTATCTCAAGAACCAAAATATGTAAGATAAAGTATGAAGATGCTTAGTGACAAAATATAAATGCTTTATAACTGAGCTCTAAGTTTGTATACTATTCTTCCTTTTCACCTGAAATTTATGAGAACTTAGTAAATCAAACTATATGTTTATATACTTCTCATGTTACATGATATGATATAAAAAATTATTTATCTATTATTATACCTGCTTTCAAAACCTTAATCCATCAACAGTACCATGAATGCATAAACGATAGTGTATTCACTGAATGTAACACCAGTTGACATTTAGATGAGAAGCAAAAACTACAAGCCAACATATATATATATAGAGAGAGAGAGAGAAATTTATAAACATTATGTTCAGTGAAAGAAGTGACACAAGTGAGTATATACTAAATGATCCCATTTATACAAATATAAATTATTTATATATAATATAAAGGTCAAAACTATATAAAACTAACCTATTACATTAAAAGTCAAGATAGTGGTTGCTTTGTGGGCATTAAAGGGATTTTAGGGTTCTGGTCATTTTCGTTTTTTGTTTTTTTTTTTCACTCCAAGAAGTGAAAGTCATCTTTGTTAAAGTATTCAAATATACAATATACAGAATATTAAAATGGCAAACTGAGGTTGGGAATTAATGCATGAGATGTGCCTATAACATAAATACTTTAAGAAATATATATATATAATATTTCTATATAAATGAACATCATCCTTCATTTAATAAGGCTATTGTTGCTCAAAATGTTTCTGGAACTGCCTTTAGAGCTTATAATAAATGTCCTTTTGAATAGCCTCAGTGGTGGGAGATACTTTTCTTTCAGTGTTTTGCAATAGTCAGTAAAATATTTTTTGTCCACACCTTCTGAATAGAGGTGAGTGGCCAGGCTAGGCTGGAAGAAGATGCACAACTAAAGGAATTAAAGTAACTTTCTCACATAACCAGTAACTGGCTCAGATAGCGGTCACGTCACAGAACAAAATTTAAAGTTGCAAGCCTAACCTTGGAAATAAAAGTAATTAATCAAATTGTCTTTAACATGACTTCAAATATTTCTTTCTAGTATATTTGTGAAAACACTAATTTCACAAGGCAGCCTCTATTTAATTTTCTTTGGTAAAGCAGTCACCAAGCATTTGCTTTTTGAAGAAAGAAGCTGCATCAAAATTGTAATTCCAATGGATTTTATAAAACTGCTGTCGTACAATGCAAAACATTATCTCTGTTACTCCACTCAAAGTGGACAGGATTTAAGCATTGTGCTTCCAACGTGTTGGTATTTTTGCAACACCACACTGAAAGATGATTTTCCTCTTCTGAACAAGAATAGGATCTACCTGATCAAGTACCACCACAACAGTGGTGGTATTATCTGATGAAAACCTATTCCTAAAGATTTGGGTCCGCATTTTCATTTCTTGATCTGAATACTATTTACACAGTGATTGATTGCTCTCATTACTCTGTGAAAATTAATTGAACTATACACTTAATATTTGAGCACATTGTTTTTTGTATATTAAGCTTTAATAAGAAGCTGACATGGAACATGAACTCTATAATTTTGTAGTATTTTTAGAAAATAAACAGCTGAGTAAATAGTAAAAAAGAATGCTATAAAAAGATGTGTTAAGTACATTTCAACGTGGTGTTAATTGAAATACTTCAAAAGCATGTGAGTCAAACTGTATTATAATGTATGAAATATAAATGAGCCCAAGCATTTTAGAATGACCAGTTAATGCCATCTAATTTACTATATATTTCACTTATTTTATTGTTTGTATCCTCACCTTTTCAATAGTATGTGTTCACCACGTCACTTTTGTTCAATCTCATGTATAGAATATCTAGAAAGGTGACTTGCAAATAACAGTCACTTAAAAAGGATCTTTGAATGAATGGATATATCATGTAATAGAAAGAGAACATGTTTGGACTTAGACAAAACTGAGCTTCAGATTCGGTGCAACCAGGTATTAGGTGATCTTGGATAGGTAACTATTCTCTTTTGAGACTAATTTTCTTTATATGCCAAATAGAAATAACAATACTTGACTTTAAGCATTACTATGAGAATTCAATGAAATACTGCTTAGCTACATACTTGGAATATAGGTTTGCTAATTCCTTCTTTTGTACTCATTATCACTAGCAAATTGATTATCATACAAAATTTACAACATTATTATAAGTAGTACATTTTTTGTGTTATAATAAATGATGAACTAATACTATTACTTTCCACAGTTATAATTCACTCTGATTTGCTGAGCTGTGGCTTGCATCAATGATGCAGCATCTTGAAGTTCAGTAATACTTACCACAATTGCTTTCATAAAGACTATAATACACAAATAATACACACATTCACCAGTTTATATTTATGTTTGGAAAATTTCCTCTACGATTTGCTGAGATATGCTTTGCATCAGTGATTCAGCATCTTGAAGGTCAGTAATTCTTACCACAATTGCTTTCAAGACGAATATAACACAAAAATAATATAACACAAAAATAATACATATATTCAACAGAATTGATATTTATGTTTGGAAAATTTCCAAATGGAAACAATTGCTGTAACATTTAAGTTTATTAATGAAATAAATTTACTTTTAATAACTCCAGGGGAATTTTAAGCCACTGTGCAATAATAACTATTCTTCTATTCAGTCCCCCAGACAGAATATAGTATTTTGGTTTATCTAAAATACCTTTGAAGAATACAGGAGTCTACGATACTCAGGGTGAAGGTAATAGTGGACTAAAAAATGTAAAGCATCACACCGGGTCCAGGTTTAAAACTGTAACAGAGAAATCTAATTTATTCTAGAAATTTTAAAAAATTAAAAGGAAAGAATTTTGATACGCTAAAGATAAAAATGATTCATCCATGTGTTGTGCAAAGCATACACTTAAATCTAACTTGTTGGAGATCTATCACAAATGTATTTTAGCCCATGAGAAGCATATGACTCATTGTTTTTATTGAGGAAAAGACAAAGGATATGAAATTATATCAATATTGTGATATAATACTTTGTGTTTCTGAATACCAGGACTAGAAAGATACAGTAACATTGTATTAGTTAAGTAGGACTGCCATAACAGTTTAAGTACCCCAGGCTGGATAGCTTAAACAAAGATTTATTTCCTCACAGTTATAGAGGCTAAAAGTCCAAGATCAAGGTGTCAGCAAAGTTTGTTTCTTTTTCTTGTGAGGCCTTTTCCCTTGACTTAAAGATAACCACCTTCTCACTGTGCCTTCATATCATCTTTCTTCTGTATGTGTTTATGTCTTAAACTCTCCTTATAAGGACACTAGTCATGTTGAACTGGGGCCCAATCCAATTGACTTCATTTAACCTAAGTTACCTCTTTAAAGTTCCTATCTCAAACAAAGTCACATTCTGCTGTACTGGGGGTTAGGACTTTAACAATTGGAGGGACAACTGGTTCAACTCATAACAAACACTATTCTCTTGTTTGTTATTTCACCTTGGATCTTAGTAGTTCACTGTTTACATGGAAGCACTGAAGTGATGGAGATATTGTGATTCATTACTATGGAAGAAGCGTGCCAATATAATAGCATTTGCATTAGTAAACTCACTTTAATGAAAGCAATCAATTGGTATATTCTGCCATTACCTTCCAAAGGTTAAATAAAATCATCATAACCCCATGATCTCCACATGTTTTATAATCTTTGTTCATAATTTTAGAGGAATCATTATCTTGTGAATACATTTTGAGTTAAAAAAAAGTTTGGATTAAATATTTTTATGTTCTATTTTGCTTCATTAAATTCAAATAAAAAAATTTAAGATATTTTTAAATAGCATGCATACTACCCCTTTGAAAGTATTTCTATCTACATGTATCGACTCTTTACTGAAAATTTGCATTTTTAATTATCTAAGTTATTATTCCATTAATGATGATTAATCTTTTAGTTAATGGTAATATTTTAGTTTATATTGTTTATTTTTATGACTTGTTTTTGAAACCTACATTATTTTATCAGATTCAATCTATAGTCTAATCATTCTAAAATGAAAAAGATGTAGGTAGGAATTTTAAAATTTTAATAAGGTGACTTTCATGCATACAATTGTAATTTTTTTAAATCTGATAATGCCACGAGTGATCATATCTCTATTTGTTTATTTTTTTCTTTCAAATTGTATGTTAGGTTTGGGGGTATATGTGAAGGTTTGTTACTGTGCCATGGACTCCCTTATCAAAAAATCTTCAGGTGATTTCCTTGAAAATAGTGACATATCTTATTAAACAAATTATTCTTCCAAAGACTACAGGAATTATTTCTGTCACGTATTGTATAGTTTCTTATAAAACATTTCTAGCACCATCACAAATGTACTCAAATTTGTCCAGGGTACAAGAAACAATAAGCCTAAGTGAGTCACAATAATGATAGAAAAAGTAAATATTGTAATAACTGCAGTGTCCATGAAACTGAATGGACTCCACCTTTCTTAGAATTTCCTAAGTAATTCTTGACTTTTTCAGGAATTGTTCCTTTCTGCTCATCAACTAATCATCTTCCTAGTTAGTTTAAGGAGATTCATTTATACTTTCCTGCTGCAGTCTGTTGAGATGATTCATCCTACCCGATAATTCTGTGCTGAAGCCTCCATTCTTGCCAAAATATGCTAAAGTCACCTATCAGCAGCAGGGACGTTGCTATAAAACCATCAAAGCACGATGCCCTTCAATGTTTTTTTTTTTTTTTTTTTTTTTTTTTTTTTTGCTTCAGTTGCAGGTTGACTCACTCCATGCTCATAAAATGTGTAATGTTCCTCATCCAATACCCTCACTCCTAGAGAAATTCTAAAAGGGAAGATACCTTTCTTCCTGACCCACTTCTACTGCATTGTTTAAAAAGCAGAGCTTCTTGTGCCACCGTTGCCTATGGAAATTTAGTAAAGCAGTCCTTTTAGTATCCATTTGCTATTCCTTCTTGTCCCCAGTGCCCTGGAGTCATACGTGAATTCCATAACACGGGGCTGGGTATTTCTAAGTGGGAGTCCCCATCCTGAACTCAATCACTCTAAGTGACAAGCATCTGCCATATTGCTATTGGACAAAATGTATGTTATTGAATCCCTCTTTCCTTATTTTGAGTTGTCTTTCAGGTATCTCTTAAGTCACAGCACTTACAGAATTGATTTTGCAATTAAATGTTGATAAATTGAATTATCTCAATGATCTGCTCAGAGTTACCATTTGCTTTCGTTTTTTTCTTGACTCTAATTTTTTGAGAACCTTTATGATCTATTTTCATGTGTGTAGGTGATAAACGTATCCCTTGATGTAAGTGTTCTGGGTTGCAATCTTAATCATATCATTATGAGATCAATATATTGGTAAGTTTTTTAATGTATCTATTCCTTAGTTACCTCACCTGTAAATGGAATATGAAAAATAGTGCTGGCTTAATTATAGTAAGTATGATTATGAATAGGATAGTAGTAGAATATTTTAAGGCAATGGCTGGTATATAATAAACACTCAAAAATACTATGTGATACTGTAAGTTATTTTAGGATTAGTCAATTTGGTTGCCCTCCTCTGGCTAATGTCATTCTTCCCTTATACTATTAATAATTAATAGTTAACTCCCAATAACTATTAACACTATCCTCAGTTTTATTTAAGTCTCTCCAAACAGAAGAAACTTAGACATTTATGCTAAAATAATTAAAAATCAAGTCATCTACAACACTTGAGTTTAAGTCGCCACTGCCACAAGATGAACGGTATTTGAACAATTTATGAATATACAGCTAAATTAGTTGATGAAAGGGATAAGAATTCTTAGTTTCCAAGTCCACCATTTGCTTCTTTTGCATGTTATTCTGGTGATGGAAAGATCACAGCTTGATGGGAAGATCAGTCTTTCCTGGGTGTCAGATTTTATGCTTCATTATAAATTTTTTGGTGCTTTTATAGAAAGCTTTAGCTTATCATCTGAATACTCATTTTCAGTTTAATGTTCTTAAAAACTACTGCTCAAGTCAAAGAAGGAAAGGGGGAAAGTCAAAATCTTTTTGTAGTGAGAAAAGATATACAATGATAGGGCAAAATATTTTCTCTATTTTTATATGAAGACTTTTTCTATAGTAAAATGATGAGAATCTAAACCACAAAACATTTCATTATAGGCTTTTGATGTGTACAACATAATTGTGCTTGCTTTTCATTCTGATTAAATTTTTCCTCCTCCACTCATATGGCTTAGTTACATCAATACTAGTATATTGCAAATTTGTGTACTATCACAATGAATTTCTCACCCTTAGAAACTTCTGACAAAAACGAGAGAACTTTTATCTCACAACATCTTTGTACCAAAATATACTTACTTTCTTGAGGCTTTTGCCTTATCCTTATTAACTAAAATATTCCTGATATGTGCACTAAAGAGAAGCAGATTTTGTCGACATTCGATTATCCATGATCTCATTTGACTAAATACCTACAATGTATTTTCCAGTAACCTATTTATTTTCCAAATGGTGTGTCATTTAAACTTTAACTTTTAAATAAAAGTATCTTCTCTCCAACCTTTTAAAATCAACTTTCTATTTTTGAATGCTTTTACATTTATAGGTTAATAGATTTATATATTAATCAGATCAGATTAGCTAGCTTTATGCCAAATGTAAAAGAGGTATAAGGGACATTCTTCCAGTTCTTAGAAATATGTCACTGTCATTAAAATATATAACATGAAGGACAAGCCTGCATTGTTAAAATGGTTATTGATTGAATTTCATAGAATCCTGTTTTTATGTTGCTTAGTTGTAATATCTGTGAATATTATATAATCTTGATCATCAAAACTTATGGAAATAATATTCTTCTGTGAAAATAATATCCTGATCCCAATATCTACACTGAATTAATAAAAAATGTCAGGGAGCATGTTACTACAAAATAAAAGAAAGCCTGCTGTCAAAATATGCTACTAAGACATAAATGACCAGATCATTTTGAAAACCTAACAAAATAACAGTTGCTGTTTAGCAACAACAGAATTTAATTGCATTATATCTTCATATTTAATTGCACAGACTTCATTCGAAAGAGGTGCATTTAAATTCACATACTTTACTTTCATTCACAATACTGTTTATCTTAATTTACCAGTGATGTTTACTGATATGCTTCAGTTATAACAGAAGGTCAAATTGTCCTCCTCAGGGCATTTCAATCTCTGGCAACAATTTTTATTTGCTGATCATAAATGTACCTTAGATTTCTGCATTGTTATTTTATGTAATAATGTCAAGGACAAACATTGTGAAGCATGTCTAATAATATTGAGATCCATTTTCTTCCCTCTACAATTCAGCACCCCATTAAATTGAAAGATAACAGAGCAACTCTTTAGCTTCCTTGGTATAGGGTGTACTAGATTTTCTTCAAAAAGTTTTGGTTTTGTTTTCTAATTTTTCTCAATTCTTTTAAGTTGGAGAACATCTGTGCCCAACTTAAAATGACATATTAGAGAAGGTTCTGGTAGAAGAAAAAAATTCTACCACATCTTTTATGCTATTTTTATTATTACTTCTACTGAAATGATAAAAAAGCATGATAAAGCTGAATGTAAATAATGCAAGAATAAAAGTTGTAGTAAGTTAGAATAGTTAACCTATATCCTATACTCTTGTTGAACATATTCCTTACTATGTAAACTGTTTTTGAAAACTCACTTAGAAAATGTACAATAAGAGCTACCCCTCTGTGCTTAAGGCAAATATGCTCACTACTGTGCTTCTTTGTAACAGATCAGTAAACTATAATCTTCCTGATGAAAAAACCTACGCATTTGCCTGCCCATCTTTGCACCCCATAACAGTCCATCAAAAGTATTTCTTCAATGGATAGGTTAATGGTTACACCAATATAGAATCTTTTAGGAGAATATTTCAATTTCTCATATGTTTTTTATTCTATATGAAGTACATTTTTAATTAAATGGTGGATATTAACCATTTTCTTTCATTTTCCTTGTAAACATGTTCCTCCGACCTAATATTACCATTTAATTTTATTTTTGCTGTTTATTTTGCTTTACAAATTTGTTAAACTTTAAAACATTCAACTCTTTTAGATTTTTATATTTTTAATTTCATAAAAACTTATTTCCCCACATTCCACTTTTAAAATACACAATACTTTTTAATGCATTTTCAAATATTAGTGTTTTATTTGGAATTAGAGGTAAGAACTCAGTGTGAAATTCCCTCAGTTTGAATCTTGGCTCCACTACATACAATGGGGTCTAATTTAAGTTATTCAACCTGTCTACTCTTCAGTTTCCTTAAACATTAAAGGATGATAACAATTTTATAAGTTGTCATGAAGAATAAATCAGCTAATATATGAGGGAACATTGAAGAAAGTCTTGTGTATGGTGATCATTCAATAAATGCCAAATATTATTTTCAGGTTTACATTTGTTATTATTTGATTTATTTTGTTTTATTTTTTAATTTTTATGGGTACATGGGTGTTTAGATTTACAGGGTGCATGAGATATTTTGATAAAGAAATACAATGCATAATTATCACATTAGGGCAAATGGAGTGTTTATCCCTTCAAGGATGTATTATTTCTAAGTACAATACGCAGAAGAGCTCTATGAGTATGTGGATGTCTTAATTGGCTGTCAATTCCTTTCACAAATTTGTTTGATTACTCATCATTTTACCAAATATTTAAAAGGTCTTTCTTAGTGTAAAACCTAAAATCTCATCTATAGATGTTCCTATTTGTACAATCTTGATTTTATCCCATTGATCTATGTGTTTGTTGATATGTCATTTATGTATAGTTTTAATTTTTCCAGGAATATTGAATCTGACACCTAGATGTGCAAGTCATTAGTCATTCCCAAATCTACTTCTTCCTCTCACTCTGTTATCAAATTATATTAATTTTTTAACAATTCTCCTCTAGATAAATTATGGAAATGTTACCAAAATAAGCATGGAAATTTCACCTGAAGTGATGGAATTTGTAAACCAATGGTGAAAAAAGATGTCAACTTTACAACACTGACTCATTTAAGACACAACTATGTCATGTATTTTACTGATTCATGTCTTCTTTTGTGTATTTTAGTACAAAAATTTTTGCTTTCTTAAAATATATTTTGGCTCTTTTGAAAAGAAATATATGCTTTTTTTGCTATTTTAATGTGGTTTATGTTAGGATATTAAATAAATTATATCAATAAATTGAACTTTAAAATAAAAGTAATCTTAATGTCTTGATTGGCTATTAATCAAAATAATGCCACCGTGATAGATATAAACATTGTCCTTAATATGCAGTACATACATATGCATACCTATAAACTTCAGTATTTTTCAAGTGTGTGAGGTACTATGAGGCAAATAAAGTTGTATGACTTACATTTTTACTCAACTAATTGTCAATACATAAGGAACTGACTCATGTATTAGCTTCTGCATAATATGCAAGAACTGCTCATTATTTACTAATTGTTACAGAGAATTCTTTCTTTTCTGGGTAAATATGCCTGCTGGCAGCTATTCCTACTCAACTCACAGTCAATATGCTTCACATCTAGTTATCAACAACTGGATTTAGGCCTAGGCATTTCTAGCCATTCAGAGTGTCATATAACCTGGTCATGAAGATTCAGCACCACTAATATGCAACAAGACCTATATGAGATCACAGAGAGAAGCATTTGTTTTTTCTGTTCTGTACTTCAACCCAAGAGGATGTAGGGAGTAGCTGTTGCAGTCATCTACTTATAAATCATTTAATATTGATAATGCATAAAACATGAAAGAAAGAAGACCTGAAAATTGCATAGACAGAAGTTAGACTACTTTTTAAATTTTAGGCATGTGAGGTGAAGAAATTCCATTTTTAAAAATGGCTTAACCAAAGTGTACAAAAATATATAAGTTCCTTTTGCTTTTCATATGCATTTTGAAGGCATATGTACTTCAGGAGTCTAAAGGGGAGATGCATCACAACTCTATTTTGAATATAGCAAATTTTCAACCTTCTATCAGTGAGAAAGAATTTTAAAGGAAGAAACACAAAAATGATTGAATTTGGGATTTGTATATTTTAGCAGACTGCTTTTAATCTGTATTTTCTTGAATTTAATTCTTGTCTTTATGTTTTACAATTGTACACATTTGGCAAATGAAAATCACTTCTCTATGTCTAAAATAAATGCAAAATCTCCCCTAAATTCTCAAGGTTTATTAAGGTAATTAGGTGTATCAAATCTTACAAATGTCAAAGCTGAAACACAGATTTAGGTTGTTAACTCCTTGTCTACCATAATGAAAACAAAATTTTATTTCAGTGGTTACGAATCAATTAAGAATCAATTCTTAAATAGTACTATTACCATGGTTAAATCATATCCTTGTGTAAATAACTTTACTGGAAGAGAAGTCAAAGCAGTAGAAGGCCACAGGAAGGAATACATGTCTATTCAAAAAGGTTTCCATTGCTTCTGCCATTTTCTTAGTCAAAGGTAAACATTCAAATATATATTTAAGCTAACCAACATAAAAATATGAAAACAATGTCAAAGCAAAAATTGCACTGGAGTAATTTAAATATGAAAGATAAACTTTATTCAAGTCTATTGCTTTGAAACTAGGACTGGAAAATTTTAAGGGCCAAAAAAATTAAGAGCCGAAAGGGATAGATCATAAGCCATTTCTGCTAATTGGCTTTACCCACAGAAAAAGTAAAATTTCTCAAAGCTTCATGACAAGAGGTAGTTTTCTAACTTTCAACAAGGAGCCTTTCACAGTTAGGCTCCTACTCTCCCACAGAAATTTGGGAATAGGGACTCTATATTCCTTGATAATTACATTTCTAAGGGATGAATTCAAAATTCCTAGGAAAAGAGATTTTTGTAAACTGGAAAGATTTAAAAAAATATTTACACCTCACAATAAAAGAGAATGAATTGACAATGACAAGTTATCTATATTAGGTGCTCTAAGGAAAGAACGATGAAGGGCCTAGAGTCAGAAAGAAGCCTGTCTTCTAAAGTTTAGTCAAACTGAGGGACATTAGGATTTCTTGCAAATATCTGACTGCTTTCACAAGCATCTCAGAAACACAATTTAGAACAATTTGTTCTACTCTGGACAAAATTGCTTCTAGCTATGTTTCCAAATTTACGACAATATATGGAGTCTTGCAGGAGAGTATGACTGCCTTTTTTATTGGAGAAGATATTAAATGTCTTAGCAAGTATACTAGGCAATTAGTTATTACTGTAAAAAGTTCAAATTGATTCTGTTTTGAATTTTGATTCTGTCACTTACCAATACACAAGCTTAGAAAAATTACCATAGATATCTAGACCTTAATTTCTTCAGTAAAAATGCCTAATTCTTAGGGTTGTGGCTAGGATTACATTCAATAAAATTTGGGCAGTGATTACTATATTGCAAAAGTACAATATATTTTAACTATTTTTTTTTTACTTCAAAAACAACTTGTTAATTTTCCAAAGTGTTGACACTGGTAAGCATGAGAAATCTGTATTGTGTATGAATAAAGTCAATGTACTCCAGATACTCAAACTCTAGCTGCTTCCAAAATCACCATAAGTAAAATTGACTTCTCTATATGCAGCTAGTGAAAATATTTTCATCTTCAGTTTTCCAAAAAAAGAAGGGTAAACTACTCTGCTTTTAAATATGGAACTCATCACATATTGGTTGGTTTCTTTAAAAAGATATTTACTAAGAGATTATATCTCAGAACTTAAAAGCCCTCTAATAAAATACATTTGTTGTTACAGCTCTGCTGTAACAGAGCTGTGCTCTGTTTTCTTGTGCCCACCTGGGTAAATAAAAGAGGTCCTACTTATAATAAATTTATAGCCTATTATAGTGAATCATGACCATAGTTGCATTATTAGGATGACCTAAAAAGTAATTTCCAGTAATTTCCAAACCAGAATCTTATCATAAAAAAATGTATATGATATTCATATTGTTTGAAAACATCCTGAGCCCAGGGCTGAGAACTATTGATGTAGTAGTGTATGGGCTCAGAAACAACAGTAAAATAAATAAATAAATACATGCCTGTTCTGTTTACACTAAAAATATATAACTATTCAATATCAAGACAACATTAGTACATATTTGCAAACTAGAATTTGGTTAATTAAAATGTAGAATGTGTAACTAATAAAAGATAAGAAATCAACTATTTCACATTTAATAATTGTTGTCACATTTATTTGAGATTATATAGAATGATACTTTAGAAAATTCTTTTTATTTCAGGTTTAGACATTCTGTATATTTTGAAACATGACACAGAAAGTAGGTCTGCTCTGGCCATTTGATAAAATGTCAAAAGCAACATGGGATTACTTCTTTGCTCATTTAAACTTTGATTATATTTAAGAGGCCTATTCATGGAACACTTCAGAACACATTCTCTTCACATTCTTCCATTTAAATATTTACCTGCAATGCTCAGATTTACCCCTAGCCCTAAAGCATCATAGGACATTTAATAAGTCATAGCTACTAATAACAATGTTTGAAACTATAATTAAAATAATGACTGGAATAACATACAGAGGAAAGAAATATAAGCACATATTGATCATTTTAAATTGATATGCCAATGATGAGACATTACTGTCATCATAAATTTCCACACTTTCAAAATTAATCATTGACTTTGGTTGTGCTCCAGATATTCCAGGGAAGTTAATGTCCTAAATAATTTTATTTGATTTTGTAATAAAAGCATTTCAATGTTACTTAATTCCTTATTCCCAAAACACCTGCATTACTGATCATTTTAGAACTAAGAATTCATAAAAGTAGGCAATATATTTTATACAGTTAATTTAATTTAAATCAAATTCTATGACTATATCTTTAAAAGATGTTTTGAAATTGTATCTTTGATTTTATTGAAGTTACTTAGGAAAGTCAGAGGGCCTTGTACTATAAGTTCTTTGTGTCTCTCTTTGAATAAGGATACTGCATAACCAAATAAACTCAGTGAAGTGTATAGGATCATATTATCTAATGCTGTTTGTGATGCTTTAACACACGCTTCCTGAGAGCCAAAGAAAAATGTGTCCTCATTGTAGGAGTAATAAACACAGGCAATTACAAATAATTATGGAGATTAAGTTCCAATTAAGGCTGAATTTCAATAATATCCCCATCCACAAATCTTTTCATGTTTTTAGTGACGTGAAAGAAGATCAAGGTAACTCAAGGTATTAATCCCTACTAAGGTTAAAGATGTTTGATTAGGGAGTTCTGCATTTATTCCAGTATTCTAGCAGCGTGACATGTTCAAGAACATATTTCCATTTGCACTTGGATTTGTGCAGTTTTCTCTAGAAGCATTTAAGATCCAAGAAGGAGTTTTTATAGCCCCAAACTACATTTACCACTTGGAAATATGCAAAAGAATCAGTTGTCCATCCGGTTATATCTATAAAGGGATATTTTAAATGTCAATTGCAATATTGCCTACAAAACGTTAGATTATTTCCTGCCTAAGCCTAATATCATCCTTTTGGACCACCAATAAAAGCTTTCACATTTATATTATTGATAAATAGAACAACAGAAGAACACAATATGACATAAGAAAATGTAATATACGTCATTCCATTAAGAAGAAAAGAAAATGAAATTATTTCTTTAAAAAAAACCAGAAAGCTAAACATGACTGCTAATTCCATGGTAAATTCATTGCTGGAAATATTAAAATTATACAATGAACTTTGGGAGGCCGAGGCAGGCAGATCAAGAGGTCAGGAGATCGAGACAATCCTGGCTAACACAGTGAAACACCCCGTCTCTACTAAAAATACAAAAAATTAGCCAGGCATAGTGACACGCACCTCTAGTCCCAGCTACTCGAGAGGCTGAGGCAGGAGAATCGCTTGAACCCGGGAGGCAGAGGTTGCAATAAGCCAAGATCGCACCACCACACTCCAGCCTGGCAACAGAGCAAGACTCCTTCTCAAAAAAAAAAAAATTATACAATGAGTTACATCTTCTAATCTAAGTATTTTAAGTATTCACTTCCTATTCCTCTCTTTATTTGTATAAACACTGTTATGGTCATTATATATATTATTTTTCTAAATCAACTTTTTGAATATGTACTATGTTTGGCACTGTGCTAAATTATTCTGCATGCCTCTATATTAAATAACTCCTACAATTATCATCTTCATACAGATGAGGAAACACTGGCTTACAGAGTTTAAGTAACTTGATTGCTATAACAGCTAGTAAGTCACTGGGTTTTGAAACCATATGATTATCTTGTATGCTTAACAAAGTTCCTTATTCAAAGTAAACAGCCATATTGATTTTAATGTAAATATCTCTACAACTTGATATCACAGTATTCTTCACTGTAGAGAGCAAAAGGGAAAGGGATATACCGTGTCCTTTGTGCACAGGGCCATAAATTCATACCATATTTAGGATGAGTATACTGAAATAACAAGTTGATTGTGATAAATTTTTCTACAGGGCATTCTGTGATCAGATCCAAGAAGAGTTTCTTCAGCCTTGCACTTTGTGGCCAAAGGTCTTTCCCGGTCTGCGTCTTGCAACTATCCAACTCTATTTTTTTTAGTTTTTGTTTCCTTAGAGCTTTTACTCCTCATTACCCACTACATTTCACACACATATTGACATAGCATGTCACCAATAAAACAGAATTGGTATTACAAGATAAAAGACAAAACAAAACAAAAATTAAAATATTTAACTTTTTAAATAAGATACTTGGAAGAAATAACACGAGTGTATTTTTATCTAGAAGAATCCTCCTCTATAGTCTGCTATTATTTAACAAGAATATGGAAGATACATTGTTCCACTTCCTTAAATAATTATGTTTTTTCCCACTGGGAGCATATTAGAAAATATCAGTGGAGGGGGAATTTGTGTTTTCTCCCTTACTAGTGAATTTTTAAATTGTAAAGACACGTAGGTGTTCATCACTCACTACAGATAGTACCAAAAAGAATTAAACATTAAATGGTTGAGAAAAAAATCATTAATGAATGGATATTATGGAATCTGACTAAAACTCAAACAATATAAGGTCAATTATCCTACACTAGACCAGGCTTATATATTTCAAACAACTTTCAGGAATAAATATATTACGTCCAAAAAATAGTGGGATATTACACCAGGATCAATTATCTACTGAATACTAAATTTAACTGGTATGTGAAACAGATAGGTTTCATTCATGATAACATTAATTTTGTTAAACAACTTTTATCGTAAGTTAATCAAAATAAGGGAGAAGTGATATGGTACATTTTGAGAATTTTAAGGTGTGAAAACACATTTATTTTGCTTTTCACAATGAATTGGTAGTGAGAATGGGTATAAAATTATAGGTGGAAAAAAATTCCTCCAGATTTTCATGAAGAATATTCTAATGCTTTATAACTTCCACTGTCCTTGGTTAAAAGATTGATGATATTCTGATTTTTTTGTAATTATAATTCTTTAAATTTACCAGAACCTTGCAGAATCTTGTTTCTTGTCTCAGTATTCTGATGCCCAATTATGTGCTTTAGTATAAATCTATTTTAAATCATTGCATTATGACTCAGTGATGACTTCCTTTCACCTAGAAAATATTGGATGTATTTTGCTGAAACTTTGCTTAATTATCTATGACCCGTTTCCTTGTGTTTACTCTGTTCTCTCACTACGGGGTAAGTCTTACCAAGATCTGAAATGTTTCTGAAACTTTGAAGTCTTTTTTTTTTTACCCCTTTTGAATTTTTGTTCACGTTCTGGGAGAGAGCTGATTTTATTTTTCAAACATTCTACTGAAATTTCTACTTTGTGTTTCATATGTTTTTTTTTTCCAGAACTCTGAATGCTGTATTAGAGAGTTATTCAAAATTTATTTATATTTATGGATGTAATAATGACAAACCTTTTCTTGGTCTTTACTTTGTTACTTATTTACATTATTACCTTGTTTTGGCCACTAAGAATCAGTATTTACATTGAGAATGAGCTTAAGGAGGATCTGAAGATAAACTTTTCAAAATTAAAAATATATTTATTATGTGAATATAATATTTTGACCATCCCTGATTGATTTGGCCATGAATTTATAAAAACTCAATTGAATAAAATAAATCTGTGCTCAAATTCTGGCTATGCTATTTAGCACCTGTGTGAATTTTGCCAAGTTAGTTTATATTTCTAGAAAAAACTATACTTATCTATAAAGGAAGAAAATCCTGATAATCCTATAATAATCAGGGAAATTTAATGAAATAACACTTATAACTTATTATCAACTGCCTGAAATAAAATAAAAGTCATTGTTGTTTTGTTCCCTATCACAATGAAATTATAAAATAAAGGGAGAAAACCAATAATGAATTCTCATAACTCTAAGTAACCTAATTCAACATTTTTACTTCTTACATATTTGCCACGTGTATCACACTGGCTTTATATAAGTATTAACTAAAAAGAAAAATCTAAATTTTCATAATAGTTTAAAAATGAATACAACACTGTTTTGGTTATCAATAAAATACAAGTTAATTGATAAATATGTAATATATAAAAACATAAAAATATAAACATATATAAACATAAATATTATATTTAAAATACTATACTATAACCATCATGAGGTACCTGTAGTAATTATGAAACTATTTTCTAAAAGTTAAATTTCTGAATATGTGGAATATAAATTTAGAGATCTGTATTCCAAGAGCTGTTGCTATTTTGCCTATCATAAATTTTAGGTTGTGATATATGGTATTACCACAAGCAGATGTGATACTGCCTATAACTTAACCCATGCTGGATATTATAAAAATCTAAATTGTTTTCCAATCAATATGATAAACAAAAAAATGGAATAGAATGGATCAGAACACTATTTTTATTTTTATTTTATTTTTTTGAGATGGAGTTTCTCTCTGTTGCCCAGTCTGGAATGCAGTGGCACAATCTCGGCTCAATGCAACCTCCGCCTCCCTGGTTTGAGCGATTCTCCTGCCTCAGGCTCCCAAGTAGCTGCACTTACAGGCATCTGCCACAACACTCAGCTATTTTTTTTTTTTTAGTAGAGACGGGTTTTTGCCATGTTGGTCAGGTTGGTCTCAAACTCCTGACCTCAAATGATCCACCCGCCTCAGCCTCCCAAAGAAAATATACACATTGTCCATTTGCAAAAATTTTTAGAATTACTTCTTTGTATTTTGTATGTTAATAAAATAATATCACTCATAAAATTGCAAATATCTTCCATTTTTATCTTTAGTAGAATTTATTGTGGCACTTAAACACAAACATATGCAAACATAATTTTTGAAATATAAAAATATATTTGTTTTGTACATAGCAATAACTAGAACACATAGAAACTGACTGCTTGTCTTAAGAAACAGAAATCTTCCACCAGTATGGAACCCTTCTTTGTTTATCTTTAATAACAACTTTTGCCTTTTATCCAGAAGTAAATAATATGTTAAATTTTGCCTTCATTCATCATCATCTGTAGAGTTTTTACACATGTAAGTGAATGAATAACTTGGTTAGTTTTGCCTATTTTGTACTCTATACCCCTAGAAGGCTGCTGTATGCACTCTGTAATTTGCTTTTTATTTCTAAGGTACATCAACTTTGATATGTTTAGCTGTAGATCAGTCATTTTTTCATGTCTAAGTCACATTTTATTGAATGAATATGCTCATATTTATTAATGTGATTACCATGTTCATATTAATTTCTCATTATGTTTTACAACATTTCTTTGTTATAGAAACAGTGACTGCTATAAAACATTCTTGAGAATATTCTTTAATCCTAGCAGAAACTTTTGTCTGTGGTATATAAGTAATGTTGAGATTATGGCGTTATACATACTTTTTCAATTTCCTACATAATGCCAATTTTTTCCAGACAGATTGTAAAGATTTATGAAACTATTAATACTGTATAAATTTTGTAGCTGCTACAGTCTTGCATCTACTCTAATTATCATCAAATATTTTACTTTTTGTCAGACTATGAATTATAAAACATTTTGTTTTGTTTCATTTTCCGGGGTACTAACATATATTTAGCAGTCACTGTGTTTCTAATTGTATTTCATGCCCAAAATACCTTTTGGTCATTTTACTGTTTTCTATTGCTTATTTATTCTTATTTTTAATGTTAAGAGGTCCTTATAGATTCTGGACATTATTATCTTGTTTCATGTTTGGCAAATATCTTCAAGTAAGAGGTCATACTTTTGATCAATTAAAGTTATCCTATTTAAGAAAAAAAAACACTTATTTTTTTAATGGAATTTCATATTTTTAGTCTTTTGTTTGGACACTATGTTAATTAATTTAGAAATCATTCCTACCAAAAGTTGATTAAGTGTATTCTCCTGTATCCTGTGGTAAATCCTTAATGCTTTGCCTTTTACTTTAAATAATAAGTCCATCTGGAGTTGGTTTTCTTGTGTACAATGGGAGGCAGAAATCCAACATCCTTTCTCTTCTATATAAAAATTGGGCTACTTTACAATCATTTTCACCACAGGTCTGCAATATGTACTCTGCTATATTGTAGTTTCCTATGTATGTACTGGCTTATTTCCGAACCATTTCATTCTATGTGTCCACTTGCCTGTCAAAAAAAAATGCCTTAATTATACAATTTTATAAGCTACAATGTTATCTAGTAGGGTTTATCCTATTAAGTTAGTTTTTTCTTCATAAGAATCATTATAAAGATTCTCTAGTAAAATAAGTAGCAAAAATTAGATATTTTTATAATAATTGATTGGATCTTCAGAATTTAGGAAATAATGTCTATATGGAATAGAGTTTCCCTGTTTAAGGTTATGGAATATCTATACTAGTTGAGGTCTTACTTCAAAAATTAAAATATTTTCACAAATTCCTTTTAAACAATTTCAGGTAAAAGCTTGTTATTTCTGATGTTATTTTCTTGCCTCAGTAGAGCAATATTGTATGTTTTTATAATTTTTTATATCCAACAAGGTAAATAAATTCACTTATTAATTCCCACAACTTACTCGTATTTATTTTGTGTTATTTATGTAGTCAATCATATTACCTTTACGATTTCTTCCTCTCTTCAAACCTTTAAAATTCTCTTTTCTAATATTTCTGGCTAAAACCTAGCAAGATTTAAAATAGTAAGTATCAATATTGGATATTCTTCTATGGATTTTGTTGACATTAAATGTTGTAATGTGAATTTTATGTGTTAAGTGAGCTAGGCTCTGGTGCCATTATTTGGTCAAACACCAGTCTAGAGGTTGCTCTGAATGTATTATTAAATGTAATTAATGTACAAATTCATAGACATTTAATATAGCTAATTTCCCTCCAAAATTGGGTGAGCCTCATGCAATCATTTGAACATCTTCATAGAAAAGACTGAGGTCCTTTGAAGAAGGAATTCTTTCTCTTAACTGCAAGATAGTAATTCTGCAACATCAGCTTTTGCTAGAATTTCTAGCCTACTTTCTTGCCCTGCAATTGTCTGAATTGCTGGCCCTCACAATAGCGTGAGTTGATGATGCCTTAAAATAAATATTTTTCTACCTCTAGAAATACATATTGTTGGTTCTGTCTTTCTGGAGTTCACTAATATAGATTCTATGTTTGTGGAATACTGAATATAGTGTTCAAATATAATAATTAATAAAATATATTTTTTAGGTTATCAGTTATTCTTCAGTCTAGATTAATAAAATTTAGTGTTTTTGTATCATTTTTATTTTTATTTAACTCACAAAGTCTGCATGTCTTTGATGTTCTTAAAAACAATAAATTATTTTTTAGTAGTTACATCTGAGGACCATCATCTTTGACTGCATGCTATTACTGTAGAATATTTCATTTTATCATATTAATCATGCAGATCAACTATTAACATTGCTGTTTTATTTAGTCAATATGTTTTACATCGCTCTGTTGATTCTCACATCTATGGTTACCAATTTTTATGATGAAACATTATACTTTAAAAATAAATTTTGATAGAGTAATATAATTTCAACTTCAATTAAAATACAACTTATTAAGATGAGACAGATACAGCAAAAGCAGCACTTAGAGATAAATTTATAGTATTGAATGCATACATGAGACAAGAAGAAAGATCTAAAATCAATCTAAACTTCAACTTTAGTATATAACAAACAAGAGAATAAAAAAGATGGAATCCAAAATAAGTGAAAAAGATAAAAAGGGCCAAAAAATAAATGCAAATTAATATAGAAAATTAGTAGAAAAAAACCAACAAAATCAAACCTGGCTCTTTATAAAGATCTAAAAGGTTGATGAATTGCCAGCCTGAGTAACCTGGAAAAAATGAAATGTAACAAAAAGGACTAATTTTAGAAATGAATAGCCGTCTTTGGGAGGCCGAGGCGGGCGGATCACGAGGTCAGGAGATCGAGACCACGGTGAAACCCCGTCTCTACTAAAAATACAAAAAATTAGCCAGGCGTGGTGGCGGGCGCCTGTAGTCCCAGCTACTCGGAGAGGCTGAGGCAGGAGAATGGCGTGAACCCGGGAGGCGGAGCTTGCAGTGAGCCGAGATTGCGCCACTGCACTCCAGCCTGGGCGACAGAGCGAGACTCCGTCTCAAAAAAAAAAAAAAAAAAAAGAAATGAATAGCCGTTCCTAGTAATCCCATGAGCATTATAATTAACTCTGTGCCCATAAATTTGATGACTTACATAAATTGGAAAAATTCATTGAGAGACACAATCTACCAAAACTCATAAAAGATAAAATAGATCATCTGAGTAGTTCTCTGTGTATTAAGGAGAGTGAAGCAATAATCAATAACTTTCCAAAGCAGAAAGCACAAAACCCTGATGGTTTCACCGATGAATTATACCAATCCTTTAAAAAAGAAATGATAATGACCTTCTGAAATCTCTTTTAGATAGTAGAAACTGATGGCACAGTTTCTGGTTCTTTAAAGTTGGCTTTATGCTAATATCAAAACAAAAGACTTCACAAGAAAGAAAAACTGCAAACTAGTATTTTTCATGACCATAGAGGTAAATATACTCCACAAAATATTAATTAGCAGATTAACTCCAATAATATATAAAATAAATCCCATCATGGTCTATTGGGATTTATTACAGCTATATAAGAATGTTTCAAGATCCCAAAATTATTTAATGTAATCTATCACATCAACAAGCTAAAGAAAAAAATATAGAATTATTTTAAAGATACATACAAAAATATTTTACAAAATCCCACACTCATTTATTATTTAAATAAAACCTCTCAGCAAACTAGGTATAGAGGGGAACTTCTCAACTTGATAAATACATCTTCACAAAAGCTACAGCTGACATCATACTCAATGATGAGAAAGTAAATAATATTGTCACCCTAAGACCAGGAACAAGGCACAGACAGCCACATGCAAAATAATAATAATAATCTAGACAAAGATATACCTTTCACAAAAAGTAAGTAAAAATCTATCATAAACTAAAGGTAAAATGCAAAACTATACAACTTCTAAAAAATAAGCCAGAAGAAAATGTAGGTGACTGAGTTTGGTGATGACTTTCTAGATACAACACCAAGAGTATGATCCATTAAAGAAAAACATGAATGTTGGACTTTATAAAATTTTAAAAATTTGTGCGTTGAAAAAGAGTCAGGAGAATAAAGAGACAAATTACCAACTGGGAGACAATATTTGCAAAGCTCATATCTGATAAAGGATTGACATCCAAATATACTAAAAACTCTTGGAACAATAAGTAAACAAATAACTCATTGAAAAATGGGCTAAAATGGGTTCACTTTAGATGACATAAACAGACACTTCATCAAAGAAGACAAGCAGATGGCAAAATAGCATATAAAAAGATATTCAATATCATATGAAGCTAGAGAATTGCAAATTAAAATAACAATGAGATACTATTACATACCTTTTAGAATAGTAAAATCTCAAACACTGGCAACACCCAACATGGGCAAGGATATGGAGCAACAGGAACAATTATTCATTGCAAATGAGAATGCAAAACACTACAGCCACTTTCTAAAAACAGTTCGGCAGTTCCTTGCAAAGTTGATAGTAAGCTTAACATCATAACATCCTGCAACTGCACTTGTTGGTGTTTACCAAAATTAGTTTAAAATTTTGTCCACATGAAAACCTACACACAAATGCTTACAGCAACTTTATAATTTCAAGTAATTATATGCAATCAGGATATCCTTCAATAGATGAATGCATAACCAAACTGTGGTGCATTCAAACAATAAAATATTATTCAGAGATAAGAAAAAAGTGCCATATCCAGTTATGAAAAATGAATAGTAAGAATAGGAGAAACCTTAAATATATATCACTAAGTGAAATAGGCCAGTCTGAAAAGTGTACATACTGTATGTTTTTGACTGTATAACATTCTGGAAAAGGCAGTAAGTATTATAGAGAGAATAAAAAGATTAATGGTTGTCAAGATGTTATGAAGGAAAGATGAACAGGGGAATAAATATGGATTACAGCATACTTTTTAGGGCAGGAAACTATTCTGTTTGATATTATAATGACAGACGTATGAATTTATTCATTTGTCAAAACTAATTGGACTGTATAAAACAGAGTGCTTGCACTTGTTAACTATTACCTTGGTAAATAACAATGTATAAATATTGGTTTATCAGTTTTACCAAAAGTACCACATTAATGCAAAATGTGGATATTTGCAAAAATGTGTGTGAAGGATTCAGGGATATATGGAAACTCTGTACTTCACAGTTTTTCTATAAAATAAAACTACAAATAAATCTACCAATTAAGAAAAAAATCATGCAGAATCATTGGTTACTTTGTGCCAGAAACTAAAATAGAATACCTACTGATTCACAAAATGAAATGATGTGGCATAGTCTTGATACATATATCAGTTCAGGAAATTTGCTTAAATTCTTTCAATTGCTACGTAATACTTCCTAATAAGGAACACAGTCTTAAATTAGCACGATATTGACCCTGTCAATCTCTTCAGATCCCTCATCTCACTTCCCCACTCCTTCTCATTAGCCATGCTTCCCATAAAAATGTTTTCTTTACAATTTAGAATAATATAATAATTTTATTTTAAACCACCATTTTTATTTGTGAATACAATCTCATCACTTTTGTACAAACATATAGTTTTGTACTATAGTATTTTAAAGGATTTTACTTTATATATATGCCAAAATTATGTTATCAAACATTAATTTGTACAGATTTATTATGTAGATAACTCCTCAACATTCCAGGTAATGTTTCAATCTTGGGATACATTTGTGAAGAAAACAGAATCCTTCCTGGAACATACATTCTAGGAGACAAAAACTTAAAAAATGCATATAATGACTTTAAAAACACATTAAATTATGAGTGATAATATAGTCATTACCAAATATAATTTATAAATTGTGTTATGTAATAATATATCATAATACATGGGATGTATATATATATATATACACACATAATTATCATAGTATTACATACAGTGATATATAATTATATATAGTTACATACATATTGTGTATGTGTGTGTATATATAATATTCTAATATATTATAATGTGGTATGCAATATTAGACAATTTATATATGTGCCCTGTGTGTGTGTGTGTGTGTTTGTGGGTAATAACAACCATAATGTTACATTAACATAACGTGTTTTTAAAGCCTCGGATCTTGTGAGCTTTAAACATTGCCTAGGATGAAGAGGATTTGTCCTGATAGAAAATGTGAATAAATAAATTAATGTGAGAATAAATTTTGGCATATCCATACAAGAAAATGATATGCAATAAATAAAGCATAGGATACAACTGAAAACTGATATATAAAACTAATAAGTGACATGTGACATTATAGGTAATATAGAATATATATTATAATAATCATAGTAACACCTGTAATTTAATGTCATATATTAAACCAATCACCACCTTTGGATCTCTAGGTTGTTTCCTGTATTCTCACTAATAAAAAAATACCTTGTCATGCATATGCTTCCTGAGAACACTTTAAACATTTTTTGTCTTAGAATTCATTTTTAAAAATTAAAAGATATGTATGATTTCAAGACATTCCATATGTAAGCTACATGCAATCAGGATGGTAAATGGTAAACTTCAGGATATGAAAGAGTAACTACTACCTTAAAGCAACTCATGAATGAATGAATAATCAATTTCATAATGTTAGTATCTCATTATATTATAGATGAATAACCTGAAGTCCAGAAAAATTAGTAGTTTCTCTAGGTCATAGCAATGATAGACAATGGAATCTGACTGGTAGACATTTTATCACTGTACTTATTTAATTTGCTTATGATGGCAGTCATAGTCATATAAATTATATTTGAAAAATTCTTTTTGTAACCTCCAATATCAAATAAAAACAATACTGACAAATGTTAACAGGTATTAGCAAACACCTGTTAACAAAAATTGAGATTTAATCATAATAAAACAATGTGACATTTTTCAAAGTATGTTTTACAAAATGTGGTTCCCCATATTATTAATAAGAATTATACAAAATAAGTGATTCAGAGTTTCTGTTATTAATAGCTAGGGAAATACATGGTGGAACAAAATAATCAAATTTCTTAATGGTTAGTATTATCAGAATTTTTAAAGTGACATGTACTTTTTAAGTTCTTTGAAAAGAAACATGCCAATATTATTTATTTTAGAGGCCCTCACGAAACTACTTTTTTTTCTTCCCAACTTTTAAGTTCAGGGGTACATGTGCCGGACGTGCAGATTTGATATATAGACAGACGTGTATCACAGTGGTTTGCTGTACAAATCATCCCATCACCTAGGTATGAAACCAATCCATCCATTAGCTATTCTTCCTGATGCTCTCCCTCCTGGTACTCCTCACCCCCCAGTAGGCCCCAATGTGTGTTGTTCCCCACCATGTGTCCATGTGTTCTCATCATTCAGCTCTCATTGTAAGTGAGAACATGCAGTGTTTGGTTTTCTGTTTGTTTGCTGAGGATAATGGCTCCAGCTCCATCCATGTTCCTGCATGATCTCATTCCTTGTCATGGTTGTATAGTACTCCATGGTGTATGTGTACATTTTCTTAATTAGTCTTTCATTGATGGGCTTTTGGGTTGATTCCATGTCTTTGCTATTGTGAACAGTGCTGCAATGAACATACGCATGCGTGTATCTTTATAATAGATTGTTTTACAAAACTATTTCTTAATAATAAAATGCACAGTGTAAAATATCACCATAAAATTAGCTCTAAATACATAAAAATTATATTTTATCAATGTAAAGCTAGTTTTAAATACATAGGAATTATTACATTTTGAAATAAGAAACACAATTATTAAACCTAAAGAAATAATAAACTATTATGCTTTGAAAAAAAAGAAAGCAAAACAACTCTGACTAAAATCACACAGGAAGAGACTGGATAACCATTCATTCACTTAATGAACCTTTAAGGGAGAACATACAGAATAGGTTATCATAATTTAGAGAGGAAAGACAGCCCAAGCCCTGAAGAATTCGTAGCCTGATCAGGCATATCGGTAGGCATCGTAGCTGATAAATGGCTCCTAACACTGCAAAAGTTATTCTGAGTTCAGAGAAGCAGACACTAACTTGCTGAGTGATTATAGTTATTATAGATTTTTGTGGAAGTGACAACTAAACTTTGAAATGTGATTTGACCTTTGTGAGTGAAAGAAGCAGGAGATGGAAATTGGGTGCTTAGATCTCTAATACAGAATGAAAACACTTCACCGTATTAACTCCATCCTGGAGACTTAGATACTAAGATTTACTGTCCTTTTTGCTCATTCACTTCTGTAGCAATGAATAACCTCATCACCAAAGAGAAGGCTGTTTGGTTTTTTTTGGTTTGTTTTGCTTTGCTCTATTCCCCTCATATAAGCAAATATCTAACATCTGAAGTAGAACTGAGTTAAATGCAGATGTTCAGGTATCTTGCTGGATTAAAGGTAAACATGGCAATTTATGGTGGTATCTAAGGCTATTTCGAGCGTGTGACTAATTATATTGATTTTGTATTTATGGTAACATCGTTATTAATAGGGTTTAAAGATTAACAGCTTTAGTTTCTTATACATCAGCAAAAAATAATCAGTACTGTTTTGTCTTAAAAATAACAAAATATCACCAGAAACCCAAATTAAAGGTCTTATTAACTATTTCTGTAGAAATATAGCATTCAAGGGTTAACAACTTAACAACATCCTCTGTATTATTCACTTACAAGAACCTCAAAATACATCTATGTATAAAAGATCTTCTACAGGAAGCTATAATTCTGTCCTAACTGCTATGTATGCATTACTTTCAAGACGTCCTAGGTGCAACCTTTCTGCCTGGCCACTTTAAATCTCACAGATGGTTCTGTCAATATGTATTATGAAATTTCCACTTTGGTTCTCTTTTCCTGCTCTTTCACTAAAGTTCAGGAAACACTGATTTGATCAAATACATCAACCACTTTTATTCAATAGTTTTATTTGTAATTCATTTCCATCCATTGTTTGTTATTGTTGCTGTCATTTAGAAGTCTGCCTTTGACAATGACTGCCATTGACCCCACGTATAAAAATTATTAGCAATTATACACAAAACTTAGTAATTTTATACAAATTAAGAGAAATGAATTTTATTATGTGTATTGTAATATTTCTTGGAGTGAGGAAAGTATTGCAGGCATGTTATTGACTTATTGAGGTCATTGGAACAATAGAATAACCACTGAAGAAACTATTATTGTTGCGTTTTATGCAGGGATGGGGCTAAGAGGAGCTTTAAGAACTGAAAAATATTTTATAACGCAGCATGAGGAAAATAGACTTAAGACATTTTAATACATCTTTGATATATCCCTTGCTGCTTAAACTCAGCAACATTTTATTCAGGAGGCGAATTACATTTATAAAGTAAAAAGACCAAATTAAATCTTCACTGGATTAAGATTACTTATTCAGGAAATTACATTTCTGAAATATGTGGCATAGCAGGGAGAAAGGTTTTGTTTGATGTAGACTTTCATTACTAGTCTCAAAATAATATTGAAAAATGCATTCAATAAATTAAATTCTTTTACAAGTCCTTTATTCTTAAATATTCCAAATACAGTATGTGTCTTAGACTAGAAAAGATCTAGAAAATGTTGCATACAATAATCACTGAGTTTGCTTTTTTCACATTACTATTTATTCCTCATCTTGGGGCTTATTTGAAGCCAGAAGGGCAGAGCAGCAGGGTCTCCCAGGCCTGTAGTTACTGCTTCTCATTCTGACAAATCAATATAAAATGTGAGCCTGAAACCTGATATCATGAACCACATTTTCTCATTTTCACAGCAGGAAATAAAGTTATTTCAAAATCCAGGGCACCAGATGCACAAGTGTTTATTGTAACGTAATTTTGCCAGGCAAAATACTGAACTATTATTTTATCATAATACTATGGTTTATAATGGTTGATTCAACATTTCTGTGAGCATATGCTGCAAAGAATAAATCAGCATAAATATACCCTTTTATATACATGCTTATTGACAATACCTGATATTTGAATGCAGGTCAGTCTAGTACAAATTGTAAAAGAGGTAAATATGTGTTTTCAATAGTTAATCTTTAATAGTTTTTTTCTATTTTTATTCACATCTTTTCTGTCCCTTAGGATCCAGTGCTGTTATAGTCTCTAGTCTATCTGTAATTTACTATGTCTGAACCAAGAAATTACTTGCATGAATTTTAACAATATAATCTTATTTTTGGTACAATTTCAATAATAAGAAGGAGATATTTGGCATTGAGTGGTTTCCCATTATCCATACCATCAAACAATGAAGGTGATCACATAAAATGCATATCCCAGTTTCTAAAACTCAGAGTATGATTGCTAAAATCTGAAAACTCAAATATTTTGTATATTTGGTAGGTTAATGGTTATGGCATGTATTTCAAGCCAAAGAGTCATGTCTCTAAATTGGTGCGTCTGTGACATTCTGAAAAGAAGCTGGGTGAATAACATCTTATTGCTCAAATATTTGACAAATTTCAATATCTTTCCCAGAGACAGTGTACTGATATTTTTCATATTGTGTGCAGGCTTTGGAATAACCTTGAGTCTACTATGTTTGTGAATCCCCAGAAATGAACTCTATGACTAGCCCTACACTGGGCCAGAATTGAGAATCATTAAAACTTTCAGACATAGTCGAGCTGAAGAAAAAAATTTTCTTTTAATTCTAAATATGTATCCCAATCCATATTCCTCTACCTGATCTGGAACAAAATGAGTCTAGGTTTCAAGGTTTGAGATAATACTTGCTTATTTTGTGAGAAGGAAATTACCATATCGTATATAGATGCACATATAATTTTAAATACTATCTCCTGCAACAACGACTCTCCTTTTCTTTTTCCAAAACAGTGGCAAGGAATTTTAAGATAAAAAGGTTTTAAAAATAGGGATGAATGTTATGACTATTTTAATGTTATTAAAATTATTTCAGTAACAATATCTTTGACTTGTCAGTCATGTATTTATTTGTATTTATAGTGTGATAGTATGTAAAATCTATAATTTTTCCCAACTATTCTGAAGAATTTAATTATTAATCGCTTTATGTTTATATTTACTTGTATAGAATGCAGAAAACTTTTTTCTCTTTAATGTTATGGAAAAAAGCAGTGTCAAATATACATGAAGGAAATAAATCAACTTGTGACGTTAGGTACCTTATCAGGAAGTACGGCACCAGATGTTTCAAGCATTGTTTGTCAGTTCTACAGAGTGAATAAAGATGAAATTTAATGAAAAGGAAGGATGCTCAGTGAAGAGGAAGAAGAAACTTGAAGTAGCATAATAGGCACTAAATAAAGCACATGATTACTTCTTAGAAATTGAACTAAAGTTCATCATTCAAAGAGCTCTCAACAGTTTAACTCCATTCAGAAGGATGTTTCTGTTGTGTTTCAATCTTGAATACACTGGCATCATTCCTTAGGCAAGGCAGATTTTAGCTCAGTAGGCATTGGAGTTGATCCAGGTAGCTGGCATGAGGCCCTACATAAATACGCATTGAAGAGTACTACATTGCAACGGCATTGTTAAATTAAACTTGACATTCTTAACAAAAAGATTCATTATTTACATACTTTGGGGAAATCTGATTTGTTCCCATAGTGCTCTTTCCTTGGTGTCCTGAGCAGCTGCTATAAAATAAAATCTGTTTCTGCCACCTAAATCTATTACTCATAATTAATACTTATGAAAATACAAATATTTACAAATCGCCATAATTTGGTAGTGAAATTAGTTACATCATTGGCTACATAATTTAAAATCACATTATTATCCAGCTATTAACCATTTGAAAAAAAAATCCATTCCCTTCTATTAGGCTATATTGTGTTTCTCTAGGCCATACTTATTTTTATGTAATAATGATGTCAAGATACCACTAACATTTGCACTTAAATTAACCTGTAGAACATCTGCTTGCACTTCATTCTCTTTAAATTAATTCTGAATAATATTTGAAGTTTCTAAGGAGTTATAGTCCTTGAATTCACATAGTATTGCTTTTAGATGCTCTGTGGTAAATCCAAATCCCTCATCTAGCACACCACAGTGATGCTGACTACAGATACCACCAACAAACAGCCAAGTATGGATAATGATTTAGTTCTGCTGATGTGTGCCTGAATCACTGAGACAAAGACTTTCTTCACAATGAGATGTTCTCTCCCTCAACTAAATATTAGTGGTAAACACCTGCACTACTGCTCATTCTTTTTATAAAATCCAACTTGTTCTCATAGTAATAAAACATAAGATGTGCCTTTCTTTCCTGTCAGTGAAATTCTCCATTACTTTATGCTTACTTCTAATAAGTAAGCATTATATATTACTGTATCTGTGTGTCTATTTTAAGCTAATCTATTAATATTATTGTCTATATAAGTGCATAGTTTTTCCCAACTTGTCACCAGACTCAATTTGAATATTTATCTTATAGAAATAAAAAACATGATTCAAAATTATATTATGTTTAATTGCCAAGGAAAATTAAATTTTTCATGTATAAAGATAGATATAAAATAACAAAAGATACTGAACAAATATGCATATATCAGTAAACAGCCATGTTTGTTATTCAAGAAAAATGTCATCACATTGCTTTTTCATAAGCAAATATATTTAGAAGAGGAAAGACTAAAATATGACACGTTTTTCAATTGTACAAGTATTCACTGTTGATACCACTGAAACTGAAGAACAAAGACATTTAAAGACTATAAATAAGATATCAATCAAAAATCTCTCATAATATTATTTAATAGTAGACAATAACTGAAGGAAGCTGCTTCTATTTTAAGAGGTCCAGAGCAATATGTGAAAGAGATGTCTTCACTAATCTAATTTATGTATAGCAGAAAGTGACATTACCACGGCTTCTATCGATATACTAAGTTCATTACACTTTCATACCATCAGACTTATTTAATATAGGCATGCTACATTTTCTCTAATAGAAGCACAACAATTCAAATAAAATAAATCAATTTACAAATTAACTAGAGAATTGGAAATAAGAAACTAGTAAATTTGGAAGCTTAATTATACACCCCTGAACTCTTTTTCTCCACAAATCCCTGTCTATATGCCAAATTCTGATGAAATTTACAAGCTTCTTCAACATTCAACTGCATATAGCAGAGGAAAAAGCATACTACAAAGAAACAATATTTAAAAAGTAAAATTATAACAGAATATAAAATATGTTGGAAAGAATAAAAGCAAATACATAAATATTCAATTATGCAAATAGAGAGAATTTTGCTATAGAGATACTATAAGAACGTGCTGTATGAAGTTCATAAAAATTACACTTAAAATTTTTGGCAAAGAAGGCAGAAATGAGAGTGTTTGAAAATGTGTATATTAAATCTATCAAACAATATAAATAATAACAATAACAGCAAAAAAGAACTGAGGTCAAAATAATAAATGAGTATGAATGTGTTGGAGGTTTCTTAACATATTACAGGCATAAAGCTTTATGTAACAGACAAAACCGCAGTAAATGCATACGTCTAGAATTACAAAGATTATGCAAATAAGTAAATAATAGTGGAAAATTTTCTTGTATCTCTCCAAGAATTTTTTAAATAAAATTAACAAAACAGAACAAAAAGTTGAGGATTAGAAAAACATAAATTACAAACTTGTGCGTTTATGAGTATAAATTTCTAAGTCTATCCTGTGATGCAATAAGCATTATAATATATACAAACATTCATAAAATTATAAGTAATTTCACTTAAAAGAATAAAAAATAGATTACCTATAAATATATGTGATAAAATATAATGAGAAAACAGGATAATATTTTTAGAGAGTATAAAAGATAATTACAAAGACATAATTACAAGATGAAACCTGAATTTATTTTAAAAACAACTAGAAAAAAAAATGCAATAATACAATCTCTTTGAAAGCAACATAAATTAGAATTAGATCTCTATTAAATGAGGTGATCGGGAAAAAAATGTTTGACTAGAATGGTAAAATATAGCAGAAAATAATTATAAATAAAACATTATTTCAGAAGTAAAGTCAAAACTTGATAGATTACATTGGTGATTCAATACAATGGAGAAAAGTCTTAAAGACGAAAAATAGAAAAATGTAAAAATCAAAAGAAAAAACAAAATACTCTGATAAAAATATATATACAGAATAAAAGCAAAAGAAATTCAAAATATGGAAAAAGGATTATACAGAAATACGCCAAATGAATGAAACAGAACCAATAACAAAATTGATTTTTAACAAAACTTTCTTTTAATTAGGTATGTGACACAGATCTTCATATTTTCTATATACCTTCACAAAACAACCTAAAATGGCTCAACCTGATGTATATTATGGTAAAAGTTTTTGGAATTTTTAGAAACCAGACAAAATATCAAGACACTTAGAAGAAGAATATCAGTGTCATCAGACTTTTGCATCATAATTATTTATACCCCAAAAATTATATTAGTAAATATTTCAAGGGTATAAAATATGACAAATAGTATTGTATACAGCCGTATTCATATATATATATACACACACACACACACACACATATATACATATATATATATGAGGCCCGCCTACATTAGGGAGACAACTTTTACTCAGACAGTCTTTACCAATTCATGTGTTAATCTCAGCCAGAAGCACCCTCACAGACATACCCAGATTAGTGTTTGATCAAATGTCTAGAAACCCTATGGCTCAGTCATGTGGTCACAGAAAATTAATCATCACAATAGCCATACAAGAAAAGAAGAAATACTCATGTTATGAAACTTTCCTCAAGTATCTACTTAAGAACATGCTTTAGACATACAAACAAGCAAAAATTGAAGAAACAACAGGATACTGACTGATGGGGAACATTAAATATATATATAATATATAAATGTATTTAATGTATATTTATTACATATCTGTAAATATATACATTTATATATAAATAAATATATACATATCCCTTTCTTTGTAACATAAAACTAAATTATATTCATTAGGTATAATGTATAGTTTTTAACAGACAAAAACTGGTAATGTTACTTTCAAAAGCTTCAATTCAGGCAGGTCAGATTGCTTATTATCTTACAGCAATTATTTGGAAGCATCTAATTACAAATGAGTTGTTATGGAAAAAGAAGAAAATGAGTTAGAAAAAGTTATTAGCTGATTTTAACATTGTTCTAGTAGGTAAGCAGTAGACAATATTCTTTCTCTAATCCCCCAAAAAGCAGAGTAAGGCCAAGGCAGGTGGATCACAAGGTCAGGCATTCAAGACCAGCCTGGCCAACATAGTGAAACTGCATCTCTACTTAAAATACAAAATTTAGCCGGGTGTGGTGGTGGAAGCCTGTAATCCCAGATACTTGGGAGTCTGAGGCAGGAGAATCACTTGAACCTGGGAGGTAGAGGTTGCAGTGAGCTGAGATTGCACCACTGCACTCCAGCCTGGGTGACAGTGTGACACTCTGTCTCAAAAAAAAAAAAAAAAAGATATTAAGGGTATTGTGTAATATTATTATCACAAAAACAATTAAAACAAAAATAATAACCGTCCTAAATAACAAAATTTGTATTAAAAATTGAGAAAGGATAAAAGACATGATGAAAATGTCTAATGTAAAATATAAAGATGTATCTTAATATGAAGCCGGGCGCAGTGGCTCACGCCTATAATCCCAGCACTTTGGGAGGCCGAGGTGGGCGGATCACGAGGTCAGGAGATCCAGACCATCCTGGCTAACATGGTGAAAACAAGTCTCCACTAAAAATACAAAAAAATTAGCCAGGAGTGGTGGTGGGTGCCTGTAGTCCCAGCTACTTGGGAGGCTGAGGAAGGAGAATGGCATGAACCTGGGAGGCGGAGCTTGCAGTGACCCTAGATCGCGCCACTGCACTCCAGCCTGGGCGACAGAGTGAGAGGAGACTCCATCTCAAAAAACAAAAACAAAAACAAAAACAAAAAAATATGAAATAAGTAAAGCCAAAATATCAATAATATAAATAAATGTACATGAATTTATAAAGAGAAAACATTCAGATTGACTAAAAATGAAAGGTTCAAGACTTTTGGAATAAAAGATACTTATCCCAAGTGAAGGGTGTCAGAAATTTTTTTAAATTAAAAAAAAAATTTACTTCCAAAATACAAACTCAGTATCAAAATACAAACTCGGTATAACCCTTTTTTCCCACTTTTTTAGTTTTATCGTTTTAAAATAAAAACTCAACATAACCCCTTTTTAAAATAAAAACTCATTATAACCCCTTTCTCCCACTTACTGCAACAAAAATTTCAGATCAGACTACAAAAAATAAGTTCCCTGTTGATTATGAAAATTAGATAATACCAAGTGTATTGTGGTGAAACTCAAACTTAGGAAAAGAATCTCATAGATCAGTTTTCCTTTTGAGCTCTGAGAGCAATTCACACTAGTGGAACCCCAGGGAAAGCTTCAGTGAAAGGGAAATCCTGTCTATCTGGCCAGAATAGCCAGAATATAGAGCCTTTAGGGTTGGAGAACGCAGAAAAAAATTCCATGAGGGAGATATCTAAATAAAGAAAAACACTAGTTTTGTGTAGTAACTTATACAAGTCTCATACAAGTCTCAGGCTCACCTCAAGCTATACAAGCACTGGTAGTCTCAAATCAGCAGCACAAAGGTTTAGAAACTGAATTGAGATTTAAATCAACATCCTAGTCTCAAGTCACTGAGTATTTCATATGCATAGCAGACCCAAAAAAGTACAGCAGTTGAGCTTTGAGAATTAAATGGCTATATGAGCCACAGACAAAAGAAATGAGGCAAAGATCTGAACCTACTTTGGCTGACAGTCTGCTAAAATTAAAAAAAAAAAAAAAAAGTAACTCCAAAGGATGGTAACAGACCTAGAGCCTACATAGGGTAACATTCAATTTGCTCAAGACAAAATTTAATTAAAACATGCAAAGACCTGTTAGTATGTAATTAATTACCTTTGGATAAAACAGCAGTGGTGCGTATCCAAATAAGTCCAAGATGTTGACATTACCAAATACTTTAAAGCAGCTATTGAAACTATGTTCAGCATGGTAAAGAATAACACACATGAAATAAACAGAAAGGTAATGTTCATAGAGATTTTTTTAAGTTAAAAAAGCATCTAATAAAATTATAATAGTGAAAAAATCTGAAATACAAAATCAGTGGATCTATACAATACCAAAATGGAGACGATAAAATACAAAATGAACTTAATGGAGTGAACTTGAAAATAAATGAATACATATTATGCATTTGGAGAACAGAGAAAAATATACTGAAAAAAGGAAAACAGATCCTTCAAGATAAGTGGAATTATATCAGAAAGTTTAACAAATGAATCATTGAAGCTTCCAAATTATTTTAGGGGGTAGAAAACAGGAAGATAAAACAATAGAGCAAAAAGTATTTAAAGTTATCATAAACATAGCTCTCCAGAAATTAATGATATAAATGATCAAGAACTCAGCAAATTTCAGATATAATACAATAAAATAAAACAATGCCTAGACATATCATAGTAAAGCTGCTGAATACCGAAGATAAAGAAAAAAATCTTGAAAGCCACTAGAGGAAAATAAAACATTGAATATAGGGAAACAATGATTGCAAGGTTTATCAATTAATCATCAGAAACCATGATTGTCAGAAACTGAAGCACTATCTATAACGTGGTGCTGAAAAAAATGCAAAAAATATCCAATAAGACATTATAAACAAAACATATTAATCAGAAATTTTTCTAAGAATACAGTTTATTCAATAGTAAGAAACTCTAAAACACCCATAATTTTAATTGAAGTATAAAGAAAAATCAATCTCTTCAAAGATGGAGAAAAATAATTTCATAAAATAAGATGCAGATTCAGGTTAAATCTTTAAATGTAATTAGGATAGGTATATAATCTCTATATTTAATAAAATCTTCTGTGTATTACATAATACATATTGTATACCTATATCAATACTTACTTCAGCCCCCAAATCAACATTTTGTGTAATGCACAAACATTTAAAACCTTTGTACTAAAGTCAAAAACAAAACATGCCTACTATTTCTCATGCACTTTACAGCTTTACTGGATATTTAAAATAATGCAATTACAAAAGAGAAAATAAAATATTTAAACAATGAAAAGGATAACATAAGTAAAATGCTTTCTATTTTCATTGTACATAAATATCAGGAAAACTCCAAAGAAATAACTATGAAATTATTAAAATTATCAAGAAATGTGGCAAAAGAACAGATTATAGATTTAACACATGCAAAAAAAAATCCTGCATACAAATACAAAAATATGTATACATATGTAATAATATATAATAGAAGATAAAATCCAATATTTTACAGTAAATAAAGAAATTATATGCTTACTCATAAGCCTGACAGGAAACCTCTAATATATATAGAAAAATCTACAAAATACTAATAAAATATACTGGATTGGACTTGAAGAAATGAAGACACATATGACTGCTTCAACTCTCAACATCTTAGGTGTGTAGGTTCTCCTAGGTACATTTATACATTGAGTGAAGTGCCAAAATGAGAGGCATTAAGTATTTTTATGAAGCTGCTGTAGCTATTTATAAAGTTCATTTCAAAAACAAGTCAAAAAGGAAAGATGGACTTTTTATCAGGTGGTATTAGAATAGTCTTATTTTTAAAATGGAATTATTCTTTCAAATTATATAGCTCAAATGGAACATATATACTATTTAAGTTTTAAAGTATAAGAGGAAATATCAAAAAATCTCTGTATAATATCAAAATAGAAGAAAAAAATATAATCATGTATCAAAACCTAGAAACATATAAATAAAATAGTTAAAAATAAAAAAATTAAAAATAAATAAATACAGGATAAATTGTTTCCATTTAAAAAATTCTATAATGGCATAAGTTCAATTTTCAGAGGGATACTTTAGTCATCTTTGGATAATGCAAGATAACTGACTTTTTGTTAACTTCTCAGTAAAAAATTTTTTAAAAAATCAATTTGTTTTTCTACTTTTCCCAAGTGATCTCTACTCCTGAGTAACCAAAGTGTTAACAGAATTAAACTTTTTTTTATTGAAGTGGTTCAAATACAGTCATGCTTCACTTAATGACAGGATTACAATCTGAAAATACCTTGTTAAGCATTTTTGTCACTGTGTGAATACCATTGAGTGTGCTTACATAAAGCTAGATGATATAGCCTACTACACTTCTAGGCTATGTGATGTACGCTACTGCTCCTAGGTTACATACCTGTACAACATGTTAATGTACTGAATAATGTAACCAATTGTAACACAATAAGTATTTATGTATGTAAACATAGATAAGGTACAGTAAATTGTGGTATAAAAGATAGAAAATGGAAGACCTGTCTAAAGCATGTACCAGGAATGGAGCTTGCAGGACAGGAAGTTGCTCTGGGTGAATCAGGAAGTGGTGAGTGAATGTGAAAGACTGGAAAATTACTGTACACTGCTGTAGACATTATAAACACTGCATACATTGCCTACACTAAATGTATTTTTTTCAAATTTCTTTTTTCACTAATAAATTAATCTTAGCTTACCATAAGTTTTTACTCTATAACTTTTCAGCCATGTCTGGCTAAATTTTTATTTTTATTTTTTTTAAGATGGGGGTCTTACTATGTTTCCCAGGCTGGTCTCAAACTCCTGGCCTCAAGTGGTATCCCGCCTCTGCCTCCGAAGTAACTGAGATCATAGGCACAAGTCACCATGCCTGGATCTCTTTTTATTTTCATTTTTTTAACTTTTTTATTCTTTGGTAATAATCTTACAGTAAAGGGGTCCCGACCCAGACTCCAAAAGAGGGTTCTTGGATCTCACGCAAGAAAGATTCAAGGCAAGATCGCGATGCAAAGTGAAAGCAAGTTTATCAAGAAAGTAAAGGAATAAAATAATGGCTACTCCATAGAGCAGCCCTGAGGGCTGCTGATTGCCCATTTTTATGGTTATTTCTTGATTATATGCAAAACAAGGGGTGAATTATCCATGCCTCCCCTTTTTAGACCATATAGGGTAACTTCCTAACATTGCCATGGCATTTATAAACTCTCATGGCACTGGTGGGAGTGTAGCAGTGAGGATGACCAGAGGTCACCCTTGGTCGCCATTTTGGTTTTGGCCAGCTCCTTTACCTGAACCTGTTTTATCAGCAAGGTCTTTATGACCTGTATGTTGTGCTGACCTCCTATCTCATCCTGTGACTTAGACTGCCTTAACTGTCTGTGAATGCAGCCCAGTAGGTTTCAGCCTCATTTTACCCAGCTCCTGTGTAAGATGGAGTTGCTCTGGTTCACATGCCTCTGACAATAACATCCAGCTTAAAACATGAACAGTTTATAGCTACAGAAAAATATTTTCTTTATATATTTATTCTATGTTTCTATTTTTAATTTTTTCATTTTTATTGTTTACCTTTTAAACATTTTTGTTAAAAATTAAGTCATAAATACACTCATTGTTTACCTAGGCCTACACAGGGTTAGAATCTTCAATACCATTGTCTTCCACCTCCACATCTTATCCCACTGAAAGGTTTTCAGGAGCAATAACACACACATGGAGCTGTCATCTCTTGTGATAACAGCATCTTCTTTCAGGCTACCATCTGAAGGACCTGACTGAGTCTGTTTTCCAATTCAGTTTCTTCTTTTAAAAAGAAGTATGCTCTAAAATACCAATTAAAAGTATAGTATAGTAACTGCACACACTGATATCATAGTTATTATTATTATGTACTGTACATAATAGTATGTGCTATGCTTTTATAAGACTGGTGATGTCTTAGGTTTATTTATACCAGCATCACCAGAAGTATGTGAGTAATGAGTTGAACTCTACCATTAAGACTGCTATAACATCACTGGGCAAATGGAATTTTTCAGCTCCCTTATAACCTTATGTAATCACTGTTGTATATATGGTTTGTCATTCACTAAAATATTTGCATGTGGTACATAACTCTAATTGAAAAAAAAAGGTTAACTTAGAATATTACCGTTTTAAACTCCTAGTGAGTTCAAGAATTTAAGAAATACTCTCCAGTAGCTAACATCAGTATAAAATTATAAGCAGCAAGGTATCATAATATTATACTCTCTTGATGCATACACATAACATTTATGGAATTGTGTTGCCAGGACAAGATTAAATTTGGATCCGATGAACCTTCCAGATCCAACTTCAATTTATGGAAGTACATTAATGGCTACGTCAGATAGCATGTCTTTTAGTTACATGTTTCTAATGACACAAAGATCTATATCTAGGCAGCAGTGGGAGCTGCACATCCCCTAGAGATCCTAAGATTTGACCAGTTGCAGAATTTGTACAGAAGTTTGTCATCATCTTCCTTGAGAGATGGCTGGGTGTGTTTTAAATGTGGGAAGAAAGGTACATATGGATATTTGGAGGTTAAAGAAAAGCACTATGACAGAGAATGTTGGCTAATTTCTTAGTGATAGGAACCCCTAATTTCCTAGTGGACACATGATCACTCAATAGGTAGTACATTATGCAGATTCTTTAGCATTTGTTATGACCATGTCATTAAATTCTGGGCAACAAAGGTATACGTAAAAGTATTGTGTAATTATATGGGAGTAGAGATCTTAACTAGAGAAGTTGCTTTCTTACATTTTCATTTTTTTCCGATATAGTTATGTATAAATGGCTGCAGTTTTAATATCCATTTTGAACTATGACCTTGAAGCCACATTTAGAGGATGGTTAAGCAGGATTTCTTGATTTTATTTACCTTAAAATAATAAATACATCCAGCACAACCATCACACTGAAACTTTTTAAAGATAGTACTAAAATAAAAATATGAAAGATACACCTTATATATAAAATGATTCAAACATCTTATTAGCACATATAACAAAAGATCTAATAATCAGCAGTTCAAATAGAGCTTATTTTAGGAATTCATAAATTCAACATTAGGAAATCTACCGAGTTATATTCAGAAAAATAAGAGGAAAAATATGAATACATTAAAATATGCCGCTTACTACAAATGCAAATATGATACTGCATACTTACAAAATCTTTCTCAACCAAATAAAGTATTAAACAATATGTTGCTAAAACATTTTTATTAAAATAATGTAGCAAACAAGGATGACTTTTGTTTTGAGAATTATTAAAAATTTTAGAGGTTTTGGAACATAAAATACTGAAGAAAACATTATCAACTGGAAAACGAAATGGCACAATTATATTCCATTTAATTGATAATTTGATTGTGTAGCTGAATACAAGGTGATTTTTAATACTTTCTGTGATTGGTAATTTTACCACTAATTCATAAAATAAACATAAAGTTTCAAAAATGACTCTGATCGCTTGCTTTTGCCAGTTATATATAGAAAGTGAATATAATACCAAAATAGCATTTCTATATATTTGTGTACTTTTATATATAAACACATATAATATAGGTATATAATTTACAATAGATATGAAAACTATAAAAAACCATAAAAAGTTTAAAATAGTACACATGACATACAAAAAAATCATATTCTATGTAAGGCATGAATAAATTAAAAGTACCCTCTTCTGAATGAAAAAAACACAGATGTCATAAAATGTCAATCTTTTCCAAACTAATGTACTAATTTATTTAACTGAAATATAAATCTTACTGAGGTTTACTTTTGGATTTTGGAAAAATGAGTTCTATACTAATATGATGAACAAGTATCTGAAATAGTCAAGACTAATGCAATAGCAGAGACTATCTGGGGACAATTTGCCTGCTCAGGTATTACATATTATGACAAATACAGCCCTTTTAAAACACTATGATTTTGACAACATAACAGAGAAGTCTATCAGTAGACTAAACAATCCATTAATATATCCAAGTACGTATGAAAACTTAATACATGACAGAAGTGGCATTTCAATTCAGTTGGAAAATAATGGCTTAACAGTTGGTGCTAGCATATAAAATATTCATTGGATTTAGGAGCCTCCTAAATCCGGGATGACTTCGTCTTGATATCATTAACTAATTACATCTGCAAAAACCCTATTTTCAAATAAGGTCAAATTCACAGGTACTATGGGCTAGTGTTTTAAAATATATTTTGTGGGACAGAATTCAACCTGTAACATTCTGTCTTCTGGCTCCCCAAATTCATGCATTTCTCACACACAAAATATGGATTCACCCAATCCCAACATCCCCTTGAATCTTTACTAAGCATTAAATATAATCTAAAATCTCACCTGAATATAATCATCTGAAAATGTCCCAGACCTCATTATCTAAATCAGTTATGGGTGAGCCCACCATGGAGAAAATTTCTTCTCCATTTGTGGACCTGTAAAAAAGGAAAACAAGTTTTCTGGTTTTTAAATAAAAATGCAATGGTGGAACAGGAATAAGAAAGACATTCTTATTCCCATAGGAAGAAATTTAAAAAAATAAAAGGTTGTCAGTCCTAAGCAAGTCCCTAAGCCAGCAAGACAAGCTGAATCAAGTATCAGTGCCTGAGAATAGTCCATTATGGTTTGATGTCCCTCCCTTTGGGACTGAAGCCAGCAGCCACACCCCCTGGGCACTGCCTTCTCTAACACCTACCTCTCTATGAGTGGCTGTGCCCTCTATGTCATTCTGACTAATCTTTAAATGTTAGGTAGAATGTTAATGGAAATACTAGGGTGTAATATATATTGATTGAGAGTTTTGTCTCAGACATATTGAACAATGAATTTGAAGTATAAAAATATTAAGGAGAAGAAAGTGACTCATGTTTTAATTTGCATTGGCTTTTCCCTTGCAGTCACCTTATGCTTTTCCACATAGGTCTTTCCTGTGTTATTGTCATTATTCTCCTCAATTGTAAATTCTTTCCAACAGTGTCTAAATAAGTTTGAAAGAAAATTTATTTTACTCTCAATGTCTAAATTTTCAGTGCTTGTAATCAAATGAAAATTACTGAATTAGGCAACATTTACTGTGATTTTGTCAAAATCTTTGTCGAAACAATGAGTCTTTGTTATAATTCCTTGTCAAAACAAATGATTAGTGTTCTCCTGATTACATTCTACATTTACCACTGACACTGCAGACTAGCCCTATATAGAAGTTTGGCTCTGAGCTTACTCTCTAACCATATGCTTTGCTCTTGTAAACCTCCTTTTCTGCGGTTTTAGGAGCAGAGTTTGTTACAGGATCCAGTCCCTCATCTTCTCAGCCATTGGATTAGATGTGTTCAATATTTTAGAACACCAGAGACCACAACACTGCTATTCACATGTTTTCAAGAGTTCTTTTGGAAATGCCCACTATTGTCACTCACCAGATTTTTAACCTTTTAAGTAAACATGCTTGATTTAATATTTGAAATTGAATATTTACCCCTTGCTATTAAAGGCATAATAAGTTCTCCCATAGCTGGATCTAATTGTTTCTTTTTCAATAGACAGCATGTTGAAGTTTCTAGCATTTTAAGCCAAATTGATATGGAATACAATACAGAATTATAACCGATATCTTGCCATTTTCCTTTCTGTTGTTTTCCTCACACTATTTCAATGCATCCACTGACTAACAGGAAGCATGATTTAGAAAGGAGAGAAGAAAAAGAGAATTTCTTGCTTCATATAATTTTGACGTTAGAAAAATTACATTAAAGCCCATTATTGTTAGATAAGTTGTCCTGCAATACATTGGTATACAAACACAGTTTTGAGGAACAGCACAAATACGTTTTCCCTAAAATACTTATAATATGTGCCATTGCTCTTATTTTTAATATAGCATTACAATGAACATTAGCTATTCTTATAAAGACATCCCTTTCACTCAAATGCATTCCAGTGCTATTTTGTGAGAGACAGAATGTGTTCTAGTTATGAAAAGTTGTTACTCTCAGTTGATTTAATCTCTGCAACAACCTGTGACCTGGGAAATTCTATTCATTAGGTCCTTTTTTAAAATGACAACTACCATTTTTGCCATGAGTGGGGAATAATGTTAAGAATTTTTGCCTTTTTTTAAATATAAAAACGCTTTGATTTGAAATACATTAGTTGTAAAAGTCTACAGTAAAGAAAAGTATTCACAGTAAAATGTATATAAAGTATTAGAAAAAATTTGACAAATATTTACTGTGGCTCAATCACATGTGAGGCACTCAGCCATTTTAAGTAATGTAAACACAAACACACAACAAAAAGAAAAAAACCTAAAAATTATAAATAGTATTCACAAAGTATAAGAAATGTAATGCTAGTACAAAAAAAAAAGTAAGTCAAATAGCCCTATTATTATCATGGTCTGAAATTATATTCTGTATGATAAAAAATCAGTTCAGTTTTAAAAATAAATCATGTAGTTATATCTTCTTCATAAAAATATGTTTTAAAGTAGCATGAAAATTATTATAAGTTTATATAGGTTTGCATTGGCTGTTTTTTACCACATACATAGTGAAGTCTCTCTACTTCCACATTCATATTACTAAAAATGAATGCATAAATAGAAAGTAAAATATGAAGGTATTTGGACCAGATCAATTAAATAGGCAAGGAAAACTTTATTCAAGACTACTGCAATGGGAAATGAAGGTTTTTTCAACTCCATTGAATAAAAGAAAGAAAATTGTTAAACACTGGGGTAAGCTAGCAGAAAAGTACTGGCGGAAATTAGGGGGATGTTAGTCAATATGATTAGGCCATCTGTGTTTGCTAATTGGTACTTTTTGAAAGTTAGGCTCCTGCCATCCCACAGAGACTGGGAGATAGAGGTGCTATTTTACTAAATGATTACATTTCAAAGGAATGGCTCCCAGGTCCTGGAGAAAGACATTCCTGGCTTGTAGGAAATTTACATTTCAAAGGGCCAAAGAAAGAATTTACAATTGCAAGTTTTCTAAAGCAAATGCTCTCAGAAAAGGAAGGTCAAGGCCTGTAGTCAGAAAGAAACTTTTATAAAATTTAATGAAGTTGAGGGGATCATTAAGGCCATCTTGGTTAGTCATTGAATAGAGTAAGGTATGAAGCTAATAATATCGCAATATAATTTCACTGTTTAGCTCTAAGTTTTGTTTGACCTTGATTATCCTACAGTCAGAACAACCTTATTCTCAGGGTCCTATTTCTATATATTTTTTTAAATTCCAGTCAAAACTTTTCTAGTTAAGACTTTAATGTTTGTTGACAATGTTTTCCTATTAGTATCTTTTTCTTCACTAATTGGTCCAGGTATATTAATTTGGGTTCTAATTTCATAACTATTTTTCTTATTGTTATAATAATCAGTCATGTGAGTCACATATTTTTTAAAAATTATGACTGCTTGAATTTGCATTATTTTAAAAACCAAGTAAACATTGCAAGTGGATGTCCATCTTCAATAATTTTAACACATTAGGAACAAAATACAGAAAGCAAAAGTTTTTGTGACCCAAATCCCTGGTCAGAGATGCAGAATTAGAGAATTTTAATATCTTTATGAAAATCAAGTTTATTCATATAGAAGAGAACTTTGCCTCATTAATTTATTCAACAGCTATTTATCAATAACCTCTTATGTGTCAGTCACTGCTATAATAATGGGTATTTATTTTAGTAGGAATAAAAACCAGGCGAGGCATAAACGAGATAAATAAATAAGTAAATACTCATTTAATAAAATATAATTTATTAGGAAAACATAGCAAGTCCAGTGTTATGCGCTATGGAAAAAGATAATGGAAAGAATGAGAAGGAATATGTTTTGGGAGCCCCCAGCTAAACTGGGATTCTAGTACCACAGCGGCTAGCAGTAAGCAACTCTGTCCTAATAGGAAATAAAGGGGAGCTGGACATTGGTCATTGGTGTTTACAATGTGTCTTTCTTTCATGGGATACTTTTTTTTTTTTTTTCTAAACAGTATCTCTCTCTCGCCTCTCGCCCGGACTGGAATGTAGTGGCCCGATCTCTGCTTACCGCAACCTCTGCCTCTCAGACTCAAGGGATTCTCCCGCCTCAGCCTCCCGAGTAGCTGGGATTACAGGCGCATGCCACCACCGTCCGGCTAATTTTTGTATTTTTAGTAGAGACGGGGTTTCACCATGTTGGCCAGGCTGGTCTTGAACTCCTGACCTCAAATGATCCATCCGCCTCAAACTCCCAAAGTGCTGGGATTACAGGTGTGAGCCACCGTACCTGGCTGGGATACTTCTTTCACCTGGTAGACGGCCTAATGCCTAGCTGTCAAACCTATGACCAACCACCAGTCAGGGATGGGAGTGGTAAGGGAGTATCCGTCACAGGGGGAACATGTTTATACAAATGTCTTATTTAAACTTGTGGTTCTTGTCTGATCAGCGTCCACTTTATGTTTGTCTAACTACTGCCTTGGCATTGGGAGCCTGACCTAGCATTCCCCCAGGCATCCCACGGCAAACCTGCCCTGAGGTAGCCTAGCCCTTGGCTCTTTATGTAGAAAGTACGAAGTCAATACACTACCACAATAGGAAAGGAGGTCAAAGATTTCTACTTACAGAGTCTAGGCAAGGAGGAGATAACGGGTCAGGAGGGTAATTGTTTCCAAGTCAAAGGAGGAAGGAATGACATGTCAGGCAGAAAGAGAGAGCATTACCTAGCAAATAGCAGAGTATATGGTGAATTAGAGTGTGGGTCACTTTAAGTTTGAGGGCAAGTGCCTAAATTGTTCATTTAAAGGAAGCATTGAAAAAGTGGGAACCCAGTCTCCTAGGCCGAGAGATGCCTCTAAATTCTGATATCTGGCTACAGGCTTGAGACATTTACGTGTGTTGTGGCGATGGTTACTCTGTCACGGGTGACTGAGTCCTGCTTCTGGTATGAAAAAATTAAACTTGCATTGAAAGTGGAAGACGAGGCAACATAAAATTGTGAGAAATTACTACCGGGCAGCTGAAAGGAAATATTGATATTTTAAACAGTTTCATGGGAAGATCTTGCTGACAGTTAAAAATTTTATCTGATGGATGGCAGCTCCAGAGAAAAAAGCAACAAGTACAAAAAATCTGAGGTGAGAGACCTAGATCCATAAAAAGAACGTGTGGTGCAGGGTGAGGTGGAGGAGAAGAAAAAAAAAAGGGTATGATGTTCTGATGATAACAGAAAACAGGAATATATAAGCCTGTGTTTGGCATGGGAAAACTTTTGATCTGACTGAGATGAGGCCATGAGGGCAGAGTTTTGACCTGAGATAAAATACATATCAGAAGGAACATTCTGGTGGCTCTGTAGACAGGAAAGTAAGAAATTAGGTAGTGTTTTCACAGTATTTTTTCAATAATTCAGGTGGGAAAGGAGGGTGGTTTTCCCATACTGATTACGGCAGTAGGAAGCGGCAGGATTCTGGATTTGGAACAGAAGATACGAGGTGAGAAAAATTCCAAAATGGCACAAATGATTTGGACTTCTGAATCTAGAAAGAAAGAATTTCTATCTACTGAGATGGGAAAATCTCTGGGAAGAGAAGATTTGAAAGAGGTTTCAGACATATTAGGTTTGGATACCTTATCGAAATCTAATCGGAGACAGTAAGCAGATAGCAGACTATGACTCAAAAGTTTAGGAAAACCCTCCTGGTCGGGGAGACATATTTGGTATTAGTAGCATATACATGATGTTTAAAGCAAATAAAGCATGATTTGTAAGAAATTCCATTTGTCTTCATCTTCACTATCTACCCATTTTTTAGAAAATTTCATAATACTGACATTGATAATACTGATTATCCAAAAGATGATTAGAAATTTTAGTGTTTTAAATCTTTACTTTCATTAAAATAACCGTGCTGTTTATAATTACACTTAAGCTGAAATTATAAAATCTAGACAGGTTAACTAACTGGACTGTGGGTTTCAACAAATAGGAAACTAAATACTGAAACATGTAGTCAGATTACATACCTTGATCTTTCCAAAGCAACCTATAAAACATTTTACTTCATAGCCCCGGCAGGAGAAATAAGCATTTCCTCTATTTATCTATGATTGCATGATAATTATGACACTGCTATTACGATGGTTTTGCTTAAAACTGCTAGAGATTAAGCTTCTTAAATAAAATGTATGTATATCAAAATGTGTGTGTATATATGAGTGTGTGTATATATGTACACATACATATATTCAGTGATCCAGAACAATTTAAATATTGTCTGAGAAAGGAATTTTGATGTATCCAGCTATAATTTGTGATTTTTTTCTATTTATTTTTAGACATTACAGTTTTTACTTTACTTATTTTTAAGCTCAGTTAGATGTATATGCATTTAGGATATTTATGTCCTTTTGAAAATCGTTATTTTATATATATATATATATATCCAGCTTTAAATATGAGAATATTCTGTGTTCTGATGTCACTGTCTGAAATTAAGATAGTTATTTTAGTTTTCTTTTGGTTACTGATATATATATATATGATATATGGCATATATATAATATATAGATATTAAACTCAAATTCATCTTCAAATTATACATTAGCTCATGGACTACAGACATTACTTCCTCTCATAACAACATGATGAGTACTGGCTAGCCAAACTAAATCTAGCCTTACCACCAACTATCAACCTGATTGGAAAACTATTGGCAGTTACAGAATTCTTTTCATGATCTAATTTTATCATTCTAATAGGACTTAATGTACTAATTACAGCCTTATAGACCCTCTATATATAAATAACATAATGAAGAAAATTTGCATATTACATTAATAATATAAGACCACCATTTACACAAGAAAATGCTCTTATATTTATTCAGATTCTACTATTATCACTTAAGCCCCAAATTATCATAGGACCCATATATTGTAAATATAGTTTAAATAAATAAACATTAGATTGTGAATCTAATAATAGAACTTTAGAAACTCCTATTATTATGAGAAAGTATCTAAGAATTGCTAACTCATGTCTCCAAATTAGCAATATGCCTTTGCCAACTTTTATAGAACAGAAGAAAACCATTGGCCTTAGGAGCCAAAAAATTGATGCAATTCCAAATATCACTAATAAATTTATTATTTTCGTCTATCATAATGTCACTGGCCATTTTAATCTAACCAATTGCCATAATTATTAATGTTTACAAAAATACTACTCAGCCACACTACATAAAGCATTCTATATTATAAGCTTTCTTTCTGGTGCCCACAATTTCATCAGATTCTAAGAGTGGCATTTAAATAGAGAGCTGTTATTTTATTTGTATTTATTTTATTTGTTATTTATTTATTGTTATTTTATGTAACTTGTTATCTTATTCAGGACTCTTTTCTTTTCTCTCCTATTTTCCATGTGGATGATGCCCAGGTCCTTCTCCCAACTCTCCTTTAATCTAGCAGCTTTCAGGTAAGAAAGAATGACATGGTTTTTGTAAGTAGGCCAGTTCTGCCTTGTGGGGGAAAACAGTATTTTTCCTTGAGTTATGGGAAGTCTTATTATTATCGCAATCAGAGGTTCTAGAAGGGACATAGAACCAGTGAAAATATGACAAAGAGGCCATTTGTCCTGATTCATTTTGTTTCCTTTAACCCACTCTGTTACTCTAGGAGATACAGATTAACTACCCGTGTCCTAGTGATGGAATATTTTTTACTTCTTACCTCAGCTAGGTCCGGGTTCTTGTCTCCCTGGAAGAAACAGGAAGAGAGACGTCGAAGAGTCAGTGGAGAAGCTCTCAGCAGAGAGAGGGGTCCTGAAAGAAGGTTCCCGGTTGCCCCCTTCACAGTTGAATTCAAGGGCTTTTACATACAAGGCCGACGGGGCTGTTTTCCACAAAGCGCGAATTCCTGGTGGCGCCATCTCAACCCCCAGTAAGCATGCGGGCCGGCCGTTAGTCCGCTGCAGGCATGTTTAGGCAAGTCCCCTGTGCAAGTTCCTGTATTTGCACAAAACATCCGGTGTAAGCGCTTGTGGGGTAGGTCCGAGTGTGTCCGGAATTGGTGGGTTCTTGGTCTCACTGACTTCAAGAATGAAGCCGCGGACACTCGCGGTGAGTGTTACAGTTCTGAAGTCGGCGTGTCTGGAGTTTGTTCCTTCTGATGTTCAGATGTGTTTGGTGTTTCTTCCTCCTGGTGGGTTCGTGGTCTCACTGGCTCAGGAGTGAAGCTGCAGACCTTCGCAGTGAGTGTTACAGCTCTTAAGGCGGTGCGCCTGGAGTTGTTTGTTCCTCCTGATGGGCTCGTGCTCTTGCTGACTTCAGGACTGAAGCTGCAGACCTTCCCGGTGAGTGTTACAGCTCATAAAAGCAGCATGGACCCAAAGAGTGAGCAGTAGCAAGATTTATTGCAAAGAGCAAAAGAACAAAGCTGCCACAGTGTGGAAGGGGACCTGAGCAGGTTGGCACTGCTGGCTCGGGGAGCCTGCTTTTATTCTCTTATCTGGCCCCACCCACATCCTGCTGATTGGTAGAGCGGAGGGGTCTGTTTTGACAGGGCGCTGATTGGTGCGTTTACCATCCCTGAGCTAGACATAAAAGTTCTCCACATCCCCATCAGATCAGTTAGATACAGAGTATCCACACAAAAGTTCTCCAAGGCACCACCAGAGCAGCCAGATACAGAGTGTCGATTGGTGCACTCACAAACCTTGAGCTAGACACAGGGTGCTGACTGGTGTTCACAAACCTCGAGCCAGACACAGGGTGCTGATTGGTATATTTACAATCCCTGAGCTAGACATAAAGGTTCTCCACATCTCCACCAGACTCAGGAGCGCAGCTGGCTTCACCCAGTGGATCCTGCACCAGGGCTGCAGATGGAGCTGCCTGCCAGTCCCGCGCCATGCGCTCACACTCCTCAGCCCTTGGGTGGTTGATGGGACTGGGCGCCGTGGAGCAGGGGGTGGCGCTCGTCGGTGAGGCTCGGGCCGCACAGGAGCCCATGGAGGGGGTGGGAGGCTCAGGCATGGCGGGCTGCAGGTCCTGAGCCCTGCCCCTCAGGAAGGCAGCTAAGGCCTGGCGAGAAATCGAGCGCAGCGCCCGGTGGGCTGGCACTGCTGGGGGACCCAGTACACCCTCGGCAGCTGCTGGCCCGGGTGCTAAGCCCCTCATTTCCGGGGGCCGGCAGGCTGCTCCGAGTGCAGGGCCTGCCAAGCCCACGCCCACCCGGAACTCCAGCTGGCCCGCAAGCCCCGCGCGCAGCCGCGGTTCCCGCCTCTCCCTCCACACCTCCCTGCAAGCTGAGGGAGCCGGCTCCCGCCTTGGCCATCCCAGAACGGGGCTTCCACAGTGCAGCGGTGGGCTGAAGGGCTCCTCAAGTGCCGCCAAAGTGGGAGCCCAGGCAGAGAAGGTGCCAAGAGTGAGTGAGGGCTGTGAGGACTGCCAGCATGCTGTCACCTCTCGTGAGGTTTTCCAGGGGACCTTTCCCTTACTGTCTGCCTAAAGCAAGCTGGCTAACTCCTTTCACTAGCAAGCAGCAAGGTATGGATTGCCTCAAATTTACTGTTACTGTATATATTTCTCAGGGAGAATGTTAACAAAAGCAGTACAGAGATTATCTGATGGCAACATAATTATAATGATTGCTAAAGTATAGTTAACATATAATATGTCCCAAGCTCAGTGCTAAGAACTTTGCGTGAATTATGTGGTTTATTCTTCACAACAAACCTAAGAAATAAGTATTATTAGACATATAGAAAGGAAGAAACTGAGCCTTGGAGGAAATAAATGTGTTGCCTGTGTTTACACAAATAAGAAGCTGTGGATCTGGGATTCAAATCTGTAAAGCTTGATAATGGAAAGCGTGTTTTTAACTCATTTATAAAATACATACATCTGTACAAATACCTACACTTATATTTGTGTCAATATCTTTCAACAGCTACACAAATACGTGTATGTTTATTTATGTGAGATAACATAAAGACAACTATTTGTTAATAGTGTCCTTTGTACCATTATGCAAGTTATCTTGTGAGGAAAATAAAATTCTAATATTTATTTTTTAAAAGAAAAGAGTACAGTGAAATGAAGTTCCAGAATTAAAGAAATGAAGTTTTCAGAATTTCACACTTACAGAAACCTATAACTTTGCTTTTGAAGGGAAATCAGTTTCAATCCCTTCATTTGAAATATGCTATGGTTGTGACTGCAACAATTAAATGATTCATCTAGTTTTGAACCCTTAATTAGTGATAACTAATTGATGGTTTTCTGAGCCATGTTTCAAACCGTTTTGATTATTAGTAGTAGGCCATTTTTATCTTGTTTTATCACAAAGTTGACTACATTTTCTAGTAAATTTTACTGGGAATATTGAATTACAGATGGACAAGCTGTAACTAAGCTACTAGTAGTTGAGCACACTGTTTAAACTGCATTGTAACCAAACACAAATAATATGAGGAGATGGTTTGATTCTAGACCAAATAGTCATGAAGAAAAATTTTTCTGCACTAAAGGACCAGTGCTAAAATATACAGGAGTGATAAACTCTGAAGAAATAAATGATGAGATGTAAGTGACTGAGCTAAACCATGCCTTTATGTATGCATATCATTTCCGATAGCTTCCCAAGTAAAATAAGGTTTTTTTTCTTAGACATGTAAGTATTAAAGTAATAAAACCATTAATAGGAATGGGATATAAAACGTGATTTTATATTTTTACATGAAATTAATTAACATGTTTTCTAGGTAGTACAAAAAAGTTTTAGAATAAAATATATGTCTAATTTTTGATGGTTGATTTTTAAATGGGAACATCTGCTAACAATCCCTTACAATCACCCTTTTCAAACTGCTAAAGAAAAAAATTAATTTGAAATTGAACTGCAAAGAAAATATCTAAATAACACAGTTGTAATATATTTAGGAAAGTCTTCTCAGTCAATAAGGTACTCTGTAAAGATATGAGCTACTTAGACAAATGGAATTAATTCTTTCATGGCATTAGGGAACCAATAATTAATTAATGTTTGATTTAATAATTGACTTTGAGATTATTAAAAGGTCCACAATATGTTTGATTTTAGCAAACATATTTGTTGTCTAAGAATAAACTTCAACCATCTTAAAAATAATGTGGCCTAAAAATGTGAAAATTTTAGTCAGACAGAAAAACAATACATTTCACATTTCCTTAAGATTTTATAGCAAGAGAAGACATACATGCAGCCAACAATCATATGGAAAAAAAAGCTCACATCACTGATCATTAGGGAAATGCAAATCAAAACCACAGTGATATACCACCTCACACCAGTCAGAATAGCTAGTATTATTTAAAAGTCCAAAAATAACAGATGCTGGCGAAGTTGTGGAGAAACAAGATGCTAATACATTGTTAATGGGAGTGTAAATTAGTCCCAACTATTGTGGAAGACAGTGTAGCAATTCCTCAAAGAGCTAAAAGCAGAACTACCATTCAATCCAGCAATCCCATTACTGGGTATATATCCAAAGGAATAGAAATCATTCTATTATGAAGACACATGCATACATATGTTTATTGCAGTGCTATTCACAATAGCAAAGACATAGAATCAACCTAAATGTCCATCAGTGATAGACTGGTAAAGAAAATTCAGTACATCTACACCATGGAATACTATGCATCCATAAAAATGAACAAGATCATGTCCTTCACAGCAACATGAATGGAACTGGAGGCAATTGTCATTAGCAAACTAACATAGGAATAGAAAACCAAATATCACATATTCTCACTTGTAAGTGGGAGCTAAATGATGAGAAAACATGGACACATAGAGAGGAAAAACACACACTGGGGCCTATCAGAGGATGGAGGGTGAGAGGAGGAAGAGTATCAGGAAAATAACTAATGGATACTAGGCTTAACACTTGGGTGATGAAATAACCTGTACAATAAATCCCCATTACACAAGTTTACCTATGCAACAAACCTGCACATGTACCCCTGAACTTAAAAGTTTAAAAAAAAAAAAGATTTTATAGCAAGAAATGAAAGTGCAAACAAGATGGGATGAGTCCATCCATGGTAATCTTACCTGTTTGGATAAACTTAATTTTGTTTCTATTTCTTCATATACCTCAGCAAATAATGGGAGGGCTGTGCTGTTCAATGTCTTCCTTCCAAGATATATGGAGGTGGAAGTTGAAGGATGTCTATAAAAGCAGAGGGATGTGCAGAAACATCCTACTCTATCTGTGTTATTTCAAGTTATGTATTAGCTCTTGGTTCAGGTTAACATCAGAAGGATGTGTGCAAGTAAAGAGAAAAACGGTTAATAATGATAAACAATATAGCCAACATTTGCTCTAAAAAGTAGTAATGTTTATGCAAATGATATATGAGAAGTAAAAAATAATAAAATAATACCATAATTTCTTTGCACATTTCCTTTCACTATAAATATTTTCTTGGGCTCAAGAACACAACTAGACTACTTTCCTCACTGTCTGTCACAACTACTTCCTTAACTTATGTCTTACTGAATTTGTTTTTGTATTGATTATAAATTATCTTAATATTCTTATTTCCAAAATCCTGTGTGGAATTCAATAGAAACCCTAAGATAATTGTGTCTCTGATTTTTGTTAAGTCCACTTGGTCCTCAATAATTTTTTTGTTTAATCTTGTGAAAACTTAGAGTTGTATAACTGAAAGCGATTTTATTTTTAGTGCATTTATATTTTATTTATTTTCAGTTTTATTGGGGTATAATTGACAAAAATTGTGTGTATCTAAGGTGTACAACTTGATTATTCAATATACCTATATATACTGTAAAATAAACACCACTGTCAAGTTAAGACATCTATTACCTCACATGGTAAATTAGTGTTACTCTTTTAGCAAATTTCAAGTACGTAATACAATATTATTAACTATAGTTACCTTGCTGTTTATTAGATCCTCACAAATTATTCATCTCATAACTAAAAATTTAACTTTAACCACCCTATCCTCATGTCTCTAACCCATGGCAAGAACCATTGTATATTTCTATAAGTTCAATTTTTTTAGATTCCACATACAATGAGACCATATAGTATTTTTCTCTGCATATCTCACTTATTTCACTTAGTATAATGTCCTTTGGGTTCTTCAAAGTTGTGTAGATGGCAAGACTTCCCTCTTTTTTATGACTAAATAATATTCCATTGTATGTGTATGCTACATTTTCATTATCTATTCCTCTGTTGATGCACCCATAGATTGTTTTCATATCTTGGCTCTTGTGAATAATTCTGCAGTGAAGTCAGTGTTACAGCTATGTCTTTGAGATAGGGATTTTATTTATTTAGATATATATCTGGTAATGGAATTGTTGGATCATATGGTAGATCTATATTCTTGAGAAATGTCCTCGATACTGTTTTTCATAATAGATGATCAATCAATATTCCTGCCAACAGTGTACAAAGATTTCCTATTTTTTTTTCTACACTCTGGCCAAGACTTGCTATCTTTTTGATAAATAATATCATTTCTTACTGTGTGAGGTGTTATCTCACAGTGGTTTTGATTTGCATTTAATTGATTATTAGTGAATATGAAAACTTTTAATGTACCTACTGGCTAATTGTATGTCTACTTTTGAAAAGTGTCTATTCAGATATTTTGCCCATTTAAAAATTGGGTTATTTGTTTTCTAGCTATTGAATTATCTGAGTTTGTAAAATACATTTTGCAAATAACCCTTTATCGGCTGTATGGTTTGCCAGTATTTTCTTGTATCCTCTAGATTACCTTTTCGTCTTGTTCATTGTTTCATCTGCTGTGTGGCTGCTTTTTAGTTTCATGTAGTCCCACTTGTTTACATTTAAATCTTTAATCCATTGTGAGTTAATTTTTGTATGTGATGCAAGATAAGAATCCATTTTTATTCTCTTGCATGTGGTATGCATTTCCCTTAATGCAATTTACCGAAGAGACTATCTTTTTCCAATTATTTATACTTGGTGCCATTTTCAAAAGTTAGTTGACCATATATGCGTGGGTTTTTTTCTGGGCTCTGTATTTTGTTTCATTGGTCTGTGGTCTGTTTTATGCTGATAACATATTGTTTTGGTTACTATAGTTTGCAATGTAGTTTGAAATCAGGAAGTTTGATATCTCCAATTTTGTTCTTAAACAAGATTGCTTTGGTTATTTAGGGTCTATTTTGGTTCCACACAAATTTTAAATTTTTTTTTATTTCTGTAAAAGATGCCATTGGAATTTTGTTGGAATTGCATTGATTCTGTAGATTGCTTTGGGTAGTATAAACATTTTAACAAGTATAATTGTTTTAATTCATGAACATGTGACATCTTTTCATTCATTTGTGTCTTATTTTTTTCATCAATGCTTTACAGTTTTCAGTGTGCCAATCATTAATTTCCTTGGTTAAATTTATTCCTCACTATCTTTTGTTTCTGGTGCAATTGTAAATGAGATATTTATAACATTTTGTTTTCAATAGTCTGTCCTAAATGCAACTGTTTTCTTAAAGATCGATTTTGCATCTTGCAACTTTAATGAATATTTTATTAGTGTTTACAGTTGTTTTTAGGTGCAGTCTTTCAATTTTACTATACATGAGATTATGTTGTATGCAAACAGGGACAATTTCATTTTTTCTTTCCAATTTGGATGCCTTTTATTTCTTTCTCTTGTTTGATTACTCTTGCTACTACTTCCAGTACTATGTTGAATAGAAATCATGAGAGTGTGCATGTTTTTCTTGTTCATTATCTTAGAGGAAAAGCTTTCAGCTTGAGCAAGATGTAAGCTGCGAGATTGACATATATGGCCTTTATTGTGTTGAGGTACATTCCTTCAATACTTAATTTTTTCACAGTTTCATCATGAGAAGATATTAGATGATTTTTCTGCATCTGTTGAGATTATTGTATGACGTTTTTATTCTTTATCCTGTTAACATAGTGGATCACATTTCTTGATCCGCATATGCTGAACCATTATTTCACTTCAGGAACAAATCCTGGTGTATGATACTTTAAATATGCTGTTGAATTCAGTTTGCTAATATTTTGTTGAAGATTTTTGCATCTATGCTCATCAAAGATATTCATGTGTATTTTATTTTGTTGTTGTGTTCTTAACTGGTTTTAGCATAAGGACAATACTGACCTCATTAAATTAGTTTGGAAGTGTTTCTTTCTTACAATTTTTAAAGAAAAGTCCTAGAAGTATTAGCATGAATTCTTCTCTAAATGCTTGGTACAATCAATCTCTGAAGCCAGCTGGTTCTAGATTTTTCTTTAGAGATATTTTGATTACTACTTGGATATTCTTATTACTGGACTGCTTATATTCTCAACGTCTTCAAGATTCAGTTTTGGTAGGTTGTTTCTAGGAATTTATTCATTTCTGTTAAGTTATTCAATTTGATGGTGTCTAATTGTTCACACTAGTCTTGAGATTCTTTGCATTTCTGTGGTATCACTTGTAATAGCTCATCTTTCAGATTTAATTTTATTCGTGTGAGTGCTCTCATTTTCTTGGTTACTCTAACTAAATTTTTTTTAGTTTTGTTTATTTTTAAAAATAACTTACTTTTTATCTTTTCTACTGTCTTTGTAGTGCCTATTCTATATTACTGCTCTGATTATTAGTATTTTTTTTTTTTTCTTACTAACTTTGGACTTAGTTTGTTCTAACTGGCTAATTTTAAATATATCTGTCTCTAAGTTGACTATTTCTTCTGTTTTATTAATTTTGCAATTAAGCTCTCTATTTAATTTTTCATTTATTGTATTCTTCAGCTCCAAGATAACTGTTTCTTTTTCATGGTTTTAATTTTCTTAGTAAACCATTTTGTTTATAAACTATTCATTTTCATTGAGCTTCTTTAAGATTTATTTTGAATTCTTATTCAGACAATCCATAGATCTCCATTTTTTGGAGGGGGTGGTTACTGTGGCTTTATTGGTGACCATTTATGGTGTTGTGTTTGCCTGATTCTGAATGATACATGGAGGCTTTTGTTGAGATCTGTGCATCTGTGCATTGGAAGGAGCTGACACCTCTTTCAGTCTTTAAATAGTAATTTCAGCAGGTAAAGGTCTTCTCTTGTTGAGTCCAAAGACTTATGGACTTTTCTCCAGGATTACAGTCAAGCAGGGTTGGAGATTGATTACATGGCTGCTGTTGGGTGCACAGTGAGATCCACACATGGGGTAGCCTGTTGTCATGGGCTTAGGCCAGCATGAATTCTTTTTGTCCCTGAGCACATAAAATTGACTCTAGAACCCTGGTCGCTAGAGTTGACAACAGGGCAATGTTCTGTTTCGGAGTCTCCAGTTAGGTTTGTGGACTGCATGCTTGTTACCAGGTGCATGAATGGATTAGGCTTCTGCCGCAGCCATGGAAGGGCTCGTATTGGGCCACTAGATGGGTCTCTGAGAAGGCTGACTGACCCTAGACTGCAATGAGAAGGGCTGGATCTAAGTCACGGGGCTGCTTCAGGTTCCATAGCCAAGACAGCAGTCTGCATGCCTGCCTCTGTGGCATGGACAGGCTTGCCTAGTACTGGTTCCTGAGCACAAAAGACTGATCCTGGACCATAGCTATGAAGGGCTAGTTGTGGGTTATAGGGCTGCTTCAAGCTCCATAGTTGGACCCAGGTTAGCATACCAGCCTCTGGGGGAATGCTTTTAATTTTCAAGATCACAAATGGAAATGTTTAGCCTAAAAACTGTAACTAATTAGAATTTCAAATGCTTAAATATACAAAGTTTTTTTAAAATGTAAATATTTTTGTATTTATGCCATTTACATTTTTAGCCAATCAATTTTATTGTGATTTAATATTTTTTTAATTTATGGGGTTTTGATTGTATTATTATTGACTACAAATAATATTAGAAGGCAGACTTTTGCCTTTCTAATATATAGGCAGATTTTGTGAGCTATTACATATAATATTTTTTATTTGTTGGTAATAGAAAATGATGTATAATAACCAATTGTTGCCTGGGCTGAAATTCTGAAATTTTTGCTTTATATGCTATAAGAAAAATTTATTGATTGTACTGTGCTTTGGCATATTTTTTATCTTTTGTTAAATTGTTTCTCTTTAAAAGTAATCCGCTATTGGCCTAAAATATTCTTTCTATGAGTTCACTTTTTAAACTTCATATAAAAATTTTTGTGTATACCAATAGTTGTTAAGTATTTGTCAAAGTTATTCCATCCCATAAACTTCCTTTAAGTTTTGAATTTGTTTCTTGTAAACAGATATAAATAATGTTGTTATCTAATGCGAGATTACAACCTCTTCATTTAACCTAACATAATCATCTCTATCCATTTTTCTGGATTAGTGATATATTTGCATTTGTTGCTACATCTAATTTTGTGCTTTTTACTCATCATATTTTGTTTTTAGTGTTGCTGTGTCTACTTTTCTATATGCAATTCAATACACAATGTAAGTATCCCAAATTTCAATACAATTTAATTGATACCCATAGGACTGGGGATTCTAGGAATGTAGTGGCTTATAAAAGGTTTATTCAACTTATTCAAATATCTATACATAAAAGGAAATGTCTACAATAACCTATATCCAACTATTTATGAAAGAAGGCTCTTGTGTTTCTTCAAGAGAACTTGTGCATCTTTTTAAACATTCTTCATATATGTGAAAACATTTGGGAAACTCATGAACAATTTGGAAATAGGCTGACACTTAGATGTATGGGATAAGAAAATAGGAAGTATAAACTTGGACATGCCTGAGTAAAAGTTTATTTGAAACACAAAAGACTAAGAATAAACAGAACACATTGTCCAAATAATTCTCAATTCAGATATTATTAAAGCAAAAAATGATGAGAAAGAATGGGTCCCAATTTATTTACAAAATCCAATTAATTGACAATGGATGACTTTTTATTACCTGAGTTCTGAAATAATTTGTACACCAAATCCCTGCAACATTCTATTTACATATATAACAAACCTACACATATGTCCTTGAAACTAAAAGTTTTTTTTAAAAACACACTTTTAAGAAATGGAGAAAAATCTTAAGATTAAATATACTTTCAAACACCGCATGTTCTCACTCATAGGTGGGAATTGAACAATGAGAACACATGGACACAGGAAGGGGAACATCACACATCGGGACCTGTTGTGGGGTGGGGGGAGGGGGGAGGGACAGCATTAGGAGATATACCTAATGTTAAATGACAAGTTAATGGGTGCAGCACACCAATATGGCACATGTATACATATGTAACAAACCTGCATGTTGTGCACATGTACCCTAAAACTTAAAGTATAAAAAAAAATTTACTTTTATATCTAAAAATTAAAGAAATTGACAGAAGGTATATATATATAGATATATTTACAAAATCCAATTAATTGACAATGGATGACTTTTTATTACCTGAGTTCTGAAATAATTTGTACATATATATATGAATATCTTATATACATTTCTCAGGGTAGCAATCACATATGTGGCAGCATATAATATATAAATGACTTATTTTATTATAGTATAGAAATGATTTATTATTAGCATAAAATTTACCACTAGAACAATTACAACAATAAAATTACCAAAATAAATACCAAAGAAAAGAGATATCTCTATTTTCAAGGATTTTTTGGAATCCACTTAAACTGTTAGCATCTAGAAGTGAACTGCTGCACTAATCTAGAAAGTCTTTGATCTATAATTGGTGTAAAAGGCAGTGAGAAATTGAACCCCTCTAAAGGGGAGATTCTAAAATGTATATCTGATGTCCATTTTTCCTAAAGAGGAACTGTTCAAGAAGGTGGCTTGACATTGCTTCATTTGAAGTGGCTAATAATTTGGCTAAATGACTGGAGGTTTAGAGAAAACAAGACTAGAGGATTGCATTGTGCATCTTGGTAAATGAACTGCGTAAGTGATTAGTGTCCCATCTGAGTGTTCACTCAACAATGATGAGGCCATCGATAATCAGGTGAGAAAGATGACTTATTTTGTGGAAGTCAGTCAGCCTCTTTCTCTGTACCCTAGCCTATGCTCAGTAAACTCAAAAACAAAGTCATTATGTTGTTAGGAGTGGAAGTATTTGTATAGATTCAACTGACTACATTTTTCTTCTCAAAGGCTGAAGTGATCCCAATATCCAAAAGCAGAGATCAATGCTGAAGGTCCAAAATGGTGTCATTTCTTAGAGGAGCAGTCATATAGGTGGCAGGGACTTATTGTAGATGGCTTTCATCATAGATGATTTTGTTACACTGAAAAAGACATTTACATTGGACACAGATGTGTGTCCTTTGCGAAAGTGCTCTGATAACCCTTCCTTCTGCTGACTTATGAAAGCTTTATTTATTTGGAGACCATAGGGAGAGGCATGGAACAAATCCTCCTTCACAGCTCTCAGAAAGAAACAAGCATGCTGAGCCTCCATCTTGAAATTTTAGCCTCCAGAACTATGAAACAATGAATTTCTGTTGTTTAAGCAACCCGGTTTGTTATACTTTGTTACAGGAGCCCCGGGAAACTAGTACAATAAGCAAAGATTTGAGGCAGTACTAATCTTCTTTTAGGTTTAATTATGAGTGGAAGGGTATTTAGAAATGCTGAGTGGCATGTTATTGCCTGTTGGTACTCATGACAATTTCCTCCTTTATAAGCATTTTACTGTATTACAGGGGCTGGAAAGCTCTTTTGCCTGAAAGTTTCCAGTTTAAATTCTGCCGTTAAAAGACACTTGTGTAAAGAATTGGAAAGTGAAATAGAAGCCAGGTTTGCCCCTGCAGCCGTAGTGAGTAAGCACATTGGCTTTGACAGATGACAGATGTGAGGTTTTGCTGGTAGCTTATGGGCATCTTCTTCAAATCCCCCAGCTGGAGACTGCAGGCAGCTCATCTTATTCAGTGGCTCCTGGTGATATCTGCACTTCCTGATTACTTGAACAGTGGTTATGGATTCCTTGACCTTCTTACCCCAACGTTTCTGACATTATTTTAAGATTGTAATTCCCTATATTACATCCCTGGCAGTTTGAAATACCTAAAGCCTTATCAGTTTTCCTAAACCAAATACACATCCCCTCAAACTTTATAAAATAAATTAGAATTTAGAAATAGGAATCCTCACATAATCCAAAAATAATGAAAAACTTTACAGAATATTACTATGAAAGCAAAATTGTATGACCTTTAGGATGAAACACCTATTTTATTCTCCAAAGACAAATAACTAATTGATGCTTTGCTTATTTTAGCTTCACATTGTACTATACAATTTTGTCAAATGACACATATGATAAAGCATTAAAGTGAGTGTCTTGTCAACTATGGGTTGATAGTTCACAGAGCCGCATGAATTAAGCCCAGTGGCGGGTTTTTATGTCTCCAAAGTGTTGCTGACTTATAAATGAGAAAATTTAAAAGCAGTACCCTAGTTGGCTAGAAAATATTTTACATGTTAGATTATTTCATGTGAAACAAACTGAGACTACTGTCAAACTGATTTTATCTTCTAGAAAATTATGCTACATTTTCTATCACAATACAGACATCTAGTATAGAAGCAAAGTGAATCTACTGTATAGTTGTCATAAGATAATAACTACCCATGGGAATTATAGATACTTGGTTAAGTTTAGTATCTCTTACTGCCTTAGGGATGGGGTTACATTATGACAAACATAGCCCTCATCATTTCTTTTTAAAATATAATATTAGTATAGTATTTTAATACTATTTTATTTTAGATTTAAATTTCCACATCGGAGAATTCTAGCTATTCAAATATTTTAGAATGGTTCCTAAGCTGTTTATTCCTACTATTACTACTATGCCTTTCATAAATTGAGCATTACATGGGGCATTTTTGTTAGCCTATACTCTCACCCAGGTGGCTATGTTTTCCTTGAACTTCAGGATGTTAAGGTTGAAATTTATTTGGAGACTTATGTTCAGGATAAATCCTTAGGCAGTGCATATATTCAGGATTAGAAATAGCGGCTATTAAAAACTCATTTCCAAATAATTCCAAATTGATGATGCTAGGACATACCTGCGTGAGCCTGGGTGCTGCATTGTTCAGACCCCCATTAAGTCTATATTCTCTCACAAACAAGTATTAAATTATCTTCAGGGCTTTGTATAATGTAGAATATGTAGACTACGTCCATGAATCTGCACATTTATAATTAAGGCTGTTTTGTTTTAATCCTTGACACAGAGACTCCCATATCAAACTAGCATGCTTAGTGAACTACTTAGGTAGGTTCTAAGTTAGGGAACCTTTAAGATCAAGTAAACACAGTACATCCCTTCTCTCCCACTGAATGCAGATAAATATCCTAAACACAGCACGTGGGGGAGCTATGTAAGTACTGAAAAGCAGAGTGGCAGGCTGGTTGAAAAGATCAGAATTTGAAATATCATCATGGGCCGGGCATGGTGGCTCATGCCTGTAATCCCAGCACTTTGGAAGGCTGAGGCAGTTGGATCACCTGAGATCAGGAGTTCAAGACCAGTCTGACCAACATGGAGAAATGCCGTCTCTACTAAAAATACAAAATTAGCTGACATGGTGGTGCGTGCCTGTAATCCCAGCTACTTGGGAGGCTGAGGCAGGAGAATCGCTTGAACCTGGGAGGCAGAGGTTGTGATGAGGTGAGATTGTGCCATTGCACTCCAGCCTGGGCAACAAGAGCAAAACTCTGTCTCAAAACAAGAAAAAAGAAATATCACTGTCACTATGTAGCAGTGAGTTTCCTCCCCAGCCAACCACCCTCACCAGTATTCCTCAACATGATCTCAAGGCAATCCAAAATCTTGGAATTGGACATCACAACAGTTAGAGAGAGTGCCAGAAGTAACCTCTGGTTCAGGCTCATGGTTGGAGAAAAGGATTCTTCTGGCAATGGTGAAAGTGGCAATAAGAATGTGTAGAACAGAAAACTGTGATTTAGAGGGAAAATCCTCCTCAACTGAAAAAGCTGTACTGCCTGAAATTAGTACAAAGCCTATTGAAGTTTTTCTCTTTGTGTCTTCCTGCTGTTTGTTCCAGAATGAAGTTGTGATAAAGAAAATTGTGTGCTAGTTGAGGAGGGGCTGAATAAGGCCACACATTTTTACCTGAAGGACCTAAAAAGGGTTTTAAATAGTACCAGGAAGATGACAGAGAGAGAGGACCTGGGGAAAATAAACTCCTAGATTCACTTCCAACGGAGCATGTGTAAATCTACTTCTAAAAAAGCACAAAAGTACTTTAAATACTAAACTAAGAGACAAACCAGTGCTCAGTCCCCAAAGTAGCTACTGACTGATGAACATGTGGAATAGGTCAGAATAGCACTTCAAAATATTTGAAACTTAAACATCGAAACCAAACATCAGAAAACCCTGGAAAGAAAGTGCCAGCTAAATTCAACCATGTAGACTGCCTGATAAAACAAAAATGTCAACGTTTTCCATAGAAACTAAACAAGGATCAGAACCTCATATCACAATATTCTAAGTGCACATGGTAAAACCAAAAATGCATACCAAAACAAGAACCAAGAAAATCTTTACAAATATCACAAAAGAAAATCAGCAGACATGAATGACAAGATGACGCTGATGTTGGAATTTTATAAATAGCTTAAACATAGCTATTTATAAAAATTTCCAAATATTACTGGAGAAGACTCTTGAAGTAAATACAGAGGAAAATAATCTCAGCACAAAGATATATATATATATATGTAAAATAGAACTGAAAATATAATAAGTATAAAAATATCTAACAGGATGCATAACACAGAATTGAGATAATTAGGTAATAGTTGCTTAAAAGTCTTTAAAATAAAAAAATTCAACAAGTAGAGAGACAAAAGATTGAAAAATAATTAGAGCATTAGAGACCTGTGGGGCAATAACAAAATATCTAACTTTAGTTTCACTGAACTCCAAGAAGGAAAGGAGAAAGAAATATGTTGCAAAAAAAAAAAGGTTAAGCAATTAAGGGCTAAAAACACCCTATATTTGGTGAGAGACACAAACTTATTCATAAATGACACTCAGGAAAGATGAAAATAAGCTAATTACTTGGAATGATATAACCTACTTCTAAATTATTAACAGTTCAAAAAGGAACATTTCTAAGGCAAATTAGAAAATATTTTGAATTGGATGAAAATAAAAACCCAACATATCAAATTGTAGAATGCTGCTAAACTATGATTTTGAGGAAAATATATACCATTAAGTGATTATAAAAGATAAAAGGTCTCCTAAGAGTGATGTTATATTCAACCTAAAGAAATACCAAAAGAAGAAAAGAAAAGAGGAAGACAAACAAGACATGGAAATTGATGAAATTGAAAACAGAAAGCAATAGAGAAAAATGAATGAAACTAAATGGTTATGTTATGAATAAATTAGAAAAACTTCTAGGAAGACTGACTGAAAAAGAAATATACACATAACCAATATCAAGAATGATAGTGAGGATGTCACTACAGACATCACAAGAGTTAAAAGTATTGTAAGGAATCGGGAGTGGCAGTACATGCCTGTAATCCCAACTATTTGGGGAATTGAGGCAGAAGGAGAATTGCTTGAGTCCAGGAGTTCTGGCCTGTAATGCTCTATGCTGATCCATTGTCTGTTCTAAATTTGACGTTAATATACCACCAGGTTGCCTAAGAAGGAGTGAAGGCTCAGACTGAAAGCAGAGCAAGTCAAAACTCTCATAATGATCAGTAGTGGGATTGTTCCTGTGAAGAGCCACTGCACTTCAGCCTGGGCAACATAGTGAGACCCCATCTTAAAAACATAGACTAGAATGTTACAGGCAGCTGTATGCAAATGTATTTGATGACTTAGATTAAATGAACCAATTCCTCACATCAATACTATTCAATGTTATACTGATATACGGAAACTTGAAGCATATAAAATAACAAGAAAAATAAGTAAAACACGTAACAATTGGAAAGGAAGAAAAAAACTGTCTGTATTTAAAGAAAATATTAGCTACAAAGAAAACACTAGAAATATACAAACTCCCAGAACTAATAAGTTCCTTAAAATTATAGAAAACCAGTTCAACAATTTAACATACATGTATTAATCATATTCCTATATACTAGCAGTGACCAATGAGAATCCAGCCTAAAAATACCATTTGAGCCAGCCAACTTAAATAGTTAAAAAGTTTTATTGTTAAAAATACTTAAGTACATTTGTAAAATAATAAAATAAATAAATAAAACATATAAATTTGTAGAGAGTCTGAGCTTATTGACTGATTCAAATATTCAACATAGTAAAGAGATCAATCCTCTCAAATTGGTCTACAGACTTAAACGCAATATCAACCAAAATCCAAGCAGGATTACATTGTAAATACAGGCAAGCTGATTCTAACTTATTTAATAGAAAAGCAGAGATACTAAAATAGCAAAGTAGTTTTAAAATAAAAGAATTTATAACTATTTGAATTTATAATGGAATATAATGCTACACTAAACAAGATAGCGTAGTATTGATGGAGAGACATATAGATCAATAGAACAAAACAAAGATTTCTGAGACTGCCACTCAAAGATGACTAATTGATTTATGACCAAGGTTTGAAAACAAAAGACTACTGAGGTGGTCACCTTTAATAACAGCATGATGTTGGAACAAGTGGATATCTATGTGTATGCATTTGAAACTTAATAGCACCCTCATACTTTTTACAAAAATCAACCACAAAAATAATAGATATAAAGATAAAACATAAAATTATAAAAATGTTAGAAGAAATCATAGGAGACTTTTTTATGATGAGAAGTTAGGCAAAGAATTGATAAACATGACATCAATAGACAAATCATAAATCACAAATATATAAATTAAAATTGACCAAAAATTTAAACCTTTTTATATGAAGAATCTATTAAAAGAATGCAGAGATAAGCTTTAGAGTGGATAAAATTATTTTCCTGTTACATATCTGAAAAGGAACTTGCACCCACCAAAAATTAAGATGACTCAAAAATAAATGGTGAAGAACTAACTAGCAATCCAATGGAAAAATGCTGGGAAGAGTCGAGGCAAAGCACGTGAACAGACCTTAATCAAAGAAGGTGTGTGTATATGTGGAAGGCAAAGAAATGCATTTCTCCACTAGCGAAGTAAATTCACAGTGTGATTTTACAACACAGTTATTAGAAGGGCTTAAAAATAAGAACTGTGATAATATCAAGTGCTAGTGAGGATGCAAAGGAAATGGAACTTACACACAGAGCTTACTGGGTGGCAACATTTACAGCAACTCAGGAAAATGGTTTGTCAATTTTTAATAAAGTTATACATACACATATCATGTGACTCAGCAATTCTACCTGTCAGATTCACCGTAGAGAATTGAAAAGTTGTGTTTATAGAAAAACTTGTACACAAATGTTTTCAGAAGTTCTATTTACAAGATTGGAAAGTTGGAAACAACTCAAGTGTCCCTCAGATGGTAAATGGATAAACTGCAGTGAATTCATACAATGAAATAATAGAGTCAAAAAAGGTATATTTAGCTTTAGATGCAACAAGACACTTGCCTAAGACAGGTTCTTTTGATGTAGATGACAGGTTCTGTTGATGTAGACAACAGCTTGGATGGACCTTAAAGGCTAAGTATAAGAAGCTAGTTTCAAAAGGTTACTTATTGTGATTCCATTTATATGATTTTCTCTAACAGAGAAAACCATAATGACATAGCAGATCAGTGCCTGTCAGGAATTAGGAATAGGGCAAGTGTGTGGCTACTAAGGGATAACAAGAGAGTGCCTTTCAGATGAGGAAACCGTTCTTTCTCTATCTTGATTATGGTGGTGGTTAATGAAATTACACACATGTAAAAATTTATAGAATTATATCATAAAGTCAATTTTACTGTATGTTAATTAGAAAAATATTAACTATAGTGTAAAGTAGTAATATGAGTTTATTACCTAAGTAACGTAAAGGCTGTCTCCAAATTCCTCCAAGATATAGTTTCTGAATTCCCTACCTGAATAGCAAATTACCTGTTTAACATCTCTGGGTGTTACGGGACTGATGTGTCTCATAATCATTCAAATAGAACATATGAACTCCCAATTTTCAATCTACACTCCTCATTTATGAATTTGCTCCTCTCTTCTCTCATTCAGAAAAGAACACTATCTGCTACCCAAAGTTACATTGCAGAAACAGTAATTTCATCTTCAAATCTCTCTCTCTCATCTAACATTGAACCAATCACCACATCACATTAGCTGTGTTTTCATCACATACACACACACACACACACACACTCATTTAATTTCTGTTCAACCACCAGTACTTATTTCAAGCTATGGCACTTGATTAATGCCTTGTAAGAAGCCTTTTAACAGGTTTTTGTTTGGGTTGGGTTTGGGATTTTTTTTTTTCTTTATCTGCTAATCTCTTTAAATCTACTTACTAACCAATAGGCTAATGAATGACTTCATGTTTTTACTTGGTCCTCAGCACCCAATTGCTTAAAGTCTTTTAATAAATTTATAGTGGATTTGTAAGAAAATGCAAAAACAACTAAGGAAGCTGTGAGCCTTTATATGATCTGCTTCCTACCCACTTCTCAGGTCTTATTTTGCACAACTCTCTTGGTAACTACTTACTACACTCTCTCTTTAATTACTTTCTTTCATTTCCTGATTAAGGGAAGCTATTATTCTGTTTTTGTTAACACAAGTGTCCCCACCATGTTGATCTCTGCCTGTTATACTCCTCCGCACCTACCCCATGACTCTAATGACTAATCACACAGATTGCTGCCTAGATAATATCTTCAGGAAAAAGCCTTGACTGCCATCTTCCAGAGAAGCAACTAATTATGTTCTTTATGTTACCAGTCTGTTCTTTAAAGCACTATGACATTACATAATTACATGCAATGTTGTTCATTTTTAAATATCTGAATTATTAGTGGCTAGTGAGTTCCAATAAGGCAAGAACTACTGTCTGTTTTACTCATAGGTAGAGTGCCTAAAACTACCTGCATATAATAAGCTCTAACATTAATAACAATTCATATGTGCATTTTAAAACATCTGGTACTTTTTTTTCCAGATTATTAATAGTGTGTTTCTCTGAGAGTGGCAAAATTGGACGGGGTATAGTTTGGCATTTACCTAATGTAATTTTGTTGACAATCTGATTCTATAAACAAATTAAAGCATACATTTAAATGTGTTAATACTCTTGCCAATAGTAGAGTTGCTGAGTGGTCATACCAATTTGCAATGAATAAAATGTTTTGTGCCTGCAGTTTATTTAAATAATCTAACTTCTTTATAATCTAAAAATATTCTTAGAAGGTAGTCATTTTGAAATAAATAAGTGTTAAGTGTTAGTCAAGTGTTCAATTTTATGTATTCTTGCTTTATTTGTATATAGCATGTCATGATGACATATGGAGTCTAAGGGTTTTTTAAAATTTTAAATTGGAGAATTTAATCAATAGTTAAGAACAGTCTATATTAGTGGGGATTATACATTTTAAATAACACAAAACCTAACTCAAATGACATTAAATAAGTAGGATTTAGTGGCACATGTTGCTAAAACACTTAGAATTAAGATATTTGAAAAGCTTAAAAACTTTCCAGGCTTCTGAAATGTTTTGAATGATTCAATGCTTTCATTTCCCAGGCTGTTACTATTTTCTATCTACACTTTGTAAATATGGCAGCTTTATTCAGTAGAGAGCCCATACTTGTTACAAGGTATAACCAAGACAGAGGCATTACTTCTTTGCTCATCCATGAAAACAGGGGGTGGGGTATGAAGGACAATAATTTTATCCAATCAGTAATTTTAAAAAATAACGAATACCAGAAATCCTGGTATTTGCTGAAATGTCATCAAATAGATACAGGCATTCTTATCTAATCTAGTTGCTCTGTTCAGGAACAAACCATGGATTGCCTGGGTGACAAGGATTGTGGATTAATAGTTATTATCGTAGGCTAATGAGGGCCCCCCTTAGATCTGAAATGGGACGAATTTAATTCAAACTATGTAAGTGCTATACAATGTGAAGGTTATCTCAAAGAAAGAAAAATCGAAGTCTATAGGAAGAATGAAAGAAATATATAAATGTTTGAAAAGTCAGATCTGGCTACCTATAACAAATCACATGCAATTATTTGAAAATTTTATCAATTATCTAATAAAATACTACATGCAAAATTCTTATTTATTTATATTTAATAAGAACCTTTTTTAAGATACAGCCATTTATTGTCAGTGAAAAGAGCTTTCATTAAGAGAGAAGCTATATTATTCAAACATAGTTGGTTTCCAAAGTCCATCAGTTTTGACCCAAAAGCACAGATGCCAAGACTGCTTATTACTACAAAATGGAATTTTGTCCTAAAAATGTATCAATATAAAAATTATATATTTAACATTTTAACAACAATTATGTATAAAAGTAAGAGAAATTAGAAATATCGTATTACATAAAATGGCAATAATACTAATTTTTCATCTCTACAAATATGCTAGAGAATTTCTATTGTGCCATATTACAAGGCTATTATTTATATGTATAACTGCATCACATAAAATGAATCATATAACAGACATTCTTTCTTCAATTAATTGCATACACAAAAATTATAAAAGCCAAAATCATCATAAAATACAAAGTAAAATTTGAATTACTCTATTTTGCTAGACTAAGCTTTTTATAAGAGGAGAATTCCTTACTTAAAAAGTCCTGTCTACAAAATCTCATTAACTCTGGAGAGAAGGTTTTATTGTACTCTGTTATATAGAAGAAATACTATCCCCAGCAATGACTTGCATGATGCACATTAACAAAGATATTTCCAAGATTCTCCCCTTTTAAAACAATCAGAGATATATTCAATGTACATTAAACTAGATCTTTTGTGGAACTAATCATTCAACACTTTGTTTGGGTGGCTATCCCTTCATGCTAAAAATTGCAAGTGCAATGTATCAACTGTTTGCCCTAAAAGTTTGTAGATTTTTGTCCTCACATACAATTTAATTTTGTTGCTATAGCAATTGCTACAGGGAAAGAAAATTAATCTGCCTTATAGTTTAGGCTCCTAGAGTGCACCCCCTGTGTGTGAGTGCAATAATTAAGTCTTGCTTACTGTGTTTTCTTTAAAACCTTTGATGTACCTGATGATATCATCACTGCTTGATTGATTTTTCAGGTAAGGGAAACAACCAAAATTAATTGCCCTAATCCTCACTCAAGGACAACACATATATTTTGAGCTGAAGCAAACTGTTTCTTTTTGGTTTTTAAACAGCTAGACATTTCGAATTTCATTTTCATTTCCTTTTTTGTGTTACAAGAAAACACATTCTCAGGGAGGGGAAAATCGTTGTAATCCACAGGTTGAGATTTTGGATGTGGAGCATGAAATGGACAGAACAAAAGGATTTGCTCTTAAATTAATGCACCTCCCTTTGTAATACAAAATGACAGCAGTAAAGAAAAAGCTTTCAAATAAAGAAGCTATGTTTAAAGGCAGATACAGTTTAAATTGGATCTAATATATTATATTCTAGCAGCAGATAATTTTTAAAAAATAACTAATTTTTTCCTCAGATCTTAATGCAAAACAATTAATACCTATATTAAAAATGTACAAGTATTAAATAGGACCATTCCAACATAGCAAAAAGAGAAAAATAATTTTAAAATTGTGTTCATGTTTTTACAACTTTCTAACTATTACCATTTAACATGGATGATAGAAAATTTATTCACATATTACTTCAGGAGCATGAGGTTTTATTGACTAATCAAGAAAAATAATTTCTGCTTTTAGGAAAATAGTCAATTCTATGTAGCCAGTCCCAAAGCATGCTAACATTTACTGTAATTATCTAAAACCAACATAAAAGTTTCTTTCAATCCACCCATTAATTGGTTTACTTGTTCTCAATTACCAGTTTCCTTTTGTACCCTTGAACAATTATTCCTATTTTGGCCACTATCTTATTAAACTTATATCCTTTCATAAAAACAGAATGCCTGGCTTCTCATTTTCTAGACAAAATAGAAAACATTACCTACGTAAATTTCCTAAAACCCACTGTGTTTCAATTACACAATTTATATAACCATGCCTATTCTCTCATCCTTTTCTACATGTCACAGTAGGAAGGCTCTCTCCTGTTTGGAGGCAATCTTTACACCTAATTGTATTAATTCCTTCTTTCTCAGAAGGCTATAGATATGTACAAATCTCTTTTACTCTACCATATTTAATTTTAATACCATCTAACTTTATTTTTCCACCTATATGTTATTTTCTTTATCAACCACATTTGTAATAAGATAATGTTTTCTACTAAGTCCCTGAAGAAAGATGCATGCCCCAGATTTTTTTTCTCCCTAACAATGTTAAATTTACTCCATATAATACAATATAATTTCTAGTCATTCCTTAAACATTCTTTGGAAATCTTTGTAAACACTTGTGGACTTCTCAATTTTACTAGCTATAAAGGTGAACTAAAAGTTTATCAAAATGATTTAAAAACTTTTTCCAACATTCATTTTAACCAGAGGTCATTTTCAGTGACTGTGTTTATCCAACTCTTGTCTCTCCTACCATAATCTCCTTCAATATAGAGCCTTCATGTAAGAAGAAAAAAATTATAATTGTAGAATGAAAATGACTCTCTAAATAAATATGGAAAAACCTAATCTCTGAAATAAATGTCTGAATACTAGAACAGTAGACATAGTACATTATGAGGCTAATTACTATTTATTTTATTATCCAGAAATTGGTGATAACAGCTGTGAAAGGAAAATAAATCTTTGGACCCCAAAATTACTAAGCCAAGAGAAAAGTCAAGCTGGCAACTATGTCAGGCAAACCTGGCTCCTATTTTATTCCTAAACAAGATAGCCATAATGATAAGCTACATACCTCCCTCACAATTCACCCAAAGAAATTCCTTGTGAAAAAAGGACAGACAGAACTCAAATTCATCCCTCTGAGGCTCACCTGAGACAAATGCATAGCTGATTCCTTCCTCTGCCCTATGGTTTATGTAAAAATGCAGACTACTCGAGTCACACTAAATTGTGTATTCAGTGGAAGGCTGATCAAGAACTCAGAAGAATGCAACCTTTTGTCACTTATGTACTTCTAATCTGGAAGCCCCCAGTTTGAGTTGTCCCACCCTACCAGACCAACCAATGCACTTTTTATACATATCGATTGATGTCTCATGTCACCCTGAAATGTATAAAAGCAAGCTGTACCCTTCAGCTTCAGCACGTCATCAGGACCTTCTGAAGATGTATCACGGGCACATCATTAACCCTGGCAAAATAAACTTTCTAAATTGACTGAGACCTGTCTCAGATATTTTGGGTTCACAGAATATATAGGAGAATCACAGAACATGTCTTTCAAACTAGCACACTTTTGAAAGTAAGAGAGACTCTTCTAATAATTATGCCTAGACAAAAAAAGAAAAGATTAACACTATGAAGCATGATCATTCTACATCCCTAGCCAGTTTTAATTTCTTTCTAGATTTAATTTTTGTCCCTGTGAACCCTCAAAGAGCCAATTTTTCAAGATAGATCCTAAGTGATTAACTGGGCCTAAATGAGCAAAGCAATCATTTGTTGACTAGAGGTAACACACTCTTCTGCATTTCTGGAAAACCCCCCACCTTGGTTAACTTGGAGATTTTTATAACTGTCCTTTTCTGTTTATGTCCCTGAATTAGCCAATAGACTTTGACCTGAATCAGTCACTCAGAAATCAGCAAGTTTTGACCAATCAGAACTCAGAAAGCATTAACCAATGATAATTAAGCAGATTGCATACTGTATTTGCATAAGTGAACCCGAGTGAAAACCTGGGTGGAACATTTCTCTGTAAAAGGTAACCTCTCTCGTAACCCCTCTCTTTGTTCTGTTTTGTATAGAGGCTGCTTCTCCCTAGCTTGTAACTATTTACCTGAGTAAAGTCTCTGCATTTTCTTAAAAGAAAATATTTTTCAGTGGATTTGTTGACATATCATTTGCTCTGCATTTTCTTGGCCAATGACATTTGTGCTGAGATTATCAGGGTTGTTTCACTTTACCTATTGCATTTGCTTCTTTTTTAAAAAAATAAATCTTATATATTTTTCAAAGTGTAGTGATCTTAATACTTTGAGTTTAGTGTAAAAAGAAATTCCAAAGCCAAAGGCACATGCATTATGACATTCAGTATGCAAACTCAATAACCTTGTTTATAGTATAGCATGGGAGTCACTGTGCATAACCATATATCTTATGTACAAAATCATATGGTACTGAATAAAATGGCTACTTTTAATAATAGTTTGCATCATTCTAAATGAAAGTAAGAAAAAGAAAAGTTCCAGTCACTTTAATTATTATTCCAATTGGCATAATTTTCAGTGGATTCTTCCTTTTTTTCCAAGAATTTTGAAGGCATATAAAGATCCCCTCAAAGGATTTTCTCATATTTATTTATTAAGGAATATTTAATATGTCTTCTGAGTGGCTTCCCAGATGACTATAGCTGGCTAATACAAATATAAGTTTGCATGCAACACACACACATGAACACAAACAGACATAGGCACTCAAATAGAGATATTCTAAAATATTGATTTATATATGTAAACTGATATAAAACACAAATGCTTGTATATGCATTAATATCTCCAAACATATAATTATCCATTTCTTCAAGTGAACAAATGTTGCTAAAATAATATTATAATTAAAATGATTAAATCTTGAAGTGTGGTTGCCCTACTTCCCAATAAGTAGGAGTTAGATTTTGTTTGTTAAAGCATACCAATCACCATCATGACAAATCCAAATCATATACTGAGACATACTATCATGTTTCATTTTCTGTTTACAAATCAAGTAGGACAATAAAATGTAGTTTAATAAATACACATTTCTTTTTATGTAGATGATCTTTAGTGATCTAAAACTTTATAAAAGCAATAAAACAACACTATTTTAAATTTGTAAGAATTCATAAATGTATAAAGTGCAAATATGAAATGGCTTTTTTCAAACTTTAATCACTATCAAATTAAATTACTCATAAGTATTCAGAAATTTTATTAAAACATGAACAATTTTTATATTTCTTAATTTTAAAATAAAGTAGTAACATAAGGTTCTGTTTTAAGAAAAATCAATTTATATTAAAATAGAAGAAAATCACATTTATGCTAAAATGATAGCTAATTAGAGGCTATACATTTAAAGGTGATAAGTTGATGTTTGTGGAGACTATATTAGTTATAAATGCTATTTTGAAAAATATACTGTACCCTAAAAAAATCTTGATTCAATTCTTTAAAATATTGCCATCTGAAATCAAAGGATAAATGCTTGAGGAGATGGATAACCCATTCTCCATGATGTTCTTATTTCATATTTCATGACTGTATCAAAACATCTCATGTACCCACAAAATATATACACCTACTCTGTACCCACAAAAAATTTTAAAAATTGCCATCTGAAGAACTACTTGAACAGTGATGCTCACTCATCTATTTAATTTCTGAAGTGTGGTATTGTGTGTAACTTGAAAATAAATTATCTTTGATAACACAGATTCACTGAGTTTTAAAGAAACAATGGAAACAAATATCAGGACTGTGTCTACAGGAGGGCAATGTGTGGATTACACAGATTGTATTCACACTGTGGCTAGAATAATATTAACTATTTCCCTAGCAAATATGTATTCATCAACATTATGAAAGTCCTTATTAATTCCCCACACACCTTACATTAATTCCTAATTAGTAACTAAAAATGTCAGAGCCAAATGGGAAAAGCTGTACAAATTAAAAATAAATGAATTATTAACATTAGTCACCAAATGGAAAGGAAAACCAAAATTGTTTCTCATTACATGGCATAGGATACTGCTAACATTCGTAATGACTTTAATTATGTTTAGATTAGTAAATTTATAATAATTTTCCTAATGGTGAATTTTAATTATGCATGAGTTGGTCTTAAAAATAAGAAAGACGATTTCTTACGTGAAAATACATCAATCTGTATATGTACATATCTATATACATATATGTTAATTTTTTAATGAAAAACCTAGGGAATTGAGAAACATCTGATATGAAGAACATAATTTTGATCAAACAATAAATTGAGGAAGCATCTAAGGAGGGAATCAGTGTATGTATTTTTGTTCAATGTGTGTAAACATTATAAATCTGCATTTTAGATGTACTGTATTTGCCCACCCAGGTAAATTTAATGATTTGACTAATTTAAGTACTTTACTAGAATAGGCAGAAAAGTGAATTGGCCAGAAGCCAATCAATAAATTAGACTATGAATAAAAAAAGCAGGGGGACAGGGAAGAGAGACAAGCAAGGAATGAAAACCAAAAGCAAAGCAGTAAATCTTGAAAATATTAACATGTCCATAAATTCCAAAAGTAGTAAAGATGTAATGTGTTAAAACAAACATATTAATATTAAGAAAAAAAGATAATGTATACTTTCAAGTGTGACCTAGGAAAGTCTTTGGTACTTGACATAAAATACAGATATTTTAAACAAAAAGATTGGTAAAATGGAATGCAAATAAATCCTGAAAATATGTGTGTCTAATAAAACCTAAATGTGTTTATAAAGCCAATAATAATCAGTCTAAGAACAAATATTGCAACAAATTGCCAAGAGTATACTTCTTTAAAATACAGTGAAGCCATGTATGAATGTTTATATGTAGGTCCATATACATATTATGCCCAATAGAAATAATATATGAATACAGATACATATACATGAGGTCAACATAGGAAAATTGCAAAACCCAAAGTGCACGCAGTCAACAAAACAAATAAAAGTCTAAAAAATAAAACATAATTATTCATATATACATTATATGTATTATACATATTTTAATTTTTGACATTTAAATATTTGTACTGTATTGATGGATGAAACCAGTAATTAACAATGTTCTTTTATTAACCTTTTAAATTTTTGTATGTCTTCTCTTACATGGTCAGTTTAGCTAAAGATTTACCTGCTTTTTAAAAATCATTTCAAAGAACTGTATTTGCATTCATTGTTTCTCTTTATGTTTTCTTTTTTCTACTTTATTAATTTTTGCTCTAATTTTTACTACTACTTCTGCTTATTTTGTGTTTAGTTTGCCCTTTTCAGATTTCTTTTATTTATTTTTTAATTGGGAAATAGAAATTATACATTTTTATTCTGTATAACATGCTGTTATTAAATATGTATACATTGTGAGATGGCTAAATCTAGCTAATTAATGTATGCATTACCTCACATATTTATCACTATTTTTGAGGGGGAGAATATTTAAAATTTAATGTCTTAGCAATGTTCAAATGTACAATCCAATCTTATTAATTATATGTAGTATGTTTTATAATAGATCGCTTGGACTTATTCCTATCTAATGTCAATTCATTATTCCTTAATCAACACCTCCCCAATATTCCTGTACCTACTACTTACCCCTGAAAACCACCGTTCTATTCTCTACTTCTATAGGTTTGACTCTTTGGCTTATTTCACATAGCATAAATTCCTCCAGGTTCATTTATGTTGCTGTAAATGACAGGCATCTCTTCTTTTTTTAGGGCTAAATCGTATTACATTGTGTCTATGTACTACATTTTTAAAAACTCATTCATCTCTTGATGGACACTTATGTTGTGTCCACACCTTGGCTATTGTAAATAGTGCTGTAATGAAGATAAGAGTGCAGACATCTCTTCAATATACTGATTTAATTTCCTTTGAATATATACCTGATAGTGGAATTGCTGGATTATATGGTACAGTAGTTCCCCCATGTATGGTTATGCTTTGCACAGTTGTTGGACTGAAAATATGATTTTCAGAGAGAGAGAGAGGGGGAGAGAGAGAGAAATCACATTCACATAAATTTTATTATAGTATGCTCTTATAATTGTTCTATTTTATTATAAATTATTGTTGTTAATCTCTTATTGTGCCTAAGTATCAATTAAACTTTATCATAGTTATGTGTATAGGGAAAATCAAAATATATATAGGGTTCAGTACTACCCATGATTTAGATCCCTTCTGTTGCTGATTTCTAATTCCATATATGCCAGACAGTATGTTTTGTATTATTTCAAACTTTTAAAATGTATAAAGACTTGTTTTGTGGTCCAGTATATAACCTGTACTGGAGAGTCTCCCATGTGTGCTCAGAAAATTGTTTGTTCAGTTTTTAATATGTTGAGTTTTCTCCAAATGTCTGTTAAATCAGGTTGGCTAATAGTGTTGCTTAAGTCTCCCAGACCCTTGCTAAATTTCTATCTAGCTGTTCTATCCATTATTGAGAATGGAATATTGAAATGCTTATTATTGTTAAATTGTCTCTTTGTCCCTTTAATTCTGTTAGTATTACTTCATGTGTTTTGTGACTCTGCTGTACATTGAGTAAATGTTTATAATTGCTATAAATTTCTGATGAATTTATGATTTTATCATTATAAAGCATCCTTCTTTGTCCCTAATAATATTCTTTTATTAAAATCTATTTTTTTCTGAGAATAGTATAGTCATTGTAGCCCTTCTATTGTTTGCATAGTATATTTTTCTCTATCCTTTTGCTTTTAATCTATTTGTGTCTTTTATTTTATTTATTATTTTTTGAGACGAAGTCTCACTGTGTCACCCAAACTGGAGTGCAGTGGCATGATCTTGGCTCACTGCAATCTCCGCATCCTGGGTTCAAGAGATTCTCTTGCCTCAGCCTCTCAAGTAGCTGGGACTACAGGCACCCACCATCACACTTGGCTAATTTTTGTATTTTCAATAGAGACGGGGTTTCACTATGTTGGGCAAGCTGGTCTCGAACTTCTGACCTTTGGTGATCCACCTGCCTCGGCCTCCCAAAGTGCTGGGATTACAGGTTTGAGCCACCATGCCTGGCCTATTTGTGTCTTTTAATCTAAATTATATCTCTTTTAGATCTCAAAAACTTGGAACTTGTTTTTGTTTAATTTAGTATGGTTCTTTCTGTCTTATGAATGAAATATTTATACAGTCACATTTTGAATATATCTTATTATACATTTTGGCCTTCATTATTTTATTTTATTTTTATTTTATTTTTATCTTTTTCAATTAAATTTTTTTTATTATTATTATACTTTAAGTTTTAGGGTACATGTGCACAATGTGCAGGTTCATTACATATGTATCCATATGCCATGTTGGTGTGCTGCACCCATTAACTCATCATTTAGCATTAGGTATATCTCCTAATGCTGTCCCCACCCCCCACCCCCATAACAGTCCCCAGAGTGTGATGTTCCCCTTCCTGTGTCCATGTGTTCTCATTGTTCAATTCCCACCTATGAGTGAGAGCATGCGGTGTTTGGTTTTTTGTCCTTGCGATAGCTTACTGAGAATGATGGTTTCCAGTTTCATCCATGTCCCTACAAAGGACATGAACTCATCATTTTTTATGGCTGCATAGTATTCCGTGGTGTATATGTGCCACATTTTCTTAATTCAGTCTATCATTGTTGGACATTTGTGTTGGTTCCAAGTCTTTGCTATTGTGAATAGTGCCGCAATAAACATACGTGTGCATGTGTCTTTAGAGCAGCATGATTTATAGTCCTTTGGGTATATACCCAGTAATGGGATGGCTGGGTCAAATGGTATTTCTAGTTCTAGGTCCCTGAGGAATCGCCACACTGATTTCCACAATGGTTGAACTAGTTTACAGTCCCACCAACAGTGTAAAAGTGTTCCTATTTCTCCACATCCTCTCCAGCACCTGTTGTTTCCTGACTTTTTAATGATGGCCATTCTAACTGGTGTGAGATGGTGTCTCATTGTGGTTTTGATTTGCATTTCTCTGATGGCCAGTGATGATGAGCATTTTTTCATGTGTTTTTTGGCTGCATAAATGTCTTCTTTTGAGAAGTGTCTGTTCATGTCCTTTGCCCACTTTTTGATGGGGTTGTTTGTTTTTTTCTTGTAAATTTGTTGGAGTTCATTGTAGATTCTGGATATTAGCCCTTTGTCAGATGAGTAGGTTGCAAAAATTTTCTCCCATTCTGTAGGTTGCCTGTTCACTCTGTTGGTAGTTTCTTTTGCTGTGCAGAAGCTCTTTAGTTTAATTAGATCCCATTTGTCAATTTTGGCTTTTGTTGCCATTACTTTTGGTGTTTTAGACATGAAGTCCTTGCCCACGCCTATGTCCTGAATGGTATTGCCTAGGTTTTCTTCTAGGGTTTTTATGGTTTTAGGTCTAACATGTAAGTCTTTAATCCATCTTGAATTAATTTTTGTATAAGGTGTAAGGAAGGGATCCAGTTTCAGCTTTCTACATATGGCTAGCCAGTTTTCCCAGCACCATTTATTAAATAGGGAATCCTTTCCCCATTTCTTGTTTTTGTCAGGTTTGTCAAAGATCAGATAGTTGTAGATATGCGGCATCATTTCTGAGGGCTCTGTTCTGTTCCATTGATCTATGTCTCTGTTGTGGTACCAGTACCATGCTGTTTTGGTTACTGTAGTCTTGTAGTATAGTTTGAAGTCAGGTAGCGTGATGCCTCCAGCTTTGTTCTTTTGGCTTAGGATTGACTTGGCAATGCAGGCTCTTTTTTGGTTCCATATGAACTTTAAAGTAGTTTTTTCCAATTCTGTGAAGAAAGTCATTGGTAGCTTGATGGGGATGGCATTGAATCTATAAATTACCTTGGACAGTATGGCCATTTTCACGATATTGATTCTTCCAACCCATAAGCATGGAATGTTCTTCCATTTGTTTGTATCCTCTTTTATTTCATTGAGCAGTGGTTTGTAGTTCTCCTTGAAGAGGTCCTTCACATTCCTTGTAAGTTGGATTCCTAGGTATTTTATTCTCTTTGAAGCAATTGTGAATGGGAGTTCACTCATGATTTGGCTCTCTGTTTGTCTGTGATTGGTGTACAAGAATGCTTATGATTTTTGTACATTGATTTTGTATCCTGAGACTTTGCTGAAGTTGCTAATCAGCTTAAGGAGATTTTGGGCTGAGACAATGGGGTTTTCTAGATATACAATCATGTCATCTGCAAACAGGGACAATTTGACTTCCTCTTTTCCTAATTGAATACCCTTTATTTCCTTCTCCTGCCTGATAAGAAATCACTTATCAATCTTATTGTTGTGTTCTTTTGCTAGATGTGTCCATTTTTTGCTTTCATAGTACAAAATATTATTTTGTTTACAGTTTTCAGAAATTTGACTCTGATGTGTGTAGTCTCGATGTGAATTACTTTCTGTTTATCCTGCTTAGAGTTTCTTAAGGTTCTTGGACTTATGGGCTAATGTTCCTCATTAAATTTCAGAATTTGGGGCCATTATTTATTCAAATATTTTTTTTTCTCATCTCTTGATTATGTCATTACTTTTATGTTGGTATACTTGGTAGTTTTTCTTAATTTTCTAGTCTCCATCCTCTAGGCATCTTGGTTTTATATTTCTGTTCTTCAACTAGAACAATTTATATACATCAATCATTAGGCTCACTGGTTTTTCTGTCATTTCAAAAATGGTTTGACTTTTTAAATGTATTTTGCTTTTCAATGACATAATTTTCATTCGTTCATTTTCAAAATATCTTTTCTTAAAAACTCCCATTTTCAATGTTAATTTATTATATTTTAAACCATTATATCCCTTATTTCCTCATATATATTTATAATAGCCACTTATGTCCTCCCTGCCTTGGCAGTTTCCGTTATCTTTTTTTTTTCTTTGAGTATGTTACAAATCTCCTGTTTCTTTGCACATCCAATACTTTGTTCTTGTTGAAAAGTGAGTATTTTTGATAATGTATATTAAAACTATGGATTCTGATTCCCAGTAGGTGATGCTGCTGTTGCTGTTGCTATTTGATTTGTTTTCTTCCTTATTTAGCAATTTGTCAGAATAGCTCTATAGGGACTGTCTGCACTGTGATAGCCACTGATATCTATTTTAGTTTTGATGTGTGTGTGTGTGTATGTGTGTGTGTGTGTCTATTTTAAGCCTGCTCTTTCCTAAGCATAGCTTCTGGTCTGCATTACCTAGGGATCATTTTGAGTAAGGCCTCTATCTTTTGTCCATGTATCTGTGTAGTAGTTGACAACTACAAAAACTCCAAAAACCAAACAATCTTAGGTGGTTTACAATTCTGCCTTGGATTCACTTTCTCCCAGGTTCACTCCATGCCTCCTGTGCATGTGCATAAAACCTCGTATTTGAAAGCATGTGTTAATTGCTAGGTCATTTTTTTGTTCTCTTCTGAGTTTGCATGCAGACAGCCAGGGTACGCATAAGCTTAACAAGGCTGCTGTGGTTGTTTCATTGCCCTCATTTTCCCATTAAAATTCTAAGTAGTCTGTCAGCCTATTTCTTGCCCCAACCAAAATTGCAACCTCAAGCTTGCTTAGACTTTAGCCTTCCAAATTCATTTGACACTGATAATGCAACTGTTTCTGACAAAGCCCAGGGGAATGTGGTTTTTCCACTCTTTGTTCCAAATCAAGCAATTTTTTACTGGTAGCAAAGCTGATGAATACTGTAGCTGGTCCAACTCTGCAAGAACTACCAAACTGACAGAGCGAGGAAAATGGGAACATCCCTCTGCTCTTATTTTCATCAAATCATGTATCTCACTGATAGTATTGCAAATTCAACTAAATTATCACCAGATATTACTTTCCTTGAGAGTAACCCCAGTGTACTATCATAATCATGAGTATGTGGTAGATATAAGAATAAAGGGAAATTATTCCAATAACTATCAAATGTATTATGGTAATATCACTAATAAATATAATTCAAGGAAGATTCAATATTAAAATATATAGTAAAAATAAATGTATTATTAATTTCTGAATAATTTTAAAAATCCAGAATTTCAATTATATTTTAATATCTGCCTCATTATTGCAAACTCTCCTTGAATAACAATCAAAATAAATTTCAAATACACCTTTTGCCAATTTTCTTTATATAAAAAGGTTTATAAATATGGATATTTCATTAGTGCTGTAATATTGATAAACTTCATCTTACATTGAAGGTTTTAGATACACTGAATCATCAAAAGATGTTTATATTACAATCAGTAAATTTTATTTTTTAGTGGTTCCTATTGTACACATATTGAAACTGATGAGAAATTGTATTTTAACTCCATGCCAACCATCATTTTGTCTGATTAATCAAAACACTCAAATTGTAAAATATGTTGGATACTATTTTATAGAAAACTTAATTTCAATATTAAATTCATTTCCTGCAAAATTTAACATTTTATAACAAGTAATTATTTTTGAGTCTAGATTTCGGTTATCACGATAATAATTTTATACCACACTTAGTTTTTTGAATTATTTGATGGAACATAGTCATCTTAGGTATCATCTATGAGTTTCTCTGCTTGAATGAGCTAATGAGTTATAATCCAGTTTCACACAACATGCACTGTATTGTCCAATTGTGCCTAGGTAAAGACTAACTCTTTAGGTTAAAGCCTCTTTTATTTTAGAATGAGTGCTAGAACAGGAGTCTGTTAATGCTAGTATGTATTGTTTTCTATCTTTACTATTATTTCTAATGTAACAGGAACAAAATGTATGTTAAGTGGGAAGAATCTTGTTATATGGAATGCTCTCCATATTACTCCCTTTTTTTCCCAGTGCATTAGAGGTTTCACGTATGCACATTTTGCATAGTCCTTGAGAATAACCAAGTTACTTAGCATAAAAAACAGAAAAGAATTTGTTTTATCCAGGAAGGCTTATCCAGGGAAAAGTAAAACCAGGCACTGAATTAAAAAGTGGAAGGTAGGCAAAACAAGTTTCAAGTTCAGTTTCTGAAGTCATTGTATTAGTCCACTCTCACGCTGCTATAAGGATATACCCGAGACTGTGTAATTTATAAAAGAAAGAGGTTTAATTGACTCACAGTTCCGCAGGGCTGGGGAAGCCTCAGGGAACTTACAATCATGGCAGAAAGGGAAGCAAACGCATCCTTTTTCACATGGCAGCAACAAGGAGAAGTGCAGAGCAAAATGGGGGTAAAGCCCCTCGTAAAACCATCAGATCTTGTAAGAACTCACTCAGTATCACATGAACAGCATGAAGGTAACCACCTACGTGATTCAATTACCTCCCACAGGGTCCCCCATGATATGTGGGGATTATGGGAACTACAATTCAAGTTGAGATTTGAGCCAAACCATATCAGTCATCATTGTAATAATTACTGGGGAAGAGAGACCATGTTTTACTTTTTACTTTTGTTTTGGCTTGTTCTGGTGTTAACTTTTGCTACGTGTGATATGACATGAATTCTTCAAATGCCAGCCTCCAATTCCTTTAACAATATTCACTAACTAATAAAATCAGTTCTTTGTGAAAGTAAACACTTCTTTTCATTCAGTTGATTGTTATGAAGGGTATTTTGTTAGCACGTGTGTATGAGTAATTTCAGGGGAAGTTCTAACACATGGAGGATAGAAACTGCATGAGTTAGAGAAGCCTAGGGTCTTAGGAAATCAGGCCAAAATGTAGCTTTATGAAGAGAGAAAAGAAAAGAAAGGAAAAGAGAGGAGAGGAGAGGGGAGGGGAGGGGAGAGGGGAGGGGAGGGGAGAGGGAAGGGAAGAGTGGAGGCGAGGGGAGGGGAAGGGAGGGAGAAAAATACTCCACAGATATAACTTTATTTTTTTCTCTTTAACATGAATAAAACCATAGTTCTCTACCCCAATACACAATAGAAAATGCAGACAACTGTTAAACGCATGTCTCACTTTGCTAGTGTAAGTTGACCGATTTCTTCAGTTAACACCACATCTGCTGAAGATGGTTGACTTTCTTTTATGTCTAACCATTAATAATAACAAGACATAGTTATTAGTTCTCCTCAAAGCTTAAGACTTTTGCCTTCACAGAGATTTGGTAGGATGAGCTGTGTTTTGTACCACGTAAAGTACTTCTGCGATTATGGTAAACACAATGGTTCTATCTGTTCCATTCCAGAAACTTTAAAAAGAAAATGAAGGAATAAGTTAATGCTCCCCCTTTCCTAATGAAGATTTCTAGCCTGCTTTTTCTGTTAGCATCCCAGCTCCCTCCTGACTTGTTTGTTCCACCAGTAGCGTGGGCTGGAGTCTAATTTGCTCTATTGCTTCTGTTTCTTATTATATCTAAATATAACAACCGGAAACACTGTTCTCTTCTGAAGAGGTATTCTTTTGCTCTCTTCAAATGTGTTGCTATGTTTTCACCATTCCTTACCTTTCAAAGAGAAATAATCAAAAAACAGCACTTAATTACTTTATAAAAGATTTGCCTGATGATTTGGTTGAATAAATGGTGTACTTATAATAACAATCATACTGCTGTAGTATGATTATTTATCACGACACATCTGGAAATTTGGATGATATAAAGGAAGGTATTTTACATTATAGAAGTATTCCAAGTTATTAACTTATTTAAACCAGTCCTTTCTTGTAAATTTCTTTAAGCTTTTTTCTGTTCCTAGATTTGTAATATTACCTTTTGTAATTTCTAGCTTTATTTGTCCTTTAGCATTCATCCACTTCAGGAAACTGCATAAAGCATATGAGCCAACTTCTTTTATAAAAAGGTTAATGTGGGTATTGAGACTGCAGGGAAGCATATTTAAAGTGTTTGTTTGTTAAAATTTACTTTCTTGGATGACATAGGTGTACTTTGATTTTTAACAATAGTCATTTGGAACTGTCTATACATTTAATATAATGAGATAATTATATATTTCAAGGATAAAAGATAACTCAATTGGTTTAATGGCCTTTCATTACAGATACATTTTTTCCAAGCATCACAGGAACCATTTCATCCCACTGCTAATTTTTTTTTACATATGAAGAACATGAGACACTGAAAGGCTGACTTCTACAAAGTGCAGAACTCTGATTACAACCCAGTTTTCCTGATTTATTTCAAAGTACCTTTACATGTCAATGTGTGTGATTTATAAGCATGTTTTTCAAAGAAAATGAGATAACAGCAGAAATCTGTGAGGCTTGTAACTGCTATCAGAGAGCTACGAAACAAGGGTAGGTGAAGCATTTGCTGGTTAAGAAAGTATCAAATTCTCCAAACAGCCTGCACTTTCGGTTTCTCTAAATATGCTTTTAAATATGCTTTAGCATATTTAAAATATACTGTAGCATAATCCTCCAACAGAATAATGAAGTTAAATTTTTGAGAGTAGGTTTAGCATTTGCATTTTTTATGTACCTCAGATGAGTCCAATATGTATCCAAATTTAAAAACAAGTTTCATTTTTTTTTTTTTAACCAATGTTAGGGACACCTGGATTTAAATACTGTTTAAAAATGCAAATTCCTAAATCCAACAAAGAATTATTGGATCAGAATCATCCTTTAATTGGCATGGTTTTCAGGCTATATTAAAGCAAATGGTATTTTAAAATAATGAACATGTATGGTGATTTTTCATTTTGTCTTGGGGTGTATTTACATACCTGTCAACTTTGGGAATATTCTGCTCCAACCCTACAGTCTATCTTGGTCTTGAGGTGCCTTACTGGTAATTCTTGGTCAAGGCCTTAAAACAATGGAGACATAGATGTTTATGGGCAGACTGTGAGAGGGGAATTAGTAATTGTCATGTGCTTTGTGCCCACATTTTCAAACTAACTGTATATAAAACATTAATTTATAGAATCTAAGAGATAGAAATAATTTGCCTACTAGTAGGTTGCTTTCAATGTCTGAGATTCCTAATCCCTATTTTATCTGTTCAAAAATATTAGGGATTTTCATAGAGATCTGATTTAATTGAGCTTCTAACATATAGCATATTGTAATAATATGATAAAGATGTCCTTTGAGGATGTTTATACATACCGACATCTGCTGAAGATGGTCGACTTTCTGTTATGTCTAACTATTAGTAATAACCAGACATAGTTATTAGTTCGCCTCAAAGCTTAGGACTTTTGCCTTCACAAAGATTTGGTAGGATGAGCTGTGTTATGTCCCAGGTAAAGTACTGTCCTAATCAAACAGTATTAGCCAACTAGCAAATGGAAACAAAAATCATATATTCCACATGAAAAATCATTACACTTTCTCTGATTCTGAAGAGAATTCTGTGATAAACAAACGTGTATCAAACAATTTTCTACTTGAATGTTTAAGAACAGGACATAGAGTGGCCTTACCACAGTAATCTTCCTTGCGAATGTAGACCTTGTTAACAAATACTTGGATATTAGAGAGAAAAAAATCCTTATATTTAAAGTATTCAATAAATTAATATTTAAATCCCCCATATTAAAATTTACTTATTGGGTAATGTTAGGCATATGATTACTTCTAATACTTTCATCCTTGCATCAAAAAAAGAAGAGTTATATGTATATTGTAACATTGAATATATAACCCTGATCAGAAGAAAGGAAATTCTAGAGATATCTTCTTTTCTCTGTAATATCAGTTAATATCTGCATTGCTGTTCAGAAATTTCTATCTCTCCAAAAATAAATATGTTTCTTCATAAGGATAAAACACCTACCTTGAATGATTTACACTGTATCAAAAAAATTCTAACACAATATCTAAAGTAGAGTATTTCTAGTGCTGATTGTTAAACTAAAAGGATATTGACAAACTAGAAATGAGTAACTAGTTATCTGAAAGATTATAATAATCTCCCATTTAAAAATATACATTCTATACCTCCACCCAGTCATTGAATAAAGGTTTTGTGATCGTGGTATTTTGGGATCTGCACCTTTGCTAAGCACAACTTTTGATTCATATGTACATTCAGTTTAAGAACCACTGAGTTAGAATCACTGAAATAAAGGATTTCAACCAGTTTTATGCCATCTCAAAATCAATAACAATGAAACATATCCCTGACTCCAATTTTAACATCGTCTATGTTTCAAGAAGATAATAAGCTTAGCACACGCTTGATCTTAGCCAAAAGGCCGAGAAGCGATAATAAGCTTAGCACACTAAGATAATTAGAGAGGTGCTTCATAAAATACTGACTGTAATCAATTAAGATATGTTTCTGTTTTTGGTTCTTTAGGTTACAGAAAAACGAAACACCTGTACCATAAAACTTTTCCCTATTTTCTGAGAAAGATAAACTTATGTGTAAGTTAGTGTAATTAAATTTTCAAAGCTCTGTAGTGTAAGAATAATTGTACTTCATAAAATGGAAACAACATATCTGTTTTCTAACAAAGATATTTTTCAGATTTATAATATAAATTGTAATCTATTTAAGTATAAAAATACAATGTCCAGCATAATTAGAAACAATGACAAATCCGAACAACAAAAGTTATATAATTTTAATTGAGAAAGATGACATTGAACACAAAAGACAATTATAAGTCTTGACACAATGACATTTTGTGGATATTTAAAACTGAGTTAACAAGTGCTTTTTTACACCTTAATGATGACTATAATGTGTCAATTAAAATGATTTAAAATATCGAAGTCACAAGAACTATGTGGAAGTTCTTTATATAATATGGTAGGAGTTTTTAATGTAATCCACTTCCAAACTGAAAGTTAATAAATTTATGTTCAGAACAAATTTTCAAAAGTACTATTATTGAATAGATACATAACATAAATTAACAAATATATCACTATTTTTGCATTATAAAAATGGTTTTACATGACAACATACTCTTCCTAGTTATTATTCCTTGTAGTTAATAAAAATTGAATAATAAGGTAGCCAATAATTGACTTGAGATATATCAATGAGAGTTTTTTCCTCTATCATTATGGAAGATAAATGCTCTAAGGGTCAACCTAACTAAAAGAATAAATCTAGATTTCGGATATGACATGTCTTTGAGGCTTTTCTTTTGTCATAAAATACTGGAAAATACTCTAAAATTAAAAAAAGATACGAAAAAACTGTGAAAAAATGTAAAATTAAATTTCATCTACTTTAAGGATCAGTATTGTCCAGATGATAGAATTTTGCAACACTATCATTACATACTGGATTATTTGTTTATATAGTAAAATTTCAGCCCAGCTTGATATTCCAGGCTAGGTTTTAAAGGAGAAGGCCCTAGATTGGTGGTATTTGCTAGCTACCGACACATTTCAAAGCAACTCTTTTCTAGAGTAAATCTTCTCTAGTGAAGGACTAACTCTACTGCATTAAAACAGAAAGTAACATGCTCCAAACACACGGTAAGAAGATACATCAACATTAGAGAGAGTTAACAATACAGCACAAAACAGATTTAGACTCCAAACGACAGGCGTTTAGTTTTAAGTAAAGTGTATGCGTGAAATATTTTTAAAAATAATGATGCAATCTAAAAAACAAATAAAAAACTCTCAAGAGATAAAACAGTAACGATAAAGTTTGGAGAAAATAAAAAATATACTTACTGAAACTAAAGAAAAACATAATAAATGTTTTAACAGCAGGTTAGATATGTCTTGAAAAAAATAATTATGTACTCAAGGGGAGGGAATAATAAGAAATTATGGATAAATGAAGAAATGGAAATGGCTATTTTGTAAGACAGAAATCATACTGAGAACAATAAAATATACATCTGGTCAGAATGTCAGAAGAAGAGAATGAAGAGAATAAAAAATATGTGGAGAAATAATAGCTATAAATAATTCAGAGCTAGCAAAAAAATTTAACACAGCAGGATAAAATGGCATATGAAAAACCAATCTAAATCTTAGTTGTCAAGTGACTGGCATTATTTAACTAAATCATAATTTGAACCTTGAGGAAATGTGTAAAGTAAGGATTGCCTAAAGTAAGCAAAAGCAGATAGTACCGAAATTAGGTGTATCCATAAATGCCTTTTAGTTTTTGACACTACTATTTTATTAATTGACAGAACAAGTAGACAGAAAATCAATAAAGATATAAAAGGCTTGAACAACACTAAAAACCAAAGTGACCTGATTTATATTTATATCCTTCCACACAACAATAGCAGAATAATGTAAAGCTCCCATAGAACTTACCATCATAGGCCATATCTAGTACATACAATATGTCTTACATTTTTAAATATTCAAATTCACAATAGAATTAAATGGAAATAGATAACAGAAACAATGGAATATTTTCAAATATTTGGAAACCAAATAACACATATATTAAATAAAGAAATCAAAAAGAAGTTTAAATAGCGTGTTGAACTGAATAAAAACTGAAAACACAACATTAAAAACTGTGGGATGCAGCTGAAGCAGTAATTTGTATCCTAAGTTTCTGTATAAGAATTAAAGAAGATCGAAAATAAATGACATCAGCGTCCAGTTTAAGAAACTAGGAGAAAGTAATTCTCATGAGCAATAGAGAAACAACAAAGAGATAGTCTTCCAAAGTTAGTAAAGCTATGAGCAGAAATCAATGAACTAGAAAGCAGAAATCAATAAAGAAAAGTTGTTAAAACCAAAAGTTACTTCCTCGAAAAAATCTAAAAAGTTGTAATTTTCTGTTTAAATTTATTAGGAATAAATAATTTACCAGAAATAAAATTTTGTATCACTAGACTTCCCTAGATCTTAAAAGGATGTTGAAGAAATATTGGGAAAAATTTATGGAAATACATTTTATCATTTAGACAAAATAAAAAAATTATTAAATTTATTTAAAGATACAAACTAATTACATTCATAGAGTTAAGATTAGGTAAGGTGGCTTTATGTCTATTAAAAATTGAATTTCTACATAAAAGACAAAACAATTCTGTGCAAACTCCATGAGAATATTAAAACGATGGATTTTGGGGGTTCTTACTATGAAATCAAAATTATGCTTATAAGAAAACCAAAGACACCATTTTCAAAAAAGTATCTATCTCACGAACGTATAGGTAAATATTTTAAATGAAATTTTAGCAAATAAAATCCAACAAAAAACTGAAATTTTTAAATGAATATTTGGTATTTATTTCAGTAATGTAAGCCCGCTTTAACATTTGAAATCAATCTATATAACCCATCATATCAACAAGCTAAAAAGAAAAGAGTTGAACAAGCTGTGTATAAAAGGAACGTAACCTCCCTATAAAAAGGAATATACAAAAATCTTAAGGTTAATAGCTTACTTAATTGATAAAAGACGATGTTTTTCCTTAAAGTGTAAGACAATGATATCTCTCTTTGCTACTTCTGTTTAATGTTGTACTGAGTTTTAGCCAATTCAATAGGGGAAGAAAAAAACTAAATTGCCTTCAGATTGCAAAGGAAGTAATAAGAATCTTTATATGGAACTGACATCTAATACAGAGAAATTATCTAATACATAGAAATATCTAATTGTTTAATACACAGAAATGCAATGGAATCTATAAAAAAGTTTCTCCAACTAATAACTGAGTTCGATAAGGTTACATGACGCAAAATTAACATAAATAAATGATTTGCATACCATACAGGCATTAGTGAGAATGTTGAGGAATTGGAACTTTCATAGACAGCTGATGGAAATATAAAATATTCCAAAGACTTTTAAAACATTTTGACAGTTTTTTTAACAATCTGTACCACCTACCTATAATATATCCTAGTCTTTCCACCCCTATTAGAGAAATAAATGCAACTACAATGACCTGCACATGAATATTAACATATCTTTTTAATAATAACAACTGGAAATAAAGCCAAAATGACAATAAACAGGCTAATGAAGAAACAAATATATATCCATAAAATGAAATACTACACAGCAACAACACAGATAATTTTGAAAATATTTATGATAGGTGACAGAAGCTGGACAAAAAAAGATTAATCCTGTAGAATATCATTTATATAAATTTATATAAAAAATCGGGGCCAGGCATGGTGGCTTACACTTGTAATCCCAGCACTTTGGGAGGCTGAGGCTGGTGTATCATCTGAGGTCCAGAGTTTCAAGACCACCCTGGCCTACATGGCGAAACCCTGTCTCTACTAATAATACAAAAATTAGCCAGGCGTGGTGGCTCGTGAATGTATTCCCAGCTATTCAGGAGGCTGAGGCAGGAGAATCATTTGAATCAGGGAGGTGGAGGTTGCAGTGACAAGATCACCCACTGAACTCCAGCCTGGGTGACAGAGTGAGACTCTCTCACTAAAATCAAATAAAATAATAAAATAAAATAAATAAAATAAAATAATAAAATAAAATAAAAATAATACTAAAAATGTAAGCTATAGTGTCAGAAAGCAGATCAGTAAAGGAAATTATCACAATATGGCACTAGGAAACATTTATCAATCATTAATACAGTTTATCCTCTTGATCAAGTTGATGGTTTTGTAGCTATACACATGCGTAAAAAGTTATCAAACTTTTAACTTTAGAAATAGAGATATTAATAGCTCAATTTTTTTAATAATGCTGCTTAAAAATAAGTTTTAACCAACTTAAGGTAATTCTAAGAAAGATATGCTTTATGAAGAATGATCACAAAGTTTATTTCTGATAAAAAATAATGGAAAACCTATAAAATTGTACAATAAATGTAAATTCAAGATCACCTGTACAACTGGAGGGTTTTAGATAACGTACAAAGTTAAATACTGAGTCACAATGGTATTCAGTTTGGATGAGTAGTGTTTGGATTAATATGTTCTAAAATTTGTATATTATTTTAAAATAATTATCAAGCCACTGTTTAAGCTTTAAATTAATTCTACATAATACATTTGTTTTTGTAACCACTATGGAGAGTGGGAAGTAGATATAAGGAGAAAAATATAAAACGTGGTGTTAAATAGGGCAAGAAAAACAAAAATTCAAATATGCATTAAGAGATAAAAGTATAATTTTTAAAATAACAATAATTTGAAATCAAAAGGAAGATGGTAAAAGTAAATCATTATACACACAATTTTAATATATATGAATGTGTAACCATTAAAAAGCAGAAATCTTCTGATTGCAAACAAAGATTCAGCTAAATGGTGTTTTCAAAGAGAAACCTAAAGTATAAAAAGACAGAAACTTTAAAATGAAGCAATGAAAAACATATGCAGGCCAATACCAACTAAAATAAACCAGTAGTAACAATATTAATATCAGACTAAATAGATTGTAATACACATAACATCATTACAGATACAGTCAATAAAATGTGTGCTACTGAATGACAAAACCCAAACACCTCAATTTTTTTTAATGTAATAGGACATAGTAGCACATGAATATAGAAGTGAGGGCTAAAAATAATAATCCTGAAAATCTTAAATTTAAAAATTACATGATGGAATAATTCATAAGAACACATTTTATGAATATAAGCTATTTTAATATTTTATTAGTTTATGAGTAAAATATATTTTAACATTTTTTATTTCAGCAATTTTATCACACTAATATGTGGCCTCTTCTCAAACAAAAGTATTCTTAAAGTAAGCATGAAGTATAAAATCAAAAGATGAACAATGCAGGGCTGTTTTATATTATAACCATTAATATTATGGGGGGAATTAAAATTGATAAAAAGAAAAAATATATATAGTCAATGATTTCTAAAGACAGAAGCTACACAATTGATGACATTCAGTTTCTGTGACTGATAATAATTATTCATAAAGTAGGGATGCTAAACTATATTTTCTATTAAATTTTTGCATCATGATACATAAGAAACATTAGAAAAATACTATAAATTACAAGAAGCTCCTTTTCACATATCATGTTTTGTTTCCTTTTAAGTAATATCCAATGAAATTAATCTAAGTGAATGACAAGGATATCATTTTTGATATTTTAAGACAAAATGATTATTTTTAAATGATATAATTGAATATGGATAAAGAAAATCAATACAAAAATATACAATAGAGAGAAAGAAAATTCCATTGGAATATATCATGAAAGCAAAAACAAGCAAACAAAGTAACAACTTTTATATCATAGTAAGCAAAGTATAATATCTTGGCTTAAAAATAATGAAAATAATTAAATATGTCTATAATTATAGCTCTTTGAACACTGATTGACTCATACTAGTCAATAAATGACTTCTCATTGAATAGGTGAGTTGTACCAACTCCCACTTAAGTCTGCATACTCATAGAAGCTGTTTCTGGCTCCTCCAAGGTTACAGTAGTGAAAACAAAAGAGGAGAAATGCAACAAAGACCATTTACTTGGCTTTTACTTTTTTACAGTTCTAGTTTAGCTCAAAAGCCTTCATCTCTAAACATTCCTTCAAGGCAGAAGGTTCCCTTCTGGCTCAGGATATGTCTAGAAATGCCATCTGGGAGCTAGGGCCTGCAGTGGGGGCCTCATGACTAACCAGCACCCTATCCTGCTGTGACTGAGCTGTATCCAGGATATAAGACAAAGTGCTCCCCACTCTGTCTCTTCTCCTCAAGCAAAAGAAAGGGGTCTCATTTGTACAGCCTGGGACTAAGGGAGGGATGTTGCTAGCACTGTTGGCTGCCCCAGCTGGTGTCTCAGTATGCTGCATGTCCCTTCTGCCCTAGATCTTGCCTGAGAGTTGGCAGTTCTTATGGCCTAGATGCCTTTCAAGTTTTCTTAGAGACTAAGAGGCCACTTCGGTGGCGGGCTTTGTGGGTACTCAAGTTCAGATCACTGGCATCAGCGATTCCCCTCTTGCTAGGGGTGGTTTAAACACTCTGCCTGTGGGTGGGCATCTGAGTTTGGTCTGGTTTTCCTCTCTGCTATAACCTAACAACGCTGAGTTCAATGACTCACAATTTCTGTGTTCCCCCTGCAGCAGCACCCAGATATGCTCTCCACATCACACTGCTGCTGTCCAGGGTGAGGGTTGGGGAGGGGAGGAGCCTTTTCTCCATTATATTGCCTTTGCACCTTTGTCTAAGATCAGTTGAATATTTTTATGTGGGTCTATTTCTGGCCTTCCAATCCTGTTCCGTTGATCTATTAGGTTGGTGCAAAAGTAATTGCGGTTTTTGACACTTTTAAAGACAAAAATCACAATTACTTTTGCACCAATGTAATGTTTGTCTATTCTGTCATGAATACTACATTATTTTGACTGCAATAATTAAAAAAATCTAGCAGAAATTCTGGAGTTGCAAAATGCTGTTGGTGTACTGAAGAATGCATCAGAGTCATTCAATAGCAGATCAAGCAGAAGAAAGTATTGGTGAACTTAAAGTCAGCCTATTTGAAAATACAGAGTCAGAGAGACAAAAGAAAAAAATAAGAAAAAACAATGAAGAATAAAAAACAATGCCTAAAGTATACAGAAAATAGCCTCAAAAGGGCAAATCTATAAGTTATTGGCTTTAAAGAGGAGGTAGAGAAAGACATAGGGGTACAAAGTTTATTTAAAGGGATAATAACAGAGAACTTTCAGAAAAAGATATCTAAGTACAAGAAGATTATAGAATACCAAGCAGATTTAAGCCAAAGAAGACTAAATCAAGGTACTCAATAATCAAACTCCCAAAGGTCAAGAATAAAGAAAAGCTTATGAAGGCAGCAAGTATATTAATTCATTTTCACACTGCTATAAAGAACTCACTATCACGAGAACAGCATTTTTCAACTCCTGAATTTCTGCTAGATTTTTTTAATTATTGCAGTCAAAATAATGTAGTATTCATGACCCAATTACCTCCCACCAGGTCCTATCTGCAACACATGAGGATTATGGGGTTTACAATTCGAGATGAGATTTGGGTGGGAACACAGAGCCACACCATATCATTGTGTTGCTGGCCACTCCAAATCTTATGTCTTTTCACATTTCAAAACCAATCATGCCTTCACAACAACAGTCTCCCAAAGTCTTAACTCATTTCAGCATTAACCCAAAGGTCCAAGTCCAAAGTATCATCTGAGACATGGCAAGTCCCTTCTGCCTAGGAGCCTATAAAATCTAAAGCACGTTAGTTCCAAGATACAGTGGTGCTACAGACATTGAATAAATGCCTGAAATTGGCCAAACAAAGTGACTACAGGCCCCATGCAAATCCAAATCCAGCAGTACAGTCTCTAATCTTAAAAATCTAAAAGAATCTCTTTTGACTCGTGAACCCTGAATATCAGAGACAGGTCTCAGTTAATTTGGAAAGTTTATTTTGTTGAAGTTGAGGATGTGCACCCATAACGCAGCCTCAGGAGATCATGATGACATGTGCTCAAGGTGGTCGGGGCACAGCTTACATTTTAGGGATACATGAGACATCAATAAATGTATGTAAGATGTACATTGGCTCCATCAGGAAACGCAGTATGACCCAAGCAGTGAGGGGGCTTCCAATTCACAGGGAGGTGAGAGACAAATGGTGGCATTCTTTTGAGTTTCTGATTAGCCTTTCCGAAGGAGGCCATCGATATACATTTATCTCAGTGAGCAGAGGGATGACTTTGAATGGAATGGGAGGCAGGTTTGTCCTAAGCATTTCCCAGATTCACTTTTTCCTTTAGCTTCGTGATTTTGGGGCCCAAAGATTTGTTTTTCTTTCACATTTCCCCCTTTTCTGGTTTAAAATTCATTTGGAGAAAGCATTTTAGAAGAAAATGAGTCTCAGGTTTCATCTAATCTTTCATGGTTAGGATGGTTGATTCCTAGAGGGGTAGGTCCCAAGTTATTAGGCAACCTCATTGTTAGCAGGTTGTGAAGTCCCATGCCCTATGAAGAGAAAACAGGGAGATGAAGGGAGAAAAACAACAACAAACAAAAGAACACTCCTGGAAAATCTATATAGGCACCTTACTCTGAAGTCCATACGTCAGTAGGCAGGTATGAAAGTGGCTTAGGTATGTTAGTAGGTTATTTTCTTCTGACATTTAAGTTGTCTAGCTTCAGTTCACAGGGCTTTAAGAAAGCACAGCTTAGTTTTTCAGTGATTTCAAATTAGGAAAAAATGGGGGGAAACAGAAAAGAAAGAAAAAATAGTTGAAAATATTATTTCGAAGACTTGTTGCCAAGAAAAATTAGAATTCAATCCAAACTGTAGAATAAAAATGGAAAAACATTAGACAAGACTAGAATCTAACAACAGGTGTACTATAGTTTTTGAAACATAATTTTCCTCTCTACAGTTTCCCATTTTTAATAAAGACATATTATGGTAGGACTGATTTAGTTTATTATACTTGGTTAGATTATTTGTATAACGTGCAGCAAGAATAATTATTTTGCACATAGTCTTTTTAAACTGGCTTTGATGGAACTTTGTTCCATAGAAGCAATCTCAGGAAAGACTTTTTAAAAACTAAGCCCAGCCATGGATTTGTACCATCAAATACCTAAGACTTGGGAGAATTCCTCTCTTCTTGAGGTCCCAAGATAATTTTGGGGCTCCTGGGCCTGTCAGAAAGTGACATTCTTTATTGACCACAGGTCAGGAACCCTGTACAGGGACTATGTCAATAAAGTATGAGGGCAGTTTCCCCAAGGGGCTTTTATTGACTCCCTAAGTAAAGTTTAATTCCTTAATGGAAAGAATATCATTCTAGTCAAAGCCTGGGTAAAATAACCAGTTTCTCCAATTGTGTTCTGTTACAATGAAAACAGATTCTTATTGCACTTATGCAAATAACTGTATAGCCGTAATTTAAGAACAGTCACAGTAGTTTCCAAATTCTGTAGAAATCAGGTAGAGAGAAACAAATGCTCCAAATTTTGTTCACAGGAGTACACTAAATTGTTAAAAACTGTCAATAGCTCAAAAGAAAAGTTTCATTGACTCTGAAAAACAAAACAAAGGATGAGCAAGGTTTTCAGCAAAAAGTCAAAAGATTACTTCAGTCTTCTGTTTGTTCATTCCATGCAGTTAATTATTGTTCTGCTTGATATTCATGAACATTTCAGCTCCCAAGACACCTGAAAGTGTTTTCTCTATTCTGATGCCACAATCTCCAAAGTTATCAGAAACCGGCATTCAGGAACACCTGTCAGAGTTTCACAGGTGATTATAAAACCACCTTCTGAAGAGGACCAAAACAATACAATTGTACGTGAATATCAAAAAGTTTTAGGGCAGCCATAGTGAAAGACACATTGAAAAGGAAATTTTTTACATCTCTGGCACACAATAATTTAACATAGCAATCATAATTATTACTGATAATGTACACTAAGGCATATCAGAATTACAGGAGTTTTCCATAATTTTGAAACACATACTGATAACATATTTATACAAATGCAGCCCTCCAAAAAACAAAGAAAATTTCCTATTTGACAAGCTTCCTGTATAATTTTTATATAAAATAAATTAAATATGTCATTTTTGGAGTTTAGGGAACCTAATATCTTAAAGAATTAATTAGTTTAGAAAAAGACATAATTTATAATTTGATTTTGGAAATTTTATCAAATATCAAAGGTTTAAAACACTTGATATCACAAAATAGAATCACAGGTCATTGTAAAATAAGTCATTCATTTAACCAAAGTGATAACTCAAGGATTTAAAAAAAAAAGGCAAAAACCTTTATTCTTTGAGAGAGGAGACTTAATTTTCCAAACAATAAGCCTTAACAAAAACAGCAGGAAGCCAATGAAATTGTAAAGAATCTATAAATTTTAATTTCTACCATAAGATATAACTTCCATAAGCCTTTTATAACCTTTATAATCTCTATTAAGGAGTTGGTTAATTCTTCAAGAAAACCTTGTTAATCTGACAAAGGGACCCATATGTTGGTCTGATATCAGCATGCCTTTGACATTAATGATTAATTTATAGAAAAACTGAACTTATTTTATCTCTCGATATCAGCTCTAACAATCTCACATGCCCACCTCTTCTGCCATAGTGCCTGAGCCTTGAGAATAGCTTTCATTGCTGGCCCCATGTCTCAGGAATGCAGTTTCTTTTGATTGGCATCTTCTACTGTGCCTGAGGACGAGACCTTAATTGCTGTCAGTGTTTAAGATTTAGCAGGATATTAGGTTCCCTAAAGTCCAAAATGACATATTTGGTTTATTTGGTCACAGAGGGCTGAGAGTGAGGGGAGGTGGGGATGATTAATAGGTGCAAAAAATAGGAATAATAAATAAGAGCTATTATTTGATAGCACAACAGGATGACTATAGTCAATAATAACTATATATTTTAAAATAAAGATTGTAATTGGATTGTTTGTAGCTCAATGGATGAATGCTTAAGGGGAAGGATACTCCATTCTTCATGCTGTGTTTATTTCACATTTCATGCCTGTGTCAAAACATCTCATGTATCCTATAAATATATACACCTATTATGTACCCACAACAATCAAAATTTAAAAAAAATTAAAAAGAAAGAAATACAGCCAGGTGCAGTGGCTCTTGTCTGTAATCACAGCACTTTAGGAGGCCGAGGCGGTGGATCACTTGAGGTCAGAGTTTGAGACCATCCTGGCCAACAACTCTGTCTCTAATAAACTCTGTCTCTAATAAAATACAAAATTTAGCTGGAAATGGTGGCACATGCCTGTGATCCCAGCTATGCAGGAGTTTGAGGTTCGAACCCAGGAGACAGAGGTTGCAGTGAGCGGAGATCATGCCACTGCACTTAAGTCTGGGCGACAGAGTGAGACCCTGTCTCAAAAAAATAATAATCATTGTTAAGCCAAATTTCATTGAAATTAAAAATTTCTACTCTGTTAAAAACACAGGACTCTCAGTCAAGCGCAAAAATATGCACACAGTAAAAAATTATGTAGTTGCCAGGAGTTTGTAGGAGGAAGAGATGAATAGGCTGAACACAGGGGATTTTTAGGGCAGTTGTACAGAAAATATTCTGTTTAATGGTAGATACATACTATCATGGTTGTTAAAAAAATCAGAGAATATACACCAACAGTGAATCCTAATGTAAACTATGAACTATGTTTAATACTGATATGTCAACCGTAGCTTCGTTGATTATAACAAATGTACCACTCTGGTGAGAGATGTTGCTATCCAGGGAGGCTATCCATGCATGACGGGGGCAGTACATGTATGAGAACTCTCCACACTTTCTGCTCAGTTTTGCTTTGACTCTAAAACTGCTCCAAAATATACAAAAATTGTCTTTTAAAATAATTTCCTCTATTAAAATATTTTAAAAACCACTGAGGTAATCATGATCAGTATCTACCAGCAACAAAATGGTAGGCTGAAAACTAGACCCTAGGTTTCTGATTCATGGGGCTGGATTTGTTACACTCTAGTTAAATGACAGGTTTCTTTCTTTTTTTTTTTTTTAATATTTGCAATAGTTACCAACATTGGCAAAAATCAAGAGCTCTATTTTAAACCTACTTATCCATTTACATATAAATATAAATGACAATTGCATCTCTAGAAAATAATTACAGGTATATTTCTTTACAATGCGTTTGTATTTGAATTAGTTAAAGTCCTTCCATTATTTATCTTCAAGTCACGGTCAGTAAACTAAATTCTGTAATGATATTATTTTCTCTGACCATGAAGTTTTCTCTTTAGTAGAATAATAAAATAGCTATTAAGAATATCTCCAGCTTGAGGGAAAGACAATAATAAAACTTGCTCCTCAGATACTTTATACATATATATATCATTTGATTCTGAAATGAATTGTTTCCTTCAGGCTCCCAGGTTATTCTTTAAAAATGTATTTTAAAAACTCATTACATTATTCAACACATACTTATTGATTGCCTATCATGTGTCAGTGCAAATCACTGGAGATACAAAACTATTCCACATAGCCACAATACTTGCTTTCCTCAACCTCTTGGTTTGCTAGGGAATTGCAATTTAATCTGATAAATGCCTTATAAGATAAATGATATTGTGATGACCACAGAGAGGGGTACACTTAACTGAGCTTTGGAGGTCACACTTTAGGTCCAGAAGAACATTCTTGGAGGAAATGGCTAAACTTGGACATGAACAAGTTTTTCTTTGAGCAGAATGTGTTGAGATCACAGAAAGATAATTTCCATAAAATACTATGAGGTAATTATTGCCAATATATCCTCTATTTACACCTAAAGCACAGAGGCTGAATAACATGACTGAGTTCTTATAGCTCTTCAGTGATGGACTGGGGGCGGAACTTGAGAATAGAGTTCTGGAGTCCTTACTTTTTACCAGTTTCAAACTATTGCAACAAAGCGCTAGAAAAGAAGAGTGATACAGCATAACACATCTATTATGCTAATTAAGTTATATATACATAATATTATAACAATGAATTTTCGTATTCATTACCATTTTCATTACAGATATTCACATTCCATTAAATTGTTTAATCCTTTAGTTATTTTCAACTGATTATAAAAAGATGGATCAGAAACAGTCCATTGTCTCATAACTCTTGTGTGGCATTTTGCTGTTCAAAAATTGTTTTATCCACATTGAGAATTGCTTAAAAGTGTTCACGTTTCTCAATGGGAGATTTAAAGATAAGTATGACAGATGACTTATTCTTGTTTTAACAGAGGGGAGTTTACAAACTAACAATTGTGTAAGCTACTTATCCCTGTACTCTTGGTTCTATGTGACTGCCAGAGCCACTGTTCTCTGAGGTATTTTTGACCTCTGTAAGGATTCTCTGAATCCTGAACTTTCTATCTACTCTGAAAGAAGTCCTTTATTAACCTTTCTGAAAGCCTAAATTATAGGTTATGAAATATAAATTTCAGGCTTATTATGATTATATTTACCTTATTACAATAATTGAAAATTAGTTATAATTTCCCAGAAAATGTGAAATATTTGTAATTTTCTCTAGACTCTTCTGTCAGTCTTGCAGTATTTATATTTTTCATTTATAGTAGAATTCCTAATGGGCTTTTAGATTCTGCTCCTATTCCTGGAATTAAACTAAAAGTTTCTCCCTTTCTGACTTTCTAAACTCAGTCTTAGTTTTCCCACTCTCACAGGTTGTTAGTCGTGAAGCACCCTTTCAAATCTTTTTGCTCTGAGTAGCAATGTTTTGCTCACTGAGTAATTTAACTTCAGCCTTACATACAGTATGATAAGCCAATGTTGATTTTCACAGGTGTCTACCCGCCTCCCCCTAAATTCATGTGTGGAAATCCCATCCCTCTGAAGAGCTAATTAAGCTAAAATGGGGTCATTAGGTTAGGGCCCTCCTCCAATATGACTGGGGTCCTTATAAGAGGAGGAGAATAGGACGTAGACACACGCAGAAGGAAGACTGTGTGAAGGCACATGGAAAAGATGGTCATCTTGCAAGCCAGGGATAGAGGCTTCTGGAAGAACCACCTCCACTGACAACTTGGTCTGGGATTTATGCCCTCCAGAATAGTGAGGAAGTAAGTTTCTGTAGACTGAGCTACACAGTCTGTGGTACTTTGTTATGGCAACCCCACACATATCAATCCTGTGGCCATGCCTCTCCTCAACCTTCATGCCAAATGGTAACATCTGTAGTAGCATCCACATTACTGGTTCTTACTAATTTTCTCACAAAGCTAACACATTTTTATAAAGAAAAGCTGAAAATGGAAATGAAGAAATTAAAATGATCTCACTCATAATTATTTTTGCTAATCTCTTGACAATACCACCAACAATGACTGCACATCTAAATGATGAAAAGCAATAGACTTAAAATGCTTGTCTTTGTGCAATGCAGGATGATGAACTAGTGGTTTAGTATATTCACTTCGATGTGACCACGTTTCTAGAGTCCCATGACACCTGCAAAACAAGCAAAAACTCTCAGTATATATAGCTCATTATTTGTGTTATGTTTGTGGTGTTTGGATACTTTTCACAAGTTCCTTGTAAATGTCATAGTCTAGGGTAGGTATGAAGTCAGGGGAAAGGGGAAGTAGAAAGGAAAATTAGGCCCAAAGGGACATTGGTTCCAACATTTCACATTGAGTCTACAACTTGTAGGGTTCTGTAATTCTTATGGTCACTACATGTAAGAAAAGTTACTGTCATTTATACACCTATGTGATGGAGTAACAATAGAAAGATTTCAATGCACTTAAATTTATGACAAGTTTAATTACTACCTTTGTATTTCCCTGAAGTTGCTATCTAATGTAATAATTAATAACAAGTAATATTATAAAATATATTATAAATCTGGAAGATAATAAAATGTCTTATAAAGAGTTCAAACATTTATGTCTTATAGATTTTAAGACAAATTATTGTCTTAAACAATTTTAAGAAATTTTAGAAACAAATATAGTTCTATGTTCTTAAGTTAAATAGTTTGCATAGTTAAAATTATGTGATGGCAGAACACATTAATAGAATACTAATATAAATAACTATTATGACATTTTGTAAACATGCCATTTAAGAAGAAAGAAATACTTATCTATTTTAGAAAATGTATAGGTTTTGAATATATTGCTAAGAGATATTAGGATTTGGAAATTATTATATGCTAGTACATATAAATATTTCTAACACTGTCTACATATTATTTAGTTTTTAAAATATAAACCAATTAGAAATAGATGGTTTTATTGTTTCATTTAATGAGAAGCAACAAAAAATTCTTATTTATTATATAAATACAATTTAGTTAAAGCATCATGTAAGTCAAATATTGATATTACTGATTACATTTAACATATGAAAAAGACTAAAATAATAGTAAAAACATATGTATTAAATAGGTTTTATTTGGCAGTCAGTTTACTAAGAACTAATGCAGCATAGCTCAATTACTTCTCAGAACAAATACTGTGGTAAGCCATTATTATCATCTTCATCTTTTTGGATGAGAAAATGGAAACAACAAATAGATATAATACCTTTTCCAAGGCCCTACAGAAAGTATCAAAGTTAGGAATCAAACATCACAATGTATCCTTTATTATTTATGCTGTACTTTTCTTGTTGTAATAACAAACACACACACATCACCCGGTGAATATCTTTTTTGACAAATATTTCTTTTACTTTATTGATAATTGTCAAATAATAATTGTATATATTTATGGGATGCTATATAGTGGCATATGCATATATATATAATATGAATATAAATCATGTATATTAACAACTATATACACATACATATACACTAATGCAACTTTGTATGTTGAAATAATATATACATTACTGTTGCATGTATAGAAACACTTATGTGTATGAATTTACAGGCATTTATATTCATGTCTTGATTTATGGGCATAAAAGTATATTAGTTTGCTCATTAAATTAACTGAAATGGAAATATGTAAGTATGTGAAATAAGGATAAATATATGAATATACATTGTTTATTACAGAAAAAATAATGACAGTTGACCTAGCTATGATAATTACTTTTATTTTTGGTTTCAACATTAAAAATTATTTTATACAAGATAAGTAGATTGTTTTTTGGTAGTACATTTAATATTAGGAATGAAAGCCAATCCCGATATTTGGGATCTGCAAAACATATTTTCTGGTATTCATATATCTGTTTAGGGCAACTATTCCAGCCAGTAAATATTTCATAATGATTTTATAAATATCATCATTTTCTTCACAGTTTTTATACTGCAAGATCCCTGGACCAAAAATGAAAGCTTAATAAAGCTCATTCCATCCACTGATTACCCCTAAAAATGGACTCATGCCTTCTATAATCTCTTCTGACATCAATCAAAATTAGAGAAAAGTATCACTTTGACTATACAGTTTTGCAAACATTCTCTTTTTTTAAAAAAATTAATATATTTAATGGGAATACCTTAAAAAATTTTAAAAACTTTACTATCTTGTTGGACATCCAGAGGCATCTTTGATTAAATATCAAATTTTAAAAACTTCATAGCAATATATTTAAAGTGTTATTACATTTATTAACTACTTGCTAGTCATTAACAATAATTTATTTTTATTTTCTATATACAGTTAGTTATTATTTACCTTACAGTATTAATAGTTATTTAGCATAATAATTATTAAGTAGTAAAAGTCCTAAGAAATCACATTTTGATGTTGAATGACAGTTCTTAATTCCTGTTGCTATAATATGGGATGGTTAATAGTACCAGATGAAAAATAACTATAGCTAACATAATAATTGAATATTGGAGAAAACAATTTTCTATGCAGGCCTTTGACATGACATTGTTCTCCTTTAAAAATAAATAGCACTCACTCTTAAATGGCTATAGAATCTCAGTGTTGTAAGATGAAAAATTTTGGGAGGTCTATTGTACATGATGTGCATATAGTTAACACTACTGCATTGTACACTTAAAATGTTTAAATGCTAAATTCCATGCTATCTGTGTTTTGCCACAATAAAAAAAATCAGCATGCATTGGATTAAGCAAGGACATCAAGAGAGTATAACTACTTTGGAAAAGACTCATGACTTCCCCATTTTCAATATCATGTAGAATTATATAATGTCATTAAGACTGAAATATTTAAATTAATAGAAATACTATTAACTATAAGTTTTTTCTTTATATCATTATGTATACTTTATGGAAGTGTTGATGTTCAACAAGTTCCACACAGACATGGATTGAGTAACTGTTAATAGGTCAACTCAACAACCTTTTTTTTTTTTTTTTTTTTTTTTTTTTTTGAGACGGAGTCTCGCTCTGTCTCCCAGGCTGGAGTGCAGTGGCGCAGTCTCGGCTCACTGCCAGCTCCGCCTCCTGGGTTCACGCCATTCTCCTGCCTCAGCCTCTCCGAGTAGCTGGGACTACAGGCGCCCGCCACCACGCCTGGCTAATTTTTTGTATTTTTAGTAGAGACGGGGTTTCACCGTGGTCTCGATCTCCTGACCTCGTGATCCGCCCGCCTCGGCCTCCCAAAGTGCTGGGATTACAAGCGTGAGCCACCGCGCCCGGCCAACAACCTTTATTATGATTGGTTGGCATCTGAATATTCTGATAATAATTCCTTCAATACATTTCAACAAAATGAACAACATGTATTCAACATATTTCAATAAAATGCACAATTCATGTTAGATATAATTAACAAAATTCCTGGGATGCACATATGGAATAAAACTTAAGCATGCAAAAATATTAGCTATTGGCCGGGTGCGGTGGCTCACGCTTGTAATCCCAGCACTTTGGGAGGCCGAGGTGGGCGGATCACGAGGTCAGGAGATCGAGACCACGGTGAAACCCCGTCTCTACTAAAAAATACAAAAAATTAGCCGGGCGTGGTGGCGGGCGCCTGTAGTCCCAGCTACGGGGAGAGGCTGAGGCAGGAGAATGGCATGAACCCAGGAGGCGGAGCTTGCAGTGAGCCGAGATTGCACCACTGCACTCCAGCCTGGGCGACAGAGAGAGACTCCGTCTCAAAAAAAAAAAAAAAAAAAAAAAAAAAAAAATATTAGCTATTATTTCACAAGCTGGAGGATTAAGACATTTTTAGTACTTCTGAGTAATTACGGACCAAGCAAGCTGGGCTTTACACTGTGCAGTATAATTTCAGATAATGTATTTAAAATGCTGTTGTTCAATATTTACTTGTTCATCATGAAACAAACACTCAACAGGTACTCTGAATATGGAGATGAGTAAGACCCAGCTTCCACATTCCATGATCTCACAATAAAACGTAGTGAGAAGTATCTCAGCAAATACCTTATAGAATAATAACATAAGAAGAGTAGTAGAAATATTCAAATTTTACAACAAAGAAAACACAGGGGGATGTTTCTTCAGGATTAATTGGAATAGAAAAAAGCAAGTATTTCCCTCACAATTTGTCCCCATAGTGTGATATATTTAAAAGGTAAGTGTCTTCTAAGATGAAGATAAAGACAGATATAAGACCAATGTCTCACGGAAAGTGGTTTGTTCAGCTGAACCTCCTGAGCATCTAATAAAATAGTATTTGCTATGGATATTTCAGGAAATACACAAAATATCCATTGTAGCAGTCTTGAGCTATATATGGGGCTCATTCAACTTACATTTACATGCTTTCCTTTGTAATACATAGGTCCTAAAATACAATATTGGAAGTTCTAACGTGGATTCTAAAATTGAAAAGATTTCTAAGAGAGAGTTAGGCTTTCATGATTGGTTGATTTAAAAGTCTCCAAAGTGGTTGTAATGAGAATGACAATTGATGCACTGATTAAATTGAGATAACTAGCTCAGCATACAGACGATAATGTGATTTTTTCCAAAAATGACATTTAGAAAAATGAGGATAAATATTTCATAGTGCAGATCTCTGCAAGGCCAGGATTGTATTAAATAAGAATGATAGGCATAATATTTATTGTAACATTATGTTAATATTGTAAACTATATTGTTTTATATGAATAACTGCATATTCACATTTTATTTGTAATTTTGGGTGGAAACACTTTTTTTTTTCTTTTTTTATGTTTTATTTTTAAGTTCAGGGGTACCTATGCAGGTTTATTACATAAGTAAACTTGTGTCATGAGGGTTTGCTATATAGATTATTTTGTCACCCAGATATTAAACCTAGGAAGGTGGAAATACTTTAAGTGTTTTTTTCTTTTGATGTCTATTTTTTTGCGTGAATTGAGAGTTGGTAAAACTGAGAGTAAAACTGAGATTCACATGTTTGAAGAGAATGAGAGATACTTAGTATTCTATAACTGGAAAATCAAAGAAGGAGCTCAATAGAGAGTTCTCTTGAGTGGAAAAAATAAACAAAACAGATGCTAAGTGTGCTGGTTATGCTACTTGTAGTCTTAGAATAATATCAACATTTTTTTTTACCAGGATCTATGACAGATTATAAACTTGGCCCTACTTATATACGTGATCTCATATGGTTACACTATGCCATTTTAATTGCCCTATTACATGTCCCTCTCTGAGAGGTATTCAGTGTCAACCTTCCCTCTTAGTGGACTCCCCTTTCTCCAGCACAGCGCTCCATAAAACCCTGTGGTTTTTGGTTAAATTTTAATTACTTTTATTAATTTGTTTACATGTTTGATATAAGCTCCATAAATAACAGTAACATTATCCTCTCATTTTGAAGTATCAGCATTTATCTATGGGTTTAAAAATTTTTATTAGTTCAATTTGGTCTGTAATTGACTGAATTAATGTGTGTGGTAGTTAAGCTACAACTAATTCTATATTGTTTAATAGATCCCTAGCTTGAGCCTGAATATTGCTCATTTTTAAATTCATATGTGAATGGGTATGACAGGCACATTATGGGGTTGATCATCGGGGCATAGTTGATGAAGGTTTAAGGAGCACTAATGCTTTTACTAATTCAGTAAATATTGAGCATAAACCACAATCTGTATGCTAGACAAATGAATAAAGCAACTAAGGCTTTGCAACCCCTTGACACTTACACTCACATTGATACAGGCAGGAAATAAGCAATATTCACAACAAATAAGTAAATTAAGGTACATGATAAAGTGATGATTGGTATGAAAACAATAAAATAAACAACAGAAAAACAGAGCACTGTAATTGGCAACAAAATGATAAGACAGAAAGCTGGAGAGGAGGAGATCCTGGCAAAGATTTTGTGATAGGATTACATCTCTTTCTTTACACATTCAATCACACTACTTGATGATTCTGAAAGGAACGTTATTTACTTAATTATAATTTTCTCAGTGTATTTGTTGGGAGAAGAATGGAGAAAAGTAAAATGATGCAAAGAAATACACTCTAAAGATAAAACGGTCAATAGGTTTAACATTTAAAGTTGCAAAAGTCCTCTTAGATCAGAAAGATATCCTGTGGGTGCTTTAAGAAATATTAGTGTCTCACTATTTTTTTTTTTCTTTTTTTTGAGACGGAGTCTCGCTCTGTCCCCCAGGCTGGAGTGCAGTGGCACGATCTCGGCTCACCACAGGCTCCACCTCCGCCATTCTCCTGCCTCAGCCTCCCAGCAGCTGGGACTACAGGTGCCCGCCACCACGCCCGGCTAATTTTTGTATTTTTAGTCGAGACGGGGTTTCACCGTGTTAGCCAGGATGGTCTGGATCTCCTGACCTCGTGATCCACCCACCTCGGCCTCCCGAAGTGCTGGGTAGTGTCTCACTTTAAAATTTTGGCCATCACTTTAAAAAAGATTAAGAACAAACAGAAGGAAAAGTCAGAAATATTTTTTAAGTTGAGTAAAATACTCTATAATATAAGATATTGAGGAAGTTAAGGATAAAAAGTTGCAAAATATTTTCATCACATGGAAGCAATATGTAATATTAAATAATTGGGTCAAATATAGTAATAAAGTATTGTACTTTTAATAAGAAAGAAGAGGTGAGTGTAAAATTTTCAGAGATTATCACATCTACGTGTGGAATACAAGCATTAATATAAACAAAAGAGTCCTTCCATCAGACTCTGAAGTACCCAGTTATGTCTATGGAAAAAACATCGGCACAAGCAAAGTAGTAAGAATTAAAATATCATGGCATACAAACGAAAGAGTGCATCTGGATATAGTCTGACATTCATTCTAAAAAACAACACTTTATAAGTATGCTTTTTAAATTATCAATATTATTACTAAATGTGTTATAAACCCACAACGATGCCAAAGGTGCTTTTAAGAATTACGATTTTCAAGAAACATAAATACCTTGCTTAGAGGTAGTACATAAAATTGATAAAATGCCACAATTTTACTAAATGTTCATATAATCAATCATCAGTAAACTTTTAGTTCATCAAATAAATTCTGATATTTACCCCAAAGGTAGACATAATATAGGTAAGAAATCACCATAAATATTAGATAACCTGGAATAAAAACAAAGAATATTTTCAAAGTGAGGAGCTTTGATCATTGAATATGTGTTTTTAGATGTGTTTTATAGAAAAAAAATAAATCAATTGTTTATGTGGGAAAGAAGAAAGTTGTGAGTTTAAGCAAGGAGTTACACCTTGGAGATTAGAAAAACCAATTCTATGAACAAGGTCATTTGGTCTTTGATATGCTTCTTCCCTCTCTACACTTTCAGCATCATAAGGCACTAGGTGAAAAGAAAGGAAAATTTTTAATGGCAATTTAAAAATTGATTCCTGAGTGAAAAGCTTTTTTGAGTATTTCAAAAAAGTAGCCAGTGTACAGCACTAGAATACTAAACAACTTGTAGTTATTTCATTTAAAATAAAAGATTAAATCAAATGTTTAAAACAGTTGACAAAATTATACACATAAGTAGAGATAATTATATAGCTTTTACTTATCATTGGAAGATAAGACTATTCTACTAAACAATACCTGATTTATTAATTTTCTTTGCTGTATTTTTCCAGAGTACCATTAGAAATCCTGGAGATAAAGATCACTGCAACTTTCAGTTTGTCTTTTAAGGAAAAGATTATTGCCACAAATTTTACCTCACATGCCGTAATTTACATAACTGTACTATAAGGCGTATCTATTGGCTTTTGCTTTCAAATGTTAAGATTGTTTGTTTGTTTGTTTGTTTTAAAGACAGTCCCTTGCTTCCTCACCCCTACTGTACTGCAGTGGTGTGATCATAGCTCACCGGAGCCTTGAACTCCTGGGCTGAAGTGATTCTCCTCCTTCAGCTTCCCCAGTAGCTAGGACTACAGATGTGTGCCACTATGCCTGGCTTGTTGTTGCTGTTGTTGTTGTTGTTGTTGTTGTTGTTGTTGTTGTAGTATAAATAGGCCTTGCTATGTTGAGCAGATCAGTCTCAAACTACTGGCCTGAAGCAATCCTCCAGCCTTAGCCCTCCATAGCACTGGGATTACAGGTATGAACCACCCTGCACAACCTGGTAAAAATATATTTTGATACTCTGTTGTTGCCAAATTCAGAGGTGCTACTCAGTAATATTTGTGCATTTAAAACATGAATTAAAGAGTAATTATGAGAAATCTGCCTTGGTCTGTAGATTCCTAGAATTAGAGAGCTCTCCCAATACTGTTCCAGTTGGATCTATCTTCATCTCCTACTTGGAGCATTAAAAAAAATCTTCCGAACAGACTTACATATGTTTTTAGTGCACCCATTTTAGAATTTTCCATAGAGTGAGAAAACAGTGCTTTTATGAAACTATGATCATATCACATTCAGTTTTAACTTACTTCATTAGTTTCCTTTGCTCTTTCTTTAAAAGCCAAAACTCATGTTTGCTAAAACTCCATTAAAGATTTAGTCCATTGCCTACCTGTGAGCCTTACTTCCTTTGTCTGTCTGCCTAGCTCTAATTACTCCAGTTGACTGGAATATAGTTATTTTTGTCAGTGGCACCCCTCTCTCATTTTTGTATTCTGGGAAGACATCCCAATTATTCTTCAGGACTTAAGAAATATCAGCATGCCTACCTATCAGTAGATACATTTTATCTTGTCTTTGGAACGAATATGTGAGCATCAGTGAGATGTATATTTTATGGACCACATAATGACTACTATTTTTCAAGGAACCTCCTAGCCTAGCAAGGACATCATTGGTTTAAAACGAAACTGTGACAAATTCCATTTTCCTCAGGAAAAAAAATTTAGAAATGGGAAATAAGTTAATATAAAAATATAAAATATATAAATCTCAGATTTTTTCAAATATATGTTTTATAGTTACAGTATTGATTCAATTTCAAATGTTGTTTGAATTTCTTCATAATAACTTAAATATGAGAGGAAGTCAAAATATATTTGAACTAATATAGAGATTTGTTAAATTTACTGAATAGGTAGAAACAAGATTATAATTCATAAACAACAATAAGCTTGTACATATCTAAATTTTAAGGCATCAAAGACATCTAAAATAATAGTATTTTCAGGTAAAACTTTTTTCTTCACATAAGGAAGGTTTACTTATAAACTAATATTATGGATATGGTTTGGCTGTGTTCTCACCCAAATTTCATTTTGAATTATAGTTCCCATAATCCTCATGTGTAGTGGGAGGGACCTGGTGGGAGGTAAATGAATCATGGGGGCAGTTACCTCCATGCTGTTCTTGTGATAGCGAGTGAGTTCTCACAAGACCTGATGGTTTTACAAGGGATTTTCCCCTCCCCCCTTCACTTTGCACTTCTCCTTGCTGCCATTCCATGAAGAAGGACATTTTTACTTTATCTTCTGCCACAATCGTAGGCTTCCTGAGGCCTCTCCAGCCATGCTAGGTGTGAGTCAAACCTCTTTCCTTTGTAAATTACTGAGTCTCAGGTGTGTCTTTATTAGCAATGTGAGAACGGACCAATACAATTATGTTTAAATATTTATATATAACTATAAACTAACTGGACACTAAAATTAGAGTATATGGTAAAAATTTCCATAAGAAGACTGCATCTGTTTCTAAATGATACAGTCTTGGTACAGCAACTGCTTGAGCCCCCAAGTTCAGCCCCCTCTGTCTACCTTTAGCAAAGGGTGTTGATAATATCACCAAAGCAACCAGTGAGTGGAAAGGTCTGAGGATAACAGTTAAATGTAAGGCAAATCAAGCCAACTAATGCTTGAGATTGTGAACTTTATAATTTTTAATTATAACTCTACTGGATATATTTTAACTAAGATTTCTTTCCCTTTTTAAATTATGATTATACAATTAATTTTCTTTTTATTTTGGTTGTTAAGTGATCCTTTGTTGAAATATTTCCCTTATATCTTACTATCTGGGCATTGCACGTACCTTGGCATTGCACATACCTCTGTTTATGCAATCTATGATACCATAAAGGTGGCAGCAACAGTGGTGTAGCCCACATTCTGGGCAGTACCCAGAATATCTTTAATGGTTTTAGAAGACTCTCTGGCTAAAGATCAGCAATGCATGTGTTGGGAAATGTTGACAATCTCATCAAAAGTGATCTTTTCACTGTGTTTGATGTTCTGTTTCTTTCTCCTAGCAGTTCCTTCAAGGATTCGATGATCAGGCCAGAGGCAAAAGGCACCCCCTCAATCTGTTCTAAATGGTCAGTTTCACTGTAATCCTCAGACCCTCCTAGTCACGGGTTGCCTTGGTGATATTATTGCCAATCTTTGCTGAAGGTAGACCCAGGGGGCTGATCTTGCGGGCCAGGGCAGATGCTGCACCAGCTTTGTCACCAGAGTACTTCAGTTATGTGACTTTGAACTCATTGTGGTTGAATTTAGGTGACATTGAGGTGTCACATGAACCTAGATATTGGGCAATCAAAGAAGTATGCACCTTGGCCTTCTCTGATCCAAAGGCTGAAAGCTAAAATTATGCCTTTTTTCAAATTTTAGTATTTGGAAGCATTAATTTTACTAAATTTACTTGGTTATATGAATTTATGTTAGTTAATTCTGTTAGGAATTCATAAAGATCCATATTTAAAACTTATAGTTTATTTTTATAATTTATTTTCAAGGACATAAATATGATTAATATTAGATGATTGTTTAAAATAAGGATATGTTAATACGAACCTCATTATTATTCTTGTATGGGTCCAGATAGCTAGGTGTAAAGTCACCACAAAAAGGTCAGTGCCTGTTCATGACAATTCTTAATTATGTTTTTTTAATAAAATATATTTAATGTTTTTATAATTAACACATAATAATTGTACATATTCATGGGGTACAATGTGATGTGGTAATGCATGTATATAGTATAATGATGAAATTGAGGTCATATCATATCCACTGCTTTAAAAATTTATTATTTCTTTGGTGGAAACATTCAAAATCTCTTCTAGCTGTTTTGAAATATAAAATACATTGTTATTTGCTATAGCCATCCTCCTGTGTAATAGAACACCAAAGCTTAGTCTTCCTGTCTAGCTGTAACATTGTATCCATTGGTCAACCTTATTCAGTTCCCCCACCACCCCTACTCTCCCCAGCCTCTGGTAATCACTATTCTACTCTCTATTTTTATGAAATTGACTTTTTTAGATTTTACATATGAGTGAGATCATGCAGTGTTTGTCTCTTTGTACCTGGCTCATTTCACTTAACATAATGTGGTCTAAGTTCATCCATCCATGTTGCCACAAGTTACAAGATTTTATCCTGTTTTACAGTTGAAGTATAATCCATTGTATTATACTATGTGTATATATATATTCCATATATATAGATATATAATGTTTCCTTTATTTATTAATCATGAGATGGGCATTCAGGTTGACTCCATATATTGGCTATTGTGAATAGTACTGCAACATACTTGGATTTGCAGACTGATTTCATTTCCTTTGAATTTATATCCAATGATGGGATTGCTGGATCATATGGTATGTTAAATCCACTGCATGTATGGGAGATCTTGAGGACAAATATATTCTTAACATTCACAATTTCACAGATATAAAATTCACTCTTACTGTAGATATTAGCAACATGAGTAGGTAATTGTTTTCCTTTCCATATTAAGTCGGTAAGTTACACCTCCTCACTTAAAGGAACCACTCTGCAAGTTGTCTTCGGCATAGTCACATTTCCAGCATCACTACTCTTGCACTTTGGAGCCATTATTAAGTAAAATGAAGGTTACATGAACAAAAGCACTATGATACTGGGACCATTGATCTGAAAACCAAGATAGCTACTCAGTCAATAATGGGTAACATATATCAATGTAAACTCATTTTAGAAAATCATGTGTACATGCAAGAAAACACACCTCTACTAACACCACCACCACAGAGAAAAAAATTTCAAGCATTACAATTCTATTAATTACAGTTTCTATTTTTAAAATCTATGAATGTAGAGAAGAAAAAATTAAATTCAAAGAAAAACATGGTCAAAAAGAAGCCAACTAACCTGGATAGAGAAAAACCATTGGCAACATAAGCATGCCTCACACTCAAGAAAACCTTTTTAAAAAGAGGACAGATAGCTGAGGTAAATAGTAACAGATTTAGCACTTATGACTCTCTTCAGTGTAAATCACCCACTTTCCTAAAGTGTTGGTTCTGTTCTGGGATAGCCTGTGATATGCCTGATTCAACAACCCACTCCAACTTTAATACTTTTTTTTTAACCTATTTTTCTCAACTATAATTCAGTAAATACAGAAATACCAGAGGTTGAAATGTATCTTTAGCACATGCCATTAAAAAAAATGTTCTGAAACTATGGGTCGAAAGAACCAAATTCCTGTAAAAGTAAAATATTGAAGATATTACTAGATCATGTACTACATTTTCTCAGATTCCTGCAAGTGTTACTAAAGAAATGTGAAAAATACCTTCTTATTGTTAGAGAACTGGAATTTGGAAGATAAATTTTGGTGTTTAGGAAAACAGAACAGAATCTAAGAAGATTAAAGCCTTCTAGAGAGGGTTTGTTGAATTAATCTACTTATATTTACATTGCTATCACATGCATAAATATTATATATATATTAGGTAGAATGACTGATATAGATAGATAGACAGAAGATAGCTTAAACAGATTTGGGAATACAGTTATACCTCAGAGATATTTCAGGTGCACTTCCGGACAACTGCAAAAAAGCAAATATTGCAAGAAAGTGAGTCACATTAATTTCTTTCAATTTACTTTCCCAAATTCATCAGAGGAATCATTATCTATAGCAGTTATAGCCTTACAAACTATATTTCTTAACTAATGAGACTTCGGTGTCAAAATTAGTCCTTGATCCATGGGCTGCAGAAAAGGTGTTGTGTTATCAGGCAAGAAAACAACATTCATCTCATTGTACCTCTTCATCAGTGCTCTTGAGTGCATTGTCAATGAGCAATAATAATTTGAAAGAAATTTTTTTTTCTTGTAAAGTAGGTTTCTACAGTGAGTTTAAAATATTCAATAAACCATGTTATAATTGGATATGCTGTTATCCAGACCTTGTTGTTCCATTTCTAGGGCATAGGCAGAGTCAATTTAGGATAAATCTTCAGGACCGTAGACTTTTCAGAATGATAAATGAGCACTGGCTTCCACCTAAGGTCCCCAGCTGCATTAGTCCCTTGTAAGAGTCATTTGTCCTTTGAAGCCTGTTCTTTGAATATTTTTTTTTTAATGGATAGGTCTTGCAATGGTGCACAGGCTGGACTTGAACCCCTGTGCTCAAGCAGTGTTCCTACCTCAACCATCTGGGACAACAGGCCTGTGCCACCATGCCCACCTGTCTTTTAAAGCTTTGAAGCCAGGAATTGACTTGTCCTCTCTAGCTATGGAAGTCCTTGATGGTATCTTTTTCCAATAGAAGGTTGTTTCTACTACATTGAAAATGTATTGTTTGGTGTAGCCACCTTCAAAAATTATCTTAGCTAGATCTTCCGGATAATTTGCTGCAGCTGCTACATCAACACTTGCTGCTTCAACTTGCACTGTTATGTTCTGGAAATAGCTCCCTTTGTTAAACAACATGAACCAACTCTCTACTAGCTTCAATTTCTCTTCAGCAGCTTCCTCACCTCACTCAGCCTTCAGAGAATTGAAGTCCAGAATTGCCCTGGATTAGGCGGCTAATTTGATCTCTTCAGACCGCTAAAATTTTTCCATATGATCAACAAGGCTGTTTTGGCTTCTCATCGTTCATATGTTCACTGAAGTAGCACTTGTAATTTCCTTCAAAACTTTTCTTTTGAATTCAGAACTTTGCTAACTGGCACAAGAGGTCCAGCTTTCAGGCCTGTCTCAGCTTTCAACATGCCTTTCTCACTAAGCTTAATTATTTCTAGCTTTTTATTTAAAGTGAGAGACATGTGACTCTTTCTTTTATATGAACACTTAGAGGCCAGCAGAGTTCTTAATTGGCCTGCTTTCAACTGTTGCGTCTTAGGGAAAAGGGAGGCCTGAGGAGAGGGAGAGAGATGGGGAAACGGCCCGTTGAGGAAGCAGTCAGAACACACACAGCATTTATGGATCAAGTTTGCCGGCAATTTTATATGAGCATGATTCGTGGCACCCCAAAACTATTACAAAAGTAACAGCAAAGATTACTGATCACAGATCACAATAATAATTATAATAATAATTATTTTAAAAGTTTAAAATATTGTGAGAATTACCAAAATGTGACACAAAAACATGAAGTGAGCATGTGCTGTTGGAAAAATAATTCTGATAGTACTGTATGATTCAGACTTGACACAAGCCTTTTATTTGTATAAAAATCACAGTATCTGTGAAGTGCAGTAAAATGAAGCAAAATACAATAAGGTATGTCTGTATATGGTATTAATTTATGACAATTATTATTATTATTAATATGAATGCTCAAGGTATAAAATTTCATATTGTTAGATTTTAATACCAAAGTCCAGATATCAATAGAAAATAGTGTCAACGGGGTTTCAACATGTTAGCCAGGATGGTCTTAATCTTCTGACCTTGTGATCCGCCCGACTCAGCCTCCCAAAGTGCTGGGATTACAGGCTTGAGCCACCGCGCCGGGCCTTGAATTTTTATAAGAACACTTCTGCTACTGGGTGTATATTCAAAAAAAGGAAATCTACATATCAAAGAGATATCTGTACGCCTGTGTTTTTGCAGCACTATTCATGAAAGGCAAAATATAGAATCAATCTGTGTCCATCAGTGAGTGAATGGATAAAGAAAATGTGGCATATATACACAATGGAATATAATTCAGCCATAATGTATAATAAAATCCTATCATCTGTAGTAACATGGATGGATCTGGAGGTCATTATGGTAAGTGAAATAAACCAAGCACAAAGAGACAAACATTGCATGTTCTCACTCATATGTGGAAGATTTAAAAAGTGTATCTCCTGAAGAGAGAAATTACTGGTTACCAGGGGCCAGGAGGGGTGGGGAAGAGTGGAGGAAAGAGATAAAGAAAGGTTAATTAATAGGTAAATAGATACTCTTACACAGAAGACATAAAACTTGAGGATTAGTAGGGTGACTATAGTTAACATAGTTGTTTGCAGACTTCAAAATAGAGAAGAGAATAATTTGAATGTTCCTAAAGAAATTATAAATATTTAAGGTGATGGATATCCCAGTTACCCTGATTTGATTATATAAATATACCAAATTGTCACATGTACCCCCAAAATATGAACATCTAATATGTATCAATGAAAATAAACAAATATAATGAACATTTAAAAAATCATATATAAATATTATTTATGATTTGATGGTTTATTTTCTTCTATCTATGGAATTTTTCCTTATTTTGGGTTTTTTAATATAAAAGGTAGTATTTGAATATTTAAAACAAATGAGACCCTTAGCATTAACTGTTATGCTCTTTATTTTATTTCATTTCAGTTTACTTGTATATTCTGATTGCTCTAGTTAGCGTCAAGGAGTTTATCTAGAGTTAAGATCTGGGGAAATGGTGGTGTTTGATTGCATTTCTTTGCTCAGAAGGTATGTGGAAATGCCCTTGAATGTTCAATTATCTATGTTAGATTTTACCATTTTAAACCACTTGGAAATATTATTTATTCTTTGAGAACTTATGACTCACTTTTGGAAGTTATATATATGTTTTGTTCCTATTATAAGAAAGTATTTCTTCATATAGAGGGTATTGCATTATGTATTACACAAGCGTCATTATAGGAAGATATATAATAATTTTTTTACGAAGTTTGCCTATATAAGCCACTGCAACAACAATACAAATAATGATGTTGTCATGCTTTATAATATATTGTTTGGTCCAAAATTAATTCGATGTATAAAGATGTCTTAGAGACATAAAGCTGTAAACTTCTCATAGTCTTTATATTATGTTTTTTTCTGTGTAAAATTGAGAGATGTGAGACCGAGAGACAATTTAATTACCTGTTATTACATTTATCATAAACAGCTTGTTAAGCAATAAAAGAAATTTTCACCTTAGCTATTGGAGAAATACATGAATTTATAATAGCTATTTTTATAATGAAAAAGAATAAGAAGTGCCATAATCTAACATGTTTTTACTCTTTGTGCAAGCTCACACTTATTTTGAAGAACCTCACTTTTTTCTAAATGTCAAAATAAGAATTTGAATGTTAGTTTTCTTCACTTGCAGAGATTTCATTGGTTTACTTAATTATTAACAATTGGACACTGACAATTTCTGTCTCTTACAGGCTCAATGATTACTATTGTTTCTGGAAATTATAATTTCATCTGCATTTCCAATTTGATGATAATAACGTTCATAATTAAATTGATTTACAAAAGATACTAAATTTTAAAATAACTTAAATATTAGAAATACATCCATAAAACTTTAAAGAGCAGTTTTTTTTTTTGGCAGAGTGTCTATTTATTCAGCGAGTAATATTTTATCACTGACTGTTTAGAATTACCTGTACATGATGATAACAGGAAACAGACTCACTTTTAGTCATTGTCATTATTGTTTTAAAATCTGTCTATACAACATGAACAATTGTTCCTTACATTTGAGAGCAGATTGTGTCTAGTAATCCAACAAGGTCGTACTCTTCCTCACAACTTGTTCTTCTTTGTAATGGCTGGTAGGTATATTCTAATAGCATTTTACAATACAGAAATTTTTCAAAATTGTTAAAATGTGAAAAGACACATCTTTGAACTTGTGAAATAGACTGCATATAATTAGAGACAAAATGTATGTTAAGATGTATATCTATCATGTATATCTATATTATATACATGTATACACACACACACACAAACACATAAATAAAACATTCATTTAAATAACCTCATATATGACCAGGATAAATAGTCAAATTTTGAAGGTTTGTATAATTTCTGTAGCTAGCATATGTAAGACAATAAATAAAAAGTAAATAAGGAATTCCCAAAGCGTATATTATCCATAACATTACAGTATCTGTATTAACATCTCAATAATTAATATGAAGCATTTAGCAATCTGTTCTTATGGAAATTATCATTTCCTTATTCTATTTGCACTGTGGTTTTTAATAATCTGAAGTTTTCCACACCAACCTAACTCTGTCTTTGAAATTGCCACTTATTTGTATTATGAGATGCATATTAAGTATAGAAAATTCTATATTTTTGTTTACAATTTCCCATCTTCAATACAGTATTTTCTTCTATGATTTTTTTGGTAAACTGTTCCTTTATTGAAGTAAGATTTCCTTAAGAAGAAAAATGTGGACATTTATGAGGAAGAAAGTTGTCACATAAAATATATATGCCTTACTTGTCACATAAGTATATGTGTGCATTTTTGAACATGACCAGATTTTCATAGTTGCATCCTTCCTATTTGTAATGCACTATTATACATATTTAGTGTAACACTGATATATATAATAGAATATATACTTTAAATTTCCCCTTTCCACTGCTTTTATTGGAGAATAGCCATTCTTTTCATTACCTCTATTCTACTTTATTGAACCCACCACTTTTCCTGTGCTTTTGTCCTAACCAAATCCACATGTAGATTGTAGTTGTCATACTAATATTATATCAAAACTGGGAAATAAAGAGTTAAACACAAGTTGTAGCCTGTTCACCTCTATTGGGAACCTCTGTATGATGTAATGAACGACCCCCAAAAATCTACTTCTAAACATGATAATGATCCCCAACTTGATCTCTTAGCAGAAAGTAAAAAATATATTAAATTTTAAATTGATTTTAGTATTATTTCGCTCAAAATTGTTTGCCTATTAAATCCAAAACAATAATGGACCATAATTCTAGAGCAAAAGGTACATTTTTTTTGGTGGGAAATATGGGAAATATGAGCGTCAGATATGCTTGGACTTCTCTAAGAAAAGAATATTTTGCCTCTATCTGGTGATTCTCTGTAGTAATTGAATTTTTAGTAACGTTAGTATTGGATGAGTTTTATAGTGTGTATGAGTCAAAATTAACATTTCAATTCTTTTTCTTATGATGTAATGAATTCTTCTGATTGCATGTGATTTGCAAAAACATACCATTATGTATAGGGTGGAATATGTTTGGATTGCAACATGTCTTCTCTTCGCCAAACCTTCTACTGGTAATAGTAGCCTTTACTCAATTAAGGTCCTATTTTAATTTTTATTATTATTTCTATTTATTAGCGTTATTATTTAAGCAGTTCTATAAATGCTATTTCCATAGCTTTTTTATTTCAATTTTGAAAAATGCAAATATATTTGGAATCATTTATTTGTCTTTGATGTAACTTAAAATGAATGCATCATGTTCAAAATTTTTGTTTTTGTTTAATATTTTCTCTGCAATATTTAGTTCAATTATGGCAGTTCTGACCGAAATTCAGTTGCAAAGTCATGGCTGAGTTACTTTAAAAAAAAAAAAAAATCGTATAATGCCTTCCCAAAACTAACTCTGTGAGTTTTAAAGTTGGAACATGTAGTAGAAGATAAGTTTTAAGCAGCTGAAAATATATTTAAACCAGGATAGATTTAAACACTCTAGAGTTGGAGTAACTAAATTAAAGTTACCCTAACATTCTGACTCTTTTTCTTTTATTGGTCCTGAAAGGAGGGAGTAGAGGAAATGGCTTTTAAAAGCAGAGAGCAGCTGAAATGTATCAGGTATATCTTGAATTAAAATGACCTACTATACTGACAAGAAACTAGCAACCTTGAATTGCTGTTCAGATTTGTTGTAGTTAATAATCTTGAGTGTTATAGGGTCATCTTTAAAACATATTAACTGCACTACACTATTAAATGTCTGTAGATGAAATGTGTGTTATTATGAATGAAGAATATGGGTCTATGAGCATTTTGGGAGTAATTTGGTTTCTTTCGGCATGATTTATATGTAGGCATAGAGATAACTTAATCCACAAGAGATGTGCAAGTAATTTATTTCCAACCATTGATGTAAAACTGGACAATAATTTATATGCCTTTTAATGGGATGCTGCAGCCAAGGCATATGACATTGAATGATACAGAAATTTTGTCACTGTACTGTTTATCTTTGGCTTGTGCACTTGGACATTTCTGATACAATATCAAATGATTCTCTTTTTGTATGTGTAGATACACACACACACCACATACACATTATCTGGCATGGTTTCAAGTAGAAACTAAATGCTCAATGTTCAATATTGGCAGTTTTTACTTAAATTAGATGGCTGCCATATTTCAATCAAGAAATAGATTACAACATTATTAGGTGCCAAAACAAATAAATTTCAGTACTTCACGTAAGAAGAGATTTTATTTCATAAAGAGTATGATGTTCCTTTCTTTCCTACTGAGGCTGTCATAGAATTTTACTTGGCACATGGTAATTTTTTTCTGATGTTTTATTATTTATTCCATAGGAATGATTATGAGCTATTTCAATTTTATTTTACCTTAGTTTTTAATTTTATAAAATATTATAATGAGCAAAAGAGAACATGCATTTACTATCTAATAAAATATATTTCAGAAAAAAAGTATTCCATTCTTGCATACAATTACACAAAACTAACAAAAACAACTTTTAGATTATCTAAATGTCAGAGATTATACATATTATTTTTAATAACTCACAATAATGTAAATATATATTTATAATTTAACCTGAAATTATAGGCCAAAACCAAATTTTAATTCTTTAATATGCTATCTATAATAGATACGCTATCTATATGATAAATTTTCATTTTATCAGCAAATTTTTTCTCAAAGAAAACTCAATCGCCCTTCTACTATTGGTTGTGATTATTTTTTCCTTTGAACATAAGTTCATTTTTATCAATTAAATAGTGCAAACTTGGAACTCTAGTGCTGGTAAAGATGGACCTATTCAATTCTAGTTTTCCCACAGATTACAACGGAAAGTTCTTGACAGAATATATAAAAACAACTATCCAAGGACTCTGAAAAATAAACAAAAGCACGTGGATTGAAACAGGATTCAAAACCTCGAGAAAGACCTGTACAGCACTGAGGTGATTTATTTTGTCTTCTTTTGTTTCTTTTTTAAACCTTTGGCCCAAGGGTGGGCCTGAGTCCTGGAATTGCTTAATAGGCACAAGCAGCAAAGCCTCCAGAAGAAACCAATTTTTTCTAACTGCAAAGCTGGCAAAAGTAAATCCTGTCAGCTGGAGAGTGCATGAGGAATCCCTATTAGCTGCTTGCTAGGTGTTGCTTTTTGTTTGTTTAACATTTGTATACCAATCCCAGTGAAGAAACAATACTCTGGGATGTCCAGAAGGAGCTAAACTCTGGGATGTCAATGGCAGAATGGTCCTCAAACATCCCAAGGAAAACTCATGTCTCAGTTCTAAAAAAAAAAAAAGCAGCAGGAAAAAGGACCTTGCTTCTCCAAAGAAAAAGGGAAAAAAACACCATTATTTCCCCTTTTATCTCACTGCATTACTACAAGGGAACTATAAATAATCAGTCAATAGTATAGTAACATACAGTCAAAGCATAGTACATTTACCACAGTATTTAGAGAATTGAGCTTGCTAATATTAATACCAGCAAATTAGTTTGGAAGGTATATTAATTTATTCCTTTTATGTAGATATTACAGCAGATTTCAGCATTGGATCGACTCCTACTCTCTTCAACACTATTCCTGTCAAAATTCTCTTGTTAATTGTAGTCATATAAATAATACTGGCAATATCTTGGCATCTATAATTCTGATCCCGTTCACTCCAGTCTCTGGACATCACATGCTATGGCTCCAGGTCACTTAATTTGATATAGCAACACCTGAATCTAGAAGCCTATCAGAACCTTGCACATATTCTTCATTCCCTTGTCTCCTTTAACTTCATTTTGCTACTCTGACCAAACAAAAATCCAGTCTCAGGTTGTTCCACGTCTGAACCCACATAGCTAATTACAGCCAGAGTACAATACAAAGCCATAGTAATGGAGCCAATTTAAATTCATACTAACTGACCTATGTGTGCTCCTTAATGCTTTGCTAAAATGTCTCTAGCCCCTTAACCGCCCTACTTCCCTTTACTATCCTACTTCTTTTTATTATCCCGCTCTTCTGGATATGTTTAAGGGATTTTCGTTTTTTCCTTTAATTTCCACCAAGCTGTTGCACATTCTGAGCTTCCACTTTGACATTGCTCTCCATTTCCCTTAGAAATAAAACAAGAAGATAATCTCTGCGTGCTCCATTCACAGCATCTGCCCACCTGCACCTAAGCCCATACTTTGACTTTTCTCCTGTTACTATTTTCTCCATGTTTCTCTATATTTCTATAAGAGCATTTAATACCATTTGTATATAAAAATTGTATCCTCCTTAAGTAACTCAAGCACGTTGACAATTTTTCAGTTCCTCTCTTGTATCATCATTTTCTTCATTCTATTGGAAGCTTTCACATATTCAATAAAAAGGTTTTTTTAACTTTAAAAATAAATAAAATAAACTCATGAACAGTCTTCACCTTTCTTTACTCTATTTTTTTTCTCCTTCCCTTTGCAAACAAAAAGCAACAACCGAAACCACAGTACAAAAGTCTTAAAGGTGCTATCTAAGCTCACTTCCTCTATCTTTTCTCTTAATCTTTTTTTCTACCAATACAAATGAAGCTGGCACTTGCAGCACTCCGCTGATACTGCTCTTTGGAAGGTCATCAGTAACATCCACTACTCTTTGACTAATGGTAAAGTCTCAGTTCTTATTATTCTTGACCCATCCAACACAGTTGAAGGTGAACATTAATACTTCATTGATAAATGAGCCTCAATACTGTCATCATATAATTCTTTGACTACTGTTCTTATCAGCTGAAATGTGCAATATCTTTATTTTGGTAAACTTGATAATGTGATTCAATAAGAAACAAAATCAATGTTACTTAAAATATCCTTGAAACAAATGTTAATGGAATTATGTATTGTGAATATACATAAATATTACTTGGTGTGCTAGTTCATTATTGATTTTGTGCTCAAGGTACATTGCTGACTACTGAATTTTTTGGATAGGAATTAAGGTATTAAAATAGCTTTTAGTTATTTAAAAATTTTCAATATTATCGTCTGAATATCCTCTGCCACTGTCAAAAAAATAGCAAAAATGTAAGCTCCAAAACCAAAACAAAAAAAATGCATGTATTACCCTGCTTATGCTCTTGTGTATATTTGAAGTTATTGCAATTTTGAAAAACAAAATTTTTACATATTTGAAGCTTGACTAGTACATATTATCAACTGAGCAAGAAAATTTGATTACTTCAATTTAAATTTAGCATATTCCGTGAGATTCATTAATGGTAATTATATTTTTGCACCAGGTGTTTCCAGAGAATGATATTACTGGAAAGATGATAGTTTACTTACGCTGTTAGTAATCTTTTCATAGACTCCAGATAATAGTATATTAATTGATTGCTTTATAATGCCACAATTTTTTGTTACATAATAAAGCCTCTGGAGTTCAAGATTGTAAAATTAAAATGTCTATTTTTTAATGTAATGTTGGACAGTGTAAAGCCAGATAAATACGTATACATCCATGTAATGGAATATGTAAAAAAAAAACATAGCTCTACAAAAGAAATCTCAATATTTTTTGATGGATATATTTTACAGCTCACTTTTCCCAATTTTAATGCAAAATAATTAAAAATGAGTTCTTAATGATTGAAAAATAAAAAGCTACTGGATAAAAATACTATACAGCATTTATAATAACAGATAATTGTATTATATTACACAATAAAACTATTAGAAAATGTCACCAGATACACTAAAAAAGAATGCATAGCCTTAATTTTGCTTTTTTCTTTTTAGTCTACATATACGATACTAAAAAATGTGCATCATAATAAAGGGAAAAAGTGAAAAGACAGACTTAGTAAATATAATAAGAGAATATAAATACATAGAAACAGAAAATGCAGACATACAGAGAGATTACATGTAAATATTTTTATATGATGTCTGTTTTACAACAGACAAAACTGTAATACAATATAAATACTGCTTAAGTATGAGAATAACAATATAATTATGAATGAAGGGATCTGAAAACTCTAGGAATACAATATGCATCACTAGGAATAGGTTGCTTAAAACATAAAATAAGCAATTCGTTTGATTCGTTCCTCCAATGCCATTAGCAAAAATGGAGATTAATTCCCACTTCATTAGAAGTGAAATGGGAATACTATTACACATTTATAATTAATTACAATAATTTGAAGAGAATAGCTTGTAACACTCCGAAATGTAATTATATATATTGATGAATTAATAGTTTTCAAACATTTATTTTAAATGTACACTATGCAGAAGGAATAGGGAATATTCTTGGAGTTAGATATATGAGTGAAATATTATTTTAATTTTAATTTAGTTTAATTTAATTTTTTTGAGACGGAGTGTTGCTCTGTTGTCAGGCTGGAGTGCAGTGGCTGGATCTTGGCTCACTGCAACCTCCGCCTCCCAGGTTCAAGCAATTCTGCGTCACCCTCCGGAGCAGCTGGGACTACAGGCGCTCGCCACCACGCCCAGTTAATTTTTGTATTTTTAGTAGAGACGGGGTTTCACCATGTTGGCGGGGATGGTCTCTATCTCTTACCTCGTGATCCGCCCACCTCGGCCTCCCAAAGTGCTGGGATTACAGGCATGAGCCACCGCGCCCGGCCTTGAAATATTTTTGGGTTGTATCAGTTTAGAAGAAAATGTATTAAAGTTGTTATTTATTATTTTTGTCTTCTTAGGCTAACCTCCTTTTTTGAAGCTAATCTTTCTAGGCTTCTATCTTCAAAACTCGATTGAAATTATTCTCATCTTTGTCACTGAGAACTTCCAAGATCAAATCCTGTGGTCATTTCATCACTGACATCTCTTTATAGTGGTCACCATAATTAATGATTTTTCATTCACTTAACAAATATTTCTCAAGTATACGCTCTGTGGAAAATTAAAGAATAGTAAAATAAAACAAACTTTTGCCTTGATGGCTCTCCATCTTAATGGAGAAAATATTCATCAGCATTTACCAATTCCTGTCTTAGAGGACAACCTCTGTGAATGAAATGTTCTCAAATAACTCATAATTGAATGTCTCAGGGACAGAAATATATAACTGAATAGTGAAATTATATCATCTTTTTTTGCTGTAATATAAATACTCACTATACTATGTACTCACTATACTATGAATGAAATTAGATATTTAAATTAAATATGATTTGCTTATACTTTATTTTGAAAAGTTTATTATGAAATTATGCGTAAAGTTGCTATGTAGATTATCAGTTTTGTGTGTGTTTGTTTTATACCATCAGTATTATAATATACTTAATGTGGAGACAGACATACATTTGACATTTTTTGAAAGTAAGAAAAATGAGAATAAATTTCACTAAGCATAATCTTGTAAAAGTTATCTTGACAATAACAATGGATGAGATATAATTTCAAAAATAATTATGAGTCCCTTACTTGTGTCAACTCAGCCAAATTATCTTCTTTTTAAATGTTAAAATTCTATCATAAAGTGATATTGGCATTTTTGAACATTTAGTGTTAAGGGCTACATACTAAGTAACATACATTTGTTGATTCAATAATCTGCTTAACAAATATTTATTCAATGACTTACATGCTATGATATATACTAGATTGTACTCACTAAAAATAAAATAATAAAACTAAAATAAAAGATATATTCCTCAAGTTCAAAGGATGTTAATCTCACAAACCATTATGTCAATTATTTATTAAGGCTCAAATTAGTCTTTTTATAAATCCATTTCTAGGAAATCATATTTAAAGTGTTATTTTATGAAGAAATACATAGTTGCAGGCATTAAATGTCAAAATAACAATTTACAATTTATTTATGCAGAAAATGTATAATCTTTACTAATATATTTTGTTGTTACCTTTTAAGAATGATATTCAAAGATTCATACAATTGGCATATAAATTATTAAACACAAAATTGAATGCTGCTTATTTTCTTTAGTTTACTACCAAAGATGTTGAACTTTCTGAAGAAAAGATTGAAATTCTGAAAAACATTCTAGTAAAAATCTGCTCCTGTGAAATGTTATCCAATGTCCACAGCTTCAACAGATTGGATTTTGAAGCTTAAACCTTTGAAGTTTAGTTTACTTAATATCATGGAACTTGATTCCTTACTATGAATCAACTTCATAGTAAGCTGTGCTACTCAAACCATTGTGGTCAGTCTTATACATAATATATTTTTTTCTTTCTAAGATTACTTGCAACTCAAAAATCGTTTTGTATTTGATAGTGCATATTGCTATACCACTCTTTTCAAAATATGTCCTAAGATATACAAAAATAGCTTCAGATTCTTTAATGTTCAGTCCTTCTTTTTCTTTCCTTCATCTATTCTTCATATATTAAACTTCTAACATTGGCTTCTTTTTTTTTTTAATCAAAAGGCGACAATTCTGTGTGTGTGTGTGTGTGTGTGTGTACATCTGTTCAATGATCTGTAGGTATTATTATATTCTCTTAACTTTCTTTCAGTTGGGCATTTCCATGGAAAAAAAATTAAAGTACTTATGTTTTCATGCACTGATGTCTTTCTAGTACCAAACCTCTGCTAAAGACCTCAAGGAAGGAAGAAATTATGCCTAAGTATACAAAGCTCTTTTTATGTAGAGGGAGAATAAAAAGTCAGAGTCAAACTAAAAATCTAGATATTAACCTGTAGATAGTAGTCCTAAATTTTTGAAAAGATACCTTTAAATAGTAAATATATTAATTTCTGAATATGTGTCTTTCTGGTTGATTTTCTATTCGGATATATAGATTTTTATTAAGCAATAATTATACAGATGACATTATGCCTTAGTTTACTTCAAATTTATTAGCATTTTGCACGTCTAAAGTAAAAATAACTGAAAGCTTTAATGATAAAGCTTAATGATAATCTGATTTAAATAGTTCACAGTGAAAGACAGAATACTTGACATCTTGTGTAGTATTTTTTATAGACTTTAAAACATTAATGGGAAATTCTTCTAATACATGAATAAAATAAACTGGGATATGGTGCCAAGATCATATATTGGGGAAAGTCTCTTCAATAAATGGAGCTGGGAAAACGTTTTCACTGGGCTTCTAACTTCTGCCATGAACTCATATAATGGTACGTGAGACACAGTTGCAGTGAGCAGAGTTTATTAGCACGTTGCCACACCTGATAGATGATCAGAGGTTAATTGTCTACCTACTCGTATCCTTTATCCTTTTCCAGATGCAGTTAGTACTCCATTCACTTCAAGGACAGCATGTAGGATGCTTTTTAATTAAATTGAAGTACCAATAGACAGCTCTCTCCTTTCCGTTTTGCAGATATACTTGACAGCCATACAGCCACTTATTCCTTGCTTCATGCTATATGGACTTTCAGATGAGTGAAATAACCAGGTCACCAGGAGGTGTGTCAATAGGAAACTTGAGAAATTATTACTTATCTGTGCTGGATACATATGTGAGAAAATAGAACTGAGCATCCTGACCATAGAGTGAAGGTGGTTCATCCAAATATTTTCATTTTGATGTTTTATCATTTACCATATGGTTGAAGATGTTCTTGCTTTATTGTTAAGGCTTTGCAATTTTGCAATAATTGGATTAACAGTCAAAAGAAAAAAATACATGTATTTATTTTAAAATTATGTATTAAATTTCTGTTTCTCAAAGTCATAAGTATAAAACTTCACATAGTATTTGTGAACATTCACCATGCAAACGTAAGTTCATAGTCATACCACTATCTTTGTAAAGACACAAACTTGCTTAAGCTGAAGCAACACTTACTTCAAAATAAAGTTGTGATTTTAAGAAGATTGTGCCATAAACAATGATTTGAAACATAAAGCATATGTTTTCTTTTGGATGCTTCCTGCCAATTATTTTTCCTCATTTTAAAATCCAACTTTCCTTGTGCATACAAAAAAATGTAGCAGTAGATTTTATTGAGTTTGCTTTATGAGAAGGAAAATCCTACTTAAAATTAGAGGCTAGCAACTGCATATCAGCCTCATCAGACTTTCAAACAGAAAATCTATTAATCTTATTTTTTCAATCTATGCATTCAAAATAACAATTTCAGAAGATTTATTCATTTAAAAATTGGAACCTTAAATATAATCTTCTAGTTTTTATTTTAAGGTCTTATAAAACATTTAACATTAAACAGGAAGTATTTATTCTGTGATGAAAACATGAACACAAACTTTGGTGGAACATAGTAGACACAGTTTTCTAAGTGTTGGCAATAATGTGTACTACACTTCAGTGTTACTTAATGCTCAGATAATAACATTATTTTTATCTTTATATAGAGATACATACAATTTTTATTTTAGAATATATATTTTTGAAATTAGTTTTTGTATAAAATAACATTAAAACAATTATTTGACCACAGAAAAATATTAAAAATTTTTGAAGTATCTATTATTTTATCAGTCTCTGTTAAACTTATAAGTATTCCATTTTGGATGATAAGATGTAATTATTTATAAATCAGTTAATAAATAAGTTACTTATTTTAAGGTAATTGAATTTCTGAAGAATTTAACCTATCTTGTAAGATGCTGCACCACATGGACCTAGGTTGTCTGTTTATTCTGAAAACTCTAAAATGTGGCCAGAATCACATCTGAAGCCTTCTAGTCTGACAAATGTTCACAGTAATAGGAAATCAAAATTCAAGCAAGCTTCAAAGCAATGTGGTGTATTTTGTGCACTGAAAGACTACAAAGGTGTCAGTGGTGGTTTAGGATTACTCTGCCCAGCGTTATGACGGTTCCCTGGCCATGTTAGATTAAGAGCTAGATAAAGGAACCCTCACTATGAGGGTCCAGTAATTGGTCTGGTGATCCACATGTTGATTGTGGTTGTAACTTCTGTATTTTGAGCTTAGCTTTCTGTACATAAATGTATGAATTTCAGTGAAGTAAATTCACTAATAAAGTAAAAGGCATTATTCTCTTGACGAGTTAGGAGTGTTAATTCAAAAAAAAAAAAAAAAAAAAGTAAGAGCATTTGAATAGCACAACCTGGGAGGGAAACTGACCTGTTTATAAAACGTGGGGCAGAGGCTAGTGTCCAGAAAATGTATTTGAGGTGAATTTTCTACATCTGGGGAGTGACAGAATCCTTACATAACTGAAAGGATATTTTTTGATACAGAGGATTATTACTGATTTTAGTCTTTGTTAATGCAGGGCTTTACGACTGTATTAAATAATTAAAAATTCAATTATTAAAATATTACCCACCAAATTATTACATAAAAAATTTAAAAATCATTACATTGTTTTTCAAATAATTATTACTTAAGCATTGTAAAAAATTAATGAAATTCCCCTAGGTATATCAATGATAAATAATAAATTGATTTTTTTCTCTTAAATTTACCACATAGCTTAAAAGCACACATTACTGCCATGATTTAAATTTTATTATACACACATTTAAACTTTGTTCAAAGCTATAAATACTAGGAATTTAAGTTATCTTTTTATTGAGCTACATTGTATGCTTTCTTATATTAATTTTTGTACATCTCCCTTTTATAACACCATCCCTCTTAATTTTACCAGTAACTAAGAAGCCCCCAAAGATGGCTGGCCCTTCCTGGTTGCATTCCTCTCTCTTCTAAATTTATAATCCTGAATTTTACTTTAAACATCATTGGTTGGGCATGGTGGCACATGCCTGCAATCCTAGCACTTTGGGAGGCCGAGATGGGCAAATTACGTGAGGTCAGGAGTTTGAGGCGAGCCTGGCCAAAACGGTGAAACCCCATCTCTACAAAAAATACAAAGATTATCCGGAAGTGGTGGCATTGCCTGTAATCCCAGCTACTGAGGAGGCTGTGGCAGGAGAATCACTTGAAGTCGGGAGGTGGAGGTTGCACTGAACCAAGCTCGTGTCACTGCACTCCAGCCTGGGCAACAGAGTGAGACTTTGTCTCAAAAAAAAAAAAAAAAAAAAATCCTAATAAAATGTAAATAGATCTCCCTGAAACAGAAATTCATTGAACTGACATCAGATTTTGTTATTCTGTTAAGTATGAAATTGAGCCATTGTGTTTTTTATTTACAGTTGTGTGGTTCTAATTAAAAATGAGTTTGAATATATTTTCATAAACTATGGACAATTTACGTTTTCTCTTATTTGAAAGGAATTTTATTTTATTTTTATTTTTTTGCCTCAAATAAGTTTACTTAACAAAATTTTACCAATTTAAAGATAGTGTTCTCCATCTTAGGCTTTCTTCTGAAAAATTAAATTCTTAATTTTAATATAGTCATTTATGAATCTGTTGTTTTCTGAACCATGCTTTCAAACAACTGGATAATTTTCATTGCTATATCTTCAAATATTTTCTCTGCTTTACTTCATTCTTCCTTCTACTTCATTTAATTCAATTACATTAGATTTTTGTATCACCTTCTAGGTCCCTAAGGCTTGCCTCATTTATTTTTCTATTTAATTTTATTTTCCCCGATGACTATTTTGAATTAATCTTACTGATCTACTACAAATTAACTAACATTTCTTTCACTCTTCTCCAATGTGCTATTAAACTCATACTCTGAATTATTTGTTTCAGTTATTGTGTTTCTCAATTCTAGAAATTTATTTTGGTACTTTTTGATTTTTTTTTGCTCTGCTATGATATCTAATTTGTTCATTCATTATAAGCATATTTTCCATTACCTCCCTGGTCATATAATAGCTTCCTTAAATATGTTTATATTAATTTCAATATCTGAAATTACTATTTATTGGTTATCTTTTCCTTATTACTAACATATTGATGTTTCTCCATATTACAAATAATTTTAGAGAAAATACAAGGATTGCCAAGCCTCTTCTATTTCTTACTCACATTTCCAAGATAAGCGGCCACATAGGGCCCCCCAGGAAACAACAGGATGGGCAGGAAGCAAAGACAGAAGTTAGAAGAAAATCTAGGCCAAAGTGTTTTGGAAGGGTTTTGCTGGAAATGTGACAGGGCAGAACAAACAGTTTAGGATTGACTAGTCTAAATAATTCCAGTAAACTCTAGTTGCCAGACACCTGGTCCTGGAAAGAATTAAGAGTAGTGGTGATATTGGTGTGGTGTGTGAGAGATAGTTAAGTTGTTTGGAACTATCCAGTCTAAAGTGATTGGTTTGCATAAAAAGATGTGCTCACGAGCTCTTTGCTCTCTCTTAACAATTCACTAGCCCCAGGAGGGGCAGTCTCTTCTCCAGCTAGAAAAGGTTCTTAACATGTCAAAACATCATAATTTATAGAAAATAAAATATACATATGCAATGCAACATGAAAGTTGACCAGGCAGTTTTTGCCTTGAACATTCTCCGTAATTGGTTTGAGTTTCTAATGCAAATTAATCATTCTGCATATCAGCAAAGTTCACTTCAAAAACATGATGATTTCCAGGTATCAGATGCAATTTTGGCTCCTTGAGTCCTTGCGACTGGTGTTTTATCCAATATTTCCCATAATCATCATAACTGGTGCTTTCACATCATAGCAATCTTTCTTAGAACATGCATGAACTGCTTTTTTCTTGGCGGTATTTTCGCCACCATTTTTAAGGTGCTTGTTCTTGCCAACACAGATAATAGTTTCATACATTGTGTTATTTTGAATGAAATATCAGAAAAAAACCTTTATGTTATGCTCAATTCAAATAAGACCAGTATTTTCTATTCTGTGATAATTTTAAGAAAACTGTGTTGAGAAATACGTCCTGTGTTCTTTTTTGACGGGTGTTCCTTTCATACAATGCATGATGTCTTTTGTGGGTAAATGTTTTAAGCTCTGTATGCATTCATGAATGCCCTTAACATTTCTTATATTCCTCATATATCTGATTTTATTTTCTCTCTTCATCTCAATTTTGGGGATTTATAAATAATATTGCTTTCATTTTTATGTTATTTTAATTGGTTGTTTATTTGTATTGTTTATTACACATGTCTGACTGTTGCACATGTTGATCACCTTTTTTGGTTCTCTAATTAATTTCACTTTGGTCTTAATTCAATACTTTTTGCTGATAATTAGAATGCTTTTGGCAGAAAATGAAAAATACATGATTCAAAATTGCTTAGACACTAAGAAAAATGTACAATCTCTCTTGAGAATTATTGAGAATTAGTGACCTTCAGGTTGATTCGCTGACTCAATAATTTCATCAAAGCATCGTTCTTTTCATCCTCCGTTATTAGTGTTCAGTTCATGCCCAAATGCTATGAAGACAGCAAGCACAGTTTCAACCACTGCAAATAGAATCAATAGCATTCTGACATAGAAAATAAGTCATCCTTTCCTGTGACTTTCTTAGCATTTTATTGGCCAGAAATGTCACATATCCATTCAGCAACAAATTAGTGGCAAAAGAAATAGAAATATCTCATAGTAATTCCAATGCTAAAGTTGTTAGTGAAGTCAGTTTTTCTGAAGTGTACAGTTAAGGAGGAGAGAGATAGCTGAAGCATCTGTTATTATGGTAAATTATTTGATGGGGTGGTAAAGAGGATGTTCTGTCTGCAATCAATGATATCAAACATATTTCATTTTTATATTTTACTATTCTCTTTCTCAGTTTTTTCTATTAAATGACAAATGCATCATCATTATCATCAATATTAAAATGTATTATTATTAGATTTGGCATGGTGGCTCACAATTATAATTTCAGCACTTTGGGAGGCAGAGGTGGGAGGACAGCTTGAGGCCAGGAGTTTGAGATCAGCCTGGTTAAAAATGCAAGAACCCGTCTCTACAAAACATTAAAAACTTAGCTGGCCACAGTGACTTTCTCCTGTAGTTCCAGCTACTCAGGAGTCTGAGGAAAGAGGATTGCTTGAGGCCAGAAGTTTGAGGATACAGTGAGCTATGATCCAGCCTGTGTGACAGAATGAGACACCACCTCAAAAAAGAGTATTATTATTAAACAAACAAATATTTTTGTTGTTTGTTTCTAATGAGCACAGTTGTTTATGAAGTACATAGGTTTCATTTTATAATAATTTTTCATTAATCTGCAATACAAATTATGACTATAATTTGTACAAGTTTATTTTAAATATAATTATTTATGTTTATAAATACAACTTATGTGGATATATATAGAAATATATATGTGTGTCTTTTTATAACGACCTATTTTGCACAAATTCCTAGACATTGCATTACTTGTGTTTTGCAATAATTGTTTTAACTGTTTAATATTTTATAAATTAGGCCTATTTAAATTCTAATTTTTGAAATTATTACAATTCCCATGACCTAATACAACGTATGGTTTGTGTTAAGAATGTCCCTGGGAAGACTGAGCTGAAGGATTTGTTTCTCTTTTCTGAAAGACAATGAAAAATACAAAATATTGGTGATTAAAATGGGAATGCCTACTTTCTGTCCTATTTTGTCAAGGTTCTATGCTCTCTTCTAACCTAGTATAGATAAGTATGAATTATTATATTTAAAATAAATAAAATGATGTTATGGTTTAAATGTGTCCCCCAAACTTCAAGTGTTGGAAACTTAATCCCCAATGTGGCAGTATTGAAAGGTGGGAACTTCAAAAGATGATTGGATCATGAGGGATCTGCCCTCATGAATGAATTAATTCATTATTGGATTAATGGATTAATGGGTTATTATGGGAGTGGAACTTGGAGCTGTATAACAAGAGGAAGACAAACCTGAGCTAGCATATTCAGGTTCCTTGCCATGTGATGCTCTGTGCCAACTTTGGAACTCTTCAGAGTCCCCACCAAGAAGAAGGCCTCTACCAGAAGTGCCCCTCAATCGTGGACTTCCTATCCTCCATAACTGTAAGAAATAAATTCTTGTTTTTATAAATTTCCCTATCTCAAGTATTCTGTTATAGGCCACAGAAAATGGATTAATACAAATGGATTACCTGCAGACAGGAACTCAGCCCCTCCTAGCTTTGTAGTGCTGTAGATCCCCTGAGGAGAACAGTTTATTTGATTCACCCAGGATCTTCTCCTCCTATCTTCAGGACCCCCTGCATACTTAACAAGACATCCTTTAAAATTCTGAACTTTTTTTTTTTACTCCAGTTTGAGTCACAGGAAATTCTGGATGTTCTACTATGGCACTCTGAAGCCTGATACAACTAGAGCATAACTTGAAAATGATGAGTTTTCTCATAACTGACCTCCACTATTCTCCAAGTTTTCACATTATACCACCATTTTAATATAGGTTGCTCTACCATCATATTTAGGAAGCATTTGCTACATACTTGTTGCATATCCTGGCCTCACCTGGAATCCAGGTGCCAACTGTATGTATTCTCAAGTTTATTGCCTTTAGAAGAGTTCCTTAGTGGTCTTAATGGTCTCTGACTCTCATACTCAGGTGAAAGATTAACAGGAAATAGTATGCAAATGTTCATCATATTCGTCTCTTACCCTTACTCTATTTCTCTAACTTTTTTTTTTTTTTTTTTTTTTGAGAAAGAGTCTCGCTCTATCCCTCAGGCTAAAGTGCAGTGGCGTGATCTTGGCTCACTGCAACCTCTAACTCCAGGGTTCGAGCAATTCTCATGCCTTAGCCTCCCGAGTAGCTGGGATTACAGGCACCTGCCACCACATTGGCCAGGCTGGTCTCAAACTTCTGACCTCAGGTGATCCACCCACCTTGGCCTCCCAAAGTGCTATGATCACAGGCCTGAGCCACAGCACCCAGCCTATTTCTCTAACCTTTGAGAATATTATTTACTAACAGTGCTAGGCATAATATCTTATTCTGCATATTAACATGCACATTGAATCATTTCTGTTTCAAACACAGATGGTTACTTTTGATCTCAGAATCTAAAATATGTGCCATTTTGCTTGCTGGATTTTGTGACAACACTCTTGGAAAAACTACAATCCCATGTGCCACACATAACTGACTTACTCTAGGGAAGAGTTAAAGAAGATAATAAAGAGGGAGCAAAAAAAGTCATATAATTATTCCATAACATTCTCTTTTGTTTTAATCCAAATTTTAAAAGCAGGGGCCAATATTTCAGAAGATTTTAAAGTACATGACATCATCTGGATTGTTGCCTGCAAAACATTCCTGCTGTCCCCCAAAATTATACCATCTGAACTACTCAGGAGGAGAGAAAGATTTTGAAAGGGAAATGAGCATGCACATACACAGTACTTTTATATCTGCGTCTTGTCCCCTAATCTGAATCCTATAGCTGGATTTTGAGATGGTGGTGGAATCCTGCCAAAGTTTTACTCTCAGATAGGAAAATCAGAGAAACCTAGTAAATGGCAATTTTGGAGAAGAGTCAAATTTATTAGGGCTTCAGGGAAGATATGACTAAAAAAAAAAAACCCAAGCTCTGAATATAAAGGATACAGTAATTGAGAGTTGCAGGAGGCAGCCCAGTCAAATGCCCAGGAAGTTAGAGACAGGTCTGTGGTGAAACCCCACCTCCAAGCTGAAGACAGTTTTAAGCCTAAAAGCCAAGCTACAGTTTAAATCCTGGGACCAGACTGAGAACTTGTCTTCCTGTTTCACACACTTTCCTCTGATTGATCCCCACCCTTCACCTATTTTACATATACCTACCCTTTCCTAATTGGTTTTCTACACTGTTGTGCCCACCTTTGAGTGGTATCTTTATTTTAATCTTTTTTGCATACTCACAAACCAATAAGCACACACTTCCCATTCTGAGCCCATACGAGGCCCTGGACCCAGCCACACAGGAGACTTTCCCACCTTTGGGTAGGGGAACCACTTGCCCACACCGCCTTTCCACCGAGTATTTTCCTTTTGTTTAATAAATTCTACTCCACTCACTCTCCAGTGTCCGTGTGCCTAGTTCTTCCTGGTCATGAAACAAGAACTTGGACCTAGCTGAGTTAAGGAGCAGGAAGACTGCTACATAATTACAATGCCTATGGGACATTCAGATTGTAATGAAAATCAAGACCAGAACCTGAACATGTGAGAACCAGATTTCAAAGAAAGTTAAAAAAGTAGCATTAGAAAAGCCTTTTACACCGTAATGTCCAGATGGAGTCTATAAGACTTGAGATGGTGGTATCTGGTGAATATGCTCAAAAACATTTAAACTCCGAACCAACTGAACCCTTTGGCTCTGTTGAGGTGGCATTTTCACCTTGCTAGAGGGTAGGAACATCACTTTCATGCATAAAGAATGTGCACAATTTAAACTGAGCCCAGGTCTTAAAACTAAAATATAACAGCCTCGAGACACCACCTCCCCTCATGGCCAAAAATGAAGTCAATAATTAACATTGAGTCTTATCATGACCTGTCTCGGGAAAAGTGGGTTCTAATAACCTACGCTGGAATATTCTAAAAAGTTCTTTTTGCCCCCAAACTGTGTCAACATTTCCTTCCAAGACCCTAAATAAAGCAGTGGTTAAAATTTTTATCCTGAAGAACTTTAACATCTTAAGAGACTGATTATGATATTAAATAGGAAAATGTACAGAGCTAGTATTAAGGCTTAATCCTTGAGTGAGTCATATTGTCTGATCTCAGGCCTTACCTTGCAGAGATGAGCCAATAAATGTCAAATCAGCATTATTCTGAAGTCAACCATTTCACTCTACATATTCACTTTGTTATTCATTGTTTTTTACCTTCTCTTCAATATAAACTTCATGAGAGTTATTTTGTATGCTTTTTGTCTTAAAAATTCAAAAATTCAATAACCAATCATTAAATATATTATTTATTAAAATCTCTTTTCGAGTATTTCATTGGCTTCTTTGAATGGCCATGTTCTAAAATTGAGTCCAAGACCTTTTCCTTCATGCACACACATAGATTTGCTTCTTCTTGTGTTCTTTGATTCAGTAAAGAGTAGCAGTTCCTCCAAGTTGCTAATACTCAAAAGTAACAATTTCAAAATCTCCTTGTTTCTAAATTTGAATGATGAACAGTGAATAATGTTACCCTCCCAATTTAAAACCCTTCAAATACCGTCCAAAATTATTATATATGCTTTTTGCGGTATGTCCTTGGCTGTCTTATATAAACTCATTTTCTGACTATTGCCTTTTTCTCTGTAGGATTCACCTTTTTAAAATCTATTTCCAGTCTTTGAAATCAATAGTTTCATCCTATTCCCAATATTCCTGTATATTATGCCCTCTCTCTAGAAAGCATCTGCCTTCTTCCTATGCCAAATCTTTCTTCATTAAATCCCAGTTTATTCTTCTGTTTAAGATTAAAAAGTCACTTCATCATTGCACAATTGGAAGTATGTGAATAATTATATGTAAACTTTTGTTTTTATATCTGTTTTCTACAGTTTAATAAGAAATGGAAAGTTTCTGTCTTTTTTAAAATCTATTCTGTGCATTAAGTACACTACGTAGGTAATGTTCAATAGTCTTTTATATTTTTGTTACTAATTAAGAGAAAAAGTGAGTTGGAAGTTCTAAATTATTCACCTTTGACAACAACTGTATTTATTAAATTAAGTTCATTGTTCTCTATAGTCACCTCATTTTTTACATTAATTTAAGATTACTTAGATGTATCAGTCTTTGTTTTCTAGAATAATATACTTACAAAGTTATCTCTGATCTTTAACCTAAAACACATGATGTAAAATATCTTGCAAATTAAGTATGTAATATCTTGATGTGGGTAGGGGGAACTGAGAGAACAATAAACTATACTTCTGCAATGCTTATAAACCTTTGAAAAAATATAAAACTATATGAGAAAAATGTGTACTAGCTGAGTAAAGAAAACATGAGCGTTTGTATATGTCTTCAGAGAAAAAAGGTTCACTACGTTTTGGGCAGTAAGGTAACTATATGAAAGAATAAGGCTATAAACAAAATTCATGCTTAGACATTTGCTCATGAGGACTCTGAAGGAGAATATAGAATTGTGAGGTCGTTTTGTAAACATTTTAAAACAATACAAAGTGACTTAAAATTTTAATCATTAAAATTAATCTCATTTAGTTATTATGTGACAAGCTAAAGATATTAACGAATACTGATTATGGTCCTTTACCTGGAAAGATATGCCATCTTTGCTTACTAACATGTGGCTGAGACATAAAAGTAATCACACTTAAAGGGTTAGAGACAAATATCTTTTATAGTAAGATCTTAATTATTGCCATAGTTCAGACAATTTTACAACTTCGGTTTAACATGAAAAATGCTGATTCATGAATATTTTACAGTATTCAGAGTAATACAAAGCAAGTCTTTCCAGACCACTGTAAATCTACAGTGAAAGATTTTAAGATCTGATGTGGAAAAATTGAAAAGAATATTTATGGTGGACTGTCATAATTTCATAACTCTGAAAAGAAATATGATAGCTTTAACAGTCATCTTTTTATTTTACTAAATCACATTATGTCTTAATCAATTATGATTTTAGACCTTATCACACTCTGACATGTATTGTGATTAGATGTATATGTGTTCTCACTGAGAAAATTGTTAACAACTTGACAAATTGAATTGTATCATACTCATTTTTCATGACACAGAATACTTTTTGTATTGAAGGGACTCAGTACATTTTGAGTATTTAAATATGGCCAAAACTTGTAGAACTAATAACATTTCAAGATGTAATTGTTATAAAATTTCTGAGTTTAAAATAATGCCATAACAATAGCAGTGCCTCATTTTCTCTGAATTCATCAAAAATGAGAGGAATATGAACAGTAATTTCATCTTCAAGGGAAGTAGGCCAAGCTCTTATTCTGAACATTAGAATATAATGAAAAATGCCAAGTTCAATGAAGAAAAATGTACTTTGTAATAAGAGACGATGAAGGGTAGACACCTATGTTTTAGAAATAATAAAATGGTGGTGGGGCGGGGGTGTAGTAAGTTCTCCAAAGTAGGTGACACACCCTGAAAACAAAAAGTGAACAAAAACAACAGATCTGTCTGTTGTTTGAACAGATAGATTGGAATGAATGGACCTGATTCATTTCGTATTACTCTGAAGTAACAGAGAACAGCAGTAGAAGAGGAATAAGAGTTATCCACGTGTATGAGAAGCTATTTTGCTGATATTTTTCATCAGCAGATAGTAGAGGCAAAATCAACACACACACACACACGCACATACATGCACACACACACACACCCATCAACACACTTTTTATTTATGGAGATCACCTGCCTATTCATGAACATTCTGCTGGCTCCTCTCAGAATATATTAGTTTACAAATAACTCAGGAAAAAAGATCCTCTTTGGAATGTGAATAATACAAAAGTAGGACAGTTTAAAAGGTGTAAAATAAAGAAGAAAATTAACAAGAATAAACAGTATAATTTTTAAAATGACCATACATTTGGTGAAAATGTGACCAGAGGTTTTCTCTGAAATCCAAAGCCTAGTAAATAAATATTGCATTTTAATTTTTATTTTACTTACAACATATAAGAAAGAAAGAAAATTACAGAACTAGGTAAAACATCAACTGGCATCTATAAGGAAAGCAAGGAATAAGAAAAAATAACTTATTAGAAGTCGCAGAAAAAAGGGAGTAGGAAGGGTAGGGACATCTAAAAATGCAATTGTAGATATACATTCATGTGAAAGAATCTTGAGGAATGTGGACAAAAAATGAATGAAAATGAAGAATTATAAATGATTTAAAAATTATAGAACAAAGACAAATTGGAAAATCGAGATTCAATACATATATAACTAAAGGTATTTTGAGAAGACAGAACAGGAAGCAAGGTAAATATGTAAAAACTTAATTTCTAAAATTTTACTAAAATGATCTAAAGGAAACGTAATTGTCTTGCACGGCCATACACATATAGCTGGAAAAACCCCTGGATGTTGTTTGACCTATGTAAGTACTAGAGACCATATGCTGGGAGAGTCCAGATATTCCATAAATTTCTTTTTCTTTAAAAATTATTTTATTAATATAACATAACTTCAACCTCTTCAGGTAAGTACAACCTTGTATAAATATATCATTGATTGTGAAGCTATTGAAACATATCCTAAATTATTTGTAAAATACTTTAAAATGCAATTAAACACCTTTAAAGAATTCAAGAAATATGTTAATGGAAACAAATTAAACCATGATCATACAGAAATACATATAATGTATTTATACGAACATATACACGTGCATTTTTATTTTTAAAAGTGGGTAGGTAGATGAGGAACAACAGAAGACACTGGCATGTTGAATTGAATTTTTTTGTAATCAATAGAATTGACTTTTTGAGCAATTTTATGTTTAGAAGACAATGAGCAAAAGTATGTTCCTTTACACCATTTACCTCTTCCCTCAATTTCCTCTATTATTAAATCTTGTTGAAGTGTGGTGAATTTGCTACAATTGATGAGCCAATATTGATACATTATTATTAACTAAAGTCCATGGTTCACTGTTTTGTACATTTTATGAGGTTTGACAAACTATAAGGGCATGTATCCACCATTACAAATTATACAAAGTAGTTCATTGCCCTAAAAATTCCCTGTGCTTCACTTATCCAGCACTTCCTTATTCTCTCTCATCCCCTCACTCCAACCCTTGGCAGCCACTGATATCTTTTACCATCTCTACTTAGCAGTATGCATTTAAGGTTCCCCCATGTTTTTTTTGTGGTTTGTTTTATTTTTATTTTATTACTTAATAATAACCTATACTATGGATGTATCTAAGTTAATGTACCCATTCACATAGTGAAGGACATTTTGGTTTCTTCCAAGTTTTGGCATTATGAATAAATCTGTTATAAACATTCATGTTCAATTTTTGCATGGACATAAGTTTTCAAGTCATTTGAGTAAATGCCAGGGAAAGTGATTGTTGGATATGGTAAGAATATATTTAGTGTTGTAACTGACAAACTCTGTTCTTAAGTGGCTATACCATTTTGCATTCCCACCAGCAGTAACTAAGAGCTGCTTACTTATTCCTATTGGTGTGTTAGTGTATATTTTCCAATAAGTGAAAATTCAGATAGGAGTGGAGGTTCAAATGTACCATATGTAAAAGAATAAATAATTCAGAAATAACTTTTTGTGTTTTGTGTGTGTGTGTGTGTGTGTAAGGCAGTGAAATATAATGCATAGCAAAACTGAGGATGAACTACATTATAAGAATACAGATATAAGTAAAATCATTAGAAGAACTAAATACAGACTATAAAATAAAAAAGCCTACAGATATAAATAGGCAAAAATTAAAGAATAAAATGATGAGGAAGAGACAGAGAAAGAAGAGTAAGAGTAATAGGAGGAAAAGCATTTACAACTTAAACTACATTTTTAGCATCATTAGCTATATTCAACTGTATTCAACTTTGGGAGTAATATAACTCCCAAATCTTTTTAACTCAAAATGACAAAATGTTGTTTTCACTCACACCCTGTATGCATCATGAACTGGCTTTTACTTATCCCTACATAGTCTTGCATTTGGAACTTATACTGGTTAAGCATTTAAGTCATTTAAACAAACTAAAATATTTAAATAGATTAGAAAAGGAATACAATACAATACAATAAAATTAAGTGAACCAGGAAGAAAGTGGTGCTGACTGTATATATATTTTTAAGTGCTGAATTAAGTTAAAAGAAAATCTGTAGATTCATAAATAATTTTAGAGCTGATATTTGAATAATGATTTATAAACAAAACAAATTAAACAATTGGTTATATCAGGAAAAATATTTAAATTAATAAATGTCTTAGTGATCTGGGGCTACAATAACAAATTACCATAAATTAGGTCAGTTAGACAACAAGCACTTATTACTCACAAGTCCAAGATGAGGGTGCTGTGTAATTGGTTCCCGCTGAGTGCTCTCTTTCTGGTTTGCAGAAAGCCATCTCCTAAATTGTATAAACTTTCCTTTTTATATGTTATTAAACTTTTGTTCATCTCAGTGTAAATTATTTGTTTTTATTGTCCTGTGCATTTTGTCTAAAAATTTATTTTATTGGTTAACCACCTCCACGGTAAACAGAGAGACACAGAGGAAGAGATGCAATCTCTGGGATCTCTAGAGGGGCACTAATAAAAGACTCCATCTCCAAATACCATCACACTGGGGATCAGCGATTCAACATATGAATTGTAGGGGAATACAAACATTACTAAGTCCTTAGCAATAAATCAAGAGATTAAAAAGTGTTACTATCAAGATGTATAGTGGCAACTAAGAAAAAAATTGCTTAGTTACTTTTAAAAAATGATTGAAATAAAAGGAACAAACAGGAAAAGAAAATCAAAGTACACAAAACACTAAATACAAAACCGAGGAAAAAATAGACATATCTACTCCTAAATAGTTTTGAATCATAAAATGTATAAATGTTTTTTACGTTTTTTTTTTTTTTTATTACACTTCAAGTTCTGGGACACTTGTAGAACATGCAAGACTGTTACATAGGTATACACAAGCTATGGTGGTTTGCTGCACCCATCAACCCGTCATCTACCTTAGGTATTTCTCCTAATGCTATCCTTCCCCTAGTCCCTCACCCCCAAACAGGCCCTAGTGTGTAATGTTCCTCTTCCTGTGTCCATGTGTTCTCATTGTTCAACTCCCACTTATGAGTGAGAACATGTGGTGTTTGGTTTTCTGTTCCTGTGTTAGTTTGCTGAGAATGATGGTTTACAGTTTCATCCATGTGCCTGCAAAGTACATGAACTCATCCTTTTTTATGGCTGCACAGTATTCCATGGTGTATATGTGCCACATTTTCTTAATCCAGTCTATCATTGATGGATATTTGGGTTGGTTCCAAGTCTTTGCTATCGTGGATAGTGCTGCAATAAATATACATGTGCATGTGTCTTTATAGTAGAATGATTTATAATCCTTTGGCTATATACCCAGTAATGGGATTGCTGGGTCAGATGGTATTTCTGGTTCTAGGTATTTGAGGAATCACCATACTGTCTTCCAAAATGGTTGAACTAAGTTATACTCGCACCAACAGCGTAAAAGCGTTCCTATTTCTCCACATCCTCTCCAGAATGTTGTTTCCTCACTTTTTAATGATCACCATTCTAACTGGCGGGAGATGGTATCCCATTGTGGTTTTGATTTGCATTTCTCTAATGACCAGTGATGATGATCTTTTTTTGATATGTTTGTTGGCAGCATAAATGTCTTATTTTGAGAAGTGTTTGTTCATATCCTTCACCCACTATTTGATGGAGTTGTTTTTTTTTTTCTTGTAAATTTGTTTAAGTTCCTTGTAGATTCTGGATATTAATCCTTTGTCAGATGGATAGATTGCAAAACTTTTCTTCCATTCTATAGGTTGCTGTTAACTCCAATAATAGTTTCTTTTGCTGTGCAGAAGCTCTTTAGTTTAATTAGATCCCATTTGTCAATTATGGCTTTTGTTGCAATTGCTTTTGGTGTTTTACTCATGAAGTCTTTGCCCATGCCTATATCCTGAATGGTATTGTCTAGGTTTTTTTCTGGGGTCTTTATGGTTTTAGGTCTTACATTTAAGTCTTTAATCCATCTTGAGTGAGTTAATTTTTGTATAAGGTGTAAGAAAGGAGTCCAGTTTCAGTTTTCTGCATATGGCTAGCCATTTTTCCCAACACCATTTATTAAATAAGAAATCCTTTCCCCAATTGCTTGTTTTTGTTAGGTTTGTCAAAGATCAGATGGTTGTAATGTGTGATGGTGTAATGTGTGATGGTGTAATGTTATTTCTGAGGCCTCTGTTCTGTTCCCTTGGTCTATATATCTGTTACCAGTACCATGCTGTTTTGGTTACTGTAGTCTTGTAATATCATTTGATGTCAGGTAGCGTGATGCCTCCAGCTCTGTTTTTTTGTTTGTTTGTTTTTTGTTTTTTCTTTTTCTTTAGGATTGTCTTGGCTATACAGTCCTCCATTGGCTAGGGGAGGTAGTTCCCTGACTCCTGTGCTTCCTGGGTGAGGCAACGCCCCACCCTGCTTCAGCTCACCCTCTGTGGGCTGCACCCACTGTCTAACCAGTCCCAGTGAGATGAGCTGGGTACCTCAGTTGGAAATGCAGAAACCACCCACCTTCTGTGTTGATCTTGCTGGGAGCTGCAGAACAGAGCTGTTACTATTTGGCCATCTTGCCAGCCACCTTCTGATCTTTACATTTTGTTAAACTATTGTTTATTTCTTAGTATAAATTCTGTTATTATTTTCTTATGCATTTTGTCTTAAAATTTATGTTTTTTATTTTTAAATTAAATTATTCTTGCTTTTTGGTGAAATTATATACTAGTTTATTTCTTTGCTTCCATGTAACTTTATTTTTAATAATTTTTGTATATGATATATTGCTGATCTTGTATACTCATCTTGCAGTTGCTTTTTTGTGTGAGTTTAGACAGTTTTTCTATTTATGAAACCACTAATTAAGAAATACATAACTCTTCATTTGTTTAGATTTTTAGTTTCTCTATAATATTAGTATATTTATTGCTACAGTTCTTGGAAGTCTTTTGTTAGATACATTTATATACATTTCACTTTTGTTCCTTAGTTAAAGCAGTAATTATTTATGCATGTATTTGTTGTAAGAGTTTTATGTTAATATATTGCAGAGATTTCATTGCATCTCTACATAAACATATTTTCTTTGAAAAACATAGCTTCATTTATTTCATTCCAATCTTCATAATTTTTTTCCTTGTTTTATTGCAGTTGGTAGGTTTTCCAGTAAGTGAGTGGAATTTTGAAAGAAGATCTATCTGTTTGTAGTCTTTGTGAAAAAGTCCTTAATTCCTAAACCTTACGTATCATAATAACAGTAACTCTTTCAAACATGCTCTTTTAAGAATTTCTCTTTCTTATGAATAGGCGCTACATTTTGTCTAGTTATTTTCTTTTGCATCAATAGAGATGATTGTGTGTTTTGTTTCTATGCTTAACTGTCAGGAATTATTATTATTGTTATTGTCATTTTTTTTTTTTTTTGAGACGGAGCCTCACTCTGTCACCTGGGCTGGAGTGCAGTGGCGCGATCTCAGCTCACTGCAAGCTCCACCTCCTGGGTTTATGCCATTCTCCTGCCTCAGCCTCCCAAGTACCTGGGACTATAGGCGCCTGCCACCACGCCTGGCTAATTTTTTATATTTTTAGTAGAGACGGGGTTTCTCCCTGTTATCCATGATGGTCTCGATCTCCTGACCTTGTGATCCGCCCGCCTCAGCCTCCCAAAGTGCTGGGATTACAGGCGTGAACCGCCGCGCCCGACCAGGAATTATTTATTGTTTTAAAAATGGTAAACAGAACTTGCAATTCTCAGGTAAAGACCTCTAATGATGTATGATTTCTTTTTACGTTGGCAAATCCAGTTTCTAGTATTTTATAATAAATTATTATGTCATGGTTTGTGGGGTATATTCTTCCATAAGTCTCTTGTCTTGAAATTACTTTGTCAGTTGTTGAAATCACATTTATGCTTGTCTCATAATGTGATTGTGAAGTTTCTCCTCTTAAACTTTACATAGCGTTGGTCTTATTTCTTCCCGAAAAGTTTGAAAAGTTCACTGGCAAAGACTGAAGTGTTCATTATTTCTTTGTTTGTTTTACTATTTAATAGTTTTAATAGATGTGGGGTATGTAGGTGTTTTATTTCTATTTTGTCATAATCAGGTCATTGTTAGGTCAGTATGGATAATAGTGTTGTTTGCATGTTTTATATGCATGTTCACTATTTTACCTGGTTACTCCAGCAAATACATGGAGATTAGGATTGTGGCTCTACTTCTTACATTCACTTCCGTCAACAAATGTTTCTGACTTTTTAAGCTATATTATCAGGGATATCTATCTGTCTATCTATGATTGTTATATATCCTTGATGAATTAAATCATTCGTTATTGGACAATGCCTGGTTTTGATTTTTTTTAGCAGGGCTCTTTATTTGAAGTCCTTCTTTCTGACATTAATGTTGTCACATCAAGATTTTTGTACATAATATTTGCACGAAATATCTTTTCTCAACCCACTTTTTCAATTTCTCTCTCTTTAAATTTAAGTGTTTTTATTGTAAAGAGCAGATAGGTGTGTGCTTATATTTCTTTACATTTGACAGTTTCTTGCTTTTATCGATTTTACTTATTTGCATTAATGTAATTCTTAGAATAGTGTATTTGTTTATCACATTGGCCATTTTTTCCTATTTGGCATTTGTTCTTCTGACCTTATTTTTTTTCCTCTTTTGGATAGATCATACATTTTTAGTAAAAAAAAAAAAATTCAATAAAAAGTTGTAAAACTCTAACAAATTTAGCAAACTAAATAAAATTCAGAAATTATTTTCTACCCTTTGAGCTCTTTTATTTATTTTGCTTCTACATATGCATTTTATATGTTATACACCCTGCAATCGATTATGTTTATATTTGCTTTGAATACAAAAAACCTTGTTTTTACTTTTAAATTTAAGCCTATATAAATATATGTATATGTACATATATATGGTTTCATTTAACTATTCTGCACACTTTATGTGAGATATATTTGATATTATTCCCCTCAGCCTGAAGTTATTTTTATGAGGGAGGAGCCCTCTCTGTCCTATTATCTTGCTCTCATGTTAAGGAGGATGGAAAAACTGTTGGTAAAAACACATGGGAAAAAGTTATTTTGTGGTGACTTGCTCTGTAGATAGATTTTATCAGAAATTTATTCTTTCATGCCATCTCATGATTACATTTAGTTTCTCCTATTTAGATTTTTCTGATTTCTCCACCTAGTTTTCCACCAGGGACAAGAACACTGTGTGTGTGATATGTTCTCTCATATCAAGGACTATCACTTTTGTAATTTAGTTTATTTATGAGGTTTTGAATCCTAAATCTCTCCTAGGTAAAAATAAATAAATAAAACAATGTGATTCCATAGCTTATATAGCTTGTTTTGGTTTTCATAGTGAAAGATTTAGATTCTGATAATGTTTTTAAACCTTACTGGAGAGGGGAGACTCATGAATATTTTAGATTAAAAGTAGACTTTGTGGCCAGGTGCAGTGGCTCATGCCTGTAATCCCAGCACTCTGGGAGGCTGGGGCAGGCGGATCACGAGGTCAAGAGGTCCAGAACATCCTGGCTAACACTTTACTAAAAATACAAAAAATTAGCCGGGCATGGTGGCGGGTGCCTGTAGTCCCAGCTACTCTGGAGGCTTGAGGCAAGAGAATGGTGTGAACTCGGGAGGCAGAGCTTGCAGTGAGCCGAGATTGTGCCACTGCACTCCAGCCTGGGCAACAGAGTGAGACTCTGTCTCAAAAAAAAAAAAAAAAAAAGTAAACTTTGTTTTATATATGCACACACATTTTTTCCAATTTGATATACATTTCTTCTTACTAATATTACTCCCACAATTTTCAAAGATTTTAATATAGTAAACCTTCTGAGGTTTTATGTGCCTTGATCATATCTTTATTGTGCCCTTACACATAAAAGAATACAAAATCATTGAAATTTTCCATAACCTACCTTAAGTCTGAAGGTTCTGATTATTTGACTAAATGTGGTTTGTGCATGTGCTTTGTGGGAACGTGGATGGAACTAAAGGCTATTATCTTCAGCAAACTAATACTGGAACAGAAAACCAAATACTGCATGTTCTCACTTATAAGTGGCAGCTCAATATCAGAACTTATGAACATAACGAAGGAAACAACAGACTTTGGAGTCTACTTGAGGGTGGAGTGTGGGAGGAGGGCGAGGATCAGAAAAGATAACTATTGGGTACTGGGTGATGAAATAATCTGTACAACAAACCCCTGTAACATGAGTTTACCTATATAACAAATCTTCACATGTACCCCTGAACCTAAAATTTTTTTTAAATCAAAAGGGGTATCTGCAAAATAGTAGTTATACAAAAAACTGTCTATATGGAAAGAGACAAAAGATGACTATCTACAAATATCAGAAGGTGACAGAAAATTACAATACTTAAAGAAGGTCATACCCGAAAGAGCATGCTTTTCTTTACTACAAAAGAAACAATACAGGCTGTACTCCATTAGAACTTCATAGCTGTAGTTACATTTCAAAAAATAAAGTGATGAGGCTCAATACGAAGTAACATTGATTCAATATATTTTTCAGAAGTTGGTTTACCTTGCAGTAACTACAGAATAGAAAGGCTGCATTATGCTGAGCATATGGAAATATTACTCAAATTTCCAGATATGGATATCAGAAAGTGACAAGTGTCAAAATTAATCCCTTGACTCAAGCAAGTAGAAAACAAGAAAAAAAATGCATTTGTGGTCATATATTGGACAACATTCAGTGTGATACTTGAGATAAGGGAAGCAATTGGAAGTGAGTCCTGGCTTCTGCTTGAGGGATATTTTGTCAACAGGAACATACAAATGGAATCTTCAACCAAGCTTGTCCAACCTGCGGCGTGTGGGCTGCATGCGGTCCAGAACGGCTTTGAGTGCAGCCTCCACACAAATTAATATACTTCCTTAAAATATTATGAGGTTTATTATGCGCATTATATATGATATATATATATATATAGAAATATTATGAGCATTATATATGTGGCCCAAGACAATTCTTCTTCTTATGTGGCACAGGGAAGCCAAAGGATTGGACTTCCCTGCAACACAGGCTAATGGGCAAATTAAGTTTAGTAGATCATATTTTACGTTCAGGGAGATTGGTGAAGCTGAAAGTTCTAGGAAAGAATACTGGAAACAAATGATCACATATTAAGAGCTTCATAAGTCTACATAGGGACCATTTAGATCTTTGCTGAATACTAGATCACGACACCTAGAGAGAACCTCCAAAAAGTTAAACAAAAACAAAGACTGAAGTGTTGTACATTAACAATACTAAAAGCAAAAACAGCATAAGTAGACACTGAAGCTGTGATGATTCCTTATCTTTAGTTATCACTTGGAATTCTGCTCCACTTACCTAATGTTTATTCAGCTAGACAAGATCTTGCTTACTGTAGTATTACAGTAAGTTTGAAATCAGAAAGAATAAGTGCTTCAACTTATTTGATTTTTTAAAAAATGATTTTTGCATTCTAAGTGTTGCATTTCCATATACATTTTAGAATGAGCTTAGTCATTTATGAAGAAATGATCCCTTCCAGGATTATGATAGGAATTGCAATCAACTCAGGATAAATTTTAAGAATTTTGGGTCTTACACTAGATTTGTGTGGAATGTCTCACCACTTATTTAGATCCTTTTTAATATTTTTTAGCAAATTATTGTGGTTTTTAGTATAAATTTATTTTTCTTTTGTTAAATGTATTCCTAAGTGTTTTATTATTTTGGTATTATTGTGAGTGATATTAAATTCAAAATTTTATCTTTCACAGTCTAATTTGTTTGAATAAAGTTTTTTATAGTGTTCCTTTATAATATTTTTAATTTTTGTAAGATCACTCATTATGTTCTATTTTATAGTCTTTTGTCTTTTTCAATATGGCCAATCTAGCTAGAAGTTTGTCTTTTCAAAAAATCTATTCAAAAACCAACTTTCACTTCTATTAATGTCCTTTTAAGTTTTCTGCTGTCTGCTTCATTTATTTTTGATCGAATTTTTATTTTCTTCTCTATGTTTTGTTATTAGGTTGCTCTTTATTTAGTTGCTTAAGGTGGAAGCTCAGATTAATACCTTGATTTTTTTCTCTTTTAATATAGAAATTTACAGACATAAATGCCTTTCTAAATACTACTTTAGCCATATCTCATAAATTCTGATATTGTCCTTTTATTTCATTCATCTCAAAATATTTTCTAATTCCTCTTGTATTTTTCCTTACTCTCATTGGCTATGTATACAAGTGATATTTTTAACTTAAAATATTTAGGGATTACCAATATCCCTCTGCGTTCTTATTGTATTACTTAAATTCTTTTAAATTTATTAATTTTTTAATTGTTTAGTGCATATCATGAAGAGTCTTCCACGTTTTCTTCAGAAAATTGTTCATTCTACTCTTGATATGTGATGTATTCATTAGATTTGAGTTAAAGAAAGCTGGTTAATAGTGCTGTTCAAGTTTCCTTTATCTTTGCTGACTTTCAATTTGATTGTTCTATCCATTATTGTGTATGGCTATTGCAAACTCCAACTATTATTGTAGAATTGTTTGTGTGTGTATGAATTAATTAATATCTATGCTTATGTATGGTCTTATGTGACCCTAGCCATGAAGTTATTGTGTTTTACAAAAATTGAAGCTGAAAAAATTAATTTTTAATTTCAATATATTTCTTTGATTCTAACTTAAGTTTTATACTTTTCATCTTTCATATGTAGTTGAGAATTTTATCAGCAGCCATGTCCAACATTTTTCTTTCACTTTTGTTTTGCTTTCTGTTTTAACAAAATATTTATGTAATGAATTTTGTTGTAGATTTTACCTGTTTGTATTTCCAAGTTTTTTTTCAGGTCATTTTGATTATTTACAGTTTTCTGAAAAGCATTATGTTTTTATTATTCCAATTTTATCTATAAATTTACATACAATATTACTTGTGTACAGCTGTATATAGCTGAATTTTTAAGTAAACCTGTGAGCACATTCGTTCCAATTGCGAAAATCCAATTTTTATCTATTTCTGTATTTTCTTAAACAAGCTTGTGAGAGTTATATATATATTGGTGGTCGTTTCAAAGAATAACTTTAGATTTATTTATCATTTTATTTTTGCATAATTATTGTTTTCACATGTACTAATTAAATCTTTAATTTTTGTGCATTCCAATTTTTCTTTTGCTAGATATGTTTTCATAATACTTATAATATTTTACACTATTGTTTTACTCATTTATTTAACTAAGACATAATTATTTCATTTTACTTTTTTATGTTTTTTTAAATTAAGGTGTTTAATACCATATTTTTTCTATGTTCAGTGACCATATTCTCCTGTCAGTTTTATAATCAATTTTGTTTTTTGCTTTATATTTTATGTATTTTTATCTCCATTTTATTTTCTATTTTTATCTAAAGATTTTCTGAGTACATTTCTTTATTTCCAGGTAGTATTTATATTATTATTAAAATTTTGATTTCATGGTGTTATAATATGACATATAAAACCTCTGCTTTAAAAAGTTAATGTTTTTGTTATTAATTTTTTTCTTTTTTCAGATTCATCTAATGATCTTGCTTTTTGTTTCACTTAAAATTCTGAAGTTTTCTCAAGAGAATTTTCATACACTCTCTCTACCAAGCAATTTTTGTGACAATATTACACAAATATAATAACTAAAAATGCATGCATTATTAGCTCACGTTTTTCTCTGAGTTATAAGTCCAGGCATTATCTCTCTGTATCTGCTGCTCTTCTGCATTTCACAAAGTGGGATGCATTTTATCAGAATCTTGACTGGGGAAAGATCTGCTGCCAACTCACATAAATGTTAAGATTCAATTCTTTGCGTGGTAACACGCTGAGTGCCTCAGGTTTTTGCTGCCTAGCTGTCAGAGGCTGTTCCCTAATACCTACTAAGTGAGCTTTCCCATATTTTGGCTTATTTCATCAAAGCCTGCAAAGGAGACAGTCAATGGAGAGAGCCTGCTGCTAGCGAGATAGAAGTTGTATGTAATGCAATCGGGAAAATGATATCTCATCACTTTCTCAGTATTGCATTAGTCAGAAGCAAAGGGCATATCCAAGCTACACTCAATAGGAGAAAAGTATTAAAGGTTGCCAATGTCAGGATATTGTCGGATAATTGGGGGCCAATTTAATGGCTTCCTATCACAGCTCCTAACTAAATCCAACCACCTTACTTTCACTTTTTTTTTTTTTTTTTTTAGAAGGAGTTTCGCTCTTGTTGTCCAGGCTGGAGTGCAATGGCACGATCTTGGCTCACTGCAACCTCTGCCTCCCAGGTTCAAGAGATTCTTCTTCCTCAGCCTCTCGAGTAGCTGGGACTACAGGCATGCACCACCACGCCTGGCTAATTTTATATTTTTAGTAGAGACAGGGTTTCTGCATGTTGGTCTTGCTGGTCTTGAAATCCCGACCTCAGGTAATCCGCCCACCTCGGCCTCCCAAAGTGCTGGGATTACAGGTGTGAGTCACTGTCCCCAGCCCCCAACCACCTCACTTTTATACCACATCTTAATTCAAAATATTTAAAATTGAGTATTCTATCTACAGAGATTTTTTTCCATATATTACACATTTGTCTCATTTTATAGTATCTGCTTTTTAATAAAACGTTTTTTCTCCTGGTTAGTTTGACCAAATATCAGTTCATTCTATTTTTACTGTTTTCGTTTTTATTTAGAAAGCCCTATAATTTTGGAGACAAAGGACTTTGCTGAGATGAGATGTGACTTACATGATACTTTTACTTCTTTCTCTATTCTTCTGATTATACATAAAATAATTTAATATACGTGTAACTGTTTTCTACAGTCTCACTGTCAAATTTTCTCTCAGTGTTGTTATCCACTGCATTTAAATTCTCAGGTCTTACCAAATGAGGCCTTTGATGTTCCCCATTAATTATTATTTTTAATTTAAGTAGGCGTTCTTTCTGTCTAAAATATTACTGTTTTTAACTTCAGCATTCCATTTTTTTAATTCATAATTTGTTGTTTATGTTTTTCTTTTATTATAAAAGTTTATAAATGCAGAGAATTATATTGATGGTCACTTGTCCTGTTCAGCATTCCTGAAATCACTGGTAATGCGTTCAGATAATTGTTTGCTGAAGCACTATTTCTGCGCATTAGGTTTGAAATATTACTATTGCAGTATATTAAATATTATAATATTTGTATACTGTAAAAGAGAACAGATATCTTGGGCTTGAGGACTTATAGCAGGACTTTAGTATCCAGCTTATGTTACTAAGACAAATAATTGTCAAAAATAACAGAAACTTAACTCAAACCACACAAGATAAATAAGAAGCATTTATTGGTGTGATCGAGAGATGTCTCACCTAACCACAAAAGCGCTATTAACTGCCTCTCTCCTAGGAAAACAAGAACCAGAGATTGGTTAACTTGCTCTTTCGTTTTCAAAATGTTTCAGATTCATTCACTTTAATGTAAGAGAAAGCTTTTCATTTAGTAGTGATGCCCACATCACATTATTTGTTCTAATACACTTATAATTCAAATATTGCAGTATTTTCATTAGTTGAAATTTAGTGCTGTTATGCTGGTGCCACCATTAAAACAAAATAACGGACAAAAACGTTCTGACAGAGCTGACGTGGGTGAATTAGCCACAGTCTGAAAAGTATTTTGGACCAAAATTAGCCTCAAGAGCACATACTTTACATTAATTGTAATACAAAGTGACAAAAAAATCACACTGAGACAATTAGACTTCCTATTTGTAACTTATTTAATACACCGAAATTGAAAATTTTAAGTAATATTTTAAATTAATTGTGTTCAATTGAACTTCTGAATGACATTTATGTCTATTGCCAAATCCTGAAAATAAGGAATGCCATGCTACAGAGTGAAAAGGGAATGATTTTCTAGTTAAGCTTACCTGACTTTAAGTTATAGGTTGTTCATTATCTTTAAAAACTGACTTTAATTTTTCTTTGGTCTCATTCGTAAAGAAATATTCTTTATTGACTATCGTGATAAATAAATGAAAACATATGTAAATATTTTATATAGTAGTAATCTAGTATTGTTTCTAAACTGTGAGTAATTGATTTGTGGTTATATTCAGTTTTGAAGGTGTGGCTTTTTAAAAACTATACTATTCTATTTTAAAACTATATTGTATTATGTCTCAATACTCCCACAATAAGAACTGATAAGAACTGATGTCACAATTCTTTACCAACCAGTAAAGTCCAGTAACCTACTTAAGAGCTTGGAGTAAGGCTTTAGGTTCACTTTGGTCCCAGAAGATATTCCTGATACGGCCTGTGATTAAATGTGCCTACTGACAGTTCTAACCTTTGATGAAACAAAGAGAGAGCAGTGGTCCCCTGAGATCTGAAAGAGTAAAAGTTATTTGTTCTTCTTGACGGTATTAACAGTCCTACAGGAAAGGTGAAGGTCCATCCTCCTCTAGAAATGAGTTCACAAACAAGGGCATTGGTGAGAAATGTGTTAAAGAGTTTATTACTGTAGGGTACAAAAATATAAAATTTCTAAACCTACTGTCTTTGAGATGAGTCCTTTCAGAAATATTAAATTTATACAAAACTAATACATCATTAAAGTAATAATGTTTATGAAGTTCTTCTTTCAAATTATTACATTTATTTTAAACCATACTGTAAAAGAATTGAAAACTTTAAAGGACCACGTCCAGATGATAAGCTTAATTTTTAACCAACAATTATCTTAAATAAGATTGTTTGTCTAAATGCACCTAGATGTTATAAAAGAGAAAAAGATAACTATTTGTTTTCTGAGATTGTATGTTTACCCAAATAAAATCAATTTTAGCTAAATAGTTATTGATTAACTGTAGTTTGAGGCATATATAACTACAATTATATTTTTATTTTTATGGTACTTTTAAATAAGATGGTTCAATATCTAAATATATTTTAATTAAAAAACCTTGTGAAAAAAATTTAAAAATTTTATCTCATACAAAATATGTACCTGATAAAATAAAGCCATAGCAGGAGAGAAATTAGATTGACAACCAACTGAATAGCAATTTAATGTTTATTTTCTCTCTTTCAGGCAGGATTATAAGCTATAATATTATAGTTTATTCACTTTATGCTACTTTGTCCTCACACATTTTTTGCCAAAACTACTCAAATCGTTTGTTCTTCGATATTATCTTCCTTAACTTTGTACCCAGCAGCAAAATGTCCAAAATACTTAGACTATTACTTGCTGTCATCCATGGTTTTGAAAAATTAATTGCAATAATAATGCATTGTGATGCATTACACAATGAAGTAAAATGAGCTTCATGATTCCTAGACACCATGATGCATACATCAAATAGAGATATATATGTATATTTCAGAAAATTGGGTGTATTTTTAATAATCTTATAGAAACTCAAATCCATTATTTTGACACTGTATTTCAATTCTACTGTATACTTTTTGCTTTGTTATTTAAACAAAATATAATTTATTCTAAACATTGAAATTGGAATCTCACTGTATAATTTAATTTTAAAAATAAAAAAGGTCTAGTCCTATTTCCTGTTTTTGCTATCCATATAAGAAATAACCATGCAAAGAGATTTTTGTCATTATCATCCTTGTCTCCCAATTTCTTTTAACAGTTACCAACTAAAATAGTAAAATAATGAACAAATAATACATTTTAAACTTTTTATTTTCATCTGTTTAATTGTGGTGAAATGAATATAGCATAAAATTTATTATCTTAACTATATTAACTCTACAGCTCAATAGGATTAAATACATTCATATTGTTATGCCATCATCACCACCATTCATCTCCAAAACACATTCCATCTTGTGAAACTGAAGCTCTGTATCCATTAAACAATAATTCTATATCCCCCATTCCCTCCAGCACCTGGCAAGCACAATTCTACCTTCTGTTAATATAAATTTGACTACTTTAGGTACTGCATATAAGTAAAATAAGACAGTATATGTGTTTTTGTGAATGGCTTATTTTACATAGCCTAACATTCTCAAGCTTCATCTGTCCTGTGGCATATATCAGAATTTTCTTCCTTTTGAAAGTTGAACAGTATACCATTTTATGAATGTATTAGTTTGTTTTCATGCTGCTAACAAAGACACCCAAGACTGTGCAATTTACAAAAGAAAGAGATTTAATGGACTTACAGTTCCACATGACTGGGGAGGCCTCAAAATCATGGCAGAAGGCAAGGAAGAGCAAGTCATGTCTTACATAGATGGCAGCAGGCAAAGAGAGTGAACTTGTGCAGGGGAACTCCTCTATGTAAAACCACCAGATCTCATCATACTTATTCACTATTATGAGAGCAGCAACAGAAAAACCCACCTACATGATTCAATTACCCCCCACCAGGTCCTTCCAATAACACGTGGGAATTATGGGAGCTACAATTCAAGATGAGATTTGGGTGGGGACACAGCCAATCATATCAATGAATATACCATATTTTGTCCATTCATCCATCAATAAACACAGGTTGCTTCCACATTTTAGTTATTGTGAATAATACTGCTATACACATGTATTTAAAAATATCTGTTAATCCCTGCTTTCAATTTTTTAGACTATATACCCAGACATAAAATTTCTGGATCATATGGTAAATATATTTTTAATTTCTTTTTAGAAAATGCCTATTTTAGTTTAACTCAATGGTGGTCTCTCGTATTATCAAGTATGACTCACACAGCATGATGGACACTACTGAGTTTCTCAAAGGTAATATTTTTAAAATATAATGACATTCTTTACTGCATTAATGAAGGAAGTGTCTTTTTTTTCTTTTTTTTTTTTTTGAGACGGAGTCTCGCTCTGTCGCCCAGGCTGGAGTGATTGGAGGAAGTGTCTTTAGGATCCTCCTGGGGAACATAAGTAGAGAGTACATTTTCTGGTCTCATATAATCAATTCTTTCCAGGACGCCTAACTATTAAGCTTCCCATCTCCTTTAATTTTCTGCTATGGCCCTTCCAGCATCTCCATCCACCTCCTTTACTGTGGTCCATAACTACGTTCACTCTTTAAGGAGCAATCCCATTAGCATAATAAGATCATCTCTAGATTTCTTTTTGAAAATTCATTATTCATGATTAATGAAATTGTTATCTTATGCTTCACAATATCTAGAAATACAGAAATTCTGAGACAGTCTTGAAAAAAGTAGTTCATAAAATGCAATCAACAGATTTATGAATCAAAAAATAAAAATAAATACTTGGTGAATGTTTAGTCCACTTATATACATCATTAAGATTTATCAACTATTAAAATAGTGGCTACCAAGGAGAATAAAATGTTGTAAACTTTAACACTGATACTATGTGAATCACAAATACAATCAAACATACTTGCAACAAATTTTAAAGCACCAAAAACTCCTATGTATTTTTTCTATTAATTTTCTAGTCTGAAGTATGGGGAAACTCATATTAATATACCATATTTTCTTGAATATTCTACTCCTTTTCTTTTGTCTCTTTGTTGGTTATAAAATTATTTATGCAACATTATCACAGTATCAGTGTACAACAAACCCCCGTGACACAAGTTTACCTATGTAATAAACCACACTTGTTCCCCTGAAATCATGTTAAGAAAAAACTAAAAAAATACAAAGTACACACACACACACACATTTAATATCTCAATCTTTAATCCTGATAATTACTCCTAAAAAGTTGAGAAGATATGATTCTTTATGGGAAAGCTATATTTAATGAATAATGACCAAATTGTTATGGACAGGGAAGATATTAGAGAGGGAGGGAGGGTCAATTATCAGCCATTGTTAGGTAGGTTTTGTGACAGAAGTAATATCGTCCTCTGACTTCAAATGTTCCAGAAAGCCAAATAAATGACAGAAATTGGATTCAAGACTCACAATGGTGCAGCTGGAATCACTGATCTGTCACCTGAAAAAGCGTCAACATTAAGGAGCTATTATCAATAGCCTCGAAGAGGTTAAAGGTATAATCTAGTCATTCTTTCAGGCTCCATATAAAACAATGCCCCTTGTGATGTGATGTTCCTTTTTCTAGAAGATCATATCTAGATCTAGATATGCAGTCCAACTTTAGCATTAGTTACAAGTCTGGTGTGTTGTAGTAGCATCTCAGAAACATAGCATCAGGCACATACATCAGTTTGGTTTCAGGTTGTCACACTAAATAAAAAGACCTTCCTGTGGACATCTACAGGAGTGGCTCACACAAATGAGTCTCCAATGGTGATTTGCTTCCATAATTCAGAGCCATAGAAAGGGTGGCTTTAACCTACCCGTCTACAGTGTTCAAATTGACAGGCCAAACAGTCTATTCAGAAAGCCCAGGAAATTGAGTCCTGTACACTAAGTGTAGCAGCTATGTCCATTTTTGTTTCTATGTAGTTGTCTCTGAGCTCTAACAGCTACAGAAGCTCAGTAGACATTGGGTTCAGCTTAATCTCACAAGAGGGCAGAAGGATTTAGAAGAACCTCTGTTCCTATGTAAACGTAATTAAATAAATGGTGCTTAACAGAAGCTCACAACATGTGGAATGTTATCCTAACACCCAAAAGTGAAAAAAGACCTGATCTGTAAGAAACCTTGGGGAAGAGGTTATCAGACAGAGGAAACGGCCAGTGCTAGACCCTTGAGGCTTACCCTCAGAATATAACAGGGACAGAAAGAAGACCAATGTGACCTGTTAGCAACAATCCTTGAAGGTAGTAAAGAAATGGTAATAGGAAATGAAGAAAAATATAAATATCAGTTTATGAAACAAACATAATTTTAAAAATAAGCATTTTTATATTAATGAAATAGGAAAATGTGAATAAAATAGCAAATACCTGGATTTGTTATTTTAGCCAATTTTAACATTTTACCATGTTTGTTTCAGAAGCTATTTTAAGACACAACCTTAGCTATACTTTAAGAGCTATCCTTTTTACTTTTCTTCTCCTTGCTCTTCCATTCCCCAAATTTATAACTAGTATCTCTGCTTTTCAAAATCTTTTCCATGCATACCATATAAATCTACTAAATATTTATGCATTAAAGAGGTATAACATATTGCTTTATAAGTTTAAATATGTATAATTGGTTGTAATTTTCTTATTATTTTGTAAATGGATATTTTTAAGAGTCATCCATGTAGGCATATGTTCTCTATGTTGCTCGTTTATGTTACCATTTGCTATTGCATTGTGTTATGTTATAATTAATACATCTATTCTTTAACCTATGAATATCTAGTTTGCTTCTCATATTTAGCATTATAAACAAAACTACAATTAATATTTATATTTATATAAAATATTTTTATGTGCATATCTGCAGGAGTTTCTCAAGGGCATATATCTAAGAATGAAATTATTGAGCACATGGAAAAAACATGTTCAAATATACAAGCTTGCATATTGTACCAATTTGAAACCTGCTAGATACTTGGACGAAGTTTCTGTTGTCCCACATCCTAACTACAATTTTAGTATCTGTTATCTTCAAATTTATTGTTTTTTGCCAAAATTTGTGAGGTGGTGTGTTAGGCCATTTCTGCATTGCTATAAAGAAGTACATGTCTCTAGGTAAATTATAAAGAAAAGAGGTTTAACTAGCTCATGGTTCTGCGGGCTATACAGTGCCAGTATTTGCTTGGTTTCTGGGGAGGCCTCGGGAAGCTTTTACTCATAGTGGAAGACAAAACAAGAGTAGACATGTCAGGTAGCAAGAGTGGGAGCAAGAGAGAGTGTAGGGGAAGATACCATACACTTTAAAACTGCCATATCTCTCAAAAACTCACTATCAGGAGGACAGCACCAAGAGAATGGCGCTAAATCATTCCTGAGAAATTTGCCCCCATGATCCAGTCACCTCACAATGGGCCTCACCTCCACCAAGGGATTACATCTCAACATGATATTTGGAGGGGATATGCAAACTATATCATTCCACCCCAGCCTCTTAAATTTCATGTTTTTATCCTATTGCAAAATACAATCATCTCTTCCTAACAGTGCCTCAAAGTCTTAACTGATTCTAGCATTAGGTCAAAAGTCCCAATTTCCAAGTCCAAGCCTAGAGTCTCATCTAGAGATTTGTTCCTTCTACTTATAAGCCTGTAAAATCAAAACAAATTATTTACCTACAAGATAAAATGGGGGTACAGTCATTGGATAAACATTTCCATTCCAAGGGAGAAATCAGCCAAAAGAAAGGGGTTACAGGCCACACAAAGTCTGAAATCTAGCAGGACAGTCATTAAATCTCAAAGCTTTAAAATACTCTGACTCCATGTCCCACATTCAGGGCACTCTGCTCCATGAGGTGGTCTCTCATGACATGTGGCTTTGCAAAGTACAGCCCCCATGGCTGCTCTAATGAATTGAAGTTTAGTGCCTGTGGCTTTTCCAGGTGAAGGGTGCAAGCTGCCATTCTGGGATCTGGAGAACAGTGTCCTCCTTTCTACAGCTGCACTAGGAAGTGCCACAGTGGGGACTCTGTGTGGGGTCTCCTACCTCACATTCCATCTCTGCACTACCCTAGTAGAGTATCTCTGTTAGGTCTCTGCCCCTGCAGCAGGCTTCTGCCTGGGTATCCAGGTTTTCTTATCCATCCTCTGAAATCTAGGCAAAAGCTGCCAAGCCTCTGTCACCCTTGTTTTCTGTGTACCCGCAGGCTTAACACTATGTAGAAGCTGCCAAGGTTTATGGCTTACATCCTCAAGCAGTGGCCCAAGCTGTATCTGAGGCCCTTTGAGCCAATGATGGAGCTATAGTGGCCTGGATGCAGGGAGCAGTGTCCCAAGCCTGAACAGGGCAGCCAGAACTTGGAACTGGCCCAGGAAACCAGTTTTTCCTCTTAGGCCTCTGGCCCTGTGATGAAAAGGGCTGTCCTGAAGATCTCTAAAATGACTTCAAGGTCTGTCTCCCATTGTCTTGGCTATTAGCACTTGGCTCCTTCTTAGTAATTATAATCTCTCTAATAAGTGATTACTCCAAAGTCTGCTTGGAATCCTCTCCCAGAAAGCTTTTTATTTCTTTTCTACATGGTGAGGTTGCAAACTTTCCAAACTATTACATGCTGCTTTCCCTTTAAATATAACTTCCGGCCAGGCATGGTGGCTCACGCTATAATCCCAGCAATTTGGGAGGCTGAGGTGGGTGGATCACCTAAAGTCATGAGTTCAAGACCAGCCTGACCAATACGGTGAAACCTCATCTCTACTAAAAATACAAAAATTAGCTGGGCATGGTGGCACACACCTGTAGTCCCAGCTAGTTGAGAGGCTGAGACAAGAGAATTGCTTGAACTTGGGAGGCAGAAGTTGAAATGAGCCGAGATTGTGCCACCGCACTCCAGCCTGGGTGACAGAATGAGACTCTGTCACCAAAAAACAACAACAAAAATATAAATGTGTGTGTGTGTGTGTGTGTGTGTGTGTGTGTGTGTATACAGAAGCTGTTAGAAGCAGCTAGGTCATTTTTTGAAGGCTTTGTTGAACAAAATTTTTTTCTACCAGATGCCCTAAGTCATCACTCTTAAATTCGATTTCCACATATCCCCCTAGGGCATGAACATAATGCAGCCAAATTCTTTGCTGAGACATAACAAGGATGACCTTTACTCCAGTTTCCAATAGGGTCCTCATTTCCATCTAGACCTGGTCAGGCTGGAGGTCACTGTCCATATTTTTATCAGCATTTTGGTAAGAACCATTTAACCAGTCTCTAAGAAGTTACAAGCTTTCTTTCATCTTCTGCCTTCTGAGACTTCCAAACTGTTCGAAAGTCTCTCTGCCCATTACTCAGTTCCAAAGTTGCTTCCACATTCAGGTTTCTTTACAGCAATACCACACTTCTGGTACCAATTTTTTGTATTAGGCTGTTCTTGCATTGCTATAAAGAAATACCTGAGACTGGGTAATTTATAAAGAAAAGACATTTAATTGGCTCACAGTTCTGCAGGCTGTACGGGTATCATAGCACTAGTATCTGTCTTGGCTTCTGGGGAGGCCTCAGGGAGCTTTTACTCATGGTGGAAGGTGAAGCAGGGATGGCAAGAGTGGGGTCAGGAGAGAGTGAGAGGGAGATGACACTCAATTTTAAACAGCCAGATCTCACATTAACACCCTCACTATCATGAGGACAGCATCAAGGAGATGGCACTAAACCATTCGTGAAAAATCAGCCCCCATGATTCTCCCAGCCCTATCTCCAATATTGGAGATTACACCTCAACATGAGATTGGGAGGGGATGTCCAAACTATATCAGATGATCATTTAAATGTTAACTTATTGCTAGGAAAATTGAGAATCTCATTATATGTTCATTCATTATTCATGTTTTCTATCCTGTTATTTTTTTTATTTATATTCTTTGCCTCTGTTTTAGTCAATTCATTATAATTTGTCTTACTGATTTTAAGAAGTTGTATCTATATTTCATATATTAATATATTTCATATACTGCTGATATCCTGGTTACATGCAAGGAATTGTCTGTTTCTATTATACCCTCTCACACTGTGCATACATTTTTACTTTTAAATTTATTGAACTATATATTTTCCAGGTAATATAGTTACTCAATATCTCTGTTAGAGATATTTAATGAAAGAGGAACTTCCTTTTGGGCAACAGCAAACTATATCATAAGTAGTACTCTTGTCATAAGATCAGTGGTTTCAGTTCTTATCATTTTTCTGAGGCTATTTGTTCTCCATCTCTGCACTGTTTTTCCTGACTCTGTTGTGGTCTTCACAGTCATAAGTTCCATAGGGTGGCCTCTCTTTGCAATTAAGTTAAAACTGCTACAGGAAGGTTAAAATGTATTAGTTTCCTGCACTTCAGGATTCTAGATGGTACCTATTTACAGTATTCAAGTGGTAATCAAAGGAGGGGGGAGTGGGGTTGAAGAAAAGAAAGAGATGGAAATCAAAGAGCCAAAGTTTAGATTATGCAAGATAAATGTCTAGAAATGTAGACATGTCTAGCCATGTACTGCATGAAAACTATGGTACCTATTTACAGTATTCAAGTGCATCTTATTTAGTTGAATAGTTTTGCTGTGTGGCTTGCTGCCTATGAGTTTCTTATTTTTAAAGGCAGAGAGCCATCTTGAACTAAGATATATAAGGCCAAAAAGATGTTGACGTCAAAAAGCCATGACAATGATCAAGAGAATATCACACACAACTTGGTGTGAGGCAAATTATTCACTAGAACTTTTTTATATTGTCCCAACTAATATAAAGAACAGACTCACAGTATATTTTCATGTAGGCCTGGCAACCCACACTTACTCTATAAAGGTGTTTAGAATAAAAATGCGTCTTTAACATAACAGCGATGTATCTTCTCAGGGTTAAAGGAAAAAGCTAAAATAGAAGCTGAAACTATCATTGGCCTTCCCATAGAAATATTTTGTGGTCTAATCCCTATTGCTTTTTTGTGTGTTTTTGTTTTGTTTCTTTAAAGTAATATAACCTCTATTTACTTCTCTGTGTTAATATCTAGGGTTTAAAACATCATATACTGGCATGGTTGTAGTCTATTTAAATCAAAGAGGTCTTCATTCTTTTTTGTATTATTTAATGTAGAATATGAAGTTTTTCTATACTATATATAGGGAAAATATTACTACAGTGAATAAAATTAACATATATACAATCTCCAATTGTTATATTCTTGTGTAGTAACAGTACCTCAAATCTACTTTTATCAAATTTCCAATATACTGTACAATAGTTTTCATGCAGTATATTTCTAGACATTCATTCTGCATAACTGCAACTTTAGACCCTTGACTTCCATCTCCTTTCTTTGACACTACTCCCACCTCTTCCACCTCTGATAACCACATTTCTATTCTGTTTCTATACATTTGAGTTTTGCTTTGTTTTATTTTAGGTTTGATATATACGTGAAATCATGCAGTATTTTTCATTCTGTGGATTATTTTACTTGGCATGACTTGGAAAGAATTTTTTGGATGTTTCACCAAAAGCACAGGCAACAAAAACAAAAGTAAACAAGAAAACGCAGCCAAGAGATTCAGGAAAAAAATTTGCAAACTCACTGTCTTTTGAACAGCAGCCTATCATTCACACAGACAATTATTAAGGTGTCAGATCACTGAGGCCTGATTTATTCAACTGTGTTTTCTACTGACAGATATTTAGGTTGAAATTCACCATCTTATTGGTAATTCTGATGAAATGAGTAAAACTCTTTATATTATAGTGTCAAGGATTCCATAACTTCTGGAGGGGAAAGTCTTCATAGAGCACTTCCTAAATTCAAGTTGTACATAATACTTACTGTTTTTTTCTATACATTAAAATACATCCCCAGCTCCTGCTCGAGTTGATAAGGTTTTAAGATAGATAAAAAATATTTTCCCTTTTAAATATGTATCTCTGATTATTATTATTATTTTTTTGAGATGGAGTCTTGCTCTTGTTGCCCAGGCTGGAGTGCAGTGGTGCGATCTCAGCTCACTGCAACCTCCATCCCCCAGGTTCAAGCAGCTCTCCTGCCTCAGCCTCCTGAGTAGCTGCAATTACAGGTGCCCGCCACCATGCCTGGCTAATTTTTGTACTTTTAGTAGAGACATGGTTTTGCCATGTTGGCCAGGCTGGTCTTGAACTCCTGACCTCAGATGATCCACCCGCCTTGGCCTCTCAAAGTGCTGGGATTACAGGCGTGAGCCACCATGCCCGGACTTGATTTTGATCTTAAATAAATGCTGATGACATTTTTAATTTATTTATAATCTTAAGAGATGCTTACATTTTGACTTATGGGTTGATATTCAGTTTTGTCTTAATATATATGAAATGAGTACCCTTACATTAATTATATGTAATATAGAACCCCAATTTCTCATGAACCTTTGGTAAAACAAAATATCCATTTCCTCACAACTGTGCACATTTTAAATTTCAAAAGAATTAAGAAAATTATAAAATAAACGTATCAATATAAAATACAGTAAGATTACAAAATTTCAAACTGGAAATACATCAGGTATTACACCTTTTACGTATTCTCTGAAAAATTCAAGTAAATTTTTTAATACATTCATATGATTTTCAAATTATCCAGGCACTCCCAGAACCATGTGATAACATATACCTTTTTTTTAAACAATTAAAATGTATCTCAATTAGAGTATATTGATGTAAAGGTAGAATTATTTAGATTCACTCAAAAACCTAAATTCTTATGCTGAATCAAACATGTAAGGTACCAAAGTCTCTATTTTGTATTCTGCAGTAACAGCACTTATTAAAATAGAATAAATCAAGAGAAACATTTTATTTATATTAAGTTTAGCCAATAATTTTTCAACATCATGATTTAATATTGATTAACTTTAGGATTTAAAATAATATTTAATGATAATTTGAAATTAATGTTATATAAGCATAAAGTAATGATATTAAATCTGCCACTTTCCTTGTAATGATATTAAATCTGCCACTTACCAAAGAAGGAATATGTAGCTGACATTTCACCTTCCTAGAACCTGGGACTTTGTTACCAGACAACATTTAAACACGTGAGACTCAGGTCCAAGTTCTTTTTGACTAATTCCCATGTGAATTATCCTCATAATTAAAAAAGTTAAATTTCTATTTTTGTGCTTAAATCTCTGCTTTGGAAAATAGTGATAGAAAAAGCAGTTTAATACCTAAATAGGTGTTCAATATCATCTTATCTTTCTGGTGAAAGTTCAACAAAATATACATTCAAGCAAAATAACTAAATATAAACCCTTTGCATTTACTATTGGTATAGGTGTGTGTGTGTGCGAGCACGCGTGTGTGTGTAGACAGACAGACAAAATGAGAGAGAGATTTTTTTTTTTTTTGCCAGCCCACGTATTCATTAAGACAATTAGAAACATTTCAGGTTATCTGTGACATATTCTGTGACAACTAGTGAATTTGTACAATAGAGGAATAGCCTAGAGATCCTCATATTGTTATATATAACTCTAATGAAAAGAGCATCCCAAACCCCAAAATCTGAAATCTGAAATGCTCCAAAATCTAAAACATCTTTCAAAGCTGACAAAGGAAATGCTCATTGGAGTATTTCGAATTTTGTATTTCTTGATTTGAGATGTGCAAGCACTATAATGTAAATAGTCCAAACTTTTTATAAAAAGCCAAAATCCAAACCTTTCTGGTCCCATGCTCATGGTGGATTGCTATTTGTGAGATTTTTTTTTCTTTTACACAGTTCTAAAGTCGGGACCAACATCTAGGAAAGCTTATATTTTATTCTCATTAGACTGTAGACTTTGGATTCTCAATTAAATGTGGTAATCTCCTATCACATTGCATTGCTTAGGCATTAAGCTTTATCACATGTCCCAGTTGCTAAAGCAACCGTCAAAGCAGCTCAAGTTCTCAAATATTAAACAGAAAGCTTCAGGGCAAAAGGTGATTTGGTGTTCTCTTATTGCCAAGAATTGATACTTTCAACTTGTTTTTGGTATCTGTGCATTACTTAATTTTATGAACATTTTCCACTGGATTTTAAAGTATGTTTCTAAATATTATATCATACATTTAGTTGTGACCATCTAAAAGGTCATTCAGCATATCTAATCTCCTAAATTTCCAGAAATAGAAGAAAGAAACCTGTTTTTATGGTCCAATTCATCTAAATATCCTTAATCAGCTTTAATAGTACTTTTGTGAAATTGTAATCAATAAAATTCAGCAGCTGTAGTTGATTAGGTGTTTCTAGTTTAATGCGTGCTGGACCAGAATAATAAATGGGACATGGTAATTCTTAGAGAAATGCCTGATAGATTTTGTCGTACGACTGCTACCTATTACATAAACAGAAACACTCATTTTAAACTAATTTTTGACTAAGATATTTTACTATTAGTACTATAATTTAAAAAACATAAATTAATACCTAGGACTTCCAGATATAGTTTTTAAACAAAATTATTTTAATAGTAACATCAGGACAGTTCTCTCGATGCCTTTAGACTGACCCATTTCTCCCACTTTCTTGCTTGTAGTTCTAAAGAATCATTCTAAAATGGACTGGAAATACAATATTCTGAGTTAGAGAGGAACTGTCTGGTACAGCCTGGGGATTGTTCCTCTCTCCTCGGGAATCAGGATGTGTTTCAAAGTTTTGTCCAGTGAACCGCTTCACCCCTGAGGTATATAACCCAGGGAGGACTGCCTTTTTGGGTCCCTCAGCTGTGGTGCAAGGGGGACGCACACAGTCGAGACTCCGTCTGCCCTGGAGAAGCTTTCTTGGGGTACCAGCTGGCAATAAATCCTAGCTTCTTTTGTCCCTGGTGCCTATCTGTAAGTAATACATCCACTTCATATAACTTGTTCCACATGCCCAGCTCTGCCCAATACACAAAAACAAAAAAGTTACCTAGTCCAAAATGTCAATATTACCAAAGTTCAGAAATCCTAGCACAGATCCATACGATATAACAGACAATGTGAATGATACTGGGAAAAGCAGACAGGAAGAAGCCAGACAAAGTTAAAGCACTGTTGGAAAAACACTATGGGCAAAAGCACAAACTAAAGGGAGATGGAGATGGGTTAAAAATCTTGTGATACAGGAAAGAAGCAATCTTAGCAATTCTAAGGAGGAAATTTAAGACACAGCCAAAAACAGAAGGAGCAAAAATAGAGAGAAATCATCTAATCAGGCCCCAAGGTATAGACAGTGAAATCAGACAGATAACACAAACAGTGGAAAATATAATCTAGAGGGATAAAACCTACATAAGATGTAAACTTCTAACAAAGCAGTTTTGTTTTCGACTCTCTAAGGTATTTCACCCTCCAAATTTCAAGTTCTTAGAGAAAATGCTCTTAATTGTTCAAAACTTGCACAATACCTCAGATAGAAAACCAAGTTCAGAAGCAACATTAAACATTCTGTTTCTTTACCATTTAAGCAATAAATGAATATTTCCTGCTCAAATATAATTATCTTTTTTTCTGCTAAATAGGTTGTTCAGCATTTCATTTTATTACAACGTATGTTAATGTGTCTTGAAAATTCTCTCAAATATTAGTCTGGACTAAACTCACAGATTTGGTAGGAATAGTTTTTATACATTGCTTCTTTCTTTTACAAAGCACATGGTTAATATAATTTAAAATGATAAGAATAAACTTACCTATAGAATGTAATTCTAGACACACTTTATCTGATATGAAAATATATTTTAATAACTGTGTTTTCTAAATTGGTTAAATCTATTTAAAAATACGTACTCTGTAAAACTGTTCCTATCAATGACTTTAATTCAGTATAATTCCACTCTCAATTATTTTGTAGAAATCAATTGCTTTGTGCTTTAAACAGCTTATTCTTACATGTGCCATAAATGTCAACTCATGAAAATATCTTCCTACATACAGAAGAGGATATTATAAAGGGTCATTCTGATATAAGGATGGTAGGAAAACTAAATTATCTTTGCCATTAATGCTGATGTTGCAGTGGTAATTACCACTTAAGATCTAGTGAAATTATAATTTGAGGGCAATTTCTTACTGAGTTGATCATCATCTGGATTCACTGCTTTGTAACTGGTCTAATAGTAGCAAGTAATATTTGAAGAAAACAGAAAATGATTTGTATTCATTTAAGGATCTGTGAATAATTCAGTCTCTGAGAAACAAAAACAGAAAGGTACTTTCATCTCGAAATATAATATTAAAGTATTAATACATAATTATAAAATTATGATGAAGTGCAAATAATAACTTTAGTAAATGAAATATTGCTAATGAAGTTTTGGCAAGGCATAATATATCTTTGAAGGATGTATTTGTCCTGATTTGTGCATTGTCTTGAAGTGCTGCTTGAGAAATGTTTGCTTGCTTTTTTTAAATTTTACATAAAGCTTAATGCATTCTTTATTTTTTTATGTATTTCTTGGAAAATTATCTTTAAAATGACCAATATAGTATAAAAATATATTTTCATTACGTTTATGTTGTTTTACATTGTAAAATAATTGAACAATTTTTTAAAAGTTTTAGTCAGAGACCATCTAGACGGTTTATATCATGCTAATTTCCATGAACATGTATATCAAAATTACCCAGGCAGGTGATTTAAAGCCATGTCTATATTATTTTTGTGTGTCTAAAATTAGAGAATATAGGATAAAGTGTTACTATAACCTTCCCATGCCATTCAAGCATATATGAATCTCGCTTTGTAAATATTATATAAAAATAATAGTAACTATATTTTAATTGATGTCAATATAAATGAGAAATAACTTTAATACAGGTTATTATATGTTTTTAAAAGTATTCACTATGAGCCTTAATGTCTCATAGAAGAGGGAAATTAATCTATCATTATTTGCACATCATGTTTCAGAAATTAAGTTAGATAATTAGTATCTACTAGCTCCTTGATCCATCACACAGGTATTTTATCTCATCACATGGGAAGAGAAATAATTATCTTGCATAATTATCTTGAATATACACATTTTTGTGAAAAATTCAAACTTATATATTTGTAACTGTAGCTATGAAATTCTTACCGATAGGGATATGTTTTGAAAGAGGTCTCATCAGGCAATTTTGTATGAAAACATCATAGAGTGTACTTACACAAACCAAGATGGTATAGCCTACTATACACCTCGCTGTGTGATACAGTCTATTGCTCCTAGGCTGTGAACCTGTACAGCATGTTACTTTATCAAATACTATAGGCAATTGCAACACAATGGTAAGTATCCGCTTATTTAAACATATCTAAACATAGAAAAGGTACAGTAGAAATATAGTAGGAAAGATAAAATATGGTACATCAATACAGGGAACTTAACAATGAATAGAGCTTGCAGGACTGAAAATTGCTCTCCTTGAGTTATGGAGTGAGTGGTGAGTGAATGTGAAGATGTCGGACGTTACTGTGCACTACTGTAGACTTTATAAACAATGTATACTTAGGCCACACTACATTTATTAAACAAGCTTTTCGTCAATAATATCAACCTTAGCTTACTGTATGTAATTTTTTAACCTTATTAACTTTAATTTTTTAATTTTTTGAGTCTCTTGCAGTAACAGCTTAAAACACAAACATATTGCACAACCATACACAATTATTTTCTTTATATCCTTATTCTATAAGCTTTTTCTGTTTTTAATCTTTTTAACTTTTTAAACTTCATTGTTAAAAAACTGAGACGCAAACACGTACATTAGCCTAGGCCTACCCAGGGTCAAGATCGTGAATATAATGTCTTCCATTCCGCATCTTGTCTCACTGGGAGGTCTTCAGTAGTAGTAATGTGCATGAAGCTGTCATCTCCTGTGATGATAATGCCTTCTTCTGGAATATCTCCAGAAGGACCTGCCTGAGCCCTATGGTTAACTTTATTTTTTCTAAAGTAGAAGGAGCATACTCTAAACTAGTAATAAAATATAGTGTAGTAAATACAGAAACAGTAACATCGTCATTTACTATCAAGTATTGTGTACTGTACACAATTGTATATGATATACTTTTATGACTTGGAGCACAGTACTGCAGCAGGTTTGTTTACACCAGCATCACAAATACCTAATTAATGTGTTGAACTACAACATTATAACAGCTACAGCTACAACATCACTAGAGGATAGGAAATTTTCAGATCTATTATAATCTTATGTGATAATCATCATATATGCTGTCCATTGTTGACTAAAAAGTAGTTATAGGGCACATAACTGTAGATAGTTTATGATGGCCTGATATGGAGTAGAAAAATATGTGTCTTATTTATTTCTGTTAAACTGGAAGTCCAGATAAACATCTTTCTATATGGTCTTTATATATTTAACTATATTAAACCCATTTAAATTATTTTTAGTACTTAAAATGTCAAACATTTAGCAAACAATATTTTGTTTCATCTTCATGATAAAAAAAAATAAGGCCCAACAATTTACTTAATAAATTTGGTAAATTATGTATCAATTTATTTGGCAAATTAATAATATTGATAAATATATCAGTGATAATAAAGTCGTGTAAGTAAATTTTGTGTTACTTTTTAGCTTGGCTATTTTTATTACCTAAATCAAACACATTGAAGGGTTGTACAACATCAAACTTAGAGGCATGTTTGACATCATTAAAACTTCAGAGGCTTGGAAATCGATAAAGACATATGTTTTAACTTCTGTATATCAGTTTCTTGAAATGTGTTATTGACCTAGAAACATAACCACTTTAATTCTTAATTTCTCATTCTGTAAAATGGATCTTTATGTACACTTTCTTTTTAGAATGAAAGTCTTTCACATAGAACTTGGTATTCTCTAAATTCTCCATAACTGGCAGCAAGTATAATAATAATGATATGAAATGACCAAACACAAGCATCTTCACGACTTTTACAGGAAAATAAAAGTCGTTAATTTTGAATATGGGCTCATTACAAAACTTTTGATTTATTTAAGTATATCAGTGGGTTTAGACAAATGAGTGTCTTTGGATGTGCTGTTTGTGTTAGCCTCTATTATTTGTTAAGAAAATTAATAATTCACTACTGGTTTTACTTTTTTTTTCATTTAATGCTTAGAAAATACAGCAAAACTTAATTTAGTTGTATGTTCTTTAAAAATATGGAGGTATAATTGACATATAAAAAGACATATAAAAAAGGAGTATATTAGAGAAAAAAATAAATATAAGTGTAATAAATAACATCAAATCCTGAAATTTATGCTCCATGCTCCGTTTTCTCATTATTTTGACATTTCTTATGTTTCACTCCAAACAAGGAAACTGCTATTTTGAAGACTGTTTCCTAGTTTTTTAAATATAGCATTATTTTTGTCAATATATACAGCAATACGTGTTTTATTTTCTTAAAGATATCCAGTGCAGCCATCATACAAATAAGAAACATAAAATTCTCCTAAAATAAATCAAAAACTTAATCAAATTATTTCACTTATTTTAGAATGAGAAATTTATAGCTCTAATTTTGAGTGCACCGTAGTGTTTGATGGTGGATTTATGTCTGGTATGGTTGTGTCCCATTTCAAATTGCTTTGCATAGGTACAAATGAATTAAAAATTTAGAAGTCAAAGCTTTTATATCAAATTTATTTATATTTTATTGTTTTTAATAAATTATATATTTAGAGGATTATACTTTTTCTCTCATACTGGTAAAAATAACATCTTCAAATATTGGATTGGGTCATTCTTTCAAAACATTTATTGTCAAACAAGATAATCCTTGTTGTCTCTGAAACAATAAAAGCATGCAAACTGACTAGATTTTTAGAAAACAGTCCTAATTGGCCACAGTTGCTTTACCACGCTGTGTTGATTTCCGCCCAGGCAAAGGATATGAACAGACACTTCTCAAAAGAAGACACTTATGCGGCCAATAAACATGTGAAAAAATGCTCATCATCACTGGTCATTAGAGAAATGCAAATCAAAACCACAGTGAGACACCATCTCATGCCAGTTAGAATGGCGATCATTAAAAAGTCAGGAAACAACAGATGCTAGCAGGGATGCAGAGAAATAGGAACGCTTTTATACTGCTAGTGGGAGTGTAAATTAGTTCAACCATTATGGAAGATAGTGTCACGATTCCTCAAGGATATAGAACCAGAAATGCCATTTAACCCAGCAATCCCATTACTGGGTATATACCCAAAGGATTATAAATCATACTACTATGAAGATACATGCACACATATGTTTATTGCAGCACTATTTACAATACCAAAGACTTTGAAGCAACCCAAATGCCTATCAATGATAAACTGGATAAAGAAAATGTGTCACATATACACCATGGAATATATGCAGCCATAAAAAAGAATGAGTTCATGTCCTTTGCAGGGACGTGGATGAAGCTGGAAACTATCATTCTCAGCAAACTAACACAGGAAAGGAAAACCAAATACCACGTGTTCTCATTCGTAAGTGGGAGCTGAAAAATGAGAACACATTGACACAGGGAGGGGAACATCTCACACCAGGGCCTGTCAGGGGATAGGAGAAAAGGGGAGGGAGAATATTAGGACAAACAACTAATGCATGTGGAGCTTAAAACCTAGATGATGGGTTGATAGGTGCAGCAAACCACCATGACACATGTATACCTATGTAACAAACCTGCATGTTCAGCACATGTATCCCAGAACTTAAAGTAAAAACATAAAAAATAAAAAATTATTCTTATGGTATTCTTTGTAGTTTTTCTTAAAAAAATACATGTATAAATATTCATAGAAAAATAGGAAGGATATAAAATAAAATGTTAATATTTCAAAAAATAAAAGTCTTAATTTACTCTAGACAACCCCAACGAATCACCATAAAATTGAACAAATTGATCCTATATTCCCTTTATTAATATTCTCATCCTCTTCAATAAATCAAGTTACATTTTGTGATAGACAGGCAAATCATTTTTCAGAATAAAACAAGAGGTCAAACAAACAAAAATCAGGACAAGTTCTACTGAAGTTTATGTGGAGGCAGGAGAATGTATTATTCAAATATTTGTCTATGAAGCTAGACGTAATAGTACTTAAATGTGTGAAATTCCTGCGCCCCACTTGCCTTTCAAGCAGTTGCCCCTAAATATTTTGTCTTTCAACTGAACTTTTGATAAATATTGAATTGTAGCAATAAAAAATGGGATTTGCTGGTAACTGCAAGGCAGACATTTATTTTATGTATCTGGAGGGACAGTGGCATGAGCAGGTATCACTCTAAAATAAAATTGAAAAGGGAAAAAAGAAATAACACTCTAGGGTAATATTCAGATAATTCATCATTATTAATATAGATTGGAAGATTAAGTAAAGCCCCTCCCATCTAGGGAGGGATTAAAACCTTTCAAGGCATGCTTTCAATTAGGAAATATTTTGTGTTGTGTTTTTTTTTTTAAATCATGCTGTACAAACTATGCAAACTGTTTATATTAAGAAGAAAATATCCTAATGTCTATCTTGGTCTCAGTGTCAGTGTTCAGTGAGTGTGTTTGGCGGTGTGTAGGTATGGTGTGCTTTGTTTTGTTATTGTTATTTTTAGTTTGTTTATTCAAAAGATGTGTCCACATTACAGATGGAATTATCAGTGCTTCAGGTAAATTAAAAGGTTCTCTTGTCTATGTGTATGGTATAACAAAAATCTTAGTCAAGGTAAAAATTTTAAATGGTTATGGAGCTGAATGTAAACTATTTCTTTTTTAAAGTACATGATTTGCAAAATGTAATGATCTTAAAAGATTGAAGCCAGGGTTATTACTTTTTATTTCTTTGGCTTGATTTCTATTACTAAAACTCCTGTTGTAATAATTAAAATATATTAAATTCATTTTGTATGGTGAGTGATACCTGTATTATTTATTTACATTTAGTTTCTATGATGTCATGCATGATTTCCTTTCTCTTCATCATAAAATACTAAAGCCATTTGTGATATTATGTAATATTATTTGATATTTCAAAAGAAAATGAAATATTTAAAAGATTATGTTAGAATACTAGATCTGAAATCTTAAGTTTATTTATTCTGATCCCATGGATTCATAGTAAATATGTAAGTAAGTCTTTAAATTATAACATGTAATTTTCTTTGGCTTAAAGTTACATTTTCCTGACAACAGATAGCTTTATTTTCCCAAGATGACACATTTATTAAATACCTCTTAAGGCTTATTTATTCATTTAAGTTCCAAAGTCATTCCCAAAAGCATACCATTTTAAATTTTATTCATAAAAATGGTAATTCCTTTTGGCTATTTCTGTATCTTCTTTAGAAAAAATGTCTATTCAAACCCTTTGTCCATTTTTGATTAGATTATGGCTTTTGTTGCCATCGACTTGTGTGAATTTTTTATATAGTTTGAATATTTACTCCATAGCATAAATATGGTTTGAAAATATTTCTTATTTGATAGGTTGTGCTTCACTCTGTTGAATATTTCCTTTGTGGAACAGATGCTCTTGAGTTTGATATCGTTCCACTTGCCTATTTTTGCTTTGGTTGCTTGTGATTTTGGTGTCATATTCAAGAAATTATTTTCAAGACCAATTAATATGGTTTGGATATTTGTCCCCTCCAAATATCATGTTGAAATGTAATGCCCATTGTTGGAAGTGGGGGCTGTTAGGAAGTGCTTGGATCAGGGGGCCAGATCCCTCATGAATGGCTTAGCACCATTCTCCTGGTGAAGAGTGAGTTCAGAGTTCACTTGAAATCTGGTTGTGTAAAAGTGTGTGTCACCTCCCCCTGCTTCTTGTTCTTCCTCCTCCCATGTGATTTATCTACTTCCTCTTTCACCTTTCACTACGATTGTAAACTTTCCAGGGCCCTCCCTGAAGCTGAGCTAATGTTGGTGCCATGCTTGTACAGCCTGCAGAAACGTGAGCCCATTAGATCTCTTTTCTTTATAAACGATCCAGCCTCAGATATACCTTTATAGCAGTGCAAAAATGGCCTAATTCACCAAGGTTATGGAACTTTTTCTTTTGTTTTCCTCTAGGTGTTTTACATTTTTAAGTCTTATATTTTTCTTGAATTCCTTTTAAGTTAATTTTTATGCATGGTGTAAGATAAGGGTCCAATTTCATTCTCTTGTATGTAGACATCAAGTTCTCCTAACACCATTTGTTGAAGAGACTACCTTTTCCCCATTGTGCATTTTTGGCATCCTTGTGGAAGATCAGCTGACCGTATATGTGTGGGTTTATTTCTGAGCTCTCTATTCTGTTACATTGGTCTATATGTTTGTGTTTATGCCAGTAACATAAGTGTTTTCATTATTGTAGTGGTGTAGTTGTGCAATATATTTTGTAATCAGGAAGCATGATGCCTTCAGTTTTGCTCTATTTCTCTCAAGTTTTGGGGGTCCATTGTGGTTCTATGCACATTTTAGAATTTTTTTATTTCTGTAAAAATGTTTTTGGAATTTTGATAGTGATTGCATTGACATTGTAGGCTGTATTAAGCAGTATGGAAATATTAATAATATCAGGTCTTTCAATCCATGAACATGTAGGTCTTTCCATTTATTTCTGTCTAATTATTTTCAACTACGTTTTGTAGCTTTCACTTCTTGTAAGTTTATTCCTATGTCTTATTATTATTAATGCTATTGCAAGTGGGATTTTCTTAATTTTCATTTTGAATGGTTGATTATTAATGTGTAGAAAAAGGACTAATGCAGATTAAAACCACAATGAGATATCTCACACTTGTTAGGATGGCCATTATAATAAAAACAAAAGATTACAAGTGTTGATGACTTTGAGAAGTTGGAAACCTTGTACAGTGTTAGTGGGAAGGTAAGATGGTGCAATTGACATGGAAAACTATGAAGTTTCTTCAAAACTTTAAAAATTATTTAATCATGTTATTAAAAATAACATTCAAAAATGTTCCAGCAATCCCACTTCTAGTTATCCAAAAGAGTTAAAATCAGTATCTCAAGAGATATCTGCAGTTTCATGTTTATTGTAGCATTATTAAGAAGAGCAAAGAAATAGAAATCACCTGAACATCCACTGACAGATGAATGAATAAAGAAAATGTGGTATATACGTATAATAATATATTATTTAGCCTTTAAAAAGAAGGAAATCTTTTCATATATGAAAACATGGATGAACCTTGAGAAATTATACCAAATAAATAAATCACAGAATGACAAATAATGCATGATTGTACTTATGCATTATTAATATACTTATGAGGTATATAAAATGTCAAAATCAGAGAAGCAGAAAATAAAATGGTGCTTGCCAGGGATTGTGGGGGAGAAATAGGGAGTAAAATTTTACCTTTGTATTCATTACAAAATTGAATAAAAGTTATGGGAATGAAAATCCTTACTTTGCTACCAATCGCAGGTGTGTGGAGCGGTGCTCATTCAGTCCTACGTCATTAAGTATGATACATGTAAGTCTTTTGTGGAAACTCTCTATCAGGTTAAAAACATTTCTTTCTTGTTTGGTTGGAATTTATAACTTAAATAATTATTGCATTTTGCAAAATACTTTTTTGGCGTCTATTGAAGTGATAAAATAGTTTACTCCATTTGTTTTTCTACGAGTGTGGTGTGTTAAAATATTTTCTGTTGTTAAAACAACCTTACATCCCTGGTATAAACCACACATGCTTATGATGCACTATCCTTTTTATATGTTACTAATTGCATTTATTAAAATTTGAGTTAAGAATTTTTGAATATGTATTCATGGAAAATAGATATGTTTTGTCTGTTTTAAAATTATGCCCTTGAAAATAAATTGGTAAGTACCCCATCTTCTGTTTCCTAACAGACTGATACAGAATGGATTATTATTATTATCATTATTTTTGATTTTAAGTATAAAGTGAAGCAAACCATGTCTATAATCTTCTCTTTTTTAAAGAGTTTTAATTGTAAATGCATTTCTTTAAGTAATATAAACCTATTCATATTTTCTATTTATTTTTCTGTTAGGTTTCGGAAAGAGTGGTTTCAAGGAATTTGTTCAGTTTTTCTACGTTGCTTATGGTTCTCTAATAATGTCTTCATAACATTCTTAATATTGGTAATTAGTGAGTTCTCTCACTGTTTTTATTCATCAGTATATCTAGAGGTTTATTGTTTTTATTGATTATGTTTAAAATCAGTTTTTAATTTTATTGATATATTCTATATTTTGTTCAATAATTTCTGAATCTATTTCCATCCTTATACTTACTCAGAGATTAATTTGTTCTTTTAAAATATAATTATGGAGAAGGCTTAAGTGATTGATTTTATCATATCCTATCCATTAATGTAATAAAAGGTACAGGTTACCTTGTGGATATGAAGTAGTTCATACCAATTTTGATATACTGTGTTTTATCATTTAATTTATAAATTTTAATATTTCTTCACTGTTTTCGTTAATTTGTGAGGTTTGTAAAAAAAATCTGTGGTGTTCAATTTGCAAATATTTTGTGGCCTCACATATATTAATCTATTGATTTATAATTTAACTTGTGATCAGAAAATATAATCTGTATAATTTCTATTATTTAAATTCTATTGTGTTTTGCTTTATTACCTAGACTATAAAATAGATTGGTGAATGTATAAGGTATTAGGAAAATAATGTATACTTTTCTGTTTGGGGTCAGCATGTTTTATAAAATCCATTAGTTCAAGTGTCTTAATATAATTTTTCATGATACATGTATCCTAATTATCTACAAATCCCATTGATTTCTCAAATGATAGTTGAATTTACCTACAATTTGAAGAATAAACCTGATGTCAAATTATTTACATTTTGTTTAAAAACGAAATTGTTGTGCTTTAATTCTGGAGGATATTTTTGTTGAATAAAGAAAACTTCTTACTTGAAATTTAATTCCAAGATCTTCTCTCTCACAATTTGTTTATGGAGAAGCTTGCAGTCATTCTTAACATTCAGCATACCTACACTTTTTGTCCTCTAGCTGTTTTTAAGGTTTATCTCTATCTTTGGTTTTCAGTGTTTCAATTATGATATGCCAAAAAGATTTTTGTGGTGTTTGTCCTGCTTGGAGTTGATTGAGATACCTGTATAAATGCGTTAACAATTTTTATCAAATTTAGAATTATTTTGGTAACTAAATCATTAAGTATTTTGTGATATATATGTTATGTGCGTATATATATTAAATATAAATATGTGTATACATAGTTTACTGTGCTTATGCTTATTTTGATTTCTACCTAATCTACATTTACTTATACTTTTAAATTTTATGTATTTTATTATATATTATTTTAACATGCATTACTGAGGTATAAATGACATAATGAATTGCACATACATAAAGTATATATTCTGTTATATGTTGACATATAGGACAAATGTTTATACCTACTTTCCCACTGTTTGAAGATGCTTTGACCATTTTTAAAGTTTTCTATTTTATATTCCATTTGATACTCTTTTGATGTCTTCATTAATCTTTTCTTTTGAAGTGCCTAATTTGTTTTTAAGTTCGTTCAATGCATCGTTATTTTTTTCCTAATTTCATCTGTAGAAGATACATTTGTGGGGTTTTTTTTAATATGTTCCTTTCTCTTTTCATTACTTGGTAAAAGTCTTTGAACAGGTATATGCATATGAGATATGTTACTTCTACTCTCAGGGATCACATTCTAGGACTCCTTATTGCACTTAATGCCATATCTCATACTTTATAGCTTTCTTCTCTAAAGATTACTGTCAAAATATTACTCTTCTTATTGTTGTAATCATTGACAGAGCAGAAGTACCATCATCTCAAACAAACACTGCCACTTTAAGTTCCAGCTCCCTTTCTAGCCTCATGGATTTCAAGGAAATCACTTCTCTTCTAACTACAAGCAGCCAGAAAGAGCAGACAGTAAAACACAGATGAGACAGCTTGGGCACAGAGGAGGTGGCAGGGGTGGGGGATGCAGGGGGAGGAAGTCTGTTGGGTAACTGCCAAACTTCACCCTCATACAATGGGCTCCAGTAAAACAGTGGGCCTTAATAAGCACATTCCTTTCCCTTCAGGTGCACTAAGATAGGAAAGCTAAAACCAGACTCAGGGAGTATGCCTGCAGCTGCAGAAAGATTTATGGTGGAAACAGACACAAAACTCTCCCTCCCAGATAAGCACAACAAAGAGACACAGAAGCAGTCCAAGCCTTTGATAAACTCTCCCACCTTGAATCCTTAAAAACTCTAAACCTGTAAAAGAGTGGGCTCTAACCTAACTTGGTCATCTCAGGTTTGTTTTCCCTAAAATAAACCTATCCTTGACTGTCTGGCCACCTTTTGTGTTTCTTTCCTCTTTCTTTAATTCTTACAATCATGATCACCATCATGATCTCTATATTATAACTATATACATATCTATATCTATACATTTACCTATAATGTCTTAACACACAGTCCAAGCTCTGAACTACTATGCAATAATAATGTTTCTTGTAAGTAATGTCTAGCCTTATTATAGAAAACACATGGAAACAACAGTTTTTTTTTTTTTTTTCTGGAGAAAGTACAACAAATTTAAATACTGCTGTGAGAAATGTCATTGCCTTTCTTAGAGGTCTTTGTTTTATAATAATGATTTGTACTGTTTCTTTGCCAAAAGTTCTTATTCATGTATGTTCATGTAAGCATAATGTTAAGTTATATATTTATAAAAATCCAAGTCAGAATGTTCCCTGCCTTGCAACAATGCTTGGCCTATTTTGCTTCTAGTAGTTTATCTGCTGATGATGAAAACAAAACCTCCATTTTCCCATCCCCCAGAAGACTGACTTGCCTATTTTAGGTACCTAATGTTATTTGTCAGAGGAGACACCTCTACCTTCAGGCAGTAAAGGCAGAATCTGGCAAGGCTATATATAGAAAATAAAATGAGACTTAAAATATTTGACCCTATTATTGAACTCAATTGCTTTATGTGTAGTGATTTCAATCAAAATATCTAATTATAAATTCACTCAGAACAGGGAGTCTAAGCCAATTTTGGTAGAGCTTAAACAAGTGCATCATCTGTATTTATGCCATGTACCTGCTATTACTTAAACTATGTCTTTGAAAATGAAATAATCATCATACTGAGTCCATTTTAATTTCCTTAATGTTATTTCAGAATATTTATATTTTTAAAAAATATTATTTATCCACCTTTAAAACCTATTGTCGCTATAAATTCACATCACTCTCAGGAAATTTGCCCAAGATATTTTATAGTAGCATTGCCTATTATCATAGACAGCAATTCTCACAAGAACATGAGATGATAATTCATATAGTGTGATTTTTTTAAGTTTTCCCTGGGAAAGCTGGTAAAGGAATGAGGCGTTAGACAAGGTAGGAAAGAAGATTAAACAAGAATGCGGTATTAGACCAGGCAAAGTCCAACAATGTATAATTTGGACTCAATTATGTAGAAGTGTTCTAGGATAAGTGTGAGTCACAACCCCAGTAAACTTTAATAAAGGGAAGGGTGTCCTTGGATTATTCTAACTGGTTTCTGCTGGAGAAATGTGAATTCCCAGGACTTGTGACTCTTCAAGCACCAGCAAAACAGCTTCTGGAAGCCTGTGGGAAAGTTCTTAAAAAGAGATACAGGTGAAGGCTGTTGGGAGTGTGATGAGTTTGATAAAGAGTGTGAGAATTTGGGACAAACTGGGTGAGTGCTGATGAGTCTGCTAAATTCTGCATTACACAGTAAAATTGTATCCAACATTTCACCCTTTATCAAGCTTTACCACTTCCTAATGCAAATATTTCAACCTAATTTTCACCAGATTAGGTTATTTTACAATTTAATTTGTTTTTATTAGGTTGACAGATAGTATAATGATCTACCCAGGACTTTCTTTTTTAACATCCTGTTTCTATCTACCTGATATTAATGCTAGGATCCCTGTAATAGAAATGGTATTACTACCACTACTATGGCTACTGGTATTGTTACTATTATTGTATGGGCAGATAACAAATTAATAGTTGTAACAACTTAGATATCTAGTGTTCTTTTTATTTAATTGTTGTATTATTATTATTATTTTTTGAGACGGAGTCTTACTCTGTCACCCAGGCTGGAGTGTAGTGGCGTGATGTCCGCTCACTGCAAGCTCCACCTCCCAGATTCCTGCCATTCTCCTGCCTCAGCCTCCCAAGTAGCTGGGACTACAGGCACCTGCCACCACGCTCGGCTAATTTTTTGTATTTTTTAGTAGAGACGGGTTTTCACGGTGTTAGCCAGGATGGTCTCGATCTCCTTACCTCATGATCCACCTGCCTCGGCCTCCTAATAATTGTTGTACTATTTTTAAGCATATTTAGAATTGACTAAACGCTTGTTTTCTCCAGTGTTTTAAGTATAGTATTATAAAAATCTGGGCCTATCATTAAATAATATATGCATATTTTTCCTATATATATACTTAGTTATATATATTGTTGGATTAAATAAATGAAATCTCACAAATTTTTCCAATATTATTCATTATTTACTATCATGTCACTAAACTATTTGATCCTTTTAAAGCTTATATAAACTGGTCACATCCAATCTACTCCTTCTTCTTTATTTTTTCCTCCCCTTTATTTATAAAATATCTTAAGGAGTAACTGGTTACTGTGTAGTCACAGCTTTTAAATCTTGTCTTATTTTCTTAATTCATCTGCATTTTTTCCAAATTTCCATGTCACTATCTTCCCAAATTTGAAGTTCATTTTTCTTTTCTTTTTAATGTTTGTGGGTACATAGTAGATGTATGTATTTATAGAGTATATGAGATATTTTGATACAGACATGCAATGTAAAATTAGCGCATCATGGAGAATGGCGTATCCATGCCCTTAAGCATTTATTCTTTGAGTTACAAACAATCAAATTACACTCTAAGTTATTTTATAATACATAATTATTATTGACTATAGTCACCTTATTGTCCTATCAAATATTAAGTCTCATTCATTCTTTCTATTATTTTTGTACCCATTAAACATCCTCAACTCTCCTCCATCTCCCCCTCAACTCTCCTCCATCTCCATCCTACCCTTCCCAGCCTCTGGTAACAATTCTTCTACTCTCTACATTCATGAGTTCAATTGTTTTAATTTTTAAATCCCACAAATAAGTGAGAACATGTGATGTTTGTCTTTTTGGTGTCTTTTGGCTTATTTCACTTAATATAATGATCTCCAGTTCCATATATGTTGTTGCAAATGACTGGATCTCATTCTTTTTTATTCTGAATAGTACTTTATTGTGAAGTTCATTTTATTACTTAATTTTTATTTGTAGTGTTTCATTTCTTGGTCAGTATTAAAAACAGTTCAGAGAAAAATTGCTCACAGCCAGACACTAAGACAACGGAATTGTTCCTATTTATTTATGATTTTTGATCTTATTTGCAAATCATCAATAGCCCAATAAACATTTGGATTTAAATATTTTCTGAACAAGGTGACCTTAAACATTGTCTTCAGCTTGACTAAACTTTAGACAGCTTTCTTCCTGAGTATAGGCTCCTAACCTCTCTTTTCTTCGAGCATTCATTTTAGAAAACTTGGAATTGTACATTCTTTCTCTCCCCTTTTGAAATGTAAATCTTCTCCCAGTCTCTAGCCAGTTTTACAACTCAGAAGTATTTCTCAAGGAACCATCCCATTTATAGGTAATCATCAAGAAACATAGGGCCCCTATCTCTCAGTCTCTGTGGAAGGGTAGGGGCCTAACTTCAGTGAGCAGAATTAGCAACCACAGATGGCATATTCATCTTCCCCACTAACATCCCCCAGGACTTTCTAGTAGCTTACCCCAATAGTTAAAACTTCCCAGCCTTTCATTGGTTGAGTTCAATCTCTTAGTTCAATAGTCTTGAAAAAAGTCTCCCCTGCCCCTCTAACCCATCCAGTGTTATTTAACATTACAAAAATATACTTAAAGGTAAACAATTTTAAAAGACAGTTTGGATACATCGTAAATATATGTGTCATATTTACATAATATACATAAAACCCTCTGTTCTACTTCAAAATAGCTATAACAAAAGGTTTAAAATGTTCTCAACCAAAGAAATCATGAATGTATGAAGTGATCAATATCCTAATTATCCTAATTTGATCATTACACATTGTATGCATGTATTAAAATATAGCATGTACCCCATAAATATGTACAATTATAATTTGTTACTAAAATAGTTAAATGACAATAAGATTAATAGAAGTTAATAGTTTAAAATTTTTAAATAATACCTTAAAGATATAACTCACATTCTATAATATTCACTCTTTTAAAGTATATAAATTGTTTTTAAAAATATATATTCACAGAGCTGTGGGAACATCACTACTATCTAATTTTAGAATATTTTTTATCACCCCAAAAGAAACAGTATATCACCCCAAAAGAAACAGTATATCTATTAGCAGTCACTTTAAATTTCCTTTCAACCTGGCCACTGGCAACCATGGATCTGTGAATTTGTCTATTATGGACATTTCATATAAATGAAATCATACAATATCTGGTATATTTTGACTGTCATTTTTCACTTGTTTTCAGAGTTCATCTGTGTTGTAATATATGTCAGTACATACCAATCTTGTTTCTGAAAACTGCAATACAATATATTTTAAAATTCCACTAGATTTCTATTATATAGTCCTACATATTTCAGACACAAGTCCTTCCTGGTCTATCCCCATAATGGAATGTCACAAACTGTTTAAGTTGTGTTTTAAATAGGGCAGGAGAAAACAAAGCTTATCGCCTAAAGGAAAGGAGGTATTCGTTGTAAAATATGAGGGATATACCTGAATTAATTTGGAAGAAAAAGGGAGAATTCAACTTCCACCTATGTGCTTTCCATCCATAAATACTTAATAACCAGATATTTAATTGATTCAACTAAACTAGTATTCATTCTCTGTTGAACCTGGGCAGTGGGGAGAAATGATGAATACTTGTGCATGTGTCAGCAATATCCAGAGATTCTCACACTATGTGGTTCCCTCAATCAATGATGTAAAAATACAAAATAGAAGTTTTAAAAAATGAAGAAAGATTAATATTTATCAGGAAGAATATTTCTACCATATTATAAACATTTGTAAATATTTATCCATCTCCATCTTAATCAACATGTTTGGTAGAATTAGGGAAAGTTAAATATCCTATTCATCTTAAAATAGTCTTCTGTGTAAAATAATAATAGTCCAATTACTTTACAGAGTTTTTAGCCAAGTAATCTGCCTCTCCTATTAAATAGGAATGGTTCCTGTGAATTAGATAAGTACTGCAAATTTATTAATTTTTTTTAAAATTTCAAAACATATACTCCACTTCTCCATTGTTTTCTGTTGTGACTTGCTAACGCAAAGATCCCTAGGCAACACATCATACCCTAAGATATAGCTGTAAGAATATTTTTAACACTTTCATGCCTCCACTTTCATCCAAGTTTATTATCAAAAAATTGCCTATTGTATTTTTTAATAAAGTAATTGTATCATTAAGACTGCTAGTGTTCTGTCTGGATGTTACTTCAGTTTCATTTATCGCCTAGGTAACAAAATAAAGTCCAGTATTGTCTGTTAAGGATCAACGGAGAAGCCAATTTAACTAATACGTGTGCACACACACACACACACAGACACACACACGCATACACTTAAATTACTTGCATGATAGCATATTCTAAAATGCAGCTTTGTTTTAAATTTAACAATTCAGCTAATGGAGTAAACAATTTATTGAGGCAGTACCTTGAAAACTATTGCTTGGCATCAAATCTTAGAGCAGCTTTTAACAGCAAAAGGGACAAATAAGTTTCAGAGCTTCTGCTTCTATAATTTCTCATAGTGCAAGTGAAGAGTAAAACCCACGTCCTTGAAAAGCTCTTCTCCCTTGGCTTGATAACACTGTATTTTCTTTTACCTCCGCTTCATGCTGTCTCTCTAGCTCTCTCCCATGTTTAATAGAAATCAACATGCTTTTTCCAGCCCTAGCCTGACTGTATTTTCTTATACACTCGATACTGCACACCTGCTCACTCTGCTGCAGTCAGACTAAACTAGCTGCTCTTCTGGAAACCCTTCATGAGCTTTTTTAGGTATGTAACACTTTATAGGGTTTCTTACAGGCTGGACATTCTTGTCCCTTACATTATTCCGTCATTGTCAAAGCAACTACATACAATATGTACTATTATTCTGCCCATTTAACAGATGAAATAATTAAGGCACAAAGAAGTTAACTTTTCTAAGGTCACCCACTTAGTATGTGCTGAAATCAAGATTCAAATTCAGGCTGTCTGTGCTTTTGACTATTATTTTATAATGCCTATCACTAGGATAATTGTCTTTCTTCCTATTCCAAATCCTACATTCATTGTTGGAGACACTGCAATGTTAATATTCTTGACACCTTCATCTTGGTGAATATCCATCTTCAATTTACTTTATCAATGCATTCCTATGGCCTATCGTAGATTTTGTCATCATTTAGACTTGCTGCATACCAGACTGTAAACTGAATATCCCATATTAGAATCACATACTTTATGACTTCCCTTACCTATATTCACCACATTTGTAGATGGCCTCACAGGAATTTCCATTCTTTCCTGTCTCACTTATTTATCAATTTATTTTGTATTATATGTTTATGTGACCTATTTCTTCATCCAATCTCTTGCCAATTGTAGAAAACTTGCTCAAATATTTTCTGCATCAAGCATTTGGATGAATCTTATCTCAACTCTACCTTATTCCCATCTGTATCTAAGTTGCTGAAAAACAATGGTGGGAAAAATATTTATCAAATTGATTATGATACAAATTTGTGTTTAAATTTGCATTCCAAAAGTTATATTTGTGATGTGGGTCCTATAATATCAAATTTCATACTAGATGAATCAGATATCTCAAAAAATCAGTATTTTAATTTTAGCTTGACTAGTTCTATGCACTTAAATGCTGAGATTATATAATTCAAGTGCCTAACATGTGGTCAAAAACCCAACAGATACCACTCATTTAAAATAAATCTAATTCCATGTAATCACTGCCTATTGTGTTTGACGAGAAAACTTGACTCCTGAAGCCCTTTTGTTAAAAAGGTCTGTTAGGCCCTGCATGATCTGATATCCTGCCTGTCTCTCTCTGATGTTTAATTTTATGTGCCAACTTGACTAGGCCACAGGGTGCCCAGATTAAACATTATTTCTGAGTATATCTGTGAAGGTGTTTCTGGATGATATTAGCACTTGAATGTGTGGACTCAGTAAAGCAGATCTCACTCTATAATATGGGTAGGCATCATCCAACCATTTGAGGGCCTACAGAAACAAAAGGTGGAGAAGGGAGTAATAACATTCCCATGTTTATTTTTCATGCCTCACTGCTTGAGCTGGAACATTTTATCTCCTTCTCTAAAACTGGAATTTACACCAATGACTCTCTTTCTTTTTTTTTTTTTTTTTTTTTTTGAGACGGAGTCTCGCTCTGTCGCCCAGGCTGGAGTGCAGTGGCGCGATTTCGGCTCACTGCAAGCTCCGCCTCCCGGGTTCACGCCATTCTCCTGCCCTCAGCCTCTCCGAGTAGCTGGGACTACAGGCGCCTGCCACCACGCCCGGCTAATTTTTTGTATTTTTAGTAGAGACGGGGTTTCACTGTGGTCTCGATCTCCTGACCTCGTGATCCACCCGCCTCGGCCTCCCAAAGTGCTGGGATTACAAGCGTGAGCCACCGCGCCCGGCCGACTCTCTTTCTTTTCAGACTTCCAGACCAGGAATGAATTTCATCAGTGGCTTTAAGTCTCCATCTTGCAGATGAATTGTGAGACTTCTCAGTCTCCATAGTTAAGTGAGCAGATCCCTGATAATACACCCACCACCCCGCATCCCCTCACCCCGCACCAACACACACACGAGGACTTCAAAATGTTTATGGAAAAATGGAATTAAAAGACAAAAAGTGAAAAAATATCAACTTTATTTATTAACATAAGCTCCATCAAGTTCAGCACACTTTTGTTAGTAATGATGCCAGCCATTTGGTCCATTCATAAACTACTAAGAATCTTATAATTTAACCATGTTGATGCAGTCTTTTTTACATAACTAACTAAAAAGTAATGAGTTACTTTGAAGATAATTTAAGATTAAGAGACAAAAAGAAGTCAGAAGAAGACAAATTATGACTATAAGATAGGTGCCTGATATGGTTTGGCTGTGTCCCCACCCGAATCTCATCTTTCACTGTAGCTCCATAATTCCCATGTGCTGTGGGAGGAAGCCAGTGGAAGATAATTGAATCATGGGGGTGCTTTATCCCCATTCTCTTCTCGTGATAGTGAATAAGTCTCAGAGGTCTGTTGGTTTTATAAGGGGTTTCCCTTTTCACGTGGCTCTCATTCTCTCTTTGCCTGTCACCATCCATGTAAGATGTGACTTTGCTCCTCCTTGCCTTCCATCATGATTGTGAGTCCTCCCCAGGCACATGGAACTGTGAGTCCATTAAACATTTTTCTCTTTATAAATTACCCAGTCACAGGTATGTCTTTTATCAGTAGCATGAAAATGGATAATACCATGCCCAATGATTTTCCATTGAAATGCTCACAAAATTGCCCTTATTCAATAAGAAGAGTGGGCAGGAGCATTGTCATGGTGGAGAAGGACTCCAGTCAAGATTTCCTGTGCATTTTTCTGCTAAAGCTTTGGCTAACCTTCCCAAAGCACTATCATAATAAGCAGATGTTATTTTGTCTTGGGCCTGCAGAAAGTCAACAAGCCAGAGGTTTCAGTATCTTAAACAAACAAACAAGGAAAACTGTTGCCATGACCTTTGCTTTTTGACCAGTCAGCTTTTGCTTGGACTGGGTGACTTTCATCTACCTATTGAACCGCTTCCTACCACAGAGCATTGTTTCATTTCTGCTTTGTCTTCAGGATTACACAGGGAAAGCCATGTTTCAACTCCTGTTACAGTGCTTTGGAGAAATGCTTCAGAATCTTGATCCTGCTTGGTTGAACATTTCCATTGAAATCTTGACCCTTATCTGAAGCTGATCGAGTGCAACAGTTTTGGCATCCATTGAATGGAAAGTTTGATCAACTTTAATTTTAGTCAGAATTGTGTAAGTGGAACCAGTTGAGATGTCTATAGTGTTGGCTCTCGTTTCTGCTGTTAATCATGGTCCCTCTTCAATTATGGTATGGACAAGATCAATGTTTTCAAAAGGCTCTGATAGAGACTCTTTTCAAACTGTTTTCTTATCCTTCTTAGTGCCTTAACCTAGATCTTATTCAAATATGTTATAACAAATTATGATGGCTTTATTTTGGTCCAAAAAATGTTAAATTTCATGCATAGCTTTTCCTAATATGCATTTCCCATGAACTTTTTGAGGACCCCACACATGTGTTTGTGTGTGTGTGTGTGTCTGTGTGTAGTTTTATCCTTTTGCTATTTTCTGTTTCTCTAGACACACCCTGACTAACAGAATCTCCCACCTCATCTTTCCCTCTTTCTTTCAATTGCCATACGCTATATACCCCGATCTCTTTCAGTTTATTAAGCACAGAAAGTTTCTGACCACAGAGCATGTGTTTTCTCTTTCTAAAATACTTTTTCCGGTACTTTCAACTACCTTAGCTACCTGGCATCCTTCATGCCTCAGTTTAAATAACCCCACAGTAGAGAATTCTCCTATCATCACCTGATGGCCATCACCATTATTTCTATCATTATATTTACTTTTATGTTATCTTTTCACTGCTTACATATTTTTGTGTTTCTGATACATCTCTTTTTGAGAGCACTATATTGTTAAAAGGAGCAATAAAACAAGAGCAAAACGTTTTCCATTTAACCAGAAATGCTCAGCATATTATCTGGTAGAATAAACACTCAACGAATTGTTGAAGAAATTCTGAGAACAAATGGTGAAGGACACCCCTATAGGCATCCCTACTCTCAGTCTACCACTGGGTCATAACATAGTCATGTCCAGTTTTGAAAATGTGTCTACTAATTTTGTACTAAGAATTTGACCCAATTTGCTTAATATTTCCTCCTCTCTAATGAGTAAATAGTGCAGTTGGTTAGAGAGCTCTATAGCTTGTGCTACCACTATTCTTGTGTGCTAGCACTTATTTTACTTTATTGTGATTCCATTTTTTTTCTTGCTTGAATTCTTTCCTAAACAAGAGCTCTGTGAAAGCATCATTGTAATTCCTATACCTGAGCAGTACATCATTCACAAAGTTACACTGAAAGTACTGTTGAATAAACTGACTCACCTATCTTTCAGTTTGGATTTCTTCATCCTGCAATATCTTCCAAATCCTTTTCTACCTGGAAAAATGCTACTTACGCACCAACATGGAAACCAAATAATCCTTTAAAAAAATCTTTAAAATTCAGAAATAATAGGATTTTGAGAATATGACAAATTGGGTATTTTAGTATTTTTTCACAAATATAATTTATTGAATGCCATATTGTATAATATTACAATGTTACTGGAGTATTATCTGGTATGAATGCTGGGTTTAGTAACTGCCTTTCAACATCTGTGGATAGGGGCATATTATTTATTGCCCTAAACTTTAATAAAATAGATTGTTTTGATAATTTTAATGCTGTAAATGCGTTTGTATTAAAAATATTGATTAGCCTGTACACTTTTATCACTTTACTTTGCTAACATTTTATTGAGAATTTTTGCATCAATATTTATAGCAGAATTTGGTTCTTAGTTTGATTTTTATTGTGCATATAAAATTTTAGTAGTGTTGAGTTGTGTTAAGAAATTTTGCTAATTTAATCTCTTTTGTAGTCCTGGAATAATTTTAAGTGGCATTTGAATTATAACTTCTTTTAAGGTTACCTGTTTACCTTCTGCTACTGATAAATTTTTATATGTAAATCTCTAACCAGTTTTCCAATCTCTATTTAAATTAGTGTATTACAGTTTCCCATTTAATTTAGGCCAATTTTTGTAACTCATTTTTTCTAGGAAATCATGTATTACCTGTCATTCAAGATTACAAATACTTGTAGCTAAGTACATAGATCATTTTTAACATCAAATAAATACACACACACACACATGCACACATTAGAAAGCATAATCATTAAGAGGTTAATGACTATTATTAATTGTTAAACTTTGAAAACATTGTTTATATCTACTAAACTTTTTATATTTTAGAAATTCATATTAAACTTGCAATCATAAATGGAATCTCATCTTTCCTGTTTGTTCAAAGTAGACATCCAATTTTCTCACATAAAACAAATTATTGCAAATTGAAATTGTCATATATGATATACCTATGAATTTGATGTTATGTTTTAATTCATATTCTATATTGTTCTAATATTGTTGTCACTACTGCCTTTTTGTATTCTCTGGCTGAATTTTCCATAAATTTGTTTTATAACACTTTTTAGATGGCATTGTTTTATATGTTTATTATGCTAAATAAATAAACATAATTTTTCCATTTTTAGTTTTGAACAATTTGTCATTCTTTATATTTTAACAAGAGCCAATACATGCCAAATGTAATGATAGGTAATTTTAAAAATTATATTTATTTGTTCTAATGTTGCATTTTTTTAACTATTTTAGTAATTGTTGCCACTCTTAATCATTTTCATTTGTTATTGAAATAGCTATTCATTTATTTCTGTTTGTTACTTTGAAAAGCTCTATTATACTTTCTGATTTTATTCATGATTATTTTTCTTTTCTGACTCATAGAAGACACAGATTTCTTTATTGCCTTTACAAACAAGATACCCACTATTTTGCCTATTAAGCTGCACTAGTTCTACCGCCAAGACACTTTATCCCACATCCCATGTCACCTATTCAGTCCGTCTTTATATAACACAGGATGTATAGCAAAAAAAAAAAAAAAAAAAATTCTTTTGTCCCTTCCCATCATCTATATTTTTGTAGGATTTTGGAGTGAGAGGCAGTATATGTCTTATAGAAGCCTTATAATTCTCTTTCACGATCTTCCATATCTAGTTTTCAAATGAGAAACCAAATTGCAGTCTCATATATTGTATTTCACATATTTTAACATTTTATTAGAATCTTATTTTTTTCTGTCATTTGAAGATTTGTTTCTCTACATTTTTCATGTGCATGTTTTCAGATAAGTTCTCTTGAATCTCAGGAAGACCTTTTGACTGTTTTTAGTTGAAATCATTTTCTTCTCAGTTTTGTATTTTTATCTCCTCTTTTATTTCTTTTTTTATTTTTTATTTTGAAACTCGTGTTACTGACTTTTTAAAAATGTTTTGTTATGTATTCTACATTTCTCCTATCTCTTCTCTCATAATTTACAACTTATTATACTGTGGTTTTGTGCTCGAACACATTCTTGATCTTCCTGGTCACAAATTTGGGACTTAATAATAAACAACCATATATTACTTCACGTTAGGTACTGATTTTTAAAAAATCATATGCTTTGAATCAAAACAAAAAAAGTGTAATTTTGTTTGAATCTTCTAAATTTTGTCCTCTTTAGTTTATTTTTAATTTGTTTCCTCTTCTTCTGATTTGATTAATTATTAATCTTTGTGGACTTAGACCAATTGTTAGTTTTCTTTTCCTAATAGGGATCCCATTGTTGGACTACCTTATGACAAGTCTCAGAAAATGAAGTAGTTTCTCCCACTTATGTCTTGGCACTGTGGCCACAATTATACCCCTGGAGACTGAGGAATAATCATATCTGAACCCTGCTTTACTTGAATTCTTTCTATCAGAAGCAGGCAGTATGTGCTTACTAATTTAAATAATGCCTTGCTTTCTGCTGATTCCAGATGGATCCAGCAAAATTATTTCTGTGTACTTGAGAATACTCTGCTGCTTTCTGATCTTCCTCCATGAGCTCTCTGAGGCTAGTCTGTGGGCTGCTGGGCCTCAGGGCAGAAACTGAAATAGCATGCATGTACTCAGATCCCTACAGATCCCATCCCTCATTCTCACACACCTTCCTTCCTGGTCCAGCGAGAACTTGACTCAGGAGATGTAGATAATTTGGAATAGAAAGAGAATTAAAAACAGCACTTTCTCAAAAGTCCTCTCATAAAACTTTCCTCATATCTCCTTGTTAAATTCCTTTTGTCAATTAGTTTAGTGCTTTTTAAATCATATTTAGTACATTGCAATTATTTATCTGTGTGTCTTACTGTTCAATTTGAATTTCAAGAAAGAAGTACCAATGAACTCTCTATTGTTATACTGTGGTGCCTTGTACTCTGCTAAGCAAAATATGTAAGGGTGGATAATAAAAATGTTCTAGCTCATATATGCTTATTAGGGCTTCATTGGTATAAGCATACATGTGCATGTTAAATGATACATTTAATTATTTGAATATTCTTTAGTGTAACCAATGTATTTATCATTCAGGGACAAAAATTATGGCATGCACTTTGTCAATATATACTAATAAATGATTGGATTACCTTCATATTGAGGTATACTATTAAGTATAAATAAATAATACAATTTGTATTAAGTACTTTTGATATTTTCCCAGTGGTTAAAAAATCATAATAGGTCTCTAATGTTTTTTTACTTATAAACTTTACACTTATGTTACTATCCTAATTGTTAAAGCACTTATCATATTTGGGAAAAGGTTTCCAATTTTAAAATTCCACAACTGGATTGGATCATTGATTGCAGAATGGATTATATGATTAGATTGGACCATCTAATCCAGGATAAACCAGGATAATTTTCATATATCAAAGTCTTTAATTTGGCTAAACCCCCACATCATATAAGGTGAAATATGGAGTCCGTCTAATAATTAAGCAGTGACATAACTGGGAGGACATTACTTTGTCTACCATGGGAATCAAATGAAATATACTAACTAGGTATTAAATGTGGCATCATATACTGTCAATACATTTATTTTTCCAGATTTCTCAATAAAAAGATGAATATTACTCCATTCTTCCATGACAGAAAGTAAATTCTCTTTATTCCCATGAGGATATCTTTCAGTAAAAATTCCTTAATATTTCAGAAAAACCAACCCCAACGTGGACTTCTAATGAGATTCAAACATTCCATCATATTGATGACATTCTGATGGTGGCACCATGAAGAAAATTGGCATATTGTAATGTATCTCATGCAGTCTCAGCTGACAAAATTAACATGTCATGAATCTGTCCAATTTTTTGAACTCAAGTACTCTTTCTACTTCTGAAAATTACATAGTTTTTTTTCATTAACTTTTAATCTTTTCCTTGGGCTTAGTGGAAAAATATTACCTCACCACAGGAAAAATGTTTCCCTCATTCAATACTTCAACATTGACAGGAGTATTTTTCAAGCCAAAATCCCACAAGGTGGGATAAACCCTAGAAAACTCAAAATGAAATAAAAATCTTGTATCCAATGAACAAACCTATCCCTTGATAATTTAACCAACTCTACTAGCACAGTTATACTTACCCAGGAGGAAAATATATGGCATTGGTAAATTCTTCATTTAAACTTAAAGGAGTTCTGACTTAAGGGGATTTTCACCTACAAGACTTAGTACTTGAAAAAAAAAAAATCAAGGTTCACCAATGGAACATTCTTACTTGTGGTGTGGAAAAATCCAGCAGAATGCCTCAACAACCCATCAGAATAGTAGTAAAGTACTGCTAGTGTTTTGTATTAGTAATTTTGTGTAGTAGGCTTAATTCTGGCTATGGCAAATGACAAAATATATCTTTAATCATGGGATATTGGCAATGGCCTAGCAGTACAATCAGTTTCTAGGTCACAAAATATAAGACTATTAAAAGCATTATCATACAACATATGCCATTATGAAGTAAAGTACAAAATCAAATTACAAACTAGACCTGATGTTACACATATACATCTGAAAACTGAACTATCAATAAAGAATAGCTTCTAGAATATGCTTAGAATTGCACAACCATATGATTGGTAACTCAAAGAGCTAAGCCAAAAACCAGTATGGTTACAAAAGTAACATGAAATTATTGAATACCCAGTAAAAAATTTACTGGACACATTAAGATTATATAATGACACTTACAGAACCTTATCTTGTTCCATATATGTGGGCATGGGGCTCAAGGTGAGTTGAGCCTATTGCCATATAAATCTTGACCAGCTTACAATTTATTCGACTCCCTACCACTCCCATGGTGAATCAATATAACGGTTTCAGTATAATAAAGTGCTATGTCCTTAATGGGTGACTAGCATAGATCTGAAGGCATTGAATGACAACTTCTATCACATGATCTATATGAGATGTAAACATACTTAATGCAAACTTAACATTGAATGCTCTTCCTAGCTATTGCCAATCCCAATATATGATTTTCTAGTTATTCCCTGCCAATTACACCCAAATGCAGCAGGCACCATTAGGTCCATAAGTGGCTAACCCAAGGAATTTTCTAACAAAACTCAAAAAGGATGAATACAGTCATACTCTGCAATAGCTTCACTAGCTGATAAGATTCACAGATACCTCGAATTTTTAGAATAGAGAGAAAAAAATTGAAGTCTATGTGATTTAATAGAACTGGCAGTGTTCATACACTGACAAATTTCTCCTTAGTTTCTTTTCATCCAGATCCTGGCTAAATTATATATTAGTCAGGATACCTCATAGATACAACTTTTGAGTCTTTTTTTAAATTTCACAATGACTTCTGGTTGTCATATGCAATGAAAGGATAACTTACTTATTGTCTCCAGGGTTCTACAACTCTGCCATACACCCCATTCATAATGAAAATGTTGTGATGACTCTTAGGCCTATGCAATAGATTCCCTGTCTTTTGAAGTCATCATCTCACTTTTAGGGGGTCACACTTAGGAAGAGATTGGTACACACTTTTTCAAATTTTTAGGTGAAATCTCATTTTTTCAGGAAAACAATGATCTGGCTCCTTATGTAAGTAGATGACATCTCACCATCTCCACTGGTGAGATATAGTACATATGTGACCTTGACATAAAGACAAAAAGAACTTAATCTCCAATAACCACCCATGATTTTCCCAGCTGTAGAAGAGAATATCATTACTCTATTGGATATGTATTTAGTAAATAGATATAGTGGTAAAAAAAAAAACCTTATCGTCACACTACTCCCTGAATTGACTTATGAACTAATACTACCCTGACAGCAGCAGTCATCATTCATGGCATAAATTGATATGCTCAATATAATGCAGCTGCTCTCCTGTATTAATGGTGTTACTGGGTCTGGAATAAACACATGCATAGAATAAATCTTACAACCCCTTGTTAGCAGCTCTCTACCATTTTTGTTATGTCTAGTTTGATTAATATTTTTAATGCCATTAAATTTAGTGTTCACCTGAAAAAAATACTAGTATCAGCATCTTGATTCACAACATTGATCTTACTCATATAACAGACAGCTCTCTGTGACATGCTGAATTTTCTTTTTCTGTTGGGATGTGAGGCATGCTTGGCTTTGTATTCCTTCACTTCTGCACAATGGAGATAACTCTAAGGAAATTTTCTGTAGAGTAATAAAGTTAATCTTCAGAATCGATCACTTGCCTAGGCTCCTTCAAACTATCTGGGACAATTTCTAGATATTTATCCCTTGTAATTTTATATTTTATTATAGAAGCCCTATACATTGTATAAGTGACAGGTTTAATAATACGAAAAAATTTTCCCAGTTATTACAGTAATTCAAGACTCAGCCGGCTCGATCCCAATCCCAAGTTCTAGTTTTATGTTTTGTTTTATTTTAATCCAACTAAAACAACTTACTAAGTGAATAGAACTACTTTCCATCTATTTATAAGAATTTCTCCTCTAGACTGGCTGAGCTAAAATGAAATATAGAAACTTGTACACTTCTTTAGGGGAGATTGCCAATGAAAACTTCAAAGCTCTTATCCTTCCTTAAAGCTACTCTGCTCAGAAAATATATTTTCTATTGTTACCAAACATTGCATGGTTTCTCAAAAATCTGCATAATACATGTGCCTGATGAGAAGCTTCAGAGGATTGGGGTCAGGAGAGACTAAAGTGAGACAAGTAACCCTATGATATAGTTTAGTTCCGTGTCCTCACCCAAAACTCTCGTTGAATTATAATTCCTAATGTTGGAGGTGGGGCCTGGTGGGAGGTGACTGGATCATGGGGGTGGTTTCCAATGGCTTGCTGCCATCTCTCTAGTACTGTCTTATGATACAGTTCTCATGAGATCTGATTGTTTAAAGTATGTAGCAAATCCCACTTCACTCTCTTTCTCTCTCCTGCTGGCCTCATAAAGATGTGCCTGCTTCCCCCTCAACTTCTGCCATGATTGTAAGTTTCCTAAGGCCTCTCCAGAATCAGAAGCCTGTACAGCCCACAGAACTGTGAGCCAATTAATATTTTTTTCTTTCTAAATTACTCAGTCTTGGGTATATCTTTATAGCAGTACAAGAACAGACAAATACACCCTGTTACCCTGATCATCCTCACTACTTATTTAAAGGAGTCTGGGAATAAGCAACCTTAGTAGTGCTCAAAGTAGCCAGCTGAAACTGTAGTAGATATGCATCACACCAGGAGATTCCCTAAGAAAATCAATGGTCCTCATTCGGGAAAGAGCACAATTTCATTGCAAAGCTTAGGGTCCTGTAAATTTACCAGTGTCTTTCCTCAAATGCTCACCAGAAAAAAAAAAAAAAAAAAAAGATAGTCAAGCAAAGCTATGGTATTTAAACCTACTAGAGAGAGGGACAGCACCCCCTTTACAGAATCTTGGTAGTATATCAAAACACGGAGATTAGGAAAGGCTTTTCTGGACCGCCCAGCGTGATTTTGGAGTGGACTTCATGAAGAAAGGCACTGGTTTTAATTTGACAGAGATTATAATAATGTTGAATAGCTTGGCACAGCAAGGTGAGGGTCTTGAAAGAATCATTGAACAGAACGTTAGTTCTGAGCAGTAAGCTCTGTATTAGTTTTGTCTTTCTGAGCAAGAATTTCCTGCAGTGAGAAGCTAAGTTATTTGTTTGGTTTCAGTATTGTTTAACAAAAGGAGGAAAATGTTTGCCTAGACTCAGAGACAGAATTTATGTTGCTTTCAGGTTTTACCAAAATCTCTATCTCCTTCTCAATCTCTATAGACTATGTATGGGAGCAAGTAATTGGGATGTCTCTTCTGGAACTCAGCCTTAATATCTACAAGTCTGTGTATCTGCATGGATCCTGATAGTCATGTTATTATCAGTTTATGTAAACAAAACTGCTTTGATCCTGCAATATACTCCATCTGTTACATTTACCCTCTCTCTTTCCCAACATTAATTGTTGATTGCTCCATTACTACAATTCTACTCCATCTATTTTTTCTCTAGTCAGTCTTTTACCAAACACTCTATCAAAATTATTTTCACATGGCTGGGCACAGTGGCTCACACCTGTAGTCCCAGCACTTTGGAAGGCCTGGAGGGGCCTGTGGATTGCTTCAGCCCAGGAGTTCGAGACCAGCCTGGGCAACATGAGAAACCTCGTCTCTACTATAAATACAAAAATTAGCCAGGTATGGTGGCATATGCCTATAGTCCCAGCTATTCAGGATGTTGAGATGGGAGGACCACTTGAGCCCAGGGCAGTCAAGGCTGAAGTGAGCTGTCATTTTGCCCAGGCACTCTAACCTGGGTGACAGAGAGAGACTCTGTCTCAAAAAACAACATATATAATATATATGTATAATATATATGTTGTCGTTTTTCTTCACCAGTCACCTCTAAATGGCTAATAGAAAATAATTCTCTATCCTCATCTTTATCAATGGCATTTGTAACAAGTAATTATCTTTTCTTAAAAAAATACTTTGAGAAATTAGTTTCAAGATATTCCCTTTTCTGTGATGCATTCTTAGCAAAATTATAAAATGAGAGAAAATAAATAGAAATAGAAGATTGGTTCTTTAGCAAAATACTATCCTCTTTTCATGTGAAAGCACCAAAAATATAGAACAGCAATAGAGGAAACAGAGAACCAATATGTTATCTCAGCAGATCGTCTGTCAGTTACATTTTTCAACTAGTGTTTAGTGTGGAACATCAGCAGCTTTTTAACTATCCTGTAGTAACTACACAAAATGAGCAAAACCAAAGATAAAACAAAAACAACAAAAATGTCACAGTGTAAAGCTGAATGTTTAACATATTCCAATGGACAGTAAAAAAAAATTACATTTTATTTATCTTACATCTTGGTTTCTGGAGACTACTTGTGAAGCATAAATTCTAGGTACTGTGCCTATGCTACATCCATTGTCCTATCAATCAGTTGATCATAAACTGGTGATGCTGCTCCTTTGTAGCAGAGAAAAAATAGCTAATTTGGCTATTACTCTACTGCAAAGCAGCTGTGATCACAACCTCCTGAGCACTGAAAATACTTCCTCCCAGACTCCTGAAACTTTCATATGAAAAACTTCAAAAAAGCTAAATATGCATATTTCATAACTTACTGAGATATATTTTGCATCATGCTGTTATATTCTGCAACTCAGCAAGAATAAATATCATATCCTGGGACTTTTCCCCTCATAAACTATGTTACAACAGTCAAGTACAAGATATACCTTTTTATAATCAATATGGTTCATTTGAGCTTAAGTGGCAACCCAGGGGAGAAAAGAAAAAAGAAAAAGCATAGTTAATCGAAGTCCTCCATAAATGTCATCACTCCATCCTCTGTAAAGTTTATACATTTTCTTTTAATTTGCATAGAATATTCATACTGTCAATGAAGTTACAAAAAAAATTCTACTTTTATTTTTAATCTAGAATATTAAGATGCTCTTTTCATTTGAAATATAGCTTTAAGGATATTAAGAACATTGATGTGATACTGTAATTTGGCAAACCTAATTTTGGAAGTCACTACTACCTATTAAAATTATGTGGATTAAAAACACTAAACATTGTAGTGAATGATAATTAAAAATATTTATCTGAAAAAATTGATATTAGTGAAAATGGTATTGTCTACACTCTGTTAAATAATTGAACCACATATTCTTTTCAAATACTTCTTTTGCTTCTAAAATAATGTTTTTTTAAGTAAAACACAAAATTACTCATAGTTTAAAGTTATGTTTTTATTTTATTAACAATACATTTGTAAAAAATGATGAAGCTATATTTATATGTGCTAAATATTTGCACCAAAGTGGATGTGGATATGGCACCAAATTAGTCACAGTCTGGGCTCAGAGTATTCCACACAGACAGCACTGTTGGTCTTGGCTGTTTTCAGTCATGAATGGGGGTGTTTGATAAATTCAAGTATGTGCATTTATTATCTGGCATCATGAGGAAAACAGGTTTGGTCTTGGAGTGTACGGTTTAGATGTCACTGTTTAATTAGTCTGGTCCCAGGTACTGGTGGGGGACATAAAATATTCATGAGGGTTCTTCAAACTATGGAATACCTGAGGCACAGGGCCTAAGGAAAAGGTCTTGCTTTCCTGGCTCTAAGCATGATTTTGATACCAAGACTCAGTCAGCTTTCAAGCAGTGTGGGCGCTGACCCCAGTGCCACCAGGCTTTCTGTGTAGCTTGCTGTAGTGAAGGGTGATGTGACTCCATAACACTGGTTAGGTGCAAGAAGAAATAACATACGCAGACAAACGTAAACCCAAATTACTTAGGAACCTCTACCAGATCTGGACGAAGTTATGAAAGAAACCAGCTCATTTGTTGAGTCAAATGTACACTTTATTTAAAAACACATCACAGTGAAATAAAAATTGCTGGATTCTCCAAGACCATTATCTCAGCCACCAGAGCACCCTGACTCAATGTGATCTTAACAAGATTTATAAGACCCTTCACTTTATACATCTGTTTGGAGAAAAATCTCCACCAGGCTTTTGCATTTCTCATAATGGTACTGACAACTCTTTGTTCTAATTCATCCTCTCAAGGAGTCATAAATAGTGAACAGGTGTGGGAGATGAGGATTGTGTTTACATTTCTATATAATTGTTTATTATTTTTTATTTTTTTGCAATAAAATTAAGCCCAAATTCTCTAATTTCTGGTAGAGAAAAACATGATTTATAAAGAAGCCTTTTACAGTTTTTCTCCTTTTTCCCTGCCAAGTGGGTAAACAAAACCTTCTCTTAGCATAACACTCAGAGAATGTGCTTCTCTCCTCTCGTCCTTGCACCTTCCATTTGAGAGCTTTCTGTCATTGAAGCTCATGTTCCTACAAAACCCAAGTATAGCAAACCTCCCCACAACCTTTCAAATTTTTCCCAGGAATAGATTTTCCTTTGGTGATTATTGTCAATGACTACAAATAATAACCAAAAATAATTAATAATACCAAATGTAAGTACTCTTAATATTTATGATTATAGGCATTGTATTAAACAATTTAATTAATTGCCACATTTAACACCACAACAACCTCATGAGGTGGCTACTATAAGTAGAGGTGTTTCTAATTTACAGGGTATGTAAATTAGAACTAAAGAGGATGAAGTTATCCACTTTAGTCATTATTTTATCCTGTTTTTTTGTTTGTTTTTATTACAGGGTTTAAAATTTTTAACAAGTTATTCATCAATATGCTGTACTTCCTCATTCTACATCTGAAAATATGGCTTGTCTTTTTTGTGAGGAGCTTGAAATAACATATTATTGGTGGTAATTTCTGCTCTAGTATTATGGATTCAGCCTTGCAAGAGGTAAACAAAAGGAAGGTTTCTTCACTCAAGGAGCTAATATTCTAATGTGAGTAGTAACTGTAGATGAAAAAATAACATCAATGTTGATGCAAGTTAGTAAACCATTCAACACATTTTACCCTCATTGTATTTATTTATGAGATCTGGTGGAAAGTGGATGCTAGGTTCCATTCTTTATGTTATTTAACCTTTCTCATGATCCTAAATTTTGGTGTCTGAATAGCCTCGATGTTAGAATAAACAAACAATTTTCTATCTGAGAAATTATAGCCAAAGTCCTCAACTTTAATTTTATGCTCTTCATCCATAAAAATGGAAATATGTCTTTCTTTCATCTATTCAGATGTATTTGACTGGTAGGGTAAATCTGTTCAGTTTGTCTCATCTATCATTTAAAGCTATGTTTATGATTATATTGAAGATATTATCAAACACTAGGCTTCAAAGTTGTTTATACTCTCTTTCAAACTTCATAAAAACTTTAGTAATTAAGATAATGGGGAATTAATAATATATAATAACACTCAGCAAACATATAGATCAATGCATCAGAAATATATGGTACAAGAACATACTCATACTTGCATGGTCAATGGAATTTTGACAAAAGGACCGAGAAAATTTAATGGGGCTGGATGACAATGTGTTCAACCAAAAGTGCTGTATATTAGATATTCATATTTTAAAATAATGAACTTCAAATCTTACCTCATATGATTTACAAACTTAAGTGTAGATCCTATACCAAAATGAAAGAGATAAAAATACAAACCTTTCAGTAACTCATTAAAAAGGAAAATCTTTGTGGTTTTACTAATGACACCTTGGGTTCTTGTAATTTCCCAGGATAGAAATCAAGAGACAACACCAAACATAAGTTTATTCAGCTTATGCACCAGGGAACCGGCAACAAGCAAGGAAGAGGAAGTAGCTGCTCCGCAAGAGTAGAGTGGGTTGATTTTGTAGGGTCTTAATGTAGGGAAGGGTTACATCAGAGCATGTATAGGATGGGTTTTTCTAGTGCTTGCATGATAGGTCACGGTGTTTCTTTATACATCATGTGTAGCATTAGTACTTTAAATATCTGCCTCTGGGCATGATTTTTAGCATTAAAATGAGGAAGGGGAAGCTATAGGTTAGAGTTTAAGTCTATGTAAGGTTTCCAGGGAAGTTCCCAGCCCTGTGAAATAGGAGCTTGTGGTTAATAGCTTTTTGGGTCTTTTGCTAGTGATTGGCTGAGAGTTGTATAAGCTCAAGCTTGAGTAAACAGCTTTTGTCCTTTTCCTCTAGACCATCTTAAAATAGAGAGTCAACTAGCTTGCTGTCTCATTCTCCCTTGAGAGACTGTATACTCCTTATTTTTAAGGGGTCCTGGGTAAAGATTTCTTCTTCTGAAGCTACTTCTTATTAAGCATGGGAGTAGTTCCTACATCCATTTGCAGGAGTAGACATCTCTCCCAGCTTGGTGGAGGGGTCAATATTGCTCTGGGCTGGTGGTCTCTGGAACAGGCTCGAAAACTTATACGACCATTAACTTGACATGATATTGGTCTAGTCTCGAAGACACCTATTTTACCAGTATATTAAACAAACACAGCCAAAAATTTAAGACGAGGATAGCCAATGAGAGCCCTATGAAAGAAGAAACCAAGTTATATAGGGTAAGGTTGATTTTATAGCATCCTGTACAGAGTCAGCTGTTAAATCCTTTTTAACAAGAGTGTAGACACGTTTCCTGATTATAGAATGCTTGGATATTAACTTCTATTTGCCCTATGGTATTCATCTAAGTACAGCAGGAAGTGTTGGTGACTGTGCATATGCCTCCTTGTTCTACCAGTACATAGTCTAGAACCAAGGAGTTATCCAACAACACATAAGCAAGAGAATTAAGAGAGGTCTTTAGATCTCCTAGAGCCTGTATAGTCTGGTTCACTATATGACCAATCTGTTGTGTCAGACTGTGTAAGGTGACCTTAGGGTAGGTGAAATTTCTCCAAGGGCCCGCTAGGCAAATAGGACTCTTCCTGCTATGACTATGCTAAGCCCTTGCCTTGCTAGAATAGGGTCCTCATGTTGAGCGGTAGAGTTATGGATGGTTATTCCATTTAACCCTATCATTCTCAAGGCTGACTCACCTATTAATTATACATTGTCTATGCAAGAATAGGCTTGCTCCAGCAGAATAAAAGTATAAGGAGAGTGGGCAGTGGGCCACAGGAGGCAGTTATGAGCATTGCCACAAAGAGAAACAATTCTTGGAGTAGCACAGATGTGAATGACCTCCTGAATGTAATTGAGAATTATGAGGTTCACGTTATGAATTGTGCAGTTGGGGGATAGCAATGGTCCTGATAATTGTTTGCATATTTCTCCATGGTTTTCTGTCCTAGGTGGTCATGGATGAACTTTTAGGTATCCTGGAGTATGGTAGATCTGCACCCATAGCTGAGCTTGTAATTTGCTGTGAACCCTTTGGGCAGTGTGAAGCTGTATTTCCAAAGTGGTGGGATGTTACCCTGCCAGTATTCACACACCCTTAAATAATTAGAGAAGGTTTTGCTAGCAAGCTTGGGCACATATATCTCTAGTAATTCTACAAGGCACAATGAGTTAAGTTATACGTACAGGTTTTTAAGTGAGAGGTGGGGTGCCAAGTAAAGTTGTAACAAGAAGGAAAATTGCAAGGAATCCACCTTGCTCAGGTGAAGTTTAATTCCTCATTTCCTAAAGCAACAGAATAGTTTTTACCTGGGGTAAGATTAAAGAAAGAAACTCAATGAGTAGGAGGCAGTCTGAAAGTTAAAAGATTGGGTTTGGACTGCTGGCCTCTATTTAAACAATGTATGGTCAGGTTAAGGGTAGATGGGATTAAAGGGACCATGAAAAGAACCCCTAAAGAGAGCTGATGGTGCTGGTGGCAGATCCAGCAGTTAGAAATGAATTCACCTTTACTGAGACATTGGAGAAGTTGACCAGGATTTTGAAACTCCAGAGGCCCTGTGCCTAGACTAAAATGAAGAGGGTACAGTAATATATAGGAAGAAGAGTGCACAATAGGTGCGTAATTAATATTCAAGGGAGGATACAAGTTGGCTTAATAACTACGCACCAGCAGGGTGACTTGATTTTAGCCAATAGGGAGCAGGGTAATACAATCAATAGATTAGTAAGAACATACTGATAATTTTTGTTTGTTTTTGAAACAGTGTACCACTCTGTTGCCCAGACTGGAGTGCAGTGGTGTGATCTCGGCTCACTGCAACCTCTGCCTCCCGGGTTCAAGGGATTCTTGTGCCTCAGCCTCCCAAGCAGCTAGGACTACAGGCTGGCACCATCATGCCTGGATTTTTTTTTTTTTTGGTACAGATGGAGTTTCAGCATGTTGGCCAGGCTGGTCTTGAACTCCTGACCTCAAGTGACACATCTACCTTGGCCTCCAAAAGTGCCGGGATCACAAGTGTGAGACACATGCCCAGCCTAGAAAATAGTAATAATTAACAGCAAATGAAGAGTGAGTACACATGTATCCATCAATGATATAAGGGTGTTACTTAGCTTTATTGTTATCTCCTGGAGGCAGTCTCTTGACTACGTGCTTGAGGTCTTCCACAGGAGTAAGCTATTTCCTCTGAGCAGGCCTATTAATTGGGAGATGCAAATATTTTTATTCTAGAGAGGTGGACTCAACTGTGAAGTTCTTCCAACTTTATGGATTTTAAAGTGGCCAAGACAATCTGGTAAGGATTCCATTTTTCAGTTAACTGATCCTCTGGACTTTCTTTTTACCACGTCTTGACTAGGACTTGTGAACCTGGGCTAACAGGGAAATGATCTGAAATTCCCTTACCTGGCTGAGGCAATATTTTATTATCATATTGGATGATTGCCTGCTGAACTTCTCCCAAATTAATGATGTATTTTAGAGCTTGTTTTGAGAATAAGCTGTCCACAGGTTATTTCAATGGGGTGAGCTTTAAGTTTCCCTTGAGGCAGCTCTATGCTTAGTAAAGCAATAGAGAAAAGCTTAATCCATGATTCCTGGGCTTCTTGGCATAATTTAACCAAGATTCTTTTAAGTGTTTGATTCATTGTCAACCTTCCCAGAGGACTGAGGAAGCCAAGCCAAGTGAAATTTGTATATAAACACCAAGAGTGGTAGACAGTACATTGGTGATCTGGGTGATAAAAGATATTCCAGACTGGATGAGGAGTATAAACTTTAAGGGGATGAACTAGTGTGAGTTTGGAGACCTCTCTGACCAAGTGGCTGGTGGCCTGCCACTGCCGTGTGGCAGTGGGGCTACCTCTGGGCTACTGAATTCAATTGCTTTGAAAAGTAAGCCTCTGGCATTTGGATAGGCCCTAACTTCTAAATTAGGATTCCCAGGGCTTGCTCAGACCTCTTTTGTACAATGAAGAAGAAAAGCTTCCACAAATCTATGAGTCCCAAGACAGGGGCCTGCCATAACACAGATTTTAGGTTTTCATATGCTTGCTGTCAGACCTTGTCCCAGCAGAATCTTTCTCTTTCTCCATCCTTGAACGACTTATAAAGGGGGTTGACTATGAAGACAAAGTTTATAATCTAAATATGGCAGAACCTGTCCATTCCCAGAAATCCCCTTAGCTCTCTTCTAGTACCATGTGGTAGTGAAGCAATGGTCTGCTTTAGGTCTGGGACAAGCATCCTGGCTCCCTGGATAAGAATGAATCGTAAGTATTAAACCTGTGTCTGGGAAATCTGGGCCTTTGAGGAGATGATATTATGGCCCCATTCAGCCAAGAAATTTAAAGTTTTAGTAGTATTTTCTAGAGAACTATGGAAGTCCTTATTAGCAATAAGCAAACTGTCCATGTATTGCAGTAAATTTCCACTTGTAAGTTTAAGTTCTCTGAGGTCTTTTGCCAAGTCTAACCCAAAGAGTGGGGGCTATCCAGAAACCCATACAGTAGCACTATCTGGGTATACTGTGAAGATTCCTGGATCTCTGGATCCTTCCATTAAAGGACAAAAATGCAGGTGGAGTTAGGAAGCAGTGGTATACAAAAGAAAGCATCTTTTAGATCCAGCACAGTGTAGAACTGAGTGTACCCAGGGATTTGGGAGAGGATAGTGTATGGATTAGGGACCATAGGATAAATGAGAACAAACTGAGTCATTCACTGCCCTAAGGTCTTGAACTAAGTGCTACTCCTCATGTGTTTTTTTCACAGGCAGGATTGGAGTATTACAAGAAGGCTGGCAAGTCTGAGTCAGCCTGTACAATAGAAATTTTTCCAGGAGGGGCCATATCTCCTGTAGGGCTTCTGGCCTTAAAGGGTATTGGTGCTTGCATGGGTAGGGAAGGCCTGGCTAATGCTTTATGTTAACAGGCTCTCCATTGATGGCTTGTCCCAGAGTACTGTTATTCCATATGAACTTTGCCACTAAAGCCACTGTGTCTTCCAGGATGGGGGTAACTTCTGATCTTGGGTAGCCAAAAGGGCCAGTACATGGATCCCCTTCTCAAAGGGGACTGAGACTTGTAAGAGATTCCCCTGGAGGGAAACTGAGGCTCCACCTTGGATAATAAATCATGACCTATTAAAGGAAGAGAACACTCAGGGACATTCAGGGAGGAATGAGTAATTGCCTTAGATCCAATTTCACAAGTTAAAGGAAAGGTGAACCATCCATTCCAATCACTTCAGCTGGCATTGGAGACGTCCCATAGGTTGGGTCAGGACATAGTAGGTGGCCCTGGTATCCAATAAGAATTCAGAGTTTTCTGCCTGTAACCTCAACGTTGACCCAAGCCTCCTCAGTGGTGATGGCAATGAAACTCTTCAGGATTGCAACCAGGTAAGCAGTTTGGCCCCCTCAGGAGGAGGGGGTAGCCTTCTCATCCAAGAATCTAGTAATAAGAGGAGTGGGTTGAGGAGTTTCATTCTCTCTCAGCTTCCCAGGATGGAATGGGGAGTCCCTTTTCCAGTGCCCCTTCTTCTTACAGTAAGCACATTGGTTGCACCCAGTCCTATTGCAGCTGGTGGAGGTCTGGTTGCCCCCTGTTTGGGTGTATTTCTGTTGCCTAGGGTCACCTCAAGGCAGACTTGTAATTATGGCAGCCAGAATTTGTGCCTTCTTTTTAATTCTTTCATCTTTCATTTGTTGTCCCACTCACGATTGTTAAAAACCTCAAAGGCCTCTGCTACCAATGTCGCCTTTGTGCTCTGGGGGTTAGTTTTAAGTTTCTGAAGCTTTCTCCAAATATCTGGCACAGTTTGGGTTATACTGAGCCAGAAGTGTTTGACCCTCATCAGGCTTTAGGTATATATAAATATGCTTTCTGAAAGATAGAAGAGCCTATTAAAATACTTAGGCAGATTTTCATTCCTTTTCTGAGTAATTTTGTTCACTGTGCCAAAATTTACTCACTTTTTCTGGTATCTTCTCATTCCCTCTGACATGCAATTGAGAAAATGACCTATTCTTGACTGGTTCCTTCTAGCCTCATAAACCCATTGGGGGTTTTGTTCTGGGACCACTTCATCAGATGCCTGGTAAATGACACGGCCAGGATCAGATCTAGTAATCTCATCCGCACATTCTCTAGCCTTTCTCAAGATCTGAGCCTTCTCATTAGGAATACAAAAATGGTTCAGAACTACTGCAACATCGTGGCAAGTCAAGGAAAAGGTTACACCCAACTTAAATAAATTCAACTCTAAACATATCTGGATTTTCCAACAACCAGCTACACTACTCCTTGCATTGACTTATCATTGAAAGGGGGTACCCCCAAGCCATCTCTCCAATTCCATCCATTAGTTCTCAGAGGGCAAAGCAGCCCTGGGCTGGTGGGGAAGTAAAGGAGAGTGACAGCTTAGAACCCAACTGCAACCCTATTGGAGATAGCACCAGGGGTTGTTTGAGAGTGAAAAGGAAACACTTCCCTGACCCAGTTTGACATGGAAGAGGTTCAGGGTTGGAGGAATGAGAGCCCACCATGGCAAAGGAAGTGCTATTCCTGCCTGCCCCTGGAGAGGCATCACGAAGATAGGATCTAGAGGGTCAGTGTCCAAGGCAGACATTGACTCCTCTTTCAATTGTTGTTTAAGAGATGCCACACAGGCTCTGTAAATGTCTCAGAGCTGGGATCCTGGTATAATTTCATAAAGGCCAGCACATATAGCATTTCAATCCATTTATTAGGATTTCTGCAATACAAATCTTATTGTAAAATAGTATAATAACACAAAGATGCATTATTAGGCCAATTTCTCTTGCTTCCCCAGGGGATGCTGAGGCCAAGCAACATAACAGAGAACCATCAGCTTCTTTTTTAGATTATCCAAATTAAATTGATCCCAATTACTGAGGATGCATTATATGGGGGAATCTTTTGGAACATTTGTAGTGTTTTCCATAATGTAGCTCACGTCCTATAATCAAGGGGCCTGGCAAGGGGTGGGGCCCCCAGTTCTTACAATTATTACAGTTGTAATACTCCTCCTGGTCTCATTCAGCCCAGGACCTCAATTTCTTAATGAGGGCCAAGCAAGACAGGGAGGATGAGGGAAGGGGATCTGAGTGAGGGGGCTTGAGAGCCTCTAGCTTTTGAATTTTGGACAACAACCCTCAAAATCTAATAGAATATACATTTTGTACCAGCTCCAAGTAGAACTTACTCTTACTCCACATTCATTGACAGACTCTGTAACAAGGGATGAGGTGATGGACCAGAAAAACAAAAAGAGGAAAGCAGTGATTTGTCCTAGTGAGTAATGCCTTCTCCTGGGAATTGTGAAAAGTCATGTCACATATGCAACAAGGAACCATGAGGAAACACATTTTTGCTTAGACAAATGACAAAAGAAATTGCAAACTATGGACCCCACAAAGAAGACAAAAGTTGACAAAAGTACTAAGAGGTTTCGAAGTTGGAGAAAAAAGTCAACTCCAGGTTGCCAGCTGCTTTTGAGCTAGTACAGGAACAGGGGACAATTCCCCAGTTCAATATGAGATAAATGAGCCAGAGTCACTCCGGCCACCTAAACAGAACAGAAGACAGGTAAACAGGAGTCATTCCTTTTGCCCAAACAGAAACTGAAACCAGGGCTCCATGGGCCAATTAACTAAACACCAGGACTCCTGAGGAGTCAAAACAGATGACAAGGAGAAGATGAAGGGAAAAGATGGAAAGGAGAGACAAGAGGGAAGATAGAGGGAAGAAGAAAAGGAACAGGGACCCACCTAGATTCCAGACCTGACTCATCAAGGCACCAATGCAAAAACAATATTCCGGAATGGCCACTTTTGTTCATGTCCTGTCAGCTGCCTCTATCCTCTGGCCAGTCACACTTACTACTCTAGGTCCTAAAAGAAGTGTCCCATCTGGAGTGCCAGGAAACATTACTAGAGCCCTGGACTCTTACAGTCTCCCCGAACAGAAATCAGGGAAGCTCACCAAACATAGCAGCAAAGGAAAGTTTATTCAGCTTGTCTACAAGGGAGCCAGCACTGATAAAGGAAAAGAAATGTGCTGCTCACCGAGGGTAGTGTGTGGATTAGTTGTACAGGGTCTTTCTATAGGGAAGGGTTGCATCAGGGCATATATAGGAGGGTTTTTTCTAGTTTTTGTGCCATGGCTCAACATGTTTCATACATCATATGTAGCATTAGCTTTTTATGAATAAATATCGAACCCGGGGCATGATTTTTAGCATTGAAATTCAGAAAGGGTACCTATAGTTTAGGGAAATCTGTGTTTACAGGGATCTTGGGAAGTTTCTAACCCCTGAAATAGGAGTTTGCAGTTAATACCCTCTTCAGTCTTTTGTTACTGTTTGGCTGAAAGTTATATAAGCTCAAGCTTCAGTGAAGGGCTTTAATCCTTTTCCTCCAAATCAACTTAAAATAGGGAATCAACCAGCCTGCCTGCCTGACTCAGTGTTATAGTATGCAAAGATCTATCAGATGTGAAGAATAATCTACAACTACCTGATCTTTGACAAACCTGACAAAAACAAGCAATGGGGAAAGGATTCTCTATTTAATAAATGGTGCTGGGAAAACTGGCTAGCCATATGTAGAAAGCTGAAACTGGATCCCTTCCTTACACCTTATACAAAGATTAATTCAAGATGGATTAAAGACTTACATGTTAGACCTAAAACCATAAAAACCCTAGAAGAAAGCCTAGGCAATACCATTCAGGACATAGGCGTGGGCAAGGACTTCATGTCTAAAACACCAAAAGCAATGGCAACAAAAGCCAAAATTGACAAATGGGATCTAATTAAACTAAAGAGCTTCTGCACAGCAAAAGAAACTACCAACAGAGTGAACAGGCAACCTACAGAATGGGAGAAAATTTTTGCAACCTACTCATCTGACAAAGGGCTAATATCCAGAATCTACAATGACTCAAACAAATTTACAAGAAAAAAACAAACAACTCCATCAAAAAGTGGGCAAAGGACGTGAACAGACACTTCTCAAAAGAAGACATTTATGCAGCCAAAAAACACATGCAAAAATACTCATCATCACTGGCCATCAGAGTAATGCAAATCAAAACCACAATGAGATACCATCTCACACCAGTTAGAATGGCAATCATTAAAAAGTCAGGAAACAACAGGTGCTGGAGAGGATGTGGAGAAATAGGAACACTTTTACACTGTTGGTGGGACTGTAAACTAGTTCAACCATTGTGGAAGTCAGTGTGGCGATTCCTCAGGAATCTAGAACTAGAAATACCATTTGACCCAGCCATCACATTACTGGGTATATACCCAAAGGACTATAAATCATGCTGCTCTAAAGACACATGCACACGTATGTTTGTTGTGGCACTATTCACAATAGCAAAGACTTGGAACCAACCCAAATGTCCAACAACGATAGACTGGATTAAGAAAATGTGGCACATATACACCATGGAATACTATGCAGCCATAAAAAATGATGAGTTCATGTCCTTTGTAGGGACATGGATGAAACTGGAAAACATCATTCTCAGCAAACTATCACAAGGACAAAAAACCAAACACTGCATGTTCTCACTCATAGGTGGGAATTGAACAATGAGAACTCATGGACACAGGAAGGGGAACATCACATGCCGGGGATTGTTGTGGGTTGGGGGGAGGGGGGAGGGACAGCATTAGGAGATATACCTAATTCTAAATGACGAGTTAATGGGTGCAGTGCACCAACATGGCACATGGGTACATATGTAACAAACCTGCACATTGTGCACATGTACCCTAAAACCTAAAGTATAATAATAAAAAAAATTTAAAAAAGATTGTATTTTATTAGATATTTAAAACTATTTTTATTTGAGACACTAAAAAAATGTAAAGGGAAGTCACAAATCGAGAGTAATATTTTAAATTATATACTAACAAAGTACTTGTATTCAGAATATATAGTAAATAAAATCTGGACCAATATTTAAGTAAATACTTTCCAAATATACATGTACATAAAGTGGATATAATTATGTGGGAAAAGTTTTACATGGTTAGTAATTAAGGAAATACATATTAAAACCACATTGAGATACCACTGTACACCAACTTTAATGGCTAAAAATAAAGTGAGTGATAACAGTGCTAGCAAGATGTAAAATGACTGGAATGTGAATATATTAGTGTTAGGAATGGAGATTAGTACAGCAACTTTCAAGAAAAGATTGTCAGTATAAGCATGTGCTGCCTCATATAGACCTATAATTTAGAAATTTTCTTGCCTATATTTTAGTACTATTTTCATGACATTCACCAAAATTAGGAAAGTAGTTATTACTTGAATGATTGTGATGAGATCAGCAAATTTAAAAAGGTTACAACTCTTTTTTTTTGAGTTGAGTGTTATGTATATGGGTATAGTGAGTGTGTGTGTGTATGTTTGTTGTCAATGTATATAAGATCTAAATAATTCAAATGGCTTCTAAACTGTCCTCCCCATCATAGGCATTTGCCCAATTACTTGAAATTATACCTTGCCATATGCCTTCCTTGGGTAAAAATGTGCTGTTTGTACCTTGTCTACAGAATTAAAACATTCCATTTATGTGACATATAGCCAGGGTGATTACAGGACACAGTCCCCCTGGGGCAGTCTCAGTTCATGCCATTGCCTTATAATTATTAATAACACTGTCTTTCACTCCCACTGGTTTGGTTAATAATGTGAGTCAACTACACAGGGGTCACAGACCATGCATATTCATCTGTATCGTGACTATTCATTTCACTCTACCTCACTTCAGATACATAGGGACCTTTCCTAAAGAATGCTTTTTCTTCCTCTTATGTCACTGTTCTTTTTGCCTCTGATCATAATTGCATTTCTCCTTTCTCTCAGACTGAGATGGTGATCCTTCACAGATAAGCATAAATATTTTTCGGCAAAGCTTTTATCCCTGCTCATCTGAAGACACTGCCCTTGATGTTAAAACTATTTTTCGTTTGTCCTTTTTCCAGTACTCATTACAGTGGATTGTTCTTCTTCATCATGTACTTTTCTTACCTGTGAGATTGAATGCATGTCAAGGGCAAAGAGCATGACTTACTCGTCTTTGACTTTTTCTTAATGCCTATCACATTGCTGACACATAATAGTGTTCCATAAATATCTAATGAATAATTAAATACAATGACTTATTTGACTGCCTTGGTATTGTTTAACTATGTAACCATTTTGTAAAGCCTATAAGGGAAAACGAATGAGAAAAGAGACATTCAAGGATTTTACTAGACTTTTAAAGGGACTATGATACAATATATTAAATTATCTTGCTCTAAAAGAGTTCAGATAGTTTTCAGAATTCTGAGTTAAATTTAGCATTATGCATTAGAGGAATCAAGTCATGGATGACTTTTGAAAATTTTCTCCTTCGGTCATGAAGGAAAATTTTATTTAAGATAATTTATTTATAACATTTTTAAATTCTATTGATTTTTTTGGTTAAAAAAGTTAATAAAAATGATTTGTTAGACTAAAGCAAATTTTATACATATTACAATAATGTAAAATGTGACATATACTTAACTGCAAATGATGCCACCATCATTGTATCAAAATATTTAAAACTACATGCACAAAATTAAATTAGATGATAACACAGCTTAATTATTAAGGAGTAAAATTGTTTAAAATTATAAAACACCTAGTAGAGCAGAAAGTTATATATTACAGTTTTGAAAAAGAAAGTCAATTTAATCAGGTAATTATTTAATCTTTTTTTTTTTTTTTTTTTTTTTTTGAGACAGGTCTCTCTCGCTTTGTTGCCCATGCTGGAGTGCAGTGGCACGATTTTGGCTCACTGCAAGCTCCACCTCCTGGGCTCACACCATTGTCCTGCCTCAGCCTCCCGAGTAGCTGGGACTACAGGCGCCCGCCACCACGACCGGCTAATTTTTTTGTATTTTTAGTAAAGACAGTGTTTCACCGTGTTAGCCAGGATGGTCTCGATCTCCTGACCTCGTGATACGCCCGCCTTGGCCTCCCAAAGTGCTGGGATTACAGGCGTGAGCCACTGTGCCTGGCTGGTAATTATTTAATCTTTAAGCATATTTTAAAATAAGATTGGTGATATATCATAAAATGTCTGAAATAAATTATGCACTTTCAAGGATAAAACTTTACTGACAATAAAAACATTATCAAAAATCACCCAAGTACATTTTTAATGGGAAACGTAGATTTTGAGTTGTGAAACTACTACATTCTTAAATGTAGTCTTATCTTGGAACATAAAACATAGAAGAAAACACTAAAATTTATTTAATAACTTTCTCACACTTATAAATTTGAATAAATTGTTCAGAAACAAAGTTCCTTAATGTAAGCATCATAAGCAGAGGAGGGGTTTATGGTTTTTGTATTTTTGTATTTTGTAAACTAATGTTTTCCCTAGTCTATTTTCTAATTCTGTGAATAAAATAATACCTGAAAATGACATTTACTTTGCTGACCCATTAACTGTAATTTTCTCAGTGTGTAGCTCACACCAATCCATATGTTTATATCAAAACTTTTTAATATTTCTCTTCCACACTATGTTTTTAAGTGTCATGTCTTGGGAACCTAGGCATTTGTTATCTCTAACAATCAAGAAATAAAAATTTCAACTTTGCACTTTTTGCTACTCACCAATATTTGTTTATTATAATAGAAAAAAGTGCATTGGACATGGTTATTAAAACATCATTACATAAGAATAATTGAAAAATACATACAATTTCCCTGTACATAGATACATTTATTCATTTAATCTCAAGGTTATTTCAATAGTGAAATAAGCCAGACACAGAAAGAGAAATACTGTATAATCTCGCTTATATGTGAAATCTGAAATAGATGCATAGAGACAGGGAGCACAATGCTGTTTGACAGGCTGGAAGGAGGAGAAAAGGGGGAGATGATAGTCAAAAGTTACATAGTTTTAGTTATGGAAGGTAAGTTCTGGATACCTACTATTGCATAATGCCCAGAGCTAACAATATTGTATTGTATAGTAAGTCCTCACTTAATGCTGTCAGTGGATTGTTAAAAACTGCAACTTTAAGCAAAATGACAGAAGAAAACCAATTTTACCATAGGCTAATTGACATAAACAAGAGTTAAAGGGGCCGGGCGCGGTGGCTCACGCTTGTAATCCCAGCACTTTGGGAGGCCGAGGCGGGCGGATCACGAGGTCAGGAGATCGAGACCACGGTGAAACCCCGTCTCTACCAAAAATACAAAAAATTAGCCGGGCGTGGTGGCGGGCGCCTGTAGTCCCAGCTACTCGGAGAGGCTGAGGCAGGAGAATGGCGTGAACCCGGGAGGCGGAGCTTGCAGTGAGCCGAGATCGCGCCACTGCACTCCAGCCTGGGTGACAGAGCAAGACTCCGTCTCAAAAAAAAAAAAAAAAAAAAAAAAAAAAAAAAAAAAGAGTTAAGTGGCTAGCACATATTTGTGGTCACAAAAACATCACCAATCTTCTAAATAAAGACTCAAAACACTTTAATATTAAACACTGAAATAAATGTGAGCTATACATTTAAGGAAGAGTAATAAAAACAAGGAAGATAATTATGTACAAAATTTTTGGTGAATCAGTGAGCAATGGCAGTTGCAGTGGTGGTGGATTAAATAAAGGGATAAATGTTGGCAAAACAAAAATTGTAAGGAGTGCCTCTTATTACCACAAAGTTAAACAATCAGAAATAGAGCAGACTCACCGAGCACTTTATACTGTGTTGTTTATTGTCATGCATTTGTACGCATTCATTTATTGATTTTCCAACCTGCTTATTCCAGTTAAGGGTACTGGGTGGCCATAGCCCATTCCAGTAGCTCTGGGTTCCTCGTGGAACCAGCCCTGGACAGGATGCCACCTCATTCCAGGGTGCACCCACACACACACCCACACTCACTCATGCAGGTACAATGTAGACATGATAATTCACCTCATGTGTACATCTTTGGGATGTGGGAGGAAACCGGAGCATCTGGAGAAAACCCACGCAGAAAGGGGGAGAAAGTGCAAACTCTACATCAGACTCCAAGTTCAGCTTTTGGACTCTTGGACTTGTACCAGTGGTTTGCCAGGGACTCGGGCCTTTGGCTACAGACTGAAAGCTGCACTATATAAGAGGCCAATAGGAATCAACTCGGAGAGGAAAAACTTTCTCTCAGAGATGTGATTCCGTGAATGTGGGAGTAACACTATGTGGCACATATATACCATGGAATACTCTGTGAGATTGCTGGGGAGATGGGTAGGAGAGAATGGATAAATGGGAGTAAAGAAAAATAATTGAATTTCTGCAAACCAAATATTAAGATTTACTTTTCTGTCTGCTTAAGTCAGAATTAGAGGAAAATAACTGTGTCGTTGTGTACATTTCTAGGTTGCTGACTATGTTACCATCAGGGTGAGAGATACTGGAGGGAAAACATGGTAAACTCACTGGCAGTTTGGTAGTACATTGGATTTTCATGTTAATTGCTGAACCACCCACTGCTGTTTACTTTTCTTAGTCCTCCTATTGTTGCTGCATATATTCTGTCCAGGTTCTATAGTTGTATTCAGTGGGAGGGTCAGTTGACATATACAAAATCCATATTGCCCCCAAGCAGAATTCCAGGCTACTGTTTATCAGGCTGGAATATTATTTGTAATATACTCACTTAAAACCTCCAAAGCTATCAATCCTTTTGGATCCTAGGATCCTTTTGGATCACTATAAACACTTTTCAAATTGTGGTGCAGGAAACTAATCTCTGCTTTTCTTTTTTTTTTTTTTATTATACTTTAGGGTTTTAGGGTACATGTGCACAATGTGCAGGTTTGTTACATATGTATCCATGTGCCATGTTGATTTCCTGCACCCATTAACTCGTCATTTAGCATTAGGTGTATCTCCTAATGCTGTCCCTCCCCCCTCCCCCCACCCCACAACAGTCCCCGGAGCGTGATGTTCCCCTTCCTGTGTCCATGAGTTCTCATTGTTCAATTCCCACCTATGAGTGAGAACATGCGGTGTTTGGTTTTTTGTCCTTGCAATAGTTTACTGAGAATGATGTTTTCCAGTTTCATCCATGTCCCTACAAAGGACACGAACTCATCATTTTTTATGGCTGCATAGTATTCCATGGTGTATATGTGCCACATTTTCTTAATCCAGTCTATCGTTGTTGGACATTTGGGTTGGTTCCAACTCTTTGCTATTGTGAATAGTGCCGCAATAAACATACGTGTGCATGTGTCTTTATAGCAGCATGATTTCTAGTCCTTTGGGTATATACCCAGTAATGGGATGGCTAGGTCAAATGGTATTTCTAGTTCTAGATCCCTGAGGAATCGCCACACTGACTTCCACAATGGTTGAACTAGTTTACAGTCCCACCAACAGTGTAAAAGTGTTCCTATTTCTCCACATCCTCTCCAGCACCTGTTGTTTCCTGATTTTTTAATGATGGCCATTCTAACTGGTGTGAGATGGTATCTCACTGTGGTTTTGATTTGCATTTCTCTGATGGCCAGTGATGAGGAGCATTTCTTCATGTGTTTTTTGGCTGCATAAATGTCTTCTTTTGAGAAGTGTCTGTTCATGTCCTCTGCCCACTTTTTGATGGGGTTGTTTGTTTTTTTCTTGTAAATTTGTTTGAGTTCATTGTAGATTCTGGATATTAGCCCTTTGTCAGATGAGTAGGTTGCAAAAATTTTCTCCCATTCTGTAGGTTGCCTGTTCACTCTGATGATAGTTTCTTTTGCTGTGCAGAAGCTCTTTAGTTTAATGAGATCCCATTTGTCGATTTTGGCTTTTGTTGCCATTGCTTTTGGTGTTTTAGACATGAAGTCCTTGCCCACGCCTATGTCCTGAATGGTATTGCCTAGGTTTTCTTGTAGGATTTTAATGGTTTTAGGTCTAACATATAAGTCTTTAATCCATCTTGAATTAATTTTTGTATAAGGTGTAAGGAAGGGATCCAGTTTCAGCTTTCTACATATGGCTAGCCAGTTTTCCCAGCACCATTTATTAAATAGGGAATCCTTTCCCCATTTCTTGTTTTTGTCAGGTTTGTCAAAGATCAGATAGTTGTAGATATGCGGCATCACTTCTGAGGGCTCTGTTCTGTTCCATTGATCTATGTCTCTGTTGTGGTACCAGTACCATGCTGTTTTGGTTACTGTAGCCTTGTAGTATAGTTTAAAGTCAGGTAGCGTGATGCCTCCAGCTTTGTTCTTTTGGCTTAGGATTGACTTGGCGATGCGGGCTCTTTTTTGGTTCCATATGAACTTTAAAGTAGTTTTTTCCAATTCTGTGAAGAAAGTCATTGGTAGCTTGATGGGGATGGCATTGAATCTATAAATTACCTTGGGCAGTATGGCCATTTTCATGATATTGATTCTTCCAACCCATGAGCATGGAATGTTCTTCCATTTGTTTGTATCCTCTTTTATTTCATTGAGCAGTGGTTTGTAGTTCTCCTTGAAGAGGTCCTTCACATCCCTTGTAAGTTGGATTCCTAGGTATTTTATTCTCTTTGAAGCAATTGTGAATGGGAGTTCACTCATGATTTGGCTCTCTGTTTGTCTGTTATTGGTGTACAAGAATGCTTGTGATTTTTGTACATTAATTTTGTATCCTGAGACTTTGCTGAAGTTGCTAATCAGCTTAAGGAGATTTTGGGCTGAGACAATGGGGTTTTCTAGATATACAATCATGTCATCTGCAAACAGGGACAATTTGACTTCCTCTTTTCCTAATTGAATACCCTTTATTTCCTTCTCCTGCCTGATTGCTCTGGCCAGAACTTCCAGCACTATGTTGAATAGGAGCGGTGAGAGAGGGCATCCCTGTCTTGTGCCAGTTTTCAGAGGGAATGCTTCCAGTTTTTGCCCATTTAGTATGATATTGGCTGTGGGTTTGTTGTAGAAAGCTCTTATTATTTTGAGATACGTCCCATCAATACCTAATTTATTGAGAGTTTTTAGCATGAAGCGTTGTTGAATTTTGTCAAAGGCCTTTTCTGCATCTATTGAGATAATCATGTGGTTTTAGAACAAGGCTTTAGTGTTTTTTTTTTTTTTTCCAAAAGCCATATATCTTAGCTCTCATTTTAGAGTTTGTCCTGAACCAATATAATAGAAACAGCTGGAGATGCCATACCCTACCTCAAACCCCATATTCACTGCTAACTGAGATATTCAATATAAATAATTAAGTCTATCATGTGGAAAATAAAAATTAGCATGTCCTTTTGAAGAGCTTAAAAGATCCAAATCTCCACAAGTTTCTGGGTTTTCTCATATCACAGTAGTATCTTCCATAGTTTTATCCATAGTCATCAGTCAAGGTAACTTTACGTTAAAAAATAGATTTTGTTAAGTCAGCAAGACATATGATTAACTAACAGTTATCCATCTTGAATTACCCTTGACTTAGGGCAATAAATTCTGTGTTCATCATTTCTGGCTTTTAAACATTCTATCATGAACAACGACAAAAAGTATCTAACCTATTCTGACATTCTGATGATATTTCTATTAATTCATTTAAATTTTAGCATCAGCCAAAAATAGTCTGAGGCCTAACATACCACAGGTGAAAGTACAGCTTTTTAATTGTGGGTCAAAAAGAATTTGCTATATTCAGCTAGGTATTACAGGATGAATATTACCACCAAACAAACTTATAATCAACCAGTACCTCAATCATTAGACACATGACTCGAACCAATCAACTTTCAACTATCAATTTAAGTAACAGGGAGGATTTTTTTACTTATATCATTTATTAAAGTGGCCAGTGGTGGTGGGTTCTGTGATGAACAAGCCTCACTAATAACAAATGCATTGAGGAATAATCCCTCTTACCAAAGGAAGGATTTATAGGCATATAAAACAACATTTACTACTCAATATTTCTCTATTTAATCTGCTATTTTGTGCTGAAGGAATGTTTAAAGATTTCTCATGAATTTTCTGGTTTTGTTGGTGATTTTTAATTGTTCCCTATAAAAAACTAAGACTATAAAGAATAATAATATCTATGCCCCAACCTATTATATTTTCACTGAGACTACTCAATGTATTGTAAATATTCTTTGTTTTCAGATTGAATAATTGCTGTGTCTAAGAGCTACACCTGATATTCTTTCTATGGCTACACTTCCTGAAGTGCAGATTCCTTAAAGTGGAATATCTCTGTATCACCTACATTTTGTCCATTTACTGTGATATAATATTAAAATATTTTGATTATTCACAAATACTCAGGAACATAAAGTTAATTATAGTACCTTAAAAACCAGAGTAGGTGGTCAAAAGTGATACATACACACTTTGCCACTTGATATATACAACTTGGGTAACATAGATATTCTAATATATCTGGGAACACTAAATAAACTTATCCCTTCCCACTGGAGTATCAAAGGAGCTCATACTTGCAGAAAGGAAAATTCTGAAACCTCCTTTTCTCTCACCATGTGGTGAAAGATTAAGGCATTTACATTAAAACAGTCTATTTATATATTTTTTTATTTTTTATTTTTATTTTTTATTATACTTTAGGGTTTTAGGGTACATGTGCACAATGTGCAGGTTTGTTACATATGTATCCATGTGCCATGTTGATTTCCTGTACCCATTAACTCGTCATTTAGCATTAGGTGTATCTCCTAATGCTGTCCCTCCCCCCTCCCCCCACCCCACAACAGTCCCCGGAGTGTGATGTTCCCCTTCCTGTGTCCATGAGTTCTCATTGTTCAATTCCCCCCTATGAGTGAGAACATGCGGTGTTTGGTTTTTCGTCCTTGCGATAGTTTACTGAGAATGATGTTTTCCAGTTTCATCCATGTCCCTACAAAGGACACGAACTCATCATTTTTTATGGCTGCATAGTATTCCATGGTGTATATGTGCCACATTTTCTTAATCCAGTCTATCGTTGTTGGACATTTGGGTTGGTTCCAACTCTTTGCTATTGTGAATAGTGCCGCAATAAACATACGTGTGCATGTGTCTTTATAGCAGCATGATTTATAGTCCTTTGGGTATATACCCAGTAATGGGATGGCTGGGTGAAATGGTATTTCTAGTTCTAGATCCCTGAGGAATCGCCACACTGACTTCCACAATGGTTGAACTAGTTTACAGTCCCACCAACAGTGTAAAAGTGTTCCTATTTCTCCACATCCTCTCCAGCACCTGTTGTTTCCTGATTTTTTAATGATGGCCATTCTAACTGGTGTGAGATGGTATCTCACTGTGGTTTTGATTTGCATTTCTCTGATGGCCAGTGATGGTGAGCATTTCTTCATGTGTTTTTTGGCTGCATAAATGTCTTCTTTTGAGAAGTGTCTGTTCATGTCCTCTGCCCACTTTTTGATGGGGTTGTTTGTTTTTTTCTTGTAAATTTGTTTGAGTTCATTGTAGATTCTGGATATTAGCCCTTTGTCAGATGAGTAGGTTGCAAAAATTTTCTCCCATTCTGTAGGTTGCCTGTTCACTCTGATGATAGTTTCTTTTGCTGTGCAGAAGCTCTTTAGTTTAATGAGATCCCATTTGTCGATTTTGGCTTTTGTTGCCATTGCTTTTGGTGTTTTAGACATGAAGTCCTTGCCCACGCCTATGTCCTGAATGGTATTGCCTAGGTTTTCTTGTAGGATTTTAATGGTTTTAGGTCTAACATATAAGTCTTTAATCCATCTTGAATTAATTTTTGTATAAGGTGTAAGGAAGGGATCCAGTTTCAGCTTTCTACATATGGCTAGCCAGTTTTCCCAGCACCATTTATTAAATAGGGAATCCTTTCCCCATTTCTTGTTTTTGTCAGGTTTGTCAAAGATCAGATAGTTGTAGCTATGCGGCATCATTTCTGAGGGCTCTGTTCTGTTCCATTGATCTATGTCTCTGTTGTGGTACCAGTACCATGCTGTAAAACAGTCTATTTATATTTTTGATGGTTTTCTATTAAAACCTTTCCAAAACAGCTCTTATCTACTTTGTGTTGAGAGAAATTTTAATGTGATATATCCTTGTATTATCATCCAACTGTCCCACTGTGACTGGTTCTTAAACTACAGAGCTGCACATCCCAAATGAAAGCAGAGATTAAGCTCTGCTATAATCTTCTTTCTTGATTGGTACCCTGACCCCTAGTGTCTTTTGTTTTTAGATTGAAAAATGAAAATAAACGTTGTGTATATTTATGGTATAGATAACATGTTTTGATATATGTATACATTGTGTAATGGCTGAATGAAACTCATTAACATATTTATTATCTCACAGTTATTTTCTACAGTAAAAGTACTTAAAATCTATTCTCTTAGCAATTTTCAAATATATAATATATTATTATTAACTGTAGTCACCATGATGTGCAATTGATATCTTGAACCTTTCTTGACTAACTGATATTTTGTGTCATTTGACCAATGTCTACCCAGTCCCTCTGCCCCCAGCATTAGGTTAACCACCATATTACTCTCTGTTCCTTTGATATTCAACTTTTTTACATTCCACATATAGGTGAGATCATACAGGATTTTTCTTTCTATGCCTGGCTTATTTCATTTAACATAAATATTTTCTAGGTTCATCCCTGTTGTTGCAAAAGACAGAATTTTCTTCTTCGTAAGGGTCAACAGTATTCCATTGTATATATAAACTAAATTTTATTCATTTATTCTTCTTTTCTTGGGCACTTTGTTTCCCTATCATGGCTGTTGTGAATAATGCTGCAGTGAACAGCAGACTGCAGAATAATGCTGCAGTGAAAAGGCGAGTGTAGATATTTCTTTGACATACTGATTTTATTTTCTTTGGATGTATTCCCAGTAGTGAGACTCCTGGATTATTGTGTGAACTCTTGTGTTTCTCGGAGATGCTATTATAGAACAATCAACTTATTTTTGCTGATACTCCTTTTGACCCTTCTCAGCACAAGTACTTGTCTTTTAATGAAAGGTGTATTATTAGTTCATGGAGGTTTATGGCCAGCCATATCTTATTCAAATAATCAAGGGGTGGGTCTCCCATACTCCTGATATTGTCCTACTAGAATTTGATAAAATTAAGGAAACATCTATGTCAGGGGAATTAGGCACATGTTTTAATTAGGATGTGTGGCCATCCTGTTAAATTTTTCTTAACCATAAAAATGCCATTTTTATTTCATCATCTATATGTTTCCCTGAACAGAAATGTATCATATTCTAGATGTCCTAAACTGTTTATGAAAAGAAACCTGCAACTAATTGTTTCTGTTTGTTAATGTATGAGAAGAAAATGCCTAGATACAGTTTTCATCAAATCTGGATGGTATGATTGAGATGATCTAACTTTAAACACAGAACATAGACTTTATACAAAATATACTTTGACAAGCTCAGAAGGGGGTCACTTTGGAGATAGGCAGTCACCAATAAAATAAATGAAATCCAGGTGCAATAAGAGATTCATCTGAATGCAAGGTAGGAAAGCCAAGACTTACATAAAGAATTCATTAAAACAAAATAAATAATAATTTTAAATATCAAAACATTGAACATGCTGACACTTAGAATAGTATATATTAACTTGTGAACAAGTTGATTCATAACAAGCAACTCTATGCCACATGTTTTAGAGTGAGTATACTCGAGCATTAATATATATTGTATATCTGTATGTAATGTATATAATAATGTATATTGTATGTCTATATTGTATATCTATAATGCATATTGTATAACCATATTTTATGTAGATGTACAATATATCATATTTCCTTATTGTTTGAGGATATTAGAGAAAGAAAATGCAGTGCTAAAATAAGGAGCGCAAATGATAAATATCCTGTGTAATGAAGTGCCAAAATGTTGTTAATGCTTCATTATACTTTCCTGATATTAATGCAAGTTACGTAAATTTTCAGTTCTAAAGATATATCCGTAATTGGTTTGCTTTAAAGATGATATTTGCATAAGCACAATACAAATACAACTATTTTTGTTTTAGCAGAAATTTTACACTCATTTTATGCCCCTATTACTAACATTTCACAGGATTTATCACAAATATATATATAGCTCCAACTTCTCAGAAAGGCTATGCTTACTTCCTTGGTTTAATGACTATTTCTCTTTCAGATGGACTTATTAACAGAAATAAGTATACTCTTAACAGATGGTTGTCAGAAATCTGCTTACTTCAATAAAATAATTGAGAGTTAACAAACATTTGCAGTTTGATGTGGCATAAAGCATCACTGTATTAAGTTGCCATAAGGAATCAAGCACATAGAACACTTTAAAAAGATAACTCATGTTTATGTAGTTTTGATTTCAGCAATATTAAACACATAAAGTGCATGTGCAAATGATATACCCCAAACTATAAATAACAGTCACTAAACAACGGCTATAATCTTTGAAGCTTACATAAACTCTGCTGAAACGACTGTAAAAATAGGATCAGGTGAACCAAAAGAGGGAAAGATTAACTGTAGTTTTTACTCAGAAAAATAATAAGCCAAATGTCTGAATATTTATGATTGATTTTCCTGAAAACTTTTTCTCCAAACCTTCTGTATCATAAAATAAATAACTTTAAAAATATCCAACTATTTCAACTGCAATAAAAAGTGTCAGATGAAATGCAATATTAATCTTTCTATACTATATTAAAATTCTGTGTCACTAGTAGTATGTCATTGCAGCATATGAAGGAAAGGCATTATGATTAAGATAAAGCAGAGCTAGACAAACTAAACATTTAGTGGGGACAATGTTTTAACTTAGATATTTTTATTTTAACTGCCGTAGGAAATTAAGACATAAACTAAGAAATATCCCATGAAGGAATGAGTATACTGTTTCTACTTGCAGAAAATATATGATCTTTCTTTCTGAACTAAGAGATAAACTATCCATTCTCCATGATTCCATGATTTGTTCTCAATTTATTCACCTGAACACCAATTTAGTCTATTATGTATTATATATGTTAACATATACACACCTCCATATCAACTTACTGTATCTAGTTTAATAATTTAAAGTTATCCTATTAGTCTGCAAGCTACATTAGATTATAGTATTCACACTTACTAATGCCTCAACAAAAAAGTTGGGGCACAAGAATAAATCAGTGGAATATATGGGGAAATATTTTACAATATTTTGAAATATAATTTATAAAATTTATTTTTCTATAAAAGAAATTACAAAAATAAATTATTCTGCTGAAATTACACATTAGAATTATTTGCTTTATATTTTATAAGGCTAAATATAGCCCAAATCTATAAATACAGTATTTGCTAATTAATCTGACCCTATTAAAAATGGAGTTAGTAGCCTCTCATCCTTTAATTACGCCAAAAAATAGAAACAATTTGAAAAGCTGAAATTTCTGATGGTGACTGATATCAATATGTTTTAAAATATCAATCAGAGGATCAGGTCTAGTGTTTTAACTGATTTTGTTTAAGAATGGTTGAACATGATCTTCTTTCAAAGTATTGGCTGATAAATATACATTTAGGTTTTTAATATTTGCTTATCTTTCTCCTGGCATTGATCATGTATCTTGCATGGAAGGAATTAAAATGCTAAAGGAGCTGGAGAGCCATGCACTAGTGATTTTATCTGAGTGAATGAGTACAGTAGTACCCTACCTCTGCTGTCAGACACAATTACAATCCTTTATGCCAGTGAAAGTGGTAGTCCGTGGGATGGCATCCACATATTGTGGGATGGAGACCCAAAATTTCTTCCTGTCTTTGGGTTAAGGAAATAATGTCATAGAGCAGGGACTCCCTCCCTTTACACAGAAAGAGTTATTTAATATTATCTCTTATTTTGTTTTTTTCTTACTTCATTCTTCTGAGAATCAGTATAACAAACTCATATTTAGATCTATTTCAGAGAAGATAGTCCAATTATTCCTCAAAAACACTTTATGTTAATGTCTTATACATAATATTAAAAATATTTCCAGTTAATGGTTTATGTTGAATGATTTCTATCTTGGCAAGCTAGGCAGCACAAACACATCACACACATACACACATGCATACACACATACAAATACACAAGAAATAAAACCTCAAAAAGAAGATACATTTTGATGAAGGAAAATAAGTCAGGAAGACCTATGTTTTATCACATGCCAAAGACAGATGTTATAACAGAACGTGGATTTCGCCAGCAAGAGATAGAGTTTACAGAACTAAAATGAAGGTTGACCAAGGTCAAATATGGCAAAGATATGCTGATCATCAACGCCTTCCAAAAATGTCTGAGGGTTAGTAGGGGCTCAAGGAATGAACAAATGTAAGTGGAGGCAATTCCCTATTGGAAAAAGACAATATACCAAACTAAATGTATTAATTTTGTTCTCTCCTTGGTTTTCTTGGCCTGACCTTCTCTAGGGCCATGTTTGTGCAATTTCTTACAAGTTGTGCCTACTAGCTATAATTGAGTTTAATGTATATCACTTTAGCAATTGCAATTAATTTTTTATTTTTAATCGTTTTTTTAATTAGTATTTTGTTAAATGTATGTCATTTGTATTTATGAAATATATGTCTTTTTAACTTGGAAAATAAATCACACGTGTTTCAAATGATGAACAATCTAGTCTGCTTTTAGTGAATAGGCAGAGAAATAGTTCTGTAATCCAATATTTAGGATAGGAGAGAAGTTTAAAATATTTATCATAAATGATGATAATAATTTTCTATTAGGAATATGTTTCCTCCCCCATACTATGACTAACATTTTAGTAGTAATAGTATAAATTTAGTGGAGAGATATTCACAATATAACTAAAACCTGCAATTAATCTACCAAAGTTTAAATAAACAAATCCTGCAATACTTTTAAAATTTCTTCTCTATTTGTGGGTTGTAAAAGTAAAAAACACAAAATTAAATACTGAAAACGTACTACTTCTATCATTAAAAACTTTAAAGTTTGACTTCTATAGACATACTTGGAAATGTTCCTGATTAAAACAAAATAATTCTCAAAACATAATATATTTTTTGAATAATGTGGGCAGTTGCTATATTAAAAATAGACAAAAACATTAAAATTCTCCCTGAATATGAATAGTTGAAAAAACTATATAACTTTAAATATTTGAAATATCTAATACAAATTACTTATAACTATAAAATATCTTTGCTATTATATTTTTAAATTATTCAATATATATGACATGGATGGCACTTCCAGTCATTCATTTATATTAGTGTAGTTTACTTCAATTTTTTTCTTTCTGTTATGCATTGTTTTTGTTTGATCAATTATTTTTAATATTTTTTACATTCTATTTTCATTTTTTCTATTTTACTAATTGTATTGTTTGCACTATCCATTTTAATATGTATCATTAACTTATCACAATCTACCTAATAACTGATTTTAAGTTCCTTTCTAATGATTCCAGTATCTGGGTCATCTTGGAGTCTATTTTGATGGTGCTTTATTTTTAATATTTTATTGTTAGTAGTAATGGTGACAGTAGTTACATTTTCCTACTCCTATATACTTTTTGTTTTGTTAATTTAATATTTGACATTGTGGATGCTATCATCTAAAGAGCCTGAATTATTTTTTTTTTAGGTATTGTGTATTGTTAAGTTATTTTTTTTTAGCTATTGTGTATTGTTATGGTATTGTTATGACAGGCGGTCATATTACTGATGAATCTGCTTCATCTATTTAGGTAAGTTTTTATTTTTGTTAAGACTGATCACTTTCAGTTTTGTCTTATAAATAGGTTGTGACATATAAGTTAGATTATGGCCTTTACTTAATTTGCCTTTTGCTTGTCACGCCTGAATGCCTGAGATGTTAAGCAAGGTCTCTTCACTTTGACTAGCATGGAACTCCAATGTCCTCGTCACTGCATGAATCCTGGTAGTTCTGTTATCTGTCAGCTGCACAGTATCTTCTTTCTGCTAATCTGAATCTTTCCTGGTACATACAAAACCTGCCTCTTAATCCCCAAACCACAGGCTTCTACCATTCCTCTTGGAGAATTCACCCCTCTAGTTGTCTGTCCCCAAGTTCCAGGAACTTCAGTGATCCTGAACTCTAGTCTCTGCCTGTTCAGTTAAGTTCAGCTCTACTTGGACTCAACCTCCCTACCCAGCCTGATGGGCAGAAAGCCAGGGCAAACATGCATTGGCCTTGTGTGTCTCTCCGCTATCAAACATCATATTTTGTATTAGCTACTGTCAATCTTTTTAAACAATCGTCTCATATATTTCATGAAGTTTTTTTTGTTTGTTTTTTTGAGATGAGGAGTCTCGCTCTGTCCCCCAGGCTGGAGAGCAGTGGTGCCATCTTGGCTCACTGCAACCTCTGCCTCCCCGGTTCAAGCTATTCTCCTGCCTCAGCCTCCTGATTAGCTGGGATTACAGGTGCCCGCCACCATGCCTGGCTAATTTTTTGTATTTTTAGTAAAGACAGGGTTTCACCATGTTAGCCAGGATGGTCTCGATCTCCTGACCTTGTGATCCACCCACCTCAGCCTCCCAAAGTGCTGGGATTACAGGAGTGAGCCACCATGCCTGGCCTATGAAGTTTTAAAGTTCGTTACACCAGGAGACTGTGTCTTATACCAGTCATTCCATTATGGCTACAAAGTGTAACACTGATGATCCAATAATTTTTATTAATTAAATATACATGTTACCTTCTTAAAAAAATTAACCTTGACTTTATTCTGACTTTCAAGTTTCAAGTTGAAGTCCATACATTCTTCAAGCTAATCTCTTAAAAATCTCAGTATTCATTTGGGAGTAGATGATTATAATAGAGATTATTTATACTATTTTGAGTGACAAACCACTAATATGTGATATATCTGCCATACCATTCTCAAAGTGCTTTCCTCAATTTTATATGAGAGAATGTTTCAAAGACTGTACTGTTAGGAGAAATTATTTATAAATTTAGTAAAGCTTCTTAAAAGCATGTTGATTTGTGACGTTTATTATTGTCAGAAAAAAAGGAGCTGCAAATAGCAAGGAAGGAACAATAGAATGAACCCACTGGCACTGAGTTAGAAGCAGATATGAATATGAACAAGTATATGTGGTTACATAGATATATAACTATGTAAGGATATAAGGATATGTGTTTATGCAAGGGCTAGAATGTATACATATAACCTCTTCCTTTGTTTGCTGCAAGGGTTTAGAAGCAGTAATACTCAAATAGCAAGAAACACAAATAGTGCCTAGATCTTTGTTTCTAAGTACAAAGTTCCAAAACAAGACAAAAGTCAATAATGAAATGATTGATTGTAAGGTTGAATCATATAAAATACAGTTTTAACAAACATAATGACGTTTTAGTCAACTCAACAATGGACTGCATATATGAAGGTGATTCAATAAGATTAAAATAAAGCTGAAAATTCCTATGACCCAATTATGTTATAGCTGTCATGTCACAGCAACACAGCAACATGTTACTGACATGTTTATGGTGATGCTGATATAAAGAAGCCTATTGTGCTAAAAGTCATATAAAAGTATAGCACATACAATTTTGTACTTGACTGATAATAAATGACTGTTGCTGCTTTCTGTACTTACTATATGTTGTACCAGTATTTTAGAATGTACTCCTTGTACCTATTGAAAAAAGTAACTATGAAACAGCCTCAGGGAGGTCTTGTAAGAGGTAGTCTAGAAGAAGGCATTGTTATCATTGGAGATGACAGCTCTATCTGTGCCTGTTATTGCCCATGAAGACCTTCCAGTGGGCAAGATGTGCAGGTGGTAGGCAGTGATATTGATGATCCTGACCCTGGGTAGGCCAAGGCTAATGTGTGTGTTTGAGTCTTAGTTCTTAACAAAAATTTTCAAAAGTAAAAAAAATTAAAAATTAAAATTGTATAAATATAAAAAATCTTATACAGAAAACATTTTGTTCAGATGTACAATGAGTTCATGTTTTAAATTAAGGACTATTACAAAAGTTTGAAAAAGTTTAGAAAAAGTTTATAAAGTAAAAAAATTACCATAAATTAAAGATAATTTATTTTTTTAAAAGTTTTTATAAATGTATTGTATCCTAAATGTTCAGTGTTTATGAAGTCTATGGTAGTGTACGGTAATGTTCTACACCTTCACATTCACTCACAACTCACTCACTGACCCAGTGCAACATCCAGTCTGGCAAGCTCCATTCACAGTAAGTGCCCTGCAGAGGTGTACCATTTTTAATCTTTTATACCATATTTCTTCCATTTTCCCCCAACTGAAAGGTGCACTGACTGGTCAAGGACCAGTCGGATCATCACAGAAGCAGGGGTTGTCAAACAAAAGGCTCTGACAGTTTTATAGACTATGAAGGATCCCCAAACAAAAGGCTCTGTCAGTTTTATAGACGTTGGAGTCTGAGGGAGGGAAAGGAGGAAAGGGTTAGAAGTGGAAAGTACTGGGTAATTCAGTCAGAGTGGGCAGAAGTGTTCTGAACATTTCCCCACTGTACTGGTAACAAGGTCTTGGCAGAGACACCTAAAGAAGACTTCTGTCGACGGTCTCAGACAAAAAGATGTAGAGATAGTCTTAGACAAAGAGATGTAGAGATGAAGGTGCTGGGGCTAGGAATGAAAATGTGCTAAGCATTTGACCATATGGAAGGGACAGTTCTCGAATGAAACTCCCTTCAGAGACTACAATGCACTGGCTGTGTCCCAGATCCGTGTGGTGAGGGTAGCTTTCCCCAGTGAGGCCTGCCTGATAAAGCCTTTGCAAGTGCAAATGATCAGGCCTGAAAAATCGCACTCAGCTTTTTAACCGGGAGCTGCTGTCTTCAATGTTAAAAGGGAACATGAACCAACCAGAAAGAGTCCTTCATGCATACCCATGGTCCAAAACAACAACAACAACAACAACAACAAAACAAATGCCAAAACCAAAGAAAAAAACAACAGGATTGGAGGATAACTCAAAGAAACACCAAGTCGCCATTAGAACATGTCAACAATAATTATTGCATGTTGCAATTAATGGATGCTTGGATACAGCAACAGAGTAGTGGAACTAATAGCTAAACATTCTCCAAGGATAAGAGCTTCCTAAACTACCTGCCCCATCAAAAGCAGGAGAGAAGGAGAGAGACCTTCTACTGCCGGGAAGTCTTTGCCCCAACTGGATCCTCCAACACTCTAAGAATCTGCCATCCTCAACACAGTTTCCATCCCAGAACCCCCAAGAGGTTGAGAGGATTAAAAAGCCCTACTTTGTCATGTGTTATCAATAAAGTATACTGTAAGCAGGCTAAAATACCAATACTACTACTACTACTACTGATGGGTGTAACTTAAAGGAGAAGATATTTGCATACTCCCCATAGTTTCTCACATAGACTATTTCTTATCTGCTGTATTTAACATATATTCAGGTATGTTTTAAACACATATTTCAGCATTTTTTTATACCTATGTAATTTGATGTTCTCTCTCTGGGAGTTGGAGTTTAATTTACCACCACCCACCCCCCACAAAGAGTGAGCTGGACTTAGTGACACATTTCCAATGAATGTAGAAGTACATATATGTATATCTGGAATGCAAAAACAAGGAATCTAACAGACATTTTGTTAGTCCATTTCTGTTGCTACAACAAAATAACTGAGTGTATAATCTATTAAAAAAAAAAGAAATTCATTTCTCAGTCTGGAGGTTGGAAGTCCAAGGCACTGGGAGGTTCATTGTTTGGTGAGGGTACTGTCTCTGCTTCCAAAATGACACCTTGTTGCTGTACTCTGGGGAGCGGACAAATACAGTGTCCCCATAGGTGAAATGCATAGAAAGACACAAGGAGTAAATTCACTTCCTCAAGCCCCTTTAACCCATTCATGATGGCAGAGCCCTTATGAACTAATCACTTCCCATGGGCCTTATGTCTTACTGCCATTACCTCGGGGGTTAAGTTCCAACATACAAAATTTGGAGGGACACATACATTCAAACCATAACATCCTCTTAGCATGTGATCAAGTTAGCACCACTATTAAAATTAATGACATCATGCTCCTTCTTATATCATTTAATGAGAAAGATATTTCTTCTGTGTGAATTTCAAAAAAACAAAATCAAAAACTCCAGTCTAATGAGAAAAATATAGCACAAATCTAAATAAAGAGAGTTATACAAAATAATCAATGCTATTCAAAAGTGTCAAGGTAATAAAAACCAGTGAAAGTTGGATAAAGAGTCAAGATCCATCAGTGTGCTGTATTCAGGAAACCCATCTCATGTGCAGAGACACACATAGGCTCAAAGTAAAGGGATGGAGGAAGATCTACCAAGCAAATGGAAAACAAAAAAAGGCCGGGGTTGCAATCCTAGTTTCTGATAAAATAGACTTTGAACCAAAAAAGATCAAAGAGACAAAAAAGGTCATTACATAATGGTAAAGGGATCAATTCAACAAGAAGAGCTAACTGTCCTAAATATATATGCACCCAATACAGGAGCACCAGATTCATAAAGCAAGTCCTCAGTGACCTACAAAGAGACTTAGACTCCAACACAATAATAATGGGAGACTTTAACACCCCACTGTCAACATTAGACAGATCAATGAGGCAGAAAGTTAACAAGGATACCCAGGAATTGAACTCAGCCCTGCACCAAGCAGACCTAATAGACATCTACAGAACTCTCCACCCCAAATCAACAGAATATACATTTTTTTCAGCACCACACCTATTCCAAAATTGACCACATAGTTGGAAGTAAAGCACCCCTCAGCAAATGTAAAAGAACAGAAATTATAACAAACTGTCTCTCAGACCACAGTGCAATCGAACTAGAACTAAGGATTAAGAAACTCACTCAAAACTGCTCAACTACATGGAAACTGAACAACTGCTCCTGAATGACTACTGGGTACATAATGAAATGAAGGCAGGAATAAAGATGTTCTTTGAAACCAACGAGAACAAAGACACAACATACCAGAATCTCTGGGACACGTTCAAAGTAGTGTGTAGAGGGAAATTTATAGCACTAAATGCCCACAAGAGAAAGCAGGAAAGATCCAAAATTGACATCCTGACATCACAATTAAAAGAACTAGGAAAGCAAGAGCAAACACATTCAAAAGCTAGCAGAATGCAAGAAATAACTAAAATCAGAGGAGAAATGAAGGAAATAGAGACACAAAAAACCCTTCGAAAAATTAATGAATCCAGGAGCTGGTTTTTTGAAAAGATCAACAAAATCGATAGACCACTAGGAAGACTAACAAAGAAGAAAAGAGAGAAGAATCAAATAGATGCAATAAAAAATGATAAAGGGGATATCACCACCGATCAAACAGAAATACAAACTACCATCAGCGAATACTACACACACCTCTATGCAAATAAACTAGAAAATCTAGAAGAAACGGATAAATTCCTTGACACATACACCCTCCCAAGACTAAACCAGGAAGAAATTGAATCTCTGAATAGACCAATAACAGGCTCTGAAATTGTGGCAATAATCAATAGCTTACCAACCAAAAAAAGTCCAGGACCAGATGGATTCACAGCCGAATTCTACAAGAGGTACAAGGAGGAACTAGTACCATTCCTTCTGAAACTATTCCAATCAATAGAAAAAGAGGGAATCCTCCCTAACTCATTTTATGAAGCCAGCATCATCCTGATACCAAAGCCTGGCAGAGACACAACCAAAAAAGAGAATTTTAGACCAATATCCTTGATGAACATTGATGCAAAAATCCTCAATAAAATACTGGCAAACTGAATCCAGCAGCACATCAAAAAGCTTATCCATCATGATCAAGTGGGCTTCATCCCTGGGATGCAAGGCTGGTTCAACATATGCAAATCAATAAATGTAATCCAGCATATAAACAGAACCAAAGACAAAAAACACATGATTATCTCAATAGATGCAGAAAAGGCCTTTGACAAAATTCAACAACCCTTCATGCTAAAAACTCTCCATAAATTAGGTATCAATGGGATGTATCTCAAAATAATAAGAACTATCTACGACAAACCCACAGCCAATATCATACTGAATGGGCAAAAATTGGAAGCATTCCCTTTGAAAACTGGCACAAGACAGAGATGGCCTCTCTCACCACTCCTATTCAACATAGTGTTGGAAGTTCTGGCCAGGGCAATTAGGCAGTAGAAGGAAATAAGGGGTATTCAATTAGGAAAAGAGGAAGTCAAATTGTCCCTGTTTGCAGATGACATGATTGTATATCTAGAAAACCCCATTGTCTCAGCCCAAAATCTCCTTAAGCTGATAAGCAACTTCAGCAAAGTCTCAGGATACAAAATCAATGTACAAAAATCACAAGCATTCTTATACACCAATAACAGACAAACAGCCAAATCATGAGTGAACTCCCATTCACAATTGCTTCAAAGACAATAAAATACCTAGGAATCCAACTTACAAGGGATGTGAAGGATCTCTTCAAGGAGAACTACAAACCACTGCTCAATGAAATAAAAGAGGATACAAACAAATGGAAGAACATTCCGTGCTCATGGGTAGGAAGAATCAATATTGTGAAAATGGCCATACTGCCAAAGGTAATTTGTACATTCAATGCCATCCCCATCAAGCTACCAATGACTTTCTTCACAGAATTGGAAAAAACTACTTTAAAGTTCATATGGGACCAAAAAAGAGCCCTCATAGCCAAGTCAATCCTAAGCCAAAAGAACAAAGCCGGGGGCATCATGCTACCTGACTTCAAACTATACTACAAGGCTACAGTAACCAAAACAGCATGGTACTGGTACCAAAACAGATACATAGATCAATGGATCCGAACAGAGCCCTCAGAAATAATGCCACCTATCTACAACCATTTGATCTTTGACAAACCTGACAAAAACAAGCAATGGGGAAAGGATGCCCTATTTAATAAATGGTGCTGGGAAAACTGGCTAGCCATATGTAGAAAGCTGCAACTGGATCCCTGCCTTACACCTTATACAAAAATTAATTCAAGATGGATTAAAGACTTACATGTTAGACCTAAAACCATAAAAACCCTAGAAGAAAACCTAGGCAATACCATTCAGGACATAGGCATGAGCAAGGACTTCATGTCTAAAACACCAAAAGCAATGGCAACAAAAGCCAAAATTGACAAATGGGATCTAATTAAACTAAAGAGCTTATGCACAGCCAAAGAAACTACCATCAGAGTGAACAGGCAACCTACAGAATGGGAGAAAATTTTTGCAACCTACTCATCTGACAAAGGGCTAATATCCAGAATCTACAATGAACTCAAACAAATGTACAAGAAAAAAACAAACAACCCTATCAAAAAGTGGGCGAAGGATATGAACAGACACTTCTCAAATGAAGACATTTATGCAGTCAAAAAACACATGAAGAAATGCTCATCATCACTGGCCATCAGAGAAATGCAAATCAAAACCACAATGAGATACCATCTCACACCAGTTAGAATGGCCATCATTCAAAAGCCAGGAAACAACAGGTGCTGGAGAGGATGTGGAGAAATAGGAACACTTTTACACTGTTGGTGGGACTGTAAACTAGCTCAACCATTGTGGAAGTCAGTGTGGCGATTCCTCGGGGATCTAGAACTAGAAATACCATTTGACCCAGCCATCCCATTACTGGGTATGTACCCAAAGGATTATAAATTATTTTGCTATAAAGACACACACAAACGTATGTTTATTGCGGCACTATTCACAATAGCAAAGACTTGGAACCAACCCAAATGTCCAACAACGATAGACTGGATTAAGAACATGTGGCATATATACACCATGGAATACTATGCGGCCATAAAAAATGATGAGTTCATGTCCTCTGTAGGGACATGGATGAAGCTGGAAACCATCATTCTCAGCAAACTATCACAAGGACAAAAAACCAAACACCGCATGTTCTCACTTATAGGTGGGAATTGAACAATGAGAACACATGGACACAGGAAGGGGAACATCACACTCAGGGGACTGTTGTGGGCTGGGGAGAGAGGGGAGGGATAGCATTAGGAGATATACCTAATGCTAAATGACGAGTTAACGGGTGCAGCACACCAACATGGCACATGTATACATATCTAACAAACCTGCACATTGTTCATATGTACCCTAAAACTTAAAGTATAATAATAATAAAATAAAAAATAATGTACATCATGTGTACATTCTTAGGCAAGTTTATAAAATATTCCTAAAGTTGGGCTACCATTTTAAAAAATGAGGATAAAAATATATGTCCTATGCAGAACATACTGTATATAAAGTATTTGAGACCTAGTAAGTAATCAATAAACATTCATTTTTGCTATGCTAAAAAAAAAAAAAACAGTGAAAGACTAAGCAACTGTCATAGACTGGTGAAGAGTAGAGTCCACCACCTTTTCAGTGTATTCAAACAACTAAGCACAATATAATATCCTGAGTAGGATACTGGATTAGAAAAAAAAAAAAAAACTGTAGTGGGGAATCTGGCAAAATCCAAATAAAGTCTATAGTTTAATTAATGGTATATTAACAGCAATTCTTTATCACTTTGGTAATATCATTGCTAGGTATTTTTAGGAACATTCAGGAAAACAGGTAAAGGTTATGCAGGAATTCATTGAGTCTCTTTTACTTTTCAGCAATTGTAAAATTACTTAAGAAAAAGTTTAAAATAAAAGCATAGTGATTTAAAAAGGAAAGAATGTTCTTTGATCTTATAAAATCTTTTATATTCTTAGATTAATGAGGAGTCAAACTGACACGGGTATGTTTTTACTTTCATATCTTTCAAACGCTGTTCTTCATTTTTCTGGAAACTTGAACATATTAAATTGGATTTGAGATAAAAGTTGCCGACCTATAACATTTTATTTTCAACTGTTTTCCTTTCTCTGGTTCTCCTTAATTCTCCAAAAGTTACATGAAAACAACCTTTTTTATCGTTCATGAAGTTAACAATTGAGATTATTTCAATGTCATTCACTGGACACAGAAATAGTAGAAACATAGCCCATGACCCTAACAAGTCATGTACATAAAGAATTATAAGATTTATAATATAATTATGGTTGGTCATAAAGAGGAAACACAGGGGTTCTATTTAGTGAACAGAAATAAGTTTCAGGAAAATCTTCATGAGATGCGTATTCAATCTGATTCAATGCACATCTACAAAAATACTGATTTAAAAATTAATAAAAATATTATTTGCATTTTTACTTTTGCACATCTCTTGCAGATAGCTTAAAATTGTTTCTTTTTTGACTAATTTTTGAAACAAAAATAGAACATATGTTCATATATATAAGCATGTGATTACATTTGAATTGATAAACATATATATGATATCAACCCTTTCAGGCAGGTGCATACTGGAATACACATTATACTAATACATTCTCATTTTCCCATCTTTTTACTATCTTCTGGACTTGGGAAACTAAATAACAATCACTAAATCTCATAATATCAATTTTAGTATCTATTATATGTATTTGCTTCAGAATGTGAAATATCAAAAAGTTGCACTTCAATCCCCAAAATATTACTTGGAGATTGAAACAGAAATCAAACAACAAAATGCTAAAATGTCGAGAATATGATTGCAACATAAATATTTTCATTTGCATTTTAATTCAAAATACAAAATGTATTATAAGGGTATATTTTGACTACTCAGACAGAAGCATTTTGGAATATCTAAATTTCATATTTGATTTTTTACTGTTAGGTTCAGGGCATACATGTGCAGGTTTGTTACACGGGTAAATCGTATATTTCTGAGGCTTGATATATGAATGATCCTGTAACCAAGGTAGTGAGCATAGTATTGAATAGATAGCCTTCTAACCCACAGAGGCTTCCCCACCCTCCCCCTTCAAGCAGTCCCCAGTATCTATTATTACCTTTTTGTGTCTATGTCTATTCAATGTCTAGCACCCACTTATAAGTGATAACGTGGTATTTGGTTTTCTGTTCCCGTGTTAGTTCACTTAGGATAATGGACTCCAGCTGCATCCATGTTGCTGCAAAGGACCTGATTTTATCTGCTTTATGGTGGCTTAGTATTCCATGATGTATTTGTACCCTATTTTCTTTTTTTATTATTATACTTCAAGTTCTGCAATACATGTGCAGACCATGCAGATTTGTTACATAGTCATACATGTGCCATGGTGGTTTGCTACACCCATCAACCCGTCATCTACATTAGGTATTTCTCCTAATGCTATCCCTCCCCTTTAGTTCCACTCGCCAACAGTCCCCGGTGTGTGATGTTCCCCTCCCGGTGCCCCTATGTTCTCATTGTTCAACTCCCATTTATAAGTGAGAAGATGTGGTGTTTGATTTTCTGTTCCTGTGTTGGTGGTTTCTGGACTGAGAATGATGGTTTCTGGTGTCATCCATGTCCCTACAAGGGACATGAACTCATTCTTTTTTATGACTGCATAGTATTCCTTGCTGTATATGTGCCACATTTTCTTTATCCAGTCTAACAAAGAGGGGCATTTGGGTTGGTTCCAAGTCTTTGCTATTGTGAATAGTGCCACAATAAACCTACGTGTGCATGTGTCTTTATAATAGAATGATTTATGATCCTTTGGGTATATACCCAGTAATAGGATTGCTGGGTCAAATGGTATGTCTAGTTCTAGATCCTTGAGGAGTCGCCACACTGTCTTCCACAATGGTTGAACTAAGTTACACTCCCACAACGTGTAAAAGTGTTCCTATTTCTCCACATCCTCTCCAGCATCTGTTGTTTCCTGACTTTTTACTGATTGCCATTCTAACTGGCATGAGATAGTATCTCACTGTGGGCTTGATTTGCATTTCCCTAATGACCAGTGATGATGAGCTTGTTTTCATGTTTTTTGGCCACATAAATGTCTTCTTTTGTGAAATATCTGTTTGTATCCTTCACCCACTTTTTGATGGGGTTGTTTTTTCTTGTAAATTTGTTTAAGTTCCTTGTAGATTCTGGATGTTAGCGCTTTGCCAGATGGATAGATGGCAAAAATTTTCTCTCATTCTATAGGCTGCCTTTTGACTCTGATGATAGTTTCTTTTGCTGTGCAGAAGCTCTTTAATTTAATTAGATCCCATTTGTCAATTTTGGCTTTGTTGCAATTGCTTTTGCTGTTTTAGTCATAAAGTGTTTGCCCATGCCTATGTCCTGAATGGTATTGTCTAGGTTATCTTCTAAGGTTTTTATGTTTTTAGGTCTTATGTTTAAATCTTTAATCCATCTTGAGTTAATTTTTGTATATGGTGTTAAGGAATCGGTCCATTTCCAGTTTTCTGCATATGGCTAGCCAGTTTTCCCAACACCATTTGTTAAATAGGGAATCTTTTCCCCATTGCTTGTTTTCATAAGGTTTGTCAAAAATCAGATAGTTGTAGATGATGGTGTTATTTCTGAGGCCTTTGTTCCATTCCATTAGTCAATATATCTGTTTTGGTACCAGTACCATGCTGTTTTGGTTACTGTAGCCTTGTAGTATAGTTTGATGTCAGGTAGCGTGATTCCTCCAGCTGGGTTCTTTTCGCTTAGGATTGTCTTGCCTGTATGGGCTCTTTTTTGGTTCCATATGAAATTTAAAGTAGTTTTTTCTAATTCTGTGAAGAAACTCAATGGTAGCTTGATGGGAATAGCATTGAATCTATAAGTTACTTTGGGCAGTATGACCATTTTCACGATGTTGATTCTTCCTATCCATGAGCATGGAATGTTCTTCCATTTGTTTGTGTCCTCTCTTGTTTCATTGAGCAATGGTTTGTAGTTCTCCTTGAAGAGGTCCTTCACATGCCTTGTAAGTTGTATTGCTAGGTATTTTATTCTCTTTGTAGTAATTGTGAATGGAAGTTCATTCATGATTTGGCTGTTTATCTGTTATTGGTGTATAGGAATGCTTGTGATTTTTGCACACATGATTTTGTATCCTGAGACTTTGCTGAAGTTGCTTAACAGCTTAAGGAGATTTGGGGATGAGATAATGGGGTATTCTAAGTATATAATCATGTCATCCGCAAACAGAGATAATTTGACTTCCTCTTTGTCTAGTTGAATATTTTATTTCTTTCTCTTGCCTGATTGCCCTGGCTAGCACTTCCAATACTATGTTGAATATGAGTGGTGAGAGAGGGCATCCTTGTTTTGTGCCAGTTTTCAAAGAGAATGGTTCCAGCTTTTTCCCATTCAGTATGATATTGGTTGTGGGTTTGTCATAAATAGCTCTTATTATTTTGAGATACATTCCATCCATACCTAGTTTATTGAGAGATTTTAGCATGAAGGGGTGTTGAAATTTATCTAAGAACTTTTCTGCATCTATTGAGATAATCATGTGGTTCATGTGGTTTTTGTCATGGTTCTGTTTATGTGATGGATTACGTTGATTGACTTGCATATGTTTAAACAGCCTTGCATCCCAGGGATGAAGCCAACTTGATCGCGGTGGATAAGCCTTTTAATGTGCTGCTGGATTCTGTTCGCCAGTATTTTATTGAGGATTTTTGCATCGATGTTCATCAGGGCTATTGGCCTGAAATTTTCTTTTTTTGTTGTGTCTCTGTCAGGTTTTGGTATCAGGATGATGCTGGACTCATAAAATGAGTTAGGGAGGAGTCCCTCTTTTTCTGTTGTTTGGAATAGTTTCAGAAGGAATGGTACCAGCTCCTCCTTGTGCCTCTGGTAGAATTCAGATGTAAATCTGTCTGGTCCTGGGCTTCTTTTTTGGTTGGTAGGCTATTAATTACTGCCTCATTTTAAGACCTTATTATTGGTCTATTCAGAGATTCGACTTCCTCCTGATTTAGTCCTGGGAGGGTGTATGTGTCCAGGAATATATCCATTTATTCTAGATTTTCTAGTTTATTTGCATAGCGGTGTGTTTATAGTATTTGCAGATGGTAGTTTGTATTTCTGTGGGATCAGTGATGATCTCCCTTTTGTCATTTTTTTACGTATCTATTTGATTCTTCTCTCTTTACTTCTTTATTAGTCTGGCTAGTGGTCTATCTATTTTCTCAATGTTTTCAAAAAACCATCTCCTGGATTCATTGATTTTTTGAAGGGTTTTTCGTGTCTCTATCTCCTTCAGCTCTGCTCTGATATTAGTTATTTCTTGTCTTCTGCTAGCTTTTGAATTTGTTTGCTCTTGCTTCTCTAGTTCTTTGAATTGTGATGTTAGGGTGTCGATTTTAGATCTTTACCACTTTCTCCTGTAGGCATTTAGTGCTATAAATTTCCCTCTAAACATTGCTTTAGCTGTGTCCCAGAGATTCTGGTACATTGTGTCTTTGTTCTCACTGGCTTCAAATAACTTATTTATTTCTGCCTTAATATCATAACTTACCCAGTAGTAATTCAGGAGTTTGTTCAGTTTCTGTGTATTTGTGCGGTTTTGAGTGAGTTCCTTTTTTTTTTTTTTCAGACATAGTCTTGCTCTGTCACCAGGCTGAAGTGCAGTGGCGCCATCTCGTCTCACTTCAACCTCCACCTCCCCAGATCAAGAGATTCCCCTGCCTAGCTGGGACTACAGGTGTGCACCACCACACCCAGCTACATTTTTGTATTTTAGTAGAGACAAGGTTTCACCATGTTGGTCAGGATGATCTCGATCTGACCTCGTGATCTGCCTGCCTTGGCCTCCCAAAGTGCTGGGATTACAGGTGTGAGCCACTGTGCCTGGACGTGAGTTTCTTAATCCTGAGTTCTAATTTGATTGCCCTGTGGTCTGAGAGGCTGTTATGATTTCCATTCTTTTGCAGTTGCTGAGGAGTGTTTTACTTCCAATTATGTGGCCGATTTTAGAATAAGTGGTATGTGGTGCTGATTAGAATGTATATTCTGTTTATTTGGGGTGGAGAGTTCTGGAGATGTCTATTAGGTCCACTTGGTCCAGAGCTGAGTTCAAGTCCTGAATATCCTTGTTAATTTTCTCTCTTTAATCTGTCTACTATTGACAGTGGGGTTTTAAAGTCTCCCGTTATTATTGTGTGGGAGTCTGAGTCTCTTTGTAGGTCTCTAAAAACTTGCTTTATGAATCTGGGTGCTCCCAGCCGGAGTTGTTCTTTCCTCCTGGTGGGTTCATGGTCTCACTGGCTTCAGGAGTGAAGCTGCAGACCTTCGCAGTGAGTGTTACAGCTCATAAAGGTGGCGTGGACACAAAGAGTGAGCAGCAGCAAGATTTATTGTAAAGAGCGAAAGAACAAAGCTTCCACAATGTGGAAGGGGACTCGAGAGGGTTGCTGCTGCTGCCTCGGGCAGCCTGCTTTTATTCCTTTATCTGGCCCCACACATATCCTGCTGATTGGTCCATTTTACAGAGAACTGATTGGTCCATTTTACAGAGAGCTGATTGGTCCACTTTGACAGAGTGCTGATTGGTGTGTTTACAATCCCTGAGCTAGACACAGAGTGCTGATTGGTGCATTTACAATCCTTTAGCTAGGCATAAAAGTTTTCCAAGTCCCCACCAGATTAGCTAGACACAGCACTGATCGGTGCATTTACGAACCTTGAACTAGACACAGAGTGCTGATTGGTGTGTTTACAAACCTTGAGCTAGACACAGAGCACTGATTGGTGCATATACAATCCTCCAGCTAGACATAAACGTTCTCCAAGTCCCAACCAGACTCAGAAGCCCAGCTGGCTTCGCCTAGTGGATCCCGCGCCAGGGCCACTGGTGGAGCTGCCCACCAGTCACATGTCATGCGCCCGCACTCCTCAGCCCTTGGGCGGTTGATGGGACCGGGCACTGCAGAGCAGGGGATGGCACCTGTTGGGGAGGCTAGGGATGCGCGGAATCCCAAGGGGGTGGGGGGGAGCTCATACATGGAGGGCTGCAGGTCCTGAGCCCTGCCCTGTGGAGAGGTGGCTGAGGCCTGGTGAGAATTCGAGCATGGTATGGGTGGGCCAGCAGTGCTGGGGGACCCAGCACATGATCCGCAGCTGCTGGCCCGGGTGCTAAGCCCCTCATTGCCTGGGGCCGATGGCACCAGCTGGCCACTCCGAGTGCAGGATCCGCTGATCCCGCGCCCACCTGGAACTCGTGCTGGCCTGCGAGCTCTGCACGCAGCCCCAGTTCCTGCCTGTGTCTCTCCCTCCACATCTCCCAGCAAGCAGAGGGAGTCAGCTCTGGCCTCAGCCAGCCCAGAGAGGGGCTCCCACAGTGCAGTGGTGGGCTGAAGGGCTCCTCAAGCGTGGCCAGAATGGACACCGAGGCTGAGGAGGTACCGAGAGTGAGCGAGGGCTGCTAGCACGTTGTCACCTCGCATTTCCACATGAGATAGGTCTCTTTGCACACCGATGGCTCCTGTCTCTACCCAATTTGCCAGTCTGTGCCTTTTAATTGGGGCATTTAGCCCATTTAAATTTGAGGTTAATATTGTTATGTGTGAATTTGATCTTGTCATGATGCTAACTGGTTATTTAGCCCATTTGTTGCAGTTTCTTAATAGTGTCGATGATCTTTACATTCTGTGTTTTTCCTGCAGTGGCTGGTACCAGTTTTTCCTTTCCACATTTAGAGCTTCCTTCAGGAGTTCTTGTAAGGCAGGCATGGTGGTGACAGAATCCCTCAGCATTTGTTTGTCTGTAAAGAATTTTATTTCTCCTTCACTTAAGAAGCTTAGTTTGGCTGGATATGAAATTGTGGATTGAAAATTTTTTTAAGAATTTTGAATACTGGCCCCCATCTCTTCTGGCTTGTAGGGTTTCTGCAGAGATATCTGCTGTTACTCTGATGGGCTTCCCTTTGTGGGTAACCCAACCTTTCTTTCTAGCTGCCCTTAACATTTTTTCCTTCATTTTAACCTTGGTGAATCTTGCACCCTATTTTCTTTTTCCAGTTCACCACTGATGGGAATCTTGGTTGATTCCATCTCTTTGCTATCATGAAACAGTGTTGTGATGAACATACGAGTGCATGTCTTTTTGGTAGAATAATGTATTTTTCTTAGGGTATACACACAATACTGAGATGCTAAGTTGAATGGTAGTTCTGTTTTAATTACTTTGAGATATCTACACACTGCTTTCCACAGTGGCTGAACTAATTTACATTCCCACCAGCAGAGTATAAGTATTCCTTTTCTCCACAACCTTGCCAGCATCTGCTATGTTTTTGATTTTTTAGTTTTAGCCATTCTGACTGGTGTGAGATGGTATCTCCTTGTGGTTTTAATTTCCTATCCTCTGATGATCTGTGATGAGGCCTTTTTCATGTATTTGTTGGCTGTATGAATGTTTTCTTCTGAGAAGTGTTTGTTCAGGTCCTTTGCCCATTTTTAATGAGGTTGTTTGTTTTCTGCTTGCTGATTTAAGTTCCTTATAGATTCTTGATATTAGACCTTTGTCAGATGCATAGTTTGCAAATAATTTCTCCTATTCTGTAGGTTGTCTGTTTATTGGTAGTTTCTTTTGCTGTGCAGAAGCTCTTTAGTTTATTTAGGTTCCACTTGTAAATTTTTGTTTTGGTTGCAATTGTTTTTGGGGACTTAGTCATACATTCTTTGCTAAGGCTGATGTCCAGATGGTATTTCCTAAGTTTTCTTCTAGTGTTTTTATTGCTTTAGGTCTTACATTTTATCTGATTTGATGGTATGTCTTCACTTTCCCCCACATCACTGTGTATCAGAGATTCAGAATGTCCATGAGAAATGACTTAATGCCACAGAAGATAGATATTTTGGAAAATTCTTCTAGTTGTCAATCTAACAACACATACTATTTTTGCATCATGGTAGTGAATTAGCTATTTTTAAAGTATACAATCAGTTTGGTATACTGATTCTGATATCATAAAGGTTCAAGTCTCATGATTCCAGATTGGCTTTGAAAGGAATGTTTAGCATTGTTTTGTATTTATTATCTAAATGCCATTAACTACTTTATTTGATACAGAGTTGCTTTTATATTGCACTCTCGAGTTTGCTTCAATTTGTAACTACCATTTATTTTGTGATAGTTCTATGAGTAATTTCCCATGTCATACCTTAAGTAAACTATTATAAATTTGCTAATATGATTACAGACATTGTCTGACATTTATGTTGCTTTAACCATGCTCTTGATGGAGCTTCTGTCATATGTATGATAGTCTGTTAAATATCAATTTATCCTTATCTTAAATGTATATGTGACATTGTACACACAAGAATTATCTAGCAAAACTCATTAAATATAAATAGTAAAATTACATTGCACACAATCTTGAATATCATATGGATGGTTCTGGAAGAAAAGTATAGGTTTTCCCTTAGCATCAGTATTAGCTTTCATATGGTGTTTGTTTGTTTGTTTTTAAAGAGTGTAATGTCACTGTTAAAATATCAAAAATATTTCTTAAAATATATTATCAAAATTCATCAAAAATAACATTTTTAATGTTAGAAATGTCTACAGTTGACATTGAGGATGTGCACTTCTTGAGTATTTCATAGAAAGAAAATGGAAATACACTCATAATTAAAATAACTTTGATAATACCTTAACAATCCATAAAATGGCACATCTTTGGGTTTAATTTTACTGAAAATTTTTTTTTACTATTTTGGAAAACATTTGAAGAATTTTATTCAATGAGAATTTGCAAAAAGTATGAAGGTTTTAAAGGAGAATACAGGATATGTCAAGAGGTTAACTATTTAAGAAAGAGCACTTGGCTGTGGTCTATTTTATACTTCATTAAACAATTCCATAATTGCTTTGAAATTATAACTGAGCACATTTTAGTATAAATAGTAGACATATATTTCTTAAATTATTTAATTTTAGCTTTTATGCTTGTCTTTACTGTAAAAATCATATTTATTTCAACAGATAAAATTCTTACTTTCTATTAAGGGTTGACATATTACTTCTCTAACGAATAATAAAAGCATGATAATTTTTTAAGTCATTTTCTCCTCTATTGAAGTATAATAATTCTCACCACCTACTTCAAAAGTATGGATTAAAGAACAACAGGGGCCAGGTGTGGTGGTTCACGCCTGTAATCCCAGCACTTTGGGAGGCCAAGGAGGCAGATCGCTTGAGGCTAGGAGTTCTAGACCAGCCTGGCCAATATGGCAAAACCTCGTCTCTACTAAAAATACAAAAAAAAAAAAAAAAAAAAAGCCTGACGTGGTGGCACACGCCAGTAATCCCAGCTACTACGGAGGCTGAGGTATGAGAATGGCTTGAACCCAGAAGGTAGAGGTTGCAATGAACTGAGATTGTGCCACTCTGACTCTGTCTCAAAAAAATTTAAAAAAAAGAACAACAGGAAAATGTGTAATTTCTTCAACAGATTTTTTTCATGTAGCAAAATATAGCTAAAAGCATTTTGTGTACCTAAAATTAACGTTTTAGCAAATATGCATTTTATAATTATAATAGACTATTTTAAGTTCAATTATTACATTTTACCATACTTTAAGTATGAATTCATATATTTACATTTAGAATAAATAACGTGGAAATAACTTTCTTCTGGATATCAGAAGAGCAAGAAAAAAAATTTCACTTTTGTTATACAGAAACTACTTTTAAAGTATCTAAACATTCCTCCTTATTTGTAAATAGTAATAGGCATACTTATATTTTTAGCTGTTACATCAGGTGAGAAAATAAAGTATCATTTCATGGTGAGCTACAGCCTCTATAGCAACTGGCAGCCAGAAAAATTACTTTATATATATTTTTAACATGGTGTTTCCCATGTTCCTCACATTTTCTTCTAAAGTTTTAGTTTTAACTAACAGTATTTTAGGTTTTTTAAATAATTAATTAATTAATCTGCTTAATATAGAAAGGTGAGAAGCAGGCAAAGTTGATCTAAAGTTGGATACCGACAGAGCTTTTAACAGACAACTTCAATTCAATTGCGCAAGATCACACACATAAGAATTTGCAGACATGGGATTCAAATGCAGACTCAGAGACCACAGTATTCATATTTTTCATAATTGTCTATAATTGTCTACTTCTTACAGCAAAATGAATCACTATGGAGACCAAGCAAATGAGGAAAGTAGTTAAGTTAAGGAAAGGCCTTTCCAAGAGAATGGAAAAGAGCAATTTTCTTACCTACCTTCTTAGACTCACTATGGACTGAATGCACGCATCTTTCTTCTTTCTATTCCCCCACAATGCCCAGTGCCCAGGACAATGCACACACTCAGTACAAAATATATATATACATACATAGTTAATGAATGGAAGGTGGCTGAAAGAATGCCACACTATTAATCATGGTTACCAGAGGACAGTTTAGGATAGAATCTTGAATTTGCTCTGTCAGGGCAAAAGATAAGGTATATAATAGTACTACATCTTATTTCTGGTAATATGGGGAAAAGCTGCTACTATTGTAGCTTGAAAGCTGATCCTTTATTTAACCACCTATTTTCTCTTTGTACACAGCCCTACATTTGAATACACATTCATAATTTTCATTTACACCAAGAATGATAGTTCATATACCAAATGCTGCTATCTTATAGATTTAAGGGTAATTTTGATTGATATTGTTCTTCCTGATATTTTATTTAAATCATTCAGACTTTGAAACATATCAAAATGCTTCTCTAATGCCCCTGGTTTTAGCACCACAGAGCTACATTTTAAAACCTTAACCCCCCAAATTCCATAGACATCCCATATGTCCAAGATACATTTACAAACTGAAACATAAAAGTGACCCTGGGTTTCACATATAAAAAGCATATTTCACTGTCAGAATACCCCTCATGGCTGGCAAAGAGTAAGTATAATGAGCTTCAGTTAAAAGGTATTGCAAAGAACATCCTGCCTGTTAATTTAAGCAATCCGATAAACTGGGCTGTCTCCTGCAAGGTGAAGGACACGTCAGAAACCTTAATGAACATCTTTCTGAATAGCAGTTACAAGCTTAGCTGCTCACCATGGAAGACTGATTAAGTTAGGGAGGATATTACCTTTTTATCCAGTCTTTCTTCTCACATACTTTGCCACTGAGATTGAACTAGCTAGTGTCTGCAGTGCAAAGATAGCATTGCTCAAAGCATCTGTGTCTTGTAAATCCAGATAGAATCACTTATCCTGGAAGTTCTTTATCTAAGTTCTTGCCACTGATTATATAGTTGTCCTCTATACACAAGTAAATATTACAACATATTTAAATCAATGGAAAAAGTGATGGAAATTATTCCTGGATAAAATTATATTTCAAAGGAAAGAATGACTATTTGTGTATTTCAATGCATTTGAGTGTGAATTTCTATTTCTTATTAGGTAAGTCAGGATTCTGTTATATTTAGAAAAAAAACTCAATTGTCTTTAGAAGATTTACCCATATTTAAATGTTTCATATTTAATAGTTTATGATAGATACATTTTAAACAATCTCACTTGCCAAATAATCAGAAAAATAATAAAATCATATTACAAATGGTTATATATGTTGAGTCTAAAGAACAATAGAAATTTAAATGTTGTCTGATATAGTTTTGTTTATAGGGTGTGTTCATTATTATCAAATTAGCTTTAATAACCTATTTACAGATGCCTCTATGCTAATCTTGATCATAACTGAAGCAAGTTCATCCTTCCAGTAATTGTGTAACCCCGAAGAAATAGTAAAACAAACAATTGTCCATAAACTAGCTTTTAAAATGGAACTATGTTGTTACTGAAACAACTGGCATCCCCACATTTCCTGTTCAAAGAAGAGTCTCTCTCAAAGCAAGGAAGACAGTGACCAGTATCTCATGTCAAATGTTTGCACTTCTAAATGGGAGATAAACAATGGATAGACATAGACATAAAGACGGAAATAATACACACTGGGGACTCCAAAAGCAGGGAGGGCGGAAGTGGGGATGAGGGTTGAAAAACTATTGAGTACCATGTTTATATTTGGATGATGGGTTCACCAGCAACCCAAGAACCAGCATTATACAATATACTCTTATAAGAAGCCTGCACGTGTATGCCCAGAATCTATAAGATTTTTAAAAATTATCTTTTTATAATAGTGTTTTTAAATATTAAACACTATATATGTGAGCTAAAATATAGCTTGGTTTTTCTATTTTTCCTGTTTTTGTTTATTTTCACTTATCATTAAATTATATCGATTATATTAAATAGATTTGGGGGTTCTTTTCAGGGTTTGACTGCTATTTACTCATACAACAAATAGTAAGCATCCACAATTTGGTAGGCCCTGTACATGGTACTAAGAATAGATCAGTTCACAAAATAAACAGAAATTCATGTTCTCATAAAGCTACTATTCTATTGAGGAAAAGAGATTATCTACAAGTTATTAAAATACAGTAGAAGAAATGGAAATAAGTACTAAAAAAACAAAAAACAAACAAAACAAAAGAAAAAACAGTAAGACAGAGGTCTGGAGAACATTGTCACTTAGAGTAAACAAGAAGGTCTCACTTAGAGCATGTGCAAAGTCCCTGAGGTGGCCACATGCTATGCTTGTTTGAAAATCTGCCAATCACATATAGAAATCACCAACTGTTGCCTGTTAGGTACCCTGAAGGCAGAGGCTGAGAGTAAATTGGAGGTGCAGAATATGTATTAGGGATTAACACACATTAAGTGATAGAAGAAACGGCATTAAGCAGAGAAAAAAGATGAACTCCAATAGTCTGACAAAGCCTCCACCAATTTCGGTGGGAACTCTGGAATGTGCATATTCCTGTTACATTGTTCTCCATGTCTCTGAAATATTTAGGCCTTTGTCATTGGTTATGGGATGCCTAGGGAAGGGTGTGACCTTGAGTAAGATAGCATTCTGAAGCTGAGACAGACTCTGAAGGATCTGAGGATGGCAGGCTGCCTTCTGACCACACTACTCCAGAAGCTAGGGCAGAGTTCTTCCTTGAAGGGAGATCTGGGTAGCTAGTCCTTGTGTCTCCCCAACACATCTGCTACCACTGTAAATTAAGGCTTTGCATAGACAATATGTCATCTGGTCATTAGCCACTGTTACAGGACTTGCCTCTCTGTTTGAATTTCATCTAGAATTTTGCTAAAAACAGAAGTATTATAACTAGATATTTATATAATAATATCCTGCATTTTATAACCTCTTGGTAAACCGTTGCTGAATTTAATAGCATAGCCATTCTGTGCAGCATGTTTTCCCCAACTCTGTGTTATTACTGAACTAGTGATGTTTCAGCAGTATCTCCAATTTTAAACTGAAGAGGCTTCTTGAATCAATAGAATCTCAATTATCTGATGTCGATTTTTAGGACTTGCAATTTCAGCATTTGATTTTAATTTCTCCTTGTATGAATATGGCTCAAATTTGAAATATGAGAAGTTTTAGCATTCTTTAGTGTCTTAAATGCTTGTTTAGAATTCTTATTAGTGAGTGAGTTTACATATTGCTTTGATTTCTTTTTTTCAAATATACCAATACTACATGTTTTATTCTTATCCTGGTAGTGTACTTCCCTTTAATCTATCTCTTGTAATTTAACTTTATAATATTATACCAGACTGAATAAACAGTTGTTTGAATCCCATTTTATATATAATTTTTAAAATTTTCAAATTGTTATTGAAGGAATACATGGATCATATTACACATCTGCCATTTCTTCAACTAATATAAGCAATAATTGTTTTGATATTTATTTTTATTAATTTGTATATGACCTATAAAACATGGGGATAGCTGCAGGAAAAAAATCTTAAATGTAATGAAGTGGAGACACTGTAAAAACAATTCATGTTGGGGAAAATATTACTGAAGAAAAGAATGATAGTGGCTTTTTAGAGTGGATCAATAGGAGACATATTCCTTGAGGTCAAATGACTGGTGAATTATTAATGTAGAAATTTTTCTGTCTGATAATGCATTACTTTTCTATCATTGTTCAGTATTGTGCCATGTGATATATGAATTGCACACCACCTCCAGCAAATGTCTTTACCTCTTATAAACTGTGAGAAAATGGAAGATAGCAACCTCCCACAACAAAACTCTCAATCCTCCCAATATTAGCACACATTGTGTCACTGTTTCCTCTGTCAAAAATAAGTTGCCCGTATATATCAAAAGATAACCCTTTTCTGCCTTTTCAGGAAACTATGCTTCTTCAGGTTAGTAATTTTTACACATGTATTTCCTCTGCTTTTTCTAATACATAACATTTAGACAATGCATACTATTTAATATGCACTGATCTAGAACAAAGAGTAAATATGATTAAAAAGAGACAGAAACAGTGAGAGCTAAAGTCCCTATTCTCATGCAATTTTCTTTTAAGTGAAATAAACAGATAAAATACAAACGTATTATTAGAGCCACGCACTACACTGGGGATTAAAATAGATTGGTAGGATTGTGTGTGAGTGGAAGGCCTAAGTAAAAGGTTGATACATAGATGATTATGTGAATATTGCTGCTGTCAAAAGCAAGACAGAAATGGGTCCTTTGATCTAGCAATACATCTTTTCAAGAATGGTTTTAATTGTGTGAAAGCAGAGAACACCACACATGCATGCTTACATTAGCTAAAGAGGAAAGAAAAGTTAAGTATAAAAGAGAAAAAAGATACTTGGAAAGAAACAAGAATTGAGACACAACTCTAATGAGAAGAATGTTACTTGTATCAAAGCAGGTATTCTTTGAACAGCGTTATTCCTGATTCCCCACTAAATATTCGTCAACCTATTCATCAATCATATATCAGTTTAAATATTAATTATTCAAATAAGGATTGTTTCCACAGATTATATGAGATTCCTGATTAATAAGCATTAATATGTCACCCTGTATTTTATAAATACTTCATGAATTAGTAAAATATCAATGCAACACATAGATATTAATCACTAAGTCTATAAATATGGTATTGTTCTTCCTCAGAAAAACATCTCTATCTTCTACTGGTCATCACTTTAGAATCTTAAAATTAATCTCAATTCATTAGTATTTATAAATAATCAATCTCCTTTAAAGTGAGAATCCTTTCAATTTTATTGAAAAGATTAGTCTGATATTCCAAAATTATTTGGGGTAGGTGGATTAAAAATCAGTCTCTAATGTAAATAATTTTAATTAATTACAATATTTTAATTAAAATTATGCACAATCTTATATGATAAAAGTGACCAATACTTAACATGTGAGTACCATGTTGGTAAAAATAGGTAGATGTTCATACCTTAGTATCTGATAAACCATGAAAAATAGAGCCATGCAAAATCTAAATATTTTCATTAAAACATCAAAAATTATGTTTTAGTTTGTAAATGTTTATTCCTAATAAATTATTCTAATAAAAAAAGAGGAAAAAGAATTGTGTAAAATTATTATATCAACACTTTACAAAAATTTCTATTGACCAACTATTTGAAAAAGGATAAAAAGATATTAAAAACCAAAAGTGATAAGATTTATGGTAAACAAATATTTTATTTATAAAAAAATAGACTCAGCTTTTCCTGGTACTGGATGGCTATAACTTATAAAAACTACTCCAATGCTGGTCAAAGACATAAACAGAATTTCAAGATTTTTATTAAACTAGTGGAACAAAAATAAGTTTAAAACAATAACACCAGCTGAAATAATTGCAGCGAGATGTAGTTGTTGAACTTGCACATTCCAGAGTTGTGAACTTGTTGGCAAGTTCACACCTTGCAATCCAACACACATACACACACATATCTTCAACACATAAAAGTTTTTAAGTACTAATTTGCACTCCTTGCCAAACACTTCATAAGGTGCTGATCCATGCAGTCACTAAGCAGAAGGATGCTGATGCCACAAAGTCCTTTATACATCAGGAAAAATAATGTACTGCTTGAATAATTTGTAGAAAATACTGCAAATGCAATCTTATCTCCAACCTGAAGGTTACACGATTCTCATGAAGTGTTCAAAGATACTACACATATTAAAAAAAAAATATATTGGTGACGTGATTTCCTAGGTGGGAGTGTATGTCATTTAGAGTTGAGGTTTGGGCAGGAGGCTATCTGAAAAATTAAACAATTATTTTCCATTCATAATTCTTTCTCAGGAAAATAAATAGAGATTCTTAAATCTACATAATTTGAGATTATGTCACTCAGATCCAGGTAATAAGGTGACTAAGATACATTTTTGCCGATTTTTTTAATGAGAAAGACCAAGCTAAGAACCAGTAAAAACAGAAAAATAATTTAAAAAATCAGGAGTGGGCCAGAACATGTTTATAGCCAGACAATTTAGAGCTATTTTAAAATGCTGGATCCCAGCCCTTAATAACCAAGAGATAGTGGGCAAATACTACGATCTAGCTGCATCACAGGACCATTATATGTAAACTGAGGTAACAGTAGTTGTATAATATGTGTGGTGTGATGACAAAATAAGATAATGCATATAAAGAACAGTGACAGAGATGTTAAAATCTCAAGAACTAACCCCTAGAATTGTTACTAATTATTACTATTATTACTTTTTAGATTTATATTCTGAGGAAGATCATTTGTATTTATGATTGTTGTTATCAAATAATGTAAGGTAGATTTTCTCTTTACGGATAATTTCAGCTATAATAGTCAAATAAAAAAATTTGAGTGTTTCTATTTAGTGTGTTTCTGCTATAGTTTTCTTAATTTAGACATAAAATTCCAATTATTTTATGAACTATTAATCTAAATCACTATTTAGGGCAATTATAGCACTAAATAAAAGTTAAATAAGAACTTATGTAAGTAAATTTGAAGTTGTTGCTGACTTTGAGGTGTGCATGGAATTATAAATTAGGATACAACATTTTAAATATTAGAGAAAATTAAAAGAATATTACAACAGATTTGTAGTCATTTTATCGATGTCATTTGATTTAACACCACAGATGTATGCATTTGGCATTATTATCTTCCATCATTATCCTTATGCTAGGGATGATTACATATATACTCAGAGATTATCAGATTTCTGACACAATTCTATTTAGTTAAGTGGTGGAGCTGACATCTGAAGGAACGTGTCTGAACTTCAAATTTAGGCTCATGACACAGTTACTAAATATTTATAAGTTTATTGTGAAATCTTATGAGATTGGAAACCTTCAACATAAAGGAAAGATTAAATTCTCTACATAAGGTATAGAAGTGACCTGATTGGCTCTGTGGAAAACTATTACATTCACTTAACACTAAATTGAAGATAACTGTATTAATCTGTTCTCATGCTGCTAATAAAGACATACCTGAGAGTCAGTAACTTATAAAGGAATGAGGTTTAGTGGACTCACAGTTCCACACAGCTGAGGAAGCCATATAATTACAATGGAAGGCAAAGGATAAGCAAAGAAACATCTTACATGGTGGCAGGCAAGAGGGCATGTGCAGGGGAACTCTCATTCATAAAACCATCAGATCTCATGAGACTTATTTACTATCACGAGAACAGCACAGGAAACACCTACCCCCATTATTCAATTACCTCCCATCAGGTCCCTCCCACAACACATGGGGATTGTTACAATTCAAGGTGAGATTTGGGTGGGGATATGGAGCCAAAGCATATCATTCTGCCCCGGCCCCTCCCAAATCTCATGTCCTCACATTTCAGAACTAATCATGCCTTCCCAACAGTCCCCTAAACTCTTAACTCATTTCAGTATTAACTTAAAAGTCCAAAGTCCAAAGTCTCTTCTGAGACAAGGCAAGTCCTTTCCCTCTATGAGTCTGTAAATTCAAAAGCAAGTTACTTACTTCCTAGAGACAATGGGGGCACAGGCATTGGGTAAATACATCCATTTCAAATGGTGTGAAATTGGCCAAAACAAAAGGGCTACAGGCCCCATGCAAGTCCGAAATCCAGCAGGGCAACCAAATCATAAAGCTCTAAAATGATCTCCTTTGACTCCACGTTTCACATCCAGGTTATGCTGATGCAAGAGGTGGGTTCCCATGGTCTTGGGCAGCTCTGCCCCTGTGGCTTTGCAGGGTACAGCCCCCTTCCTGGCTGCTTTCACAGACTGATGTTGAGTATCTGTGGCTTTTCCAGACCCATGGTGCAAGCTGTTGCTGGATCTACCATTCTGGGGCCTGGAGGAGGATGGTGGCCCTCTTCTCACAGCTCCACCAGGCAATACTTCAGTGAGGATTCTATGTGCGGGCTCTGACCCCACATTTCCCTTCCACACTGCCCAAGCAGAGGTTCTCCATGAGGGCCTCACCCCTGGAGCAAACTCCTGGCTGGACATCCATGAGTCTCCATACATCCTGTGAAATCTAGGCAGAGATTCCCAAAGCTCAACTCCTGTCTTCTTTGCACCTGCAGGCTCAACACCAGGTGGAATCTGCCAAGGCTTGGGGCTTGCACACTCTGAAGCTATGGCCCAAGCTCTATTTTGGTCCCTTTTTAGCCATTACTGGACAAGCAGGGATGCAGGGCACAAAGTCCCTTGGCTGTACAGAGTATAGAAGCCCTGGACCTGGACCACCTAACTATTTTTTCTCCTAGGCCTCCAGGCCTGTGATGGGTGGGGCTGTCATGAAGGTCTCTGACATGCCCTGGAGACATCTTTCATATTATCTTGGAGATCAATATTTGGCTCCTCGTTACTTATGCAAATTTCTGCAGCAGGCTTGAATTTTTCCTCCGAAAATGGGTTTTTCTTTTCTATCACCTTGTGAAGCTGCAAATTTTAAAAAACTTTTATGTTCTGCTTCCCTTTTAAACATAAGTTCCCATTCGAAACCATATCTTTGTCAATACCTAAAACTAAAGGCTTTCAACAGTACCCAAATCACCTCTTGAATGCTTTGCTGCTTAGAAATTTCTTCCACTGGCCGGGTGCAGTAGCTCATGCTTGTAATCCCAGCACTTCGGGAGGTCAAGGCAGGCAGATCACTTGAAGTTGGGAGTTTGAGACCAGACTGACCAACATGGAGAAACCCTGTCTCTACTAAAAAATACAAAAAAATTAGCCAGGTGTGGTGGCACATGCCTGTAATCCCAGCTACTCAAGAAGCTGTGGCAGGAGAATTGCTTGAACCCGGGAGGCAGAAGTTGCAGTGAGCCAAGATCATGACATTGCACTCCAGCCTGGGAAACAACAGTGAAACTTCGTCTCAAAAAAAAAAAAAAAAGAAATTTCTTCCACCAGATGCCCTAAATCATCTCTTTCATGTTTAAAGTTCCACAAATCTCTGGAGCAGGGGCAAAATATCGCCAATCTCTTTGCTAAAGCATTACAAGTGTCACCTTTGCTCCAGTTCCCAACAAGTTCCTCATCTCCATCAGAGACCACCTCCACCTGGACTTCATTGTCCATACCACTATCAGCATTTTGGTCAAAGCCATTCAACCAGTCTCTAGCAAGTTCCAAACTTTCCAACATTTTCCTGTCATCTTCTGAGCCCTCCAAATTGTTCCAGCCTCTGCCTGTTACCTAGTTCCAAAGTCACTTCCACATTTTCAGGTATCTTTACAGTAGCACCCAACTCTTGGTACCAGTTTACTATATTAGTCTGTTCTCATACTGCTAATAAAGACATACCTGAGACTGGGTAATTTATAAAGGAAATAAGTTTAATGGAATCATAGTTCCACCTAGCTGAGGAGGCCTCATGATCATGCAGAAGGCAAAGGGGAAGCAAAGTCACATCTTACATGGTGGCAGGCAAGAAGGTATGTGCAGTGGAACTCCCCTTTATAAAACCATCAGATCTTGTGAGACTTATTCACTATCACTAAAACTGAATGGGATAAACTTGCCCCCATGATTCAATTACTTCCCACAGGGTCCCTCCCATGACGTGTGGGGATTATTACAATTCAAGGTGAGATTTGGATGGGGACACAGAAACAAACCATATCAATACCTAAATGAATTGTAATAAGAATATAAAGGTATTTCACTCTTAATAAAAGACTGACCAACATATTATCATGGTAAGAACTCAATACCAGAACTGGTTTGAACCTTGTCTGAGCCGTCAGTGATATCTAGCTTTAGTAAACATAGAGCTAAAAGCCAACAAATCAGTGATAGTCCTTCTTTAAAATGAGTCACTTGGCAGATGCCTGCCAATGAGCCAGCTTGTAAGGCTGACATCAACTTATTCTTGTCTTTCTGGCCTTGTGACTAAGAAAATCTCAAAATTAATGCTTTCCAAAAATGTAGTAAACAATTAGGAGTTATTTTGCTTAATGAAATAATACCTGGTCAGATTAGATCCTCCTTACTTAAGTGAAGACTGTAATTCAGCTTTTACTGCACATGTTAAGTAATGATTTCACTTTCAATATTACTAATACCCACTTAACATAGAAGGGTGAGAACTGAGTCAATAAAGATCTGATAGGAACAGGGAGCTGGAAAATTCAGGTGTCAAAGACCTCTCCATTCTGATTTTGTAGCAAAGGCAAGAGTGGAAAACTCAATTTGGTACAGACACCTAAATAACTGCACAGATGATCACATCAGATGATGAAGGTGGAGGTTAATAGAGCTAAATCATCTTTGCTGCAAAACACATGAAGTAACACAGCTTAGTGGTTAAGAGTCTAACCACAGAGTCAGTCAAGCAGGAGTGAGAGCTGATTCCTTGCTTACAAATATTATCATCTTGGACCAATCATTTATGCTCTTAAGGATCCTCCTTTGGACTCAGAATCTTAAAGTATAAGATGGGGATAATACTATATTTTTCAAGGGTATAGTATCATAGTTGTGTAGCAGAGTTAGGCATTATTTTCTAAAATGCTACTCCCAGAGTTTATTTGTCTAGTAAGGGTCTCAAACACTAGTATTCTGAAAGCTTCCTAGAAGATTCTAATGTGCAGGCCGTGCTGAAAAACAATGGGTTAGGAGAATTAAAATATATATGATTTAAGGGTGTTAAGAAGAATTTCTTTTTAGTCAATCCTTAATACTTGATAATTTTATTGTTTCTGTGGAAACAATAATAGTAGTATTAGTTATCAACATATTAGGCATTGGGATTATTGGTAGAGGTAGCTATAATTCCTGCTGCATGATTGCCTCAAGCCCTGCCTCTCTTACTAGTATGTAGATGGGTTTCTCTATTTGAAAATTTAAGCCATAATAAATCTAAAAGTATGTGTTTCCTTCTCATCTAGATTTTAAATATTTGTAGACTTACAGAATATCAGAGATAATCCATTATCCCTTCTAATACCAGAAAAGCATAGATATACTTCTAAAAATATAAAGCAATAGGTGAAAATCACAAATGAAAAGAAATTACAATTGAAATAACTGTCAACAGAGATTTTTCAAATGAAAGAAAAAAGTAGAAAAGATCTAATTTTAGTTCTCAACAAAGTGCCTGTATGAAATTAGAATAGGTATATTCTAAGTAAAGGAATCATCCAAGTAGATAAAGATGACTATTGTCAAGTTAAAAATGGCCATGGAAATGGAGAAGAATAATTATATCATTGAGAAACTGGAGTCAGAGTAACAAAAGTAAAATTGAGTAATTCTTCTGTAATTTATAATTCAGACTTAACAGTATAGTGAAAATAAAATGTGTAAAAAAGAAACAGAAACAAATTCTGTAATTATGCATAAGGTTCACCATGTTTATGCATTTCTTGGAAAGATCATATCCTAATTATATACAATTATGAATTTGCATATATTAAATATGTATATATAATTATATATGTGTGTTATATATACACACACTCACGTATATAAAATTGCCAACTAGTGTGTTTTATTTCTCTAAAGAACTTTTCAGAATCTACAAGGAACTCAAAAACTCAATAAGAAAAAAAAAAACCTCATTAAAAATCGGGCAAAGGACACAGACATTTACAAAACAAGTCACACAAGTGACCAACAAACATAAAAAAAATGCTCATCATCACTAATCAGAGAAATGAAAATTAAAATCACAGAGATATTTTATGCCAGTCAGCAATGGGTATTATTAAAATTAAAAACTAATAGATGTTGGCGTGGATGTGGAGAAACACTGTTGGTGGGAATGTAAATTAGTACAACTTCTTTGGAGAACGGCATGGATATTTCACAAAGAACTATAAGTTGAATTACCATTTAACCTAAAAATTCCAGTACTGGATATCTACCAAAAAAAAAAAGAAATAATTTTTTCAAAAAGACACCTGCACTTATATGTTTATCACAGTACTATTCACAATAGCAAAGTCATGAAATCAATCTAAATGTTCATCAATGGATGATTGGATTAAAAAGTGTGGTATATAGACACGATGGGATACTATGCAGTCACAAAAAAAATAAAATCATGCCTTTTGCAGCAACATAGCTGTTACTGGAGGCATTATCCTAAGTGAAGTAACTCAAAAACAGAATATAAAATACATGTTCTCACTTATAAGTGGGAGCTAAACAATAGATACACATGGACATAAAGATGGAAATAATAGACACTGGGGGCTCCAAAAGCAGGGATGGTACAAGAGTGACTGAGGGTTGAAAAATTACATATCAGGTACAATGTTCACTATTTGGATACTGGGTACCCAAAATGTTGTTTCTTTGTTTGTTTCTGGAATCCCAGATCTTACTATTATGTAATATATCCACGTAACACCCCTGCACATGTACCCTTGAATCTAAAGTAATAAAAAAGTTTTCATCTTTTCTGTTTTCCTAGTGCCCTTTGTATTTGTTATCAAATCTCAATAGACCAAATATTAAACATGTCTTTTCTATTTTTCTTTTTATATTGTTAATATGGACTTATTTTATTTAAAAATGTATGAAGTTTGTCACCATATTAATAATTTGTTTGCTTTCATGGTATTTGCTTTCTTTCTTTTTTTTGTTAAAAGGAAAAATAAATCTCTGTCCCATAAAAATAAATAATACTCAGTGGTCCTTTCTCAAGTTTTGATGCAGGATATTTTCTTGACCCCTTTGCAGTACATGGGTGCCCCGTTTACTCTGCCTGCCGTGCTCAACATCTTGCAGGAGGGTGCGCATAGGTGAGCGAGTGTGGGAACCAGCCTGCCTCTTCAGTGTCGGCAGAAGCAAACACTCGGGCCCACTGTACCCCACCCCTTGTGGAGTGTGTAGGCAAATGAATGTGGGAACTAGCCAGCTGCTTTGGCACTGGAAGGAGCAAACTCTGCGAAGGCCAAGCAGCAGTGTCCAGGTGGGAGTGCCTGTGACCCCAAGGCCCCAGAGGGCATTCTACAATGTTATCTTAGCTCCACTGCCCATGGACAGAAATGTATTATCAGCTCAGTGGGTCTTTGCCTCGTTACATGGGGTGACTGCTCTCTGCCAGTGAGGGCAAAGGGCCAGTGTAACAGTCTTTTTGGGTACTTGCACTTGCTGGGTCCCAAATTCTTGTCCAGTACCCAAGAAGAATGAGGAAATGCAGATGAATTGAAGGATGGTGAATGTGGAGAATTTTACTGAGTAATGAAAGTGGCTCTCGGCAGAGAGGGTAGCTGGAAAGATGACAGGAAAGGCATGTCACTCTCCCCTAGTTAAGCTGCCTCTCTGCCTCTCTCCTCTGAAGTCAAGTAGCCTCTCTCCAATATCTGGCATTATATCTGAAGCCAAGTCACCTCTCCCTGATGTCCAGCCTCTTCTCCCCTGTATCAGCTGAGTCTGGGGTCTTTATAAGCACAAGATGCGGGGGCCAGGCAGGCTGTAGGTAGTTTTGGAAAAGGCAACATTCAATTAGTAAAAAGACATTATTCAGAAAGAACCAATCAGGAGATAGTGGGCAAACAGGTATAGAAGTTCTCACTTTGGGCTGTGGGTTTCAGGCTTTTTGGCTTGAGGGTGGGGCTTCACCAGGAACCTGCCCCCGTCTGCCTAGAATTTCTCTGCCTCCTGTCTCTATCAGTTTTACTTCTGCATTATATTCAAATTTTTAATTCATCTGGAATTATTTTCTGTGTATGGGTTAAGAGTAAAATTCAACTTCCTGTTATACTCCTGAACAATTACTGCTTATCTCAGCATCATTTATTACCATATAAAACTTTCTCACTATCTCTGTGCCCCCATTTTAAAACATTAATGTCTTTATATATGCTAAGCCAAACTAAACTAATTTGGGTTTTGTACCATGGAATTTGTCATTTGTTTCTAAGCTAAATTTTAATATTTTTAAAGTTTCAGGAATGCACCAGAACAGTCTCAATTTGAAACTCTTAGTCCTTTGTGACATTCTGCTTCTTTAGCAATGTAATTTACGTAAATACATACACACACACACACACACACACAAACAACCCTACAGACACACAGTCACATATACATTTTTGTTTGCTAAATGATTGAATATATAGTATTGATCAGTCTTTTAAAAAGATATGCAAGAGTAATCACATAAATCTGTATGCAATATTAATTTTTGTTCAGAATGCAAACAGAAGTAGTAGAAACAAGAGAAAAAAATAGTAACTACAACCAACATAGATGTTTGCTTTCCTGGAATGTAAAGTAAATTATGGACTTCAACAAATCTGTGCTTTCGCTAGATATAGTCACATTCTTAAGGTTTTTCTAATGTTCCATCATACCTAACTGTGGTCCTCATATTTTTATTATATAAAAACTACTGTAGCTCTACCCAGCATATCAAAATTTCATGAAGGAGGTAATAAGGAACAAACACAGAACAAAAAGTCATATGACAGCAAAATCAGCTCATTATTAAGTGCTCTACCAGAATACAAGAATTACTTTGCCTAGATATATGCAATAAGACCATTCTTAAGCATAAGGGGAAAAGGTCATTGATGGATAGTTGGACACAACACAGTTGCAAGCAAACAGGATTATCTAAGACAAAAAATGGGAATTATTCTATGTCATAAGCCCTACATACATTTTTGTGTGACTAGTGGAATATTCAGATCACCTGTACTATAAAATTTAATGAGTAATCTTAAACACAGATGACAAATTATATTTTGATACTTTAACATGGACCTAAATGACAATTATGTTCATACTGCAAATGAAAAAAGAACAAACTGAAAATCTCAGCATACGACAATAAGACAAATTGGGTAAAATTTTTAAATTCTTATGAAAACATGATAGCTGTACATATTTATGAAGTACATGCATGTGATATTTTGATACAAGCACATGATGTGTAAAGATCAAATTAGGGTAAAGAAAGGTTGAAACTTTTACAAATCAGGAAAGAGAAAAATTCAAATAATGACAATGAGAGAAATGAACTTCGAAGCTTGTAAACACCATTTGACATTTTCAAAGTTAATTACTTTTGTAAAACTAAATTTAACATCAATTGTCAAAATAATAGATTGTAAATTTACTAAAGATAATGATTTTCTGTTTTCCTAGCAATGTCCTACTTTTCTTTATTTTCTGTTAAGGTAAAACTATCACTTTCATTTAGATTGGACACCTGTATAATATACTAAAAGAATTTATAGTGACAAATACCATTTATCAAGTGATAGCTTTGTGACTATATTGAAATATGTAAAAAGTAATATCTTTTGATACTGTTGACAGCAGCTTATTTTGTACGTGTTTCAACTGAATGCTCACAAAATTCCTGTCATGTTTATCTGAAGGGAAAAGATGGGACCAACTGGCAATTACAGAGAATTGTAGTTTTAAAATAATAGACTTTTAATCACTTAAACAGGCCTATTTTTGGCAATTACATAGATAAATATGGATTAACAAAGTAAAACTAAAAAGTTTGTAAAAGCATATAACTAAAATGAAAATAATATCTGAATATCATCTAATAGAGGCCCCTAATTCCTGGGCCATGGAACGGTATCAGTCTGTGCTCTGATAGGAACAGGGCCACACAGCAGGTGGTGAGCTGTGGATGAGTTAGCATTACCACTCAGGCACTAATGGCTGATGATTTGAGATGCAACAGTTTCATCCTGCAACCATCCCCCCTCCCTCCATTCCAATCCGTGGAAAAATTGTCTTCCACAAAACCGGTACCTTATGCCAAAATGTTTGGGACCACTGATCTAAATTACATAATTGTTGTAATAAATGGAAAAAAACCTAAATGGCTAGACAATTTTGTTAATATGATTTTTAATTGATAAATCATACTTGAATACATTGATGGAGTAAAATGTGATGATATATGTATATAATGTGAAATAATTAAATCAAGTAAATTAATATATTTATAACTTTACTTACTCATAATTTTTTGTGGTGGTGAGACATTTGAAACTTACCTTCTTAGCAATTTTGAAATATACAATACATTATTACTGACTATAGTTACCCTGCTGTGGAATAAATCTCAAAAACTTATTTTTCCTATCTACTGAAAAATTGTACCCTATGACCAACAAGTCTTTACCCTCCTTTTATTCCCCTCAGTCTGTGTAACCCTCATTCTACTCTATTATAAATTCTACTCTTTTAGATTATACAAGTAGGTGAGATCACGGGGCTTTTATTTTTCCATGTCTGGCTTATTTTACTTAGCATAATAATGACCAGACAATTTAAAATATATATTTGTATTTGGTTAGTGTGGGCCTGGAGAATACCTAGGTTTCAATAAAGTATTTTAGAAGCTGGAGTTTGGTGGGAAAATGTCTTCAGTATTCTAAGAACAAGCATTTCAAACTAAAACTCAATGTCCTCAATCAAATGTTAACTATTTCAAACTAAAATTTAATTCAATCAAATGTTAAGACCAGAAATATATATATGTGTGTGTATGTGTGTGTGTCTATTCAAACATAAAAAGAGTCTAATTTTCCCTTCCATTAACTTTTAAACATTTTCTTAGTTTGAAACATTTTCTTAGTTTATACATATAAAAAATACAAAATACTTGTATATCTATATATGCATGTAGTCTACACCATTATATTTTTTCCGTATTTATTTATTCTCCAAATCCATTCATATAGTTCCATACTTACATACACACAAATACACCTATATATAATTATATATGCATACATATATACACACATGTATACACACACACACACACATATATATACAAGGAATTTAAAGTTTTCATACTCTGAACTTCATAAATACCTTGCAATTTTAGCTACATATTACATTGTATGTTTAGAAAATAATGACAATGAAATGTTGATTTATTATCTTCTTTTCATAACATATTAAACAAAATATTAACTGTTTAGATCCAGGTTGATTTAACTCTGAATTTACGAATTTGATTAATGTATCTTATAGGTTTTATGCTAAATTTAGCTTTCTGTGTTTTGTATCTTTTTAAACATGATCAAATTAGCTATTTACATATTTATTTTAATTCTGGTTTTGTTTCTGATTACTTTTTTAAAAAAATCAGGCTTGGTAATTAGGTTATATAGCAAAATATTTTCCATAAATAAAAGGTCCTTTCAAAGTTTTGAGATCAATGTGTTATATGCAGATAGTAGGATATTTATTAAAATATTGTATTGGCAATGAAGTAATAAGACAAACATTGCCATTATTTTCTCAACCTGCTCTGAATAAATCTGGTTAAACATATGCCATATGCCTTTACATAAAAAATAAACATAAAAATCAGTGCAATTAGTTGTCATGTGTTAAATATTAATGAAATTTCTAAAATGCTCCCCATAAATAAAGCAAATATCTTTAAAGAATATATATTTAATCATTTGTGATCAAGATGCTTTCCAGTGACCCTGAAATTTTCTTCTTTTTTTTAATTTTTTTGAGACAGGGTCTTGCTCTGTCACCCACACTGGAATACAGTGGCGAGATCTCAGCTCACTGCAACTTCAGCCTCGTGGGTTGAAGCGATTCTCCTGCCTCAGCCTCACAAATAGGTGGGACTACAGGCGCGCGCCACCGCACCCAGCTAAGTTTTTGTATTTTTAGTAGAGACAAGTCATGCCATTTTGCCCATGCTGGTCTCAACCTCCTGGGCTCAGGTGATCTGCCTACTTCGGCCATCCAAAGTGCTGGGATTAAGGTGTGAGCCACTATGCCTGGCCCAAATATTTTTCAATTTACAGAAGGAATTCATTTAATTTTTATCAAAAGTATATAGATAAACATATGTATGTTTCTCTGCCTTTCTCGTTCTTTGTATATCTATATATCTATCTGAGATTTATAGGAATATAAGTTTTTATGTGTATATATAAAACAATGATTTACATATATGGATATAGAGACAGAAAGGAGAGAGATATTAGGACATTTCATCATTTATGGAATACAATGCAATTTTACTACAAAGAATTGTAAAAAGAATTACATTCATTCCAAGTTATCTATTAATAGAATTGATATAACTTATCTATCTGCTTTTTATGAGAAAATTTTCATATCTATACAAAGGGCAAAAAAGCATAGGATTTATGATAAAAACTTTCCTACTATGGTAAAAATTCAAACTAATTCATGGATATTTTAACTAATTAAAAAGACAATCATTTTTTAAGAAACATTTTCCAAAAAATTAACTTTTATACTAATTATTATTCATCAAAGTTTTAGATATATTTTGTTTTATTCCCCCACGTTTGCTTTATTTGAATTTTTTTGTTTCATTAAGGATGAACATCTGCTTATGAAATTGTTTTGGCTAATCTTTTATTTAGAATTGTATTTGGTATTTTAATTAATAAATTGTGTTATGCAAGATTAAGAAAACTACAGTAATTTCAAAAATATAATTGTTTTGTTTAGGATTACATAATTTGTATTAGAACAAGAGAGAGAACTGACATTTTATAAAACCACAGTTGGGCTTCTTATGAAAGAAACAAGCTGTTCTGTCTGAAAGAAACAAAAGAAAACCCAAAACAAACAAACAAGAATTCTGTGTTTACTATTACATAATTGTTTACATTTCTTACTAATATAAAATTGAGCCTTTTAATATTTCATGTTATAACATCCTATTGCTATTTTACAAGAAAATACATATTTTGTATTCTATTTAATATTTTATATAAATTTTCTAACTGTAAAAGGATTAAATTTTATTTTCTTGTCAAAAATTAAATGATGAATTGTTATCTCTCCTTTATTTTATTTTACATAGGTATAACATAGAAAATTTACTCATTTGGCCAGGCGCAGTGGCTCACGCCTGTAATCCCAGCACTTTGGGAGGCCAAGGCGGGCGGATCACGAGATCAGGAGATCGAGACCATCCTGGCTAACACGGTGAAACCCCATCTCTACCAAAAATACAAAAAATTAGCTGGGCACGGTGGTGGGCGCCTGTGGTCCCAGCTACTCGGGAGGCCGAGGCAGAAGAATGGCGTGAACCCAGGAGACGGAGCTTGTAGTGAGCCGAGATCGCGCCAGTGCACTCCAGCCTGGGCAACAGAGCGAGACTCCATCTCAAAAAAAAAAAAAAAAAAAAAAATTTACTCATTTATTTTTATTCAAAAAGTATAACTAAAAATAATCAAAATTTTATATCCTTACATTCAATGAAATTCAACTCTTTCTGACATCTATATTTTTTTTAACATTTTAAATAAAGCATAAAATACATAGGGCAGGTGGACACATCACACGCATACAACTTGATGAATATTCACAAAATGAATGCATCTATTTAAACCCCACTCTCATCAGAAAACGGAACATTAAGAACATTTTAGAAGCCCTCCTTGTGCTCCCATCTAGCTAACATTTTCTCTTCTCCAAAGTTAACTATTATTTTGATTTTTGTTATTATAAATTACTTTTTTTATTTTTGAAGTTTATACACATAGAATTATGCAGTATGACACTTACTTTCTGCCTGCATTTGCTCAATATTATATTTGTGATATTCATCTCTGTGGTTGGATGAAGCAGTTCATTCTTTTCATTGACATAATATGGTATTTTATTAAATGAATGTACCACCACTTATTTAAAAAGTTTATGATTTATTGGTGTCATTATTGGTTTTCATTGATCCCAGTTTGGGGCTAATACTAAAAATATGATGTGAACATTCTTATCCATGTATTTGAGTGAGCTTATGATTACATTTCTGTGTATTATTCATCTTGGGGTGGCATTGGTGATTCACAGAATATTTTAACGCTCAATATTTAAATCCTGTCAATTGCTTTCCAATGTACTTGTATAAATTTACAATATTACCGGCAATGAGTAAAATTTTCAATAGCTTCACAACATTGCAAACCCTGGGTGTTCTCTCACTTTCACTTTTTAGTAAATGCTAGTATTCTATGAAGATGTGTTATTGTGGAAACTAATTTTATGTTCTGCATGACAAATAGGTTGAACACTTCATCACTATATTGGTCACCTAGAAATTGCTCTTTTTGAAATAGCCAATTCAAGATTTTGCCCATTTAAAAAAAATCAGGTTGTCTCTTTTCATTGATTTGTAAAAGTTATTTATATCCTCACTATATGACAGTTTAATGAAAATAAATATTACAATGGTCTTTTCCTATCCAATGGCTTATTCTTAAATTCCCTTTTGAAGAGCCTATTAATAAAAATATTCTGGACTCCATTAATAAAATACTATATTTCCATCACTATTTAGTACATTTCATTTCCTTTTAAGAAATATTTGCTTACCTCCAAGCTAATGAATGTGTTCTACATGTTATTGTCTAGAAATTTTAATGTTTATGCTTACACTCAAATCTAAAACACAGCTGGAATACAATTTTAAGTAGCATTTGAGGTGGGGTGCTAAATTATTTTCCCACGTGCTTCTCCCAACCTGACAGAATTCACCCCCATAAATCTGTGTCAAGCAGGAGAAATGAAGGCATGCTACCTGAAGGTTAGTTGATGCCAAATTTGTAGAATATATTTCCTTCCCCAATTCCCAAATCGTCATGTTTTTTACTTTATTTATAATATTTTTATAGACCCGATTTATCTTCTTATTGGTCCCTGTTTACTTATTTATTAAAAGTAAAAGTATCTCAAAAGGGAGAAAACACCTATGGGGCTCTATATGTTTATATCTATAAATATTAGGAAGAACAATCAAAAGAAAGCAGCTCTTCTAAATTCTCTTTTTATGCTGTGTAGATCCCCACAGTAGTTGCCTCCACTTTGAAACACTCCTATTTTTCAAAAAAATGAGTAGAGATTTATAGGAGATTAATAGGGAGCCTATGAAAAATATTGTGAATAGAGAAAGTTTAAAAATATCAACAATTTGGAGAGATATAAAGTTTACTGACCTTTAAAGTTTAAAGTTAACTGACCTCCAGGAAGCGGGTCTTTATCTTACACGACAAATTTAAAGTTAACCAACCTCTAGGAAGCTTGTCTGTCTTTATCCTACATGACATAGATTTAGTGGGGCAGACTCTCAGTTTGGGAGAGACCTGCCATTGTCGGTTTTTTCCTGACCAAATAGTTAATTAAACAGACAGTACATAGAGTTCTATAAATCCACCCCTGTCCAGACAGAACACACACACACAGATTTCCCTTTATTATTAACATATTCTACTGATGAGGTACGTTTCTTCCTATTGATGAACCGATACTGATACATTATTATTAACCACAGTGTAAACTTTATGTCATGCATCCCTCTCCATGTTGGACAGTTCTATGGGTCTTGTGTTGTATAGTTCCATGGACATAATGACATGTATTCATAATTACAATTGCATACAGAATACTTCCACCTATTCATCCCTTCCCTCTGTACCACCTAATCCAAGACAACCACTGATCTTCATACCCTCCATAGATTTGCCTTTTCCAGAATGTTACATAGTTAGAATCATACAGACTGTGGCCTTTTTAAACTGGCAATTTTGACTATGCAAAATGCATTTTAGGTTCTTCAATGTTTTCATGTGACTTCGCAGCTCATTTATATTTATTTGTTAAGGTTTATTTTCCCCTGTATATGTAAACATATTTATAAAAGTCTAAATAGAATAAAATCAAAAATTAGATGTCAATATTGTTCCATTTGGGTGGTGGTTTAAAAGTGAGTTTTTTTCTAACTAAAGTGAACTTTAAATGCCACACAACCATTTCAAAGTTTCAGTGGTGTTTAGTGTGTTTACACTGTTTGTGCATTCACCATCTCTCTCTAGCTTTCTAACATTTTCATCTCCTCAGAAATACACCTCCTGTTCATTAAATAAGTATTCATCCTTCCCAACACAAACCCATCAAACACACACACACACACACCGATTCTCTGGCAACCACTAATTTGCTGTTTATCTCTATGGATTTGCCTATTTTAGATATTTAATATAAACATAATTATACCATATGCGACATTTAATATCTGCCTTCATTCACTTATTGTAATTTCTGAGGCTTATTCATGTTGTGACGTGTGTCAGTATTTCATCCCTTTCTATGGCTGCATACTCTTTTATTTTACATATATGTCAAATTGGTTTGTCAATTTATTCACAGATATTTGGTTGATTCTATCTTTTGGCTATTATAAATAAAGTTGCTGTAAATATTTGTGTACATGTTTCAGTGTGGATTTATGTTTTCATATTCCTGAGTATATGCCTAAGTGGGAAATTGCGGGGTGATTTGTGAATCTAAGTTTCACTTTTTGAGGAACTACCAAACTGTTTCCGCAACAGCTGTAGAATTTTACCTATCCATGTGCAATGTGCAAGGGTTTTGACATTCTTGCTGTTACTTGTTATTATTATTATTATTAAATATAGTTTATGAAGTTTCTTGGAATTTAGATTTGAGTTTCCTTAATGAGCAATAATGTTGAAGATCTTCTCATGTGTTTGTTATATAATATCTTGCTGCGTGCTTTTGTTCGTCTTCTTTGGAGAAATGTCCATTCAAATCCTTTGTCCGTTTTAAAAAATTGAGTTGTCTTTGGTTGCTGAGTTTTAAGAGTTCTTTATACATTTTAGATACTGAACCTTTATTAAATATATGATTCACATATATCTTCTCTAATTCTGAAAGTTGTGGTATTATTTCCATGATGATGTCTTTTGAGAGAAAAATACTTTTTATTAAAAAATGTTTACAAAATCCAATGTATCTACTTTTCCTTTTGTTGCTATTGCTTTTGGTAACAAATCTAATAATCCCTTCTAAAACCCTAAGTAAGAAAGATTTAAGACTAATGTCTTGCAATAATTTCATAGTTTTATCTATTCTACTTAAATCACTAACATACTTCGACTTTTTTGTTTCTTTGTGTTTAGAATCAGGAAGGAATTGAGCTGTATTAGTTTGCATGTGACTGTCCAGTTTTCTAAGCATCATTTGTTGAAAAACACATTCTTTTCCCATTAGATGGTCTTGGAACTCTTCTAAAAAAATCAGTTGGTCACAGATGTTTGAATTTATTCCTGGACTCTCAACTCTATTCCATTGTTCTAATATGTCTATTATCATCCCAATACCACACTGTATTGATTACTGTAGCATTATAGTAAGTTTTGAGATAAATAAATCTGAGTCCTCCAAATTTGCTTATCTTTTTCAGGAAAAAAATTGTTCACTTTTGCAGAAATGTAAAAACTGATCCCCAAATTCATACTTCTATAAATTGACATTTGCCTCACAGGAAAGACTCAAGAGAGAAAGAACTAACATGGAAAAGCAATAAGATGAAATTTCAAGAACAAAATATCAAAATGAATATAAATGTGTAAGAAAATATCCCAATATAATGCAAAATTTAGTTGTGGAAATAAAATAAACATTAAAAAATTAAACACTATAAAAATTATATATTTACTCACTTAGAAATCAGTTTCTTGCATTGTGCATTTCTTTGAGCAGATCAGATACATGTAGGCATCTTCCTGAAGAATATCTTTTAGCATTGTACTGCATGAAAATTTGGAATGAAATCTCCCAGATTTGTTTTTTCTTCATAAAATTGTATTTTGCCAATATAGTTAAGAAACATTTTCATCAGACAATTAATTCTGTTAATAATCTTTGTTTCTTTCTTGAGTTACTTTAAACACATCAATTTTTTGTTTTCCACCATACATATATTTAGCAGATTTTAAGGCATTTTTGTCATTTGTTTCTGTAATTTGATTATTATGTGCCTGTGGAAAATTTCCCTTTTGTTTATTCTATGTGGGGTTTATTGAGCCACTTGGTCATGTGGTTTTAAAATTATCAACTGTAAAATTTTGAGGCATATTATGCTTCAGATATTGTTTTACATTTTCCCTCCTATCTTCCTTTATCTGGGACTCTAAGCACATGGTTTTGTGGATTGAATTTCAGCCTCCGAAACATGTTTTCCTGGAACCTCCAATATTACCTTGTTTGGAATGAAGATATTTGAAAATGTAATTAAGCATCTCAAGATGAGATCTTATTAAATGTAGGTTATTCCCTAAAACCTATTAGCAGTGTCCTTAGAAGAGAGAGAGAAGATAGAGAGACACACAGAGGCGGGGCGGCATGTGAAGACAGAGACAGAGATTGGAGTAGTGATGCATCTACAAGCCAAGGGACACCAAGAATTGCCAGCAGTCTCCAGAATCTAGGAGAAAGGAATCAAGTGAATCTTCCCTCGGAGACTTCAGAGGAAACCAACCTTGCCAACATCTTGACTTTAGATTTTCTAATTCCAGAACTATATGAGAATACAATTCTGCTGTTTTAGGCCATCAAATGTGTGGTAATTTTTAATGACAATCTTAAGACCAAAGCAGAAGATATAAAAGTTTCTCAAGTGGCCGAAATTCTGTTCATCTTTTGTCTTCTTTTATTCTATGCTTCTATCTTCCAGTTTCTATTGTCATGTACTATGGTTTGGTTATGATTCGTTTGCCCTATCAAATCTCAAGTTGACATTGGATTCCCAGTGTTGGAGATGAGGCCTGGTGAAAGGTGCTTGGGTGGTAGAGGCAAATCCCTCAAGTGGCTTGGTGCCATTCTCACAGGAGTGAATGAATTCTCACTCTTACCTCCCCCAAGAATTGGTTGTTGAAAGCGTCCAGCACCACCTACACCCTCTCTCTTGCTTTCTCTCTTACCATGTGATTTCTGTACATGCTGGTTTCTCTTTGCCTGCTGCCATGACTGGAAGCAGCCTGAAGCCCTCACTAGAAGCAGACGCCAGCACCATGCTTCTTGTGCAAGCTGCAGAACCATGAACCAAATAAATCTCTTTTCATTACAAATTGCCAAGCATCGCATATTTCTTTATTAGCAACACAGAGGAAGATATTATGTATTTAAGTTCATTTTCCCCTTCTGCAGTGTATTCTCTGCTACTAATACTACCCAAGGAATTTTTCATTTAGTTTTTTTTTTTTTTTTTTGGTTGTTGTTTGTTTTTTAGACAGAGTCTCACACTGTTGCCAGGCTGGAGTACAGAACAACTTCCACCTCCCGGGTTCAAGTGATGCTCCTGCCTCAGCCTCCTGAGTAGCTGGGACTATAGGTGCGAGCCAACACACTCAGCAGATTTTTGTATTTTTGGTAGAGACAGGGTTTCACCATGTTGGCCTGGATGTTCTCGATCTTTTGACCTCGTGATCCACCCACCTCGGCCTCCCAAAGTGCTGGGATTACAGGTGTGAGCCACTGTGCCCGGCCTAGGAGATATTTTTAACTTCAAAATGTTTCATTTGGTTCATTCTACATTTTTTACTTTTCCTCATTATGTTATTTTTTCATTCAATATCTCACTGAGTTTAAATATATGTTCTTGTGTTTTTGCATACTGAATTCATTATACCAGTCATTACTTAGTTTATTTCTATTGATTACTGGTTTGGAATTACACATCCCTGTGTCTTTCTATGTATAATAAATTTTGGTTGGATGCTGTGCATTATAAATTTTATGTTGATAAGACTGGATTTTGTTATACTCCTTTAGTGTTTGTTAGATGTTGTCCTTACTATCTGCTAAATTTTTTGAAGATTAGCTTAAACCTTTCAACGATTCTGTAAAAGTCTTATTAAGGTGGGTTGTGTACCCCTTATTCACAGGTTAGTTTATAACTATTATTACTACTACTATCACCACAACCACTACTACTACTACTACTGCTGTTTCTCCAGAATGCCCCAGATGCCATGAGGAATTTGACTCTGGTTGGTCAAAAGGAACTTAGGAGGTTACAAGTACCTGGTTTCATGAGTGTTCATCCTATGTAATCATGGCTTTATATTCCTCAAAAGACTAAAAGTGATCACTATGGAGGTTTCTTGGTAAGTTTCCTGAAAAGATCCATTCACAATCACACTTTGTCTGCAAACGTCATTTCCACCTCTTCACACTTGTATAACTCAATTGAGAAACACGTTGTGCTCTGCTTGAGTTACTCATCATGCTTGGGTGCCTCATTATGGTCCCAAAAGAGCCTCTAGGCAAAAAGCCAGGGTCACTATAGAGCTCACTTCATTTGTTTCCCTTCACTAGTGACAATAAACCAGTAGTGCCTATAATCCAATGTCTGAAAGCAGCTGCCTCATATGTTTTGTCCAATTGTCTCATTGTTTATAATGGAAGAAAAGTATTGTCCTACTTACTCTATTAATATGAAAAGTAATAATGCCTTAAAATTATATAATAAGCACATTAAATCATTACATATTTTACAAATTTTAGTGATAGTCCCTTACATATAGTGAAGGTACTATAATTTACTTAATATGTTTTCAAATTACTATACATACACAGTACTAACAAGACTGTTATACTTTAAATCCCCTTTTTACTCTCCCATCATGTGCTAGGTATTCTCTTGTTCTTGTAGATTACCACCCATGGCACTGTGGATCTGCAAGTTGTATGTCTTGACATACCTGAACATATTGCTGTGCATTTAGGTAGGGAGCATTACCTTTTAAAAACTCTCATTTGCACAATCTTATTCACATAAGTAGATGTGAGAAGAAGAGTTAATATTATAGGAGTCTGTGAAAAATACTGTACTGTTTCTTTAATTCTTAGCACAAATTTCTAAATCCCTGTTTAATTTTTGGTCAGTTTTCTAAGTTTGATTTCTTATATATTATTTTTCCCAATACATCTAAATGCATTCACATTAAATAAATGGCAAACAGAGAGTAATTCTTTAATATCTCTTATTTTTCAATTTCTCCTTTTAATCACTACCCCTAGAGGAGGGAGTATATTACAGTGCTAAGAACATGGTCTCTGAATTGATTTTGACTAGATTCAGACATGAACTCTTCACTTCTTGGCTACAAGACCTGTATAATCAGAGAGTTAATTGAACACTCTTGTGCTGAGTTTCCTAAGCTCTGGATTGAAATTATTTACCATATAAAATTGTTTGTTAGGACTGAATAAGAAAGGGTTTCCTAAGGCACTTTACGGAGTGAATGATCCACAAGGTGAAATAAGCAAAGTTAGCTACCATTATATTAATTACGAATAGAGTTTGGTAATTTATACTCCAGTCCATATAAGTACATTTAACTCAAGACGTGGCATTTGATCTCTGATTATACTGGTTATTTCTAGAAAATATAAATAGGTGATTACAGGCTAGAAACAAAAGGAGACTTTGAAATTAAAAAAATACAGACGCTCCTCAAATTATGTTCCCATATAAACCAATCACAAATTGAAAATAGATTTAATACATTTAACCTACTGAACATCATAAATTTGCCTAGTCTACTTCAAACATGCTCAAAACACTCACAGTAACCTACAATTGGGCAAAATTATCTAACTCAAAGCCTATTTTAAATGAAGCATTGAATATCTCATATAATTTATCAAATACTGTACTGGAGACAAAAAACAGAATAGTTGCAATGGTACTCAAAGCAGAGTTTCTACTGAATTTGTGTCAGTCTGTAAAAATATAAATAAAATGATATTAGGAAAATGATATTAGTAAATAAGATTTTGAATTCTAAATTTTGTTTTATGTACATTAAAATAAATAAAATGTAAACAAAAATAGTGTTTATTGCTTGTGACACTCTGAAGGAATTATTGTTGTAAAGTACTTATAAAAATACAATTATTCAAATATATTTATAGGTATCCACAATGATTAAATTAGGGGCCAATTCATTATTTATAGAATTATTTCAAAAATTATTTTATTATTTTAAAAATAATTTCCCAGTGTTGTATGGGGATATACAAATACACACATATATACATGTACAAAACATACTTATCTATAACTTTAACAGATGAGTCTCATAGCCTCAGTGTTTTTATATTTATTTACAAAATAATCAAATATGAAGATTCACACATCTTTGCCACCGTCTTAAATGGGTTTCATATATGTAACAATACTGTTATCCTAAGCAAATGAGAATTCTAAGTTCAATGAATAGGTCGTTTAATGCCTTTGCTCTTCATAAAAACCGTAATAAAGTGAACAATTTTAATTATTCATCACTATGCCTAAGTATGTAGTGAAACAAGCCCTTAGGATTTTGTTCTGATACTGCAAAATGATTCCAATTAGAAGTTCGATTACAAGAAAAATCAAGAATAAAATTTGAATTCCCATAATGTTTAACACTATTTTATTAAAAATGTTTAAACATTAAAAACTTGTATAACGACAATAAGATAGTTCATTTGTATCTGATTAATTACTAATATTCTTAGTATATAAGATTATAAAACAATAATTTCCTTATAAATCATTATGCCCAGCTGAAATTTCTTTTAAAACTATAATTCAAAGAGAGAGAAAAAACAATATTGAGAGACTAAAAAACATATCATGTCCACATATTTTTAATAATAATCTGTTCCTTTATCTTGTCTTTTTAGTAAACCAAAACACAACGTGATTATTTAAAAATAATTAATGATATTTCAGAAAGAAATACGTTGTTATTTATTATCAAAAGACGAATCAAGAAATATTAATTACCCTTTGCTCTCTGGCAAATTTGACATCATATACTGAGTTGGACCTATAATATTTTTACCTATGGAATAGCATATAAATATACACTGATTATTGTCCAAGAGATTATCATTTTTACTATTATCTTTACAACTAGTTATCTCCTCAATGGTTTCTGTTAACATATTATTAATATCAAGCAAATAATACCTTAATGAGTAAAGAGCATGGCAAATAATATGAAAAAAATAGTATTTTATCACTTAGAAAGAACTTTATAATTTTTATTGAAACAAAATGTTTTGCATATTAGAGAGAACATGTATTTGTTACATGAATATAATGTGTAATGATCAGGTCAGGGTATTTGTGGTATCCATCACCTTGAGTATTTGTCATTTCTGTTTGTTAGTATTATTCCAAGTTCTTTTAGCTACATTGAAATATACAATACATCGTTGCTAGCTACAGTCACCCTACTCTTCTATTTAATATTGGGGCTTATTTGTTCTATGTAACTATATGTTTTTAACCACAAACCAAGCTCTCTTTATACCCTTCTCCCACCCACACATCCTTCTATGACTCTGGTATCTATCATTTTATTCTCTGTCTCCATGCAATCAGGGTTTTTAACTTCCACATATAACTGAGAACATGCAGCGTCTGTCTTCCTGTGCCTGGCTTATTTCACTTAACGTAATGACCTCGAATTCCATTGATGTTGCTGCAAATGCCATAAGTTCATTCTTTTTTTTAAATTGCCAAGTAGTATTACAGTGTGTGTGTGTGTGTGTGTGTGTGTGTGTGTGTATATATATATATATATCACATTTTCTTTCATTATCAGTTGGCACTTAGGTTGATACCATCTTTGCTATTGTAAATAGTGTTGTGATAAACAAGCAAGTGAAATTACCTATTTGATATACAGATTTCTTTTTCTTTGGAAAAATACTCAGTACAGAGATTGATGGATCATCTGGGAGTTGGACTTACAAATTTTGAGGAATCTCCATATTGCTTCCCACAGGGATTATACCAATTTACATTCCCACAAACAAGGTTCTATTTTTTTTCTCCCCATCATCCCTTGCATTTGTTATTTTGTTGTTGTTGTTGTTTTATCAATTAACATTCTATCCAGGATAAGATGATATGCCATTGTGGTTTTGATATGCATTTCCCTGGTGCTTAATGATGCTGAACATTTTTTCAAATACTTCTTGGCCATTTATCTGTCTTATTTTGAAAAATATCTATTCATGCTCTTAGCCCAGTTTTTAATACGATTGTTATTTTTGTTGTTGTCTAATTGTTGATTTATTGTATATTATGGAGATTAGTCCTATGTTGGATAAATAGTATGCAAACATTTTCTCTCATTAAATAGGCTGTCTCTTCACTCTGTTCATTTTTTCCTTTGCTATATAAAGGTTTTTTAGTTTAATATAATCCCACTAGTCTATTTTTGTTGTAATTGTTTGTGCTTCTGAGGTCTGAGCCATGACATATTTGCCTAGACCAGTGTCTTGAATTATTTTCCCTATTTTTTCTTGGAGAAGTTTTATAGTTTGGGGTCTTACATTTCAGTCTTTAATTCATCTTTAGTTGATTTCTGTTTATGGAGAGAGATATGTGTCCAATTTCATTCTTCTGTATATGCATAAACAATTTTCCTAGCACTATTTATTGAAGAGGCTGTCCTTTCCTTAGTTTATAATCTTGGCACCTTTTTCTAAATAAGTTGGCTGTAAATACATATATTTCTGGAATCTCTATTCTGTTCCATTGGTTTATGTGTCTGTTTTTATAGCAACACTGTGCTGTTTTGGTTATTATACCCTTGTAATATATTTTGAAGTCAGGTGGTGTGATGCCACTAGCTCTATATCTTTATTTCTTTCTCTCTCTCTCTTTTTTTTTTGTGACGGAGTCCCGCTCTGTTACCAGGCTGGAGTGCAGTGGCATGCTCTCCACTGCAACCTCTACCTCCTGGGTTCAAGCGATTCTCCTGCCTCAGCCTCCTGAGTAGCTGAGACTACAGGCACGTGCCACCATGCCTAGCTAACTCTTTTGTATTTTTAGTAGAGACAGGGTTTCACCATGTTGGCCAGGATGGTCTTGATCTCCTGACCTTGTGATCTGCCTGTCTCGGCCTCCCAAAGTGCTGGGATTAGACGTGTGAGCCACCACGCCCAGGCTTCCAACTTTATTTCTTTTGCTCAGGATTGCTTTGACTATTTGCACTGTTTTTAGGTTTCATGTAAATTTTCGTATTGTTTTCTTCTAATTCTGAGAAAAGATGCCCTTGGTATTTTCACAGAGACTGCATTGAATGTGTAGATGATTGTTTTGTATAAAATAGCTATTTTAATGATATTAATTCTTTCAATTTATGAGGATGGGGCATATTTCCATTTGTTTGTGTCCTCTTTATTTCATCAGTGGTTTGTTGTTATTGTAAAAGGGATTGCCTTCTCGATTTCCTTCTCAGCAAGCTCATTATTGGTGTATAGAAACACCAGTTGTCCCCTGGATGTGCCTAAGAATGATGTGCTGTTTCTAATAAAAATGCATCAAATTCACATATATTTTTTATAGCTAATACCTTCACACTGAAAAATGAATAAGGAGACTATGTTTATATAAAGAAATAATAATATAAGCAATAGAGCTGTTGTCATGGCAGAGGATATAACTTGTTGCAAACAGACTTCAAAGTAGTTAAGGTTGTTTTTTTTTCCTAAATTTAAAATCAGGACTACTACTAAATAATAAAGGGCTTTGAGTGATATTTTCATTGTATTCATTTAATTTTCTTGTAATCGTATACCTCTAAATTTTTCAACTTTCTTACATTTGGAAAAAAAAACAAAAGTAATTAATATTTAGTAAAAACTTATCTATACTTTACTAAACAATTTCCCTGAAATATTTACTTCTGAAAATAAGTCCTACAAGCTAGTAAATTTAGGTAAACTACAACACTGAAATGAATCAGTACACTGAATATAAATAGCTACATATTTAATAATTTTGTTTGTTTATCTTAAATTACCACACATTCTATATCTATATAGAAATCTGTAAAAGAAATAATTTTATTTCTCAGACTAGCACCAATATCAGTGCAAATGCATGACTTCTGATAAAAATGCAATAGAATTAATTTTGATAGATTATTTTTGTATCTGTATATATTTGTCTTGTTTGGAGGAGGCAAACACTTTGCTTTAGGAAATATAGACATTTGTTCAATAATATGACAGATATTTATGAGTTCCTTTTATACCAGATTTTATCTCGACTGAAATACAAGATGATAATACAGATTTTGTCTTTAAGACACTTATACTAAACAAGAATCCAACCTATAAATAATAATTTAACCATTAATCGGGCATTCTATTTGATAACAATATGTATGGGGTGCAAGAGAAATCAAGCAATTATGTTTATTTTTGAAAGTCATAGAGATCTTTCTAGAGTGTTAAAAGCACAAGCTTCAACACTCCAGAAAGAAAATCTGCAAATGAGAAATCAGTGTTGCAAAGACATGACAGGCAAAGGACATAGGACTATTGAGTCAGTCATCAAGTATGCATTGAGCATCTACTATGTTACCAGAAATTATGACTTATATCAAAACAAAAGTAGGAAGGAGAAAGGTAAATGACTGCACAGATATTGGCCTTGGGGACAATCATTGTGAGTATGTCAAGCATGCTGACATATTAAGTACCAGCCCTCCCTTCTCCCTCTCCCACACACACTTTGGTTGTCAGGCATGGGGATACGTATGTGCACATTTCACACACAAGCTTGTTTCCATATCTGCAGTTTCAAACTTTCCCTCTCTTACTATAAATTAATCGGGTATACACATGCAAATATACTAACACATTTCCCAATAGGAGACAGCAAAATTCACATCCAGCTGTTTAATTCAAAGCAATGTTGTAGGGTAAATGTACCTGATACCAATAACTTAATCATATCCTGAATATGACGCTGTATGACACACACATCTGAATGTGTGTTCTGAGATAGAGAATCTAGGCATGACCAACCAGGAGATTTCTTACCTTGCCTATGAGGAACATCTGTGTCTCCTGCCCTGTCCAGTGAAACATGGGCCATACAGGGGCTGGAGGCCCTGAGTGACGGGTTAAATGAAGGTTGCCAGGTGATGGTAATGAAGGGGTGTGTGTTAAGTGAAATGCTATACAAACTGCATGCTATTTGCAAGTAGTTGTGGTTTCAGGGCCTAGCCTGCCTCCACTGGCTTATGCAATTATGTTGCCCAGCCCACTGCCATTGGACTGTAGCAAGGTGGATATGTTGTCTACCCTACTGCCACTGGACCGTTTCTATATGTAATGAAGTTCTCCTGTCCAGCCTGCGGCCCCTGGACTCTCTCTTCTGTATGTAAGCCCTTAATAAAACCCCCATGTCTCATTAGTTGTCTCTGGGTCTCTTCTTTGGCTTCTTGAATCTGGTACCTATTCTATTGAGGTTAACAGGGGCTTGGCACAACAAATGTCAAGAACTATTACTCCCTACATTTTAGGATCTCTAGCTGACACTGTTTTTCTCTTTCAATATCTGATGTACTTTCTCTTGATCCTTATCTTCCAAGCTAAACAAACCAAATACACAATGGTGAAGGAAATTAATAATAAACAAACTTCATTCTTAACTTTAAAAATAATTGACAAGTGCCAAAAAATATACACCAAGCCAGTCTATGTAACATCAGAGACAAGAACACAGATGCCTCATTGGCAATGGAGTGGAATCCTTGGACAGCACATCTGACTGATCCTGATTGTACTTGACAGAGAGGATCTCTTTGTCCAAAAACTCCATGGCAATTCCTGAGACCAGGGACTTTAGGAGAACTTTGTAGGAGAAAGTTAATAGTCCATTGCAGTCAGTCAGCTTTACAAAATCTCAGGAATTACCTTAGGATAACAGCCACCAGCTCTTTGGATTATTTCTGGAAATATAGTTATCTTAATACATTTAGCAGTTATTTCATTACAGTTTTGGTGACTATCTTAACTAGTATCAATTTCAGAATTTTATTTATCAGAAAGTTTTTTAAATTAACCTTTAAATAAGGATCTGGTCCGTGGAGGTAATTCCTCATTACCAACAGCTGTGAGAGCTTTGCTGCAGTAATGTCAGCCCTCAATCTAAATGCTTCTCCCTTCCGCCTTTATAGAAACCAAATTTTGGTCTGAGGTTGTGTCCTTTTTTATATTTTTTATGATGGATAACATCAATAACAGGATGCTAAACTAAAGCTCATAAGAGGGACCTGGGTAGGGCACTAAAGTGCTCCATTTCTCCAGTTATTTTAGACCATCCTTATTACTAGGAAATTTTATGAGCTTGGAATTTGGATATATAGTAGATCCTCAAATAACTTTGTTTCCTTCAACGACACTTCATTATAACATTGATGAGGAAAAAACCCATTCTCAGCTGAGGCCACTGTCTTTTTGGAGACTGCATGTTTTCCCCCTGTCTGCATGGGTTTTCTCTGGGTACTCTGTTCTCCTCCGACATCCCAAAACAGTGCATGTTGGGTGAACTGGTTGTCTAATTGGCCCCCGTCTGAGTGAGTGTCAGGGTGTATGTGAGTGCACCCCAACATGGGATGGTGTCCAGTCCAGGGCTGATTCTCACCTTACTCCTGAGCTGCCAGGACAGGCTCAGGCCACCCATGACCCTGAACTGGAATAACTAGGCAAATAATTTTCTTACTTTTTTTTTTACAAGTCTTTAAAGAATGTGTGTATAGCTCACACTGATTTCAATGTTTAACATTAGAAGCATTTTGGTCTAAAGAAAAATGATTCATTATTTTTTTGTGACCAGAGATATGTCATAGAAACTTAATTCTTATTTATATCAATTATAAGCAATTATACAATATAGTATGATTATGGTAAAACTGTCATGATTTCCAAGAACCTGTAAGTTTCTTTATCTAACAGTAATTTTTTTTCCATTTCAATTGACTATTGTTGTTGGTAAGACTATTTCCACCTGGCCTTTGAAATATACAAAGGATATTATTTTGTTAGAGATATTTCATAGGAAATTTTTATCTAAGAGATAAATCATTTGACAGAAGTTACATGAATTATAACTTTTATTTAAAAAAATACATATACTGGAAAAAAAAGAGGTGAGTTTTTATCTTTGAAATCAACAAAATTTTTGAGACAAGAAAAATGAGATTTTTTTCAATAAAGAAAAAAATAAATCTCATTCCTGGTGTTGATTTCTAGCATAAAGTGTCCTAAAATGAGAGTATGACTTTGGGCTACTTGATTTACTTTATCAGAGTCACAGAACATTTGAGTTTATATAAATTGTAAGGTCTCTTCTAGCTATAAAATTTTGACCTAATATTTTTGAGATTCATTCTTCCTTACTAGAAGAAAAATATGAAATTGCAGTGATGTGTAACCAATTGTGACAGAAAATATTGGAGTGAAAAATTATTTTCTAAGCAACACATTATCATTACTAGCTTCTGCTAGCTACACGCATCTTAATCCCAAGAAAGAGTATGTCACGATTTGCTACATAACAGGAATCTAACTAGCTTATTAACAAGTCATTGTTTTTCTCACTCAAGGATTTGTAAATAGGCTCTCTGGCTCTGCTAAGCTTGACTGGATGGACTTGACTCCAAGATACTGGTTGAGTTTGGGTCTTCTCCAGGTGTGTTTTACTTTCCTTGGAGAAGTGACTACCTGAGCATATTCTTTTAATAAAAAAATCACAGGAGCACAAAACAGGGCCATCCAAAATGCACATGCACATTCAAAGTCTCTGCTTGTTTAACATCTAATAATATTATTACTTATTAATAAAAAAAGGCAAGTGGTAAAGTACAAAACCAAATCAAATTCTACTAACTCCAAAGTCATGTGACAAAGGGAAGCGCTGAATAATTTAGAACAATGTGTCATTCTATCAAAGAAGAAATTGACAAACTAGGAAAATCGTATCGCGTAGGGATAGATTACAAATAATTGATGCTCATAACACACCTTTCTTCTCCAATTCACTAGAATCACAATAGAATCATTTGTAGGAATGGATTTTAGAGACCTTCTGATATAACCACACATCAGATCTCTGAATTTCTTTCATAGGAGCCACTGCCTTTCGATATTGATGAGTCACAAGTCTTATGAACATAGCCTGACCCTTGTCTTCACTTGAACATCTCTAAAATTTTCAATATATTTTGACAACCTACTAATATTTTTCCACTTAAACGATCTCATGGGTACATGTTTTCAACCATATCAATCTTGCTGCTGACCCACTATGTCTCTTTCTATCCGTAGGCACATTTCTAGTCTCGTCTAGCACCCACAGGCCACTGTAATTGTAGCCATTACTTTGTAAATACCTTCCACTTCTTGTTTCTTTTTCCTTTGTACTTTTACTGAAAAATCTTAACAACAAATTACTCCTTCTGCTATCTTCTTATGTCTTTTATCCAAGGACTTAATTATTGTTAAGTTATTGAATATACACAAATAAAGCAGACTGGTTTGGCTAGAAATGCATGATCACAGGGCATAAATTGGCATGCTTTTGTCCTCATCAATTAAAAATAGGATCTCTATTTTACACCTGAGCAAGATAATTTTATACTACCCCAACTTCCTTAAATCTCTACAATTTTACTTCTGACATGTTTTAAACATATGATTCATTTTTTAAAAGTTAGGATTAATGTACCATTCTTATCTTGTTCCCAATGAGCTTAAGGACCCACTGACTTCCCTTCTATCTTTCCCTTCCCTATTCCGAGAAAATATATTTTTCACTAACAAAGGCTAATACCTACCATGATGCTTAGGAATTTTCCCTTTCTACCTTTAGAACGACTTTGTTCTACTAGTTTTTCTATGCTTTATAACATACGTTTTTCCTTTTCTATTGTATCATTTCCATCAGTATAATGATATGGGTGGTATCTCCTATTCATTAAAATAAAGCAACGCAAAATTCTCCTAAACCTTAGCTCCATATTTCTGCATAGCTATGTTTTTGATAGTTTATTACAAACCAATTTCCTGAACAGTTTCATTTTGCCAAAAATCCAAATCATTTCATAATATAAACTAGCTTTGCACTGATCAATCCACTGAAACTCTTTTTATCAATGTTGTTAACAATCTCCATGTTTTAAAATCAAGCGAAGCCTCTCTGTCATTTTTACTCACACTATTAGGATTTTAAAATATATTTTATCACACTAGTAGTTATGAACTACCTTCATTTCTTGGCCATCTTACAATACTTTCTCGCTGAGTTTTGTTGTTTTGCTTTCCATACATAAATAGTCTGACCATTTCATATACTTTGCTTGTTTCTCCTTTATTACCTAATATATAAAGGCACAGATATTTCAGGACTCAGTACTGTAAGTTCATGTTTTATTTTACTATGCTTCCCATGGTTGTGTCACCTGTGGTCTGACATTTCTCAAATATATATAAGATAATTATATACTATGTTCATATAATTATAGAGGATGCATTTGCATACACTCAAATAAAATAAAAATAAAAAAAGAAGAAAGTTTAAGCTTCCCTCAGAAAATTATAAACTAAAATGTATCCTAATGGCAATTTCTAAGTTAGTGCTGGATGTTTGGCTTGAGAACCTAATATAGCTCTCTGTGCTATTATATTTTCAATTCATGAATTGTGAAAATTAGAAGTAATTTAATGCTAATTATATTAGATTGCTAATCTCGATATTAAAATATGCCATTTAGAATTCAAATTATCTTAATCACTTATAAAAACATAGTTAATTGTCATATTCTGAATAAAACAATATAAGTACAATTATCATTTTGTATCATATCAGTTCCTAGAAATGAATCCACTTTCAGAAATGATTATTTATTCCTTTTCCATTATCTGAAATATTGTATTTATAGCTAATCAATGGCTCTAAATTAAAAATACTATCATAGAATGATACTTGATAAAACTGTATATGCACACTTTGATTTTATTTTGTTTTTTCTCTGTACATGTAAAAATACTAAATATTTTAACTAATGACCTGTGAAGGGACAAGTGAAAATTCAATAAATTCTTATTTTCTTTAAATTGGAAATGTTTAGACTTTCTCACAAATGAAACCCTACATCATTTGTATTGCTGATTATTTTTAAATTAGTAGCAGCTATGGGAAAATTATTTCACTTGAAATCCACACTATTATCAAAGCTAGTAATGCTATAACACAATTAATCATGTGCGCCCTGAATGTTTCTGTACATGTAGATAGAGGTAGAGTGAAGAATGACAGCAATCACAAAAGTCTATAATTTTGGTGTAGGCAGTTGCAAACAATTAGCTAACACATACAACTGCTTACTTTATATATAAAAACATGATTCTCAGTGCTTTTATACCAGTTATCACATAATCCTTTCAGATCAATTCTTCAATCTCTTTGCTCCCTTAGGAACCTGAATTTCTTGGACTGTATCTGTGGGCTCTGTTACATCTGGTTTTCAATTGAATTCAGCTAATAGAAGGCGCGCCACAATGTAAAAGCAAAGGAAAAGAGTAAGAATAGATTACTTATTCCAGTAGCCCCATTTCAGCACCATAACTTTTGATTGGGTGGAGCCTCCAATTCCTAGATCCTCTCAAGAAAATCTATACAACTCTCTCTAAAAAGGTGTTAGCAACTTTTAACTTCTCCAAATCTTTTTACGTTTTGAGCAGCAACATTGCTGCTATTTGCTAGTCCAGGAAAAACTGAGACATCCCTTGTGAATTTTATTCATCCTTCTCATACATTTAAATAACTTCTTTATTATATATACTTTCTGTCATTCTTACTTCAGTGTACAAACTTTTATTTTCTGATTGATACGGCCATAAAAAAAAACCAAAAAAATTATGCCTGAGGTTGCAGTTTTTTGAATTTTTGTAATCAGACTTTGGCGATGACCTTGAGCAGTAGGATATAAATAACACCCACATGCTTAGCATTCTAATAATGGAACACTAGGCATAATTTGACTGAACAGGGTCAAGTCTCACTCTGTTGCCCAAGCTGGAGTGCAGTGGCCTGATCTCAGCTCACTGCAGACTCGACCTTTGGGCTGAAGTGATCCTCCCATCTCAGCCTCCTGAATAGCTGAGACTATAGACATGCATCACCATGCCCAGCTAATTTTTGTATTTTTTTTTTTGGAAGAGATGAGGTTTTGCCAATTTGCCCAGGCAGCTGTTGAACTCCTGGGCTCAAGTGATCTGTCTACCTCAGCCTCCCAAATTGCTGGCATTAGAGGCATGAGCCATCATACTCAGCAGAAACACTTTTTAATCTCCATTTTGCAGATTACAGATGAGGCAGAGAGGGTTTAGGTCACACAGTTGGTATGTGGTGGAAATGAGACATAAATCGGTTAATCTGGCATTAAATAACAAGATTGAATCAACAGCCACACATACACAACACATATTCTGTATGCACACAGAAAAATTGCAGTCATGCCAGTATTATAGATTTTAATAACCTCCTACAACACAAAATAGTTTAGGAATAGACACTAGCATTGATTGCTCTAGTGCTTCTAATAATATTCTATGGGAAATATTTTAAAGTGAGGTTATGTACTTAGAAATGACCAAAATTGGTAAAGGGCATATAGCCAGTTAAAGTTTCTAGTGAAGTTTATAACAAACTGACATGAGTCATCATAAAGGGCATGATTACATTAGTCCTTTGATGATCACAGTAGGAATTAGCAGAAAGCATTTGAGTATTGTAGGGAGAAAAGGGTGGGATGTCTTGCCAGAAGCATACAGAGCTGTGGGACTTAGGGCAGCAGAGGCTTCTTCTTGCTCTGCGTAGTTGGGACTCTAGACTCTTGTTAATGGCAGACTGCAGGCAGGCAATCTTTTTTCAAGAACCCGGGATCCCTCTGGACTTCTAAATAATTAAGCATGATAGACTAATGAACAAAAAAGGATATATTCTCTTAGATATCATGTATAACTAAAAGTTGAATCCTTTACTGAAGACAAGAAAAATGTTGTGAAAAATGTCAATCTTTTCTGATGGCCACTGATTAAAAGGGAAATTAAACTCACAGTTTTAAGGGGTAATTTCTCAGCTTGCTTGTAGCCAGTAATCTTGGTAAAATCATTGCTACTTGGGCCAACTAGCCTTTCCCTGGTGACTGGCCCTTCTACTGGGTTTCACTCTGAGGGAATAAGCCTTTCCCTAATTTCTCAAATAACATATCTTATTGTGAGACTTATTGAAAGTTCAATGAAACTGACACGAAATTGTAATACAGATGCCAATTTACATTTCTGCACAAGCCTTTGTAACATTTAAAATACGACTTCTTCAAGCATCTTTATACATACACATTTGTACCAAATATATCCACAACAACATAAAGCAAATTGTTTTCTAATCCCAGGATGAGACTGAATTTTTGTTATGAACATTCTTTGATATAAGAATAAATTATAATTCATCAAACACTTTTTATTTTTACTTTTTTTTTCTCTGCTCTCTCCCTAGCTATCATAAACCAAGTACAAAGAAAATAGTCCAAAAATATATTATCTCCAATCTAGACATTCAGAATCCCTTCAATGACCTTCAGGTTTGTAAACACCAAGTTTGTACATGCAAATTTGTACTTGACAATTCCACTGGAGTTCCCAAATTTACCTCAAATTGAGATGTCTAAATAGAATACCATAGTCTTCTAACTCTTAAAAATGCTATCCTCTTCTAAAGTAATAGGAAAATAAAACTGTTCAAGAATAAATAATATTAGCAGTGTCTCCAGCCACAAGAAGTCAGCAAAGTGATAAAACAGAAAGCTTACTTTTTTTTTTCCTAACTGGCACCAAAATCCTTCCTATTACCGAAAATAATGAGAGTCATCCTTGATATTACATGCCCCCATATTAAGTCTGTCACCAAATTCAGACCTCTGTCTATACAACTTTGGAATTCATCAACTTGTCTCCATTCCTTGACATTACTCTACTCTCAGCTACCATCATCCATCAGACTACTGCAGTTGCCTGGTAACTAGTTTTTTGTTTTTGTTCTTTTTCCATCTTCTCTGCACCCTCTGTATATTGTAGTAACCTATATAACCAACTTATCTTTTGAAACTATTGATTATTACATCCCAGATTATAAATGAATTAAGCTAAGTCAATTGTTCTTTAGGTGGTGACCGGGTCTTGCACGTACCAACTTCTTTCTCCTTTGCATATCTAATACCATATATCCTTATTATTCAAGTAGTCTGATTTCCTTTGCATGATGAAAATATGCCATATATCCATTCTCTGCCTTTTCTAGATCTTTGCTATTTTGCTTGCTTGAAATCTCTTATGTGCATTTGGTTTAGTGATTCTCCTCCCCTATAACATATTGGGTCATTCACTCTCATTGTTTTCTCCTGGACATCTTTTCTGACCTCCCTAACTAGGAAATGTGTATCTCTACCAACCCACTTATCCCATTTCTAATTTTATATTTATTGAAGTAATTATTTGATGGCTACCTGTTTTATCCAATATACTTAAGCACCATGTGGAGAAGGTTCATGGCCTGTTTGTTTCTTTGTTCACAGTATTATCCTCAGCGTACAGCATAGTTCCATACACATTTAGTTTCTTACCTTATATTTGTTGTATAAATAAAATAATAAAAGGACACCTAGCAATGCAAAAAATTTGTCCTCTCTGGTGACATTTTTATTTAAATAATAGATACAATCTCATCCTAAAATTAAAATAAGCCTTTTACATTGAGGTGACATTTACACATTTGCGAAGCTGGATTTTTCAATGTTATTGTCACTTTGTTACATCATGAATTATCATCAACATTATTGTTATTACTATTGTTTCTGTTTTACAAAAAACATTTGTTTATAATTTTTATTGCTCAAAATGCCTAGCAATATGCTGATCAGTAACTGAATTGCATTGGCTGTTACTTTGTTTATTTATATTCTTGAAATTAATAAAGTATCTCCATAATTTCTTCAAGTTACAGAGGATATTTTCCTATTAATGAAATCAACTCAGGGCTCATTAACCAGGTAAGATGGAACTGCATTAAATATAAGAGATTGATATGCTTATTTTAAATAAATATTTCATTTGTGTTTGCCAAAATCATATACCATTTCATGTTTAATATTTCAAATATTCAATATTGAATATGTTACATATTCTAAAGTATTAAATATGTACAAATCTCTAATGGTTGAATAAATCTGCAAGTACTGAAAATATTAAACATCTTTTAAATCAATAACTATACTGGAAATGTAAAATCTATCTACTTTTTTTCCTGCTTATATCCAGGAACATAAACATGCTCATTTACATGAACAGGAACATAAACATGCTCATTTACATGAACAGGAACATAAACATGCTCATTTACATGAACAGGAACATAAACATGCTCATTTACATGAACAGGAACATAAACATGCTCATTTACATGAACAGGAACATAAACATGCTCATTTACATTTACTTGAACAGGTAGATGAACGGTACTCAGTATATCTGGTTTGACTTGGCTGTATTACATATATTTAAATTTGTTTACATACTCTCAGAATAATCGAGAAAGAAAATATGTAAGAAAAAAAGACTGTGTATTTAGGATGTTTATATTGGCCTCTGCTTTTTGGAGCAAAAGTACCCATTTAAAGCTCTACAAGTAATAATGTATTATTTTCCTGCAAATACAAAGCATGATTATTCTATTTTTAAAAGTGAATTTGTCTTCTTAATATCATTGACATGATGCATGTCACCTAAAATTAATTTTTAAATTGAATTTGATACTTTATTCCATGGAATTTTAAATTCTGGACATATGTAAAAGAAATCCTTCAATGTTCCTATTGCTCAATATTTTCTCTCTCATAACAGGTTAAGTTGGTTTGTAGAGAATCACTTGTAGCATTTGGTCCACTTTCTACTTATCTAAATAAGGTGTGTTCATGGTATTTATCTACATTTAGAGATCTGTTATATAACATTTCTACGGAATATTACTATCCACACACACATCCACTGCATGTATTTTCCTCAAAATTATGTTTTCTTTCATTTTTCTCTTTTTAAAAAACAATTGGAGGTACAACATATTGAAAAATAAATAATATAAACCAACCTAACATCACTATCCTAAATAAGGTCTTTTTTTTTCTGAGACGGAGTCTCACTCTGTCGCCCAGGCTGGGGTGCAGTGGTGCGATCTCCGCTCACTGAAAGCTCCGCCTCCCGGGTTCATGAAATAAGGTCTTTAATAGCATCATTTATATATTTAGACATGTGAAAGGAAAGTAGAAACTTGGGACCCCAATTCATTATACCAAAAGAAAAACATTAAGCTGAAAACTCAGACATTCAAGAAGCTGCCTTTCCTTTTACAGTATTTCTGAGCAGATAGCTAAAGATAAAAAAATTAAGTATCTCCCAAGGCAGCTACTCGAAGTTCAGCTTACCTTATGTAAAGTACCAATTTACTGAGCAAGAGATGAATACATAATTGACTATTTACCATACTGACTCCTTTTCACTTGCAATATGTGGATTACCATATACTCCCTCTTTGCCCTCTATCCCACCATTCCCCTTTAAATATTGAAGGCCTCAAAATAATATTTAGGAAAAGGCAAGACCACACAGACCGTCAATGTAATTCTCTTGTTTATTTCTTCCAGGCATGTCCTTAACCTTGGCAAAATAAACTTCTAAATTAATTGAGACCTGTTTCACGTAGTTTTTGGCTTACAGATACTTGAAAAGAACAGAAACATAGTGTATTATTTCCCTATTGCTACTGTAACCAATTGCAGCACACTTAATGCTTCACATGCCATCCCATCTGGAACATTCCCAGAGGGTATGGCTTCCCTAGCACTGTGCCCACACCCATAATGGCGGCTGATTGCATAGGAAGGCCCCACCCTTTGCTCCCTTTGATTCCTTTTCTCTGCCATCCCCTTGTGGAGGGTTCCTCTGAAGGGAATGCACCCATTAACAAGACCACAAAAGAAAAAGAAAGACAGAATTTCACACTCTACTGTTCCAGATCAACTTTAACCCTTAATGCCTTCAAACTGCATTTTTCAAAGTAATATATGAATATTTATAATAAAACAAAATATATTTTTATATTAAAGTATATTAAACACATATAAACATATAAAACATATATTATGTTAAATCCCAAATATATGTTGTCATATTTTAATAATATTTATAAGATATTATAAAATATTATAAGTGTTATAAGTTTATAACATATTATAAAAATATAATGATGTATTTGGAAGTTTTTAGGGAAAAGGAATTTTTTTTCTTTTTTGGTTTAATAAAATTTGGTGTGGAAAAACTTTAAATGATATAATGCCTGGCTTGCCCCATTTGGGCAGCTGCTTAAAAGGGGGATGTTATACCAGGATGCATGCAGATCCTCCTCATATCCCAAGGACTCCCGTTTTTTCTGGCTTCTTCCCTTTTTTATGATAAGTTAAGAGCTGTAACTATTTGGAACCTCAGAGTCTTTTTTGTTTTTGTTTTTTGGGGAGAAGCATAGGTTTTGTGGTCCAGGGCATTTTCATCTTCTGTTGAAAATAGATAAGTGAGAAAGGAAAAGAGGAGGGAACCTCTCCTCTCCCACATTCATCTTCAGCTTCTTGAAATTGGGCTTCCGAAGTTTTCACTTCAAAAAGTTCAAAATTTTATAAATTCATTTTAAAAAATGAAAAAATGTTTTAAAAACAAAGTGAATTAATTATCTCACAGGTCAGACATTTAAAATGCTTTTCCCCCCATTTTGTAGGTTGCCTGTTCACTCTGATGGTAGCTTCTTTTGCTGTACAGAAGCTCTTTAGTTTAATTAGATCTCATTTGTCAATTTTGGCTTTTGTTGCCATTGCTTTTGGTGTTTTAGACATGAAGTCCTTGCCCACGCCTATGTCCTGAATGGTATTGTCTAGGTTTTCTTCTAGGGTTTTTATGGTTTTAGGTCTAACATGTAAGTCTTTAATCCATCTTGAATTAATTTTTGTATAAGGTGTAAGGAAGGGATCCAGTTTCAGCTTTCTACATATGGCTAGCCAGTTTTCCCAGCACCATTTATTAAATAGGGAATCCTTTTCCCATTGCTTGTTTTTGTCAGGTTTGTCAAAGATCAGATAGTTGTAGATATGTGGCATTATTTCTGAGCGCTCTGTTCTGATCCATTGATCTATGTCTCTGTTGTGGTACCAGTACCATGCTGTTTTGGTTACTGTAGCCTTGTAGTATAGTTTGAAGTCAGGTAGCGTGATACCTCCGGCTTTGTTCTTTTGGCTTAGGATTGACTTGGCAATGCGGGCTCTTTTTTGGTTCCATATGAACTTTAAAGTAGTTTTTTTCCAATTCTGTGAAGAAAGTCATTGGTAGCTTGATGGGGATGGCACTGAATCTATAAATTACCTTGGGCAGTATGGCCATTTTCATGATATTGATTATCCCAACCCATGAGCATGGAATGTCCTTCCATTTGTTTGTATCCTCTTTTATTTCATTGAGCAGTGGTTTGTAGTTCTCCTTGAAGAGGTCCTTCACGTCCCTTGTAAGTTGGATTCCTAGGTATTTTATTCTCTTTGAAGCAATTGTGAATGGGAGTTCACTCATGATTTGGCTCTCTGTTTGTCTGTGATTGGTGTACAAGAATGCTTGTGATTTTTGTACATTGATTTTGTATCCTGAGACTTTGCTGAAGTTGCTTATCAGCTTAAGGAGATTTTGGGCTGAGACGATGGGGTTCTCTAGATATACAATCATATCATCTGCAAACAGGGACAATTTGACTTCCTCTTTTCCTAATTGAATACCCTTTATTTCCTTCCCCTGCCTGATTGTCCTGGCCAGAACTTCCAGCACAATGTTGAATAGGAGTGGTGAGAGAGGGCATCCCTGTCTTGTGCCAGTTTTCAAAGGGAATGCTTCCAGTTTTTGCCCATTCAGTATGATATTGGCTGTGGGTTTGTCATAGATAGCTCTTATTGAGATACATCCCATCGATACCTAATTTATTGAGAGTTTTTAGTATGAAGGGTTGTTGAATTTTTGTCAAAGGCCTTTTCTGCGTCTATTGAGATAATCATGTGGTTTTTGTTTTTGGTTCTGTTTATATGCTGGATTACATTTATTGATTTGCGTATGTTGAACTAGCCTTGCATCCCAGGGATGAAGCCCACTTGATCATGGTGGATAAGGTTTTTGATGTGCTGCTGGATTTGGTTTGCCAGTATTTTATTGAGGATTTTTGCATCAATGTTCATCAAGGATATTGGTCTGAATTTCTCTTTTTTGGTTGTGTCTCTGCCAGGCTTTGGTATCAGGATGATGCTGGCCTCATCTGACAAAGGGCTAATATCCAGAATCTACAATGAACTCAAACAAATTTACAAGAAAAAAACAAACAACTCCATCAAAAAATGGGCGAAGGACATGAACAGACACTTCTCAAAAGAAGACATTTATGCAGCCAAAAAACACATGAAAAAATGCTCATCATCACTGGCCATCAGAGAAATGCAAATCAAAACCACAATGAGATAGCATCTCACACCAGTTAGAATGGCCATCATTCAAAAGTCAGGAAACAACAGGTGCTGGAGACAATGTGGAGAAATAGGAACACTTTTACACTGTTGGTGGGACTGTAAACTAGTTCAACCATTGTGGAAGTCTGTGTGGCAATTCCTCAGGGATCTAGAACTAGAAATACCATTTGACCCAGCCATCCCATTACTGGGTATACACCCAAAGGATTATAAATCATGCTGCTACAAAGACACGTGCACACGTATGTTTATTGTGGCACTATTCACAATAGCAAAGACTTGGAACCAACCTAAATGTCCAACAACAATAGACTGGATTAAGAAAATGTGGCACATATACACCATGGAATACCATGCAGCCATAAAAAATGAGTTCATGTCCTTTGTAGGGACATGGATGAAACTGGAAACCATCATTCTCAGTAAACAATCTCAAGGACAAAAAACCAAACACTGCATGTTCTCACACATAGGTGGGAATTGAACAATGAGAACACATGGACACAAGAAGGGGAACATCACACTCTGGGGACTGTTGTGGGGTGAGGGGAGGGGGGAGGGACAGCATTAGGAGATATACCTAATGCTGAATGACGATTTAATCGGTGCAGCGCACCAACATGGCACATGGATACATATGTAACAAACCTGCAGATTGTGCACATGTACCCTAAAACTTAAAGTATAATAATAATAATAAAATGCTTTTCCTGGGCTAAAATCAGTATGTTGCCAGGATTGTGTTTCTTATGGAGACTCAAAGAGAAAACTTGTTTACTTTTCTTCTCTAGACTCTAAAGACTCTAAAGGTTGTGCACATTTCTTGGCTTATGATCTTGTGTCATCTTACCTCTCTTTTCATTTTCACATCTCATTCTTTGACTCAGACCCTCTGAACAATACAGAACATCTCAACTCAAAAGTATTCATTTCATCACATCAGCAAAGTCCATGTACCATATATAGTAATATATTTGTAAGTTATAGGAAGTAGGATGTCGACATGTTTGGAAGACCATTATGAGATCTGCCACACTTAATAAAAACTAATAAGTTTTGTAGTAAATAAACCTAGTATATTTAATTCAATGCATTTTTTATAGAACAGAAACCTATTACCTGCTGAAATTAATTAGTATTTCAAGTAAATTGTGTTTCCTCCAACATGGTTTGGGAAAAAAAAAATTTAAGAATCAGTAAAATATGTTTAAAGTAATTTAAAGAGTTAGAAAGCAACTAAAAGAATACAGTAAAATAATATGTAAAATAGAATTTTAAATTATATGATTAAAATGAAAATAAAAAATAAATTAATAATTAATGAATAACCTATTAAAATAAAAAAATCACTGAAACACTTTCTGGTGACATAAAGTCAAGCAATATCACTTTAAAGATATGATAATGAAAGATAAGGTAATATAAATTACAGAATATGCCCAAAGTATATGTGACCTTGAGACAGATGAAACCAATCAAGAAGGTCATCAGATAGCTCTACCTGGCAGGAATTCAATGTGGGAAGCCCTATTGGCTTTGTTCACAAAAAACTAATACAAGGTCTCTAACCTCAGCTTGGAAATACATTTTGAGTAATTTGGAGGTAAATGACTTCAAGTCATTAAATATTAAATGAAAGTCATTATAGACTTTTCAGCCTCTGGGGATTGTGTTATATTTTATATTTGTTTTTCCAGAAAGCATGCTCAAATGGATTAGCTTAAAAAATAAATAAATAAATAAAAAGTTGACCACTAGATAAATAACTGTTTCTAGGGTAGGGTAGTAAAACATAAGATAGGCGTGGAATACCATGTCATGCCAGAAATAAGAAATTACTGAAACAAACAGACAAACAAAAATAGGTATATCGAAGGCACTCAGGTGCCACACTCTAAGAACACAAGTATTCAAGCAAAAAATAATTTGAGCAACAAAGAATATAGTAGTGAATTCTAATGCAAAATTAACATAATAAGCATGCGTCTATATTGACATGAATACTAGGGTCACAAAAAAGAAGGCTGGGAAAGATGGGACAAATCTTCCTTTTGGAAGAATTAGCAATAATCTACATAATTACTCTTTGAATGTGAGCTTGACTTCGTGATTGGATTCCAAAGAACTGAGAAAAGGAAAAACAGTAACAGGACACTTCACCTCTGTGAATTATCTCCAAAAATATACAACTTCTGTCTAAGCATGAGAAAAAGAATAAACTTATATTGAGAAACATTCTATCAAAACTGGACCAGTTCTTAAAACTATTAAAGTCACGAGAAATAAGAAAGACTAGAAATCTTTCAGAGACCACTAGAGATAAAGATAATTGATGTCTCAAAGTAATATGGATCCTGGAATATAAAAGGGCTATAATGGAAAAATCTAGTGAAATACAAATAAAGATTAGAGTGTAGTTAATACTAATGTAGCAAAATTGTTTTCTTAGTTTTGATAAATGTATCCAGGTTATATAATTTAATAATACCAAGAGAAAATGGATAAAGGGTAGACAGAAACTCCTTATAAAATTTTTGCAACTTTTCCATAAATCTAAAATTATTCCCAAGTTAAGCATTTATTTAAAAGAAAATAACCTTAGCTTTATAACAAATATTCATAATGTTGTCTTAAATAATATTTTAAAAATTAATTTGAATTCTTGTTATCTGAACGATCATAGTTTCAACAAACATTCTTAAAATGTTTTTGTATTATTAATAACTATTGCTTGTTTATTTTTCTGGATACAGTCTCTCCTCTAGTGTTAAGCTTTTAGCTAAATTAAAAATCTAGAATATGAGATTAATAAAAAGTTCTAATAATTCACTTTACTTCTGTAAGTATGACAGATATTCAGACTTTTCATCAGACAAATATCATCTTGCATATTTTGAATGGTAGTGTTGTGCAGGCAATTTTGAATTTGCCAAATAAACCATAAATCGTTATCTCTGTAATGATGAATGTCATAATGTTTCTCTAACGATGTTTTTGTAGGGAGGAATTTTTTATTATTTCACATATTTTATTTTAACTTTCATTGCAATATAAATGAAACAAAGATAGAAATTGCTTATTAAAAATAAATACTTCCATCACGTTGCCAAAGATAGCAGCATTGATTTTTGTCCATTTTATGCAAAATATTATGGAAAGTCTAAGATCAAAAATTCCCATACAATTGTAAATTTAGTTATTTTAATTATATTTTTAGTAATAAAACAATTGCTATTCAATTGGATATTGTATTAATACAAATATTAATATAACTATTTATGAAAATAGTGATAGATTATGAATAAATATTATTAGAATTTTTCCAGGTAAAGTAGAAACGTCTACACCCGCCATGGCTGGCACAGACAATGCATGATTTCGTATCATTTCCTGCCTACTCCCAATCCCTTCTCATAATGATTACTACTAGCTTCAGATTGCTGAATATAAATATAACATTTTGTAAAGCTTTACGGGAACAATATTTTAATAATATGTGATTGTACACAAAAAAGTAGATACAAAAAAATTTAATTTTAAGAAAGCAAACAATGAAAAAAAGTATGTATAAAAATCTTTGTACATATTTTGAAAATGTTTTGTTACTTTTCCCTAAATATTATGTAAACAAGGTGATATAACACCCTGTTTCTTCCCATTATAGAGCTTAGGGTGAACTTCAATTAAATAGCATTTTTCCTCAAGAATTAAACATTTTTTAAAAACTAGAAAATAATGATAACTAATATAGAAGAGTCGTAATGTATAATGAATTAAAGACTAGGTTATTGGTAAATAATGAAAGATTTCTATATGTTTCTTTTTTATGGAAGGCTATTAACTTCTTTTTTTCTAGAAATGTCATAGATTTGAGATTTAGAAAAATAATAGGCTTCTATCTCCCAGATACAAGTTATTTTAAAAGCAATAACATGATTACGTTTCTTTGTTCCAGCATTACCTTACAAATAAATAACACATTTTAGTCTATGTAACTTTATTCTACTAGTTATTCTTGCTGATATGAATATGAACATAGTTTATTTTAAAATTATCATTCAGCTTAAATATTTATTTGTTAATGTTGGAAATATAATTTACCTTTTATATATTTTTTCAGAAAGCTGGAATGAGAAAATTTTTCTATATAAATGAAACCAAATGTATCTATCAATGGGAGAAAAGAACAGATAACGGTCTCGTTTCTAGGAATGGAAAATGGGCAAAAGTCTGTAATCATTTTTATAAATCATTCCTATAATTTATTGAGTTTATAAGTTGTAATATAATAAAAAAACATGAAACCTACATCTATAATTTAACACTACTATATAATAATTATACATATCAGCATTTTATTAAAACAGTCCACATCATGATTTTAATAATATTTGAATATGCCTAGAGCTAAATTTATTGCAGCGTTTGAATCACGTCATCATTTTCTAACTGATGGCTTTCTGTCTTTGGGGGATAAAGGAAAAAAAGGAGCCTTGACATACACTATGTTAAAAAGTATGTATCAATGACAAGCTTTGGCTAGGTTGGAGACAATCCTGACATCCTCTTGAGTATCTGATTGACATAACTTTTCCTACTTTTATACTCTTGAATACTCCCTCAATATACAGAAATTCACCTATAATGTAAAATAAGCAACATGAGTTGTTTGTACAAAAGTCTATTTGAAGACAATGCTGATTGGGAGTGAGCAGAAGGCAAAGAAGGAGAAAGGGGAAAAAAGTAAAAAATAAATGAATAGAAAAGAAGGAAACACAACTGCTCCAATTAATCAAATTGCTGAACAATATTTGTATTGCAACAGACTGTCTCTCCATTCTACACTTTCATTATACATCTAATAACTATAAGACTTAAAATAAAAGTCCTGTTCTCATTGCCCATGCCTTGCAGAATCTACAGGGGGGCAGGAGGTTACTTAAAATTCACACTTGCTCAGGATCCTGCAAGTATTTCCAGTCACTGCTGTCTTTGAATAAATCTCCAACTACTTCCACTAGTTCTTGTCCCACTGTTAGATGACTATTCCTTAGATACATCAAGGAATTAGAATGAAACAAGGCATTCCTAGTGAATTAGTTGCTCAAAGTTGATGATTGAAAGTAATGTAACTTTTCCATTTACTAAGCTATTGTCAGGGGGCAAGATATGTTCAACTTACTCTTTAGGGATATGCCTTTTTGCAAAAAACAAACCACAACCCAATTAGCAGCTGTTATGTGCTGAAATGCCATTCTTCATTTGACTTTACTCCATGAGATTCATTTTTTCCTGTTCTAGTTCATCAGTTTATAGTTAGGAGATACAAAGTATCATGTTTTTATCCTGCTTTTATTTTTATTTATTTACTTAGAGACAGAGTGTCACTCTTGTCCAGGCTGGAGTGCAATAGTGTAATCTCAGCTCCATACAACCTCTGCCTCCCAGGTTCAAGAGATTCTTGTGGCTTAGCCACCAGAGTAGCTGAGATTATAGGCACACGCCACCACACGTGGCTAATTTTTGTATTTTTAGTAGAGACAGGGTTTCACCGTGTTGGCCAGGTTGGTCTCGAATTCCTGACCTCAGCTGATCTGCCCCCCTCCGCCTCCCAAAGTGCTGGGGGGTTACAGGCATAAGCCAGCAAACACAACCTATCCTGCTTTTAAACAAAGCTATTATATGTAATATGAAACTAAAATGCATATAACTCAAAAATTTATAGGACAAAAAGATTACTGCAAGATTTTGAAATATTCTTAACATTGTGCCCTTTTTATTTACTTTTATAGCTTCTAAAAATGCATTTGTGATAAAAAAGGATGTATAATTTTATACAAAGCAATCATTCAAAATATAATACTAATAAAAAAGTCATTTCTTTATTTGAACTTTCCAATTAAATGATTTTATGCTTGTGTACCCACAGATATTTAGAGTTCAAATATTGTTAAATAACAGAATGGTTAAAAGCGTGATCTTCGAGTTCAGAGAAACTTCTTTAAGGTTCCATACAAACCATTTGCCAACTCTGAAACTTCCATTAAGTTACTTAACTACTCAGCACTTCAGCTTCCTCACATGTAATAGTTGAGTGGATTAAATGACATAAGGCATGTAAAATGCTTAGCCCATTTTGCATGGCATATTACCTGTTCAACAATATTTGAAGAGGCCATTATTATTTTAAATGTACATTACTGACAAATGTGATGAATAAAGAGATACAAATGCACTTTTCTTTTTATGAAAAGTGACAAAGTATTCTTAGAAAATTATGTCCAAAGCATTTTAAGGAAATTAAATTTCAGAATCACTTTGAGTAATATTTTTCATACATATATATACTCAAACTATTTTGTGTAAATGAACTGTAATGTGAAATCCCATTCACTATTGATGTGAAATTCCATTCAATATAAGAAACTAACTTCAAATTACCTCTTACTGCTGGGTTGGTATGAAATGATTCTTTGGCAAAACGATATAAACACAAACTCTGGAGAAAATATGTGGAAATTCAATATGTTCTATAAATATATGTTATTCTGTATTCTCTGTTAGGCTTCTTTAAAATTGATGAATATTTGAAGATCTTGGGCACCTAGCATTTGAAAAAAATTAAATCCAGAGAATGTTAAAGGTGTGGAAATCCTGCAATCCCTGCCCCAGTGTAAAAATCTTTAAAGACTTTCTCTATAATCCACATTTTACTTTACAATGTATTCTGAAGCTAAGAAGTTTATTTTAAGCATTCTGATATATCAGGTAAGTCCTTCAGTATATTATTGGGAAAACTGTTGTTTTTAACCAATTTAGCTGATACTTTCTTCAATGAATTCTATCAATTTTTCACTAATCTTTCTTATCTTAGATCCATTCTTTATAACTTGTTGCTCTGAGATTGCTAATACCCCATTAATGATTAAAATTTATAAATTTTAATTTCAAATAAGCATTGTCTAACTTATATCAGCTAGTTCATCATCACATTTGTATGAATATAACAGTAGAACTAGGAAAATGTTACTACATTTTTCAGGCATACATTCAGCAAAAACAATATTTACATCTAATATGAAAATTAATTCTTTCCTTCTGTCTTTTTCCCCACCAATCACTCCCCTTTCTCTCTTTACCCTCTTTCCGTCTCTCTACCTCTCCTCTTTCTGACTTTCTTTCTGCCTTTCTGTATATGTTTTACCAGTTTTTCTCCATCTTGATCTCTCTCTCTCTCTCTGTGTCACACATACACAACCTATAGTAATATGACAATATAAAAAGTAAAAAGCAGGAAGACTGTTTTGAATATGATGATACAAATAATCTCACTCTGTAAGTATCCGATGCCTTCAGTTTTTCCACTATGCTACTAATTATGTCCTTGAGGTTGAAAATAAGGTACCAGTGTGATACTACATTTTCAGTATACAAATGTCAAAAATATTTTCAAAGTCAAATGAACTAAAAGGCAAATTATTGTTTAGATAAATGAAGGCAATGCAACAATCTGTCATGCATAAATGCAATTAATTGTGCAGTATGACTAAAGAAGGTCAGAGATAAGCAGTCTGCTTCTGTCAGCATTTGTAAGACACTGAACATTTCCCCCCAACTAAATTAATCAATGCCTATTTCCTTATAATATTACTAACTCTATACTACCCGTTACACAATAACTCTTTAACATAGCTGCTTCTATTGATATGACTTTATCTGCTTATAAGGAAAATAATATTTTCCAAAATTATTGGTATGTGATGAACTAGAAAAGGTGTAGAGCTTTTTCAAAAATATAGAACTTTTCTTTCATCATTTTTTTAAAAGTTAGTTTCTTTCCATTAAATATTATTTAAAATCTAATTACTTTCCTCTCAAATTTTTTTAAATATCTAATTTTGAAACTAACATATGTATTATTCAATAAATAAGTGATATATAGTGTTAAATCCTAGAGAATTGTATTGGAAAGTGAAAACATGACCTGAGTTTGTAGAAGTCATTCTGCTGTTGAACAACTGTACTTAACATGTGAACCTGTCTATATGTATTTCAGGTCTCAAACATAAAATTACAAAATTCGTCTCTTAAAAAAGCAAAGATAGATAAAAGATTGAGTTAGAATATAAGAGACACATGTTTATATATATTTTTGGTGGTATAAATATTTATGTATTTTAACACTATGTTTTTCATGCAATATCACCTTATATTTACTGTACTTATTCTCCCAGAAATTGAGATCTTCTCTGTATCTCTATCTAACCCAGCTGGTTAGTAATAAGGAGGAGATATGAACAACAGAAAGGATTAATGTGATAACTCAAGTTCATTTAAAGATATATATTATAATCTAGACTTTAAAATCACCATTGACTTATTACCCAAATCCCATCAAGAAGCAGGCAAGATGAGATTGGGCACTTTCAGGGTGGTAAAGCTTGAAGAAAAAAAAGAAACGACTAAAATCAGAGGGTAGCTGAATGAAATGGACACCCCCAAAATCCAGACAAAACAACAGTAAAACCAAAACTTGGTCCGTTGAAAGAATAAACAAAATCAAAAGACTGCCAGCTAGATTAACAAATGTAAACAGAAACAAGATCCAATAAACAAAATTAGAAATGAAAAAGTGACACTACAACTGATCCCACAGAAAGACGAAAGGTCCTCAGAGACCTCTGATTGAACCAGGAAGAAATGGAAACACCGAGCATACTAATATCGAATTCTGAAATTGAATCAGTAATAAAATAAAACAAAAACTAACAACCAAAAGAGCTGTAGACCAGATACGTTCCCAGTTGAATTTTACAGAGGTACAAAGGAGGGCTGGTACTAACTCTGCTGAAACTATTTCAAAAAATTGAGGAGGGACTCCTGCCTAACTCATTCTACAAAGCCAGCATCACCCTGACATCAAAAGCTGGCAAAGACACAACAAAAAGAGAAAAACTACAGGACAATAACCCTCACGAACACTGATGCAAAAATCCTCAACAAAATACTAGCATAACAAATTCAGCAGCACATCAAAATGATAATTTACAATGATAAAGTAGGCTTCATCCCTGGAATGCAAGTTTCAACATACACAAATCAATAAATGTGATTCGCCCTAAAACAATTAAAAACAAAAACCATAATATCATCTCGATGGACACAGAAAAAGCTTTCAATAAGTCCAATATTCCCTCATATTAAAAATATTTAAGAAACTAGGCATCCGAGGAACATATCTCAAAATACCAAGAGCCATCCATGACAAACCCAAAGCCAATATCATATTGATTGGGTAAATCTGAAATCATTCCTTTTGAGAACTGGAACAAGACAAGGATGCCCACTCTCACCACCATTATTCAACCTAGTACTGGAAGTACTAGCCAGAAGAATCAGGACAGAGAAAGAAATTAAAGGCATCCAAACAGGAAAAGGACTCAAACTCTTTCTTTGTGAATGATATAATTCTACAGCTCGAAAACCATAAAGACTCCATCAGCAGGCTCATGAGGGAGATAAATAACTTCAGCAGTTTCAGGTTACAAAATCAATGTATAAAACTTCGCAGCATTTCTTTATGACAAAACTGTTCAAACTGACAGCCAAAATAAGAACTCAATTCCATATACAATAGCTCACAAACGTCCGAACAAATTACCTAGGAATACATCTAACCAATGAGGTGAAAGATCTCTACAAGGAGAACTACAAAACCACAGTTAAAATACACCACAAGTGACAAAAACAAGTGGAAAAAGTATTCCTTGTTCATGGATTGGAAGAATCAATACTGTTAAAGTGGCCATACTGCCTAAAGCAAACTATAGATTCAGCACTATTCCTATCAAACTACCAATGTCATTTTTTACAGAATTGGAAAACAACTATTCTAAAATTCACATGGAACCAAAAAAGAACCCAAGTAGCCAAACCAATTCGAAACAAAAAAACCAAAGCCAAAGGCATGACATCAATTGACTTCAGACTGTACTGTAAGGCTATAGTGACCAAAACAGTATCATACTGGAACAAAAACAGACAAAAAGACCAATAGAACAGAATAAAGAACCCAGGGATAAGGCTGCACAACTACAGCCATGTAATCATTCACAAAGTTGACAAAAATAAGCAATGTGAAAAGGACTCCCGATTCAACAAGTGGTGCTGTGATAGGTAGCCATATGCAGAAGATTAATACTCAACTCTTAACTTTCACCATATAAAAAATTAACTCAAGATGGATTAAAAATTTAAATGTAACACCTCCAACTATAAAAACCCTAGAAGAAAACCTAAGAAACATCATTCTGGACATAGATTTTGGGAAAGCGTTTATGACTAAGTCCTCTAAAGCAATTACAACGAAAACAAAAATTGAGAAGTGGGACCTAATTAAACTAAAGAGCCTTCTGCACAGCAAAAGAAACTATCAGCAGAGCAAACAGATAATCTAAAGAATGGCAAAAAATATTCACAAACTATGCATCAGACTAAAGTCTAATATCCAGAATCTATATAAGAAATTTAAACAATTTCTAGTTCTAGATCCCTGAGGAATCGCCACACTGACTTCCACAGTGGTTAAACTAGTTTACAGTCCCACCAACAGTGTAAAAGTGTTCCTATTTCTCCACATCCTCTCCAGCACCTGTTGTTTCCTGACTTTTTAATGATGGCCATTGCCATCCCATTACTGGGTATATACCCAAAGGACTATAAATCATGCTGCTATAAAGACACATGCACACGTATGTTTATTGCAGCACTATTCACAATAGCAAAGACTTGGAACCAACCCAAATGTCCAACAATGATAGACTGGATTAAGAAAATGTGGCACATATACACCATGGAATACTATGCAGCCATAAAAAATGATGAGTTCACGTCCTTTGTAGGGACATGGATGAAACTGGAAACCATCATTCTCAGTAAACTATCGCAATGACAAAAAACCAAACACCGCATGTTCTCACTCATAGGTGGGAATTGAACAATGAGAACACATGGACACAGGAAGGGGAACATCACACTCCGGGGACTATTGTGGGTTGGGGGAGCAGGGAGGGACAGCATTAGGAGATATACCTAATGCTAAATGACGAGTTAATGGGTGCAGCAAACCAACATGGCACATGGATACATATGTAACAAACCTGCACATTGTGCACATGTACCCTAAAACCTAAAGTATAATAATAATAAAAAAAAGAAATTTAAACAATTGACAATAAAAAAACAAAAAAAAAAACCTGTTTTTAAAAAATAGGTGAAAGATGTACACAGACACTTCTCAAAAGCAGATGTATAAGTGGCCAAGAAACATGAAAATGTGCTCATCATCAGTAATCATTAGATAAATACATATCAAAACCATAATGAGATACCATCTCACACCAATTGGAATGGCTACTATTTAAAAGCTAAAAACAACAGCAGTTGTTGAGACTGTGGAGAAAAGGAAATGCTTATACACTACTGTTGGAACTGTAAATAAGTTCAGCCACTATGGAAAGAAGTTTTGAGATGTCTCAGAGAACTTAAAACAGAGCTACCATTTGAGCCAGCAATTTCATTACCGGTTATATATCCAAAATAAAACAAATTATTCTACCAAAAAGACACATGCACCCATATATTCACAGCAGCATCATTCACAATAGCAAAATCATGGAATCAATCTCGGTGCCAATCAATGGTGAATCAGATAAGGAAAATGTGTCACATATACACCACAGAATACTATGCAGCAATTAAAAAGAATAAAAACATATCCTTTGCATCAACATGGATACAGCTAAAAGCCATTACATAAGTGAAAGAACATAGGGACAGAAAACCACCTATCACATTTCCTCACTTACAAATGGGAGCTAAACACCATATTCTCATGGATATAAAGATGGCAATAAATGACAAAGGGGACTAATAGATGGGGAAGAGAAGGAGGTGACAAAGATGAAAAAACAGATTGATGGATATTACGCTCGGTACCTGGGTAACAGGATAACTCATACCTAAAACCTTAGCATAATACAATATACTCAGGTAACAAACATGCACATGTACCACTGAATATAAAATAAAAGTCGGTACATAAAGGAAAAAAAAAATCAGGTAAAAAGGCTTAGTACTTTAATGCTTAATTATTGTATGTTTGGATCTTTATGATCAATAAAACCTCATATTTCTTGGTGACAAGTCCAAAGCTTTAGTTTTGAATATTCCAAGTTTCCCAGTTGATATATGATAGGAAGTTAAACTCCTTTTGGAGATGTAAAAGGGCAGTAGCAAAAAGAACATGGAGAACATAATTTTTTTTTGGAAAGATAAATCATATGATATCAAGATTTACAAATACAATCTATGTGCAGACTGAGGAATATTAAATACTTTTGGGCACTATCAGGACTGTAGATTTATTCTAAATGCAATGCCTTTGGAGAAATAAAAATTACTTGTAACAATAAATGAATAATAAAACAGACTTCTACAAAGCTCTTACATTCCTGCACTGTTTACTTATTTTTTATTGTTAAAATATTTAATATTGTGAAATATAATGCACATAAAATACTTTAAATTATAGATGTTGAAATTAATAGTTATGACATATTTATGCACTAAACTTCTATGTTTTCTTAATGTTATCATAATTCAAACTGTATGTAATTTATATATTATACAGTTATATCAATAAATAGATTTATGACTACTTATGGAAGCAAAATGACTTTCTTATTTTGTTGTTTGAATACTATGTCCCAATTGTTGAGTTTTTGTTGCATTTGCTTTTGAGGACTTAGTCATGAATCATTTGCCCGGACAATGTCTAGAAGAGTATTTCCTAGGTGTATTAGTTCATTCTCACACTGTTAGGAAGAAATACCTGAGAGTAGGTAATAAAGAAAAGAGGTTTAATTGATTCACAGTTACACATGGCTACAGAAGCCTCAGGAAACTTACAGTCATGGTGGAGCTCCTCTTTACAGGGTGGCAAGAGAGAGAAAGAGTATCCAGCAAAGGGGAAAGCCCCTTATAAAACCATTAGATTGTGTAAGAACTCACTTAGTATTACGAGAACAGCATGGGAAAAAAACTGTCCCCATGTTTCAATTATTTTCACTTGGTCCATCCTTGACACATGGGGATTATTACAATTCAAGGTGAGATTTAGGTGGGGACACAGAGCCAAACCATATCAATACATTTTCTTATAGAATGTTTATAGTTTGAAGACTTACATTTAAGTTTTTAATTCATTTTGAGTTAGTTATAGACAGATCGATCGATCTATCTATTTGCTATCTATCTGCTATCTATCTATCTATCTATCTGGTGTGAAGTAGAGGTCCAGTTTTATTCTTCTCCATCTGGTTAGCCAGTTTTTCAGGCACCATATACTGAATGCAATACCCTTTCTCGCTTGTTTGTTTTTGTCAGCTTTGTTGAAGATCAGTTGTTTGTAGGTGTTGTAGCTTTATTTCAGGGGTCTCTGCCCTGTTCTATGTGTCTATTTTTGTGAATTATTATTTTTAAGACAAGATTATGTCATGGCATTATGTCCTTTTTAAAGTATAAATTGCTTTCTAAATGCTTAATTATAAAATTTAATATCTATTATCTGGCATTCTAGTTTCTCCATATCCTCCATAATATATAATTTTTCAGCTATAACTTCATACTGCCCCTCAAAAGCTATTAATCAAACACAATCTAGCAAAACAGAATCTACTAAATGTTTTCCCACAACATACTTATTCCAATCTACAGTATTGTGCCTTTTTATCTTTCTTGCATAAATCTCCCTCCATGTATTACTCCATCATATTATCATATTCTTTTTTCCCATTAGATAGATGTTGACTTTAGAATATTTTTACTATTGCATATAACCACATCGGTTCCTCCCACCAGTAATCTTTTTTAGAATAAAATATTCCTAACAGTGGTATTCAAATTATTTTGCTTATTAACCCTAAAAACCTTTTGAAAATCTATATTCTTTCCTCACATAGTTTCATACTGATAGCTAAAGGTCGATAATATGTGCGATAAAATGTGAATAAATTCAAATTTTCCCATACATATAATAAAATGTATTGATATTTCTGATAGAAGTTATTATAAACATAAATATATCTAGTAGAAATGTAAAATGCTTATTCACCATGATTTACAACTGTTATCACATAATTGACCTGAACAACAACACTTAAATATGATTTCTCAACAGCTGTAAGTTTCTATTGTCATTGTGTTCATTTTTATTAATAATAAAAATGCATGCAGTATGGTGTTCACAGTGCTAGGCACAAAATAAATGCTCAATTATTTCAACTTTAACACTTTATATCAGAATTTAAAATGTCATACAATTTTTGCTTTAGTTTATCTTTGCTCTTATGTAATTTTTAAAGAATCCTCAATACAATGTAAAAAACACAATTGTTCTTTAGCCATTAATAATGATTTTGCTAAATTATTTTTGATATTCTTTTAATCTCAGTCATAGCTGATTAACTGAAACACATTACAAACCACAGGATACAGTATTCATATGGGTATCTAACTATACAGACATCTGTTAGGTTATAAATCCCGGCATAAATAGATCATCAAATTGATTCATAAGTTACATAGAGGACAATGTTATGATCCAAATGTTAAATATCCAGCTAGTTTAGAGGGCACCCAGAAACTATGTTTTACCAATAAAGTTACCGCGTACAGATATAAGAACATGAAGAGAGCTTGATATGAAGTAATTTAAATGCAACGCATTAGTGCATAATGTAATCAAAGAAATGTTTAGAAGACAAGATATATAAAACAAGACAATCTGAGAAACTAGATTTTTAAGTGAGCAACATGTTAAATATGGATTACTTTGCCATAGCAAAGTGAGATATGAGATCTCTCCTTTGCTACCTAAATGATTAGGAATGTAATTTAGTAATTACTATAGCAAGATAAATGAGATATAAATGCAATTATTCATCTGTTTTGGAATACTAAATGTTTACATATATTGTATGTTTTTCAAAATTACAGAAATGCTGCTTTAATTTATAATATATAGCAAAGATAAAGCAAAAGCTTGAAGGAACCAATAAAAAACAATCTGAACAAGATGGCATAGACTTAGCTCTTCCTCACATCAGTCACCCTCCAAACTCCAAATAACACTGTCAACCATGGAAATAAAACAATAGGAAGCCAAATGAATTATGTGAAAAACTAAGAGATAAAAGATACATTGGTTAGGGACTCCAAGACTGAAGGGACAGTGTTTAGGTAAGGACTCTTTTAACCTCTTATCCAAAAGCAGAAGGTCCAGAGTTTTCTGATTTCCATACTAGTTACAGAAGGCAACTAGGTAGTCTCACTCTTTCATTAGGTCAAAAGAGTGTCCTGGTAAGCCAAGCAGTACCAGCAAGTGGGGATCAACCAAAATCCCAACCGGCAAACAGCAATAGAAAGAACTTTCTCCCATTCAAAGATGCCAGATAGCCAGAATATCCAGCAAAAGGCATTGCACCACAGTAAGTGCCAGGTCAGCGTGTGCTACTGTTATTTATCTTTGTGAACCAAAGAGTCCTTTCCGCTATAGAGACACCAAAACAGCTGAGCGGCTTCCGAAGAGAAAATTCACCCCTTAAAAATATGCCAATTCTGGAAAATGTTCTATGTCACCAGAGACTATAGGAATCCTTCTCCAGCTAGAACTACTGGGTATACAGACAATACTGGCAATTAAGATAACCACAGAATATGTGATCAGGCCTAGGAAGCACACCTCCTCCCATAAGCCAAATAACTCTATCTACCACTGACAGACCCCAGACACTGAGGAGATCCAAGCATGGCCAATTCACTTACAATAAACACAAGGTCTAGAATGCACTTGTTGCCCACACTGGCCAGAAAGTCTCTCCTCCTTCTCTGAGCCATCAGGGCCTAGGTAAACTTCTTCTACCCAGTCAAGCAACATATTCAGAGAACAGTGTAAACCCCAGCATATAAAAAACGACAATGCCAATAGAACTAAACCAAGCAGACCAAAACTGCATAGTGAAAATTTTGAAAATTACAATGTTAATGGAACCAGACCCCCAAAAAAGCAGGCCTGTGTGATAAACCTGAATAACTGTCTTCTCAAATACAGCATTTAAATTGTACCTATAATATTCTAATATATTAGACAAAATGTCCTGAATAAAATTAGTAGTCATCCACTATAAAAAAGCCAGGAAAATCACAATTTAAGTGAAGAAAAATAATCAAGTGACACCAAATCAGAGACAAATCAGACACGTACATTAGAGCAGTCATTATAAAATGTTGCAACAAGCAATAAGAAATTATCTTGAAATCAATTATGAAACAAAAAATTAGTGCAGATAAATAGAATTTATAAAAGATACTAAGGCGGAATTATAGAGTAACTTACATTGTAAATTACTGAAAATAATTGACTATAATTTTAAAATAGTGTGAAAAAATATTTAAAATAAGGAAATAAAACTCACTGAATGAGCTCAATAATTGAGTGGCTAAGACAGAGGATGGAATCAATTAACTTGAGGAATGATCAATAAAATTATATGAACTAAACAACAGGCTGGGTATGGTGGCTCACGCCACCATAGCTGAGGTATGCTGAACACTAGAGGTCAGGAGTTTGAGATCAGCCTGGCCAACATGGTGAAACCCCCTCTCTACTAAAATTACTAAAAATTAGCTGGGCGTGGTGGCATGCACCTGTAATCCCAGCTACTCAGGAGGCTGAGAAACAAGAATCGCCTCCTGGGAGGCAGAGGTTGTAGTGAGCTGAGATCATGCCACTGCACTCTAGCCTTGGTGACAGAGTGAGACTATCTCAAAAACAAACAAACAAAAAACAAAAAACCTAAACAACAAACAGAATGTAATTAAATAACAAAATGAAATAATTAAATAACAAAATGAAGAGACCCTCTGGGACCTATGGGGCAATAACAAAAAATTCAACATTCAGATGACTGAAGTCCCAGGTTGAAAAAAAAAGATAATGGAACTGAAAGAATATTCCAAAAAATGGCTGAAAACATCACAAATCTGACAAAAACATAACCCTGCTGATCCAAAAAAAGCTGAAAGAACCTCAAAATAAGATAGGCTCAAGAAATTCACAACATTACATATCACATAAACTTAAAAAAATTAAGGTCCAGGAAAGTGTCCTACACAGCTAGAGAGAAATGACACATTAACTACAAGAGAACGCTAATTTCAATGATAGTATATTTATTTATTTATTTATTTATTTTATTATTTTTGTGTGTGTGTGACGGAGTCTCGCTCTGTCGCCATGCTGGAGTGCAGTGGCACGATCTTGGCTCACTGCAGTGTCCGCCTCCTGGGTTCAAGCAATTCTCCTGCCTCAGCCTCCAGAGTAGCTGAGATTATAGGCACATGCCACCACATCCAGCTAATTTTTTTGTATTTTTAGTAAATACCGTGTTTCACCATGTTGGCCAGGATGGTCTGGATCTCCCAACCTCGTGATCTGCCCGCCTCGGCCTCCCAAAGTGTTGGGATTACAGGTGTGAGCCACCGTGCTTGGCCAATAATAGCATATTTCTTACGTGAATCAATGGAAACCAGAAAGTAATACACAACATTTTTCAAGTGCTGAAAGTAAAGAACAATCAATGACAATTTCTATAGCTATCAAAACTATACTTTAGGACATAAAGTACTTCTAAATGACCCTTTAGGACATACCGTACTCTGCGATATAATAAACTTAAATAATTCATCATAATTTGCCAAAAACAATGGTTGAGTAAGTTCTTAAAGAATGGATTTAAAGAGTAGAAAGTAAATAATAAAAGAAGACGTTTTGGAACATCATCAGGAAAAAGAACAAGAGAAAAATGCAAAAATATAAGTGAATACAAATAGACTATAATTGTCCTCATGAGTTTAAAAAATGATATGTGATAATTAAAAATCATTGTAGCACCTGTTACATAAGGTAACAATAAAGAAAACTTGGGAAATTAAAGGCACCTAAATTGAATTAACGTTTCATTCCAAGTGGTAAAACACTGATGCCAGGAGATTGTAATCAGCCCCATGTGCATATTGTAATATCTAGATGCACCATCAGAAATACTATTCAAGCCAATTCACCTTAAACTACTAAAAGTATATCAAGATAAATTCTAAAAAAAATGTTCTATGGGTTCCTATGGCTTCATGGAGCCCATAGAAAGGCAAGAAACCACAAATGGCAAAAGACAAATAAAATAAACAATAAAAAGGCAGATTTATGCTCTAACATGTCAACAATTATGCTAAACATGAATGGTCTCAGTACAGCCACTAAAGGGCAGAGACTGTCAAAACGAGTTTAAAAAGCAAACAAAGAAACCAAACCCACAACATTTTTTGCTTAGAAGATCACTTCAAATTCAACGGCATACATACGTTGAACACACAAAAAGATGAAAAATGATATATGAGAACATTAATTGCAAATTAAAATAAAAAATGGCTCTATAAATATTAGCTAGAGTAGAATTCAGGGCCTAGAAAATTACTACAGGCAAAGAGAAACACTACATAATGGTAAGGGGATCAATCCACCAGAAATACATAATAATTCTAAATGTGTTCAAAATCCTAAGCAGCAAACAGAGCCTTAAGCATATGAAACAAAACATTTAGCATTTAAACAATATACATCTAAATAATACAATAATTAAAGATGAAGTTCCAAAGGCAATTAAACATTCATGGAACTGAATGAAAATAAAATGTAACATATCAAAATTATGCATGATGCACCTAACACAGCATTGAGGGGGATATTTGTAGTGTTAAATTCTTACTTAAAAAATGAGGGAAGTTCTCGAAGAAGTAATAAAATAAGGATATTGTTATTGTTCTTTGTTTTGTTTTGTGTTATCACACAAAATTAGTAGTCATCCACTATTATGCTATAATTATGATTATTTAATCATAAAATAACTTATTGCCTTTTAAATCAATATAGCAATTAGTTGATTGTGTTGAATCTAAAAACATTATAAAGAAATAATCATAGGAAATCTGGATTACAGATCTTTTTAGAATGCAGGCTTTATTTATTGTAGAAATCTAGGGGATAATCTTGTAAATATCTTAAAATCTGTCATTCATAGTCCTTAAAGCTTTCATAGAGGTTTTAAAACATAGTTTATTGAGCTCTTGCTACTCAAAAGATCAACAAATCCCTGGGTACAATTCAAGAAGAGTGGAAAAGTGACTGCTTTCTCTTCTTTGAATGATTGAACTCGACTTAATCAGTTCTTTCAGTTTTGATTTAATCATCCTTCATTCCTTGAAATTCCCCCAAAAGCAGTGCATTTACATTGTGAAATCTTTACAATTTTTAAAGATAGGTTTAAAAACTCAAAATAGCTTCAGAAAAACATACAGAGTCATATCACCAGAGAAACAAATTTTATCAAATTGGCCCTCACACTCTCTCAGGTCAATGTAATAATGTATCTTTCACTGCCATCAACCTGTAGTTAAACCTTCAAGTGAGGAAGTAAAAGTATGACTTAGGTATCAGCATAAAAATAACAGATCCTTTACAGGATGATTGATAACAAAACTACCATAATTCTATTTGTGTAATATGTACTCGTATAAACAAGCCTTTACTCCTGAATACTCTTCTGCACATATTTTGTAATTTAATAACAAAATAAGAAATTATGTAATATATTTCCATAAAAATAATCAAATAGAATTAAGGTATTTAGGAATTTTGTTTCTTTTTATTGGGGAGATATCCAAACAAACCTTCTTTTCTTTTCTATAGGAAGTTGTGCATACATTGAAAAAGAGATTTTTCTGACCCCATTTTCACTGAGCTTATTTCTTTACAAATAGGAAAGGTCTAGTTATTATTAGCAGTGCCCAATAGACCTATAGGTGAAAGGATTATTGAATATGGCATACATTTTGTTAGGAAAAGGCACTAGAGAAAAATAGAGCTGCAGGGTTATAAAAATATGCTTTTGCTTAAACGTAAATTGCAAAGAAAAATTTTTTCTATCTTTTAATTAGGTAATCCTGGGCATATTTTACGTGCAGGATACTTCAAGTGATGAGGGAAACAAGTGTAATTTAGCAACTATTAGTTTTTAAAGTAACCGTTTAAAACATTTTTGTTGGTCTCTCCAAGTTCTACCAGCTGGTTTGCAATTACAGAATTGCTGTAAAACGTATCATTCTGGGACAGCTGAATTACTGGAAACTTTAGTGGGGTAGGATGAAAGGCTGAGAAGGGGCTCCACTTAGAAGATAAAGAAAGTACAATAGTGCTGTGAAAAGTTTTATTTGAGATCATTTCCTTATCTCTCAAAGACTGAATAAAACTTTTGAAACATCAGCAATCCAGAGCAATCCACTTTCCTCTGACCTGAGCTTCTATAAGCCAACTGCTGCAGTTCAACACTTTGATTTTCCAGGAACAAAAAAAGAAGAAAAGAGAAAAAAGCCTGGTTTGTTGTATCAAGCAAAGCAAATTCTGTTACATAGTCAGGTCAGGAGATGAAATGCATTGTTTATTCAAATGTGTTTTTAAATAGAGAAGTGTTATATCAAATACGTAATTATAATACAAATACAACTTATATTAATACAAATAAAATTTATATTAAGATAATATACATCATTTTCATAGAAATGACAAATAAAATGTATATTACATAACCCTTAATATACTCAGTCTTAAGGTAAAATCTAATGATATTTTTCCCAATGACTTAGAAAACACCTGGTAGACCTTCCAGATCTCCTTTCCTCTCTATTATATTTTCCACACACCCACTGAAAGGGATCAACTCCTTTGTAAACTGGATCTGTCTACCTATTATTTAGACTAAATCTCTTGCTCCTGTTCTTTTTTAACTATATTCAAGCATGTTGTTGAGCAATTTTACATGTACTTATTTGTCTTCTGAAATGAAAAACAGTAAAATAAAGTATCTCTCGAGTTCTCTTGTGCTCTTTGGATTGTTGGTGTCACTCTTTTGCTTTCATGCTAGCAAACTTCAACTTAGCAAATTCTGTACCTCTTGCCACTCCCATCATTTCTTTATTTTTTGAATTATTACTTGAATCCTATCAATGTACTGGAATTCCATTGCCAAGGACACTAAGAACACTTTGGTTACTAAATCATGTGGGCATATATATATATATATGTCACAATTCAACAGTAATTGTCATTGTTTTGTAGTGTTTCCCTCCCTCTTTTCCACTGGCTTCCTTGACACCATATTCTACTACTTCTCTGGCCTGGCCATCTCTTCTCAGTTTTTCTTATGAATGCCACATGCACCATTAAAATATTAAATGTTAATTTCCCCAGTTGTTTTTTTTTTTCTTTGCCTATCTCATTTCTCTTCTGTCTGCATCCACTCCTTCTGTTGGGGTGACCCACACCATAATTCAACCTTCTATAAGCTAATAAGTACAATCTCCACTTCCAACCGATCTCCATTTCTCGTAAGTTCAACAGTTATCTATTCTTGATTTGGACATTTGGGGGCCATATGACATCTCTAATTACAACACAAAAGAAACTGAATTCACTGTATTTTTTTCAAAATGCTTTTTTTAGTATTATTTATTTTACAGCTAGATATTATAATTCACCACTCTTTATAATGATCCATTTTGCTCTTAATTCACCTTTCAATTACGTCATTGTCTTTTTCTTCTGGGCCATGTATTCCTTTGCTATATTATCTCTGTCCTCAAATATCTGGTTTTCTACTTCAGAGTGTCTCTTGCTACTTTAATCTCTAAATCATCATGAATTGTAAGACATCTAACGGCCATACAACACTGTAACTTCTTTGTTCTTCTGAATCTGAGGCAATTATCAGAAAAAAAATTATTTCAAAAATTTGTGTTAAGAATGTATATGTCCTCCAACCTGACTTGTACTCTTAACCCTTACATAATAAACAGAAACCTCTAATGACCTCACTATTTTGTCGTGTGGATTGAGGGGAAGAGAGGACTTGTAGGGCAGATAACAATTCTGTTCCCAAATAGTCAAAAGTGAAACTTATCTCATCTACATGCTATGTATTTATTCAGAGCTTCACTCAAGTCTACCATTCAGAAAAAGAGAGTTACAGCAAATAAAGACTGAAAAACCCTACTCAATCAAGGAATTAAATAATCATAGCAGTCATTTTTTATTGAATATATATTCACTGTTAATCAGGTAGTTAAGAAAAATAGTGATAATGATTAAAATGACCAAGAAGTATCATGCTAACAACTAAATAATTTTGTGGAAAAAAAAGAAATAATTTGAGAAACAAAAGATATTTAACACTTTAAACATTAGTATTCTCAATTGAAATTTAGAATATATTGTAGTTTCCTACCAAAATATATCAATAAATGGTATATTCAATTCATATGTATTCATTATATTTGTCCCCCACCCCAAGTAATACTGATTGAATAATTGGAAAATAAAGGAAATGTAAGCTAAGTGATAAAGATTTAGAAAATATTTAAGAAAAAAATCTTCTAAATTTCCTAAAACTAAACGCATAATTTCTTAATGTCATAGATTTCTCTTTGTGATTTATTCCCTACATGTCTCTCCTGCCTCACCTTGTGCCAGATTGATCCCTGATAGCTATGTTACAGTCAAACCAACCTTCTTTTAGTCCTTTATCCATATGTTTTATGCTTTTTTCCCAAGCCCTTTATGCTTTTTCTATCACAGGGATGTGCTTCATCAGTAAACTTATTATATAACTTTTCTTCTAGACTATCTTCCACTTATCTTTCATTCAAAAAGAACGCCCTATTTCTGTGAGTATGGCTACTTTTGATACTTCATATAAGTGGAATCATGTAATACTTCTCTGACTGACCTATTTTACTAAGCATAATGTCCTCAAAATTCATCCATGCTGTTGCATATGACAGAATTTTCTTTTTTTATGGATAAATATATTCCATTTTATGTACATGACTCACAGAAACAAAGAAGAATGGTGATTTCAAGGGGCTGGAGGGAGAGGAAAATGGAAACTTGCTATGTAATGGGTATAGTTTCAGTCATGCAAGGTAAGAAATTCTAGAGATCTGCTATACAACACTGTGCTTATAGTTAACAATAGTATACTGTGCACCTAAAATGTTAAGTGGATATATCTCATGTAATGTGTTTTGCCAAAATAAACAAATATATTTTTTTAAATCACACATAATTTGATTTTTAAAAGGTAGATGGAGCACCTTAAATGGTTTTTCAAATTAAAAAAGAAAAAAGTATCCAAGCACCGGAGAAAACAAAAGAAAGAAAATTTTAATCCCAGCTACTCGGGAGGCTGAGGCAGGAGAATCGCTTGAACCGGGGCGGGGGAGGTTGCGGTGAGCCGAGATCGCGCCATTGCACTCCAGCCTGGGCAACAAGAGCGAAACTCCGTCTCAAAAAAAAAAAAAGAAAAAAAAATTGTTCTTCTTATGAAATATGACCCTAAAATAAACCCTCATAGATTATATAACTCTCATTTTCAGCTTTTACTGCAGGTACCAATTTATGCTTCTTAGAGAATAATTATAAGTTAGAGTTTAAGGACAAAGGGTCTGAAATTGAATTGGATAGTTTCAGATTCTAGCTCTTCCTCCAGCTGTATGAACATGGGCAAATCACTTTCATTGTCTGTTTCCTCATTTGTAAAATTAGTATATATTAATAAAATCTATGCCATACAATTGTCAGTAATTTATGTAAAGTGACTATATAACAAGGTCTATCATAGAGTAAGTGCTCAATAAATAACTACTACTTATTTATAATTGCATTATTATTTATGTTCCATTCACTAGATTCTGAAACATAAGAACAAGGTCTGCATTTGCTTTGGCTCACAATGTATACAAGTTTCAATTTTTTATTTTCAATTAACAGAAAATCATTACCATTGTCTTGAAAAACACATTTTTATTCATGTCACTGAAAAGATTAATGTATCTTACCAATATTAACAAATGAAGGTTTTACTTTCCATCTCTCTCTTCTGACATCTATAGTAAGAGTATCATTATCTTTTAGTGTTTCCAGAAAGCTGCTGTTCACAAATTGTTACGTAGACTTTTTAGTTTACATCTAGCTAGAGACACAGAGAGGTGGTAAGCATCATTCTCTGAAGCCACTAGGAATCACATATTCCATCTCATTGACCTCAACTGGACCAAAACAACAAAAACAAACAAAAAAAAACTGACACAATGACAAAATGCTGGGGTCATGGTATTGAGGGGTTTTTGTAATGACGGGATCTTGCTGTGTCACTTAGGCTGGAGTGCAGGGGTTCGATCACCACTCACTGCAGCTAGGAACTCCCACTTCAGTTTTTTTTAAGCCAATCAAGTTTCACCTCTATATTTGGACTAAGGCAATCCCACTGAGATAATATAGCTGAGTTGGAAAGGGAAAACGAAGGCTTAGGAGGCAATAAGCAAATCTCATTATGCCCCAGATGTACCACAATACCTGGCTTCATTATGCAGCACTTATTTCTATGCATCTTACATATAGTCATTGATTCATTTCTTATAAATACTCTGAGTTAGATATTATCATTATTATTTTCATTTTATGATTGAAAATACTGAGGCACAGAGAGCCTAGGTAACTTAGCCAGAAACCACCAACTCTTAAATGCCAAAGATAGTTTATAAGTGCAAACAGTAGGGTCTACAATCATTTCTCATGAACAAATCCTTTAGCACTTACATAGAGTAAAATACGAAGGTTATTCTTTGTTTCGATTTCCTCAAAAGATGCAATCTATTGAAAATATGTGTTTCTAAATAGGGAAATAGTTAAATTATAACATAAATCTACCAAGTTATACTTTGAAGCCACTGCAGTTAATGAGATAAAACCATATGTACTGATATGAAAATAGCACAAGATTTTTCATGCTTTGGACATTTAGGTGAAACTGTAGGATTACACACATCATTGTTCTCCTTATACCTGCATTATCTTCTATCTCTGCCTGTATAATTTAGAGTGGATTGGCTTAAATATCTTTAAATTCTTTCTGTATTGGTATTCTTACTCATGTGCAGTTAATCACGGTTCCATAAGCACATCAATCTACCCATACATACTGGCACTTTACACTGATAATATATTTGAAGTGTTTGTTTTATAAGTGAAATTTTACAATGATTTGTATTGATGTTAAATTTTGATCATTTTTGAGAACTTGATAGTATAAAATGCATAGACCCAGAGCTCCGTTTCTACTAATATAAGTATTTCACTTATAAATCATATGTTTCTATATAGCACTTAATAAGTTACAGTATATAAATTCTTCTGTGAATATAAAATTATTTCAGATAATTAAAGAGGTAGACCTATCCTATCATTGAAACTCAATTTTCCAGAAAGTTTTGATTGTTTTTATTGTTGCATTTTTATTTATCGATAGTTGTACTGTGGAATCTACTTTCATTTGAATGTAGTTTTTAGAACTTTTATTCTGAATAAATATCACCTTGGAAGAATCATATTAATGATATTTTTTCTACTTACGCTATTAATATTTCTTTATTATTACTGTGTCTGAGTTAAAATGAGACACTTTTATACATTTTCCTGGAGAGCTATCATATGGTATTGTTATTCTAAACAATGTTTGCCTATGATTTAGTTTTTTTCTTGATATTTGTGTAAACATGTATTTAAATCTTTTTTAAGTTTAAAAGTAATTTCTTATTGAGTAAAGCATGACTTTGAATATTTATTCAAAGTGCTCAATAGTTAAAACAGGTTTATTTTTATTATTCCTTGAAGGACTATATACTCTTTTCTATGTTTTTTTTCTTTTTAGTTTCACTCAGAAAAACAAGGCTCAATATCTATCACATAGCAGTAAGCTATTTCAGTCAAATTTTGATTAGAGAGTATTATAGAGTTTATCTATTAATTCATAATTCAACAACCACTTATATGGCAAAATGAGAAATTATTAATGTATTTTGATCTATATATGTGACAAACTACATATTAAACAAACGCATATATCAACATGCATAGAGTAACATTTGTTTATCAAGCATTTAGATAAAATTTACTATGTCTAGGCACTATTCAAAGTGTTTTGCAAACATTAATTCATTTAGTTTTCACATTAAGGCTACGAAGTAGATAATAATTTTAGAGATGAGGAAAAGGACAAGGGATATCAAATAACCATCACAGCAGCACAGCAGGTACAGTGGCAAAGCCAGACATTAAAATCAGAAATCAAATTCAATTCCAGAGTTTGTGTTTTTAGTCACATATCCCTGTTGCCTTTCACCTGAGTTAAAATATTTTGAGACAATAAATTCTGGATTCTTAGTTCTTGGTCTATTTTACTATGTTCGTTTCCTTACTATTACATAGAGGAAATATATTAGGTTTCTTTTAAAACTTCACCTATGTGTTTATTTTATATTTTAACTTCTGGTTTTATTTGTATTGGTGCAAGACAGTCTCATTGTCATGAAAAGGATGCCAAAATGAGTTTCAGCCACTCACATTGTCTTCTTTTTAACTTTTAAAAAATCTACCCTTTTCTAACAGAGACTCAATGACACATTAGAAAGAATCAGGTGCAAAAGCTTTGAAGTTTCAAATACCTTAGGCATAAGAATAAGTGATGGTCCCGTTTATTCCCAGGGTAAAATCAGTGTTTAGTATTTATTTTTTTTTCCTGTTCTTACTTTAGGGTTATAAATATAATTACATAAAATTATGATTATGTCCAGTAAAAATAGGCCCAAGAATGTCAAAGGAATTCTCAGCCTCACCTTCTCACTTCTGCTTATGAGGCCTAGGCATTGCATGTAGGGCTTAGAATGAGAATTCTCATTATTGACAAACTGTGTGAACTTGCCTCCCCTATACAGCCACCTGTTAATGTATATCAATAGCAAACAACTGGTTCAAACTCCAGGAACTTATGACTCCAGAAAATTTTCTTCCCATCATTTGTATCTAATTACTTTTGTTTTTCTTACTAATAATTAAACTTGGGATTTACATATATTCAACAAAAAATCATTTTTATTTACTTATGTGAATAAATCACTGAATAAAATTAAATAAAATGAAGAAACCAAAATTTAAGACAGATCTCATTACTGCAAATTATTTTACTAGCTAGGTTTTTCTATTATGAAAGGAGTTTTTTTTGTTGTTTTGTTTATGTTTTGTTTTTTTTAACGCTAAATGGAAGCCCTATTTACTTAAACAGTTTTTGGTGTAACAGATTCTAGTACAACAAAGGAAACTGGATTCCCTTTGTGTTCATTGTAATAAGATATTCAGAATAATGTAATACATTTATGAAATAGTGCAAAGTATCTTATTACAATAATTATTTATTAAATGAACATGATAAATTTTAATGCAACATAACATTGCTTGTTAGGTCTATTCAAAATGATTCCAATATTCCACAGTTGTTCTACTAGTCAAGGTTATCCAGAGAAATAGAACCAATAGGATATGCAGAGAAATAGAGAAGGAGATTTATTATGAAGGAATGGTTCATGAGATTAGGGAGGCTGAGAAGTCCCATGATCTGCCATCTTTATCCAGAAGCCCAAGAGACCCTGTGATATAGTTCCAGTCCAAGATCAAAAGCCTGAGAATCAGGGGAACAAATAATAAATTCAAATTTGCACACCTGAGAACCAAGAACATTGATATTAATGGGCTGGGGAAGGTGAATGTCCCAGCTCAAGCAGAGACAGGAAATATCTAAGTCCTTGATTTTTTGTTCTGTTCAGGCCATCAGTTGATTGGATAATGCTCACCAAAATCAGTGAGTTAAAAAGTTATAAAGATCTACTTTATTCAGTGTACCCAGCTAACTTCCTCCAGAAACACCCTCATAGACACCACCACAGAAACAATGTTTTGGCAGCTATCTGGACATCTCTTAGCCAAGGTGACTCATAAAATGAATCATAACAGCTGTATTTACGTTTTAAGTGACATTTAACAATAGGCAAAATTGAAGTTTCAAAAACTTTTGGCATAACAATAAATGAGGAGAATGCTATAGCCTTCTGTAGACATAATGAGGTCACTTTAATTGGAAACATAGATATTGGCCTATTTCATCTATTTTTAATGCTGAGATATAAAATTCCATATAATTAATATAATAAAATTTTGAAAAAAGAACACTTGAAAGTATTTTTTTCTTTTAAATAATATCACACTATTATATTTCACTATTTAATAGATGATTACCTTTAACATTTTTTAGTTTAAGACCTTGGTCACAGGAGATCTGGTACTTCACACTGGCACTTTTCATAAACTCTTCCCCCTGACCTCTCTTTTGTTTTGCAGATCAAAATGACTCCTTCCTCAACACTCCAGTAACACTCCACAAACTCAGATTTTAGTTTAAGTACTCTATTATAAAACAATACATAAATATTATGTTTTAATTAATCTGACAGTTTGTGACTTTCACATCTAGCTGATAACACATCTAGGCACAGAAATTCATGCTCAGAGTGTTTCCACAAATTTGTAGTTGTGTTTTATTTTTGTCGTTTTTCAGGTAACATTACTGCCTTTTGGGATTGATTATCAAAGCTATACAATTTTAATTCACTTTGAAAATATTTTTTTACTTAAAAGCATAGGGAATATTTTCTAGAGATTTGAATACAAATAATTACATGAGTCATAATTTTGTTCATAAACTAGTGAAATAATAATGTGAATTTTATAACTTTAATTATTTTAAAACACAAAAATAGTTTTTAGCTAACTCTGATTTTAATCTATTTTTTCTCTCTGGAGCTTCCATTTGTAGTATCACAATTTGGATTTATACTTAATATTTTGACTAAAAATTATAATTATTTTATCCCTATACACTTTTTAAAATTTTATTTCTATATTGTATTTGACATTTTTACCAAAAGAAAAATTTGCCATGTAAATTCTTTTTAATGTTTCCAATAATTATACTGTCAATCAAATACATTTACTTTAACAGACAAAGTGCTACTCAAATATATGTTAAATAAATGTATAAATGGATATTTTGGGTAACATCAGTATTTTTCATTTGTTTATACACTTCCTCTTTCATTTCTCTCCCCAGTCTTTTGTGTTTCTATTGAGTTAAGCATTACAATGAAAAAAAAAGTCACTACTTGTATTTCCAACATAACATAATACAATTAATTTCATATATAGATTTGACCCTCTATTTCAAATAAAGTTTTTAAAAAAGTAATATTAGATATGGTTTCCCTCTCTGTTATTCCAAATATGACGCATCCTATTTGATTTTTTTTTTTTTTTTTTTTTACTTTCACGGTACCAGGTATTAAAGACTAATTGAGCCCATGCTGCCTGGATTAAATGATAAAAAGCGGAAGTTTGACCTACTACCAGAGAGAAGTACACAAAGTCCACAAACACATCACATATCACATCTTCAGCCTATGTAGTTTAAAATTCCTATGTGATTTATTCCTATAAATTTGATAATATATTGATCCAGATAATACGGTTTAATTCAAATGAAAAGATTTCAGTAAAAGATGGTTAGAATATTAATTTCTTGATGACCTTTGATGATATTATTTGAGGTTCAGAAACAAATATTCCCTTTTGAGGACAGTCTTCTGCTTGGATGAATGAGTTTATATGTTTTTATGTGAGTCAGAAATAATCACATATAAACAAGCTCAAAGTTAGCTCAAATGGCTCTTTGGGAATTTCAAGGTCAGGTTTTGCTTTTTGTGCTCCCAGAAAACAACCACCTCTGAATTTGAATAAAACAGATGCTGGATTCTCCAAAGCTATACATTCATTTTGACTTCTTTCTCATGTGTCAGGTAATCTCAGGGTGGTTTCTACATTGTACGGCAACAGTACCGAGACAGAGCCTCATGGCTTTGGAAAAACTACTGATAGTGTCAGAACAAAAAGGTATATTATAAAGGCATAAATGCACTGATAAATGAGTTTGACTGTTGTGCCAATCCCATCTTCAGAACGTTGACATAATTGAGATGTATCCTTAGTGTCACTTGCACTAAATTCTATATGAAAGGGATTGATAGTCTTTAATGGCTTAGGCCAATGTACATGCACTATAATGACAGTCAATAATGGAAATCAACAGCTTTCTCTGCAAGTCTCCTCCTCTCAGCTCCATTTGCTTCAGTTTCCTCCCAAGTTTGGCTCGCCATGATTATTGACCATATAACTTATGTGGTTTTCCTCTACGCGTCCTTTCCATTGTAATTCTGGGAAATAAGTTTCTTATTCTTGTGTTATTTCACTGTTCATAAACCTCTTACAGACAAGCTACTGGTTCAATATATACTTTTGAGCCAGGCCTAATAGCAGTGGCCAAAATGAATACAAACATGCTATAAACCATGGCCACCAAGGACTTCTCTGTGGAAATTCTATATAAGGCAGCTCCCTTAGGGGAGTTTGGGAAATTGTAGGATGCATTTTATTCATCTAGTTTCAGATATGCCTACACAAATGTGCTGTGTATATACACACATTAAATGTATATTTATATTTATAGAGAATCTTACCTTGCTATGCAATTGTTATGTAAATCCTCACAAAGAACATAACATTCTTATACAACTTCTTTTATGTTGGTATGATTATCTACAAAACATAGAAAAACTGAGAGCCAAGATAATAAAATGACTCATTTAAGTTTAGGAAAGTTGTAAATGGCAAAACAAGTAATTAAATGAAAATCTCACATGGCATGTGCAGACCTCTTTCTACCACAGAGAAATTTCTTAAACCCAGAGTCCCAAATGTGCTCCATAGAATTCCATGGATTTTATTTTAAATATGTTTACTCGTAACGTAACTCTATAGACTATTAAATGAAATTTCTTTCTATATATGTATGTTTTGTCTGCATAACTGTAGAAAGATTATCAAATGCAGCAGTATGGAAAAATGAAAACAGAAAACCACTCATAATAGTTAACTCAAAGTTAATTATAATGAATAGTTTAAAAGCTTCCTTGGTATGTAATTATATGATATAAGTGAATTAAAAGATAAAAGAATAATTCTAGGCTACTATTACTTAGATAGTAACATGGTAACTTACAAGTAGAGCCTCGTAAGTTATTATACTATTACATATACACACAAAAATTATGTTAAGGGGTGCATAACAATTTTTATGTTTAACTAATGACTGTTTCCAATAAACAGAGGCTTTCTATATGACTCCTAAGTTGCTTGACATGTTTCTTATTGTGGACTCATAAATAAAATACGTAACAAAAATTATGTGCCCATCTAGGATACATTTTTGTTTTCCAGAATATTGTAAAAGTGAAATAATGGGGTCAAATTTCATAAACTCTTTAAAGGTTTTAATGTATATTATTGCTGTGGTTTGAATGTATCCCTTAAAGCTCAGAAACTTAATTGCTATTGTAACAATATTAAACTGTGATACTTTTAAGAGATGATTAGGCCATAAGAGATTTGCTCTCATAAAGGGATTAATGCTCTTATGATGGGATTGGCTAGTTATCATGAGAGTGAGCTCTTGATAAAAGGATGTTTGGCCCTCATTTCCTCTCTAGAGTGCTCAGTTCCACATCTGCCATAGGATAGCACAGCAAGAAAGCCCTCATCAGATGTCAGTTTCCTGTACTTGGATTTCCCAGCTCCCAGAACTATAAGCCAAAATAAATTTCTTTCTTTATAAATTACCCAGTCTTTGGTATTCTGTTATAGCAGCAGAAATGGACTAAGACACTTGTGAAACTGCCTTTCCCAAAGTTTTACTTTATTTACAATTTGATAATTATGATGAAAATCTCTAACCAAGGAGTTTGTCAGCTTCAAAGAGCACTGCCAGCTTTAAAAAGAAATAGAAAATCATATCTAAAATTGTTATAAGAATTGGATATTTATATATGGCTTGCTACTGCACATCATTAACTAACTCTGCATTCAATAACAGCATGTTAGTAATTCCAATTTGGCTATGGTGGGTATGTCTATTTATTCCACGGAAACCAGTAAACATTACAAATCAAATTTTATTTTTTCAAGAAGCCAGTTGTTAAACACTTACCAGCACAAAACGGTACAGACACACACACACACACACACACACACACACACACACTTCTTAATACAATGTATGTAGACTAAGCATATACACAACCAAGGAAAAATGCAAAGGTTGATAAAACATGTTTAATTAAAATTTGCCACTGGGGTGGGAAATATGAATGAGAAATATGGATGAAATGCTTGTATAAATAAATATTGAAACAAAAGCAAGATATTGTAAAAACCAACGAAGATACTGTGCTATGAGCTAACAAATATAAGCAAGTAAATTTTTTGCATGTGAAGTAAACAAGTAGAACAAGAAAGAAACGGAGCATTTTTGTACCTGTTAACTTATCCCATACATTTAAATATTAATAGTTAAGGATTTAACTAGTAGCATTAAGTATTTAAAATCAGCTGTAAGGATGCATTGTGTCTATCATGATTCTAGTCTAAAACACTTACTTCATATCCATACCTTAATTTGATTAAGGCTTACATATATATAACTGCCCATAGTGCTGATTTTTGTGTGAAAATAATAGATCTTGTATCAACCTTTCTTAGTATTTTGTAATAAGAAATGTGTTTTCTTTTGCTATTTTTTTTGTTTCTTTTAATTCTGTAAAATTCATGAGGTAAATTAGCAGTGTACAGCAGAGAGGAGATATTTTATGTCATTACTGACTCAAGTAAAACCTCATGAGATAGGTTATATTGTCGTTCAAAGGGCCATTGTACTTATTTAGTTATTGTGCAGAAGTGTTTGTATTTTATCAAAGAAAAAAGAAAAAAAATCTATAATCACTAATGTCACTGGGGAGTTAAATTCTGAGAATGCACCTAACAAGTGTTACAGTTGCCTAAAATAACTAGATGAAAACAATGACTAGGATATAAAACTCAGATACAGTTGGAGGAATAAAATTTATTTCAATATACTGTAAACTTTTATTCCACTATGAGCAAAATCACTAAGAAAAATATAAAATAACTAGGTTGAAATTTTGAAGAAAGTAAGAAATAAGCTGACATTACATTTCACCTTTGTTTTTAGATTTCCAACTGTTTTAGAGTCAAGTGTGCTAATAATGATCAAAATATAAATTGTTTAAATTTTAAAAATGTGCAGAGACATTTTAGCCATACTGATGAATCTGAAATCGCATATTTCTTGAGTGTTTCTTGCCTATATATACATATATATGCCTAAAATGTTTTTTAAAGCAAAGCTTATTCTGCAGATCTACTAAACTAATTAAAATGTAATTGTTCTTTCATCTACAAACCAGCTTCACTTCATTGGAGGTTTCGTCATAGATTTACAAATACAAAATTTAACATATAACAAATGGCCAAGGTATATTTTATAACTTTATGAAATTTTATAACTGGAAGAAATTAGAAGAAAGTGTCCTATGAGTATACTAAAATAACTATTGTTCTATTGAGAATTTGATCCAAAGCTCATTCCTTGTGGGCACGGTGCACAAAGAAATAAAATTGTGGTTATATAAGTTTGTAAGTACAAAAAGTGATACCTCATAGTTGTTATTCAGTCGACAAAGCATTGACAGTAAGACTCAGTTTCCAAGTCCTAGCTATGGTACTTACCCATGACGTAGCTTTGAGTGATTAATTTAAATACTATGTATTATCCTATACAATGCAAATCATGAAATTTCTTTTAAGCTTTGTTCAAAGAATCCTGCATATAAAAGCCCTTGGTAAAATTCTGTGATTATTTTACTTACAGTCATATATGATCTCTAACACTTCATAGAGCGAAACCAAACATATCCTATACCTGTTAATACAAACAGCATTATTTTGCATAAATGTAATTTTCAAGAAGATAAAAATGTCCTTTGAATTAATTGTTAATATATCATGAGTCAAATATAAGGCTTCTAAAAGTCTCGGTGAACAAAAAACATACAGGAATTCATAACATACAATGAAACTCTAATAAAACAAAGATTTTAAATATTGAATGTATATTATAATCATACTATAAAGGGAATTGTAACCATGTTGCTTAAACTTTTTCTAAAATTCAGTGCAGAAGATTCTCTGTAGTCAAAGATTGTACATTCTAAATGTGATTCAGAATGGTGAGGATTTTATTTTACTCATTGAGGAAGGTGTACTTTTATCAATTTCTCTACCAAAATTCCAGTTCCCTGATTCTTCATTCAAATACTAATCTAGGAAATGTGGTGAAGGGATTTTGTAAATGGAGTTGAAGTCCCAAATTAACAAATATTAAGTTAAGGCGATTATCTTCGTGCATGTGACCCAATCAAGTGAACCTTTTAGAAGCAGAATTTTTCCTGGCTGGTAGCATACAGAGAAAGAGAGTTTCAAAGTATGAGGAAGATTTGACATGCTGTGCCTGGCTTGAACTTAGTAGGGATCTTGTGGCAAAGAATATGCATAGCCTCTAAAGCTAAGAGTAGCTCATACATGACAGCAAACAGCAAAAACAAAACCAGTCATACAACTTCAAGAAAATACATTCTGTCAATAACCAAAATGATCACAGGAATATATTCTTCCCCAGACACTTTTATGTAAAATCCTAGCTCAGCCAATACCTTGATTTAAGCCTTGTAAAACCCTAAAATGAGATCCTGTAGAGCATGCCTGGATTTCTGATCTACAGAACTATGATATAACAAATAGTATTTCTTTAAGCTGCCAAGTTTGTGGTAATTTGTTACTGAGCAATAGAAAACCAATACATTCATTCAACAAATTGTTTTTGTGGATCAGCAAGATTTAAGGCACTATATTGAATGATATGATCAAACAAACATTAATCAAATATGAAGGTTGCCCTCTGAAAAATATACAACCTAGTTGAGGAGGTGAAATACATAAACAATTACATAATGAGATAGAAAGGCATTTTATAAGATGTATGGAGGAAAATCCTATGGATGCAAAATACTGCTTTGAAGGAAAAAATGATGGGAGTGTTGGTGTTTTGAGACTCTGGAAGGGCGGTTAGGGCTGGGTGAATATGAAGACATACTTTAAATATAGTCTAATAAAATACTGAATAATCTGAGTGTCTTACATCAATTGAAAGTATCTATTACTTCTGTATTTTAACAGTAAATATCACTGAGAGGAATTGTGAGAAATAGAATGGAAAAGATAAATTGCAGTTATGTACACACTGAATTATTAACTAAGTAATGTGGACATTATTCTTGAAAAGAGACAGAGCTATTGACAACTTTCATCATGGAAAGGTACTGATTTGGAGAAGCAGTACAGAAATAATAAATTGAAAGGATTATAAAAGTGATTAGAAAGGGGAAGAGGGTGTCCCCAGAAAACCAGGTCAAGGATCTATTTAAATATCTTATGTAAAATGTGGCCTTATATACATGTGGTGACAGTAGGAATAAATAGGAACAGATAGCTTGGACAGATATTACAAGGTTATAAAAAAGGGGAAAAGGAAAGAGAGAAAAGATCTATCATCTATCTTTCTGTCTTTATCTTCTTTTCTTAATTATTATTTTACTTTAAATTCCAGGATATAAGTACAGAACGTGTAGGTTTGTTACGTAGGTATACATGTGCCATGGTGGTTTGCTGCACTTACCAACCCATCATCTATGTTTTAAGTCCCACATACATTAGCTATTTGTCCTAATGCTCTCCCTCTCCTCGTCCCCCACACCCCAAATGGCCCTGGTGTGTGTTGTTTGCCTCCGTATGTCCATGTGTTCTCACTGTTCAGCTCCCACTTATGAGAGAGAACATGCAGTGTTTGGTTTTCTGTTCCTGTGTTAGTTTGCTGAGGATGATGGCTTCCAGCTTCATCCATGTCCCTGCAAAGGGCATGATCTCATTCCTTTTTATGCCTGCACAGTATTCCATGGGGTATATGTACCACATTTCTTCATCCAGTCTATCACTGATGGGCATTTGGGCTGGTTCCATATCTTCGCTATTTTAAAGAGTGCTGCAATAAACATACATATGCAAGTGTCTTTACAGTAGAATGATTTATATTCTTTTGGGTATATACCCAGTAATGGGCTTGCTGGGTCAAATAGTATTTCTGGTTCTAGATCCTTGAGGAATAGCCACACTGTCTTCCACAATGGTAACACTAATTTACATTTCCACCAACAGTGTAAAAGCATTCCTATTTCTCCACAGCCTCACCAGTATCTATTGTTTCTTGACTTTTAATAATCGCTATTCTGACTGGCATGAGATGGTATTTCATTGTGGTTTTAATTTGCATTTCTCTAATGATCAGTGATGTTGAGCCTTTCCATATGTTTGCTGGCTGCAAAAATGTCTTCTTTTGAGAAGTGACTTTTCATATCCTTTGTCCACTTTTTGATGAGGTTGTTGTTTTTTCTTCTTGTAAATTTGTTTAAGCTCCTTGTATATTCTGGGTATTAGACTTTTGTCAGATGGGTAGATTGCAAAACTGTCATCTGTTCACTGTTTTACAGATTCCTGGGCAATAGCCAATGGTCTTGTTTTTTGGCCCAGCAAATAGAAAATGGACAATTTCTTTATTCCAAGGAAAAGAACTATGGAGATGGTCCACTCAGCATCAACTGGTGAGTTATTCTCCTCAAAATTTGGGTCATTCATGTCTCTGCTGCTACCAATGCTAATACACCAAAGGCTCTCTTCAATGATAAGACTGATAAACAGGACTAAATTTCTCTTTCTCAATCTTCCTCAGTTCTATCTCCATGGGCAGTCTGGGCCCATGAGACTTTGAGCCATCTAGGAGTCCTTTCTCTGATGGATTGTGCCAAAGCTAAAGGACTTTCTTCAATACAACTCATGGTGAAATCAGCTGTTGATAGATGTATATGTTCTGGTGAAATCTGTCATTGGCAACTCATGATACTGAAAAAATAACAAAATATTTCACCCCAAATATAATTTTTTGCCATATTTTGAAATGTTTATTCTGAGGGCCTACAAACAGAAGATACTTTTGCAAAGGTATCTTCTGTGGGGCAAATTTGCATTTGTAGAGAAAGTCTGCATTGATATAGTCAGGCTTTCTCTAAGACCCTCCCTTATCCAGGTTTAGGAAGGATTAACTAGGAGGCTGACATTTTAAAAGGCTTAAAGTAACATTTACCATCTATTTTCTCTGAGGGCAGCTACACGTGACATTTCATCTATGTAACAAGATCACCTTTACTATCCAGGGCACATCTTCTCCTCTTCCCATAACCTATTTGCCACCGTAACCTGTTTTGCAATGATTAAAGCCCCTACTTTTTCTGTAACCTTAAGATGGTATAAAAGCATCAACCATGTGAGTTCTTATATTTTCTAGGACTCCAGTGCATGGTAATAAATCTGTATATGTTTTATTCCATTAATCTGCTTTTTTGCTAGTTGATTTTCAGTAAAACTTCAGAGGGCAAAAGGAAAACTTTCCCTTGGCCCCAATAAAATATAGCAATATTCCCTGGAGAAATATTCACTACAGTGGATGGCAAGTAGATTATATTGGACTGCTTCTCCCTTAAGCAGCAGTCACGTGTTGTGCTCTAGCTAGATAGATACCTATAATGGCCTCCTTCTGTCCTTTCAAACTGTACATGTTACAGATGAAACAATCACTGGCCTTGCTAAAAACATCCTAGTACCCTTCTGGACTGTGACATTATTTATTCAGATCAGGGATCCCATTTTACAGCACAAGCAGTACAACAGTGGGCCCTGGAACAGGGTATTCAATGGAATTTCCATCTGTTATATAGCCCCCTGGTGACCAGTTTAATGAAAAGACATCACAGTCGTATGAAACAACAGATTTTTAAATTTCAGTCTAGTAAATGGACCCCTAGCTGGGTCTCAATTTTGGATAAATCTGTAATTTCTCCTACTTTGAAATATTTTGGCAGACTTACATGACATACAAATTTTTACAAGCCTCTCCATAGCTCTTTTCTGTGTTTAAAGGGGGATATGTCTCATTTTTACGTTAATGAGGATTCTTTATATATCAGGCCCTTCAATCAAACCTCTTTCTATGAATATCAATTTTCAAAAAGCCCATGTCACAAGGCCTGTATGCCATATCAAAAGTGGATATTCTCCTAATGGTAGATTTCTCTACAGGTCTGGAACTTGTCCACTTGTTACAGGACCCACTTGAACCTAAATTTTCACTGTTAAAAATATTCAGGACTATTCAAGTACAAAGGACAGATGATAAATAAGGCCTCCCTTTCCAATTCCCTTCAAGATATTAAAACTATTGCTCCAGGGCCATTTCCACAAATGGTGAGGACTACCAAGAAAGGGGATAAGCAATTCCATTTGGTAAAAGAAAAGTGCACTGGAAAATAATGTTGGAAGCAATACCCTGTCCCACCATGACGAAATCAGAAACTCCTTCTTGGTAACAACGCATGTTGAAGAGAAAGAAATGTCAAACAGCAAAATGACTGTAAGATGCAACACCATACCTTTACGTTGACTCTTGGTTTTGTTTTCACTGTTTTGTGTGTTTTTATTGGTTTGCAGTTCAGAGCCTCAAACCTACCAAATAAGACATTGTTTTAATCAAACATTACAAATGCTGAGGCCTGCATGGCATCAAGTTTGGCTAATACTAGTCTTGAAGCCCAAAGACCATCATGCCAGCTTTCCTATCACCAACCAAACTGAAGACTGAGTCAAAAGGTCAATAGTAACTGCCTAATGGAGGGTCTGCCTACGGGCTAATGCTGTAGCTCCAACCTCAGCCATGGGCATAGCAGACATGCCCTCATTCAATTAACCAATTCCACCAAAACAGGCCATAAGATTTAAAATCTATTTGAATCTATTTGTGGTAGAACCCTTTTCATCATCCAACTGGACAAAACCTTGGACTATTAGGAGCCTTTAGATTCAACCATCATTAATTGGAATTTTAACTACAGTAGTTGGGCCCTGGTGTTTTGGTCCAATTATGGCAGGATCACAGCTGCTGGCATCACATCTGCTAGCTGTGTGATCAAAAAGCCTCTTGATTTAAAAGATATCCTGAAGTCAAGCTGCAAGTCCCATTTTCTTCAAATTCTACAAGTGTCTCAGTGTCATTACATCCTGCAGCCACAAAAACATAACCACATAAACACAAATTGATATCCAGTGAGGAAGGATACTCCAGTCCCACATCATCCTAGCCCAAGAGATTGCTGTAGAGAAAGCACTGTCTCAGAAGATGTCACCTCAGCCCAAATCCAAGAAATTGCTAAGAGATTACTTTGCCCCTACCTCTTATCAAACTATTGGCAATCCCAACTATACCAGAACTAGAAAAATCTCACCACGAGATTCCAGACATTGTTGTTTCTCCAGTGACTGATCACATTGCGAAATCTTGTTTGAAAAGGCAGGACCCACCAGACTGGAGTGATTTTTCAGACATTGGAATTTGCCCTGCAGCTCAACCCTGCTTTGCAATAGCTATAAAACTGTAAAGTTTACCCCCTCTGATTGTAATTCTAACTTGTACCTTTTCTAAGCCTCCATGAGACCAAGTCCAATGCCTCTGTAATGTCTCCAAGGCTAATGTTCTGCTAATATCACTCATCTTTTTTTGTCTAAAGGGAGAACTTACCAAAATATTCACATTGCATCTTCTCCTAGGTAAAACAAAATAATTCTGTTGGCCTCTCAATGCTCTATTTATTCATCTATATCATCTCCCCCTTCTTCTTCCTCATTAATAAACATCCACAGAGGCATTGCAGTCTCTCCCATTATCATAGTGTTCATATCTCTAACTCTCCAAAATACTATATGGTAAACACAGTCTAAATCAATCATCTCCCCCTTCTTCTTCCTCATTAATAAACATCCACAGAGGCATTGCAGTCTCTCCCATTATCATAGTGTTCATATCTCTAACTCTCCAAAATACTACATGGTAAACACAGTCTAAATCCATCATCTTAGTCCCTTGGCTACTTACATAGACATCCAGCATACACATACATTTAAATGATCTAGCCTTTCACGTATTGACGCTCCATAATTATTAATTTTTTAAATCAACTTCCTTCCACATATATCACACCACACATTTATCCAGCTGTGTGATGGATAAATATAGGAAGATAAAAACCTCTTCCCATCTGGGCGTGGTGGCTCACGCCTGTAATCCCAGCACTTTGGGAGGCCGAGGAGGGCGGATAACAAGATCAGGAGATCGTAGCCATCCTGGCCAACACGGTGAAACCCCGTCTCTACTAAAAATACAAAAAGAAATTAGCCAGGTGTGGTGGCGGGAGCCTGTAGTCCCAGCTACTTGGGATGCTGAGGCAGGAGAATGGCGTGAACCCGGGAGGCAGAGCTTGCAGTGAGCCGAGATCGCGCCACTGCACTCCAGCCTGGGCGACAGAGCGAGACTCTCCATCAAAAACAAAAAAACAAAAACAAAACAAAACAAAACAAAAACCTCTTCCCAACTGAACCTCCTTTGCATCTGGGGAACTGCTTCATGATAAATGTCAACTACTTTCATGTTTTCTAAATGCATAGCACATATGAGCTACCTAATGGAAAACTCCACACTGTTATCACATGCCCCCCAAAAAGCACTGCCTTTCTCCAGTCCTCCTTAATAATTCTACATTATATAAGGCAAGGTGCAATTTCCCAAACTAAAGACAATGTTATAGGGTTATAGGGTTATAGCTCAGCCCAACAAAAAAAAACACAATGTTCATCCTCTCTACTGTGGATGTGTTCTAAAGTATTTATCCTTCCTCTACCCCAAAGCCACAAGTCACATCCATGCATTCGAATATTTCTTGGCCTTCCTGTTTATACAAATTTTAATTATTCTTCCCTCACCCTAACCAAATATCAATAATGTGCTACATTCATACGTATAATATTTGAAGTTGCCACAACTTTGGGACTTGTTGGAATGGATGCATGAATCATCACTCTTACCAAATAATAAAAAATAATTAACACTAACCTAAAATGTCCAAAACTCTAGTTTTTCAAGTATGCTAAATACTAGACCTACTTAAACAAGGCTAGGAAAAAAATGACAAAAATAGATTTTAGTAATAAATCATCACTTAATTATTTATTAGCTAACCAAAGGGGTGCTTATAATATTAATATTTATATGTGGATTAACAACATTAGTGAAGCAGCCACTCTAACAGAATGTATGAGCCATGAAATCATCATAATAACATAACCCACAATTTTAACATATTTTGTAACTCAACCAAAATATTACTAGAGGCCCTTGTCATGACTAATTTATTCTTTTACTTAACTCCAAACAAATGAAATCCTGGTCAACAGCTGACCTTCAGGGAATCTCCATGCTTTTACTTGGTTTATTTATCCTTAATGTCATAGAAAAAGTCTTCTATGCTGTTTAGAGCAACATATGTCCTGCTTTCTGGAAGTCTTCTCTACTATTTGGACCAATCAGATATCCAAAATTATCCAGCTCAAAATTGATATCAAGACATCAAGACATCAACTGTAGTATAATAATTGATGAGTGCTGCCTTGACCTGGTTTTGAAGTTATGGCTAAAATCCTCAGAGCTCCTTCTTGGGCAGTTTGCTGAGTCCCCACTCCGAAGACATCCCACTCTCTGAGACCACTATGCACAGACCACAACTATCCTTCTTCTCCAAGATCCAACACTCTGGGATCAGGACCTAAGCAAGTAGGGAAAGCTGCTGTGCCCAGTAGTTCATAGATTGTTCAAATTAGCCAAAGCCTGGTGAACTTTAGCTTCCCCTTCCTTATCTGTCATATATAAGTTGCCCCTACGACACAAGATAATTGTTACACTGTGTCCATTTACATATCCTTGTACAATCCTGTATGTCAGCCTTCTCTATTTTGGAGCTGTAAATAACCAAGACTTCTGCCTTTCATCTATCTGTCATTGTGTTGTGCTCCACAATCAAATAACTGTTTAAATCTTATTGAACACACAAGAGATACAGGGGTGGTAGCTCTTATAAAGTACTTGTACTACAAATAAAACAGTGTTGGTTATTAGGAGGTGAACATAAATTATTTAAATCCTAGTGTAAACACTAAAAAAAATTTAAAAAGGAAAAAATAATGTCAAAGAGGAGACAATGTAGAATCAAATAAAGTGCTCAATTAAAGTCAGAGTATCAAGAAAAAGAAGCAGGAAAAGAAATAACAAATGCTATGAATAAAAAAGAGTTACAATGATGACATATTTTGCTCCAATTATATCTAAAATTCCTGAAATATGAATCGTATAAATACAACAGTATAAAGACAGAAATTGTCAAATTGTATTTAAAAAATAAATAAATAAAATAAAAAGACCGATGGCTCAACTGTATGCTGTTTATAAGAAACACACTTTAAATATAAAGATACAGGTTAAAAAAATGAGATGAAACAATATATGCCATACTAGCTCTATTGAAAAGAAAACTAGGATAGCAATATTAATTTCAAAAAAGTGACTTCTGAATAGGAAAGACTATAAGAGATAAAGAGGTACATAACATAATATATAAAGGGGCTAATTCTCCAAGAAGACATAACAATCTTAAACATGTGCAGACTAACAACAGAGTATCAAAATACATAAGGCAAAAACTGATATAACTGAATAAAAACAAATACACAAATCTATTATTGTCAGAGAATTTAACACAGCTCGCTCAATCCCTGATAGATGAAGTAGACAAAAAATCAGTAAGGATGTAGATTACATGAATAGTATTATCAATAAATTTGACATAAACCAACATATAGACCAACACAAATAGAATAGAGAGCCTAGAAATTAAACTTCACAAATGTTGTCAAATGATTTTCCACAAGGTTACCAAGACCAATCAATGAGAAAGGACAGTCTTCCAACAAGGGTGGAAACATCCTTGAAGACTAGATCCCTGGAGTCATGGGTGTCATTTTGTTTTGTTTGACTTTAAAAGAAAAAAACTTACCAACCATCTAAGAATCTCCAGGGTATATAGTGCCTTAAGATAAACTCACGATTGATCGTTCCAACCTTTAGTTTGAGTTATTCTTTTTTAAACTGAAAATGTTGAAGACTGTAGGTAAATGAATAAATAAGTAAGCTAACAAGCAGGCCTGTGTACTTGGAATGGAGCCACATTTTCTTCCCCATTTGCAGGGCCTGCATCCCTTTTCTCAAATTCAAAATAGTGGTGGAGTTTCCTGTCTCATGCCCATCCTAACTGTTCTTATACAGTCTATTGCTATGATCTATCCTGCATAATCAACACATTTTGAAGAGTCCCTGGAACAAATCAGATGCTCGTTAACTGTTTTTACTCAATGAATGGATCTGTGATGAAGACTGCCTTTTTACTGAATCTTGCTATATTTTTCAAGTACCATATTCTACTTGTTGAAATTCATTTTGTTGCAGAATCTACAACAGTCACTGTCTCCTGCTTTATGCCTTGCTTACTATGAGTAGGTCAATATTCACATCATTTTCCAACTAATTTTACCCACTGCAAAGAAAATAAACCAGATTAAGTTTGCACAATGCATCTTTTAAAAGTACTACTTTGTGTCACGCAGAATCCATTGATCTTCGATACTGAAGATCTATTCCCCTACTGAGCTGGCATGTTGGCATAACTTTTAAGACACCAACTAATGTGGGCTTTGTTAATGGAAACAAAACAAAATGAAACAAAATTAGTCTTTCAATGAACTTCCCTGATTGCACTGATTTGTAAAGTCAAGCTTGTAGAAGATAATTCAGTGGTATGAGATTTGTTAAGATTAGTAAAAAAAATTTTGTAACCTATATATATATATAACACAATGCCTGATTTTAAAAATGAGATATTTTACAACTTTTAGTATGTATGTATGTATGTATGTATGTATTTTGAGATAGGGTGTGTATCACCCACTCTGGAGAGCAGCAGTACAATCAAGGCTCACTGCAGCCTTGAACTCCTAGCCTCAAGTGCTCCTCTCACCTCAGCCTCCCGAAGTGCTGGAATTGTAGGCATAAGCCACCATATACCCACCCTATCTTTTATATGACAAATATAGAGTGAAATGCAATTATCATTAATAAATTTTAACTGCAAAGAAGAAAACATTGAAAAGAATAAACATAAATATCAGTGAGTAATAGTCAAATCTATTTTTTAATTGGTCATATAAAGGCAGATTTTTTTCTGAAGGCATCATCTGAAAAAACAACAAAAAGCCGTATCTTCCCCATTGCTCATAAGTTTCTCTCTGCTTCTGACCATTGTCTCAGAAAATGCCTTAAAAAGTAGGTTCAAGACCTGTGTTGTACCAAGTAGAGTATGTAAATGGGTTGATAAATTCAAATATGTAATAAATTAATGCTTAATTAAAATTTTTGAATAAGTGACTAAAGTGACAGCAGTCTGAGGCTGTCAGAAACGTCCAAAATCTACCAGAATCTATCAGGTTCTATTGATAGGTTTTCAGGACAGTTACTACTATTCTGTATTCAGGATTATAAACCTCATTTTGGAAGTAGGGAAATTGAGGCAAAGAAATGTTAAATAACATTAAAATAAAATACCCTGCCTCAGGACTAGATAAATAAGAAAAGAGAAGTTAGAAAAAAATTTATAATCCCAGTTTGTTCATTCAATAATGTTTTAAAATACTTATGCTGTGCTAAACCTACTCCTTTTTACTTTATTGTTCATCATTATTGTACATATAGTTACATTTCCAATTCCTGGAAACATAAAACTCCCAAGATTGATTCAGGAATTAACAGAAATTCTGAACATACCAATAATGAGCAATGAAATTTAATCAGTAATTTAAATAAAAGCACTTACCAACTAAAAAAAGCTGTGGGCCAGATAGATTCACAGCTGAATTCTATCAGTTGTACAAAGAAGAACACTACCAATCATATTAAAATGACTCTAAAAAATTGAGGAGGAGAATTCCTCCCTAACTCATTCTATGAAACCATTATAAACCTGATACCAAAATCTGGCAAAAACACAACAACAACAAAAGAAAACTACAGGCCAATATCTCTGATGACCATAGATACAAAAATTCTCAACAAAGTATGAGCAAACCCAAATCCAGTAGCACATCAAAAAGTTAATTGACCACTATCAAGCGAGCTCTATTCCTCGGATGCAAGGATGGTTCATCATAACAAATTAATAAATGTGATTCACCACATAAAGAGAAATAAATATATACAAAAAACATATGGTCATCTCAATAGACACAGAAAAAGCATTTGATGAAACTCAACATCCCTTCATGATAACAGTCCTCAAAAACTAGACATCAAAGGAACATACCTCAAAATAATAAAAGCCATCTATGACAAACCCACAGCCAACATCATACTGAATAGGCAAAAACACTACCCCTAAGAACTGAAACAAGACAAGGATGTCCACTCTGATCACTCCTATTAATACAGCACTGGAAGTCCTAGACAGAGCAATTGGGCAAGAAAAAGAAATAAAAAGCATCCAAATATGAAGAGAGGAAGTCAAATTATCTCTTTGCTTATGATACAATTTTACACCCAGAAAACCCTAAAGATTCCACTAAAAGACCACTAAAACTCATAAACAACTACAGCAAAGGCTCAGGATACAAAATCAACATACAAAATAAGCAGCATTTCTAAACATCAGTAATGCTGAAGCTGAAGGCCATACCAAGAACTCATTCCTATTTACAGTGGCCACAAAAAAATACCTAGGAGGTGAAAGTCTCTACAAACAAAACTAAAAAACATTTCTGAAAGAAATCATAGATGACACAAATAGAAAAACATCCCATGCTCATGGGGTGAAGGAATCGATATAATTTAAATGTCCATATTACTCAAAGTAATCTACACTATTACCATCAAATTACCAATGTCATTTTTGACAGAATTAGAAAAAAAAACCCTAATCTAGAATTCATATGAAACCCAAAAGAAAAAAAAACAAAACCATAAATACCCAAAGCAATCCTAAGCAAAAAGAATAAACTCAGAGGCCTTATATTATCTGACTTCAAACTATACTACAAACCTACACTAACAAAAGCAGCAGGATATTGGTTAAAAAAAATAGAGCCAAGAAACAGAATAAAGTCCCCTGAGTAAAGTCACATACACCTACAACCAACTGATCTTCGACAAAGTTGGCAAAAATAAACAATGGAGAAAGGAATCCCTTCAATAAATCCTCCTTTGAAAACTGGCTAACCAAAAGCAGAAGAAAGAACTTGGACCCCTACCTTCCACTATATACAAAAATTAACTCAAGATTGATTAAATAATTAAATATAAGAAAAATTATGAAAATTCTAGAAGAAAACCTAGGAAATGCTCTTTTAGACACTGGCCTAGGTGAAGAATTTTTTTATGAAGACCCCAAAAGCAAGTGCAACAAAATCAAAAATAGACAAATGGGACTTAATTAAATTACAGAGTTTCTGTGCAGCAAAATAAATTATCAATAGAGTAAATAGACAAACTACAGAATGGGAAAAATATTTGCAAACTATGCATCCCATAAAGGTCTAATATCCAGAATCTATAAGAAACTTAAAACCCCATTAAAAAGTGGGCAAAAAAACAGACATTGCTCAGAAGACAGACAAGCGGCCAAAAAACATGTTACAAAATGCTGCAACATCTGTAATTATCACAGACACAAATCAAAACCACAATGAGATACCATGTCACACCAGTCAGAATGGCTAGTATTAAAAAGTCAAAAAGTCACCGATGTTGGCTAGTTGCAAGGAAAAGGAAATACGTACACACTGCTGGTGGGAATGCAAATTAGTTCATAGCCTGTGGAGAACAGTTTATATGCTTCTCAAATAACTAAAAATAGAACAATCAACCCAGTAAAGCCATTACTGAGTATATACCCATAGGAAAATAAATTGTTCTATCAAAAAGACCTATGCATCTGTATGTTCCTTGCAGCACCATTCACAATAGCAAAGGTATGGAATCAACCTAGGTGCCCGTGAATGGTGGACTGTATAAAGAAATGTGCTACATATACACCATGGAGTATTATGCAGCTATAGAAAAGAATGAAATCAAGTTCTTTGCAGTAATGTGGATGGAGCTGGAGGCCATTATTCTAAGTGAATTAACATAGAAATAGAAAACCAAATATTGCATGTTCCCACCGGTAAGCAGGAACTAAATATTGGATTCACACAGACATAAAAACAAGAACAATAAGCACTGGGAACCCCAAAAGGAAGGAGGAAGGGAGAGGGGCAAGAGCTGAAAAACTCCCTACTGGGTACTGTGTTTACTATTTGGGTAACAGGAGCAATAGAAATCCAAACCTTAGCATTATGTAACATATCCTTGTAACAAATCTGCACGTTTGTGCAGAACACAAAATAAAAACTATAATAAATGTAGTTACATTTAAAAATAGAATTCAGGCCGGGTGCAGTAGCTCATGCCTATAATCCCAGCACTTTGGGAGGCCGAGGACAATGGATCACCTGAAGTCAAGGTTTCGAGACAAGCCTGGCCAACGTGGCGAAATCCAGTCTCTGCTGAAAATACAAAAAAAAAAAAAAAAAAAAAAAATGCAAAGCGTAGTGACAAATGACTGTAATCCCAGCTATTCAGGAGGCTGAGGCAGGAGAATCACTTGAACCCAGGAGGCAAAGGTTGCAGTGAGCCGAGATCCCGCTACTGCACTCCAACCTGGGTGACGCAGCGAGACTCCATTTCAAAATATATATATATATTTATATATTTATTTATATATAGTTATATATATTTATATATTTATATATAGTTATATATATTTATATATTTATATATAGTTATATATATTTATATATAGTTATATATATTTATATATAGTTATATATATTTATATATTTATTTATATATTATAGTTATATATTTATATATTTATTTATATATAGTTATATATATTTATATATTTATTGTTATATATAGTTATATATTATATATAGTTATATATAGTTATATATTATATATAGTTATATATAGTTATATATATTTATATATTTATATAGTTATATATGTATATATTTATATATAGTTATATATATACACACACACACACATATATATATACACAGATATATACACACATATATATATATATATATATATATATATATTTCAACCGGTCTTAAAAAAACATAGAGATGTTTTCTATTTTTAAAATAAATTTTATATGGAATTTTGATTTTCAGAGCTGCAGCTGCTTAGGAGAATACAGTTTAAAAAATGTCTACATGTTCAGAGCATATATGCCATATACTAGCACCTAATCAACTTATTTACAGCTTCTCTTTTAAGATAAAAAATACAGAAAAATATCAAATTTTACAAGATTAACACAGACCAATTCAATTTATTAATATCTCAAGTTAAATGTTGACTGTATTTATGCCAGATATGAGTTTCTCCTTAAAGACTAATCCTGGTGCACTTTGTTTGTACTAATAAATTTTAATTTGATGGTGTGGGTTTTAAGATACTGTTGCACTGATAGAAATATTCTGTTCAAACAGGTCTCTGGTCAAAGTAGATAAACGAATCATAGTCACAAGTTACATTCTTGAATATACAGTGTCTATTTACATATTAAATCAATATTTTCAAATATTTATGAGAAGGAACAGGAGAATTTTCTTGTATTTATATTTTATCTTAGACTTGAAACATGCTCTACTAATTTTTATCATTTCATTTGTTTGTCTAGATTGCATTTATTCCTCTTAGACACAGATACCAGTCGCTATTTCAGTACAAGATGTAATATATTTGAAGAGTTGTACAAATTTATTTAAAAGGACACAAAAATTGAAGTAATTTAAAACCCTGTATTATCCTGCAAGATTTATAATGTACCTCTGTTCTGTGTCACCTATAAAAGGCCATGGTAATGAATCAAGGCATCAAAAGTCTAGCTCTTTAAATTTAAAATTTGCCAGCTATAATTTTTTTGTCTTGTGGAAAGTGTAAGTTTAATCCTAAAGAGAAAGTTATAAAATTAGAAATTGCTAGAGTAGCCAACTGCCAATACACTATTACCATATGTACGTATCTCACTGAGCTTCAGAGGTACTTGCCCCTGCAACTTATAATATGGCTATGCACACATTCTTGCAATCTTACGTAGTAATAGTCTCAAAGAGAGATCTTAATCAGCTATTTGTGATGATTCTGGATATCTGAGAGTCCCAGGCAAAAATTCTTTGTCCAGAAAAAAAGCAATGGTTCAATAGATCACCTTAAACAGACAAGTTGAAAATATGCATACTTTCTCATCCAGTTACTTCTCACGTTTATTCCTAATGGAACATGGCATGTTTACATCAGTAGATAGGCATAATAATCCAAAACAGTATTATCTGTTAAAGTCTAAAACTGTATACAACCCAAATGTGTATTATATGTGTAAGAAAGCAAATTGTGATACATTTATACACTAAACATAAATGAAGTACACACGCAACTGCATATATGAATATTGCAAACATTTCGTAAAGTTAAACAAATTTAGATACCAAATAATACACCTTTTGCTTCCACATATAATACCCACAAGATACAAAACTAAACCATAGTGTGTCAAAAGATATGAATAGCTGGTAAGCTATACTTTTAAGGTTTGTGCATGTTTCTATAAGTGTGCTATATTTTGTAAAAAATATTTTTTAAAGATTTTTTTTAAAGAGTGAGGTACAAAAAGGTGCTGACAAGCTCTATTATATGCATGAGTTGTGTTCACTTACGGTCGTATCTTGTTGAAGGTTGCAATATTGCCAGGGTATCCCTATATCAGCTAATAACATAAATCTCAAGATAAAATGTGTTAAATGATAAGGAAACAAGTATATTATATAATCAGGAATCCAGAGAACAGGTAAGTTTCATGGCTGATTTACTTGGTGGCTCATTATTTTCACTGGTCGTTCAAGTTCATTTGGTTTCTGTACTCTCTCATCCAGTGTGAGATGACAAATCCCCTAGCAAGTTGGGCCTATTTTGGCCTTTCTGTGCATTCATTTTTAGAATTGATTATTTCATTATTTGAAGATGTACTTATCCCCACAAAAGGCATAAAAAGTAAAACTTTATAATCCAAAACTTTAACATCCAGTTATTGCTTCTAACTGCACATCAAGGTAACCCCACATCAAGGATTCACGATATGCAGTACAATGACTCTCATCCAACACAGCATTTATCTACTTGCAACAGACAACCTGGCAATTAAAATGTCTCATTTGTTTAAAAAAGCATAAAAATCCCGGAATTATCCAGTGAAGTTTGTTTTAGTGTAGGTGCATGCAATAAACATCTGCTACAAAAGCTCGCGTGATTTCCTGAGGGACAGACATGACAAGGAACACTTGGCCTGACAATGAATAATTTTTCTTTGGTCAGCTAATTTATTTGGTATTCTGGTTGAAAATCTAAGAAGTGTTATTACGTTCAATTTTTCAATCTGATTTGGGACTGAGAGGACTCTCTTTTTGGATACTATACTTCACTATATATTTTCTGATAATGAGATAGTTCAGAACTATTTGGATTGCTTTAGCCATTCAAAGGTCAAAAGGATATTGTTGGGCAACACTTGGATTTTTTTCAGCAATACAACTCCCTTAAAATAAAGAATTCCCTAACACAGAGTGCCAACACTAAGAAGGATATGGAGGGTTACTATAGTAGGGGACTAGCCTGGAGTGGGATAAGAAAAGGATCCACACCAAAGTACATCCTAGCATAGAGTGTTAGAGCTCAGGCAGTTAGGAGAGTTTACACGTAAGAGGCTGGTCTGTGCAGTGTCAGAACATACTCAGGTGAAGAAGGTGTTTAAAGGGGGGGCAGCAGTTTAGCATAGGTTGTCAATTCAAGAGGAGTGAAGAATATATCTCTATAGAAAAGGAGACACCAGGTGCGGTGGCTCATGCCTGTAATCCCAGCACTGAGGTCAGGAGTTAGAGACCAGCCTGACCAATACGATGAAGCCCCATCTCTACTAAAAAAAAAAAAAATACCAAAAATAGCCAGGCATGGCATCATGCACCTGTAGCCCCAGCTACTCGGGAGGCTGATACAAGAGAATTACTTGTTGAACCTGGGAGGTGGAGGTTGCAGTGGGCCAAGATCATGCCACTGCACTCCAGCCTGGGTGACAGAGTGAGACTCTGTAAAAAAAAAAAAAAAAAGAGGAGCTAAAGGAAATTAAAAATTGGTTTCACATAGGGAATATGATGGTCTGAATTGTGTTGTCCCCAGTTCCTATGTTAAAGTCATAAACCCTAGCACCTTAGAATGTGATAGTATTCAGACATAGGGTCTTTATATAGATGGGAGTTAATATGAAGTCATCAGGATGGTCCCTAGTCCAATATGACTGATATCCTTATGAGAAAAGGAAATTTGGACACAGACATGCAAGAGGGAAGACAATGTGAAGGCACAGGGAAAAGGCAGCCATGTACAAGTGAAGGAGAGAGGCCAGGAACAGATCCTTCCCCCGTTGCCCTCAGAAGGAACAAACCCTCATGACACCTTGCATCTCAGACTTCTAGCTTTCAGAACTGTGCAAAAATAAGTTGCTGTTGGTCAAACCATCCGATTTATGGTATTTGATTATGGCATGCTTAGGAAACTAACACAGGAGTAGTAGTCAAGCAAGAAAATATATCAAGGCTTATGGGAGCCAAGTTTCTCACAGTCATATAAGGAAGTTATAGATATGGGAAGAAAAAAACTACAACCTGATAGTTTGTATTCAAATTAGAAATGATAGTATGAACTCGCATACTTCTGGGTGTATCTTCTGTCCAGTATTCTGCCAGGCCTGCAAACAGCAGCATCACACATACAATCTACAACTCAGTTATTGAATACAAACTTCCTCTAAAAAACAAACTAGAGTTCTTTAGAGTAATGTCTGATTTGAGTTCAGTGTCAGAAGAACATAATTAATTTGAAATACTGGTTGTATACCAGAAAGTGAAGAATTACTTTAAGGATGATGGGGAGGGCTGGGTGCAGTGGCTCATGCCTGTAATCCCAGCACTTTGGGAGGCTGAGGTGGGAGGATCACCTGTGGTCAGGAGTTTGAGACCAGCCTGGCTGACATGGTGAAACTCCATCTCTACTAAAAATATAAAAATTAGCCAGGAGTGGTGGTGCATGCCTGTAATCCCAGCTACTCAGGAAGCTGAGGCAGGAGAATCACTTGAACTCAGGAGGCAGAGGTTGCAGTGAGCCAAGATTGCATCACTATACTCCAGCCTGGGTGATAGAGTGAGACTTCGTCTCAAAAAAAAAAAAGAATGATGGGGACATGCCAGCTTGGAGATATTCTCACAAGCCAAACACGGTACAATCTGAGCATCGCCATAGGGAATGATAGGGCTATTGCCAATATAAGAATCAGAAAGCTATAAGCCAGGAAGAATATAAATAAGCAGATTGAAAATTGGATAATGAAAGGTATATTTACAAAGTTTTAAAAGTTCATTTCCACAAAATATTTTAAAATACAATAGAAACTGAGTAACTCTATAATCAAGAAGTCTGGCAGGCATTATCTTAAACAAGCAATTGTTCATATTGCTTATTTGGACGAATCGGAAACATGTAACACCTTAGAGAATGAAATAAGAATAAAGCAGTCTTTCTGCTGTGATATTCCTGCCAATTATGTTATTATCTGGATCTAATTCTAAAGAAACATTGTGCAAACACTTGCTGAAGAATATTTATAAATAATTGTCCTATAATCTTCAAAAATGTGACGGTTATGACAGGCAACCAAAGACTTAAGTGAGTTAACACATGTAAAGCTTAATTTGCTGTGCCTGTTCTGGTACATATTTTCCAAATAAATGATGGGTATTAGTAATGTATGTTGTCTTAAAGGATATGAAATTTACAGAATAAATTATTTTGTACGTTGTATTATTATAACATATTTAGATTTCTCTTCAAAATTATATTTTGCCTTTTCTGAACAATCAGAAAGCAGCTCTAAAGTCATACTTCCTTTTGGCTTTTCAATAATCGAATACAGTATATGGTTTGTCACTTTCATGAAAATGCATTTTTGTCATGAAAATATATTTATGAAGCTCCCTCACTTACTTGTAAATATTTTAAAATTTAATTTAATTTTGGTGAGAACACAACGTAAAATCTGCCCCTTTAACAAAATTTTAAATCTACAACATAATGTTGTTAACTATAGGTAAATATTTTCAATATCTGTTTCAATTTAAGAAATGGAATTGTTTGAGCTGTGTTCTAATTACACTTTTGAAAAAAGCTCGAAAAAACTTTCAAATTTGATGAAAACTGTAAAGTAACTGATATAATAAGCTCAACCCCACTCAAAAGACATATGAAAAAAACTACCTCCAGTTACAGTATAATTACATTTCCCAAGTCCATAAAAATTGAAAAACAAAACAAAACAAAAAAGTGTTATCTGATAAATTAACAAAAGATATAATAAAAATATTTAATGCAAACAATTTGAAAAACCAAATAACAACAACCATCAAATTAAATATAAATGATCTAAATATCCCAATTACAAGGCCGAGATTTTCAGATTGAAGAAAGTAAAGACCCATTCTATGTTATCTAAAAGTAATCCACTTTAAATGTACAAAACAAATGTTTTTAAAAGAAAGGCTTGAAAAAGATATAAAATGCTTACATCAATACAAACAAACCTGTTATTACTATATGTGCATCAGACATAATAGATTCCATAGCAAACACTATTACAAAGAATTGAAATGTAATTTTATAAGAATACAGTTGTCATTTCTTCAAGCAGACATATGTGCCAAAAAAATGACAGAACTGCAAAGTCAAATAGATAAATACATCGTTATAATAAATTTAAATACCTTATCTTCATAATTTATAGAACAATTATATGGAAACTGCATATGAATATAAAACATGACTATCCACCAACTTGACCAAATTATCACTTATATAAGATCCCACTCAAGAATAGTGGAGACATATTCTTTTCAGTCATGCACAGGATGCTTACCAACATATCACAATATGGGTCATGCAACAAGCTTTGATAAATATGTAAAAATTAAAATCATTAAAGATGGTCTCTGATAACTACAAAATTAAATTAAAAGTAATAACAGAAGTACATATGCTAAATTATTTAGAAACTAAATGAAATTCAAGTAATTCATGGGTCAAATATTAAGTCAAAAGGTGTTAAGGGATTATTTTGAGTAATATTTGAATGAAGATAAAGTACTACATAATTTGTGGGATGCAGCTACAGCAGTTCTTATTGGGATATTAATAGCACTAAATACTAATATTAGACATAAGAAAGTTCTTCAAACAATGACTTCATATTGCACCTTAAGAAATTCAAAAAAGAGCAAATTAAATCTGAAATTAAGTAGGAGATGTGAAATATCAGAAAGCAAATCAATAAACACAAAACAGAAAATCAAAATAATAAAGAAAATCAATAATACTAAACTTTGGTTATTTGATAAGATTTATAAAATTCAGAAAAGTCCAGGCAGAATGACTAGAAAAAAAAAAAAGAAGAGACAGAAATTAATAATACCAAGAATGAAAAAGAAATGTAGATGCAGATGTAGACCTACAGATATATGTTCAATTGGTTTTGACAAAGTTTCCAAGACAATTCACTGGTGTTAAAACAACTGAAGAACCATATGAAAAAAAAATTATTAACCTTTCTCTTACTTCTCACTTTATATAATAAGTGACTAGATATTTATTATACATCCATATATAATAATGACACTATAAATTTTAGAATAGGAAAATCTTAATGATCTTATTTGACAAATATTTCTTAGTATAACACCAAAAGCTCAATCCATTAAAGAAAATCAATGATAAATCAAATTTCATCAGAATGAAGGATTTCTGCTTTTAAAAGAACTGTTCAGGAAAGAATCAACCCAAAAAGTGGAGAAAAATTAAGATCTTGCACTCACAAAGAACTTCCAAAACTCAATAATAAGAAACAGTCCTTTTGCTTAGACAGGCACAATATTTGAATTGACAATTCGAGAAAGAAGCTAGACAAATGAAATAATCATATAACAAGAAGCTCAACATCATCATATATTTGGAAAGTATACATTAAAAACACAATGAAATGCCACTACATTCCTGCTAGAAGGATTAAATTTGAAAGACTGACCATAGCAAGTAACAGCATCAATGTGAATCAAAACTACTGGTGGAAATGTAAAATAGTAAAATTACTTTTGAAAACAGCTCGTTTCTTAAAAAGTTAAATATATACAATATGACTTAGCCACTATAATACAAGGTCTTTACCCAATAGAAGCGAAAGCATTTGTCTAAAGACTTGTGCGTTATTGTTTATAGCAGCATTATTTGTGATAGCCAATGGCTAGAATCAACACAATTGTCTAGCAACAAGAGAATAGAGGAACAAATTGTTATCAACTATTCAATGGAATACAACTCAGTAAGGAAAATGAATTAATATAGACACAGCAACAAATGGCTGAATCTCTAAGTAATTATGCTGAGCAAAAGAAGCCACCAACTAGATGATTCTATTCAAACACAGCTCTAGAAAATGAAAATTATCTATTGCAACAGCAATCAGATCAGTGGTTGCTTGTGGACTTGGGCTAGGTGATAGGGAGGGATGAGAGAGAAAGAGATTACAAAACAACACAAGAAAACCATTAGGGCTGATAGGATTTTTGTATGTTTTCTTGATTGTGATTATGATTTCACTAGTGTGTACATATGTCAACATTTATCAGATTGTACACTTGAAATATGAGGCATAAATTGTTAATTTTACCTTCACGAAGCAGTAAATTTTTCAAGGGTATAATGAGATAAATCAGCCGGGTGTGGTGGCTAGCACCTGTAATCCTAGCACCGTGGGAGGCCAAAGTGGGTGGATCACATGAGGTAAGAGGTTCGAGACCAGCCTGGCCAACATGCTGAAACCCCGTCTCTACTAAAAATACAAAAATCAGCCAGGCATGCGCCAGCACACCTATAATCCCAGCTACTCGGGAGGCTGAGGCAGGAGAATCACTTGAACACAGGAGGCAGAGGTTGCAGTGAGGCGAGACTGCATTACTGCCCTCCAGCCTGGGCAACAGAGTGAAACTCCATCTCAAAAAGAAAAAAAGAGATAGAATCATCATATGCACTCTCCTTTGCGTTCTTTCTGAGTATCTTAATAAATTATAGTAACCAAAAGACTCAAGTCTTCCATGTGCATCATACTCACCTATTAACAGTTTAATAAATCCTTCTGTTAAAAAAGATTTAAAAAATCTTTAATCTGAAAATGGTCAGGCAACCCCCATGCCTGCTATTATGAAATGTGCAAGGGTACATAGACATATACCTATGTATTGAGAAATACTGTTTCTATTTATCTGATGAAATAGAATGCAGTTCATCCTTGAAATTCATAACTTTATGCCTTTCAATAATTATTTCAATATCCCAAGATTAATTGGTTAGTTACTGACCATATCAATATGCAACAAGATGCAAATTAGGATGATGATACAGTGTGCCGTTAATGGAAACTGACAATCCTATACATACATTTACATATACATATATGCATATATGAGAATGCATGCTACATTGATAGGTAGATATACCAGACCACTCCTATAAGATGAGCAAAGCAAATAAGCTAAAGATTCAGAAAGGGATAAATATAAAGAGTTATGTGTGTGCAATGGCAATGCTCAAAGGAGCTCTAATGTTCCAGATAAGATTACCCAATTCAATTATAATAAATGTGTTTAGAATGCATCTTACCTAGGATGAGGGTGATGCTTGCCCCTAGGAAACCCACAAATCCAATGTCCTCATAATTTTATCATGTCTTCTCTAGACATTTTATAAGCAATTGCTTGAACAAAAATAATGAGAACTCTGTACGGCTTTTAACATCAGTATACTGGCCTTTACCTTGTATATCTGCTATAACTGAAACTCAGCAGTCTGTGACATACTTAGGCTATATATCCAGTGTAACTTAATGAGGTCACATTAACCTCAATGTGCATGTTATAACAGGTTAAGCCCCCATTCTACCTGACTGCACAAAGTTCTGTCTTTTAGCAATTTATCCTACCCAAGTGTCGTAGACCTCTCCTGTGGATGCTTTTTTTCAGCCCACTAATCTTTCCTGGCTCTTACTTAACTAACAAGCTAGCTCTCTGGATCTGTAATATTCTATCTAGGTTTAATTGGTGGCTCTTCTGGTACAAATAAAGATAACCATTACATGGTTAATCAGAAAACTTGAAGTCAACGAAAATATTTGATATTACACCACAGGAAGTACAATAAAGTCAAGAACTCCTGTAGAGTGAATGAATTTCTTATTGTCATATGCATAGTAGAAAGCAGCTTTTTATCCTTCAAAAAAACGATGTGCAGATTATAGAACTTTTATCAGTGCTGTGGACAACTTAGTGAGGACAGAGAGTATCAGCATACTAGGACTAAGAGAATTAGAAAAGTCATTCCCTGGTTCAGAGACAAAAGATAAATTTTTATAGGTCATTTTTAAAAAGATTAAACTATCTTATTCTTCAGAATTGTGTGTATGTGTTTGTGTCTGTGTGTGCACCATTGCACATGTGCAAGTCTGAACACATTAGGGACAGAATTGAAAGTGTTTTATAGGTATAATCAAAGAAAACAGACCTACAGTTGAGACACCAAGAGCTCTGCTGTTGGGGTTTAAAAAATAATAGTAGACAAAATCAGTAGGCAAAACCCAATTTTTATACAAACTAGAATAATCTGAAATAGAAAAATATTGCATAATACCATGTATTAGATCTAAACAAGACCTGTCTTACACCAGATTATGTAATTATACTAATTCTTGTTTGCACTTGTTCACACTCTGTTCACATGTGTTAATTTCCTATCACTGCCATGCCTGTCTGCAAGAAGACCCCACCCCACTAATTCTGAGCTAGCCACATAATTTGCTTCAGCTAATGGCCTCCAAATTGATGTAATGTATTACATGTCTACACTATAATTTAAAATGTCACTTCATGGTTTCAATCAGCACCACCACCTAGATCCATTCTTAAGTGCTGGTCTTCTGCTATGATAATAACATGAGAAGACATGTGGAGCTCAGTCAGGCGAAACCAAAGGTGGACCTGACCTTGATTGGGAGAAGTTCCCAATCAAGTCCAGTAGAGCCAAGCCCAATTCATGCTATCAATCCTCAAGGAATAAACGACCACTGTTTTTAGTCATGAACATTTTGTGTGTGTGTGTGTGTGTGTTTAATTGCTGTAGCAGGAACTAATTACTATGCCTTAAAAGAGATGCTGGAAGTAAGTCTGAGTACTCTGCTTTTAAAAAATTTAAGTTTTTATAAATGTAGTTATTCTACTTGCTGTGTCTAATTGTTGCTGTTTATAAATATCATCAACACATCAATACATGTTATTTCAACATTCTGGTTAACAACATATTTAATGCTGTTTTTTTTTGGTTTGTTTTGTTTGGTTTGTCAAGGTAGTGCCAAAGTAACAAGTTAAGAAATCCCTCCAAGCATTGTTAAGGAAGGAAATATAAATCCACAGAACTCAAGTAACGATTTGCAGTCAAGATTCTGATGCCATAGGTAAGCAAGCCAAGTTGGAAATCTCCTTTACTATAGAATGGACTCACTCTTAGTAGGAGCTGATTAGCTGTTTTGGAAATGTCCTATACTACAAACCATTAAACATTCAATCTCAATTTACAATGTACCTTTACTGCTCCTTTCCCTAAATCATTATTGCCTTTTCTTTTAAAATATGGGAAAGAGTGGTTAGTGACTCTCTTCTCAATAGAGTTGATATTTAAATCAAGAGAAAACAGAATAAAGCAGAAAAAGGGCTAGTCCTTTGAGGGAATGAAAATAATTTCTAATATAGCCTGTTTGTACAGCAGTTACTGGAAAACCTCCTAAAGCATTCATATATTACAGTTAATGTAATGTTATTTGATTGAAAAATTGGAAAAAAAATTTTTTCTAATATATATATTTAAAGTGTTAATTTAAAGCATATGTTGCATTACTTGTCTATGAACGAGATGTATAATGTAGTTTGTGTTATTTGATGTATAAGATTAATCTACAGCTGCTAATGTTTCTACACAAATAAGGTTCAGTTTTAGGTATTAAGCACTAAGCTTATTAACAATTTCTGAAGTAATATGAATAAAATTGCTCTCCCCACAAAAGTTCAAACATAAAACAAACAAGTGAAAAAGAAAAATACAGAGAATGGGAAAATACATATTTGAATGTAAACTTCTTTCTGTAATTGCGTATTTGAGGGTGTGTGTCTGTGTGAATATTATCTTTTGCCATTGTTCCTCTGAGGCAAATAAACCATAAATGAATGTGAATTAAAGGTTTGTGAGTCACACTATAGGTGAAATCAAGGGCTAATAATGTTATAAATATATTTACTATGATAACTCTGAAGAAGAAAAAATTGGGGGTTTAAAAATATTACAGTTAATTTATCTATCATGCTCATGCTTTATCTTGTTTTATGTTTTTTTTTTTTTTTCCTTTCCTTTGTACATAACCTCAGGGCTTTATATAGTTTCCTTAGCTATGAGTTTAAATATCTGATCCATTTTTCTTCCAAATGTTTTGCTTTCCTGTGTTAACATTTTATCCATCCATATTTAGCTTCATCTATAAATAGTAAAACTGCCAAGTAAACTATCTCAAAGAACCATGAAGAAAAGTAGACCTGAAAATTGGGGAGAAAAGAAAAGAATTTTAACTGTTTGTAGTTATTCCTCAAATACAGTATTTTAGTAACAAAATAGACAAGCTGTTCTCTGAAAGGACAGCATATAGAAATATCACCCACAGAAACTAATAGATCTTTGACTATTGTCATGGATTTACAGTCTAGATATATTTTTAATATTTATAAGAAAATAAAAACTCATGTTCAGTTACCTGAAGGTCACATAGCATGTTACTTGTTTTTAAATGTCAAAAACTTACCCTCCTTTCCATGGAAGCATTATAAGGTTTGGCTGTGCCCCCACTCAAATCTCATCTTATATTGTAGTTTCCATAATCCACACATGCTATGGGAGGGACCTGGTGGAGAGTGATTGAATCATTGGGGAGGTTTGTCCCATGTTGTTCTGGTGATTGTGAGTACTCACGAGATCTGATGGTTTTATCAGCATCTGGCATTTTCCCTGCTGCTGGCACTTCTCTTTCCTGCTGCGTTGTGAAGAAAAATGTGTTTGCTTCCCCTTCCACCATGATTGTAAGTTTCCTGAGTCCTCCCTAGTTACATGGAACTATAAGGCAATTAAACTTTTTTTTCTTTACAAATTACCCAGTCTTAGACATTTCTTCATAGCAGCTGAGAAGGGACTAATAAAGAAAATTGGTACCAAGGTAGTGGGGAGCTGATGTAAAGACCTGAAAATGTGGAAGCAACTTTGGAAGTAACAGGCAGAGGTTGGAACAGCTTGGAGGGCTCAGAAGACAGAAAAACACAGGAAACTTTGAAACTTCCTAGAGATCTGGAGGACTCAGAAGAAGAGAGGAAGATGTGGGAAAGTTTGAAACTTCCTAGAGACTCGTTGAATGGCTTTGACCAAACTGCTGATAGTGATATGGACAATTAAATCCAGGTGGAGGTGGTCTCGGATGGAGATGAGGAAATTGTTGGGAGCTGGAGTAAAGGTCACTCTTGGTATACTTTAGCAAAGAGACTGGCCACATTTTGCCACTGCCCTAGAGATCTGTGGAATTTTGAACTTGATAGGGATGATTTAGGGTATCTGGCAAAAGAAATTTCTAAGCTGCAAAGCATTCAAGAGGAATCAAGAGGACAAATGTTTGAAAAATTTGCAGCCTCACTATGCAATAGAAAAGAGAGCCATATTTTCTGGGGACAAATTTAACCCTGCTGCAGAAATGTGCATAAATAATGAGAAGCCAAATGTTAATCACCAAGACAATGGGCAAAATGTCTCCAGGGCATGTCAGAGACCTTCACAGCAACCCCTCCCATCACAGGCCTGGAGGCCTAGGAAGGGAAAATGGTGGGACATGGACAGGGACAGGGAACTGTACTCTGTGCAACCTCAGGATGTGGTGCCCTGCATCCCAGCTGCTTCAGCTTCAGCTGTGGCTAAAATGGGCCAAAGTCCAGCTTGGGCCATTGCTTCAGAAGGTGCAGGCCCCAAGCCTTGGTGGCTTACACCTGGTGTTGGGCCTGCAGGTGCACAGAAGTCAAGAACTGAGGTTTGGAAACCTCTGCCTAGATTTCAGAAGATGTATGGAAATGCCTGGATGTCCAGGCAGAAGTCTGCTGCATGGGTGCAGACCTCATGGAGAACCTCTGCTAGGGCATTACAGAAGGGGAATACGGGGTTGGAGCCCCCACACAGAATCCCCATTGGGACACTGCTTAGTGGAGCTTTGAGGAGAAGACCACCATCCTACAGATCCCAGAATGGTAGATCCACTGACAGTTTGTACTGTGCACATGGAAAAGCCACAGACATTGAATGCCAGCTCATGGAAACAGCTAGGAGTGGGGCTGGACCCTGCAAAATGTGGGGGTGGAGCTTCTCAAGGCTGTGGGAGCTTACCTCTTGCATCAGCATGACCTGGATGTGGGACATGAAGTCAAAGGAGATTATTTTGGAACTTTAAGGTTTAATGACTGCCCTATTGGATTTCGTACTTGCATGGGGCCTGCAGCCTCTTTGTTTTGCAAATTTCTCCCATTTGGAACGGGTGTATCATATGAGATTGGCTTTTTCTCTACCCAAATCTAATCTGGAATTGTAGTTTCCATGATCCCCACATGTTGTGGGAGGGATCTGGTGGGATGTAAATGAATAATGGGGACAGTTCCCCAATGCTATTCTTGTTACAGTGAGTAAGTTCTCAGGAAATCTTTTGGTTTCATAAGGGGTTTCCTGCTTTGCTCATTTCTCCTCCTTTCTGCTGCCATGTGAAGGATGTGTTTGCTTCCCCTTCCACTATGATTGTAAGTTTCCTGAAGCTTTTCCAGCCATGCTAAACTATGAGTCAATTAAACCCCTTTCCTGCATAAATTGCCATCTCTGGCATGCCTTTACTAGCAGCATGAGAATGAACTAATACAATGTATTTATCTAATGCCTGTACCCCCATTGTATCTAAGAAATAACTAATTTCCTTAACAGGCTTTTGGATGGAAGGGACTTGCCTTGTCTCAGATGAGACTTTGGACTTGGACTTCTGACTTAATGTTGAAATGAGTTAAGACTTTGGAGGACTGTTGGGAATGCATGATTTTGTTTTGAAATGTTAGGATATGAGATTTGGGAGGGGCCACATGTGGAATTATATGGTTTGGCCATGCACCCACCCAAATCTCATCTTGCATTTTAATTCCCATAATCCCCACGTCGTGGGAGGGATCTGGTGGCAAGTGACTGGACCGTGGAAGCAATTTCCCCCATGCTGTTCTCATGATACTCAGTGACTTCTCATGAGATCTTATGGTTTTAGAAGCGGCTTTCCCCCTTTTCCTCAGCACTTCTCCTTGCTGCTGCCATGTGAGGAAGGACATGTTTGATTCCCCTTCTGCTATAATTGTAAGTTTCCTGAGGGCTCCCCAGCCATGTGAAACTGTGAGTCAATTAAACCTCTTTTCTGTATAAATTACCTAGTCTTGGGTATTTACTCATGCAGTTTGAGAATAGACTAATACATGTTATTTTCAGTTTAGATATATCTCTTGTTCATTCAGGTATTCTTAAGAAAAACTTGACTAAACATTTACAATAACATTCTGCAATATTAACTGATTTCACTCACTTTTTAGTGTTTATTAAGGATACAGGACGATTTTAAAGTAATTTATAATACTTTCATTTTTATTTTAATGTCAGCTAACTTCCTGTTTCTAGTCAGACATGTAACAAACTTGGAAGTCATCAATTGTGTCCCCATCACAAGGAAAAAAGTGCTGAATAAACTAAAAAATCAACTCATGTTAGAACTATTAGAGAATTGAGGCCACAGGACTAACTACTGCTCTCAAAACTACACAGACAGATACATATAGAGAACCACAGCTCACCAAGACCACAAGCTGTTGCTGGAGCAGGCAACTGGTAAGTACATGTAAAAGGTTAAGTCAATAATTTTTAGAGACATATATGGCCCACCTTGAGAAATAAAAACTTCCAGGGTGCCCAACATTATAGAGATCCCCACACTTTTGTGAGCTTTAAAAGCAGGAGTCTCACTGAGTTCTTAAGGTGAAGATCAGGGAAAAAAAAAATCTCTTTGCACTTCCAATAGAGGGAGTAAAGAAGTAACATTTTCTAGTAAGCCCAGAGCACGTTCTCCTCAATAACGGTCTTTGCTAAAGGGAAATTATTTTACCAGAACCTAACTGACTTAAGTTTTACCAGAGCCTAGTCAACCTGGGGAAGGGAAATAACCAGCTACTACCTGCATGTTAATAATTATGACAGTTTTGTTCTTAATTGACAAAAATTAAAAGCAACTAAAATGCCCTTCAATAGTTGAACAGATGAACCAACATGATACATTTAAATAAAGACATATTATTCTGTGAAAAAAAGTGATTGAGTCATGAAAAGACATGAAGAAACTATAAATGTATACTGCAAAGTAAAAGAAGCAAGTCTAAAAGACCACATTATATGATTCTGTCAATATAACAATTGCAAGGGACAAAGGTAATAGGCAAAAAAGACTATTCACAATTATTTCAGCTGAGTAGAGAGACTGAATTCAACTCTGCTAAAACAAAAGCCAAAAGGATTTGTAAACAAAGGGGTGGTTTGATGGAAAAGTATTGGAAGACAGTAGCAAGAAGGTTGATCAAAGAGATGTCTTCAGCACATTGAGTTATACTTGAGTTTGCAAAGGGTTTTTGCTGTGATTAGGCCCATCTGTGTTTGCTAATCGTAGGCCCCTTACCCTCCCAAAGAGACTGAGAGATAGAGGTTCAATCCTCTTCCACGTTTATATTTGAAAGGGATGTTTCTCAGGTTCTCAATAAAGACATTTCTTGGATTGTTAAACTGAGGCTGGAAGAAGATTTAAATCTACTCAAAAGGACAGAGAGGCAATTTACAATTACCAGCTTTCTAAAGTAAACACAATAATAAAAAGAAAGTCAGGGGGCTCATAGTAAGGAAAAAATCCGTCTAAGGTTTAGTTAACTGAGAGGTCTCTGTTGGTCAATTCCAATTATATAAAATTCTAGAAAAGTCAAAACTATCGAAACAGTAGAAAAATCACTGGTTGCCAAAAAATGTGGGAGGATATGTGAAGACCAGGGATGTATGGTGGTGGGAGTCGGCGAGTACAGGAAAATTTTAGGGCAGTGAAACAATTCTGTTTTATACCATAATGATGGATACATGATGTTATGCATTTGTGAAAACATATAGAAGTGAACAACAGAAGGAACGAACCCTAATTTAAACTGGGGCTTTTAGTTAATTACATATCAATATTGGTTCATCAATCACACAATGGATTATGTTGATAATAGGGGAAACTGGGAGGTGAGAAGAAAGAATATACAGGAACTCTACTTATGGCTCAATTTTTCTGTTAACTTAAAACTGTTTAAAAATAAATTCAATTAATTATTTTTAAAAATGCCATCACAATTTTTTACATTACTCAGTTGCTCCATGTTGTTATTCTTACACTGTTTTCCTCAAAGTACTATAGGAGTATTCTCAATGTTCACCATATATCATTTGGGATTAAATTATACTTAGATAAAATATAGATTGCATAAAATACTATTAACATAATACCTTTGGAAACACTTTAAAAGTTTTATTTCACACTTTTTATGCTAGTAATTTAATATAGTCATTTCTTATATTCCATTTAGGAAGTTCCCTTCTAAATCTCGTCTTATATAAATTAACTTATTTTTAAATCAAAATTACCTATCATTTTATCAGTTTTAAAAGAAACTATATCATCTTCAATGTGCTTCTGTCTACAAATTATGAATTGATAAAATCAGAATTATTTTTTTCAAGGACAACCTGAAAATCTTCTCTTCTACTAAACTGTAATATAAAATGGCAATCTAGAAAAATCCTTGATTATTTTAAATTGTTCTGTTGCATTCACATACCTACTTATACGTAATAATTATAAAACGTGTTCCACGCAAGTCTTCTAGGACATGCATTCCCCAAGATCGCAATAAAATTTTAAAAATTCTAATACCCAGATAGATACAAAACAGACTTGAAAATTATGTTTGATGACTGACAGCAAAAACAATGTTGTCATGTCCCTACAGTTGTTTTGTGAGAAAGACTACCCATATGAGGATTACCAGTAAGACTACGTAGATGACATTCTGAAGCTCATGGGCTACAAAGACAGTTCCATGAGGTATTATAAATTTATTGTTAGAGCTTGTTCATACTTGCTGAAACCAAATACACGTATATCTCCAGAAAGTAAAAATAATAGGCTAAACAATGCACAGTGGTGTTTTCTCTGAACTAGGCTTTTCATTTGGGGTATCCATTCAGTGTCTCATTAGAGAAGTGAGTTTCTTCACTCTTATAACTATCTCAAGTACAGGTGCATTTAGGAATTGGGGGGAAAAACCTATGTTAAAAAACTCCTTTCTCATTTTCCTAGCTTAGTGTTTATTGAATTTTCCAAATTATCTTTATGTAGGGCTAAGTGAGATTTCAAAAATCATTTTAGAAAATGCCTATAATTAGTAAAATTTCCACAAATGGATGTCTTTTATCCTAAGATTCATACAAATTTGCATATATTTTTCTTGATTCTCAGCTAATCTCCAATGAAGAAATATATATATATATATGTCACACACAAATACAAATACCTATGACATGGGATGGATATAGGGCAGGGTAACTCAAAGATGGTTTTCTGGAGTGGTGCTAATTTGCAAATTATTGTTGCAAGTCCTTGACAAGATATTTTAAAAATTTATATCACTTTGAAAAATGAAGATAAATTATGATTCAATTTTTAGTTTTTTGATAAAGTATTTCTGTTAAATATAATAATAAAAAGGTAGATTTCTACTTTGCGTCTTTTAAAGTTTATTTTTCTAGTGTTTTTACTTTTACTTTAATATTACTAAAGTAACTACTGGTCATTGGCAACTGATAAATTTAGAAAAAGAAAACCTTGCTGTCAGGGACATGGTTGTTTATTGGTTAATTTACCTCTCTCAGTCTTGCAGAGTTTTGAAGAACTGAGAGCCTGAAGTTAATTTCCAAAGTTCAGATCCCAAATGTCCTCTTCCTTTCTATGAGACACAGGGTGGTTATTAACCTGGGTGTCTTTCATGATGTATGTGTGGCATTTAGCTCTGTGCCTGACATATGCTAAGTGATTAACAAATGTCAGTAACATTTATTATGGTTACTCACTAAGACAAAGAAAATCTCTTATCCTACTTTCTCCCAATAATCCCCCAATTGAGTTCTTCATCCTTCTCTGAGAAAAAAACAAAAACAAAACAACAACAACAACAACAACAACAACACTCACAAGATTTGTCCATAGTTAATTAAGAGAATTGTGAGGAGAGGCAAAACTATAAGTTAAGACATCAGCCTATGGAGGAATAACTTTGAAACTCCTAACTCCAAGTAAAAATAAGACCTTAGACATGCAATAATCATGCATTAAATAATTAAACACATATAGTTATCAGACCTTTACATACAAAATTAAAACTTGTCTTTCTCATTATATTTAAATGGAAATAGCAGCTTTCTGATTTTGTTTACTAATTTATATCCCTGGCACCGCACAGAGTGCATGGTAGGTAGAAGCATCTCAATAAAGGCTTATTAACTAGATAAATAAAAACAAAGTAAAGAGAGATGATAGGTTTATAGATAGCCCCTTTTAAAATTTTCCCATAGCAGCTAATCTAACAGCAGAAAAAGAAGAGCAAAGGCTGAAATCAGAATTCTCTCATTCTGGCAGTTGTTTTCTTCATACTTTTTAGACTATCATAACAATTTGTACAAAATTATTGTAACACATCTTCTGGTCAATTAATCATACCATATTATAACAAAGCAAACTTCTGTGGCTCTAAAACAGTATGCTTGAAGTGTGTTCTACAAACAACCTAAATAATTATAACTGGAGAATAAATTAAACATGAGTATTCTAAGCCCTTAACATTTGTTAAGTGGTGGCGAGCAGAACTTTATTTTGGAAATGACTTGGCCTCATCTTTTTGTAGTTAAATGTTGTCTCATATTAGCCACCAGTGTTTCAAATACTGCATTTATAGCAATCATTATTTTCCTTTGTTATGTTGCAATACTTAAAACAATCTGACAAAAGCTCTGGATTCACACTCAAAAATAAATGAATGCACTTATAAGTATAAACATATATTTTATACTAGCATTTAATTTCAAGGGATTCATGGAGTCCCTGAGAGGAAAATGGACCCAAAGTTTTACAATTCTTGTTTACAGGGCTTTTTCAACTTCCGACTCCTTTGTTCTCACACAAAAAATCATTTTTTTCTTTTGGAAGTGATTTCAATTTATTTTTTCCCATATAATCAGACTTGTACTTAACAACATCAAATTATTTTTTTAAAAACATATATTTATGAGATAATTTGAGACAAAATATTATTTTATCTTTGAATAGTTTCATACTGTGATTACTAACATAATTTGATATATGTGTCTATAGGTTTTGAATATTTTGTCATATTTTTCTTTGCTCAGTCTTCTTCCTTCTTTTATTTTAATATATTTGGGGACTTTAGTTCTTCTATGTTTTCTCTGCACTGGGTTTGAATTTGACATTCTACTGTTTTTCTTTTCATTACAATGAATGTTTCACATCTATTCTAAACATGTATAAAATAATTCAGTCATTTTATATTTCAAAAATCGAATATTTTAATTCCAACTTCCATCCTCCCATATTTCATGTTTATTAAATAGATTTTATTGTGTGTATTTGAAGTTTATGACATGATATTATGGGATACATATAAATAGCAAAATGATTACTACAGCGAAGTAGATTAATGTATCTATCATCTAACTAGTTACATTTTTGTGACAAGAGGAGCTAAACTCTACTTAATTGACAAAACTCTCTAATACAATGCAACTTTATTAACTTTAGTATTCATGTTGTATATCAGATCTCTAGTTTTCATCCTATATTTATGTTATTTTGTATCCTTTGATGCACATCTTCCCATTTTCTCTTCCCTCCCACCTCCACCCCACTATCTCTATTTGAGCTGTTATAAAACATATACTCCACATATAAGTGGAATTATGCAACATGAAATATTTTTATTTCTGTGTCTGGCTTATTCTACTTAGCATGAATTCCTCCAAGTCCACCCATGTTGTGGCAAATAATAGAATTTGCTTCTTTTTTTAAACTGTGAATATTATTCCATATCATTCCACTTATATATATGTGTGTGTGTGTGTGTGTGTTGTATATATATGTTTATCTGTGGTATATATATATATATACACAACATATATGTATATGTACCACATACACATATATATGTACATATATATGTATATATGTATACAACATGTACATATATACAACATATATGTACCACATATATACGTATATATACAACACACACACACATATATATGTGGAATGATATGGAATAATATTCACAGTTTAAAAAAAGAAGCAAATTCTATTATTTGCCACAACGTGGGTGGACTTGGAGGATTTATGCTAAGTAAAATAAGCCAGACACATACATATATATGTATACGTATATATGCATATATATATGTGTGTGTGTATGTATATACAAACACGCACGTATATATATACGTATATATGTGGTACATATATACGTATATATACATATATATACACACCACATTTTCTTTATCCATTTGTCTGTCAATGAACATTTAGATTGTTAGGTGGTTCCCGTATCTTGGCTATTGTGAACAGTGCTGCAATGGACATGAGGTGCAAATATCTTTACATGGCGATGATTTTATCTTCTTTGTGGGGTAGCCAGAAAGAGATTGCTGGATCACATAGTAGCTCTATTTTCATTTCTTTACAAAACTTTATACTATTTTCTATCATATCCATATTATTGTTGGTATTTTAAACTTCACTGATTAATCATTGATATATGATTTTGAGTCAATATTTATAGATGAAAATTTTTATAATTTAACTTCACCAACATCATGGGTCTGCCATAGGTTAACTGAGATCTGTATTGTATTATAGATTTTGGAAGGTAAAAGTTCTCCCATTCCACCTCACCTCCAGGTTCCAGTCAGTAAGCTTATTTGCAACCTCTGAAGAATAGTGGATAATTTATAATCTCTGTTTCACAGATCTGACAGAAGTTTTCAAATCTACTTCACACAGTTACCTTTCTATTTTGGCAGGAGGCTAGGAATTATCTCTTGTCATCACATTGTAATAAAACCTCAACTCCCTAATCATTGTCTTACTTACCATTTGATATCTCATGAGCTAGGTAGCTCCAACGTGTGCTCATCTGATCTGAGTTTTGGCAGCTGGAATGTTCATAGTAATTTCTTCTACTTCTACATTTTTTAAAATTTGAAATTATCCAGCATTTTTTTTTTTTTTTTGAGACAGAGTTTCGCTCTTGTTGCCCAGGCTGGAGTGCAATGGTGCAATCTTGGTTCAGTGCAACCTCCACCTCCCAGATTCAAGCAATTCTCCTGCATCAGCCTCCCGAGTAGCTGGGATTACAGGCGCCTGCCACCATGCCCAGCTAATTTTTTGTATTTTTAGTAGAAATGGGGTTTGATCATGTTGGCCAGACTGATCTCAAACTCCGGACCTCAGGTGATCCACACGCCTCGGCCTCCCAAAGTGCTGGGATTACAGGCATGAGCCACTGCATCCGGTCAGTATTTTTTGTTTCTTTAATGAAACAGCTATTTCTTCTAATTTAGCTCACCCTGCCATAGTAACCAGAAGTCCTCATTAGCACTATTATACATGACACATTTCTTGGAGTGTAAAATTGTTTCTCCAATTTACCTGTAAATATGGAAAACTTGGCATTATCTGAAGTTTTACAATTAATTTAAATTTTAACTGTTTGGCATACTAATTGTTACTATCTTATTTTTAAAAAATTGGCTGTTTAAATGCTGCCTAGAATCATTTTCAAAAATTTAATACATTTAAAATTTACTGTGCTTTATATTGCTTACATAAAAATAAAACTTTTGTTTAAATCTGCTATGGCATATATCTTGTGTGGAATTTGTGATCACAAAAACTGAAGAATTACAGAGTTGCGAGTAGCTCATCAAAATGTAAACTTATTGTTTTTACTAATAATATTATACAATTTAGTTTTATGTTTAAATGGAAAGAAAATACTAAAGTGCTATAAAAATTTATGTTTCTAACTTTTATTTAATGCTCATGGCTGTAGTTTCATGGAATCTCAAAATGGCAATGTATAAACTCTTGCCGTTTGACCTATAAATCCGAATATAAAAACAGGTTTCACATATTTTAAGTAACATTGAAAGAATATTTTGTTTTCTGTCAGCCAAATTATATTATGTTATACACATTAGATAACGTTTTAAATACATCAGCTCATAGTAGGCATATCCTATTAAAAATTATTTGATAAATTTAAGTACAGTAAATAATCTGTGAATTATATAATGTTAGCTTGAAGTAGAGTAAGACAAATCATATTTATGTTAATATCACAAAGATGTATGTCTATCATAACTTCATTAATATATATCTTTTTTTTACTAATATATAATTGAATCCATTTTCAATTATGTGTTAAATTACATTTATTTTTGCTTATAGACAGGACCATATTTATCTCTATTTCTCACAGCATATTGATATTTAATTTTGTTTTGCTGAAAAATTATAAATTAGGTAAACAAAGATGAGGCCCATTAACAAGAAGATTTTGAGGAGAAGTTGGTTAGTTGTGTCAAAGAATGGATGGCTAGTAATAATATATGATATACTTTTATTCACAATTGCTTATCCTCCCACTTTCATGGAGCATGGATCTTTCATCACCCCAGAGGGTTACATGATCAAGTCCCTGAACCTCGCCCCATGAGTGCTCCGAACAGCAAAGTTCATGTTTTCATCAGATTTTCTAGGTGATCTGAAAATAGAAATATCTCTAAACCCACTTACAGATCTGGCTAATAAGTACAAGCTTTACTTTCTCTGTGATTATCTAACCTAATAAAATATAAGAGTATTTTATGTTCCATGGCTAGGGAAATAGCATTATAGTTCTCATTCGGATTTAGTTAGGCATTGGTGGAACTGATATGTATTCAACTGGGAAGAACATTTGAAGCTACAAGGATTTACATATTTATAAACAATATATGACCCTAATTTTAGTATATTGTTTTTTATAAGCATATCTGCAGTCTGTCATAAAACCTTTCATTAATTTCATCATTGCCATCACTTTTTTCATTGTATGTAATTGAATCTAGACTCTCTGAAAAAGTTAGGGAAGAGACTCATGGACCGAAAGAACATCTAAGCTTCTTAATTTATATTTCAGAGTTAAAGATTAAATAAATTACCAACAATGTGAAACTAGAGACAAAAAAAAAGAAGTCAAAATGTAAACAAAAATAGAAGTCAGTCTTCTGCTTTCGGTTTTGTCTTTACATCTCACTATCTTAACCTGCATAAAATAATAACAAAAATATCCCCAGGGAAGAATTCACAGGTTAACTGAACCGTTACTTAATATTTGCCTTTAGCATTACCAATGGTTCCCAAGGTAAGAGATAAAATGGGGACCTATTTCCTAATACATCTAGAGCAGCATTAAAACAAAGCTGGCCTTAGGCAAATTCCCAAGCTAGGATATATCCTAGGAGGCTTTAATTTATTTTGCCAGGGGTGTTTTTCCACTGCTCATTATCTTCTCTCAACAACCACATTAGAGTCCAGGAATTGTTGATAAGGGTTTTACCCCATAGGTCGAGTCTTCCAGTAATTTAAGCCAGTAGTCGTTTCAGAATGTGAAAATCACTAACTATTGTAAACTTGTGGCCCCAAATTTTTTATGTTTTACTGCCGGAGTGTATTAATCTACACTATATTTCTGGGGAAGTTATATGGAGTGGGAAGCCTTTGTATTTGCTGTTGAAAGATATCTTAGATGGTGACTGTCAGTGGGAAGGAAATGGAATAAAAAATAATTGGGGGAATGAGGAAAACTCTATGAGGGGATAGAGCCTTTTGGAATGGGCCTTTGAGGTGATGTGGGAAAGTACCTCTATAGAACAAGAAACCTCTTTAAATATGAAGCATTGGTTTTTATAATTTATATATATATATTTATATACATATACATTTTATATACATATGTTTAATAATAATAAATACCATTTACTGACTGTTACAATTTATCAAGCACTTTTGGCCGCTTTGAATATATAAAATTAATGCTACAATATTTCCATTTATCCATTTTATGGTGGACACTAGAACAAAAATTGAAATTACCTTAAAAGTGAAAGCATCATTTTGGTTAGGACTTCAGAAACAGATTTTCAGAAATGATTGTACTTTTAGAATTTCCTTTTAGGAAAAGCAGTGAATATGTAAGTGAAAAGTTGAGGTTGGAGAAAAGGAGATAGAAAAAGAAGGAAAAACATTCTAGATAGATTTAATCCGTACAAAGGCACTGATTTGCAAGCAACAAATATATTAATTCTTCATAATGGCTATGTTACAAAATGAGAAATTAAAAAGTAAAACTAGGCTAAGATGGGGAGACATTCTATATGCAGCATGATGACAGTTATTGATAATGATTATGGATTTGTTAAGGAGAAAATAGAATTGGGAGGATATAGAAAAGCTCACAGAATAAAAAGATAGCCTGAAGAATTAGCCTCAAAAATAAATGTGCATAGCTGAAGGAACAGACAATGGACAGCATAGTTATTCATGGGCCTGGCCTGCTTGCCCTGCCTGGATGATACCATTGGGTTCTTGTTAACAGTGTCGTTGCCTCCAAAAACTTCACAGCCCTCAATGCACAGTCTCAATGGCTACTGGTTAACAGCACGACCACTCTGCATCATCTCTAAATGATTTGAATCTTTGAGTCATTTCCTCTAATTACAAATCTTGCTTTAGAGCATCTGTGTGGCCAAGCTTGGTTCACCCATCTATGTCTCAGCTGTCAACATCCCAGGTGAGGTATTTACTGTCTGGTCACATTCAGCTCTCTACTAAAGGAGGACCCCTGGATCCATTTCCCACAAAACTCACACAATGGAGGCATTCCACAAATGGACAGGAGAATTATTTTTTGGACAGCAGTCAATTGAAGAAATAATTCTAAAATTTTGCTTACATTTTAGATGCAAGAAGTTCTCATTTTGCAAGATCCTGTTATGTTCAAATTTCAGTTTTCATAGTTTAGTTAAATAACAACAGTTCCCTAACAAGAAGTTCACATTTTAGTTGGTGTATTAACTATGAGTAAAGGTGTAAAGTACAATCTTTGCTGCTAGTTCTTCAGTCCACAAATCACCACATTAATACAGATGAACATCATAATCAGTGACTAATTACACCTTTTTTTTTCAAATTCTGTTGGTGATTGGTCACTTTAAGTCTGTTATTAGGTTCATGAACAGACAGCAAAGCATGTATTTGCAACTTCTCTGTCTCCTGGTAATGTATCATTTTATAAAAATAAAAAAAAAAACAGAAAGAGGGAATTGGCCAATAAAGATGAAAATGCCACAAAGAATCAAAAAGTGGTAGTGCTGCAAGTGAAATTTGAATGTACTTATAGAAAAAAGAGCTAATTTTAAGACTATTAACACTGCTGCTGTTCAAGAGACTCTAGATACGTAGTTACGGGCACTCAATGAAGGTGAACTTATTCACATATGTAAAAATATTCTTTGTGACAACTAGGACAATGTCTCAGAAGAAGTAACGCTGGCAAAAAAATTCAAATGAAAGAAAATTTCATAGATATTTCATGAAATTGATAAACGTTTATTTACCATATTAAAATCAATTATTTACCATATTAAAATCAATTAACTTTACAGAAAATAAAACTCACAGACTGTGAGTTTTATTTTCTGTAAAGTTAATATTTTTGCCCTTTATAATTATAAAGAATGTTAATATATTGTGAAAGTATAAAATCTGACTCCTCTTGAAATGAATATCTATTATGCTGTTATCCACTAATGAGAATACTCTCAAAAAAAATTGTGAATACAAAATCATGATTTTGTAATTCCATTATTCCTCCTGCATTTTTTTTGCCATTCTACAAGGAAGAGATTTTCCTTCCCTCATTTTATTTATTTGTGGATTTGTTTGTTTAGATGTATTTTTATTTCATTCTATGAGCTATAATCAATTACTCTTATTCGGACAGTGGAAGCAACTTTAAGCTGACTCCTGGCACAGTAATTTGTCCTTTAGATATGGCCCCATCATTTTTTGAGTACATCCCACCTTCCTATCATGGCCTATTTTTTCTTATATTTCCAAGGCTAACCTTAACTCTACCTACAAATTCTCCAAGTAACCTTCATTCCTTTTCATGAAGAATTATATTTAAAAATTAAGATTTAGTCTCTAATTATTCTCATTGCTCCTGAGTGTCACTGTCATTGGTTCTGGACTCTTCTGAGTGTACAGAGCTAGAAATCAGATTTAAACAGGACTACATATGTAAAAACATGCATGATGTTGATCTGTATCTATCATTGATATCTGTCCATCTAAAGCTATGGATTTATATTGATAAGGGCTCAGTAAGCAGAGATTCTATATTTAACATTACAGCTCAGTGAGTTAGTTTTGTTCGTTTACAGAAATATGGACCAAAACGCAGCCCACAGTGAGTTAATTGGAAATGCCGGACCTATTTTGGTTTTACGTAGAAGAAGGAATTCATAGGCTTAGGTGAATTGGAAATCCATATTAATCAAGTTGCTCCAGAGAAACCGAGCCAGTAGTTGTTTGTGTGTGTGTGTGTGTGTGTGTATGTGTATTTATATATATATAAGTGTTTATGTATCTATGTGTATGTGTTTGTGTGTGTGTTTGTTTATATGATTCATAATACAGTATTGGCTCACGTGATTATGGAGGCTGAAATATCCCAAGACCTATAGTCAGCAAGTGGAGACCCATGGGAGAACTAATATGTAGTTGTAGTTCCAGTCCAAGTCCAAAAACCTAAGAATCAGGAGAACCAATGTTGTAAATTCCAGTTTGAACACCTGCAGGTTAGAGACCCAAGAAGAGCTAATGTTTCTGTTTGAGTCTGAAGATTGGAAAAAGGCCAATGTGCCAGCTCAAAGTAGTCAGACAGGAGGAGTTCCCCGTATCCCTGTATCATTCCACCTGGGTGACAGTCTTAAAGTCATTCAGTCATAATTCTACAGATGGTAGATTTGTCCCATTAGTTCCTCAGTCACCTCCACTTCATATCCAACAGCAGACAAATGATCCTAGACTTCTCTTTCCAGATACGTGGCACCATTTTCCAACAGTAATGAATGTGGTTATCATTATTATGAATGCATTAACTTATTCCTTAATGCTACAATATGCAGACAGTATTAATAGTTGCACAATCGCTAGTCAACATCTTCGATAAAAATAAATTACTAACTACAGTTTAATGTTTGCTTATTTTTTGTCTTTAACTTGAAAGTATATAGTCAGATTACTCTGTTCAAGAGTTTTGAGTTAATTCCCCTATCTTGCCAATGTGATTGTATATTTTCTTTAATGCACGGTTAGGTACATTTGTCTCTGCATTCCACTTTCTACCATGTTTGATAGTTACGTATTTATTTTTTGATAATGTAAAACATAACATGGTTCTAAAAGTTAAACTAATGTAAGTGTTATACTCAGAGAAATATTATTCCCTTATCTCTTTTACCCTATTTGTTTTGACCCTCTCTTATCCACACATTCCAACTTCCCTCTGAAGGCGACTGATTGCATCAGCTCCTGTTTTATCCTTCATGAGTGTGTATGTGTGTGTTTTGTTTTGCACAAATTGGCAAATATGTGTATTATTTGTTCCCTTTATTTCATACATAAAAGCTAGCAGACCATAGACACTGTTTTGCATTTTGCTTTTTGCACTACATCAGCTGTTAAGAAATTATTCCACGTTAATTCTATTAATTCATACCTATTTTTATTACAGCTCACATTACACCATTTTAAAAATGTGCCATAATGTGTTCTTTAAATCTCATATGTGTTGGTTTTTTTAAGTTGTTTTACTGTATATTCTAATTTCAAATACTGTCACAATGCATAGACTTGTTAATATGATTTTTCATACAGATGGATAGTTATTTTTCGGGTAAGGTACTGAAAGAGGGATGCCTGATCTAAAGGTTACATTTGTGTTTGTATTAGATATTGTCAATTTCTCCTTCAAATTATTATACCAATTTGCATTCTCAACAGCAATGTGTAAGTGGTAGTTCATTATCTTACTAACAGACTATGTTGCTATTGTTTTCTTTTACCTGTTGCCATTTCAATCAGTGAGAAGACATCTGAATGTTGTCTATATTTGTCTGAATGACTTTCAAAATGCTTTATATTATAAAATCTGTGTTTGTTTTAGTGAATTTTCTCACATCTTGTACCCATTTTTCTAAACCACTTTTTGCCTCTTTCCTTTAATTTTTAAGAATTTTAAATTATACTGATATTTGCTGTTTACATATTGCACATATTTTCCTCCTAGTTTGTCAGTTGATTTCTATTTTATGGTTTTTATCACGTTAAAGTTTTATTTTATGTGCATTGATTCTGTTTTATCAATTATATCCTTTCCTTCTCACTTTATTTTTTCCTTTGAATTTACATTTTAGAAAACACTTCCTAATTGAGCAATCCCACTATTGGGTATGTATCCAAAGGAAATAAAATCAGTATGTCAAAGAGATATCTACACCCCCATGTTCATTGCAGCATTATTCATAATAGCAAAGATAAGGAATAAACCTATGTGTTCATCAAGATGAATGGATCAAGAAAATATGGTATATATACACAATGGAATACTATTCAGCTTTTAAAAAGAAATTCTGTCATTTGTAACAATATGGATGAACCTGGAGAATATTATGTTAAGTGTAATAAGCCAGGTCCAAAAAGACAAATAATGCATGACCTCATTCATATGTGAACACTAAAATAGTTGATCTCATAAAAGTACAGAGCAGAATGGTGTTTACCAGGAGCTCATGGTGGGAGGGATGGGAGGCTAAGAAGATGTTAGTCAAAGGATACAAAATTTCAGTTAGATAGGAGAAAGAAATTCAAGAGCTCTTTTGTAAAACATGGTGGCTATAACTCAAAACAATGTATTATATTCTTGAAAATTGTTAATAGAGAGAATGCTAAGTGTTCTCCTCACACACAAAAAGTAAGAATATGAAGTAACACATATATTAACAAGCTCAATTATCTATTCCATAATATATACATATTTCAGAACATCATGCTGTACATAATACACATAATTTTTATTCGTTAAATAACAAAACAAAAACAATACCCTATGTTCAGATTATAAATGCATTCACGTTAACTTCTAGTTACATACGTGGTGTAATTTTTTACAATTAGAAACATAATCAATTGGGGGGTTAATTATTGTATGTGATGTGAACTCTGGATCTAATTTTATCTTTTTAAAATGTACTTAGTCTGATTTTTAGCTCATCTATTTAATAATAATTTAAAGTTTTTTTGTTTAGAAATAAATTGAAAACAAATTTTTGTAATAAAAAACTATTTGTAATATAAAATGAAGTAAAGTTTCATGTATAATTATGCAATCAGTGGAAAATAATATAATTCACATCACACATTTATTATGTGGTTTTTAATTGAATTCTAATGTAATAAAACTCATGGTATATTACTCTTTGAAGAAGTTCCATTAAATTTACTCTATCAACATTAAAAGATACATTCCTATAAATAAATGTGGTCAAAATTAGTATCAAGAATCTTAAATTAATTTTGTAGTTCTCTTTCTGTTATATTGGAGAACATAAATCATTTGACAATGTGAGCCACCGCGCCCAGGCAGTAATCTTAAATATATTCAATTTTTATTAAAATTATTTTAAATAAATAATAAAAGCTTGGCTGGGCGCCGTGGCTCACGCCTGTAATCCCAGCACTCTGGGAGGCCGAGGCAGGAGGATCACGAGGTCAGGAGATTGAGACCATCCTGGCTAACACGGTGAAACCCTGTCTCTATTAAAAATACAAAAAATTATCCAGGCGTGGTGGCGGGCGCCTGTAGTACCAGCTACTCACAAGGCTGAGGCAAGAGAATGGCGTGAACCCGGGAGGCGGAGCTTGCAGTGAGCCAAGATCGCGCCACTGCACTCCAGCCTGGGGGACAGTGGAAGACTCGGTCTCAAAAAAAAAAAAAAAAAAAAGCTTTGCTTACATAAGCCATGCCTGTCTTCTCACCACTCATTTTATTATCTTTTCCACTCTTATCACTTTATTTATTTGTTCTTCTTAAGGATATTATTGACCATTATGTTGATAACAGAAGTTTTCAGTTCTCATTTTATTTAATATTTTTGTATATGCCCTTGATCATGAGTTCCCACTCAAGGCCTACTCACTTATTTTCTTCAACTGTGTTACAGAGAGGAAATTTTATAGCAAGACTTTTTATTTCTTATGAACTGTAGTGTATGAGAAGGAAGGAGGAAAATACTTTTTGAATAAGCCAGAATCAGGGGACGAGCCTCTCTGATTTCTTAACACATCAAACTTTGGGACAATCAAAGGCCTGCTCAAAAAACTGTCTTGAGATCAGAAGAGGATGGGTTTCAGGCCATTCAGATGATGAAGATGAAACCTCGTGGGACTCAGCAGGAGAGGGAAGGTGGACTATAGGACTGTAAGGTAGTAAACTTCAAAAGGGTTATTTGAAAGTGTATTCTGATAACTTAGATTTTTAAAGAGATCTCAATTCAGATGATACGGTGATGTCTTGGGAAATTTGAAATTCTTTTTTATGGTTTTAACTTTTAGAACAGAGAACATGTAATTATGCTGACTAGTAGAATGTGTTCCTTTTCAAATACAACTATACTGGTTTAATTCTTCCAGTTCTCTTTTGTTTCTTTTATCATTTCCTTGTCATATTCTACCAAAATTCACTAATCTCTGTCTTCTAAATACATACTAAATCCATTATTTTATCTCTCAATGTAAAGAAGTTAATTCAACTCATTTTACATTTTGCCTGGACTATTGTGATAACCTCCTTCCTTCTTCCTTGTATCTATCTGTGCATACTCCCCATCTAACCATTCTCCAGTCAGAGCCCAAAAGAACCATTCAGACCTTGTTATTCCTAGACAGGAACTCTCCTCACCACTCTTGGAAAACACTTACAGTCTGCAAGATTTTGTACAATTTGGCCTATAGCTTCCTCTTCCAATTCATCTTATCATACATTTTCTTTACCAATAATACTACAGGCATTTTGGCAATATTTAGTTCTTGCAGTGCAATCCTGAGCCTTTGGGGATGCTTCTTTTTTCAACCTGCAATACCATCTACCCTTATCCTTATGTATATTTACTTAAGACATAGGGTGTACCAGGTTAGATAAACTAAAATGATTTACTGCAACAAACATCAGAATAAATATAACCGTTACTATTGAAAGTTTAATATTCCAGCATTCACTCTTATAAGGATAATACTAACTACCATCAATATAATCCTCTGGATTGCATATTATAAATGGTATATTATTTTGTACAACTTAATGTTAAAAGTTTTAACTGTTTGTGTTTTAGCTGCTTTAATTACCTTGACATTCTCTGGCGATATTATTAAGAGACCATGTTAAATTACCATCATGGACAGGTGTGGTGGCTCACGCCTGTAATCCCAACACTTTGGGAGGTCGAGGCAGGCAGATCACCTGAGGTCACAAGTTTCAGACCAGCCTGTCCAACATGGCAAAACTCCATCTCTAGTAATAAAGAAAAAAATTAGCTGGGCATGGTGGCAGGCACCTGTAATTTCAGCTACTTGGGAGGCTGAAGCATAAGAATCACTTGAACCTAGGAGGTGGAGGTTGCAGTGAGCTGAGACAGCACCACTGCACCCCAGCCTGGGTGAAAGAGTGAGACTCTGTCTCAAAAAAAATAAAAAATAAAACAAATAAAATAAAATTACTATCATGACTAATCAAGAAGTTTTAACAGAAATAAAAACTTTTTATTCACAAATATACATATATCTTTTACTGTATGTATGATCATGTGTCGCTTATCAATGGGGATAAATTCTGAGGAATGCATCCTTAGGCAATTTTGTTATGCAAATATCATAATGCACTTACACAAACAGATAATATAGCCTACCTAGGCAATGTGGTATAACCTATTGATCCTAGGCCACAAACCTGTATCACATGTTCCTATGCTGAATACTACAGGTAACTGTCACACAATGATAAATATTTATATATTTAACTACATCTAAACACAGAAAAGGTAGAGTAAAAATATGGTATAGAAGATTTAAAAATGGCACTCCTGTATAAAGCACTTACCATGAATGGAGCAACTGGGATTTGTTCTGGTTGAGTCAGTGAGTGATAAGTGAATGTAAAGGCCTAGGACATTACGCTACTGTAGAATTTATAAATACTATACCAGTAGGCTACATTAAATGTATTTTTAAAATGTTTATTTCTTTAATAATAAATTTAACTTACTGAAACTTTTTTACTTTAAACTTCAAACATTTTTAAACTTTTTGACTCATAAGACAAAATACACATGGTACATTTGTAAAAAATATTTTCTTTCTTTATATTTTTAATAAGCTATTTTTAATGTAAACCTTTTTAACTTTTAAAACTTTTTTTTTTTAAAAACTAAGACATAAACACACACATTAGCCTAGGCCTACAGAGTGTAAGGATCATCAACATCATCGTCTTCCACTTCCATATTTTGTCCCGCTGGGAGGTCTTTAGGGGCAATAACATGCATGGAGCTTTTATGATGACAATGCCCTTCATATGATAACAGTAACTTCTGGAATACTTCCTGAAGAACCTGTATGAGGCTGTTTTATAGTTAGCTTTTTTATAAGTAGAAGAATTACACTCTAAAATCATAATAAACTGCAGTATAATGTATACATAAACAAAGAATATAGTCATTTACTATCATTATCAAGTATTGGGTACTTTACATAACTTCAAGTGCCATATTTTTATACTACTGGCAGCACATTAGGTTTGTTTACACCAGCATCACCACAAACATGTGTATTGTATTACCACGTTACAAGGCAATAGAAACTGTTTAGCTCCATTATAATCTACTTGGACTGCCTTCATATATGTGGTCTATTACTGACTGAAATGTCATTATGCAGCACATAACCTACATAAGTGCTACTGTGTAGTCACTAGTATTTTCTGAATTATATAAATATGACTCAAAAAGGAAAATATGGCAGAATCTAAAAACAGGATTCAAAGAATAAGATTAAAAACTATGGATGTATTTACATAAATTGATGCATAAAATTTGTATACAATTTTAAGTACAAAACTTTTGTAAGATTAGTCATAATTTATTATGTTAACTCACTTTATGTGAATATTGAGTTAAAGCCAACCTAAGATTATTAAAATAACATATTTTTAATTTTCACATATTTTATTTTTTAAAAAAATATTTTCATTAAACTTACAGGATCATCAAATGGACACTTAACTCATTATCAAATAACTGCCATGATTATATTTATGGTAGTTAGTATTACTCTAATAATAATATATGCTGGAATGTTGAACTTTCAATAAGGAAGATTACATTTACTGTGATTTTAGCTGCAGCAAATCATTTTAGTTTATCTAAATTAGTGCACCCTATGTCTTGAGCAAATAAACATGAGAAAAAAGGGTAGATAATATTACAAGTTGAGGAAAGAGCCATCTCTATCCTATTATGTTTACATATATTCTCTATTACGTAAATTTTTCTTTCTGTTTTTTGCTTGTTTGTTTTTGGCAGCTTAATTTAAAATCAGTAGTGACTCAGACTTAAGCATTAGCAATTGCCCTGCTGAAAACTGACATACACGCACACGCACACATCTGACAAATATATGTATTTGGACAGTTAGGAGAAATGCTTATTTTATACAAAGAAAAAAATATTGTAATGACCACTAACCTTGCAAGACTAGAAACAAAATACTTTGTACACTGTCAAAAAATAAAAAAGAAAACAAGATATTTTGAGGAGACCAACTTATTTTTTGCCCAAGTCTTCATTCTGCATTATTTTAAAATATATGTAATGCCTACATTACTCAGCCCCTAGACATTTTAGAGACAAGAAATGGATATGGCATATGAGGTGGAAGGAAAGAGAGCAGAAAGTCTGTGTCTGCAACAAAAGAAAAGGGACAGGAATAAAGTTAAAATGTTTGCTTCAAAGGAAGTTATTTGTCCTTTTTCTGACATTATACAGGTAGATTTCGAAAAGCTCTGCTTAGAGGGCAAAGAAGAACATTTCTGATTTTAGCCAACTGGAAAGTGAAGGTCACTTTAGTTTGCTGAGGAAGTCACAGAACAGAAGCCAAAATTGTGAGGTGCTAAATACAAGCTCATTCTTTAAACACTAGGTTGGAAAACTGGACTCATTTCTCATTCACATGTTAAAATAAAAATACCAAGGATGCTGAGGTATTAATTGGCTAGTCCAGTTTAAGCCATGTGTAAGAATGGTTATCTTGCAGGTAGAACTGAGACATCACTACACTTATATCTCTCTGGATGTGCTTGGAGGGTGGATTCTGATCCCTGAGCAAGATAAGGATGAGATGTGCTAGCTAGTGACTTAGAATGCACTGTTTAAAGTTTGAAACTCAGCTAGAGTTTAAATTGATGGTTTGTACCTGGTTCAACCACTTATAGAGCCCAGGTTGTCTTGACCAATGGGGATATAAAATATGCAGTAAACTCAAGCCTGACCTTCTTGAAACTGAAATATGTTACAGATATCTTGATTCTTCATGATATCCAAAGATGAGGTGTATATAATGTGACCGAGAAAGGACACTGATGCCTGTACCTACAGACATCTCCAACTGTTCGTGCTTGCTTTCTTTCATGTGTCTCTTTTACATTGATTAAATCTTTGTACAAGCATACTGTGAATCTTTGTGAGTCATTTTAATTATCTAATCCTGTGTAAATCAACACAAGCATTAAGTAAATCATAAAAAGAAACACAACTCATTTCTTTTTGTTTAATATGCATATTTTATCAATTATGTTTGTGATAATTAACATATGTGTAATTCAATTTTAAAACACATTATAAATGTAAACTTTTATGAATGATTCATTATGATGAAATGTGTCATTTTTCTCTGAAAGTATAAAAATAATAGCATACTTAAGCTAAGTAAATTACTGAACTATATCCTGAAGAAATGTAAAATAATCAATACATGTTAAATGCATTATTTATTTATTTATTGAAATGGAAGCCTAAATATATTTAGCAGTGCTTTTTCATAAAATAGTTCATTAATTTGGATTTTAAATATGAAATAGAAAAAATGTGTTAATCTGCAAAATCTTCAGAGCAAAAATTATTTCTGAAGTATTTATCATTATAGCAACTGTACTAATTTAGAAAACAATTATAGCAGGTATTCAAATAATATTGCCTCATTCATTGTTGTTTTGTTATAAAGTTGATGGAAAAAAATTTTTTTTTGGCCAGGGCCACTGTCTGTGTGGAGCTTGCTCATTCTATGTCTGCTTGGGCTCTCTCTGGGAACTGGGTTTTCCTCTCACATCACAAAGTTGTGCACGTTAGGGTGAACTGGCGTGTCTACATTGTCCCAGTATGAGTGAGTGTGGGTGTGGATGTGGGTGTGTGAGTGGGCCCTGTAAGACAATGGCAACATGGGTTCCTGCCTTGCACCCTGAGCTGCTGGGATAGGCTATACAACCACCAGTGACCCCGAACTGGAATAAATGGGTAAATAATATTCTTATTGTTATAATTAATCTTTCTTAAATGGGAAAGTGGGTTGAAAAATAAATGAATATAAATTATTATATTAATAAAATAAACATTTGCAAAGCCTTATACTCACACAAATGCATGACAATAAACAATGCTGTTGAAAGCATTCAGGGAGCAGCCATATTTGTTATTTGTTTTTGAATTACATGGAAGAAGGAGGTGCTCTTTACCATTTTTGCTTTGCAAACACTTATTCCTTGACTTAGTCTACCATCATTACCATTGCCATCACATATTGATCTACCAAAAATTTGATATATAATTTTCTTACTTGTTTTTATTGATCTTTCTTAAATGAATGTATAACTCACATTCACTTCAATGTTTAATATTAGAACGGCTTTGGGTCTTTATTTAGAAGTTGATGGTGTTTTGTGATCCAAAATATGGCATATGAACTTAACTCCTGTTTATATCATTTAGCCTATAGCAAAACTGGTTTCATTGTCTGTCATTTTGCTTAAAGTTCAGTTTCCAGGAACCTATTGTTGAAAGTAAATAAGAAATTACTGTATACTACTTTTAATGACACAAAACGTAGGATCGTTAGATTTTTTTGAAACACTATTTTTGACATAAATAGTAAGACATTTCCTTTAATGACTGGGAAGGATGCCAGGTATAGAGAATAGTTATGAGCTGACTAAATCATAACTATTGTCAACTTAAAATATCAAAACACTTGATTTAATTAGACATCTATGTCTACAAAGTTAAAACTCATTATATTTTACCAATTATTTAGACATTTTATAATTTTTTTCTAAAACTTTTCTTACTACATAAGACAATGCAGTACGTTAACTATGATTCCCCAAAAATATCTAGAATATTTTATGAAGCATATTAGTAGCAAAAACCAAGTAACCGTAATACTATACGTACTTCTGATGTTACAAAAATATGTATGAAATAATAAAGATTTGTAAATACGTGAATTAATGAATAAATCAAAACTTGGAGAAAGGAAAAGGTTTATTATCTGCCAAAATAATATAAAACTTTAGTTTTTGCAATCATTATTGAAAGCGGTGTTACAATAAAAATCTAAAAGAATGCCAAGAAAGACCAAGATCAAAGTTCCTAACAGATAAATTCCTAAACAAATGCTCACCGCAAAGATGAAAGCACTCCAAAGGACATTAGCAAATAGTATACCCTCTTATTGTGAACATTAGGTAACAGTTCAACTTCTCTATTCAACTTATTTTATTTGCTATTCCTAGAGCTTGTGTGTCTTTTTTCCTATAATAACAACCATCAGTTATCCACTTAATATACAATTCTACCTTGAGGTCATGTCTAACTCAATGTAATTGAAAGTAATTCCAAGTTTATTGGAAATTTCATGCCAGACAACAATTGCATCCTATGAAGAAGAATCCAATTCCCCCAGGGTGAAGCCCTGAGCAGCCTGAGGCTTAAATACAATGAAGGGTATGTTTTTCTCCCTTTCGTATTGTTTCTTGCTAAAATAACATGCTTGTCAAATCCGTCTAAATGTGTAGATTGACAGACAGGCAGAAAGCTTTCAGCTTGATGTGTGAGAGAGGTGGATGCATCAGCCCAAGTCACAGTTCCCTACTTTGGCATATTTGGTTTCAGAGGTATCAAAGCTCACTCTCTTTTTATTGACACAAGCAGGAACAAAGGAATTTAAGGCTTATAGGAAAAAATAAAAGACTACAAGAAAGGAGGGTTTGCATGTGAAAAGAGTCTTGTTCAGCTCTATCCAGAATTATAGAACTAATTATCCAATTCATGAATTTGAGGTCTATAGATAAAGAAAAAGAAAAGCTTCAAATGTCACATACCACAAAATGAATGAGACATTATTAACAATGGCACCTAGTGGTGAAAGGGCATTGCCACAAAAGCTTTATTAAAAATGTAGTCTCAATTAATCTGATCCTATCTTGGTTTAACATGCATGGCCTGTTTCACTTTATGCTTCAGTGGAGTCCTGCATATATTAAAATGTTTAGTGTAGGCCACAAATCCCTTCCAGAAGTGTTGTATGTGGATTATCTGGATCACAATAAAAGGGTGACTGTTCAAAATGAACAAATCAATCTCTCAAGGTGGAGGCCAAAAATATCCATGTTAAAAACATCTGCAGATAATTCTCATATGTATTAATGTTTGAGAACATTAGAATTAGGAAAATGACAGAACAAATTGTGCCATGCATATAGTAAAACAGTTTATGTGCCACATAGATAGAACGTGATGTGTAATTCTTACTTTTACTCCGAAGTATCATATTGCTTACATATGTGTGTGTATAATTCTATTGTCATATATCAAGGAAAATAAAGATAATTTTTTTGTCATTCCAGACCTTGAAAGTTATGTTCATATAGGACAGGTAATAGTATAAACAGTTAAATGATACTATTTACATAAACAGAACATAGGCAAAGAAAGGAATGGCAATATCTGTATGTAACATGAGAAATCTTCATATGGTTACATGACTGATCAGGAGTTTGTCAAGTGATGATGCATTTCGAGAAGAAAACAACACCTAGAAGAAAAAGCATAAACCTGTCGGCAGGCATGGCACATCCACTGAATAATAGATCTTGAAAAGGGGCAGAATGTGGTCTAAAGGAACTGTGGAGTGCCGAAGAAGAGGCATGAAGTTGCAGGAAGCAACGGGGTTCCACTGTTCTGAACTACTCTTGGTTTGCCAAATCTGGTGGCAAACTTTCTCAAAATGCAAAGGAAACATTTTACTTGGATGGATGAATGGATAGACATATGATAGACAGATAGATAGATAGATAGATAGGGTGTTGGAATCTCAAATACATAGTTTTGTCCTCAATATATTCCTCTTTTCCTTGTAGTCTTTTAGGAAATTACTCTGAAAAGGGATCAAAAGAAGACTCTTTAATCATTATCGGGTATCATACATTTTGGAAAATTACTGTTCTTTATCCTGGAAGTCACTGGGCCTTAATTTTGCCCCCAAATTAATAATAGGTAACTAATGCTATGATCTGGAAGTGTCCTTCCAAAATTCATGTGTTGAAACTAATTGCCAATGCGATAATATTAAGAGGTAAAGCCTTTAGGAGATGATTAAGTAATGAGGGTGAAGCCCTCATAAATGGGATTAGTGACCTTATAAAAGAAGTGTGAGGGAGCTGTTTTCTCCTTCTGCCATGTGAGGACACAGCATTCAAGCCCTTGCACGATGTAAGAGTGCAGCAAGGAGTGCCATCTACAAAGCAGAGAATGACCCTTGATCAGAAACAGAATCTGCTTGGTACTATGATCCTGGACTTTCCAACCTTTAAAATTGTGATAATTAAATTTCTATTATTTGTAAATTACCCAGTCTAAAGTACTTTGTTATAGCAGCCAAAACAAACTAAGCCATCCATTAACTAGTTTAAATATTTGAGATCCCCCAGATAACTGAACATTTGGAAATAATTCACTCAAGAGAGCACAGCCCTTACTTTTCAGATCAAAGAAAGTACAAGTGTGTTCTGCTTTTAAGAATGAGGTACCAGCAAATAAGACAAGGTTAAAGTATAAAGATGAAGCTGGAGTAGTATAATATACATGCACACAGTAAAATCTAAACATAAAAATAAAAAAAAAAAGTTATCTATTAGGAGATTCTCAACAGAATTTTTGTTATTGAAGTCATGAAAATTTTCCAAAAATAAATACATTGTAATATAAACCCATCAAAATAGCTTGATTTTTTTTTTTTTTTTTTTTTGAGACAGAGTCTTGCTGTGTCACCCAGGCTGGAGTGCAGTAGCGCGATCTTGGCTCACAGCAGCCTCCACCTCCCAGGTTCAAGCAATTCCCCTGCCTCAGCTTCCTGAGTAGCTGGGACTACAGATGCATGCCACCATGCACAGCTAATTTTTGTATTTTTAGTAAAGATGAGGTTTCACCATGTTGGCCAGGATGGTCTCGATCTCCTGACCTCACGATCTGCACGCCTTGGCCTCCTAAAGTGCTGCGATTACAGGCATAAGCCATTGTGCCCTGCCAATAGCTTGAAATTTTAAAGAATCAATACATTTTACATATTACAACAAAACACACAATAGGAGTAAAAGAGGAACAGAATAACATTAATTATTAACATCGATAATAAAATCTTAATATCCTAAGAAAATGCTCAAGGCTGTAATTCAATGAGATATGAATAAAATTCACCATAAATCAATGTCTATGCCCCAACAACTCCAAATAAAATATATTTAATATCTGAAAAGCTTTTAATAAAATAGATAACATTAATGTATAAAGAAAACAAACAATATAAGCTTCTCAATAGATGCTGGAAAACATTTGATAAAAATTTGGTATTTATTCTTCCAGAAAGAAACAAGAAATCTTGTGAAATGAAAGTAAGTTTTAAATCTGTAGATATTTGTGAGATAAGGAAGAAGAATGAATGAATAATGGAGAGAAAGACATGAACATTATACAAGGAGGGAGAAAGAGAATCACATCTGAGTACCAGAATAGAACATTACCAGTAGGAGAAAAACAGGCAGAAAAAATGGAAGAGATTACTGTGTGAAGAAAAGGCTTGAAGAATTTATTCTGAATCTACTAATTCTCTCTCTGTTTCTTTATAAATAAAGACATATGTGTGTATGTGTGTGTAAAACATATGTATATGTGTGTACACATAACCTTATATTTTAAACTAAAAGATTTATTTCATTTAGATTAAATGAATTGATTTAAACTAAATTGTTTATATGATATTTTCTTATATTTTAATCTGATATTTAAAAGCTGACATATTACTTATGAAAACAGGATATAGAAAACTAATGTTTTAATACAGTCATTCTACTAATACTTAATGAGTACCTATTACATGTCCTATAATATTCTGAGTTAGACACAGCAATGCACAAAATGGTCTGGATCCTCTGACAGATAATCAAGAGAACTGAAAGGTAGTGTGAGTTCAGAGGAATATCAGAGGAATTTGTAACTCTATTATGAAAAGATTATTAAGACAATGCAAAGCAACTTCATTAGATGATAAATATTTAATACATTTTTCTAAGAAGGAGAATTATATTTTTAATACAAGCACCATGTTGTAGTCCCTTAATAACACTTAGTAACATGCCACTATTCAGTATTTCTGATTGTTTCAAATTTTTTCTTTTTACTGTTTTTGCTTTTTTTAAATAAGGTCATCATGTTCATTAGATGGTACTACTAATAAAATGTATCACATACACACACAATACAAGATCTAAAGAGAAATAATTCTGAAATATTTCCTCAAATGCAAAAAAAAAGATAAAAGATTATTTCTTTCAAGTTTTGTTCAAAGTCAGAGTCAGGCTTAAAGATATGAAAGTCATTGGTGATGTTGTCAAGTGATGGGGTGAAAGTGAGTTGGAAAGAGAATAAAAAAGAGAGAAAATGGGACCATTGGCTAAGTTGAAGCCGTTTGAGGTATTTTCTTAAAGGAGAAAGACAAAAAGGTATTTTATAGAGTCAAGGGAGTTTGTTTCCTTTTGCATTTTTTTTTTGTTTTTGAGTGAAATATATTAGGACATTTTGAGTGAAATATATTAAGGTAAAGGGAATCTGCAATAAAGAGAAAAGCTCTGATATAAAAGAAAGAGGAGCGCTTTCAGAAAAAAAATGTCCTTTCTTAAGTTACAAGATATGGGATACAATATGCAAGGGAATGACATAGCTGAGACAGTTTAGGCAATTAAATTAGAGTGCAGTCAGGTTGGGTGGCAACTATTACAACACTGTAGAGAGATCTGTGTAGTAAAAGCAATGGAAACATCTTCTGCTACTTTCTACTTTTTCAGTGAATTAAAAATTAAAGTCAACAACTTCAATGATGTTTGGAAGAAGAAATGCTCAGTGTTTGAGAATTAGAGAGTAAATAGGGCAGAAAAAATAAGGTTATGACTGACAAGGAGAAGAAAAGGCATATTTGAACTTCCTGGCCAAAACTGTGAAGTGTGTGTGTTTTGTTTAGCTGTATTCAGATACTTGGTTGAATGCAGGTGGGAGTAGTAAAATGAAATGAGAGTGATGAAAGAATATTTTATGTCATCAAAGAAGTGGCTATATTAACAAATTATGTAATCTAATTTGATATGAAAGAAAATGAGAACCTGACAGGAATGAGGCATAATAAAGGTGGTGGAGTCAAGGGATTGTGTTTTCTAAAAAGACCAGGGTAATCTTAGGTGTCTAGAACTAGAGAGAGTAAGCTGGAGAATGTTTTTAAAACTGATTTCACTGCCATGAGCAGAATTAAAATGAATACAGTGTTACAAAAAATTTACCCATATACTAGCAGCACTGAAGGGCATATATTTTTTAAACTCTTTCTACATTTTAAACATTATAGTTAACACCAAAGTGGGATACGTATTGGACCCTGAAGGAGTCTTGTCTACATGTATTATCCCTTGGAGTGGAGAATCACTTGCATTTCTATGATAGGTAGGACAGCAATATCTCCAATACTTTCAGAGTAGAAACAGTAATTGAACTTATTACACACTGCTGCCACCAGAGTGAGATGTATGAGGCACCATGAGATTAAACAAAGTGGGGAGAAGGCTAGGAAAAATCTTGCCAAAGGTTTGAAATGGTGAGCTTATCATGAGAATGTGGACTGACAGCGTTGACAGCTCCAGATCTTGTATGGGAAATCTATTTACTTCAACCTCAGCTGTCATTGCCCGCTCAACCACTTCTCTGCTGCTATAAACTCTCACTTTCTGTGAGACATCTAGACTGGCAGGTGAAAAAATGGGATTTAGATTTTTCAATGAAATAATGAAAGTTCAAAGCATTGCATTGGCAGTTTTGTTTCTGAAGACATTTTCTGCTGCCTGATTTGGGTACAGAACGAAGCTCATAATAAAACTGGTGAGAAAAACACTTAGAAAAGTATTTCTGTAGGTGTCAGGACACACACACACATGAACACACACACACACACACAGACATGCACACATATATTACAAATGATTTCTGCAACCAGTTATTAAACTCATTTTCTCATATCTAGTGGAATTAGGTCTAATAATTGGTCTTTGGCATTTAATGACTCTCCATGTACCTCTACGGCAACTCAAGCATAAGTTTTAATATAAAGATATGTGTATTGCAATCTCAAAGAGGAGGACAGAAATTTCAAGAAATAATTATTTACAGACTTCTTAGCAATGTCACTGAAATAAGGATACGAATGAACACATACATGAAACCTGAGATTACATTTGATCTGAAAACAAAAGCTATTTTAGTAGCAAGGTGAAAGGAGAGAACCGTTATAAAGTTATTATTTTCCAGCCTCTAGCTAAAGAGAGAATCTTACTTTTCCAAAGCCATAATATGTTCATCTTTCAAAAATAAACTTCATGATAAAGATAAGGAAACAATACAGAAAGGAAGTTATAAATATATAAGTCTATAAACATTTTTACCCTTTTTTTAATTAAATGGTACTCTTGAAAATTGTCAATTTGCAAATTAAGTGAGGAATAAAGGAGATTAGGAGGAAGCTCAGGAACATTTATTATTAGAAAAACTAGGTTAAAATTAAAATATTAACAGTTAATTAACAAAAGTTTTACCTGGAATTCAACAAATATTAATTATAACCATGAGAAAACAGGATTTATAATAAATATAAAACTTACCCAAGATCCTCGAGTGATATTTTAAATATGTAGAAAGAATGACAAAAGAGTCAAAATGATTTGTCTGCTAGACATATCAAAATAACTTCCCTCCTACCTCCCTCTCTTTTCCTTTTTTTCTTTTTTATGTTCTTTTAGGGTTACAAAATGAATAGTACTAAAATATAGGCAATTTCAAGAGTGAGCACCAGTGATTTGTATTTGCTTTGACAGTCTGTTCACTGACACTAATCGATACCTCTATGTGACTTCCTTATAGTAAAATGTCAATACTAGCCTCTGTTTATACACAGATAGGAAAGCTAGTCTGCTTCATGAGAACTGCTACAGTATTTTCTGGGGAAATCTCCTCAGTTATGTCATGTTGTTAGACATATTTTTGACATAGCATAGAAATGATGGGCCTGCTGATTGACAGATACATGGGCAAAGGCACTTTTTAGTGTATCCACAACGCCCAGCACAAGCACTTGCATGCCTATGGAAAGCCAACACCCCAATTGGATGAAATGAATGAAGAAATAAACCTATTCATCACTAAACTAATGTATGTGCACCAAAGTACTTACTGACCCAATACCTCATCTGATTTTTCAACACCAGAAATCTGCTTCCTGAAAGAGCTGCAGAAATTTGGAAAACATATCTGGTTTATTTTGCCTCATAATTAATTTGTTTGCTTGTCGGTCTTTATCATTCCATGTTAGATCACAGCTATATCTATTGGGTCTTACAATAAACAGTACTGTAAAATTGCCTGAGGCCTAATCTAATTAATATGGTTATCAGGACCTCTTTCAATCTGGGACTAAACTAGACTACCCACTCATACTATCAGAGACACTGCTGGAGGTGTTGCTATCTCCCTACTACTAAATTATCACCTAACAATTGATATTGCAAAATATGACAATTATTATGCTGTGGGATCAGTTGGGTTGTAAAGGTTGTTTTGTAAAATTTGTGGGTTTCAGTTTACATATTTCTCATCATCTAAATTAGTGGTTTTGATTCTATGTTGGCAACTATTGACCCCCATTCTTGCAATAGAAAATATAATACACACATATCCATGTGTGTGTATCTCAATACTCCTTTTCTAATGTGCAGTCTTCACTCTCTAGAAATAATTAAGCTCTAAAATTAAAATAGCCATGTGGCATCAACCAAGTTAAAAAATAAGTAAAATGGAGATAAATGCCTCCTCCATTCATTATGTTAAATATTTTATGTACAATCAGTCACAAAATCTTAACAATGGAAATGTGTGTACCACCTTTGAAAAACAATATCAGAAAAATACATCTTTCAAAAAGATACTTAAGGCATAACTTGAGCAAATAAACTTTGATTTTTTAACATAAATATTCAAAAGTAAAATAAGACATATATATGCAAAAACTATTTTCTCAGCCTTTGAATGTGATAGATGTCTTGTTAAATATTTCTTAAGCAATTTTTAATTGACGACATATGTTAAACATCACAGAGAAATGTGTGTGAAGCACTTTGCATCTGTCAGAGCTTCTTAAAGTTAATTCCACTTTAATATGTTTGCTTCTTTTTTATTGCAGTGTACTATCTTTCTGTGTGTCAGAATCCAATATTGACATATTATACGAAAAAGATAAATATAATCTTGGCAACTCTAAAGAAAAGGATTCTAAATGTATATTATTTTAATAATGATCCATAAATCAACAATTATTAGAATTGGGAATAAAATATTGATTTTACACACATGTTGCTTTTACATAATATCCTTTTACATAACAACCTCAGTTGCTTATATGGAATCCAAATGAAGATTTATATGAGATGCATGTAGACTCCTAAACTTATACCAGTCCACACATAAGGACTAATTTCACAGGGGCAAACTCCATGATTTGTGTTAGTTTTATTTCAATTAACTTTCAGCAAAAGAGGTTAAAAACGGTATGTCCCATACGTCCTATGTGTAATAATATTCTCTTAGATCTCCAAAGACGCATTATAAAATTATCCATTAATTAATGATACACAAATCAATTAATTTATTAGAAATCAACTTGCCTTTTCTTATTATCTTCTCTAGTTTGGCATCCATGCCACATAATTCTTTTTCTTGCCACACATATAATTTTATAGCACAGGAGAATTAGATTGAATTGAATAATTAAAGTAGAATTGAAGTCTAAGTGTGTTAGTGAAAGGAAGTATCACTAAAAGACATTCCATATGTACTGCATTTCCCTAAAAGGTGTTTTGTTTTTCTCCAGCATAGAAATGTTTTGCTTACCTCAAGACCATAAGAAGTTTTCTATCTTTTGGCCTCAATTCCTAACTCATCAGTCAATTTCTGTTTCGTCACCGGTGTATTGAGGTTTCTTTCTAGGCCACTGCAATTATTTGAAAATTATGTAAAACAAAGTATGCTGTCTCTCTCTGTTTCTCTCTCTCATAGTTATATCAAGTCAACTGTGTCTGTCCAGCTGCCCATTTGTCCCCTTTGAATCTCATCATTTTTTCTTGCCCGTGTCTCCTCTCATCCTCAGTAAGATTTTGGTTTGGACAGATCCCCGTAGTTATGTCGAATATAACTGCTGCAGCTAAGATGGTATATGGAGCATAATGAATGAGTGCCTTCAATTCTAGAAGGCTGCAATAGGAACAGCCAGTCTCTTTAAAGAACTTTCACATTTTCATTAGAGTCAGAAGCAATTCATTTCATGAAGAGATTGGACATAAAGAAAGGTTGGTGGGCCAGGTGCGTGGCTCACGCCTGTAACTCCAACACTTTGGGAGGCCGAGGTGTGAATCACTTGAGGTCAGGAATTCAAAGCCAGCCTGGCCAATATGGTGAAACCCTGTTCCTAATAAAAATTAAAAAAAAAAATAGCTGGGCGTTTTGGCGGGAGCCTGTAATTCCAGCTACTTGGGAGGCTGAGGCAGGAGAATCGTTTGAGCCCAAGAGGCGGAGGTTGAGGTGGGCTGAGATTATGCCACCGCACTCCAGCCTGGGTGACAGAACGAGACTCCATCTCAAAAACAAAATCAAACAAACAAACAAAAAAACAACAAAAAAGAAATGTTGGTGCTTTCATGGGAGTGCAATTGGAGGGTTGGGGAAATACTAAGCTATAAATGAATCTACTGGGGACAATATAACAGAAATAAAGGGATGAAGTTATAGGAACAGAGAGCAGAATTCTACAAATAAACATGGAGAAAAAATGGATATATCATAAGTTTTCTGAAGCACTTTTTGAACTTAACTGTCTGATATTAGCTTTAATATTTATTTTAATTGGTAATCAATTAATTTGAGACTGGCCCAGGGAAGTCTAACCATTCATTAATAGGGCATTGCTTGTAGGCTGAATATATGAGTTATTTCAACATTTTCTTTCACTAATAAATTAATATTTAAAAAATATTGGATATTAAATGTCAGTTCTTATCTAAAACATTGCAGTTTTATTGCATATTTCAATTACACTTTAATTATTTGCAAAAAAACATTAGTCCTAAGAACAAATGACTTGAAAATTAAATATTAGCTTTACTTTAAAGAAAACTGCTATTTTAATTGAGTGCTGAAACTAAAATTTAGATCATGTAGAAAGTTTATATTTTTTCTTACAAGAAAAAATAAATTTTGATCTGGCCATTCAGAATTTGCTCTCTCTTTGCAACTGAGGATAGGTGTCCCCACTGTCTAGTTTATCTCTAGAGTCCCACCTAGTGTGAATATCCTACAGATGAGTAGCATAGTGTATTTCATAACAGCCTAGCTAATGCTTTCCTCAGAGAAACATTACAATTCAGAAAAATAAACAGAATTAATAGAAATAATTAACATCCATAATACTAAAGGTTAATTTTGACCAAACCTTCTGTAATATATTCTATAATTTTAGATCTTATATATTACACACCATTACATTCCATGAAATATTAATCCTAGAATGACTGAAAAAGCAAAAATTCTTCTTCAATGCAAAGTGAACTTACTATCTTTTATATAAGAAACTTTAGGGTTTTCCTGAAATATAGAATAATTTAGGAAGGGATATATTATTAAGAAACACATTCAAATATAGAAACGTGAAACAAACATTGTGGCTTTAAAAATTCATAAAGAGCTATAGAACCTTTATGATAGCCATGGATGAGAGAAGAGTGACACAGGCTTCCACACCTACAGCTACTCAAAACAGAGCAAGCTCTACCACAGAGGATAACTCGCCACTTACAAACAATGACTCAGCCACTCTTCACGCTTGCTGCCACCTCTTAGCTACTTTATTCTCATTCTCTCTTCTGCCTGGCAACTGCTCATCCATAGTTCATTTTATGCACTTGTAATCCAAATATACAGAAGCCATCTCAAGGCCAGTTTCAGCATTACATGACATTTAAAGAAGCATAAATTTAATGTTAAATCTTTGAAAAGTAATGAAGTATTTTAATGTAGGTTTCTGACAGGAGATGAACAATGAAGCATCACCTTAAAAAAAAGAAAGTCTTTAATGTTTTCTTCCCCATATGTTCCACTTTTCCTAAGAATTGTTTACTCAGCTTCCTTTTCCTCTCCCTTCCTCGATGCATTCCAATTTTACAATTTATCCATTTTTGCCCCTTTGAATCCCTCATCCCTTCTCATATTGATATATGGTCTGTTCCATCACTGGCCTGTTTACTAAAGGGTAAGTGTTTTACTTAGGTTAGTGGTTAAATAGGAAAATGGTTTTTCCTCTTTAGAAGTTGAGGGAAGAAACGGATCTCAAATATTTAAAATCTGTGTTTCACTGTAACATTATCTTAATATAACAACACTGACATACATCCAAAAAGAGCACTGCAATGTTGACTTTTGGGACCTAGTTCCCTTTCAAACCAACAATGTAATACTTTTATTTTATATTATTTTATCTTATTTTGTAATTGAGCTAAACCTATTTTTTATTTTATTTTCATAATTCCTCTGAACACAGTGTCATCAGACTTGTTCTGATTATTCTCCAACTTCTCTCCCCTGGGAAACTTTAGTGTTGGAAAATTTGCAGAAGTCCTAGAGAAAACAAATGCTAATTGTTCAGTGCCCTTCGCACCAATTTCTAGTGTGTATATGGGAAATTATGAAGCAGTACGGTTGTGTGAAGCAGTGCTATAAACTTATTCACCAAAAAACTGTGTAGATCAAGTGTATTTCTTTATCTTGCATACAGCAAACTGCCTAATGGGAATTCAAACTGAGTTAGACTAAAATCCTTGTGTGATCTACAAAATTCACTTAACCATTCAGTTAACCAATAAAGTTTTTTAAAATATTAATATTTTTTCTCTCTAAGCTACTAATAATTTCTCCACTGACTTGTTGTGTTATAATTACCGAAAATGTAATCCACCAAATTTTTTAGACTCCCACAATGTGCCCTCCAGACTGAATATACATGCAAAGAAATCATCCATTTTTGAAGAGAAAAAGTTTATGTGCTAGACTTGTAATTGGAGGCAAAATTCAACTTACCGTGTGGATTTTCTAGAGATTTAAAATGTTCCTGAATCAAAATATAAGTTATTGATGCTGTGATTCAATGAACAAGTCCTAATGTTATAGCATCCAAATATTTACCTACCTTTTATCAGTTCTCAATCTTTTAAGCCTATCACCATTATGGCATTTTAGTAGCATGTTCATATTACAGAAGAACAATGAATGGAGATATTAATTTGGACTTTTTTCTTGCTTTATCCATCCCCATTTTTTTTGTCTTAACCATTAAATGTTCTATTTTTGAAAGGATTTCTCTGATTTTCTGTTTTCTCATTTTGAGAAGATTGTGCTGCAGAGAACAAAGAAAAAAAACTTCATCATGACAAATGCCTTTAGTAGCATTTGATTTTGAAGAGTTAAGGAATTCTGTTTGTTTGTTTCATTGTGCTAATGTGATAGACAAGGCCTGCTAGTAGAACCTCAGAGATGAAGTGCTCAATGGTGCACCTTGGGACGCCAGGCCATAGACACCAGGCTCTAAGCCTCTATGTCTATTACCAGGCATAACCCCAAGGTGCAGGGCTCCTATCTTCAAGGATCAATGAAAATATTGCCAATAATTGTTATGGACCAAAGATCAGAAGGATCTTACTAAGTGCTCTGATGTGTTTAAGAATCCCATCTTCCTTTGCCCAATCTTGGGAGCCCCAGTCATAACTAAAATGAATTTTCTGCTAATGTAGAATGATGGAGGTTCAGTGTAATTTTATTTAAAGAAAATGTTAATGTGGGTATGTCTTACATAACTAATTTAGTAGAACAGGATTCGGGACCACAAAATAAACATGTCTCAAAGCCTCTTCTCCTATCCCTGGTAAATACTCTTCAGATGCTTTTTATGATCTATGGGAACAAGAGTCTTTAACTAGAAGTTCCAAGTCTTTTTAAACTTATTTCCTATGGTAGCAGCACAGTCACTGGTAAATCTGGCCTTAGACAATGTAACTGATCAAGAGTCCTAAACTATTTCACTTTGATCTGCACACATTCTTTCTCCCAGAAGTGAAATACTCCAATTGCTTAACTGTTGGGTGTCCAAGAATTTGATATTTATTTTTAGCCTGCAAACTCATCAAAAGTTTCTGAAAAATGCTTAATCTAGATTACTCATGAAGTTCTGGTGAGGTCTAATTTCCTTACTAATAGAGTCTAGATATATTAATCCAGAGTGGCTTCTGCAGTTTCCCTCCCAAGCTTATCATGTAACCAGAGGATGATATTAACTTCTTGGTATAATAAATCCAACAACATAAGAGTTAACCATTATTTATAGTTATTTATGTTTGGTAATTTTTTTAGGATGTAGCTAAAGAATGCTACACAGTAGGCTCAAATTTGGGGATAATAGCATCATCCTTCTCTGTCTCACAAAGTAACCCAAATTTTCTACAGCCACCTTCTGGCCAGTATCACCAGACATCTCAAGGGAAATACCAAAATCCTTACTGAATATTAAGGACTGATAGCTGTCTCCTTCAAATCACCATGTTTTAGTCCTAATTCTCATTGTTACCATATTTGAAGATAAGACTTTTTTTTTTGAGATGAAGTCTCACTCTGTCGCCCAGGGTGGAGTGCAATGGCGCGATCTCGGCTCACTGAAAGCTCCGCCTTCCGAGTTCACGCCATTCTCCTGCCGCAGCCTCCCAAGTAGCTGGGACTACGGGCGCCCACCACCATGCTGGGATAATTTTTTATGATTTTAGTAGAGACGGGGTTTCACCATGTTAGCCGGGATGGTCTCAACCTCCTGACCTCGTGATCCGCCCACCTCGGCCTCCCAAAGTGCTGGAATTACAGACATGAGCCACCATGCCCGGTTGAAAATAAGACTTTTAAAAAGGCAATTAGGGCCTTATCCCAATGACATCATTGGGATGGCACCTTAATCCAATAGGGCTGTTCTCCTTGTAACAAAAGGAAGTGAGTCCAGAAGGTACTTACACAGGGGAAAGGTCATGTGAGAACACAGTGAGAAGGCAGTCTTCCACAAGTCAAGAAGAGACCTCAGCAGAACCAGCTCTGTTGGCACCTTGATCTCAGTCTTCAAGTCTCTAAAACTGTGAAAAACAAATTTCTATCGTTTAGGGCATTCTGTCTGTCATATTTTGCTAGGGCAGCTCTATCAGACTAATACAGATTTTGGTACACAGTGTGAGGTGTTGGCATAACAAACACCTAAAAATGTGGAAGTGGCTTTGGAATTGGGGAATAGGAAGAGGCCAAAAGTGTTTTGAGATAGGTGTTAGAAATAGCCTAGATTGCCTGGAAGGAATGGTTGGTAGGAACAAAGATGCTAAAAGTGATTCTAGGGAGGTCTTGAATAAATATGAAGAACATGTTCTCGGAAACCGGAAGGCAATCTTTGTTATTAAATGACAAAGAACTTGGCAGAATTGTGTTCTAGTGTTTTGTGGAAGGTAGAACTTGTGAGTGCCTACCTTGGATATTTAGCAGATGTGATTTTTAAGCAAAGTACTTATGGTACAGCCTGGGCTCACAGTACTGTTTAAAGCAGGGGTGTCCAATCTTTCGGCTTCCCTGGGCCACAATGGAAGACGAATTGTGTTGCTCTACATATAAAATACGCTAACACTAACAATAGCTGATGAGCAAAAAAAAAAAAAAAAAATTGCCAAAAAAGATCTCATAATGTTTTAAGAAAGTTTAGGAATTTGTATTGGGCCACATGCAAAGCTGTCCTGGGCTGCGTGTGGCCCATGGGCTGTGGGTTGGACAAGTTTGGCTTAAAGTAAAATGTGAAAGGATAGAGATGAATTGAGGAAAAAATTGTTAATCAAAAAGGAACCAGAACTCAAAGAGCACACACGCCAAGGTACCAAGGTTGTCTCTTCAGTTTCAAAGCATTGGTCTATTGCACTACCTAAGGCTAAGGACACAGATGGGGCTGTCACCCCGGTGGGCCCAGAGACCAGAGCATCCATCCAGTCTATTGTTCTCAAGCATTAACGTCGAATAAAATTTGCCTTGCTAAGTTTTGGGCTTGACTGAGACCTGTTACCCCCACCTTGTTTTCAACATTTCTCCCTTTTTGAATAGGAATGTCCATCCTATGCCTGTGCTACTATTTTCTTTTAGAAGCACATAGCTTGTCTATTTTCATAGGTTCACAGCTGAAGAAGAATTTTGCCTCATGATAAATCACACTTTAAGTCTCAACCATACCTAATTTAGATGATATTTGGGAGACTCTGGACTTGGAGTTAGTTGATGCTGGAATAAGTTAAGTCTTTTGAGTATTTGGGGAAGGGGTGAATGCACTTTGAATGCAAAAAGGTCATGGAATTTGGATAGCCAGAGGGTAGAAAGTTATGAACTGAATTGTGTCTCCTCCTCCAATCCACATGTTGAAGCCCTGAGTCTCAATGAGACTGTATTTGGAGATAGGACCTTTAAGGAAGTAATGAAGATTAAACGAGGTCCTAATGGTTGCAATATAATTCAACAGGACTTTTGCCGTTATCATAAGAAAAAGAGCCCGGGCGTGGTGGCTCACACCTGTAATCCCAGCACTTTGGGAGGCTGAGGTGGGCGGATGATGAGGTCAGGAGATCGAGACCATCCTGGCTAACATGGTGAAACCCCATCTCTACCATCTACTAAAAATACAAAAAATTAGCCGGGCGTGGTGGCGGGCGCCAGTAGTCCCAGCTACTCAGGAGGCTGAGGAAGGAGAATGGTGTGAACCCGGGAGGCGGAGCTTGCAGTGAGCTGAGATTGTGCTACTGCACTCCAGCCTGGGAGACAGCAAGACTCCGTCTCAAAAAAAAAAAAAGAAAGAAAGAAAAAGAGACACCAAGATCATATGCACACAGAGAAAAGACCAAGTTAGGACACACGAGAAGGCAGCCCTAGCCAACTAACACATGGTATAATGTATAACGGCATTCATTAATGTCAGTTGTTTCAGGCATTTTAAATAACTTTATGTATTCTAGAAAACCAATTTAGACTTTACCAAAACCTCCATTAGAAATTCAGTGTTCTTTCTTTTTAACACTGTGATTTATGTTCTCCATCTACTCCCTTTTCTTTTATAGGCTCTGTCGTCAGACACTTCAAATTTCAATGAGGATATAATCCATAGTTCTTCTGAAATTCTCACAACTAAGTAGCACAACTAGCAAAACTTAGATATGAGCAATAAAGCAAAAGTTTGTTCTTTTTCAAAAGAAGGGCAAGGGTTGAAACAGACGAAACAGCCTTCCAAAGGGTGCAAACAAAATGTCTAACAAGAAGGGATTTTTTTTTTAATTACATAGTAGTCACCTAGTAGAACAATCACTTCAATAGAACCCAGTAAATATTTCATAATACACTTACTAGGAGCCTTGAATAGTAAGTATTTGCATAAAAATTGTTATTTTATAATCACAAAACCTACAAAAGAGGTACTACTTCTGTTCCTATCTTGCCTATAAGAAGACTTGGTAATTTTAAATAAAGTGCTGTATTGGTCTGTTTTTACAGTGCTATAAAATGTACCCAAGACTGGGAAATTTATGAAGGGAAGAGGTTTAATCGATTCACAGTTCCGTATGGCTAAGAACACCTTAGGAAACTTACGATTGTGGAGGAAGATGATTGGGAAGCAAGTACCTCTTCACAAGGTGGCGAGAGAGAGAGAGCAAAGAGGGAAGAACCCCTTATAAAACCATCAGATTTCGTGAGAACTCACTCACTATCAGGAGAAGAGGATTGGGGAGACCACCCCCAATATGCAATCATCTCCCACCAGGTTCCTCCCTCAACACCTGGGGATTACAATTTGAGATGTGATATGGCTGATGACACAAAGCCAAGCCATATCAAGTTCTCATTGCTTTATGTAAGTGTGTGTGTGTGACTAATAAATTATAAACATATATTTTCAGTGGTTATGTCTGGGAGTGAAACTGCATCGTGTCGCTCTTATTGTTGTTCTTACTGTTCTCTTGTTCTTCTTCTTCCCCTTCTTTGTCTTTTCCTTTTCTCCTTCCTCCTCCTTTGGATTTTTAAATCATTTAATAATAATATGCTCTTGCTTTATAATTTAACACTTTTAAATAAAAAGGTTATATATAATACAATTTATTTTAGTAATTCAAATCAGAAAAATAACATTCTTTTAAAAAATTAATAATTATAAAAAATAAGAAGGTTAATTAACATATTAAGATTTTTGAGGTCAGGTGCAGTGGCTCATGCCTATAATCCCAGCACTTTAGGATGTCAAGGCAGGCCAAAAAAAAAAAAAAAAATGTCTAACTCCATTAGACACAAGTTATATTTATGTTTTGTCATATTTGTTGTAAAATAATTGTATTTTATATTCATTGAAATTTGTATAGTAATGAGGTTCAAAATCTTTTTTTGTTGTGTGAGACAGAATCTCGCTTTGTTGCCCAGGCTAAAATGCAGTGGCATGATCTTGGCTCACTGCAGCCTCGACTTCTTGGGCTCCAGCAATCCTCCTACCTCAGTCTCCTGAGTAGCTGGGATCATACCAGCTACTTTTTGTATTTTTGTAGAGACAAGATTTTGCCCTGTTGCCAGGCTGGTGTAGATCTCGTGAGCTCAAGCAACCTGCCCACATCAGCCTCCCAAACTGCTGGGATTATGAGGGCATTCTTAAATACTGCTAATCAAAAGATTGATTATTGCAAACATGTCAGAAACCAACATAGGAATATGTTGTGAGGTACATTACAATGTTAATATTTTAGTGCATTACAGTTCTACATTTTGGACCCTCTCATAAGATAAAGGAAAATATTGGCAAACAAAAAAATCTTTTACATATTTATTTATAATTGCTGAATATTAGAGATAATATAATCACCTACTTTACATAAGTAACAAACTAAACTATAATATATTCATATAAAAAGTTATTATGTAGGCACTAAGGTAAGACATCCAAAGATTGCTATGAATATTATGGGAAAAAATATTAAAGAATACAAAATTTGAGACATGATATTATAGCATTTAAAATTTATATAGAATAATTTTAACAATAGTTTCATTTCTTGATCAGATTTTAGGTGATGTTTGTTTACTTTTGGTATATTTTCTTTGATTCTTACCCATGGGTTACATACCAGAAAAGAAAGTGATGATTGCACTGATGCAAACTTTCTGACCTCAGATACAAATATATTTTTCATTGAAAAAATAATATAGTGGAATTCAAGTTTTATTCATTCATGTTATAGGCCCTGTAGAACTTAATTCATCTACCTCTGATAATTGGATCTAGTCTCTTGGGTTTTTTAACCAAAACAAACTACTGAGTCTGTGAGGACAAAACTGGAGCTTCGGCCTTAATAAGTTCAAAAGATTATACAAAACCCATAAGGACAATGGAAACATCAATCACATACCATATTTGGGTAATGTGACCAACTTCACCAGGTAATTGTTTCTAAAAATAAATTTGTGCATGTTTGTTACATGTGTATGTTGCATAATGGTGAGGATTAGGCTTCTAGTGAACTCATCAACCAAATACTGAACATTGCATTCAATAGGTAATTTTTCAACCTTTCTCACCCTCTCTCCTTTTGGATTACCCAGTGTCTATTATTTCCATCTTTATGTTCATGTGAACTCACTGTTCAGCTCTCACTTAGAAGTGAGAACATGCAATATTTCATTTTCTGTTTCTGATTTAGTACACCTACAATAATGGCCTCCAGCACTATCCATGTTGCTGCAATCAAAATTGTGATTTGATTCAACTCTATGGATGCATAGTATTCTATGGTGTATATGCACCATATTTTCTTTATCAAATGAACCATTGATGGACACTTAGTTTGATTCCATGACTGAATCTTAAATAAATAAAAGAAAATAAATAAGTGGAAATAAATATATCTATGTTTCATTATAAAAACACATATTAAGAAAAACAGACAATAAAATTGAGGAGAGAATACCTATTGTATATTGTATGCTCCTTTCTTTTAGAGTACTAGAAAAACATATGTAATTTAATATTATTCTCAACGTTTGCTATTTTCTCCAACACTAAATCAGGATGAGGAGGCATAGAATTGAATGCCAACAATGTTGCCAGGATAAAAAATGTTTGGATTGACCTTCATATGCAAATTGTTTTATTTAAGTAGCATTGGCCTTTTTTCTCCAAACATCATTTTGACTTTTGATGAATCTTTTAAAATCTGCATTGTGGTTTACAGAATATTGTCAATTCAAAAAAATCCATTTTTCTGTAACATAAAATTGAATTATAAATCTTTAGAATATTTCTCTGTGTGAACTATATGTATGCCAAAGGCTTGTTCATTACACTATGAATAGAAGGCTTTAGACAACTGTGAATCAATACATTGCTAGTGTGAATGTGTGAAAGGAAACTCTCTTAAGCATTTCATACCATCAATATTATGTAACATCCAATAGTGCTCTTAGGCTCATTTACTTTCTCTCCAGCAATAACATTTGTCATTAATTATGTGACTGCTTTTACAAACTTCTCAGTAGTAATATGCTATTTTCTGCTTTCATAATAATTTATTCAACTTCAAATGATGTCTCTTTAGTTTTCTGACAAATTGTATCAAAACAGATTTAAAAATTAAAACACTAGTCTACACAATTTGCTGAATAAACAAATGGCTTAATAGTTGGGCCACGTGCTTTCCTTGCAAAGTCACGCAAAAATATTTTACAAATACTTTTTACTGTTTGATAATCTTTTTAAATAATAGATGACACAGAAACAGGAATAAAATGATTCACCAGTAAATCCAATTTCAGGGTATCCTTTGGTTTTTGAATTTTCTTTATTATCTGCTTGTCCAAAAGCATCACTTCTTTCATTCATTTGTGCCAGTAGATTGAAATCTATAATCCCCATGAAAATCTGTTCACTATTTATATTTTCAATTCTATTTAGTTATAGCAATTACATCAGTAATTTACTCACTATATCAAATGGTAGTCAGTAACACAATTATAACAACAAAAATGCAAATTTAACAAATGGAAAATCTATTAGCCTACATAACAGATTCTCCACCCTGGCTGTATCTTGGAATCTCTCGACAATTTTGAAAAATATCAAAGGCCCAGAGATAAGTTTGGGGCTATTGTTTAAATTAACAGAATGATGCAATACTAGTGTAACTCCTAACATCATTATTATTATTAAAAATGTGAAGGTGTACCAGTAAATATAAATATTATATATTTCTGTTAATGTGATATTTTTCATCATATTTCACCTAAATATACCAGCTACTTATCAATCACCTGATAGCCTGAAAAATAAACATTCATCATTCACAAAAACTGATTTATATGATAGAATTTGAACATATGATTTGAAAACATAACCCATTGCTTCGTTTAGTTATATACTATATACTTTACTTATTGTCTTGTAAAATGCATGTTAATAAAGGATTTTAAACTACAGAAGAGATAAAGCAAGACAACGTATGTGAAGACATGTTTATGCTAATCAATAATTAAAGAAGAGCAAATTGAAGCAAATTAGAATATACAATTAAGAAATACCTTATATCTCCAAAAATGCAGTGCCATAGGAAGCTCATAAAGAATGATTTTAGTATAAAGCAGTATAACTCTTATCAAGAACTTTATTAATAAATTAAAATAATTGTCTATAATTCTGTGCATTTTTTCTTTCAAAAATCATAACTTGAGATTTAGGATAAGAAAACCCTAAAACCATGGAATTTTTAAAAAGTAAAAATAAATTCTTATAAACAAATGTATTGATAGCAATATTATTTATTATATCTAAAGTTTGTAAGCAAATTAAATGTCTAAGGACAAAATAATAAATGAACATTGCTATGTTTACTCAAAGGATAAGACGTAATAATTTCTAGCAATCTTAATAATACAAAGCTTTGGTTGTGATCTTGGAGAAAAAACTAAAATCAGGACACTATATATAATTGGATACGTATGTAAAGACAACATCACTATTCATAGATAAAGTAAAGAAAATATTAAAAATTGCATTACAAAATTTTACCCCTAGGCAATATCATCAGTAGTTTCTGGTTGTTTTTTCTTACCTTATAAGTTTGTCAAGAGTTGTAAAGTGCTCATGCTTACCTTTATAATAAGATAAAAAGTAAAATGCAATTACATTCTTGTGGAGAAATGATGGTAAGAGTGAAGCTGCATTTCCTTAAAAATCTTAATTCTCCATAGATGCTGTTTCTGTTGAAACTTTTGCAATGGTAGTGTTATTCCTCAAACATGCCATAAAATGTTTACAGGAATGAGTGATAAAATGACGAGCCACAGAAAGAATGGGTAATTCTTGAAATATATCCCATAAAAATGTGACTATATAATTTATCATCCAAATCTCCAGTTTAGAGTAAAATGGGTAATATCCATAATGATGCTGAGACTCAGGCTTAAATTGGGACTGTCTCAGACAAAACAAGCTGAATGCTCACCTTATAAACCAAATTAAGGCAGAAAGATAGAAACAGAAATATTAAAAATGCTGTAAGAATCTTAATTTTCTTCCGAATTTCATTTTCAACCATACTTTTTTTAGTTTAAAAATGTCTCATCATAATAAAAAGCATTGTTTTAATAAATGTGTATTTTTTAAAAAAAGATTTCGCTGTTAATCCACAGCAAAGGATTTTGTTTTAAATCCTAGTGGCTCTCTTCTCATTATATTACTTGTCATTTTGTATTGTTTACCAGATAAACCTGACCATACTTATCACCATTCAATCACAAAAATTTTAATGAAAAATAATATTTTTAAATATTATTATACCTTTTGGAACTTAGATGTGTCTGAAAATCTCCATAAGAATGAGAAAAAAACACTTTTATATTTCATAGAGGATGTGGAATATTGCAACACTTGGAAATGTTCTGAAAGATGAATTATACTATAGTCAGGTGGATGGGAAAGCAGTATAATTCTGACCTTGTCTTTGGTTTTTGAAACTGAATGTTTAACTTGCATGGTGAAAACATCAAGCAGGATGCCAACTTAACAAGCGTTATTGCCACTGATTTCCTCAGGAATGGAAATACAACAAATGAAAAACCTAACTCACATTGTTTTTCAATAAATTTTAGGTTTCTTGTAAAATGTGTTCTCTGGGGGCATCTTAGTCAGTTTAAATTATAATAGTTTGACTGCTGACTATTACTGCAGCAACTTTTAAAACTGTATGCGTTGCTATAAATTGCCTATGAGTCAGATTCATTGCAAGGTGAAGAAGGGCATTCTAAATGCCCTGTTTTTCTCATCTAATCCAAACCTAAAATAAAATAAGCAGTCATGCATTTTACTTGCTGTATCTAGCTTTAAAAAGAAAAATACCTACCACTACTTTCTTTAAGAAATAAAAGCAAGAGAAAAACATGCTTCTACAAAAAAAAGCGAAGTTTTCAGGATTAGCTAGCATTTTATATAACCTTGTGAAAAGTGTTCTGATTAGCATTGACCTTCCTTTTCACAGGGTGAGAATTGTGCTAGCCAGGTAGGAAATGAAGTCTCAAAGGTAAAGGAACAGGTCAGTAAAGCCAAGCGTTTAATCAGATAATGGAAGCCTATGTCATTAGTAAGTGTGTCATTTGCTTCAACAAAGGCATCACTCTGAGAAATCAAATCAGTATTTTAATACCCAACATAACTCCCAATACTCAATCCCACAAACTTTTTCCTGATCATCTGTTCCCTTTATTCGCTTTTTCTGAACTCTTATATCACTATTGTCTGAATTCTTCATTTCGATTTTAGTAGAAAACTCTGTTATACACCATATATGTATCTTACATATGCTTATTTTGCCTAGCCAGATTGTAAGTCCCTTAGGAATGTAAATATTTCTTACTGCCAAGTATCAGGAAAACAGAGGTTTCTAAGTTGCCCAATAGCATTATTAGTAGGTAATGAAGCTAAATTGCTGTGACTAACAAAAGAAACTTTAAAATGAATATGGACAATATATAATATGGCTGAAAATGATGTAATTATAGTGCACATATATTTTGTCAACCAGTTATTAAATCTGGTAGTTGTTTATACAGATATTGATGCATGAATGAATGGCATAAATAATTTAACTGACTTTTATAGTGATCAGGAATGATCAAACAAAAGTGAACAAATACAAATTCTAAATGCTCTGATACTCAGTGTTCCCCTGTTTATCCTTCTACATTTTACAAGATTTAGCACAGTACGTTATATGTAAGGGTAGCTTGGTCAAAGAAAAAAACACTAAACTAAAGACAAAATATATTGATCTTTGTTTCCATTTAGTGATCTGTTCTAGGATAGGTCGTTATATGTCTTATTTTTAAAATAACTTAAACAATTTTTTCTTAATATTATTTTAGCTCTCAATACTATAGACGTTTTAAGAAATTTCTTTACAATTGCAAGTTAATTTTCTTTAAATCAAATAACACATTTAATTCTATTTTAATGGAACATAACATTAAAGTTAAGCCACGTCTGCTCAAAACTGACAGTCACACAACAATATGTTTGAAACTATAAATATATGCAGTTTTTTTCCTACTCTTCTATGACTTACCTCTAATAGTGACTCATCCTACCTTTTTGTATTCCTGTTGTGAAAATAATTTTTCAGGCTGTGTTCATCAATTACTAGCCAGCTTTGTTATTAAAATGTACATGTAAAGCATGCTTACTCTTCTGAGTGAAGTCCCAAACATCAACTCTTTTATGGATACCAGAATTTTATATTATTTCTGTACAATAGTGTTGACTTCCTGTAAACTTTATTCTGGGAGGCATGTATTTATTTTTAAGTAAAATGTTCATGTGCTAAATCAAGTACCACTGGTATTGAACAATCCCATGTCCCTAGCATTTTAGAGCTTTCACCAAATGACTATCTTAGTGGTCACCCCAAACTCCAAGAGCTAGTAAAATCCTTCCATCCAAATATATCTTTTTCAGCAAAATAATGATAATATATCTATGGCTCTACATCTATTGACTGAGATTAATCAACAATAGGAAGAAAATTGGAAAATTCACAAATGTGTAAAATTTAATGCACTTCTAATCAATCAATGAGTAAAAGAAGAAATCAAAAGGGAAACCAAACAAAAGCTTGAGACAAATTGAAATGGAAGCATAACATACCATAGCCTATGAGATGCAGCAAAAGCAGTTCTAAGAGAAAAGTTTACAGTGATTAAATGCCTATATTAAGAAAAAAGAAAGATCTTCAGAAAACAACCTAACTTTACCCTTCAAGGAATAGGAAAAGGAATAAAATAAGCTTAAAGTTAGTAGAAGAAAGAATATACCAAAGATCAGAATAGAAATAGAGACCAGAAAAGCAATAGAAAAAATCAACAAAATTATGAATTTGTTTCTTGCAAAGATAAACAATACTAACAAACCATTAGCTAGATTAAAAAAGAGAGAAGTCTTAAATTAATAAAATCAGAAATTAAAGAATAAACTGTTGTCAAAGAAATCTTAAGAGAGTACTATGAACAACCCCAATGACCTGCATAACCTAGAATAAATAAATAAATTTTTACAAGCATGCCACCTACTGGGACTGAAGTCTAAAGAAATAAAAAGTTTAAACTAACATATAACTAGTAAGGAGACTTAATCAGTAATCACAGACCTCTTAGCAACAACAAAAACATAGAACCAGATGGCTTCACTGGTTAATTCTACCAAATATTTAAATAATAATGAAAGCCAATTCTTCTCAAATTATTTCAAAAAATGAAGAGAAAATAATACTTTCAAATGCATTTTATAAGGCCAACATTACTGTGATATCAACTCCAGACTAAGACATCACAAGAAAAGAAAAGTACAGGCCAGTATCCCTAATCACCACAGATGCAAAAATCCACAATAAGATACTCACAAACTGAATTCAACAGTACATTAAAAGGGCCGGAAGCTGTGACCAAGTAGAGATTATGCCGGGGATACAAGGATGGTTCAATAAATGAAATCAATTAATGCAATACATCACATTAACAGAATTAGTGTTAAAAATTACATGATCATCTTAATAAATTCAGTATAAGCATTTGACAAAATTCCACTCTCTCATGATAAAATCTCTCAGCAAACTAGAGTTAAATTACCTGTACATAATAAAAGCCATGTATGAAAAGCCCATGACTAGCATTATACTCTACAATGAAAAACTGACAGATTTTCCACTATGATAAGAAAAAAGATGCCCACTGTTCCCAATTCCCTTCCACATAGTAACAAAAGTCCTGGCCAAAGAAATAAGGCAAGAATAAAAATGAAGGCATCCTATTTGGAACAAAAGAGTAAAATTATTCCTCTTTCCAGATGACATGATTTTATATTTAAAGATGTCTAAGGACCACACACACACACACACACACATACACACACACACACACATACACACACACACACAGCTATCCCAATAATTGTTAAAACTAATAAATATATTCAGTAAAGTTGTGGGATAGAAAATCCACATATAAAAATCAATCATATCATCCATACATAAAAATCAATCTGAAAAGAGAATTAGGAAAATTGTTTCATTTACAATAGCATCAGAAATAATAAGCTACTTAGAAATAGACTTAACTAAGTATGTGAAAGATGTATATACTCAAAGCATAAAATGTTAATGAAAGTAACTAAAGAAGACATTAACAAATAAAAGACATCCATGTTCACGCATTGCAAGACTTAATGTTGTTAAATGTTCCAGAACATTCAGTGAGATCTACTGATTCAATGCAATCCCTATCTAAATCCCAATAGTATTTTTATATGATAGTAAAAACCATTTTAAAATTTCTATAGAACTACAAAAGACCCCAAATAGCCAAATCAGGATTGAAAAACCAAACAAACAAAGCTGAGGAGTCGCACTTTCTGATTTCACAATACTGATGACAAAGCTACAGTAATTAAAACAGTATGATACTGATACAAAGACACACAAACAAACAGTAGAACAAATAGATAATCTATAAATAAATCCACATCTGTGTGGTCAACTGACCTTTGATAATAGTGCTAAGAATGTACAATGGAAAGAGGACAGTGTCTTCAACAAATAATTTTTGAAAAAACAGATATCCACATGCAAATGTATGAAATGGACTCTTATATTTAAGCCTTTAATACATTTTGAGTTGATATTAGCAATATTTGATACTGATATTTGATATTGAGCCAATATCAACTCAAAATATATTAAATACTTAAATATAAGATCCAAAGTTGTAAAACTTTTAAAAGAGGGGAAAATCTTCATGATTTTGATCTTGGCAATGATTTAATGAATATGACACCAAAAGCACAGGCAAAAATAATAAAGAATGAGTGAGGCTACATCCAACTAAGAAGCTTTTACACAGCAAAGAAAGCAATCAACAGAGTGAAAAGGCAACTTTCAGAATTGAATACAATACTGGAAAACCATATATCCAAAGCTTATAAGGTACTCATATTACTCAATAGCAAAAAGACTAACATATGTCTGTCTTCTTTGAAGAAATGTCTATGCAAAGTTTTTGCCTAGGGACCAAGGACTTGAATAGACAGTTCTTCAAAGAAGACATACAAATGGCCAACCTATGTAAAAAGATGCTCAATATCACTATCATAAAGAAATGCAAATCAAAACCACAACAAACAATAAGAAGTGTTGGCTAGGATGTGAAGAAATTAGAATATTTGTTTGTATACTGATGGGTCAGAATGTAAAATGGTACTGCCTCCACAGAAAAGAGTATGGATGCTACTCAAAAAATTAAAAATGGAACTACCAAGTGATACAGAAATTTCATTTCTGTATACTTGTCCCAATAATTGAAATCAAGGTCTCAAAAAGATATTAGCACTTCCATATAATTTTAGCATGATTAATAATAGCTAACAGGTGGGAAAATCTAAATGGCATTGACAGATGAATGGATAAGAAAATAATGTCATGTATACATACATTACTTGCATTTAAAAAGAAGATAATCTTTCAATGTAAAAACATAGATAAACTTTGAGGACACATGTACTAGTCTGTTTTGCATTGCTATAAAGGAATACCTGAGACCGAGTAATTTATTTTTAAAAGGGGAGGATTTATTTAGCTGATGGTTATGAAAACTGTACAGGAAGCAGGACACCAGCATCTGCTTTTGGTAAGGTTTCCAAAAGCTTCCAATCATTGTGGAAGGTAAAGGGGGAGCAGGTGTGTCACACGGCGAAAAAGAGGGCAAGAGACAGAGGAGGATGTATCAGGCTCCTTTAAAAAACCAGCTCTTACTTACATGAACTAACAGAGCAAGAACCCACTCATTACCATTGACAGGGCACCAAGCCATTCATGAGGGATCCTTCACAATTACCCAAGCAACTCCCACCAGACTCCACCTCCAACACTGAGCATCACAATTCAACATGAGATTTGGTGGGGACATTCAAGCTATATCATACACTAGATGAAATAAACCAGTCACAAAAGGTCAAATGCTTTTCAATTCCACTTATATAAGACATCTTAAGTAGTGAAACTCTCAGCAGCAAGGAACAGAATTTTGGCGGCCAGGAAAAGAGAAAATGGTGATATGGGGATTTTCTAATCAATGAGTATAAAATTCAGTTATCTAAGATGAATAATTAAGTTCTAGAGAGCCGTTGTACGACAGTGGGCCAGAGATAACAATATTGTATGGTACACTTAAAAATCTAAGAGGGTAGATTTCATGTTGTGTCCTTATCATAACTAAATAAATAAAATTTAAAAACCATTACATGGTAGTAAGTGGTTGAGATAAGATGGCATAATATTACTTTATCATTGGAAAAATGTAAGAGGTCAAGAAATTAAGCAATCAGGCTTTTGAAAAAACCAGTTATAAAGATAGTAAAATTTAAAAAACTCTGGCAGTGATGTTAGAATCAGCAAGAGTTAAACAAGTCCTAAAATCTTGGAGTTATGTTTGTGGGAGTGAACTGGGGATTAATGATGTCTACATTTAAGGAGTAACCATTTTTGACAGTGTCAGAAGAATATTGTTGAATGAATAACATTAGATATAAACTGCTAGTTTTAAAGGAGAAAGAAATGATATGTTTTCCAAACAGTAACGAGGAAACAGTCTCCATTTCCACAACCAGTTTTATGAAGGCTATCCAAGAGGAAAAGTCATTTTTAGAGAAAGCTACAATTTTTTTCCTTCAGAGATTTAGGGTGAATTGAATCAGGTATAACAATTCATAACAGATGAATTCTCAAGAGCAGGCTTAACATTTTAATCTCACAAAGCTCTCATACCCCTTCTTAACATTGTTAGCAAGGGACTTGGATTTCTTCTGTCACTTGGATACTTCCATTGCATAACACAATCATTTTCAAAATATACTAAGGTCACCTTGAGAGAGAGAATGAGAATCACTGAGGGAGGTTATCTGAAGTCCAGGCACAGAAGTGCTATACGTTACTTAAGCACACATTATATTGGTCAGAAAGATCCAGTGAAATCCTATCTGTGGTATTGTTCATAATTTGATTGTGGATTGATATTGAATAATTTAAAAAACTATCTTCAATTTTGACAACCAGTGGATTTGAATATTTCAATAGAAGGTTGAGGTTTGGAAATAAGGAAGGGGCTTGGCATTAAGATAAGAAAAGATACAAAAGAAAGGAGTGCAGGAAGCTCACTCATTTCTTAAAGAAAAGAAAGGAAGATTTCTCGAGGAAAAGAAAGATGAAGGTATAAATGAATTTTTACCACGTATTATACAACAAAAGGAGGAAACCCTCAGGAAGGCTCAATTAAACAATTTATAGAAGGCTAATGTAGAAATATACTGAATGAAGATAATATTTAAAAGCTGAATACTTGATAAGAATTAAATATATTACACCTGACATTGTATAAATAAGAATGCTTATCAAATTATGTCATCTCACTATGAATTTGAGATCCATTTGTTTTGTTCAAGTGTATTTCATTAGAAATTATGAAATTAAATTCTGAAACAAATGCTATTTTCAGTATTTTATGTTACTATAGAAATCCTATGCATCTATTTCGAATGACTAGATACTGTGAAATAATCGGAGTGTAATAAACTAAAGCAATTTCTGATCAAATCTATGTTTTAATAGAAGGAATGGAACTAATTTATTAATGGTTGGTTCATTCAGTCTTGGAAACACTTAAAATGACTAGTGTTAGGGCAGTTTTTGAAGTATTCTTAATTTCAGTTTTGAGATGATCTATGAAATAAAGTGTTTTGATATGTCCTTAGTAAATTTATAGAAACATACTAAATGGCTCCTCTCACATAAATGTGTCAGGCCTTTCCAAGGCAAAAGGTTAACTGTTTTTCCATCAATGTACTTTCAATTCAATTATTTTATATTTTAGAAGGATGCAGGTGGGAAGATGTCTTCATAGCCTCCAGAAATAAATCAAGAAGGTCAGGCTTGAAGAGTTCACAATTATATTGAATATATTGACATCCAGGAAAGACTAATGGGATAAAATAATGAAAGCTATAACAATTATAATGGAAGAGTAAATTAATAATAATCATAGCATGTTCACAGGGATAATTTAATAACAGCTTCTTTTTTAAACTATGAAAACATATCATATATCTATTATCTAAAATTGTTTATATATGTGTATATAGAAAGACAGAGAAGAATGCCGCATCTTGATCAAATTTAGAAAAAAAATTCTCTTTTCAAAGCTCAATTTCAGCTGAGCAATTTGAAGGATAAATATATAAATTTTATAATAAAAACTTTGGACTTATAAAACCCAAATGCTAACTCCTTTGTGCAATAAATATGTGGCTTTATATTACAGGCAAGGAAATGTGCCAAGGTCTATGAATCATATAAGGAAGAATAAAAGCTCCAAATTACTACAATAAAGCAACACATTTTCAGAAAATAAGTAAGACCTTTCAGTAAGACCTGTAGTTTGGCAGCTTTACCAGTACAAACCGCATGTATGCACATGTGAATGTGTGAATGTGTGTGCAAAAATAGATATACACAAGCACATACATATATATGCACACATACAAACATGCAGATATGTATAAATACAAGCACACATTCACACATGTATGTGTATGCTTGTTAATACAGTAACACACGTACATGTTGTACTCCTTTCAGCACACATAGGCTTTGCTACTCTTATCAAAGACTGCTGCTAAAGATATGGAATTAAAATTGAAGATAAATTAAAAGGGATATTAAAGAACATGAAATCTGCCAACAAGTAAGATATTTGAGTGGAAAGACCATGCCCAATTCCCAAAACTTCAGGTTAATGGTCACAAGATAGCTATTAATTGAAAAAAGAAATTCTTAAAAAAGTAAAAAAGGTAGGGTGAGGGCATACAGTGAAGAACTGCTAATTCTGTATTAAAATTTGAATTCTCTTGACCCAAAAGACAGTTTACTATTAAAGCTTTGCAAATATACTTCTTTTACTACCTGCCCAGGGAGTGCTATTCTCTCCTTAGCCGTTTTCACATGATTTCCCTTGCTAAAACTCAACTGATTATGTCAAGATTCACTTTGCCCCAATGCATTTCCTGTGCTACTTTTACCAAAAGTATTTTGCAAGAAATATTACCAAGAAATATTTTATACGTCTTTATTTACCAAGTGGAACTTATCACCCAGTGTGAGGTGTATGCAATTAATTACCTTAAATTAAAATAGTCAAATTAACTCCGGTGAGAAAAGCTGAACTATCTTGTGCACTGCATGGGTAGGTGAGTCCAGACACCTGGCTTTATTCCCAGTTTCTGTCATTAAGACAGTATGAACTTGTATTCGTTAATAAACTGCTTTTTCATGTGCAAAGTTATTGTTTTAGGCATTGATATTTAAATGCATTTGAAATATAATGAGATTCTTTTTTTTTTTTTTTGAGATGGAGTTTTGCTCTTTGCCCAGGCTGGACTGCAATGGCAGGATCTCGGCTCACTGAAACCTCTGCCTCCTGGGTTCAAATGATTCCCCTGCTTCAGCCTCCTCAGTAGCTGGGATTACAGGCACCCGCTACCACGCCTGGGAAATTTTTTTGTATTTTTAGTAGAAATGGGGTTTCACCATATTGGCCAGGCTGGTGTCGAACTCCTGACTTCAGATGATCCGTCTGCCTTGGCCAGTATCACATAATTTGTCAATAAAATTGGTGTAATTTAAGATGGAATGTGGGCACTATTACTAATTATTCTTGGGCAATAGGTATAAACTGGAACCATCTTGGGAAAACTAGGATATATGATTAATCTAAATAAGTGTTTAATAAACATTAGATAAGTTGATGATGACAATGATAGTGCTGATGATGTTGATGTTTCACTTTACAGTGTTCAACTTGAAAAATATTTGAGAAATATAAATTAAGTAATGTTTCTTGTTCTGTATGGAGGCATTAGTGATAATTAAATAAAGTTGTTTTATTTCTTAATATGTATATGTAACTTTTGGCCAAGCAAGCATTTTCTCCAATTATTTTGGATAATTCATCTGTAATGTAGAAGTTAACTTCTCTATGTCTTACGGATAATAGGAGAATTAAATGTGAACATTATATAGATACATATAAATATATTTACATTCTCTCGCTGTCTCAATACTTGGTAAGTTTAACTTGACATGCTAAAAAAAAGAAGTCCTTGTTAATTATAATTTTTGATTTGGTATAAAATCTACATTTATTATACTGAAGAATTCATTTAAGCATGAGTATATACAACAAACCACAAGTAACATACAAGAGGTGTCATATATTAATGTCAAGTAATTTTTAACTGTAGAATGAATAAAAACCCTTAGGTCTATATAGCTTAGTAAACATGACAGTGGGGTAAATGTACCCCATTCATTCCTACTTCAAATAGGTATGCTACTTATTTGAATATTTGTGATAAAAATAGCAAAGTGATAAATATAAGCATTTAAATATGTATGTAAAATATTTTATTTATTTAAATACTTTTAACTTAAATTCTGGCTTGTATTTTGATACCATTTACATAATTACTCCCTGTTTGTAAGAATGCTGTAGGCTTTACAGTCTATATTTCTACGCTTAACCAGGAAGCTTATTATATATACTTAAATGAATTTTTTAACTTTTCATTTTCTAGTTCATTATCAGTTCATAATTAGCTGAAAATTAATGTAGCATTAGACTATACTATGCTTTTTCTAACTTATTGTATTAACCTTGTAATCCAATAAATACAGCATGGGAATTAGTCTAATTTTTTTATACATTAGAATTTCTAGGTATGCTTAATTTTACAAAAAAAACACAATTTTTAGTTCACATAAGTAAATTCCCTAAAATTCTTCTAGTTGTTAAATAAAACACCTTGGATGAAACTGATCAGCTTACATCTTATATGAAGCTTAACCTAAATTTCAAGGTAGTGTCTTATATATTATCTTAACCAAAAGTATAATCCAGGTATGGGAAAAAAATTTCTAAATTAAAAAAATTAGTAAATGAATCATTTACTTGCTCTAATGTCATAAATGTGTTAGATTGACTTCTTGTGGTATTTATGTCCTTTTATAAAAAATAATGACCATTTTTAGGGTTATAAATAGCTTACATACTTTATTTTCAGTTATACTTTTCCATGTAAAAATAAGACTAAAAAACACTTAAAGAAAGTAAATTGTAATTGATTGTGAAGAGGTTTAAAAAAGTCACTGATTCAGTAATGCATGACTGTGCTGTAAATGGCTAAAAATTGTGGGGAAAACACCAGTGGTTAACTTAGGACCAGAGCTCAATCATCTGTTTCATATAGTATAACAAAAATATAGAGACACATATATAATTGTAAAGCTATAGCTTATTTTTCTTATCTCAACTCTAGTAACTGTGATGACAGCTTTGATGTCCTGCCATTATAGCAGCATTTGTATGACTGCCTAACGTTAATGCCTTGTGTTAAACATTTATAGCAGGGGTGCCCAATCTTTTGGCTCCCCTGGCCACATTGGAAGAAGAATAATCTTGGGCCACACATAAAATACACTAACACTAATGACAGCTGATGAGCTTTAAAAGATTGCAAAAAAAAAAAAAACTCATAACGTTTTAAGAAAGTTTATGGATTTGTGTTGGGCTGCATTCAAAGCCATCCCAGGCCAATGCAGCCAGCGGGCCATGAGTTAGACAAGCTTGATTTATGGCATCTAGAATAAATGAAAGCTTCAAACCGAATAGATTTGTCATTTAATACTATGGAAGTTAATATACTACTCAGAATATCTTTACTATTTAGACATTGCCTTATACTATTTGTTTTTCTTTAAGTTGCTGACTTACCTGCTCTGTAAATATAAATAATTATTGACTTTAAATACTCTGATAGCTTTAAAGACTTACTGGAGACTTGAAGAGGGCTTTATTGATCAACACTACAGTGATGGCAGACTACAAAGTGACACACTCCTGTTATTCAGATAATTAATGTGAACTAAAGCAAATTGACAAAACTACAGGTTGGAGAGTGCTAAAAAGGAAAAAAAAAATCACATCTCTTGCCTGAAGAAACTTTAGTACTATTAGGCTAGGTTTGCAAATGCCAAAAGATTTACAGGCAGCTTATTATAATCTCTGAGAGCTACAAAATCCAGTGCAAAGCTGTTTTATTCTTCCAAGACACCCTGGACTGATTATAAAACATAATCACAATATCTTGATGTTATATTCTAGAAATTAATCTATCTTCTTTATTGCAATCCTTGTAGAAAATAAAAGGCAACACTCTTTTCTTGTCTTTCTCTTTTTTTCTCAAACTCAATGCTCAATAGACTGTTTCAGAAAAATTAAGCTGCAAAAATGAATTAAAATTAAAAAACCAAAAATGTTGATTAAAAAGAACTTTAACTTATATTGTTTTAAAAATTAAAACAGGAAGCAATGTGTTTTACAATGAACAACCAAAAAGAGGATAAATGTGCATATATAACTACATATGCAGATGCAATGAACAGCAAAATATAGGCTAAACGTGCATATATAACCATACATGCAGACGCAACCATATGTTCACAAAATCTTATACATTATATGTTACTTATTAATGATATTTTCTCACATTTCTTTCTATCCAGCTTAAATTTCCTTATCTTTCATGAATAATGCTCCTATACATATCCCTTCAACTGTTTTGTTCTTCTTTAATAGTGGTAAACTGCAATCCTAGGGAAAGCCAGCTCTCAGCCTACTCCATGTCTATCTACGTACATCTGAATAGCACTGGAGAATAGGCTTCTGTGCTGACTTTCCTTGTTTTAATTTCATGATCACTATTCTCCGGTGAGCCTTTAATGCTGCCAGGTAATCACACTACAGTTCTTCTGTTTGAGCCAGTCTCCTCCTTTCCTAGACTGTGGTACCATACTTCCCTCTACCTCTTTATACCTTCTCTATTCTCCTCACAGTTGATGACCTTGCTTTCTCTTTCACAGAGTAATAAAAGCAATTTCCTGAATCATGCTGCTATTTATATCATCTTCAAAGGAAAAACAAAGGAAAAAAAGCCTTTTTAAAACCACTTTATATCAAAACAAATGTTAAAATTAACAAGGACATACATATCAAAAAATCTGATGGCCAATATTTTCTCTTTTCTCAAATTACTGGTAGCATGTGATACAGTTGATCACATTCTCCTTTTTGAAACTTCTTTATTTACCTTTCAGGACATCACATCCTCCTGGGTAGGCCTCATTACACATTGATTCAAATATGGGTTTTTTTTTTGGTATGTTTTTGCTTTTGAGACAGAATTTTGCTCTTGTCGCCTAGGCCGGAGTGCAGTGGCGCAATCTCAGCTCACTGCAACCTCCACCTCCTGGGTTCAAGCGATTCTCCTGCCTCAGCCTCCCGAGTAGCTGGGATTACAGGCGGCTGCCACCACACCCAGTTAATCTTTGTATTTTTAGTAGAGACGGGGTTTCGCCATGTTGGCCAGGCTGGTCTTGAACTCCTGACCTCAGGTTATCCACTTGCCTCGGTCTCCTAAAGTGCCAGGATTACAGGCATTAGCCAGTGCGCCTGGCCTCAAATATGTTTTCCAATTATTTTTAATTTGCTTGAACTGTTAATGGTGCTGACTGAAGGACTAAATCTATGAACATTTCGAAAAATGTATTTTCACTTCATGTGATACTTAATTTCATGTGGCAACATGACTGAACTATGGGGTGCTCAGAAATCTGGTTAAAAATTATTCCAGTTGTGTCTGTGAGAGTGTTTCTGGATCAGTTTAACATGTGTTTGGGTAGACTGAATAAAACAGATTGCCCTGTTTAAAGTGGGTAGACCTCATCCAGTCTGGTTCACCAGAGAATTTAGTTGAAGGACTGAGTGAAACCAAGTGGATGAGTAGGGAAGAAATTACTCTGTGTCTCTTTGTGCTGGAACATCAGTCTTCTGCTTTTGACTCAGATACAGACTGCAATTTACACCGTTGTCTCTCCGGGCTCTCAGGCCTTTTGACTTGTACTGGAACTACCTCTCTGCAGGTCTCTACTGGGTATCCAGTTTTCCAACAACAGATCTTGGAAATTCTCATCCATGTGAGACAATTACTTAGAATATCTGTCTATATATCTATCTAACTATCTATTTATCTACCTACCTACTGATACTCTATTGGTTATGTTTCTCTAGAGAACTCAGACTAACAAACTTTCTTAATTATTTTACAGAGTTACCCAACAAAGTATCATTTGTCCACTGATAGTTGCCTAGATTATATTCAGACAGGGCCTCTCTTCTTAAGTGCAAATTCTTATTTAATTGTCTAGTTTACATCCTCACTTTGGTGTTCTAATAAATATCTCAGTCTTAACATGTTCAAAACCAGAGCAAACAGATCTTTTTTTCTCTGTGACTGTTTGTCCTAAAACTTGCCCCATTTTTCTTCCAGTTCCTCATGCCAAAAGTTATCAATGGAGTTGTCCCTTTCTCTTATAACTCATGTCTAAGCACTTAAGCAAACACTTTTACTATAAATTCTAAATATGCCTGGAATTGAGAAACTTTTTAACCTCTTCTAATTTATCCTTGTGTAGAAAACATGTTTCCTATATTATGTAGAATATTATCTATATTATTGCAAAAGTTTCCTAAATTTCTACGCTTTTCTGTTCTTGCCCCGTAGAATCTACTCTTAATGTGGCAGTTGGATCTACACCGTTTAATATTTGTAAGATCAAGCTTTCTCTCAATTAAAAAATCCCAGTAGCTATTGATGGTCAACTAGGCAATTTGAATCAACTTTTTATCTATTTCCACATTTTTTCTAGCTTACTTCATAACATTTAAAATATTAATTATGTAAGTTGAGACTATACTACATAAAACTTGTTTCTTAACCAGTAACAGAAATAACAAACCAAAAACTGAAAGAAAAATTAGGTAAGTGAAAAATACATTTGTTAACCAACAATAAAAATGGAATATGGAATGTAAGAGACCCCTTCAAGTGAGCAGGAGAAAGACAATGAATATAATACATGCAAAAAAGGTAATGTATAGATCTGCAAATGGGGAAACCTAGTATCTAAAAAGCATATGAAGTTCCCATCTGCTATAGTTTGGCTTGTTCCCATCCAAATCTCATCTTGAATTCCCACATGTTGTGGGAGGGACCTGGGGGGAGGTGATTGAATTATGGGGGTGGGTCTTTCCTGCCCTGTTCTCATGCTTGTGAACGAATCTCATGAGATCTGATGGTTTTAAAAAAATGGGAGTTTCCTTGCACAAACTCTCTTTTTGCCTGCTGCCATCCACGTAAGATGTGACTTGCTCCTACTTGCCTTCTGCCATGATTGTGAAGCCTCCTTAGCCATATAGAACTTTAAGTCTAATTAAACCTCTTTCTTTTGTAAATTGTCCAGTCTCAAGTATGTCTTTATCATCAACACGAAAATGGACTAATACAGTAAATTGGTACCAGGAGTGGGGTGCTACTCAAAAGACACCTTAAAATTTCAAAGCGACATTGGAACTGGATAACAGGCAAAGGTTGGAACAATTTGGAGGGCTCAGAAGAAGACAGAAAAATGTGGGAAAGTTTGGAACTTCCTAGGAACTTGTTGAATGGCTTTGACCAAATTGCTGATAGAAATATGGACAATAAAATCCAGTCTAAGGTGATCTCAGATGGAAATGAGGAACTTGTTGGGAAATGGAGCAAAGGTGAACTTGTTATGTTTAGCAAAGAGACTCCAGAGGCCTAGGAGAAAAATGTAGTTTTGGGGGCTGGGCCCAGAGTCCCTGTGCTATGTGCAGTCTAGGTAGTTGGTGCACTGTGTCCCAGCTGCTCCAGCTGTGACTAAAAGGGGCCAAGATACAGCTCGGGCTGTTGCTTCAGAGGGCAGAAGCCCCAAACCTTGGCAGCTTCCACATGTTGTTGAGCCTGAGGGTGGACAGAAGTAAAGAATTGAGGTTTGGGAACCTCCGCCTAGATTTCAAATGATGTAAGGAAATTCCTGAATGCCCAGGAAGAAGTTTCCTGCAGGGGCAGGGAGCTCATGGAAAGCCTCTGCTAGGGAAGTGCCCACGGGAAATGTGGGGTTGGAGCCGCCACACAGAGTCCCTTCTGGGGCACTGCCTAGTAGAGTTGTGAGAAGAGGACCACCGTTCTCCAGACTCCAGAATGGTAGATCCACTGACAGCTTGCACTGCACACCTGAAAAAGCCACAAACACTCAATGCCAGTCCTTGAAAGCAGCCTGGAGAAAGGCTGTACCCTGCAAAGCCACAGGGGCGGAGCTGTCCAAGACTATGGGAACCTACCTCTTGCATCAGTGTGACTGGATGTGAGACATGGAGTCAAAGGAGATCATTTTGGAGCGTTAAGATTTGACTGTTGTGCTGGATTTCGGATTTGCATGGGGCCTGTAGATCCTTTGTTTTGGCCAATTTCTCCCTTTTGGAATGGCTGTATTACCCAATACCTGTACCCCCATTATATCTAGAAGGAATTAACCTGCTTTTGATTTTACAGGCTTATAGATGGAGGGGACTTGCCTCCTTTCAGATGAGGCTTTGGCCTGTGGACTTTTGAGTTAAAGCTGAAATGAGTTAAGACTTTGAGGGACTGCTGGGAAGGGATGATTTGGTTTTGAAAATGTGAAGACATGAGATTTGGGAGGGGATGGGGCAGAATGATATGATTTGGCTCTGTCGTCCCCCAAATATCACCTTGAATTCTCTTGTGTTGTGGGAGGGATCTTGTGGGAAGTGACTGAATTATGGGGGCAGGTCTTTCCTACATTGTTTTTGTTATTGTGAATGAGTCTCATGAGATCTGATGGTTTTAAAAAAAATGGAGTTTCCCTGTACAAACTGTCTTTTTGCTTGCCACCAAACACATAAGATGTGACTCGCTTCTCCTTGCCATCTGCCATGATTGTGAAGCCTCCTTAGCCATATGGAACTGTAAGTCAAATTAAATCTCTTTCTTTTGTAAATTGTCCAGTCTCGGGTATGCCTTTATCAGCAGCATGAAAATGGATTAATACACCATCTTTATTACTAACTGGAGACATGCTAATTTAAACGAGACATCATTTAGTTTCTACTAAAAATACAAAACTTAAAGGAAATGGGAAAAGATAAACCATTAAATACTAATATGATTATTTCAGTGGTATCAATTTGGAGCGGTAAAGTGATACTATCTACCAAAATAAAGTGTGCCCTTAGTCCAGTAATTACAAAACCCCAGCAAAACCTGGATATATTAAAATTTAGAATAACTTTTATACGTGAACACAAAGATGTATAAATGAGCTTGTCTATAGCAATATTATTTGCTATAACTTCAATGTACATAAATGTAGAAACAGGTATATGAATGTTTTCTACGTATCTAATGAAAATATATACATAGAATATTCAAAAAGGATGAGTGAGGTTTTCATATTTATCTCTGGACAGATAACAAAACATTGAGTGAAAAAAGTAAGAAGAAAGATACATAACACAAAATTGTTCATGAGCATTTAAAGATACACAAAGCAATAGTTTATCTTTCCTATGGATATGTACCTCAATAAAGATATAAAACATTAGTTGCACAAACCCAAGTCAAAGTTATCAGAGTATTTCATTGTTGCATTTGTTGTTTTTTATCCATCCAAGGGATGAATAAAATTACATTTAAAAAATAGTTTTTGGTCAGGCGCGGTGGTTCATGCCTGTAATCCCAGCACTTTGGGAGGCCAAGGCGGGTGGATCATGAAGTCAGGAGATCAAGACCATCCTGGCTAACATGGTGAAACCCTGTCTCTTACTAAAAAAAAAAAAAAAAAAAAAAAAAAAAATTACAAAAATCAAAATTAACTGGGCATGGTGGCGGGTGCCTGTAGTCCCACCTACTCGGGAGGCTGAGGCAGGAGAATGGCGTGAACTCGGGAGGTGGAGCTTGCAGTGAGCCGAGATCGCGCCACTGCACTCCAGCCTGGACAACTGAGCAAGACTCTGTCTCAAAAAAAAAAAAAGTTTTTAAATGTTCAATTGTGGTAAAATACACATCCATTTCTAAATGTACATTCAGTGGTGTTAAGTACATTCACATTGTTGTGCAACTATCATCATCATCCATCCACGAAATTTTTAACTTGCAAAATTGAAATCCTGTTATCTATTAAAAATTCTGTACTCAAACCCCTGGCAAACACCACTCTACTTCTGCCTCTATGGATTTGACTTCCCCAGGGAACTTATATAAGTAGAATCATCAATTTTTATCTTTTTGTGACAACTTAGTTCACTTGGCATAATGTTCTCATGGTTTATATATGTAGCATGTAAAAGAATATCCTTCATTTTTAAGACTGAATAATATTCCATTGTATGTATACGCCACATTTTGTTCATCTGTTCATCTATCAATGGACACGGGTTGCTTCCATGTTTTGTCTATTATAAATAGTGCTTCTATTATCATATTTTCTTATTTTTTCCATTTTTATTTTTTCTCTTATATTTGGGAAATTCAAAACTGTCCTTGGCATCAGTTTTTTTAATGTTCCTTAGTGTAGTTTCATTTTTTAATACCATATAACCAAGTAAATTTTGTATTTCTAATCCACTTTTAATTCTAGCTCTTATCTTTTTTTGTATCTTAACTGTGAGTCTCTTTATTTCAACTTATTTTTTATTAGCTGGGTCTGTTTTACTGGATCTTATTTCTGATTCATAAACACCATGTTTTGTAGCCTATTTAAGTCAATAAATATTTAATCTAGAACTGCTAGCGACCATAGTTATCACTATGTTAAGAGAGCCAGTCTAATTATGAAGCCAAAAGCTGAGAGAGAAGAAGAAATAAAATGCCAGAAAAAGAAAATGAAGATTCCCTTCTGGTTCAGTAGTAAATACTTTTCAAATAATACACTTTTTAAAAAACATTCAAGATATCTTTTGATTCCGTGTTTAAATATATATATATATATACACATATATAATATATATACATATATGTGTATATATACATATATATCATTAACTGAAATGTATGAAAATCTTTGTTTTAGGAATAAAGCATGCTAATAATTTTTCCCTAATCCATATTTGTGCATTGTCCAGCCATTGGTACATATTGTAGCACAATTTATTTTGTAATAGATATTCACCTGGTTTATGCTCTTCTACTATTAAAAGGAATCTTTTACTTTTACTACCAGGCTCTACGTTAATCTTAGCAGATAGGATATATGAGCAGAAATCCTAAATACACACACACATATCATGACCAGATATTATCTCATCCCCTTCACTAAACATAGAAAATTTTCATTATTCATGGATTTTATATTTGAGGTTCTATTAGCTAAAATTCATTGCAATCACCAAATTAATAATCATGGTGATTTCACAGTCATTTGTGGATATGTGCGGAGTGGTGAAAATTTGAGTCAGCAACCTGAACATTCCCAGCTGTGGTCGAACAAGACAATACTCTGCCTTCTTGTTTCAGCTCTCTCACTGTAAATAAATGCCATTATTTTCCAATTACTGAGTACATTGTTTTATGATTTTTTTGTTTTGCTTTTTCTTGGTGATTTTACTGTTTAAAGTGGCCCCAAGCATAGTACCCAATGTTGTCGTGTTCCTAGGCAGAAAAAAACTGTTGTGCCTTATGGATAAAATATATGTATTAGATAAGATTCTTTCAAGCATGAGTTATAGTGCTGTTGGCCATAAGTTCAATGTCAATGAATCAAAAAATATATATTACAAGGTGTCTTCTAACAGAAACACACATAAAACAAGGTTATATGTTGATTGGTTGACAGAAATGTTGAACCAGATGCTCGCAGAAATTTAACACTGTATTTCTCCTGGGGGCAATGATTCAGTCTACACAGGCCCTGAATTATGGTGGTTGTACTTACAATTTTTTTATTTCACAATTGTTTGAAGGCCATAAGCACTGAATAATAACTATACTTCAAGTACTCATACAATCACTGTTTTTCACTTTCAGTACAGTATGCAATAAATTACATGTCATATTCAACAATTTATTATAAAATAGGCTTTGTTTTAGATGATATTGCTCACCTGTAGACTAATGTGTGTTATGAACACATTTAAGGTAGGTTAGGCTAAGCTACAATGTTTGGTAGATTAGGTATTTTAAATGCATTTTCAACATAGGACATTTTCAATTTATGATATGTTTATCAACACGAAACCCCATCATAAGCCAAGGATCATCGACTTTCGAATTCAGTGTTCACAACAATTTTGTAGAACTTACCCACCTTAAATAAACATTCACTTGTATTTTGCTTTATTTGTAAATGCTGTATCCCCTGAGATATAACAGAATGCCACTTATGACTAGTTATTATTATTATTATTATTACTTTTCTTTTTTTTTTTTTTTTGAGACAGAGTCTTGCTCTGTCACCCAGGCTGGAATGCAGTGGCGCAATCTCGGCTCACTGCAAGCTCCGCCTCCTGGGTTCGGGCCATTCTTCTGCCTCAGCCTCCCAAGTAGCTGGGACTACAGGCACCCACCACCACACCCGGCTAATTTTTTACATTTTTTTTTTTTTTTTTTAGTAGAGATGGGGTTTCACTGTCTTAGCCAGGATGGTCTCGATCTCCTGACCTCGTGATCCTCCAGCCTTGGCCTCCCAAAGTTCTGGGAATGACTAGTTATTTTTCTTGCATGAAGGGACGTTGAAGGTAAGTTGCTTTCTTCAGCTAAAGATAGAAAGATAGAAATATCTTCAGCTAAAGATACAATGGTCAGATGACAGAAGTAAAATGATGTTTTCACGCTCTCTTTGAAAAAAAAAACACCAAAATAAAGATAACTGTACAGTCTTCTGGCCATTAAAAATTTTCTGTGAAGCAATGGTAAATAAATAAAATTTTTTTTGATGTCAGGTGAATAGCCTAGATAAACTTCTGACAGTATTCTAAGAGCGAGCTACTAAATATGTGTTTCAAGTCAATTTAATTGCCTTTGTTCTTAGATGGTGTTACTTATAGATTGTCCACTGCATATTTTATTATTGTCACATTTCATTATCTTTTTATGAATATTCATTATATTTACTGAAAATGTGAGAATTTATTTCAAAAGTAATATGTTAGAAAGGTAAAATTTTATGCCAAATTTCTATTTTATGTATTAAAAGCTGGTATCTTCTGAAGATCAGAAGCAGTACACATAATTTATTAGAAAAAATAATTTTATATTTTGAGATGTTGCATACCATATTCTGGCTCTGAAATATAAATTTAAAAAAATCTTAAATAAAAACACATTGCTTCTTCACAGCTTAAAGATATAGAGTACAGATACAGATATACTGTATCTGGATGTATTAATATACTATTTTTTGTGTTTTCTTTATGATATTGACTAGGATATAACAGTCAATATTATAACACTGACATAATATTGACTAATAACATAATGTTATAATGTGATGTCTCTGAAGGGCAGTGTAAAAAGATATTTCACTCAACAGGTAAAGGATTACTGGAATACTGGAAGAAAAACTGCTTATTTCAGGCTTTTTTTTTTTTTAATTGGCAAGCAAGTGATTTATGCAAGCCAGAAAAATAAGACATAAAGTAGGTAAAAAAAAAAAAGTTACCATTATTAAGTTGGTATTTAAATAACCATCAAAAGGAATGGCCTATTTTAAGCACAAGCAAAATGACTCAAAGCAATTGAAATTGCCAAATCTGTTCGAATAGACCCATAACAGATTTTTCAAGACTTTGAGATTTTGATATTCAAAAGAAGATGTTTCAAATAAAAATTTTCAATAATACAGAAAGATTATGGCATACATATTTTTATCGCTAAAATAAATAAATAAATAAATGAATACCAGATGGCTTTCAAGAGGAACTGTTTACAATATGAAAAAAAGCAATCCAACTAAGGAAAACAAATGGAGATATCAGTGCAACACTATAAGATAAAGTCCTACCTTTCACTTTATTTCAATTTTAACTCACAGTTTACCTCTGAAAATTTTAAATTCTTCCTACCTTATGATGAAAATTATTATTTCTTGGTACATTACCACAGTGTACTTCTTTTGATAAAGAAAGAATCTTTTAATTTTCATAGACAATTTTGGTAATCAAAACATATTTCTATAAAATAAGCAAATTATCTAGGGAAGAACAAATCCAAAATCCGGAAAACTAGAAGATGCAGTTAGTTTTATTATTACTATTATTATTATTGGAGGAACACTTAACATCAGATCCACCAGCTCTTAAAAAGTTTTAAGTGTACAATACCATATTGTTAACTCTAGGCAAGATGATCTACAAATCTCTAGAAAACTTGATCTTTGTTCCAGTCGAATGGCAGCTTCCTATTTTCCCCTCTCCCAAGCCCTTAGTCACAATCATTCTGGTCTCTGCATTTTCTGTTTGACTATTTTATACACCACATATAAATGTATTGCATATAAATTATTATTTTTAAAAATACATTTTTCATCCTTATTAGTTTTCTTTCACCTGTTTTCCTAAACAAAACTTACTATACTAATATACTCAGGGATATTAAACATACCCTATTTTAGTAAATGACTAAATTACAAGGTCCTTGAGCTATTTTGGTGCTACAAGGCAAACGTTTTCTACCCAGTCCTTCAAGAACAACTCAAATTCAGAAGTCAGTCCATTTGGAATATTCTAAATTACAAATATCACTTTGTGGATCATTCAGCACATAATTTAAGAAGAAAAATGTATACATATTATTAAAACATTGTTGTATTAATTATTATCTGAAGATGGCGGTTACAGAAAAATCTAACCATTATATAACCCACATAGATGTCCATGCTTGTAACAAAAATATTTTAAAAAGAAAAAAATCTAGTTTTTTGGCCTAGGCTATGAGATAAGATGACAAACGGAACATCAATATTTAGAATGTGTCACAGGAAAACACGCATGTTGTGTTGCCATTATGGTTTTAATGGTTTACACCTTTTAAAATGAGGTTAACCTGCTAACCACAAACAAAAGTATTAATGTAACTGCAATATGAAGGCTAAACAACAAAATGCCATCGGTACTGGCTGAATAAAACACCTAAAATTTGTGTAGCGCAGATTCAGGCACAGGTGCTCTGCGGGAACAGCATAATGCCAAGAAGCAGCTGCTGCAGCACCCAGTTCATATTAAGTATTTCAGAGATTAAGTAAAATTGACAGTTAAAAAATATTTTTAAATGTGTGTGTGTGTGTATCTTCAAAGTACTCTGAAATGATTTTTACCTTCCACTTATATACAACATATTAACTTAAAGCCTCAGACTCATATTGTAATAAAAATACATTAAAACTTGATATCTAAATCCTGTTAAAATTTATCTGCCATTTTTATTTAAATTCAAAGACCAAAGTGATCATAAATGATTATCATTATCATTAAACAGATTTTTATTTGTTTACTATTCTTCATGTTCAGAATAATATTGTATACATTTATTCTGAGATTTGAGCACAGTTTTAAAGTTCTCTTTAGAAAATTGTAAATAACACACTATTTTCCCTTAAACTTCTCTAACATATTTAAGATACTATCAGTTAAATTGCTCAGAGAACATCATCCCATGTTAGTATCAGTTTAAGACAAACAAGTAAATCTCAACAGATATCAATCAATGCATTCCAAAGCACATATTGGTGATTCTATGACCATATTGCTCAAGCACGTTTGCTTTGTTTGTTCATTTTTCAGTTCTATTATAACATCGCTTGTAATGTTATTTCATAATTTCATTGGTTATGTGTCACCTGATGAAGCTTCATAGTCTTCTTCTTTTGGAGAGGCATACAAATAATAGAATAAGTGTGGGGCAGCTAGTCATTATATAGATCTTAGAACAAGTGACCCATAAACTGAGCAACATGTCAATCACTTATTAGTTTAAAATTCCTCAAGAGTGTCCTATCATCTCATTTTAAATTTTTCTCAGTTCCATTTATTAGAGTTCTGTAGGTTGTGATAATGGAAAATTCTTTCATACAAATTTTAGGCATAAAAACTGAAAAAAGAAAAATAATCCACTAGGTTCACCGACTCTTTGGAAGCTCATTAGGAAATGTTTTCATTCTCCTTATTTCTTATTATTTTGTTCTCAAGTCAAAATCTACAAAGCATTTAATATAAGTAATACATATTAATATGTCAATATACTGTCTGTGGTATTTGAGACCTAGTTAGCATTTTTATTGAACTTCTGTGTTAACATTTTCAGAAATTGACTGCTATTAATCACCAATTTAAATCCATATTTTGATACCATGGTCACTATTAACTGGGTCATTTCAGAGGTAATAGCTATTCCTAAGAGCAATTCTTCAATTTCAGCAGATCTCAGTGTTAATAATTAAAGTGTGCATGTACCACAACCTATTTGTCATGGTAACTAGACAGCCTAAGACATTAACATGATTCTGCTCTTGATGAAAGACACCATTCCATTCCATTGCTATTTTCAAAGCAACTCACTTTTCTTAATCTAGTCTAATTAAAAGATACTGGTTATCTACCTGGCATATAAAAGTAATAATTCCATATCTTAACAGTAATCTGGGGAGGTATGATTGCTAAATGTGCTTGTTCACTCTGTAGGAAATATCACATCTAATTTATTGTAGTTGTTTTGTTAGTTCTGCAAAATCTACTATCACTGGCATCATTAAAGGACTAACAGCATTCCTCTGTGCATATTCATCTTCAAGGAATCTGAAATGTAAAATGTGCAAATTTCTTCTCTCCATCTTTTAATTTCCTACAGTTTACATTGTATCTCAAAGAGATAACTAACACACTTGAGCAGCATGTTATGAGTTAGCAGCTCTGAGATCATAGTTCTGTCTTGATTATTCTAGCTATGGGATCTAAAAAAACTTATCCTCCCTGAACCATAGTTTCCTCTCGAGTATTATATAAACTGTTCTCCTTCTGGCTTTGAAATTCTGTAAGGCTACTCCTATAATAAAAGCTAGAATTAAATAAAAAGTCTCTAACTCTAGAAAATGTACTTTGAAGTCATATGTTACACATCATTATATTAATATATTAATGGAATATGTTTTGTCTTAGATATGTTACTATTGAGGCACTGACACATAAAATAGGCACTATGGCATTATTGAGGGCAGACATTTTGAAATTTTTAATCAGACCCCTGAAAGTACAAAGCCATCTCTCTACTGAAAAGAACATGTTGGATTGTACAATTGTGCCTATTACTACTAGTAAGTGAAGGGAATGGCAATGTTGTCTATCTGGCTTCATGACCCAGCCTTCCTCCTGAGGGAATTAAAATTTCGTTAATGTATAAATTCCTCATTCATCCATATGCTTCACTAGAAGCTGATCTCAACCCTACCATAAGGGGTGGTCTTGAATGGGCTAAGACACAGTTTGAGACATGGTTTGAGACCTTGGCAATATTGATATTTTCCATCTGGGTATTTATTCGTTGTGGGCAGGGGATGATCTGTATTTTATAGGATTTTTAGCAACATCCCTGGACTCTGTCCACTAGATGCCAGTAGTGGTGTCATAATTGTGATAACCAAAAAAAAAAAAAGTCTCCAGATATTGCCAAATGTCCTTTCTACAGCAAAATCACTCCCAGTGCAGAACCAGTTTAAGGATGTGGAGCCAAAAAAGAGCCCACATTGCCAAGACAATCCTAAGCCAAAAGAACAAAGCTGGAGGCATCACGCTACCTGACTTCAAACTATACTACAGTAACCAAAGCAGCATGGTACTGGTACCAAAACAGAGATATAGACCAATGGAACAGAACAGAGCCCTCAGAAATAATACCACACATCTACAACCATATGATCTTTGACAAACCTGACAAAAACAAGAAATGGGGAAAGAATTCCCTATTTAATAAATGGTGCTGAGAAAACTAGCTAGCCATATGTAGAAAGCTGAAACTGGATCCCTTCCTTACACCTTATACAAAATTTAATTCAAGATGGATTAAAGACTTAAATGTTAGACCTAAAACCATAAAAACCCTAGCAGAAAACCTAGGCATACCATTCAGGACATAGGCACAGGCAAGGACTTCATGTCTAAAACACCAAAAGCAATGGCACTAAAGCAAAAATTGAGAAATGGGATCTAATTAAACTAAAGAACTTCTGCACAGCAAAAGAAACTATCATCAGAGTGAACAGGCAACCTACAGAATGGGAGAAAATTTTTGCAATCTACTCATCTGACAAAGGGCTAATATCCAGAATCTACAAAGAACTCAAACAAATTTACAAGAAAAAAACACCACCATCAAAAAGTGGGCAAAGGATATGAACAGACACTTCTCAAAAGAAGACATTTATGCAGCCAACAGACACATGAAAAAATACTCATCATCACTGGCCATTAGAGAAATACAAATCAAAACCACAATGAGATACCATCTCACACCAGTTAGAATGGCGATCATGAAAAAGTCAGGAAAAAATAGGTGCTGGAGAGGATGTGGAGAAATAGGAACACTTTTACACTGTTGGTGGGACTGTAAACTGGTTCAACCATTGTGGAAGACAGTGTGGCGATTCCTCACAGATCTAGAACCAGAAATACCATTTGATCCAGCCATCCCAATACTGGGTATACACCCAAAGGATTATAAATCATGCTGCTATAAAGACACAGGCATTGCAGCACTATTCACAATAGCAAAGACTTGGAAACAACCCAGATGTCCATCAATGATAGACTGGATTAAGAAAATATGGCACATATACACCATGGAATACTATGCAGCCATAAAAAAGCATGAGTTAATGTCCTTTGCAGGGACATAGATGAAGCTGGAAACCATCATTCTCAGCAAACTATCGCAGGGACAAAAAACCAAACATCACATGTTCTCACTCATAGGCGTGAGCTGAACAATGAGAACACTTGGACACAGGAAGGGGAACATGGCACACTGGGGCCTATCGTGGGGTGGGGGGAGGGGGGAGGGATGCCACTGGGAGATATACCTCATGTAAATGATGAGTTGGTGGGTGCAGCACACCAACATGGCACATGTATACATATGTAACAACCCTGCACGTTGTGCACATGTACCCTACAACATAAAGTATAAAAAAAAAAAAAAAGTGGTGTCAGAGATAGGCTGCTGGGGACACACAACTAAGGAAATCGGAGAATTAGAAACATTAAATCTTGACTGGGCATGGCAGCTCATGCCTGTAATCCCAGCACTTTGGGAGGCCGAGGTGGGCAGATCACCTTAGGTCAGGAGTTCGAGGCCAGCCTGGCCAACATGGCGAAAGCCCGTCTCTACTAAAAATATAAAAATTAGTTGGGCATGGTGTCGGGCACCTGTAATACCAGTTACTCGGGAGGCTGAGGCAGGAGAATCGCTTGAACCCTGGAGGCGGAGGTTGCAGTGAGCCAAGACTGCACCACTGCACTACAGCCTGCGTGACAAGAGCAAGACTCTGTCTCAAAAAAATAAAATAAAATAAGAAAAACATTAAATCTTATCATTGTCACAAATATTTTCTAATTCTTTATCTCATTTGGACAAGTCTATGCTAATGATGCTGTGATTGTGGAAGAAATCTTCATGTGCACCAGTGGGTTTTTGCATTTTAAGCCAAGGATAAATGCTGCCTATGCAGATCACAGACTGATAGCTGTTGCTAGATCAGCACTAAATAGTCTCTCCTACAATAAAAATAATATCTCAAAACACATGTCTTATTGATAGTACATGGGTAGTGGTGCCTTCATCTATGAAAGACTGTTTTGCATACTAAGGTTGTTTTCAATTAAAAAAAAGGATATTCTAACTTCTTTGTCAATGTTTGGCTCAAAATGATCAAACAATCATATTAATATAAGAAGAAGTCCTTGGGAAAGTTTCTAGGGAGAATTTCAGCACTTCCAAGAAGGGGTAATGGGGAAAAGCTACTTCTCTTCTTCCTCTGACTATTGTAATATCTGAATATGATATCTAGAACTGCTGCAGCCAGTATTCTGTAAATCTTAGGATAAAGCCAATGTGATGGATGCTGAGGTAAAAGCCAGGAAGACTATACCAAAACTACTTATTTTATTTTTATTTTTTTTTGATTTTGCAAAATAAAAGAAATACTGTTTAGTTACCAAAAGTCAAGTGAATTGACATTAACTTGAAAATCCATGACTTCTATATATGACTAATTTTGAAACATATTTTGTCTCTATAAAGTCTGAGAACTAGCAAATGCTATAGGTTGGTGCACAGTAATTGCGGTTTTCACAATTCCTTTTAATGACAAAAAATAGTTTGAGCTAAGTCTAATTAAGCTTTCAGTATTAACTTATGATGTAGAGATGATTTTTTTCCCACAGCTTTGATAGTTGATTTTTTTTCCTCAGATAATAGCTATTTTCAATCTGACTTCCAGGTTTGTAACTTACTTTTCTGTATTAGTTCTAACACGTATTGTTGAAATTCAGATATATCATAAGTCAGTCTACCGTAACAACATGAATCATAACTTTTCATGGTCTCTAGGCTTAAAAAATGAATTTTAAGGAAGAAGAAATTTGCTTGTCTATTGAGTAAATTGTGACCTTTAACTTAAAAGAAGTACTCCCCAGAAGATGATATTTTTCACCTTTTTTATTCCAAGTGAATGAAGAATATAAAAATTTACTTTTCTTGTTCCTAAAAAGATTATCCTTTTTGTTTTAAAATAACACAATTTATTTCATTGTCTCATAAAATTATCCCTTGTTAAAAAATTTCTGGCTCATCACCTAGTTGATGCAGACGTCTAACATGAAATCTCAGGAATGTGCAAATTCAGATGCACAATCCCTTCTTCCTCACACCTTACCTTCACCCAATATGTGTGACAACTCAGACATGTTCATGAATTTGTTGCAGAATACCCCAAAATTATATTTTTAACTTCATTATTACCGTTTTGCTTGAAAATCTCTTACATAGGATAATCATATTCAAAAACTAGCATGGATCTTAGATTAGAAATTCCAGTCATATTAAATGTTTACATCTGTTCTGATCCCATATCTTATTCTTCCAGATTACACCCTTTAGTGCCCCAACACCAACAATTTTTTTGTCACACAGGACTTCTGTGCAATGATGCTATTTTTCATATCTTTTCCTTCTTTGATAACCTCTCTTCTTTCCTATATACAATAAACATTATGATCACTGATTATAATAACTCCTTACTAAATATTATTAGATTCCTTGCTCCATCTCACTTTGCCATACCTGCTTGACAAAATCAGCATTTTAGTTACATGTAAATGTAGGCTACTCTGACTCTGCACTAATGCAGCAAAATGTGAATACCACCATAAATAATTTCATTTGGTTTCACTTTATTGTATTTCATAAATATTGCTGTTTTATAAATTGAAAGTTTGTAACACACCTCTGCTAAGCAAATACCTCATTGACATTTTTCAAATAGCATGTGCTTGCTTTGTATCTCTGTGTCACATTTTGGCAATTTTTACAATATTCAAACTTTTCATTCTTGTAATACATGTTATGTTGATCTGTAATGGTGATCTTTGATGATACCATTATAATTATAGTGGGCCACCACGAACTGTGCCCCAATAAGACTTCAAACCTAGTTCATAAATATTGCATGTGTTCTGACTGCTCCACCAACCTGCTTTTCACCTCTTTCCCTCTCCTCAGGCCTCCATATTTCCTGAAACCACAACAGTATTGAAATTAGGCCAGTTAATCACACTGCAATGGCTTCTAAGTGTTCAAGTGAAAGGAAAAATCACACATCTCTCACTTTAAGTCAAAAGCTAGAAAGGTCACTGACATCTAACTTGGTTATAGGTTATTGGTGAAGAAGAGAGTTAGGGCCCTGCCTGAAGGCAAAAACCCAGCTGAGTGGCAGAGCACCAAGGTCCTACTGCTCGATCTGTTGAGTGATGACCCCATAAAGGTCACTTCTCTGATAGCTTCAGTTTTCTCACAAGTGAATTGTACAGATTAAAAGTTGGTCTTCCAGCTCTGACATCCTATGGCTGATATGGTTTGGCTGTGTCCCCACCCAAATCTCACACTGAATTGTAACAATCCCTATATGTTGTGAGAGGGACCTGGTGGGAGGTAATTGAAGCATGGGTGTGGATTTTTCCCATGCTGTTCTTGTGATGTGAATAAATCTCACTGGATCTAATGGTTTTATAAAGAGGAGTTCCCCTGCACATGCCCTCTTGCCTGCCACCTTGTAAGATGTCTTTTTGCTCCTCTGACTTCTGCCATGATTGTGAGGCCTCCCCAGCCATGTGGAACTGTCAGCTAAAACCCTTTCCTTTACAGATTACCCAGTCTCAGGTATGTCTTTACTAGCAGCATGAGAACAGACCAATACAGTAAATTGGTACCAGGTAGTGAGGCGCTGATGTAAAGATATCCAAAAATGTGGAAACAACTTTGGAACTGGGTAACACACAGAGGTTGGAACAGTTTGGAGGCCTCAGAAGAAAATAGGAAGATGTGGGAAAGTTTGGAACTTCCTAGAGACTTGTTGAATGGCTTGACAAAGTGCTGATAGTGACATGAGCAAGAAGTTCCAGGCTGAGGTGGTCTCAGAAAAAGGAGGAATTTGTTGGGAACTGGAGCAAAGGTGACACTTGTTATACTTTAGCAAAAAGACTGATGGCATTTTGTCCCTGTCCTAGAGATTTGCGGAACTTCGAACTTGACAGAGATGATTTAGGGCATCTGGCAGAATAAATTTCTAAGCAGCAAAGTGTTCAAGAGGTGACTTGGGTGCTATTAAAAGCATTCAGTTTTATTTATTCATAAAGATAAGGTTGAAATTGGAATTTGTGTTTAAAATGGAAGGAGAGCATAAAAGTTCAGAAAATATGCAGCCTGAGGATGCAATAGAAAAGAAAAACCTATTTTATGATTAGAAATAAAAGCTGGCTGCAGAAATTTGCATAAGTAACAAGGAGCCAAATGTTAATCCCCATGACAATAGGGAAAATGTCTTCAAGGCATGTGAGGGATCTTTCCAGCAGCCCCTCCCATCACAGGACTAGAGGCCTAGGAGGAAAACACGGTTTTGTGGGCTGGGCCCAGAGCCCCCTTGTGCAGCCTAGGGACCTGGTGCTGTACATCCCAGTCACTCCAGTTATGGCTAAAAGGGGCCAAGGTACAGCTGGAGCTGTGGCTTCAGACAGCCCCAAGCCTTGGTAGTTTCCTTGTGTTGTTGAGCCTGTGTGTGCACAGATGTTAAGAACTGAGGTTTGGAAACCTCTGCCTAGATTTCAGAGGATGTATGGAAACAGCTGGATATCCAGGAATATGTTTGCTATAGGGATGGGGCCCTTATGGGGAACCTCTTCAAGGGCAGTGTAAAAGGAAACTGTGGGGTCAGAGCCCCCACACAGAGTCTCTACTGGGGCACTGCACAGTGGAACTGTGAGAAGAGGGCCACCGTCCTCCAGAATGGTAGATCCATTGACAGTTTGCATTGTGCACCTAGAAAAGCTGCAGATACTCAATGCCAGCCCATGAAGGCAGGCAGAAGGGGGTCTGTACCCTGCAAAACCACAGAGGCAGAGGTGCCTGAGGTCATGGGAGCCCAAATCTTGCACCAGCATAACCTGGATGTAAGACATGGAGTCAAAGAAGGTCATTTCAGAGTTTTAAGATTTGGCTGCCCCACTGAATTTTGGACTTGCATAGGGCCTGCAACCTCTTTGCTTTGGACAACTTATCTCATTTGGAACAAATGGATTTACCCAATGCCTATACCCTCATTGAAGTAATCAATTTCCTTTTGATTTTACAGGCTTGTAGCCAGAAGGTACTTGCCTTGTCTCAGATGAGGCTTTGGACTTTTTGATTAATGCTGGAGTGAGTTAGTTAAGACTTTGTGGGACTGTTGGAAGGCATGATTGGTTTTGAAATCTAAGGACATGATATTTGGGAGGAGCTACAGGCAGAATGATATAGTTTGGCTCTATGTCCTGACCCAAATCTCACCTTGAATTGTAATAATCCCCATTTAGTGGGAGGGACCCAGGCGGAGGTAACTGGCTCATGGGGGCAGGTTTTTCCCCTGCTGTCCTCATGATGTAAGTCTCATGAGATCTGATGGTTTTATAAAGGGGAGTTCCCCTGCACATGCCCTCTTGCTTGGCACCTTGTAAGACATGACTTTGCTTTTCCTTTGCATTCTGTCATGATTGTGAGGCTTTTCTAGCCATGCAGAACTGTGGTCAATTAAACCCCCTTCCTTTATAAATTACCCCATCTCAGGTATATCTTTATTAGCAGTGTAAGAAAAGACAAATACAGCGGCTGACTATAGACATCAGATTTCAGTTCTTCTCTAAAAAATGATCAAAGTTACTGGTGAATGGGAAAGTTCTGAAAAAAAGAAAAAAAAAAAAAAAATGAAGGAAGACAGCCAGAAACTGTAGGAGTGCCCATGGGAAAAAGCTGGGGCAAAGAAGAGAAAAGCCAAAACAGTCTGCCAGAGATCAAAACCAGAGAAACTCAGATCCTCATGGAAAGGATAGGTAGGAGTGCTTTTCTGCTGCCTTCACCACTGTGAAAATCTGATGCCCATTAAACTGGTCGGACTGCCTGTGTCCTTTTGACCCAGGGCATTAACACTGATGGTGGCAACTTGAGAAATTCCCGAGAACAAACCAGGTGGCCAGTTGTGTGCCCACACTCCTCTCAGACCCAAACTGAGATAGTTGGTGCTATACTGGTTATGCCCTCATAGTAGGGTACTGCTCTGCCCAGGGATTATCTGCCTTTGAGTCATCACACCACCAGATCCACCACGAACATACCCCACAACTCACTCTCACCTTAGAAAGCACAGAGGACCAGTGGGTACCAGGGTATCTGAGAAACTCCTAAAGATATAACCCTCTGTGTAAGCTGCCCCTAAGGGAGGGGAAAACAAAGCCTGCCAAAGCTCCCTCAGGGACAAAGAAAATGTGTGCATACCACCAATCTACAAAGGAGAAAGCACCAACTCCTAGGAATAAACATGGAGAGGACAGCCATCTTGCGCCTCCTCCCTATACCCTGATACAGATACAACAGTGGTTTTTCTTGCTGGGGGCTGGCACATTTACACTTCGAGAAAGCATTTTTCATACTTTTTGTGGTGGCTTCACCCCTGCTGAAAGTGAGTCCATGCTGCTTGGGCTTATATGAAGGGTGTGGCCCAATTCCCCTTCCCTACACAAAGCAGCAGCATCCCTGCAATGGAGGATGGATACCTCACAGAGTTGCCTGCCCTGGACTGGAGGAAGAGGCTCTGTCCCATGTGCATTTTAGTAGCAGCCATGAGAGAATAATATCTATAACCCTCACCTGCACTGTGGCTGGGAAATAAAGGAATAATTCTTTATAATCTGGTTGTCACAAGCCCTGTGATGGGACAAAATAGGGAAGCAGATTGCATTTCTGCTGGCTCAGGAAAAGAAGCCAGCTCCTGGCTTCTTCCCTTGAGAGCTCAGAGCAACCCAAAATTATCTTTTTCTGCCACCCTCCCAATGGTGCTTCCATTTATCATCAGCCTAAGGGTGAGCCAGCTCTTAGTCCTAAGCACCATCAACTGTACTGCAGCCTGAACTGTACCCCCAAATAAAAACCCTACTGCCAGAAAAGCTTAGTCCTACTCCATGAATAAGCTTCTTGAGACTTCTATACATCAGCCCTATAGGAGATAGTATATCCGTGCATATGTCCAATATGTTGCTGCAATAAGCAACATCTGAGAAAACACTGTACAAAAGCTATCCACAACCCACAGAACACGTACAGATTCTTAGCCAACTAAACATATCCAAACATGAAGACAAATAATCATATGCAACATTTATCACAGTTATACCCTCAAAGGAAGAAAGAATTTTAAAATATATAAAAGTCACATCCAAATGACAGCAAATTCAAAAATAAGAAGCAACATTTTCCTCAGATGAGAAGGAATAGCATAAGAACTCTGGCAGTACAAAGAGCCAGAGTATGTTGACACCCCCAGATGATCACATTAGTTTTATAGCAATGTATCCTAACTAACCTGAAAAGTCTGGAATGACAGACAGGAAATTCAAAATGTGGATTGCAAAGAAACGGAATGAGATCCAAGATAAAGTTGAAATCTAACACAAAGAAACAAGAAAAGTGATTCAGAGTGTGCAGGACAAGATAGCTATATTTGACAAAAAAAAAATAGAAATTCTGGTATTGAACACTTCCTTAAATTTTTTTCAAAATACAGCTGGAAGCTTTAACAATAGGCTGGACCAAAAAGAATGAATTTCAGAGCTTTAAGACCACTCTTACAAATTAACTCCATCAGAAAAATTTAAAAAAAAAATAAAAAATGAAAAAGACTTGGAGGAATATGGGATTATATAAAATAACCAAATCTATGGTTTATTGGCATTCCTCAAAGAGAAGAAAAAATAGTAAAGCAATTTGGAAAACATATTTGAGGAAATAAGTCAGTAAAACATCCCTAACCTTGCTAGAGAGGTTAACATCCCAACAGAAGAAATTCAGAGAACACCCACAAGATACTATACAAAATGATCATCCTCAAGGCATATAATCATCAGACTATCCAAGATGTGTGTGAGAGAAACATCTCTTAAAGGCTAAAGAGCCAAATTGCCTTTAAAGGAAATACCATCAGACAAACAGCATATTTCTCAGCAGAAACTTTGCAAGCCAAAACAGATTGTGGATCTAGTTTTAGCCCTTTTAAGGAAAAAAACTTGCCAGCAAAAAATGTCATATGCTGCCAAACTAAATTTCAAAAGCAAAGGAGAAATAAAATCTTTCCCAGACAAGCAAATGCTAAAAGAATTTGTCACCACAGGACCAGCCTTACAAGAAGGGCTCAAAGCAGTTCTAAACAGGGAAAGAATAGAATAATAACACCACATAAGAACATAAGAACACGTAAATACAAAGCTTACAAATACTATATAGCAATTACACAATTCAGACCACAAAGCAACTAACAACACTCTGAAAGGTACAAGATCTCACATATAAATATTAATATTAAATGTAAATGGGCTAAATATTCTACTTAAAGCCATAGAGTGGTGAATTAGTTTTCTTTGTTGTTTGTTTGTTTTTAAATGGCCCAACCTTCTGCTGCATTTGAAAGACCCATTCATGTGTAATGATAGCCACAGGCTCAAAGTAAAGGGATGGATAAAGATCTATTATACAAATGGAAAACAAAAAAGAGCAGCTGTAGCTATTTGCTGTATTAGATAAAACAACTTTAAAACAACAATAGCAAAAAGAAAAAATGAAGACAAAGAAGGGCATTTACAATGATAAAGGTTTAAATTGAACAAGATTTAATCAACTTAAAAATATACATGACCAACATTGGAGTACAAAGATTTCTAAAACAAATACTATTAGAACTAAGAAAAGAGATACACATCCATACAATAATAGTGAGGAACTTCAACACCTTGCTGATGTCTCTAGACACATCATCAAGGCAGAAAACTAACAAAGAAACTCTGGATTTAATTGGACTCTTGACCAGTTGGATCTAATAGGCAACTACAGAACACTCCACCCAATTACCACAGAATATACATTTTTCTCATCTGCACAACAAACACTCTAAAACAGACCACATGCTTGGTCATAGAGCAAGTCTCAATAAATTTAAAAAAATCACAAACATAGCAAGCATATTCTTGGACCACAGCAGAATAAAATTAGAAATCAATACCTAGAAGAACTCTCAAAACCTCAACTATATGGAAACTAAATAACTTGCTACTGAATGATTTTTGAGTAAATGACAAAATTAAGATAGAAATAAAAAAAGCTTTTGAAACAAATAAAAATAGAACATATCAAAACTACTGAAACAAAGCAAAAGCAGTGTTAATGTAGCATTAATGCCTACATTAAAAATATAGAAATATCTCAAATTAACAACTTAACATTGCACCTAAAGGAACTAGAAAAACAGGAACAAACCAAACCCAAAGGTAGCAGAAGAAAAGAAATACAAATTCAGAGCTGAACTAAGTAAAATTGAGACCAAAAATAAAACTTCCAAAAAATCAACAGAATGAAAAATTTGTTCATTGAAAGAATAAACAAAATTGATAAACTGCTAGTTAGATTAAGCAAGAAAATACTGAGAAGATTTAAATAAGCAGAATTAGGAATGACAAAGTTAAAATTATAACTGATAGCACAGAAATACACGAAAAATCCTCAAAGTCTACTATGAACATTTCTAGGCATAAAAACTAGAAAACCCAAAGAAATGACGACATTTCAGGGAAAATGCCACTCTTAACATTGAACCAAGAAGAAACGGAAATCCTGAGAAGACCAATAATGAGTTACTAAATTGAAACAATAATAACCATTTACCAACCCCCCAAAAAAGCCCTGGACTAGACAAATTCAGAGCAAAATTCTACCAGATGCATAAAGAGCTGGTATCAATCTTGCTGAAACTATTCCAAAAAATCAAGGGATTGCTCCTTAAATCATTCAACAAAACCAGTATCATCCTGATACTAAAATCTGTCAAGGAGAAAACAAAAGAGGAATGCTACAGGCTAATATCCCTGATGAACATAGACACAAAAATTCTCAACAAAATACTACCAAGCCAAATACAGCAGCACATGAAAAAAGATAATTTATCATGAGCAAGTGGAATGCAAGGGTGATTCAACATACACAAATCAGTAAATGTGATTCACCACATAAACATAATTCAAAACAAAAACCATGTGATGATCAAACTATCCACAACATCTCCTTGACCTAAAGCCTAATATGGAGACAGTACCTCTCTTCAATTTCATGAAGGCCAAGAGAGGTGAAGACACTACAGAATACAAGTTTGAAGCTAGAAGAGGTTATTTCATGAGGTTTAAAGAAAGAAGCCATCTCCATAACATAAAATGCAATGTTAAGCAGAAAATGCTTACGTAAAAACTACAGCAAATTATTCAGAAGAATTAGTTAAGATAATTGATGAAGGTGGCTAAACTAAACAACAGATTTTCAATACAGACAAAACAGCCTTCTGTTGGAAGCAAACAGCATCTAGGACATTTATGGCTAAAAGGAAGTCACTACCTCATTTCAAATCTCCAAAGACAGGCAGATTCTCTTGTTAGGAGCTAATGAAACTGGTGACATTACCAATGCTCCTTTACCATTCTGAAAATCCTCAGGCCCTTAAACATGCTAAATCTACTCTGCCTGTGCTCTGTAAATAGCACAACAAAACATAGATGAAAACATACCTGTTTACAGCATGGTTTACCGAAATTTTAAGCCCACTGTTGAGATCTACCGCTCAGACAGAAATTTTCCTTTCAAAATATTACTGTTCATTGACAATGCACCTTGAGCAAGTTCATGCAACTTGCTTTATTGTGATATTAACTTCATCACAGCGGTATGGAACCAAATCCACAATATCTCCAAGGTATGCCTGTGTATAAAACACTCAACCACCTTATCTGTTCTTTCTTTAATTGTATTATTGTGAATGTCAAGTAAACACTGAATGCCACACACTCGCCACATTGCATTTGTTTATTCCATTCTCTTCTCTACCATATTTGAAAATGATTTTATATTATTTCCCCAAACATTAATCACCGCCTCCTCTATCCTGCTCTCAGGTGACAACTTTGTTTCCTACTTTCCCAAGATAATGAAATAGAAGATTTCAAAAAAAGTGTCCACTACCACTTTTGTCCACCATCTAACATCATCAATTCTCCATCCTCTTTAAAATTGTTCATTTGGCATTCTTGTACATCTAAAGTAATGGGTGCTATGGCTTTTATTTGTTCCCCAAAGTTCATGTATTGGAAACTTAATCTCCAGTGCAACTGTGTTGACAGGTGATGCCTAATAAGAGATTACCGGTCATCAAGGCTCTGTTTAATGTCGTTATTACGGCATCAGGTAAGTTATAGTAAGAGTGTGTAGTTATAAAGCAAGTCCATCCCCTGGTCTTCTGTGCTCACTTTCACTTTCTACCCTTTCATCATGAGACAAAACTCGCCAGATGCTTGCACTGTGCTCTTGGACTTTCCAGCCTCCAGAATCATGAGCTGTATAAACTTCTGTTCTTTATATATTACCCGATCTGTAGTACTCTGTTATAAAAGCAGAAATGAAATGAATACAATGGCAAACCCATACTGTCTGTTGATTAGTCTCAAAACCCTGAAGTCATTTGACAGTTTCTTTCTCACACCTTGCATTGCCTTCTTCAGGATATCTTATTTTCAAAACACATACAGATTCTGATCCCTAATGATAATCTCAACGTTCAGCAGCTCATTTTCTCACTGTATCACTGAAATAACATCCAGCATACTTTCATGCTTCTATCCTCCTTCTATGTATTGTATTTTCAAATCAGCTTCTATAGATGTTCTTATAAAACTCTCCCTTGGACTCTGTGAACGGATCCAATTTCTGCCCAACAAATTCTTTTTGCATACTTTATCTTTTCTTTTGATGAAGTGAAATAAGTTATTTCTTTCAAACAACTGTATTACTGAGCTCTTTAAGTGTTTATTCAAAAGATTTTTCTATTTTTATTCCTCTAGTTCTAATTCACCTGCAAACATTTCTAGGAAAAATATTTTATTATGTGTTTTACAACATTGCAGACCTTCAGCTATGTTTTCATAATTAGTAGGAAGTATTTTTTTTAATATTCACCAGTATCAAGTAAAATTTGTATACAAATAAAAACTTCATTTAATTTCACTTGGATAAGATTTGTTTTTATCATTTTACTTTTATTTTAGGTTTGGGGGTATGTGTGGAGATTTGTTACATGGGTAAATTGTGTGTTGCTGGGTTTTGCTGTATGAATGATCTTGTCACCTAGATAGTGAGCACAGTACCCAACATTTTTTCAACCATTTCCCCACCTCTTCCCCGCTCAAACAAGTAGTCCCCAGTGTCTGTTGTTCTCATTGTTGTGCTCATATATACTCAATGTTTGGCTCCATTTATTTATAAGTGAGAACATACAGTATTTGGTTTTCTGTTCCTGCATTAATTGACTTAGGATGATGTCCTCCAGTTGCTTCCATGTTGCTGCAAAGGACATAATTTTGCCCTTTTTTATGACTCCATAGTATTCCATGTTGTATTTCTACCATATTTTTCTTATCCAGTCCATAAATGATGGGTATCTAGGTTGATTCAATGAATTTGATATTATGAATAATGATACCATGAACATATGAGTGCATGTGTCTTTTTGGTAGAATGATTTATTTTCCTGTGGGTATATACCCAATAATGGAGTGGCTGGGTCAAATGGTAGTTATAAGTTCTTTGAGAAATTTTCAAACAGCTTTTCACAGTGGAACTGATTTGCATTCCCACTGATAGTGTATAAATATTCCCTTTTCTTTGAAACTTTGCCAATATTTATTATTTTTTGACATTTTAATAATGGCTCTGCTAACTAATATGAAATGGTTTTGATTTGCATTTCTCTTGTGATTAGTGGTATGGAGCATTTTTTCATATATTTTTTGGCTGCATGCATGTCTTCTTTTGAGAAGTGTCTGTTTATGTCCTTTGTCTTTTATTTAATGAGGTCAATTGGTTTTTGCTATTGTATTCTTTACGTTCCTACAGATTCGAGATTTTAGACCTCTGTTGGATGCAGTTTGCAAATATTTTCTCCTATTCTGTAGGTTGTCTGTTTACTCTGTTGAGAGGTTCTTTTGCTGTGCAGAAGCTCTTTCATTTATTTAGTTCCCATTGTTTTGGGGAACTTAATCATAAATTCTTTCCCAAGGCTAATGTCCAGAAAGGTATTTCCTAGACTTTCCTCCAAGATTTTTATAGTTTTATGTCTTACAGTTAAGTCTTTAATCCATCTTGAGTTTATTCTTGTATAATGGTAAGTTTCTTTTCACTTATGGCTAGCCAGTTATCTCAGCACCATTTTCTGAAGAGGGTATCCTTTCTTCATAGTTCATTTTTGTCAACTTTGTCAAAAATCAGTTGGTTGTAGATGCGTGACTTTATGAGTTCTCTGTTATGTTCCATTGGTTTGTTTGTTTTTGTATCAGTGCCATGCCATTCTGCTTAGTGTAGCCTTGTAGTATAGTTTGAAGTTGGGTAGTGTGATGCCTCTGACTTTGTTCTTTGTGCTTAGGATTCTTTGGCCATTTGGGCTATTTTTTGGTTCCATGTGAATTTTAGAATAGTTTCTATTTTTCTACTTCTGTGAAAAATGATGTTGGTAGTTTGACAGAAATAGCATTGAATCTGTAATTTGCTTTCAGTTGTATGACCATTTTAACAATATTGATTCTTCCTATCCATGAGCAGGTTTTCCCATTTGCTTTTGTTGCCCCTGATTTCTTTCAGCAGTGTTTAGTAATTCTCATTGTAGAAATCTTTCATGTCCCTGGTTGGCTCTATTCGTAGTTATTTTATTATTTGTGTGGCTAGTGTAAGTGACATTACATTCTTGATTTGGCTCTCAGCTTGAATGTTATTGATGTGTAGAAATGCTACTGCTTTTTGTATCCTAAACTTTACTTAAGTCATTCATCAGTTCTAGGAGCCTTTTGGGAAAATCTTTAGGGTTTTATAGGTATTCTACCATATTGTCTGCAAAAAAAAAAAAAAAAAAAAAGATAATTTAACTTTCTCCCTTCCTATCTGGATGCATTTTATTCTTTCTTTTGTCTGATTACTCTGGCTAGGACTTTCTGTACTGTGTTGAATAGGAGTGATCAGAGTGGACATCCTTATCTGGTTCTAGTTATCCAGGGTAATGCTTCCAGTTTTTGTCCATTCAGTATGATATTGGCTGTGGGTTTTTCATAGATAGTTCTTATTATTTTGAGGTATGTGCTTTCAATGCCTAATTTGCTGAATGTTCTTAACATGAAGGGATATTGAATTTTATTAAAAGCATTTTATGTGTCTATCATCATGATTATATGGTTTTTAAATATTCTGTTTATGTGATGAATCATATTTACTGATTTGTATATGTTGAACCAACCTTGCATCATGGAAATAAAGCTTACTTAACCACGGTAAAATAACTTTTTTATGTGCTGCTGGATATGGTTTTCTAGTATATTGTTGAGGATTTTTGTGTCTATGTTCAACAAGAATACTGACCTAAAGTTTTCTTTTTTGCTGTGTCTCTACCAGGTTTTGGCACTAGAATGATGCTGGCTTTGTGGAATTAGTTAGACAGGAGTCACTCTTCCTCAAATTTTTGGAATAATTTTAGTAGTATTGGTAATAACTCTCCTTTGTACATCTGGTAGAATTTGAGTGTGAATCTACCTGGCCAAGGGTCTTTTTTGCTTGTTTGCTTATTTGCTTTGGTTGGTAGGCTGTTTATTACTGATTCAACTTTGAAACTCATTATTGGTTCAGGATTTCAATTTCTTCCTGATTTAATATTGGAAGGTTGTGTGTTTCCAACAATTTATCCACTTCTTCTAGGTTCTCTAGTCTCTGGGCATAGAGGTATTCAAATGTCATAAAATGTGGCAAATATTTATCTTCTCCTTACTAAATATTTAGTGAATACTTAGCCTGTGCCAGTACTGTGCTAGATTCTTGGAATATATTGGATATGTTGGTTTCAGTGTTTGATCTATTTTCATTTCTCTAGTTCTAATTCTAGAGAATGTATTCACTTACAATACAGTGGGACAGTTTTATAAGTAAGATATTTTACTAATTACAGTAGATTATATAATAAATATTAAGATTCATGTATTTCAGAGAATACTACAGTATCATGAAAGCTAATTTTTTAAAAGATGCCTTTTGAATTCCAGGCTAAAAAGTGAATAGGACTTCATTAGGTACCAAGAGGAAGAAGAGGAGGAAGGTCATTATGGGCAGGGAACAAATAAATGACTATATCAGTAAGATAGCAGAGGTTTTAGGGAGACGGCAAATGACTGAATGTGAAAGGCCAGCTATTCTATCTCATATCTGTTCTCTAGCAGCCATTCAAAGCTAAGTAGCATAATGAAAACTCTTTTTTTTTGTTTCCCATCTAATTTCTTTATTGTTTTCAGAGATAATAGCCTGCATTTCTTCTCTGAATATTTTTTGTTATCTATTCCATGTTATATTCATTTATTATTTCAGATTATAGCTTTAACACAACAGTTTTCTGCATTCACAATGAAACACATGGCACTTCCCATAATCTTTACTGTTAAAGCTCATAATTAGTCACTTTCTCTTTAATGAATTCACTAAAATTTAGCACTTTAATCACTGCAAAAGGACTGCCTACAAATAGCCCAAAGCAAAATGGAAAAGTTGTAAGGCACAACCATTTTAATTGATGAAGGGGACACAGGGAAATAAAATAAAATTCTCATAAGTTATGAACAAGTTGTTTTTTCATATCTCATTGGCTTTATTATCATTAAATTTAAAAAACATTAATGTTTAAGCTGCTATTTTATATCATATTATAATTGCATTGTATATCATTATGTCATATCATCCCAAAATATAGGTAAAACACCTACTTAGCATCTGAGAGAGTAAAACTACCAATTCCCCCACTAAAATAAATCTGTAAAAAGAAAAACTGTACCATATAGTTTGTCTGTTCTGCATCTTCTGAAATGTGAGGTTCAGATTATTGTAGTCCTCCTAATAAATGTATAAAATGTACACTAAGATAAGAAACAAGAGGCAGAACTATACAATGTTACTTAGAAAGTAACCAAAAATATTGGACTCAATCTCCGGCTCTAGATCTTATTAAGTATAATCTTTGGAAATCACTTAACATTTCTACATGCTTTGAATGTGTAAAAAGAATGATAAACTTCCCCCTCCTCATCATCATCACTATAATTATATCATAGAATTTTATACAGTAAACATTTTACATTGTGGTACCCCATTATTTTTCTCCTTTATGCACATGGTCCTTTTCTACTCTTTCACCCGTATTTCTCTTCACCAAAATAAATAGATGAAGTTAAATCAAGTAACACAAATATATCAGTGATCAATTAGTATTTTTTAAAGATAGAACATATTCTGTTCATATTCAAAGATATAACATCCATTATTGTATCTCTTATAAAGGAAATTAAATACTTCTATATTTTTCTTTCCAGTGCACATTTTAAGATGTCATAATATATGTTTTATTATTTAACATGTCTATTACTTGGTGGGAAAAAATATCTGTGAAACAACTAGATTCTGGTTAAAAAATAACCTAGCTTCTCGTTAAAAATATATATATATATTGATAATATTTACATAGATATGTACATCTAGTTATACATAAAAAAGACATAAAAGATTAGCAAAGGCAAAATGCATTTGCTTATTTAATATGAGTCAATTCAAAATGATGCGTTATTTTTCAAATATTCAATACTATTTAAGTCTTAAATTTCTAATGAAATGGTTTGAACATGATAGTCATGAAGCATTTATTTTTAAACCTTTTGTAAAACATACTTTTGTTCATCATGTTGCAAATCTCAGAAGTTTTTAACCAATTAGAATACCAAAAATTATTGGGGTCTTTCTAGGTACAGTCTTTAATTCTGTTACCCTTTCCAGATTAATGTGGATTCTTTTTTTCTGTTATATTTCTTTAATGTATTCTATTTGTAAATTACATTAAAAACTTGGTGTACCACTGGAGTAATAAACAATAATACTGAGAAATGAGATATATTTTACTGCGGAGTCTCTTAAACATCATCCTTAAAGTCCCTATATCATGAGCACTTTAATCGTTAACATATTTTTTTAAAAATTACACAAGAAGGCTGGGCATGGTGGCTCACATCTGTAATCCCAACACTTTGGGAGGCCAAGGTGGTCAGATTTCTTGAGCCCAGGAGTTCAAGGCCAGCCTGGGCAACATGGCAAAAATTCATCTCTACAAAAATTAACAAATTCGCTGGGTGAGGTGGCATGTGCCAGTAGTTCCAGCTAGTCAGGAGGCTGAGGTGGGAGGATGGATTATGCGTGGGAGGTTGAGGCAGCAGTGGGCCATGACTGTGCCACTACACTCCAGCCTCAGTGACAGTGTAAGATCCCGTTTAAAAACAAACAAACAAAGCTACCAGAAAATGAATTAAGAAAATTAGAAAATGTATCGTATTAATACATAAATTTTGGGTAGTACAAAGTCCAATTCTTGTTATAAGGTGTAACCAAAGTAGAAAAATTTAAGACATGATAAGTTTGAGGGCCCATCTAGCTGTATGAAAAACATGTTTGTTGCTTTAATTATCAATTAACTGAAGTAAAACTGCTAGTGTTTGAAGGTATGCCTGTTTAAAGTAATGTTGTCTTGAAAAGTAGAGCAAAAACCAAAATAAACAACTAAAAACTACAATAAAAACTCTCTTTTTTGTATTATACATTGTGACATGTATGCAGTGCTTTACTTTTTTGTCAAATATATTATAGAGACTTAGTGAAATGACACTTCAGTATTTTCCTTTTTTCTATGACTGTTCTTCCACCCTTATTCCTTTAGAAGTCTTCCATGAATCTGTTAGAGATCAAGGTGTTAATCCAACTTAACTGATAGGCACTATTAGCATCTCAAAATTCCATCCCTCCTTAGAGGACACTAAGTGTTCTATGATTAGGTCATGCCAATCATGTCTGTCTTCATAATTATCCCAAGAGATATCTTAGCACTTACACAGTGAACAGTAATGCACCTCATAATGTTTTTTTGTTTGTTTGGCATAAAAACATCAGAGTGTAAGTTAGTTATCAGGTGAAACTACTAAAATAATCAGATCAATGGTGCTGAAATAAATCTATATATTTCTGTTTTCTTCTTGCATCATGCATATTCACTCATAAACTTTTGTGTTCTTGAACATATACACAAAGATACAAACTGCATACTCCTTAAAACCAAATGTCCCTAAAAAAAGAGTTATATTGAAAATAATGCATACATTTTATACATTTTCCAGCTCACTAATATAACTCAGTGATAGGTTATATCTTTATCCAAGTGAAATATTTGTATATTTTTCAGAGCTTTATAAAATTAATAACTTCACATGACTGAAAATAATCAGATATAATTCATATTGCCTATTTCTAAAGAGGTACTTAAGTTGCTTATAACATTGGTTTGTACCATAGTGTAATTGGATTGTTTAAAAAATTTAGAAAATTATAATTTAAACACAATTATTATGTCATATAATGATTCCTGCTATTTGTAATAAAGATTTTTATTACATGCATGGTTAATCTTTATTTTTAACATAAGCTTAGAGTCCACAATGTAAAACAATTAATAACTAATACATTCTGGGACCTTTATCTCATATTTAGACTTCCCAAATGTGTTGACTTTTCTCCAAGGCTGATTAGAAATAATTACATGGCTTGTAATAATTAATTGAGAATCAAATTTTTCTTTCAGAAAATATTTCCTCTGGAATTATCCATCTTTAAATTACCTATGACTTTTTATATTTGCATAAAAATACTTTTACTTTTCATTAGATTTAAGAAAACAATTCAGTAACTTGCGGATATCTGAATGATATAAAAGCTCATGAATTAAAATGATAGTGCCTGTATTTTCTACAGTAAAAAACATGCATTTCTCTAAGTATAATTAAGTGTGCCAATTTGGAACTTATGTTTCTTTATAAGTGCACTGATAATATAATATACAACACTATATGTTTATTTTTGCTACTATCCTATAACAATATTTTACTATAGTTTTACTATAAAGTGATTATCTACAATATTAATATGAAATATGAAGCATAACAGAATTAAAAGTGAAAAGAAAATAATTTATCAAAACAACTAAAGTATTATCAATTTAATCATAACTACTGATTATGAAATATTAGTAATAAAACAAGCATAATATATTCACTATGCTTGTATACATTCAATAATTTTGTTCGTAAGTAAAATGTGTAATTCTGTAGCGTTTAATTTGTGAAGAAAAGTAACTAAAATATTTTTGTTTGTTGTATCCCCTTATGTGTTTACATATCCCATTTGTTCAGCAAACATCTATTGGCAGCCACTTAGTGCCAGAAATTGCAAATTGATACAGTATTATCTGATGAGAAAAATATCAATAAAATTTCAAGCGGATTATCATTTTTAAAAATCTGTTCTACATTCTTTTTTTCTAGCCAGTCTCTCCCACCAACCAGGAGTCTCTACATGATCCTCTGCCTTTCATCTCCTGATATTGGGACTTCGATCACTTCTTTAAATATTTAAAAAGGAAAGATTGCCAAGGGATTATGTAGTTCATTGGGCAAATAAATGATATGTATACTCTCAAGCTCATGGCTCTCTCAAAGTGATTTTCTATGTGTGACAACTTCATCAACTATTTTTATTTTGAAGGCTAATGACTCTACACACATATTAAGAATACCTAATGAGACTCCTTTTGTGAAAATAAGTCTTTACATTATAAAGATGAAATACAGGGACAAGCTTCTATATTTGCTGAACTGTTGATGACCTTCAATAATTGTGGTTACTCTCCTCATTTTTTTCTAGGTTCATTAAGCTCAGTATGCTTTTAATGCATCACTCTCTCTAGTGTTTAGCAATTCATTTGTTCAACAGGGATTTTAGTGCTACTCCAAGCTCTAGTTGAGTAACTGACTAACCAGCATAAGCTATTTTCTTTAGTTGAGGCCAGGAATTGAAATGTGTACTGACTTACAAAATAGACTAATATCACTAAAGTATAAGTAGCGTATAAAAGAAACAAAAAACCATGTTTCAAAACTAAATGAAAGTGTCAGGTAGTATGCTTAAAAATCTTTTTGAATAAAATTAATGTTGTCATAAACTTCCATATACTGTATCTAATTTTAAAAGAAAAAACAATCAGTAAAATTCAGTAAATCTGAGAAAGCAATCAAAACAGTGCAGAGATCATTAGATAATGTCTACACATTTATCTCTGTAGATTTTTCAAATGTATTGACTTTTCTCCAGGGCTGATTAGAAATAATTTCAATTACATTGTTTCACAATAAATAATTGAGAATCAAATTTTTCTTATAGAAAACATTTCCTCTAGAATGACCTATTTTTAAATTACCCATGTTTGTTTATATTTACATAAAAATACTTTCAATTTTTGTGAGATTTAAGAAAACGAATTCAATGTGCTAGGCACCCTTCCTAGAACTACAGATATATTAGTGAACAAAACAGCAAAACTCTTGCTTCTTGATGCTTACATTTCAGTTATAGTAGTCAGTGGATAATAAATATAATAATTAAGTTATATTCTATTAAGGAGTTGATGAATACCATAGGAATAAAATAAAGAAGATAGTTACAGACAAGAAAATAAGGCTGTGCCTGTAATCCCAGCACTTTGGCAGGCCGAGGCAGGCAGACCACCTGAAGTCTGGAGTTCGAGACCAGCCTGGTCAACACGGCAAAACCCTGTCTCTACTAAAAATACCAAAATTAGCCTGGTGGGGTGGCAGGCACCTGTAATCCCAGCTACTTGGGAGGCTGAGGCAGGAGAACGGCTTGAACCTAGGAGGTGGAGGTTGCAGTAAGGTGAGATCGCGCCACTGCCCTCAAGCCTGGGCAACAGAAAATAAATAAATAAATAAATAAATAAATAAATAAGGCTGCTATGGAAAGAGGGTTTCAACAGCATATCAAGTAAGACAAATATATTTATAGGTACCCTAAACATCAGTGTGAACTACCTTGTTTTTATTTTCTTCCCTTAATTCATTTTCCACCTCATTCTTTCTGGATTCTCTAGAAACTCATTTTCCTTCATGTATATACCTATATACTCCTTATTAAAGCACCTGATTTGGACCTACATACCCCAGGAAGTATATCTGTGCATCCTTTTCTACCTGATAACCCCCACCAGCATTAGCTCAGACTCACTTGAATTTTTAATAAAATTAAATAATAATAAAACTAATTTGTATCTTGACTCTAAGCGAATGCTTCCCCTTCACTTCCTTTCCCTATTTTTGGGGGGTTTTCTTTCTCCATCACTCAGTATGTTTACATTATCAACTGACTATTATAATTTTACCCATGCTGGCCAAGCGCGGTGGCTCACGCCTGTAATCCCAGCACTTTGGGAGGCCGAGGCAAGCGGATCACCTGAGGTCAGGAGTTCGAGACCAGCCTGACCAACATGAAGAAACCCCGTCTCTACTAAAAATACAAAAATTAGCCAGGCGTGGTGGTGCATGCCTGTAATCCCAGCTATTCGGGAGGCTGAGGCAGGAGAATCGCTTGAACCTGGGAGGCAGAGGTGCCATGAGCCGAGATCGCGCCATTGCACTCCAGCCTGGGCAACTAGAGTAAAACTCCAACTCAAAAAAAAAAAAAACAAAAAAAAGTACCCATGCCAATATAGCACTCTTTTGAGGCCTTTTCTCCTCTAGAAAAAACAGAAGAATCTCTGGATACCAAACACTAATAGATATATCACATCTTTTTTCTCTACCAGTTATTCATTGACTAATAAATGAAATCATAATTTCAAGTTTTGTGTTGTAGAAATGCTCGTGTATATGGTGTGTGGGAAGTAAGGATGCTTATTCATGTAATGAACATAATTGTTATGTATACAATATGTCACAGTATTATCTAAGCTATTTTATGTTAATGAGGGGTAATAAAACATTTCATAATTCCATATCAATGCTTTCAGCTATTGAATTTCTTTTAAATGGTGAATTTCTTAGACCTCACTGAAAAAAAGCCATTTTTTATGACTGAAACAATTTGAAATTTTCCCTAATGTATAAAGGGTTAGTGGGAATTCATACTCCACAGTCACACTGCCACCTAATGGAAGAGGATAAAATGGAAATCAGACACTTGTTTCCCTTCCTTCAGTTCTTTGTAAGTTTTTGGTTTTTCACTGTTGTTTTTGGATTTTGGTTTTGAGGATTTTTGTTTGCTTGTTCTCTGTTTTGATAAAAGAAGGACTATCCTGCTTCCAAGTTAATGATTATCAGTTAAAGGGTCCAATTACAACAGCTCAGCAGTTTACTGACCTACACTTTAGATATCTTAAGGCCTTAATGGAGAGTTAAAATCTTCCAGGTGGTAAAGTTCCAATTATCTGAGATTTCTGGTCATAGATTTGCAAATGGGAGATGAAAGTTGCTCTGGGCACTTTCTATATTATCCTTTTATCCTTACATTTTCACCAAACTGAATTTAGAAATGCTATATTTGGTTGCACTAAAATAATAGTAATTACATTTAGTTACATGAATAATTCAAGATTTATGAGATTATTTTTAAAGTAATAATACTGATAGTCCATTGTCATTAAAAACGCTTCACTAAAATCCTACTACACATTTTACATTAATTATATCATCTAATTGTCAAAACACTCTGATTTTGTAATACTACTACCCCGTTTTTTTAGATTAATCACTAAGGCTTAAAAGAATCAAGGAAAGCTATCAAACTCATACAACTAGTAAACATTTGATTCCCAACTATGGATCATAATATTTCCCATAGTTCAACTTGATAGCAATTATGAAATTACTAAATATGTTAATTTCAGTTTTTAAAGTAGAGTCTTACATTTATATTCTAACTTCCAATTCAACCTTTGTAACTAGCTTCCCAATCTATCTATCTATCCAATCTATAAGAAAACAAATAGACCATAAACATTAAATTTAAGATAAATGTCTAAAAGCCTCTCAAGACAATTTTTAATTAATAAAGATAATAGCATCTACAAGAAAATATATGTCAGAGCAATATCCTGTAACTGTGGTATTATGAGATAGAATTTTTAAAATCAAAAATAATAAATTATTGCTAATACGTGGTTCACCTTTAAAAAATGGTAACCTGTCTAGTTGGAAAATATGATAGGAACTGACCCCCTTAGTATATAAAACCAAGATCCAAAATGTATGACCAAAAGGTTAAACCTTTTGTAACATCCTTTCTGCCTGTGGACGCCACCAGGAAAGCATTGTTGTCTCTTTTCCACTGCTGTCATGTCTAAGTCAGAGTCTCCTAAAGAGCCTGGACAGCTATGGAAGCTCTACATGGGATAGTCTGAGGAGCCATTTTGAGCAAGGCAGAATGCTCACAGACTAGTATAAAAGTCAAACACCAAGAATTCCAGGGACTTTGGGTTTGTCACATATGCCACTGTGGAGGAGGCAGATGCAGCCATGAATGCAGGGACACACAAAATGGATAGAAGAGTTGTGCAGCAAAAGACAGCTGCTGCCCTAAGACAAAATTCTCAAGGTGTCCACTTAACTGTGAAAAAAGATCTCTGTGATCTAGAAGCTGAAATATCATTCAACCCAGCAATTCCATTACTGGGTATGTACCCAAAGTAATATGTCATTCTATTATAATGATACATGCATGCATATGTTCACTGCAGCACTATTCACAATAACAAAGCATTTTGGGAATCAACCCAAATGCTCATCAATGATAGAATGGATGAGGAAAATGTAGTACATATACAACATGGAATACTATGCAGCCATAAAAAGGAAAGAGATCATGTCCTTTGCTGGGACATGGATGGAGCTAGAAGCCATTATTCTCAAGCAAACTAACACAGGGACAGAAAACCAAATACAGAATGTTCTCACTCATGTGTGGGAGCTGAACAATGAGAACACATGGACACATGGAGGGGAACAAGAACACACACTGGGGCCTGTTGGGGGCGAGGAGAACATCAGCAAGAATAGCTAATGGATGCTGGGGTTAATATGTAGGTGATGGGTTGACCTGTGCAGCAAACCACCATGGCAAATGTTTACCTGTGAAACAAACTTGCACATCCTCTACATGTACACCAGAACTTAAAAGTTGAAGCAAAAAAGATTCAATATGCAAAAACAAAACAAACAAAAACCTAGAAATATTAGACCTTTATGAAAACGTAAGTAGACTGAAAGACAATAAATGAGACAATAATTAGAAAAATCTATTGTGCTTATAAATGGGAAGATTCACTATCATAAATATTTCATTTCTCCTCATTTTGATAAATTTTATTTAAAAAGAAGATCTTTGTTGGTGGACATTGAAGAACATCACCTAAGAGATTCCTTTGAACAGGATGGGAAAAATTGAAGTGACTGAAATCATAACTGTCTGAGGTAGTGGCAAGAAAAGAGGTTTGCATTTGTACCTTTGGATGATCATAACTCCTTGGATAAGACTGTTACTCAGAAATACCGTCCTATGAATGGTCACAACTGTGAAGCAAGGAAAGCCCTGTGGAACCAAGAGGTGGCTGGTGCTTTATCCAACCAAAGAGGTCGAAGTGGCTCTTAAAACTTTTCTTGAAGTGGCCGTGGAGGTGGTTTCGGTGGGTATGACAACTTTGGTTATCGAGGGAACTTCAGTGGTCCAGGTGGTTTTGGTGGCAGCCATGGTGATGGTGGATACAGTGACAGCGGGCTTGTCTATAACAGATTTAGTAATGGTGAGAGTAGTTTTGGAGGTGGTGGACGCTACAATGACTTTGGCAATTACAATAACCGATCTTCAAATTTTGGACACATGAAGGGCAGAAACTTTAGAGGCAGAAGCTCTGACCTCTATGATGGTGGAGGGTAATATACTTTGCCAAACTATGAGCCTAGGGTGGCTACAATGGTTTCAGTAGCATCAGTAGCTATGGCAGTGGCAGAAGATTTTAATTACTGTCAGGAAACAAAGTTTAGCAGGAGAGGAGGGCCAGAGAAGTGACAGGGAAGCTACAAGTTACAAGATTTGTGGAGTCAGCCAAGCCCAGTGGTGGCAGGACCTCACTGCTACAAAGAAGACATGTTTTAGACAATACTCATGTGTATGGGGAAAAAAAAACTCAAGGAACTGTATTTGTGACTAATTGTATATAACAAGTCATTTTAGTTTCTGTTCTGTGGAAAGTGTAAAGCATTCCAACAAAGGGTTCTCATGTACAATTTTTTTTTCTCCCATGTTGTCGACTGCTAAACACAAAAGTCTGATCATGATGCCGAATATATGTGTCTTGTTTTATAAGAAAGGTAAGTCTTTTCTACTTTCAAACATCAACTATTTTTTAGTATCAATTCAGAACATATAACTTCCAAAACTTAGGAAGGACAAAGATAAAAATATAATGTGATACATTGAACCTGGTAGAATAGAAAACAGGTTAAACGTCTCGGATTAGTAATCAAGCTGATGTTATCTTGGTGAAATCTAGACATTTCAAGAAAGAAACAGTTTCAATAACCATTATAAATAAAAATGCAAATTATTTTAAAAAGCAGAAAACTCAAGGCTTGCTCCTTTCCACAAAAATAAGTGCCAGACATTAAGGATGCAATCTGAGACCTGAGAATTGTAATTATTGAGATATTGTCACTGAAGCAACAGAAAGCTATTTTTAAATATTTGAGGGCTCGTAAATTAATGATACATGAAATACAGGGTGATGGGGACCTCCTCTGCTTTGCCTGTGTTCTGAAGGAAGTAGCACTTTTAGGAAGAGCCGATTTTTGAAGCTAAGTTGGTAGAAGATATAAGAAAAGTAATGTTCTGTACAACAATGGTTCCAAGAAACAGTGAAAATATTATGAAATGACATATAATATGGTTATTCCATTAAATATGATGTTAGTTGTAATTTTCTTTGACGTACCTTATGAGGTTGAGGAACCTCCCTTCTATTCTATATTGGCCAGGAGTTTTTTTTTTTTTTTTTTTTTCTTTAATTAGTAGTGGGCATTAAATTTTGTCAACAGTTTTCTCAACATCTATTGAGATGCTTTTATGATTTTTAAAATTCAGTTTGCTATTGTTCAGACAGTCCTTATTATATCCAAAAAATTTGATATTCTAGGTGAGGAATATGGGATAAAAGGTTCATTAATCAGGCCAATGGCACTGTCTAGCACGTCTTCAGATTAGCTTTGTGAAAATATTATTTAAGTTTTTCCCCTTATATCTCAAATCCATTGGTGCCTACCAAATACATATGAATGCACATACTTTTAGTTTTTTTTTTTTCCTTCCTGTTAGAGAGTGGCAGTTTCTCAAATACGCCAGAGTGGTTCTTAACTCCAACTGTGATCAGGGTTTAATTTCTGAATTACACACCTGGATTCAAGGGTTCATGTTGCCAGTTGTATAATAGTTAAAAATTTAGTAATTATTGATTAAAATATTTTTTAGGACATTTAGGGCTATAGGAAACTGTTTAAAGAAAGAGTATTGTTTTAATAGAACTATTTTCCCATTTTAAATCAAAACTTCTCTCAAAACTTCTCTCAATCTATTATATACATAAGTTTTTCTTGGAGAATGTGTCTATAATGTACATAGAAGCAAAGACTGTGTGGGGACAAAATATGTATGCTGCTTATCTGTAAGGATAGTTAGAAGGGGTAGGGGAAATTCATTCCCTATGCAATCCATTTCAAGTTTGGGAAGGAAAAATTAAAACACACATGCAAGAAAACTGCACTTGAAATATTCAGTTGTGTCTATTATATTAATGATACCAAGGTTTATATATATATGTATATATATACACACACATTTCTAAAACTTTTTTGCCTTCTTCTTAATAATGTTGATATTTTTCTGTGTGTGAATTTCTATTTTTCCAAAATTTTTAAAACATAATTTCAAATATTCAAGGGAAATTTTTAAAACATACTCAATTCTTATCTCTCTTAAAGTGTTCCTTACTGACAATGATTTATAGTCATAATAATTCTAGAATAATTTCATTTTAACACAAGTTTTTCACCAAAAGAAGTTAAGTGAATGATGTCATTTAAAAATTGAGTTTCAGAATATTTTTAGCGAGAATTCTACATAAAAAATTAGTTATTTCTGCATCCACTAAATAACTCAGCAATATATAATAAGCATTTCTGCTTAGCATTTTTGTTGTTGTTACTAAAAGCTAAGGTATTAAAATTTATATCATGTAAGAATGTATAATCATTTAAATGGGAAAAAGTGTTGTCTTTAAATAGATTATATTTTATTTTTAAACTATAAGGTACTTTGAAATCTACCGTCATATTTAAGGTCTGTTACAGCATGTGGACAACAAGACCAGAATCTTTTCATATATATTATCCAATTAAAGTAACCACAGAATATTAGTCAGATATAACAAGTTCCCAGTATTCACAGCTATTGATGCAAATGTGACATTAGTAAGTGTGGAAAAAACTGATGAAGCAATCTGTGAAGATGCAAGAAATATTATGGTAACAAGTTTTTTTCTTTGACTAAGGCTGTACATTTTTTTAGTGCATAGAAACATTAAACTATTAATTATTTCTTAAACATTTAAAATATTAACATATATAATTTTAAAAAATTGAAACAAAAATTGGAAAATTATTGTCTAAGCATACGTACTCTGCTTTGTTAAGGGTTACAGATAGCGTCTTCTGGAAGGGATGAGTTTATGTTTTCTTTACATGGCTTGTGGCCAGAGACTTCAGTATAAAATCATAATGTTCTATTCTAGAAAAATAAAATACCTGCAATCACTAAACCACGTCCATGTTTATATAGATTTTATTTTATGGCTTGAAAATATCCCTAGGAAGCAGTGCAATTTTTATCATTTACTTTTCTAGCACCTCACCTTCCATTAAAAAAAAAAAAAAAAACAGAAAAGAAAGTAATGATGAAATTGAGGACCAAGAATTTAAGATGTTGCTGATAAAATTTAGGTATCTCTACCATTCCTCAAATGTAATTATTCTCTACTATCTTTTAAGCAGTATTTTTCAATCTTTGATGCATGCTCCTCAGGTTTTCCACAAATGTTGCATTAATATTTTATATAATGATATAAAATATATACATCATTTTTAAGCTTTTATTAAAGGATGTTTACTTCATAAACTGCTAATACTCTACTCTTCAAAGGTCAATTACTAGTACCTGACAGGTTAGTAAGTGTTGTTAAGTGTTCATATTCAAATTGTAAATCTGTGTGCCTCTGAACTTTACTGTAGATCCAAATTTGTTTGCTTGTTTGCTATGATGTCTGGCTGCCACACAATGTTTGGCAATATTGCAAGCCCACACATGTCCATGCAATAGGATGAAATTCCTTTAAATTTGGTATAGGATCCTAAGTTGTCTCGGATTAGACATAGTTTATAATCTTGCTTTAATTAGAAAATAAATTTATTGGAAAGTTATTGAGCTCATGAAATCATCAGGCAACATGGAGAACCAGGCATAAGAAAGGACAGAGCCAAATAACCTCTTATAAAAGACAGGAAATACTGTCAGTTTAAGCAAAGTGTTGCCACTGAAATGACCACCTTCAATTATGGTCCCTCTAATTTCATACTCAATAGCTCTTCTTTTATTCTTAGTAATAGGCTCTTATTTTTTGTGTTGAGATTCTTCACCTAAAAAAATTAAACATTTCCCATCCTTCTTTGTTCTTATTGTAATCACTAAACCATGTGCTGTAACTATGTTCTAGCTAATTCCACAACAATGGAAATGCTATAAGGAAAATCTTGGAAAACTTCTTAAAGGGTACTGACTCAGCTTTCCAGCACCTATCTGTTGTCCTCTTCGCCTTTTTCTGTGCTACTACATGAAAGACAAATGGGATGCCTGGAGCTCTATCCCTGATCCTGAAACATTATTGGGAATGGAAGCCATGTGCTGGAGAGAGCATAGGAGAAGGAGAAAGAATCTGATTCCTGGGATTTATAGAACCACCATGCCAGGCCCATTCTCTACCCCCGAACTGTTTTGATTTGAAATATGTATCATTATGTCTTTAAGCCTTCTTTCTTTCGAGTTTCCTTTTTTAATTTTTTTTTTTAAGATACTTGTGTAGGTTTGTTACATGGATATATAGGGCAGGTTTTCTGATACACATTTAAATCTATATCCTGGTCAGGACTCCAGATTTCAAGAGACAAAGTCCAATTGTTACAGATTTTGTTAAGTGTCATTTCTTTATCTTGCTTATAACAAAAATTCATTTCTTTATAGTCCCACTTAAACCAAACATAACTGGGGAGAGATAACATGTCAAATGAAGTTGATGAAGTTGTCAGGCTCTTAACATAAGATGGGAACAGATGCTTCATAGGCCAAATAACAATCAACATCCACTATACACACACACACACACACACACACACACAAGCACACATGTCTTTTTCAGGGAAACTAAAACTTACACATTGTCACTTGAATGTTACCTCCAAGTTATTTTTAAATGAAAGACAGGGAATTGATCAGATGAAACAGCCTTAGCATAATTTGATTGCCTAAGTGGTTGTTAGTCAAATACTTTGAAAGAAAACACATAAGAAAGAATGTCTTGATTATGAGCAATGGTCTAGAATCAAATGGAGCTAGTTTCACATTACAGTTCACCTATTCACTCAGTATTTATATAATTGGTAAGCTATGTAAGTATCTTTGATATTATAATTTCTACAAATAAACTATTATTCATTAGAGTTGTTACGAGGATTAAATAAGATGATGATATATGATTGTCAGTTAGGTAACTATTTGCAAGTAAGAGAACCCACTTGAGTTATATTATGAAATATATAACAAAAAGTATTTTACTGTATATTAGAAAATTCACAAAAATTTGGGGGACAAAAGATTTAGGACCACAGACTACAGATTATAAGGACAAATAAAGACTTAAAATAAGAGGCTTACTTCTCTCTTTTGAAAATAACAAAAGACACTTTTTTCCCTCCATTTTTCTGAGAGCATTTACCTTAGAAAACTTCTAATTATTAAGTACATTTTCCCCTCTCTGAAACACACATAATTCCATTTGAAAACTACAAGGACTCAGAAACAGAAATCTAAGTATCAGGGAAGACAGCACACTTATCTCCCAGTCTCTGTGGCAGGATACGAGCCTAACTTTAAGGGGAGCCTTGCTCTAAGTTGCAAAATTACTTCCTTTTATCAAGATATAACAAGTTAGTTTTTCCTCTGTATAAAGCCAATTCGCTAACACAGATGAACACCCAAATAACCAGGTGAATCTAGGATAAATGACGTAGGACCAATGGTGTGTTCAAGTCCTCCTCCTTAAAGACTAGTAATAGTTTATCTTGACAACAAGTATTTGATGGGTTTTATCTGCTTATTTATGTAAAAGGATGAGATTTCTTTCTGTTTTTGCAATCTCTTAGCGATTATCTGTTATGGGCAACACATTCTGGTTGAAGGATTATTTAATAATAAAACTGCTTTCTTTCTTTACTACCTTTATCAAGAGGTTTTCTGGTAAGTAGAACATTTTGTTTTAATTATGTTTCCCCAATGATTTACAGAAATAATATACATGATGAGATTCAGTTGACAGTGATCCATTAACAGAACACCCAAACTTATACACTAATACTGTACTTACACTTTGTAGTTCTAATAAGTAACTGACCTTCAACATTACAAAGGTTATTGATTTGCATTTTTAAACATTTTGTTGTGTATTTTTCAAATTAGGGCCAAGGGACATATTTATTTAACAATTAGCACTATATATAACTTTTAAATTATTTTACAGCAAAACTGTAAAATAATTATATATGATTAGATATGTTGTCTTCCATTTGTACTCTTGTCCTAGACCCCACAAATTTTCAGGTTCTGTTTAACCATTTCAGGCAATATTCAAAATCCCTGACAAGCAACATTTTATAACTAGCTGTGTGTTTCCTATTTTCTAGTTTATAATGAGAGCATTCATTGCAGTTATCCTGTTCCTACTTATTTTTAAATATTGAGTTAGAAGAGAAGCAAGATAACTTAGTACGTTATAGTAGCTGGATTTCAAAGAGCCACATCCACATGCAAGAGGGTCAACTTGTGGAGATATCCCAGACTTCCAACCAGATGCATTGGCTGAATGAGATTTCGGATTGTCTCCCTTAGAGAAAGAATAAGGGAATAAGGGTGCTCAAGGTGAGGGAGATGTGGAATGAAGTAAAACCTGATTAACAGCCTCCCAGTATCCATTCCCCAATTCATTCTTTTAGTTATAGAATCCTGGATCTTTCCTCACACCTTTGGGTACCCATTAGAATTTCATTCCTTTGGACCACTGGCTAAATATGCACTGGGGGAAGTGAGTGAAGAACATTGCCGTCTTGTCTTTATAGATTATTGCCCTAGATGTTCTCTTTCTCCCTTCCCCGCTGCAGATAATACTTGAGTGATTTGCTGGGATTGGTGATGTCTGGAGAAATCACAACAGCCTTGTGTTGAGAATGACAGAGCTAGCCTGTCGGCCCTGGACTGCTTCCCTCTACATCAAGTCGGCAAACTACAGCCTGCAAGCATAATCTTGCCTGCTGCCTGTTTTTGTAAATAAAGTGTTATTGGAATACAGCCATGTTCATTTATTTACTTATTGTCTACTGCTATTTTCATGCTACAACAGCAGAGCTGAATATCTGTAGCAGAAACCATATGTCCTTTAGAGAAAAACTTTGCTGGCCTCTGCTCTATATTATTAAATAAAAAGAAATACATTTTGTACACATCATTATATCCTGAGTATCTTTGTCTAATGATTATTTAGCATTTATCCAAATTAATGCAGTCACTACAAATGAAAAAAAATGATGTCATAACTGAAGAGTATCTAATAAACTAGTTCTCCCAAAAGAAGCACAAAATTGGAATATAATTTAATTGAAGTTTTAAAATACTCTGGGAAGGCTAGAAGTTTAGAAGCCATGAAGGCTACTGTGTGATAGGTGCTATTTGTTGCAAGAAATATGCCACTGTTTAATAGCTGTTATAATTCTGGATACTAGCACTGTGAGAAAATTTTCTCATAGAATTTGTTTATGCAACTAAAAAAATGAAAGTGTATTAAGCTTAATATCTGAAATACTCCAGAAATGGAACATTGCCTAATATCACTGCTAAATCAAATCAGAAAAATTAAAGACAATGGTATCAACAATGTATGCCTGTCTAGCAAAGAGTTTATCAGAGTTCTTAGGAATTTGCTACAATTATTCAAAAAATGATTTAAGATAAATAATTTAAAGAAAAGGAACTTATTATAGAGTAACAAGTGAATTTCTGCTTGATAGTTCAGGTGGAGTGTACGACATGAATATTTCTCAATAACCGTTCTTGTTATGTACAAATTTATAGTTTCTAATATGACGTAGGGTTGTTCAAAAGCTTTATGGATTATAATCCTCCAGCTATCAACTAGAATTATATTTATTTTATTTTATTTTGGAGACAAGGTCTTGCTCTGTCACCCAGGCTGGCCTGCAGTAGTGAGATCTTGGCTCACTGCCACCTCCACCTCCTGGACTCAAGGGATCCTCCCACCTCAGCTTCTCGAGTAGCTGGGACTACTGGCATGTGCCACCATATCCCGCTAAGTTGTATATTTGTTGTAGAGATGGGATTTTGCCATGTTGCCCAGGCTGGCCTCGAATTCCTGGACACAAATGATCCACCTGTCTTGGCCTCTCAAAGAGCTGGGATTACAGGTGTGAGCCAGCGCACCCAGCCTAGAACTGTTTCTTTAAATATATTCAGGTTCATTGACTCAAAAAGAAAACACCTAGATTAAGAAAGATTTAGATTATTTCTAGAAAGAATTGTTAAAACAATTGTCATGTATAAATATTTGTGCCTTTTTAAATATCTGTGTACTCTAGAAGGAAACTATCTTGAAGTTGTTGAGGCTTGTTTGCTTGTTTTCTTTCTCAAAATTAACCAAACCAGCAGCACACCAGCTGTAGCTGTCACAGTGGCTGGAAAAGCCACAATGTAGCTGGAGCAGATAGGGCTGGAGAATTTAGATGATGACAATGAGGTGTGGTGGGGAGCCTGTGGGAGGAGTAGTGCCACAGACGACAGCCATGACAACATCTCCACTCTGCATGTGAAGCTCATCCAAATGATGACCCCAGCATAGGAATCTCATCAGAGCCACAAGAATTTAATTCCAAGCAGGAAGACTTTAATTCATAAGAACTGACTTGAGATTCAGTTAGAAGAAGAAAAAGTGGCTGAAAAAAGGGTGAAATTTTGGAGAACCTATTCTAAATACAGTGCCTAAGAGTTAAATATTTTCATCCATGAACCCTGCGAATACAATTCAGAACACATGTGAACAGCAGTCCTTCTCAGCAGCTATCCAGAAGGGGATGCACTTACACACTGCAGGCCAGCAAGACATCTGAGCTCCTTGCTCCATTGCAGAGAATAGCACCATTCCAAAAGACAAGATCCTCCTCAGAACAATTCTGTAACAAATAGCCAGCTGGAATTCTAAGGATCTTTCATGTGCTTTAAGGTGTTACGTTTGTTTTTAAAGAGATTCAAAGAGACTAGCCTGGATACAATAAGAAAGACAGTCATAGGAGTTTCTGATCTCTAGAAAACTAAATGTGTCTCAGGGTGATGCAGGCAGCAGCCATTCAGAAGCCATTACATATTCTAGTAGAGATGCTGTATATATGTTCCTCCTCAGAAATGGCTTTTAGATTCAGATTTAATTCATTCTTTAAGAAATGAAAAAGTTTAATTACTTCACCTCACACTGAGAATACAATTAATATTAAATGGTCATTTAAATCTTACTAGTGAAAACTTTGCTGCAGGTCTCTCTGCTCCTCGCAGCTGCTGACATTCCCATGCCTCCATCTGTATCTTCAGCCCACCTGTCCATCTCAAAGTTTCCTCTGATTGTAAATTGTAACTCCAATTCCCTCACCACTATAAAAGGCCAGGGGACACAAAGCCTACCTGCTAACAGTTTTAATCAAAATGATATCATCTCTGAGGACCAGCAAGACATACTTCTAGAACTTCACTGCAAATTTACTTTCTGATTCCATTCTACTAAAGCATCCAAAGCCTCTATGAGAAAACCATTTAATGTCTCACATAAATTCTAAAACAAAATCTAAAAAGATTTAAAAAAAACCTAAGGAAACAAGTCAAAAAAGGCTGATCTTGAAACTACTGAGGAAAAGGAGGAGGTCTTTAAAAGGGAAGAAAAAGTTGCAAATGAAATATTTGCAGTCTGAATTCCAATGAAGAAATCTTTGCTTCCACGGAGACATCATTAAAAATTGAAATCCCAGATTATTTGATAAAATATATTGCCATGGTCTCCCATGAGCAACATCAGAATTACAAGGATGACTTCAGTGCTGAGTTTGATAAGTGTGAGTCCTTGCATACCAGGATGGAGACTACAGCTGGAAGATTTATTATTCTTGCCGCACAAGGAAAGCACCTTCCTCCAGTTCAGAAGTGTCAGACTGTTCATGAAGTCTTACAAGAACATGAAAAGATCAAGCAGCCTAGTCACAATTATTATGAAGAAAAATACATGTATCTTCATAACAAAGTGGCTCAGACTACAAGACAAATACATTGATTTGAACAAACAACAAGCAGATTGTAGCAATAGCAATCTTTGGCTTTTCCTAGAAGATGTGAATACATTCGAGTTTATTTATTTCATATTTAAAAAACTTGAAATGCTAAGCAAAAGTACATAAACCAAATTCATGTGTTTCAAAATATTATTTTATAAATCTGTTGACACAAGTAGATTTTATGTTTAAATAAATTTTACAAACAAAATATCAACTGGCTCTACTTTTATGGCTGAATAGTTGAGATGCAAAACATCTCAGACATCATCTATGTAAAATAATCAAAATAAGCTCGAGATAAACACTTCGGAGATTATTCAAAGATATATGGCAAAAAAGGATTATACCAGGAAAATAGTTCATTGAGAATAGCATACGTCTTATTTATAAAAGAATTCATATGAATTCTTCACTAACAAGATAGTATATTAACACTGCATCAGATATAAATGTATCAATAGAAACATATAGGTATAGGCCGGGCACGGTGGCTCACGCTTGTAATCCCAGCACTTTGGGAGGCCGAGGGGGGCGGATCACGAGGTCAGGAGATCGAGACCACAGTGAAACCCCGTCTCTACTAAAAATACAAAAAATTAGCCGGGCATGGTGGCGGGCGCCTGTAGTCCCAGCTACTCGGAGAGGCTGAGGCAGGAGAATGGCGTGAACCCGGGAGGCGGAGCTTGCAGTGAGCCGAGATTGCACCACTGCACTCCAGCCTGGGCGACAGAGCGAGACTCCGTCTCAAAAAAAAAAAAAAAAAAAAAAGAAACATATAGGTATACAACTTATTTTTACTTTTAGGCTGAATCATAAAAATATTGCAAATATCCTGGCAGAGATACAATAATAGCAGGATTATTTTAGATAATTTGAATTAGCTGTTAATGCCTAGTGTGACAATAATCTAATAATCTTATTTCTCCTATCAGAAGTTTTCAAATATATATATATATTAGAACTCTTTATTTTCTAATTCCCCCACATTTCATTATTCTCACTGAGGGAGAAAAACGCCTATTATGTGTACTATGTTGTACTTAAAGCTTGGAAATGGTAGACAAATCACAGGAATATGTTCTTATGGAGAGCATAAAGGAAATTAACAATACTTTGCAGTTTACAATATTGAAATTTTATTTGTACATAATATTAAGCAGTAATTTGTACTATGCCATTTTCTGAATAGAAATGACCTTGTAGTAACATTCAAGATAGTCTCAAGTTTACATTAATTGTATCATTTTATTATAAATTTCTTTGTAAATATTTGAATTATATGAAATAAAAATTTAGATTCACATATATTAGTATGTTTTTAAATGGAATACTTGTTTCAAGAGTTTTGCCTATCAAATTACCTAATGTGTATCTTATTGATTTTTAGATATACAGAAACAGACATTTTTATTGTAGTCACTCCAAGCATTCTCAAATTATAATAAAAATTTAAAATCTTTTGAGATTTTTAAAATAATGCATAATGATACTAAATTTTATAAAGATTTAAAACTGTGTTTATTAAGAAAGGAATATAGTAATACATCAGCTATTATTACATGATACCAAAGGGCATTCTTCTATGACTACTGTTAAAGCTTTGACATTTTCCCTAAGGCATTTTTTTAATCTGCATTATTTCGGCAATATTTATTTCTTACTCCATTGCTTTAAAATTTTATGAGAAGCATTAAAACATTCTTTTAGTAAAGGGAGTTATGGAATCCAGAGATGTTTTCATAGGACAGTGATCTCTCTTAGACTTAAAACACTTTTACCAATGTTTACAGCAGCACGGAAATCCTTTTCCGAAGCAAGAAAAAAAGTATTATTAATGAAACAAGTTCACACAGGAGATTATTTCTGCACAATGATCCACACTAGCATAAGGCCGTTGGCATAGCTAAGAAACCCCTAAAAGATTACTAAGTGGCACATACTTTACAAAAATAGTTTAAAATGTAGAAAAATTTTAAGATGGAATATTATAGATTAGAACATGATGTTTTAATACATGATACAGCTGCATTATATGCATAGCAGGATAGTCATGAGAATAGAAGAGTTTTTCAGAAACAGTTTATGATAAAAGAAATGAGAAATAAGTGACACATAATTTTTGATTTTCAAAATTCTAAAAATTAGACTATAAATGGCCTTTATCTTTGGTTTGGAAAAAATAGCTGGTTGACCTTCATGAATATAAAAATAAAACTAAAAATACCATTATTAATGAAAAGTTTGCCTCAAGTAGTTAAATGTTTCTGCATAACATATAAAATTATAATAACTATAGGCAGAGTTTCATCTCAACAAATTGTATTCCAAAATATTTATTTTAAAATAAAAATTAAAACAATGTTGTACCATTTTTTTTTATAATTTAAGCAAATTTTCACAAACCAAAAGCACAGACCCCTAATGATTGAAGTAATCTATGAAGCTCCTTCACTTTTTGCTGAACAAGATATTGAAAATAAACTAAAATGAGCTGGAGGCAGATGAAGGGAGAAATGATTTATATGCCCCACAGGTTGTGTGATCTCAAAGGAAGTAATCCAGCCCCTGGGTCACACTGAAAGAGCTTCAAGATGTTCTTTTGTTTTTAAGGGGTTAAAGGAAAACCACACTCTTCAAGATGAGGAAATGTCTCTGCCATGCTGGGTATAGGTCATAAGATGAAAGAGGGTTCTTATCTCTTGGAAAGTGAGACTAGGCTGAGACACCAGCAAAGGCTAACTTTGTGTAGCTCATGAAGATTATCAACAGCAGAGGCAGAAGCAGGGTATCAGGATGAGAATGTTTAACTTTTAAGCTACTATTCTGACCAAGCATAACCTAAAACATATAGTAGTTTTCTTAAACGCCTGACAAATATATAGAGTGATTATTTTCCAGCAATTAAGGGATGCGTCTCTGCACATTGAGTATTTGAAAATTATATTGCAATGTGACCTTCATTTATTCAGAAGGCTAGTGACCAAGGCACTGATTGTCCTGTCTCACAAATTTCATCTCAGCATTATCCCTTTCCAATCTACGGGCTCACCTGTTTTTCTATTTGCGTTCCAGGAAAGTTTTAAAAATGGATGTCACTATTGTTGACAGAAAAAACAATGACTATGAGTATCATAGTGGCATAAGAAAGATTTATTGTAAGAATTAGGGGTGGCAGATATGATACAAGAAGCCCTGGAAGAACAAGTAAGTTTGCTTGTATTAATATGTGCCACCTGTTGCATGAGACATGCTATACTTAAACAAAAAAAAAATTTGGTCTTTTTCTAAATTTTAATTTGATATGTTGTGTTTTTACCTGATACATCTGGAAATCCTAATAAACATGCCTCAGAAATACTTTCCCATAAATATAACATAGTGTCTTCCAAATATTTTCACAACGTGACATACAGAATATGGTAAACATCCAGTACATTTTGGAAATGGGAGAAGATGCCTGTCTGTAGAGATAGCAAGCATGGAGCTCTAGCTATTCCAGCATTGAAGCACACCTATAAGACATCACAGTCCATTGTATACAGGTAAGACTCTGCTCTCATGGATACAGAATACATTACTGGTGTAAAGAAATATGACTTGTTTTACATACCTAACAACTTATTTTCAATTCATGGAACGTCAACCCTGAGAGCTTACATATTTAGACTACATTTGTAGACTCACATATTTTCAGATATTTTTCTCTCATCGCCTCATGAAAAACTTAGTGATATGGTTTGGCTGTGTCCCACCCAAATCTCATCTTGAACTGTAATCCTCATAATCCCCACAAGTCGAGGGAGGGACCTGAGGGGAGGTGATTGGATCATGGGGGTGGTTCCCCCATGCTGTTCTCATGATAGTGAATGAGTTCTTACAAGATCTAATGGTTTTATAAGCATTTGGCAAGTTCCTACTTCGCTCACTCTTCTCTCTCCTGCCACCATGTGAGACAGTCCAAGCTTGCTTCTCCTTCGCCTTCTGCCATGATTTTAAGTTTCCTGAGACCTCCCCAGCCATGCAGAACTTTGAGTTAGTTAAACCTCTTTCCTTGATAAATTACCTAGTCTTGGGAAATTCTGTATACCAGTGTGAAAATAGACTAATACACTTAGGAAGGTATTTTAATAAAGGGAGTGTAATTTTTGTAATCAAACACATGGAAGCTGGAATTTTAATTCTTTTACCTACCAACTGTGTCACCTGGGAGAAATACATGTAACCTATTTTAGACTGTTCCTTTATCTTCAGCAGTACATAATAATAACCTAATATGGAATTATTCAAAATATATGTAAAATCACACATGTAACGGCTAATGCAGGCACTCAAAATTGAAAGATATTTCACTACATTCTGTGGCATGGCTTTTGAAGTAGAGGTAGCTTTGTTTGAAAGGTTTTATGCCACGATAGAAGGACTCCTTTCCTGATGTTGGGCAAGGAATATAAATTCAAACTCTTAGTTTAGATTAAAAATATTCATATGAATTTCCTGATGAAGATGGGTCCTGTAAAGTCTTCACTGGATTAAAACAATTTCTCAGATTTCCCTCTTTGGGCATATTATACTACTATCTCCCTAGAGTTACTTTTACTGAAAGTACTTGTGATAATGGCATTGGCTTTCAGTGAGGGCTAGTATAAGAAGCAGATTGTTAAATGCATGAAAGCTTTTGCAAATCCTATTTATTATATAACCTCCACTCTATGAGGACCCTTGAGGGATATCTATCTACCTATCAAATATATAGATATATGTGTACATATATATATAGATAGATAGATGCTGTAGATATATGGTATATATAGTATATACGTATACATTGTTTGCACATATTTAGTTTTTATGTGTGTATGTGTATATATATGTGGGGTAATCATGTTCATTGAAAACACTTGTTCAGTCAGGCATAGTGGCTCATGTCTGTAATCCCGGCACTTTGGAAGGCTAAGGTGGGCAGAGTGTCTGAGCTCAGGAGTTCGAGACCAGCCTGGGCAACATGGCAAAACCCCATCTCTAATAAAAATATAAAAAATTAGCCGAGCAGTGGTGGCACATGCCTGTAATCCCAGCTACTAGAGAAGCTGAGGCATGAGAATCACTTGAACCCAGGCGGTGGAGATTGCAGTGAGCAGAGATTACGCCATTTCACTACTTCAACCTGGGCAACAGAGCAAGTTCTGTGTCCTAAAAACAAAACAAAAAGAAAAATAAAAAGAAAACACTTGTTTACCTTCGTCTACATTTCCTTTATAGATAGTGTAAATCACATAACTAATTATGTCCTCATATTTGTGTCGGCATTTAGAAAGCATGGGGCATATACATGAAGATTGTGAGAGTAATTTAGAGTTGTGTTCCAATATATGTCATCTTTCATCTGCAATGATGGGATATTTTTCTGGACACATAGGCTACCAGAATAAATATTATTTTTCCTAGCCTCACTGAAAGTTAGATGTGGCCATGTAACTGGAGCTAATGTCATTATGTAGTTTATGTGGACACTTTTGGAAGGGAATAACCCTGAGGACTCTTGCTGCTTCTATCACTGCTCAGAAAATGGATGCTGCTACCTTGGCTTATGAAAATTAGGTATGTAACTTGAAGATTATGGAATAGTAAAGGAAAATGAGCCTCAGCCTAGGTCCCTGACTACTTTGTAGCACAGAGTTCTGGTGTAAGCTCTGGACTGCATCCGTCCCAATGACTATGTGAGTAAGAACAAAACTTTCATCTTCTTTAAGCTACTGTTATTGCATAGTCTTTTTCCCGATAAAAAATCAACTTATACTTATGATCCTAAATAACTCTATGGAGATCTGTCTCTGTCTCTTTTCCAATGAACACATTGAAACAATCACCTTTAAAGAATTCTAGTTAAGATTGCAATACTTTTAAAAAAATCTTTTAATTTCAAAACTTAGGAGTTATCTAAAATATGTTAAATGAATTAGTATTATAATAGTATTTGTGCACATGTAAATGACCAAACATAGGCAGTTAAAAAAGCTCTTCAAAGAGGAACTTTTTGTTTTTGGACCCAACCATACCATGCCAACCTGCTTTCTATTATTATTATTTTTTATTATACTTCAAGTTCTAGGGTACATGTGCACAACGTGCAGGCTTGTTACATATGCACACATGTGCCACGTTGGTGTGCTGCATGCATCAACTCGTCATCCACATTAGGCATATCTCCCAATGCTATCCCTCCCCACTTCCCCACCCCACGACAAGCCCCGGTGTGCGATGTCCCCCACACCGCATCCAAGCACTCTCACCGTTCAACCACCACTCATGAGTGAGAACATGAGGTGCTTGGTTCTCTGTACTTGCAACAGTTTGCTCAGAGTGATGGTTTCCAGATCCATGTCCCCACAAAGGACATGAACTCATCCTTTTCTATGGCTGCATAGCACTCCATGTTGTATATACGCCACACGCTCCTAATGCAGTCCATCACTGATAGACATCTGGGTTGGCTCCAAGTCCCCGCCACTGTGAGCAGTGCCGCAACAAACATACGTGTGCATGTGTCTCCATAGCAGCAGGATTTACAATCCTTTGGGTATATACCCAGCAATGGGATGGCTGGGTCAAATGGTACCTCTAGTTCTAGATCCTGCAGAAAATCTGACAAAAGAGGAACATTTAAAGCCAGCATGTCTGATTTCAAGTTCTGCCTCCCCGTCTAACCGGAATGTGATGTCAACCAAGTGGTTAACATCTGTATACCTCAATATTCTTCACCTATAAAGTGAGAATAATGATAAATGTTACTCGAAAGTTTGCTGTGAAGACTAAAACAGCTAATATCTGTAAAGTTTTTATGACAGCAGCTGACATTCATGTTAAACACTCTTTAAGTATTAGTGATATTAGTTTTCTTTTCCAATCAATAAAATAATTACATGATATGATACAAATGATTGCTAAGGAATTTTAAATATTATACCATTCAAGTCTCTTAAGATTCTATGAGATCATCAGTTATTATTTATACTAAGACTTTGAAAGAATAATTCATTCACCCAATGTTATTCAGTGATGGAGACAAATTTTGATTCTCATAGTTATATAAGTTTAATTCATATACCTCAAGGTTTGTGCTATTTGCTACAATGTTTGAATACCTGCAAATACGCATTCACCTTACATTTTCATCGTGAGAGGCAGGTGCTTTTTCACTACATTACACAGAAGACAGAGACGAAATAGTCAAAATTTCTAGAACATCTGGAATCATCTAGATCACAGTGTCTTAGGATTGCTTGGTAATGATATATTAATGACAGTAATTAATTGTAAAATATAGATTGGTCAAGCCCTTATTTTATCACTCTTACTGATATTACTTTGAATGTTGTAGTTTTGAACCATTCAATAGGTTATTTATTTGACAAATTTGGCTTTTTAAAGTAATTAAAATACACTCAAAAAAATACAACTCCTCATCCATACTAGAAACATTTGATAAACTTGATATATTATTCTTAGCTAAAATCCATAGTTTACATTAGGGTACATTCTTTGTGTTGTACATTTCTATAGGTTTTGGTGATTCCATAATGACATTCATCCATTATTATGCAATCATACAGAATAGTTCTATTGCCCTAAAAATACCCTGTGCTCCATCTATTCATCCGTTTCACATTTCCCAGAACCACTGGCAATCACTGATCTTTTTCCTGTCTCTATAGTTTTACCTTTTTAATAACACCTTACAGTTGAAATTACAGTATATAGCCTTTAGAGTTGGATTCCTTTCATTTAGTAGTGAACCGCTCAAAAGCTAGATGTTTATAATAGAAGAAATGTGGAGGGAGGGTGGGGGTATATGGGATCTGGGTACTTTTTGCACAAATTTTCTATAAACCTAAAACTGAGGCCAGGCGCGGTGGCTCACGCTTGTAATCCCAGCACTTTGGGAGGCCGAGGCGGGCAGATCACGAGGTCAGGAGATCGAGACCACGGTGAAACCCCGTCTCTACTAAAAATACAAATTAGCCAGGCGTGGTGGCGGGCGCCTGTAGTCCCAGCTACTCGGAGAGGCTGAGGCAGGAGAATGGCGTGAACCCGGGAGGCGGAGCTTGCAGTGAGCCGAGATTGTGCCACTGCACTCCAGCCTGGGGGACAGTAGAAGACTCGGTCTCAAAAAAAAAAAAAAAAAAAACTAAAACTGTTCTAAAAATAGTATATATATATATATATACATACACATATATATATACACGTATATATATACGTGTATATATATACACACACTATTGTATATGTGTATATATGTATATGTATGTGTATATGTACTTATACACACACGTGTGTGTATATGTACTTATACACACATGTGTGTGTATACATGTATACATATATATACACACACACACATACATACTATATATATATAATGTTTTTTGAAATGGAATCTCATACTGTCACCCAGACTGCAGTAATCATGGCTCACTACAGCCTCAAACTCCTGGGCTCAAGCTATCCTCCCAGATCAGCCTCCCAAATAGCTGAACTATAGATGCATGCCACCACACCTGCCTAATTCTTTATTTTTATTTTTTGTAGAGAAGAATTCTCCCTTTTTTGCCCAGGCTAGTCCTGAAATACTGGGCTCAAGAGATCCTGCCACCTCAGCCTCCCAAAAGGCTGGGATTTACAGGCATGAGCTACCATGGCCGGACCTATAAAGTTTTTTTAAGTGCAATTTATTGAGATTAGAGTTTTGTATTATTTAACGCAGCATATGGTCATTCTTGGTGACCATACCATGTACTGGACAAAATTGTGTGATGCATTTGTCTTCTGTAATAAGATTTGATAGTATTTATAATAGTCAGTGTTCTCTAGAGAAACAGAATCAGAATGATGTGCACGTACATCGAGATTTATTGTAAGGATCTGGCTCACATGATTATGGCAGCTAGCAAGCCCAAACTGCACTGTGGGCTGTCTGGTTGGAGAACAGGAAAGTGCAGATGTCTCAGTTCAAGTATATCTGCTGGTAGAATTCTTCCTTGCTCAGTGGAGCAATCCTTCCTTGCTTTTGTTCTATAGGTCTTAAGCTGGTTGGATAGAGGTATTCAAAGTGCAGGGATTTAAATGTTAATCTCTTCCAAAAACACTGTCACAGAAAAATCCTGAAAAATGTTTCACCAAATATCTGCACACCATGGCCCAGCCAAATTGACACGTAAAATTAACTATCACAGTGTTGCTCAAATTTTCTATGGTTTTAGTCCTTTTGAGAGGTGAAGCCAGCTGGGTTTCTGGATTGGGTGGGGACTTGGAGAACTTTTCTAACTAAAGGTTTGTAAATGCACCAATCAGCACTCTGTAAAATGGACCAATCACCCCTCTGTAAAATAGACCAATCAGCTCTCTGTAAAATGAACCAATCAGCAGGATATGGGTGGGGCCAAATAAGGGAATAAAAGCTAGCCCCCTGAGCCAGCAGAGGCAACCCACTTGGGAACCCCTTCCATGCTGTGGAAGCTTTGTTCTTTCACTCTTCGCAATAAATCTTGCTGCTGTTCACTCTTTGGGTCCGTGTCACCTTTGAAAGCTGTAACACTCACTGAGAATGTCTGTGGCTTCACTCCTGAAGTCAGCGAGACCACGAATCCACCGTGAGGAACAAACGACTCTGGACGTGCCACCTTTAAGAGCTGTAACACTCACTGCGAAGATCTGTGGCTTCACTCCTAAAGTCAAATGAGACCACGAACCCACCAGAAGGAAGAAACTCCGGACGCATCTGAAGGAACAAACTCTGGACACACCATCTTTAAGAACTGTAACACTCACTGGGAGGGTCTGCAGCTTCATTCCTGAAGTCAGCGAGACTACGAACCCAACGGAAGGAACCAATTCCAGACACACTTTTATCCAGGTGTATATCAATTGCTGGGAATGTAGTGTTAAAATTCTCACACAAATTTGTGAAATTGTCTAGTTTGGTCTTTTATTCTATCACATTTGCCCCATGCATTTTGTGGCAGATTATTAGGTACACAGACGTTTATGATTGTTATGTGTTCCTGATGAATTTATTATTATTATTGAAACATTTATTTTTATAATACTCTGCTTTGCTGTCAATTTTTTCCCATTTTATTATAAGTACTCCAAACATTTCCTGGCTATTGTTTCTATTGCATTATCTTTTTCCATTAATTTACTTTCAGCCTATTTTTGTAGTGTCTCTTTGTTAGATAGCACATATTTGAGTACTATTTTATAACCATTCTGATCATCTCTGACCTAAAATTAGAGATATATGTCCCTTTTCATTTAATAAAATTAGTGATGATTAAATTTGTCTCCCAGAGTTTTTTTGGTCTATTTCTCCTTCCACTGTTTCTTTCCTACATTCTTCTTGTCCTTTCCTTTATTCCTTGTATTATTTAAATTTTGTTTTAGAATTCTATTTTATCTCTGTTGTTTAGCTATACCTCTTTTCATTATTTCAGTAGCTTAACAATTTTAATAGGTATATACTTTTATGGTTTATTTTGTTTAAAGTTATATATTTTCTTGTAAACTTCAGATATGTTACAATCATGTAGGCCCACGTATGCCCCACTTGCCATTTTGTCTGTTTCAGTTAGCATATATAACACAACTACCTACAAAAGCACCGTAAAACAATGTTATGTATTTTTGCTTTGAAGAGTCATATGCATTTCAAACAAATTAAGATGTGATATAATGTTTCATATTTATGTAGACAAATATCATTCTCTTTTAAAATTAAGTTTACGATGAATAGAAGAAAAAAAAAATAATGGTTTGAAAGAAAAAGCTGTCCTTATTTAAATGACTTGTCAGTAGGTGTTCCCTATCTTCAAGAGAGCTTACAAACAAATTATGAGTATTACCAAGAGAGTTTGGTAAGGCTGTTGGATCATAAAATCAATCTATAAAAATTATATTCATGCTTATATAGCCCCACAAGAAATAGCAAATATGATTATAAAAAATATACTATTTACAGAAGTATGAAAAATATGAAGCATTTGAAAATAAATAGAAAACAAGTGTCAAGATTATTGTGAATATAAGATTATTGAAAGGCATTTAAAAATCTAACAAAATGAAAGGATATATACAGTGTTGTTTAGGAAGACTTAACAGAATAGAGATATCAATAGTTGTAAAATTATCAATACTGTTTAGTTCCATTAAAAATACTACCAGCACTTTTTATTGTGAAAATTTGTCAAATAAATATTAAAACTACCAAGACATTTTTGAGGAAGAAGATATCAGTATTTCAACAAGGCTAGAACTGACAATTGAGCACAATAGAGGACCCAAATAGACCCAAATCTATATGAAACTTTGCATATGACAAAGGTGACATTACCAATAAAAAAGTAATATGAGAACCAGGGAAATATCATTGGTGTTACTAATTCTATACTTATTGGTCTCCTTTTTAAAAATTAATTGAAAAGAAGGAAACTATATTTCAAATAGTTGAGAGCTGGAAATGAGGGAACAGAGAGAGGCAAGAGATTTCATTTCTTTTCTTACTATGCCAAGTATTGTTCCAAAGGCTTTCTAAAACATGATGCTGTGTGATATGGTATGGCTGTGCCCACCCAAATTTCACCTTGAATTTTAGGGACCAGGTGGAGATACTGAATCATGTGGGTGGTTTCCACCATGCTGTTCTCATTACAGTGAGTGAATCCTCATGAGATCTGAAGATTTTACAAGGAGCTTCTTCCTTCTCTCGGCACTCACATCTCTTTCTGACACCATGTGAAGAAGGACATGTTTGCTTCCCCTTCTGGCATGATTGTGAGTTTCCTGTGGCCTCCCACACTCCCAAGCCATGCTGTAGTGTGAGTCAATTAAATCTCTTTCCTTTATAAATTACCCCATCTCAGGTACGTCTTTATTAGCAGCACAAGAATGGACTAACACATTGTGTTTCAACATATGTTACACTACAGGGTATTATTTTATAATACATAACTGACTATTTCCTACACAGCAACTGATCCCAACACCCTGATCAAAAGGAACTTTCTATATTGTAGATATTTTTCTTATCACTGAACAGAGATCTGCCACCTGAAACCTAAACAGTCCCAGCAAATCTGTAAGTAAATGTATCCTAGGGATTTAAATATATGTCATATATGTCTCTTAGCAGATGGTTTCATCAGGTGGATTCTAATCTCTTTATCCACATCGCTTTATTTCTGCCAAATTCCTCACAATAAAACTAACAGAAGTAAAGCTAATACTTTTCAATGATGACAGAAATTCAAACAGAAAATAACTGCCTGAGCCAATGAGTTTTTCTGAACATTGTTTTTTCTTCTCCACAAATATTTCAAAATTGTTAGCTGCAAGAGAAAACAGTGTCCTTCAAATGGCTCTGCAGTATTAAAATTCTTACAACCTAATGTGGCAACACTTCCAGAGCTATTTCTCACATGTAAATAGGAAAACAGCAATGAAAGAGCAGTTCAACCAAAAAATACAACAAAGAAAGAAAATATTTTTTATGAACAAAAGTAACAAATAAAACATTGCACCCTCACGTTACACATAACAATGGTCAAACCATTTCTCTATATTTAATAATGTTATAATTTGCAACTAACCAGCTCTCATTAATACAACAAATCCTTTTACATCTCAAGCATTCTGTAAGTGCGATTATTTACCTGCCTACATGGAAATCATTGCATAGTGAGTGAAAGCGACTTAACAGGACAAAGAAATTACATATAACTAATGCCTCCTTAAAAAAATAAGTAAGGCTTTCTATGGTTGAAGATAAAAAGATTGGAGCCTTGTGGTAAGAACAGAAGAATGTCAAGCATCTATTATACACACACATATGCACACACACACACACAAAAGTAAAAATAAGTGTAAATGAGTTAGTTATATTTAGAGAATGGTAGAAATTTAGTTTAACATTGTTTTGAATATGCATATAGAAAGAATGATGAGGAAGTTAAGTAAAGGTAGCATTACACTTTTCTAGGTAAATCTTACATAGTATTAGATGTAAGGCATTATTTAAAAGTTTACATATATTAACTCATTTAATTCTCACAATAATTCTCTAAAGTATGTAATATAAAATGTGCCCCAAACAAATAAGCAGGCAGTGAAGACTATTTGAGACTATTGCAATAGAAGAAACAGATTTAACTCAACTCTACTGGAACAAAAGACAGGAGAGATTTTAGGGGCTTGGGTGATCTAGTGGAAAACTATAGGAAGTAGTGGGGTTGGGGGATTGGTCAATATGAGTAGGTCATCTGTATTTATTAATTGGCATTAACAGAAGTTAGGTTTCTATCTTCCCACAAAGACAACGATATAGGGGCACTATTTTTTATGATGATTACATTTCAAAGAGATCTTACTAGGGGCCCTGAGAAAAGCATTTCCAAGTTGTAAAACTGGCAGGAGGCTGGGCGATTTTTATCTCAAATGAGCAAAGAAAGAAAATCCTGTGGAAAAGAGAGATAAGGGCACTACAGTCAGGAAGAAACCTGTCTAAAGTTTAGTCAAGCAGTGGAAAATATTAAGGTCATATTGACCAGATCAGTGCTACTATTGTTCCCATTTTATCAATGAGAAAACTAAGACACAAAGAAAAACAGATTGCCAAATATTGTTGATTAATTATTCAGAATTAAAACTCAGAGTGTCTGGTGCTAGAATTCAAGGTCATATTTTGAGACACCACAATAATTACTGTATGCTATTGGGTGCATTATTAATCATTGTTTCATTAACCATTTTAGTTTATGTTTTAGGAAGATATCTCTGGAGTTTTGGATGCAGGTGGAAAACAGAGAAATTCATAATTCTATCATAAGAAATTGTGAATCATTTTTATAAATGTAGGTCAAGTATGGGGGATAAAAGCTCTAAAAATATGAATTAAGATGCTGGAAACAATCCTCCATGATATGTAAGCGTTTAGCTTGAAAGTACAAGTAAAAGATGAGCATGTCTTTAAAAAGAAATAATCAAAATCCATCATAATTCATTCACTGTGTTTGAAATTCACATGGAAGGAAGAGAAATAAAGATAGGGAGAAAGGAAAAAAAGAGGAAAATGAGGTGATGTTCTCTTGAACACTTCTACATGGTCAGAAACAATGAAGCTGCTTCTGCTTTACAGCATTACTACCTCACTCATAATTGGTTTTGAAACCGATTGGGGCTGAATCTGTGGCAGAGAATAATCTTAACCCACTCTAATCTCCTTCTTTACTGATAGAATAGGAATTGTGTTCCTTGTCCAATTTAAAGCCAGCTCCTCTACCTATGATTTAACTTTCATTCTCTCTACCTCTTTGGATTCTTACACCCTAGATTTTCCTCTTTTTCCCTCTTCCATTTTACCTAATTCTTATACTTGAATTTTTGCTATTGGAAAATGAATATGTTTAAGGATGTCCTTCCTCCCTGCCCCTAAAAATACATAAAGAAAAAAACACAGCAAAACCAACAAGAAATTATATTAGGACCAATTCATTTGCAAAATATTTTAGTCTTAATATACTTGGCCTATTCATTTGCGTGAAGTGCAGCAAGAACAATTATTGGCCATTTAGGCTATTTTAAAATTGGCTCTGCTAGAACTTTTTCATAAGGAATCTCAGAATAAACTTTTAAAAGCCTTTAGATCCCAGCCAAGGAATTATCTGTGCCTGCACATACCTGTAAAAATTGGTGACTTCTACTCTTCTCAATGTCTCAAAGTAACTTGAGGTTCCTGGGCCTATCAGAAAAGAGAAATTCTTTACCTACCACATGTCTAGAACCTGTAAAGGAACTGCATAGACAGGGTATGAAGCCAGTCTTTCCAAGGGGCCTTTATTGGTTCTATAAAGTTAACCTCTATTTCTCAAAGCGGTCTGCTCATATCTAACAATATCCTATTCCAGTCAAAAAGCCTTGATAAGGTAACCAGTGTCTCCAATTGTGTCCTGATACAAAGGAAAATAGGCTCTTATCGAACTTATGTGAATAACTACATTGCAATAAATTAAGCATACTGACAAATAGTTCCCAAATTCTGGAGAAATCAAGTTGAGAGAAGAAATGTGGTTCAAATTTTGTTCAAAATTGTATACTTTAGTCAATGGTTGAAAGCTATAAATAGATCAATAATAATAATAAAAACAACCTTTTGTTAACTCTAAAAAATAAAACCAAAAAAACACCAAGACTTCAAACAAAAAAGTTACAAGAAATTATTTCAGTGCTCTATCAGTTTAGTCCATGCAATTAATTCCTGTTTGGGGCCAACAAACCTCATGAGCGCATTAGCTGTCCAATTAGCTTCCTGAAAGTTTTTTCTCTATTCCAATAACACAATCTCAAGGTTTTCAGAAAGCTGCATTCAACAGCACCTGTCAGAGTTCTTTCCATGAACTTCCCTAAAAAATCAAGTTTTAGACTTCAGCTGATAGCAAACTGCTTTTTGAGAAGGATCAAAGTAAAACAATAATGGTCTAAGGGTTGCAAAAGTCTTAGGACAGCCATAGATAAACACACAATTGACAAGGAAATTCAGTTATTTCTGTGGCATACAACAATTCAGCATAATGGTCATTATTACTGATAACATATACTAAGACAAAGGAGAATTATAGGCATCTCATACAATTTTGAAACACATATAATATGGTTTGGCTTTATGTCCCACCCAGATTGCATATTAAATTGTAATTCCTATGTTTTGAAAAATGAGCCTGATGGGAGGTGATTGAATCATGCTCATTTTTAGATATGAGCAAACTGCTTTGATAAATAGAGGTTAACTTTGTAAGACCAATAAAACTCTTTGGAAAGACTGGCTTCATACTCTGTCTATGCAGTTCCTTTACAGGTTCCTGACCTGTGGTAAGTAAGAAATGTCACTTTGCTGAAAGTATCAAACTTTCTTTTTGCTGTTCTCATGATAGAGAGTTCTTATAAGATCTGGTTACTTGAAAGTGTGTAGCACTTGCCCCTTCAATGCATGCTCTGTGTGTGTGTGTGTGTGTGTGTGTGTCTCTCTCTCTCTCTCTCCGTCTCCCCTGCTCCACCAGGGTAAGATGTGTGTGCACGCCTATGACTTCTGCCATTAATAAGTTTTCTGAGGCCTCTTAGCCATGCTTCCTCTACAGTCCGTGGAACTGTGAGTCAATAAAACCTCTTTTCTTCATAACTTACTCAGTCTCAGGTAGTCCTTTATAGCAGAGTGAGAATGGATTAACATAACATATTTATAACACATTTAAATATAACCCAAAGAAAGTTAAACATCCTTTCATATTTGACAATGCTTCCTGTATGATTATAACATATCAAATAAGCAGAATATGTCTCTCTTGGACTACAGGTGCCCTAATATCCAAAAAGTTAGTTTGAAATCAAAATATTTTATTTTTAACTTGAAATTTGGATTTTGGAAAGTTTGTCAAATATCAAATGTTTAAAACACTTGATATCGTGAAACAGAATTACAGATCACTGTAACATAAGTCATTCACTTAGTCAAACTGCTAATTCAATGATTTAAATAAGCAGAATTTTAACTTTTTGATAGAGAGGAAATTCAATTCTCCAAAAAATAAGATCGAATAAAGACAGCATGAGGTCAGCTGAATCTGTCTCTCTTCCCTTTTTTTTTTTTTTTTTTTGAGACAGAGTCTTGCTCTGTCACCCAGGCTGGAGTTCAGTGGCGCAATCTCGGCTCACTGCAAGCTCCGCCTCCCGGGTTCACGCCATTCTCCTGACTCAGCCTCTCCGAGTAGCTGGGACTACAGGCACCCGCCACCACGCCCGGCTAATTTTTTATATTTTTTAGTAGAGACGGGGTTTCACCGTGGTCTCGATCTCCTGACCTCGTGATTCACCCGCCTCGGCCTCCCAAAGTGCTGGGATTACAAGCGTGAGCCACCGCGCCCGGCCTCTTCCCTCTTTTTATGTTGTAATTTACTCAAAAGGTAAACAAAAATCATATATTAACTTTTTATTAGTATTACATGTGAATCTTATTCAAAAGCAAAAACAAAATTTTACCTTTGTATCAGTGTACTATTAATGTTAAAGCTAATTTCTGTAAGCAAAACTTTTTAATTTTTAATCAGTTTTGCCATAAATTATTTCCATAAGCCTTTTATAAACTTTCATAATTTTTTAAATTCTCTTTTCCAACTTTCTGTATCCATTCAGTTTTATCTATCATTCTTTTCACTTTCAATTAAAAACAAAACAAACAAAACTCTACACTATGCAAAATTATTTTCCCTTTAACAGAAACCACATTCTCATGCATTTTTATAACATTTTTACTAAACTATTTCTATTTTTCTTATGCATTTTGCACATAGAATTGTTTCTCTTATATCTGGTAGTTTTAATCACATACATTAGTTCCAGAGTCAGTTCTTAGTAATCCTTATCTTTACTGAAAAACTTACAAAATAAACCATTTTAATTATGTGTTCAGAGGCAGAGCCCAGGACAAAGGACAGAGCTGTAGAAATAATGCCGATCCTTCCCAGGAAAGGCAAGAGGCAGAGGTGGACCAAGGCCATTTGTTTAGAGCCTAGGATCTAATGGCTATAAGACAGACAAGCCAAAGTGTTGGTGTAGGTATTTAGGCAGACATAAGCAGGGCAGGAAAGAACTTCCTCAACCCCCACCATCAGGTGATGATCAGGTGGTTGTTAAACTGTCTCTCTAAAATAATCATTGGTCACAGCTGCTGCCATGAAAGGCCGTCTCCCAGTAGGTAGAAAAAACATTTGAAGCTGACAGTAAGTAATTTCCCAGTAAGATCTCAGGAGTTGGGTGATGTACTCAAGCATGAGCACTAAAAGGCAAAATGACAAAGTTTAACTGGTATATGACATTCCTCTGGGAATTCTTGACTGGTAAGATTAAAATGCCTTAAATGAGCACATGCACAACTTCAGTGAACACAAGGCACACGCCGCCCCTCCTAAGTGCTGACAGGCCACTGCCCATGGGGGCAGCCTGCCCCAACAAAACATCAACGTAGAAGAAATGCAAAACCCTGGCAGCATGTCAGCAAATAAAACCCCCAAATCAAAGGTCAAACCGGGCACTTGAATCTCTCAAGTGGCCAACTTGACCCCCTTCTGAGTGTAGTTTACGTCATTTCATCCCTGCTCCAAAACTTTTTAGTAAACTTTCACTCCTACTCTAAATCTTGCCTTGGTCTCTCACTCTGCCTTATGCCCCTTGGATGAATTATTTCCTCTGAGGAGGCAAGAATCGAGTTGCTGCAGATCCATACAGATTTGCCACTACTAACAAAACAATTATCAAAAATATCATAGAAGCAGTTTATGCCTTTAAAATATCCAGCTGCAAGCCTTGCACAGAGCCCGTTCCTGTGCCAGTGCTTGGAAGGGCCAATGGACCCCGCAATTCTTGCTCACACACCGGCTCCTGCCAGGGGCTGAGAGCATAGTCACAGCGGCCATAGGATCCGCACTGGAGTGCCGGTCAGGCATAGCCCCGTGGGCCGAGTGGACTGGGCATCTCCTGCAGTGAACCTAGGCCCAATCAAGGCCTGGGCAGAGGAGTCGCTGGCCAGAGGTACCCGGCTGGCAAAGTGGCCTAGAAATATCCCATGTCACAACCTACATTTCTGTTCACCCATGTTCTCTAAAGCTTCAGCTTCTCAGCTGACCACTATATACAAAGATCGAAGCCCCATATGCCCCACAGAGAGAAGATAGGAACTCAAAAGCTGTGCATGGTAGAGAAAGGAATCAATAAATGGCAAAGTCACACAAATGTCTACCAAAAAGGATTTGCTCCCTGACTGGGAATGAATGCCAGGTTGCTGTGGTAAAATAGCAGAACCTTAGCTACTGGGGCAGACTCCACTGCTCTTCCCAGAAGGAATCTGAATAGGCATTTTGAGTTTGCAAAGGATTTTAACTTTTTTTTTAGGGCAGATTTTTGCTTGTTAATTTAGTCAAGAGAATTCACAAAGATAGCCATGATACTATTATGTATCCTTCTTTTAATTGAAACTGTCCATCTTTTTTTTAGAATAAGAGCTCTCTAAAATCTTTTTAAATTAGAAGTATCTATCTTTTGGCCATTGACAGGTAGAATTTTCAATGGTCTACTAAATTCCAGTAGTGACTCAATCCAAAAGCCTCTTCACATTAAGCCCAGGTGGTAATTGTCCAGGATTTTAGCTTATAAGCAAGAGGTATTCTTGGAGAGGACATAGTGGAGGCAGTTCCTACGACCCTGAAAAATTCATTCCCAGAAATAAACTTAAGATGGCAAAAGATGACAAAAATTCCTGTAAGTATGAGACCTTTTAAGATAAAACTCTAAGAGCTTGGCATGTTTGGAATGAAAAGTGTGCTGCTTAAAAACTTACATGTCTCGCCAGGCGTGGTAGCTCACACGTCTGTAATCTCAGCACTTTGGGAGGCCGAGGTGGGCGGATCACCTGAGGTCAGGAGTTCGAGACCAGCCTGGCCAACATGGTGAAATCCCACCTCTATTAAAAAAAAAAAAAGTACAAAAAAAAAAATAGCCTGGTGTGGTGGCAGGAACCTGTAATCCCAGTTACTCAAGAGGTTGAGGCAGGAGAATCGCTTGAACCTGGGAAGTGGAGGTTGCAGTGAGCTGAAATCATGCCATTGTACTCCAGCCTGGGTGACAAGAGCATGACTCTTTCTCAAGAAAACAAACAAACAAAAAGCAACCTGTCTCACACTCCCCATCTTTTCAGACTGGCCACCTGACATGACCCAAAATATCACACCCACCAGATGGTGGAAACCAAAAGCGAGTTACCTCCACACAGCCACAAGTCAAGGTCCCCGGGGCATAAAACAAGATGAGAGGGAAAACTCACTTGGTTTGTACTTGCAAGTACCCACAGCAAAGGTTGTCTTAACTGATGCTCATCTAGTCAGAGGCGCAAAACTGATTAGTCAGCTGGGCTGCCCCTAACAGCAGTCTTACAAGGGTCCTAGGCCCATGTTCTACTCTACAGTGCCCCTCTTTATGACAGAACAACACGGAAAGACAAAGACAAAAACAACAACAACAAACTATTTCTGCGAGGAAAGGGGTCAAACAATATGAATATTCACATCACAAAGTACCAGAAGCATATTAGGGTCTCTATACTCTAAAACTAGTCACATAAATCCTTTTTCCCATTATTTATAACCTTGAAGCAAAAGAGTGATTTTTATTATATAATCAACCTTATTGCACAGAGATTTGAGCCTGGCAGCCTAACTGGTAGGAAGTTCTTATGCCTTTTCTTGGTTGTCAGTTTCCTAGTTGCTCTTCACTGTGGTTTAGAGAAAAGCAGAGTGGCTTTGGGGATCCTGCTCACTTTGCCAAAACTGTGTGGGTCAGGGCTCTTGGCTCTCTAAGGGTCTGCTGAAAATCACTGACATGAGGCAGACTGACTAACAGGAGAAAAGGCATACAAATATATTTAACACATATACACGAGAGCCTTCAGAATGAAGACCCAACTTCCCAATGAGTTACAGAAGCTTATATACTACCTTGAGGTTACTGAAATAATGGGGACTTGGTTCCTAGTAAAATAGGGAGGGGGAGAAGAGGACTTCTATTGAGAGGCAACACATGACTGCTGGGGAGAATGACTGCAACAGGGAACTTGTAAATAGTTCTCTTTGGAATTTACATAATGCATTATTTATATAATTTAAACAATGAGAAGGTAATTATCCTAAAACAGGGTCTGTTGAGGTGTGGTTACATTTTTGGTCTTACAGGGAGAATAAGAAAACTATTGTTCTCCATGTTGGGTCTGGATCTTAGGCAGATAAAGGAACTTCAGCTCCTTTGGGAGAGATAATGCGGCTGTCAAAAGACATGGAGACTTTTTCTTCAGTTCAGCAAGTCAAATGCCGTATTTTTAGGTATTGGTTTCTGAACCCCAGCATAATCAGGCCCAACTAACTCTCCAATCCATTCTAACCTAGCTTTTGTCCCTATGACATTGGCAATTTCCTTTATATCCAAGATAATGAATGATCTCTAAGTTCCTAGGTTAATGAAAATGTGTAAATCCTCCCCTAACTTCACCTCCTAGCAGTACTTAACCATTTTGATCACTTCCAAATATTTTGTACATTCTCTTTCCTTGTGTTTTTATGACACAACACTCTCCTTTTTTTCAGTTTCCTCTGCAAGCTTAATCTTTTTTCCATCTGTCAAATGATGGAAATTACTCATGTTTTCAAAAAGGAGCTCTTTTCTCACTCTATACTTTTATCCCTAGGAGATGCAAAATAGATTTAGAGTTTAATAGCAGTCATGAACAAAAACATCAGAAATTTACAACTCCAGAAAAATTTTCCCTTGACCTGCAGACTCACATACTCCACTGATAATTTGACATCTCAGCTCAGACTTTAAATGTGTCAGAAAGTGAATGCTAAATTTTCTGCAACAAAATCTTGGACTTTAATATTATTTACAATTCAGTGATACACAATCTATTTAAATGCACACAATGATACATAATCTATTTGAATGTAAAATTTAGCTGTCATCCTTGACCTATGTTTTCCCTACTTCTCCACATAGAAGACATCTTCATCTCCCATTATGTTACCTTAAATATGAAAATAACAATAACCTGGGTCACACCAATTGCTAGTAAAAGGAGATATTGAATTTTGATTGTTTTTAGTCTTCATATCTAGATATAAAATGCATAATTTTAATTCTTTGAGGGTAATTATTTTCTTATCATCAGTCAATTCAGTGAATTGAAGCTGTGTTCTACAAGAAAAAGAGATGATTTTTTTAAGTCAGACATAAAAATATGTTGTGGCCTGATCTATTCCTATGCAGACACATCCACCTTGGTATTGATATTTCTTTGATTTCAATATAAGTTTAGTCCAACATTTTATTCAAATGTTGAATAATCTGTGGTGACAAGTTAATACCAGCTCCCAAGTTGACACTCCAAAATCTTGCACAAATCCAAGAGGGGTGAAGAATGAAAACCTTAGAAATCCCGGCTAGTACTTAATTACCAGCATCTCACTGGGCTCTTTAGGGACTTGGACCTACAGTAATAAGAGAAGTCAATAAAACATTTTTCAGATAGAACTTCATGGCTAATTATTTTTCTTAAAAACATATTTATTTTCATTGTTACATATTTTATTTTAAGGGTATAAACTTAAAGTTGAGTAAAAATAGTTTCTGTCCACACAAGTCTTTCCTTTCTCACCTCAACTTTCAGGGTTAATAAAATGCATTATAGGTTTCTTTTGATCATATGAAAGAATGTCGAAAAATTAGCAAACAGGTTATCAGTGAATTTAAGAGTTTAGTTATTTTCTTATTACTGTTTTATGGATACATTGTTCAGGAAAAAAAGTTATTTAATTAAAATTTTCAGGTTTATAAACAAGGTAATCATGAATAAGATGAAATAAACCAAATTGTTTTAAAAGGTTGTTTAAAACATTACTAATTGTTTTGGTATACTTATATGCCTATACCTCAGAATAATGTAATATGTAATTAAATATCAAGACTGTTTTTCATGGCTGAGAGTAGGAAGGAAATAAAAAAGATCCTCTTCTCTTTGGGGAAAAAGTCCCTGCCCCGGTCTCTGAGTAGTAAAGAAGCAGGGCAATATTTTGGCTGAGAGGAAGAAGTATCTTTGGCTCTGCAGAATAAAGCTAGGAATAAGCTGAGGTCTAGTCTAGTAAACTCACATTTGACTGTCAGGTATTTCCCTTCCATATCTCTGAATCTTGAGGCAAAGACAATAGAGGCAAAGACAATCAATTATCCTCCACAAGCAATTTGGGAAACATAAAAATATTACTAAAGTTTTGTAGCATGACAGAAATTGATTAAATAATAGTTTAAAACAAAACAAACTAAACTAAAACAAGCAAACAAACAAGGACTCTAAAAAATCCCCAATAGACACTTTTTCTTCAAGTATCCACCTTAGGTACAAGTATACCCTCTCTGGACTGGTATTTCACCCATGAAGCATCTATATCTTTCATGGTCTTTGTCTTTAGCAGTAAGAAATACTCTTGTAATCTACTCTTGTAATGGAGGCTTTCATTTGGGGCCCTCAGTGTCTTTTGTTCTTTCTCTATATCCGGTCCTCCTGTTAGCAAAGGATCTTTACTAACATATATATTTTGAGGTAGGAACCAGAGCCTACAAATAATATTATATTTTTAAAGAAACATTTTAACATATTTTGTTTTCTCTTAGAAAAAATCCTTGCAGAAAAGATCTCTATCTCCTCCTTTTATCCTGATAACCCTTTGTACACAGCAGGCATTAAATGCATATTACTTAAGTACATTAATTAACCAGTTCAAAAATATAATGTGATTCAAAACAAAGAGGAAAATCAGTAGGAAAATTTTTCATGAAAAGGGAAACAAAATGGGTTGATTAGCAGTAAGTTTTATTTTTCTTCCGGTTGTTCTGATACTGCTACTAATTTGTTATTTTCACAAAGAAGGCAAAGGGAATTTGTTCAAATAGATTAAGTTGAAGAGTTTCAGTTTCTGTTTTTCTAAACGGTAAATGTGTACACGACAATCAGTTGTCTCTTTACAAAATAGCTATGAAAGTGTTCGATTGAAAGAAATACTCAAACCGGATTTAATTTCAAGAACAGCAAAGACTTCAGAACTAGCATAATGTCATGATATTTTTGCAGAACTGAGATTCTCTGATTTTTTATTTTATTAGCTCTAGGAGTTTCTGTAATGATGAATGTTAAAATCCATATAAGTTATTACTTAATAATTCCCTAGCCATTTGCTTATGTTACTTTTCTTTATTTCTTCTTTATTTTTTATTTATTTATTTATTTATTTATTTATTTATTTATTTATTTATTTTTTGAGAAGGAGTCTCACTCTGTCGCCCAGACTGGAGTGCAGTGGTGCAATTTCAGCTCACTGCAACCTGTGCCTCCCAGGTTCAAGTGATTCTCCTGCCTCAGCCTCCCGAGCTACTGGGATTACAGGCTTCCGCCACTGGTAAAACCACATTTTTCCGCTGTTTGTTTGGAATTTACTTATAACAAAATGATGCCGAAATTTGTAATGTCAATCTTCAATGCTTATTGATAAATCTATAGTCTAAAATGCAATGAAACAATACTGCTATAATTGATTTTATTTACAATATGTTTTAAGTATTTCAATATATAAAAAACAAATCTTATAAAGGAATAAATATTATTATTTTCTGTGGAGACTGGATAACACGTTGTACCTTGATTTCCACATAACTACTAAATCAGAGGCCCTTCATTTGTTTAACAAGTGATTCTCAAACAAATCTCTGATAAAAAACCAAGGTAGTAAAACCAAGTTTTAATGGTAAGAGATGAATAATAATGACACCTAATATTTATTATTTGCTTTGCATGTGCCAGCCTGTGTGTGAAGTCATGCATGACTAACATGCAATAACTTATTTAATCCGTACAAGGTAAGTATAATAATTTATCCTTAGATTTGAAGACTGTCAAGTAGTTTGTTAAAACAATGTGACTACTGAGTGTTGGATCTGAGATTCTTCTGCACATTGATCCAGTATTTTATCACACAGATACACATAACTAATGGAAAAACTATGTTTCTCTACTCATAACTCTTTTGATGCCAAATATGTATATGTTTTTCACACCAAGCAATTTTCCAATTCTCTGTAGACACCAACTAGGTGTCCGACAATGTAATTCAATGCTGGATCTATTTGCCTGGAGTTAGCAACAGATCCCACAAGTTAATGGCTCTGTCCCACAAGACTTTCCCCACTTCAAAGGCCAGTTGGAAGCCATGGGTCCCCAGGTTACACACAATTCTGTCTAAATTAGTTATAAATTAGGGATTCCCACAATCCCATCTTCAAGTTTGACAATTTGCTATAATTGCTCACAGATCTCAGTGAAATATTTTGCTTTCATTTATTGTTTTTTTATACAAGATATTAGTTCATTTTCATACTGCTATAAAGAACAGCCCAAGATGGGGTAATTTATAAAGGAAAAAGGTTTAATTGACTCACAGTTCCGCATGGATAGAGATGCCTCAGGAGACTTACAGTCATGACGAAAGGGGACGCAGGCATGTCTTACATGGCAGCAGGTGAGAGACAGCATGTGTCAGCACAGGGAAAAACTACCATTTATAAAACCATCAGATCTTGTGAGAATTCACTCACTATCATGAGAACAGCATGAGGAAAACCACCCCCATAATCCAATCACTTCCCACCAGGGCTTTCCCTAAACACCTGGGGACTACAACCCAAGATGAGATTTGGGTGGGGACATGAAGCCTAACCATATCATTCCACCCCTGGTCCCTCCCAAATATCATGTCCTCACATTTCAAAACACAAACATGTCCCTCCAACAGTCCCTCAAAGTCTTAACTCCTTCCAGCATTAACCCAAAAGTCCAAGTCCAAGGTCTTATCTGAGACAAGGCATGTCCCTTCCACCTATGAGCCAGTAAAATCAAAAACAAGTTAGTTACATCCTAGATACAATGGAGGTACAGGCATTGGGTAAATACACACATTCCAAATGGGATTAATTGGCCAAAACCAAGGGGCTTCAGGTCCCATGCAACTCCAAAACCCAGCGGGGCAGTCATTACATCATAAAGCTCCAAAATAATCTTATTTGACTCTATGCCTCACATCCAGGGCACGCTGATGCAAAGGGAGGGCTCCCAGAGCCTTGAACACAAAGACAGGAGCTCTGCCTCTATGGAGTTGGGAAGTTCCAACCTGAAACACCCCAAATCTTGTTGTTTAAGGTTTCTGTGGAGACTATATTACTTAGGCATGATTAATGAAATCATTGGTTATCCATGATTAACTCAATCTCTAGCCCCTCTCTCCTTTCCAGATTCAGGTAGCTGGGCTCACAGTTTCAACTTTCTCATCATCCCTTGGTCTTTGTGGCTACCAGTCCCCATCCTAAAGCTATCTAGAGACACATGCCACCAGTTATCTCATTAGTATACAAAAAGATACTCATCCTTCCTGGGATTCAAAGCGTCTTAGAAGCCCTTATGTTCTGAACTGGTGACCAAGACTACCAAAAAGATGCTCCTATCATTTAAAATACTTAATAAGTTACAAGGCCTTTAGAAGTTCTGTGCCAGGAACCAGGGGCAGACATCAATATATAGCTTTTATTATGTCACAATAACTAACAAGTACACTCTGATTTGGGGGTATTTAAATAGTTCATATGTTAAAAAATATTGGAAATAATGGTATAAGTGCAAATCTTTTCCTGAATTGGATTTTTTTACTCCTAATATAAATTTCTAAAGCAGATTCACTTGCATGCACCCTGGATGCTATCTTTTATTTTCCTGTGTATTTTAAAGCAGGTAACATGTCAAATTTTGGTCATGTTTTTTAACGTACCTATTTTGTTAATAGTGATTTGGGTTTTTTTGGGGGGGAGTTGTTTTTTCTATTTTAATTGCCTATATTTGTCACAGACACTATGCCAACCTATATGCTGAGCATAGTATTATCATGACAAGCTCAGACTGGGCATGTGACAAGTTACAGTGACAACTGGGAGCCACCAATAGTGCACCTGGTCCTGGAGGGGTCAGAAAGGGCACAATTATCAAAACAAAGGGTGAGGTGAAATAGAGAAAGAGGGCCGGGCAAGGTGGCTCATGCCTGTAATCCTAGAACTTTGGGAGGCCAACGGGGGCAGATCATTGAGGTCAGTAGTTCAAGACCACCCTGGCCAACATGGTGAAACTGTCTCTACTAAAAATATAAAAATTAGCTTGGTCTGCTGGTGCTTGCTTGTAGTCCCAGCTACTTGGGAGGCTGAGGCAGGAGAATGCCTTGAACCCAGGAGGCGGAGTTTGCAGTGTGGCGAGATCGCACCATTGCACTCCATCCTGGGTGACAGAGCAAGACTCTGTCTCGAAAAAAAAAAAAAAGAAAAGAAACAAAGAAAGAGAGAGACACTTGTGTGGAGGGCATTGCTTGACAAAAAGAAGCTTGGACACATGCAATGAGCCCAGCAACTTGCAGCAAGAAATCAGTAGAAATGAATAGCCCAACTCTACTTCTCCCACTCTCTCTGGTCTTCTACCTGGACTCAGAATTGATTAAGCTCAACCTGAAGCCAGAAAATTAACAAACCTGTTCTTAAGCTTTAAAACAGAGAGAAGGGTAGAAAGTGAATATGGAGGGGCAAACAAAATATACCACTAAGACCACACAGTCAGGTTGTAGACCATAAACTGGCATTAATCAGTATTTTGAGAAGGGAAGGGAGGGTTGTGATAACATAAAAATAGGTCTTAGGACTTTAATGTTTCTTAGGTCAAAATAAGACTGGGTCACAAATAGCTGAATGGTTCACCAGTATAAATACTACCCTTTGCTCTTCTCTCTTAAAAAAAAGACCTTTGTACAATGTAAGGTAAACAAATATATGACAGATATTAGATAATTCAGCAAGAAAAAAATGTGACAATATATTAAATCTAAGTTTCATAAGAATTAAAAATATTCTAAATGCTATAACTGAGCCTGTAATATAAAAATCATAAAATGTTTGTTTTACTTATTTTCTGTCTCTTTGTCCTTTTCTTTCTCCATACATGCTTGCTTGTACATTATTCATTTCGGTAGAGGGTAGTAACTAGTAATTGATTAATTTCATATCCTAACCCCCAAGGACTGCCCGCAATATTAATGAACTTGTTTTTCTTTTAAAGAGCAATGACCCCTAGGTCATGCAGACCTCCTTGATGGCCTCCAGTTTGATTCATCCAGGGACACAAATATCTTTGTGTCATTGAGGGAATCTCACCTCCTACGTCTTTTATCATACTTATAAAGGCTCCTAGTTATGCTCTAAGGGATGTGCGATTTCAGAGTTCTCTTCTGCCCTCTCACTTTGACCAAACTGAATAAACCTTTCTTCTCTGTACCTAAGCCCTGATGTGTCAGAGTTTGGCTTACTGTGCATCAGGTACACAAAACTAAATTTTGGGATACTACAAAATTGCAAAAATAAATTTAGATAGAGAAAATACTTAAGTAAAAATAGAAGAGTATAAACTCTTAGAAAAAGGCCAAGGGATAAATCTTCTTGATCTTGGGTTGGACAATTGATTCTTAGATATAAAATCAAAAGCATAAGCAAGAAAAAAAGAAAATAAATAATCGGATTCAATTAATAAAAAACACACATTTGGTGCATTAAAGGATACTATCAAGAAAGTGGAATGACAACATATGGTATGAAAGACTATATTTGTAAATCATATATTTGATTAGGCTCCACTATTCAGAATATATAAGGAACTCTTACAACTCAACAACAAAGAGAAAGAAAAAAAGAGCTCAGTTAAAGAATGAACAGAAGACGAAAGTAGGTGTTTGTCCAAAGAAGATATCTGAATAACCAACAATCACATGAATAATGGTCAATGTCTTTAGTCATTAGGGTGATATAAATGAAAACCACAGTTAGGTAGCACTTCACACCCTGCAGGATGGCTATTAGCTGAAAAACAGAAAATAACAACTGTTGGAGAGGATATATAACAACTCAAACCATTGTACATGCTGGTAGGGATGCAAAAAGGTGCAGCTGCTGTGAAAAACGTTTAGCAGTTCCTCAAAACTTTAAAAATGTAACTATAATATTACCCAGAAGTTCTATTATTAGGTATATACAAAAAAAATTAAAAAAAAATAATTCAAAGGCAATCTTGTGCACTAATGTTTATAGTAGCACTTGTTACAATAGCCAGAAGGTGGAAACAACTCAAATGTCCAACAACTAATAAATGAGTAAACAAAAGTAGTATATCTTGCAATATATTATTCAGCCATAAAAAATGAAGTATATATTACAACATGATTGAATCTCAAAAACAGTATGCTGAGTAAAAGAAGCTAGACATAAAGGATCAGATATTGTATGATAGCCTTTATATAAAATATCCAGATAGAGAAACATATAAGAGACAGACAGAAACAGATGGGTAACTGCCAGGAGTTGGGGAGAGAGAAGAATAGATTCTTCTGTACTAATGAAAATATTTTGATAGAGGCGATGATCGCATAACATTTTAAACGTACTTAATGCCACAGAATTACACATTTTAAAATGTTAATTTCATGTTAGGTAAATTTTACCTCAATAAAAAGATAAAAAGGGTATATTGCATAATCAAATTTTAAATTAAAATGAATAGTCATAGTATAATAATTTTGCAAGATGTTACCCATTAATATAAAATTGTGCTTATTACTTTAAAAAGTCATCTATTTAAACAATCAAACCATATTAACTGAAATAAACTAAATAAAATAAGTATCTTATTTTATCTTAAGCTTATTTTGCCCAAATAAAATATTCTAAAAGAGTCAACATTAACACATATGCCTGAAGCTCCTCTTCACAGGTTACTGTGAAAACATAAGTATTGCAAAGAGAAAGTACACATTCTACTTACTTAAAATGTTGTTAATAGTCATCAACATTTTCTGTCTATGTATTTTTATTACTGCCCTAACCAAACTAATCCATTTTCTACTTACAAATCTCACATAAAAATAATCAAACCCTTAATAAAATTTTGATTACTACCTTACCAACTACTGCAGCTCCTTTCTCTATTGAAGTAGTGAGCTGAATTGTCATAATAGGAATGTCAACCCTGCCACTTTCCTGTCTGGTATCTATATCTTGCATATGTCTCTTTAATTACAGCATAAAATACTGAACTTAATGTAAACTCTCAATGAAGTCAGCCATGTCTTTATATAAATCTAGCCTTCAATCAAACCTTGCTTGAAATGTCTGATAGCCGACATAATTGATACATTCCATAAGTCTTAAGCATAATTTGTACAGAAGGTTAGTCAAAAACATTGCATTTTGATCATTATCATCTCTGAATCGACAGCAATGATTACTGAATTATTATTTAATGATGTGCCCTCATCTTTTTCAGAGGGCAGCTAGAAAGAAACTAATTTAAAAAACGTTTCCAGACCTGCACTCAAATATTTTGCTTATTATACTGCTCAAATGCTTTATATAAGTATTTCCAAAATAAATGGCTGATAAAAAGCCACTGCTGCCAAAAAATTGCCTCGTCTGGTAAAGTATGTGTATTTTCTTTAATTCTTCTATAGTATAAAATGAAACTCTCTCCCTTCTTATTTTGCCTTGGCTTACAGTGGAAACTCAAAGTTGAAGTGGTAAATAACAGCAAATACAACTATTACTTTTCTAATTAATATTGTGCCCTACTATCTGAAAATATATTCATTTATATTTTAATTGGTTAATAGTGAATGTACATGAGTATGAGTCAGGTTTTAGACATAGAAAAAAAGAAATCAACAAAAGACAATGAAGTGAAAGGAACGAAATAGTAAAACCAAAAAAAGGAAGGAAATGCATCAGCACATCACTACAAATACAAGAAGGTTATTTTATCATTATGAACTTTACAACTGTTTAACAGCTTTTATTTAGAATTGTAGAATCAGTTGATGTGTTAAATATTGTTTACTGCTTTCAGAAACTGAGTTATTGACTACAAAACATTATTTTATAGATCTGTTTCTGAACCTAATGCTTTTTTCACAGCTTTATTGAGCTACAGTTCAGTTGACATAAAATAATAATGTAGATTCACATGCAATTGTTTAAGATGTAATACAGAGAGACCTTCTGTGTACTTTTTACCATTTCCCCAGTGGTAACATCTTGCAAAACTGTAATACAATATCAAAACCAGATTACTGACATTATTAAATCCACTGACCTTTTTAGATTTCTCCAGTTTTATCAGTCCTCATTTGAATGTGTCTATATGTGTCTTTGTGTTTAATTCTATGCAATTTTATCACATGTCTAGGTTCATGTATCCACCACCAGAGTCAAAATACAGAACAATTAATCATCACAAGGATCCCTCTTGCTCTTTTCTAACCAACATATCTCTCTTTTAATCCTATAACCATACCTAAACCATGAAACTCCATAAAAAGCTAATCTACTAATCCGTTTGCCACTTCTATAATTTTGCAATTCCAAAAATGTTATATCAATAGAATAATATAGTATGTCAACTATTTGGATTAGCTTTTTTCACTCAGGACAATTTTCTGGTGGTTCATCTAGAATTTCACTGATGCAAAATTCAATAGGTTCATCAAATGTTGTCAAGGCTGCAACAAACTTTACTGATAGGTTAGCTTTCTGGCTTCCAAACTCAATTACACTTTCCTTCCTTTCTCACCAATTTGTTACTGCATTTAAGATTATTTAATGTCTTTTTTTTAAAACCAATAGTTTTAGTTGTTTTAAGGATCAGTGTCAGTTCTTCACGTTGCAAGAAACAGAAGTCAATCTAGATCCTTTTCTAAACATTTGTACCATGTTATTCATCTTCTCAAAAGTACTATAAAGTTCTTTTTTTCTCAATCATTTTTATTTTTCCCCCTCATCTATCACCCTCCAACACAAATACACACAGAAAACCTGGCTTTCCACTGATAAAAAAATTTACTTTTACAAGCATTCCACAACATGACCCCCATGAAATTCACCCTGAAGCTTTCCTGGTGACTTCGTTGCTTACTATTAGTGTGACCATGGACATATCCTTTAACCTTTCTTGCTTCAATTATCTCTTCTTAAATGAGGATAATAATAAGAGTTTCCAAAGATTAAACAAAATAAATGTTTTCAATGTGCTAAGCATGTGTCAAGTACTGCTTAACCCAGGCGCTGAATCTTTGGCAGTGAAATTCACCAGAAAACTAAATTCCTGGCAACGTAGGTTTTCAGTCTAGTCAAAAAGAAAGTGGATCCATAAACACTATTGACAAACCATGCCGGCAAACAGTAAACAAATGCTTAGTCTTAATGGCACAAGGAAAGTAGTAAGTAGTTGAATGAGACCTATGAGAACACTGGTTTCCTTCCATTTGGAGGAACTAATGCTTAAAGTGAATAATGGGATCACCCTCACAAACCCTGTGAGATCTTCACTTTGCAAACCTCTTTCTCTACTTCTGCATATGTATACTTAATAAATAAAAACAAAGGAGAGCTTATTATATGACAAGCACAGCGCTCAAACGTATGCATGGGTAATCACTTCATTTTCACACCATGAAATATGAAGACATCATTTTTTCAATGAAAAATTTTCCTAAAGTCCCAGAGTTAAATGACTTTTTTTCTTTTTCCTATTTTAAAAATTAATCCAATTTTATATGGCTTGTGTACAATTTATATATGTGGGTGATACTGAATGAATAATGTCATAGTCACTGTCATGATGATAATATTGTTGGTATTCATGTATTTAATCCCACCTAAACAATTTCCTATAATTAGCTTTACTTACATTGCAACAGGTACCTGAAATTGTAGAATCCCCTGGTTCCCTTTGCTTTCTTGCTGTGTCCTGACTGAAAATCACAGAATGCCTTGACTGATCTGTGACCCAGCCAGCTGCAGGGTTTTCCCAGCAGGCTTGAACCCAAACTGGGGTCTCAAACATTCCTAGGTGGTGATAAACTTATCTAGGTTGTTGTCCAGAATACAGAAAGAAACTGGCCACGGGTCCTAAGCCAAATTCCTTAAACTCTCATATAAACTCCATATCCTGACTCCCTGGCTGAGGATATACCTAGGTAGAATGCAGAACATCTCTCTCTTTACCTGTATGTTCTGAGGATATTCTACATTACTCTGTATGTAAGTTCCTTTAATAAATGCTTTGCACCAATCACTCTTGAATTTAGTGCTTTTTATTTGTTAGAGACAGAGTCTTGCTCTATAATCCAGGCTACAGGCCTCAGTGCAACGGTGCAACTATAATCTCCAACTCCTGGCCTCAAGTGATCTTCCTTCTTTGGCCTCTGAAAGTGCTGGGATTACAGGTGTGAGCCACCACACCTGGCTGGTGCTTCTTTCTATGGAATCACAACTGGCCCCAACTCTGGATAGTCTGGAGCACTCCCTTGAGGGAATTCCCCTGCTACCACTTTTGGGGCAACTCCCGTGCCAGTTCCACAGAACGAAACAGATATTTATAAACACTCTTCTTCCATGAAATCAGAGGTTTTAAGTGTAACTAGTTTGTGTTTATTTCTCAATTAAAATGCAAATTGACCCACAATGTTACTTCTAATACTGATCAATTGGTAGTGAGATTTTTTTAGTTAAAGAGAATAAAAGAAGAAATTCCAAAGTTTGACTTAAGTTAGAAGTACAACCCAACTTTTATTGAATACCTTTCTAAAACCTCATAAGTTACAATTGGTATTTCTCTAAATTAGCAACACTTTCAGCAATAAAACTAAGCGCAAAAACATTTAGCTAAGCATTACAGAAGCTCAGGAATGTTTAACTAAAAAAAGTCCACTTAAATTATATCCAACCCTAATTAAAATGGCCTTAAGATAATATAACTTAAAGTGAGAGTTTATGAGTCAGTATCAAATACAGAAAGTAACAAAAGTATCCTTAACATAAGCCAAAGGAAATATAATCTAAATTATCCTGAATGTAATACTAAGCTTGAGCTAAACTTACTTTTTTTTTTTTAGTTTTAAGGCTAATTCGTAAAAGGTTCTAAAGGTGAGTACAAGTCATATTAACTTTTAATGACTTAGTTGAAAGAGAAAAGAACTTGATGAACAAAAGTATGCAATTAAAATAAAGTATAAAAATATACAAATGGAAAGTAAAATCTGCCTAGCATGCCTTATAACTTTGGTATTTCTTAATACTAAATATGTAAAATATGTCAAAAAATATATACAAATGGAAAGTAAAATCTGCCTAGCATGCCTTATAACTTTGGTATTTCTTAATACTAAATATGTAAAATATGTCAAAAAATATATACAAATGGAAAGTAAAATCTGCCTAACATGCCTTATAACTTTGTTATTTCTTTACATATTGAATATGTAAAATATATCAAAACATTTGAAAAGTTTTATCTACAAGAAAGAGAACTATAAATCTGTTTTCATCTGGCAGAAATATAAAAAAACAAAAAATAGTTAAAAACAATTCATCAAAATATTCATTTTCCATAAGCTATGGTCCAGAAACTGTGTTCTGCAGTGATAATGCAGTAAAGATAAATATTGCAATTACCAATTTCTTGATGTGTAATGGCAAACTCAACAAATGATTTAATTATAATAGGGATAAGTACATGATGTGAAGGACATACCTCTAATGCAATAAAAGCCTATCATTGGGAAACAGGACATGATCATTTTGAGAGATATGAAATGGATCATGGATCTAGATATTATTAAGTAACATTTGTACTGAATCAGCAGGAAAGAATTAACAACAGCCAGCATAATTTGTTTCAGAGATTATTAACATACCATTTGAATCATTATATTTTTTTCCCTGGAATCTTCACTACCAGATTATAATGCTTTTATAATATACAAAGAGTTTGAATTGTTGTTTCCTACCCCCTTTTCACAAGTGAAGCCACAGAACCATCATGTCAGAAAGTTCTGTGAAATCAAAATTGTAGTCGAGATAGAGAAAAACATGGTGAATAACTGGAAGAATGGAGAATACGAATATCATTATTCCCTCTCCATATAAAGGTTGAATCTTTACCTAATAAAAATTAAGGTAAAAGATAAAGAGACCAGAAGGTCCTTAAGCCCCTCAGAATAAATAGCATAAGGTCAGTGTCTTCTAAAGCCTGATGCAAAGGTGTCAAGTTAACAAGGAGATAGGAAAGTGATAGTGATACAGGGCAGGTGAGGCCTAAAATTGGGGCTTAGCCCAGGAGGGTTCCTGGGTTCATCCAGGAAAGAATTTAAGGGCAAGCTGGTGATGTTACACAGCAAATTTTATTGACGTCACAGAGTACACCAAAGGTAACAGTCTGTTAATTTCCTGATGGTATATAATGGGAGACCCATTAGCTGTGAGGAAGTCCCTCTCTTTCCAAGTAGTGGCATGGACATGGAAGACTACGAAAGCATACTTAGAATCAGTATATTAACTGCTTTCCCTTTGCTTAATTCAAGCACCCTAATGAGGGCAATTAGCTCAGCTAATTCAGCATTTGTGCCCAAGGAGACAGGTGTTCTCTCAATAATATCAGTCAGGGTAAATCACCCTGAGCACAAACGCTCAACTAGCCGAGCTAATTGCCCTCATTAGGGTGCTTGTTCTACAAAAAAACCCATCTGTAAAGAGACTCCAGTCTGGGATCTCTAAGAGGGTTTCTTTGAGGTCCTCCCGGGAAACATAGGCTTGCACTACCATCTGTTCACAGTTATGTTCACACTCCCCAGCTTCCTCTGGGAAGAAGGTGGATGTGTTTAGGGAGGGAAAGGTTCTTAACTGGACTGCAGATCCCTCTAATAGCACAACTTGATATTTGAGGAGGTGGTTATTTTTTTTAGCCAGAGACTCCCCATACAGGACAGCAGTCCTGCCACATCATGTGGGGTGTAAATGGTTAAGTTATTCCCCATGGTTAACTTAGTAGCCTCTGGTACCAGCAAGGCTACCACTGAAGCTGCATAGGGGCAGGCCAGTCATCCTTTAGCTACCAAATCAAGCTCCTTGCTTAGGTAGGCTATAGGCTGCTGGGCTGGACCTCAGGCCTCAGTTGGAACTACAAGGGCCAATCCCCTCCTTTCTGAGACATAAATATTGAATGTCTTCCTATGGGAAGACTAAAGGCTGGTGCTTCAAGCAAGGCTTGTTTCAACTGATCAAAGGTGCTTTTAGCCTCTGATTCCCAAATTAGGGAGTGAGTCTTGGCTGCCTGAGTTTCACCTTATTAGGTGATATAAGAGACAAGCTGTTTTATCATACCCAGGTATCCATAATCTGCAGAATCCTGAAATGCCCAAGAATCCTCTCAGTAGCTTGAGGGTTTGGGGGAGGGGAAAGGAGGAGATAGGCTTAATCCTTTCTTCACCTAGTGCCCTGGCCTGCCATATTTGTAGCAGTTAACAGGTGCATCTTGGGGATTCTGGGGTTTGTGAGCATGCAAGGTGGCCATTATTAGAGCTTCTGCCTTTTTCTTGTGTCTCCTCTCTCTCTCAGGCTTCCTCCTGATTCCTTTTGTAAAAGACTGAGGTGGCTACCTCCATGAGGTTCTCTAAAGTATTATCTGGTCCCTTGGCCTGTTTTTGAAGCTTCCTCCTGATATCAGGAGTCACCTGAGTAATAAACTTATCTTTTAGGATTAGTTGTCCCTTGACCGAATCAGAAGAGAGGTGTGCTTTACCAAGGCCCCTCTTAGCCTTTCCAGGAAGGTTTTGGGACTCTCATCTAATCCCTAGTCTATCATGGATATCTTGGAGTAATTGACAGGCTTAGTTCTAGCCCTTTGTAAGCCCTCCGATATGCACACCACACCTGAAAGTGTTTTTCATTCTCCCATTTCATCATCGGCATCCCATTTAGGGTCTTGCAATGGTATTCTTGCAATTGTAAAAGTCTCATCCCCTTCCCTGGCACTATATGAGACACAAAGCTCGTCTCCAAAATTGTCTGCCACTTGCAAGGCTGCCTGCTTCTCATGCTAGTCAGGGTTTGATTCAACAGTAACATCAAGTCCCTTCAAGAGAGTTCAAATACTTGGGTTGCATTCTGAAAAGCATCTATATACCTGTCAGGGTCATCTGAAAACTTGATAAGATCCCTGTTAATTTGCGTTAAGCCCTGTAGAGAAAACGGAACCTGGGCCTTAATGATGCCATAAAATGAGGATTTCTAGGATGGAGCAAGCTTCAGACAGAACCTAGATAAGGAGGATGGGGTGGGTCAGAAGGAGAAGGATCCAAGGGAAGTGAATTCTCCACTGAAGACACCTCTGGGGTTTGCTCCCCTAGTCCGTTGGGATTACCCTTTTGCAGCCTCTCCTGAGATGGCCGCTAGGAGGACTGAATAAGTTGTAGAATGTCAGCAAAGGTCTGGATTGCCCTGCAAGGCAAAATGTCCTGCACATATGGAACCTCGGATCATTTGCCCTTGCATTTACAGAAAAGGTCCAGCTGCAGGATAGTATCGAAATTAACGCTTCCCTCCGGAAACCAAGCTTGTGCTTCCTGAAAATCATAATCTGGCCAAACCCTGTGCAAATGAAGTATTATTTTTTTCTCCAGTCGGTAGGTCAAAGAAGTCTCAGTGATTCAGGATGCACTCAAGAAGGGTGGCAGGCTGAAGATGGTTTGTTACCCATCAGAAAGATAGAGGAAAAGGCATCCCATAGTTCCTAGCTCTCTTGAGTGAAAACCCAGGGTATGTGAGGGAGAGTAAAAAAGGCATCCCTTTATTTCTTCCATTCTTTCCTTCCCCAAGTCCTGGTGGGCAGTAGAGGCACCACCAATGGATGTGAGTGTGACCTCCACCCATGTAGTGGAAAGGCTTAGTCAGTAGGGATAGTCACACTTACCTATGCTGTGCCCTAGCTTTCCACTGTCAGTGACCTTTGGGTTCCCTAGACCTCATCTATGCCACAGACCTAAGCAAATTCTCCATCTATAAAGTGGGAAGGCTTAGTCAGCAGGGATAGTCATGCTCACTTGGGCCGTGCCCTAGCCTACTGCTGTCTACTGAATCTGGGTTCCTGAGACCTAGTTTTCTTTCTAGGCTCCAAACCAAAGCTTGAACAATACACTGGAGTAATGCTAAGGTGAAGCTGTGGAACCAGATCCTCCTCAGACATAAGAAAGAAAAGGAGTCCTGAAAATTGGGGACCTGGCCTAATAAGATGCCTCCCAAGAAGAAAAAATTAGTATCTCACATAAAAAAGCACCTTATATTTGCAGGACTATGTTGATTCTTGACATAGTGGAAAAAAAACAAATGCAGGGGAGGGGAAGGTGCTTGGGGGAAATAGCCTCTTGCCCTATGTTAACAGGTTTCTTCAACAAGGGAAATAAAACTCTCAATCATTACATCCTCCTTGCTTCTAAGAATAGACAGAAACCACATTGTTCTAAATTACACTTCTGATGACTGAGCCAAGTGCTCATTCTACCCAGTTATATTATCTCTGTGGTTTGCAACAACACCCTTAACTTTGATATAAAGAAGAGGTGCCACGACAGCCACAAAAGAAAGGAAAATGCTATAGAAAAGACTGGAGTTCCTAGTGCCAATACCCTGATGGGCTGTCAGGGACTGGAGTCAATCCAGGGGCTTTTAGATAACACCGAGATGTAGCCTCAGCCAGATACCCTCAATTGCCTCAGGTTCTCCTTCCACTCCCATGTGACGGCTAGACCTGGAAACTGGATTGTAATAAAGCCAGCATTCCCAGTACCTAAGGGTGATGGGGGATTGACAATGTCCTCCCCAGCAAGCCTATCCGCTGAGACTTGTAGATTCAGCAGCCATGCTACTCACTCTTAACTGGCTGACAGCGGCCCAGTGTTTCATCTTTTTCGGAAAACAAATACGAAGACAAGAAACCGCAGAAGTGAAAGTGAAAGATGTCCGCACTTACTCACCCTTCTCTTGATCCCAGACAAGTACCCAGAAATAACACAGGATTCTTTTGGTGCCGCTTTGCCAGTTGGAAATCTCCACAGCTGGCAGGGCCCCTGCCCAGGCTTCCCTTGAGCCCCTAGGCTCTCTCCACCCACTCGTTCCAGCAGGCTGTGCTTGACTCATGCTACTGGCTCGGATCCTGTGCCCAATGTGGCTCTGCGCTCAGTCCAGGGCTGGTCCAGGTGTGCCAGGGCCAGCTTCTGCCTTGGGCATCAGTGTCTGGGCATTTTACTCAGGGAGTCCCAAGGTCTGAGCCCCCAGGAAGTGTGACAGCTTTCATTTGTTCCAACCACCCACAGCTCAGTGAATGGCAGTGTCTCACACTGACGGTAGTGGCAGCCCATCTGGAGTGGCCACTGTGAAGACAAGAAACTGGGGGCATTTGGCACCCAGCAGCTTTTTTCACTACTGTAGCTTGGTGAGCAGGAACGCATGTTAAAGCTCTTTTCACACCCACCATTTTGTGGGTTCTGGGTTCTCATCCTGCAACCAAGAGGAATGAGGTACATGGACACTGGCAAGTGAGCAAGATAGCAAGAATTAGAGTGGCTAAAAGGTGAGCTGCAGCAGGGGAAGCATGGCCAGGGCTGCATGCTCCATGGAACTGGTGGGGGCCAGAAAGAGGCATGAGCTCCATCCCCTACCAAGTTGTTGGGATAGGAGCCCTGTGCTCCTAGGCATAGCTGCAGCCATCCAGCTGTGGCTCTGGACCCAGGTTTTCCTCAACTCTTAGGAGCCCAGGAAGCTCTCCTGACCCCACAGGCTCAGAAGTGCCTGCTCCCACTCCCTGGCCTCTCCTTGCTCCCAGCACCTCCTCTGATTTCAGAGGAAAGTTGTGGCTGAGCCTGGGCACTGTCACGACTTGGCTGGGTGTGCATGCACTTGGGGCAATGCTGACATGCCATGACCCTGATTCCTTGGCTCCGTCTGGACTTTGGGTGCTGAGTGTGAGAGGGAAACTGGCGGGAGAGTGAAGGCAGCTCAGTGCAAGCCTGCAGGCACCCCTCAGGACAAACATCCTGAGCACTTTGGATGGCATGATGGTGGCAGGCAGACAGATTCCTAGGAGGAAAGGGGACGGTCCCCAGTGAAACCCAACTATCAAGCTAAGGAAGGCTTGAAGCCTTGGGGCTGCCAGTTCCAGGTGGAGTCTGAGGTCAGGAGTGAGAACTTATGGTACTTTACCCATGGCTGCTTATGGACCAATCAGCATGCACTTCCACCCCTCTAAGCCTATTAAAACCCCAGGATTCAGTCAGACTCACACAGACATTTGGACTACCAGCTGCAGAAAGGAGCTAACCACTTCAGGTCTTAAACTGTTGGGACAACCTGACTGTGCAAAGGAGCTACCTACTGCAGGTCTCTTCTCTCCTGAGAGGTGGACACTCATCCAGACGACCCAGCTGCAGAAAGGAGCTACCCACTTTGGGTCTCCGGAGAGCTGTTCGGTTGCTCAGTGAAGCTTCTCTCCACCTTCCTCACCCTCCAGTTGTCTGTATACCTCATTGTTTCTGGACATGGGACAAGAATTCGGGACCCACCAAATGGCAGGACTGAAAGAGCTGTAACACAAGCATGGCTGAAAACATGCCCTCACCCTGCTTGCCACGTTGGAGGAGATGAGATGGGGAGAAGAGATGTGGCCATCTGGGAGCCCAGACCTAGAGGATCCCTGAGCCAGGGCTGTGACACCTTCTTTGGGGCTCTGTGGATCCTGATGTCTCAAGCTTCCAGGCACCCTCCACATTCCCTCATTCAGACGTGAATGCTCACAGCATAAGCCACATGTGGTACATCTGGTCCAGCCATGCAGCCTTGCACAAAGCCAGCACCTGTGCTGGCGCCTGGAGCTGCCCACCCCACTACAGCAGCCAGCATGCCTGGCTATGCACAGCAACTGGACCCTGTCCCCGCTGGCCCACACACCCTTCCCCACTCCACGCCTGGCTTGCTCTTAGCAGATGTCAGATCCAGACCAGTAGTGCAAGCTGAGCGCAGATTGCCAGGCTGAGTGGGTGGAATGAGCCCAGCAAGGGTGAGCCATGCTCAGGCAGAAGGCACTGCTAGCCACAGAGGTTTCCAGATGGTAAAGTGACACACCAAGGATCCCATGACAACACTAATTTAGTCCCATGACAACACTAATTTAGTCCCATCACCCACAGCTTGGGAAATGGGGGTATGGTGACACCCACTAGTTTATATTACTCCTATAGCTCTGTGAGCAGAAACAAATGTTGTAAGTCTTTTCCCATGCGCCATTTGGCAGGTTCTGGGTTCTTGTCTCACAACCAAGAGTAATGAGCTAGGTGGACACTGGAGAGTGAGCAAGGCAGAGAAGAATTTGAGTGACAAAAGCTCTTGACAATGAAAGGAGACCCGAAGTGGGTAACCCTCTGTGTGAGAAGGGGCCCAAAAGTGGTTACCTATCTGGGAGGCTGAGCCCGGGGTTTTTATGGGCTCAGAATGGGGGAGTGCATGCTGATTGGTGCATGTGCAGGCCTGGAAAAAGCACCATTTGATTGGCTAAAAGGCATCAAGGAAGTTCTCACTCCAGTCGTGGATTCCACCCAGAACGAGCATCTCGGTTTTCAGGCTTCAGACTGTCTTCAGCTTGATGGTTGAGTTTCACCAGGGACCCATCCCTGTCTGCCTACAAATTTGTCTGTCTCCTGCCAGTATCGAAAGTATTCTATCTGTGGCTTTTATAGAAAAGTAAATAGCTTTTATAATTTATTTAATATATTACCTAATAATCATCTTAACACAATTATAAGATCTTTTAAAACTATCCAAACATTACTGTGTTTAAAGTTATAGAGAAATATTTTATCAACATAATTTAATGTACATCAACATGTATCAAAATTTTTATCATAGTCTATTTGCAGGACAAAGCCTTTCTTCATGCTTACAGTTGTATATGCAGGCCCATATAAGAAAAATTAGGTTCCACATAATTTCAATAGAAAGCTCTTTTAAATAACATTTATAAATTTAATAAATGTTATTGTTTTCAATAAAGCATTACCAACAAAAAGGCTATTTAAAATTATGACTATTGTCTCCTCAAATAATTGTGAATTGGCTTTAGTTGCATGATTCAGTTCTGTTTTTATTTCCTGTTCACTTTTATATCTATTTGAAGTGAAAATGTTATGAGTTACTTGCTAATTAAAATGCTTTGTTTTTTTAATCAACAAAAAATTAAACTCTTGTTTGCTACAAAATCAATAAAAATTTATGAAATGCTGTTTAATTAAAGGTATGAAAAAGTCCTTTTTAAAATTTCAAATAGAGTCTTGAAGGAGCATTACATGATGAGGTATTGGGTGGATGGTCAAAGGTTTACAAGGCTTACGAGGTTCTTGTTGTAAGAACTGAGTTGGAAATTGGTAGGCAATTATCTTAATACCAAAACTGCAGCAGCTAACTGTGTGGTGACAAGTTCCCTAGCCACTTTTTTTTCTTACTTTCCAATTTCTGGGAACAAAAACATGAAAAAATTCCATTTTGGCATTTCTCAAGGAAGGGATATAATTGATATTTGGAAAGGAGAGTACTTTGTTGCAATATGACCTTAAAATTCCAACTTTCATATAGTAAATTATTACATTACTCTTGGTCCATTAAAATGCACAATCATGCATTTTACATTACAGATTGCTTGTCTACTTTTCTTATGAAAGACATACAGCTAGCATATGAGGGAACAGACTCTGAATCCAGACTGCCTTCCTTCAAACTTCAGCTCTGCCTTTTATGAATGAATCACTTACGGAAAAAATAATAAATCACAACTACTTCAAAGAATTATTGATTACATGAAAGTATTCAAGGTGCTTAGAACAATGCCTGGTGCAATATTGATATTACATAAATTCTAGCATTATTATTTCATAACACATTTAGGCAAATTTATTGCTTTCCTATATTAACAAGAAAATGTCGCCCACCATGCCATGATCCTAAAAGAAATACATTTTTTAATAATATGCTCACTTGCAGCTCCTAAATGGTTCTACCCACCACAAGATTCATTTTAATAGCTAATACTTATTGAGTTTATTTGAACTACAAACTAAATAATTAAGCACTTGAAATGCATCATCTTAATTTATCTTCTCATCAACTGTTTAAGGTATATAGTATATAGCATAATAATTCCCATTTTAAAGATAAGAAACTATGTTAGTGAAAGATTAAGCAACTTTCTCCATATGAGGAAGTAAAGAAATTAGCACTTAGACCCATGTCTGGTAATTTATAAACCAGGATTCTTACCATTTTTGGTGCTTATAGCATAATTACTTTGTTCTTAAGCCCCACAACTATTTATAAGATTCTTGCCTTAATTTTTAAAATCTATTACATATATCGTTTCTGAGATTAAATCCATATGTGCTTTGGTTTCCAGGACAAAATGCTGTGACTTTGTTTGTACATTAAAATTTTATAGGGCCTTTTGTATTTCTAGGTCCTACACATTTGTTCCCAAACACAATCTTCATGGCTGGGAAACCTTTTCAATATTTCCCCTCTAAATTAAATACCAACTACTGTTTTGTTTCTTTGCTAAAGTTACTATTTCTAAAAGTACAGTTAGTGTTGTATTTAATAATCCTAAACCAGAAGGTACTCTATTATTTTTAAATTCATATTTGCTTCACAACTTAAATAGAAGTTACTTGGTAACATATAAACCTATTAATTTGGAGACATTATGAAGAGTTGATTTTTGTCTTTATTATTCTTTTCAGTAGAAGATAAAGTACCAGTTTATTACTTATGGTCGGGAAGTTTCTTTTCCAATATTTATTTTAATGAGGTAGAATTTGAAAAAAAATCATTTTTACTCAAAAAAAAAATCAACACACATAACACAATAGACTTATAGTGTCCAATTAGTATATTTTTAAAGTTGAGATCTAAAAAGAAAATGTATTAATTAGACAATGTCTGAGTCATAGATTCAAGGAATTTCTGTAGTTGCTATAGAAATTATTTTTATGTATTCTTATTTTTCTTATTTTTATATGTATTTTTTATTTTTATTTTATTTTTATATGTATATTTATATGTATTTTTATTTTTATCTTATTTTTATATGTATTCTTATTTTTAAATGTAGACTGAGATTGAGAAATCAATAGAAGTTTTAGGTGAAAAACCACATAAAAGAGTTTGGAGAGGCCAGGTGTGGTGGCTCACGCCTGTAATCCCAGCACTTGGGGAGGCCGAGGTGGGTGGATCACAAGGTCAGGAGCTCAAGACCAGCCTGGCCAACATGGTGAAACCCTGTCTCTACTAAAAATACAAAAATTAGCTAGGCGTGGTGGCATGTGCCTGTAGTCCCAGCTACTCAGAAAGCTGAGGCAGGAGAAATGCTTGAACCCGGGAGGCAGAGGTTGCAGTGAGCTGAGATTGTGCCATTGCACTCCAGCCTGGGCGACAGAGCAAGACTCCATCTCAAAAAAAAAAAAAAAAAAAAAAAAAGAGTGTGGAGACAGTAAGGGTGATTTCCAGTTACAAGACACACTTTGAATAAAAAATATTTTGTATAGATTATCTGCTAATGTTTCATATGTTTTGAATATTTTGAATCTTTTTTTTATTAATAAGTAAGCATTAAGGTTAACTAATGTCATTACAGAATTTAACTTTTAAGCACCTGAGAAGATTGTAGATTCTAAGTTAATAAGTCAAGTAATTTAATACCAGCAGAAAATTTAGAAACTCTGGTGGTGCAGGCTCTGCTGATTTTAGCTCTCACTCTGCTCAGTAGGCAAAAGGCCCTGTGGCTTACCTTAAACTTTGCAGGCCCTAGGGAAAACTACAATAGAGGCCCACACATCATAAGTCTAATTATTGGAAGGTTTTAAATAGGGGTATAAGATATTAGAAAGAATATGGTTTCTCCTCCCATCTTGGCAGGAATATAATTGAATAACATAATTAGTAAGCATAAAATAGAAATATAGACATAAAGGTTAAGTTTTTTTATTTTATAAAACTATGTAGGAAAATCAAATTTAATTATTATTGTATATAAGAAGGGCATTCCATTAATAGATCAGATATGTTTGGGATTTTAATAAAAGTAAAAAATATAATTCATAAATTATTATGTACCTAGAATATAAAATTTATTTTCTCATCTTTAAAAAATATTAATGAAAACAATATATTAATGATTTAATATTTTATATCATGTTTTCTATAGAAAGTAATGATAAAGAGAAAAAATCTTCAACTTTCTAGTGTGTATATATCAATATATTCTAATTAAAAATATAAGCTCAAAATATATAACAAATGTTAAAATATGATTATCTTTCAGGGATGCTTTCATATAAGTTGTTAACTTCTAAAATGTTCAAAATTACCTGTTAAAGTTAAAAGCAAAATTAAAATTATATTTAGTAAGTATCAATGAGGAATTTTCATTTTTAATTTAATTTAACCTTACTAAATATTATTAGTAAAAACATTAGCAATTGAAAAATTTATTTTCAATCTAGTTGCCAGTATAATAGCAAACATCTTAATGTCATGTCTAAACTTACGGGCTGGACACGGAGGCTCGTGCCTATAATCCCAGCACTTTGGGAGGCCAAGATGGCTGGATCACCTGAGGTTAGGAGTTTGAGACCAGCCTGGCCAACATGGTGAAACCCCATCTCTACTAAAAATACAACAATTAGCCAGGTGTGGTGGTGCATACCCACAATCTCAGCTACTCAGGAGGCTGAGTTGAGAGAATCACTTGAACCTGAGAGGTGGAGGTTGCTTTGAGCCAAGATGGTGCCACTGCACTCCAGCCTGGGTGACAGAGCGAGACTCCATTTCAAAAAAATTAAAAAGAATATTACAAATTGTTTAATATTGCAAAATACAGCCTAGACGCCATGTGTGATTGTTTAGAATTCTGAGCTGAGTATTCCTCCAGAACCAGGAATTGGAAAAGAAAGAGATACTACTGAGTAACAATGCTTTATTATGTAATGGTCAATTGGAGTCATGCTATCTGAGGGGAAAGATTCAACTAGTTATCTAAATTTTGTTCTTCTTACATACATGAACATCCTTCTATATGGACATCCTTTTTGCACTCTGAAACATTGGTAATGAAGAAATCCACAATCCTGACAGAGTTTGGGCACAGTTCATTTTGCTTCCAATACATGGCAGAATATATGAAGAATCATTTCCCTAGAGTCCTACAGATGTTAATGTTTAAAAGCATATTTAAGGTTACAGGGTTTGCCCTGCCAATGCCTAACACCAGATCTCAGGAAGAGACATACCATTTGAACTTCAATACATTTACTTTTGTGTATGTTTGGGATATGTGGGACTTCTAAAATGCAAGACCCAAAGCAAGGACCCTTCCTGCCCAATTTCAGGGTAACGCTGTGCCTTGATGAGGAACTTCCCATGCCTAGAGGAAGGAGGGCCATTTTTAGTCCACACACACAAAGAAACATCTACTCACTAAAGCTGAAGCATTTAGGTTGCATTTGCCCCAAAGGGAGGACCTTCTAATTTGAAAAATGACACCATATGAGCTAATGAAGGTCCTCAGAATCCAAGTACTGTAGCTATAAAAAGAAACTTAAAAAATTTGGAAAATATCATTTTATTTTGGAATATTTATTGCTTTTTTCAATTTAAAAAACTTGTTCAGAATAAAAACTTTAAATTGACTAAATTAAAATAAAAGCTTTTTGTTATCTTCTCATCATGATTTCTTTTTAAAAAGTCATTTTCTAAAATTGTTTTCAATTGAAATTTAAAAAAATCACTTTATGATACTGCCTTCTTTGGACTTATTTAGTTAAACCAAGCTTCATATCCAAAAACATACAATTCTAACTTTTTCCCCTCAGTCTCACTATCATTTCACATAAAATTTTAATCCACAAATAAAATCTACAAATATGAGATGTGAACACTGTTTGGTTCAGATAAGTTTTAGTTTAATCCTCAACTCTCAGATATGTTAGTATAGTCTTGGTCAAGGCACTTACTTGTTTGAGCTTAAATGTGGCTCTCATTATATAAATAGTAATTTGAACAGTAATTCATCCAATACATGTAAGCAGCTCTTCCTTCAATTCTCAAAAAAAAAGTTTTATAAAAATATTCTAAGTGAAATTTCTGATCAGAATTTCTGATGTATTAGTAAATTAAGTATCCTATTGAGTTGGGTAAGGCTTCCTCAGCATTCTAGGCTTCCCATATGTTTCATAATAGTCACCTAAGTATGCACAAATTCTTCATCTAGAATATGCTTTCCTCTCAGGCTGTAATTTTTGTGGAACAAGAACCAAGTCTGTAATAATCCCTTCTCTATTCCCAGCTTCTAGCACAGCGCCTGGTACTTGCTTAAAAAGTATTTCTTGAATTGAACAGAAAAAGAAATGTGCCCAATTGAGATTAAGTTAAAATTGATAGGAAGGTTGTGGCTATTTTGAGTCTATGGCTACAGGCTTGGCTTCTGCTCATGCTGACTTGGTCTGTATGCTTACATGTTCAAGATTGCCTCCATGGGGAATAGGCCTGCCTGCCCAGGTCTTGGAGCCAGAGATAGAAGTCAAAAGAGAAAATGGTTTTTTCTATCTATTCTAAGCCTGACTTGTCCATTTCTCTTATCCAACTCCAGCATGAGCCTCTTCTCAAAGATGTAAAATTGAAGAATTTCCTCTCCCTCAAGGGCCCTGTGACCCATAATATGCAAATCTAGTAGACAATATGATCACTTTTTGGACTGATAACTAACACTTTCATTTGTAGTCCAGCGCAGGTTTGGTTTGTACATTTAAAATGCCCCATGCAGAAAAGTCAGCTGTAATATCCTTCCTGATCTCCCCTCCCAGATCTCAGTTCCAAGAGTCACATCTAAAGCAAGAAATCATATCTTCAAAGATGCAATTGTTTCTAGGTTCAGTCTAAATGCATGCCAATTTAAAATGCATCACAGTGAAGCTACAAGTCATAGGCTTACAACTGGATAAACCATGAAGTGTTTTTTTAAATTTTCTTTTATTACTGCTGTTTTTAAAGTATCGGGCAGTGATTTTGTTAATTTGTAATTAAATTACCTAACAGATTCCATCCCCTGAACAACTGGACACCTACTTTATATTTGTCTGACTTTTGGGCCCCTTGAATAAATTTTCTTAGATAATTGTCTGATCCTATGACAAATTTAAAGCTTCATCTTTTCATTACAACTTCCAGTCTATTTTCTACTCATCTAGAATTCAAAACACCTAATAACTCAACTGGCTAACTGGACATCTTACTTTAATATAATCATCTTATGTCATCTAAATTGCTCCATACTTGCTTACGGGTTTTGTATGCTTTCTATGTTACGTGTATATTTCTCTGCAGAATTATAGACTATAAAGTGAAAAAAATAGAATATATTACATAGAAAGGCCTATTAGGACTCACAATTCCATTAGCCTGTCCTGGAAGCAAATGTAAACCTTTCTTCTAAACATCTGTTATACAGAATTACATCTTTCAGTATATGCCCATATATACGATATGGATTTTCATACATCTCTGAATTGTATATTCTGGCTTATATCATTTATTTTGAAATAACCATCGAGAAACTTCTACTTGCTTCAAGGCCACCTCAGCAGAGGTTCTCTATTTGCACCATGCTTTAATCAGTTTGAGTTTCTCTTTTTATATTCATTTGGAGATAATATGGTTGGCCATTGTATTCCTGTTCTTTCTTTACATTCTGTTCTTGCTTCAGGGAGAAGTTAGAGAAGATGGGAAAGAAGGAAATGTATATACTTTGGTTACTAAGGAACCATTTTTAGTCCTGCTACTAATATGCCAAGAGTCCGTATCTCAACTTTTACCTTCTTTTCTACTCTTTCAAAAATTATTAATCAAATTTAAAATCATATTTATTTCACGTAACTAGCCTTATTCATGTACCAGCTATCCTCCAAAAGTATTTGTATTTAAAGCTCCTAATTAAAGACAAAGAAAAGGAGCCTCTAGAAAGAAATTATATTACTGTTTATTTCTTTTTACAAGCAATAGATGTATGTAGAAATATCTGTGTACTTGTCAAGAACAGAAGGAAGTAATGAATGCTGTATAATTTTCCTCAATAATTTGAAGAAAAGCATACTGTAGTTTTAGGGAAAAGGTAGTGATAATGTGAAAAATTAAGCAGGAAGCTGATTCTTGGGACTGACAAAAAAACTGAAACAACTTCCTACCAAAAAAAAGGTAGAAATAACATCTATGAAATAAAGCTGTCTCCGGATACCCTGTTCATGCACTTCATCATGAAGCTCTCATGCCCCCTGAAGATAAACATTAACTCTACCTCCTCCCTATTCCAGGATTCAAGGATCCCATGTTGCAGATTTTTTTTTCCTTTTTTTCTTTTAAGACAATTATATTGATTCATGTCCTCAAGAAAGCCCTTCACAGAAAATTTTCGCCCACTAGTAGGAATCCTCCTTGTACCCTGTGGTAATAGGTGATAGCATCCCGGCCTCTCAAGATGGCAGTGGGGCTGCACTTTCCCCTGGATATGTCGTTACTTACAGGGGCCCCTGTACCATTAGACAGTCATAGACTTTGTATGCTCTATCATTGAATAGAATTAGCTTTTGGCACGATGATCAAATCATCATTTATTATATAATATTCATGGGAAAATGTGTTTCAGGTTTTCAATAACATCCTAAAATATTTTAAAACATCATAGCTGGTTTTTCATTTGAGGACTGCTTATACTTTGTTACAAGCCCTGGACCTTTAATAACCTTTTGTAAAAGGTTATTAACTTTTACACACCTGTTTTCAATTGCTGAAGTTATGTTGGTATAATTTGTCTCTCTGCTTTGCCTTCCTCCTGGCTGGCAGCTGGCCAAAGGTTTCCAGTAAATTTGTTTTAGTGAATTACTTTTTCTTCCCTTGTATTTCTATCCTCCTTTGCTGCCTCTCTGCTGCTGGTCAGGTTCCCACTATACCCTGGTAAGCTTTACTATAAGAACAGGCCAAAAAAAATCTCTTCATGGTGTTGTAGACAAGGGTTTTATTTGGTTCACACTGTTGATTGGTTTTTGCAGCTTCTCTCTGTGGCTAGCTTCAATCCATTCCTTTCTCACATACTGAGTTTAGCAATTTTATAAATTTAGATTTTTTTAAGTACATTATGAAATAAAGAAACTCTTTTACATTTTCTTTAGATAATCTTCATCATCCTAACCATCTTTACTTAATCTTCTGAATACTGAAGACAAATAGCTTTCTACATGAAGTATTTGTCTGTGAATTATGCATATATAGAGACATCTAACATAATGAAATTACTGAAGCAGATGATTTAAGGTAGAAACTTATTAATATTGAAAGTATTAGGTCTTCAGAGACAGATAATTCTCATGGATTAACAGGCAATCCTAAATTAAGAATGATGGTAAGTGATTTTCTATTTATGTTGTATATATAAAGCATGCAAGCATCAAAAATACATTCTTATCATGATATAGGGAAGGGATACACAAGTTTTCTGGGTTCTATACAGTAGCTTTGCTTTTCAGTGACTCATAACATTTGAACACACTATTTACATCATTTAATATTCCAAGGGCTTGACTCCAAAAGATATAAAAATAATTCAACTCTATTGTGGTTCATTTTATTAAATGGAGAGGAAAAAAGTGAAAATAACTTCATCTAGTTTGATTACTGAGGTTAACACTCCAAGCCCGTACTTCACGTAAATACTGTAGGAAATAGCAACAGCCAGGTTTAAGCTAAATTACATAAAAGTATATCTGGCCACATTTTATTTTTAGGAAGAGAATTTTCAGAAAAAAATGGATGATGGTTTTGTCATCCCCTGCTTAATGTCAATGTCTGATAAGTGTTGAAATTAAAACATAAATTATGTACACTAGATACAACGACAAAATAGAACAAATTGATAAGCATAAAATGAGATTGAGAAAAGGGGCAATTTCTTCCAGCTTCAGCCTTTATATTAAAACTATATTTTCTGTATCAGAGAAAATAGTTTTTATAGTAAGGTGTGTATATATATAATACACATACAATATATTTTCTGTGGTAATACATTTCTATAATTAGGTGTTACAGCAAAGTGGCTGATGTACTAAATATTAAGCCTAAATCTTTCAGTAGTTAATCCTATGACCTTGAGAAAATTATTCAGCATATATTGATAAATACTAAATATTACTTTATCAGTATTTTGATGTCTGCTTAAATTGTCTTAAAATATGGCCAGGTGTGGTGGCTCACGCCTGTAATCCCAGCACTTTGGGAGGCCGAGGCAGGCGGATCACCAGGTCAGGAGATCGAGACCATCCTGGCTAACACGGTGAAACCCCATCTCTACTAAAATAAAAAATACAAAAAATTAGCCGGGCATGGTGGCGGGTGCCTTTAGTCCCAGCTACCAGGAGGTTGAGGCAGGAGAATGGCGTGAACCCGGGAGGCGGAGCTTGCAGTGAGCGGAGATCACGCCACTGCACTCCAGCCTGGGCAACAGAGCGAGACTCCGTCTCAAAAAAAAAAAAAAAAATTCTTAAAATATATCTGTTTTCATACTCTTTCTTTTCACTAATAACCAGTTATTTTAAAACTGTCATGTGACATACATTACAAAAATTACTAGGTAGTTAAAGGAAGAAGAGGCATTAAGCATTCTGCTATTTGAAGCTCTTGTTATTTTTATATATAGAAAACCTTCAACAAATGTCAAAATTATATACTGCCTGATGGATCTGGTATACTTTTTGACTGGACATAAGACTAAGAAAAATAGTCTTGTTCTAAGATTTAAAAACTCACAGATGACATCCCCCCACCCCACTAACAGTTCTATAATTTCAATATGGATCGTCTTTCATTAAATAATTAATAAAGACAGACAATAACTATTGCTTATATATAAAATTGTTAATATTATATAAAAATCTTTTCTCAATCTTGTATTTCCTAAACCTAGAATTACATAGGAAAGAACTATGTTTTAAATTAAGGTCAAGTTATTCTTAATCAGAATAACAATCCTGATTTACATAATTTTACTTATAATTTGTACTCATCAAGCACCTACCTAGTGTGATTGCTCTTTTACAAGTTTTATTAAAAGGAAAATGTTACAGCTTTTATTTTAAAGATAAAATTGACAGACATTGTGGCAAATAGTAGAATATTTAACAAATTTGAAATCAGTACAAACTAACATGAGTACATTTTTAATGCTACTAAGTTCTAATGTAGTAATTTATTTGAATGTTTTTTACAGACCATACTTATAAATCCATTGTCTTTAACAAAAATGAGATTTTTTTTAATTTCCAGCAGCAGCTCTTTAGTGAAAGTATGTCTTAATATGAAATAGAATAATATTTGAGAGTGCTTATTTTTAAAGAATCTTTTGTTTCTTTACATAACAGAGTAATATGATGTACTGTGGAATGACCTTTTTACTGTGGTTCATGACCAGAAAGCTTGAAAACTGTTTCTAGGAGAATTTGCCTGTGGGAGAAATGGGAAAGTAAAGGAATGGTGCACATCAGCTCCAAGAAAAGACAAAGTGAAATCAGTGCTATTTCAGTTTTGACTGCACACCGTAATGCCCTTGTGTCTCAAGGAAAAATCTGAACAGAAGTCAGCTAGTGTTCTGAAGAGTATTAGTCAAATTGTAAGAGCTGTTGAACCGAATACATATATCAATTCTGGTATGTAAAAATAATTGTTAAATTACTAATTATGAATAAATTAATATATAATAAATATTTATTGAGAGTTTGTAATGTCCCAAGATTTCTGTTAAATTATTTACATTTGTCTCTACTTCTCACAAAGATCCTATGTGAGCATTATAGACTTACTAATTTTATCGTAAGGAAATTTTAGATATGACCCAGTTGGATTGGCTGAGGATACTGATGTCAGAGACATTAAATAAATTGATCAAGATCACACAGCTACAAAATAGGGAATCCTTGATTAAAACTCATACCCATCTGACTCATCTATATTGATTTTAGAAAGCACCACAGGTTTTCTTCCAGAAATTTTTTTTAACCAGAAAAGACTCCCTACTCATAGGCCAGTCAAACAATTAAACTTTGTCTTTTTCCCTGATATTCTGTGTTGTTATCTCTGGAATCATTGCTAATAGGATGAAACAGAAAATATTTCCATGAGAAATAGTTTTGCTAAATTCTAGTTTTCTTTCTCCAACTCTGCAGTGTTGTAGTTTCAGGACTTTGGGTACAATCTATCAAATCTACTATGAATAAGTGACAACTATCATTCTAACCACACTTACAAATATAACTTGTTAAAAGTAAGACCTGGATAAATTTGGTCACTTTTTAAAACTTAAAGACTGCATTTCAAAACTTTTAACTACTAAGGAAAAGTCAGGGCTCTGGCACATTTCATGTTGTTTTAGATTATGACATGGGTTTGGAAACTTAAAGACGCGTCTCTGATTTTTGAAAATCAATCACATATGATTTCCACTTAATGACTATTTTCGGCCTTGTTGAGAAGCAACATTTGGTTATCCTTTATTACAATACTGAGTTCGTTAATTTAGCCAATTGCATTTTGATATCTTTAGACCATGAATTCCTAGTCATGACTCTTGGTGGTCAGCCTCACAGTAAAAACAACGATTCTAAAAGCCATAGCTGAGGTCATGGATATTTATTTATTTATTCATTTATTTTCTTAAACCGAAGATGTGCTTAAGTGAGCTTTATCATACAACAGTTGTATTTTAGGTTTGTTATACTTCTTGGCTCACATACATGTGTCTTTAAGTATAAGTGAGACCTAAGCACCAATAATAGAGGTGGCCCTCTATAACAGAGAAAAAACTCTCATATAAAATATCGTATGCTATTCTCATTCCGTTTATGAAAACAAGGGCTTTTATTTCACTTGCTTGCTTCTAAGTTAACATCTACTCACTTTAAACCTTTCAATCAATCACTTAGTTACAGTTTCCTAATCCCTTATTTTCAATTTCTAAATGTGAACATCTCCGAAACATTCTTTAAGTTTGAGGTATATGCATTGATAGAAAAACATGGACTAAAAAAAATCCAGTCTGTATTTATATATTCATTGTGAATTCTCAAACATTTTATCACAGAAAAATCAATGTGTTTGAAGAGTGTTGCCCAGACCTCACACACATTATGGTGCACTTATGGTTCATATACAGTTCATTACTACATATGCACATTACCTTTCTAAGATCTGAAAACTTCAGAATTTCAAATGACATCTGGGACGGAGGGTAAAAAAAATTGGAGAACAGTAACAATTTCTAAATGTATTTTACATTAAATATAAAATATGTGTGTTTGGTATTTTAATGCTAATGAGAATAATTTTTAAAAAATGTCCTAAAGCAGCAAACAGAGCTGTTTCTTCATGAAAGCATTTTCCTTGCTTTCTGAATATCTATAGAAATGTAGCAATAATAAAATCAGCCAAATAATTTTATTTTAATCATAGCCTAAAAAATAATATGTATGGCATATTAGCTCAAATGTCACTTCTTTGGAAAAGACTTTCCTAGCTATTTGCTTTGCTCAAGGCATAATTCATGCTGTCTTATCTGGGCTCTCATGCTTCATGCTTTTCTCTTATAGTACTCACCACTTTGCATGTGAAATATGTGCTTTTGGAACTGTGTGCATCTTCTCTAGTCTATGAGTGTCTCCATGTCCCATATGTAGGTATTTTCATGTTTGGAATCTCAGCATCAATGGATTCAATCGTTTAATTACAGGAATATTAAAACGGTTTCTAAAAAATGAACTATCTTCATAAAATGTAAATTTAAACTACAACTTGACTTTTGAAAAATTACTTGAATATTTTTGTTTCTGTACATACATATACATACTTATTCCTGCTGTGTGGCTTACAAAACTAATTTTAGTCAGAGTCTTACGTTTTGCACAGAATTCTAAGAAAAAGAGAAGGATGGGGAGCATTGAGAAAAAATCTTCGCTATTCACATCCTATTCTAAAAGCACACCTCTACAAAAAGAGTTTCTGTGAATTGTTAGTTACAAAATATTAAGTGTAAGTCATTAGAAGCAATATTCTAGGATGATACAAAAAAGACAGGTTTACATAAAATAGCATAAATGTGAAATACCTATCATTGCTTTAATCCTCGTGATTGCAAAACAAAATAATGGTTTGATTATTGTTATTCTCAGTGCCCCTCTTAATACATTAATTTAGATTGCATCACTGGTATGCAGCAAACCTCAAATAACTTCCAGTAAAAATAGAAAAATAATACATGCTGTTAACTGGTCTCTAAGAATTTTGTGATGTATGGTGACCTATTAATTTTAAAAGGAAAGAAAGCCACTGCTCTTGGAAGTGTTTTTTACTTATTACTTAATATTATCTGTCTTTTTATTTTATTACAACATAACAGAATATGATGACAAATATTTTTAGTTAATTGTTATATAATCTATTGGTGTAAGCATCTTTAAAATTATTGTGACTTTTTATATCCCATCTCTGGAGAATGTTGATATATAACACTTTGAAATTGGAGCAATTTATTTATCTGTTTTTATTAATGTGTGCTTTTTAAATTTCATATTGACACCATACTTTGTTTAGTTTGCCCTTTGCAGGTAGCAATACTAATTAAGACTTTTTTCTAACACGTGAGACAGATTTTGTTTTCTATTTGTGTATAGATGGATAATAGAAAAACATTGATTTATATCAGTAATCTTAAAAATTGAGCACAATTAATACTGGAGCACAATGAAAATGGATCATCAATATGGGACATAATAAGTAAAATAAGTGCAATGGCAATGCTCTTTGTCATTTTGAATATGAAGAATAGTACATACTTCTAGTTCTATTTTGACTTTCAATATTTTCGTGGAATAGATACTGCTCACCCTTGCCAGTTTCAGTTGGGTGGTGATTCTCCATACTCTCATAGTACTGTAAGCATAGTTTTTCATAGCTCTCTTCATATCACTTGGAATCAAATATTTAATTTGTGTTATTTCTCAATACATAGAACTTAGAATAACCTGATCTTTTTAGCTCTTTATAATTGTCATTAAATAACTTGCACATACTTAAGTGTATAATTTGATGATTTCTGGCATATTTCCATAAAAAGATACTGACAACATTATGAATACATTCCTCACTCTCCAAGAGTTTCTGCATGCCTATTTTAAATTCAACTCTTCTTGTAACAGCCTCTCCTCAGGCACCCACTGACTTTTATTTTTCATAGACTAGGTTGCATTTTCCAGAAATAATATAAATGGAGTCATACAGTTAAGCACTGTTTTATCTGATTCCTTTCCTTCAGCCTAATTATGTTGTGTGTTCATGTCAACATAATTTATTTTTATTGGTAAGTAGCATTCCACTCAACGGATTTGACAGTTGATCTGTTCTTTCACTGAAGGGCATTTGGTTGTTTTCATTTTCTACTAATTACAAATAAAGTCGCTACGAAGGCTTAGATAAAATTCTTCATTCAAACATACACTTTGATTTCTCTTTAGCAAATAAATGTGACATCTCTCAGTCATATGTCTGGTGTATGTGCAACTTCTACAGATGTTGCTAAACTGCTTTCCAAAGTTGTAGTACTATTTCATATTTTAATCCACAACATATGAGAATTTCAGTTGCTGCATATCCTTGGTAACATTTAGAATGGTCTTTTAATTTTAGCCACTTTAGTAGGTATGTATTAAACATTCTTTGTAGTTTAGTTTGAATTTCCTGAATGATATTGAATGTCATTGCCTGTGCTTCTTTGCCATTTTTGTGTCTTCTGTGAAGTGTCTGTTCAAATATTTTGCCTACTTTCCTATTTGATAGTTTGTCTTCTTAATATTGAGTCATAATATCGATATGTTCTTTAATATTCATGACGCAATTTTTTTCTAAATAGAAGCTTGATATTTTCTTATTGTCTGTGGCTTGCCTTTTTAATTTCATATCAGTGTTATCTGAATAGTAAACTTTTCAAATTTTATAAAGTCAAATTTAATTTATATTTTTAGTTCATGCTTTCTGTTTAATTTCAAAATGTAGAAATTATTGTCAAAATGTAGGTTACCAGAAAATTATTCTGTTTTCTTCTAGCAACTGTACAATTTCAACTTACACAGTTAGCTATATGGTCTATTTCAAGTTAAGTTATGTATATACTAAGGGCTATATTTCATTATTTATTTAATTTTTATATACAGATAGCCAGTTGTTTCAATATCATTTGCTGAAAATGATAACCTTTTCCTATTGAATTGCCATGGAACTTTGTCAAACATCAATTGACCATATATATGGGCCTATGGCTAGTTTCTGTATTCTAATTTATCTCGGTGTGTATCTTTATGCCAATATTATACTTTCCCAATTTATTCAGCTCTAAAATAAATCCTAAAATCTGGTTGTGCACGTCCTTCAAGTATGGTCTTTTTCAAACTTGTTTTGGCTACTCTGGGTCTTTTGCATTTTTAGATAAATTTGACTTTGCATTTCCAAATAAAATTCAGCAGACGAAAGCCTGCTGGCTTATGATTGGGATTGGATTCAGTATACAGAACATTTGGAGATAATTGGCATATTAACAATATTGAGCCTTCTAATTTGTAAATATTGTATATCATTCTGTTATTTATGCCTTCTTTGGTTTATCTTGGCAATGTTTTGTAGTTTTCAGTTTACAGGTCTGTTATATCTATCATTTATAAAATTTGTCCCTCACTTATTTATACTATTGTAAATAGTATCGCTTTTTTAAAATTTCAGTTTCAAATTGTCTATTTCTAGTATATAGAAGTATAACTGACTGGTAGACAATTATGTCACCCTCAAATAAAGACAGTTATTTCTCATTTTCAAAGTGGATGCTCTACCTATTGCTTTATTGCACTCATCAGAACCTTCAGTGTTATGTTTACTGTAAGTGTTTACTGTAAGTGTTGGGACCAGATATTCCTGCCTCATTTTTAATTTAGCAGTAAGGCATTCAAATTTGCACCATTAAATACGATGCTACCTGCAGATTTTTGGAGATGTACTTTATCTTTCTGAGAAAGATCTTTTCTATTCTTATTTTGCTGGGAGTTTTTATCAAGACAGGATGTTATATTTTAGACAAATGTATTTTTTAATCTCTTAAGATATTCACATGGTTTTTATTTGCATTTTTATATATGAAGAATATTATTAATTTCTAATTGCTGAGCCAATCTTAAATACATAGGATAAATCCTGCTTGGTTAGGAGAAATTACTATTTTATATCTTGTTCAATTTGATTTGTTAAAATCTTGTTATGAAAGTTTATGCCTGTTATGGGCTGAAATGAGCCCTTCCACCCCAAAATTTTATATGTTGACATCTTAACCTCCAGAATGTGATTGTATTTGAAAATAAAGTCTTTAAACAGGTAAATAAAGTGAAGTAAGATTATTGAGGGTGGGCCTTAATCCAATATGACTGGTGTTTTTATAAGAGATTAGAACACTGATATGCAAAGGAGAAAGACTACGTGAAGACCTAGGGAGAAAACGGCCTTTTACAAACCAAGGAGACATGTCTCCAAAGAGACAAAGACCCTGCCAACACCTTGATCTCAGACTTCTAGTTTTCAGAACTGTGAGAAAATAAGTTCCTGTTGTATATGCCACTCAAATCGTTCTGTAAGGCTTCCCTAATAAACTGCTGTAGTAAATTGTTTGTTTTAGAGTTAGGATGAAGGATAGTGGTATATAGTTTTATTTTCTTACAATGTTTTTGTACTAGCTTTTTATATGCCTAAAAAGTTACCAGGAATGTAGCAACTTAAAACAACATGCATTTATTACCTCACAATTTCCGTTAGTCAGAAGTGAGCGTGGCTTAGCTGCATCTTCTGCAATCCATAATTGTCAACCATTATTGGTCTTTTATTTGAAAGCTTAAATGGACAAGGGTTCACTTCTAAGGTCATTCAGGTTGCTGGTAAAATTCATTTTCTTATATTTGTTAGACACATTACCTTTGTCTTATTCTTTGATAAGAAGAAAGTCACTGGTCCTTTCCACACGCAAAGGGAGAAAATGAAAATCATGAGAACCACCTTAAAGTCTGTTCACCACTTATTTTTTGGATTTTGGTATTAGAGTAATCCTGGCCTTATGGAATAAAACAGAAACTGCTTCCTCCTTTAAAACATTTTTTTGCAAACATTTGTATGAAACCAGCGTTAATCTTCCTTAAATGTTTGCTACACTTCACTACTGATGGCATCTCGACCTGATGTTTTGTTTTATAATTTTTTGTAGTTACAAAATTCATTTTCCTTAGTGGATCTAGATTTATTTAGGTTATCTATTTCATGGTAAGTATAAGCAGTCTGCACATTTAAAAAAATATTCATTTTAACAAATTTGTTTAATTCATTGTTAGTGTTTTCTGATTATGAGTTTAATAGCTGTAGTATGTGTAGTAATGTATTCTATCTCATTTCTGATATTGATAATTCATATTTTGCAGGACTTTCCTTAGTCCAGCTAAAGACGGGTTTTTGTCCATCCCACGGCCATGAAAATTCAGGCTCGCAGACAATTTGAATGGTAAGACAGGGTTTTATTGGGTGAAAAGGAAAAATGGGGGAAACAGGCACTCTCACTAGGCCAGGGTCCCTGTTAGAGCACTACATGCCTTGCTGTCTGAATCCTGGGTTCCACACCGGAAGAAAAGGGGCCAGGCTCCTCCCTGCTGCAAATGGCATGAACTTCTGTGTTTCCACCCCAGTGCACATTGCCAGTGCACAGGCTGGTTGGAGATTCTCTGGGGACCTCCTCCCACCTGGCTGTCTTCTTCCCCCTCTAAAGAAGTACATCTAACAGCCATTAGAATAAGGATAAGGTTGAAGATCAATTTTAACTGCTCCTTCTGACAGGGGGCGCTGTTTTAGGGAAACAGCAGTCAGAGCTCCCTCCTGGGCCTATTTAAGGGTTCCCAGCAGATGGAGCCATCATCAGAGGCTCTGGTTGCATAATTGTTTGGAGTTTGATGGGGTGAAGGCAAGAACAGACAAACTGGGCTATTAGAAAACACATATCAAAATAAAACAAGGAGAAGGGTAAGGAAATCTCAAAAATTCCAAGGCCTTTCACCAGTTTGCACAGCGAGGCCAAAAGCCTGACTGGTAAGAAACTCTATCCTTTTGCCGGCATGTTGGGCTTCTGGGTTCCCTTCCCCTGAGCCTAATCCTAAGTCAACCATTTTAAGGTTTGAATAATTAACTCTTTCCAATTTGGAGGATGCATCTGAGGGGAGTGTTCTGTAGTACAGAGACACAATTACCTATTAGGGAAGAGAGAACCGAAGAGAAGAGAAGAAAAAAGAAAGCATTTTTTAAAGGAGTCCCAGGGGTTCAGGATGCATTTGAAAGGGGTACAGGCTGAAGACGAATGGCTACCCATCTAGAAAGAGGGGGGCAGGCATTCCTGGGTTCCTTCTCTTCCCAGCAGATACCGGGCTATGTGAGGGAAAGAGGGAAGAGTGTCCACTTTCCCTCTTCCATCCTTGCATCCCTGAGTTCCAGCGACCTTGGCAGGTCCCACCATGAGTGCCAAAGCGGCTTGTACCCATGAAGCAGGGAAGGCCTAAAGAATAGGAATTATCCCCTCTCACCTATGCTTCTATCCCTGCTACCATCAGTAGCCTTGGAGATTCCTAGACCTCATTTCTGCCATGGACACTAATATGGCCTTTATCCATTAAATGGGAAGCTTGGCCTTGGCTTAATCGGCAGGAATCAGCTATGCTCACCTGCACTGTGCCTTTTAACTTTTGTTGTCATCTGCCTGTGGATCTCTTAGATCCAGTTTTCTTTCCTAGGGCTGTGACTCAAAGCTTGCAAGTGAGTTTGGAACAAAAATGTGTCTCGGGGGTTGCACAGACTCCTTATTGTAAGCCAAATGCTAGGGTGATACTGTGAAACTGAGTCCTCCTCCAACAAGGGAGATAAAAGAATGTCTTGTGACACACCCAGATAACTGGTAGCTATAGTTATGCTTGCTAAGATCTGGGTGCATGGTGCTTGAATTTGGTTAGCTCCCTTGGTCTTACTTTATGGAAAGGCAACTTCTGAGAGATGGACATCCTATTTATTCCAATTGCCTGACAGGATTTGCAGGATAATTGCTCAGAACTAGAATATCAGTCCAGGTTTCCTCATTACCCATCCCTTTTGCTCTTTCTCAGCTGCAGTCAGAGATTGCTAGTTGGTTTACAGGAACAAGCAGGGTTAGTCTAAATGTAGATGAAAACTTAAAGCATCTAGTGAGTTTACAATTTAATAACAAATATATGATAAATTTTGAAACAGGATTTCTCTCTCTCCAGTCCTCATTTTTGTTAAGAAACAAATAATCATAGGACAGACTGGTTTGCTAAATAGACTTTAGTCTTATACTTGACCTGATTATGTGCATAAGGTACAGCAAGAATATTTATTTTTACATAGGCCTTTTGGATTGGCTTTGATGGAAATCTGTTCCCCAAAGAATCTCAGACAAAACCTTTTAAACCCAAGCCTACCCATGGTTTTATCCTCAAACACCTATGAGTTGGGTGATCCTTCCCTCTTAAGGTCCCATGATAAACCTGGAGCTCCTGGACCTGTTAGAAAGTTACATTCTTTACTGAACACAGGTTAGGAACCCTGTACAAGGACTGCATAGACAAGGGTATGAGGCCAATCTCCCCACAGGGCTTTTAACAGCTCTGCAAGTCAAGATTGACTCCTTAAAGGGAAGCATACCCTTGCAGTCAAAGCCTTGGTAAAATACCTAGTTTTTCCAATTGTGTCCTGTTGCAAAAGAAAAAAACGAATTCTTATTGCACTGATGCAAATGACTATATTGCCATAAGTTAAGAATACTCACAGATAGTTTCCAAACTCTAGAGGAACCAAGCAGAGAGAGATAATCTTGCTCCAAATTTGGTTCATAGGAGTATACCTTAATTATTAAAGTCCATAAATAGTTTAAGTTTCCTTGACTCTGACAAACAAAACAAGAATAACAATATTCCAAGCAAAAGTCCAAAAGGCTGCTTCAGCTTCTTGAGTTCAGTCCACTTAGTTAACTCCTGTTTTGCTTGATATTTGTGAACATTTCATCTCTTCACGAGTCCTGTATATTTTCCTTTATTCCAATGTTACATTCTCCAGTTATCAGAAACCTGATTGTCTCAAATACATTAGAAATTGTATTTGAGAACACCTGTCAAGAGTTCTACAGCTTATTATAAGCCATCTTTTGAAAAGCATAAATCAAGACAATTGTGAATAGCAAAATGTTCAGGGTAGTTAAAGTGAGAAACACAACTGACAAAGAAGTTTGGTTATCTTCGTGTTTTACAATTAATTAACAAAACAACCTTAATTGCGATTGAAGGCATATACTCAGGAATTAGAATTTTAGAAATCCCATACAACTGTGGAACAAATATTAGCATTATTCACAAAAATAGAACCTAAAGAAGATTGAACATAATTTTGGCAATCCTATGTACTTAAACATATCAGATAATCCTGTTTACCTTTCTTTTCTGGACATTCCAGGGGCCCTTGGAAGTATCCAAAAAGCCAGGTGTCAGGAAAGCCAATTTTGTAACTTAAGTTTGATTTGGGGAAGCCTTTAAAATATGTTTAAAGCATTTGATGTTATAAAACAGAATTCCAGGTTACCATAAATTATTTATTTTGCCAAAATGATGACTCAGAAATTTTAAAGAAGCAAAAACCTTTTACAACCCTTTATAAATTTTGCCGAAGAGCAGATTAGTGTTTTAAGAATACCTTGTTGTGCGCTTATTTCAATTGTCAATTGATAGAAAAACCATATAATACCCTTTTGAATTTAGCGAATACGTTCATATAGAGACCCTCTTCTGCAAGATTAATTTCCACCAATTCTTCCACCACTTCTTTGAACCTTCAGAAGTTTCCTATCTAATTTAAAACAATCCTTTAACCCTAGGCAAAAGTTCACATTTCCATGCCTTCTTATAACTTTTTACAAAAAAAAAAAAAAAACACACACACACATTTTACTGTTCTTACACGCTTTGAATGTAAATACGTAAATCTATTTAATTCTGTGCTAGCTGCAGCCAAGGTTTACCTTCTTAGTTAAGGGCATGGTTAGTTCCAAAATTCCCTGGGCCTTACCAGTTGTGAAGCCGGCAAATCAAGTACTTTTCAAAACCCAAAAACCAGTTTGTAACCTCAAAACACTTAGCAAACCTTACATCTGACCTGCATAGTTTAGTTCACCCATTTACATTTTAATCACACCTGCATTTTACCAATAATCTTCAAGGCTGTTTTTACTTCTCAAATATTACAATCACGTGAAGCGGAAGGTACCACAGCTTTTAACTTCCCTTTTGAAAATATTAGATCCAAGCGCTTGCCTTTCTTTAGACCAAATTAATCAGAGTTCTTTTGACTGACATCACGCGCAGTACACACACAGACAGAAGAAAACCCATCCACTGTGTGGGGCCCTTTAAGAGACAGGGCTAAGAAAATGTGCATATATCAAACCAGAAAGAATCTTATTCCCAGGGCAGGATTGCTAAACAAAGCCCTGCGGGGGAGTTACAAGCCATGCCCTCAGGATGTAATACAAGATGGAGGCTTGATTTCACAACCAAAACTTTCCAGAGAATACAGAGATAGATGTTGGGGGTCCCTAGTCTAGCACAACATCTTCTAAGACAAAATGAAACCTTGAAAAGTTAGTTACCGACAGGGTGGAGAGAAAAGAAAAGAAAAAAAACAGTTTAAAAATACCTGAGGAAGAGCCTCTTATTCCTATGCAACTGCTTCGTCCGCCACGGAGATTAGTTCGATTATTGTCCAATGGAGTAGAACCCCTTGGCTGGGGTGGAGGAAGGTGGAGACCGCAAGCTGGCTGTGCAAGGACCCTGGAGCCACGTGTCCCAGCCCCAGCATGGAGCAGGTAAGGACGGGGAGCTGCTGCTGGTTGGTCGGTCCCCATTAAGGGCCTTTCTCCCAACTCCCAGGAGCGACGGGAGTTGGGGGCCTGTTTCCTCTAACCTCAGAAGTCCGAGGATGGAAAGGCTTAGAACCCACAGTGAGAGGTTTTGAGTCCCCATTTCACTTACTGCTTCTCCAGCCCCAACGTTGCATGCCAAAAATGTTGCAGGACTTTCCTTAGTTCGGCTAAATATGGGGTCCTTGTCCATCCCATGGCCCCAGAAATTCAGGCTTGCAGACAATTTTAATGGTGAGTAAAACTCCACTAGGCCAGAGTCCCTGCTAGAGTGCTTCCCGCCTAGGCGTGTGAATCCCAGGTTCCACACAGGAAAAGGAAGGACCGGCTTCTCCCTACTGCAAAGGGCAAGAACTTGTGTTTCCACCCGCCCCCTCTACCCCGTGCACATTCCCATTGCGCAGGCTCCTTGGAGATTCTCTGAGGACCCTCTCCCACTTAGCTGTCTCAATATCATATGTCTTTTTCATTGTTTTTTTTACTAGTCTGACTAGAAGTGTAAAGATCTTACTAATCTTGTCAAAAATCCAATTTTTTTATTTCATTGTTTTATTATAAAATTTGTTTTCAAGTCCATTTTTTCCTGTTCATCTTTTTATCATTTCCTGTCTTCTGCTTCCTTTGCGTTTAATTAACCCTTTATTACAATAAAACGACTTTATCCTTGAAAATATTCTTTCTGAAACTGTTTGAAATCAGATATTCATTGACCACTCAGCTGTTATTGGTTTAGAATTAACACTTTATATCTTTTGCCATTCTATCACTTTTAAACTATTTGTGGTTTTATATTCAGAGTGTTTTTTGTGGCCACCATGTAATTGGATACTTATGTTTTAATCCAGTGTAACAATCTCTGACTCTTCTTGAAAAGATTAGACATTTTAAATTTAATTTTATTATTGAAAAGTCTGTGGTCAATTTATCCTTGTTAAGTATTCGTTTTATATTTATTCCATCTATTTTAACCACTTTTTTCTCCTTATCTTAGTGCATTATTTATATATGATTCAATTCTGTCCTATTTTTATTATGTTAAGTATATAAAATATATTTTTCACTTAAGCAATCTCCTACCACTTAACATATAGTCCATTTTGGAATAGTGTACAACTTTACCCTACAATCAAACATTTCCGTTTTCTCTTGCCTATCCTGTGCACTGCTGTTTTATTTATACCTATGTAATAAATCTCACAGTACATTGTCATTATGTTTACTTTAGTCAATTATCATTGAAAGTGATGTAAAAAATAATAGCATAAGTATCTTGATTTACCCACATTTTTACCTTTTTTAAAATCCTTATATTGGAAATATATTTTTGCTAGAAATGGAATTTTATATTATCTTCACACTCCACCCCCATTTCAGGACTTTAATTGTGTTGTTTCGGTTTCTTGCTCACAGTATTTTCATTACAAGTCTGCTGTAGTTGATAATCTTTTTCCATTATAGGTAATGTAACTTAATTTATCTGGCTGCTTTTTTTTTTTTTTTTTTCTGAGATGGAGTTTTGCTCTTGTTGCCCAGGCTGGAGTGCAGTGGCACGATCTCAGCTCACTGCAGCCTCCGCCTCCCAGGTTCAAGGGATTCTGACTCAGCCTCCCAAGTAGCTGGGATTACAGGCACCTGCCACTACGCCCAGCTAATTTTTGTATTTTTAGTAGAGGCGTAGTTTCACTCTCTGGCTGCTTTTAAAGCTTTCTCTTTTTTACTTTTCTTTTCTTTTTTTAATTGAATTGTAATGGACCTTGGTATAGCTTTCTCTATTTATTTTCATTTACAATTGTTACGTTTCTTAGATACAAAGATTCTTATTTTTACCACGTTTGAAAACATATTTATTATTCCAATATTTTGTCCCCTCTCCTATTTCATTGATGATAATTTTACGTAAAATAGTGCACTTGAAATTGGACCACAGTTCACTGATGATTTGCTCTTATTTTCAGTCTTTTCTCTCCTTTCTTGGGCAGTTTCTATTGTGTCTTCAAGTTCATTAATCTTCATTCTTGCAGTATTTAATCTCCTCTGATGTATATTAATCCTCTGAAATGTATGTTTCCTGTCAGAAATTTTTTTTCATCTTAACAAGTTTGACGTCTTTTATCTACTTAAAGACATAATCAGACTTAAGTTTGACTTTTCTTAATGTATAAATGATTATATCTTTTTTGAACACATAGAATATAGTCATATTAACTCTTTTATTGTCCTTGTTCACTAAATCTATTGTTTTTGTCATTTCTGTGTTTGTTTCTATTGACATATTTGTATTATCATTACAGATTGTATTTTCTTCTTTGTATTCATAATAAATTTGGGGGGGATGCTAGATAGGTGAATTTTACCTTGTTTGTAGCTGGATTTTTTTTGTATTCTCTCAAATATACTTGAACTTTATTTCAGGAAGCAGTTAAGTTACACGGAATCAATTTTATCCTTTTTAAGCTTGCATCTAGTTATTGCTAGGCAAGACCAGAGCAGTCTTTACTGTTAAATTTTACTTTATACACAGGAAAAGTCCTTCTGAATATTCTACCTGATGCCTGACGTATTATGAGATTTTTTTCACTCTTGCTGGTGGGAACATGAAATATTGTTCACCTTCTGCTATGATTTGAATGTCCCCTCCAAAACTCATGTTCAAATTTAATTGCCATTGTAACAGTGTTGGGAGGTGGGACCTTTAAGAGGTGATTAAGTCATGAGAAGTCTGTGCTAATGAATGTATTAATTCCCTTATAGGGAAAGAGGGCTCCTGATAAAACAATACTTTTGGCCTCATTTCTCTCTCTGTTTCCCATGCCCACTTGCGCTTCTGTCATGTTATGATGCAAGGAGAAGACCCTTTGATCTTAGATTTTCCAGCCCGTAGAACGATGAGCCAAATAAATCTTTTTTCTATAAACAACCCAGTTGGTGGTATGTTGGTATAGCAGCAGAAAACACTCTAAAACATCTTGTTTGTTCTCTAATAATTATTCTGATGTTTCATTTCCAGTGGTTGTTTCCTTGGCTTCAAGTGATTTCCTCTTACAGGTACTAATCAGGACTCAATTTAAATATCAAATGAGTCGTGTGCAGATCTCTGGACCTCTGTCTTTGCGATTCTTTTTTTTTTTTTTTTTTTTTTATTATACTTTAGGTTTTAGGGTACATGTGCACAATGTGCAGGTTTGTTACATATGTATCCATGTGCCACGTTGATTTCCTGCACCCATTAACTCGTCATTTAGCATTAGGTATATCTCCTAATGCTGTCCCTTCCCCCTCCCCCAACCCCACAACAGTCCCCGGAGTGTGATGTTCCCCTTCCTGTGTCCATGAGTTCTCAATTCCCACCTATGAGTGAGAACATGCAGTGTTTGGTTTTTTGTCCTTGCGATAGTTTACTGAGAATGATGTTTTCCAGTTTCATCCATGTCCCTACAAAGGATATGAACTCATCCTTTTTTATGGCTGCATAGTATTCCATGGTGTATATGTGCCACATTTTCTTAATCCAGTCTATCGTTGTTGGACATTTGGGTTGGTTCCAACTCTTTGCTATTGTGAATAGTGCCGCAATAAACATACGTGTGCATGTGTCTTTATAGCAGCATGATTTGTAGTCCTTTGGGTATATACCCAGTAATGGGATGGCTGGGTCAAATGGTATTTCTAGTTCTAGATCCCTGAGGAATCGCCACACTGACTTCCACAATGGTTGAACTAGTTTACAGTCCCACCAACAGTGTAAAAGTGTTCCTATTTCTCCACATCCTCTCCAGCACCTGTTGTTTCCTGATTTTTTTAATGATGGCCATTCTAACTGGTGTGAGATGGTATCTCACTGTGGTTTTGATTTGCATTTCTCTGATGGCCAGTGATGAGGAGCATTTCTTCATGTGTTTTTTGGCTGCATAAATGTCTTCTTTTGAGAAGTGTCATGCTTTCTTTTCTCCTCTAGTCTGTTCTGTAAATTCTAACTGACTTAGCCTCCCTGAATTCTGAACTCTGTCCTCAACTCAGGGAGCCTTCTGGACTCTGTTGGATTCCCTCTAGGAAGTAACATGGAATAACACTAGGACTTTCACTTGTTAAGGATCAATGCTAACAATTTTTAATAAAAGAACATGACTTTTTTTTCTTGTGTTTTCTCATGCTTAAAGTGGGAAGTTACACCTAGTAGTTCGTGTCATTCCATCATGATCAGCAGTAAATTCAACAGATAATTAATAATTGTTGATGCTTTGAATCATTCCATATTGCAAATGTAAAATAAAGACCTGGAATTGAGAGAGTTCATATAAACCTGATGATTCAGTAAAATTAAACATATCAGTGTAAGTCAAAAAATTACTGGAAAGTGACAATCAAGGATAAAACTAACTACAGGGTAAAAAGTTAAAAGCCATAATAAGGCTGTTAGTTCTAAAACAGTAAGAAAATAACAGAATAGAGCCAGAGAAAAGTCTACATAAGCAGTAGGTCAGTAGGCAGAACAATGTCAAAGACATGACTTACAAAAAAGAGCATTGCCAGACTCACTTCTTTCCAAAGTCCAGCTGAAATGTCAAAGATATATAAAGAGAAAGATATATAATACAAGGTCAAGTATTAAAGCAAAGTAACCAGGCAAGTTCATGTGAAGCAATAGCACAAAATTCAGAGAGTCAAGACTTTTATATGACACCTGTGGAAGCAAGAATAATTCCAGAGTGACAAGTTGTAACAATGTAAATTTTATGAACATCTGGTTGAGGTGAGACTATGTGAACAGTGTCAAAAATCTGCAACTGAAAAGTAGCACCTGACTTATTAGGAAATTGGTTTGGTTAATTTTAATGTTCATATTCAGTCTTTGGTTTTGTTGTGTTTACATCATTTAAAAAAAAGATGCAAAAATAAATAATATATGTGGAAAGTAACTGAAAAAAAACACTTTACTTTAATTTTCCATTTATTAGGAAGCAAAATGAGTTACCTAAAATTTTTCGTCTATAAAAATATTCAGCAAATTTCACATCTTTTCACATAATTTTAGTTACTACATTTAACTGAGTATGTTTGAATATATGTCATTATTTATTAGGAATAAAACATGCAATGAATTTGTTTTATTCCATTTACTTTTGCTGATGTGAAATTGCAGAATTAGAAGTTATCCTGAAAATGATAGGAAAATAAAAGTTGGATATGAACCAGTGTGATACATTTTAATAAGAAAGCAAAATTAGGTTAAAATGCTCTAACATTTTCAGTAATTAGGGCTATAGAAGTCAGATTTCAAAGGAAATTGAATGTTTTGAATGAGAGAGGAGAGGAAAGGAAAATTTATGGGCACAGAAAATATACAGGCTTATTGTTTTCTTATAACTATTAAGAGTACAACTCTTAGCAAAACAGCAAAGTATATTTTAATATTTAAATAATTTTGAAATAGTTTTATTTTTATTCTTTTTTTGTATTTAATCAACACATTTTTATTAATATCCTACTATATGCTATGAATCATCATGGGTCCTGGGGATATACAGGGAACAATTAAAACATCCAGATCAATCAGGAGGCAGCTCTGGGAACTCTTAGGCAGCAGGGAGTCCAGTCAAATCCCTCCCAGCTCTCAGGCCACACTTGGTGAATGGGCTTAGTTTGGGTGATTCTCACATTGCCAGTAAGACTGCAACTTTTTCTTCTAGTTCCCTATTTTAAGGCCTTGTGCAGGCTTATCTTAGGGAAGCCTGGATAATCCTAAATCATCTTTCACCTGTAGCCATATTCTTTCTTAAACTTGTATTTAAGGAATACAAGATGGTGTTTTAATATATGTGCACACAGTGAAATGATTACTACAGTCAAGCCAATTAGCATATCCATCATCTCACATAGTTACCTTTTTTGTGTATGTGTGATGGGAGCACCTAAAATATACTCTCTTAACAAATTCCAAGTGCATAATACAATATTATAAACTATAGACTTTATGATGTAAGAATTTTTTTTTTTTTGAGATGGAATCTCACTCTGTCACCTGGGCTGAAGTGCAGTGGCATGATCTCAGCTCACTGCAACCTCCACCTCTCAGGTTCAAGTGATTCTCCTGCCTCAGCCTCTCAAATAGCTGGGATTACAGGAACGTGCCACCATGCCCAGCTAATTTTTGTATTTTTAGTAGAGATGGAGTTTCACCATGTTGGTCAGGATGGTCTCGAACTCCTGACCTGATGATCCACCCGCCTCGGCCTCCCAAGGTGCTGGGATTACAGGCATGAAAAGAATATTTTTAAAAATAAATAATATGCACTGAAATTTTGTGTATTCCATGATTTGACAAGAAACAATTTCAAGTTTTACTGCATTTTATATTTGATAGATCAGATATGGTGAAAGAAAATTACTTCCAGTGATAAATGTATTTTAGAACAAAAATTACATGTAAATACTTGAAAATATAACCAAATATTTTACTTTGAGAGATGCAGTTTGATTAGGAAAAACTTTAATATTTTTAATATTGCTATGTGATAGCATTACTTTAAAATTGTGTAAATTATCCCTTAAGCCTGTATTTCCACTTTTAGTCATGGTAAAGATAGAATATACACTTGGACTACGAAAATATTAGATTCCACCTACAGCTGGACCAAATAATATAGTAAATAAATACTACAACCCTTTTTTCTATAAGAAACAGCCTGCCAAATCTTAATAATATTTTTTCATTATCCATTACACTTCTAAGTCACAAAAATTATTTTTCAGATCTATAAATATTGACATTTGGACAAATAAAACTGCACTTCTTCTAATAAAATTGTGCTAGTATCTTATCTTGAAACACATTTATTGTCTAATTACTCACTTTTAATACCTTAAAAACCTTGATTATTTTTTCTGCAAAACATTTTACATTAAACACATTAAAATAAATGACTGATGCTTTTTTCCTCTCAAAATAAAAAAATAGAATAAGCTATTATACAACTCAAAGACTTTTTGAAAGACAATAAGAACTTATTATTGAACTCTGCTGAAAGTGTAATGCTTTATAATTTTTATTATTTCACAAAATAAAATAATGACAGAAAGCATGGCATGTCCAGTGGTATACAATATAACAGTGGTTGCAAAGGGAGGTGGAACATGTTAAAGTTGTTTTCTGGCCTCTAGAATTTGAAATGGATAATGCATTTGACCCTCTCAACACAGTAGACTCACTGTCCCCAGAAAGCACTTTCACTGGCTTGTTAATCTCTGCCTAAGTAGTAACCTGTACACCAATATAATAAAGATCAAGTTGGTTAAAAAGTATCTCTGGTCCTAGGTTAAAGCATAAATACTCCTGCCAACAAAGAGAAAACCAGGAAATACACTGAGGTGTCTAAGAAACTGCAGAGTGAAGATAAAATTATTCAACTTAGTGGAATTGCTGAACTTAAGGCCAATATAGAAATTTTATTAGTTTACACTGAAAGAAATTGGAAAATGTATTACTTCATATAGTATATTATAGAAGATGAAGTGCTTAACTTACAGTTATGGGTGTAGCTGTCTGTGGACTTACTCCTGCATGACTCAAGAAAAAAAGAAAGTAAATGATGAATCTTTTAGAGATATGACTGCAATTCTTCCTAACTACCTCGAAAGAAAGTCATTGTTTACTGCCTATTTAGTATTCAGAAAGATTGCCAACTATCAGAGTATTAACTATTGTAAAGGCAAAAATTAGGCGTATTGAGGTATAGATGTGTTGTAAATATAGATGCCAATGTTCAGATTCATTCCACTTGGAACTCCAGAGTTTAATAATGCCAAGATAATTATTACCAAAAAGTGAATTGTTCAATTCACTGAACTTTAAGAAAATGCATAATCACTTTGGGGTACATAGTAACTGAAATCAGAGATATGATCCATGCATATAATTAAAATTATTTCCTACTACTTTATTAATACATCTTTTTCTGTCATTAGACTTTAGTCTGGCATATAAGTCCATCATCCAAATGTAGACATGATTCTGTCAAACTTATTTATAATAATGATGCATCAATAGAGGTGTATAATGCTTTTTAACTTTTTAAAATAATGTATTATTTTGACACAAATGTACGTGTTAAGTACAGCAATGTAAAATAGATATGACAGCACTTATCATCCCTATTTTAGAGATAAAAATACAAAGGACAGGAAGAGGTAATTGAAATATTCCTAGGTTCCTAGCATTACTCATTGATACAATGAAAACTGATTATTGATCATGTGCACTGGCTCACACCTGTAATCCCTACACTTTGGGAGGCCTAGGAGGGAGTGTTTCTTGAGGCCAGGAGTTTAAGACCAGCATGAGCAAAATGGCAAGACACTATCTCTACAACAAATTTAAAAATCTAGCTGGGTATGGTGGTATGTACTTGTAGTCCCAGCTACTTAGGAGTCTGAGGCAAGGATAGTTTGACCCTAGGAGTTGGAGGCAGCAATGAGCTTTGATCCTTCCACTTCACTTCAGCCTCGGCAAGACAATGAGAACCCATCTCCTCTAAAAAATAAATTAATTAATAAACATTAAAAAGACTAACAATCTTTGCATTGTATTACCCTTCCATTTAATAATATCTAACTAGAATAGTGTGCTTTCCTGTAAGGAGAAAAATATTTTTATTAAAGTGGTGGTTTAGGATCCTAAACTCATGCTTTTTTACACTCCTTAATGATTACTCAGTCAAAAAATTTGAGACACAATTATAGTCCCCTTTTCATTTTTATTTTAAAAAGTAACTTGACTGTCGAACAGGCTATACATAAAAAGTAGTGTTTTCTCTCTTTTTGGTTGTATAAGTATTCTGTAGTCAATCAGTGCCACAGAAATGGGCTTATAAATTTTAATGGATCTGAAACTGCTGCAAAACTCAGACAGCCAGACTTTTCTATAGAAGTTAAAAAGAGAGGGCCAGGCACAGTGACTCACGCCTGTAATCTCAGCACTTTGGGAGGCCGAGGCAGGCAAATCACAAGTTTAAGAGATTGAGACCATCCTGGCCAACATGGTGAAACCCCGTCTCTACTAAAAATACAAAAATTAGCTGGGCATGGTGTTGCACGCCTGTAGTCCCAGCCAATCAGGAGGCTAAGGCAGGAGAATCGCTTGAAGACTGGAGGCAGAGGTTGCAATGAGCCAAGACTGTGCCACTGCACTCCAGCCTGGCGACAGAGCAAGATTGTCTCAAAAAAAAAAGAAGAGAGGCAAAAGCATTGTCATGCTTCACCCAGACACTCCCAGATCCCATTTTCTGTTTATGTGTGCCCCCTCCTCTAACTTTGGAGGACATTTGCTTCCAACAGTGCATTCCTATGGCTCACTGTGGAGAACTGCCTATGAACCTTTAGAGTGTCTATCCCTCACCCACAAATGCAGAGAGCTAGAAGTTTCTAATTGTTTTTGTCCCTGAGAATATGAAAGCCAGCTCTCTTTACTCAGTGCAAGACAACTCTGAAGCATAAATTTCTGCAGCTAAAGTCACACTGAAACCAGACTCATCTTGTCATTTCACTCTATCCTAACTTCTCTCATCCTTAACAGGATCTTCCCACTCTCTTACCAGACTCTTGTAATATATCACTTGTATATGAGTCCCTGTCTCAGGATGTGCTTTTGTAGCATTCAGCCTAAGTCAGTAAAAAATTCTAACCACGTCGTTATTGGTGTAGACCTAAGGAGTTGTTCCTAAGCCAGGGCATATTCTCCCCTGGGCAGTGCCCAAGACAATGTTAACATTTTTCTTTTTGCTTCTTCATTGTCCTGTGCTTTAAAGGTGACCTAATCACTGCTATTTAAAAAGAAAACAAAAGTTTTTTTCTGAAGAAGTTAATAGATTTCATCATTTATAGTCAAGTTTTACTGGTTTGGTAGTCACTCTACACAAATTGAATTTAATATATTTGCTTTCAACCACATATTACTTTCAAATTTTCTAGATGAGACTCCATAGAATCCTTTAAACAAAGAACAAAAAGTAGTGACATGGATGTAATTTTATATAAATGAGTAATCTTGGCCATTATTACAATTAGAGGTGCTTAATAAGAAAATTTACTACATAGGTAGCAATTAGTGATTTGAGATACTTTAATAAATCTTTAAACTCCTGAATAATGAAAATATTTCACAAAATTTCTTGAAAGATAATATGCTGACTTGAAGATTTATTAAATTGAGGACTCTTGTTTTGGATAAGACTATAAAAACACTTCTAAAAAATCGAGGTGACTTTTAAATTATTGTCCTAGACATTTCTAATAAGTTAGGTACTGTTATTCACATTTTTAAAGAGGTAACTAAAACCCAAAAAATTCCAGGTTATTGAAGGTTAAGTGATAGTAAAGAAACTAATGAAGTCTTAAGTATATGAATTTGATACCTAAAGTCAATGCTGTTTCAACAGCAGCAAAATTTAAAAATTACTTAGGCAAAAACCTAAGCAACATCGATAAAACACTTTGCTTTTAATGTCCAGATAATTGAGAGAAAAATCTGCATTATATTTTCTTCCAATTATCTAGATAATTTTACATTTGCATCAGGTATGCATCTCAATGACAACATCAAGGGCATGTGGCATAGCATATCTTAAAATGCTTATACTTAAATAAAAGATAAATCCAAATATTCAACTTTAAAGTTGTAAAGAAAAGTCTAATATCCAACATCTATAAGGAAGTTAAACAAATTTATAAGATAAAAACAAACAACCTCATTAAAAAGTGGGCATAGTACATGAACAGACACCTTTCAAAATAAGACATCCATACAGCCAACGAGCATATGAAAAAAAAAAACTCAGTATCACCGATCATTAGAGAAATGCAAATTGAAAGATACCCACTTTACACCAGTCAGAATTGCTATTATTAAAAAGTCAAAAAATAACAGGTGCTGGTGAGGTTGTGGAAAAAAGGGAATACTTATACACTGTTGGTGGGAGTGTAAAATAGTTAAACCATTGTGGAAGACAGTGTGGCAGTTCCTCAAAGACCTGAGGTCAGAAATATCATTCAACCCAGCAATACCATTACTAGGTATATACCCAGAGTGATTTAAATCATTCTACCATAAAGACAGATGGATGTAAACATTCGTTGCAGCACTACTCACAATAGCAAAGACATGGAATCAACCTAAATGTGCATCAATGACAGATTGGGTAAAGAAAATGTGGTACATATATAATACAGAATACTATGCAGCCATAAAAATGAATGTGATTATATCTTTTGTGGGAACATGGATGGAGCTGGAGGCTATTATCTTCAGCAAACTGTTACAGGAACAGACAACCAAATACCACATGTTCTCACATACAAGTGGAAGCTAAATGATGGGAACTCATGAACATAAAGAAGAAAACAATAGACACTGGGGACTACTTGTGGGTGGAGGGTGGGAAGAGGGAGAGAAGCAGAAAAGACAAAAACTGGGTACTAGGCTTAATACCTGGGTGATAAAATAATCTGTATAACAAACCCCAGTGACATGAGTTTACCTATATAACAAACCTTCACATGTACTCCCAAAACTGAAATAAAAGTTTTTAAAAAAGGAAATAATTTACACCATTACAAAGGGATTTTTAAATTCTCTCTCTACTCCATAGGTTTTCAAAGCAGTAAGGTTATAGTTACAGTCTAACTCTAGGAGGCCCATCAGTCAATCATTTGTTCACTGAAGTTTCATCAGGAAACTTACCATCTCACCTTTAGGATACAAGCAGGTAAAGTAGTCCTGCTGCTCACATGCCATACTAAGTAACCAGATTGTTGCTGGTGAGACTTGGTGGTTAGTGTCTAGAATGTAACTTACTTGACTAGGCATCCACTCCTAGAAAAGGAGGTTTTCTCTGACTATTGTGATAAGGATAAACGTTGGTGAGAGTAGAAGCATTGAGATCTGTTAGAAGGCTATTGCAGTGATACCTACGAGAGATTATGGAGGTTTACATCTGGTATAGCAGTAGAGATAATAAGAGGTTATAAGGTCTAAACTGCCCTGAAGGACTGACAAAGGGATTTGTGAAAGATTAGATTTGTGATGTGAGAAGAAGAGAGAAGTGAAGGAAAATGTTAATGTTCTTGGCTTGAACAACCTAAAGATGTGGTTGACATTATACAGAATTAAAGGTTGTGAAAGGGATAGGCTTAGAGGAGAAAAAAAAGTTTCATTTTAGACATGTTAAGTTTGCTATGACAATTTTAATTTCAAGTGAATGTGTCAAGCAGTTGGATATGAGTGTGAAGTTAAAAGAGAAAGTTCTGGGATGTACATGTAAATGCGCTACTGTCAGTGTCTATAGATAATTAAAGTCATATTACTAAGAGAAATAGTCAAAGGAGTATAGGTAGAAAGCAATAGGAAATGTTTCAATGCCAACCTTTTTAATCTGAAGGGCTGGACTCTCAGCAGACTGCAAAGATGAGGAGAAATCTGCAAAAGATACTGAGAAGAAACATCCAGTGTGGGAGAACAAAAATCACCATGGCATTGTTTTAGAAACTGAGCAAGGAAAGAGCTTCCAAATAATGGAATAGGTGACCAAAAGCATCAAATATTGGCTATAGATAATGTAAAATGAGACCTATGAATTGACTATTGAGTTAAGCATATTTACAGTCAAACTTTAACAGAAGCAGAGGAGTGACAATCAGAATAGAATGGGAGAAATGCAATTTGAGGTAATAAATATAGACATTTTCCAGGAGTCTTGCTGCAAAGAATTGTGTAGCAGAAAAATGGGATTGATGTCAGTAAAGGGTCTATTTTCATTATAATCTAACAATTTGGCTTGCTTTTGAATTTAACAATTTAGTTTACTGTAGTTTCATGAATGCTGGTAGAAAACTCAAGACAACTGGGTCAGAGATGGAAGTTTATTATTTACAGCACTAGCCAGAAGTAGCCAGAGTTTTAGCATTTTAATGTCTTTTCTGTGAGCCCCATCTTCCATATGCAGTGGGGTGAGTTACAGAAAAATATGCCTCAGTTTAGGAAACTTTTCATCTACGCTTAGCCTGAAAAGTCAAGGATAGAGAAAGGTTAATGGAAACTATAATGAAGAATGTCCTGTCTTAAGAGGAGCAATGGCTTTCATTTAAGTGATGAGGCCACCAAAGAGGGCCCTGAGGGAGATGTACTCTGTGGAATAAATACCCTGACACTCACTTGAGTTTTTTGTACTGGGAAGAAACAAAGTTCTTCCTTAGCATAGCAGGAGACACTAATTCTTTTGTCTTTGGCTGATTCCTATACAAATATCCTATACAAATATCATTGAAAAGATCATCTGAAACCAAGAATAGTTAGTACCTCTCTTTGCAAGATGTGTGCAAATGTAATAGACCCTTGGAGAATATCTCCCTACAATTGGTAGAGGATTTTTCTTAATTAAAAATTTAGCTATATCTTAGTATGTCAGTGAAAAGGATTAAATATGAGGTAAAATTTATGATGCAGGAAAAAAGTATGATTTTTAGAGTGATATGCTTGAGTAGACACTAATACTGTATATGAAATCTAATGTACAAATGAATAATTTGTCTTTAGTTTATCAATGGTGATTTTAAAAAGGCAGAGCATACACATTTATGCTGGTAGTGGGATATTTGTGAGACTGGAAGCTAGGGAAAGTTCTCTTTGATTGCCCCTATTTTCTCAGTGAAACTAGGTAAACAGCTGAAAATGAGGATTGGACATAAGGCATAAGAAATTTTGGAGAAAAGAGAAGATATAAAAGGGTTATCCAGAAAATGCAGAGATAAAGTAAGAGAATCAAATAGCATTTAGAGAAGACATGGCTATGGCTGAAAGAGTTACTGGGTTAAATACCTTTTATTTGTCTTCTTGGTTCCTCTGCACCTTAATCATGCTTTTTGCCTATATTGATTATATCCCTTGCTTTATACTTCCAGTTGGATTCCAGCAATGGGAAGCCACCGAAGGAGAATGGAGGAACAGAGGAAAGTTAGATGTTTATTCCACAGAGTACATCTCCCTCAGGGGCCACTTTGGTGGCCTTGTCACTTAAATAAAAGCCACTGTTCCTCTTAAGACAGACTTTTCTTCATATAGTTTCCATTAACCCTTCTCTGCTCTTGAGTTTTCAAGCTTAGGGTTGGTGAAAAGTTTGCTACCACTAGTCCTAAATTACTGCATGGTCCCTCGTGGGTACCATACACTCTGTATAAACCTTTGAAAGTTTTATTTTGGCTGAAAAATTAATGATACACAGCATCCTTATATATCAGTGTGTGATCTCTTTCCTACTGGAGTCTGAATAATAAAACTATAGATGCTATTTACTTGACATTTTATTTATCAAGTGCATTTATAGAGATTCTTTAAACGTGGAGTAAGTCCAATTATGTTAGACTTAGTAGACACCTAATGTCAAATCAGGTTAATCTGCCATGCTCCCTGTTGACTTGCCTGATTCTTTCTAGTTGTTCTATATGTCCTAACATGTTTAGTGTCCTCTTCAGACAACTGCTCCTTCAAACTCATTACAGAATTTATGTTAGGAATAGCCTGGTAGCCGAAGTCCCCTGAGAAATTTGATAATTTCACCAACTGCCTTCTCACCCTATCTAAGTCATGACAACTTCCTTTGATTCTAACTAAAACAGATTTATTTTTCTTATAACTCTCACGAGTTATTTTTAAAACTTTTGTCATGTGAAAATATTTTAATCAAATTTAACTTTTGCTATCTAATGTCTTAAATCCCTCCTTGCATTTATCTTGATTGATCCTTTTTCGTGTACTTTCCAATCTTACTCTTTTTATTCTTCATCATTATCCTTCAAGATTCTATCTGGAAGTCATGCTAAGTTTCAAAATGGGAATTTCTTTGATTTGTATTCTGGAACCAAATCTTCCTAATCCTGTTTATTTGCATGTATAGTCAACTTCTAGATACTTTTGTTTTCCTTCTCCATTAATATATATAGTATTTTTCTTAAAACATTTTTGTAAAAATTAAATATAATATATGTAAAAGAAATATTACTGTATTAGCCCATTTTCACACTGCTATAAAAAATACCCTGAGATTGGGCAATTTATAAAGAAAAGAGGTTTGATTGACTCACAGTTCCACATCGCTAGGGAAGCCTCAGGAAACTTAGAATCATGGTGGAAGGGGAAGCAGGCATGTCTTACATGGTGGTGGACAAGAGAGAGCGTGTGAAGAAGGAACTGTCCAACACTTATGAAACCATCAGATCTCATGAGAACTCACTCACTATCATGAGAACAGCATGGGGGAACCACCCCCATGATCCAATAACCTCCCTCCCTCAACACATGGAAATTACAATTCAAGATGAGATTTGGGTGGGAACACAGAGCCAAACCATACCAATTACCAAACAAGAATTCAATATATAATAAATTAGCCTCTTTTACTGTTCTATTCCTCTTTTCGTGATGATCTATGCAACTATACTTCTAACACCAGTATAATTTAAGAAGAACATTTATAAGATTTAGCATATTTTTACAAATACTATAAATGCATCACCACAGAGTTTAAAAAAATTTTAAAGAAGTCATGTTTATAATTAAAATATTATATTTATATTTTGTTACTAAAATTTTTAAATTTGTTCGTATGTGCTGGTGAGAGAGGAATAAGAGGATATTCTTGCAACTAAGTAAGCATCTTAAGATGGTGGATATTTTAACTTCAAACCAGATATAGTGCCAGATTAAATTAAGAAGAATGATTTTTGATGAGATAAGAAAGAAAGCATTGTCAAAGATATGATTAAAGTATAATTTTATACATGAGAAAGAATACATTGCTTTGAGTCGAATATGTATAAAAGATAAACCAACAAATGCTATTGTCTTTTTTGTCTATCAGTGTTTAAGATAGCATGTCGTGGTTTCTTTTTAATACTATTCTATGCCAGATCATCCCACTGGACAAGCACCAGCTGAGCTTTTTCTGAAATAACACAGCAACACAAGCCTTGAGTTCAAAAAACACTAGATCTCATTCTGTACAAGGGGAAAAAATTCCTAAAGTATGGGATTCTATCCTGGTTTTCATACATTAAAAAATACTTCAAAATGAATACTTCTATTTATCACTGACACACAATGTGATGGACTCAAAATAAGGCTATCTTATATGGATTATATGCGTAAATTGAATCTGTATGCTGAAATAGTCAGATGTAAAATGAAGACATTACTTTTTCTCCACAATACTTTCAGAGGAAAAGCTTTTAGTATCTCAGACTCTAAAAAACAAATCATTTATACTGTACAAATAAAATGATAATATTCTTCGGTTTATGTCCTTTCATAATATTAGAAGGGCTTAAGGAAATAGTCATAAAATGGAATCAACATGTTTAATTCAGTTAACATTATTGATTTACCATTAATCTTACAGTTCTACTTCAGAAACTAGTAAGTTATTACTAATTGAACATTTTGGAAAGGATGTAGAAAGTTATATATGATGCCACAAAGAGAGTTTTTTGGAACTTAGAGATAATAATTCCAAAATATTCATAAAAGGGTGCAAATTCACAGTAAATATAAAAATAATTTTTAAAATAATTATTTTATTAAAGCTATAAAGCTTTATAAAGCTATATATATAAATATTAACAACTTAACAATTTCTGTGATGTTCACTTTATCACATCAGAATATAATCTATGATCCTGACTTTCTATTATTTATCAAAATGATTTTTGAATTCTTACAGTATGAACGACATTACTTTTTTCTGTCTTTACTTGATCTTCAAATGGACAAACTTATTAGGTGCCACTGATTTTCAAGGGAAGTAGATTGTCTATGTTTAAATATTTAATTAAGCTTAAAATACAAGACTCTAATTTTATATATATATATATATATATATTTTTTTTTTTTTTTTTTTTTTTTTTTTGCCATGGAGTTTCGCTTTTGTTGCCCTGGCTAGAGTGCAATGGTGCAATCTCGGCTCATGGCAACCTCTGCCTCCCAGGTTCAAGCAATTCTCCTGCCTCAGCCTCTCAAGTAGCTGGGATTACAGGCATGCGCCACCATGCCCGGCTAATTTTTGTATTTTTAGTAGAGACAGGGTTTCTCCATGTTGGCCAGGCAAGTCTTGAATTCCCAACCTCAGGTGATCCACCTCCCTTGGCCTCCCAAAGTGCTGGGATTACAGGCATGAGCCACCTCGCCTGGCCTACAGTTTTTTAAAGATGAGGCATTCTACTGCTTTTATCTGGCTGTGTGACAATGTGCATGACCCTCAATTAGAAAAGCTTTAATTCATTAATTTATAAAATTGGAGGAGTGCTTTACATCATCTGTAAAGTCTATTTTAATTAAAGAAGATAAAAAAACAGAGAGGGAACTAGTTAAACTGTTTTGTAGAAACTTATAGTTGTAATATGGATTTTGACAAAGGCACACTGCAGGTATCATAGATTTTCTTATTGATGGACAATTTTTGACAAAGTAATCACAAGCCAATGAAAGAGCTACTCAAAAACTTTTACCCTCAAATTTTGGAAAGGTTGTTGATTTTCCAACATTAATTCAGTAAAACATAAATGTTTTTTATAAGACATTTGTTAAGTGCTGAAACAGGAAGAAATAAATTATTACAAAATACATTCCATTGAAATATTGTATGAAAAATTTTAAATGCCATTGATATTTATAATTTTGGCTGTATATTTACTTTGAAAATTATCCTACCCCATGTTCATTGACAGAAAGGTATTAAAGACATGGTCGGTTCTCTAGAGATGAATGAGAGTTATTATTCCCTATGCAAAGGCAATTATCATTGACTTCCAAAAGACATGATTTGAACATGACATTTATCAGTTCCCATTATTTTGATAGCACTCTCTCTTCTCCAAACACAATGAGTTGCTTTCAGTCATTCTGAGTTAAAATATTAAATCACTTATTTTATCTTAATAGGTATACTCTTAATTTTATAATGTATATCAATTTTATAGTATAATTTTATAATATATCAGTATAAACTATATGAATATAAAACAACTTTCTCAGTTGGCTATGATTTTCATATTTAGATAATTAAGGAATAAATTTAACAGATATGGAGAAAATGTTTTTGTAAAATAGTAGTTAGCATATGACCCAAATATAAAACACACTGTGAGATGTGCGTGTATACACATCATCATACATATGCTGTGACTGCATAAAATGCTTTGTTTACTCACTCACTATTTGATAAGTTTCTGAATGTAACGTGTCTGTGAGCCCGTTTCTCTAAAATGAAGTGATTGTCAGAGAGGAAGGGACAGCTTTGCCCTTCAGGGGATTTTTGGCAATGGCTGGAGGTACTTTTTGTTGTTACAACTAGAGAGGGATCAGATGATACTGGAATGCAGTGAGAATAGGCCAAGGATGCTATTATATAAAACACCAGACAGTGATCAGGACAGCACCCACATAAGAAGCCTATGGCCCAGCATGTCAAGAGTGCTGAGATTGACAATCACTGCTATAACCTAAAGGCCACAAATTTTCTTGTGCTTTCAGAAAAAAAATTTGTTCAATGAGAATTTATGTTAAATCCAAATTATTTTTCAAATTTAGGATATACAAAGACTTTTTTTTACATGTAATTTTAGCACCACATTTGCTTTTGCAGACAAAATACTGAAAGAAAATTGGAACACACTTTCAATGTAATCTAGCAAAATATGTTAAGAGAATCAGAGTGTTTTTATCCTTTAAGGAAAAGCTTTATATTTCTAAAAGTTGACGTTAATAAAATAATCAGAAATGTGTGAAAACATTATATATTTAATACTTCGACATTTATAATGGAAAATAATTCAGGTATTTTAATGACTCAATAACAGGAAATTATTAAATTATAACATGGAGAACTGTAGAGAAGGGAAATGCTTTCTCTTTATGCTCTGAGGTTCAGTAACTAGGTCTATGAAATAAACTGACAAAAGGCAGATTAGCAGGAGAAAAGGTAGAAACATTTTTTATGGGCAGAGGGGAATCACAGGGAAAAAAAGTAAATTGTCAAAACAATGGTGAGATTTGGGAGTTCACATACCACTTCACAGGGAAAATGAGGAGGGGAAGATATAGGCAACTTACGAGGAATTAAATAATTTTAGAAAAAAATGAATAAGCCTTTACCATATCAGGAAGTAATAATACAACATAAAGCTATCTCTTTGAGACTTGAAACGACAAAATGATAATTAAATTTCAATGTCCAAATTTCATTGTGCTTCTCAAATTGACATATATTTGATATTTTGAGTGTGACAAAGTTGATCCACTACCTAGTAGTTTAGAAAAATTTTAGTGTAACAAAGTAGTATTCTAAAGTATTATTCACTATTTTGCATGAAACAATTTAACTTTTACTATTTTACTTCTATATTTCAGAGCTTATTATAGTCATATATTTAATTTCTAGACTTAAATTTTTAATTAGGTAGTACAAGGTGACCTCCAACTCCCTGGTTCAAGGGATTCTCCTGCCTCAGCCTCTCCAGTAGCTGGGATTACACACGCCACCACGCCCAGCTAATTTTTTTATTTTTAGGAGAGACGAGGTTTCACCATGATGGCCAGGATGGTCTCGATTTCCTGACCTCGTGATCTGCCCACCTCAGCCTCCCAAAGTGATGGGATTACAGGCGTGAGCCCCTGCGCCGGCGGAGAGATTTTTAAGATGTATTCCATAATATCTCAGCATCCAATAAAAGAATGTAATTAGCATACAGTTTCTATTAAACATATATTGTGGAAAAAATTGAAAGGCAAACAACAATCTAGGAAATTATTTTTTAGATATATGAAATAAAAACTGAAGGTGAAAAAGCCAATAAAAATGAAACATGGATAAAATACAAAGGAAACTCACGAAGGAGATATTTATATTAGTATAAAAATATCAAAAGCAAGCTAATTAGTGGAAAAATATTCAACTTCATGGTAATTAAATAAAAAGTAAATCATTTATCTCCCACAATATTATAAAACATATAGGTAGATATAAGTGTCAGTGTTTATGAGAATTTAAGAAAAGTTGGCATATGAAAATATAAACAACAGTTCTGATAGTTATAACAACACACAAAAAAGTGTGTATTTTAACAGAACAAACTTTCATCTTGAGATTTATCAATTGCGGTGATAAGTTAGATCAAAATATATACAGGTGATATAAAAATATAAAGTAATTTTTATTATGTAAATGCCATTGTTAGACGACATAAGCTTGCTAAAATTGTATAATTTTCTATGAGGAAGAAGCCTTTTTTTATTCACTAGCTGGTTTTATTTTTGTGGTTGCATATTGTTAGCACAGATATAGTTTGTATGATTTGGAATGATTTTTCTTATTTTCTTGCTATTCTGTGGTACTTAAACATGTAACAGTTAACAAATAATCAGTAGAAAACTAGTAATTCTAGTACTTTTTAGAAATAATGATGGGTTTGATTTTGTAGCTGTCAGTTTTAATCAAATGACTAACTAAATCTGGTATTGACTACTTGGCTTTATTGTTTATGTTCTCAAAGATGTAAGTCTGATTAAATTTTTAAGATGAGATAAACACATTTTGATTCACTCAAATTTATGCATTGAAAAAAAAAACTCCACCCAAGTTTCTCGATTAAAATTTAAAAAGAAAATACAAAATTGGGGCTGAAGTCTTCTATGTATAATTTAAGCAATAGTGATAGTGTTGTAAGCTTTATTCTATTTATTTATTTATTTAGACAGAGTTTTACTCTTCCACCCAGGCTGGAGTGCAGTGTTGCAGTCATGGCTCACTGCAGGCTTGACCTTCCTGGCTCAAGCCATTCTCCTGCCTCAGCCTCCCAAGAAGCTGGGACTACATATAGGGCATACCAAACTATGCCCAACTAATTTTTTAATTTTTTGTATAGACGAGGTCTCCTTATGTTGCACAGACTGGTCTTGAACTCCTGGGCTCAAGCGATCCTTCTTTCTCAGTCTCCCAAAATGTTGGAATTAGAGGCATAAGCCCCCACATCTAGCCTGTAAGCTTTATTAAAAAAAAACAATGTATTTATTATTTGCATTTTCTAGCTGAAAAATGTTTTACATGTCCAAAATAAATATTACAAATATTTTGAGGAACTGAGATTTTTTTTCTATTTTTAACCTTCCATCAAAATGTCAGAACTATTTCATTAAGATATAATTACTGAATATTTTCCTAGCTAGCAGACTAAGAAAAATATAAAATGATAAAAAATTAAAATAATTGTTGAATAAACAACTTCTTAATCTGTGCCTATTCTTTATTCATATTTAGACCATTATTTCAGCATCGAAGGGATTCCTGCAGTATTTTATTTATTATTTTTATTTTATTATTATTATTATTATTTTTGAGACGGAGTCTCACTCTGTCGCCCAGGCTGAATACAGTGGCACGATCTCAGCTCACTGCAATCTCCCAGGTTCAAGCGATTGTCCTGCCTCAGCCTCCAGAGTAGCTGGGATTACAGGCACATGCCAGCACACCCGAGTAATTTTTGTATTTTTAGTAGAGACAAGGTTTCACCATGTTGGCTAGGCTGGTCTCAAACTCCTGACCACAGGTTATCTGCCTGCCTTGACCTCCCAAAACATTGGGATTACAGGCATGAGCACTGCGCCCGGCCTTCTGCAGTAGTTTAAATGACACTTTTTAGTGCACACTATTGACAATTTTAAGACGAAAAGATTTGTTTGAAAGTCTACTGACCAAAGATTTCATATTTAATGATTTGTCAACTGATGCAGTGTGGCAAACACAAGAGTAACAACAATAACAACAATAAGAGTATCAAAGTAACACAAATGTATGGACTGTTATACACTTTGTAATCGTCGTGGAGAATAAAAATGTACAATGAATCTTCATTATTCACAGATTCTATATTTGCAAATTTGCCTACTTGCTAAAATGTATTTGTAACCCCAGAACCAATTCTGGTGACACTTTTGCAGCTATTTGCAGACATACAAAGTGGAAGGAGAGGAGGTAGATAAATTTGAAGCTTGCCTTTCTGTTTTATTTCTTATGCAGAGATGACCAGAGGATAAAGACAGTAGGAGACACTGCAGTGTAGTACAATAGGCTTCTACTCTGGGGCCAGGAAGAGAGAATCTGAATCTATTCTGGCAGCTGTTAGTGGGAGGCCTCAGGCCAGTCTCTTTTTTTTTTTTTTTTTTTTTTTTGAGACGGAGTCTCGCTCTGTCTCCCAGGCTGGAGTGCAGTGGCGCAGTCTCGGCTCACTGCAAGCTCCGCCTCCCGGGTTCACGCCATTCTCCTGCCTCAGCCTCTCCGAGGCCAGTCTCTTAAAACTTTTACATTTTGTTTTCTTTTTTGTAAAATAAAGAAAATCGAATCTACCAGGGTAAGTTGCTTTTAGGATTTATAAGTGTAATCTATGTGAAATATGTGTAAGTATATAAATAGACAGTAATTCCCCTAGGAGCAATGGCTCAGTATTTATTAATTCACTATTTTCAGTGATCTTACAAAATATAACTACCGTACATAATGAGAATTCACCGTATATTAAAGTCGCTTAAGGTAAACTGAAATATTAAATCACATTTAAAAATGTTTTCAAACATTTTTTAATTCAGTTTTTTTCATGAAAATCTTCAATTTATGATTAAATGCAGTTAAGACATTTATCTGAGACTGAAACCAGGATAATTTATTGTAAGTCTTTATAAGGAACACTAGACTTCAGAACCATTTCCCCACTACCCTCCCAGGAGAGCCAGAATACTGTCCTTGGCTCTTGCTAGTAGGGGACAGGAGAGCTTTCTCTGGAGAGATGGAATAGAGAAACTTTGATGTGCCCAGCATCAGGTTCTGGTCAACATAGGGATTACAGTAATGCATTGCTTAAGCTGGGGATATGTTCTGAGAAATGCATCCTCAGGTGATTTTGTTGTTATGCAAACATCATAGAGTATACTTACACAAATCAAGATGGTGTATATATGTATGAAAAACAAAACATAACATCAAAATGGTATATATATATATGAAAAACAAAATGTCCCAGCACCATTACTGATTATCCGTTATTTCTTCTACTTAAGTTGTAATACCAATATCAAGTGCCACATATCAGGTTTCTATATATGCTATGTTATAATCTTATGGGATTAAAAAGTCACTATACAGTACATGACTATAACTGACAGTCTGCATACTGAATAATGAGAAGTCTGCCCACAGCTTGTTTCCCTCACAGCTGGCTTCATACGTGAGCAATATGTGTAGTCACACAGGGCTCATACTTAGAAAAATCCCAGTCTTGGTTTAGTATTCTGTTCTTGCTGTCTTGACATTTGTAATTTTTGAACAAGGGGTTCCCCAAATTATATAGTTGATCGTGACTCACCTGCTTTTCTCTCAAATCTTCTTAGCTACTTTTACAATTTCTGGGCAGGTGATTGCAGAACTTCTTTCTGGGGGAATTTATGATAGCGTCAGGAGACAACCAAGGATCCCTGGTGAAACCCTACCTTCAAGCGTAAAACAGCCTGAAGGCTGAAAAACTGGACTGCTGGTCCTAGATGAAGCCCGCCCTTTCCTGACTAATTCTCTCTGAACAATGCCCACCTGTGCACTGGGAGGACGGGGTGGAGCCTCAGGAAGTTCATGCCATTCACAGCGGGAGGAGGCTGACCTCTTCAGTTCCTGGGTGGTAACCTGGGATTCAATCCATGAGATGGAAAACCTACTAGCAAGACTCTCTCTAGCTTTGTTGAGAGTTATTTTTCCTTTATCCTTTTTGCCCCAAAAATTTCACTCCTCACCCTTCTATGTGTCTGTGAGCCTCATCTTTCCTGGTTGTGTGACAAGAACCTGGATTTAGATGAACTAAGAAGGAAGTTTTGCAACAATTATATTGCTCTAGGAAAAAAAAACAAACAAACAAAAAAAAAAAACTCTGTGTGTACTAAACCTGAGGGTCCTCTGAGAAATGTCCAGGACTCTGCCCAATCAGCCTAGAGAGAGGGCCACACATTAAACAAGTCCCGTCTCCACCCAGACACACAGAACTTCAAATATGTTAGTGCCTCACTCTCACATCTGAACAATGAGCCATCAGTCATGAAATACTGAAGAAAAATCTTAGATACGGAAAAAGAAAGCAAAAGAAGAACTTGGAAGCAAAAATGTGATAGAAAAGCTTTTAAAAGTCACAATAGACATTGGAATGTAAAATTGGTTATATTTACCCAATAATAGAATTAGAAAAACACAGAGATAAGTAACAAAAGAGACTAGATAGGGAATATTAATCAATACAAGGAGTATAATATCCAAATAACAAGTTCAATAAAGAACAAATATGAATAGGAGAAAAATAATAAGAAAGATGTCTGAGAAATGAAGAAGAAAATTATCCAGATTAATAAACCACAGTCAGCATCCAGAATAATTTTAAAATACGAATATTTTTTAAATGTTTAATTCCAAGATATATCAAGATAAATTTCAAAACAATTAATGATTAATAAAATTTCCTAAATAAGCTTATAGAGAGAAATAAGGAAAATGATCAGAAATCAAAATGTTACAGAACTTATTGAGAGCAAAAATAGAAAATAGAAGGCAATAAGGTAAAGCACTGAATATTCCAAGGAAATATGATCCTTGTACAAAAGAAAAATATCATGGAAGACTAAAGATAGAATAAAGACATTTCTAAATGTATAATACCAAAATGCATTATTGTCCTATGCACCCTTTCTAAGGGACATCTTGGAGAGGATGTTCCACACGAATTGAAGTGGTTTATCACGTCACACCCATAGGCACAGATAAGAAGGAGATTTCCAGGAGGACAATGATAGAAAGACCAAGAGTGAAAGTTCTGAGATACAGATGGGGCATTTTTATTTTCCTGGCAAAATGTTTAGGATCTAATTAATCATAGTACAAAAAACAACAATATGACTAAATGGAAAAAAAAATATATGAACCAATAAAAACAAACTAAAATTTGCCAAAACAAAAATGAAATCCTCATGCGCTGTGTAGAAGAGCTGTGAATTAAAATTGTAAGTCATAATAACACAAAAACTAAATATGGATTGAGGTACAAATTCTAATCTGATTATATTAGGAGTATAGCAGAAGGGAAACAACAATTTGGGACTGAGTATGAGAAAAGGTATTTAATATCAATCTTCTAATATAAACATGCTTTAAACATAGACGATAGACAATGCCTAGAATTGAAAAAGGAGTTGACAGGAAGAGAAGGAGAGAGGGGAGAGAGAATGGAGGGAGAACATGAAGTATAATCAATCATGTTCTTTAGAAACATAAAGTTAAATAACTGAAAACACCGTGAAATATCTGTGATTGATTCCCTAGGGAGAATGAGACTTAAGATTGGAAAATATTTTTACCTATTTTTAATTAGCTTTGTATTTTAGACTATATATAAGTACAAATTTAAAAAAAACAGCAAAAACACTTCTGTTAGTATTTGGCTTACTTCTCATTTTTTTCTGTCTGTTTAAATTCCACAGAAATTAAATTTATTTGGGGTTTAATCAGTTGTTCAATCAAAAATGTACTCAACTGAGGTTCCACATTTTTCATCATGAACTGGAAATAAACTAATACTATTGGGAAGGTATTCTAAGAGATGAGGCTTATTAGGTGTTTTCCATACTCCTCAGTGTTCCAACTTTCAGCTTAATCAAAACAGCAAACTCATAGTGCTCCTTTAGAAAAGCATTTTCTTGACTCCTCATCTACAAGCTCTCCTTATTCTCTTCATCTGTGTTAGATTTCAGATTAATTATTGTAAATACTCAAATCTGTGTTTTCCTCTCTCTTTTTGTTCTCTCCTCTTGTAAGTGCAGGTTCTTTCTCCATGCAGGCATACATTACTTGAAAAACAAATATATGATTTGTTCAAAACTGGCCAGTGCTATAGCTAATTTTCTTTACTAGTCCTACTTGTCCACTCTTCTCAGCACTGACTTAACACTTTTGCTCAGTTCTTTTCCTCCCCCTGTAATTGCTTTCCCACTTTTATCCCAAAATTTTGCTTTTTCTCATAATTTATTAAAAACAAACAAATTAAAAAATAGGGTGTCTCAGTGGGGGCTTTCTTATCTTCCCCAGTGTATTCAACTTGGTCTTTTGATAAAATGAAGGCATTGTCCTCTGTGGTTGCTCAGGATGCCATCTCCTCTCATTGCCAAGAACAAAACGGCCCCTCTGGTCATCGCTCCCTGCTCCATTACTGTCTGCCTGTTCTTCTCTGAATCTGTCTAAAAAGAAAATGGCAACTGTGCTAAAGCCATTAAGTTTTTATCCAAGCAAATGCCAAGGAGTTTCTGAAACTCACATCTCACATGCTACTTTCTCTCACTATTTTTCAAACTGACATTTCTCTGATTGGATCTTTGGCCTTTGACTGACTTTAGTTCTGCTTCTGTAGCTGTAGGAATGTGTCTCAGACTGAATGGCCCCCTGTGGTCAGTTGAGTTTTGTTAGGTCTCTGGATAGTTTATGGTTTTATATATATATATATATATATATATATTTTTTTTTTTTTTTTTTTTTTGCTTTGTACCCTTTCAACATTTGGCCTTCAATAAATAGCCTTTATTGTATAACCTTCTTAGGTCAAGAACATAATTTGTCTAGCCCTCCTGGAGATAGTCTGTTTTCTTAATTTTATTTTTTAATTATTATTTTTTTCTTAGTGTTTGCCTCTAGGACATGAATCTCACTTTCATTCATACAACCTGGCTAGGCCAAGATTTTTCTGTATCAACACTGAATCTTTGGAATGACCTTAAAACTGAGTTGGGCTCCATAATTAACCCCTATTCTTTTCTGATTATGAGATGGAAATTTGATTGCTAAAATCTAAAGCAGACACTTATGCAAGATCTCACCACTTAGGCTTTGTAGTCCCATTGAATTCTAATTTTCCACAAAACTGTATACTCATGCTCTTTAATATAAAAAGTACTATATAAAATAGTACAACATTCAAGTAATTCCTCATATATTTATCGTTTCTCTAATTATAAAAGTAATATGTTGTCATTGCATTAAGTTAAAATGCCATAGAAAAATAAATGAAAAATTGTCCTATTCTACTTTTAGTTAACTTGCTAAGAAAAAAGATAAAAGATTATAAAGCACAACATAATATTCTTATGTTTATAAAGACTTTCATTTGCATTTATCTATTTTAAAATTATATACTTTATAATTATGCTATAGCACAGTTTAACAAGGTGCTGATTATCTCTCAGATATCAATAAAGATTAGAATGATTGCTCAATTAGTTTTTACAAGGTACAAACCATTTAAGGTGGGTCAACGTAATGTATATTGGTCTGGAAAGGCCAATTAATTAATTGGCCTTTCAATTAATGGCCTTTTAATGTACCTTTAACCAAATTGTGTACATTGTACCCAGTAGGTAATATTTCATGCCTTATTTCCCTTCCACCTCCCACGTTTTGGCGTCTCCAGTGTCTGTTATTCCACTCTGCATGTCCATGTGTACCCATTGTTTGGTTCCCCTTTATAGGTGGCACATGCAGTTTTGGTTGTTAACTTTGTTTCTGAGTCAATTCCCCTAGGATAGTGGCCTCCTGCTTCATCCACATTGCTGCAAAAGCCACGATTTAATTCGTTTTTATGGCTAAGTAATATTCCATTATATATTATATAAATATTATTTAAAAAGAATTAAATCATGAATTTTTAAAATCCAATTATCTGTTGATGGACACAGATTGATTCCATGAGTTTGCTATTGTGAACAGTACTGCAATAACATACAAGTGCAAGTGTCTTTTTCATATAATGATTTCTTTTTTTCTGGGTAGATACCCAGTAGTGGGATTGCTAAATCAAATGGTAGTTATTATTTTAGTTCTTTAAGAAATTTCCATACTCTTTTCCATAGAGAATATATTGATTAAAAATCCCACCAACAGTGTGCAACTGTTTTCTTTATACCACATCCTTGCCCACATCTGTTGACTTTTGACATTTAATAATGGCTATTCTGACTGGTGTAAGATGGCATCTCATGGTGGTTTTAATTTGCATTTCTCTATTAATGGTGTTGAGTATTTTTCATACATTTGTTGGCTTCAATTTTTTTTTTTTTTTTGAGATGGAGTTTCACTCTTGTTGCCCAGGCTGGAGTGCAACGGCGCAGCCTCGGCTCACTGCTACCTCCACCTCCGGGGTTCAAGCAATTCTCCTGCCTCAACCTCCCAAGTAGCTGGGATTACAGGTGTGCACCACCACACCTGGCTAATTTTTTGTATTTTTAGTAGAGATAGGGTTTCTCCATGTTGGTCCAGCTGGTCTCGAACTCCTGACCTCAGGTGATCCGCCTGCCTCAGCATCCCAAAGTGCTGGGATTACAGGCATGAGCCACCTCACCCGGCCAGCTTCTTATTTTGAAAAATGTCCGTTTATACCCTCTGACTCAGAATTTTTGTTTTGAAATTACTTGATTTGTTGAGACACAGCTAATACCTCACTTTATACATTTATCACAACATTTCAAGATTATTTGTAATTGTGCTTATATTTTAATTTTTTAAACCCAAATGTCCTTATACTTTGGCTTTAGGGAAATATCATCACACTTGTGTTTTAGGATTTAAATGTGCAAATTCAATTAATGTTAATTACATATTTGATATGGTTTGGCTGAGTCCCCACTCAATCTCTTCTTAAATTCCTATGTGTTATGGGAGGGACCTGATGAGAGGTAACTGAATCATAGGGGCAAGTCTTTCCCATGCTAGTCTCATGATAGTGAATAAGGCTTCTGAAGTATGATGTTTTTATAAAGAGGAGTTCCCCTGCACAAGTTCTCCCTCTTTGCCTGCTGCCATCCATGTAGGACATGACTTGCTCCTCCTTGCCTTCTGCCATGATTGTGAGGCCTCCCCAGTTATGTGAAACTGTAAGTCCATTAAAACTCTTTCTTTTGTTAATTGCCCAGTCTCAGGTTATGTCTTTATTAGCAGCATGAAAATGGACTAATACAGGAAGTTGGTACCAGTAGAGTGGGGCACTACTGAAAAGATACCAGAAAATGTGGAAGCAACTTTGGAACTGGGTAACAGGCAGAGGTTGGAACAGTTTAGAGGGCTCAGAGCAAGACAGAAAAATGTGTGAGAGTTTGGAACTCCCTGGAGACTCGTTGAATGGCTTTGACCAAAATGTTGATAATGATACAGACAATGAAACCCAAGCTGAGGTGGTCTGAGATAGAGATGAGGAACTTGTTGGGAACTGGAGCAAAGGTGGTTTTGTTATGTTTTAGCAGAGAGACTGGTAGCATTTTGCCCCTGCCCTAGATATTTGTGAAACTTTGAACTTGAGGGAGATGACATGGGGTATCTGACAGAAGAAATTTCTAAGCAGCAAAGCATTCAAGAAGTGACTTGGGTGGTGTTAAATGTATTCAGTTTTATAAGAGAAGCAGAGCATGAAAGTTCAGACAATTTGCATCATGACAATGCAATAGAAAAGAAAATCTCATTTTCTGAGGAGAAATTCAAGCTGACTGCAGAAGTTTGCATAAGTAGTGAGAAGCCAAATGTTAATCATCAAGCAAATGAGGAAAATGTCTCCAGGGCAACTCAGTGACCTTTGCAGCAGCCCCTCCCATCACAGGCCTGGAGACCTAGAGGAAAGAGTGGTTTCATGAGCTGGTCCCAGGGTCCCCAGGCTGTGTGCAGCCTAAGGACTTGGTGTCCTGCATTCCAACTGCTCCAACCATGGGTGAAAGGGGCCAATGTAGAGCTTGCCCTGGGGATTCAGAGGGTGCAAGCCCCAATCCTTGGCAGCTTCCATGTAGTGTTGAGCCTGAAAGTGCACAGAAGTCAAGAATTGAGGTTTGCAAACTTCTTCCTAGATTTCAGAAGATGTATGGAAATACCTGGATGTCCAGGCAGAATTTTGCTGCAGGGCTGAGGCCCTCATGGAGAACCTCTGCTAGGGCAGTACAGAAGGGAAATATGGGGTGGGGGCCCCCACACAGAGACACTACTGGGGCACTGCCTAGTGGAGCTTTGAGAAGAGGGCCACTATCCTTCAAACCCCAGAATGGTAGATCTACTGACAGCTTGCACTGTGTGTCTAAAAAAGCCCCAGACAGTCAACACCAGCCCATGAAAGCAGCCAGAAGAGGGGCTATACCCTGGAAAGCCACAGGGGCGGAGCTGCTCCAAACCATGGAAACCCACCTCTTGCATTACCGGGACCTGAATGTGAGACATGGAGTCAAAGGAGATCATTTTGGAGCTTTAGGATTTGGTCACCCTACTGCATTTTGGACTTGCATAGGACCTGCAGCCTCTTTGTTTTGCCCAATTTCTCTCCCATTTGGAATGGCTGTATTTACCCAATGCCTACACTAGAAACAATGCCCCCCTGCCTTGTATCTTCCTAGATACAATGCCCACCATTTTATCTAGGAAGTAACTAACTTGCTTTTGATTTTATAGGCTCATAGGTGGAAGGGACTTGCCTTGTCTCAGATGTGACTTTGGACTGTGAACTTCTGAGTTAATTGCAAAATAAGTTAAGACTTTGGGGGACTGTTGGGAAGGTATTATTGGTTTTGAAATGTGAGGACATGAGATTTGGGAGGGGACAGGGGTTAAATGATATAGTTTGCCTCTGTCCCCACAAAATCTTATCTTGAATTCCAACATATTGTGGGAGGGACCCAGAGGGAGGTAATTGAATCATGGGAGCAAGTCTTTCCTATGCTGTTCTTGTGATAGTGAATAAGTCCCATGAGATATGATGGTTTTATAAAGAGGATTTCCCCTGCACAAGCTCTCTCTCTTTGTCTACTGCCATCCGTGTAAGACATGACTTGTTCCTCCTTGCCTTCTGCCATAATTGTGAGTCCTCCTCAGCCATGTGGAATTGTAATTTCGTTAAACCTCTTTCTTTTGTAAATTGCCCAGTCTTGGGTATGTCTTTATCGGCAGTGTGAAAACAGACTAATATGATAATTAAAGTAAATCCCCTTATATTTTCCCTTTGTTACCACTAACTTAATGTTCTAATTAAGAACTTGAAGTTCCTGATGTTCATAGCTTCAAAAACACTTTCAGTTTTCAAGTAATCACCAAGGCAAGTGAACAAAATAATGGGTAGCGCATCAAAAAATTAAATTCATTAAAGACAATAATTTAGATACAGTTTCCAAATGGCTTAATTTTTTAGAACCCCAAAGTTAATTTTACAATAGAACAACTAGCAGTCTGATATCGGTTTCTTAGCTTATACATTCATACTGTAAGTGATGATATGGCACATCATAACAGAGGGAAATACTCTTCAGCGCGTAACTGTATTCATTAAACAAAATGAGAATCCCATAAAATTACTGTTAGGGGCCATATGTATGAGATTTTAAGGAACCATAATATTTATCTTCATATTATGATTTAGAAAGGAAATACATTCAATCTTTGATAACTTAAACAGCTCTGGAAAAGTATTGCCAAAGCTAATTCAAGTGGTAGATAATCTAAACAAGGCTGTCTTTTGTCTTTGGTTTTATAGCAGCTACATTAGGGAAATCAGACTGAAAGACTGGGAGCACACCCAGGATTATTCCAGATTTGAAGATATTGCAAAATGACACTTTTTTCTGTTGGTTTCTAATCACTCCATTTCCATCATATATCATTTCTCAAAAGTAACATGCTATCACTAGTAAAACATTTTTTTTTACAAAATTTAACATAATTAAGGATTAAATAGTCCAAAGAAAACCTTCTTCATAGGATAGAAAGACAGCTATGGAAAAGACTTGATAGTTTGAACAAATAATATCTGAACTGAGCTAACTATGTATTGACAAATGATTTTTTAATCATTATGAAACACGCAACAAGTCAAGTATAAAAGGTTTGTAAAAACTGCAATGTAAGTGAGACATTTGCCACATCTCCTCTCTTAAAAGGATTCCTGGGGAAAGAAGAGATAACTGTGTGATAAATATGCAATTTGTAACTGGAACTTTCTAGTCTTTTTTCAATGTCTACAGTGATGGTTACAAGATTTTCACATATTCTGACTATTTCTTGAACTGTCCTTATAGAATTTTTTTTTTTAGTCTAAAAAATATGAACTGGCCAAGCAAGGTAGTTTACACCTGTAACCTAGAGCTTTGAGAGATGGAGGTGGTAGAAGGATTGCTTGAAGCTAAGAGTTTGAGACAAGACTGGGCAACATAGATGAGACAACAGCTCTACAAAAAAAATTAAAATTTAGCTAGGCGTGGTGGCCCATGCCTGCAGTCCCAGCTATTCAGTGAGGCTCAGTGGGAAGAGCCCTTGAGTACAGGTGTTCAAGGTTAGGGTGAGCTATGATCACAGCATTAGACTCCACCCTGGGGAACAGAGCAAGACCCCAAATCAAAAAGCAACAACAAAAAATGACCTATAGTTTCTGCACTATACACAGAACTAGGATGAATTTCAAAATGTGTTTAATTCGGATGATAGCATAAGGTGACCTTAGGAATAACCTTTCTACTTAGGTCCCTTACCTTTTCCAATTAGCTGAGGCAACCATTTTTGATGTTATAAAATTCCACCTACAGTCATTCATATATTATATTTTTCTATAGGAAGAATATCATAGTTTCCAGGATCTCTATTTAATAGAGCCCCTATCTGTATCTCTTCAATACATTGGATAGTATATTTCTTTTTATATAAACAGTTATAATTTATGTTACTATTTAAAATGTAGATAATAATAGCTGCAATATTGGGCAATATTTTATTTGGCATATACATTATCTTATTATCCTGTGTTAAAAAGAATGAGAATTTTGATTTTATACATTCATTTAAATAAAGGCATACTATTATTTAATTACCCATGGGCAATGGGTTCTCTATATATGTAACAGTTAAATAGAACAGATAAGCCATTTGTAAGGTAATGGAGATGCATACTCACTTTTGTTCTTGCTATTCTTTGAAATATGTATGTATGTGAACATACACATGCATTGCTTTTTGAGGGAAAATAAAACTAAAAACAAAATCTTCTACCTCAGAAAACCTCTCCACAGCCTCTATAGAGAAAGAAAACAGTTTTATTATTAAGTATTCAACATGAATGTTACTGTGATATAACATTCATCACAGGTAAAACCCTAAAAGCTTGCAATGAAAATAATCTCCTCCTAATCCTTCTGTACCACCAAACAGATACAACCCATTACATACATGTTGTCAAGATAAACAATGACTAGTCCTCATGTAAAAGAACTCAATGGCATCATTTGTCACACATAGTTTATCCTAAATTCACCCGGTAATTGTGGTGACCATCTGTGTTAGCTAATAGGCTTCCTGCAGAGGAAAAATAAATTGCTTATATCTTTACGAAAGGAGGTAGTTTTGCAGCTTGGAGCAAGGTGCCCACTGAAGTTAGACTCCCATTCTCACAGAAACTGGGACATGGAAACAAGGTGCTGTCTTCCTTGATGTTTACCTTTCAAAGAGATGGAGCCTAGGTCATTGAGAAAAACATTCCTAGGTCATAAAGCTAACAAAAGTTCAATCTAGTCTTCAAAAGAATTTATATACATTTCAAAAGGGGGAGAAAGTACTAATAATTACAAATTTTCTAAGTGCTCTAAAAAATAAGGTGGGGAGAAAAATCTCTTCCCTAATTTTTCAATAGGGAGAAGTAGTCTCATTTTAAAGTTTTATTTGTCCTTACACTCTTCTAATGCACTGTTTTTTATTTTCCTTTTGGTTTTATTTTGGAATTGAATATGCAAGATTTTCTAATTTTAGATTTTACTTTAGTCAAATTAGGTTGAAGTAAAACACTCACTAACACCTTAATCAAGGCTACATGACCAATACCAAAATCTGTTCCCACGTTCAGTACTCTTTTTCATACACAACCCATTAAATTCAAACTTAAATTTATTGAAAACAATGATAGTTTAGAAATGCCCTCTAAAATTGGTGTGCTTTACTTCAACATTCAGTGAAATTTTACATGAAAGGTAACATAGCATCATAATGTAGACATGCCCCAATAAAGATACAGAATTATCTAGTATAACTTGGCTTTTAGGCATGTTATCTGTTACATGCTACCAAATAGCAAGTGAACTTTAAAGCATATGTAATTTGCATTGTATTTCCTTGTGTTTCTATTTTGTTTTAGTAATTAAGAATAGCACGTGCAGATGCCTAGTGAAAATATTATAAAGATTATCTATCTTCATGCATCCCTCACAGAAAACTAAGGTCAAAATGCATTGGTCCCTGTTGTAGAGAATTAATTGAAATTAAATGAGAGCAATTTGCTACAGACAAATTGATGCTAAAGATCAAAGTGCAGCAGGGCAGTATTGATCAGTTCTCCATAACTTCACAATATACAGCAGAAATATGAACATTGTGTGGTAAATTTAGTTTTAACCACAGATCTTAAAAACTATTATATATTTTTAATGTCAGCCTCTGAAGAATCTGCCAGTGGCATACAATATGCCATTTGCTGGAACTTGCTTTTCTAAATGCTCTTCTCTACTAAATCCTAGCTAAGAAGACAGAGAGAGAGTGAGAGACAAATTTAGAAACTAGTGTGCCTCCCTTATTTTACAAATTTACACCATTATAACAAAGTTATATTCTTCCAAATTATAATACTAAGGTCAAATCTTTTTTTCTCTCTTAAAGCTGACAAACAGGCAAAAATGATTTGTTAAAGATAATATATGATGGAGGAAACTAAATGGAGCACAACAAAGGAGGAATAAAATTGCCTAAGATAAAAGCTGACAGTGGACAATGTGATTAGCATGGGTCAGAAGGATGCTGTCTGTCAGATGCCATACCCAGGGAAGAAACTGCATCAGTCAGTCCTGTAAGCCCCTTCTAAATCTGTGATTACTTGGTTGTAAGTTGAGAGGAGCATAGAACAGTTAAAGGAACACTGACTTTGGTATAAGACTAAACTCTAGTCTTAACCACAGAGTGTTCTATTATCCTGTACTCAGGCAAGTAATTTATGACATCTAAAATAAAATTGCTTGTGAGAAAGTACTGTTGTTGTTTTTTTAAATCCATAACATAATATAGTTGAATAGTTTAGTGGTTATACATATGGGCTTTAGATTTTGAAAAGTATGGATATTAATCCCAGCTCTATCACTTGCTAACTATGAAGCTTTACTGAGGGAATTTAAACTCTCTGGGTCTCAAATTCCTTATCTGCAAAATAGGGATACAAACGATCATCTCAAATGTCATTTTTAAGTATCAATTAGCAAATGTTCATAAAGAATTAATAGCAATGTGTGATTCTTATATGTGTTCAATAAGTATTGGCTTTTAAAAAATCTTCTTTAATTCCTAGTGCTTAAAACATAGCAATGCCCAGTAGTTATTTATTGTGGGATCAAGTCTTTCCCAAGTCTTAGGTATTTTTCAGCTATTTATCTTGCCTTTCAGTATCCTTTCCTATTATTTCTGTTCCTCTTGTTTTAGTTAGTAATTATTTTTATTATTTTATTTTAGTGATGGAAGGAAAACGTCTGGGAAGCCCCGGTGGAATGCAACAGGTAAACAGGGAGGGCTTTCTATGAAATGTGATTTAGGGGTTTTATCATTATATAATTTGAAAGGGTAATTAGTAACCTGGGTAATGAAGAGATGATTTAGTTTAACGTTATAGTCTCCTGCAGAGGCAGATGGTTCCTACTCAAAGGGCAGCTTGGATGTCTAGACTGATAATGCCATATACACACCAAAAATTGCAGAGAAGTCAGCAACAATTTTAGTGTAGTTTGTAAATGAACCAATCAACAACAAATTCACTAACAAAGCCACTCTTCTGCTTAGATAAGGCCTGGATTCTACCATCAGTGTTATTTTTAGGTTCAGTGCTTTGATAGCTATTTTTAAAATGTGAGTGATCCTGTTAAATTAGTATAAGTTATTTTAACTTTGAAAAAAAATCAGAGAGGGTGAGGAGCCACATCACTTTAGAGCATGAGAAAACAATTCAGAAGCTTAAGGAAACCAAAACAATTTGGCTAGCTAAAAAACGTATAATATCTAGTCAAGCAGACTTGGATGAATCAGTGATCTTAGTATCAAATCTTTATTAAATATTTTCAAATATGAAGAGGATCAACAGTGAGCTCAGATGAAGCAGACGAAGGTCAGGAACATCAAGAATAGTTATTCAGGTTTTCTCTTTCTGCCTTGAACATTCCTCTCTGGCACAGAATAGATGAGATGTCTAAGTGGAGTCTTGAGGTCCCTCACACAGCAGAGAGCATTTCTATTACTGAACATCTCTAGTTTATATCCCATTCTGTTGAATAGCTTATGTGACATTCTCCAGAAAACCAGCTTCATAGACTCGGTTCTCTTTACGATAATTCATCTAAACAGAGAAATCTTGCCAAGGACATTTTATAGACAAGTTCTCTTTCTCCAGGGAAATATCATTTGTCTATTTACCAGGAGGGCCTGTTTACAAGGAGACTAAAATTGGCTTCTTTTCTCCTTTTATTTTCTCTGTGGCATCCTCCTGGTGAAGGGACTGGTAAGTGAATGGATCATTGAACAGGTAATTTAACTTCTTTCCCTTACTAATGTATCACAATTTTGCCTTCTTTTGGTCTCTGTGCTTGAAGTTGCAAAGATAAAGAAAAAAGCAAGACCTATGTCAAGTTTGGAGACAAAAAGGAGCCATAAAAATGGAAGTAAAGAAATTTTATTTGCTATGTCTAGAAACTCTAAGTATTATATCCTGTTTACCTTCATTCTCTCTTCCTCTGCTTTCATGTCCTCAATTCTATCTACAACATCTAAAGAGAAAGGTTAATAACTTGCTTAAGATAACCCAGTTATTTATGTTATTTAATAGCTGGACAAGGATAAAATCCAAGGTCCTCTAAATTGGAAACGATTGATTTTTTTCAGTCTTTCTCCTTCATTGCACTACTTTTATATGTTATTGATCTCTTGCAAAACAATTTATTACATGACTTAGTCAAATAAATTAATCCAGTTCCTAACATACCCATTACCATATTGGATACTAAGGGCACGATGTTGAATAAACTACATCCTCTGATGCAAATGGCTGTCATTTAGTCAGATTAAAAGATAAAAAAAATGCAGTTGTAAACAATATTATGGGGGCACCGAGGAGGCAATTGTACCCTAGAACTGGGGTTTAGAGTAGGATTCTTGAGAACTGATTGGTAGTCAGGCAAACTATGGAAAGAATATTCCGTGCCAATAAATCAGCAAATATACAAGCTTAGATGTGAGAAGAAATATCAATGTATTAGCATTTGCTCAATATAGATTGAACAAACAATGCGAAAAAGAAGAAAATGTGAAGTGTTGCTAGACAAGTAATGAGTTAAATACTAAAGAGCCTTGAATAAAATGGCAAGAAGTTGGAAATTTATTCTGCTGTCAACTAGCAGTCTTTGAGGTATTGTAAGCATCACAGTTGCATGACCAAATTTATTTTCTAGAGCATAAAGCAAGTATCTGTCATTAGATACATAAATGAGCCACTGGGTTAAATATAATTAAATGGAATTTTAAAATTCATAACATGGTGATGTTATTACTACGTTGTCATTCATTACCAGCGCCACAGAGTGCGATTTAGTATTCAATATTTTCCAAACTCGTTTCACCATAGACTTCCCCACAGGCTTCTCAGTTTACTCTTGCCAAGGATTGGTTTTTTCCAGTATAATCTTTAAGAATACTGGTTGTGGCTGGGCGCAGTGGCTCACGCCTGTAATCCCAGCATTTTGGGAGGCCGAGGCGGGCAGATCGAGACCATCCTGGCTAACACGGTGAAACCCCATCTCTACTAAAAAAATAAAAATAAAAAATTAGCCGGGCGTGGTGGTGGGCTCCTGTTGTCCCAACTCCTGGGGAGGCTGAGGCAGGAGAATGGCGTGAACCCAGAAGTCGGAGGTGGCAGTGAGCCGAGATTGCACCACTGCACTCTAGCTTGGGTGACAGAGCGAGACTCCGTCTCAAAAAAAAAAAAAAAAAGAATACTGGTTGTTACCATAATATATAAAAGAGATTGAATAGAAGCATAACTAGAATCAAGAAAATTAAGAAGCAGTGTGTTTCTATAAGCCAGCTGAGAGATTTTTTTTTTTTTTTTTTGAGACGGAATCTCGCTCTGTCGCCCAGGCTGGAGTGCAGTGGCACAATCTCGGCTCACTGCAAGCTCCGCCTCCCGAGTTCACGCCATTCTCCTGCCTCAGCCTCTCCGAGTAGCTGGGGCTACAGGCGCCCGCCACCACGCCCGGCTAATTTTTTGTATTTTTAATAGAGACGGGCTTTCACCGTGGTCTCGATCTCCTGACCTCGTGATCCGCCCGCCTCGGCCTTCCAAAGTGCTGGGATTACAAGCGTGAGCCACCGCGCCCAGCCAGCTGAGAGATTTTAAAGGAATGAACTAAGGTATTGGGAGAAGGGTGGAAAATATAAATGGCTTTGAAAGAGAGTAAGGATGTGGAATGTATAGGAACAGAGTAGTCTCCAAACAGAATTGGCATAGGACCTTTGAAACACCTTCCTAGATAATTTGATAACATTTCCAAGAATCATTCTTCAAGGACTGATACAACTTTATAGGCACCAGGTTGTGATCCTGACTTCTTATCTTATGGTCCATCTCAAGATAAAAAGAAACATCCAATAACCCAGTGACATCTAGACACATTGTCACCTTCTAAATCTAGACAAAGAAGGCCTTATTCTCATTCTGTCACCCATTTCTGTTTTCCAATTGCAGTTCCTTATCTGAGATGTTTAACACTTCCCTTCGTTCTTTAGGAAAAACTGACTTGGCTTTAACTTTGCAATCCCTTCCCGTCTGCCATAACATAGTGCAGCAATCATAAAACCACTGTAGCCAAATAACAATAGTAACAAAAAGAGTATCATACACTGTGCACGGTGGCTTTAAATAATTTAGTTGTGCTGGTTTTAGTGTCAAAATGATTTTTGGGGGGACGATGGTGGTGTAATATTAAATCATTTCTTATTCACTTTATCTTGGATTGCAGCACCGTGTCTGGCCTTGATAGGTTGCTGATGTAAAAGACATAAGTCAAAAATTTAATGAATCAATGGAGTGGATAAGACTAAATTGTGAAATTGTGATCCCCCACCCCAACAAATTCACACTTCTGATTTTCCTTCTTGCCATACGTGGCCTTGCTAGGATACAGGTAAACTGGGGAAATAAAGATACTTTTCATGCTGATAAATATTTAGAAACCTATTTTGAGGTTAATGTGTTGTAACTGCTATTTAAAGTTTAAAGCGTGATGCATTTTAAAAAGTAATTAAGATTCTGAAAGAAAGAAAACAAGTGACTGAATTTCTAAAGTGAGCACAAAATGAAAGAAATGGGTCATTTTGTGGCAAAACTGTAATAATAGCTTCAATGTTTATAAAATTACTTTTTCCAGTATTGAAGAGATAGGTCATATTAGAGAGAAGAAAAGAGAATGAGAAAGAGAGAAGCAGCTTCCAGCCATATATTTATTTTGTTTGATAAATACCTTTATTTAAAACTGTATTTCATTTTAAAGTGCTCTTCAGAGTACTATTCCCTGGGAGAAATTATTCATAAATGGCACTAATGAGTGTCAAGCTGCATTTCAAGGCATTTTGAAAATGGTCCTATTAATTAATGGTGTAATTAAGCTTTTGTCAGTGACATATCATATTTCTGACAGGAATAGATGGCCTGTGTAAGTCAGTGCCAGGCAGCCATCCAGGCAGCCACTGTGTGTAATGGATGGTAGCAATTTAGCACAGGTTTACAGAGATGGGCCCACCTACGTGAGGGAGACTGGCAACTTGCGTACACAAACAGTGCTTTGCACTGTACTTTGGGAAATAACTGTAGCTGAGATTGATGTGACCTCGTCCCTTGGATGACACATTAGCCTTTTACCATGAAACCATAAATAGTGTTTCTCTGAGCTTTTGTGACAAAAATGTCAATTAGCTTCCAAATTTCATTTTTGTTTAATTTTGTATTCTAATACCATTTGCATATTAATGTGAACATGGTGCAGAACTGTTAGATTAGAATACTGGCTAAGGCTAATAGGATGTAATACACACTTATTGGGGGGTAATAGTTATACACATTTAAATGTTGTCCCCACAATCACAGATCTATTTGTGTGAGAGATGTGCCACTGCTTAATGCCTCTTGAATATCAGTGTGTCACACAGCAAGATTTAAATGTTGGTACAGATAAATAAAAGCACTAAAATTGAAAGAGAAAAAAGATCCAAGTATACTCATATCAACACAGTTAAATATAAATCGTTTTATTCTGGTCATCCCTTTGCAACAGATCTCTATTAATTCTAGTATTAATAATTTACACTCTGGTTCCAGCTATCAAGGTCTTAAAATTGAATAAAAATCAAACAGAAGAATGAAATTTCCTTGGTAGAAACATTTCACATCAGTGAAGCTCACAGGTTTCGAATGACTTTTCTAGAGAAATAATTGTTTTTCTCGTATATTTTTAGGCTTTCTGGTTTTAATAATCAACTTATTATTTTATTTTAAAAATACCTATTTTCATAAAAATATAAACGTGTATTTTATAAGATTTATATTTAGGCTTTAGTTTTCCAAATATTTTTAATGGTTTAGATAGAGTTATAAAAGTTCTAATTGGCATTGGTTCAGAAATCAGTGTTACTATACTTAGGTTTGGATATTTTTAAAGCAGAAAAAGACATTAAAGATCACCTAGTTCAACCCACTTCATTTTACAGATGAAGAAAGGAAGCCTGAGAGATTATATAATTTGCCCAAGGTCATGCGTCTAGTAAGTGTCAGAGTGAGGACTAGGACCTGACAGGTTCAGCTTCTTATTTTCAGAGGTTATTTTCAAAGTCTTTTTTTTTTTTTTAAATTGATAGCAGTTTAGATTTAAACAGAAACAGAAAGATGAAATAAGCAGGAAGACAGTAAGTGAAAGAGAAAGAAACCAAAAAATGGAAGAGGAAAGGAGAAAAGGAAGAACAAAGTGGGGAGGAAGGGAGGAGGGAAGAGAGAAAGGAAGAGGAAAATTGTATGATGTGAGAATTTTATTTCAATTCTTTAAGATGCCTCAGTAATTTGATAAAGTGTATTGTTTATCTTTTGAGACATGGATAGTTTGCCTTACATTGTACAGTAAATCCCCAATTTGCAAATGAGGTGTGTTCCGGAATTTCATTGTGTAACTTATTTTTTTAAACCATTTTTGTCATGGCAACAAAGTCTATGTCTATTCACAATAGTTTATTTAACCTAGTGAATCTTAAGTCATTTCGTAAGAGACTTTGTGTGTGTGTGTGAGAAATGCTAAGGTTGTAGGAATAAGAATCATTTTGAGAGCTTGCAGTGCAGGTAAGAGGAAGTTACAGAAGGCTGAGGAATGTATAGTGCTGGATGAATGAATAGATTAGTAATTCACAAAGAAATAGTCTGTAAAAATGTGTCCTAAATCTAGTTAGAAAAAAGATCGAGCAATGTGTGAGAAAAGGCAGAAAGGAAGGACTGTGGATGGCCGCTTTTGTCCACTTATTGGTCAGGATGCTTCAGCTTTGTCCTGAAAGGTGCATATTTTACTCAGAAAATTAAAGCCCTCTTTTGAAACTAAGTCATTTTCCCCAGAAGGTAGTTTAGATGAACTGTTTTTGCTTAGGATTTCCTTCTTTCCACAGTCTTATCCATCACCTAATACAGGTGAGCAAAGTCTTGTCTTCCACTCAGCGAAGTTACCAGCAATGGCTTTAACATTCTTTATTGCAATGATGAATATGTAGGTGGTTCTGTGCTAGATACAATCCTAATTTTTTTTCACACATGGATTCATTTAATTCTCCCAGCAACCCTATGTGGTAGGTATTGATATTATCCTTATTTTATAAATGAAGAAAGTGAGGCACAAACGTTAAGCAAGTCAACTAAAGTTACACAGGTAACAAATAACAAAGATGGAATTCAAACACATAGTGCTAAGATGGCTTTAGCCAGGAAGTTTTATTATGCTAATTTTTTTAAAAAGTAGAAATCTAAAATCCTGAAATCTAGTCACTCATTTAGCCTAGTTTTACCACTTCTTACTCAAATTATATTTGTCATTTTTTAGTACAAATTTTTTTCTGATACTCACAACCATATATACTGGGTATAAATCTTAGTCTACATTTGGGAGTGTGACAGAGATCTTAGTACTTAGTGCTTTAGTTATTTTTTTTAAGCAATTTAAATGATACTGGAGGCTCATCCCACATGAATCTTAGAGTGCTGTTTACATGATGGGGTACAGGGATCATCTTTCTGAGGACTCACAAAAATCTGAGATATTTATCTGGAAACAGAGAAAGAACTCCTAGTAGTTAGTTGTTGATACGTATATTTTCTGAGCCCAAATGGTTCTTTTAATCAGGAGGTTAAATGGCCTACTTGCCACTCTTGAGAAATGCAAATTTTACTGAATGTGACAGAGCTGGTAACTAATTCTAGCCTCCTAGGGAACATATATTATTATTTCCCTCTGAGGTCCTGGCAGCTCCCAGAGTAATACCAGAAGACAGACCTGCACTAAGATCTGAGAACAGCTGACTTTTCTTATCTTAAGGATCCTTCTCTTGATCTAGATTCTTCCACCAAACCTCATCTCATGCTTAACATAATCCCCTCACCTTGCTAGTTTTGCTTTAGACTCTGAAAGCAATCTTTCCTGAAGCAGGGGAATTACTTTGCCCTGGAAGGGGGTTGGGGATTATTTTATTTATTTATTTATTTATTTTTGAGATAGAGTTTCACTCTTGTTGCCCAGGCTGGAGTGCAATGGCTCAATCTCTGCTCACCGCAACCTCTGCCTCCTGGGTTCAAGCGATTCTCCTGCCTCAGCCTCTGGAGTAGCTGGGATTACAGGCATGCGCAACCACGCCCGGCAATTTTTTTTGTATTTTTAGTAGAGACGGGGTTTCTCATGTTGGTCAGGCTGGTCTCAAATTCCTGACCTCAGGTGACCCACCCACCTCAGCCTCCCAAAGTGCTGGGATTACAGGTGTGAGCCACCGTGCCCAGCCGGAGTGGGGGAGTCTTAAAATGAGAAACATAAAGTGATAACACAACACAAATGAAATATCCCACCACACATGTACTATTCTCTGCTGGATGTTTCCACTTCTAAGACCTAAGGATTCATTAAAAATCCATATAACCTAAAAGAACTCATACTGCACCAACGCCACTTACCAAGGCAATGCCAATTTGTTCTCATCTCATGATGGACACTATTCTACACCCAGTTGCCTAAGGCAGAGACTCATTTGTTACTTTGATTCTTGTTTTAACTAATCCTCACATCCAAGTAATAGTCATATCCTCTTTCTTCTGTCTCCTTTATAAACTGTCTTAATTCCAGCAATTGCCACTATCATAGGGAATAATCATGCTCGATTTTGTCCTGCATTGTGTGAACCAATCAACAGGTGAACTCATCGATACCATCATTCAATCTGTTGCAACATCCTCATGTTGATCTCTATGCCTTAAATGTTACCTCTGCAATCCATTCTCCATCTTTTGTTCCTTTAAAAGTCGCAAATCTTGTCAGAGCATTACTTTGTTTAGAAACCCACAGTGGCTTTCATAATTTTTAGGGTGATGTCTAAACTCTTCATGATGTCATTCAAGGCCTTTCAACATCTGGTTTGGGGTTACTTTTATAGTGTTCTATCTCACCACTATTTTTCTCCCTACATTACTTATGTATTTCATAACTCATGTCTCAGACTTACTGAACTATTTTTGTTATAAATATTTTCCTGAATTTCTGTTGATTCTAAGCCTTAGAAAACGTTCTTTTTTGTGGGGGGAGAGTTTCCCACTACCCCTATTTACCTCTCTACCTAATTTCATCTCCTTACCTTATTAACTGCATAACATCCTTCAAAAATCAATGAAAACATCATTTCTTTTGGAAGTTTTCCCTGAATTCCTAACACTCTGGGTTAGAAGAACCTCTTATGTGCTCATATAGCCCTGTGGCTTCTCATTACTGCATCACACTATGTTATAATTATCTGTTCACTTGTCTATCTTCCTAGTTACATTATAAACCCTTGAAGAAAAGCAATGATGTCTTATTAATCATCGCATCCCTAGTGCCTTATAGAGTTTTGTCATTTAGCAAGTGCTAAGTGTTGAACAAATGAATGAATACCCCAAAGGCATAAGTGAGTGTTACACAGGTAATTTAGGAACTGCCTGTTAAACTTACTTTATTACCAAAATCTTATCATCTCTTCAGAAGAATCTTAATATCACTTTATTCTCATCAAAAATAGTTGAAATAAATGATTTTTTTTCCTAAGAATTAAAAAAAGGAAAGGAGATAAAGCAATCTAGTATGAAGTGTTTGCCATCCTTGATTTTTCTTCTTCTGGTTTAAGACCCAAACTAACTTTATGAGGCTAAAAATAAAAAGTCTTGTAGAATGACTTTTTAAGTATTCAGCAATGATCAGTTCTGCACTAAATGCATAAAACGAGCTCAGTATCCATTTTGTGAATATCTAATATATTTAAATTAAATTGGCAACTCATTATAGTGACTAAGACATAGAATTACTTTGTCATAAATTATAGGTAATCTGTATTTTCACATTAACTCTATTACCAGTAATAGAGTTTTAATGTGGTACTTACACTTTGATAAAAGAGAAATCATCTTGTCACTAGAAATATGTAAGACGTGAATGGAGAAAAAATGGGAAAGTTGGGGGGAAAAGAATGCAAGATGTGGGTAAGAATGAGGAATTATAGGAAAAATTAGAATGACTAGGAAAATAGCAACAAGGACAGAAAGAGAAAAAATAAGGATGGACAGAAAAAAGTAACAGTATGGGTGAGGAGATCGTAGGAAAGGAAAAACCGGTAAGAAAAGATGAAATAGAAAAATACAGAATCAAAAACAGAGCAGAATAATATGAAATGTATGTGGATCACTGCTACATTGAGAAAATGAACTAGTAGCAATAGAAATGCATATATTATATACCTAAATTTAAACAGGAAGTTTTCATATGAGTAGTAAACAGAAATAAAAATAGATAATATTACATTTTTAAACAATTTGATAATGATTACCTAAGAAGCTTATTTTATAGCTTGAAATTACTCTACAAATCAGAATTATATTGATTGTGCAATGGGAGAAATTTATTTTCTTTTCTCAAGGATGTGTGCAGGCAGAACACCACTAGGTAAAGCTGTCAGGTTTATGTTTCTCAAAGTGAATTCCATGTACCTTCCATAGGTTGTGCTGGGTTCTGCAGTAGAAATATATATCCAGAGAAGGGAAAATATGCAACATACTCATTATTTTAAACATTAACAAAAAGACGCGCTGTGGTCCCATTTTATAGAGGTATTTTTTTTTTTATCTTAAGAAGACAGTATTTTATTTTCCCAGTAGATTATCTTTAAACCCACTTTATATGTCTGCTGTAGTAGCTTTGGAATTCACTATTTGATATCTAGTTAGAGAATGAAGAAAAAAGCTTCCATAGTGAATTTTGAAAAACTGGACATTTTGGAGGATCATTTTGAGAAGAATAAAGAAAAGGGATTTTCTGACTCATCCCTATTTTTCTCATGTGATTAATTTTTATTCTGTAGTACAAAAAAATGTAAAATGAGAGTTTTAGCTTAGAGCACACATAATTAATCACTATATTGCAGGAAGAAAACTTCTGTATAAATGAAAGTGGAGCTTAGTGAATAGTCCAATGTCTTAGTCCTTTTAGTGTTGCTATAACAGAATACCCAAGACTGGGCAATTTATTTTAAAAAAGAGGTTTATTTGTCTCACAATTCAGTCTGCTAGAAAGTTCAAGACTGGACATCTGCATCTGGTGAGGGCCTCAGGCAGCTTCAACTCACCGTGAAAAGTGGAAAGGAAACCAGCCCTTGCAAAGAGATCATGTGGTGACAGAGGAAGTAAGAGGGAGAGAAGGGAGCTGGCAAGCTGTTCTTAAAAACCAGCTATCCTGGGAACTAATAGAGCTACAGCTTACTCACCTGTGAATGAACATTAATCTATTCACTGAGGGCATTAATCTATTCAAAGGATCTATTTCCATAACCCAAACAACCCGCACTAGGCTCCCATTTCCCAACATTGCCAAATTGGGAATCAAATTTCAACATGAGGTTTAGAGAGGACAAAAATCCAAACAATAGCATCCAGTATACCACAAATTCAGAAAAAATCGTGATAAATTGAATTTCTATAAACACGAGTGATGGTTCAAGACCTTACGAGCATAATTGTGATAGAAGATGGACATAGTCTATAACTTCAAATTTTCTCTATTAGCTCCGTTTAAATTTTTAAAAATCATATGCATAAGAAGGGGGCCAATTTGAATTAGATTAGTAAAATAACACTTGGAAAACTGGCCCTATTCTAAGATGAATAACTATCAATACTGCCTATGCATTATTCATTGATAATTAATTTTTTACTATAAATGTTTGTTTAAGAAAATTAAATACATATATATATATATATATATATTTTTTTTTTTTTTTTTTTTTTGAAATGGAGTCTCCCTCCTTCTGTCACCAGGCTGGAGTGCAGTGGCGCGATCTTGGCTCACTGCATCCTGCAACCTCTGCCTCCCTGGTTCAAGCAATTCTCCTGCCTCAGCCTCCCGAGTTGCTAGACTACAGGCGTGCACCACCACGCCCAGCTAATTTTTTGTATTTTCAGTAGAGACAGGATTTCACCATATTGGCCAGGATGGTCTCAATCTCTTGACCTTGTGATCCACCCGCCTTGGCCTCAAAGTGCTGGTATTACAGGCGTGAGCCACTGTGCCCAATCAATACATATATATTATATATGTATTATATATGTACTATATAATATATATTACATATTATATATTATACATGTATTATATAATATGTAATATATTACATATTATATTATATATAATATATATTATATTATATTATATATTGTATATGTAACATTTATTATATATTATATATAATATGTGCTATATATAATATATATTTTATATAATACATTATATATTATGTATGTATAATCTATAATATATAATACGTGTTTTATATAAAATATATATTTATATATATATCAAGTTCATGTCTCTCGTTTTCATGAGGAGACACACTTCATATGTGTCTTTTGTGGGTGGAAGTAGATCAGGTGGGGTTTTTGGAGGGATACATGTAAGATTATATATAGATATTTGCCTACTGTTCTCTGATGTTTCTTCCATATTCTTTTCATTCACTAAAATTTAGGCTTTTGAAATGGAAAACTGCTTGCAATAAACATTTATACTGTAAACAATGGTCTCCCGATGGTCAGCTCCTTAAAATAGCCTATCCTTTTCCATTCTAAGGGAAGAACTAGGCTAAAGAGTATGGCAATATATTAAAAATTATCCTATCCTCTTGAGGAAGGATGAACATTAACACATCAGCAGATGATTCATTTGGGAAAGTTTTGTGGCCATAAATATTCAGCTAAGGATTAATTCTCTGACCATTCACCTATTTGTCATAGCTTCCTTAATTAAGGTCCTTAATTGAGGAAAAAATATATCATGATATTGAGCAGATTTGTTTTCTAAAGCTTTTTCTTCAACCTAACCAACTCTAACTTTTAAAATATCATGCCATTAAAAGCTTTCCACAGCAAATTAGAAAAGTAATCTTTCATCATACTTACAGTTTCTTCGAAACAAATTTCATATTTGCATTCATAGTCATCTTAAACTTTTCCTGTCCTTTACTTATTTCTATTTTGTCAATCACCATTATCCTTACTAACAGACTGTCATAAGTTACATACAAATTCACCTAATTCACTATATTGAGAGTACTGTGAATATTGAAAACATTTCTTATTCATTTTTCATTTATTAATCTTTTTACACACATGCTTTTTATACATTATATTTACAAAAAATGCTTGCTGACTTAATGTACTTAAATATAATGTGAACATAAGATACATTCACTAGGTAAAAATGCTGAATTCTAATCTGAATAAAATTATTAAATTGTATTCTAAAGACACTAATTTTTAAAATAAAATGCAATTTATTTTTTCAACCATAAACTTTATTTAAGACATAGGAAAATTTCTATTTCTAAATTAATGGAGAAAAGAGAACTATTTAAAAATATTACTTTTTAAGAAATTGGATTATAGGTCTCCATAAGATTCTGAAATGGATCAATAGATGGCAGTGATACTGGAAAGTGAACAATGATTTCTGTGATTAATATATACATGAACAGCTTTACATCTTTACTATCTCCTTTACCAAAATTTGCACTTTGAATTATTGGCAAACTGATAAGAGTGCATATTATTTAAGGCCTTCCAAGAAGCAGACACCAATATGGAATTAAACATTCAAGCAATGTATTAGTCCATTTTCACACTGCTATGGAGAAATACCTGAGACCAGGTAATTTATAAAGGAAAAGAGGTTTAATGGACTCACAGTTCCACGTGGCTGGGGAGTCCTCACAATCATGGCAGAAGATGAAGGAGAAGCAAAGGCACATCTTACCTGGTGCAAGCAAGGGAGACTGTGGAGGGGAACTGCCCTTTATAAAACCATCAGATCTCATGAGACTTATTGCTATCATAAGAACAGCACAGGAAAATCCCACCCCACGATTTAATTACCTCCTACTGCGTCCCTACCACAAGACATGGGGATTATGGGAGTTAGAATTCAGGATGAGACTTGGGTGGGGGACACAACTAAACCATATCAAGCAATTTATTAAGAAAAATATCTGTAGGAAAATGGGGAGGGAACCCAAGGAGACTAAAAGAGCTGTCAGACCAGAATGAAGGCCTTACCCTTATGAAGAAAAGAGGAAAGAAATGTTGAATGAAAGAGTCAGACTGAAGTGCAATCATACAGAATTTTGATAAAGTCAATTGGGGATCTTTGAACCAAAACTGTCCATTAGAGGAGTCTAACTCCCTCAGGATCAAGCCTGCCTTGGTATCCCAGCTAAGCTTAGTCATTGATTGGGAGCCCATGGGAAGCATGACTTCAGAAAGCAGTAACAGAGACATTTATTTGGTCAATTATGATCCCCAAAGTTGAAGATCTGAGACCAACAATTTGTCGGCACCCACCAAAGGAATTAAGACAATGGCTGCAATTAATTGGCAATGTTTTTCAAATTTAACATGTGGTATTGGAGAGGAATAACAACAATGATTGATTGATAAAAAGACAGGCATTAGAATAGTGGTATGGTCTGAGTGGAAGAAAGCATTGTCTAGATTGGTGGTTTCTGGATAGACCGTGGAATTTAGTTCTTGGATCCAAATCCTAACTCCAAACTTCCTAGCTGTAAGCAAATTAATCAAGCTTACTTTTTCTCAACTGCTTCATCTGTAAAACAAGGTTAACTGTTGTACCTTTCTTACAGAAAGCACTATTATTCTCGTAGATTGTTAACATCAGAGGGCACTTTAAAGGTAATATCATTCAACAACATAGATTCCCATGGCTTAAACTCATTCTACTATGAACACTCCAAAAGTTGAGTGTTTTAATTTATGTGTGAGTTAGGAAATGAGGAATGGACAAGGAAATCAGCTCTTCTTTAATGAGAAAGGCAAAAAAAATCCAAAGATGAAGTCATCAAAAGCTTTGCTTCAAAATACATTTAGGTGATATTTAGTAGAGGCCGAGGGTGAGGAGCCTGGGAAGATGTTGATCAAATAACATAAAACTTTAGTTAGATTGGAAGAATAAGTTCAAGAGATCTGTTGTATATCATGGTGACTATGGTTAATAACAATATGTTGTCTACTTAAATACAATAATAACAATCTATTGTCTTAAAAACAATATATTGTCTGCTTAAAAATTGCTGGAAGAGTAGATAAAAGTGCTCTCTTGACAAAAAAAAATTCTCCACAAAGCAACAATTTAAAATCCATATAGCTATTCTAAAAATTCATATTCATATTATGTTAAAAACTCATCATAACTATGGGAGCACAATTCGCTTGACAACTATTGTATCTTAGTTATACATTTTCATTTTTTAGTGTCTAAATCAAAATGCTGGGTATATTCCCAATCTACACTGTAGAATTTCAGTTTATTAGGTCATGCATTTACTCAGCAAACAAAGATACTTATGCTTAAGATGTCTTTACACAAGTTAATTTTTGGATTTTAGAACAGTATTATTTTAATCTGCTTGCCTTGCCCCCAGAAAAGCATTGGTCTTCCTATAAGAAATTTATAACTTGAAATATGAATTTAATTTGTGCTTTTATTCATTTTCAAATTTATATTGTGCTTTTATTCATTTTCAAATTTATATTGATGAGTGGCCTTGAATTTTTGGTCACTGCAAGCTATTTTTTGGTTTTACCATGAATAAGGTACATATATATGTATCTATGAAGTGTTTCCTTGTTATACTCTGGAATCCTATGGATTAATCAGTGTTAAAAAGTTCTATTCCACATTACTAACGGTTTGTGTGCAGCTGCTAAAGAGCTTCATTTGTCATGAAGGAATAAGTGTCAAGGTTTCAGCATATTTACCATTTTAAATTGAGCAGTTTAACACGTGCTTAAATTGGTAATCTGACTTATAAAAATATTTAAGGAAATGTTACATTCGTGCTAAATGTATTTATATATATATTTATATATATGTACCTTATTCAATATTATATATTTTATATAATATATAAAGTTACAAACAAACCAAAGTTACAAACAAACATCTGTCCTCTTATCCTGTTAAAATTACATCCCAATTTCATAATTATTAGAATAAAGATCACTTAGTTTGTAGTCACATAATGTATTCAAAATACAATAGTTTCTTACAAGGCAATTTAAGATATTTGATGCAATTGTTCATCACTGTTTTCCTTTAATTTAAGATAAAGCTGTGATAGGGAAGTGAATATTAAATATGGCATAAAATATATTCTGTTTTCAAACACGCTGCTCTAATGAAACATCTGCTCATAATGCTGTTTCTTCCATGAAGAAGCAAATTGAGACAACTAATCATATTAAAAATACAGCTACTTTGAGAACAAGACTAGCCCATTTTTTTCCTTCTGCAAATCGGAAAAGATTGGAATTGTTTTACATATTTCACAGGGCTCTTAGTTGTAAGCATTTGCACTTGGGCAAATACCACATTCAAAAAATTAGACTGGCAAAATAAACACACTTATTTTATCAACACCTTGTTACATGTGTGAAAGACAATCTATGAAGTGCTTCCTTGTTATACTCTGGAATCCTATGGATTAATCAGCATTAAAAAGTTCTATTCCACATTACTAACGGTTTGTGTGTAGCTGCTAAAGAGCTTCATTTGTCATGAAGGAATAAGTGTCAAGGTTTCAGCATATTTACCATTTTAAATTGAGCAGTTTAACACATGCTTAAATTGGTAATCTGACTTATAAAAATATTTAAGGAAATGTTACATTCGTGCTAAATGTATTTATAAGGCATAAGCTATGGTAAGTTTGCCACAATTGTCTGGTAATGAGAGCAATATAGTACTACAGTTAATTTATGGGATCAAAACATAATGAATACCAGGATTCAAATGTAGCAATGCAAAGTTATTTAAAAGAAATAGAATAGCCACACCATTTCCTCTGCTTAACTGAGCAGTTAAGTAGTACAGATACTTACGTATATATTATTGATTATGTGTAGATTAATATTCGTTTTAAAACACTGTGTAAACTGGGAGAATTATTCATTGGCCTTTGAAATGGGGTAAAAGTCAGAGACAGTCTGGCCAGTGGTCTTCTTCACATGTGACGAATGAGCACGCCAATCCAATATAGCACAGGAAGAAAGTATTAAAACCATTACTAATATGTAATAATTATATTCTCTTAATCATGTTTTAGAATATTTTTGCATACTATGTAATACTTAAGTATATGAGTAAAATGTACTAATATTGATCTAAACATTGAAAAGTGATCTTTAGTAATAGAAGGATAAGATAAAAATATGTAGACACCACTCATTTAGACAAGGCTATACCCAAGCCAACTCTGTTTATGGATTTAAAGAGGCTTAGTGAATAAAATATGTATGCTCAGATTCCATAAAAAATGTTACCTTTGGCTGGGCGCTGTGGTTCACGTCTGTAATCCCAGCACGTTGGAAGGCCGAGGCAGGCAGATCGTGAGGTCAAGAGATCGAGACCATCCTGGCCAACATGGTGAAAGCCCATCTCTACTAAAAATACAAAAATTATCTGGGCATGATGGTGGGAGCCTGAAATCCCAGCTTCTTGGGAGACCGAGGCAGGAGAATCTCTTGAACTCGGGAGGAGGAGGTTGCAGGGAGCCGAGATCACGCCACTGCACTCCCGCCTGGCAACTGAGCGAGAATCCGTATCAAAAAAAAAAAAAAATTATGCAATGGGTGATGTTAACCTGATGTTATGCCAGGTTAAACCACAGTTATTACTCTCCATGTACACAGCCAAAGATACCCTCTAGTTTTATATATTAATTCAATGACTTTGGTAACTATGTGCCAGCCCAGAAAAAAATATAATCTCACTCAATGCCTCAGTGTTTTCACAATACCATTTGTCTGGAGAACACCAAAAGGAAGATGTGAGACCTTGTTAAATTCTCCAAAAGTTAGGCATTTTCAACAATTGGAAAAATTAATAGCCTCATGCAAGAGAACAAAATTGAAACTTACACCATACACAAAAATCAACTCAAAATGGATTAAAGACTTAAATGTAAGACCTGAAACTGTAAAACTACTAGAAGAAAACATAGAGGACAAGTTTCATGACAATGGTCTTGGCAATAATTTCTTGGATATGACACAAAAGCCCAAGCAAAAAACAAAACAAAACAAAAAAAAGTAGTCAACTGGGACTACTACTTCTAACTAAAAAGCTTCTGCATGGTAAAGGAAACAATCAACAAGGTGAGAAGGCAACGTGGGAAATGGGGAAAATATTTGCAATCCATATATCTGAAAATGGATTACTATAAAAATACACAAAAGTCCTATATAACTCAATAGCAAAAAGAAAACAAATAGTCCAGTTAAAAACTGGGCAAAGAACCTGAATAGACATTTCTCTAAAGAAAATATACAAATGGTCAACAAGTGTATGAACAAATGCCCAACATCACTAATCACTACCATAAGGTGATATCACCTCACACCTGTTAGTGTGTTCTATTCTTTGAATGATGTGTCCCCTCCAAAATTCATGTTGAAACTTTATCCCAGTGCAACAGCATTAAGAGATGTGGCTTTTGAGAGCCTCTGCCCCCACACATGGGATTAGTACTCTTATAAAGGGCTTTAGGTTGAAGGGAGCACTTGTTTGTCTTTCCATATCTTCCACAATGTGAGGACACAGCAACAAGGCCTCATTTTGGAAACAGAGAACAGCTCTCACAAAATGCCAATGCCAGTGCTCTAATCTTGGACATTCCAGCCTCCAGAACTATAAGCAAGGGTCCCCATTAGGGCAGTGGCTGGCAGAGCCATGGGAGTCCACTTCAGAATGTCCCTACTAGGGTAATGTCTGGTCAAGCCATAGGATGGAACTGTCCCCGAGACCTTGAACTGTAGTGTCATTGGAGTGCTATCCCTGCCAGGGAAAGCCACAGGCATTCGAAGTCATCCATGGGAGCTGTAGCATGGGTTGCTTCCAGAAACTCTGTGGGAATAAGACTCCCCCACGGGCCTTTGGGATGCAGTTCTTACCCTCATGTGTCTGGAAGCATGAAGCCAAAGGTGATTATCCAAAGACCTTATTATTTAATATCCTTTGCCCCCCACCGTTTTTTTTTTTAGATGGAATCCCACTCTGTCACCCAGGCTGGAGTTCAGTGGTGCAATCTCAGCTCACTGCAACCTCCACCTCATGGGTTCAAGCGATTCTCCTGCCTCAGCCTCCCAAGTAGCTGGGACTACAGGTGTGCACCACCATACCTGGCTAATTTTTTTGGTATTTTTGGTAGAGACAGGGTTTCACTATGCTGGCCAGGATGGTCTTGATCTCTTGACCTGGTGATCCACATGACTGGGCCTCCCAAAGTGCTAGGATTACAGGCGTGAGCCACCACACCCAGCCTGCCCTGTTGAGTTTTAGGCTTACTTGGGAGCTATTAACACTTTTCTTCTTGTCTATTTCTTACTTTTGAAATGAGAACATCTATGCTTGTCCCACGATTACATTTAGAAGCACATAATTTTTTTGATTTTGCAGACTCACAATGGGAGAGGAATTACCTCAGGATGAATCGCACTTTGAGGCTCACCCATATCTGATTTAGATTATATTTAGATGAGACTTTGGACTTAGGCTTTAAAGTTGATGCTGGAATAGGTTAAGACTTTTTGGAGTTATTGGGATAAAATCAATGCATTTTGTATATGAGAAGGATATAAATGTTGGTGTATTAGGTATAGAATGCTATGGCTTGAATGATGGTGTCTCCCCTAAAGTTCATGTTGAAACTTAATCCCTAAGGCAACGGTATTGAGAAATGTGGCCTTTTCAGGGCTCTGCCTCATGACTTAAAAGGCCTTAAGTTGAAGGGAGTGCTTTCATGTCTTTCCATCCCTTCCACCATGTAAGGAGAGTGTCCTTTTCCTATGAATGATGCAGCAACAAGGTGCTATCTTAGAAGCAGAGAACATCCCTCACGAGATGCTGCTCCAGCTGGTGCCTTGATTTGGCAGTCTCCAGTCTCCAGAACAATGAAAAATATTTTTTTCATTTTTCATAAATTATTCAGTCTGTGGTACTTTGTTATACCAATACAAACAGACTAAGACAGGATGGTTATTGACAACCACAAAACAAAAAGATAAGTATTACTGATGATGTAGATAAATTGGAAATCTTGTACACTGTTGGTAGAAATGCAGTGGTGCACCCACTATGGAAAACAGTATGTGCGTTTTGGATTTTTGTAAAATCCAAAAATTTTAAAAATATAATTATCATGTGCTCCAGCATCCGAGTTTTAGATATGCATCCAGATCATTAAAATCAGTATCTCAAAGAGATACCTGCACTGCTGGGTTGATTGCAGCATTTTCACAATTGCCAAAATCTGGAAACAACCTACAGTAGAATATTATTCTGCCTTAAAAAGTAGGAAACTCTGGCATTTGTGACAACATAGATGTACCTGGAGAACATTATGCTAAGTAAAATGAGCCAGTCACAGAAAAAGTGATACCTAATAAATCCACTTATATGAAGCATCTATAATAGTCAAATTTACGGAAACTGATAGCAGAATGGCGATTGCCAGGGGCTGGGTTAAGGGGGAATTGAGGAGTTGTGCTTCAGGAGGTGTATACTTTCAGCTATACGAGATGAATAATTTCTGGATACCTGCTATACAAAACTGTGCCTATAGTTTACAATATTATATTATGCATTTAAAAATATATTGAGAGGGAAATTAATAAACACCTGCTTATTGCTGCATGATGGTTTCACCTTAAATAATCATGTGAATTTGTGAAAGCAGAAGGCAAAATGATAAGCTAATGAACTGTAATAGATAATGCCTCCTTGTACCCATGTCCTTGTATAGTCGCCTCCCACATGGTCACCTGACTTGGCTTTATTATATGCTTTGATCAACTAGACATTAGCAATCATAATGCAAGCTGAGATTTGAAAAACATACTTACACATTAGGGTGATCCCTCCTCTGCTGCTGGATGGATCTCTTTCACCAACATGTGAGCAAGCTATGCTAGCCTGCTGAAGTACATAGCCCAGACCACACCCAAGACCAACTCCTATCAAGTCATTCATCCTTGTTCAAGCCACCAGAGCATCAAAGCCACACAAGTTATCCTAAGTGCGTCCAGCAGAACAAATGCCAAACCAAGTTCAGCCTAAAGTACTGACCCACAAAATAATGATCAAACAGGAGGATTATATTTTTAAGCTTTGGCATACTTTGTTACACATCCATATAAAACTGAGATAAGTATTCTAGAAGTTTACCGAAGTGGGCAATGCTACTTTCAATCTTAAGGTCAAGAGCATAGTTGAAACAATCTTCTACGAGATAACACTCCTCTCCTCAGCTAGAAAATAATGTCAGAAAATTTAATGTGTGTATGAAACTGTACTTATATGATTCTAGACTGAAATGTTCTACAAGAGTTGCTGAGGAATGTCCCTGGGGAAAAGGGTGACGTGGCACCTGTCATTCAGCATTCACGCATTTGCCCAAAAAATGAACACAGGACTTTCCTTTAGACAGGAAAGGGAAGTTTGGCAGTAAACTCAGAAGGTCAGTGGTATCAAAACAATAGGTGAGTTCTACTTCTGATAATCAGAGGGAAGTCTTATGAGCCAGTCAGGATCTTGAGAGGAAATAGAGAGCCCCACAGACAGCTCGCTCCTTGGACGACAGTGTTACCAAGAGAATAAGAATAGAGAAATTAAACAATAGTTGAATACAGCAAGGGTTTGAAACAGCCAATCAGAGAAAGAGATGATGGCAGTATTTCCAGTGGCATACTTCATTGTAATCAATTGTGTTTACCCATATGAAGACATTATTTAAAATGGAAGCATTATCTAAATGTTTTTGTATCGATACATCATGATCACAAGATTCTTCTACTTATATGCTCTTAGTTCTTTAGGAGCTGCTATAAATGAAGGGCTAACCGTATAATTATTTGCAGCTGTGTGTAACTCACTATGCTCAATTCTTGTAATTGTGATCTTTTAAATATTTGCACCTGCAAACATTTGGAGCATAACATCATAATGTGTCTTCCAAAAATCAATTGAACAAATGAATTTGCATGCATATGGTACTACTTTTGAACACACACACATACATATGTAATTTCTGAGACAAATAATTTTAATCATAACTAGGCACATAGTCATTTAAGATATGAATAAAAATCTCCATTTAATCTAAAGATATTTATGGGGAAAAATCTTTGTAGAAACCAATGAAAATGTATATCTATTTAACTATAATAGGCTAAATGTGTAAATTCCAGAGGATATGGTCAAACCCCACTTTGAAAATTATTAAGAAAGTTTGAATTTCTGAACTAAAAGCTGGAACATTACCCACATACAAATGATAATCTAGATAGATATAAATAGATTGTAGACAATTCTGTTATTAGTAATTTTCTACTTTTGAGCATGACTTGTTTCTGATATGTTTAGAAATAAAATGCTTATAAATTTATAGAGTAGTATTTTTATGTTCAGTGAACTGAAATTATTATTTTTTTTAAGATGGAGTTTTCACTTGTCGCCCAGGCTGGAGTGCAGTGGCGCGATCTCGGCTCGCTGCAACCTCCACCTCCTAGGTTCAAGCAATTCTCCAGCCTCAGCCTCCCGAGTATCTGGGATTACAGGCATGCACCACCACGCCCGGCTAATTTATTTTTTTTGTATTTTTAGTAGAGACAGGGTTTCGCCATGTTGGCCAGGCTGGTCTCGAACTCTTGACCTCAAGTGATCTGCCTGCCTCGGCCTCCCAAAGTTCTGGGATTATAGGCATGCGCCACCGCACCTGGCCAAATTGAAATATTAATAACATTAATGACAGTTCTATAAGTTACCAGAAAAAAAAATCCTGAAAAAATATAAACACAGACATATATAAAATATACTTGGATCAGGAAACCGAGCCCAGTATTTTCTTTCCCTAAGCCACTGCACAGGTAAATTAACATTTAAATACCATCGTGTAAAAACAACATGAAGATTTGAATAGTGTACTTTGTGCATTTTGTGAAGTATGTAAAGCTGTTTATAACAATGGAATCAGAGACAGCTGAAAAAGGTTTATCCAGCATCTGTCCCTTATTCACTACTACCTGGGGAAGGAAAACAGAACCAATCTTTAATGGAGCAATCTGCATGACTGTTAATGACCACGGTGGTTTACATGTATTTTCTTATTTAATCCTAATAATAATACCATAAAATTCATATAGTTATTTTTAAATTATAGATAAGAAAAATGAGGTTTAATTAGATTATGTATTTTCCCATTTTATGCATTAGGTAAATTGAGTAAGAGAGGATTTTAGGCTGATCTGAAACTTTAAGCTGGACTCTTTCCTGCTTTACTCTTAATCTCTCTAGATCTTGGTTTCTTCGTTAGCAGAGAAGGTGATTGGTTATTGTTATTGTTGTTCTTCTAGATACTCTATAGAAAAAATAAACAATATTCAACAATTGTGTTATTTTAATGGTATAAATGAGCTAAAATTCTAATGATACACCTTGTGTGTGCTGTTCGAAACATTTTGAAATAATTTTAAGTCTTGATGAAAAGTGTTTTATGTTCAATTTCAGATAAAAGTAGGGCGAAAGCAAAAGGATGATAATGGTGTTTATTTCTTTTCCCCAGTGAGATCACTGTAATTAAAGTAGCTGCTTCTTCTACTTACTATAAAACATGCTTTATGCTCAGATCATTTTTGCAATAGAACATACATAGCTGGTGAATATAAAAATTACTTCCAAAATGTTGTGTTTAGAGACTTGAATTTTAAAATGGTTCACTGCTGGGAAAGGTAAATTCTACAAGATACACTAATTTTAAACAGCTCTAATACAATCTAACACTTGAAATATCAACTCATAAAATATTAATAATCTTAATCCATTTAGTGCCACTGATATTAAAGCATATAGAATATAATCAGACATGTTAAATTTAATAACTTCATTTTGATATTGAGAATACTGGAATTCAATTAAACTAAATCATTGACTCTAATCATATAAAAAAATCTCTAAAGGGACAGCTAAACTAGAGAAAACCACATATAAGAGAAAATTGAAGTTACAACAGCAGCAGCAAACAAACAAACAAAAAAAAACAAAACACAAAATGATTCTACCCCAAGGGTGCATTTTGCACTTCTTCAGACAAAGTTGTCTGCTTGATTTCTGCTACTGTATCAAAGACAGATCTTAAATCCAGGGTCTAAATTCACATTCTCTACTGCAAAATGAGTGCCATGGGAAAGGTTAGAATGATTCTTACGGCCCAGGATTAGAGTCAGAAGTATTACTATGAACTCATATTTAGCTTAATTATAGTTGGATTGATACAATAATAATTATAGATAGATGTAGCTGCATTGATTAGTGTACATACATATATTTCCTAGTTCTGCCAGTTGAGAGGGGTCACAGGCAAAGATACCCCAATTCCAATATATATATAGCACCCAGATCTTGTATCTGATAAAAGTCATCAATATGAAGAATAAGAGTTTCTTGAAGAATTGCTGATTCTAGGGCTGAACTAGGGAATATATAAAATAATCATGAGGAATGTGATTGCTAGAAAGTAAAGAAGTGCTTAAAAAAAAGAAAGAAATAGGAACATATCCAAAGGACAAAGAAGCCAACTGAAAGCACTCCCAGTTGCCAAAGTTGGAACCATTTGAGCAACAATATAAATAATGTAGTAATACATCCAAGAATCCTTATTAAAGTTTATTAAATTTAGAAGTATATTTATTAAAAGCATATATATTATATATGTGTTTGTATTTATGTGTGTGTGTGTATATTTATACGGTCATGCATTGTATAATGATGTTTCAGTCAATGACAGACAGCATATATGACAATGTTCTTATAAGATTATGGTGGAGCCAAAACATTCCTATTACTTATTGACACTGTAGTCATCCTAAGATTATAGGACAGGGCATGTTTGTGGTGATGCAGGTGTAAACACAAAACTTGCTGTGCTGTCAGTCATATAAAAGTATAGCACATAAAATCGTGTTCAGTGTATAATACTTAAAAACTATAATAAACAATTATGTTACCTGAAGGCCTTCTAGTGGGACAAAGTGTGGAGGTGAACATTACACTGATGACCTTGACCCTGTGTAGGCCTAAGCTAATGTGTATGTTAGTGTCTTAGTTTGTTGAAAAGAGATTCCTATTTCATGGACACTAAATACAAGTTTATAAATTAAAAACATAAAATTAAAAGTAGAAAGAGCTTATAGAATAAGAATATAAAGAAACTTTTGTACTGCTGTACAATGTGTTTGCATTTTAAGCCGTGTTATTACAATAGCATCAATAATTTAAAAATTCAGTTTATAAAGTAAATAGATTATAGTATCCTAAGATTATGAAAGAAAGAAAAAATGTTAAAATAAATTTAGTGTAGACTAAATGTACAGTGTTTATAAAGTCTATAGTAGTTTTCAGTAATGTCCTAGGCCTTCACATTAACTTACCACTCACTCATTGACTCACCAAGAGCAGCTTCAAGACTGTAAGCTTCATTCCTGGTAAGCGCCCCATAGAGGTGGACCATCTTTTATCTTTTATACTGTATTATTACTGTATGATTTATATGTTTAGATATGTTCAGATACATAAATGCCATGGTGTTACAATTACCTACAGTATTCAGTACTGTAACATGCCGTACAGGTTTGTAGTCTAGGAGCAATAGGCTATGCCATACAGCCTAGTGTGTGGTGGGCTATGCCATCTAGGTTTGTGTAAGAATACTCTGATGTTTTCACAACAATAAAATTGCCTAATGACATATTTTATAAATATATATTGTAGTGAAAGAAGGAACAAATGTCCCATAGAAAAGAATTCCTAGTAATTTATGTATATACTTCTTTCTCAAGGAGATGGAGCTTGGCTCCCTACCTTTTGATCATGGATTGCATTTAATGACTTGTTTCTAAAGAGTGGATTATTAGGGGATGGTGAGTAACTTTACAGTGGAGAGAACTGCTTTGGCCAGGTGATGAAGGTTAACATGAACAGTGCCAAATCATGTTGAAAGCATGTACCCTTGTTATGTTGTGATGAGAATAAAACTTTATTTCTCTAATCTTTTTTCCACACCCATAACTCCAGAATAATTGTGAAAAACAAATCAGACACAGTAAAATTGAGGGTTACTTATTCTACAAAATACCTGAGTAGTACTCTTCAAAACTCTTAAGATCATCAAAATCAAGGGAAGCCTGTGAAACTGTCATGGTACAGAAGATGCTAAAGAGACATGATAAGGGCATATCCTGAGATATCCTGAATAAGATCCTGCATCCAAAGGGCATGATGGGAGACGAAGGACGTCTAAGTAAAGTGTGCCATTTAGTTAGAAGAAAGGAAGAAAAAGAAAAGGAAAAAAGATGACTCAAGTACATAGATGGTTTAATGTTTCTCCTAACATGTTTCCCTAAGAAGACTGAGAATACTCTTTTGAAAAGAGTCCAGACTTTTTCAATCTGAAATATTACTTTCCATAAGTAAAGATGGATGAAGATTGGTTTTATATCTTGAGATAAAAGCTGAAAGGCAGAAAACTATCTGAAATTTTTTTGTGTGTTTCACTAAGCAGATTCTTTTTTCACTGCCTATAATTAAGGTACATGTTGTTTTAGTTATTTACTAATTATGGAAGAAGCCAGCATTCATATGAAGTCAATAAACAAAGGAAGGCAGATTTGAGAGGATGCAGAGATATGTAACTGGAACACTGATCTTACTATATTGAGGTAAAAAACTATAATATGTCATTGTGTGTGTGTGTGTATGTGTAGAGCTATGTAAATATCTTATTGCACATATAAATAAAACCTTTTAAAAGACAATCCCCCATTTACGCCAATGTTTAATGACAAGGAGATAAGAATACAAACAAGTAGTAATAAACACCTTTGTGGCAGACACCCTCCTGGGTGGCCCCCAGTGTTCTGGTACTCATGCCCTTGTGCAGTCCCTTCCCACGTTGAATCAGGAATGAGATATGTGACCAGTAGATAACCATGCAAGAGACGACATACAAATTCTGAGGCTAGATCATAAAAGGCATTTCACCTTCCACTTATCCTCTCAGATCATTTATTTTAGGGAGCTCTAACTGCTGAGGACACTCCAGCAGCCCTGGGAGTACACCCTTGTTGGACAGAAACTGAGAACTTCCACTAATAGTTACTTCTAAGTTGTCAGCTTTGTGAATTAACAACCTTTGAAAGCAGATCCTACAACTACAGCAACGGCTTCAAACGACGGAATGCTGGCAGATGTCTCCCCGTAACCTCATGGAGAGACCCTGAACCAGAACTACTCAAAATTCGCCGGGATTGCAGATCCACCAAAATTACGAGAGATAATAAATGGTTATTACTGTGCTTAGTCACTAAGTTTTGGGGTAACTGCTCATGCAGCAGATAACTCAGACAACCCTCATAATTTGTGGGAGGTTGGGTTGAGAAAAAGGTTCCTATTTCACGGACACTAAATACAAGTATTAGGGTGATATTAAGTGAATATCTTTGTGCTGAAGCATTTGCCTTTTCCCTACATCGGCCTCCAGAACAGAGACAAACGGGTTTATTTCCAGGAAAATGATTGGGGACTTTTTCATTGGGAAATACAATAACTGGAAAAGCAAAGACCTACAGATACTGACCTTTCACAATTTCCCAGTGAAATAGCTGGACCTCCATCTGATCAACAAAATGTAAAGCTCATCCATCAACTTCTGTCCCTGCACACAGAATTTTCTTAGAATCTCATACTTAACTGTGACAGGACACCCACAAACCACCAGACATTTAAGGAAATGATTTAAGAAAAGTTCTTGCCATAAAATATTTAAGCCAGACAAACTGGAACAATGAAAGAATTTGAAGAAAGAGAGAAAAATACAAGAATAAGAAGAAAGTTTAAAAATCATCCAAAAGGTAAGATATCCCATCCAGTAAAAAATCAACACTATTCTAAAACATATTTTAGATCATAAGAAAAAACATCATTAGAATTTAAAATAAGATCAATTGAGTGAAATGTAAATTTGAAACTATCAGCTAGAAAATAGAACAAAACAATGAATTTAAAATGAAAATAATAAGACAATGTGAAGATCACTACACTTGACTAAAATTATTTGGATATCAGGAAAAGGGAAGAAGAAAATGGAAGTGAGGTTACCATCAATGTAATAATATAAAAATGATTCCCAGGCCTGGTTAATATAAGTTTTCAGATTCAAAGAGCCCACGGAGAGGCCAGCAAAATGAAATTTAAAAGATCCATAACAAGACAAGTCATTGTGAAATTGCAAAACAGCAGGGATAGAGAGAAAATCCTAAAAGCTTCTGGAGACAAAGATTAAAAAAATAGGTCATCAACAAAAAAGCGTAAAAGGAATTGCATTTTTAAAATAGCAACTGTAGAATCCAGATTTATGAGGTCACTATAAACTTAAAGCTTCCAGCAGCCATTGTGTCTCCTCATTGGCAAAGCCTGTCTAGAAAGAAGTTAGCTGAAACAAACATATGCAGGAGATGAAAGAGGTAGATCAATTTCTAATGACTTCATTGAACCCCAAATTCAGCCATGCTCAAGGCGACACCTACTGTTTGGGCATGCACGATTTATGTGATAATTAATTATCTTTTTTTGTTTAAGTTAGTTTTAGCTGGAATTCTGTCACTTGTACTTGAAAATATTCTGACAAATACAAGTAGATTTATTGTTAACTACATACATACAAACATATATAACATGTGCATGCATGCATGTGCATATATAAAACATTTACCTCTTGTATTAATCAGGGTTCTTCAGAGGAACATAACTAATAGGATATATGTATATATGAAAGGGAGTTTGTTAGGGAGAATTTGCTCACACGATCACAAGGCAAAGTTCCATGATAGGCCATCTGCAAGCTAGGGAAGAAAGAAGCCAGTAGTGGCTCAGCTGGAGGCTAAAAGCCTCAAAAGCAGGGAAGCTGACAGTACAGCCTGCAGTCTGAGGCCAAAATCCTGAGAATCCCTGGCAAACGACAGGTGTTAAGTTCAAGAGTCCAAAGGCCAAATAACCTGGAGTCTGATGTCCAAGGGCAGGAAGAATGGGAGGAAGCATACAGCACAGGAGAAAGATGGAAGCCAGAAGACTCAGCAAGCCAGGCTCATCTCACATTCTTCCACTTGCTTTTTCTAGCCTTGCTAGCAGCTGATTGGACCCACCCACATTGAGGGTGAGTCGTCCCCTCCCAGTCCACTGACTCAAATGCCAATCTCCTGTGGCAACACACTCACAGACACACCCAGAAAAAATACTTTACCAGTTATCTAGGCGTTCTCCAATCCAATTAAGTTGACACCTAGTACTAACAATCACATCTCTTAACATATTCAAAATGTAAAATGTGTATTTCATGTCAATTTACTCATAGATCAGAAAGGGACCATCTTGGGAAACATCAAGCATCCTCTATTAGATTTATGTGTGAAGAGGTATTCCAGACATTTCACTGGTTCCTGTGGACAGATGCATAGAGGATTGTGGGAATTGGTAAGGTAAACATGAAAACAGTATGTCTTAGGACAGGGTCCCGGGAAGTGGAGCCTAGGATGAGAATTTGTGAGCAAGTAACTTATTATGGGAATTTTATCAGGGGACACGCCAAAAGGGAATCGATAAAGCAGAACGGTAGGGAGTCCTCAACATGGTAACTATGGATTGAGTACAAGTTATGGCACAAAATTGTCCTGACCTATGTCAAGGAATCTAGGGCTTGCTTTTTCCCACGCCTGTAAGTCCTTAGTTAATGACCACCCATGGGAAATACAAATTCCTGGACACTTCTGGCTTTCTAGGTTGTGGGCAGAACAGGCTCCAGGAGCTGCAGGTGCTGGCTGTTGGAGGCAAAGCCATCCCAAAGCGATTTGATACTGTTTTACATTAAACAATACACAACATGGGTCTTTTAGGTGGGAAACAAATAACCTAATCTTCTAAGTCAGAAACAGATGAAAACAATAGAAAAGCTAGGACATCTAAATCAGATCATTAAGAAACTGAGAAGTTTGAGAGAGCGTCTACCCTGATCATCTCTCCCCACCACCTGGAAGGAAATTGGCCTGCTGTTGATGTTTTCCCATCTCTTGAATCAATTACAATATTGCAAGTTTAAAGCCCACGGTCTGACTGGCAAGTGGTCACTCCTCTTAAGCTTTGCGTTAACAGGAAGTGTTTTCCACACTGATGCTTTTCAATCTTCTCCTGTCAGCCTATCCCACAGGAATTCTCAAATTCATAATAATAGAAGCTGAACTCCCTCTCCTCATACAATTATAAACTTGTTTTTCCTAGGTCTCTGATCTTGGTGATTTGAACCAATAAACTCCCAGTTGTCCAAGTTGGAAATGGAAGTGCCATTCTTAAATTTGTCTGAATTATCTTTCTGCTAAATCTGGTCTGGCTTTATTCAGTCTTGCTTCACTTCAGTTCTCCCTATGACTGTTAGATACTTTTTTTTTTCTTTTTAAAGTATACATCTGATCATATCGCTCCTCTAATTAAAAATGTTCACTGGCTCCCTACTGATTCTAAACTTGTAACTCCATCTCCCAAAATCCTGCTAAACTGCCACATCCAATTTTTGGCACATTTGTCTTATATTCTTATGTTGTAGCACACTGAAGAATTTTCCGTTTACCAATTTGATAGACTGATTTCCTTGACCCTGTGTATATGCTATACTTTTATCTGGAAATAGTTTTCCTGTTGCTCTCCTTCTCTATCCTGTACAGACTGACTTTTTCAAATATAGTCCAAACATTTAAATAACTATTTCTCAGGGAAACTCTTACAATTAAAATGTTTAGTTGCCCCTCCTATAAGCTAATTTAAGCCCTTCTTACTCTAATCATACTTTATTTTGTATTTTACTTTTCATTGTTCACAATCAAGTTTTAAGACCCTTGACAACAGATAAAGTGGCCTATTCTTCACTGAGTCATGGTAACCAATATACTGCCTGACAGTACCCAGTGAAGTTTTGAATGAATTTTAATGAATTAATAACAACATTAAAATATTTTTCTATTTTACTTGTCTGAAAATGTAAGTGCAGGGTCCTTGTAAAACTCTCTTTTTTTTCCCCTTTTCTTTGACTTTCATCAGTGATAGCTCCTGGGTAATCTAGTGTCACTGAATAACCTTAAATTTAATTCTGTCATATCAGCCTCTGCCTAGAGTGAAATAAATTATAAAAAAGATCATCAGGGTTCTTAATAGATTTGAATACTTTCCTAGATAGTTCACAGCTTGACAGGCATTTGTCATAATCAACAGGAGACACTTTTGTGCTCGTAATTACTTTAAAAACACATCAAATAATCTAATTGTCCAATGAAGTGAGAAAATGCAAGTGACAACAACAAAGTACCCACATTAGATTTTGAGGGTTTATAAAGCTGCAAACATTGTTGATGGATGAGCTTTTTTCATGATTTCTCTATCTTTATACACACAAATTCTCTCAAAGTCAAACAAAGAGAAATATCTACGAAGGGATACAAAAGGGGGACCTTTAGTCTCCCCTAGGAAGGGAGGTAATGAGCTATCATGTGGCTTTGTTTAATTACTTTACTGACCTTTCCTCTTGCCCAAGCCTGCTACATATAAACACACATAAACATATGCATAAACGTGCATACACACACACAAATATATGCACATATATCCTGTCCTCTATATCATGCTGCCATGGAAGACAGAATAACCCTGAAGCTAAAGATAATATATTACTATAAAGAATCCATGTAAAAAAAAGTCAGACATTTCAAAATCCCTTTGTAATATCAATATATTTATATTTCTTATTCCTTAGTAGAAAAAAATACTTCAAGTGGTACTGGTAAGGACACTGCCTCAGCAATTTCAACACAAAGCACTGCAGACTCTTTCGTCTAAACTCCATTTTCATAGAGCTGTCAGAGACTTCACAAATAGAACTTCTGTGTCTCTGGAGTGGGAGTGTTTGTGCCTAATCACCCTACTTTGCCATGCTTTTAGTAAAAAAGGCAGGGTCCTAATCACAATTCGACTGGTTTAGTACATACTTGCTCACGAATCCTTTCAAAAAAGCAAAAATGTCCTACATATATACATCATTTGACACCAGACCCTCAAATCTACTGCCAGTACAGGCCGACAATTCAGTACTATGTAAACAGTTAATATCTTACTTTAGAATTTCAAATATTATCATAATAATTTAAGATGTATTTTTTCCTCTATGAGTATAGTTTCAGTGAGCTTAGGAAATTTAGAACAAGTCATACATCAGCTATTTTGTCTTCTGATATACTAGGACCTAGTGCCCACCTCTAGTTCAAACATGGTCCAGCCTAGGGACTTAGGACTTTCATCTTGCTTGTTTCCTTCTCTTCTCTAGAATGACATTTTTTTGTGCACAAGTGTACTTTTCCTTCTTTTTCCTTGCTGCCATTATGAGCTCCAGATGTACAATACAATGATTATACCGCCCTCCATTTGTGCACTGATCTCTTCACAGGAATTCAGGTAATGTGTTAGAGGCACCCCCTCCATATTCTTTACCTTCTCCCACCCTCACTAGGATCACACACCTCTGAGACAAGCTGTCTTTGCCTTTTCATTTACTGAAGGAGGATGGGGAGGGGAGTTTTGACATATAGGCTTCTATTGCCAACAATAAAGACTAAATTTTGCAGAAATAAAAACATCAGGCTATTCCTGAATGGAGTAGATATTTGTTAGGCAGCACAAACCATTCTTTATTTGCATATCCTCTGAGAATAGAGTACTAATTGTTGAGATGTATCAAATTGATTAAAATGTAAGTATAATGATTTATTCTCATGTGTTGTGCTAAACTTATTGTGTAGTTTTCTTATTCTTCACTAGTAAAATATCTCATTTATAATTGCCTTCACGTTGTTTTCCTGATGAGAATCAGAGTTTACCTAGTGGACACAAACCCAAGTAGTGGACCCAAACCCAAGTCCTGAGCTTCCTGATACTCTAACTTATTCAGGAATTTGGTTTGTCTTAGAATTCAAAGTACCAGAATGCATAAAAATACACTAGCTAGAAATCAGTTTGGGGTATGCTCTAGGAGAGAGAACAGAGAGTTCTGAAATCCATATGGAGAAATGAAAGCAAAAACTCTCTCTAGAACTCATGTTTTATTTAATTGGTAATATTTCAGCAGGAAGAGAAATGGTGCTATAAGTTACTTTCTATCAATGAAAAATAAATATTTTATTTTGACAGTGCTACATGACACAGATGTAAAAAATCACCTTTATACTCATTGTATTTAGGTGAACATTTCTGACTTTCTAAGAAGAAACTGCAATATATTCATTCAGAAAGCAAATAATCTGTGATACTAATTAATATTATATGTTATATGTCCTATTTGTTCAAATTAATTCTTATGACTATTAAACCACGTTTGAATTTCAAAACTGAACAAAACAACAGAAAGTTATAGCCATCAACTAAATGTATGGGGATTTGAGAAAAGTAAATGTCTTTACCCAGAATAATAAGTATTAGCAGCAATCATAAGCACAGGAAAAACGGTATTTTATATTTGTATAAATGTTTTTGAAACATTTCCAAACTTATTTCCTTTTTATTCCACAAGTATTTTTGTAAGAAGCCTGAGTGTGTTTTTTTAAAACTATCTTAGAGGATAAAAATCAGAAATCTGGTGTGATTAGTCAATTTACTAAAAGTAATACAATTAGCAATTAAGTAAGTTTACTTCTCAACTCAGGTCCGGGGATGGACTTGAATTTCACTGTATTTTTTTTTATTCTTCAGTGAAAATATTTCTTAGTCAGAAGAATTATTTGGGCCTTTTGTTTAAAACACAGATCCTGAAATGCCTGCCCTTGAAATACTGATTCAGTAGGCTGAAAAAAAATAAACTAAGGCATTGTCCTTCAGTACTTCATAAAATTAACTTGGAATACAGAATTCCTATAATGTTTTTTATTCATATTTATATAAATCTAAGTAGTCTTATTTAGCTAAGACAATAAACATTTGCTGGGCACTAAGATTGCCAGAGCAAAAACTGAGACAATAGCAGCAGAAATATGGGGAGGTACTGAGGGACACACAGCACCAGCATCCAGATGCTCTCATGCCTAGATCTAATCCAAGTTCAATTTGTCAAATAAGGACCAGGAGACCAATCCAGAAAGGAAACAAATGAGAAGCATGTGTTTTTACTTTTTCAATGCAGACATGACATAGGAAATTTTTCTTATCGAAATTGAAAGCAAGATCACATGTAAATTGCAGAGTAGTAATTTGAGAGTACAATATGTAAAATATGCCAGTGTGAATTACAAACACATTAAGTACTTTAGACAAGACATGCTTAAGAAATGTGAATCTCTGGGGAAAGATGTGATTAGAAATAATAAGCTAGCAGGATTTTCAAAGAAACTGGATGTTATGAAATACTTGTAACTGCACCACATAGTCGCACAAATAAAACAACATTATGTCCCATATCATAAACTGATTGTGTTTAAGAATATCTTTGCTTTCCTTGGCTGTTGTAAAATTGACATAAAGTCTCATGTGGGTAGCTTTATTTTCATCTTGTGCAAGAGGAAAATTTATCAAGGTTAAAAGAAGAATCTAAGACCAACGAATAGTTCATCCAAATGACAAAGATTTGCCAACACTGTAATTTATTTGATATGTGTTTTCCAATGCTTTTAAAAATACACAGCAAATAAAACTTAAGATCCAAGAATTATAGTAAATACTATAACCCTAAGTAAAAAATAAATGATCATTTATGTTTCCATCAGGGTTTAAACTGAAACTTTCTTAAATATGTTTGATGTGATTTTTTTGATTTTCAGTCAGAGGGTCATAAAAATTGAAAGAGATTTCCCTTGACATTCTTTCACATTAAAGATTTTCTTGCTGGTGACAGATTAGATAGTACTAATATTAATAATAAAATAAAATAAAAATAAAAATTTGCACCTTAAATTACCCAGGAGAAACACAGAATTAGAATGTAACGGAACTATATATGCTGTTAATGCTATGCTGCAAGTAAAACTATATGAATAACTATGGAATAATCAAGTCCCATCTGCTTTGTTTATTTCAATATATTATTTACAACATTTTACAGGAATAAAGTGCTATGCAAATACATAAGAGGCAAGAGATCTAGGCTCCGGGGCCAAATCTGATTTTAATAGTAGATAGCCTTAAATAGACACATTACACTCTGTATAACTCTGTCTCCTCTTCTGTAAAATAAGGGATGAGCATTGGAAAACTGTCACTTTACAGATAACTATACATACATTATATAGTATTTTACTTTAAATTTACAAAACTATATCATGTTAGAGTTATTGCAAAAATGGCTCTAATTCTCCACTGTTCTTTCATAATGGGATTTTCTACTCCTTTTAAAGGATAAATCTGTCCCCATTCCTCGAGTCTAGATGGGCCTAGCAACTTGCTTTGGCCAATAAAAAGTTATGGATGAGATATTGTGCCAGATTTGAACCTAGTCCTCAAGACACTGTGGACTTCCACTCTTTTAAAAGGATTCCAAAGTAAAGAGGAAAGTTTATTCCAACATGAGAGATCATGCAAAGCAGACATGAACAGTCCCAGCAAAGGACATCCTAGACCAACCAGCCCCCGAGCGACTTGCCAGCTGGTTGCAGATCTGTAAATGAACTGAGGCACGACGAGTCAAGCTTAGCCCAGATCAGCAGCTTGACTCAGATGACCAAATAGACTCCTGAGCAATAACAAATGGTTATTGCTTTAAGCCCCTGAGGTTTTTTGGTGGTAGTTTGTTATCCAGCATTATTGTATTAATAACTAAATTATCCATGGATAATGTATGTATGATTATCCTCCTCCTTTTTTTATCAATTAGAAAACTAGAACTTAGAAAAGTGAGCTAACTTGCTCAATATGAATAAGTAGAAAAATTATGATCCCAATTCATATGCTTTTCACTAAAGAACAGTGTATCTACATTTTTATGGGGCTTATAGTCATGCCTACCAATCAAATTATCATAGGGCACAAATGTCCTTCAAAAACTGCAAGGAAAACATAAATTATAACTGTTATTATCCAGTGCCATACTTAATTAAATATACTCAATTATGTTATGTATAATATATATATGAAGAGTTTTTAAAATGTATTTATTTTTTATTTTTTGACTCCCTTCACCCAGACTTCATGGCTCACTGCAGCCTCAACTTCCTGGGCTCAGGTAATCCTCCCACCTGAGCTTCCTGAATAGCTGGGACTACAGGTGTACACCACCACACCCAGCTAATTTTTGCATTTTTTGCAGAGATGGATTTTCACCATGTTGCCCAGACTGGTCTGGAAGTCCTGGGCTCAAGCAGTCTGTCTAGCTCAGCCTCCCAAAGTGCTAGGATTACAGGCATGAGCGTAGCCTATGAAGAGCTTTAAAAAGCTGAGGATCATTGTTTCATATATACTTTCAGTTTCAAAAATGTGTGTGTGTGTGTGTGTGTGTCTGTATTCTTTTATTTTTTCCTGTGGAATGTGTATATTATTTGTATACAGACCTTAGGAAAATAATTGATAGCAAAATGGGAAAATATATCCATAATCTATGCTGGTGGCGGGTTACATGATATAATCAATAAGAATCAATTTATGTGTGCTCCAACAGAGGGAAAAAGATTTTTCATGTCTCCAATATCTACCATTCCTCAAGAATTCATTGTATACAAATTGATTCATTGTATACAAATTGCATACATGTTTGCACACATGTGTGGATGTGCATTAAAATTTAGAATGATGAAAATTTTAAATAAAAAAAACAGATTGTTAATTAAATGACTTCTTCAGGGATATGTATTCTATAACTATGTTGTACTAAATGTACATATCAGGTTTCTATTACATTTTAGAGACACTCTCAACCTTATTGGAAATTTAGCTATTAATATTTTATATATCATACGGCAATATGTTCAAAAATGAGACTCTAGGCATCATCTTAGTATCCCTGGGAGTTCACTTTGATTACTTTGTGCTGGATTAGACCTATTTTTCTCCCAGGGTCTAGAGAGATAAAAAGAAGTTTGAGAACCTGGATTAGATAAAGGCTTTTCTTATTGTCTGATTGTGTGACATCAGGAAGACAAGATGAAACTCTTTTTTATAACACAGGGAAAAAAGAGTCTGCTAGGATAGTAAAACAATTAAATGAAAATAAAACTCATTTACATATATTTATTCAAATGAGATTTATTGAGTATATACTCTATCATATGAAGTGATCTCTTTAGTTATCAAAGATCACATTAAGGAATTTAAAATATGGGGAATTGGTAATATTAATACTTAAATAATTTGGAATATCTCTAACCATTTTTTAAAGAGCGTAACTTTTGTTTTAATTATCTAGATATTTCAGAGGAAATTATGTTTTTCTATAGTTATACTAAAATCAGATCAAAAGTTAAGAAATAGGATCTATTTTCCTTTATCCTTACTATAATTTGTTTTATTATCATAAACAGGTTAATAATATTTATATATGCATACACTGTATGGCAAGGTTATTTTCAGCATGAAATGAGATGATATAAATGAGTGGGAGTTGTTAAATAATATACGTTATTCAATATATCCTTTGGTCTTCAGAATGTATACTGCAAAATATCTGACTTGGTTTAGAATTGGTTCAAATAAACTCAAACATGAAAATATGTCTTCCCTATTAAAATACTTATTTTACCTTAAAAGGCACTTTTTATTAATAAATAAATTCCTCAGTGGGAATTTATAAATGTTATAATGTTAAAATCTTATAAATTGTATAATATTTTATATCTTAGTGTGTCTTATCAGGGACAAATTATTCTTTCTATTGTTCTCATGTGGAAAAATAAGAGAAAAGCTGAAATTTCTTCTTTCTAGAGTAAATTCACAGATGATAGTCATTCAAGTTTTTCTAGAAACCTGATTCATATAAATGGTGGAAGTGGGCAGACTGTTTATCCAAAACCAATGTATAGTGATTTTTCCCCCATAACATTTGCTGGAGTAAAAAATAACTCCTTAAGTTGTTCTTTTTCATCTTGCATTTGTAACAGCCCCATCATCAATGACATAACAGTAGTGTTCAGTGTCCATCATGGGAAAATGCATATTCATTTACATTATGAATGAACTTTCAAAAAAAGTCATAGATAGTCTGCAGAACTGAAGAAATTATAACATATCTAATTATAAAAGGAAGCACTAACAGATATATAATGGCATCTTTTACATTTTTCATAGATGATTTATTACAGTAGTGTTGCATGTGCATTATTTTGTTTTAAAATGAGACATCTTTTAATACAAGAGACAAAGTAGAAACACACACACACACACACACACACACACCAATGAACATTTCCATATAGGGATATTTTGGTAATAAAAATAGCATCTGGAGGGCATAAATTTTAATTTTCGACGACTTGGTTGAATATTGTCTTTCAAGTTTGACAGGGACAATTAAGTTTTAATGGTTAAATTTCCATTTGGAATAGGAGGATTCCTGAGATGTAAACAAACCTTGCTGATAAGTATACTTTATGCTACAAGAAGGCAGAACTCAAGTCTTCTTGAATAAGTCATTTAATTATCAATCTTTTTCTTCTTCCAAATTTTTACTGTAATAAGTTTAATAAGAAATGAGTTTTATTAGACATGCCAATCTTATAGAATGTGTACATATATTTATCAGACATCCAAAACATATATAATGCATATATATAATGTAATGCTAATAATAATAACAAAATTAATTCCAGTGCACTCACTAGCAGCTAAAGAATTAGAACTCAAACAGGAAGAGTTAGACAAAAATGACTAAGATCTGAATGAAAGCTCCTCAGATAGGTTTTGAGGAAAAGAAAAAAGGAGCTGGAGTTTCCTGAATGCCATTTAGTTTGACTAAACTTTATTATGTTTTCACAGGTATAATTTTTTTTTAGTTCCATTGGCTTTCAAACTTTTGGTTATTTGTAATATTTCATCATATTTTTAAGCACCTCTTTGGATATGTCAAGCAAATCTTGCTCTGTTAAATTTTGATAGAAGTGATGGCATTTGCTCTTTGCAACTCCTAGCCCACACCCATTAGGTGAGAAGCAGCATACCACCAAGCACCAGGGATAGGAGAAATGTGAACAGATCAGATTAGTTCTGAAATCTACGTGGCATAAATAAAGGTTAGCTGTGGAGTCTACTCTGTTTGCATGGGTAGCCAGTGCCCTTTATTATATTTCTTTATCATCTTTATCCTAAAGTTTCACTCTAAAAAAATCACATTTTCCATAAATCTCGATTTTATATTTTTAGCCAGAAACTACTAGTTCCTGGACAAGAGGAATGAGTCCAGTTCATCACTGTGTTCCTATATTAATCCGTTTTCATGCTGCTTGATAAAGACATACCCAAGACTGGGCAATTTACAAAGAAAAAAGGTTTAATGGAGAACCCACAGCTCCACATGGTTGGGGAAGCCTCACCCTTATGACCGAAGGCATGGAGGAACAAATCACATCTTACATGGATGGCGACAGGCAAAGGGAGAGAGCATGTGCAGGCAAATTCCTTTTTTTTTTTTTTTTAAACCACCAGATCTTGGTGCCCTGCATCCCAACTGCTTCAGCCATGGCTGAAAGGGGCCAACATGGCATTCACTCTCTCATTCATTATCAGGCAGTGTCATTCCCTATCATGAGAACAGTATGGGAGAAATTGCCCCATGATTCAATTATCTCCACCAGGTCCCTCCCACAACATGTGGGAATTATGGCAGTAAAATTCAAGATGAAATTTGGGTGGGGCCACAGAGCCAAACCATATCATTCCACCCTTGGCCTCTGACAAATCTCTTGTCCTTACATTTCAAAACCAATCATGCCTGCCCAGCAGTCCCCCAAAGTCTTAACTCATTTCAGCATTAACTCAAAAGTCCACAGTCCAAAGTCTTATCTGAGACAAGGAAAGTCTTCCACCTATGAGTCTATAATATCAGAAGCAAGTTAGTTACTTCGTAGGTAAAATGGGGGTACAGGCATTGGGTAAGTACAGCCATTCCAAATGGGAGAAATTGGCTACTAAAAAAGGGCTACAGGCACCACGCAAGTCCAAAATCCAGCAGGGTAGTCAAATCTTAAAGCTCCAAAATGATCTCCTTTGATGCCATGTCTCGCATGTGGGTCATGCTGATGCAAGAAGTGGGTTCTCATGGTCTTGGGCAGCTCTGCCCCTGTGGCTTTGTAGGGTACAACCTCCCTCCCAGCTGCATTCATGGGCTGGCATTGAGTGTCTGCAGCTTTTCCAGGCACACGGTGCAAGCTTCAGTGGAGCTAACATTCTGGGGTCTGGAGGACCGGAGCCCTCTTCTCACAGCTCCACTAAGCAGTGCTGCAATAAGGACTCCATTTGGGGGCTCCAACCCCACATTTCCCTTCTGTACTGCCCTAGCAGAGATTCTTCATGAGTACCCTGGCCCTGCAGCAAACTTGTGCCTGGACATCCAGGCATTTCCATACATCTTCTGAAATCTAGATGGAGGTTCCCAAACCTCAATTCTTGGATTCTGTGCACTCACAGGCTCAACATCATGTGGAAGCTGCCAAGACTTGGGGCTTGCACCCTCTGAAGCGATGGCCTGAGCTCGATGTTGACCCCTTTCAGCCATGGCTGAGGCAGTTGGGACACAGGGCACCAAGTCCCTAGGCTGCAGGTAGCATGGGGACCCTGGGACTGCCCCACAAAACCATTTTCTCCTAGGCCTCCAGGCCTGATGTGAAGACCTCTGATATGTCCTAGAGACATTCTCCCCATTGTCTTGGAGATTAACATTCAGCTACCCATTACTTATGTAAATTTCTGCAGCTGGCTTGAATTTCTCCTCAGAAAATGAGGTTTTCCTTTCTATCGTATTGTCAGGCTGAAATTTTTCCAAACTTTTATCCTGTTTTCCTTTTAAAACTGAATGCTTTTAACAGTACCAAAGTCACCTCTTGAATGCTTTGCTGCTTAAAAATGTCTTCTGGCAGATACCCTAAATCATTTCTCTCAAGTTCAAAGTTCCACAAATCTTTAGGGCAGGCACAAAATACCATCTGTCTCTTTGCTAAAAGATAACAAGAGTCACCTTTGCTCCAGTTCCCAACAAGTTCTTCATCTCCATCTGAGACCACCTCAGCCTGGATTTCATTGTCCATATCATTAGCGGCATATTGGTCAAAGACACTCAACAAGTCTCTAGGGAGTTCCAACCTCTCCCACATTTTCCTGTCTTCTTCTGAGTCCTCCAAACTATTCCAACCTCTGCCTGTAACCCAGTTCCAAAGTTACTTCCACATTTTGGGGTATCTTTTCAGCAATCCCTCACTCCCAGTACCAATTTACTATATTAGTCCGTTTTCACACTGTTGATAAAGACATACCTGAGACTGGGCAATTTACAAAGGAAAGAGGTTTAATGGAGAACTCAGTTCCACATGGCTGGGGAAGCCTCATGATCATGGTTGGAAGGCACAAAGGAGCAAATCACATCTTACATGGATGGCAGCAGGCAAAGAAAGACAGCTTGTGCAGGCAAACTCTTGTTTTTTCTTTGTTTGTTTGTTTGTTTGTTTTTAAACCATCAGATCTCTTGAGACTCATTCACCATCACGAGAACAGTATGAGAGAAACCACCCCAGTGGTTCAATTATCTCCCACTGGGTCCCTCCCACAACATGTGGCAATTATGGAAGGACAATTCAAGATGAGATTTGGATGGGGACACAGAGCCCCCATATGTGTTCCTTTCTGTCTTACCCATTTTAATTGTTCATGTACTTCAAAGTATTTATATATGAGCTCCTGGCATGTTAGGTTTTAGCTCCTGGAGTGTATGTAGTGTATTGGTGCTTTGTTTGATTCAGATTCCATGTTTATCTTCCTTTTCTTTTCTCTCATAATTGTATTTATATATGTTTGTTGTCTGTCTAACCCATTGCTCTGTGATTTCCGTGATAATGGCAACCATGTTGTCTTGACCACCATTGCGTATCTTTTGTCTAACTCAGAAATTTGCTTACAAAAGGAGCTCAATAAATAGTTATTTGTTGAATGGGTGAGATTAGGATCAATAGGATGATATTTTCAAGAGCAGAGGAAGAGAAACAGCTCTTCATAGATCAAGATTCTTAACTTAAAAAATTATTGCTATATGTGTGTATGTATCCATTTTCTGTCATACTCTAGTGTTTTTCAAGTAGATAACAAAGTCTTTGGCAAATCTTTTACTAAGGGATTTTTCTTTCTTTTTTTTGCCACTGAAAAATTAAAGTTGCTTGAAATTAGGTGTTCTTCCAGACTTTTGTAAAAATAAGTCCAGGAAAAAAAGTAATGAAGAAGGAGACACAGAAAGAGAAAGAGAGTGGCTTTTGGATTAATAACAATAGGAGTGTCAATTTGTCTGACTAGAAATAGGACTTGGGAGTCAGTGGCTGACTCTCTTGTAGGTGCCAGCACTTCAGAGGTCTATAACTCTATGAATCCCCAAGTATACTAGGCCCTTGGAACTGATGTTTTCAGCTTCCATAGAGATGTCCACAGATCCCAGTAAATGCTGACATAAAGAGCCTTCAGATTCAAGAGACCTTATGACTTGAACCTAGAGGATACAAACAGCCAGCTCTGATTTTCCACCTCTGAAATTTATAGTAGCTCTGCCACATGCTGACAAACAAGAACCATGACAGCTTTTCAGGTCAGACAGGTAAAGGCATATTGTCCAACTCCAAAAACAACACCATCAGTAGCTGAGGAACACACGTTATATTTCATAGCTATTGCCTCATCGTAGAGAGTTAACATTTCAATCATTTTCAAAGCTCTTTCTCTTGCAATCCACAATGCTTCTAATGAGAAGTTTTGCTTTAAAATATTTATTTTAAACATTATTTCTATTAACATCTATTAGGAAGTATATTCCTACAGAAAAGCTTAAATTTAGAACTGTGATTTTTCTTTGGGCATTGGTTTGTGTTCTAGCTATTATTTTTAGTCTTTAAGAAAAATTACAAAGATGTTTTGTTTGCTTTGGAGATATTAACCTCTCATTGTGAATAAATATAGGAGAGACCTTATTTGAACTATGCAAGCTGAAAAAATCACTATTAAAGTAAAAATTCCACTAGAAAAATCATTCCCACTGAGTTCAATTTTCTTGTATATGGATGATTTATTTGACTCGCTAAAATCCTTATGTTAATTCTATTCAATAAAATAATTTCTTTTTTTTTTCACTGAAACCTTCTCTGTTAATTTATGAACAAATTCTGCACTGGATAGTCTTGTTTTGCCCTTCAGAATACCCCCTTCTAAGTCTGTGACCCTGAGGTTTTTACTCTACATGCTTCTTTATGAATCTTCTGGGAAAATTTCCAAGAGTATTGAAGCACATCCAGGAAGCCAAGGAAATGTTGAATAGTGCTAGAGAAAGACTGCTGGGAGGGTCAGAAGAATGTCAGAGAAGGTCGAGAAACATCAAACCCAGGAAGACTCTAAACATATACCCAGAAGTCAATATCATGGCACAAGCAAAGCTTCAAAAATATCAAGATTAGAAAGATGGTTTGCATCACTTTTTCTATCTCTCTTCATTAGCTTAGTTTCCTTAATGTTTTCTACTAAGGAGATAAACAGTATAGTAATAGAAATACATTAGCAAAAATATGGTCAGATAACAATGTCTGCTTAATAATAAGCATAGTAGCCATCAATTATTGAGTAATAATTAATGAATAAATAATAGCCTTTAATGATTTCTCTGTGTTAAGCATTGCATTAGCACTTTACATGCCCAATCTCATTTAATCCCCACAGGTATCCTGTGGTATTATTGTCCCATTTTGCTGATGCAGAATATGAGAGTCAAAAAAATTCGTGTGAATTCATGGAGGTCACTCAGCCAATAAGTGAAACTTAGAACCTGGTGTACCGGACCACAAAGTTTCTTTAATTGTATATGGCCAGTGTCACCTTTGTAATTCTCTAGTGGTGAAAATATATGTGGTTAATAAATTAACTGTACGTATAAATTCATTTTCCTTTCCTCTTATAAATCAAATTTTAGGACAAAAAGAAAATATTTCACTTATTCTACCTTATCAAAAGTTTAAGCATGCCTGATATTCTTTATCTAAAATAAATCATCATGTAGAAAACCTTTATATCCTCTTCATTGTAATCAAGTTTGTTTTTCATAGTTGCCAGAACAAAATAGGCTTATATCTGAAAATAACCTTAAATTTTACCGTTAAAAATCATGTTAAAACTGGAAATATTATTTTTGTCATAATTGTTATATAAAAATATTTCAGCAAATATCATCAGTAGCTAACAAATAGGACCCAGGAAATTCAAAAGATTTAACAAGTTAGCCCATCCAACTACAGATTCATGAATTGCATATTTCAAAAAAGTTAACATTTCCATGATGTCAGGATGACATAGGACTATACTTTTGAGCTATGAGATTTCTAAATTTAAAAAAAGTTTTATTTTAATCTTGAGAAGATCTACTTATATTGTTGAAATAGCACAGGCTCATTTTTATGCTAGTTTCACTTGGATTGTTATGAAGCAAAATTTTAAATGTATAAACTACTATATACTACTTTTAAATAAATATGTGTTATTTCTTAAAGTTCTGCATGTTGAAATAGAAATGAAAGAAGATAAGCTTATCATAAATCATTGCCCATCAATATGATTTAATTTCTCTAAATGATATTTTAGTTCTGTTTAGCTAGAGATATTCAATGTATATTATACCACATATACTCTGACATTTCTAGAGAAAAGGGGCAAAGAATTTATGGCACTTGCCCCTAGAAAGCTTTTATCCTAAATGAAAGACAGGTGCTAAATAAATAGTTTAATGCCATGAATTATGTGACCAGATAGAGTGTACAAAAAATGTGACCACATGCTTGAGGATAGAAACTTAATTCTAGGAATTTGGATCCCTCACCAGCTGCCTTTTAGAATAAACTGATAACATGTTATCTATTGCTCTTTTTCATATTCAATGCACAACTGGCTCTACTGATACTGTTATTTATGTGCCATAATATTTTTTTCATCAGAGCAGACTGATATAATTATTTGATCTATTCCCTGAAGTAACAGACAATAAAACAAATTTTTGTACACTGTGAGGGGAACTGTATCCATTATATCCACCACGAAAATCCTAGTAGCTATCCCAGTGCCCAGATAAAGCCAGTGATCAGGAGATATTTTCTGAATGTATAAAGGAAGGAATAAATTGAAACAATCACACCAGTAACCTCACCCCAAAATGCTCTGAAAAGTTTTTTGATCACGAAACATTTTTTAATATGTAGAATTTGCTCTTATTCTGATAAAATGATTTTTTTAAAAAAAGATCAACTCCTTAATATTGATATGGGTAGAACTATTGTATTAATATATATAAAATCAAATTGTAATGCAAAAAATCACTAAGCATGTGTATATGTACTAATCAACAAATGATCAAAAACAGGTTTAAATTCTATAGAACTATTGAAGATTTTACAGACATGTTATGTTTAAAAATATTCTAAGTATCTCTAAGGGCCAAAGAAAAATGGGACTCTCTGTACACATTTAAGCTCATATCTTTACAATATGAGGAGCCAAAAATATAATTAAGAAGGGCATGGGCCATTTATGTAGGTAGAAGAGAAAGAGGAACCCAGATTTTCTTCCCTGTTGTATTCTTATCATTTCAATCAGTTGAGTCAATCAGATGATAACAGTATTCCAGACCATTGGTTTGAAGTATAAGGCTTTCTTTGCTCTAGGCACACTGACCTTTCTGTTCCTCGAAGTCCCTTATTTTCCCTTATTTCTGAATCCTTGTATGTAACTGCAATGGACTGAATGTTTGTGTACAGCCCAATTCAAACAGGAACATTCATACACATATGAAATTCATTAGTTGAATTCATTCCAGATTCATATGTTGAAACCCTAATCCCCAATGTGTTGTTATTAGGAAGTGGGGGCCTTGGGAGGTAATTAAGTCATGAAGTTTTTCCCTCATAAAAAGGATTAGTGCTCTTATGAAAGAGACCCCAGAGCAACCTGCAAGAGGGCCCTCATCAGAACCCAACCATGCTGAGACATTGATCTCAAACATCCAGCTTCCAATTTCTGTTGTTTATAAGCCACCAATGCCTTAGTACTTTTTAGTAGCATCTGCAATGGACTAAGAAAGTGGCCTTAAGAGAAAACTGTCCCTTGATCCCTTTGTTAACTGAACTGCACTTTTTTCCTGCTGTCAAACAAGTGTCACCAACTAAGGAAATTTTCCCTGATAGGGATCAATTCTCCATGACTTAAGCACTCATAACACTATAAAATATTTACAGGAAGTTTCACAGCTTCTGAATACTTCTATTTATTTGCTTACTCCCACAATCAGCATGTCTCTCCCACAAGCTTTAAGAAACATGTGAATACAGATAATGTGGAAGATAGAATAATAGTCTATATTGTCTACGTTCTGATGCCTAGAAGCCGTTATTATGCTATGTTACCGGGCAAAAGGAAATTAAGGTTACAGATGAAATTATGCTTTTTAATCATTTGACCTTAAAATAAGGAGATTTTTCTATATTATGGAGCACAGGAAACGTAATCACAAGTGTTCTTCCAAGTAAAAAAGGAAGTGGAAGAGTCAGTTTCAATGTGATTCATTACGAAAAAGACCAGATGGACCAGCTTCTAGAGGTGGCCCATATTTCTTGGTTTGTGGCTACCTTCCATTTTCAAAGGTAACCACAAACCAAGGAATATGGACCACCTCTAGAAGCTGGAAAACTTAATAAAGTGGGTTCTTCTCTCAAACTTGTAGAAAGGAATGCAGCTCAGCCAACACGTCTTTAGCCTAGTAATATGTATCAGACTTCTAACCTACAGAATTGTAAGATAACAAACTTTGCTGTTGGAATCCATGAAGCGTGCTGTAATTTGTTACATCAGTCATGGAAAACAAATAGCAGATGGCATTCCCAGCACCTAAAACAGTGCCTGGCACATGGTTGGTGTTTGATACTATTTTTATATTAAACAGATGTATAATGAGCCTGAGAGGTATCCTGTATCCATTTTGTGATATTAAGGTTCTCACCATTTCCTTCTCATTTCATTTCCATTCTCTGAAAACAAGTAAATAAATTAAGCTGATTCAAGAAAGAAACATTGTTTCATAAGAAGCCTCTACAATCAGTTGTTTAGGGTTTGAAAATTACAGGCCATATTCTAGTCGGCCTGCATGGACAGCAGATGTAGCCTGAGAGTCTAAACCACCATCATTATCATGTTTGTTTTGCTTTTGTTAAAGCTCTGGGAGTGGGGACAGCAAGCCAATGTGAAAGGCTATCACTGGTCAAGTAGTGGAACATTGTTAGAGACCCAATAGGAATACACTTTTTTAGGGGGGTTCAAATTCATGACTTCTATTATTTTGGAGTGACTGCAATACAACTGCTTACTTCACTTAAATTTTCTCATTTACAACAACTCTGTGGGTTCCCCATTCGTAATCCTGTTTCATCATGTGGTGCCTGAAAGCATCTAATGAATGTCGGTCTTGGAGATAGTATATGAAAGAAGGAAGATGGAGGTCATGGGAGAGGCCCACCTCAATGGGGAGGAGTATCTTCCCCCTGACATTAAAAAAAAAAATAGCCTTCACACGGTGATAATAAAAACACAAGCAAACTTTTGCTTAGTTTGACTGTTTTTAGCTTGTTTGTAGACAATGGTTTTCCTCCTCATCTCTTCCCATGAGGTTATGATATAGAATTTAAATCCAAGCTCAAAGAGCCCCACGCCTACATTTCTTCAATCATATCTTGTCTCTTTTCTGGAACCTGAATGCCTGTGTTCAAATACTTTTAAAATTTGAATATTATTTCTCCTTTCTCTGCCCCTGTTTCATTATCTTTAAAAGGAAAATAGCAACAGCATCTATCTCAAACTGTGTCCGGAATTGGTGGGTTCTTGGTCTCACTGACTTCAAGAATGAAGCTGTGGACCCTCACAGTGAGTGTCACAGTTCTTAAAGGCAGCGTGTCCGGAGTTTGTTCCTTCTGATGCTCGGATGTGTGCAGAGTTTCTTCCTTCTGGGGGGCTCGTGGTCTCCCTGGCTTCAGGAGTGAAGCTGCAGACCTTCGTGGTGAGTGTTGCAGCTCATAAACGCAGTGTGGACCCAAAGAGTGAGCAGCAGCAAGATTTATTGCAAAGAGCAAAAGAACAAAGCTACCACAGTGTTGAACAGGACCCTAGCCGGTTGCCGCTGGCTCGGGCAGCCTGCTTTTATTTTCTTATCTGGCCCCACCCACATCCTGCTGATTGGTCCATTTTACAGAGAGCCGATTAGTCCATTTTACAGAGAGCCGATTGGTCCATTTTGACAGGGTGCTAACCGGTGCGTTTACAATCCCTGAGCTAGACACAAAAGTTCTCCACCTCCCCACCAGATTAGCTTACAGTGTCCACAAAAAGGTTATTCCAAGTCCCCACCGGAGTAGGTAGATACAGAGTATCAATCGGTGCATTCACAAACCTTGAGCTAGACACAGGGTGCTGATTGGTGTGTTTACAAACCTTGAGCTAGATACAGAGTGCCGACTGGTGTATTTACAATCCCTTAGCTAGACATAAAGGTTCTCCAAGTCCCTACCAGACTCAGCAGCCCAGCTGGCTTCACCCAGTGGATCCCGTATCCGGGCCACATGTGGAGCTGCCTGCCAGTCCTGCGCCTTGAGCCCGCACTCCTCAGCCCTTGGGTGGTCGATGGGACTGGGCACCCTGGAGCAGGGGGCGGCGCTCGTGGGGGAGGCGCAGGCAGTGCAGGAGCCCAAGGTGGGAGGGAGGCTCAGGCATGGCGGGCTGCAGCTCCGGAGCCCTGCCCCGCAGGGAGGCACCTAAGGCCCAGCGAGAAGTCGAGCACAGCAGCTGCTGGCCCAGGTGCTAAGTCCCTCACGGCCCGGGGCTTGTGGGCCTTCCGGCCGCTGCCAGTGCGGGGCGGCAAAGTCCACGCCCACCCGGAAGGCGCGCTGGTCCGCAAGCGTGGCGCCTAGCCCCGGTTCCCGCCCGCGCCTCTCCCGCCACACCTCCCTGCAAGCTGAGGGAGCCGGCTCCGGCCTTGGGCAGCCGAGAAAGGGGCTCCCACAGTGCAGCGGCCGGCTGAAGGGCTCCTCAAGCTCGGCCAGAGTGGGCGCCAAGGTCTAGGAGATGCCCAGAGCGAGCGAGGGCTGTGAAGGCTGCCAGCATGCTGCCACCTCTCAAAAGGTTAGATTTAAATGGTTTAATATGTGAAACAATATTGCTTAGAATAGCATCTGTCATGGAGATGCACTCTACATGTTAGCCCTTATTATAAGGAGCTCAGAAATTGTCACTGTCAACTCTTCTCAGGGAAATCATGTGTGGTTGGAAGAATATTCTGCTAAATTGTATGTGGTGACTGATGAGACACCCTATGAAGCATGTGTAATAATAGTTCATCCAACATGTCTTCTAAAGGGGATGAGTTGAATTAGCTAAAAAGTTTTAATTGTTGACTAGTGTGTTTGTGTTTCAGTGTAAAGCTTACTCATTTGGGCTTACTCATTCGCACAGTTTATTGAGACACACCACCTGTATGTGACTTTGGGCAAATTAATTTGATACTTCTATTTTCCTATCTGTAAGATAGGAATAATGATATTAGCCTCATAGAGTGGCTGAATGTTTAGTAAGTCTGTACTTAAAAATGTGCTTAAAATAGTGATTATCACACAAGTGTCTTAATGGTATGTCTTTATCATAATATCCAAAAGATTTCAACCGATCTTAATTATTTTAAAACTAAAAGCATTATTTCTTTTCACAGTAGAGTTTTAATGGATAAAATATATAAAACAACAGCAACAAAGTAAACAGGTGTATGGTTTCAGGTCCAAGGTCTACCAAGAAGCAGACTGTAGATATAGTTTACATATTTACTAACTGGTTAAGCTACAAAAGTTGGTTTTACAAATTTTATTGTTGAAATGCTAGAACTGTGGCTGTAAAGCATTTGTGAAGCCTTTTGTTTCATTTTCCAATATATGAAAATAACTTTCAAAAACCTAAGTGGTATGCTTTTGTTTCCTGTCATACATTCTAAATGGCCTTTAAAAGTCAGTAGCTGTTACTCAAGAATAATGAGGTATATTATTCTCTCAATGCACATGCAAATCTCCAATTAACACTAATGGGATTTATGGCAGTGAGACCAAAGGAAAATCTACTTCAGCGTCTCAAAATAAAGAATCTTTATTTTTTGATACCTACCTTTTTACCATGTAAGTGCATTCTAGCATAAATAAACAAATTAGTATTGAGCATCAATTTGACACTTCCATTCATGTTGAAATTCTGAAATACTGTCTTTAAAAGATAGTGTGTTTTAAAGCAGAGATGCAGCTTTAGGTAGCTTATTTAAGAATTTGCATGTACCCCTCCCCCGCCATTAATTTCAAAATTACAAAGAATAATCATGAGCAGCCCTACTCACGTTTGAGAAATATGGAAGTGATGGATTTTCAAATATGTGTGGTAAAACATTTCTAAGAACAGTATTTTGGAAGATTATCTCTTTTATGCACATACACATGTAGAACCCCAGTATCTCTTTAAGACACAATTATGCCCATTCTAGTAATTCTTTTTTAGATTTCTATAGTTTTAGTCTTATCTATACAATCTTCTTAGAACACAATTTTTAAATAGAAAAGTAAAAAGCAGATAAGATGCTACTAAACTGAAATAGCATGTTAAAGAATATGTGTTTAAAGTATTGAATAACAATCTGAAAAAGATTTGAGAGCAAAATTAAAATGATTATTTTCATTTGTCTAAATTAGAATGATCAACAGGGGCTCTGGCCAGAAGTGTTTGGCAGAATTTTAATCTTTAGGACAATTCTATAGAGATATTAGACTACATAAAGTGCAAATGGCTGTGTAGAAAGAACAAATGGAAGAGCTAAGGCCTCGTTTAATATAATTCACTAAAAGAATAAAAAGTATGATAAACAGTTAAGTATATGTTCATACCACCAAAGCCTATTAACTTGTTATTTAACAAAAGTCTTCTTTTTGAATCCCTAAATTAACAAATTTTTCATAACAATTATTTAAAACAACTATAGCAAGTAAATAACTTACCAACCTGTAAAAAAGTATATTTCCTGAATTTTTTTAAAAAATGAAGTATTAAAAAATCTTGGCTAATAAAATAGAATGGCCCTCAAGCTGAGAAGTTTACCTAACGTTAACTCATTTGGGACATTCTATTCCAGGTAAAGAGAAATTGCCATTTAAAGAAACTAAATGATTAAAACAAGAGGTAGATTTTATTTTACCTGCCTACTAAATAGTGTATGGAAAATTTATTGACTTATCAGTGACTGGGCCTGGAAGAATGCCCAGAACACAGTAGGTACTTGATAAATATTTTTTGAATGAATAAATTAATTAACTAGCTTTTCAGAAATCCTATTTGCAACATCAAAAATGTATTTAAGTCTCTGTTGTACCTTAACTTTCAGTGCCAGGCACTAAAGATGAGACATGCCATCTGGTTTTATGATGTTCATAGTCTGACTGAATATAAAGAAAAAAACTAAATTATTATGATTTAATATATAATAAGTAAGATGAATAATATGGAGATATCACTTGAATGGATTAATTTTATTTCATAATTTTAAATATATAGAGAGTCTATTTTTGGATAAATATTAAGGTTTATTTTTTAAAATATTTTGTTACATGATTGTTAATTCATTCTATGCATTCTAACCTATCAGAATATGTCAATGAAAGCATTTTTAGAATTTCATAAAACATAGTTATTGCAAATAATTACATTAATTTCGGTATTCTTTTTGATTAATGAAAAGTAAAAAAGTTTTAAAAAACTAATGAAAAGTTACTGACAGTGTGGCTTGAAATAAACTTACACAAATAAAATTATATTTATTTATTCAATCTGCTGATTGCATTCTCATGAAACTAGCAGCTTTCACTAATTTTTTTGGTGATACTGTCAGTTGATACTGTGAAGTGTTGGTTTGACATACTTTAGGAAAATACAGGAGTATTTTTCTTTTTTGTGTGATCATATTCATGACCTGGTGTTTTATTTACCTGTGACTGGTAGATTAAGTTGTTTCATATTGATTTATAACAATATAGACCCTTTCCTCCTTGCTCTTTTAACATGATCTTGTAACTAATGCTGGTTGACAGCCTTCAATCTGTGGAGTGGTCATATCTCTAACTGGTATGTCATTGGGTCCATTGGGCTCAATTTTAGTTTTTGAGTTTTTTTTTTTTTATTGAGCAGCTCTAAGTCTTTGTACAACCTGACATTTTATGGCATTCATCTTTTTTAGCCATCCTGCAAAAAATAAGAACAAAATTTACTTAGTATTTTTTAATTGAATTCTATCCCACAATTGAACTATATGTTCTTTGCACTTTTTTGTGAATCTAAAAAATACATTGAACCTTAGTTATATTTCCCATATGCTGAAATATTTTGTTACATTATCTGAGAAATTATTACATCATTATGCAACATTGCTTATCTATTATTCCAACCTATGCTAAAAAAAGGTCTAAGACAAAAAGAAAATGGAATAGAAAAATTATAGAATCACCTAGAATTGTGATACAATGAGAAGTTGATTATTTTTTAATTTCTTTTTTTTTTTTTTTTTTTTTTTGAGACAGGGTCTCATCTACCACCCAGGTTGGAGTGCAGTGGCATGATCTTGGCTCACTGCAACCTCCATCTCCCAGTCTCAAGTGATCCTCTCATCTCAGCCTCTTAAGTAGCTGGGACCACAGGTGCATGTTACCACACCCAGCTAATTTTGTGTATTTTTTGTAGAGATTAGGTTTTACCATGTTGCCCAGGCTGGTTTTGAATTCCTGAGCTCAAGATCCACTGGCCTCGGTCTCTCAAAGTACTGGGATTACAGATGTGAGCCACTGTGCCTGGCCGATTATCTTTTAATTTCTTTGCGTGATGCCAAAATTATTGCATCATATTTCAAGAATGCATTATATTTTGCCTTTAGAGTTCACGGAATACAGTTGAGAATTTCCGATACTTTATTTTTTTTTTTTTAATAGTAAAGAGAAGAAAACAAAAAATATATTTCACAATTATTAAATGAATCTGAAGATGAATGCAAAATTACACATAGGAGCACTGTTAATATGTCATTATTATATAATTATTTAAGATATATAATTTATGACTAAGGACAAAAAGTAAATGTAGCATTCTCTTCCAGCTAGCCATTTAACTGGAAGAACTTCATCATGAAATATTCCAGTCTATTTTACAAGAAGAACATGTGATAATGTTTGTTCATTTTTGAAGATGTTTGTGCACAAACTTTTCTTGACACAAAAGGGTTTTACTATTTTAGATTTTTATTAAAATTTATAATAGCTATCTTTCCTGTCTACATTTTTGTTTTGTAGATTAGTCATAAACCTATGTGAACTTTATTCCATATATATATGTGTACGTATATCCATCTATATACTCCACTGGACAGAAATGACAAATAGTGATTATTTCTAGTGGTATGCTGAGGATTAAGTGACTACTACATGGTATTGGGTCACATTTAAAGCCATCATGGACCTCTTGCAATCTGCCAACCATGGGTTGGACAAGCTGGCATAGTATAGAAGATGAAAATTTTTAATCCCCTAATCCCTGGATTCAAGCCCTTCTTCATGTACCTATTCCAGTTAGTCACTTGTTTTTGCTAGGCCTTAAGTTTCTCATTTCCAATTTAAATATAAGATTATCTGTCTTTAAGGATGAGAGTGAAGAAAAATGAGTGACATATGCATCATCACCAAATAATTCTCTTCTCCATTATTTGTAACTTCCAGTTCCCTCCTGACAACCCATAACTTAGGGCCATCACCTCTGCTAAGAAATATTACATGGCTTGCCAGCATTTATCTGTCAGTCTTAGATAACATTTAATCACTTTAGATCTCAATTTTCTCAAATTCAAAATGAGGGAAGTGAAGCAGAGCTGTGCTATTCAAAGGCTGGTTCACGGACCAGCACCATCATCATCATGTTAGAGTTTATTACAAATGAGGTATGTCATCCCCACCTCCAAACTACTGAATCAAAAATTACATTTTTACAAGATCTTTAGGTAATTCATAGGCACATAAATTTTAAGCAGCTCAAACTAAATTACTCTGAGCCATGTTTCTGCTTCCATTTCTGAAAATATAAAAATCTTAAAAAATCCTATACATGCTATTTTATTAGCAAGTTAACTTTTAAACGTTTTAGGTATATCCCATTGCAGTTATCAATTGCTAAGTTACAAACTGCTACAAAAATTAGTGAAATGAAACAATTAGTTGATTCTGTTGGTTAGGAATTTAGACAGGGCACAGCAGAGATGGTTTCTGTTCTGCAATTTTCAAGAAAGACTTAAACTGCTGAGGGATGCTGGAACAATGGAGAGATGGAATTATTTGGAGACTTCTTCACTCATAAATCTGGCACCTAGACTGGAATTACTAGTAGATCGGGCACACATGCATTGTTGATTGGAATGTCAGTGTGAGGCTTCCCAAGAAACACGATCTTCCCACTGTATTTTGATATCAGAATAGTGAGACTTCTGACATAACATCCTAGGGCATCAGGAGAAAATGCTCCTTTGAACTCAAGGCATAAGCTAAGCTAAATTAACACCATGTCTTTACTTCTATTGTAATTGATTTCTCTAAACAGTGACAAACTTGTCCAGTTTCAAGGCAAGAGAGTACGGATCTCTCCTTTCCTCAGGAGAAGTGTCAAAGAATTAACAACTGTGTTTTTAAACTCTCATACTTAATGTTTTTATTTTTATGTAAATGCTTCTCAAAAAAATATCTACCAAAGTGCTTCCTCAATAGGAGTAAACAAATAATAGTGAAAGTTCTGGGAGGATAATAGGACACTAAAAGAAAATATTATTACAGTGCCTTGTTTCATTGTTTATTTGCATGAAATGCTTACATCTGGTAATTTTTTTGCATCTGTGTATTCTGTAATTATAGTTGCAGATAAAATACAGAATGCCAGTAAAATCTGAATTTCAGATAAATTACAATTTTTTAGTTAACTGGGTTCTAAACATTACAAGAGGCCTATTTATATTACAAATTATTCGTTGTTTATTTGAAATTCAGATTCAATTCAGAGGCCTATATTTTTGTTTGATAACTCTGATAACCACAACTTTAATTTAGATGTATACCCTTTCCAGTCTTTTATTATATGAATGCTTTAGAAAGATGTGCCATATTTACCCAGGTTCTTTTCTTACCCTATGACTCAAAGAGTGATATATATTGGAATATATTCATCTCAATTTTGTGTGTATACTTGGTTATAGAAAAATGAATAAACAATGAGGATTTCACACAAGTGGCAAGCTAATAGAGACTATGCTTTGAGACAAGTAAACTTTTTAGATTTCTTCCAATTCTAAGTGTTTATATACATAAACCCCAGTAAGATATCCTTCTATGTTTAAAATTTCTGTAGATTTTAATATTTAAAGATACAACCATTGTAATGTCCAACCACATATATAATCAGAACCTGTATACCTAATATTATTATGTTGATATATACTGCAGCGCTATAGTCAGGACTCTCAGATTTCAAATAGTGTATTTATATTCTTCTATCTTTGAACCTTATCCCCTCAAATAAATTGCATGCGTGTACCAGGATCTTAATTTAACAATTTCTGGTTGAAAAATGAGAAATTATTTACAGACAAAATAAAAGGCAATTTCCAATATATTCTTATGTAATACCCAGGAAAGTGATTTTAATAGGAATTTTCCCACTCAATATTACAAATTAGGTTTAAACTGTTTAAATCATGTTTCCCATAAATTTAGCCTTTATTATTTTACTTCCAATCTGAAATTAATATTGCAAATATACAATGTTAAGCTGTAGAAATATCTATGAAAACTTAGTTTATACATTCATCCTCAGCAATTATAAATATACCTAAATATTTCCCTGGAAGAGAATCTAAGACATCTCAAACATTTTCTCTTCACTAAAAGTAAGTACCTAATACCCTCTGTATCAGATTTTGTGCATTAAAGGCAGGTTATTCAACTGAAGCAAATCCACAGCTATGTTAATTTCTCTGAGGAAAAAAAAAAGTCTGTTACAGAAGATAAACCCTTTCCTACCTTTTCTGTTGCAGATCAAAGAAAAATGCACCTTTTTATTTTTGAAAACTTGTCTGAGAGAAACATTTATAACCACATATTGTAAACTTCATACTAAATCACATAATTTTGAGCAGAAAACAATCAAATCTTCACAGCTTGTATTAACATTTCTACTGTTGGTATTTGAATACTTTTGCTGATGGATCAGAAAATATTGTGAGTTATATATAGTTGGATCAAAGGAACAGAAATAATGGAAAAAAAAAACACACACACACAAGAATTTCCGGAAGAGCTGTCAAAATACTGGCACCCATTCTCATAGGCACCAACATTTTAGTATTGACAAAGTGTGCCGTTAGCCTTCTTTTCTTTGTAACACAGCTCTGTTATATTTTCAAGGTGACTTAAAATCATGTGATTCTTACAAAATTCTTATGGTTCCAATAGACATAGATGTTATTTGTGATCAATAATTGGTTGGTAAAAATAATGCTTGTGTTTTCTATTTACCTCTAAAGTGGTTCTTTAAGTTTACAAATTCGAAAGCAAATCCTCTCAGTCAGACACTAATAATAAGTGCCTATAAGACAGTAGGGAAACGAGCCAAGACACCTGTTATTAGGTTTCTACAACACCCATGCTTTTTGGAATTATTAATTTTTTAGAATTGTATTGAACATTTCTAAAAGATGTTATACCATATGACAGAAGTTACAAAGATATTAAAATAAGGCAACAAAATACTAAAGAAGTTATTTGAAGTCTTCCTGCTAATGGTTACATGAGATTCAGAAAAACAACAAAAATAATTATATAGAGAAAATTAATATTATGTAACATTTTAGCAAATAAAAATGTCCATGTCACTTATTGGCAATGTAATATAATTTGTGCTTTTTCACATTCAAGAAAAATACAGTAAAATATAATACTTTCTAAGGGGAAACAAAATAGTTGCTGACCTGGAAATGAGTAAACCTAAATGTACTGTATGTTACAACTCAATTATAATTACAAATAAAAAAGAACAATGAGTTAGTGCCTAATGCATTTGGAGGCACAAAGTAGATTCTCAATATATATTATGAAAGAGAAGAAAAAAAGACACACTGCCCTCTCCAACATACTTCCATTCATTCCTACCCTGTCAGCCTGCACATGCCCTTCATCAATTGATGGCACCTCTTTAATTCACTCACTTGCTCTGGGCTGCTATGTGACTGCTCTGAAAAATCAAATGTCATAAAAGTGACTCTGGCCAGTTCTAGGCCTAGCCATTGAGAAAACTGGTACCTCTTAAAATGCTTTCCTATGGAAGCCAGCCACCATGTAAGAAATGTGCGTACCCTGAGACCATCAAGCCGTAAAAAGCCCAATCCAGCTTTGAGGGATAGAACACTAAGTGTTGAAAAGTGAAAGAATATGAAGGCACTGATCATGTGAGTGAAAAATTTCTTTGCTGGATATTCAACAGAGATGTAGCTCCAGGTATTATCTGGCTGCAGTTGTATGTAAGACAATAACAGAGAACCATTAAAACTCCATCAACCCAAGGATCAAAGGAGATCATAATTAGTGTTATTTGAAGGCAATAATTTTTTCACAGGATTTGTTACTTAGTGATAGGGACCTTAAAAACAAGGGCTTGTGAAACTTGGATAAACTTCATTCAAACTGATGCATGTGTATGTGTCTTTGCTGTAGTACAAGAACCACGGATCCTGCCCCCAGTAGGCAGACGTTCTTACACCAAAGAGAAGGAAACACTCAGCTTCTATACTTGGGCAAAATGGGACGATGGTAAAATCTACCTCACTGCAAATTATGATTTAAAAAATTAAAAAAAATTGTGTCAGGCATAACAAAAGACAGAAAAGGAGCTAAAAATTATGTCAATGCTAAGGGAGGCACCTGTTCAGTTGAGATCAACTTAAAGCGTTTAATAATAAAACGTGGGTACAAGGAATATATAAATATTAAAAAATGGGTAAAAACTAGATTTACAGGGATTAGCTAATAAGGCTAATGAATTTTGCTTCCTCTTATTCCTAGGAGGTAAAGCCTCTTTTGGGAAGATGTTGGCTGTTATTTCAAGATGAAAATTGGTAGAAATATGAGGGAAATTTTGTGCAGTAGAAAAGTACAAAGAGTCTTAACTCAGATAAAGGAGTTGGGAAGGATGAAAAGTTGAATATGAAAAACACAGCCCATTTGAGAAAAATGTACATGACATTACATACAGGTTGCTCTTGTAACTCCTAAGCCCTACTTGATTATTTTAGATCTCTCTAAATTACATTCTTGAAGAAAATTTATAATGGACTCAAAATCATAGCTTTTCTAATCAGTTTTTGGTGAGGTAACATTCTCAGGCTCATCAAGTATATCTCCAAATAGACTTCAAGGTAGATGGCAGTTATATTTACTCTGACAATTCTTCAAAACTGCACTGTTCCTTGAGAAAAATTACCAGCGATTTCTGTTTTTCATATTCTTCACCACCCACGTGTCTCCTGTTATTACCTTTATCATTATTCCCTGTACAGTAGAAGGGAGTAACTCCTGATGGCCTATGGGTAACAAAAAATAATACAAAAGAATGCACATCAGTATAATAGCTAACCTTTATAACATATATATATATATATATATATATATATATAGCTTTAAAACTATACTGTTAGCTTTATATAGATTATTTGAATTAATTTTCATAACTCCATGAAGCATGTATAATAATCTTATTTCTACTTATCTCAGTAAATGTTATAATAAGGAATACTTACTTTATAGATGAAAAACTAGAAAGAAATGAACAAGTAACGTATCCAAAGATATAAGTATTTTCTATATTAGGATTTGAACCCAAGCAATCTAATTCTAGAGTTCACTTTTCATTTTTCTGGAATACACTAGGCATAAAAATTAATGGAATTTTTAAGCATTGCTAGATGCACAAAGTGTTGAGGAAACCCAGTGGCTAATTCTCTGGGATTTTGAATCCTCCCACCAATGAACTCTTTACCACTTAAATATTTGTAAGTACACACCATTCTGCAAACAAATGTGTGATCTTTATCAAGTTTATAAAAAAATATGAGAATTAGAAAGAAGCAAAAAGAGGGAAGAAGAGAAGTTGTTACTTAATATAGATAGATTTAATGTGTAAATTTTGAGATCATATTATGTTAAATACCATGTTCAATTAATTCTGATATAGTTTGCACAATTCAATATTTGTATAAATCAAGTTTTTCTTCTACTTAATATTTTATAATTAACATTGAGAATTTTAAAATTTCATTTTATTTCAGTTTTATTTTTACCTGCAAAAAGCTGATTTATTTTTCACCATTTTTTTTAAGACAATATCTCATTCTGTCACCCAGGCTGGAATACAGTGGCAAGGTCATAGCTCACTCTAACCTTGAACTCCTGGGCTCAAGGGATCCTCTGGAGCTTGGCCTCTGGAATAGCAAGGACTACAGGCACATGCTACTATGCCCAGCTAATTTTTGTTTTTATTTTTTATAGAGAAGGAGGTCTTGCTACATTGCCCATGCTGGTCTCAAACTCCTGGCCTCAAGCAATCCTCCCTCTTTGGCTTCCCGAAGTTCTGGAATTACAGGCATGAGCCACTGTACTCCACCCAGCTAAAAAGCTGTTTTCAATTTGATGACACAAATTGATGTGTCAATTGATGTATTGATGTCCCAGCTTAGATTTAACAGCATAGCTGAAGTACAGAGCTACAGTCAGGATTGGTTTCATGGACATGCAACATAAGCACAAGACACCATGCATTGAAAGGCCTCACACTTACTTAAACACTGTATCACCAACTTAAATTTCTTAATAATTTTTGATCAAGACACCCCCTATTTCCATTTGGTGCTGGGCCCTGAGACTTAAGTAGCCATTTCTTACTACTGTCAATATTTTATATAGTTACCAATGTGTGACTTAGTAACTCAAATTTGGACTCAAATTTTGTGATTTCTAATATATTGTACTTGTGTCCAAATAATCACTTTGCATGAACTACTTTGTGAAGTCAGTGGCCTAGAAGCTATCATATACTAGAAGAAAGGTGTTTATCACATTGCAGAATCCTCACAAATCATTATGTATCTTTGGATGAAATTGACAACTAGTTAAACAGATGGAACTCCTAATTTGAAAGCAAGGAACATACGGTATCTCTCACTGTCCCTCATTATAAGAGACATACCTCATTTTAGACCCAAGTGTAACTCCATCCCACACAGACCTGATGTTATCTGACATTTATTATGGTAAACTATTTACATGAGAAATGCTACATTATGAAAATAAGGCTACAGAATATCTTATTTATGCTTAGACATTAATCATACAACTTAAAACCTCCTACATCACACTTTCCATGTGTTCTTCATTCTGTTTCCTTACTCCATATTCTTTCTGCCCTTTAGTCGTGGACATCTAAGAAATTTAAAGTAATATGTTAGGCCTGTGTTTGTGATAGCATTTTGCGAAATATACATGATAACCTATACCAGAAGGAATAGTGCACACTGTTAAATGAAGCTCTTCTTTTAAAGGAGTGACTATAAAATCAGCAGTCACAACCTCTGGTGAAACTAATTTAATAAGCTCCTATAACACTGTGTTTTTGACATTTTTAATGGTTAGTTCTGGGGTAGATATTTGCACTTTTGGAAAGTAGTTGGTGTTTTGACGTGACATATTTACAATAGTAAGCTCTTAATCATTAATCATTGGCTAGATATATCTACTTATCTCTCATCATTATCTATGTTTCTCCATCTACCTATCATTTCTCTAGGACACATTTGTTTCTGTTCCTTAGAAAAAAATATAAGCAGATTTGAAGGGGGTTGTCATAAAAGGAATTGTCTCCTCTTCAGCTTTTCAGAGACATCCCTTCATTACTATGGTAATGACTGAGGTAAAGATCATACTGACATACCTCTAAAGAAAACTAGAAGAAAAAAAGAAATTAAATGTACATGCTCCACAAGAACAAAACCTTAAAAAAATGACATCAGAGGTTTTAGGTTTGGATCAAATAGAATATGAAGGAGAAATAAGAAAGCACAAAAATAACTTAGAAACACAACAATTTAGACTAATTAAAACATTATATTATAGTTTGGTACATAATTAAATTTATACTTTTGTGCGTAGTTAACAATGTCATAGTAAATAAAACTTTTCCCTTTTAAATCTAGTTTACTTCTATTTTATTTTTAATAAAATAAATATTTTAATGTATATTTCAAAATTATAAAAGCACAGCCTTTAACTCTGTTTACAGCTAAATGTGGCTGTTTTTAATACTGTCTTAGGGGTTCTAAAAGCTGGCATTACAGTAGAGTCACCTGAAGAAACCTAAAACTGGCACCCAAACAAACTAAACCAGAGCAATTAGACTCTGGCATCCTTATTTTTTTTAAGTGACACAAGTAATTCCAATATGCAAACAAATTAGGCAACTACTGCTCTTAGTTAAGATATCATTAATCATCTGGTGCCAGTTTATTTTTGTAAGCGACAGAGCAGATTCCACTGTACATTACAAATAAAAAAGTATATTACACTACCTACTTTAAAAAATTAATCTAGTGTATAACTTACAAATGGTAAAATGCATCCACTGTAAGTGTATTGTTTGATGAGTTTTGGCAAATGTATATACTCATATAAACATAACCACAGTAAAGATATCAAATGTTTCAGTCACTCCAAAAAGTTATGTCATGACACTTTGAACCTGCAAATGGTCTGACTTCTATCACTATAGACTAATTCTAACTGTTATGAAAATTAACATTGAGTCTTTTACATGACATATTTTTGAGAATCACTGATACTGTTGCTCAGCATAATATTTTTGAGGTTCTTTCATGCTTTTAACAATAGTTAATTTTTATTGCTGAGTAGTATTGCATGAATATGACAGAATTTGTTTAACTAGTCACATATTGATGAACATTTATATTGCTTCCAGTTCTTTGCTAGTGTAAATAAGGTTGCTATGAACATTTTTGTAAAAACTTCTATAAAGACAAGCATTTTAATTTTTCTTAAATATCTGCAAGTGGAATGGCTGGGTCAAGTAATATGTGCATGTTTAATTTCATAAGAAATTTCCAAATTAATTTTCAATATTTGTTGTGCCATCTCATGTTTCCAGCAGCAATTTATGAAAGTTCCAGTTGCTCCAGTGCCCTCAACAGTAATTAGTATCATAAATCTTTTAGATTTTGGCTGTTCTAGTGATTATACAAGAACCTCATTGTAGTTTTAATATGCCTTGCTTGATAACTGAAACTTTTTTTAGTATCCGTGTCTGTGCTTATTGGCCATTTGTATATTATATTTTGTGAAGTATCTCAACAAATGTTACCATTGAAAAAATGACTTGTTTGTCTTCTTAATGAGTTATAAGTGTTTTCTGCATATTTTGGGCATCTGGTTTTCATTACATAAATGTACTGAAAATATATTCTCCATGGACATAGTGTGCCCTTTTAATTTTATAATGTAATTTTTGACAATGAAAACAGTTTATTGTTAGAGTCCCTTTTGGGTGTTTTTTTTTGTTGTTGTTGTTGCTTGCTGTTTTTATGTCCTAAGTAAATTCTTTCTACTAGAAAACTATTGATGTAGTTGGGTCTCTGTCCCTGCCCAAATGTTACGTCAAATTGTAATTCCCATTGTTAGAGGAGGGGCCTGGTGGGAGGAGATTTGATCATGGGCACGGATTTCCCCTTTGCTGTTCTTGTGTCAGTGAGTGAGTTCTCAGAAGATCTGTTCGTTTAAAAGTGTGTAGCACCTCTCCATTCTCTCTTTTCCTCCTGTTCTGGCCATGGAAAGACATGCCTGCTTCCCCTTTGCCTTCTGCCATGATTGTAAGTTTCCTTAGGCCTCTCCAGCTATGTTTCCTGTACAGCCTGAAGAACTGTGAGCCAGTTAAACCTCTTTTCTTTATAAATTATCCAGTCTCAGATATTTCTTTATAGCAGTGCACGAACAGACTGATATAGAAAATTGGTACCAGCAGTGGGTCATTGCTCTAAAGATACCTGAAAATGTGGAAGTGACATTGAAACTGGGTAACAGGCAGAGGTTGAAAGAGTGTAGAGGGCTCAGAAGAAGACAGGAAGATGGTGGAAAGTTTGGAATTTTCTAGAGACTTGTGAAATTATTGTGACCAAAATGCTGACAGTGATATGGACAATGAAGTCCAGGCTGAAGAGGTCTTAGATGGAGATGAGGAACTTACTAGGAACTAGAGCAAAGGTCACTTTTGTTATGTGTTAGCAAAGTGATTGGAGACAGTGTGTCCCTGCCCTAGGGATCTGTAGAACTTTGAACTTGAGAGTGATGCTTTAGGGCATCTGGTGGAAGAAATTTCTAAGCATCAACATGTTCAAGATATGGCCTGGCAGTTACTAGCAGCGTATGCTCACGTTTATGAGCAAATAAATGACCTGAAACTGGAACTTATATTTAAAAGGGAAGCAGAGCATAAAAGTTTGGAAAATTTGCAGCCTGGCTATGTAGTAGAAAAGAAAAACCCATTTTCTGGGGATAAATTCTAGCCAGCTACAGGAATTTTTGTAATCTAAAGGAAGACAAGTACTAATAGCTAATAAATGGGAAAAGGGCCTGGAGGCATTTCAGAGAACCTCCCAGCAACCCCTCCCATCACAGGCCTGATGGCCTAGGAGGAAAGAATGATTTTGTGGGCCAGGCCCAGGGCTGCACTGCCCTGCATATCCTCGAGACACTGCTCCCTGCCTCCCAGCCACTCCAGCTCCAGCTATGGCTCAAAGGGGCCCAGGTACTCAGGCTGCTGCTTCACAGGTGCAAGACTTATGTCTTGTGGAACCTTGGCAGCTTCCGGGTGGTATTAAGCCTACAAGTACACAGAGTGCAAGAGTTGAGGCGTGGGATCCTCTACCTACATTTCAGAAGCTGTATGGAAGAGCCTGAATGTACAGGCAGAAGTGTGCTGTATAGGCAGGGCCCTCATGGAGAACTTCTACTAGGAGAGTGTGGAGGGGAAATATGGGGTTGGAGCCCCCACACAGGGTCCCCACTAGGGCACGGCCTAGTTGACTTTTAGAAGACGGCCACTGTCCTCCAGTCCCCAGAATGGTAGATTCACTGCCGGCATTCACTGTGTGCCTAGAAAAACTGCAGGCACTCAATGCCAGCCTGTGAAAGCACTCATGGGTGCTGTACCCTGCAGAGGCACAGGGGAAGAGCTGCCCAAGGTCTTCAGAGCCCACCATCACTTGTATCAGTGTGCCCTTAATGTGAGACATCGAGTCAAAAACCATTATTTTGGAGCTCTTTTTAATGACTACCCTACTGGGTGTTGAATTGCATGGGACGTATAGCCGTTTTCTTTTAGCCAAATTCTCCCTTTGGAACCCAAGTATTTACCCAATGCCTGTACCTCCACAGTATAAGTAAAAAACTTATCTTTGATTTTACAAGCTCATAGGCAGAAGGGACTTGCCTTCTCTCAGATGAGAGTTTGGACTGTGAAGTTTTGAGTTAATGCTAAATTAGCTAAGACTTTGGGAGACTGTTGAGAAGAGATGATTTTATAATATATTGGAACGTGAGAAAAACATGAGATTCGAGAGGGGCCAGGGGCAGAATGATATGGTTTTGATTTGTGTCCCCATCCAAATCTCATGTCAAATTGTAATCCCCAATGTTGGAGAAGGGGCTTAGTGGAAGATGACTGGATCATGGGCACGAATTTCCCCCTTTGGTGCTATTCTCATGGTAGAGTTTTCCTGAAATCTAGTTGTTTAAAAGTGTGTGTCACCTTCCTCCTCTTCTCTCTTTCTTCTGCTCTGGCCAGGTAAGATGTGCCTGCTTCCTTTTTTCCTTCTGCCATGATTGAAAGTTTCCTGAGGCCTCTCCAGCCGTGCTTCCTGTACAGCCTGCAGAATCATGAGTCAATTAAACCTCTTTTCTTTATAAATTACCCAGTCTCAGGGATTTCCTTATAGCAGTGTGAGAATGGATTAATACAACTACAAAATTTTTCTGGGTTTTCTTATGAAAATTTAGAGTTTTATCTTTTACATTTTGGTCTCCGACACATTAACGGCTAATTTTTGTGTGTGGTGGGGGCTAAAAGTTTATTCTCTTGTATAAAAATACAAATGTAACAACATTTGTTAAAAATACATTTTTTCTCTTTTAAATTATGTTGGCATTTTAGAAAAAAATCTGTTAATTATATGTGTGTATATCTAACTTTATTTTATTATATTTATCTATATGTCAATACTTAGACGCTATTACCACATTGTCTTCATGTTTAAAGTAAAAGAGAAGTATCAAAATAAGACCATGCAAGTCCATTCAACTTTATTCTTATCAAAAGTGTTTTCACTCTCCTATCTTTGTTCATTTAAATATATTTTACAATTAGCTTGTCAATTTTGAAAGCAAAACCTTCTGAAATTGTAACTGATTGCTGAAAAAACTAGTTCTATTTGAGGGAAATTAACTTCTTAAGAATATTGTTTCTTCCACACATAAATATGATATATCTGTTTGTTTACTTAGTTCTATGTTTTACAGTTTTCAGTGTATATATCTTATAAATATTTCCTTAAGTTTATGCCTAGTTATTTTATGGGTGTTTTGGGTATTGTAAAATTCTGTTTTAATATTTTCATTTTTCATTTATACTACTTAGAAATACAATTAGTTTTAATATATCAATCTTTTATCTGGTAACTTTGATATTTTTACTCGTTCTTTCAGTAGATTGTACACAGTCTTCTATATTGATCTTACATGATCATGTTATCTGTGAATAAAGCCTCCTTTACAATTCTTTATTCAGTCATTTCTATTCTCTTGATTCACTTATTATATTGGCTAGGACAAACATTGGAAGATATGGTAAAAACAGAAAAAATGTTTTTTCCATGGAAGACATAGTAAAAGCATGCTTACATTATTCTTTATATTAGATTCAGACTTTTACCATCAAATGTAATGTACACTATATATTATTTCTAAATGTCATATTTTATATTAAGGATGCTTTCTTCCATTTATAGTTAGATGGGAATTTTTATCTTTAATATGTTCCAAAATATAAAATTATTCTACTCTATCTTTTGAGATTATCATATAGTTTTTTCCTCCATTATATTCTATTTACAAGGTGAAGTCAATTTATTGGTTTTCCAATATTAAGCTAACTTCTCTCAGGATATAGACCGAACTTAATGGAGAAGTAGTGTTAATGTTATTTGTTGGTGAGTTCAATTTTCTAATATTAAGTAAATAATTTTTGGATATTCATCAAGGAGATTAGACTGTAGTTTACTTTTAGAAGTAATCATCTGTATTTGTTACTAAAATCTTCATCTGTATTTGTTACTAAAGTAATATAATATCGTCCTCAAAAAGTGAATTGGGTGGTGTTTGCTCTTTCACTGTTTCCTGGAAGAATTTATGTCAGAGTTGTATTATTTCTTCCTTAAATATTTGAAAGAAGTCACTCGTGATCCCAACTAGACTTAAAATTTTGTGATGGGGCAGGGCATGGGGAAGATCTTTAATTATAAATTAATATTTTTTTCTTATAGATACAGAACTATTTACACTTTTATATATTCTGGTGTCAGTTTTGTGATTCAGGTTTTTCTAAGACGTGTTTATTTAATTGAAATTATTGGATTAATTAGCAAATAATTAAAATAATAATTATTGATCATTTTTTAATGTTGGTAAGATGTGTAGTAATGCTTCTTCTGTCGTTCATAATGTTAGCAAATTGCATTTTGTCTATTTTATAATCATTGTTCCTAGAAGCATAAATCTATTTTTTATCTTATTCAGAATACATTTTATGTAACAAGTCATTACTCTCTAGCTGCATTTCAAGATTTTTTTGGGGGGGTCTTTATTTCAAATTTGAAATACTGTATCTAGATCTTTATGTTTTTGTGTTTGTTCTATTTGGAACTCATTGAGCTTTTTATAAGTTTGGGATGTTTTCAGCTTTTTAAAAAAAATATTCTGCCCCCCACTTCTGTAATTCTTTAAGACATATAATTATCTACTGTATGGTGTTCTACATTTTCCTTAGTCTCTGTTCACTTTTCTTTACCTTTTTTTTCTTTCTCCACATTATCTCTAGCTATAAATGAGTCACTCCAGGAGATAGTAGTCATACTTAAAGAAGAAAAGGAGGATGTGAAAGTGTCTCATCAAATAGAAAATACAAATAAAGTAATAGTTTAGAAACCAAAAATGAATACATGCTAGGAAACAGTATTCTGTGCCACACATGACAAAGGTCACAGACTGTTAAAAAAAATTGGTAAAAGTCACTAAGCAGACTGCAATAGCCTTCAACAATGTTTTTAAAATAAATAAAATCAAAAGCATACTCTGAAAAGGAGAAAACTCTGATTTCAGTTACTACATTAAAATATTCAAATGCCTAGTTTCAACAACAAAAAAATCAAAAGGCTTATTAAAAAAACAAAAACCATCTATCTCTGAAGAAGTCCAGACATTGGATTTACTAGGCAAATATTTTAAAATAACTGTCTTAAATATGCTCAGAGAACTAAAATAAAACTTGGACAAATAACAAAAGGAAGCAAGAAAAAACAAAATGGGGATATCAATAAAAAGACAGAAATGATAAGGTACCAACCATAAATTATTGAGCTCAAAAGTGCAATAACTGAAAAGAAAAATTTACTAGAGGACTTCAACAGCAGATTTGAGCTGACAGAAGAATCAGTAAACTTGAAGACAGAATAATTTAAATCACCCAGCCTGAGGAGAAAGAGGCCAAGAGTTCTCACGTCTTCACTCTCCTGCCTGATTAGAACCCCTGTATTACTGAGCTGGAGCTGAATAGTATGGACAAGGTGGCCTTCTTCTAGAGTTATTCTTCTGATCTTTGTGGAAGACTTAGGAATGGAGTCTCAGCTACAGACTTCTTCATTGGACATTTTAGCATGATATCGTCACTGTACAAGTGAGAGCTGAGAAGATGGTGAGATGATGGGAATCCATGGTTTTTCAGCCTGTAACTCGTGGCCTACCAGTCTTATTCAGGGAAGAGTCTTTTCCTGAGGAGTGGGAGATTATAGTAGTTCTCGGTCCTTCCTGGCAATGCCCACTAATATTAAATATTTCACAACATAAAGCTAGAAGGATCAGTTTGAGGGCGAAAGTCATTTTTGGTTTAAATGCCACAGATTCTAACCACACTAAAAGTTTATAGATTTTATTAAATTAATGATGCTTTGATTTGTTGCATACTTTTAGGTCAATTTCTTTAGATGGCTGTTTTTAATAATTTTCACCAGTTTAATGTCTGTTTCACTATAGAGATGGTTCACGGAAAGTTACTCGATGCCATTCCCAATGTCTCACTCCCTCCAAATGTATTTTGTATGTTTACATGGTACATATTTTCATATCTTACTTTTAAAATACCTGTATCTTTATACTTCAAGCATGTTTTTGTACACATTGATTTGCATATATCATCTTTTTCATTGATTTTTATCAATAACTATTATATATTTTATTTTACTTTTCCGGAGTTTGCAACAAGCTTTGCTAATTACAGTTTTCATTCAAATAATATTTTAACACTTCAAATATAGTGTAAGAATATTACAAAACCCCATTGCTTTCATATCTCCCTGGTTTTTAGGCAATTATTATCATAACCTTCACTCCTGCATTAGCTATACACCTCATACTACATTCTAATAATTTTAACAGTCATTTTACTTATGGATTAAATTATAAATTTAAAAATATACTTTTACATTTAACCATATATTTATAATTTCAGTGCTCTTCAATTAATTATTTATGTATGTATTTTCATCTGGTATCTTTTTTCATATTGAAGACTTTTCTTCAATGTTTTTCTTAGTGCAGGTCTCCTAGCAATAAAAAATTCTTATCTACTTTTTCTTGTATTTTTGTCTCAAATTGTTTTCATCTTGACTTATATTTTAATAAATTTTTTGCTGTATATACAATTATAAGTTGATTGTTAATTTTTTACTTTCAGAATTTTAAAAATGTCATTCTAGTGTAATTTGTTTTTCATGATTTTTTTTTCTTGTATGTAATACTTTGCCACACAAACACTTACTGAGGTTTTTTTTTTAATTCTCCAATTTTAAGAAATTTAATTAACATGATATAGTTACTTCTTTATTTTATTTTTTCCTTTCTTTCCCCTTTCTTCCTTCCTTTGTTAAATTTATTCTTACTTAAATCTTATTTGAGATGCTTACGATTTCTCAGTCTGAAACAGTTGAAAAGGTTAATAAGTCTATGCATTTTTTCCACTATTTTTTAGTCTGTGCTTCAGTTTGAATATTTATTATCTCGTTTTATATATCATTTGTTTTAATCCTATTCAGTTAACTTTTCATATCAGGTATTTTGCCTCTAGAAGTTCCAACTGGTTTCTTTATATTCCAATTTCTCTCCTCATTATGTTTCTCTTTTACTTTTTATCCTTGAACATATCGAAAAAACAAATTTAATGTCTTTCTGGTTTCCATGATCTCTTTCATGTTTGTATTTGTTTCTACTGACTGAAATTTCTCTAATATTTCTAAGCTATTTTGAGATTATGATCTCATACTTTAAAAATACCTTTACTAGATACTGACGGTAAATATTATGATGTTGAGGGTCTAGATTACTGTCTGTTTTAATGGATGAACAATATAACCTCCAAGTGTTAAGGTAAATTAAACAGATAAAGAGACAGAGACAGAATGAGGATCTTTTCTCATTTCATGTTATTAGGAAAAAATATTCCTAGTCCTAAATAAAGCGTAGAAGATGAACAGAAGATAAACATTATTATTCTCCAGCTGCCTGGTCAAAGAATCAGCAGGAGGAAATTGATTATCTTTTCTTGGACCTGCTAAAATTATGCTAAGAACTAAATGCATTGCATCAAAAATATTCACCAATTATAGTTGCCCAAATCTCCAGCACACGAAGAAATCATACTCCATTAGTCATAATTAACTGCAGTAGAAACTAAAGATAGGAAAGATGTGGAGACACTCACATGCTATAGTTTTGTTCCAACATTTTATGAATTGCCTAAGAAAAGGGCATTTGGGGACATTTCTGTTTTTATCACATATTTGCATATTAATTTTTGTGGGCAAAATAAAATTAATAAAACCAATTTCCACTTTCCTGAATTTCAGTCATTTCATTTAATGTGTGCTATGCAATTTCTATCAATTTTAATATTAAGAGTACTTAGCTAAAGTGGACTCAGGTAAAATGTTTACTTACTCCATTAGCAACTTCCCCCTTTGTCATTCATTTTAATCAGATATGATGGCCCTAGGATTTCATGTCTTCTCATGTAGTTCATTGTTTTCTCCATGTTTCTAGTGATCTAAAATCTAAATGTCTTTGTTCATTTACTGCAATATTTCCTAAATATAAAGGCAACTAGCAGCTCCTTGTGTTTGAAGTAGCAGCAGTTTTCACTCTATTTTTTCGTACCCTTGTTATCTTACTACTTCAAATAAATTGCCAGACACTTTATCCTCCTGTACCTCAGAGAATGATTAAATTGCCAGGCCAAAAGCAGAAGTTCCTCTAAAACAAATTTGTTTTCCTACTCAGTTTTACAACAAGAAGAGGATCTTCATCCCCTTGAAGGAGTTATTCTCATATGAATCCTCATATGTAAAGCAGAAAAAGAGAGGAGACTCCCTAAAATTAAGACGGGCAAAGAGGTCTGGTATACCATGAGAAACAGAATTTTGTGGCCTCATTTCATAGTAACATCTCAGAGAAATGACAGATTCTCTACCATAGCCAGCAGTACTCATATTGCTCACCAAGAGGTAGAACATTGAGTACCGAAACATCTGTGAAGGTGGGACTCTGGGCAGTAGGCAGCATTGTGGGAGGCGTGAGCCTTAGAGACAGTTTTTAGTTTTGACAAGGTTTGCTTTGTGTCACTACCACATTCTAGATAGTCACAGGCCTTCATAAAGCAATTGTAACTTGGTCAGTGGATCAGGGGACATCTAGTGAAAACCATAGTGAACCAAAGATGAGTACTGTGATGTGTGTGTCTATATTTTTTCCTGTTTAATGCCACAAGTATATATTATAGACTCTGGGAAAGTGAAGTGGTCCCAATGATCAAATCTTCATCTCCATACACTCTAATTAGATGAGAAGTAGAGTCAAATTTATTTTTATTTAAATGAAATGAATAACTGTGACAAACTTGGGTATCTTAATTTGTATAGTAAGATTTTCATCCAGTGCAATAGTACCCTTTAGACAGGTAAATCTATCAGGTGGATTTCTGACTGATGATACTTGCTGGATTTTTCTAAAGTAGTTCTTACAATTTATTTTTATATTATTACCTGATTGTAGTTTGGCTTCTTACGTAATTCTTCTTCGAGAGCTGGGCTGCACCAGCAATCTAAAAATCTATTATTATCATCTCATTAATCCATGTTGGCCATTGCCTTACTGAATGTGAGCAGCATAAGCACCACACTCATTCTAAAGAATCCTCCATTAGCCCTTCCACCATAGTGGCAAAGTCCGTTTTTCTCTCCCTATCTTATTGAGAATCTCACAATCCATGAGATTATTTCTTATTGAATTCTTCATAAATATTATATTAGATTTTGACAGTTTCATTAGGGCATTTAGAAATTGCTTCCTTTTTAGATGAAGACTAAAGAAGATTTACATATTGATGGTTTTGTTAAATGATTTTATACCTAGATATTAAAGTTTTGATGAAATAGATATTTCCTAAATATATGTTTAAATTTTTTCTCAAAAATATTTAGAAATCCTGAATAGATAAATAATCATACAAGAAATCAACAAAGCACTAACACTAAAGAATACCAGGAATAATCTATGAGAGTAAACTGTGAAAGTGTCCAGTAAACCTGAATAGAACAAAAAACCAAAAACATTGAACAAAGGGAAAGAAAATGAAAATAAGCCTGAGTTTATGTAAACAAGCAGATAATCGTTGTAAGCATTTATTAAGTCCTTATTACATTTGAGGCCTTTGCTAACCATTATACATGAATTAATTCATGCAATACTCATAAGACCCTTGGAGACAGTTACTGTCATTACTGTTAGGTGAGAAAACTGTGGCACAGGGGAATAAATACCAGTTCAAAATCACAAATCAATTAAGTACAGAAGAATGATTGTTCTCAACCATGCTGTTACCTTAACTATTATAAATGTGAACAAAGATCTAAACATTCTTGATGAGACGAGAACAACAAAGTACTAAAGATATTTAAGTACTGGTCAATTTTAATTATAATGAGAGGGAATATCCAAAATAAAAGAAATTATAAAAATCCAGAGCAAAGTGCTCAATAATCAAATTCCAAGAAGAAAAAGTATGATGTAGATGGCCAATGTATAGTGACTGATGTGCAGTGTCACTCATAACCCAAAGAAGAGCAAAAATGAGTTGTGTCCTGTCCATCAAATTAGTCACATTTTATAAGTCAGAATATATCATCTTATAGCAAAATTGCCAGCAAATAGGTCCTCTCTGATTTCATTTGTTAAACTAAAAATAAGGAAGCATATTTAAAGCCTTAAAGTCAACAATTATTGCTGTAGGAGTCTAGCAAAAACAAATAATATAACAGCAACAGCAACAATAATAAATTCAACCAAAATGGCAGGGTACAGAAGTGTCTGGCTTCACTCTCCTTGATCTGCCTGTTATTTTTCTATGCGTTAATACTTTTACATTCTTCAGCTTGTAACCCAGTTTTCTAATTAGTTGACTTTCTGGTCATTTTCCTTTGTCTTTCTAGTCTTTCTCATTTAATTTTTATCTTTAGATGTTATGCTTTCCTCTCTTTAAAAGTAATCTCTTATATGCTTTTCTCCATTTAACTTTTCTAACATTTACAGTCTTCTTCAGCATGAAAATGATCTCACATTTGTTTACTTTACTTTTCTTTGAAATTTAGTGTTTGTCAAATTTTCAAATTTCAACTTTTTATTAATTTTATATTCTCACTTTAGAAGCTTGAAACAGTATATTTTTATTAGTATAAAGTTGAAGTAGGGAAAGTAACAATAGCAAACAATTTACAGTATTTGCTATGTGCCACTCTTCGAGGTATTTTATTATATTTATTTATTTTTATTTTTAGAAACGGGGCCCAGCTTTGCTGCACAGGCTGGAGTGCAGTGGCATGATCAGAACTCACTGCCATCTTGATTTCCTGGGCCCAAGAATTCTTCCCGCCTCAGTCTCCAGAGTAGCAGGGACTATAGGCATGTGCCATCATGCCTGGCTAATTTTAAAAATATGTTTTGTAGAGACGGGGTCTCACCATCTTGCCCAGGCTTGTCTTGAACTCTTGGGCTCAAGCAATCCTCTTGCCTCAGCCTCCCAAAGTGCTGGGACCATAGGCATGAGCCACCGTGCCTGGTTCTTCTAGATATTTTATAAAGCATTATAACTCAACAATGATAGGAGGCTGTTGAGCTAAGGGGACTAGCCTAATGTCATTGTGCTGATTTCAGACTCTGCAATTTAACTCCAGGATTTGCACCCAATCACTATTTTATAACTGCTTTCTATCACAAACTAAACAATGGGGGAAATATTCTAATTTTATATTATTCAATATTAATTGAATCTAAATAAAACGACCATGCTCCAAAGCATTTCATTTTAAAAAATGAGACTTTTAAAAGAAGCTCCTAAAATAAGGTGTGCATTATTTGTAATATGTGAGACAGGTTTTATAAGTGATTTTTAAGTAAATTACTTTTCAAAAATTTTAACAGCAATGTCCATTTTTTCAGCTTAAAAATATTTTGATATTTATAAATATTTTAAATTTTAGGCCAGGCGCGGTGGCTCACGCTTGTAATCCCAGCACTTTGGGAGGCCGAGGCGGGCGGATCAGGAGGTCAGGAGATCGAGACCACGGTGAAACCCCGTCTCTACTAAAAATACAAAAAATTAGCCGGGCATGATGGCGGGCGCCTGTAGTCCCAGCTACTCGGAGAGGCTGAGGCAGGAGAATGGCGTGAACCCAGGAGGCGGAGCTTGCAGTGAGCCGAGATTGCGCCACTGCACTCCAGCCTGGGCGACAGAGCCAGACTCCGTCTCAAAAAAAAAAAAAAAAAAAAAAAAATATTTTAAATTTTATAATTAGAAAAAATACTTTCTAATTAAACCAAATAACACTTTTTAAATATTTTTAGAAAAGTCACATTTAAAAATAGCTATCCTTTGCTAAATGAAGGGAATTAAAAAACTTCAAAATGTAGTGAATTGACCTATGAAGGAGACAAGATTCAAGAACAAAGTTAATGAAAATCATCAATCAAGAATTAGTATATATAAATCACTACTTTACTATACATATTAATATATATCACTACTTTACTATGTGTTACTATAACTTAATATATAACATAACATGTGTCACAATAAAATTGTTCAACATTTCAAACCTAACAGGTAATCACAAATTATTAAGCTGATGATCTTACAAATAACAAGATGCACTGTCAGCAATAAGGCTATAATGTGAGAAGGCCTAATTTGGAAATTGCTTCTCCTCTATAACCATTTATTTCCTTCCAGTTGGATATATGCATTGTGTTGGTCTCTTAAATTAGTGGACTATACACCCTCTTAGTACCATTTGAGGTGCCCTCAGAGAATCACCTGTATATTTCTATTTCCGTCAATTCTTTTGGCTTTTCAACTTCATCTATGCCCATGTTCATGTGGTTACCTTTATCTAAGGTTGCAGGTATTTATGTCAGAAGTGATGATAGGTGATTACATGGAGATTGGAGATGAATAAGATATGAGAAATAAAATAGAATCCTGAAAGGCCTGTTTTTGTCACTCTCCAAAATACCACAGGAATAATGAACTTAGGCGGGGCATGGTGGCTCACGTCTGTAATCTCAGCACTTTGGGAGGCTGAGGCGGGTGGATCACAAGGTCAGGAGATGGAGACCATCCTGGCTAACACAGTGAAACCCCATCTCTACTAAAAAATACAAAAAATTAGCTGGGCGTGGTGGTGGGCGCCTGTAGTCCCAGCTACTTGGGAGGCTGAAGCAAGAGAACGGCATGAACCCAGGAGGCACAGCTTGCAGTGAGCCGAGATCGGGCCACCACCACACTCCAGCCTGAGTGACAGAGGAAGACTCTGTCTCAAAAAAAAAAAAAAAAAGAATAATGAACTTAAATTTTTTTTTAAAACAGTTCCTATAGTGTGTTCCTAAAATCCTGCATGCGTACAGGAAAGAATGATAAGAGGATATGTAAAAAATTTCCAGCTAATTATTATGAAGAAATAGGTATGAATTGTAAAACAATGTAAGTTTGATGGTAGACAGAAAAAAAATTCACTAAATGCTACATGATAGTGAACACAAGGGATATTTTTGAAGGGAATTTCAAATGAAGGAAATATTGGGAAAGTGGTACTTGAAAGGAAGGGGTGTTAAGAAAGATTAGCACTATACTCTTAGTAGCACGGCTTTTAAGTGTCTTTTTGCATAATTGCCTTTTCGTGTCTTAGTAAGTACAAGAGCAGCACTTTATTATTTTTTTTTTTTACCTGACTTAATCACTGCATTTCAGGAGCTTTCTTTTAGTAATCCAATTGTCTTCTCATTCGATTTACTTCATTTGTGTTTCATTGTTTGGAACATTTTTAGGTCGTTATGGCCTCAATAGCTTCTGCCCACATTTGTAACCTCTTAGTAATTCTCTTTGTTTTATTGGCAATTGTTCAACAAATTTATTTGGATTTACTCAGAAGACAGTCTTATATAGTTTTAAAAATTACTTAGGATATCAGTTCTACATTTATATTATTTTTAACCATTCATGGAGATTGCAAATATTTTTAGGAAGAATTAAATTACTGACAAGGTTATTACTCGTGCATATATTCTTATACTCTATTGCCATTGCTCATATTCTTATGAGACTCTCATTCAGCAAAATATGTGGTTTATCCTGTATCTAAAATCTTACCCTCTGACTAAACTATTATGAATCATGTCACAGAATGTCCTTGCCTCTTAATATATTTAATATATTTTAATACATAGATTAAATTTAATATAAATAACAATTCATTCTAGTTAAGCTATGTATTTGTCAGTGTCAGTTCAGTTATCTTTTTGACAATATTGACTGATTTAATTAATTGACTCATTAATTAAATGTCCAAACTTGCTGCACAAAGTACTTGAAGCAGCATATAGTCTACAATATGGTCATAAAATTTCATTCTTGAAAGAGGCTTATAGCTAGCCTTGCTTCGTGTCTCATGTATAAAAATAAGAAAGCATTGGCCCAGATATGTTAAATTATTTTTGCATGTTTAATTAGTAGTAGAATGTGGGGGACCGAAAGAGAAGAGGGGGAAGAAATTATCAAAAGGAACTTGCCCGTCACCCCGTAGAAGGATCACTAACGCAAACAAGCAAGTTCCTCCCATTTCCCTGAAACATTCTGGTGATATTAAAGCAGGCATTTAAAAATAGATATAGTTGGCCAGGCACTGTGGCTCATGTCTGTACTCCCAGCACTTTGGGAGGCCAAGGCTGGAGGATCAATCTTTTGTATCTGGCTTCTACCACTAGTGTAATGTTTTTGGGGTCATGTATTTAGTAGCATGTATCAGTAGCCTGTCCTTTTCAGTGCTGAATACCATTCCAGTGTATATGTATACCACATTCCATTTAACCACTCACCAGGTAATTGATAGATTGTTTCCTCTATTTAGCTATTGTGAATAATGTTGTTAAAAATGATCATGAGAGTCTTTGTGCGAACATGTTTTCATTTCTCTTGAGCAGATAACCAGGTGTAGAATTGCTGGATTGTATAGCAAATTTATGTCTACACTGTTAAGAATTAAAAAAATAAAAAAAACTATTTTCCAAAGGGCTTTACTATTTTGCAAGCTCACAAAAAAGGTCAAGGCTTACATTTTCTTCATATCCTCGCCAATTGTTAATATTGGTGTTAACAGTGTATGCGATGAGTGCTTTTTCTCTTGTAGCTTTCAAGGTTTTGCATCTTTTGGCTTTCAACTGTTTGACTATGATGGCTGGGTATGCATCGCTCTATGATTTTCCCACTTGGAATTCCTAGGATTTCTTGATTTACAAATTTGTGTTTTTTCACCATATTTAGGAAGTTTTCTGTTATTATTTCTAAGTTTCTTCTACATGTCTAATAACAATTTTCTGTCCCTTTTTTCTGTCTCCTGCCCTTCTGAATCTTTCATTATGTGTGTGTGTGCATGTGTATATGTGTGTGAGTGTGTGTTTATACTTGACATTATTTCACAAGTCTCTGAGCTTCTGTGCATTGTTCTTTTCTCTGGTTTTCAGGAAATTCTATTGATTTACCTCCAAATTTACTGTTTCTTTTTCCTGCATTCTCCAATCTGCTTTTGAGCACCTCCAGCAAATTTTGTAAGCCATTAATTAAACTTTTCAATTCCAAATTTTGGTTATTTTTATAACTCCTTTCTTTAGTGAGATTCACTATTTGTTGAGTCAGTGTTTTTATATTTTTATGTAATTCTTTAAACATGTTTTCCTTGATTTTTCAGTCATATTTATAGTAGCGGCTTTGATGCCTTTGTCTGTTAAAATACGTGCTTCACATTGAAATATGTGCTGTCTGTCTTTGTCTATGTCTTTGTCTGTTAAAATATGAGCCCTGAAATATATGCTCACTATGAGACAGTAGCTACTTATTTTCTACTGCCTATAGGTCACATTTTCCTATTTCTTTGTCTCATGTTTTATTGTGGTTGAAAACTGGATAGTTTAGATCAACTATTGTAACAAATCTAGATTCTTATTATTGTTATTAGACAATACTTAGAGTTGTTATTGTTTACTGGTTTGCTTATTTAACACATTTACTGAATTTAATTTGTTTCTCTTGAGGTATATGACGATTATTTGTATCTATCTATGTCTCTACTCAGCTTTTATTTCCCCTCCCCTTTCATCTCGCCTCTCAGGGATTGCCTCTACTTAGTTTGGGGGCCAGCCAACACATTCACTGAAATTTTAATTAAAAACTTCAAGTTTCCATCTTCTACTAATGGATCTGTGTGGAGTTAGGGTGTGTATTAACAGTTCAGTCAGTTTTCATGTCTTCCCCAGCTTTTATTTTCTGCAAGGCTGTCTTATATCTCCATTATACTTTTTTCTTTCAGATACACAGTAAGCAAGGAATATATGGGAACTTCTTGATACCTTCTCTCAATTTAATATATCCAAGATATCACTTAAATTTCTGTATTAGGATTACAGTTTAAAGCTAGCAGAGTCCTTTGTCATCTATGTTCACTAGCTACTAAGATTGCTGTGTTATTGATCAGGCACATTATTTTTTTCTTCATTTCAAACCAAATAAGCCCCATTTTTCAAAAAAGTAACTGGGTTTTCTGGCTTGATCCATGAAACTATGGGGTAGAGGTAAGGGGAGTGCTATTCAGGCAAGAATACCCCAGTATCTTCCTGTTGAATATTTCAGTAGATTTTCAAAAATAACATGGCTCGATTAATAATTGGTTATAAACCTTTGATTAATTTCCACAACCCAGAAATTGTTGTTATAGATTATTTTGTCTAATTTTACACTTTCTTCTTAAGGAGAGGATTTGCTGAGCTCCTCAATTTTCCATAACAAGTCCCAATTATGAAAATCCTTTTTTGAAAACCAAAATATGAAAAAGACACTTTTTTTCTTTAATTATCCTTTACATTAGTCATGTTCCAAGACATTCTATCTATTGCCTGGATAGGGCAAAGGCAGTTGAGATGGGGTAGAGAATTCTAAAATTTAGGGAAATGGAGATAAAAGAAAAATTCTGCCACAAATGTAACACCAGAATATCTGATGTCCCCTTTCATGCTATAGAGATTCTTATTTCTTACATTCCCTTCTATATGAAGTTTCATATTCCGCTCTGATGCATGTCGGTAGCCAGATCTTGACTGAAATGTTTGCTTTTTCTTCTAGATGATAATTTGTATCTTTCTCTGAAACATCACCACATACTCACTACTGTCAATATACCCAACACATAGAAATATTCAATAAATAGTACTCACCTGAAAAAGGGTTATTTGTTATCAGATGTGGAAGATGGAGACACAGGTGACCCTATGAGATATGTGTGAATTAGTTAAAATTCTACATGTGTGTGTTTGTGTGTGTGTGTATTTAGCTTCCCATGTCATTTCTGCATATAATGCTTTTAAAGTATAAATGAAATGTATAAAAACACATTTTTGATCAAGATGAAAATTAAAGAAAATGTAGTCATATATATAACACAAGTGAATTAAACATCATTTGCATGTATTCTTTAGTTTCATAGTTCAAGAAATATAAACTTTCAGAATTTCAGAGCAATATTTTCAATGGAGATATTTATATTAACGTGGATTTTTGCTTAATAGTGCATCAGGACATAAATGAAATTGGTGACAGTTTATAGCCTTGTTTCATAAATAAATTTAACATTTATATTGTTATTAAATATTTTTAAGGACTATGATAGGTGATTTATTATTCCATTTTGGGTTCTTTAGATTCCTAAAATTGGTCCCAAAGTACACAGAAGCAATATTTTCCAAAGTCTAAATAGAGAATGATACAGGTTAAAAAATCCTGCTGCTAGGCAAGAAAGCTGCAGTTCTTTACAAAATCTCTCAAAGACTATTGGGGCAAAGTCACCCAGCATCAGTGAGTTGACGAAAATCTTTATCTCATTTTTTTCAGGTAGTTTTAGATTAAGAAGTTCTATCAAAAAGCACATGCTGTTTTAAAATATAGTTCACAGGAAAATAAAAGGCTTGATTTCTTTATTGGTTTACCATCTATATAAGAAAACCCTTTTGTTTCTTATACTCTTGCTTTCAGATACTACAGTAAATGTGTGAATATCTTGCTAGCTTGTTTCATTAAGTTGATTTCCTCACATTCTGACTTTTTAAGTATATAAGCAGGTACCACTACATAGGAGGAATAAAGAAAATTGCTTCTTAGATTTTATGTATTAGAAAAACTATTTCATGCACATATTTAATTCAAGAACAATTTAGGCCCATTGAAAACCATTAGGTGTTTTGCTCTGACTTGTTGTTAAATAGAGTAAATGAGCTTCCTCCTATATGGGAAGCAACTTTCTTTGCCTTTCAAAATGTTCTAAGTTCTGTAATACACAGAAAAGCTCTGAAATACACAGAAATGGATTCATTATTTTGTTTCTTTTTCTAATAAATATTATAAGTGACTTAACATTTTTCATACACCAGGAATAAATGTCTTTAAAGTGTCAATGTGCTTTGGTGTTGAAAGGCCATATTTGTTCATTTGTGACTATAGATATCTTCTATATGTATATTACATATATATAAATACACACACACACACACACACACACACACACATACAATTGCTTTCTACCAATGATCTGTTTGCTCTGCCTTGTTTTCACTAGCAAGTGGAGTTGCATGGGCATAAGGTTGTTAGATTTTATTTTTATTGAATGTGGAGTATTAAAATTTTTTAAATATATTGTATAATGTATAGTTTCCATCACTTCAGGAACATCTAGAAAACAATATGAACAAGTCCCACCCCAAAAATAATTGGTTTCAATTGTTTTTGTGGTAGGGCTTAGGAATTAGTGTTTTCTTTTAAGTGTCTCATTGATTTTAATGTGGAACCAGGTTGGACATCACTGATTTGGCTCATTGTTACTGATTCTAAGATTTTCTAAGTACTTAATACAGTATATTATTTAAAGAAAATGTACCCTTTTCATTCCTGTTACTGACTTCATTCTAATAAATTGCTTTTCTACTGTAGTAAAATAATTTGAACGACTCAGGGATCTAGGCTGTAGCAGAACTTGTAAACTTCTTTACCACTAAATTTAATTCAAACTCAGAACAGCCTTGAAGAGCCTAGTCCTTCTTTTTCCTTTCTCTAACATAAAATCCTGATGCATGTTTTCTTCTTAAATTGAGAAATTCTCAGGGAAAAAAACTGCCTGAAACCATTCCAATGGAAGAAAGGCAAGTAAAAAGAGAAAATTTTACTCCTTTCATTACAGACTCCTATTAAAATATTCAGATTTAAGCCAAAGAAAACGTATAAGCATTCTATTTTGGGGATAAGGGTAACGTATTTTACATCTCCTACAAAAGAAGAAACTGCATGAATGACTTATTAATCATTATCAGAGTGAAAATGAGTTAGTAGCATACAAATAATTTCAGTTAAGGGTAATGTGAAAATATAACAGAATGAAGGGAATTAGGAAAATGGAAATAATTGCCAGTTATTAAAATGTGCATAGCCTAAGTTTTCACAAAATCACACATTACAAATAATGATCAATAACAAATGTTCAAAATCTGTGTGTACATGGTAGCCACTTAATAAATACTTATGAATTGAATGAATATCAACATAAACATCCTTCAACAGAATCTCAGTTCAACAACAACAGAAAGGGCAAAATGAGGCATCCATTTACTTATTCTATACTAATGATAGCATAATTTATTTGGGAAATTATAGGAAAACATTGAAATTACCAGCTCCTCCAATCTAGCCCTTCCAATCTCTGAGGGCTATTGTGAGACTTAATCAAATTCTGGCAATTCAAAAGAAAGTGTTTTTGTAAAAGTAAAAATACTATGCAACTTTAAGATATTAATTTGCAATATTAGTGTTGTAATAATATTGAATTCCAGAGATATTTGTACTGTCCCACAGTATCTACAGAACTCTACAAATGAAAGAAATTTACATCTTGGAACTTACATTAATCCAAGTTAATTATATCAAATTTTAATGTTCATATTTTTTAAATGCAATTGACATATCAAACTATTTTTAAATTTTAAAATGTGTTTTAAATCGACAAAAGAACAAAGAATCATATTCAATTGATTCTATTGGACAAATAATAATCCCATTCAAATAAAAATGGAAGTCCTAGGTTTATGAGAAAGAACTAGTAAAATATGAACACATAATTTGCCATTTTCATAAATTTATGATAACAATAATCTAGAACTTATTAAATGAAAAGTGCTTTTTTATACCATATAAAACTTAGGCATTTTTCCTAAATGACTGCATTGTATTAATTTTAAATAGTAATACTTAGCTACTTTTTTCCCCGATTTTCTCACTTTTTGATTTTTCTACATCTGTAACTATCAGAAAGGCAATTAGATTTCTCTGAAAACATTTTCTGATAGTGAATCAAATCGTCATCCTTTTATCTCCACAATTAAACATAAGAAAGCAAAATTAAAAGAAAAACTAGTTAAATATGTAGCCTGTATATTGGTTTATAAATAGGAAAATAATCAATAAGGATATAAAGCTTCAACAAATTTTATAAGAACCACAATTATTAAAATATACTTTCTAGCCACAAGACAATTTAACTAGTAAACATAAATAAACTAGAAAATCTCCATGCACTGAGGAATTAAACAATGACGTTTTAAATAACCCATATAAACAATAAAAATATTTTGAATATTAATAAATATATGAATATTAAAACGTGGACAAATGCAGCTAAACCTAATGGAAATGTGGAGCATCAATGTAAATATTAAGAGAGGGAAAATGTCTGAATAGTAGTTATCTGATATGTATCTCAAGAAACTAGAAACAAGAAAATATCAAATCCAAAGATGGAAAAGGAGAAAATAATTAACATGGCAGCAGAAATCACCTCAAGTCTACACAGCTTTACTGGTAAATTCTAATGAAGAATAGCATCAATCTTTCATAAACCCTTCCATAGTCTAGTAACAGACAAAAAACTCCAAAGATAGTTTTCTTGTTCTTTTTTCTTTTTTTGAGGTGGAGTTTCACTCTAATTGCCCAGGCTGGAGTACAGTGGCGTGATCTCGGCTCACTGCAGCCTCTGCCTCCCCAGTTCATGCGATTCTCCTGCCTCAGTCTCCTGAGTAGCTGGGATTACAGGCATCTGCCACCAAACTCTTCTATTTTTTTTTTCTTTTGTATTTTTAGTAGAGATGAGCTTCATCATTTTGGCTGGTCTTGAACTCCTGAACTCAGGTGATCTGCCCACCTCGGCCTCCCAAAGGGCTGGGATTACAGGCATGAGCCACCACGCCCAGCCTCAAACATAGTTTTCTGAGGGGATCACAACATCACAACCTTGATTCAAAAACTGAGAAGAACATCAAGGAAAAAAATTTGCAAACTTTGTAATTAATTTGCATACAAATATCCTAAATAAAATAGAAACAAATATAATCTGGTGATAGATGAAATAATAAAATAATTTGACCAAGTGGGATTTATTCTGGCTGTAAGGGTCATATAATATTCAAATATAAACTAAATAATATAGAAAAGGAGAAAATAAGTTGCAGCAGTACAAGCTGGCATATATTCACTCCAAGGTTCATCATTCTGGGGTTCCTCTTTTGCAGACTAGACCCACGCCATACCTGCAGGCTCTATACATCTCTCACTAGTTCAACATATGGAGGACAATGGGGAATGAAGAACTAGCACCAAAGTAACCACCTGCCTCCAATTTAAAATCCTCATATTTACTGTCAGAAATACATTATACATACACACAAACATATATATATACACACATATATACAAACTATAGATATATATTGTTTTGATATTATGTGAATTCATAAGTGAATTTACCAAGATTGTTGCATACATGATCAATATTCAAAAGTCAACTGTATTTCTATATATCAGTAATAACTAACTGGAAATTGACTATTAAAATATAACATCAAAATTATCAAATGCTTAAAAAATACCTCCAACAAAAGACCTGCAAAATTTCTATACTGAAAACCGTAAATCATTTTTAAGAGAAATATAAGACCCTATTAAGTAGAACAGGAATACAAAGGCATGCTCATACTTTGAAAGACTCAATACAGTAACAATCTCAATTCTCTTCAAATTAAACTACAGATTAACTGCAATCCTAGTCAAAATTTTAACAGTGTAATCAGCTATAACAAGAAGATTCTTAAATTTACATGGAAATTCAAAGAGCCAAATAGCAAAAGCAACCCTGAACAAGAAAAAAACAAGATCATCTTTACTATAATATATTAAAAATATAAATGACTACAAATTGCAAGAATTCAAAGTAGAAGAACTGCAAGGCTTTGAAAAATAATTGCAAAACAGAGTACAGCATATGGTAGAACTGAAGGATTTTGGCTCTGGAAAGCAATGCATGCCTAGGTTTTGAATTCAGATTCTGTCATTTGCCAATTTTGTGACCTTGGATGAATTATTGACCCCTCTATGCCTCAATTTCATGTCACATACAATGGTGCTAATATTAACAGCTACCTTATGGGTTGTTGTGAGAATTCAATAAATTAAATTCTTAGACTATTGAAATAATCAATTTAATTAAATAATTTAGTGTCCATAACATATTTAGGACACTAATAACATAACAATAAACGTGAGGTATTATTTACTCAGTAAAAGAGGAAATAAGTTTCAGGGAAAATAATGTAGTGGAGGAAGGCTACTGTGATTGGAACACAGGGATCAAGGGAGAGAGAACTAGAAGGTGAAGTAAAGGAGGAAGGTAGACACATAATGGTTGGTCATAATGAATGTTTAAAAAGTCATTATAATTGCAAATGCAAACAAATGGAGGAGTTTAAGCAGGGCAGTGACACAATCAGATGCATATTTGAGAAAGTTTTCTGGCTTCTGTGTGGAGGATAAAATGCAGTTGTGAAAAACTAAAGAGAGAATATTTATATAAAGTTGTGTAAGTCAACATAATAGAGGACCGCTTTAGAGTTTTTGAAATAGTGAGAATCGGTTTAATACAGGCTACATTTTAAAATCAGAACTAATAAGATTTGCTGATGTGGATAAAGAGAAAAAGAAAAACCATCATCCTGAAGTTTTTAGTGTTAGCAACATATAGGAATGGTGATAGTGTTCAACAAATTGGGAGAAAAAAAGGAGCAGGAGATTGGGCAGGAGTGGGAATTTAGTGTTTTTGATATACTTACTATGAGTTGTGTATTTTGTACCCAAGTGGGCATGTTGAAAAGACTATTGAAATAGAAGTCCATAACTCATGGGAGAGATGAGGAGTAGAGATAAAGAATTATGTGTCAGATGGGTGGTATTTAAAATAAAAATATTAATGGAAATTGTGATGATAGATGTTTAGCTATGTATATCTTCTCGCCAGCCTCTGTGCAAACTGCTTTATAAGCATCATCTCATTTATCTCTCAAAATGACCCTAAGGGATAGGTTCTATTTAATATCCATCTTAAGATAAAATTATACTAGGGTAGGAGTAATTTGACCATGATCACAAATAATAAGTAGTAGAGCTATGATTTGAATAAATGCCAGTCTGACTAAAAGCTTTCTTTTTCAATTATGTGACTTTTTAAAAAACATCAAATCACCTCTCCCAAGTCACAGAATTAAACGTGTGGCTTTCTAACAGAAGATAACTATTTAAGTCTGTCACTATGTTGTCTTAAACATTTAACTTATGCCATATCACACAAGAATGCAAATCTTCATTTGAATTATTTTGTATTAAGAGAATAATAGTTCCTCCATCATATAAATTTATGTTATAATATGTCATTGGTATTTTATAACCTCATAATGCAGTAGCCACGATCTCTGTGTCCTTGAAGAAGAAAACGAAAGAAGAATTATATTTCTTATTAAGGATTCTAATGTAAAGGAGTGGCGACACACCACCAACGAGGAAAAATTATCTATTACACTTACTAAAAGTTTTTCTTCTTACGTTATAAAACACTTAAGATATCAGCCAACTGTGCAATGAGTATGAATTCTCACTTAATCCACCAGCTCCCCATTTTAAACAGTCTTCTATCTACCTCCTTTGCAGATTCTCTTTTGTGGTCTCTCTGATACATATTTTCACTTTAGCTGAATCTCTCCTGTGACTTTTTTTTCCTCCTGCACAATCTAACTTTATCTCAACTCTCCTTTAATTAAATCAATAACTGATGTACTTCCCACTAAAAATATTGACCAGCCCCGATGGGCAGCTGAGTATTTGGGAAAAAAAAAAGCTTCACCCAGCACAACTGTGGAGCCAAACACATTTTCTTCTTTTTTGCTCTTTTACTCCTGTCCTCTTCACCCTCCTTTTTTGTTGATTATTTTTCTTTTTCGCTAATCGCTCAGTAAAAAAAAAAAAAAAAAAGAGTTTGTGTCTTACAAGTAACAGGATGAAGCCAGAGCAAACTATGGTGAATAATCAGCATCTGAGCATGGCTTTTCAGTTACTGAAAGATCCCGCTGGAAGCCATAGCATATAATCAAACATGCTGCTGCTGACCAGGAGGAGTGACTGCATAATAGCTGCAAGGCTATGGCTCTTGGTCTTTAATTCTTTGGATAAATGCTGCTACAAGGAAGAAAAGTGAGGATACAAACCTCTGTAAACAGGATGCTTTTCTTTTAAAATCTGCAGGGCCCCTATGTCTCCCAGGTTTGAAATTCCTTCTCTAAGCAGGAGTAATGCTTTTTTAAAAAGGTATCTTCTTGTATATTTTAATGGGCCTGATATTGCGGCTCCAAATATTTTTAAAAAGGGAATCTTTGGCAGTTCTTATGGATGCTAAACTGAATAAATGCAGTTTCTACAGTACAAAGTATACAATTATATTTCCATTCTGAGATACATATTTTACTAATAAAAACTCTTTCACAAAATGAGTGATTTTTTTTTAAAAAATGAAGGACTCATTTTCTAATAGCAAGAAAAATAACCTGATATGTCAAAAATGGTTTCCATTTGTTGTATTGCAGAACAATTGCTTTTATTTCAGTTTATGACAGAAAATAAAGTATTTCAGTTCTATTTTTGCATTCCATGATGCAATTTTTCATACATAATTTTTATAAGCAATGTATAAGTTCTTAAATTATTTTTTAGAGAAATATCATACAATAATTTGTTAATCGTGGGAAGGGAAAATTAAACCATCATCACCCATTTGCGCTTTAATTCAGAACATGAAATGGCAGCATAGTGTTCGGAAAATACTGTAGGCTTGGAACTAGAAATACCTGAAATAAAACTTTACCTTCATTATTTACTAACTGTATCATCCTAGATAAGCTCCTCAGAACTCAGTTTTCTTACTTCTAAATTAGGATAAGAATACAAATATTTTAAAGTATTTGGATGATAATGATTACAGATATATATATATATATATATATATATAGCATGACAGATAGCACTTATTCAATACATGATTCCCATTTGTTGACCTTATTATTACATCAAATCATAGTTGCATCCAAGTATACCTTGCCCAGTTGTTTTTAATCATGCCATGATGTATATTGTGATTTCATGTCAGAGTTTTCTGAGAATATTTTTAAACCAGATTTTTTTGGTAAGATACTGAAATCAATAAATCACCAAGCAACCCCCAGTCTAAGAATAAAGAGAAGCCACTCTGATAAAAGCAATTAAGAATCTGACAAACAAGAGTATGGATCCCCAAAGAACAGTCATCCTGGAAGTTTATGTCCTAAGGACTTTGTCCCACATGTATCACTGCTTTGAGCAGATGAACACTGTAAGTACTGGTACAAGCACAACAGAGAAGTTGGCAATCAATCTAAAGTGTTTTGATTTCAAGGGAAATTATTATGGAATGTTTCTGTGGATAAGGATTAAATTTTAGTAGGCAAAAAATCAGCACATTTCTCTAAAATGTTTCCATAAAGAAAATCCTAACTAATCTTGGGGTTCTATCCTACACACAGTAGGTATAATCCAACATGTAGCCTTTGCGATTGCAGAAAATATTAGATAGAACCTAGATATATACAAAGAATTAGCAGACTTTGGATTCAAGTCTCCAAATCGCCCATTTTCTTAGCAGTCCTAGATGGGTTGATGTCTTGGTTTACCAGGTGACTTCTTATTCTCTCCTTTCTCTTATTTTCAAATCATTTATTTATTCATACTGTAATATAAATGGAAAAAGCCCTAATAGACATTTTCTTTGTATTTCAACAGATGAACAAATGGGGACATACTAGTAATTTTTAAGGCATTATTCATCGTGTGTTTATGATTGTGAGTCTGTGTGGGTGAGGGAGTGGATATGTTTAAGAATATTAGTGTAGCTTTAAGAATATTAGTGTAACTTTTCTATCACTCTTGAAACCTTACTATTTGTATTTAAAATTAAACAGCATGAATCATCTTTCATTTTGCATGAATTGCTTCCCAGGATACTATCTTCCCTTAGGAGAATTACAATAAAAGTGAAAAAAAAAAAAAAGAGAAAAAAAGGTCACGTAAATCAAGTAAAATACAAAACACAACCCAACAAAACAAAACAAAACAAAATCCAGGGCTCTGTGGCTCACACCTGTAATCCCAGCATTTTGGGAGGCTGAGGCAGCTGAATCACCTGAGGTCAGCAGTTCAAGACCAGCCCAGCCAACACGGTGAAACCCCGTCTCTACTAAAAATACAAAAAGTTAGGCAGGCATGATGGCAGGAACCTGTAATCACATTTACTCAGGAGATTGAGGCAGGATAATCGATTGAACCTGCGAGGCAGAGGTTGCAGTGAGCCAAGATCGCGCCATTGTACTCCAGCCTGTGCAACAAGAGCGAAACTCCATCAAAAAAAAAGAAAAAAGGAAATCAGGTAATTTTATGTGTTTGTGAAATGTCTACATGATGGAAGAAACATTTATCTCTCAAATTATTGGTATATTTGCTTTACTTTTCCACATACTTTCTGTTTTTATACATCTCAGTTGCAAACAAACTCATTTTTTAATGCTTCTTAATCAACAAAGTATCTTCACTACTAAAATCATCATAATACTGCCAAGAATAAGTACTTCTTATGAGGTTCCTCAGAATTGAATGACATAGTAGCAGTCTGTTCCTGATTTGGTTTGGTCTGTGTCCCTGCCCAAACCTGTGGCAAATTGTAATCCCCAATGTTGGTGGTGGGGCCTGGTAGGAGGTGATTCAATCATGGCAGATTTCCCTCTGCGACAGTGAGTGAGTTCCCATGAACTCTGGTCATTTAAAAGTGTGTGGCACCTCTCTCACTCTTCCTGATGCTCCTGCCACTTAAGATGCCTCATTCCCCCTTTGCCTTCCGCCATGATTAAAAGATGCATGAATCCTCCCCAGAAGCAGATGCCTCCATGCTTCCTGTACAGCCTACAGAGCTGTGAGCCAATTAACTTTCTTTATTTTTTTAAATAAATTAACCAGTCTCAGTTATTTCTTTATAGCTACGTGAGAGCTGACTAATACAACTCTATACCTCTTAATTAATGCGTTTTTCTAACAGTCATCTGCACCTGACTTTTCCTAACACTGCGCAAACGTCATATCATTTGAAAACCATCATTATTTACTTTCTTGTTTCTTCCTTTCTCAACTGCTCATCACATCATGATATATAACACACTGAGCCATTTATTGATTACTTATCATGTTCATGCTTTTTGCTTGGCAGTCATCCCGCAGTTTCAAATGCACTCCAACTTAGGGAATTTGTATCTTTAAAGCAAGGACAAGCAGAAAAAAGAGCAAACCTCAAATATTTTATTTAACCCTATTAGCCCTTTTGGAGATTTTAAAATAAATTACCAAATAATTTCAACTTATTATCTATCTATCATCATATATATCCTTTCCTCCAAATAGCTCCTTAGAAACTATGACAGCATTTTAAACGTTTTTAATTTAACCCTAACAATAGCATTGTAAAAATGACCATCTTATGAAGTAGCTAAAGCCCAAGATAGGTGAAATTTAAAAGAAAAATCTATGAAATATAATAAAACTAGCAAGTATAATGCTGTGTTTCAAGAACATAATTTTTCATTTCATGTAAAGAACATTTTTACACTATTAGATTTTTAAAATCTATTTATTAACATTTTCTTAAGTACACACACAAAGTTTCTGAAGCCAAAAACATTATTACCATTATTATTATTATTATTTATAGCAAATAATATCTACATGTTTCTTCTATGCCCCAATTTTTACCACTGGAGTAACACAATGAAAACCAGATGTCACTCTACATATACAGCATCTGTATTGTAGGTGAAGAACCACACACACAAAGAAAAACTGGACATTTTTTCAGGAAATAGAGGCAGCTGTCCCCCATCCCCTTCAGAGAGAATCATTTTGAAAATGTAAAGATTAGAATCCTGGGTCGTCATTAAGACTAATGTCTCCAACTTCACAGACCAGGCAATGTTTCCTGGTCCCAGATCACACCCTGTTTTAAAATTTAAACCCATACCTCTGAAGAAGTAAGTATATGTTTTCTATTATTTAATAAGCTATAAATCAACTTCTATGGCTTGTCTTTTAGCTTAGGTCTGAAGTTTCAGTAAGATCTTCTCAAAAAGCCCTAACGGTGCAGAAACATAAGCATATTTTCCTTATAGTCTCACACTAGACTGAGATGAAATGCATTTTTATAGCCAAAGTGCACTATATATTTAAAATAATAGCAATTTAACAGAAACTTTTGTTCTCTCATATCTTGCAAAAGAAAATATCGTGTTGTTGTCATTTTTATTTCATATGGGACATGTGCATTTGCTTTTAAAAAATTGATATGGGCCTGACGCAGTGGCTCACGCCTGTAATCTTAGCACTTCGGGAGGCTGAGGTGGGCGGATCACAAGGTCAAGAGATTGAGACCATCCTGGCCAACATGGTGAAACTCTGTCTCTACTAAAAATACAAAAATTAGCTGGGCATGGTGGCATGCACCTGTAGTCCCAGCTACTCAGGAGGCTAAGGCAGGAGAATCACTTGAACCTGGGAGGCGGAGGTTGTAAGTGAGCTGAGATTGCACCACTGCACTCCAGCCTGGTGACAGAGCAAGACTCTGTCTCAAAAAAAAAGAAAAAATGATGTGGAGTCTGGGCACAGTGGCTCATTCCTGTAATCCCAGTACTTTGGGAGGCCAAGGTGGGTGGATCACTTGAGGCCAGCCTGGTCAACATGGTGAAACCCCATCTGTACTAAAAATACAAAATTAGCCAGGTGTGGTGGGTGCATGCCTGTAATCCCAGAAAAAATTTGATATGAAAATACTGACTTGTAATTAAATTTTAATATTAAATTAAAATTTGGTTTTAAAAATAAAGTATAGCCTAAGTCCATTAAAGAAAAAGATAAAATTGAGTGCTTATTTGCTAGAGATTGGACAGAATGATGGACATGGCCAGAATCTTGTCTAAAGTATCTTTGTGGCTTTGACAAAATAATTTGACTACTCTACACTTATGTTTCCTTATCTCAAAAGATTTAACACAATTAACATTAACAGAGGCAGGAGGCAAAGAAATCTTACGCAGACAGGGGTGGGTTCCCAGTGAAACCCAATCTTCAAGCTGAAGATAGTCCCAGGTAAAATCGTTGACCAGAGTGAGAACTTCTATTCCTGTTTGCCCACTCTCTCCCAATGGATTCTTTCTGAATAATGCCTTTCAACCAATCAAATGTTGCCTTTTTCAATATTACCTACAACCTGCCCTGCCCCCTTCCTGTGCCTATAAAGACCCCAGACTCAGTTGGTAGAGAAAGAGAGACCTCCTGACTTCAGAGAATATTACCTGCCTTTCACGTCCCCTCTCCAGCTCCCCTCTTGGCTGAGAGCGCTTTTCATTGCTTGATGTAATTCTCAGCCTTCACCACCTTTCAGTCATCAGCATGACCTCATTCTTCTTGGATGCTGGACAAGAGCTCAGGACCCACTTAGTGTGGATACCCAGAAAAGCTGTCACACTGGCTCTTTGCCCTTGCTGGCAGAGGGCAGCCACCCCACACAACAGGGCCAGGGACCAACTGAGCTGCTTACACATGGCTGTCTATCAGACCGTGGACAGTGGAACCGAAAAAATTAGCACACTAACACCCACTCTGGGACTTCAGGATAATGGACACCCTTGCCTGGGCACTTTCATATTCCGCTTGAGGCAACACTCCTTGTCTGGCTGTGGGCCCTGCACAGAGCTTGCTCCTGTGTCAGCATTTGGGGTGGCTGGCCCAATTCTGCACTCGCTTGCTCATGTGCTCCCTCCCTCAAAGGGCTGAGTGCAGCAGGCTGAGTAGATGTGGTGCTTCTGCTGGGAGTCCACCAAAGGGGCTGAGAAAAAGCTTGCATCAACTTATCATAAGATCATTGTGAAGGTTACATGCATTTTTGCATTCAAAGCAACTAAATATGATAGGCAAGTAATGTATTTCTCAGTATCTAACACAATGTCTTACAATTAATAATTATTTCATAAATTACCAGATATTCATCAAGGTGTTCTAAACTAGCTGGAACTTCAACATATGACTAGGTTAGATCACAAACAGTATATTTCTAGACATTTGGGGAAATTTGGAGAATCTTTAACAAGTGTAATTAAGTTTGCCAAAAACAGCCATCATAGTTTGTATTTTTAAATGAAAGAGTAAATCATGAGTTAGTACTATCCTGTGCTTGAAATTTTCTTACTTTTCTTCTAGGTACATTAAATTCCTACCTCACAATAAGATATTTTTGGTATGAATAAGTTAATGAATCAATAATATAAAAAGTAAATTATAAAGAAGGACATAATTTGAAGAAAAATTACAGGAGTGATACACATAAAATGTGTGAGTTTCCAAACATTTTTTACCGTATTATCTTTCTTTCACTTGTTAAAACCAAAGCTAGAGAAGGTTCTAATGTTTTGACAAGAAGAAGACTTGATGCTAATAAACCAACTAAGGAAAAGCAGTCCTTGTGATTGAAACAGCTATAATAATTCAATCAGATTTCTTTTACTTGAAAAATAAACTCCCCTGGTGAAGAGTCATCTAGCATTCTTTCTTTCTTTTTTTCCTTTATTTTTGTAGACAGTCTTCCTCTGTGGCCCAGGCTGGAGTGCAGTGGAGCAATCACAGTTCACTGCAGCCTCATCCTCCTCGGTTCAAGCGATTCTCTTGCCTCAGCCTTCTAAGTAGCTGGCATGACAAGTGTGTGCCACCACACCCAGCTAATTTTTGTATTTTTAGTAGAGATGGTGTTTCACTATGTTGTCCAAGCTGGTCTCAAATTCCTGACCTCAAGTGATTCATCTGCTTCGGCTTCCCAAAGTGCTGGGATTACATGCATGAGCCACTGCACAGGGCCCTAGCATTGTTTCTTGATAGTAATGATCTGATCCATTGCTACCAGGATTAATTTTCATATTCAAGGAATTTTGCATGCCAGCATAACCTCAAATTGCTTCCTTTCACTTAACATGACATAAGTGATTGGGGAAGATATCTTCTTTTAAGTGTAAACCTGTTAGCCTGTGTACATACAAACAGGAACAATAAAACACAGTAATGCCTACCATTTTAAATAATCAGAAAAGAAATCATCCAAAAATAATTCTGAAAGCATTTCAGAATTTGTTTATGGATGCAATTTTCTGTATCTTCGTATATAATCTAGTGAATGCATTTTAGCATGCTTCTTTGATGTTTTTTAAATCTTTTCTGGATTTCCATAAAATGTCTCTGGATTACAAAGTGAAAGATTCCTGAACATCTATTGTTCTCATAGAGAATTATGTTCCGAATGATATACTAAAGCTAAGTTACCATGGAATTCTTTTAAATATTTTACAAAAATTCTATTTTATTAAAACTTTATCTTTTATATTTTTTCTTAAATTCATACTTTACATAATGATATGTCATTCATCTGCTATGTAGCATCACCTCTTGAGAAAAAGAAAAAAAACTGATTTTTGTTGAGAAATTCTCTCCTTTACACTATAGTTTCTGTCTAAATGTTTAGGATCTCCTTTTCACAAAGGTGGAATCCACTATTTATTCCCAGAATACAACCTGTTTAAGAAAATCTTATTTAGCAAATAATCAATACAAAGTATTTCATTTAATCTAATTCCTTTTTGAATGAAGTCAGAAAGTAGTAATTTATTCATGTTCAGTGACAATGAAATTATCTTATCAGTAGCAAAATGAATTATTAGTCAAAAATTGAAGACTCTAGCTCTGGCTCTAATGATCTGGAGCAAGTCATTGCCCTCAGTGGAGCTATATATGTGATGACTGTTTTGACCATTTAGCTTGAAAATTTAGAAGCAAGAGTACTTAAATGTCTTTCTCATTTAAATTCTAAAATCTCATTATCTACAAAAGTATCCCATCTAAATGAGAAGCTGTTCCATTTTCTGCAGGCAAAATTCTGGAAAAGAAAAAAAGAGTATAGCATTGCTGCCAACAATGAACTCTTCCAAAGCGACCTCTGTTGCTCTCTGTTTAAAAATATTTCAGTAAGTCAGCTTTTGATCAGTACAGATTTGCAATGGAACAGGGTGGATTAATTTCCCTTCCTTCACACATGAGTGCCACCTGTGAGAAGTTGTTTGGCGAGTTAGCATTTATAACAAAAAAAAAATCAGAAGGCCGAGAGTTGTCAGGAGGAGACACCTATGCTGACAGTGCATACAGATTGATTAAATATTGGTGGGCATGCTCCACTCAACATAAAAAGCAGGTAAGCAGGGTAAAGGAAAGTTTCTAGCAGCCTCATCAGGAGTCAAAGTCACACAGAAGACCAAATCTTGGCTCCAGGAAGCAAGAAATGGTAGGAAGCAAAAATTAGGGCAGAGTGGATAGAGCTGGGTAATCCTATAAACTAATTAAAAAAATAGAAATAGGTTATGGAACAGGTCAGTTTAATACATTGAAAAAATATTTTAAATGTAAACAGAATATTTTTAAATGTAATGATGAGATTGTGAAAGGATGAGATTATTGTGAAAGGATGAGACAATAAATTTATGAAAAGATGAGAAAATAGACATTTGATTAGCAGATATCAGAAACTAGCACTCACATGAGCTTGGCTGCACATAGGCATGTTCAGAAATCAGCGTTCAAAAAAGAAAGTAAATAGTTCCTAACCTTTAAAAGCTGGAGTTTCCACCCAGGAGAAAAAACAATGCCTTACGTCTCCAACCTCATTACCTATTTCTCTCACTTTTCTGTAACCAGTTTGACTTACTTGTCCTTCCTTAAACATATGATATTTTATATTAGTAGCTCTTTCTGCTTTCAATTCTTGTACCTAGATACCAGCATGACTTGTTCCTTCATGTCCTTCAAATTGTTATCACAATGACTACTCTGTTTAAAACTACAACCCCACCAGTCATTCCTTAGCTTCCTTTTGGTGACTTAGTCTTTCTCCATAGCACGTATCACATTTTAAAATATTATATTATTCACTCATTTAGTATGTATATTGATGGTTAGTATGTATGTTGCTGGTAATTTCGCTGTAGAATATCAGCTCCACAAGGGCATGGCTTGTCTGCTTTGTTTATTGCTTTATCCTATATGCCTAATACAATTACAATCATCAGCCTCCACCCAAGTTAGAGCTCTAGATATTCCTAAAGTTTTAGAAGATCCTATAACATCAGACCTCTACTACGTTATAATAAAATGTGTCTGAATTCCAGTAGCACATGTATCTTTTATATAAAGCATTCATTCATATGTGAACTATAGTCTCAAATATTCTCTTGTCTTCCTGATGATGAAGCTTGAAGTCATCACTATTTATGACCAACTTTGTGCTGATCTCTTTCTGTTTTCAAACACTGAAGAGGAAATTTATGTATATATTACATCAATGTCTTCATCTAAAATGACATACAAATAAATAATAAAAGATATCTCACTTTAGGAAAGTGAAAAATATTTCTTTTATTTAGCTTTAGTATACACTTAAGTCAGTATTATGAAACAAAATGGCATGATTCACTCCCTACATTATTTGCTTACCCTGTGGGAACTTGAGTTTGAGGTCTCCGCATAAAGGGTGTGAATGGAGTAGAGTACTAGAAGTCTCAATTGATAGGGTAAATTGGGGCCACATAATAAAATAACCTGAATGTTATATTGAGAATTTTACAATTGTTGAATGAAGCTCCAATTTGAAAGTTGACATGTTATAATAATTTTTATTCCAATTTATTTTTGATGAATGCTTTTATTCTTAATGTTTACTTTTTAATGAAAAATATTCTTTTACATTTTAGTGGAAGAAAAATTATTTCCAAATTTTGGTATCTTTAGAGAGTAAAAAAAAAATTACATTTTTTCATGTGTAAATCAAGTCCTCATTCTGTCTAAAGTACAACTCTGACTCTAAATCTGACTTAGCAATTCCTTCCATTTCCCTGTCTTTCCAACAGGTGTTATGGCATCTCCTTATCCAAAGGTGTATTTCAAAACTGCTTGAACACAATTGAAATGAACGTGAAAAAAACACTAGAAATTATATATGCCAAAATGTGCTGACTATCCTGTGTCTATAAGATATTTAGAGAGGAGTGGTACCACTATCTTAATAATTAAACAAGTGACCAGCTAATTAACTTTAGAATTGTTAATATGTATTTTCTTGAAGACATAATTACTTTAACTACTTTAGTATTAACTTGGTTTGCACTGATTTAAGAAATTACCATGGAATGTAAAGGAGGGCCAGCATAGGTAGATGGAGACAGCACTGAAGTAGGATTGGGTCTTAGCGTTGGCACTGATGCTAAGATCTGCTACTTTTGACAGCCCAGCATTACAGTTTTTTTGTTGTTGTTGTTGTTAATCTCTAAGATTAAGGATTAACTGTGTAACTTTGGGCAAATTACATAGTATCCCTGTGTCTCAATTTTCTCATTTATTAAAATGGCAATAATTAACATTACTGCCCTCATACATTTGTTATGGGGATTCAACGAGTTATTAAATGTAACAACCCTTAGAGCATGCCTGGCCCAGAGTAATTGTTAATTAGTGTTAGGACTCTATTAATAAGTAAAATAACAAGCATCTAATTCTTGTAATAATTTTTAAAATGTGAAAAATTTCCTTATAGTAGCAAGTGTCTTTAAATATTATAATTCACTAAAGATATTTGGAATTTGATTGTGGTCATAAACACTGCTTCAAATTACACAATGAAGTCAACCATGTAGGAACACATATTTTTTAGTCAGGCAATTGGGAATTCAAGAACACAATAATTTAAGGTAGAAGACATATTCTTGTCGCCTTTGGAATATGGGGAATATATTGGAATCCCCGGGTAAATTCATAGTACAAAATATTACACTGATTAGCGATTATTAAATCATTCAATTTTAGAAGAGGCAGCATCCTCAGTAGTATTTACTTCAAAAACCACACATTTGACAATTTTAGATAAGCAAGCTGATGTGAAGATAATTGAAGGAAAATTCCAGTGTGACTAAGTGGAAGGCCACTAGGATGAGAAGACTTATGTCTAGTCCTTACTTCATGACTTAACCACAAGATACCAGGCAAGCTATAGAATTCCATGTGTTTGGATTGTCCACAGTTAAGTGGTGATAATTGTGCCAAGCTACCTGCATTAATCAGGGGCCTAGGAGAAAACAGGTAACTTGTTCAGTGGGTAATTTAAAATGTTTTAATTAAGAGATGATTTTTGAAGGCTTGAGTAGAGCTTGGAGAAACTGCCAGGGTTAGGTGAAGCACTAAAGGATTTGTACTTTTCAAACTATGACTAAGTTTCTAAAGAAATGAGTTGAGACACATTGGAGTGGATAGAAGCTTTACTCTAACAGACAATGAAAAATTACTTTTAGTGTTCCTTCTGCCATTTATGTCTCCCTTCATATATTTTCTATTTTCCCCAACCACTTGAATAGAAAGATGAAATTATATTTATTAGCTAATTCATCAAAAATACCATGGTTTTGTACGATCATTATGAAAGGAAACCAGTGAAGAGGCAACAATAATGGAAATTCGTAGAGTATTAAAAAAGAGATATTTATGGATTTCTAGCAAAATAATTGTAGTAGACAGAGTCCCCAATAATCTATAAATAACTTCTATGTATTACAATGCAAAACCATCCAAATTCCCTAGGAATTATTTATAACTGTCAGTGATTAGACCTTAAGAAATGCTAATGAACAGCTTGTCCAGCATCTTCACTTTACAAATAGGGAAACGTGTGGAGAGGTAAATATAATTTTTTTAAGACACAAGTAGAGCCAAGTTCAATGTTTATTTCAGTATAAGAAACAGTCTCTTTATTTAGGGTAGATAGTGTAATATTTACATAGTGCATAGTATTTACTTTTTTTTTTTTTTTTTAAATAAAGTTTTGGAAATTTCATTCTCTTGGAAACCAATATATAAAAAAAGATTAAACCAAGTTTATTTTGGAACCATTGGGTTACTTAACTAAAATAAACAAATAGTGTAATGGTAACTAAAAAAAAAAAAAATCCACAAAAGTGTCACTTTCCCCCAAGACAAAATTTTCATGTTTTCTGACTGTGACTCATAAAAATATTTAATAGGCATTGTTAATTATTAATTTTGCAGAATATCTCAAAATAGAAAAAATAAAAGAAGATATTTTATCAACTATTTATTTCATATAACATTTCACTTAATGACAGGAATACTTTCTGAGAAAGGTGCCTGCCATTAGGTGATTTTGTTGTTGTGCTAACATCATACAATGTACTTATACAAATCTAGAGGGTATAGGCCAATACACACCCAGGCTACATGGTATAGCGTATTGCTCCTAGGCTGCAAACCTGTGCAGCATGTAAGTATACTGAATACTACAGGCAATTATAGCATAGTGGGAAGTGTTAGTGTTATCAACATATCTAAACATAGAAAAAGTACAGTAAAAGTAGAGTGTTCTAATATGGGAACACCATTATATATGCAGTTTACTGTTGACTGAAATGTCATTATGCAGCACATATCGGAATATATATTTTTTCATATATATGAATACATAAAATATATAAAATGCAATATATGTATTTTATATATATGAAAAATAAATGGTTGACAACAGATGGTATGTACGTGTATATACATACACACATTCACATGTACATGATATGTATTAAAATGTATCATAGAATATTTTTCTCAAAATCAATTATATATTGATATGATCTTCCAGAATATGTCAAGTGTTCCAAAGTTTATTTTTTAAAATACGTCCCTATTCTGAGAGACAATTCTCCATGATCTGTAACATATCTGCACATTATAATTATGGTGTAGAACTCTTTCATCAAAACCCAAACACTCTTTTGGCCAGCCAGTCATTGTTCGTGTATATTAACCAAGTTAGCCTGGAATTACAGTGATGAGAAGGAAATAAATATCATTAACCAGATTAAACAGGATGTAATTCTGAATTTTAAAAAGAGATCTACATAACCTCCTATTTCTTTTCCTTTGATCATTAACTGGGATGCAGTGGAGGTGGGTGATCCCATTCTAGGGATAGATACACGAATAAAAAAATTGCCTTATGAAAGTGTGTGGACTAAGAGGATGTAAGAGTGGTGTGGTCAGAATGTATTGTAACCAACTTTGAGGCTGATCCAACACTCAGCAACAGCATACGACTGTGGATAGTGGGGAGTGTAGATGATCCATGAAATGCCTTAGTATAAACCATTGTTGTGTGGCTTTGGTAATAAAAGACAAATAATTTTTATACGGCAAATGCTTTCAAAAGTCAAAAATCTGATACAGATGATTTCAGCAGCTACAGTGATGTTGTAGAATCAACTGATTAGACCAGAACAATAACTTCCTAGAATGGAAATGTGTAAACAACAGGGAGGCAGCATCAATAGACCCACTAAAAGTAAAAGATTCCATATAGCAAATCTTCCAAGAGCATATACTGGTATTACACTGCATGTATGGCAAGTGAGGAATTAACTGTTCTTTTTTCAAGACTATATTTCAAGATCTCTGTATTTTAAAAAATGAAAAAGCTTTGGATGACAGTAGCACAGTACTATCTCCCTCCGTAGAGAAAGGGGCTCATGCTTACTTTCCAATTCATTTTGCCTCATCCTAAGAAAAATGGGTAAAATTTATGCAAGTGCTCAAAATGCTGACATATACTGGTAGCTTCTGCATTGGAATCATAGAGAATTTTATTTTGTGTCCACTCTATAATGGTGGGTGTGTTGCTGTATGTGATGTGATGATGGGTCTGGGCAACAATGGTGCAATTAAATACAACCCAAATTTATTTCCAAAATTCACTGGCCAGTGAGGGGTTTTATTCATCTACAAGTCTGTGGCTTTCTAAGTGGCACTGCAAACATCTAAGTCATTGGCCATAGCCCAAGAGTTAATATTTCAAAGTCATCAACAGGGAATATTGTTCAGAGCCATCAGAATGGCCTTGAGTTCTGCCCAAGTAGAACAATTTCACACACTTTTATCTTCTTCATAGCTTACCCTGAAGTTGAAAAGCCACAGCAGCCAAGTATACACTATCAGATTTCCTTGAATCAATCATTTAGGAGAGCCTCTGTGAAGAAAGAACCGCACTGACTCAGTGGTTTGCATCGATGCTGAGGGACTGTCTGTCTCAGGAAAATCTCACCAAGATGGCCAAAGCTGCCTTAGAGCAACCAAGACCCACTCCAAATGGATCTAAGATTGACATCCCATCCCCTTTTCTCCCAAATGAAAGAGCCAAATTTTTAACAATTTACCTGGTTCCTGTCTGCAGTCCTGGTAACTATTACTTCATGCATGTTCAGTGTGGGTATATAGCTCTGGGTAAAACTCCGTGACTCTTGTCTCAAAGGAGGCAGTCCCCATTAACCATATGGTATTATTATTATAACTAATTGTTAAAATGAGGTTAACCAGAGACTGGCATTCTGCTTAGTGAGTAAGTTCCCTTGCCCAGACGAAAGCAAAAACTCACTGAACAGCTGTCTTTGAAGCTACATCCCAGTACCTGTTCTTTAATTCCTTCATTGTAGGAAGACAATTTATTGCCCAGTTGATCACACATATAGTCAGTTTGTGTGCTACCAATCCCAATGAATTTCCATGAAATCTCTGGATTATCTTATTTGGTGAAGAGTTCTAGATCATAAGAATAATCACTACCTGTAAATCACTGTCTGTTGACTACAGGTAGTTCAAGTACATGTTTGACAAATTTTGCTACAGTGGACCAAAGGGGGCAAGGTCGTAATGGATCTCTGTAATTGGTTAAAAATTCCCTTGTCCTTCTTGAACTGACTATTCCAGATGAAAGGTTCTTATGTGAGTAGAGAATGATTGAAAAAAGGGTGAATTTATTCCTAGTGGAACGGAACACATTGATTTTGTGGCAAAGAGGAAGTAAACTCAGAGAATACTCAAACCAAGAGAGGGAGGAACAGTAATGATCTGTCTCATTAAGATAAACCCCTGAAATTTTCCTCAAAGAAGAAAAGTATTCTGGAGCACCACTCCCAACCTGTACAGGTACATTACATTTAATTGACTACTGGGTTTCCCATTCTCTGCCAGATTGCACTGACCATGATTTTATCACCATTCATTCTAATCCTACTAAGGTGTCTATCAGAACAGCAAGGGATGACTCTCAGCCTCTGCACTTCCCACATAAAACATATGTCAACACCTCCGGAAATCTTCTTTACACCAATTCCCATAGCCATAACTCAGTCAGATAATGAGATAGATAAATTTTACTTGGCTAGAGGTGTGAACACACACAAATGCCTTCATGCAGTCCTTCCAAAATCATGGAGTCGAATCAGGTATTTGAAATTAACTATCTTGCCAGAAGGTCACTGTGGAGGCCCTGCCAATCTGTGCCCTCAACTGATATAGGTCAAACTTATGAGCCCCTAACAATTGATAACATGACTTCCTTTTTGGGTTCACTTTGTGTACTTCCAGTGCTGCATTTTTGTGTAGAAGACATTGCCTCCCTGTTGGAAACATGATGGTTTGCATCTTATAGGTAGTTGTAGAGATCTTTAAGTATTTAAATAAATACCATCAGTAGGTTACATAGCCCTCAGATAACTGTGAAAAATCTCCTCAAAATGAAACTATCCTTGGCTATTTAAGTAACTTTCCTGGAAAGAAAGTTAACACATGCGTGTGCACTTTATAAGCTCTTATCCCAGTAATGGCAGTAATGGGAACCATCCAATTAAAAAGGCGGAAGGGAATTTGTCATGATTTTAGCTTAAGTTTTCAGTGATATCTCTTTGGCACTGGAAGGTCAGTTTCAACTCATTAATCAGGATTGTTGTGAATGACTGAATTGTCCAAGATTTTATTTTTGCAGGCCAAGGTAGAATCTGAACAAGTACTAACACATCTTTTTCAGTGTGGATTAATGCTTTGGGAAAGCTGGAAAGATAGATACAGAAATTTAATGAAAAAAGTCACATGACATTCTAAGGCAAGCTCTGGTGGTTTATGGAACTAGTTCAGCAGATTGTGTCCACGACATTGAGGGGGTGGTTAAGGTCAGTACTCAGGTTATGTTTATTTTGCTTCTTGGAAACCTGTTGACAATAGCCTTAATTAAATGTTAAATGGGACAATCAAATGGATATGTCCCAGTCTCTGTAGGCCAAGTCAATCCAAATGGCTGACTAAATGAAATGCTCATGGAAAATCTTTTTAGAAGTCAAGACAATATAGAAATAAAGGGTGAGTATTGTTGAGCGAATTCTTGTGAGCAAGATACTAACTGCCTTTTTTTAAAAAAAATCTTTTAAAAAATGTTTGCATGGTGTATAGCATTGAAACATGTAGTGTCTCCTTTCAAAGAAGACAGGCATGCTTACTAGTATTACAAATATCTAGTATTATGAAGATGACATCCACCTTCAGAGAAAAGGATAAGCATGCTTACTATCCATTTAGAGAGCCAAGTTCTCTAACCTCAATTTTTTTTTTTTTCTTGTAATACAGTCCAGTACATGTACTGTATTATTTAATCTGTGCCCATTTTAATTTCCTCTGCAAGACTTGGGGGATAAGGGGTACTAACACAAATATGTTAATGCTCATGTTGTCTTCCGTGCCATAAACCTCCTGGTCTCTGACTGGGGGTCTCATGTCTTCAGCCAAGAAAAATGAAGATGTGGCAAGCTAATATTAGTTTGCAAGCAAGGAAAAATATCTCAGACCTTTCACAGTTCTTGAGAACTTTGGGTCACTTATAGACTACATATTTAACTTTGAAGATAACATGAGTAAGTCAAGTATTTATGTTTTATGTTGAGACTCTCTTACATTAATATATATATTTATAAATAAATGTGTATAAATATATAAAGAATGGTTACACTATAAGACTATCAGTTATAAGTTATATAATGCTTTTTTTTTTTTTTTTGAGACAGAGTCACACTTCGTCGCCCAGGCTGGAATGCAGTGGCACGATCTTGGCTCACTGCAAGCTCCACCTCCCGGGTTCATGCCATTCTCCTGCCTCAGCCTCCCATATAATGCTTTCAAAATCATAGCCCAATCAATTGGAGTAATAAAAAAGAATTTAAAAAACATACTTCACACATATAATAAAAGTATTTAGTTACCTTGTTAAGAATGAATGTTTTAATAATCTTTAATCTTTCCCCAGGCAACGTCATTTAATATTAGAAGCTTTTCCTAGTTAAAACAACTTGGTGGAAATTCCCAAGAAAGGGATAAAGTTGGTATTTATATAGTTCTATTAAAATGAAGGTCAGCTTTGCAGCCAGTAAAGGATTCATTAGTAGCAGACTTCTCACCCTGGAAACCTTCACTGCCTCGGATGCATTGTGGAACTTATTACAAGCAGGAACTTTATATAATGAGTCTGATTACCCCAATTTTCAGTATATCCTCCTCTTTCACCTCCCCACAACCTGCATATTTTGTTTAATACAAATTGCCATTTTTCTTGGTTGACTGCCAATTTGCTACATTAATTAAAATGTTCCAAATTAAATGCCACCACCAGGACAGGATATTCATATGAAAGATAGTGTCTATAGACTCTACCTAGTAGTTGGAGAGCAGAACTCATAACAAAGACATGTATTTCTAGGATTTTGATGATCAAATCATTTTAGATGCAGCAAAGGTCAAAGAAAACTTTAGCCTTTCGCATGTCCAGGAAGGTAAAAATGGAGACAGAAGATTTTTTTTTACAAGCTTTCATTTTTTCCTAAATTAATATTCCCTAGAAGAACATGAAACATCAATACATATAATAGACCTCCTGTACTTTCAGGGTTAAAGATGAAAGTTGACTTTCCTATATGTTGCCAGTATCCTGACCATCATCCAATGCAAAGAAACAGCTTTACCATTTTGTAATCATTTATTTACTTGTTTCTTTTCTGTACTTGATAGTAACTTTTTTTGGAAGCAGAAAACATGTCATTTTTGCATTTTTATTTGAATTACTAGATTTTGGCATTTGTGACTAATAAGAACTTGAATAGTTTTAAGATACTTGTCATAATTTTAGAAAGTTATAGTTGGTTTTATTCCCAGCGATTCCACAGACGTTGTTTAGTTTCTGTCCATGAGACTGCATCAGTTAAAGAGGGGTGCTATAGGACAAAACAAATGAGTCTCAATGGCCATGTTGAGCTGGATACAGGATCACCCAGATGATGTGCTGTGTATATACAAAGCCATAATTAAAAGGAAACACTGAACAACAACCACGATGAAAAAGACTAAACCAAAACAATTACCAAACCAACCAACCAACCAACACCAACAACACTAGTGACAACATCCAGTCTTTCTTATTCCAACTCTATCCAGGAAGTTAAAGCCAGAGTGACAGACATCAACATTTAAGCTGTTGGACTGAAACAAGATCTTATTTGAGGTAGATGGGAAAATAGGTAGCCTTGATGGAAGGAAAGAATGAAAGTGTTACAAAGCATTTAATATTTGCTCATTGAGCACTCAAGATTTTAGCATCCAAAAATTAGAAATATTCCCGCCTTTTAGAGAAAGCTTCAGGAAAGACTCCCTGAGTGGGCAAAGTTAGCCTGACTGCTCACCTCTGAGCCAGCCAAAAAACTGGTGGTCTAACAATCACGGTTTCTTCCCACTCATCCGACAGATGCAAACTAGTTTCCCTTTGCTCTTGACAAATAAAATGATGATAAAAGAAATGTTTTAACTAAGAATATGAGACAAAACAAGGTAAACCAAATAAAATATCAATAGAGTTAAAAGAGAGTGTTGTTTTCAGTAATTAAGCATGGTGTAGTTACTGTCTTAATACATCAATTATGAAATAAACATTCATGTCTCAGAACAAATAATTATTTCTGGAATTGCCATTTACACCTAATTTTTTTTTTTTTTTTTTTTTGAGACAGGATCTCACTCTGTCGCCCAGGCTGGAGTGCAGTGGCGCGATCTCGGCTCACTGCAACCTCCGCCTCCTGGGTTCAAGCGATTCTCCTGCCTCAGCCTCCTGAGTAGCTGAGATTACTGGCGAGCACCACCACACCTGGCTAATTTTTGTATTTTTAGTAGAGATGGGATTTCACCATGTTGGTCAGGATGGTCTCAAAAGCCTGACCTCGTGATCCACCCGCCTTGGCCTCCCAAAGTGCTGGGATTACAGGCTTGAGCCACCACGCTCAGCCATACAACTAAAACTTTTTAACTCTTTATATCACCCCCTTTTCTTCTTTTCCAGTTTTTCTTTCTCCATAATTCAGGGCAGTTATTGACCTGTTTCAAGTCTGCTGGTTACTACTTCTCATTTTAAACTAATCTACTGATAAAAACATTCACTGAGTTTCAACCACGTATTTAACGAACATTTACTATACTGATTTAATGTATTTAAAATATTAACTTATGCTACTGAAAAAAAAAAAACTATTTCAAGGGGCTAGCCTTTCCTTTTTCTCCTTTCTCAAAAGGCAAGATGATTTATTTTCTTAAACCAAGAAGATATGAGGGCTTGTTTTCTTGCTAGTTGTGGCCTTATGAAGTCTACTGCCAGTTAGCTGTTTTGGCAACTACAATATTTTTCCTTTGCCTGTCCCCAGATTTATTAAGGCATAATTGACAGTTTAAAATTGTATATATGTACCATGTGCAACATATTTTGACATATGTGTATGTATTAGCTATATCATTAACATATATATCACCTTATAAATATTATTTTTTGTGGTGAGAACATTTAAGATCCACACTCTTACCAATTTTCAACTATACATTATGTTATTATTATTATTATTGTCACCATGCTATACCATAGCACTCCAGAACTTATTTATCCTGTCTAACTGAAATTTTGTACCTTTTCTCCAACATCATTCTGTTTCCTGCAACACCCAACCTGGCCCCAGCCTTGCTTCTATGAGTTCAACATTTTTTAGATTTTACATATAAGTGACATCATGCAGTATTTATCTTTCTGTGCCTGGCTAATTTCACTTAGTATAATGTCTTTCAAGTTCCTCCATGTTGTTGCAAATAGCAGGATTTACTTCTTTCTAAGGCTAAATAGTATTCCATTGTGTTGTATATGTGGCAGGCCAAGTCTCCCTAATGCAGGCTTCAATAAACAACTGCTTTGGCACTGACTGAGTCATTAAGTTAAATATTAAAAGTTTCTATGGCTGAATAGTACTCCATTATATATATCTGTCACATTTTCTTTATCCAGTCATCTGCTGATGGAAACTTACGTTGTTTCCAAATCTTGGTTATCATGAGTAGCACTGCAATAAACATGGGAGTGCAGATATCTCATTGATATTCTGATTTCATTTATTTTGGGTATATACTCAGCAGTAAGATTGATAGATTGTATGGCAGCTCTATCTTTAGTTTTTTGAGGAACCTCCAAACTGCTCTCCTTAGTGGTTGTACTAATTTACATTTCCACCAACAGTGTACAAGCATTCTCTACATTCTCACTAACATTTGTTATTGTCTGTTTTGGGGGATTTAAGCCATTTTAACTGGGGTGAGATGATATCTCATTGTAGTTTTTATTTGCATTTATCTGATGATGAATGATGTTGAGCACCTTTTCATATACTTATCTGCCATTTGTTTGTCTTCTTTTGAGAAATGTCTACTCACGTATTTTGCCCATTTTTAATCGTATTATCAGATATTTTTCCTCTACAGTTGTTTGAGTTTCTTATCTATTCTGGTTATTAATGCTTTGTCAGATAGATAGTTTGCAAATAATTTTCTCCCATTCCATTATCTCTTCCCTATGTTGATTGTTTGCTTTCTTGTGCAGTTGCTTTTTAACATGATGTGGTCTCATTCACCAATTTTTGCTTTGGTTGCCTGTGCTTGTGGGGTATTATTCAAGAAATCTTTGTCCAGACCAATGTCTTGGAGAGTTTCCCCAATGTTTACTTGTATGAGTTACATAGTTTGATGTCTGAGATTTAAGTCTTTAATCTATTTTTATATCTCTTCTATGACAAGAGATAGGGATCTGGTTTCATTCTTCTGCGTATGGATACCCAGTTTTTCCAACATCATTTATTGAGAAGACTGAATTTTCCCCAAAGTATTGCCTGGAAACTGTGTCAAAAATGAGATCACTGTAGATATATGGATTTATTTTCTCTGTTCTCTATTCTCTTCCATTGGTTTATGTGTCTATTTTTATGTCAGTACTATGCTGTTTTGGTTACTGTATCTCTGTAATATAAATTGAAACAAGGTAATGTGATTCCTCCAGTTTTGTTCTTCTGTTCAGGATAGTTTTGGCTATTCTTGGTCTTTTGAATTTCCATATACATTTTAGGATTGTTTTTTCTGTGAAGAATGTCATTGATATTTTGATAAGGATTGCCATAAATCTATAGATTAGGTAGTATGAACATTTTAACAATATTATTTTTTCCAATCTAGGAACGTGGAATATCTTTTCATATTTTGTATCTTCTTCAATTTCTTTAATCAGTGTTTTATATTTTTCATTGTAGATATCTTTTACATCTCTGGTTAAGTTCATTTCTAGGTATTTTATTTTATTTGTGGCTATTATAAATGAGATTGCTTTTTTGATTTTTTTTACATTGTTCACTTGCGGGCATGTTAAAATGCTACAATTTTTGTATGTTGATTGTGTACCCTGCAACTTTACTGAATTTGTTTATTAATTCTAGTAGTTTTTTTGGTGGTCTTCAAGTCTCTTCAAATATAAGATCATATCATCTGCAAGCAAGGATAATTTGACTTCTTCATTTGTCATTTAGATGCCCTTTGTTCCCTTCTCTTTTCTGATTGCTCTGGCCAGGTCTTCTAGTACTATGTTGAATACCAGTGGTGAGAATGGGCATCGTTGTCTTGTTCCAGATCTTAGAGGAAAGGCTTTCGATTTTTGTCCAGTATAATACTAGCTCTGGATCTTTAATACATATATTTTATTATACTGATGTATGTTCCTTCTATACCCAGTTTTTTGAAGGTTTTATCATGAAGGAAAGTTGAACCTTATCAAATGTTTCTTTTAGCATCAATTGAAATGATTATATTGCTTTTGTCCTTCATTCTGTTGATATGACATATTACATTTATTCATTTGTGTATGTTGAGCCTTTCTTGAACCCTTGGGAAAAACCCTACTTGGTCTTGATGAATGATCTTCCTAACATTTTGTTGAATTTACTTTGCTAGTATTTTGTTGAGAATTATTAACATATTATTCATCACTGATACTGCCCTGTAGTTTTCTGAGCATGTTCAGGGATGCTGTCTGGAAGCCAGGGATTACAGACAAGTAAATTGGAAATCTACCTGGTGTTCTTCTATTCTACTGTGGCTAAGTTGGCACTCAAACCACATGACAAAGCCCTTCTCACTTTTTATTTCCCCTTTCACAGGTAGAGAGGCCTCTCCTCATAGCCACTACCCCTGGCCCATGAAGAGTCCTGACAGACTACTGATAATGTTCACTTTAGTCCCAAGGGCTCTTCAGTCAGCTTGTGTTGAATACTGCCAGGCCTGGGGCTCGGCCTTCAGGGCAGTGGGTTCCCCTCTGGACTGGGGTAGGTCCAGAAATGCTGTGTAAGAGCCTAGGCCTGGACCCCAAGAGCCTAGCTGGTATTCTACCCTACTGTGAAAGAGCTGCTACCTGAAGCCAGCATATCAGAGAGTCTCACCCAAGGCCCATGGCATACTACCTTGGTATTGCTATTGGTTATTAAAGGCCAAAGGGGTCTTTAGCTGGGATGTAATTAATTCTGCCAGGACTGGGTCCATTCATTCAAGGCAGTGGGTTCCCTTCTGGGCCAGGGTATGTCTATAAACATCATCTGGGAGCTAGGCCCTGGGATGGGGACTTCATGACCCTGTCCAGTGCTCTATCCTACTGTGGTGGAGCTAGCATCCAAGATGCAAAGTCTTCTGTGCTCTTTTCTCTTTTCTCCTCAAGTGTAAGGAAGAAATCGCTTTTGTTGCTGAGAACCACGCTGCCTGGTGCTGGGAAAATAGTTGTGCAAACACTCACCACCCCCCACCCTGTTTGGTGCCTCACCAGATCATGTACCACCCCACTCCACTGACTCTTAAGTCCAGCACAGCATCACTGCTTACCTAAGAATTGCAACCGTTTTGTCCTAAACTGCCTTTCAGTTTACTTAGAACTCCAGAAATCTTTAGCCCATGGTGGCAAGGTCAAGTTATGACTACTGGGATGGATGTTTCCCCTCTGGCTAAGTCTGATCCAAATACTCCCTTCATGGGTGGGTGCAGGCTGAGTTCAGCATGTTTTTTTTACTGTGACAGGGCAGCACTGAGTTCAGTGCAAAGCCTCCCAGTCACTGGGCTCTCCCTTCCCAAATGCATAGATTTTCTCTGTTCCGCAGAGCTGCTGATGGGGTATTGGGTATGAGTATGGGATTGATAATTCAAGGCTGTCTTTCCTACTCTCTTCAGTGATTCTTTCAGCAATATGAAGTTCAAACCAGGTACTTTGATTCCTTACATGAATTTTGGTTCTAACAAAGGTGTTTATATGTGTGCAGACAGTTGTTTAAATTTGGTGTTCTTGTGGAGAGAACGATCAGTGATGGCTTCTGTTCAGCCAACTTGCTCCATCCCCTTGTCCATTTACATTTAACACAATTATTAATAGGTCAGAATATACAGTTGCCTCTTTGTTAATTGTTGTCTTGTTTTGAAAATCTTGTAATCTTTTCTATTCTCATTTTCTTTTCTGGATGACAGCTTTCTAGATAAGATATTCTTGGTTGACAGTTTTTTTTCCCCTCCTTTCAGCACTTCAAAAATACCACCTCACTTTCTCTTGGCCTACAAGTTTTCTGTTGAGAAATCTCTTATAGCCTGATTAAAATCCCCTTGTATGGTGCATGCATCTTTCACACTTTTCAAAGTTCTCTTTGCCTTTGATGTTGACAGTTTTCTATAATATGTCTTGATTAGATCTTCTTTGGGGTATATCTGATTGGAGATTTTAGAGCTTTTTGCACCCAGATGTTTACATCTTTCCCCAGATTTATAATATTTTCAGTAATTTTTAAAAATATAAGCATTCTGTGAATTTTCTCTCTCTCCTCCTTCTGAAATTCCTATACTGGAAAAATTTGCTTTCTTAATAGTGTTCCATATAGTTTTTGGCTTTGACAATTTTATTCTTTTTTCTCCTCTGACTAAATGATTTCACATGATTTGTCTTTGAGTTCATTTATTCTTTCTTCTTGATCAAGTCTGCTGTCAGAGCATGACATTACATTTTTTAGTTAAGTCGTTGTATTTTTCAGCTCCACAATTTCTGCTTATTTTATGTTTTCTATTTTTATTGAGCTTCTAGTTTGTTCTTGTATTGTTTTTATGATTTGTTAAATTGTTTATTTGTGCTCCCTTGTAGATTGTTGAGCTTCTTTAGAAAAATTATTCTAAATTTTTTGTCAAGCAATTCATGGATCTGCAATTCTTTCTGGTCCATAACTGAAATTTATTTTATGCCATTACCAGTGTCATGTTTTCCTTATTCTTTATGATCCTTGTAGTCTTGCTTAAGTGTCTGTACATTTAAAGAAGCATTAACCTCTTACAGACTTTATGAACAAGCTTCAGTGAAAGACTTGGCCAGACACAGTGGCTCACACCTATAATCTCAGTAGATTTGGAGGACAAGATAAGAGGATTGCTTGAGCACAAAATTTTGAGACAAACCACAGGAACACAGTGAAACCTCTTCTCTTCAGAAAATAAAATTAGCTGAGCACGGTTGCATGCACTTTTAGTCCTAGCTATCCAGGAGGCTGAGGTGGGAGGATCTCTTGAGCCTGGGAGGTCAAGGCTGCAGTGAGCTGTGATCATGCCACTGCATTCTAGACTGAATGACAAAGCAAGATCCTATCTCAATTTTTTTTTTTTAAAGAAAGGACTTTTAACTGCAAGAGGGAGGGGGTACACTGGAGCATGCTGTGGCACTAATTCTAGTGTGGAAATGTGTAGAAGCTCCACAATTGGAGGAGCATGGTATCTCAATAGCTTATGCAGCTGATGTTTGTGGCATTGACAGCTGTGTGATCCTTGGTGGCAAGCGCTCTGATAGTTCTACAGTGGCTTCAAGGGCTGTTGGTGTCCTTAGCAGTGCCTCCAGGTTCATTGCTAAGTGCCTGGGGCAGGCATCTATAAGGCTAGGGCTAGTGTTATGCATGCACTTAGCTGCAGGGACTGGCTACAGGTATGTGCATGACATCACAGCCCAGCTGCGGGCATGTTTATGGTGGCATGGCTAAGACCAGGGGCAGAAGCCAGGTCCAACCCCAGGCACGTGCATGTCACTGGAGGTCAGCAGTCTGTATGCCTATAGCTATAGATCAGAGCCACTGGCATGCATGTACACACTTGTAAAGGACAGCTACAGGCCAACAAAAGTGTCAGGCCAGCCTTGTGTACATGCACAGCTGTGGGATCTGACATGACAGTGTGCACATGCATGGTTGTAGGCATGGTCGTGGGGGCAAGTACCAAACGGTCTACTGGCTGTTTGTGTGCTGATATGGTTTGGCTTTGTCCACACCCAAATCTCATCTTGAATTGTAACGCCCAAAATTCCTACATGTCATAGGAGCAAGCCAATGGGGGGGTAATTGAATTATTGGGGTGGGTCTTTTTGGTACTGTTCTTGTGACAGTGAGTAAGTCTTACGAGATCTGATGATTTTAAAAAAGAGGAGTTCCGCTGCACAGACTCTCTTCTCTTGTCTGCCACCAAGGAAGAGATGACTTTCACCTTCTGCCATCATCGTGAGGCCTCCCCAGCCATGTGGAACTGTAAGTCCAATAAATCTGTTTCTTTTATAAATTGCCCAGTCTTGGGTATTGAGAGGTGACAGCCTGCTGGCAGCCCTCGAAGCCCTCACTCACTCTGGGCACCTCCTCGGCCTCGGCGCCCACACTGGCCGAGCTTGAGGGGCCCTTCAGCCCCCTGCTGCACCGTGGGAGCCCCTCTCTGGGATGGCTGAGGCCATTGCCGGCTCCCTCTGCTTGCGGGGAGGTGTGGAGGGAGAGGCACAGGTGGGAACCGGGCTGCACACGGCGCTTGCGGGCCAGTGCGAGTTCCGGGTGGGCGTGGCCTCAGAGGGCCCCACACTCGGAGAGGCTGGCAGGCGCCGCTGGCCGGGCAGTGAGGGGCTTAGCACCCAGGGCCAGCACCTAGGGAGGGTGCTCCAGGTCCCCCAGCAGTGCCAGCCTGCCGGTGCTGCGCTGGAATTCTCGTGGCCCCTCAGCTGCCTCCCCATGGGGCAGGGTTTGGGACCTGCAGCCCGCCATGCCTGAGCCTCCCCCACGCCGTGGGCTCCTGCATGGCCTGAGCCTCTCCGACAAGTGCCGCCCCCTGCTCCACCATGCCCAGTCCCATCCACGGCTCAAGGGCTGAGGAGTGCAGGTGCACAGTGAGGGACTGGTGGGCAGCTCCACCTGTGGCTCTAGTGCGGGATCCACTGGGTTCAGCCAGCTGGGCTCCTGAGTCTAGTGGGGACTTGGAGAACCTTTATGTCTAGCTAAGGGATTGTAAATACATCAATCAGCACTCTGTGTCTAGCTCAAGGTTTGTAAATACACCAATCAGCACTCTGTGTCTAGCTGAAGGTTTGCAAATGCACCAGTCAGCACTCTGTATCTAGCTAATCTGGTGGGGACTTGGAGAACCTTTATGTCTAGCTGAGGGATTGTAAACACCAATATGCATTCTGGGTCTAGGTCAAGATTTGTAAATGCACCGATCACCACCCTGTGTCTAGCTCAAGGTTTGTAAATGCACCAATCAGTGCTCTGTGTCTAGCTGATCTGGTGGGGACTTGGAGAACCTTTATGACTAGCTAAGGGATTGTGAATGCACCAATCAGCATTCTGTGTCCAATAAATCTCTTTCTTTTGTAAATTGCCCAGTCTTGGGTATGTCTTTGTCAGCAGCATGAAAACAAACTAATATATGTGCATAGCTGTGGGGGGCCAGAGTGGCAATGAGAATGTGTGCAGCTGTAGGGACTAGCTGTGGGCATGTGTAGGGTGGTGAGGCTGCCTATGAGGGTCAGGTGGCTACATGCATGTGCATGGCTGCAGGGACCAAAGCTGGCAGTGTTTGTAAGCCCAGCTACAGGGGTGAGCTTCAGGCACATAAAATGGTAGTAGAAAACAGGACTCATGATGACAGGAGCCAGAAGCTATTTGCAGGCATGCATGCGGTGGCTGCACTGGGTCCTTGAGCCAGTGCACTCATGGTGGCAGCAGCTGGGGTGGATTTAGGGAGGGTAGAAGCATAGTAGTGGTGACTCGAACTGCTGGAGGCTACAAAGGCAAACAACTGTAGAGCCATGAGTGGCAAAAGCTGCAATGAGTCCACTATTGCTGTTCTGACTGTTGATTTCTTTGGTTGTGAAGATGCTGGGGTCCTTCGTAGAGCAAGCATCTGGGATCCAAAACGGTGAACGCTGCTGTGTTGTCAGTTGTCAGTAATTAAAGGTGCGGGAGTGCCTGGCAGCTTTGATGGGTATTGAGGTGATCAATAGAGGGGAAGTTTATTCAAGTCTTGTGAAGAGCAAGCCACTGGGACCATGCTGGCTACTGCCATGTGGTTGATACTGATAGTCTTTGTCCTTTTTTCCCCAAGCCATCTCCAGATGTCTCAGCTATGCCAGTCTCCTTAGAAATATGGGCAAGGTGAAAATGAAGCTGGTCATTCAGGCAGTGGCCTGAAAGATTGGAAGAGCTGCTTGTTCACTCTGCTGTCTTTTCCCCTGCAAAAGGAACTTAAAGGCCTAGGAATTCTCTCTCCTTGCTGTGTAGTGCTGGCCTGGGGGTAGGATGATGCAGGTAAAATAAAACTCTTCCTCCCACTCTTTTGTGCATTTTTTAATTTCACTTGATAAGCTAAAACATCTAAAGTGGGCTCTCAAGCTCTTCCAGAGTTATTTTCATTTATGGATTGCTGTCCAGTTGTTCTTTTGGGAGAAATGAAGCCTGAGAACTCCTACTCTGTCATCTTGTTATGTCATCCCCATTGATTTCTTGATTTAGAACCAAAAAGTATTTTTTGGTTCTAAAATATACATTTGGTCATGTAGCATAAATTCTAGTTTACTGAAGAAAATCTTAAACTAATTGCTCATTTCCTTAAAGAGAATAAACAGTTATTTTAAATTAAGTGAATTTATATATATTTTAGAACCTAAGATAAAATTCTCTTTCTCTAAAGCAGATGTATGTTTGCTTTCTGGCAGTCATCTAAGGGCTCTAGAGGTATTGAATCAACTTAATGCAATTACAAATTTAAATAGGTTTAAAACTCAGCCTCACTTTCTGCAAGCTAGTTCATTTCCAGCTCACCCTCACTTTCAGAATATAAATTTTTAGAGTTGAAATGTAAATTTGGTGAACGTGAATGTGTGTGGAGGAGCACGTAGGAGGGAGCGGTGGGTAGAAGTTATTAGGCCTTTTTGGTAATCTACATCCATGTTATTTTTGAAAGCTCTGCTCAGCTTCTCTGTTCTCTTTTGATTCTTCAGGAATTTGAAATGTGTATAGTAAAAAGTGCCCCCAAATTCAAATATTATATCTCTAAGTTTTCATCTTCTTCTGAATCCTGGTTAGTATTTTATCATTGCCCTATAAAGCTCTCCAAACTTGCCAGAAGGCTTTTAAATTATTGCTCTACTTTTTTAAATTTATCTTACAATTACTTAATTTGATATTACCAAAAGTCCTAAATTAGATTTAAATGCCAAATCTGTGAGAATAAATTGAATAATTATGAAGATTATTATTTATAATTATAATAGCATTTTCTTTGGGATATTATAAAAGTTTAGATAAGACTGCACCACAAACTATATTTAAATGTACTAATTTTCACCTGTGTTATAAATTTTCGGGAGGATTTCTCACAGACCAGAAAGAAGGTGGCTTGGAACAAGTTGAATGGATAAGGTCCCTTGATTCAGTAAGAACAGCCTTTCCTTTACATGTACATACAAGTTCCTTTCAAGAAAGGGTTTGTTTTTTTTTTTTGCTTAAAAATATAAAAATCAGTGGCATTTATTGAGCTGTTAACAATTTTTAAGCTCCATAATGACAGAAAAAGTTTTTAAATCTATTTTACCACTATTATGCTAACATATAACATAGTCCCTGGGATGTTTAATTAGCAAACCCATATTTATTTAACAAATAAATGGATTATTCAGAAAGCTAGAAGACACATATTATGGTATCCACAAAAATAAAATTGAAATAATTTGTGATAATTTAAATAATTTCTTGCTTTTTATTGAATTTTCATTAAAATTCTAAAGTTATTTCTCTAAGCTTTGTTCGTATTTAACATATGAATAAGGCTTATCATCTAAAAATATACAGTTGAATGTTTTTAGTATATTTACAGTTATGCAGCTATCATCATATTCTAATTTGAGAACATTTCTCCATCCTAGAAACAAATCTTGTACCCCTTAGCAGCCACTCCCTATATCCTACCATCACCACTTATCCCTTGCATCAACCTTAGGTAACCACAAACTGACTTTTTTTGTCAACCTAGATTTTCTTGTTCTAGGCATTTTATATAAATGGATTTGCATAATATATAGCCTTCTGTGACTTCTGTCTTCCATTCTGTGTAATACCTTTGAAGTTCATTCATTTTGTAGCATATATAGGGCTCATTTCTTTTTTATTGCTGGATAAGTTTCCATTTTATAGATATATTGCATTTTGTTTACTCATTCATCAGTTGATGGAAATTTGGGAAATGTAAATTACAACTAGAATTTGATACTTGTTCAGACCCCTCAAAATGGTTTAATGAACAAAAATCAGACATTAACAAGTTTTGATGAAGACATGGATAAATTGGAAAACTTATACATTGCAGATTGGAAAATAAAATGGTATAGATGCTTTGAAAAACAGTTTGGCAGTTCCCCAAAATGTTAAATATAGAGTTGCCATATTACCCAGCAAATACAATCCTGGGTAACATCCCACAAGAAGTAAAAACTTAAAGCAAAACTTACACACAAATATTCACTGCAGCTTCATTTATAATAGACAAACAGTTTAAACATGTATTTGGTCTTTTTAACGTGTATAGTATTTTATATCTTATGATTTTTTAAGAGAATTTATGTTTTAACTGGTGTAACTTAGTTACTATGATTTATTTTTCAACTTTCTACTCTAAACCAATTTTGACTAATTTATCTAATGTGGCAGTGTTGGGAATTTTTTTTCTCCCAGTGTAAACCTAGCACACGTAACCATCATTCATTTGTTGGTAAGTCACAAATATTTTCTGGGTATCTACCAGAACTCTAGCAGTTATATAATATTTTTCAAAACTCTAAGAACACATTAAGTCTTCAATCAGAGTGTCAGGCACCAAGTGGACATCTAAAAACATTTATTAAAATCACAAATGGGTAAATACACGAATATACAGGCATATCTTGTTTTATTGTGCTGAGTTTTATTATTCTTCCCACATACTTCATTTTTAACAAATCAAAGTCTTGTGACAAACCTGTGTCAAGCCAATCTATTGGCACCATTTTTTTTTAAAACAGCATGTGCTTACTTTTTGCCTCTGTGTCACCTTTGATAACCTTTGCAATATTTCAAAACTTTTCACTATTTTTAGATCTGATCTGGTGATTGGTAACAGATATAAAAATACTTTGATACTACTATTATAATTGTTTTGGGGTGCCACAATCCATACCCATATAAGATAGTGATATGGTTTGGCTGTGTCCCCTTCCAAATCTCATCTTGAACTGTAGTTCCCATAATCCCCATGTGTCATGGGAGGGACCTAGTGGGAGGTAATCGAATCATGGGGGTGGTTACTTCTCTGCTATTCACATGATAGTGAGTGAGTTTTCGGGAGATCTGATGGTTTTATAAGGATATTTTCCCCCACTTCACTCTGCAGTTCTCCTTCCTGCCGCTATGTGAAGAAGAATGTGTTTGCTTCCCTTTCCACCATGATTGTAAGTTTCCTGAGGCCTCTACAGCCATGCTGACCATTGAGTCAATTAAATCTCTTTCCTTTATAAGTTACCCAGTCTCAGGAATGTCTTTATTAGCAGCATGAGAACATACTAATACAGTAAATTGCTACCAAGTAGTGGGGCACTGCTGTAAAGATACCTGAAAATGTAGAAGCAACTTTGGAACTGGGTAACAGGCAGAGGCTGGAACAGTTTGGAGGACTCAGAAGAAGACAGAAAAATGTGGGAAAGTTTGGAACTTCCTAGAGACTTGGAGGGCTCAGAAGACAAGAAGATGTGAGAAAGTTTGCAACTTCCTAGAGACTTGTTGAACGGTTTTGACCAAAATCCTGGTAGTGCTATGGACCATGAAATTCAAGCTGAGGTGGTCTCAGTTGGAGATGAGGAACTTGCTGGGAACTAGAGCAAAGGTGATGTTTGTTATGCTTTAGCAAAGAGACTGGCGGCATTTTGCCCCTACCTTAGAGAAATGTGGAACCTTGAACTTGAGAGAGATGATATAAGGTATCTAGTGGAAGAAATTTCTAAGTGACAAGGCATTCAAGAGGAAACAGAGCATAAAAGTTTGGAAAATTTGCAAACTGGTAATGCAATAAAAAAGAAAAATGCATTTTCTGAGGTGAAATTCAAGCCTGCTGCAGAAAATCGCATAAGTAACAAGAAGTCAAATATTAATCACCAAGAGAATGAAGAAAATGTCTTCAGGGCATATCAGAGACCTTTGCAGCAGCCCCTCCCTTGACAAGCCTAGAGGCCTAAGAGGAATAAATTGTTTCGTGGGCTGGGCCTAGAGTGCCCCTGTTGTTTGTGGCCTAAGGACTTGATGCCCTGTGTCCCAGCCACTCCAGACATGGCTAATGGGGACCAAAGTATAGTTGGGGCCATGGCTTCATAGGGTCCAAGCCCCAAGCCTTGGCAGCTTCCATGTGATGTACAAGAATTGAGATTTAGAAACCTCTGCCTAGATTTCAGAGGATATATGGAAACACCTAAAAGTCTAGGCAGAGGTGTGCTGCAGGGGCAGAGCCTTCATGGATAACCTCTGCTAGGGCAGTGCAGAAGGGAAATGTGGGGTTGGAGCCCCCAAAGAGAGTCTCCACTGGGACATTGCCTAGTAGAGCTGTGAGGAGAGGGCCACTATCCTCCAAATCTCAGAATGGTAGATTCTTCAATAGCTTTCACTGTGTGCCTGGAAAAGCCACAGACACTCAACGCTAGCCCATGAAAGCAGCTGGGGGTGGGGCTGTACCTTGCAAAGTCACAGGGGCAGAGCTGCCCAAGGCTGTGGGAGCCCACCTCTTGCATCAGTGTGACCTGGATGTGAGACATGGAGTTAAAGGAGATCATTTTGAAATCTTAAAGTTTAATGGCTGCCCTATTGGATTTTGGTCTTGCCTGGGGCCTGTAAGCCCTTGGTTTTGGCCAATTTCTCCCATTTTGAATGGGTGTATTTACCTAATGCTTGTACCTTCATTGTATCTAGGAAGTAACTAACTTGCTCTTGACTTTATAGGCTCATAGGTGGAAGGGATTTGCCTTGTTTCAGTTGAGACTTTGGAGTTGGACTTTTGAGTTAAAGCTGGAATGAGTTAAAATATTAGGGGCTGTTGGAAGGGCATGATTGTTTTTGAGTTGTGAGGACAAGAGATTTGGGAGGGCCCAGGGACAGAATGATATGGGTCGGGTGTATCCCCACCCAAATCTCATCTTGAACTGTAGTTCTCATAAACCTCATGTGTTGTGGGAGGGACCTCGTGGGGGGTTACCTCCATGGAGGCAATTACCACCATGCTGTTCTTATGATAGTAAGTTCCCTTGAGATCTGAAGGTTTCATAAGGTGCTTTTGCCCTGCTTTGCTCTGGACTTCTCCTTGTTTGCTTCCCCTTTTACCATAATTGTATGTTTCCTGAGGCCTCTCCAGCCATGCTGAACTGTGAGTCAATTAAACCTCTTTCCTTTATAAGTTACCCAGTCTCAGGTATGCCTTTATTAGCAGCATGAGGCTAATACAGATGGTGAACTTCATGAATTTTTTGTATGTTCTGACTGCCCTACCTATTGACCATTCCTTCATCTCTTTGCCTATCCTCAGGCCTTCCTGTTTCCTGAGACACAACAATACTGAAATTAGATACAACAGTGACCTCTAAGTGTTCAAGTGAATGGACGATTCTCATGTTTCTCACTTAATATCAAAAGCTAAAAATGATTAAGTTTAGTGAGGAAGGCATGTTGAAAGCCAAGACAGGTTTGAAACTAAGCCTCTTGCTCCAAAGAGTTAACCATGTTTTGAATGAAAGAAAAAGCTCTTAAAGTAAATTAAAAATGCTTCTCCCATGAACATACAAATGATAAAGGGAAACAGCATTTTTGCTGATATGAAGGAAGTTTTACTGGTCTGGATAGAAAACCAAAGTGGCCACATCATTCGTGAAGCCAAAGCAAAAAAGGAGGCCGAGAAAAAAGAGAAAGCTGAAGAAGAAAAGTTCAAAGATAATAGAGGCTGGTTAATAATGTTTAAGAAAAGAAGTCATCTCCATAACATAAAAGTAGAGTTATCCAGAAGATGTAGCCAACATAACTGATGAAGGTGGCTACACTATAAAATAACAACAACAATAACATCATATGTTCAGGGTAGATTAAACAGACTTGTATTGGAAGAAAATGCCATTGGGACATCCATAGCTTGCAAGGAGAAGCCAATGCCTGGCTTCAAAGCTTCAAAAACTGACTGACCCTTTTGTTAAGGGCTAAGACAGCTACTGACTTTACGTTGAAGCCAATGGTCATTTACCATTCTAAAAATTATTGGGCCTTTAAGAACTATGCTAAATCTACTCTGTCTGTGTTCTTTAGATGCAACAACAAAGCCTGGATGACAGCACATCTGTTTACAGCATTTTTTACTGGATATTTTAAGCACAATATTGAAACCTACTGAAATCATTGTTATAAACTTGACAAAATTAATCAGAGAAAAAGGGAAGAGGGAAACAAAAACTAACCAAGTTCACAGCACATTGAGCATTAATTAGTAGGTCAACTTTCTCTCTGACCTGCTTCCTTGTAGTTGTTCATTGCTTATTGCCCAAGAATTGCATAAACCCTGTCACAAGATTATGGATCCCCTAAACTGTTCTATAGATGACAACTTGAACATTGTGAACCTTATGTTTTCCATTTGAGATATTCTTTCAGGCCTTGCATCATGATGAAACTACTGATGTCAGCTGGTCTGAAGGATCCTGCCAGCAGTTGACTCATCAAAGAATGCAAAGAATTTTCATATCTGATTATTTCATCCCTCTTAGCCTGACCAGTCAATGACCCAAATTTTACATCCCCTTGCCCACCACAATCCCCATAAAACCCCAGTCCAGAACTCCTCAGGGAGATGAATTTGGTGGTCTCCTTCTATCTCCTCACTCAGCTGCCCTGTGATCATAAACTCTTTCTCGGCTGCAAACTTTGCTCTCTCAGTGTAGTGGTCTGTTACAGTGCAGCAGCCATACAAATCTGTTTGTCCTGTAACACTACTGCTCAGCAAAATGATTCCCTTCAAAACATTATTTCTTATTGGCAATGCACCTGTTCACCCAAGATCTCTAGTAGAGATATTCAAGGAGATTAATGTCATTTTTATGCCTGCTGACACAATGTCCATTCTGCATCCCAGGGATCAAGGAGAAATTTGATTTTCAAGTCTTATTATTTAATAAATATATTTTGTAAGGTTAGAACTGGCATAAATAATGATTCCTTTGACGGATCTAGGCAAAATAAATTAAAAACCTTCTGAAAAGGATTCATCATTCTCGATGTTATTAGGAACATTTGTGTTTAAAGAGAGGAGATCAAAATATTAACAGTAACAGGAATTTGGAAGGAGTTGATTCCAGTCCTCACATATGACTTTAGGAGGTTAAAGACATCAATGTGGAAAGTAACTGCACAGGTTCTGAAAATAGAGAATTTAAAGTGCATCCTGAAGATGTGACTGAATTGCTACATTCTCATGATAAAACTTTAATGGATGAGGAGTTTCTTCTTATGGATGAGCAAAGAAAGTGGTTTCTTGAGGTAAAAACTGCTCCTGGTAAAAAATTCTGTGAATATTGTTGAAATAACAACAACAAAGGTTATAGAAGATTATATAAACTAAGCTGATAAAGCAGCAGCAAGATTTGAGAGGAATGACTCCAATTTTGAAAGAAATTCTACTGTGCGTAGAATCTTATCAATCAGCATCACATGATACAGAGAAATATTTCAGGAAAGGAAGAGTCAATCAATGCACAAAATTCATTGTTGTCATATTCTGAGAAAATGCTGCAGCCATCCCAATCTTAAGCAACAACAACGCTGTTCAGTCAGCAGCCATCAACATCAGAGTAAGACACTCCACCAGCAAAAAGATTATGACTTGCTGAAGGCTCAGACAATTGTTAGCGTTTTTTGGCAATAAGGTATTTTTAAATTAAGGTATGTACATTCTTTTTTAGATATAATGCTATTGCACACTTAGATTATAGTATACTTTAAACATAACTTTTATATACACTTGGAAACCAAAAAAAATTCTATGATTATCTTTATTTATTTCATTTGTCTGGAACTAAATTCACAAAACCTTGTGGGTGTTGTGCATCACTCTACACATTATGTATGTATAGAAAAATACATATCATTTACATGATTTGGTACTTTTTGTGGTTTCAGGCATCTAGTGGGGGTTTTGAAACATATCCTGTATGAATAAGGGGGAACTACTGTATTACACAAAAGAGTGTACAGAATGCTGTATAGCAGAGACATTTGGATGATCTCCTCTTCTAAAACTCATGACATTCTTAGCAATGAATATTCTGTCTCACAGTTTGGGAATCTTTTCTTGTCTTTCAGTGATTTATAACTTCATTACTACTTTTATTCAGGTATTTTTTCTTATTTTATTATCTTATATAAATGCTCATATGCTATTGACTCAAGATGGTTAATCAAGGATTTTATCAACACAAATATTTGTGCCTATAATTCATATTATTTTTGTCAAAATTCAACTATATTCCTTCTGTAGAGCACCTTGAAAGGATCATTTCTCTATATTATTTACTTTTTTTGATCTTCTTTTATTTCAACATAAAAAACCAGAACCAAATGTGTCCATATATGTGACATATATTGCACAAAATATTTCAAAAATGAAGTTAGCTCAGAGTTGGCTTTATTCTATTATTAATTCAAAATGCATTTCATTCATAAGGATCACATTGTGAACATGTTACATATATTAACTGAGCATTTTGTTCACAATTAAAGGTAATTAATTTATTTCCAAACTGAGCTTTCATTTCAATAGTCAATCTATAATGTGTTGCATGGAAAATAATCAGTTTATTAAATAGTTTTGCTGGCATCATAAAATTTTGGAGTGAGAACCTAATAAGAATATAATTAGCAAAGTCACACTGGTTTCAAACTTTTCACTTTGTGCCATAATGCAATTTCTTCCTAAGAACAATTCAATGAAATATTATTAGTTTTATTTACCAATGAGGAAATCAAGGTTTAAAGAAGTTATACATAATTTTTCAAGGTCACATAGGTAGTGTGCAGCAGAGTCCAGCACTGACAATTTTAATCACAATATTATATTGGCTATATTGGATGCTCTTGATGTAGTAGTTACATAATAGATTATTTTCTAATACATACATTTATTTGATTATTCTAATATCATCAACTAAAGAAATTAAACTTAATTGAACTCCTGAAGGCAGGAAACACACGTTTTCACCTGTTTGTAGCCTCAAATTGCAGCACAATATTTACATCTATTAGGTGCTCAAAACTATTGAATGAATGGTTTCAGATACAAATCTTTTCACCTCTTTTCAATATGGAGACTGTAGCCAACCATAAAAATTTCCTTTTATAAAGGCTCAAAATTATGTGGAAAATAAGAATAGAGAATGAAGACTTACTTGCAAACATTTGCTCTTCTAAATTTACATGTTGTTCAATAAATTTTTAATAATTAATTGTACCTGAGGGAAAAGGTTAAGTGAGGAAGTGGCTTGTGGCTTATGAGAACAACATTCTCAACCCTGTAATGCAACACTTTCCCTGTTACCACATTTCATTACTTCAAATTTTCAAAGGCTAGATGTATTTTTCAGATCGTAAAAAATTAAGTTGCTTTTGATAGGATCCTTCAGTGCAGGTACTAAAGATTTTAATTAGCATGGAAATCACTTTGGAAATTAAATAGTAACAATGAACCAAAGGGCTTTAAAATTAACTGGAAGCACGTGTTTATTGCTTTTAGAGACCTTTACCTCACAGTAAATGCATAGTAACTAATTGGCTATCTTAAAACTGTAATTATTGTTTTCTGCTGAAATCATCTTCATTAAAATAACCTTCAAAGGGAGGGAAAATAACCAGGATATCCAATATTTTCTTTTCTAGTTTTGTTAATACTTCAAGATAATACAAGCAATCAAACATTATTCTCTTCTCTTTTCTTTCTTCATCTAATCATTATAGTATATTTAATATTTAGTATTTTTGCATGTCTTCATACTATTTCTACATAAGAATTTTTTAAAAAGAATGCACTGTATTTTGGAGAATACTTATCATTCCATAGTGTAATTTTTCTTTCAATATCACATTTTTGATATGTATTTATTCTGGTAGACTTTATAAATCACTTAAATTTTATATATGATTTATTGTAAAATATCCACTTTATTCATCAATTTACTTGTGGTAACTAAGTTAGTTATAACTTTTGATTTTGCAAACAAGGCTCCAGTGGTCATACCTATATATGTTTTTTTTGGGCAGATGAGTGAGGATTTTTCTAGGGTCCTGGCTCAGAAGTGAATACTAGGATCATTATCAACTTCCAGTTTTCTATCCAACAAATTTGTACAAATTCTGAATTCCACCAGAATTATTAAATCATATCTCAAATACTTTAATTTATAACACACTTCATAAAGATTGCTCATCTGAAGTATGTTAAATGATTACTCAAGATTATTTTGGCTTGCATTTTCCTGATTATTTACAGAACTGAACGTATATTATATAAAGCTCTATGTTTTGAGTAAATTTTATTGTTTTGGTAATTAATATGTTGAATTGTTTGCTTTTTAATTTCTTTGTTGACATTGGATATGTGGTAAAAACAAGTTGTCTGATTCTGAGACTTGTAATTTCACTTCATTGATGGTGATATTTTGTGAAAAAAATTAAAATTAGTATATTCAAATTAATTTTTTCTCAGTCAAATTAGTTGTGCTTTTTTCTACCCTTTTATTAAAGGCATAACGTAGTCTTCCTTACTTTTTATTAGTTTCAAAGATTTGACCTTCTTATTTACGATTATTAGTTTCTATTTGTATAAGGAAAATATCTAAAGTAATTTTTTCATAAAATGCCTCCATTGTATTAGTATCACTTTCTAAATAGTGCATTATATCTTGAATAACTTGAAAGGACTCTTTTTGAGGTTCTCATTTGTTCATGCTATGTAGTAAATTTTATTTGAAAATATTTAGAGACAATCATGTTGTTTTAGTTTTCCCATAGAAATCTTCTGTCTCAATTTCGTAAGACGACAAGGGTCTTTAATCTGTTTTTTTTCTGAACGTTCTCTCTCCAAGTCATTTTTTCCTTATTGTAATTACCAGGGCCTCTCAAATAATGTGTAAAATAGCAGTGATATAAAGCATTCATACTTATTTATACCTTTGGTGAGAAAGCTTGTAAAGTGTCACCATCAAGTATTATAACTAACCTGCTTTTGATAGATACCCTTTTCAGGTTAAGCAATTTTCCTTTATAATTAATTTCTGAAGAGAGATTTTTGCTGGAATTTATGCTTTATAAGAGCAAGTTTTTTTTTAAAAAAATTTATCATCATATCCCCAGTTCCTGAAATTATGACTGCCTGACACATAGTAAGTCTCAAATATATAGATGTTGAATGATTGACTAAATACCCTTTCAATTTTTGTTAATGTATTTTTTTCTACCTGCGAAAATTACCATATATATATTTTTTGTTCTTTCATCTATTAAAGCCATCTTTTATATTAAGAAATGTTCTCTTTTCTCCGGATGAATGACCTCTAATGAAAATTCCAAAAGTAAGCACACTGCTTGTGTGTGTGTGTGTGTGTGTGTGTGTGTGTGTGTATGTTAGTATTTTATTTAGCATTTTTTAATTTGAGCATTTTACTAGATTGGTCTGTATTATGTTTTCTTATTTTGTCTATGCCTGTTTTTGGTTGTAAAAATTTATACTAGCCAAAAAAAATGAATCATGTTGTAGTTTATAGAGTTTTTACAAGATTAGAATTATCTCTCTCATAAGGTAGAGCAGGTACTGTTAATGTCTCACTAATAAGTATTCTCCCCTTATTTCTCAGCAGTAGATATCTATCTAGACATATGATCACTCAGTATAAAGACAATATTTCCTAGTCTCTCTTACAGCTAGGTCTGGCCATGTACCTAAAATTTGGCTAGTGGAATATAAGCAGAAGTAGCCTCTTATGGCATCTGTCTTTAACTGGGGACTGCAGGCCCTCTTCTTCTACCATTTTCTTCATTCTGTTGCTTTGAATATGGATGTGATGGCTACAGTTCCATCTTTAATCATGATGGGTGCATGAAGACTGAACATTGCCATAGCAGGCCCGGACAGCCTACTTCTGGAATTTTACATGAGCTTTTATCTTGCTTAAGGTAGTGTGCTTTGGGAATTGTTTCCCTCCTGTCAAACATATTTCCTAACTAACCAGGACACATGTGACAAAACCTAGAATGCATTCATGCATTACATACATACAAAATAGTATTGGCTTAGTAGTCAAATATTAAGTATCAAGAATTAAGTACAAAATGCTAGGAAGCTGAACATCCTTGTTAAGCAAAAACAGAAGTTTTCACAAAAGAAGAGGAATCCTGAAATTATGAGACTTTATATATGGCAGCTGTCACATCTACTGCTGCTGTACAAGAAAGAGAGAAGTAGAACATTATTATCTAATGTAAACACATCTTCTTCCTTAGGGTGAGATATGAAAGTTGTCTCTGGGTTTATTATCATAGGATGGAAGCAAATACTATGTCTTGTACTCGATAGGAGTCATACTGAGGACTTTGGGAAAAGCTGTATTATTTGATTGCATTGGAAGTCCACTGCTAATAGGGAAGGAATTGTTCAGGATTATTTCATTATTACTGAAAATAATTGAGTCTAGTTATAATGCAAAAAATGTTGTTTGCATTTATCTAGCAAAGCAAACCAGAGTATTATTTCTATGTGTTTGGATTAATTTTACTCTCCTGTAGATTTTTCCAGTCTGATAAAATTAATGAATTAGAAAGAGAATATAAGAATATAACCAACTTCTAATAAGATGTATATGCTAACTGATTTTTTTACATTATAAACATCTTGAGTGATAGGACAATGTTGTACTTGAACTAGCAGTATGAGTACAGTGAGAGAAACAGGAATCACTTTAGGTATTTTGAATAAGAAGGACTTTTATGTAGATGATTAAATACTAACAAAATTGTTGAAATGTCTGTAGGATCAGCCAAAACTGTAAGTCTAGAATGAGTACTAGAAAAATTAAAACAACAGAGTCACTAATAATCTACTGTCCATGAAATTGCAACACAAGTCGAGTACAAGAACATATACCTTTATATGTATTCACAAACATAGAATCAAGAATCCTTCATTCTTCTGCTGCCACAATTGCTTCTCAGCATCCATTTTTGAGCCAAAACTCTGTAGGAAAAATTTCATCGACAAGCTTGCCAGCAGGAAACCAGTTAATAAAGGAATGTGGAGGCCAAAGCAAGTCCATCTTTGATGGTATTCCTCCATGTTGACTTCTGACTAATCCCAATTCCAGGAAAACCTCTAAGATTTCCAGTTTATCTATTGTTCCTTGTGTAAGAGCACATACTTACCATAAATACGGGCCTTAGGTTAAAACAGCCTTGTTGTTATTGTACTTCAATTGTCCTACAAATCCCTTCGGAACCACCCCTCTACTATGGTGTATAAGCTGTGGGTCTAGAGGGTAATTGTGCAGGGATACATCATCTTGTCTCACCCCTGCCTGAGACACAGATATGGCTTCTGTTTCTAAGTCTCTATTAAACGTTTGCTTTTGAAAAACTGGATTTGTCAGTGTCTTTCTTTGGCCTCTTCTTCAGATTTTAGGGGTATGTTTACATAGGTGTGCCCACTTTGAAAGAAGGGTAGAAGATGGCTTCTATTCTATTTCTAATTTCAAATCACATATGAGTTTATCTAACAGGTACACATTAGTTTTCACCTAGAATCCTAGCAAGATGGAGTTTGGTATCAGTTTTTAATATATTAGCCTTTCCTATATGTGAGGAAATATTAGAAAATGATTGGAAAGAAGATCTCTAAGAATGTGATTACTTATTTATTAGAATGTAAATAATCAGAAGGACAGGAATTTTTTCCTGTTTTGTTCATTATTTAGCCTCAGCCTCAAGAACACTTACTGGCTGATAGCAGACACTCAGTGAATACTTTTTGTATTAGATATTATTTTGTTGAATACTAGATATGTAATGAATTATTTGGTATATACTGAATAGTTAGTATTGATGTTGCTTGCTTTTTACCAGATTATGGTTATTTTCCTACAATCCATAGAAAACACATGTGTACACACATTTGTAAAACTGACATGAAAAATATCATTACATTACCTATATTTGCTATTTTGCATTTTAATTTAATATCTGTGAAGTTTTAAGACTAATTTCTCATAACCCTTATGTCCCCAATCCTTTTATCCATTCTTTCCTTTCCAATGATGCAATGCCTCTCGTCACTACTAAATTATTCTCTAAGAGTTTGTCTCTCCTAAATTCCTCTGATTTCTGATAACTACTTACTTTCATTCCTCATACGTACTATTTGCAACATACCTCTCTCATAATGCATTGCTGCTCTATACCACCTTATAATCTCAGATCTTCACTGATGCTCCCACCTGCAGTTTGTCACTGGGTCTTGAGATTTCATTAAAGTAACACTGATTAGCCGTTTTATACTCTATAGGTGGTGACCATGTGGTTGTGGCCTCCTACTATCCTGTGAATAGAAGCCGACATCACATTAAGGAAAGACTTTTCAGTCCAAAGTCTATTTATCTATTAAATATACCATACAATAAATGGTATAGTGAGCTCTTTTATCCCACATGGTAATATTAGATTCAATAACTTCTTTGCTATTTTGAAGCAGTTGTTCTAGATGCCCAAGTGCTCCAGAAAGTTCAAAAGCAGCAACAAAGTCATATTTGCATTTACTAACACCAGGGACCATGTATATATGCTCTTAAATATTGAAATATATGTTATCAAGCAGAAATTTTATCAGGAGTCATGCTCTTTGGAAAACAAGAATGCTACAGAGAAAAGGAAGGCAGACCTGGTCAGATCGAAAAGTTGGTCAGATTGAAAAGACTGCAATGCAGTCTTGACAAAGGACTCACACAATCTCTTGGGGAACTCTGAAGACAGAATAATCCTGTAGCATTGTTCTGCTTTGCATAGAAGCACAAATATAAACGCATTTCACATTCTTTATTTGTTTGGGTATAGTTTTCTATAGCACCATATTGCATCTTTGTAAATGTAGATATTAATATATTTGAGTTGTATCCCTGACCAGTTTTCATTTAAGGATGTGTAGTGGATACTGGGATATGCCACCTAAACCTGTATTCAAAACAAAAAAGACTTAATTTTCCAATTGCTGGGACTTCCAGCAGACATCTTTCCGTTTTCATTTATATTTATATATTACCCTTGATTAGACAGAGTTGCCTCACCCTCCTTCCCTGGACAGCTTACCTCTAATGAGGTAAGCTACTGAGTGCTTGGTGAGATTTGTAAAGACCTGCCTCCCTTGTTCCAATGTAGGATGCCTCTGAAGAGCCATCCCAGTTTCAGAGCTCTCTGTTGGGTCATTTGAGATGATTGTGAAGATAAAGTGCAGCCTAACTTATTTTTCTCCCCAATTATTCTTTATCCCCTGTCCATAGATGTTTACCCAAAGATAAACATTTTCCTAGTAAATATTTTGCATAATAATATCTGTCTCCAAGTTTGTCTTCCAAATAATTTAACCTATAAAAGATCAGAATGTTTTCAGACTGGAGAAGCTCCTAGGATTTTGCATGTACTGCCAAATAGAAAGAGTTAGTAAATAATTTTGTAAAACAAGTTCATACCATTAAAATAGAAGTTGAAAACAAGATGCTATGATGGAATCCTAAGCAAAATCATTGACACTAAAATTGCCATCAGAATTCGGAGAAGGAGGAAATAACTGAAGGCTGTCAGAGTCAGGGAGAATTTTATGGAAGAGTGATATTGAGCTCAGCCTTGATAAGTGGACAGGATTTTGATAGATGAAAGGAATGAAGGGCATTCCAAGCAAGGTGTACATTGTTGAAATGAGCATTGAGCCTGGTGAGTTTCTGGTATTCATTATCTATCAGTGAATGGTGGTACTTGGAAAGGTGGCAATCAAATAGCTCTTATTCAGTTGTTCTAAAGCAGACTTTTAAGATTTTTTTCCCTGAAAAGCCCTTAAGTTGATTGTGTCTCTTATCACAGTTTCTATGAAATCTTTCGATTTAATGAGCTTATTACTGGTTTAAGTAAGCTGCCACTGGAGAGCTGTCAACCTAAAATAATCTCACATGTTCTCATTTGAAGAACCCTCCCAAGAAATGGATGATCAAGGAAATTATTACTCTTAAAAGTGTTTTTTTGAGATTCTAAAGAGATGGTGTGTCCATAGTCCTTTATCGTGTCATTTTCTCAGACCAGATCATGTCTTTATCAATTAAGGCATAGCTAAATATATTCATACTGACATTAAAATATGAATAACACATAGAATCAGTTTTGACATAGTGTTCATAAATCAAGATTGGGTGTCTTAGGGAGACCACGTTTCTAAATGATAATTAGTGAAGATGTGTCCTATCTTCAGGTACAGGAAGAGAGCTAATGGGGCAGTTTAATATTTGACATCTTTATTTTTATGCGTGCTTTCCCTTAACTTATACAGCTATTTCAAGATTTACAAAACAATAGGCACAATTGTTAGCTATTTTTTAGTTCAGAACATATATAAAAATAGCGAAACTTTTGATCAATAAAGTGGTTCCCTGTAGTAGACATTTGGAAAAAAACAGGGAGGGAGAGGCTCCTGTGAATAAGATAAGGCTTTTTTATATAATTCTTTAAGACTCAGGTCAGTTACTCAGTTTCTCCCTTGAACAGATAGCTAAAACAGGGCAGCCACAATACAGTTGTCATGGTCCCAAACAATTTATTACTACTGCATCCATTACCAGCCAGATATGTTCAAGGAATTAAGAGAATCTTATCCCAATAATACAAGGAAAATAATGGCAGTGTTTACCACTACATTCCTTTTGGTCAATTCCATTGAATTAAATTGGTTCCTGCCTTTCCTATCTGGTTTGTTGAGGCCGTGTGGGTGAGCTAAGTAACTCTTAGATTAGGTTATTTTGTATCATTCAATTTATCTAGCTAACTTAGACAATTTCAGGATCACTGTATAGCCACGTGATATGGTTTGGCTCCATCCCCACCCAAAATCTCATCTTGAATTGTAATCCCCACATGTCAATGGTGGGACCAGGAGGAGGTAATTGAATCATGGGGGCAGTTCTCCCTATGCTGTCTTTGTGATAGTGAGTGAATATCATGAGATCCGATGGTTTTATAAGGGTCTAGCATTTCCCATGTTTGCACTCACTTCGTCCTGCCACCCTTTAAAGAGGTGCCTGCCTCTTCTTTGCCAACTGCCATGATTGTAAGTTTCCTGAGGCCTCCCCAGCCACGTGGAATTGTGAGTTAATTAAAAGTCTTTCCTTTATAAATTACTCAGTCTTGAGTATTTCTTCATAGCAGTGTGAGAACAGACTAATACACCATGTTTGTCAAAACACATAAATCCAATTCTCAGCTATTGTATATGGAAAGTTTAATTCAACTGGACTGAATGAAATACAATAGAAGTGATTAGTAATCACAATGTGATTACTGTTTGCACAGCATTCTCTAAATATCATGGAGGGAAAATAAAGTAAAATAAATGGAACTTATATTAAAAAATTAGACATTTTAAAATTCACACACACAATTTTATAATCTAGGCTTTCTATAATAGAACAACAACAAAAACTAAATATGCATTACTCTACTTCTATGAAAGCACATTGAAAATTTTCTTCAAATACATAATTATTTAAGACTAACACCATGTTGTTTTTTAAAGTAACTTTTAAGAAGTAAATGTGGTGAACACATTGTATCTTAACACAAACAACATAAATATAATGGTGATGATGATGAAATTAGTTTTGACCCTGAAGACCTCTGAGATCCATCTTGAACTGTCAGTTTGTTCTTGAATATGAAAACATTGTAAAACAAAACCTAACATGTGAAAAAAAAGTTAATATGGGAAAATGGAAGGAATGATACTTCAACTGGCTCTGTTATTATTTACAGCAACACTGTGAGATAAGTACTCTTATTATTTCCTTTTCTCTGATGAGAAAACTCTAAGAATCAAGGTTAAATAACTTCCACAGGAAGACAGAGCTAGTAAGTATTAGGTGTGAGATTCAAACATTATTGTTCCAGCTCCAGAGTCCATACTCTTAATCTGTACTCCATATTGTCTTTTTAATGTTTGTATATAAACAAAACATACACAAGAACCATATTAGGAAAAAAACTACAACTATTTTGTTAAATGTGACTCTTGGTACTGCATAAAATTCATTTAATCATTTCATTTAGCTAAATGTGAGCACTTCACATTTGTAAATGATGTTATTGTTTAACAGTTATTTAGTGACCTATACATGTGATAAAACTATCTGGTAAGAAAATCAGGAGTTCATAAAATAATAAATAAATTTAATAAAATTGGCCAGTTTATTTATAGTCATTTTTTAAGAGACAGGTTCTTGCTCTAATGAAATAATCATAACTCACCTGGCCTTATTCTCTTGGGTTCAAGTAATCCTCCTGCTCCCCCAGTCTCCCAAGTAGCTAGGACTACAGGCACATGTTAGCATGCCAAGTTATTTATTTATTTTTTTTTTTGAGATGGGGCCTCTCTCTGTCACCCAGGCTGGAGTGCAGTGGTGCGATCTCGGCTCACTGCAACCTCCACCTCCAGGGTTCAAGCAATTCTTCTGCCTCAGACTCCTGAGTAGCTGGGATTACAGGCACCCGCCACCATGCCCAGCTAATTTTTGTATTTTTAGTAGAGACGGGGTTTCACCATGTTAGTCAGGCTGGTCTGGAACGCCTGACCTCATGATCCACCTCAGTCTCCCAAAGTGCTGGGATTACAGGTGTGAGCCACTGTTCCCAGGCTCATGCCAGGTTAATTTTTGAAATTTTTTGAAGAGACGTGGTTTCGCTGTATTGCCCAGACCAGTCCCAAACTTGCGACCTCAAGCGATCCCTCTGCCTAGGCCACCCCAAACAGTAGAATTACAGGTATTAGCTACCGCACCCAGTCCATTTATAGGCTTTCCAAAGTGATTAAATGATTTACCAAAACTGAAAGTACTTGTTAGAAGAACATTAGTAGACTTTAAATCTTATAACCGATAACCCAATGCTTTTTCTAGTTTTCTGTCATGTTGCTGTTAGTGTATCAAGAAATAGAAATTCAAAATTCTATATTTATGAATGGAATAATGGCATTCGCAGCAGCCTGGATGGAGTTGGAGACCATTATTCTAAGTGAAATTACTCAAGAATGGAAAATAAAATATTGTATGTTCTCACGTGGGAGCTAAGCTATGAGGATGCAAAGGCATAAGAATGACGTAATAGACTTTGGGGACTCGGGGGAAAGAGTGGGAATGGGGTGAGGGATAAAAGACTACCCATTGGGTACAAGGTAAACTACTGGGGTGACAGGTGCACCAAAATCTAAGAAATCACCAATAAGGAACTTATACATGTAACCAAAACCACATGTTCCCCCAAAACTACTGAAATAAAATTAAAATGTTCTATTTCCATGTGTGTAAATAGGCATTTAGTAATGCTTGTGGTGATGAAGGTATGAAAAACAATGTTTCATGTCACTTCTTTTAATTTGTTCTGGGATATCTGCATTTCACTGTAGATATTTTAAGGAAATGTTCAATAGAAATTTTTGCTGATGATAGATTATTTTCCACTTGAATGGGTTATATTGATATGCTCAAGAAATGGGACATCACTATGAAAATTTGAGAACAATATTGACTATCATGACATATTGGCCATTCATCAGTTATATTAACACATTCAGGTAACTGTGTAGTTGGATATTATATAACATCATTTCAGGAATATAGCGATTTTCCATACCATTGGAGAATTCCCAGAGAACAATTAAATACAAGACTATTTTTATTTATTTTATATGTGTTCACAATAAAAAGTATCTCACAGTATCTAAATATCAGCCTCACTTGGGGGAACATAATGCATATAAGATCTTTCAAAATAAATTTAGATCTGTTTCTATCCATATAAAATTAGCTTATACCAACTTCCTCTTGAAATTACTGTGTGTTGTTTGACAAACCTAGAATTCTCTTACTGCTAATTAAAACTCCAAATATCAGTTGGATTTTTTTCAACAAAAACCTGTATTCATTTCCTTAATAATACGTTCGTTATCTCCTTTCAATCAATGAATTGTAATTTATTCTGTAATATTACACAATGTCATTTTTATTAGAATTAATCTTATTTTACATTTTTCAAAGTCAAAAAATGTGGCCTGTTTTCAATTCTTTTAAATAACATTCTTGGTCTTAAATATAAACTATTTCCATTTTCCCTTTTCAGTCATATCTTAGAAAATATCATCTGTCATATTCTCTGTGTTGCCTGAAATAGCTAAGGGTTATTGTATTCATTCTGTGTTCACTAAAAAAATTTAGCCTAACTTTTAAATTAATAAAAAAATACTTTTCTAAGCAAGTAAGAGAGACCTATGTGCATATTTGAGTCGGGTGGATGAGGATTATATCTGAAATTGCAGATCATAAAGGCACTTTGGATCAGTTCCATTCCTGACAATTGGATTAGTTCCACTCCCGACAACTGAAAAAAACGAATGGTAGAAAATTAGCTTTGTGAGATTCTTTAGAGATGGTAACTGATGTCTCAAATTAAACTTCATGTCAAAATATCTCTCAAGAAGATGATGAATGAAACATGTTCTGCAAAGTACTGCTCAGCAATCCCTTTGTTTCAAAGCAAAGTTCAGTTCTCTTGATGCTTTTCTTAAAAGTTGGTCTTGGATATATAAATGATGTTTACATCTTGTAAACCAGGTTGAGAATTATTATCTCTTTTCTCAAAAATACTGTGTGTTCTTAAAAGATGATTTGTTTCATACAAGAACATAAAATAATTGTTGAAAATATATTGCTGTGAAATGTGCAACACTTTTACAGCCCAAATTTTCTAATATGATGGTGTATAGTACAGTCAAGATTATTATATGGTAACAGAGAGAGAAAAATTGATCTGTCATTAGAGATAAGTATAATAATTAGCTCTTCTTGAGATTTTTTCCCTCAATAAAAATGGTCTTCTAAAATGATATTTAAAATTTGTATTAAATATGATGAAATTATTGACCATTTAGCATATGCAAGTTGGTGAAATATCCCTTTTTCAAAAACGCTGTTGAAAATTGCTCTTCAAATTATTTTAAACAAAGAAATGTGCTTTATTAAGTACACGAAATATGTTTTCTGGTCATAATAGTTATGTCTCTTAAAAACCTGGTAACTTTCCTATTTATATTTTTGGAATTCTTCTTTCAATTTTGGTATATGAGTTGTTCAAGATTTTTCCTTTATCATTTTGATGTCCTAAGAAGCTCGTATATCTCAAGTGTTTCTGTGACTTTGAGGCTGTGAATCTCTTTCATAAGTCCCTTAGACTTAAGTGTTCCAGAGATGTTTGTTTATTTGCTTTTTTTTCTTCTCCAAATCTATATTCATCTTTTCTCTGACCTCTCCTTTCATCTCAAGGGTACAATACAATGTATTCAATAATAAATTTCCCTTGCATCTTAGTTATCACTATTCTTTCTCCTGCTTTCAGTGCAGTCCTCTGCACTGGCTCTTTGTCACAGATGACCACAGGTGTTGGGCCTTATAAGCCACATGGCTTTTCAGGGGAATGAGTAGACATTCTTGAATGTTCCTTCTTTTATTTTTCCTAATTAAGGTCTATTTGTAATGCAGGGCTAAGAAATACATTTGTATCATACTGAAAATAGGCATTGAGGAAGTGATCATCTACTGCTGAGCCACTGCCTGGTATGACACTATGACAGTTTACTGAATATTCTGGAGGTAGTATTTCTGGATAATAGTAATATGTATTAATTTGTGGGAATACTTTTTTAAATTACTTCACATCAATATATATTTGGGTTTCTATTCTTCAAATAATTCTGATGTACAGGGATTAAGTCAGTTATTTAAAGTTTATAGAAGTGAAGAAGTGGCCTTACCTCACCTACCAGCTTTAAAAATGGCTATTAATCTAATAGTTACAAAATTATATTATCAAGCAATGATCCTAGCCATTTAACAAATTGTATTTATTTATCTTGATTAATTTGTTTATCTTTATTTATTTATTATATGCCAGTCATCATTCTATGTACTATAGTAATGTACATAAATAATATGAACAGAATTCTTCCCTGAAGTCTAGCAATACAATCAGGTAACGAATTAAGACATAAGTCTCATTAAGTATTATGGAGAAAAATATACAGCCATGGGTGAGTAAAGATATAGTCTGGGGCAGGTTGGGGCATGTGCTGTTTTATTTAGGGTTGTCAAGGGAGAATTCTTCTTTAAGGCAATATGTGAACAGAGACCCAAAGAAAGTGAATGAGAGAGACAGATAGATTAGCTATCTGGGAGAAGAGAGTTTCAGGGCAAAGTAACAGCTAGTACAAAGTCCCTGAGGGACGAGTGGTTAATGCTCTTACAATAATCCAAGCTTAAGGTGGCAATGGCCTGGACCAGGATGGTGGTAGTGCAAATGGTAAGAAATGATCAGATACTAGATATGCTTTTGCACATTCATATATTTTCTTGATAATATAAACATATACTATTTAAAAAATATTTCAAGAATTATGTGACTCTATAAGCTAAAATAAATATCTCTGCATTCCATCTAAAATTATAGTTCAGAAAAATGAGAAAACAGGAAGGTCATATTATTTATGAAAGGAAGAACATGTAACATAGGAGAATATTCACCTCTGCAGGGCCAGTGGTTAGTGGGAAAAGGAAAAAGATACAATGTGATATGTTACCAGATGTCTCCAGTGAGACATTGATGGATAAATTTGCATTTCCCTGTCTCCTATATAGAAGTTGATTTCATTAGAAATACCCCACCACAGTTTATGTTACTTGAGTATTTACGTCTGAGCTATGTGGATATTATAAACTCTCAGAAGTATAATCCTTTAATACAATAGTTTTCTGAAATGCATGGTCAGACAACCTAGTTTAACATGAACTATTTCTGGGAGATATTTTAATTCATTACACTCTTTAAACCCTACAAGACTGTGACAACATCAATTTCATAACCTAGATTTCCTTGCATTTATGTGTCCAGAATGTCAGAGATCAGTGGTTATGGGGGCAATTCTAATGGGTCACACTGACCCCTTAGAAATTATAAGAGATGCCCATAGCCATGCTTTTCTGTTTTTATAATCTCAACTGGGGGAGTTATATATATATATATATATATATGTATATATAATATTTATATATATTATATTAATAATATTATATATTATATGTGTGTATATATGTATATTATATATAATATGTATATATACAGATTAGCTATCTGGTAGAAGAGAGTTTCAGGGCAAAATAATAGCTATATATATGTGTGTGTGTGTGTATATATATATATATATATATATATATGAGAGTGTCTGATTCTTAAGGAAAAAAATCACAAAAGATAGACAAGACTCAGGGCATTGTAGGTAGAACAAATAGGGGTGTAGCTATTTATCCAGAAACAGCCCACACCTTTGGCTAATCATATTAATTCTTTCCTGAAGAGAAACAAAGCTTCAAATAATATCCAAATAAGATAATCAGCTTGACTACAGTAAAAATAAAATTTGGTCTTTAGCTGGTTCGTATTAAATTTGCATTAAGAACTACTTTTCTCAATGCTAATCTAATATGCATAACTATAACAGTGCAATCTCTAAAATTACTTTCATGGGAAAATATTGTTATACCAAGGATAAGAGCTCAGACTTATATCCAAGGTATTAACAGTACCTCTACCAAGATACATGGATTATGAGATTATGGGAACTATTTATTACACATGTTAAGAGAAGATAATCTCAAGAAAATCATCGAAAACTCTTTTCATTAAGAGTAGCTGTTGATTTATTTCAATAATGTTTCGAGGTGGGAGAGAGAAGGTGCTGCATTTTACTCTATTGATTCCAGGCCCCATGATATAATTGTTGTACTCTAGTGATTAGACACCTCTTAAAGTGCGGCAGTTTCTAAAACTTTGTCACATTTCAATCATGGGTTTCACTGGTCTAAGGGAGCTTTAGTCTTATATAAGTCCTAATCCAACTCTCTGCCTACCTCTTCAGCTGGATTCCAGAAAAAAAAAAAAAAAAAAAAGAGAGAAAGGCTAACTTAAAAAAAGGGAAGTATATAAAGTATTGTTTTATGCCCTAATAGTTTTCACCATGTCATGCATAATAATAATTCCAGCAGTATATCTACAGACATTCTTCAGAACTGTTGAGTATTTCAGGGTTGGCTTAAGAGAAGTTGGGAGACAAAACAAAAGTAGTTTATAATGAGATGCAACCTAAGTAAGTTATCCTTTCTTGTCCAGGTGAAATGCCACCAGTTCCTATGACACATGCTATAAATTAGGACTTACAATTTGTGGTAGAGGTGAATAAAACTAAAGATTCCCTGAGCTTGATCAAGCAAAGAATAAGAGCTAAAGCGAAAATTGTTCAGATGTCAATTAAGGTTATTTGTGAAAGGATAAATTTTAAAAGTAAAATAAAAATGATTCAAACCAGAAGTAACCAAAGTGAAAGCATTAAAGCCGAGAGCAGAAATTAAACCAACAAATCAAGTTCAATTTGAGGAACTTTTGGTATTACAACAGATGCAAATAAACAGAATCAAAATGATGCTCACTAGAAGCACAGCGCTGTTTTGGAGGTTTTAGCCACCCAGTGTGCAGGCATTTCTCCTTTGAACCAGTTCAAATGTATTCAGAGAAACTTCTGACGAAGAATAGAGGGTAGAGGTTGCTTTACGATGTGCAAATGAGAAACTTGATTATTTGAACTGGGTTCCTTCTGCTTATGCTTCAAAAATAACAATGTCTTTGTAAGATACTTTACCACTAACAATATAGAATATTTTGTGTATTTAGTTGTTTTGTTTCCTTTTACTATGTCTGGCTTTTCAGAGTAAGAACTATGATGCTTTGATTGAAATTGATCTTTCTAGAAGGTCTGAGAGAGTGTAAACTAGACTTCCTCTCCCATCTAATATCTTTTATCTTTTATAGGAATTAAACAGGAGACAATTGCTATTCTCTTTTACTAGGTATTAAAATCGAGTTCCCTCAAAATTTCTTCCCAATTCCGCACTTAAATAACCTCTTAGTTCTTTCATTCTTACCTTCCTAGTAGGTTTTGACAAGTTTTTCTTAACCAAATATTATCCTATAATTTTCATTCCTAATTTTTTAATCTCCTTGTTTTCTTTTCTGTCAGGCAATTTTCAGATAATCCAAAATCTCTCTGTGTGTGTATGTGTGTGTGCACGTGTATATTCATCATGCAATGGAAAAGTAGCCTTCAGAAATCATCTCCATACTTGGGAAGTAGAAGCTACTTTTCCTACTGTCATTGATTTCTACATCCTAGAAAAAAAACTACTAGTTTTTATTGTCTATGGTTTGATACATTCACAGAACAAAAATAGATAGTTTTGGCTTGTAATCTCACATAAATTGATTATTCATATGCTTTTAAAACCTTGTCACTCATAATCTTGAATATTCTAATTATCATATTTGATTGATATTACTTATAATTCTTTGTATGCTATGATATGAATGTGTCCTCCAAAGTTCAAGACTTGGAAACTCAATCTCCAATGTGGTGGTGTTGGGAGATGATGGGGTCTAACTAGAGGTGTTTGGGTCATGGGGACACCTTCCTTATCAATGAACTAATGCCATTATCAGAAGAGTAGGTTTGTTCCTGGGAGTAGGTTTATTATAAGAGGACATATAAGGGGTTTGGACCCCTCTCGCTCTCTCTTGCCTTGCCTTTGCCCTTCCACCATGGAATGAAGCAACAAGAAAGCCATTCCAAGATGCCTTGTGGTTTTGGACTTCTTAATCTCCCGAACCGTGTGTCAATAAATCTCTGTTCTTTATAAACTGTCTAGCCTGTGGTAATCTGTTATAGCAACAGAAATAGACTAAGGTGCTGAATAAAGCAGAACCACAAAGGGAGGATGGCAAAGAATTGGCATTTTACAGAGAAACTACAGTCATGGCTCTCAGTGAATTTTCTGTAAAGACTGTCTATGAGTTTCGTACGGTATTTGCAGAAAACCATCCTTCAGAGTCTGGGCTTCCCTTCCAGGATATCAAATGAGGATGCCAATTTCTGCTTCCTGATTTTCCCTGATAAGTCAGTTCTTGGAAAAACTAAAAATCTTGTTGAGAAACAAACAAGATGAGTCATAGGCTAATCATTAACTTTAACTCTTCATGAAAGTAAATAATCAGAACCTGCTTAAAGGTTTTATGATGAAAACCAGAACACTGACAGACAAGGAGTTGTTTTGTCAGCCTACATTCGCAAATTCTCCTCAACTCTAATTGCAAGAAATTGACACTGCAGGATGTCTTTTAGTGTGTGTTTCTTTATTTTTTTATCTTAGTCTAGTTTTATGCATCATAACTCTTCATTTCCAGCCTCAAATTTTTCATGCACATATTACATTGATTCTATACAGATTCTCAGCTAATATGTTTGGTGCATTCCACAAATACACCTACCATAGAAATTCTTAAGTCAGTCGTTACTGCCATCTGACATATTTTCCAATTCCACCTCAGTGCAGAGTGCTGAGGCAGTGAATGATGCTACCACCCACACATTCTCTGGCACAGAAATCCAGGTGTAATCCCTCTCTTCTGTCTCACCTATGACAGTCAACTAAGCCTTATTATCTAAATGCCAAAATATTTCTAAAATATCCATTTTCTTCATTGAGTCACTACATTTATTGAGTTTCTCATCATCTCTGGCCTTGAGCATTTCAGTATTTTCATTAATTTGTCTTGCTTCTTCCAATCTTTCTAACAGACCAATATTTACTGCCTCTAAACTGATTTTCTAAAATGTGAGACTACTCCCTTTACTCCGCAAATACAGAAACTTTCAGGACCCACCACATCACATGGATGAAAACTTCAGCTTTATTTCTGTACAGTCAGTGCTTCTCATCGGGGTACCGCTCTGTCCTTCCCAGACTCAATCCCTGCCACTTCTCTCCCAGATAGTTTTCTTTCTTTATCATCAGTTATTCCATCCTGAGAATGTGCCAGGATTTTTCTTGCTTCCACATTTTTATGCATATTGTTGTTTTTCATTCTTTAAATGTTCTCCACAAATTGCTCATTATAACCATTAAGAGAAGCCTTGCAAGCCATGCACAAATACAGATTTAGCATATCTAGGAACTTCTCTGTGGCTCCTGTAAAATCCAACATCCACTTTGTGTCAACTGTTGTGATTTGGGAAGACTTCAATTACAATTCACAAAACATCCCACTGCATTTGCCACATGTCTGTCTCCAAATATGCTTTTTCTTGAGAGGATAAGTATCCTCCTCTTCATATACTCAATACCTAAATTCCTGGTAATTTCTCAATTAATATTTTAATTGAATTGATTAATGAGTGAACTAGAAAGTTTTTCTATAGCTGAGCCTTTGCCTTATTCTCTAGTTTTAATAGTTGAGTCACTGTATTTTAATTCCATATCCAAATTTCTGCCTAGGAACTAGTTTAATATCCCTTTTTCTCCAGTTCTGGAGCTCTACTATACGCCTTGATATTCCTTCTAAACAAAGTTATATTTTGCTTTCCCAGTACCTATGAACAGAATAATCTATGCTCATATATATAGAATTCCCTCAGCCTACCTCTAGTTATATTTTGTTTTCCTACTAAATGTCACTGATGACCAGCTGTACACCTGTTTTAATGTGCTCTTTGGATTGTGAGAGAAGTCATATTCATTCCTGAAAACTTATCCGGTGCCTCAGTCCTGAATTTTATAGCAGCTTATTTTTTAATCACTTATGGCTTTCTTTTCTATATAAATCTAATAGGTATGTATTACCTAATAGATTGTAAGAGGACACATAAGTAAATAATTTGGGAGTGTATCTACATGTATGTGTATACATAAAAATCTAAAGGTTATACAACTGGGAAAGTTGTAAAATATTGAAGAAACTTGTCTTCAATAACATGATAGCTTTTCAGTAGCATATAATTTATTTTATTTAAGTCATTTTAAAATTACTTCCTGAGGATCATATATTTGTTCAATATTAGTTCATGCACACATACTTCAATTTATGTCTTCAACGTATACCTAAATATAAAGATCAGCAAACAATGTCACCAGTTCATAAAATACCACATTTCACACCTCAAATTATGGAAGATAAAGAAGTCTTAAACTAACAGTGTAAAACATTGTCATACAGAAAATTATGTAGCTGAGAATGGTAGTATTTATTCATGATATATTTTACATAGTTCCACTAGCTTTTGAAATTTAGTCAATGTTGGTTGAGAGATATCATTTTGTTATTGTTCAAATAGATAATAATTGGTATAAATTAAAATGACATTACTCTTAATATGAAATAATTAGAACATTCTCATTCAGAATTTGCTAATTCTCTTTCAGAATTTGCTAGTGGACACTGAATTTCCACATTATCTATTTTATAAAGTTCTATTTACAAAAGTTTGCTTCAACTATAAGCCAGTCATTGAACAATATAGAAGCCCATTGAAGTGATCATTTCTTTATGTGAGTTTAAGGAAGCTAGTGGGGAAAGTTAAAAGTAGAAATTTATTTTAAAACTCAACTTTATGTGATTATGGTAATTACGTGGTGGTAGTGATGATAATGATGATGATTTATGCATTTCTGTTACATTTTAATTTTGTTTTATGCTTACTAACTAAATGTAAGTGATTGATGATAAAATTCTATCATAGAATCTTATACCTAGAAGAAATTTTAGTGACAGTGACAATTTAGATAAGGGAAAGTTTATTCACCTGCCAATTTGCAAAACATTATGGTGTTAAAATTTCGCAGGATTCTTCAGATGTCACTTCACGAATTGGAAACCTCTGTAGCCGGTGGCACCTCTGCTTGAGTTCTACCCCTAACCCACTGGGCTTGTTCCACCCACTCAGCCTGGCAGGCTGTGCTCAGCCCACACTACTGGCCTGGATCCCATGCCTGCCAAAGGCAAGCCAGGCATGGAGCAGCGAGGGGTGCGTGAGCAAGTGAGCACAGAGTCTCGCCACTGTGCATAGCCAGGCACACCAGCTGCTGTGGTAGGACAGACAGCTCCAGACACCAGCATAGGCACCAACTCCGTGTGAGGCTGTGTCTGCACCAGACATACCAGAAGCAGCTTCTACTACAGGCACTACTACTGTCTGGATTAGGGGAACTCAGTGGCACCAAAAAAATTCAGAGATGCCAGGAACTGGTGAGGCCCAAAGAGGGTGTTACAGCCTGTCACAACCCTGGCTCAGGGACCCCCAAGGTCTGGGATCCCCGAAGGGCCGCAGCTCTTTTCTCCTTCTTGTTGCCTGTAGTGTGGCAAGTAGGGGCGGCATGTTTTGAGGGGAGGGAGCATGTTTCAGCCCATTTGTGTTACAGCTCCCTCAGTCCCACTGCTCCACACTGGCCCACAGCTATTGGGCTGGCCCAGCCTGGATGCTGCTTCCCATTGTGTGAGGTGGCTGCCCAGTGCCAGTAGAGGGTGGGAGGGCTGTAGTGTTACAGCTCTGGCTCTGGGAATCACAAGGTCTGGGCCCCAAGAAGCATCACCGCTCTTCACTCCCACAGTCTGAGACTGTGTCACCACTGGGCAGCTGGATAAGCTGGACAGGAATGTGTTACAGGAATGTGTTACAGCCCCTTTAGCTCTCACCCACAGCTTGGAGAGCTGGCCAGGAAAGTGTTATAGCTCTTTTCATCCTATCCTTAGGAGGGTCCTGAGTTCTTCTTCCATATCCAGGGAGAATGAGGTTACAAAGACAACGGGAGGGTGAGCAGGGAGAGAAAAGCTTTATTAGGTGACTGAACTGCCCTCAGCAGAGAGAAGACCGGAAGTGGGCAGCTCCCGTCCACAAGTAGGTAGTCCCAATAAGTGTCTGAGTACGGCTGAGTCTGGGGAATTTTTATGGGCTCAGAATGGAGGAAGTGCGTGCTGATTTGTCCATAGGCAGGAGGAAGTACATACTGATTGGTTAATGAGTGGGCCTGGAAAAAGCACCACTTGATTGGCTGAAAGGCATTAATGAAGTTCTTACTCCAGGTTGAAGACTTCACCAGAACTGGCCCCCCAGCCCCCAGGCTTCATGTCATCCCCAGCTTGAAGGTGGGATTTCGCCAGGGACTTGTCCCTTCCCACCTAGGAACCTATCTTCCTCCCAGAGCCATCAAGATCTAGAAATTCCAAGACCAGTATTTTCAAAAATATCAATGCCATGTTTCTGAAGAGATAAATAACTTTATGGAGTTTACTTTGCTTATACTATGTTTGACTTTACTCAAGAGCTTTATATAGGACTTTTATTCAAAATTATATATTAATTTTCACTACTTTTATTGAATTAAAATCAAAGAATATTTCTTAATTACATATGAACCAATCTATCTAAAATATACAACAAATTAGACAATTTGCAATATATATGGTAGATATCAATTATTTCTAAAAATATAGGATTTGGGTAGTTGAACAAAATTGTAGCCTTCATATTAGCTCTAACATCTAGAATATTGGAGGAAAAGCAGAATTGGCTATATTAAAAGGAAATTCACATATACACACACACAACCTAGTCATAAGTGGGCCTATCAGGTGGAGTAGGATGAGGAGGAGTTCTAGACTATCTGGAAATTGATGAAGGTAATTTTCTAATTAGGGCTTTTTATGATGGTGCTTCCCAATGTATATTTGATTGAACACCCTCAATCGTAAAAAAAAAAGAAAAAACAAAAGAAAAATAAGAGAAATTAAAACATTAGGTGTTGTGAACAATTATGTAAAGGACTACATCCTGCATTTCAATCCTAGAATTTCATAGTACATATGAGCATATTAAACAGGTCTGAGGAATCCCATAACAAAATAAGCTACTAAATTTTTTAAATAATTATTTCTTTTCTTTTGCCCAAGATTTTGTGAATTAACAAATATTCCTTGGAAATAATGTTTATTGGTCATATTTTTAAAGTTATTCTATAGAAATATATTTCATACTGTGAAAGAAATTGTATGAATTTTGTATGTCTACTTCCAAATGAACATCAAAAACACCACCAGATGAATACCATGCTAATAAATTGTGTTCACTAAATATGTAGCCTCAACACAGGGAATGGAAAAGAGAATTAGAGATCTTAGTTGAATTACATATATATAGCCCAGAAGTCTTTAAAAAAAAAAAAAACTCTTAGAAGGTCAGTGTGTGTATAATACTGAAATTATAGGAAAGGATAGTCAAAGTTTTCCCTTTATTCAGCAAACCTTGATAGAATACCTATGTGTGGTAGTCACATAAACAAAAATATGAATAAAATAAGGTCATTGAGGAACTGCAGTACATAAAGGGCACATACCCTTAAAAATAAACTTGTACCACATGACATATAGATGTTAGTATATTTGCATGCTTGGTATGTAATCTGCTCATGCTTGCTAGGTAGCAATTGCCTTAGGAGTCCAAGCACCTAATATGCACCCAATTGTATCACAAATCTCTAGTGACTCTAATCTGACCAGCTTATGCATCATATGTCTCTTTTGTGCTCTGGTCCTGAGATATAGATGACTAACTGTATACATACCCAGAAAGGTAAAAGAAAGACAGTATAAGTCCTAGTTTGATAATAATCAGATAATAAGTGAAAATACACCAAGTGTGAGAGTCAGGGGAACAAAATAATCAACCCTTTAGTGAAAGCTGAGAAGTTAAATTCTCACTCTTATCCTTAGCTTGTGAGGAAAGTAATTACATGAAATTTCAAAAAGACACTTGCTCTATTGTGTCTGGTTCAATTTTCCCGAGTGCCGGGATTCTAACTCTATTCTCCAGAATTCGCATCTTTTTTTTTAACTAGAAACGTGGGTGAATGTATCTTAGAAATTTCTGGAAATAAAACAACTACAGCGTTACTTTCTAAATAAAAACAATTATATCAATTCAAAATAAGTTATATACAAGATCATATTAATACAAGTTTGTGATGATGGTTAAGGCTGGATATTCTTCTAGATTAGGACTCTTCTCATATGAATTACTTTTAGCCATTCTCTATTCAAATGGATTTCCAGCTCTGAGGAAGTCCACAATAAGCTAAGCATCCTTGAATCTTGATCAAGATTTTCGTTCATCAGATAATCCTGAACGATTGGTTCACATTTTTTCTTTTGCTGCCAAATCCTATTTTTTATACTCCAATCAAAAAGCTCACAATTCTTGCAAGCAGTATCTCTCTTTGCTTGATTGTAAGTTAGGAAATTTGCCACTGGTGTACACCTTTACAGTGTATAGTTATAAATATGCATCTGACAATACAAAAAATTAGCCGGGCGTGGTGGCGGGCGCCTGTAGTCCCAGCTACTCGGAGAGGCTGAGGCAGGAGAATGGCGTGAACCCGGGAGGAGGAGCTTGCAGTGAGCCAAGATTGCGCCACTGCACTCCAGTCTGGGTGACAGAGCGAGACTCCGTCTCAAAAAAATAAATAAATAAATAAATAAATATGCATCTGACATGGTTGCTTTATATCATGGAATGTTCAAAAATAAAGCTATAAATAAGAAAAGAGAGTAAAAATTTGGATGGGGTAAAGATAGCTCTGCAACTATAGATAGCAAGAGAAAGTTAGGAAAAGGTGAGTGTCAAGCCAGCCTAAGGAAGCAACTCCGTAGTCTACAGATACCATATAAAAGTGCCAAGACAAATGGGGTACTTATTCAAACCATGTTTATGGCTGTTTGCATTTGTCTTCCAAAAAATAAAAATTCGTAACTGTGCATGAAGCAGAATGCCAAAAGGTAGTATTCAGGAAAATAGTCAGATAGAAACTGTGCTGTTGAGCTGGCAAATGATCAGCGAAAGGAGTTCCTGTTCGTGTATGTAGGCTTGTATGTCCTTCACAAACATAAGATCTGTATGTATTGGTTAAGAAATATAATCCATATAACGATGGATTGTGAAAAACATCTGTGAGGGTACAAAAAGTAGTTGTAACTATATGGGTCTGAGATTGAGAACCTCATAGAGGAGCTGAGATTTTGAAAGATGCTTTTCTTCTGTCGACAGGCAAAGACACCAGGTGATACTCCAAGATGTGCAAATAATAAGCTTAAATTCATGGATAAACATTGTATGAAAAGGGAAAAGTGAAAATATAGCATGGAATTTATAAGAGGAAATAGTTAAAGCTGAGATTTGAAAAATTGGCAGGTTCTGGATCACAAAATAATTGGTCAGCTATGCTACGGAGTTTTAAATCTATCCTGTAGGTAGTAGAAACCAATGAAAACAATTCAGTTGAGGAGCTAGTATAAAGGTTGTGAACCAGATAGAGAAAATACAGGCAATAAAGCAAGGTAGGACACTATTGCAATTGTCTAGAAAAAGATAATATTAAGAGAGAATTCTGGTAATATGGCAGAGTGAGAAGCATAAAGCATCTGTTTCTCCACCTAAACAATAATTACACTGTGAGAATTTGTTTAATATAATAATTATTTTGGAATTCTGGAGTCTATTGAAAGCTTGCAACTTCCAAGGAATGGTTTGTATGGTAAAGCATAGTAAATATTGCTCAATTTCAGTCTTTTCTACATAGCAGCTACCCATCTCCCACCACTAGTCCTATGGCTGGCAGCCGTATACATGTTCCTGCGGCAGATTGTGCATAGCTTGTCTGCAATAAATAAGGAAATAAGTACGCTGTCTTCCAAATGCCAATAATTTGCATTCTGATCACTGATTGTGGCTTCTGATGACACAGGTGCAGACAAAGAGGTGGACAACCATTAATGTTGCACCTCCTTCCATTGTGGTAAGCACTTTCTTCTCCAGCTGATGTGACCTACAGAGGGTTTAAAGCAATGAAATGCTATTGTTTCCTTTCCTTCGTTTTTCTCTTTTCCCCTAATGGAAGCCAGGTATTAAAGATGATGTCATTAAAATACAAATATATGTATAAGAAAAATTAAAAATTAAACATGTTTGTCCATAGAAGGGCACAGGCTCAGAAAAGAACTGAAATAGACCTTATGGTTACACATTTGGCTTATCCTTGGTACAGAGACAGCTTACAACAATGAAAACAAAACAAAACAGAAAATCCCAGGGAAGAAGGAAAATCTAATTTCCAGAGTTACCACATTATTACTTTGCAATATCCAGTTTTTAATAAAAAAGTCATAAAAAGTGTAAAGAGACAGAAAGGTATGGCATTTAAAAAATCAACACAAAATGTTTCTAATAAAAACCTGAAGATAAAGATTTTAAAACAACTGTTTTAAAAATGCTGAAAAAACTACGGGAAAATGTGGTGAAGGTCAAGAAAATACAACATAAACAAAATTGAAATATTAATAAAAAGAAAAATATAAGAAACATAGAATTTTTAGCTAAAATGTACAATACTGAAATGAAAAATTCACTAGAGGGATTTGTGGTGATTAATTTTAGCTGTCAACTTGACTGGACAAAGAGATACTTACATAGTTGGTAAAGCATTATTTCTGGGTTTTTCTGTGAGGATATTTCTGGAGGACATTAGCATTTGACTTAATAAACTAAATGAAGAGCTCCCCTCAGTTTCAGCAGGCACTATTCAATAGGCTGAGGGCTAAGAAAAAACAAAACGCTAAGCAAGGGCACTGCTCTATCTCCTGGAAAAAGGAGATAGAGATATCAGAATTCCAAGTTCTCTGGCTTTTGGACTCTAGGATTCACACCAGTAACCCCTCAGGTTCTCAGGTCTTTGGCCTCAGATTGAGAGTTTCATTGTCAACTTCACTGGTGCTGAGGCTTTTTGGATTTGAATGTTGCCACACTACTGGCTTTCCTGGTTCTCCAGTTTGCAGACTATTGTGAGAGTTCTCAACCTCCGTAATCATATGAGCCAGTTCCCCTAGTCATCTGTCATCTCTTTCTTTCCTTCCTTCCTTCCTTCCTTCCTTCCTTCCTTCCTCTTTCTTTTCTTTCTCTTTCTTTCTTTCTTTCTTTCTTTCTTTCTTTCTTTCTTTCTTTCTTTCTTTCTTTCCTTCTTTCATTTCTATTTATCCCATTGATTCTGCCTCTCTGAAGAATCATAATATGGGATTCGAAGGAGATTTGAACAGATATAATAAAGAATTAGCAAACTTAAAGATAGGGCAATGGAAATTATCACATCTAAGAAATAGAAAATAAATTGAAAAAGGTGAATAGAGTCTAAGGGACATGTGGAACAACATTATGTGGTTCAAAATACAAATTACAAAAGTTCCAGAGGGAGAATAGAGAGAGAAAAGAAAAAAAAACCAAAGAAAATATTTGAAGGAATGATCGCAGAAAACTACCTGAATTTGATGAGAAAATGATTATTAACATTTATAAAGCTCAATGAACTTCGAGTAAGATAAACTAAAAGAAACCTATACTAAACAAATCTTTGAAAGACAAAGACAAACAGTTCATACTGAAGGGAGCAACGAGGCAGTGACTCATCACATACATGGAATCCTCAATGGAATTTACAGCAGGTTTCTCACCAGAAACTTGGGAGACCAGAAGGTAGTGGGCCAATATATTTGAAGCACTAAAAGAAAAACAACAATGTCAACCATGAATCGTGTATCTAGCAAAACTATCCTTTGAAAGTGACAGAGAAATTAAGACATTCCCAGATAAAGAAAACCTGAGAGAATGTGTTAACACTAGACCTGCACTGCAAGAAATGTTCAAGGGAATTGCGCATGTACGAAAAAACACTAGATGGTAAGTTGAAGCTGTGTAAAAAAAAAAAAAAAACTCAATGAAGATAAATATATGAACGTTATAAAATCTAGTATTATTAAAAAACCGATTTTTAACTCAATTTTATTTTCTTCATGATTTAAGAGCTAACACATTTTTAAAAAATACTGTTAGTCTAAAAACTAGTATTACTTCAAGTTTGATTTGTAATTCTACATTTTGTTTTTCACATAATTTAAGAGATTAATGCATTTAAAAGAATGATTAGTTTGTTTTGAGGCACGTAATACAGAAGCATGTAATTTGCTGACAACAACTGAAAGGGGAAGATGGAGCTGTAAAGGAGCAGAGCTTTTATATGTTATAGAAATTAAACTGTTATAAATATAGGTTGTTATAACTTTAAGATGTTAAATGTAATCCCCATGGTAACCACAAAGAAAATAGCTATATAATATACAAAAAAAGAAGTGAGAAGAGAATTTAAGCATTTTACTACAAAAATCAGCAAAATAGAAAAGAAGTCAGAAATGCAGGAAATGAGGGCCAAAACAGATATAGGGGATATAGAAAACATTTAGCAACATAGCATCAGTAAGTCCTACCTTATTATCATGGTGTAAATAGACTAAACTCTGCAACCAAAAGGCAGAGATAAGCAGAATAGACAACAACATATAATTCAGCTACATGCCGTCTACAAGATGCTCACTTTAGATCCAAAGACCCAAATGGGTTGAAAGTGAAAGGACAAAATGGATTTACATGCAAAGAGTAACCAAAAAGGACAGCACTGACTCTATATACTAGTATCAGACAAATTGGAGATTTACATGAGACCATGGCAGACATTATGCATTAATAAAAGTTTTCATACAACTAGAAAATTAACATTGTAAACAATTATACACTTAATAAGAGGTCATATATAAAGCAAAAACTGGAAGAACTGAGAGGAGAAATACATAGTTCTACAATAATAGCTGTAGACTTCAACACCCAACTCTCAAAAAGTGGTAGAACAAATAGAAGGATAAGCAAAAATTTTAAAAATAAAGGAATTAGACAACATAACAAATTACCTACATGTCATAGACATATACAGGACACTACCCAGCATACACATGTGTATACCTTTTCTTCTCAAATTCACGTGGAGCATGATCCCCTATAGACCATATGTTAGCCCAAGTTAAGTCCCAATATATTTTAAAAGATAAATATCAAAGCATGTTTTCTGACCATGCCAGAATGAAATTAGAAATCAATAATAGAAGTAAAACTGGAAAATTCACAAATACATCAAAATTTATTGATACATTGTTAACAACCAATGGTCAAAGAAGAAACCACAAGGGAAATCAGATAATATTTAGAGATTAATGAAAATAAAAACAAAACATACAAAAATGCATGAAACATAGTGACTTCAGTGCTAAGAGGGAAGTTTATAGCTATAAATGCTTACATTTGTTAAAAATAAAAATTAAAGAAAACAAGAAAAATCTGAAATAAACAATCTAATCTTACAATGTGAGGACCTAGGGGTGGGGAAAAAACAAACTAAGCCCAAAGATAGAAGAAGAAAGAACATAATAAGTATTAGAGGACAGATTAACAAAATAGGAAAAACAACAGAGAAAATTAACTTAACCAAAGTTGATTCTTCAAAATTATCAACAAAATTAGTTATCCTTTAGCTAGATGGACTGAGAAAAAAAACAAGGCTCCAATTACCAAAATCAAAAATGAAGGTGAGGTATTATTACTGAACCTACAGAAATCAAAAAAGAAGTATAAAGTAAGATGAACAATTGTACACCACCAAATTGGATTACCTAGATAAAATAGATACATTTCTAGAAAAACAAAACGTGCCAAGGCTAAGTAACAAAGAGATATAAAATCAGGATAGACCTATATCTTGTAAAGACCTTAAATTAGTAATCAAAAATCTTTCAACAACAGTGACAAAAAGTCCCAGAGGTGATTGATTCACTGATGAATTCTAACAAATATTTAAAGGAAAACTAAAACCAACCTTTATTAAGCTTTTCACACACAAAAATGAAAAGGAAGGACCACTTTTTAATTTATTCTGTAAAGCCAGCGTTGCCCTGCTACCAGCCAGACAGAGACGGTACAGAAAAATACAGACCAATATCCCATATACACACTGATAATGCAAAAATCCTCAATAAAATACTAACAAACTAATTTCAACAGCAAATCAAAAGGATTATACGACACGACTGAGGAGGATTTATTCCTAGAATGCAAGGATATTTCAACATACAGTGTGCTGGTTTCCAACTTGTTTGCATCTGATAAGATAGAACACCCATGCTTACAAGGTAAATGAAGAGGGTTTATGACTTACAGACAGGCAGCAAGGAACAGTAAAATCTTAGGATTCAATCTGAGCAGTTTCCCAAGGCTGAGGAAAGCTGCCTGGTTGCAGATGGAGTCTTATCATCAACTGGAAAGCTGAAGAAGACTGGAAGGCAGCAAGCTCTGGGTCTTGTACCTTAGAGTAAAATGTGATTCACTGGGCTGAAGAATTGAAGGACATCCTGTTTCTATGGTGGGGGTGAGGACTAGAACCGAGCCTGAGCTGTTCCAGTCAGTCTCTTCCTATCTCAGGACGTTATATTCCAACCACGTTTTACAATTAATCTTGAGAACTGTAAGTGAGTAAAGGGGAAAACTGAGTTGATCCAAGGCCACCCAGAGAACTGTCCTGTGTATACAAATATTGAATAATGTAATACAACACATTAACAGAATGAAGAAAAAAAATCAATATGACCATTTCAACTGGTGAAGAAAAAGTGACATTCAGCAACACTTCATGATAAAAATACTCAACAAACTAGAAATATAGAAAATTATCACAACATAATAAAAGCCATATATGAAAAATCCACAGCAAGCGTAATACTCTATAAAGACTGAAAGCTTTTTCTCTAAGATTAGGAACAAGGCAAGGATACCTGCTTCCACTACTTCTATTTAACATAGTGCTGGAAGTTCTAGTCAGAAAAATTAAGCAAGAAAAAGAAAACAGTATGGCAGTTTTTTGTTTTTTTTTTTTTTTTGAGACGGAGTCTCGCTCTGTCGCCCAGGCTGGAGTGCAGTGGCACGATCTCAGCTCACTGCAAGCTCCGCCTCCTGGGTTCACGCCATTCTCCTGCCTCAGCCTCTCCGAGTAGCTGGGACTACAGGCGCCCACCACCACGCCCGGCTAATTTTTTTTGTATTTTTAGTACAGACGGGGTTTCACCGTGGTCTCGATCTCCTGACCTCGTGATCCGCCTGCCTCGGCCTCCCAAAGTGCCGGGATTACAAGCGTGAGCCACCGCACCCGGCTGGCAGTTTTTTTAAAAATTAAAAATATAAAAGGCACCCCAAGTAAAAAGGGAGAAATACACTTATTCCTGTTCAATGATGATATGATCTTACATGTAGATACTCCTAAATATTCCACAAACATTTAAGAACTAATACATACATTCAGCCAAGTAGCGAGATAAAAAGTTAAAAAACAAAAATCAGTTGCATTTCTATACACTAGCAGTGCACAATGTGAAAAGAAAAAATTTTTAAAATTATTTATAATAGAATAAAATAAAATACTTAGAAATTAAATTACCCAAGGAGACAAAAGAATTGTATAATGAAAACTATAAAGCATTGCTGAAGGAAAATTTTTAAAAGACATAAATAAATGGAAACGCATCCCACATCCATGGATTAAAAGACTTAATATTGTCAAATATCCAAAGCAATCTACAGATTAAATTAAATCACTATAAAAATCCCAATGACATTTTCTTGTAGAAATAGAAAAATTCACCTTGTAAATTCACCTCGTAGACTCTTAGGGACCACAAATAGCCAACACAACCTTATAAAGAAGGGAAAACTTTGAAGATTCACTTCATGATTTCAAAACTTAATACAAATCTACAATAATCAAAACAGTGTTGTTGCTGGGAGTGGTGACTCAGGCCTGTAATCCCAACCCTTTGGGAGGCCAAGATGGGCACATCACCTGAGGTCAGCAGTTCAAGACCAGCCTGGCCAACATGGTGAAACCCTGTCTCTACTAAATATACAAAATTAGCCGTGCTTGGTGGTGTACGCCTGTAATCCCAGCTACTCAGGAGGCTGAGGCAGGAGAATTGCTTGAACCTGGGAGGCAGAGGTTGCAGTGAGCGAAGATCAGGCCACTGCACTCCAGCCTGGCCAACAAGAGTGAAACTCCATCTCAAAACAAACAAACAAACAAAAAACCGTGTTGTGCTGGCATAAAGACAATCACATCAAAGAATTGAATAGAATAGACAGTTCAAAAATAAACCCTTGCATATATGGTCAAATGATTCTGACAGGGATTCCATGACAATTCAGTGGGGAAAGGACAGTATTTTGAATAAATGGTGCTGGGACAACTAGATGTCTACATGCAAAATGATGAAGCTGAAGCCTTACCCAATACTATATAGAAAAATTAACTCAAAATATATCAAAGACCTAAATATGTCTTTAAACGGTAAAACTTTTAGAAGAAAACATAAGTCATAAGATTCACAACATTGAATTTGGCAATGATTTATTTGATATGACATCAAAGGCACAGGCAACAACAGAAAAATAGACAAGTTAAACTTCATAAGAAATTTTATATATGTATGTATGTATATATATATGTATGTGTATATATATATATATATACACACACACACATATGTGAAAGAAAATATCAACAGATAAAATTCAACCCACAGAATGGTATTTGCAAATTATATATCTGACAAAGGATTAATATCCAGAATTTTAACAACAAAAATAAATAATCTAATTAAAAATGGACAATAGACTTGAAGAGAAATCTCTCCAAAGAAGATATACAAATGACCAATAAGCACATAAAAAGATATTCAATATCACTAACTGTTAAGAACATTCAAACCAAAACTACAATGAAATACTACAACTTCATACTCATTAGAATAGCTATGATTAGGAAAAACAAACAACCAGAAACAAAAAAGAAAATAACAGGCATTGGTAAGGGCGTGAAAAACTGCAGCCTGTGTGCACTGTTTATGGTAATGTAAAAATAGTACAGCCACTTTGGAAAACAGTATGGCAGTTTTTTTAAAAAATAAAAATATAATTACTATATTATCTAGTAATTTCACTTCTGAGTATATACCCAAAATAATTTATAACATGATCTTAAAAAATATTCCTATAGTCGTGGTCTTAGCATCACTTGTAGTGTAATGGGTTTCTCACCAGTTTACTTAAGTGTTTGTGTCCTCTGCTCGAAGTCTGAAGGCTGGTCGGTACTCAGCCAAGAAGCAGGTATCCTTAAGAACCCAAACATCCTGGAGCATATCTGGGAAGATGCCAAAGGAAACAGTCCCATTGCATTCACACAGTAGGCAAAGAATCAGAAAATTAGTTTAGAAGCAGCTGAGAAATGGAACACAGTGCCGATCTCTAGAGCTGTCCTGCTGCCATTCAAGAGTACCCTGTATATAAATTCTAATAAACTCATCTACTCGCTGGGCCAGACTTGTCTCAGTCATTCTTTGGTCTTTCACTTCCCTCCCAGTTTGGGGAAATACTTTTCTACACAAATCTGGGTTTTTCTCATAACATGATTATTCACAGTATTTAAATTTTGGAAGCAACCAAGTGTCCATGGACAGATGCATGGATGAGCAAAATTGATATACACTTTCAATGAAATATTACTCTATTGTAAAAAGGAAGGAAATTGCGACACATGCTACAACATAGATAAGCCTTATGAACATTATATTGTGTGAAATAAGCCAGTCACAAAAAGACAAATATTGTATGATTCCAGACAGATGAGGTACTTAGAGTAGTCAAAATTGTAGAGATAAACAGCAGAATGGTGGTTACCAGAGGGTGTGGAAGGGGAAAATGAAGTGTTGTTTAATGAGCATATATTTTCAGTTTTTCAAGATGAAGAGAGTTATAGAGATGGATGGTGGTGATAACAACATATTATGAATGTATTCAATATCAATCAACTGTAAACTTAAAATTGTTCAAAATACTAAATTTACTTTGTGTGTATTTTAACAGAAAAAAAGGAAAAAGATAATACTAGGAGTTTTAAAAGGGACATTAATTATAGATAAGAAATGCAGAAATATTTTATGGAGATAATAAGTATTTGAAAATATAAACATCGCTTAAATAAAAGACAACTAATATACATTTATATCACTGTAACCTTTTCTCCTCCACTACTTAATTTTATGCATGTTTAAGAACCTACCTGTGACATTTTCTCATATACATAATAAGTATTTCGAATTATATCTGTAACTTAGAATTTTATTTTAGTAAATCAAACTCTATTTTTACCAAACTCTATTGAACAGAGAAAAAAAATCTATGTATTTTGGCTGCGACGAGAAAATGAAATCCAGAAATCAGGTCTCTTTTCCCAAAGTAGTCCTGTGACATCACTGGGAAAATTTAATTGTCACAGATCCTGTTGGAAAACCATTAGATTAGATAATTGCTAAGATCCTTCAAGCTCTGTAGTGCTATTATTCCACGAGGATATGATTATTCCAATGATTGATTTATATTTTTACACAAGGTGACTATTCTCAGCAATAATGTCACTCACTAACTGTGAAGAGTGGTAACTTACATAAGGAGGTGAAAAAAGCAATATGTAGTCATTTTCTTCTTAAGTCTGAATGATTACACTTTGTTGTAATTTGTCAGTGAAAATACTCCAAGTTTAAAACTACAATTGAGTTATTTCACTGGTTATAGAGTAGGCAAGTTCAGTCAAGTAAAGATTAAGTAACCACTATGTGTTATGAGAGGAAAAATATAGCCATAGGCAAAAAAATTACAGCTATGGAATAGATCATATTAATCCATTCTTTCAAGTAATAGTTATGTATCAGGGCCTATGGTTTATTAGCATTGCTCCTAATGTTGTCCGAACTAAGCTATATTGTTATCAAAGATAACACTCCCTATTCTGTTATCTGAGCAAGAAGACAACTAATTTCAAGTGCTAAAAAAATAAATACAGGGGACCAGCTTACAGTTCTGATTCTTCTATTTGAAATTTATTTATATCCTACTGCTCAAGGTCATCACCAAGGTCTGATTGCAAAAATTAAAAAAATTGCAACCTCAGGCATAAATGGATTAATTTGACAGGTAATCATTCCTGCTAATTTTGATATTCCTGGTGGTTTTCAAATGCAAGTTACACATAAGCTGTGGTAACCAGCATTTTTTTTCAACATTTCCAAAGTATAAATGAGCTATTCAGGATACATAAAGAAGAAATAAAGCATGATAACTTCATAACATATATTTATATTTCATTCCTATTTTGAAAAATGAGAGATAATTTAGGCACAGTGATGTAAGCAGACAATAATGTGAAGCCGAATTTGTGTAATAATTTTTTGGAACAGGTAGTATGTGTATGGAACACAACCAGATTCTTTTCCATCATTCTGCATTCATCTTATTCTCAAGATGAATTCTTCCCCATCTCTGTAGAGAAAAAGTAAGACATATCCTGTATTCTTCTGGTTATTTTTTATAATAAAAGAGCTTTCTAGGTACTTTTAGTCAAAAGGACAACCTCGGTTCGATAATCAACATGCATCTTTGTTCTGGCTTGTTGGCTTCAACTCCTCTATGGATACCTAGATATTTGTAGATGCACCTTCATATTCTTTCTGTTGAGGTTTTCTCAGCCCCTTAGCAAGCTGTCTTGGACAGTTTTGTAACAACCCATGCTAGCTCCTACCTGTTCATAGCTCTGATCTTGTACATTGGGGTAGGTGTTCTAAGCATCCTTTGCTCTGGAAAACTCTAGGATATGAGGCAAATACTAATGCAGCCACTTTTCCTTTCTCCATAGACAGTACATTTAGACAGTAGTTATATTAGACTGACGAAAATCCTATTTTACTATATCTCCCAAGTTCCACGGCACATAAAGTTGTGCCTGTTAGATCCCTGTTAATTGGAAGACTTGTTGCCCTAGCTGCCAATTCAGTCTCCAGCTGCTGTCTATTTCAGGGTTTGCATCAAGTTCATAGAACCATTTTTCACAAGAGTATGCTATTTCCTGAATGATCTACATCATTCAGAGGTATAAAAAATGCAGCCATTTTGAGCCAATACAGGATATTTCTGATAGGGCATTTATTATTATTATTATACTTTAAGTTTTAGGTTACATGTGCACAACGTGCAGGTTGGTTACATATGTATATATGTGCCATGTTGGTGTGCTGCACCCAGTAACTCGTCATTTAACATTAGGTATATCTCCAAATGCTATCCCTCCCCCCTCACCCCACCCCACAACAGGCCCCGGTGTGTGATGTTCCCCTTCCTGTGTCCATGTGTTCTCATTGTTCAATTCCCACCTATGCATGAGAACATGCAGTGTTTGGTTTTTTGTCCTTGCGATAGTTTGCTGAGAATGATCATTTCTAGCTTCATCCATGTCCCTAAAAAGGACATGAAGTCATCACATACCCAAAGGATTATAAATCATGCTGTTATAAGGCATATTGTTATAGAGTTTCAGATAGGGTTGACTGAGGCTTTGAAGGACCTGCATTGCAGGGTGACTTCTACCCAATCCCACTTCATTTATTTCTCCTTTTCCATAAAAGTTGATCTTGAAAAAATATCCTGAAAACCAACCTCCATCAGAGTGTCTACTGCAAAAGAACCAAATCTGAGACATTCCATGGAATTGTTATTCATTCATTTTAGTATTTGGCATCTATTGTCTTAAGGATTCAGCTAAAAAAGATACTAAAATGCTTATTGTGTATGTTTTTATACATACATATTACTGAAATAATCAACAATTCTGTGCAATAATTCCTTAGACAGAATATCATTAAGCTTGTTCCAGCAAGTCTCAAATTTACCTTGCTGCTGAGTTCTTGGTAATTTGCATTTAGTCCTACGTGGCACTAAATTACTTTGCAATGTAATTGCCTATTTATTTTTTCTTTTTACTAGTATACTGTATAATGAAAGTTATTTGCTGATAGTATGTGTTCAATAAAATATTTCGAATGAATGAATGAGAAAAATACAAAATATCACATAAATATTTTCATACCTTACTAATATTATTTTCCTCCAAAACTACAAATTAGGTGCTATGAACTTTATAATTTAAATTTGTATAACAAACTCATACATTTATATAATACAATAATTTGATCAGATTATTTTATTACCTTAACCAGTGTAGCAGTACATCTCTATTAACAAAACATTCTTTTTAAAATATTTAACATTACCTAGGATTAGCAATATCTATATCTCAGTAGGTATTATAAATTTTGGGAATAATCTAATAATTATTTCATTAGTATTATTTTAGATCAACAGCTAATATTTCCCGATGTTTAGCTTACTTTTGTTCTGTTTTATTTTTCAGAAGAACATACAAAATAAATGTTCATCATGTTCATTAGGGCAGGCTAAACTACTATGAAAATAGACTAAAACAAATGATAGCTCAAACACAAAAGTGTTTCTTTTTTTTTTTTTTGAGATGGAGTCTGGAGTGCAGTGGTGCAATCTTGGCTCACTGCAAGCTCCACCTTCTCTGGGTTCAAGGGATTCTACTGCCTCAGCCTCACGCGCCACCATTCCTGGCTATTGTTTTTGTTTGTTTGTTTGTTTTTTGTATTTTTAGTAGAGACGACAGGGTTTCACTATGTTGGCCAGGCTGGTCTCAAACTCCTGACTTCAGGAGATCCGCCTGCCTCGGCCTCCCAAAGTGCTGGGATTACAGGCGTGAGCCATGGCACCTGGCCAAAAGTGTGTTCTTTGATCACATAACTATTCAAGGTTGTTTTAGATTGGCAGGTGATTCTTACCCAACTGTTGAAACAAAAACTCAGTTTTCTTTTTTGGAGGCTTCAATAACATTCTAGATTATTGCTAAGGAAGGTCCATTGCTGAAAGTAGAGGCATTGTATAAGAAACTTCAAAGTATATAGTTTGAAAATATGCAACATTATGTCAATCTTATATAGTCTCCATCTGCTTTTTAAACACACATCTCAGAGATTACGTCTTTTCACTCATAATACCCCTGCATCCATCTTTAAATATGTATGGACTTCTTTTTTAGTATACCACCACTATGTAATTATCTCCCAACAAAATTAATAATAATTTCTTCTTATTGAGTCATAACATATTTCTAATTAAATTTATCCGACTGAGAGACCAGAAGTCTAACAACATCTAGTTGTAGAGAGCTAGCAACCGCTTTCTCTCTCACAACTTTTGATACAGACTGTGAAATGGCTATTTCAAAGACTGAGAAATACATAAATGGTCATTTTATGGCCAGTTTTAGAAGTTTAGATTTATTTGTGGATCTGGTATACTCTGCAAGGACAGACTTGCAGTATTCAGTAAACTGATTTTAAGATTCTCATAGGGAAGCTAAGAAAAGCATGTTCCCACATTCTAATCCTAGAGATTTTGTTTCTGTAAGTCTGAATTGAGATCTTGGAATAAGCATTTTTATCAAACACCCAGGTGATTCTTCTTGTCATACTGATATAGGAAACAGCATGTGGATAATGAGGAGAAAGTGGTAGGAAGAATTCTAAGATGGCTCCCCGAGTTTATTACACACAACTTCTCCCTTATTTAATCAAACACTAGAAACTGTTGTAAAGGGATTTTGCAGGTATAAATAAGGTCTCAAATCAGTTGCCTTAAGATTATCCTGGTGGGCCTGACCTAATCACCTGAGCCCTTTAAATTCAGAGTTTTCTCCAGCTGATTGCAGAATGGAAAGTAAATGAGACTCACTCCATATGGTTTGAAAGAAAGCAAACATCCATGTAGGTGTGCAGTGATATGAGAACCACATGGAAAGAAACTGAGTAGTCTTGGCCATGATCTGTTAGGAAAACAGAGACCTCAGTTGTACAACCACAGGAATATTAATTTTGCCAACAACTAGCATATTAATTTCCTGTGGCTGCTGTAATAAATTACCACGAACTTGGTGGCTTAAAGCAATAGAAATGTATCCTCTCACAGTTTTGAAATCTGTAAGTCCAAAATCTGTATTACTGGGCCAAAATTAAGATTTTAGCAAGGCCAAAACTCTCTCTGAAGGCTCTAGGGGAGAATGTTCTTGGCCTGTTTCAGCTTCTAGTAGTTGCCAGCATTCTGTGGCCACATTAGTTCAATTTCCAAGGCCAGCATCTTCAACTTTCTATCTGCTCTATCTTCACATAGCTTTCTCTTCAGTGTGTCTATGTGTCAAATATCCTTCTGCCTCCCTCTTGGTTGCAGTTAGGGACCACCAGAATAACCACAAGATACTTAATCACATCTGCAAAGACTTGGCCTGATAAAGTAGCATTCACAGGTCCCAGTGATTATGATGAGAGTACCTGTTGGTGGGCCAGTTTTTAACCTACCACAACAAGTAAGACTGGAAGCAAAGCGTAAAGTTCAGACGGAAACTCTAGCCCCAGTGGACACTTTTATTTCAGTCTGATGATGCCCAGGCAGAGAACCCAGTCATGTCATGCCTGGACTTCTGACCTCCATAGCAATGATTTAATAAATAAGTGTTGTTTTTAAGCTGCTATAGTTGTGGTTATTTGTTACACAACAATATAAAAATCAATACAGAAATGAAGAGATTTTTCTTTAATTGGTTATACTATAATCTTTCCTTCCTGCAACACTTCTCCTTTTATGTTACACAGCTCAATAGAGAGCACCTTCTTTCACTCAGAAGTGCAGCCTATAAACTTGAGAGTTGTCAGGGACTCCTCTTTCAGTCCTAAACTCCTCCCCCAAATAGCCAATAAAGGCATTGCATCATATCTCCTTAATATTTCAAATCTCTGTCATTCTGCTCATTATTATGGTCAGTATCTTCATTCACACTCTGCACCTGTCAGTAGACTTTTAACTCCAGCATCAATTTGTAATCCCAACCTGACTTGATCCTCTTCTTAACAAGGCTGACAAAATGACATATCTAAATATTAAATATAATCATGTCACTTTCCATCTGAATACCCTCTGTTTTCTTCCTGTATAATTCAGATAATAAAATCTAAGCTCCTTATCATAAATATGTACAATTTGCTACACATTTTAAACTGAAGTGGGGAAATCTTGTTCTTGATGCATAACTATTTTGAGCCCCTGAGAATATGAAACATTATTTTCTGTGGTAAAGTTTTATGGAGAAACTTGAGAGCCCTATGCTAGCCTGTGTATAGGCACCCTCTGTCCCTTCAAGGTTTCACCCTGATAACTGCAGGGATCCTATGCTTAAATAAAAAATGATCCCTCTTAGAATCTTTATCTGCTATCCCCAGCCTGGAATAGGCACTTCTCCTATGCCTTTATAGTTATCCCATCACCATCATGAAATATTCACTTACCTGAGTGCCATGCCAGTTTCTTCCTGTTATCAATACTTAGTGCCTAACAGAGTGCCCAGCATGTAGTTGTTTCTCAGGAAATGTTTATTTGTAAGGAACATGCCTGCACTGCAGCCAGGCAGGCATAGGCCAAGGTAAACATCCTGTGTGACTCAGCGAGTTTGGAGTGCAGGAGCCTAACTCCACTTGTTACATAATCACAGCTATGTAGTCATAACATGGGAAGGCTCATAACCTGGCTCAGAGCAACTATTGACTGTAAAAGGTATAACTGCCCTGCTGACACTGTACAGGCACACTTGCACCCAGAGAAAAAGAGGGGGAGCCAGAGCTTTCCATCTTTCAGAGAGACAGGGGGAGCCAGGACCCAGCTTGGCTTGCTCGCACCCAGAGAGAGAAAGAGTTAAGCTGCTGACTCTGTAAGGGAGAGCCAGCCATGCAGCTATGCATGAGAGTGGAAGGAGCTGCAGAACCAGAGCAGGTAACTAAGACAGAGATAGACAGTGTAAGGAAGCTGCTGAATAAAACCATCTTTCACCCGCCTACAGCCCCCCAAGTGTTCTTTCAGCTCTCTGCCACTCATGCACTCACTCCCTTCAGACCTCAGCATGGGCTGGAACCTGACCCTGGACATGACATTATTAACTGAAGCCAATGAGAAGATAAATGGGTAACTCTTGAATATGTGTTGGATATGTTTCTTTTTCTCTAGCTGAATTTTAAAGAATGTCTAACTTATGAAATAGCCTGTCAAGGAATGAGGGGTGAGGGGGAGGGACAAATAGCTAATGCATGCATGGCTTAAAACCTAGATGATAGGCTGATAGGTGCAGCAAACCACCATGGTACATGTATACCTGTGTAACAAACCTGCACGTTCTTCTGCATGTGTATCCCAGAACTTAAAGTAAACAAACAAACAAAAGGAATAGCAGTTCTCTATCTTTCATATATTTCTCAATTATGTTTTCGTAGTACTTATCAAAATATATTGTAATTGTGTTATTATTGGTCAGACTTGTATAACTGTGACTTTTAAGCAGGATATTTCCTTTGGCTACTGTATTAGTTCCTTCCATGCTACTAAGAAGAAACACCCGAGACTGGATAATTTACAAAGGAAAAAGGTTGAATTGACTGACAGTTCTACAGGGCTGGGGAGGCCTCAGGAAATCTACAATTATGGCGGAAGGGAAAGCAAACACATCCTTCTTCACATGGTGGCATGAAGGAGAAGAATGAGAACTGAGTGAAGTCAGGAAAGCCCCTTGTAAAACTGTCAGATCTCATGAGAACTTACTCACTATCACAAGAATAGCATGGGGAAAACTGCCCCCATGATCCAATTACCTTCCACTGGGTTCCTCCCATGACACATGGGGATTTTGGGAACTATAACTGAAGATGAGATTTGGGTAGGGACACAGCCAAACCATATCAGCTACGTAGTCCAGCATAAGCAAAATAGCCTGTGCATGTTAAGTATTTAATAAATATTTTGACTCAAGAAATGTATAGTGAAAGAGAAAGGGAGGAATGAGGAAGAAATAAATTGAGAGGCTAAGTTATTTTGGGGAAATTTGATGGTTAAAGAACTGGCACTTAATGTGGTTGGAAGTGGAAATGTGAGGACCTTTTTGTTTATTTTCTTTATTTTCATTATTTTTTTGGGGAATGTGTGCTTTGGGAGGAAGCAGTATTCATTATAGGGTTAGAGATTGAAAATAAAGGAACTTAGACCAGAAAGATCAACTTTACCAAAAAGATGCAAAGGGGCATACTCGAGTGTATAGAAGGGGCTTCTGTTCCCTCTAGGCGACTTTAGAGGTGGAAAAGAAGAAAATTTAGAAAAGTTCCAACAGATGGCTTCTATTTTTTTTTTTCTTAAATAAGAAGCAAGGTTGCCTGTTGAGCGTAGGAGAAGCGGGTGGGATTCTCTACTTAAGGAAGGGTGTTTGGGAAGGATTTGTAACAGTCTCTGTGGGCTGAATGAAAGCAAAATTTGGTGATCAAGAATAGGTGCCTTGATATTCAGATATTATTGCAAAATTACAAAGGACAAGTTGCAGTATTCTCCTTGTAAATCCCTGCATTTAGTATTCCTACTGGCAAATCCCTTCTGCTCATGTTTGCCAGATTAAGCCTAGTAAGTATTATTTTGTTACAATAAAGACTATGCATTTTAAATACCACCTTAAAATTTACAAAATAATTATTTAATATGTACTTCATGATAAATATTGAATACGGAAATGATATAAATAAATAAAATTTATCTAGTTTGGTTTCTGTAAAATCAAAAAGACTATTCTGTCATAGACACACTTACACACCCACACACATACCCTTTCATTATTATATGTTACAAAGTATTAATAAACTATATGCTACCAAAGATGTAATCTTGATTATAAAGCTAAAGATAATAGGGAGTGCTTAAAAAAGTCAACAAGGATATTATACTTTCTGGTTAATAACTGTGTATTTTGCCATAACTGATTACCAAATGCATCATTATATAAGCTCCATTGAGTTCTTCCCAAACAACATTGCACAGAGCTTTTTGGAATGTACAGGATATCATTTAATCAAGGGACTGAAGGGAGACAGCGCAAAACAGTGAGACTTGGTAAATACAAAGGTAAAAATTTGAGCTATAAACTACCTGTACTAATGGCAGTCATTGCTGTTATGACACTGACTCTAGATATGAAAAACCATTTGAAGCCGAATATTATTTCATTTTAAATGATATTAAAATAAGAGTAATTGGACCTAGATTAAGTCATCTTATGCACATTCAATCATGTTTCCACAAATTTTTCTAACTTGTATTTTATTTCTGGGTGTCTGACTATTGTGGGGTATTTTTATGCCTACTCTACAGTGATAATTATTTTCATTACCAAGAGTAGCACTTTTATCAAGAACTTTGCAACAGACTCGGTGCTACAATTGCTTCATTAAAACTGTTAAGTGAAATTGCCAATACTTCCTTTATTGACAAGGATCATAAATCTGTTATCTTTCACTTCTGAAAGGTTTCTTGTTATAAATAAAAAATACCTGCTCAGAATTTAAAAATATGTATATATTAATACATTGAAATAATTTTTTTATAACTGCTATTTCAAAATACCGTTCTAGGGTCCCTGAAAAATTCTAGAACAGTAGGATTTAGCAAATGTGTTTCATATGCCTGACTGTCATTAAGGCAATTCAAATAATCTCACCATGCTAAAATGCTTCAAGATTGTGGAACTAAATAACACTCAAATTGGTGAGTAAATGGCTCATACTTAGGAGAAAGCATGCAGATAATAAAGATTGGATGGAAGTATTCCAAATACAAGAAATGTTGGAAAGACAAGCTGTTTATTAATTTCTTTCAGCAAATATTTTTGTAGTAACTACTATGAAAGAAAAGCTGTTTGTTGTTTCAACAGATATTTATGCCACCATACTGCTAGTTGTTGAGACAATAACTATGGGAAAATCACAGTCCTTGGCTTCAGTGCCAACAATTTGAATTATATAATGCAATTGTGATATTTTAGGAATTATAAATAATTCATTATTACTATAACATAAAGCATAAAGATTTATGACAGGAGCTGGGTCTGGATAAATAGCCAACAGAGCTGTATAATGAAAGTCTTTTACAAAATAAAAAGATCCCAATGGGGGACCTTATGCCTTCTATGAATCATGTGTATTTAATCATAAGAAGAAATATGTCAAAATTGATTTAAGGATCAAAATGAAATATGTACTTTTGATACATCCCTAGCTTAGACAAATTAATGCAATTATTTTAATTAAAGAAAACAGTGTAATATGCATGTATGTTACAGATTGACTATTCCCAATCCAAAACACTGGAGACCAGAAATGTTACAGATTTCGGAGATTTTCAGATTTTGAAACAGTAAAATATCCCTAATCTGAAAACCCCAAATCCAGAATGTTCCAAAGAGCATTTCCTTTGAGTATCATGTCAGTGCTATGCTCAAAAAGTCAGATTTTGGAGCATTTTGGAATTCAGATTTTCAGATTTGGGATTATAAATAACATATATATGTACACAATATAAAAGATATAATATTTAGTATAAATCATTCTCAGAAAATCAGGAAGAGATAACAAAAGGTCAAATAGAAATGACAAACTTTATTTTAAAATGGTGTTGGAGGGAAATGTGTGCTATCTTGTTTGTAAAAATAAACACCGAGGCTGGGCGCGGTGGCTCATGCTGTAATCCCAGCACTTTGGGAGGCCGAGGCCAGCAGATCACGAGTTGGGTCACTTGTTGGGGACTAGCGCGGCCAACATGGTGACAGGCGCCCGTAATCCCAGCTACTTGGGAGGCTGAGGCAGGAGAATCCCTTGTACCCGGGAGGCAGAGGTTGCAGTGAGCCGAGATCGCACACCACTGCACTCTAGCCCGGACGATAGTGCGAGACTCCGTCCAAACATAATAATAATAATAAAGATCGAATTAAAGAATATTCTTATGGCACTCATTACAGTGAAATAAAATTCTAAAGTAAAACCAGTTTAATAGAAAGAACAAAGAGTAAAACTATTATAAAGTGTGGAAGTAATGAGGCTAAGCAATTAATTACAATGTAAGTCTAAGAACCTGACCCGATGATAATACTTGTATAAGACTTTTCTGTGATTTGACCAACAAGAAACTATCCTTTTAAGCCTGCAGAACGACCCAGGAAATAATCAAAAATCAGTTGCTCAACAGTTCCTAGAAGAAAGGAAGCAAGAAGTTAATAATACTAAAGCAATTTACAGCATGAACATGTTATCAATAAGAAAGAAATCGATAAGGATATTGGTGAAGAGGATTTCCAAGTTTAAATGTGGAAATAAATCACTGATTGTACTAAATATTTTTTAATTACAAAAGAAAACTGAGTACAGGAATGACAACAAAGGGCATTAAAATAGAAAAGAGCTGTGCCATTTTTTTTCAAAAGTTGTTTATATCTTCCTGGTTAAAATTATCAGGAGCACAAATAATAGAATAAAGGTGATATTAAAGATACTTGAAAAACAACTGGGCCGAACCAACTGTCATGTAAATTGCCTAATATAGAAGCCTCTGTTAGCTCAAATATAAAGTAATGATGCAAAAGAGATAACGCATGCCCAAGGAACTGTAGGAAAGAAAATGTGCAATCATACCTCTTCTCTGAATGTAGCATAGTGAAAGAGGGCGTGAGAGGGCATTAACATGAACAGCTGTCTATTAACTGAATGTGAGTCAATTCATTTAGCTGACATAGCTCTTTTTTTCTGTATCTCTTTTTTTCAGTTTCCATGCATCCTTCCCAGTGAAACAACATCAACCTGAGGGGCAGGAGGAGGAAAGCACTTGTCTTTCATACTAAGCACTTCTCTCTTGTTAAAACATCCAGAATGAAAACTATTTAGGCACATTTAATAAGACATTTCTCTGTGATCGTAAATATCCACTGATGTTCTAATTTTCTACTTCCAGATATCTTTTGGCTTTTTCCAAAAGGCAGGGATCTACAAGGGCACAATTCAAATTTAATAGAGCAGGAAAATGCTGTGTATTTTTTAGGTCAGATCACCATGCCTAGAAACAGTTTAAGGTCCTTAATTAACTTGCTTTTATTTAATGACCCCTGACTGGTATCCTGCAATGCCCAATGTACATCCTGTGTAGGGTTTTCAGCCTTACATTTTTAGAAAAACATATCTTAATTAACTTAATTACTGTTTATTTCACATGGAAACGCAGAAAAATTATTAGTGTCATTTGTTGAGGCAGACTGAATAAAGAAGTCAAGAAACCTGAATTTAGTCTAAACATAATCTGTAACCAAGTGTTTAGTCTCAGTTGAGGTAGCTCTCTTCTCTAGGTTTAATTGAGAGACATGATAGTATTGGAGTTAACAGCATAAAATTTCAAGACAGACTATCCATTTATGTACTTTCTCCATAGCTAATCCCATAAATTTGGGAAAAAATACCTAATTGCTTTGAGCTTCAGTTTCTTTAAATGTAAAATTGGACTCATAGTAATAATACCTACCTTATAGGGCTTTGGTACATGTGGTATATATTAGCACTGTATATGTTAAATAAGGATAACTACTTTATTGTTTATTGTGAATGACTGTTCAATTTTTTCAGATAAATTGCTCTTTAAAGAATTTGCCCATAAGCACTTACTCAATGTAAACTATTTTTATTAGTATGATAAAAACAAAGACATTTGAGAACCATAGAGAAATAGATCTAAGCAATATTTTGAGTTAACACTGCACTGTTGGGAAGACATCCATGAATTTCATCACGTTTGCAAAGGCTATATGCTTTAGTTATTACCGCTGATTAAAAATAACACCTCAGTTTAGTGGAATAAAAATGTTTTGTAATGCTCGTGGATTCTGTGGATCAGGAATTTTGGCAGGACATAGCACTATGACTCCTGTCTGTTTCATTAGTCTAAGGCCTCAGTTGGAAAGATCTGAATAATTGGCATGATTAACAGAGGCTTCCCTGTTCCTATTACTATATAACACAGAGTCCTAAGCTTTTTATTTTTATTTTTATTTTTTTATTAAGGTCATGGATTCTGTGTTCCATGAATTTAGAAAGAACACTACAGCTGAAAATACTCAAATGGAAAGAGGCAAAAGAGCTGAGGCTGGGGGATCCACCTCTGAGATGTCTTTGTTACTTATATATCTGGACCTGGGCTTGAGAGGCTATAGGATGTGTTCAGCAGCTACTGATGACCAGAGAGCCAAAACATAGATTCTTCATATGGTTTTAGCTTCTCATAGCCTGGTGGCTGTGATTTTTTAGAGATCTTTCAGAGAGAGCATCCTAAAAGAATGAGCTGATCTTGGCAGTCACTTGTGCTGTTATCTATTGGTCAAAGCAGTCACAGGTCAGCCCAAATTCAAAATGGCCTCTCAATGGGAGAATACCAAAGACTTTTGGGGCAATGTTTTAAAACCACTGCAGAATTTAATGCAAAATATAAACAACCACTTTTGTCCTTTCCAGTTCTGACTTTATGCATAACCACTTCTTAATATTCAACTTTTGAACATTCACGTCTTTAAACCATTCCAATTTCCATATAGCTTTCTGTTCACCTTAAACTTTTTAACATATTGAAAAGTAAACTAATCAATATTTCCTAAAATAAGTTTATTCTCTGGACCTCCCTTGTTTTAAAAGAAGAGCATCTGACTAAAATAATATCTAATATGACTTTGTTAGAAAACCAAATTCAGTGACATTCTTGACATTTCTCTAGTTATCTACTTCTACATTTATTCCTCAAATATTTTCAAATCTTTTTTCCTAAATTCTCTCACCAATGAATTTTTTTTAAATTTTCCTATTTAACACTAGTGCAAACATGCATTATAATTTGTGGGGCCTATTAAATAATATTTTTCTTGTTTGACAAGGTTTTTATTACATTCTTCCTTCAGCTGCCCTTCCACTTTGCAAAACTATTTGCCCTAAAACAATGCAAGGTAAATATTAACCACTGATTAAAGAGTTTTGATTATTCCAAAGTTCACAGATTAAATTTAGGATTTATTTTTCTCAGGGCACTTTTGTTGAAAACTTTGTGTCTAACCTTGTAAGTTTTGTTATTAATATATGATGTGAATGATTATTTGAATGGGCATTTGGGAATAGATACAGGCATAGAACTACAGAAAATACAAGCAATAGCCCCAGGCTACTGCAGAATTAAATTTACTTCTGTTGATGTTTTAAGACTACATTGACGCTGACCTTGAGAGGAAAGAAAATCTACTCTCAGAACAGCAAAATCATGGCCAGATGGAGCCCAGTTGACAGCAACTTTAAAATCCATGCATTTAACCTTGTCCAGATTAAAGTCCTATACTCTTCATTCAAGCCAAGTTTGTCTGCACATCGTTCTCCTTTTACAACAAAACCCATTCAAAATTCTTATTTTTTCTCACATTTTCAATATACATGAATTATCTCTTCTCTCCTTTTCATTTTAGCAAGCTGGCAGTTCCCACATTTGTTTAAACGTCAGAAGTTCCTTAATCTTAGAAAGTTTTTTTAAAGATCCACATTTTTTATGCTAACCCCAGAACTACTAATTCAGTTATGGGACAGGGACAAAAAAATCTGTATTTTGTCAACTGCAAATCTGAGGCTGTATCAACCCCAGGAGATTCTAATGAGGCTGACTAATGCCAGATAACCATTAGGAGAAAATGTTCTAAAGATAACTTAATAGGCCTCCACTTAAATTAGAGTTCAAATATCAATTTTTTAAGAATCTATCTCAATCTTGTAAAAATGAAACTAAATACTCCACTATCTGACCATTTTCAAAAGTTTCTAAGATATCACATTATAGTAAAACGGCCTGTGATCTAGGGAGAAATCAGATAATTTTGCTTCTAGCCTGGTATAAACATGGATGGTTACACTGCCTTCTGAGCATCTTTATCTGGTTTTCTTTTTCATCTGAAATACGAGGTTGATGACACTTACTTGCTTATTTCCTAAATATGTTGTGAACATAGTTGAATTAGTAAACTTAAAAAATAACTTTTAAGTACTAAACATGTCTATTACATTATTTAGAAAATTATAGCCACTCTTTTGTATTTAAACTATGCTATTTATTTGCTTATTTTTGTTTCATTTTTAACTTCTGTAAAAATTGTTCTTATTCTACCAATAAATTCTTAACACTTTAAGGGAAAGAATTTAGTGTCCTCAAATTACAGCATTTTGCTTTTCCCAGATGTGCTACCTGTTAAGAGTTTTTAATATTAACTATATGACTTAGACAAAACTAGACTCATTTATGTGAAATTCTTTCCCACATTTGATCCTGGTAGGATGCATGCGACCATGATTCTCAGAGTGACAACTTAATTCTTTCTCTTTTTTTTTCTTTTTCTCTCTCTCCTTTTCTGTCTTTATTTTAGTCTTTAATAGTACCCTTGTTACGAGACTTCCCTTTGAATTAAAAATAATGCATATTCATTTTAACATACCAAACAATACATAGGTACATCAATACAAAGTTAATCGTTTTTTCACAATCTCATTCTAATTATATCAACTCAGAGGTAAGTGTTAAGTTACATTTCCTCTCTTATTTTTCTGTAAGCTCAAAAGAAAAAAAAAAATGATGGCCACACAGACCAGAAAGTGGGAGGAGGTTCCAAAGTGGCATAGTACTACATATCTGGGCACACAGGCTCAACCCACAGATCAGGTTACATCCATGTAACCAGACAGGTAACAAGTGAAATGGCTAAGAAATGAGTCAATAGAAGTGGTGGGGATTAGGACTCATTGCAGACTTCTCTCTGTCTAAATGTGGCAGTCACCAGGAGGGAATGCAAAGCTAGTGTATCCAGATTTTTCAGGTTTTGAAAAGACAAAACAAACAAACAAAAATAGTAAAGGAAAAAGAAAAAGAAAGAAAGAAAAAATCACCTGATTTAGTTAAAATATACTAATCTTGAAAACTCTATGAAGACCCACATAAACACATTTCTAAGTACAGTCAAATCTGTTAAATAGCTTCTTTTCAGTTTCTTGATGTCTAATTTATTACTAAACTATGATAAGACTCTCATTATATAATACCCAAAGGATGTGTTATGGACATTTGGTGATAGATCTTCTTTTTGTTAAAAACAAGATTTTCTTTTGACGCACTACTGATGAACATTTTGTTAGATGTTTACCTTAATCAGTTGGTTTAATTGGTGTCTTTTATGTTTCTCCATTGTAAAGTTACTATTTTTCCCTTCTCCCTTTGTAGTTGATAAATATCTTGGGCGAGCTACTGAGAATATCTAAGCCCTGTTTCTCCTCAAAACTTTTGCCTGCTGTGTAGCAGAGTGAGGAATATAAAATAACTATTTGTACTATTTTTCATGAAATTTTTATATAATTATGAAATCAGTTTAAAATATTCTTTAAAATCATTTTCTTTTTTGTTGCTTGAAATTAAAATTAGTTTGTACTTTGTACTTGGATATATCCACTTGTTGCTTATCTGCTCGCATAATTTCTTTGTTCAAAATTGCTTTTCTAGACTATATCATTTTTTCTTAAATGCCTTCTAAAATCTTGCAATTATGAAGTATTTATTTCATATCTCTTTTGTGATAAAGGAATTTCAGTACTGCCTAAAACTGAAAGCCTAGTGAGAGAGATTTATCTAAGAATGAGGTCATCACAGTGTTGAAACACATAATTTGGCTGGGCCTTTCCGTGGAAGACTATTTCAGCATTTACTGAAACTACTGGGTTCTAGATCATTGGACTTCACTACTAAACTAAAAGGCATAGATATCTGATTAAAGAATGGTGGTGTGCTCTTTCGGCTGAAACTTTTACTTGTGCCATTAGAAATGAAACCATTCCCAGACAGAAATGTCAACATTATTGTAGGCTTACTGAAAACTCTGCTTATGGGTAGTAAAATTACAATTGTATTATGGGAACATCATGGATCAAATATTTTCCTTTTACGCAATACACAGTTACATGTTTTCTTCAGCCCACTGTCACTTTGCCACTCTTCTGCAATTACTATCTTTTTTAGGAAAAAGATATTTCTTAGGAAATGGGTATCACTTAAAAATTAGTAAATTTTTACATCATGAATACTAACAACCTTCCTAACATATTACTTCATGACCATTAATATTTATTTGACACAATAACAAAGAAAGCATATTGCTATTTATATACTCTTTGATGTAAAACTTGTTAATATAAAAGTATACTATGTATGGTTTATTTGGTGATACAGGTAGAATATTTTTTTCAGTCAGCACCTATCCCATTTGTTTTCTTTCCTTTTGATGTTAAAGGAATAATTGCACAATATATTTTTAAAAACGTTCGTCACAATGTCTTTGAAAGTAAAAATTAAAATCAATTCAAAACTTCTCAAAATGGCTTTCACTCAGTTGCTTCTGTAATTCTGTGCCTCTTTATTTTGTGCTCATTTTCTTTTTTCAAAGATCTCCTTTAGGCTACCTTGCGCATGTTTTATGGATCAGTGATTCTGCTGATTGTTTTTTCTCACCAAGGTCGTTAGTGGAACCCATCTATCCCAGTCTCCAGTTTCCACCTAGACTTTCATCTGTTTTGCAAAACATAATCCTAATAACTGTGTATATCCTGGGATCTTCAACTAGAAAGTCTGGTTAGTTAGAGTTGATTGATTTTTAAAAAATATTATTGCTCTATTATTGGTTATGCTAGCTCCTACTTCATTAAAATTAATAATAGCTAATATTTATTGAACATCTATTATGTTCCAGGCACTGTGGAAATTTATTGTAAATTTTATTTCATTCAATCCCTCTAATGCATTAAGTAGAAAGGACTAATATTATCCCATCTGTACAAATGGTAAAAGTCAGTATAATCTTGGCCATAGTTACAGGTTAGTAAACTTCAGGAATGAGAGCTGACCAAGAATCTGTTTATATACAGATTCTGATTTCTTAGCCCCTTTTCTTATTTGCTTAGTGGTACTGTGTTGTTTCTTCTACATAACTTGACTAAATCCATACCATTGAATGCATTTCGTAAATATACCTTGAAATTTACTTACCTACGAGTAGTTAAAATGTAAAGAAACTAAATCATTTTTGAAAAAAATTATTAAACTCAGACATATTTGTTAGACAATTTGGTAAAAATAGCTAATGAGAAGCAAATGACAACAAATAGATTCAACTACACTTCATATTTCTAAAACACAAATAATTTATATTTGATAAATTTATTTGCTTAATTCACAGTTAATTTCTACCCTATTATAGGTCAGAAGTCATATAACCTCAATTTTAAAATGTTCTTCAGAATTCTAATCATTTTTTCCATAACCTAATTTTTCTTTAAGTAAAATGAGGATAGAAATGCTTCAATTCATTTATATATCAAATAATCATTTATTCTGTGTATTCTATGCTATGCCAATGAAGTAATACTAAGAGGTATTGTTTCTCTATGAGGATGAATATTCATCTTGGAAGGAGATGGGTCGAAATACAGGAACATGGAAGAAACAAAGTACAAATTAGTAGGGAAGGATACATTTTTCTCTCTTCATCTTGTGCCAAGTAAGTAGAATAAAAAATAACCTGTGAACGTAGTATGACTTACAGTCCAGAAGAGAAAACTGAGAGGTATTCTGCTAACTGAGGGGGTCATAAAAGGATTCCCCAGAGATTTTGACACTGAAGGTGGAGCATGTGGATGAGGAATGAGCCGGATAGTTTTGGATTAGGTGACGGTTTGCTATAGAGAGAGTAAGAAAAAGTGTACAGTTTGATCTGCTTAGGTGTTGAGTCTGAGAATGTTGGTTGGTTAGAGTCACATCAAGGAGAACTTTGTATTCTTTCAACACTTTTTTGACTTTACCTAATTGATACTAGGGAACAACCTCATGATAATATGGCATATATTCCATTCATGTCCAGTAAAATAATTTTTAAATAGTGGCACAGGAATTACCATTGTTTTGTCAGACATGCTTCTATGTTTTAATATTCTTAGCAATATATTTCTGGCTTCAGACTCTATTGTTTCTTTCAACTTTATCAACATAATTCAACATATTTAGAGTCTTAAACTATAAGAGTGATTTTGTGTGTATATGATAATAGATTCCCTAGCAGGGCTCTAACTGCCCTTCCCCACTCTTGCTTGCATTAGTTTTTCTATATTTGGCATGGTTCTTCTCTTTTTAAATTTATTTTTATTTTATTTTTTAATAATTTCTTCAACTTGTATTTTAGATTAAGGTGTTCTCATTTTTATAAAAGTTAATGAACAAGGACTTTTGGAAAGTAATGTATTTGAGATGTTTTCCCTCCAAAAATTGCTGTTTTTAGCATGGGGCTTGCACCTGTAGTCTCAGCCACTCCAGAAGCTGAGGCTGGAGGATCGTTTCAGCCCAGAAATTTGAGACCAGTCAGCAAAATAGCGAAACTCCTTATCAAATTAAAAAAACTGCTTTTTTAAAAAATTGAACTGACACAGTTAATCAGATTTTAATGCTATCTTAATGCAACTCTACTAATGCTAAAATTGTATTAATAATAAAAGAAAGATGTCAAGACCCCAATATATAAAGGACCTAGTGACAATAATAAGAAAGGTTTGTATGTGTGTGGTGGAGGGTCAAGTGTGTTTATGCATGCTTGTTTGTAGGGTAAATAACGAATCAATTATTAAATAGGGAAAATATGTTGTATTATCTTATGGTACAGTAAAACTCATACCTAAAATCCACATACATATATCGAGATCTACAGAAGTTTGCACAAAGAGTAACATGACATCATGTAATTTGGACTATTAATTATATCTCCAGGTGATAATCTATTCTAGTGGTCTCAACTGTCTCAATTTTCTTGTTCCTAGTCACCATCTATAAAGTAGACATAAATTCAATTTGAATTTCATTTTAGGGTCAGTGATAAATAGACAATTTCCTCTGCTGTTATCTAAAGCCCATCCTGATTGATCACCTATGCACTATTTGGTACAACTCACTCCTTTTATTCTTAGGTGATTAGTGCTAGAAATATTTATTGTTTCTGAAAAGCCCTATATTAATTCATAAAGCTGTTGAGCCCTCAGTAGAGTAACCTTTCCATTCTTCCATGAAATAAATGCATCTATAATAAGGGGGAGATTTTAGCATATCCATCACTGAGCAGGCATTTGCTGGTGGGGATTGTCCTAGGTACTAGGAGTAAAATAATGAACAAAACATGATCTTTGCTCTCAAGTCTTTTATATTTTAGGTCAGATTTCTGAAGAGGTCTTTGCACTGATGTATGAGAATCACTTGCAATGGGATACACAGTGCATTATCTCAAAAGAGAGGATCCACAATTGTCACCACGTCACTGTTTATTTCCAGGATGGCCACAGATTCTTCTAAATCACAAGACAAAAGTAAAACAGTGTTGATGACTATATCTCCATATGATGATGTGGAGAATCTACCAGTGGGGGTTCTGAAATACATTCAAACTAAAATGTGTTAGGGCATCCAGAGATGTGTGCCTAGTTTAGGATGTTTTATGTAAGGGAGTGTAGAGATACCCCAAACCTTAAATTTCTACCAATATCATAACAAAACTACCTCTGTTAGTGCTTTGGTAATCTGTTCTTTTTGAAGTTGACTTCTTCTGTATTTTGATTATGTGGCATAGTTTTGAAAGTTGTAGAGTGAAGCATAATCTGCACGACACAAAATATCTGCTCAGTAAACTAAATAAATTGCTTTTCAAACTGCAATTTTCTTAATTAAGAATAAAAGATACAAAACTATCATAAGAATCAAACAAGAAAAAATATATACCAAAGCACTTTTGACTTGTATACAAGATAAAAAAATCAGTGATATTATTTGTATATTTGAGTTCATTTATGTCATTGCCATTTATTTGCCAAGACATTATTCGGTATTAACAATGAACTTAGGTCAGTTAATTCATCATACGCCAAGCATTAGTGAAAATACTCTGAATGAGTATCGTTTTTGAGTATGGTTTTGCACACACAAAGTTTTACAACTGTTCTTGCCGTTTTTTTCATTGCTATACACAGCAGACTATGTGAACTGAAGAGCTTTTATTTTTATTTCTACAGTTTTGTGGTATCTTCAACATATTGAAATTAATCCTTTTTTCAGAATTTTTTCTCTTAAAACTCAATTTCCATCTTAAAATATTAGCAGATTAGCTGCTTTCTTCCCCAATAAATAGACACATAAGTATAAAAGCACTAAAAGGGAAACCCTACTTTGCTTTTGTATCACCATCTGTTATATATCACATTTGATGTGTTGTGTTAACTGACGCAAACTGTATACTGCCGAAATGAGCATTGTCTTTCTACACTTTTTAGTGAAACTTTGGCAAATTCACTGATTTTACTCAATAAATAAGTAGGGAAGAGTGATTTACAAATCATACACATGTATTTATATTTAGTCTGTAGCTTCTCTGTGAACTAAGATAAAATAAAAAGGCAACAGTATAAAAGATCATTACTTGTTTCTAGACAATTCTATAATAATATGAATGTAAAATTTATGATTATTTTAGTGAAAACAAAAGTACATAAATACCAGACATTTTATTTTGTCCTGATTATTATGGTATGGGGTGTTAATTATGGGATTTACTAAGTTTATATTGAAAATTTAGTCAATATATAATTTTGAGCATGTAATAAAAATTTAAAATATATAATGCAATATAAATGTTTCATATTTGAACATTCACATGCCTACAAGACAGAAAAAGCATGTGAATTGTTTCCAAATAATTATACATTTTATGTAATTGCCAAAATGGAATTAACATTTATGAACTCATTGTGGGAAATGTTGGAAAATGATATAAACTAACCAGTTACTTTGTCCTTGAGAATTGTATAATTTATTTGTAGAGCAGATGCATGTGCAGAAAAAAGACTTACCAAGTTAAGTGTAATGCAATATACCAAGAGAAACAAGTTCTCAAAAAGCTTGAGCTATATTCAAGAAAATATTCAGAAAAGCATAGTTTACTTTGGGCTTTCTGTCTCACCATTTCTTTCCTTTTCATGCTGAATTTGGACATATTGAGAAACAAACTGATTTGAGCCATAACCTATTCTTTTCCATTCCCTTTACTCCAAAAGTAGCAGAAAAGTAAAAAGAGTACGTAGTGTTATATTCTAGTTCCGCCACTTATTTGCAGTTATCCTGAGGAAATCAGCTAACTTTATGGTCCTTACATCCCTTTTTCCTATTCCGTTCCTTTTTTCATTCCTATTTCCAAAAAGGAACAAATAAAATCCACTCATTCTGTCTCTCAGATGCTTTACATGTATAAGTGGAATTTCCAATATGGTAATCTTAGAACCTGTGCACCAGTTTTTTTGAAATTCTTGAACATGAATGGGCTTGCCACTGCTTTGACCCATATACAACTGCAGAAATGACTTCTCAGCCTAAAAGGTAATGCAGATTTGACTTTTTTTTTTTTTTGCCAAAACATTGAGCTATCATGAAAGAAGTTCAAATACCATGACGCTGCCATTCTGAAGAACTCATAGCTCGGCTCTCTGCCGGCTAATTCCAGCCTTCCATCCAACTCAACCAATATGCCAAACATCATGGTAAAGAAGCTGCCTTGGAAGTGGATACTCCAGCACTATTCCTCCAAGTTCCATGCAAACCAAGTTACCTGGAAGTGAGATGTTACTGTAAGAAAAATCTGAAACTGTGTAATACTGGGTTTGTGACCACATGACAGGCAGAATGAGGTAGAGTTTTGAAGACACTTAACAGAAGCCTGATAGGCCCCCAGAAGGTTGTTAATGACAACTTCAAGTAAGAAAAATGTTATAAAAACTGCAGGAAAGGAGACCCTTGTAATCTACTACACTACATTTAGCAAATGTTTACCTGCATTAAGTGGAAAGTAAAAAATATATCTGTTGAACTATCAGAAACTGCCTATGGAAAGTGAACACGTCATTGGTAGAAGTGGAACTGGCTTCTTCTGGCTGCATTAATATTATGTGGTAGAAATCTAGAGATACGGTAAAGATGAAATTCTCTAATTTTCAGGAAAAATTTAGAGAAAATTATAAAGGTAATTAAACATGCTGTGTTCAAAAATAAAGCTATCTTTCATCTGAAATCTGTCCTCGGATAAGAGTCCTTTAAAGATGCTTTAAATAAGACACAATATTAAGATAAAATGAAAAGTACTACCAGGGTAAAGATTTAGCCAAGAGTGTGACTATAAATCCCTTAGGCAATATTATGAAAAAGTTAAGCTTATGCATCATAAGATATTTCAGATAGGAAAAAAGTTTTGAAGGGTGTGCTTTGTGGTTCTTCTCTCAAAAAATACGATTATTAAGAATCTTCTCGTTGTTTTCTCACAGCAAACTCAGAGGAAACTAAGGTAAAGAAGGGTGACTTTCAGTGAGATTTGTGTGTATGGCTTTAGTCTAATGGATTGAATTATATAGAAGATTTTAAAACACTCTCTGAAAACACAGCTTGGAGTAAAGGAACAGAGTAAAACATTAAAATGAAGCCCCAAACTTTGATAGGTAGTAAGGGGACTGAGAAAATTATCTGTTATAGTTGTATTTCTTATGGAAAGGCAAGGATGACTAAGGTGGAGGGTTAGTTCTTCTGCCTAAAAATCATAGACAATCATTCCCAGGAAGTAAGACTGGAGTCTAATAATAATAATAATAATAATAATAATAATAATAAACCCAGTTATATCCGCTTGGCTTGATTTCAGATTTGCTACAAAAAGTGACCACCTTCCCTTTTGCTATTTTGCTTATGGGCTATTACAGTTATGCAATGTCTTTTCTTGCATTTTATGTGCATTATGAGAGAGGCAGATACTTTGTCTCTAGTTCATTAGTTTTCAGATTGATAGAAGTTATACTAAAGAACAAAGACTGAGGAGTCTCATATGCATTTTGACCTGATATCGATGAAGCAATCCTAGAACTTAAGCCTGAGCCTAATGTCATAAAAGGGTTGGACTTTTGGGGGATCATGGGAGGGAGGGAGTTTATTTTATATGCAAGAAGCATAAAAATAATTTGTGAGCACAGGGTGGGTTAAAGGGCTTTAGAAAATAGGTGCACACATTGTGGCACATCCTACAGAGAGGTTGAGACTATGTCACTCTGCCTTGGATGAGGGTGATTTTATGCCTGCTTTGACAAACTAAGTTCAGCAGCTGGTGGTGCTATGTAATTTTCAAGCCTAGGTCATGAAATGCCATGTAGTTTCCACCTTATGCACTGTAAAACTGAGCTGAGTTGCATCCCAGCTATGCAGAAGTCATTATGCTAGAGAGACTATATTAACATTTCTGAACATCAGATCCAGATGAGTGGAGCCTTCCACTCACGTACATTAAGGCACCAAGCACTAAGTGAAAAAAGCTCTATTGGAAGTACATCTTCCAGCATCAACTCTTCCACCCTCAAATCACTAAAGCTGTCACCATCCACTTTAGAACGTAACGTGACCCATGAAGCTCTTCAGGTTTTTTTGTTTTGTTTTGTTTTTGTTTTTGAGACAGAATCTTGCTCTGTCGCCCAGGCTGGAGTGCAGTGGCGTGATCCCGGCTCACTGCAACCTCTGCCTCCTGGATTTAAGCAATTCTCCTACCTCAACCTCCCTAGTAGCTGGGACTACAGGAGCAGCCTGCCGGGCATACGCCACCAGGCTCGGGCTTGGCTAAACTTTTTTTGTTATTTTTTAGTAAAGACGGGGTTTCACCGTGTTGCCCAGGCTGGTCTCGAACTCCTGAGCTCAGGATCCGCCCGCCTCGACCTTTCAAAGTGCTAGGATTACAGGCATGAGACAACACACCCAGCCAAATCGCTTCAGTTTTTATCAATGCTTCTCTCAATGTTTACCATGTGGTAGCATACCTATTTCTATGTGTCAGTTTGAGTCAATCACTCCAATCATCACAGCATTTCCCCTCTTTTTTCCGTTAATGATTGTGTTATAAAAAATTGAGAATGAACAAGTTACTGTCTCAGAAGCAATCTCTGGTGAAAGTACATCTTGTTTTAATATTAGAATATCTCTAAGAATGTAGCACAGTTTCATGATAAGCAAATACTTGGGCAACATGTTTAGGAATAATCATAGAAGACTCTTCCTACACTCCCATACCTTGTTTCCAAGCAACATGTACTCTTGACATGGAAGGAAAAAAATCATATATAAGTTACAAATTTATAGTATATTCTACATTCTGCTAGAAAGCATTACATCTCAATGCGTTATCACATTACTCATGCTATAACTTGACTTTCAAAAGCCACATCATCAATCTACAGTAAAATCAAATTAGTTCCATAGTAAGGTAAATGTGTTAGGAAGAGTATATTTCATGTATACTAGCTCATCCAGTGATATACGAGATATAAGCAAGGCTGTGTGAGACATCTTAAAAATCTTCAATGAATTTCCAAATTATAATAGTGGAAGAAGTCTGAGAATAAGTACAATTTAAAAATTACAAAATAATTGCTTATTGCATTAAAAAATCACTAACTATTCTGACATATTAGGAGCACATAGTGATTTTTTGTTAGTGATTGCCTGTAGAAAATCTTGCAGTAGCGGAGGCAGGGATATCTATGGTGAGAATAGCCCATATTTTTGGGCCCATTTGTAGGCAGCATTTTTGTCACAATTCTCATTCTGTTCATGAACTTATTAATCTTAAAGTGGTCACCTTCTTTGGCAAATTTTAAATAACCTATTTTGTAATGTACATCTCTTGATAATCGTATACAGTCCATGGATAGTCTTCATTTCTAAGCAATTTAAATAGGTCTATTTATTTACTTTTCTCTAAACAAGTTTGACATTAGCCATCTACTTTTACCACAGGCAGGTTATCTCACACTTGGCTGGATAAGTAGCCACTGCTAATAAATTTTTTTTTATATGTTGACCTCATATCAGCTCTTGTTCCAGGTTAAGTGAAAGCAAGACATGTTATTTGAGATATACAATTCCAATAATACGATTCACCAGAATATTTAGATGAAACCTCCACTGAAACAACTAAAAAATGTGAATGTAGTCCCAGCTACTCGGGAGGCTGAGGCAGGAGAATGGCGTGAACCCCGGGGGGCGGAGCCTGCAGTGAGCCGTGATTGCGCCACTGCACTCCAGCCTGGGCGACAGCAAGACTCTGTCTCAAAAAAAAAAAAAAAAAAAAATGTGAATGGACGGTTAGAAAAATCTGCACTCCAGGCTTCAGAGATATCCCACAAATATTTGAAGAAAACACGCCATCATTGGAAATAAGAAACTGAAGGTTGAAAAAACAAAAAGAGAGGCATCATGTGTTAGGAGACTGGAATTACTGGATACAAAATTTAAAACAAATTCATTTACTATTTCTGAAAATTAAAATAAAAATTAAAGATATGTACAGGGCCAAGTTAACCATAAGATATAACATTAGTAACAAGGCAATGAAATAAAAGAAAAAAATAACAAAAATTACACACAGGACAAGTTTAATAACTCATTTGACACAGTTAAAAAGCAGTGATTTCCAACTCTAATTACACTGTAAAAATCTCATTTGCTATAAACTATAACATATCCATGGAAGTACTATCTCATCCTATTGATAGATTTTGCTCACACTCAACACAGGGATGAAAGGCATTGAGGATCAAATTAGACTCAGGGTCACAGAAATTCTGCCAACTTTAACATATGCCTCCCTAGGTTTCCCTAGGCATTGTCACAATAGTAAAGTGAAAAGAGAAATAATATGAGGGATATCACAGGGGAGAACTATGGCTCAGACCAGGGAGTGGAATACACATTTTTGTGTACATTCCATTGGCTAAATGTACGTGATATAGCCATTCCTAAGACTTACAGAAATTAGAAATATTATCTAGCTCTGTGCCCAGAATGAAACAGAAGTGCTTTTAGATGGTTACCTTTTGATTTCTGTCAAAAAAGAAACGCTTTCCAAAGTGATTTTGAGAATTTATATTTTCCAAAGTTGGCCACAACAATATGTTTATTCCTACATGCACTTCTGCAATGTGACATTGCCGTGCTTTCATGAAGAAACATTTTATTTCTCCAGGCCCTTGAACGTGAGCAGGCTGTGGAGGCAGCTTAACAAGTAGAGCCAGGGAAAAGTAGGACCTTGCCAGTTCTGGGAAACTTTGATTGATCCTCAATCAATGTTGAAGCTTCACAAATTTTGGAATATTGATGCTTGAGTTGTTCTCCACTGGGACATGGGTACCATCCTGTTTGAAGTCCAAGTCACCTTGAGAAACCACATGTAGATACTCTGCCAGAAAGCCACAGCTGACCTCCCAGCTGACCTGCTAGCATCAACTACCATGTCAGCGACCCTTCTTGGTGACTCTAGCTCTAGCTGCTCCTGACTGTAATAGATGAGGTACCTGAATAAGAATAACTTAGTTAAGCCCAGACAACCTACAGAAATACAAAAGCTAATAATAAATGATTGCTTTATACTGCTACATATTGGGGTGCTTGGTATGCAAGAATAGATAACTGGAACAGAAATTGGTTTCTGGACTTGAGGTTCTATTCTAAAAAATATCCTTAACATATGACATTAGTATTAGGAATAGGCAATAGACAAAAGCACAGAAGCCTTGAGGAGACAAAAGAAATGTAAGAAAATATTGTATTGGAGGATGGAGGAAAACATGACCGATATTATACAGTACTGGAAGGTATAACAACACAGTCTGCAACAGTTCGCAATAACATGGAAAATAGAAAGTATATTTAAGAACCTGGTGGCTCTAGTTAGGAAGATGGTCAAAATAGTAGCTCTTGTCCCATATGCTCTTCTGCAACATGCCTTTGTCACTCCTGTATTAAGATATAGATTTTGTCTGTTAACTCTCTTGAATCTGACAAGGCTCATGACTGCTTTGACCAATGAAATATGGCAGAAGTGACAATGTAGTTGCTCAGAGAGTAGCCTCCAATTTGCCCGGTAACTTCATATTTCTGCTTCTGGGGACTCTTGTTCTTGGCATGTTCCCTCCCAGAACACAGCTGCCATGTTTTGAGAGCCCAGTTACACGGAGACACCATGTGCAGGATCCAGTAAACAGCCCCATCCAAGGGTAAATATCAATTGTTGGTATTTTGAGCCGACCATCTGGCATTTCCAGACCAGTTGAGCATTCAAGGGATTCCAGCCTCAGATGCAATCTGTTTGCAATTTCATGAGCGACCCAAGCAAGTACCACCAGCTGTGCCAAGTTAACCTATGAAACCCTTCAAGATAATAATAAATTGTCGTTTAAGCCACCAAGATGTGACATGGTTTGTTATGAATAAGGTGGGGGCACTCCTGCTGCCCAGGACCCAAAGGACAGAGTATCAAGCCACAGAAGATTCTTGGAATAATTCAAGTCTTGATATTTGATGGAATCTGCTCTGCTTGGCTATGAACTTGCTTTAGAGCAGTGCTCCCTTTATTTTTCCCATTTTCTCCCCTTCTAAGGGGGAATGCCTACCCTTTGCCAGTCCCATCATTGTATTTTATAAGCAGGTAACTTGTTTTTGACTTTTATAGGTCCATAGATAGAAAACAATTTTGCCCCAAGAGCATACCCAGAGTGTCACCTACCTGATCCAGATAAAATTTAGATTATTTTGAGTTGAAGTTTAGATGAGATTTTGGATTTAGAGTTAATGCTGGAATGTGTTGGGGGATATTGAGATGAGGTGAATGCATGAGAGACAGATGTGAATTTTAGGGGATGATAGGGCAGACTATAATGGTCTTAATAATTATTTCCAAAAATTCATGTCTACCCTGAACCTCAGAATTTGACCTTATTGGAAATAGGGTCTTTGAAGTTGTAATTAGTTAAGGTGAAGCCATAGAGGATTAGGTAAGCCTTAAATTCAATTATTTGGTTACATGATAAAAAGAGTACAGGAACAGAAGCACACAGAGAAAATAATATACAAAGACAGAGGCAGAGATTGGAGCACAGCCAGGAGCTAAGAAATAGCAAGGATTTATTGGAGCCACCAGAATCTAAGAAGAGGAAAGAAATGGTTTTTCCATACACCATTCAGAGACAGAGTGAACCTGTGGAAACCTTGATTTCAAACCTCTAGTCTCTAGGATCACGTAAAAATAAATTTCCATTGTTTTAAATCGCCCAGTTTGTGGCCATTTGTTACAGCATCACTAGGAAAGTTATACAAAGCATTATAATATTGAAGAAAAATATATTTGTCATGCTATTTCCCCTCATTTCAGTATCAAGAAACAAGGATGATGCTAAAAGGTAATGGAAGAGTAGATTACTGGCTCTCAGAGCAGGATATGATGCCAGTTGAATGTACAGAAAAGGGTTAGTGAAGTGTTGTCAGATTCCAGGAGAGGTTGTATCCTTTCTCACAAGTCAGGACAAGAAAAATACTTCCAACGGAGGTTCTTTTTTTTACAAGTGGAATATCTTTGCCATCAACTGCACTCATGTTCTGTTCTTTCTCACTGCTCTGGAAAGATGATTATATGATTCTCTATATTTTAAATACATTTTTGCCTAAATTCAAACTAATATATTATAAACAATTGTATCAAATCTATTTTAAGCCATATATTTTTAGTTAATTTAAAAACATTGTAAGAAAAATCAGCTTTTTACAAAGTGGCTGTGTTAGTTAACTCTTGCCCAATAATGCTTATTAATATCTCCCTCCCCCAAAGCCTACTGGCATCTAATGGTAAGCTTCTATCTTCTTTTCTGTAGCTCTCTAGGTCAGCTGGTATGGTTCTGCTTCAAGTCACAGATTTGCAGGTTAGCTGAAAATTTCTGTGAACTCAGCTGGCCTCAGCTCAGCTCAGCTGGGCTTGGCTTCAGGCTTCAGAAATAGTGGCTGTCTGGGGTATTTCTTTCCATGTTGCAGTAGCAGAAGCACAAACACACTAATCCAAACATCCATACATATTTCATGCTGATACTTTCATCTCATTGGCTAAAGCAAGTTACATGGCTTAGCAGAAATTCATGGTCTAGGAAAGTGGAAGTGTACTCCACTCAGAATGAAAATGTTGCAAGCGTGCTGTTCATACTACTACTAATGGGGACATGAAGAGTTGGGAATAAAATTCAGTCCCCCACAATGTTATAGATAAACGGGCTCCAGGCCACCAAGAGAATTTATTGTGAGATTCCCTAGTTAGGAATCTAACTGCCACATATTTTTCAGATTCTATCAGCACAATATCATCAGCCTGGCAGATGATTGGCACATTCTGAGAAATTGTCATATTAGAGAGTTGACATATCTTTTATGTAAAATGGAAAGGAGCCATAGCATCCCAGACAAGTGGAGACATTGCATCTGGCTGTGCACTGGCTTTGTACTTTGTCAACCCAGCTCAGTTGGAACTACATTTTCTAGAATCCCTCTCTCTGAATACTTCTGAAGTAGGGTTTACAATATGGAAAAATTGAGCAAGCTTTAGAGGCAGTAGTGAATATTTAATAGCTGGCTTCCCAGAAAATAAAAGTTCTGATTAGAATTTGCCAGTTTCTATGATGAAAAGTCTCCCTGCTTCGGCAATTTTCACCTACCACTGGGATGTTCACTGTCACAACAAATTCTGGAAATTAACAATTGGCTCTTATGAACTACTATGACCCAACTCTGTATTTCCACTAGACATATGTGTCTTTTAGTTTTTCCTCCTACATTCCATGTTTTCTTTGAAAGTTTGATAATGTTGAGGGTTTTAGTTTTCCTTGCTCTCTGCCATTTTATATCCAGATTTCCTTCTTGATTAAAGATCTGAAAAAACATGAACCTAGCTTAACTATGGTGTCTTAAATTCTAATACACAATAGCCTTTTAGAGAATTCTCCGTCAGCCCCCATAATTGCGCAGTTTAATCCCTATAATAAATCCTTTATTTTATAGCCATCTTGGCTTCTTTGTTCAATTTCTACTAATGTAATATACTTTATTCTTCATAATACAGAGAAAATTTTTGCCAAACTGATAACCATATACTAGCAGCCAAAGACAATATTAATTTTTCTTTTTTTTTTTGAGACGGGGTCTCCCTGTGTCGCCCAGCCTGGAGGGCTGTGGTACGATCTCGGATCACTGCAATCTCCGCCTGCTGGGTTCAAGCAATTCCCCTGCCTCAGCCTCCCAAGTAGCTGGAACTACAGGCACACACGACCACACCTGGCTAATTTTTTCTATTTTAGTAGAGATGGGGTTTCACCATGTTGGCCAGGATGGTCTCGATCTCTTGACCTCGTGATCCACTCACCTCGGCCTCCCAAAGTGCTGGGATTACAGGTGTGAGCCACCACGGCTAGCCAACCATATTAATTTATAAGAAGTCTACATCTGGAATAACAACTATAATTGCCTGATTAACAATTAGCACTGACAGATTTAGAAGTTAAAAATCTCACTCCTGAGGGTTTCAAGTGGTTGATGCAAGAATACACAAGGTAAATAGCAAAAGATTCAATGTCTTTTATTTAGCACCACAACCAAAGTAATTCTAATTATATTAGGATTCTTCAAGGAGCTGAATATAACTTTTTCTACTATAGAGGTAACAGACATGTCTAGGTAAAGGATTTCACTATTAAATCAAACTACATTTGTCATCTGTTCTTAATACCACAGTCTGTCTCATGGACGGTGGTGGTATCCAGATTTCTATGTGATTCAAGTAAGTTCAGAATTAAATATTCCCTTAACATATTTAGTTATTTTGCTTGTCTAAAAGGTTCAGTCTCCTATATTAATAATCATAGGACACTTTGGGCAAGGATAAGAGGATAGTTTAAATATGCACTTGTGATTTTATAGCAGAAATATTCCCCAAAGGTACTTACATTTAAGGGACTCAGTCTTTGAAGCAACTCAAGCCTGAAAATTATAGTGGAATTATTTCACAGAGTGTCTCAAATCATAGCTATGTTCAGATGAGATCGGGCGCATTCAGGGTGATATGGCCGTAGACAAATCATAGCTATGTTCACAAGAATAAATTTTCCTTTCTTTTGCCTGTTATTGCTAGTGGGGTGTTCATACAAATTATTTATCCACATCTAGAGATTTCTGAGGTTTGGACTACTTTTGTATCTATGATTACTGGGTATTTCTAGTTGTCTATGATAATTAAAATTATTCAATATTTGTTGGTGATTGCATGATTCTATCTGGTCTCTGCTTTCACTATGCTACCCACTTACTGATATCAAAAGCACCTGTTAGATTGCATAATAATAAACAAGGATGAACTCTACAAGGCCTTCTTAGTTTTGTTTTACAAGTAAGGAAATCTTCATGAACTGCTGAGTATGTTTACGGGAAACTGGAAGTTTGGATGTTTCTAAGTCTCATTCTAAGATATCCTCACTCCAGTTGCATTATCATGGGTTAGTATGCCCATTCTGTAACATGAACTAGAATATCACTTTTACTCTATCACCACATTATTGGACCATTTACATGCTCCTGGCCACCTGATCTGAGCAATCATTCTCTGGAAACAATTTTTGCATGCGAAGAATTGATCTCAAGTAACAATAATAAAATGCCTAATGTAAGCATAAGGAGCTTTTTGGAATTATGTAAATTATATGATGTAATTTAAGTGGGAAGTAATCTATTCTTAAAGAGGAGATGAGCTTTATGCAGAATTTAGTGCAGTCTTTTTAGTACACCACTGTAGATATAGACTATTCACTTTTTCAGTCCTGTGTACCTTACCTTAATTTGAAAGGATAGAGAATCTATTTAGCCTAGCTTTGTCAGATGCACAAAATTTGGCAGAGTTTTCTGACAAGCTGATTAATGTTGCAATAAGGAATATATCCAATGAAAGTATGACTGTTCTCAAACCAAGACAGGAGTCATTACTAAAATTAAATAAATGGATGCCAAATGGGTAAAAACAAAAGCTGTCTACTATATAACCTAAAGATGGTGTCATAACAAGAGTAGAACTTAGAAATAAGAATCTAATAGTGGCAAGAGGCTTAGCATGACTGACTCCATTTTGCCTTTGACCCCCCAACTGTGGAATATCCTTTATGTTAAAAGCTTCTGCTTACCTTTGCATGTAGACCAGCTAATTATAGGAGGGATTGAGCTTGTAGTTCAACTTTAGGGGAAAAATGATAATAGTGCCTTTCTCAAAACTAACTCCTAAGGAGATAAGGAAGTGTATACACAATTAATAGCATTTTGTTAAAGATTAATAGAAACATCATGACCTGACCTACTTCATCTGAACCACAGTCAACTGACTGAAAACAAAGTTTCACAACCTCCTCAGACCCTCCCTGACCCCCACATTACTGTGGTCATCATTACATCTTGACCTCAACACCCATTTTTTCCCCTTCCCTTAACATAAAAATGACCCTGAAGTTTATGTTAATTTAAGATGGTTCTTTAGGATGCTGGTCCCTCATGTTCTTGGTTTGTTATCTTTCCAAATAAAGTGACTTTCCTTGCCCCAACACCCTGTCTCTCAATTTACTGGCTGTCACATGGCAAGTTGTGTGCGCTTGGACTTGGTTACAAAGAGACAATTTTTTAAAAATGCACACGTGTATCAATTTCACATGTATGCACGCATGTATGCAGAGAGGTACTTCACTTCTCTGAGCCTCAGTTTTCTTATTTGTGAAATGAAGTTGTTAGACTAGTTTATTTTTAAAGATAATTTTAGTTATAAATTTTACTGTTTTATTTTTCAATTCTTAACAAATCTGATGGTCATATTATGACTCAATTTACTATTATTTATGTTTCAACTTCAGCAGATATGTCCAGTCACTATTTTCCAGAGATGCTTCTGGACTATATAACTAGATTATAAGCTCTGGTTACATATGAATGTACTTACCCTTTTTAATGGTAGATTCACTGAAAAAAGAGTGAAGGTCAGTCCTAGGAAATATCTAAATAAAAAACATGTTCTTCAGTATCCCCTCAATAATCTTGGTAGCCCTTAGAAATCTTCTTTTGATGCTTTTCATCTTCCCAGTCTATTTCTCACCAGACATTGGCAAATATGACCTGAAAGATAATAAAACATATTCTGGATATTTTTATACTCATCATATCCAGCATCTACACTTTGCTAAAAATTTTATTACTTTTTCCTAATTGATAACTAACAATCGAACTTCCGGATACTAGATTTTCCAGGATACTCCTGTCATGCATGCTCTTCTAGATTTTTTTTCTATTTTCCTATCCAATGGGAAACTAGAATCATGTTTCTAGACATGGTTGTCAGCAGAACTCTGGTTTGAATTTTGTCAAAATAATGCAGTCACATGACATTTGGGAAGTGGAGAAGAAATAAACTTCTCCTCTGGCCTGAAGGGTAGATGTGTGGACATATGACACAATTGATATTTGTATGATTTCCCAGTAAAGCTCCTGTAAATCAACACTTATCACTGCTGGGGTGCTGAAGACACCTTAGATTGCTGATAACAATTTATTGTGCTTCTGCCACTTTCTGATTTCTCAAAAACATCATCATCAGACTGGAAGGTTATGCTTGTTTCAAATGTTTTTCTGATGACAAATCTGAAGATCTGTATGTAGGTCAAAAATCAATGATAAAAGCTAAAATAGGAATGTCTGATTTATCTATTACAGATAAATCTGAGGCTCAGGAAATCTTGACTCCTTTGACACATGAATAAAACAAATAAATATGGCAAGACTCTTCTGCTTTTGTCAGCACCAAATATATGTTACTGGCTTTTTTGGTTGCTTCTTGATAGTCTCCTCTCTTGCTTTCAAAATATAATCCCCTTCATCCCTTAGGCTTTGAGCTGAGGTTTAGATCAAAGACACTTATATCTTCTCTTTTCAGTCTGTGTGATAAGATTGATTTTTAAAAACATTTTTTGAATGTGTTTTATAACAAATGGTATATTACTGTTAACTCTTAATTCAACCACTTCGATACATTTCCTATTGCTTTTATACCTTTAAAGTGTTTCTACTGGAGTTGGATTCTACTCACAGAATAATGATCAGGAGGAGCATATTTTGCTTGTTGCCTGTATCTTAGCCATCCAAGTTACCTACAGTATAGTTATATGATATAGATTCACTGTCAGCCTAAATAACCAACAAAGAGAGGCTCTCTAAAATAAAATGATATTCAGGCATAGGATATTGCAATGGGAATATGCATGTTATAGTAAACTATGTGCATATGCAGGAGGTAAAAGGAGACAAAGGCTTTTAAAGAAAGAATAAGGAGGATTACATAATTATTCTGATATAATTACCCTTGGCCATAAGGATCAAGAGTGATGCCAATCTGAAGCTGGACCACCAGTTGCTGGGCAGATGTCCTCAGAAGTATTCTTTGTAAAAGGCTTGTAATGATTTTTGTGCAAGTTTATACTTTTTCTAGGCTCTTTTGTGATTGTTTCTGTTATCAGACATTTATGCATGACAATTCTCTTCATGGGCTTCTGTGGCTCTATTTGACAGTATTTTTTTGTTTTAATACAAGTGACTCCATTTTAATTCACACAATTTTTACTTCACAACAAACTGTGGAATTATATTTACAGAAATAATTGAAGCTGCAATATGCTGCTTTTTGTCTTAATTATCTTTTACTTTATAATATATTTTTAAAGATTTTCTCTTTTATTGAACCAAATGTTTTGATTTCTAGCCAAAATAAATAATCATAAATATTATTGCCTCCTATATTTTCTGGAATAAGCTTTTGAGATCTATTGTACAGCATAATGACTATAGTTAATAATAATCGTGTATTTCAAAATTGCTCAAAGACTAGATTTTAAATCTTCTCACCACAAAAAATTATAGCCTGTAAAATTATGGATATGTTAATTACCTTGATTTAATCATTCCTCAATGTATACATACATTAAAATTTCACATCGTACCCCATAAATATATACAATTACTATTTGTCAATTTAAAATAAAAATAAAATGAAATAAAATAATTTTCTAAGGAAGATTGTAGATCATTCTTTCTCATAAAGGACCCCCTACTAGGTTGCAATCATGTCCATTTGAATGAGACCTTGAAATGGTCCTTCATGCTTTGGTTATTTCAAGCTTAAATTACTGCAGCCCCCAGCTGGCTTCTGGCCCAAGAGGAAACTGCATCAACTCCAGCTGGTGTAGGATGTTGCTGTGAAATTCATCTTGCAAAAAACATCAGTCTGAATATATTTTCATGCCCCTTTCTAATTTTTATCCAAATAATAGATTATACGATATATTAATTATAAAATAATTTCTTTTGCTGTAAAATGTTTAGTGACATTGGCTCACAGAGTATTACTCTTTGCTCAAGTTGTTTTTTTTTTTAAAAGTACTCTGAAGCAAACTTTCCGTTAACCTCAAGGTTAGCTTATAATCATCTCCTAATAAAAGCCTTGTAAAGTTGCTTTGAACCTTTATTTATAGAATTCTTCAATAAAGTGTGTTTTGGTATTTTATAGATATAGATATATCTTTTTTCACAAAGTTATATCTTCAGCTTTTGTAAATATAAAAAAATTAAAGATTGTTTCAAGGTTATAGCTCTTACATTAACAATGTTTTCCAAATTGTCAGAAAGTATGTTACATAAAACTGTGACTGCAATATTATTACACAGTGCAATATATATTCTATATTTAAGTGTTTGGTTTAATGGCCAAAAAAACAGATCAAATTTTCTGATTTTCATTTGAGAACTGGTTCATTTCTGTGAGCAGAACATGCTTCAGGTAAGCTTAATATCACAGTATTGCTCTTCGGAAAAAAAAAGTATATATATATGCTAGGGTTACATGGATTTACAGGATAGTATTGGGGCCTTCGTAACATTTATAATTTAGGAAAGTAGATGAAAAGTTTACCCTATTGTAACATAAAGCAATTTGTTATGTGTGCTATAAAATACTGTACACACAATATAACACAAGAGAGGAGAAAGATGAAGGTCAGTGCAAATTATATGCAGGATTTGGCAGAATCTTAGAAGATGGGAAATTTTTATAGGCCAGAAAAACAGTAGGGGAAAGGCCACAGAATCAGGGAACAATGACATAGGTAAAGAAACAGAGAAGGAAATATCTGAGAAATAGGGAGTTATACAGTTTAACTTTCCTCTTGAAAGTGAGGAAAGAAAAAAAATCATTTGTAGTAAAAATAATATTATAAAATCCCTTATAAATCTGCTCAAATAAATTCAGAGAAAGTTTGTGAAGAGGGTGGTGGTATAATTACTATAAGGTCCTAAAATAGTAAATTATTGACGAATGAGTAATAACAAAAGCATGAGTTAAAGCCAGCACAGTACAAAAGGACAAGAATAAAAATAAAACAGCAATAGCCTACATATTTAGAGGTACATTCTTTTTGAAGGACACTAATGTATATACATTAAGGACTTTCCAAAAAATTTTAATTAATATTTATCATTAGAAATCATTGTTACCCATATTTTATTAGATGGCCAAACTGAACATCAGAAAGCATTACCAATACACTACCAATACCTGGCCCACCTTCACTTACCTTAATAATAAGTCTCAGGACATGCAGTTAAATTCAGGCCAGTCTAACTTTGTCTAAATGATGTCTATGAAATCATTCTCTGTCTAAATTCAAAAAGACATATAATAAATTCCTGTGCTTTTTCTTGGAAATTATTTTTCTTCCTGTTTAAAATATCATTGTTGTGTTAATAAAAGGTTCTTTATGTCACGTTACTGTTTTAGGTACTAAGCAGGAAAACAAACTCCAGGGCACTGAAGAACACTTAAGGTCTGGGTACATCACTCAGCTGATAGCTCAGCATTGGGCAGGAAAAAAAAAAGTCTTTATAAATCCAAGGCATTTAAAAATACCTATCAATATTTCTTTTCATAATATATACTATAATCTCATACACTTCTCTGTCCATGTTTGTAGTCTGTATTTTAACGACAGTTGCAAAAATATTATTTATCTATCATCATAGAATATGATTTTATACAAAATTACATTCACGCATCTTCATACCTATAAAATGTTTATTTTGTATTTTACTTTTTCAGGACCCAGACCTCTGGTTTAATTCAGCACATGAAATAATTTATTCTCCTACCTTTTGAAAAGCAGCTACTAATAAGTCCCTGAGTTGGTGGGTAAGGATTCCACATAATTTATAGACTAAAGCTTGAGGATGTGTTGCAGTACAAATCTTATTTAGCAGAACTAACGAGATATTGACCACTTCCTCCATGTTACCCAGTGCTTTTGTTTTGTACTCTACCTGGTGATAATGCTAACATTTGGAGATTTCATTCCCCAAGGGGGGAACTAGCAAATCCCATCATAAAGAAAACTCTGTATTTACTGGTCATATCAGCTCAATATTTGCATGGCAAAGAGCATTATTGCTGCATAACAATTCGAGAGTGTGTTACTTTTTAATAAAAAAATTGTTTCTCATATATAGCTAATGCATTCAATTACTGGAAAATGTCAACTAAAATTACCAAATTACTAACATGTGAAAATCCTCAGTAATTTAATAATTTGCTAGCTAATGAAGTTAACTAGTTTTATAGCACTTCGTTTTTTGGTGAAGAGCAAGTTCCTTTTCGTGGGAAATTATTTACATGTATTTAGATTCTAGTATAATTAAATATATTTTTAAATAAGAAATTTTGTAATGGAATTATTTTCTGTTCATAAATTAGTAGCAATGTTTTAAAGATAGAAATTTATTCAATATAAAATAGGTTTTATTAATTTTTATACTCCACGTTTTCATTAATCTAGTTTTGTTTTGTTTGTTTGTTTAAGTGGATATGTTACAGTAGGTAGCTCGTCAGACTTTAGCAGGGCAGGAGAGCCTCCCCCCAGCCACCTGCCACCAGGAATGTCAGGCAACCATCAGGTGATGGTCAGGCGGTTGTGAAGCTGTCGCTCTAAAATAATAATTGGTGGCAGCTAGTTCCAGAGAAAGACAGTTTTCTAATAGATAGAAACACCTGAAGTTGGTGATCAGCAGCTTTCTGATGAGATCTCAGGAGTTAGGTTAGTGGGCTTGAGCATGCACACTAAGAGGCAACATGGCAGAGTTTAACTGGTATGTGATCTTCCTCTAGAAACACTGGACTAGTAAGGGAAGAACACCTCGAGTGAGCATGTGTACAATTTCTGTAAACACATTGGGCATGCGGCCCCTCCCAAGTGCTGGCAGGCGACTGTGCATGCAGACAGCCCACCCCAAAGGAAGAATCAGGGGATGTAACCCTCCGGAAGCATGCCAATGTATAAAATCCAAGTCAAAGGTCAAAAGGTGCACTTGACCCTCTCAAGTCATCCATTTGGCCTTCTTCTAAGTGTACTTCCATTCGTTCCTGTTCTAATACTTGTTAATAGACGTTCACTCCTGCTCTAACATTAGCCTTGGTCTCTCACTTTTCTTACACCCCTCGGTAGAATTTCTTCTTCTGACGAGGCAAGAAGGAATTCAACCTTCCTATGCATTGCTTCAGACACCTGCGGATAGGCCACTGCTAATAGGTACTTTTACAATGTTAACAAAAACATCATAAGGCCATTAAGCTGACATGCTCCAGCACCCTGCTGGGCTCCTACATAAGCAAACCAAAGTGCAACTCAATGGAGACAATAAAATAAAACATAAGCTTAACCAGTCAGAAGCCACCAAACTAACCTCTAACTAGAGACTTTGGACTTTAACCATTCGAATATATTTTCTTTGTCTTGCTTCCGTGAACACATTATAAAAATTTCCCTTTGCATTCTCTCAGAAGAGCCCAAATGCTTACCATCTGGCCCTGCCCAATGCATGAGCTTTCTGCTCAAATAAACTCTAAAATTTTAATGTGTCTAAGTTTATCTTTTAGCAAGAACAGTTAAGGACTTCTCATTGGTGCCATTTATGCTGTCTACTTTTCAACCCAGTAAAGACCGTACTTAAATTTAAAAATGTGACATTATTGGAATTTATACGTGTACATTTGTTGCAATAACCTAAACAATGTAGGACTGTGAGAAACACATATACCTATTTTGTTTGTTTGTTTCTCTAAGTTTATTACTCTCCATACAGAACAATAATTCTAGAACACTCTAATATAAACTCAATTTGTATCATTACTCCTCCTAAAATTTGTCCATTCTTATTTAGGTTATTTATAAAACATCTAGCTTTATAAATCCAGGCAGTATAAAAGCCATTTACTGAAAATTCATTTCACTACGTGCATTTATGGGGCAGAGAGGAGTATAACGAAACTCACTACATTGGAATTTTGTGACTAGAGTTTTTACTTTTTTTCCATTAGTTTTATATAAGAAAAAAATTAATGAAAGGAAAATAAAATTGCATGAGTAATATCTCACATACCTGAGAGAACATTCAAATTCAAGTAAATCCTTCTTATTAAGTGCAAATATAATGTTAATTAAGCTTATCTATTCATTAGAAAAGGACCTAGAGGACCTCCACTTGACCATGCTTTGTTAGCAGTTCTTTAGAATAGACTAATATACTGTTGATGACATTCATTGTCTCAAAAATTCCATAATTTAAGTTACATTTTAAATTCAGACTGGCTGATCTATGTTCTAATTTGGAGTTTTTAGCCTACTATAAGTAGGTGGCTAAACTGACAATTTCTATTACAAATACTGTTGTCACTTATTGGAAATTAAGCATCTCTCTTGCTGATGTTTCCCTCAGTTCAACTATATTTTAGGCAGGATTATTCCTGAGTTTAGGTCCTGACCTACCTTTTTTTGGAGGATTGTCTTTAGAAAACTTAGAAATTATTAATCTGCTGCTTTGAGACATACGCATCTTTTGTAAAAAAACTTCTTGACAATTTTACAACCCAAAAATGTCTTTCTCAAGAACCTGGGAGCAGTCCCTTTGAAATATAATCATCAAGGAAGATAAATCCTCTATGTCCTAGTCTCTGTGGGAAGGGTAGGAGCCTAACTTCTGTAAGTACACATCAGCGAAAACAGATGGCTTAATGACAGGGAAGAAATAACTGCAAACTCAGAAAATAACTCAATATACACCACGCTTCTTATGGAGATATTTCCCCTCAAACATTTTCCAGTACTTTTCCACTAGTTCATTCCAACTTTGCAAAGTGTGCATCCAACAAAAGTCTAATATCCAAAATCTATAATGAAATTAAACAAATCAACAGGTGAAAAACTAACAGTCCCATTGAAAAACGTGCAAAGAACATGAACAGACACTTCTAAAAGAAGAGATACATGTAGCCAACGAGCATATGAAAAAATGCTGAGTCTCACTAATTATTAGGAAAATGCAAATCAAAACCACAATGAGATATCACCTTATACCAGTCAGAATGACTATTATTAAAAAATCAAAAATTAATAGATGCTGGGTATGATGTTCTGAGCCCTGACACAATCTGATATCAAGTGAAGGATTACAATTTTTTCAAAGGGGAAGTACTGGGGTTACGGTTAGTATAGTACAACCACCATGTAACTACAAACTCAAGAATGAGTTTAACAAAAGGAATTTGTAGAAATGCTCAGCCTATGAATGATGCAGTGGTGACCCTGCTGGGACCCGGGTCAAGGATATTGGGAGCAACCTGATGATAGCAAGGAGCACTAGCATTGGTCCTTCCAGGAGATTACAGGTGGTAGCAATGCTTCAGGTGGGATGACCCAAGTAGACTAAGAATCTATCTCTATAAAAAGAAAAAGACCTGGTTTTCAAGAAGGTGAGGAAGAGATATATTATTTATTGCTTTACTCATAATGCCCAGTGCAGTACCTGATTAACCCTCAGCAAATGTTGCATTGAAGGGAATCAAGTTGAATCTCTAGCTGTTTCACAGTGTGAGATGGAGAAAGTAACTTGAAATCTCTGAACCTCAGTTACTTTCCCTATAATGTGAGCATATAATGCATGTGAACCTGCCTAGCAAAATTTGAAGCAAATCATAAATGAAAGAAGTGAAAGATGAAGCTGCTTTTGTGATCATCTAAAATATTTCTAGATATTGATATTTTCATTATTAAAGAACAGGGCCAATTTCTCAGTAACATACTTATATTCAATAAAATAGATCATCCAAGTTATAAGAATATATATTACTCATGGAATTCCACAAAACTCTTTAATTTATCCAAGAAAAATGGAGGGCATAAACATTTTTATTTTTCTTTAATTATCCTCTTTGCATGCAACCTTCCTCTTCACACATCACAGGGCCATGCCTGAAGGTTTTAACCTCATATGTAAAGGCTGCCTCTCCTTATATCTTCTTCTCTCTTCTATGCTACACTTCGACCAGCAGATGTAGTAACCTACCTCTGTGCTGAGTCATCCTCACTTCCCAGGATTGCCATGTTCCTTTTTACCTGTGAGCATTTGAGTGTGCTATCAGTTTAGAATTCCCTCTCTGATCTCTTGTGACTTACATCTTTCTACTATTTCAGGCAAAGACAGTTTGCCTTATGACCATCTCATAGAGCTTTCCATGAGCTTTATGTGCTGCAAAGTATTTGTGGAGGGAATGTAAATATGGAAACAGCCATTGAGAACACCTAAAATAAGTTCACATATGGTAACATGACAATTTTATATCTAACATTAACTAACTGTATAGATACATTTTTAGTCTTTATATATGTAACTGTATCTTCATCCCTTAGAAAATATGCAGTGACAAGACAAGGCCTTTCTTTTCTAGATCAGTATTTCTTATATAGTATTTCATAGGATATTACAGGCAATAACATAAAAAAATCTAGGGTTATATATGTTTGGTAAAGGCTGTGTCAAATGAAATATTTTTTTAAACTCCTGATAATATATATGATGTACTTTGGGAATGCTAAGATAGTTCTTCATTAAGCAGTATTTCCCAAACCTTTTTGAACATATGACCACGTATGTAGAAATAATACCTTTTAGATGTACTGAGACAGGCCTACGAATTTGCCTTTGTAGACAAAAGAAGCAAAATGTTTTCAGTAGGTCTGTCCTGAGAAATATTTCCCCAATAATGTCATCTCTTCAAAGACATGCCAATGCATAAAAGTCTAGTTAGAGTTTAGTGTAGAGCTCTTGGATTATTTTTTTTTCTGCTAAAGTATCATTATCTAAGAGAGTGACTCTAGTTTATGCCTTAGTAATTACATACACTTGGTGTTAAATCTTTCTCTGAAAGTTAACGTTGCAAATAATTAGAAGAGTTATGAAAACTTTAAGCATTTGGGATGCAGTTATTCTAATAACAACAGTAGTCTGGTAAAAAAAGAAGGGTCAAATAGCACTACTTGAACTTTTTTCTAAGTGTAAGTAATGTTACAACAGTGGAAAATTGCAACGGAACTAGCTAGTCTTGCCATCACACCTTCCTAAGAAATTGCTATTTGTAATCTGCCTCAAGAATGAACTCATTTGGAGTTAACCATTATCCAAAATCTATTTACAAGTTAAGGGTTCTCTAAGCCTCCAGCTATGGAATCATGACAGTATAATAGATGGTGTGCATTGCATTTGGAAAAATGAAGGTTACTTACCTATAAGCCTGTTTTTCTGACTATGTATCATTACATTTCAGCCATTAGAAAGCCACTCACTGCCCAGAGCAGTTAGCTTGCTGATTGGTTTCTGATTATTATATTTCCGTGGGAATACTGATTGATTGTTAGCATTTTTTTTCTTCTCTCAGGATGCCTGCAGAAAGATTTGTATGCTACGGGTAGTTTTTGTTGTTATCTTCTGCCAGCAGGGAGAGTTTTGTAGTTTTCTTTCAAATATACTCCTTTGGCAGGAGGCCCAAAGTGTGTTCCAATTACAGTAGCAATGATAATTAATACGTTCTAAGAAAGAATTCCTGAGTACCCTTCTAATGGGCCTTACATGTAGCATGGCAGAAGATTCACATTTTCACAGAAATGTTCTGACAAATTTGGCACTATCATTGAAATAGGGATGATAAATAAAACACGTCTTAGGTTAACTAAACACAGGTATCATTTCTTTTGTTCCAAAAAATATCGCAGAAGGTTTTTTAAACTAAAGGCTATGTCCTTTGATCAAAAGGATTAATAAGTGAGACTACTGAATGATATTTTTTTCAGGCAAATCAAAGAAATACCACATGAGATAGCATAGGCAACTAAAACATGGAATTTGAAAGTCAATAGGAATTCAGCTCTGTCTGATATGCTTTAAATCTATCTACATAAAATCCCTATATTTGCCTGATTATTGCTATACTAATTTGAGTTAAGATAGTGTCACTTCCACACATCTACTTTAAAAATTTTTATTTTTATTTTTAAATTTATTTTTAGAGACAGGGTCTTGCTCTGTTGCTGAAGTGCAGTGCTGGAGTGCAGTGGCACAATCATGGCTCACCACAGCCTCGAACTTCTGGCTTCAAGCAATCCTCCCACTTTCCTACTAGCAGGAACTACAAGTGCAAGCCACTGTACTTGACAATTATGTAATTTACCAAAAAAAGATATATATTTATTATGTACAACACGTTGTTTTGAAATATGTATACATTGTAGATGGCAAAATTGAGCTAATTAACACACATGACCTCAAATACTTATTTTTTGTGGTGTGATAACATGGATAAACCTGAAGGACATTGTGTGGAATGAACTAAGCCAGGTGCAGAAAGACAGATACTGCATTATCTCACTTATATGTGGAATCTCAAAAAGTTAAATCCATGGAATTAGACATGGTGCTTACTAGTGCCCACGGTGGAGGGGAGTTGGGGAGATGCTGGTCAAAGGGTAAAAATTGTCAGTTAGAAGAAATAAGTTCAGTAGATCTATTGTACAAGTGGTGTCTATAGTTTATAACAGTGCATTGTATTCTTAAAAATTTCTAAGAAAGTAGATTTTAAGTGTTCTATTCACACATTGGCTTTTCAAATGAAAATACAAATGCAAAAAGTAATAAAATACACACTCAGCTTTGTGTGACTTAATTTTTCAAACTCTTTTGCTTAATGATAACTGATAAGCTGGAAAATGGAGCATTGGATGTGAGATTTGACGTAAATAGCTCGAATCATAGGTCAGGGAAGATAGCAACTGTGGTGTGTTTAAGTGAGAAGCTGTAAAATGAAAGGGACTCATGAGAAATGGACAGCTGTGGAGACCATGTGTTAAAAGAGAATTTGTCATGAAAGCAAAGAGGGAAAAAAGACACACTTCTCCCACTTCACAGTCTTGCACAGGAACAGTGAAATTCCAACACACTCCTCAAAATTCAACAATTATCATTCACTGACAGGACATCTTTGTCATCAGTTTCCTGGATATAACTAATAAAAATTCCGTCATGTTTTTGTGCCCTATTGGCAATAAAGATGACATTTCTCTTGTCTTTTCTGAAAGGTTACCTTGCTCTTCATATTTTTAGCTGTTGAAAGGCAATATAATTCTAGCATAAAAGGACAATGAGTTTAGAGCTTTATGGAAAACTAATTAAGAGTTGTTGCTTTATCTTTAACTTAGTGATTTCTTGCGTAAATAAAGTAAAATTAGTGTATTCTATTTTAATGGTAATTAATTACTTCTTTAAGCAATGAATTTAGTTTTAGAAAATATTTAAACTGCTGATAATCTAATAGATGTAAAATTAGAATTAGTTGGGCCAACTTAATTGCAGATGATGATGTTTCTGAGTTTTAGTTTTAGAAAAGGGAGGAAAAATCATACAAAACCTGCAATTTTACCCTTTTAACACAGGGTAGCTCTAATACAATTGCCATTCTAAGATTGACTAAGCTTTGTGTTAGACAATAGTGAACCAAAGCACAGTGATTTCTTAAATAATTTAATTAATATTTCTGGGTTATTAATATTGTTTCAGGAAATATTGAAGGATAAAGCGATGACTTAAACACATATTTTCTGTTCTCAGGGGACCTAAAGTTTACAGAAAACAAAAAGTAAAATAACAAAATCTAATTAATAGTTGGAAAATACGGTAAAGTGGTAAATGATATGTAAAATTATTACAAGGTGTTATTAGAACATTTACCGAAGGACTTAATCTATTCTACAGTGTCCAGTAAAACTACTTGAGTTAAAATCTAAAACAAGGTGTAAGAAGAGATATTAGCTTTCTCATAAGGTCTAAATAGGAATTTGAAACTTTGGGAACAATTTATTTATAAAAGATGCATTTATTGAGTGTCTACTATGTTCCAGGCATTGTGCTATGTGCTAGAAATACAGCAATGAATTAGATATTCCAGTCCTTTACAGAGAGCCTATAGTCTACTGAAGAAGAGTAAATAACATGCCATTGTCAATCAGGTAGTTTGTGTTTACTTTAGAAAGCAATTTTTTCTGGCTGAAAAGTACATGTTTTGAACTCCTATAATAAATTGTCTCTTTACTATTTATGAAACATGACACATTGACTCTAGATACATGTATTGAACATTTTTTTATTTTCTCTTCTATTATTTTATGAATTGTGTTTTTGCTACTACTGAATATGTGTGATCAAGATAAAGATGCATATTACAGGTAATGATAAGGGAGAAAATAATTCTTAAAAATTAAAAAATTAAAAAGAGATGTAGATATTGAAAAGAGAGAAAGAAAATATGGTTGTGTCATAATATAACAACTATATACATTTTTAAGTATCAATAAACAGTGTTTACATATCTTCTTACAATCATCAACAAATTTATAGAAAAAGTCCTTCCCACATTAATACTAACAAGGGAGTATAAGCATTAAAATGTTGTACTTAGAAAGTTCACTGTAATACACACACAAAATAGTAATTCAGTAAAATGATTTTGAGCAATTTCAATGTGCTAAATACTGTAGCAACTGAAGTTCAGAAAAAAATAATAAGGCCATCTATCTCAGGAAGTTCTGTATAGTCAGAATCCCATTATGTCGATTTGATTTAAGCAGAGAGGAATGATTTCTTTTTCTTTGCAAATTTCCACATTTTCCACTATAAGCTTTTTGAGGTCATCAGGTTTAGTCTCATTTTTTTACAGCATTGGTATCAAACAGATTTGTAATATATAATTTATTTGCAATAATTATTATTTAGATGACTGAAGAATAAAGGAGAGATGGGGGAAGAGATGCATGAAGAGAAGAAGAAAAAAGGAGGCCGTGCGCGGTGGCTCACGTCTGCACTTTGGGAGGCCGAGGCGGGTGGATCACCTGAGGTCAGGAGTTTGAGACCAGCCTGGCCAACATGGTGAAACCCTGTCTCTACTAAAAACAAAAATTAGCCAGGCATGGTGGCAGGCGCCTTTAATCCTAGCTACTTGGGAGGCTGAGGCACAAGAATCGCTTGAACCTGGGAGGCAAAGGTTGTAGTAAGCTGAGATCACTCCACTGCACTCTAGCTTGGGCGACAGAGTGACTTTGTCTCAAAAAAAGAAAAAAGGAAAATAAATTTTCATCACTTATCATGTTTATCATCACCATTTCTTAAGTAAAGCTAAAATACTTTATTTTTGCTCATTGAATTTTAGTAGAAACTTTTATATTTCTAAATTATAAGATTCCATGCTAGATAAAAGAAAAAAAGGTAAACATAATTGTTAAAGTTGATAATGACAGAGACTTACTATTACACTGCTTGTTTAGTAATACAGGCTTTTGTAGCTATATGAGTCATTTACCGCTACTTCTAAGACCTCATGCTTCTAGATGATGGCCTTAAATTTCTTTATTGTCTACTGCAACTATTTCTTGAGGTTTTATATTTTCATGGTATATAAAATTAGATGCTGCCTGTAACTGCTTGGTTAGAGTCTGCTTGTAGCTGCCTCTCCTGTATGATCAAGATTTTGTTTTTTAGTTTTGGGATCATGATTATGCACCATAAGATTGAGGATGTAGGAGATGAGCCTTCTTGTAACCAAGGTGTTATTCTCAAATGTCTAACTCATGATAAAGGGCTAATCTATGCATTAGACTGAATTGCTTTGACGTTTCTTTTTTAAATTTATAACACTATGTCAACAAATGTTCAAGAAAATTACATTTTAAATCACATTCTCCATATGAAATGAAAACCTTAAATCATGTGTAGACTCAATGAATTAAACAAGCTTTATGTTGATTGAAGGCAAGCAAAGATACTAAGCAGCCAAAAAAAGTCAAATAGACCTGGATGCATACTTGCTAAAAGGGCTCTATCTCTAGTTAATTTGGAAAGTAGACACCATAAACAGTGATATTTCTTATTATAGGTAGTTAACATTTTTTACTGTGTCTCAGTGAACACACACTATATCAAAAATCAGCAAATTATTTAATATTCTCATTTCTTCAAGAGAGGTGGAGAACAGATTTTTTGTGTGTCCTGATTGAGTTGTTGACAAATTTTTATCTCACAGTCAAATAACACATACTATTAAAAAAATTGAAGTTCAGGCGTACACGTGCAGGATGTGCAGGTTTGTTACATAGGTAAACATGTGCCGTGGTGGTTTGTTGCACAGAGCAACCCCTCACGTAGCTATTAAGCCCAGCATCCATGAGCTATTCATCCTGATGCTCTCCCTCCTCCCCCCACATCATTCCCTGCCATGTATCCGTGTATTCTCATCATTCAGTTCCCACTTACATGTGAGAACATGCAGTATTTGGTTTTCCATTCCTGTGTTAGTTTACTGAGGACAATGGCCTCCAGCTCCATCCATGTCCCTGTAAAGGACCTGATCTCATTCCTCTTTGTAGCTGCATAATATTTCATGGGGTATATGTACCACATTTTCTTTATCCAATCTGTCATTGATGGACATTTTGGTTGGTCCCAAGCCTTTGCCATTGTAAATAGTGTTGCAATAAACATACATGTGCATGTATGTTTATAACAGAATGATTTATATTTCCTTGGGTATATACCCAGTAATGGGATTGCTGGGTCAGGTGGTTCTTCTGCCTCCAGGTCTTTGAGTAATCATCACACTGTCTTCCATAATGGTTGAACTAATTCACTCTCCTACTAACAGTATAAAAGCATTCCCTTTCCTCCATGACATCATGAGTATCTGTTTTTTCTTGACTTTTTAATACTAGTCATTCAGACTGGTGTGAGATGGCATCTCACTGTGGTTTTCACTTTCATTTCTCTAATGAGCAGTGATGTTGAGGTTTTTTTCATACGTTTGTTGTTTGGATGTTTGTCTTCTTTTGAGAAGAGTCTATTCATGTCCTTTGCCCACTTTTTGATGTGTTTTTTTTTTCTTGTAAATTTATCTAAGTTTCTTGCAGATACTGGATATTAGCCCTTTGTCAAATGGATAGATTGCAAAAATTTTCTCCCATTCTGTAGGTTGTCTGTTCACTCTGATGATAGTTTCTTTTGCTGTGCAGAAGCTCTTTAGTTTAATTAGATCTCATTTGACAATTTTGGCTTTTGTTGCAATTGCTTTTGGTCTTTTTGTCATGAAATCTTTGCCCATGCCTATGTCCTGAAAGGTATTGCCTAGATTTTCTTCTAGGGTTTTTATAGTTTGAGGTTTTATATTTGTGTTTTTAACCCACCTTGACTTGATTTTTGTATATAGTGTAAGGAATTGGTCCAGTTTCTGTTTTCAGCATATGGCTAGCCAGCTCTCCCAGCACCATTTATTAAATAGGAAACCCTCTTCCCATTGCTTGTTTTTGTCAGGTTTGTCAAAGATCAGATGGTTGTAGCTGTGCAGTCTTATTTCTGGGTTCTCTATTCTGTTGCATTGGTTGATGTGTAACATATACTTTTAAAACTTAAATAATACCAAGCATTTGTCACCTTTCACCAGACAATTCAATTCTATACTTTCCTTGAATTGCTCTCTGTATCCTATTATTTTTTAACATTTTAAACCAGGCCTCTTCTGCCCAAGGTAGGTAGAGTATGTAGATACTACATATAATACAGAAGAGCACTGAATAATATGTGAAGATTGGCTGAAGTCAAATTCTTTATATTTTTTATCTTTATTCATTAGGAAATTTTGAAAAGAAAAGTAGGAGGACATGAAAAAATATAAATCCTACAATCTACAATCTTGCAGAAACTTGCAGTGCAGTTTTAGAAGCTGTAAAATAGCACTGACTTAAGAAGGACATCTGGACTATAAATGGTCACTAAACAATGTCATTTGCTATTCTCTAGGATTACTGTGTTCTACAGGGTCCCCTTGAATCATTTGTCACTGCATGTTTAAAACATGTGCATTTGCCCTGGACACTTATTGTATCTGGGATTAGGAGTGATATGTATTAGTGGTGGGAGGGCTACCTATTTTGCTGTAATAAAGGCTGTGCTGATGTTGTCTAAAATTTCATCCATTAATTCATTCAAAAATATTATTAGATACTGAATATCTACCAAGCCATTTCAGGCACTGGTAATATCAATTAATAAAATCAGTAAAAATCTGTTCTCTCATAAAGCTTAATTCTGGTGGAGGGTACAGGGAATACACAATAAAATAAGTAAAATAAATGAAACATATGGTATGTTAAAGAGTAATAATGTTAAGTGTAAACTAAAATAGAAAAGAAAAGGGGAATGGGAAATATTAGTGATTGAATAATTTATATTTATTACTCATAAGTTAAAATGGAGAAGTAGAACAAATAATGTTTAAGTAGTGGATTGAGGTTTTATTTGTTGCTTTGTATTTGTTTGCTTAACAAATTAAATACATAACTTCATTTTGATGGGTAATCTGTTCAAGCCATAAATTTCATTAACACCACCAACAAAATAGGAACACACACACAAAATAGAAAGAACAACGGAGAATAATTTAACCCCAACAGTATTCTTTCCTCTTTCTGATTTGGGTGAGAGGCAATTAATTGTGCATAGTAGAGAAACAGAGAGACCATTTTCAGGAAAAGTGAGTGTAGTTTCTCATCAATAACTGTCTGTGTTTCTCTGAGCAAATCATAATTTTTTGATCCTTAATTTTCTTAGTAAGATGAAGGGTTAGATTGGATATTCTCTTCAATTTAATATCAGAAAAATTTTATTTTGTGAATGCTTTTCCTACTCACAGCCTTTCCCCTGGCCTCTAATTCTGCTCAACTAACTCCTCTAGGCTTATGAGTATAATCTGACTGCAATGTGAGTGACTTACTGTTTATCCCCAGGGATGATTTGGCTGATCTGGCCAGCTAGGAAGATGACCTTCTCTTCTTTATGTATCATATCAGAATTTCATGAAAGTAAAGATGTCTCTGAAATAGGAAAACAGGTTTTGTTTGTTTGTTTGTTTCTTTTTTTTTTTGGTTTTCTTTGCGGGGGACGGTGGTTGTAAGAAGGGATATCTTCCCTGAATCTCCAAATGAGCTCTCAAAGAGCATTTATAAAAGATAGAGGAGTCACACTTCCAAGTACTAAGTGAAAACTAAAGTTAAATCCCAAGAGAGATTTCTAAAGATGAAATTTCAGGCACAGAGAAAGGTAATGAGGGAGATATTTTAAGTAAAAATAATTTTCCAATGCTTTCAAATCATATGACATATTCAACTGCCTACTCTGACTTCTTATAAGACTTACTCATGAATAAGGCTTGACAATTGGATTTAAGACTGCGACATTTGATTTAACTTTCTATGATTAAACATAGCAAAATGAGTAGTATCTTAAATTTACCCTATTTTAAAGATTGACAATTAATGGAGACTTACAAAATTCATCTGCTTAGAAAGCTTGCATAGCAAATAGCCAATGTATAATTAAATTAATATTAAATATCAAAGTATCTTAATTATATTTTTGGTTTTCATTTCACATGATTTTTGCTATAGTTATATTCAACTAAATAAAAACAAAACTACTTGATCTCATCAATCATAAATTTGTAAAAATATGCAACATTCTATTTTAGGATTTATTAAAGGGATATTTTTGAAGTAGGTGTTACTATTCTACACTTTTCAGAATCCATTGTTTTAAGTAGTTTTTACTTATGATAAATCATATCATAAAAGAGAAGGATTATTTCTTCAAATTTCAGTATCTAAGAAGTTTACACTGACTCACATAATTATGTTTGAACAATGAACAATGAAATGTACTGTAATGAAATTATAAAGTCAATGGTTACTATATTTTATATTTTTCCTCTGGTTGTGTAAGTAATAGGAAAATATAGAACAAGTAAATAATAATAATAATATTGAGAATATTTATTCCCTCATTTATTTATTCATTCAGAAATATATGTATAATTAATCTATTGTCCTCACAGGTAAATACTGGTCTAGATCAAAATGCAGTAGTCAAAAACAGAAAGAAGATCCTGCTTGTGTGTGAAGTTTACATTATAATGTGAAAGGCCTGCATAATACATAAATAAACAAAATTATATAAACATTTACATATCTTCTAAAATAAATAAATAGGCTAATATAATACATAATAGTGGGTTAGAGGGGAAAGCTGTAGAGTGGGTGATTATGGAAGGTTTCCATGTAGAAGTAGCATTAGGCCCAAAATATGACTGACAATTATTAATCTAAAAATCTCCCAAAATTTCTGCAGTATTTATAAGATCATGTCACTTAAAACCCAATTATATTTTTAAAATGTGTTGAGTCATTTCTATTTTATGCCTTGACATTTTGCAAAATTGAAAACCTTCAAAACCATGTTCGGAGAAAAACTATATATAACATAATATGGTATAATGCAATATAATATAATCAGAAATGCATATATCCATGCTTAAATGAGTGTAAAGTAACATAAATAGCAAAGTTGCACATAGATGTGTTAAAACTTAAGAATATATTACAGAAATTTTGCATAACTGTGCATATATCTTCTTGGAAATATTAACAGGAATTTTTGAAATTTTACTATGTCTCAGATTCTGAATGAAGAATTAATTTCCACCAAACCATATCTGTAATTATGCCATGTAAAAAAGAAAAAAAAATTATCTGTGTTAGTAAATTCTGCTTTTGTGGATTAGAAGTTTAGATCTGAAGCAAAACAAAAACATGCAGTTCTTTGTATTTTAGATTCCCAGTCATTTCATTTTTATTTGATGAATTCCAAGAAAGTAGTTATCTACCATTAATATTCAAAACACTTTTTGTTGAAATATAACTCTTATATAACACAATGCATTCTGTTTGTTGATGGCAACCACCATTAGTTTTATTTACATTGTTATTCTTTTGAACTGCCGGATAGCATTAAAGAACACAGTCTTGATCTGCTGACTGGCAGGGATTAATTTCAAGCCTTTCTTGTTGCAAATTATTTTCTCTTGGCAAGGTCCTTGAATTCCCAAGCCTTGTGGAGAGAAAGAAATTAACCAAGTTTTTTATCTCAAGCCATTATTAAAATGTTGTGTACGAAGAACTCAGTACAATTGTTCTAGAAAAGAGCAAGAAGTTTAAAGATTGCATAGCATAGCAAGCTAGCGATTTTACATAGGCTAGATTGAGGAAGGTCAGTCAAAGGATGGACTGAATGTGATTGTAGGTGTAAATGCCGGAGAAGATTTAGCTTTGTAATCGTATGTATAAGCACTGCTATTGTTTTGCTTAGAGCTGCAGTTAAATAGCATTGGAGGGTGAGCTCATAAATCTATTAATCCTATAATCTTATAACTTTTAATGTATAAATCAGACAAAAATGTTTTTTCTATCAAAGGATTATATATTGTGATATTGCTTAAGTGTCTCTACTTAATATGATTGTTATTTCAGTTCTTATTTTAGTTTGCTTCTCTTGAGAATAAGAGAATATGGGCCTAATAGTGTCTAACTTCAAACTAAAATGCTAGTTCATTACCATGCAGGCTACCCCCGCCCCCGATTTCTCCCACTCATGTCTAAATAGGCACATAAATCATGATTCACCTTGATTGTATCCTAGTGAATGTGAACTATTTTTGCTATCCTTGACTTGAAGTTGGCTGAGTCCTACATAGGACAAATTTGTTATCTTTGTAACATAATAGCTTAGAGGTGGAAACAGAACAACAACACTGCTTATCTAGTATTTTGATTCTATTTAAAATTCCATAACTTAAATGTAACATACATTGACTATATAAAAAGTATGAATAAAATTTTAACTTTGGTACACAAAGAATCTTCCTTACCAATTTGATGCGATGCATAAACATGTACCAATGAATTAAACAGTTATATTATTAATAAAATCTATAATAAAAATTATTGGGATAGATTGTACCTACTATACGTGTCACTGACTAAAGACAAAATTTTGAACACTAAGAAGGCTTAAAGATAAACTAAAAAAAAAAAAGACAAAAAAATGACAGAGAGATTTGGCAAAACAAATTGTTTATAGGATCTAAATAATACATTTTCTTGAATTGTATTGGATGTTAAACTGAATTGGATGTTAAAGTATAACCAACAGGATACTTGCTAGAAATGACTCTGAGACTATACATCTTGAAATAGTATTGATAATAGTATATATTTAATATCTACTGTAGGTCAGGAACTGAGGTTTTTTTTAACACGCATAGTGTTTTTTAGTACTCATAGGACTGGTATGAATTTTAATGGATTAATATATTTAGATAACTGTTGTTATTGTTAGCTAGTAACATAGTCTTCTGGTGAATAAATGAAATAATACATGTAAAGTACTTTAAAAAGCCTCTGACATATAGTAAGCTCTTAATAGAATAGAAATTATCCCTATGTGAGCAGTGGAGCATGATGGTTAAGCATACAAGTTCTTGTAGTCCTTGGGCTCTGTCTCTCTTTGTAATTTTAGGCAAGTGACTTCACCTACTCAGTGATTGGGGCATATCTCCTCCCACGAGGCCCTTGCAATCATCATGTTACCATTTGTCTCGAATTTTATTGCTCTATGTACCTTATACAACTGGGGCTTATTCTGTTTTGGAAAACTTTTCTTATTAAGCATACTTTGTGCTCTTTGCCTACTTTACTATTTTTAGATGATGCAATCCAATTTGGGATAAACTTTAAGGAGAAATAAAAGCATAAATAGAGTTGAGTACAGAATCTCCAAGTCACGTATCTTGAACTTCCGTTTTCAATCAGAAAATAATTACCCTCCTTAATATACTATGCTTTGTTTTGTACTATGTTCTTGTTTAGTTAGATATGATAAAAATCCAGTGATGGATTTTGAGATTTTGAGGAGGTAATATCTCCACCAAGATGTTAAATGAGTTGACCTCTTTGGTAACATTTCTAATGCTGATGAGGCCAAGAAAATACTATAAACATATTAAAAATGACAGAGGAAATAAAGGCAAAGACTTCTGAATTGAGATCAGTTGATAGTTTGTTCATCTTCTCTTGCCAAATAATGCACTATTATTGGATGTAGTTCATCACTGTAATTAATAATTTTTTAACTATATGATGTAGAAGAGTAGATATGGGAACACAAAATTATGATAAACAATTTTTTTTTGGATTTGGGCTTTAGATATATATATATATATCTCCTACCTCCAATAATGCTGATGTACAAGGTCAATGAAATATGTATTTCTTTGAGAGAAATTAGATAGTCATTATTCAAAGTCTCATTCTCAGGCCCTGGTATATAAAAAGAATATCTTTGGGAAGACAATTTTCTGAACATAGGAGCCAAAGCACACTGGGAACATTGGTTTGCTTCTCTGTCCAGATTCCATAATGCAACTATTGAGGAGGTTGGAACCAGGTAGCAGTAAAATTCTTAACTTAAAGAAGACTAGTATTATACCAATTCAAGACAGCACTTTATTGAAAGTTTGCTGCTAAGCAACTCAGAGTATATATGGAAGTGTGTTGCTAGGCAACACAGCTCATCTAATCCACGGCTGAAAACGTTTTTTGTTAGTGCAATGAGAAAATAGCACAACATTAATCTCTGATAAACCTTTTACATGTATAAGTAAGTTTGCAAAAAGCAGAATCATTTTAAGTATAAAATAAAGACGTTAGAAAAAAGGTTAAAGATTACCACAATTTGGAGACTGGCAATACTGTATGGTTGACTGATTGACTTCTCTATGTGTCATTTTGACAATCATGGAAAATTAATCACAATTGAAGAAACACACTGAAACAATGAGAAATGATTAGAATATGATATTCTTATTACGACAAAGGTCTTGCATACCTAGTTAGGGAAAACAATAAAACATCAGTGGGGATTAAAAAGACATGACCAGCCATAATAGGAAAACTTAAAAGATGAACAGAGACTAATTAGCCTATTAATTTCTAAGTAGGTGTTGGTGTTAAATGGTTTCTGTTCCAGTGCCTCTTCTCTGCTTCTGCATTCAGTCATCTCTTCTGACATATGACAGAATCAAAATGGTAGCCACCTACTCTGAATACCCTCTTAGATATCCTGCAGATGAGACATTTAAAAAGTACTGTGGTCCAAACTGAACTCTTTATAATATTTTATTCCTCCTTCTTCTTTCATTCGCATTCACTACCCAATACAAACTCCATAACCAAGTTAACTGTCTTTCAAAATATTTACTTCTTTCCCTTTCTGAAGTTTATTTCTTATGCCACCAGCCTTCAAATTCTAAGCTGTAAACTTTCTAAGTAACCTCATGTTCCTTATTTTATACTTTCCTGATAACAAGCTTTTGTAATTACTGTTTCTCCAATATCTGTAATAATTTTCCTACTGTTCCCTTCATTTATATAGTATACTCCCATGTTACATACTAATTCTTCTGGGAAGCCTGGGTGATTTTCTGAGCTGTGGCTCTGCTGTTCCTATTTTGTCTTCCCACTGCATCCTCTATACTTTAGATCTCTTCCAAACTAAGTTTTAATTGCTCCATGAGTGTTTATTTCTCTATATTACAAGATATGGAAGAGAAGGAATCATTTGGGTCTCTCTTTACCAATGTATCCCAATACTTACCACATTGCAACACATGTAATATATATACATGTAAAATAAATTGATTTCGCAAAAGGACAAACTAAGACAAAATGAAAGAGCTATGATTTTTTCTATAAGGTAATATTTTTCACAATATTATTATTAATTGAGAGTTTAAAATGCATTTTTACACCACTAGTAGATTAATTAATTTCCTAGGAAAACCATCAATATGTTCAAAAGGTCTATCTTTCCAGAAATTTCGTTTTGAGGAAATCTATCCTAAAGAAAAATAAAAATACATAAAATTTTTGAACAGAATTGTTTGTTATTTTGTGACTTATAAGAATAACAATAACCAATGAACAATTTATGTACTAAACAAAATAATATTTCAATTAATGTTGATACATTTATAGAATGTACTGCTGTACAATAATTGAAATTATGTTTTTAGGCAACATCAGCAAGGTGAACAACTAGAGTTGCCTAGCACTTCCCACACACCCCAAAACAAGAAACAACTATATTTTGATAGAAATGACGGAGGAGATACATTGAAGAGCACCAGAGGAGTGGCAAAATATACATGGTACGCAGACGCTCAGGAAAATACCATAGCTCTGCCACTGTCTCACTTTCCATGATTAGTTTGGAGCCGTGGGAGACTTCTTATGGGACAAAGTATGCAGGAGAACCCTAGCAATTGCAATTGCTAATGCAGAAGCTTAAAGTCTTTACTACAAAAGAGTCTTGAAGTCCTCACAGGCCCTGAATTGAGTTTGGAGGGTTGCCAATTATTTGTAAGCCTGCACTGCCCCCAAGTAATAGCCTACAATGTACATTCCCCAGCCCCATGACCTAAACTGCCATATCATGGTTCCATCTTGAAACTGGGCCCACTACTAGAGTGCATATTGCCCTTGGGGTGAGTAGCCACTGCCTCTCACCATCCCTGAGGCCCTGCATTCTACCATTCTACAGAACCACAACACAGGATACCCAAAGCCTGGGCCCAACAGGAAGGCTGAAACTGCAGAATTTGAATTCAAACAATATTTCACTCTCAGGGAACAGACAAACCTGCACAGCAAGAAAGCCAACATATAGCCAGCTAGAGTGCTGCGCCAGTGCTTGCCCATGTCCCACCAAACAAATAGTAAGGAGGGGGACCCATGTGTGCCAGAACCTCACCACCAGAGAGACCACCACACAGCCAGCCTGTCCACTATGCCAGTGCACATTTGTGCCCAGCCCAATAACCTCTGGTGCTCCTACACACAGCAAAACCACACCACTGCTGGTATAAACTCCCAAAGCCTAGGCTACTGATGCAGTCATAGACTTCACTGACTGAAATTACAGCTGCACAGAGATCATGCTACTGAGTTCACCCAGAAACAAAGCTAATCCGTCATACCCGACCAACATGCAGGAGAAGGATTCTCAAAAACATGTGGAAACAATAAATAAAAAACCAAACAGAAATCTTTGAACTGGAAAAAAAAGAATGTAATAAAAAATACAGTTTACAACTTCAACAACAGACAAATAAGATCAAGCAGAAGAAATAATTTCTAAGCTTGATGACAGTTCTTTTAAAATAACCCAGTCAGACGGGGAATAAAGGAATAAAAAAGAGCAAAGAAAACCTAGGAGTCTTATGAGGCACCATGAAGCAAACAAATATTTGTATCACAGGATTAACAGAGAAGAAATTGAGAATGGCACAGATAATCTATTTAACATAATAATAGCTGAAAACTTCCAAAGGCCTGGGAAATATATGGACATCCAGATCCAAGGTCAAAAATCTCCAAGTATATTTAAGCCCCAGAGATCATCTCCTAGACACATTATAATCAAACTATCAAAGCTTAAAGATGGAAAATTTTAAAAGTTGCAAAAGTGTCAAGTCACATACAAGTGAATCTCCGTTAGAATATCAGTAGATTGTTCAGTAGAATCTTTGAATACTAGAAGATAATGGAGTGATGTATCCAAAATTCTGAAAAACAAAGAAAATTTTCAGCCAAGAATAGTGCATCCAGCCAAGCTATTCTTTAGAAATAGGAGAGAAATAAAGATCTTCCCAGACAAGCAAAAACTGAGAATATTTGTTACCACTATATTCACCTAACAAGAAATACTGACTACTAAAACTGAAAGTAGAAGGGCAATAATTTTACTATTATGAAAGTATAAAACCTACTAGTAGATATAAATTCATAATCAAACTCAGAATACCCCAGTCCTATACAGGGACTATGTAAATCTTTCAGTTCTCTAACATGAAAGTTAAAATTTAAAACAGTCAAAATTAACAATACTTAAAATAGTGTCTAAGTAACCACAGTATATACATATGTAAATAAAGGAAACAAAAACAGGAATTGTGAGGGGGGAGATAAAAAGGCTAGAGTACTTTCACGTGACAAAGTTAAGTTGTTATCAGCTCAAAATAATTAATTATAACTAGAAGACCCTTTATGTTAGCCCTATGGTAACTACAAAGAAACGAAATACAACAGATACCCCAACAAGAAAGAGAAGGAAACAAAGCTTAGCGTCATGGAAATTCACCAAACAACAGAGGTAAATAACAATAAAGGAGAAAAGAATCTACAAAACAACCAGAAAACAATAACAAATGGCAGAAGCAAATATTTACCTATAAATAATCATCATAAATGTAAATGAATGAAATACTCCAATTAGACATAGAATGGCTGAATAGATTCAAATATGTATATTTTTAAAAAGACCCAATTGTATGCTGCCTATAAGAGATTTATTTCACTGTTAAAGACACACATAGGTTGAAAATGAAGGCATAGAAAAAAATATCTCATGCAAATAAAGCTAAAAGCAAGCAGGAGTACTCATATCAGATAAAATAAACTTTAAGTAAAAACTGTAAAAATCGACAAAGAAGGTCATTATACAAAGATAAAAATATTAACTCAACAAGACAATATAAAAATATATATGCATCCAACATTAGAGCACCAAATATGTGAAGCAAAATTAATTAGATCTAAAAAGAGATATACAGTGCCATGTAACAATAGGAGGGGATTTCAACACCTCACTTTCAACAATAGACAGATCATCTAGATAAGACAAACAAAGAAATACTGGACTTAAGCTTCACTATACCAAATGGACCCAAGAGATATGTACAGAACATTCCATCCAACAGCTGCACATACATATTGTTCTCAACTGCACATGTGACATTGCCCAGTATAGATCATATTTTAAGCCACAAAAAATCTTAACAAATTTAAGAAGACAGCGATAATATCTTATATTTTTTCTGACCACAATGTTATAAACTAAAAGTTAATAAAAAAACTGCAGAAACTTTACAAATATATGCAAACTAAACAACATGTCCCTAGATAGCTAATGGATCAATGAAGAAATTAAAAGAAAAATTTAAAATAATTTCTTGGGACAAACGAGAATAAAAATACATCATACCAAAACATACAGGACAGCAAAGCAGGAAAATTTATAAGAATAAATGCCTACATCAAAAAAGAAAAAAAAGATTTCAAATAAACGACCTAACAATGCACTTCAAGGAACTGGAAAAGCAAAAACAAACTAACCCCAAATTGGTAAAGGCAAGAAAATAATGCAACTCAGGGCAAAAATAAACCAAACAGAGGCTAGGAAAACCATCTAAGATATCAACAAAATCTGGAGTTTGTTTTGGGAAAAGATAAACAAAGTTGACAAATCTTTAGCTAGACTTACTAAATAAAAGTAAAGCATACACAAATAAAATCAGAAATGAAAGGATACAAGGAAGATTTAACATCTGCAAATCAATAAATGTAATCCACCACATTAACAAGAATAAAGACAAAAACCCTATGATCATTTCAATAGATGCAGAAAAAGCATTTGGCACAACGAGCATGTACATCCCTTCATGATGAAAAACTCTCAACAAATTAGGTATAGAAGGTGATACCTCCATAAGAAAAAGGCCATGTATAACAAAGTTATGGTTAACATCATACTGCTGTCAGCTTTTCCTGTAAGATCAGGGACAGCACAAGAATGTCCACTTTCACCACTTATAATTAGCATAGTGCTGGAAGTTCTAGCCAGAGCAATTAGTCAAGAGGAAAAAAAAGGCATCCAAATCGAAAAGAAGGAATTCAAATTGACCCTGTTTGCAAACAACATATTCTTATATATAGAAAAGCTTAAGACTCCACCAAAAGCACTGTTTGAACTAATAAACTAATTCAGTAAAGTTGCAGGATACAAAATCAACATAAAAAATCAGTAGTATTTCTATATGTCAGTAGTAAAATAGCCAAAATAAATTGAGTGTGATTTTATTTACAATAGCTACACAAAGAAAATAAGATACCTGAGAATAAACTTAAGGAGGTGAAAGATCCCGACACTGAAAACTACAAAATATTAATGAAAGAAATTGAAGAAGACAAGAATGGATCTTATTTTCATGGATTGGAAGAACTAATATTGCTAGAATGGCCACACTAGCCAAAGCAATCTATAAGTTTAGAGCAATCCTTATCAAAATAACAATGACATTCTTTACAGAATTCTTCTAAAATCCTAAAATTTGAATGGAACCACAAAATACTCCAAATAGCCAAAGCAATCCTCAGCCCAAAGTACAAAGCTGGAAGTACAAAGCTGGAAACATTACACTGCCTATTTCAAAATACATTGCAAAGCATCAGTAACCAAAACAGAATGATGCTGGCATAAAGACAGATACACAGACCAATTGAACAGAATAGAGAACCCAGTAATAAATTTACACCCTGACAGCCAATTGATTTTGACACAAGTGCCAAGAACACATGTTGAGAAAAAGACAGTATCTGATAAACGGTGCTGAGAAAATTGGATATCCACGGCAGAAGAATGAGACTAGACCCATACCTCTCACTGTATATATGAATCAACTCAAAATGGAATGAAGACTTAAATGTAAAACCTTAAACTATAAAACTACTACAAAAAAACCTAAAGGAAACACCATGACATTGGATGAGGTAAGGATTTAAATAATACCTCAAAATCACAGAGAACAAAAGCAAAAATAGACAAATGGGATTACATCAAATTAAAATACTTTTTCACAGCAAAGAAAACAATTAGCTAAGTGAAGAGACAACCTACAGAATGGGAGAAAATATTTGCAAAGTATGCATCTAACGAGGGTTTAATATCCAGAATATATAACAAACTCAAATAAAAATACTACTACTAATAATAACTATTAAAAATGGGCAAAATATCTTAATATACATTTCTCAAAAGAATACATACAAATGACCAACAGGTATGTGAAAAAATGCTCAATGTCATTTAATGATAGCCATCAATTAAGGCTATCAATAAAGAATCTCATCTTGAAAAATAAATGTGACATATATGTGTATTTGCAAGGTAGGTAGGTGTGCACATATATGTGAATTTGCAATGTACACACAGATACATCCTTGATAACAAAAAAGAACTAAAAAATAAGAAGACATATATATTAGTCCATTTTCATACTGCTAAAGACACTACTTGAGACTGGGTAATTTATGAAGAAAAGAGGTTTAATTGACTCACAGTTTCTCATGGCTAGGGAGGTCTCAGGAAACTTACAATCATGGTGAAAGTTAAGGGGGAAGGAAGGCATGTCTTACATGATGATAGGAGAGAGAAAGAGTTAGGAGAAGCTGCCACTTTTAAAACCAACAGATCTTGTGAAAACTCCCTCAGTAACATGAGAACAGTATGGGGGAAACGGCCCCGGGATTCAGTCACCTCCCATCAGTTCCCTCCCTCGACATGTGGGGACTACTATTCAAGATGAGATTTGGGTGGGGACATAGAGCCAAATATATCAATATATTAATAATTCTTTTTAACTAGTAAATTATGAATTTATTTTATGTTTTCTGTGTATTTTTCTGTTTCCTAGTTGTCTATAGCATAATTAGCCTATATTAATTTTATTGTCAAAGTAAAAAGATGAAAAAGAAAAAAAGGCTTGGAATTATGAATACTTAACTTTATAGAACAGCTCTGAGCATGAACAGAAGTCATAATTTAGAGAAATGTCTGGCTATGCAGGCTCCCAATCTCATAATGAAAGGATTACAGTTGTTATACACTCCTCTTTCCCTTGCAAACACAGTCTTGAACACTGAACATAATCTAACCCTGACTGATCAAATGCAGTCAACCTGAAGTTTGAAACTGCAGAGAGAGATGAAAAGACATGAATTGTCAAATGATTCCCAGTGTGGCAAGGCAGCATCAGCAGGTGCTCAGCGGTGGTGTTAAGGGTAGAGTGACTATAGAGCACCAGTCAGCATCTTACCCAAACAATCTTAACAGAATCTAACCTGGGTTTTATACTTAATGATCCTCTCTTGTTGCATCTGCTCTTTACTACTCATTTTCTATACCCAGTTCCCCTTTCTTTGCATCAAATGTTCCCTCGATTATGATTTTTCCCCATCAATTTACAAATAATATAATCTATATTTCAGATATCCAGAATTTTCACTTTCTATCAAAAAACATAATTAATACTTGATTTTGATTATTTCAGACAGAAACACACCCAAATAGAATGAAATACAGAGAAATCCAGTTGAATGCTTAACAGTGATACATTATAGGCAATACAAAATTCACTTAAAGCATTTTCAATAATTTACTCAAGTCATATAAATACAATCCTAGTGGAAATAATTTTTCAACAAAGACGCATATTTCCAAATGATCAAATTAGCTGAAATACAACCTTAGCACATCTTGCAGATTCCAGTAACTATGTACTAAAAATGTATATTTACTCCAGACTTTCTGTATGATAACCTAAAACATTAAGCAATACTAATTAGCATAACTTTTTTACTCTAGTAATATTTTACTAGAAACTTATTTTTTTCTGTTGGAAATTAAATTAAAAATTCTTCACTACTGTGTGTCTTAACTAGATATTTGCTTATAGATATTTGTACTCATAATAACAAAGTAGATATTAATAGATTATAGATATGAAAAAGAAATTAAAACTCAGAAAATAAATCAAGATCAGTAAATCAAGTCAAAGGTAAGTCAAAAGTGACCTTAAAGTAAGAAAAAGTGTTTTACCATATAATTTTGCTCTAAGTAGATTTCTGTTTAAATCTAGATTTTCCAGTTCTCTCTTGAATAACATATAATGCATAAATATGAAATATATCATAGAGCATAACTTGTAGAACCAATAGATATTCAGTCAGTTACATTTCGTAAGGTTGTGTTATCATGTTAATCTTTCTTTTATCCAGTTAGATTTATCATAGGCTGAGGGCCGCTGTGAAAGTTTGTCAGTTATGAGATAGGTGACTGTAAGAGGAAGGTATGTTTGAGGAGACAAATTAGTCCACAGAAGTTAAGTGAGTCTATGAAAATATGAATTAGAGAAAGTTATAACTATAAATCATATTGATTTAAATGTAATGGTGTATCTTCAAATGAAGGATAAAGTAATATGCAAAATAAAAAATAAATTTATTTGAATTATATTAATCATCAAAATCTGAGTATTATAACAAGCAGCCTTCAAGTATTTCACAAGTGTATTACAAGATCTTAAAATATTTTAAATTTTTATATTTATATTTTGTTTTATTTTATATTAGATTTTATTTTATTTTATATTAAATTTTATTTTTATTTTATTTTAAATTTTAATATTTTTCCATGGACATTTTATTAGGATATAGTTAATGACTTTAATCCATTGTCCTCATTTTAAATATATCTCAAAATAGAACAGTTAAAGCAGAAAATTATTAACTGAATAAAATAATTCAAAACAATATTAGTGAGAAATTTATGAAGAATGTATTGAATATTTGATAAAAGTCAAAAGTTTATTAAATATACAAAATATGAAAGTTTACTACATAAATAGAGTTCCAACTTACTACTGAATGGAACAGTTTGTAGATTTCAGGGTCAAGTTAATAACCTTTACAAATAAAATAAATAAGACATTATATTTCTATTCTACATATCTCTAAAGGAAATTCAAAAATCTCAAAAACAATTGTTAAGGGATGTCCATCCACATTGTGGTGTTTTTCATGTCTCTCATGGCTTCTAGTTTCCATTGTGAGATAAGCAAAAATAACAAATAATTAGCTCACATTTTAAATAGGAAGAATGTCACCAATAACTACACATTTTAAACTTCTAAATAGATGAGTGGAAATATGTACTTAAATAGTAAATATAAAATGAATATACATACACACGTGTGTGTGTGTATAGATTGTTACTATATATACAACTTGGTCCATGAAATCTATAAAATATTTAATATTTGCATACTAATATAGTATAAAATATGAACTTGTGCACAAAGAAACTATCAACTACAAAATTGCTCTCAAAGATTTAGTAGAATTGAGACTTGAATGGAAATTTAGCTAGCTATCAACTTAATTTCCTCTCCAAATTGAAAATGTCTCCTTCAATCTCCCAGGCAAATTCTTCTTGGACATATTCACTTGAAGAAAATTGTCACCTCACAAAATTGCTAATTCCATTGTTGTATAATACTAAATTTTAGAAAATCCTTTCCCATAATGAGTGAACAAATCTTTCTCTCTGTAATTTCTATAATTTAATCTCCATTTTGCCCCCTCTATCATACCCCAGAGTAAATATGCATCTACTTGCATGTGACATGTATGCTCTGGCTTCAAATATTTTCCTCTGTGATATAAAGGCTCTACTTACTTCATTAATTTTCCATATGACATGGCTTCTAGTTGTCACAAGATTTTATTCATCGTCTTTTTTATGCAACTTGAATATCAAGCATGCCCTTAAAATAGGATGCCCAAACTGGACAGATAATTTCAGATGTTGTCTAATAAATACAGAGAATAGCTGAATCTTTTATAAAGCAAGTACTTGAAATCTGGATTAAAGTTTCTAAATGTTGAAATATATTTGAGGATTTTATTTATAATAGTATTGATACTGTATTTCTGGCTCATTAGAATAATTTTGAGCAAATTTCTGTTTTATTAATAATGTGCTATGAAATATCTTTCATATTGTATGTCATATGTGGTTGATAATTGAAGTCAAAGCTAAACTCTACATTTTTTTTTTAAATATCACCTAAGTCATTATTTCTTCTCTAAGTTGCAAGAGGAAGACTCTCTTTGGGAGAGACTGTTTTTGCCATCTAATTGACTTAAATCACCAAATTTGATCAGGATGTCCTCTAGGTCTTATCAGAGCAGCTATTTAATAGGACAGTGCTGTGAATAGATTCATGTATCTATGCTTAATGACTTTATCTGTTAACAGCAGGATTAGGTTTTAAGTCTTTCATAAAATGCGATGTGATCCAGAAGATGCTTCCTTACTTGAGGTGTAGGGAAGATAAGAAATACTTATTGCATGCTTTTTATGTGTCAGGCATGGTGGAATTCTTCCCCAATAAGTAAACTATTCATGTTACAAATAATTAACATTTACTGTTTTGTCTGTTTAAGCAATTTGTTGAGAAATTATGTCAATTATCAATGTTCATTATTCTATTATTAATAGACAATTGCCTAGTGGTCTGTAATTGCTAAGCGTTAACATTTTTCGCTATTTTACTTTTTTTTTTGTCTCTGATTACTTCATTTTCCACAGCTTTGCAGAATCTTGACACTGTCATTCTTTGACAATGCCTAAACATTAAGTCACAGAACTTAACAATGCTGGACCAGCAATATCACATTTGTGACAGCATGGAACCAATGGCACTATAGTAGTCAATAAAAGATCCCAGGTATTCATCAGTTTTAATTCAATGCCAGACCTTTCTTATTTGTTCAAGGAGTACATTTGAGTACCACAATGTGCTCAGAACTGTGCTAAGCACCAAAGCCACAAGATATAAGTGAAGACAGTCCCTGCTACCCCAGCTGAAGGAGGAATCAACACAGAAGCACACACCAGCCTCAAGCTAGAGAGGTCCAGATTGCGACAGAGCCCCAGCAGACAAAGTGCAGGCGTCATGCAGGACAGGAGCAACTTCTGCTCCCCAACTTAAAAGGATGAGTTGATCTTTCAGAGAATCAGTGAAGAACGAGAGCATCATGAATGGGGTGTCTCTTCTGAGGGATCTCCTGTAACTGTTGAAGACAGGTTAATGACAGAGGAGGCAGGATGCCATTGAGGGGCAGTGAGTTAAACAAGGGACAGGGCTGTGTCTAGTGTGACCTAATTAAAATGACAATAGACACATTTTTAAAAAATTAGTCTATGTTAAACATTTTTTATAACTGCAATATCTTCCTTAGAAAGGCTTTCCCCCTAATTAATAAAATAGGTTTGGCACAGTTAGATGAATCAATTCAGTTGCTTAGATTGACTGTAGCCTGTCTTTTCCATAAAGGAAAAGAATCTATATATTTACCATTTTTCTTCTATTTGCCGTCTACCCTTTGGCCATTTCATTGCCCATTAACTCTTCAATTAGGCATTTCAAATGAAGTAAAATAAAATAAAGAACAATAAATTTCAAAGCTCTGACTACCTTGGAAAACTAATGCAGAAATGTGACAAAGAAAGTGAATTTTAACAATTTAAAATGTAGTTAGAAATTTTAGAGCTCGGAAGCATACTTTTTCCTTAAGATTAGAGACTATGTACTCTACATTTATATGCATAATTATCTCAAACATATATATTTACTATTTAGTCGGATAATAAAAATATTCATGAACATTGTGTAATGTAGACACTGGTTACCTTCCACTTTACTTTGTGCATCGATGGGGGGGGTCTTTGCTACTAATGTAAATATGAATATTAACCTTGATAAGAAGTCAATGTTTATTATTTCCCAATAACTAATTTTTACCTCACTTATACAGGTAATTATTTTAATCTTCCTCTTTTGCCAGCACAAGTATATTGACTAACAAAAGGTTAGATAGGAAAGATTTATTTTCTTGTTTAAAAAATTCTGGGTGATGGGATGAATCATATTCTAAACCTCACCAACAGGCGATATAATCAAGAAACAAACCTGCACATTACCCCCAAATCTAGAATAAAATTCAAAATTATTAACAATTTTTTAAATGCAGAAAAACCATATTATAGAGCTTAATGAATAAAATAATATACTTTTAAACATTAATTTCAGTTATCGGTACCATTATTCCTATTTACATTAGTAATTATATTACCATTTTTGACAAATTATTTAACAAACAAAGGATGTAGGTAGACAGCTTTTCACAATTGCTTTGAGATTTTGAAAGGGAAAATCTTTGCTAATAAACCTTTTCAATTACAAAATTTTCCTAGTAATATAGTGAAGGGTAGAAATATGACATTTCTTTCATTAAAATTATTATTACATGATTATTATCATTACTGATGTTCTCTCTATTGTAAGAAACACATAATATTCAAGGGCATGGTTGATTCTCTAAGGAGTTTCCATTAGTTACACAAGCAAAATGTGGATATAAAATGTAACCGACCATGAGAGGTCGGTTAAATCTCAGAGGCATGGGATAGCTTAAATCTTTTCTTAAACGTAGACCTTTATTGTAATTTCCAAATGTGAGGTATTTGTCTATCAACAATATTATGCATTTTCTTGTTTTCTAAAAAGTTGTAAAGTTAGCTGCATAAAGTAAAAAAATAAAACGTATTAAGGGATTAGTTTTTGTGAATATCTTTGAAGACACAAGAACAGAAAGAATTTACAATTGCACTATTAGCAGCTTTTTAAAAGAAGTCTATAATTACACAGTTTATATGTATTCAAGTCTTTGTTTTAACAGCCTTTTATTTAAAATGAATTATACATGTCATTGAGGTACAATTTATTTTATATAAATACATGTCCCTGTTAAGGAAATATTAAAAGTGATATATTTTGAATGTTTTTCCTGTCCAAACCTCTTGTCGAAAGGTAATCCCCAGTGTTGGAGCTGAGGCCTGGTAGGAAGTGTTTGGGACAAGGGACATTCATCCCTCATGAATGGCTTGGTGCTGCCCTGGTGTTTGTGAGTTCTCATGAAAGCTGGTTGTTTAAACTAGGGCACCTTCCCCCACTCTCTCTTCTTCCCACTCTCACCATGTGACTCTCCTGCTCCCTCTTTTACCCCCGCCCCAGCAATGATCCTAAGCTTCCTGAGGCCCTCACCAGAAGCAGATGGTGGAATCACACTTGTATAGCCTGCAGAATTGTAAGGAAATTAAACCTCTTTTTTCTATAAATCACCCAGCCTCAGGTATTTTCCTTACAGCAACACAAAACACAAAAGGTGAATAATTCCAGTTGAATTTATTTATTCAAAATGTTATTGATTGTCAACTATATTCTAAGTACTGGTGTGGTCACTTAGGATATGATGATGTACATGATAGACTCGATTATTTCCCTTATGAATTATAGTCATTAAACAACAAATAACTAGGTTAGCTAGAGAAATAATCACTGGTTCAGGTAACACAAATAATAATTTCGCTGTATTCAAGTACACAGTTAACTCATAGCAGATTGTGGCAGCTTATTTTACATGCATGACATGTATGCATGAAAGTTTGAAGATAGAAATGTATATGGTGAAATTGGAGGATATTGGGAATATGTATCATACCTATTTAGCCTGTCTTCAAATTGTAATAAGTGTATTTACTTCAGAATTTGATTTCTGGCCTAACTTCCAGTATTATGTTTATAGGCATACCCTTTATTTAAAAATACATAATCCAGACTATTTTTATGCTTGTCATTTGTATGGCAGGATGTCAGATGACACATTTTATAAAACATATTTGATTATATAAAAAAATCATGCTCTCAAAATCATGTCTGGAAACTATAAACATAGAGGACAGTTTAATATTTTAAATATGTAGACAATACTCTATACAAGAGTTGTTCTTACAAGATAGTGTATCTTCATAGAGACATTAGAGGATATTAAATATAGTTGTGTTTTGAAATGTCAATATAGTTTACAAAGTTTTATATCAAAATACTGTCTAAATAACATTATATATTGAATTAGTGTATTAGTCTGCTCTTATGCTGCTAATAAAGACATACCCAAGACTGGGTAATTTATAAAGAAAATGAGGTTTAATGGACTCATGGTTCCATATGTCTTAGGAGGCCTCACAATCATGGTGGAAGGCAAAAGCCTTCTTACATGGCAGCAGGCAAGACAGACAACTTATGCAGGGGGAACTCCTCTTTATAAGACCATCAAATCTCATGAGACTTATTCATTATGACAAGAACAGCATGGGAAAGACCCACCCCATGAGTCAATTACCTCCCACTGGGTGCCTGCTATGACACAGAATTGCAAGAGCTACAATTCAAGATGAGATTTGGGTTGGGACATAGACAAACTATATCAATTAGAAATAATATATACAATACATAATTTATGTATATGCAGGACTCTTAATAAATCCCTAAGGGAAAGACAACAACCCAGTAGAAAATATGGGCAAAGACAGGAGGTTTACAGAAAAGGAAATATTCAGGCCAAAAATTTATAAAAATATTTTCTCAAACTTGTTAAACATTTCAAAATTCAATTTAAGAAAACAAATATAATTTATAACAAAAATATCATAGTTTTTCCCTAATAAAGTTTGATAAGACCTTGCAGAACCCTAGACATTTTCAGAAAACTGTTGGTGGAGATGTATGTTGGCATACTGATGATAATTTGAAAATACCTTTTAAATATAAAAGTTTTCACACACTTTGTCATAATATGTCCATTTCAATTTTTTATTCTTCCTATACAGTCACTCAACTTCAATGGTGACCAGAAAATGTAATTGGAAAATTAGATATGCAAATACCATCAAAAGATATTTATGCTACTTTCACATCATAACTGTATAGCTGTTAAAGATGGTGAGTTAGATCTAGCTAGGGCCTGTTAACAGGAAAATGCAGATTGAAAAAAATGTGTGTAATATTATACTTTTTCAAAGAGGAAAAATCAAAATAAATTAAACATATGCATATTGAAAAAATATATGGAGGTTTACTCACCAAATAAAATTGCAGTAAATTTTTTTCATTGTAATATAGGCTACAGGAGTGGAGACGGTGTGGCTTTTTCGTACAGTGGTATACCTCCAGCACCTAAAATAGTTCTCAGCATATATGGGGATCTCAATATGTATTTGTTAAGTAAAGGAATTAGAACTGCTTTATGTGAAATCCAAATGCAATATCTCAATTCATAAAATAATTTCTTCATCATCTAATTTGCCCCTTAAATTACTCCCACTAGTAATTTTCTCAATCTCAATAAAATATCCAGGCTTTTCAACTATTCTAATATTTTTTCTTCCAGGTTTCTATCTTCCCTGCTCAGCTAAATAAATAAGACTTATCACCTAACCCTTCTTTTGCCAATATATCCATGTAAGTTGTTTCATTGCTTTTCTGTCCCACCACTTTGTGAAAAGCCACTCCACCCCATGAATTTAAAGATCTCTTATTTCTTATGTACATTATAGAATGAATCTACCATATGCTGAGGGCTGCCTTAGAAATATCATACAGAACCTCAAATGCCTTTACACGTGGTCTTCAACAGCAACTGTCCCCTCAAACCACTCAAGAATCCTATTTCATATGTTCAGGCAGCTCTCTCCAGTTCTAAACAGCAACTCTTTTAAATTTTATCCACTACCATCACACTTCTGACTTTCTCACCTGCCTCGTGTCTCTGCTGATGAACTCTCTTTTTCACAGCCCTGAGAAAATAGAGGCCAACGGAAAGTACCTTTCTCAACTTTTGCTGCAAAACATACTTTCTTTATCCACATTAGACCAAAATATGCTCAGATCTTTTTCAGGATCTGTAATACTCCTGTAATCTTATATTCTTCTCCATTACCATATTACATTCTTTTCCTTCTTAACAACTTATTTTTACTTTTCAGCCCATTCAATGCACAACCTATTATTTTCTGGTTTTTGCTTCCATCAAATCTATAAAAGTGTTCGTGCTAAATTAATAATGCCCTTCATGTTGCCATGCAAAACTGTCATGTTGAAGTGTTAGTATGATTTCACTCTATACAGCACTTTCTTCTTAAACCATTCTATTGCCTACTATCCTATACTCCAAACACTTCTGATTTTTCAGACACATTGAAATGTGTTTCTCTCTACTGTCCCATAAATGTTTACATGGCTCAAAACTCTGTTGCATAAACTGTTTTTAATCAGTCTAGATGTTCATGCTAGGTTTTCTCATATTATTCTATTCACTAAATTGTAATCTTAGAATCCCTACTTTTTAAATCTATCTCCTTGTCCACTTTTCTATACATCCAACTGTCTGTTGGGCATCTCTTCTTGTGTGTGCTTTCAACACTTCAAGTTCAAAATTTCTAAAACAGATTTTGTTTTCTTCTCACTTAAGCTCATCCTCCATCCTATGTTCCCTGTTCCAGTGATCTTTGGTTACTGAAAAATTTTTCAGACGTGCACAATTAACCACTCTTAGGAACTCTGAAAGGCCTTGGAATTTACCATATTTTCAACCTAACAAACTGGTCTGTTACTACTTGATGGATATAGGTAAAGGATTGGTGGCTTCTGAGTCAGAGACAAAAGATGTTATTACTCAAGACAAAAGTATTCAGAGCTTCTACACCAGTTCACCATGACCCTCAAATTCCATGGGGGGCCATGCAGATCAGCCCAGAGAGATACCAGTCCACTCAGTGTGTTGCATTAAAACAGACAAAACTGAGTTTGGGGAATTTACTGCTTTTACAGTGAGTATTTAGTAGTCCTGCTGTTTATTTCATCCTTAAATCTTACTTTCTGCAACCATAATCCTCAGAGCCCAAGGTAGAATGCTTCTCCCAACAACCACTATTCACATGCAATCAATAACCAACTCTAGTTGACTTCAACTCTTAAATAGCTTTTAAATTAATCCATTGGTCTTGATCTTCACTGTCATTATTCTAATTTAGGCCACTCCACATTGTATCTCATTAGTATTACTAAAACAGCCTTTACTCATCGTGGCCCTGCCCTACCTCACCCATCAAATCCTCAATGAATCTCAAATCTAGAACCAAACAATCCTTATACAAATTAATTCCAATCATTTTGTTTTTATATTTATTATTCTTCTTGCTCTCAGGAAAAATTGACAACTCCTAAACTAATTTACATTAATGCCTTTCATGATCACCCCTGCCTGCATTTCATGACAGGCATTTAAATTAATGCCTTTTATACCTTTCATGATCACCACTGCCTGCATTTCTAGATTAATTTATATCACTGCTCCTTCTTTATCATTTCCTTTTCCATTTACCAATAATTCTCATGCATTAACTTTCCTCACTTCCCACTGCCAATTGCTATACTGTGCTACTTTCAATTGCTGTTCCTCACCTCAAACCCATTAAATATATGTTTTGTTTACTTGTGTCCATTGACTTTCTACTTGGTAATTTTAAAATTCATATTTTTTCAAGTATCAGCTTTAAGATCATGTCCACTAAGATGTCATTATTAACCTATTATCTATGTTGGATACTGCTTTCATGTCTCCCATTTCCATCCTAGGCTTTCCAGTTCAGAATATCACACTGCTTGTCTTTTTGCTGGCCATATCTCTCAGTAGGGTCTTTGTGCTGACCAGGAATTGCACCTTTTTTTTTTTGATCCCTGACATACCTCCAGCAAATAACGAAGTGATTAATGCATAGTCACTACTTAACAAATATCTGTTTAAAGAGTGAAGAAAATAAGTTACAAAATATTTATGAGTGTTGAAGTTTCCCTTATACTAAAAAATTAAGGATCTTTGAAGGCATAGATCTTATTTAAGTTTGTCTCTGCAGCAGTTAGGATAGTGCCTACCTTAAACAGTCAATCCTGATCACTTGCAGAATTTGTATCTGTGAATTCTCCTAGTTATTAAAGTTATTTATATTGACTAAAGAAAAAGGAGTCAAGCTTTTAAAGAATTAAAGTCAGTTTCATTCAGAAGCCTTACCGGTGACTATATCCCATGAGCAGCTGCGTTAGACTGTTCCAGCACAGTATTTCAGCCCACTGCTTACATACAGGTGCTGAGAGTTCACTATGTGAAAATCAGATCACACTTGCTCAGATGTTACATTACAGCAGAATCTCATCAAGGTTTGGGTGTAAGAGTACATCAGGTTGTATATTAGAAGAGGCATAATCACTATTCCCATCAGACAATATCTTATGTGTAGGAAAAGGCAAGGCTGGGGACACTTACTGTTTCAGGAATATAGTGACTCAGGCAATACATAGAGTAGACCACGTGCTCTCTCCTGTTTTGTCTTCAAAGCATCTTTCGGGAGAGCTGCACCTCCTCACAGAATCTGGGGCTTTGTGAAATTATGTTGGCAGGCAGAAATTAGCCAACAGTTTGTTACTTTGCCTAACATTTCTAATTCTAAAATCAAGCTCTCTGCACTTTCCTGGTCATTTGTGGACAGCACATGAGCACAGAAACAAGCAACTTGCAACACCCAAAGCACACATTGCCAGCTGAGGTCCGCAGTGGTCTTGTTTAAGCTCTGATACTGTGAGAAAGTGTCCTTCTTATGGTCTATTTAATGCCATGGTTTTCTTTTTCATTGTTATGCATTTTCCTGCTGATTTTGCGGCTTAACATGACCCCCAAGAGTAACGCTGAAGTGCTGTGTGAATTTCCAAAGTTTAAGAAGGCTGTGATGGGCCTTGCCAGGAAAGTACCTACATTTGATAATCTTCCTTCAGGCATAAGTTATAGTGCTGTTGGCCGTGAGTTCAAGGTTACTGAAACCGTAATATATATCAAGCAAGACATCTTTAAACAGAAATAAAATAAGTTGATATATTGATTGGCTGATGGAAATACTGTGACCAGAGGCTTGCAGGAAACGAATCCTGAATTTTCACTAAGAACAATTGGCTATTTGCTAATTCAGTGCTCACAGGACATCACAAGACATACCTACCACAAATAACAAGAATTGACAGTAATTAGTTTCTCATAAATATTTTATGATTAATAGTTTAATGAAAGAAAGCAAAAAATGAAGAAGGAAGATACTGGAGTGTCTCTGAAATTATATTATGAACAAGTTACATAACTTTCTGTGTATTTTCTTTAATGTTTTGAGTGAAGATCAAAGCATATATTTGTGTAATGGGTGGATAACTCATATCTGTGAGATATAATTATGTAGAATTCAAAATAATCATACTAGGCTAAATAAATTTATGAAAAATCAATAAAATAGGATTTAACATAGATGCCAGAATTCACCATTTAAATCCCATGTATTAAATATCTTAGAAAATTAAAAAAAATCTTGACATCTTTTGATACAAATTTACCTGAAAATTTAATTTTACTGAATCAGAAGAAAGATATGAGAAAAATGTTTCAAAGTCAGAAATACTAAAAGTTAAAATTAAGAGATCACAATAGAGAGAATAAATAGCAGTTGTGGCTTAGCTTTGTTGGTGTAACTACTGAATGAAAATCCAGATAAATTAAAAGTGTTCTAAGTCTTTAAATTTAAAAATAAGTACCAAATGAATAGATTCAATTAATTAATCATGTTTCTCTTTTCTAACTAGATGTATGTAATTTTTTATGTTATTAATTGAAAATCCTGTTATCCAATATTGAATTTGTCATCTCTATTTACGCATCACTAAACTCAGCATAAAACACCTCAACTGACTGAAAATGACAAATCAATCAAAAATATAGTTAGTGCCACTTCAAGGACACCCCTCCCCCAACACATCTAATTGTGCAAAATAATATTTGATTTCCTTGGAGTCAATATTATCTAGGTACATTTTCAGTTAATAAGTTGATTATAAAAGCATAATACCTTAAAAATATTATGCACTTTAAAGCCATATCCCAATATCGTTTTTGATGAATATATAAGCTATACCTTAACTGGTCAACATTATATGTCTGTGAAAATTACACTATAGTTATTAATCTCATACTAAGGGTATTGTGGCTAATTATTTGGTTTTGTTATGACAGAAAGATTGTAATAAAATGCACCACTTCCCCTATTAATCAAAATCTTTCAAGCTCATCTACATTTTTACTGATCTATAGACATGAGATTTTATTGCACTATTTATGCCATTCATGTTTTGCTTCAAAGTTAGCCCAACCCTGAAAATATTCCACTTGCCCTCCCACTTCCAGGCCTCCTGTTGGACTATTTTAAACTTCTAAATCTCTTTAACAAAGTTGAAACTTTAAAGCAGTCTAACTGTCGCTGAGATCATGCTGAGAGTAAAGAAGAAATACATCACTTACTTTAAAATTCAACCTCTTGAGAAGCATGCTTGAAAATCTTTAAAAGAAACTCCAGCTTCCCTGTTCTCAGACTAACCACCATGTTTTATTTCAGGGAAGTCTAGCCATTTCATAAAAGATAGGACTCCTCTGGAGCACATTGGGCATGCTATTTAAACAGCTGGATCATTTATGTTTTTGAACTACAGAGTATTTCTACCTCCAGAGACACTAAGTAACTCTTAAAGTGAAATTCTTCTTCCTTTAGAGAATGCATGATTCTTTAGGGAATCATGGCCAGTATCAAAATATATGTAATATGCATAAAACAGGAGGATAGGTATTACTAATCGCCAAATGCTTTTAAAATTCAGCAGACAGTGTTTCTAGAGAATGAATGTTATTATATTTCTTTTTAATGTAAGTATATGTTTTTAACATTATCCTTGAGAATCTACCCAAAAGTTAAGTTTTCAAATGTATGTAATTATATATATATGAAAATTTTAGAAACAAGAACATTTTATTCAGTATAAAAATATTTTTATATTTACAAATAATGATTCTTTACAGCATTAACTTCTTTCAGGAACATTTTCAAGACTGGTAAAATGTAGTTAAAGAATTTTGCGTAAAAGATGTAGCTGAAAGTTTTGGATAAGAAATTATGGACCATTTCAGAAGTATAAATTATGAAAAATGTTTTATAGCATTTTATGAGGAAAAGATTTTACAGCTTTTTAACAGAGAAAAAATTAAAACTTCACTAAGTAATATTTTGTCTGACGTTTGGAGAATATAAATAATCATTATTCACACCATGTAGTTTTCTATATGTTACAGCTAGCCAATCCTATGATTATTATAAATACACTCTACATTTACTGCTGGTACTAGTATGATTCCATTCCCTGCTTCCTTTTTCTGCCAAAATATAACTAACTCTGTGAATATTAAAACCATGTTTATAGAATCCATCTTATCATTTTGACCTTTTTAAGAGTAAATTATTGAAAACAAGAACATCTAAATTTTTTTAAGATGAAAAAATATGTAAAAATGTAAGACATTGTAGAATTTCCAAAATAATGTTTATCAATTTCAATGACAATGTGAGCAGGTGTTCTTTAATATACCACACAATGCCATAGAGTTGTAACAATGAAATCAAGATGCTTAAAGAATAAACAGCTTAAAAATCACATCCTATATTTCAAATCTTGATCCAAATAATATTAAGAATTCAATATATGATGAAAAATCATTACTAAAAGCATTAGGGAAGGTATGAATAAACTAGCAAATGTTTGAAGGAAATTAGCTATTGTTTGGAAAAATTCTGCCTAATTTTAGATATTATGCTAGATACATTTATTTCAGTTAAGATCAAAACATTTAATACTAAAAGATAAAAGCAAGGCCAGGCGTGGTGGCTCACACCTGTAATCCTAGCACTTTGGGAGGCTGAGGTGGGCGGATCACGAGGTCAGGAGATCGAGACCATCCTGGCTAACACAATGAAACCCCATCTCTACTAAAAATACAAAAAATTAGCTGGGCGTGGTGGCGGGTGCCTGTAGTCCCAGCTACTTGGGAGGCTGAGGCAGGAGAATAGCATGAACTCAGGAGGCGGAGCTTGCAGTGAGCCAAGATCGCACCACTGAACTCCAGCTTAGGTGGCAGAGCGAGACTCCATCTCAAAAGAAAAAAAAAAAAAGACAAAAGCACAAGAATAAAACAGTAATCAATAAGTTAAAATCTATTCAATATGTATGCATGAGCATTTATTTAATCTGTGAAAGGCGTGATTAATAAATGTCACAGCAATAGAAGAAATTACTAAGGAAAAGTTTTAAAATATGGGAAAGGAATTAAGGTTCAATACTGTTAAAATAAATTGATTTTGGCTGAAAGCTGCCTGAGAACTTTGAACACCTAAATAACAAACTAAAACGTAATTTGAGAGTATATTCTTCTGATGAATAGACAAGTGTTCAGCCAATCATAGCATCTGAGCTTCAGCCAATAGCTTGCTGCCAATTGATCAGACCGTGTCCATATAAGGCAAATGCCTCATCACACCATGCCCAAATAAGGCAAACACCCAGCTATAATCAATCAAGTTATTTCTGTACATTACTTTCTTTTCTGTCTCTAAATCCTGCCTGCCCATATTGCAGGACAGAGCTCTCTGAACCTCTCCTCGTTCTGAGAGCTACTGAATTCACAAACATTCTTTGCTAAAATAAACTCTGCTGAATTTAATTAGTCTAAAGTGTTTTTTTAAAAAATAGCTTGGTATCAGAAGTGGAATCTAAAGTAGATCTCCAGTGATTCCCAAGAGCACCAAGTGACCAAACAAAGGAACCTACCAAGTCCCTTGTACTAATTAATCTCTTTCAACAACTGGGGCCTTGGGTGAGTTCTATCTTGGACTTGAGTTCCAAGAACTTGTGTTTTCAGCATTCCTAGTTTATATAAGCATTATTTGTTTGAACTGGGTTTGGAATTCATGACAGAAACAAGACTGGATCCTGTTGGTAGGCCTTAGGTGTCGGATTGGGTCAGATAAAAACTCGACTGAATTCAGTAGGTAGGTAAGGTTACTAGAAAAAAGAGAATCATTGGTTCATCTGAATTCAAGAGGTCTCAAACCCCTCCATCTGAAACTTTAGCCAATTAAATGTATAAGAACTGTGAACTCAGAATCTGTATTTTCTAGAGAAATGAGCAAACCTCACCATAGGTAAGTTAGAGTAACAGTGGCCACAGTAGGGAAACGCCTTACAAAAGTGGAACAGGTGCATATCTTTGAGGATACAACAGCTACAGCCTAAGAGGACCTCCTTGCATATATTTGAAACCAAAACTAAGGGATTCCCAAATTAAAGAATCCTGAGCCTTGAGATGTCTGCCTTTATTGTAAGCAGTCAAGCCATTGAAACAGAAATTGTTCACTTTTACTCTAGCCATCTATGGCTTAGATGTTTCCCCAATAGTGGTGTGCTCCACTGGAACACCCAAGGGCTTCACTACCAGGATAATAATCAACCTGCTTCTTTGAGAAAAAAAATCAGAATATTTCTTTAGTGAGATTTTTATATCAAATCTGAAATGTCTAAATGACACTTGTCTAATTGACACTTGGACTAGTTTCAGAAAAACATATGTAAGAATTAGTTCTTTCCATTTTCTCTATTTGATCCTGCTTCCCATGCAGACTTATCAGTTGACTGAAACCTTTCTAACAAATCCCTGCTAACTATATGCTGTGCCAACCCTGTCCTCTTTCATTTCGTTGTTATCTTTGCTATGCTGCAAAACTGTTTTTTGAGAAAAACAAAAAACAAAAAACAAACAAACAAAAAACACTGGTCTGTCATTCAACCTTGAAAACAAAACAAAAACAAACAAAAAAAGACCAATGAGTCTCATATTATAAGTCAAGATTTGAGGTATCCATGCTAACTCCAGGCACATTAAATGCTCATACTATTGTACCTGACACATGGCTAAAACGTTAAAATAAAAGCTATATGATCTGTTTCTATGTATATGTTTATGTAGATTTGTATGTATAATATATATGCATGATATTTTTATTTTCTCATAATATTGCCAAAATTCAATTGTAAAAGAGTTCTATCGAATTGGCTTAAAGAAAAATAGGCATTCATATAAATTATGTATTCTCTCAGAAAAATAAGAACTAGCCCAAATGCTTTTTAAGTTCATGTGACTTTGGTAATATCTGGTAAATAATAATGATGGTTAGGTTAAAACAGGCATATCTTCAGAATTGTCAATATTAAATATAATACAGATGCATGACTTTTCCAACCTAGGTTAACTGGTAAAATAAACTTATATTAAATCTATATGACAAAATGTTTTTGCAAGAAAAATAAATTAAAATGGTAGTTAGCTGTTTAGTGTTTCACTTTCATGAACAATCTAAGAATAACTATTAAAAACAAGTGAGTTAAATAGACGTAAATAACATAAAATTCCATGTGAAAGATGCCATCTCCATACCAAAGGTTTTAATATTCTTGTCATCAAGAATGAGAAGTTGAGGATGAGGGAAAGCTGTTCAAAACATTTTTAATTCCCAGGCCTAGCAAACACAAAACCAAACCAAACCAAAACCATAAGAGGTAAGAGATAAAATTTTACCTTCTTTATTCCTCTTCAGTTTCTTATTACAAAAAGACTAAAGATGTTTGGTACTCTTAATAAATATGTTTTGTGCCACATAGAAAATTTGTGCTATGAGAAAGTACATGCTTCTAGAAAGTATGATCCACAGATTTGCCAATCCATAGATTTCTGGTGTGACAGAAAGTTCACAATTGCTTGCTGTCTAGTGTTCACTGGAAATTAAGGTCACTAATGATTATGAAATCTAAATAATAAATATAACTAAAATTATAGACATAATAAAAACTAGTCTATATGTAAATATACAAGGAAGGTAAGATGTGCTTTTGGAAAGAAAAAGCTATACGTTATGAGTATGTTTTATTTTGTTAAGGAAGAGAGTACTTTTTGTCCTAAAGTAGAATAACTGGTTGTTTTAAGATGAAAAAGAGGAAAAGCATAGGAAAAATCTGAAAGGATATAAAAAGGTTGTAGCTTTGTGGAAGATGGATCTTGTGAAAAGAATTTATTATGTGATCAAGCTGGCTGACATTAGAAGAGAATTATTTGTAAGTTTTTCTAAAAATTGAGCACTGATATAACAGGACATTGAAGAGAAACTAGAATTTGGCTGCTGTGTCGAAACAAGGATTTTGGGGGGCAGTATTGGTTTGCTCTGAGTAGGAAATTATGAAAGGGTTTTTTTGTTGTTGTTTTTTGTTTGATTGGTTTTTACGTTTTAGATAATTTACCTGAGAAACAGAGATTCTGTGTCTTACCAAGATAATTTTCTGTTGTTCGTGTTGTATTTATTAGGTTTTTGGTCACTTAAAACCAAGTTTACTCTACTAAAAGAGCTAAGGTTTTGCTACAACTATATAACTTTGTGTTTGCCTTTAAAGTCTTTTAATCATCACTCTGGTTAAATGAGTGACTATTATTTCACAGTGGCCTGTAATCTTTTTTTATTTACTTATTTAGGTTGGGTCTTACTCTGTCTCCCAGGTTGGAGTGGGATGCAGTGGCCCAATCTCAGTTCACAGCAACCTCCTCCTCCTGGGCTCAAGTGATCCTCCTACCTCAGCCTCCCAAGTAGCTGGGACTATGGGCATGCGCCACCATGCCTGACTATTTGTGTGTGTGTGTGTGTATTTTTGGTAGAAACAGGGTTTCTCCATGTTGTTCAGGCTAGTCTTGAACTCATGAGCTGAAGTGATCCACCCACCTTGGCCTCCCAAAATGTTGTGATTACAGGCATGAGCCACTTTGCCTGGTCCTGTAATCCCATTTTGATGAATTGTCTTAAGCCCTTGATATTTTTGACAAACTTTCCACAATCAAATTCTAAATTAAATATTTTTCTTGGCCTTAAATTAACTTTGCAATTTTCCAGATGGGTCCTTGGAGCATACTAAGAGGATTTTTTTAAATAAAAAGCGATATTAAACTAATAGAACTTATTTGATCTATTAAATTATATGGGAAGCATGGTCAAATAATCAGTTATGCTCAACCTTTTCTGAGTTATGTTTGTATGGATGTGTTATTAATATGCATCTCGGAAATTGTAAGAAATCCCTGGAAATTCAATAATCCATTGAACTGGGAAACAATTTCCAGAACTCTAATGGAAAAACTGATTGATTCTTTAAAACTGCTAACCTAACATCAAGAAAAACAAAAATTAACTGAATGCCAAGGAAATGCTTTGGCAGGTTTTCGTGCTAAATCGGACAGTACTGAAATTGTCAAGATACACAATTTGAATGAACCTCATGAGATTGATCCAGGTCAAATTACTTATGTTAACTTATTTATTTATTTTTTTTAACGGAGTGCTTTTTTATTTATTTCAAGATATAGAAATCTCTACTGAAGAGGAAAAGGATGCTGGAGATCTAAAAGATAGCTCTCTCTTGAAAACAAAAAGGAAACATAAGAAAAAACATAAAAAGAGACATAAAATGGGAGAAGAAGTTATACCATTAGGAGTACTATCAAAGTAAGTCTGTGGCTTAAATTCTGTCATTGGCTTAACAATCCAATGTTAACTTATTTAATAAACATGACTATGCACTTGAATGGGAGAAACAAAACTGGTATTTAAAAGGATATACAAAAAATGTTAAGCATGGACTCATGGAGAATCTAGTTCTTTCAGAGTCCGTACAGCTTCTATTATTAAAATCTCTGCACTTTGTGACATAATAAAATAGTTAAAATGATAAAAAATATTTTTAAAAATTGGTAGAGTGACTATAATTGCTCACCTGGTTTATAACCAATGTTTCATGGGCCAAACCCATAATTCTGGTAAGAAAATCAAAATCTCAGGTGATATATTTCCAGTACCTGTTGGATCATTTGAATATTTACAGTAGGATTTCATTTTATTTCCTCTTTCATTGCATGTTTTCTGATTGTATAGAAAATTTTCCATGCAGGAAGGCTGATGCTATCATAGGAACTAAAAGGTTATAAGAAAATGTATTTCCCTTATAGGGCATGTCTGGAGAAATCTTCAGTGATAGAAGTACTTATTTCAATGGATAATTTGTAAAACAGTTAAATAAAGCATTACAAACACAATGGCATTAGGCAAGCTAGCTGAATAGATTGCATCAGCCACAAGTATTACTGTCGGCTTTGATGGCAATGAGATCTATCCCCAGTGGGAAACAGATTGATTCCATATGAAACAGTTACTGGAAGGTTATCATTCTAATAATAGAACCCCGTGCATCTTCTGCTCTTATAAACTCTGACATGACTCAATATTGCAAAGGTTTAGTGCATATGCCAAAGAATATTTTCATCAAGTAAAAGAAGCCCTGCATGACCCACTAGCTGAGGACAACCAGACCTTTCACTATTCAAATCCAGAGATTGTATCTTTTGAAAAATGATGCCAGAGAAAGACTACCCTTGAGCCACATTTAAAAAGTCCATACCAAATTCATCTCTGCAGTAAAACTTCAGGACCCCAAACCTATGCCCACATCTTTTAACTCAAAAGGGCCCTCCATACTCTTGAGACTGTATACCCATTGAACACCTCAAGGTAAACCTAATCTGGGAAGTTTCTCCTCAGAAGCAGATTATATCCTAGAAATGAACAGCCCTCCCAAGATCACAGATCAGGATTTCTTTCTTCTGTTACCATGCAACCTTTTTCCTCTTTCTCTTTTTCGCTCTTTCTTCTTTTCCCTGTTTCTTTTCTGTTTATACATGACAAAATAATGCAATAATTTAAATTTCATGATCAATAGCTTCTGCAGGGAACCTCACTGAACGTTGAATATGTCATGTTATACTTAAATCTTTGCATGATCCTAGAGATTCCCTGGTTGTCCCTGTAACACATTTCACTGATATTCCAAGTGCAATAGCTAGTCCTTTCTATAAGGTTAGGTTTTTAAATTCATGTATTCAGATTCCTTGTTTAAATTTAACAATAGGCAAAATTGTAGGGATGGTTTTACAGTTAAATTATGCCAGAAATGAATAAGAAAACCTATAGAAAGATACTCAACCATTTGTAGACAAATGTATAACCCTAGTCTCTTAGTTGTCAGTAGTCTCCAACCATTCAGTGATTTCAATAATTAAGCATTAAACAGATATTACTAGTGCTTTCCTGCTAATGACCCCTAATGCATAAGGCATCTCACAGAGAACTGTCTGTTGTGCCTCCTTCAGGATATATTTTTATCTGTAGGGGATTTAATGATCAACCATGCATCTGGGGAATTCCATGTCTTAAGTGGAAAAGAAGGGGCCAATGTGGATTAGGGATTCTAACAATATCATTGTCAACTCCATAACCAAGTGCAAAATAAACATTTGTTCACACCTCTTAATTTCCACTATGGAATAAAGAGGAGTTTGCCAGAAAACATAAATATCTCTAAATGAACATCTTTTGGTAAAATGTTTCTTTCCTAGCTTGGCATAAATGTAATTAAAGTTATGGTTAGAAATCTGTCTAAAATATTAGCTAGTATAGCTGACTCTACTCCTAATTGCCCAGAAAACTTCTTTAAATCATCTTGCCAAAGTTGTTTTGGATAACATGATTTCCTTGGACTATCTGCTGGATGACCAGGGGGAAGTGTTAGCAGGAGGTGTGATAAATAACACCTCTTGCTGAACTTGGATAAACATATATAGGATGATAGAAACTTAGTTTTAAGAACTCAACAACAAGCTCTTTGGTTAAAACAAAGGTTCCTTTCTGGGCTCTTTTTTGATAGATTTGTTTTTGATTGGTTCAATTCATGGGGAAGGTTATGTTCTCTTAAGGAGCATACTTCAGTGTTTTAGTAATATACTCCTGGCAACCATCATGATAATCTCTCTGGTGTGCCTTTTCCTCTCAAGAGTCTTCAACACTTATATGCAGTCATTCCTTATATGTCAAATGGTCTCATTACAGTTAGAATATCAGAAAGACAAGGGAACATAAAGAATCATCTGATAACTTGACATTGTGAATTCTACACTAAAATAAAAAAAGATCATTATAATGGTGACAGGGTGACATTAAGGTTTTGGTCAAATTCTGAAAATTGAGAGGTTGATCAAAAGAAGGGCATTGTTAAATTAAATACAATTTGGGCTAAAGCTGCTTCTGTACTTTGAATTCCTACATAATGAACCACGACCTAACTCGGTATATAAACAAACTGCAGCCTAATTTGAGAGTATATTCTCACAATAAATAGCTGAGTCTCAGCCAACCACAGCAGCTGAGTTTCAGCCAATCCCAGGCTGTCAACTGTTCAGACCATGTCCCTATAAGATAAATGCCTCATTACATCATTTTCAAATGAGGCAAATGCTGAACTATAGGCAATCAACTTGATTCTGTATGTCATTTTGTTTATCTGTCTATAAATATCACCTTCCCATGTTACTGGGTAGAGTGCTCTGAATTTCTCCTGGTTCTCATTGCTACTCAATTCATGAACTATTCTTTCCTTAAATAAACTCTGGTAAATTTATGATTCTAAGTGTTGTTTTTTTTAAAACAACACTAACATGTTATAGAAATTAAGTGAAAAAAGCTGGGAAAAGGTTTTACAAATATGAAATATAGCTACAATGTCCTTAATATTTGAAGAGTAAACACATGTGCAAACATACAAATAAGAAAAGAAATGGGACTTTAAAGGAATAAAGAAAAGGACAAAAAGATCGATGGAGTACTTAAAGATTACTTATTGAAGGAATGTGTCGTAGAAGAATGAAAGAAAAATACTAAAACATTATCAATGAATATTTTGGACCATTTGATTAGAAATAACCTTAATTTTTATTTTTTTCAATTTTAAAATATTTAAAGTGATTATCTACTGCCTTTTATAACCATAAAATGACATTAATTTTAAAATACTGTGATGAGATTATTAATCATTTTTATATCAGCCTTTAGGCAAATCACAATTGAAACATGTCAAATAAAATCCTATGCAAAAAAAGTTATTAAAACCTAAAATGGTAAATATGTTACATGTCATCAATGCAAATTTTTGCTTGACTATTAGAAAACTTGTTGGGATTACATAATTTCAAACTTAATCCAAGGAACAGAAAGGATATTGAATTCCCTCTATTTATGAGAAAACTGAATGCCAGTGCGAGGTGAAAAATTTATCTAGAAGGACACAATTAACAATTAATAGGAATAGAGGTGGAATGCAGTTATTTAAAGTGACAACTCAATTCTTCATTCTACACCATGAAAAACTTTAAATTGTTTAAACTATTTACAAGGCAATATTTGTTTTATGTCTAATAATAAAAATAGCCTAAAGGAATAATAACATTATTTTCAGCATGGGATCATTTTGAAAAAAATAAGTGGGAAAATCTTCTGTTTAAAAGTTATATAAAACTGATAGTAATTTGCAATTAAAGGGAGATTCCAACTCAGAATATTGTTGCTATTATGAAAGCAGAGCTTGCACAGTCCATGATCACATGTAATTTTATTTAAAGAAGAAGTTAAAAGCAATTAGATGAGAACAATCCTGAATAGTGTATTTGTTTTGTAGTTCACTACATTAATTGTTTGATTGAGTAATGTTTGTATTATAATCAATAGTTTATTTTGAGATGCAAATGGCAAAAAATAAATTTCATTCAGTTTAAATTATCAGCCCTTAAAAATTAAAATAATAGACTCTGGAGACAACAAAAAATGGGAGGGTAGGAGGAAGTGAAGGGTGCAAAATTACCTACTAGGTACAATGTCCACTCTTCAGGTGATGGATACAATAGAAGCCCAGACCCCAATACTACACAATATATTCATGTTATAAATCTGCACTCGTATCCCTGAAATCTATAAAAATAAAATAAAATAGCTAAATAGAAAACACACTCACACACACACACACATACACACATTTTCAGCCCAGATAAACTACGTGGTAGTTCTAATTTTCTTTGCAGCCTAGAAATATTTTTGACTAGTCTTCGAAATACTGTTTTAATCCTGTATTTTAATGGCATTATGCATATTATTTCTTGATATTAGAATAAAGTAATTCTAATTCTCATTTTGAATATCCTTTTGTCTATGTACTTATTGGAGATTCTGAAATATAACTTACAGATAGATTATAAACTAAATTTCTATTGTCTCATCTAAACTTCAGTATAAAATATGAATTGAAAAATATGTTTCAAACATATTCATTTTGAAAAAATATTCTAATATATTAAATTATTCAATTACAAGTATACTGAATAGTTTTTCTCCTTATGATTTCTATGTTGCATGTAAGGCATTGGCATTTAGGTAAAAAACTAAACAAATATATTAATGTTTTATAATTTAGAATGGGAGGTATAAAAACTCAGATATCATTGGTATTTATTGAATAATGCACGGGTTTATAAAAAGAGTTTTCATTATTTGTAATTTTCTTTTATCTATTTACTGAGATAAAATAAGGTATTTTAAACAATTATAATGAAACTGCTATAATAATGTAAAACTAGACATGAAGGAAAAGAACAAAATAACAAACAGCACACACAAAAAAGATAAGAGTTTGAATTTGTTTTTCAAATCATATAACAAGAGGTATAAAATTTAATGTTGTCAAATAAAAATAATAAATTAAGAATCCAAAATTTATATCACCATGCACAAAATGGTTTCAAATGAACTTATGCGGAAGTCTAAGGGTGACTTTGGAGAAATTTAAACTCCTCTTTAACTATGTCTAGACAGAGTAGCGGAACATTTAGAATGCTGAGAGAATGTTGCAATGGAGACAGTGGTGGAATATGAGCTATAATCACTACTCACCACCATCATGCTAGTCTCCACTCACACAGCCTTGCATCTACAAATTACTCCTCCATCTACCTCAGAATAATTTTTATGCTCAGTTTTGACTATTATAACTATATATTCATGTTATTATTTGAATACTTGTGATGTGTCAATGTAGCATATCCGTTTTAATATATAATTTAATATAATTAAATGTAACAACATAAAAAATTTTAACCATATACATAACGTTTTGTCATCTTAAATGTTTTTCAGAACTCACTGAAACACGTTAAAGTCACTAAGATTCCTTATTGTACAGCACTTCTAAAAACATATGCATTTCAGTCCTAATTCCCTTTAGGAATAGAACTTCAACTTTGAGGAAGAAATTGGAAGATAATAAGGATTGAATAGACTGTTTTTCTTTAGAAAGAGAACCAGCAAAGCATAAGCCCAAGATATAAAGATTACAACACATTGTTGTTGTTGTTGTTTTCTTCTGAATACAATAGTTATAACTTCTCTGAGCTTCAATTTTCTTACCTGTAAAATAAGGAAGTGGGTTACAACGTCTCTAATTCTTTTCAAGAAATAAATTCAGTGAAGCTCTCTCTCTCCAGTCTTATAAAGCAGCATAGTGCAATGCTTTTTATTTACTTCCACAATAGAGAGAAAAATATTTCTGAATTGACACTAACCAGAATCTATGGACCTGCTGGTGTGTCATCATGCCCATTAACCAAGCTCATTATGTGTTAAAAGTTACAGAAATGAAGATCCCAGAGGCTTATATTTTCTTTATATGAGAAGAACATTTTGTTTGCTACTAAGAGAAAATCACAGTCATCATTTAGTTATAATAAATTAGTTCTTACATAAGAAAAATTTTTCTCTAATTATTGCTTAATGTAGGTCTTCTCACTTTTAAAAAATTATGCATTTTTTATTGTTTAATCTCATATTTGTAAGCAATCCAGAGAATTTTTTTTTTCACTGATTAATCAAACTGAGAGATTTACTCTGACTTCATAGGCACTGTCTGAGAATAAAGAGTACATTCTGAAGGGAATGGAAAAGTAGCATGTGACACATCTCCTCATTCTATTTCTGTCTCTAAGCCAGCCTGATCCTCCAGACCTGTGGCTCCAATAACAAGCAAGTTTACCCAGGACACTAGAAGAGTGAGTCTCCAACGTTTCCCTTTCCACATTCCTTCCATGCAGCAGAGCTGACTAATTAGGATAACAAATGTGGCTGATGGAAATGTAGACATGTGGCCTCTTAATCATAATGGCCAATGCCAGTGAAGGAGCAAGTCTGTGGGCTCCAAATGTCTCAAAAACTATTTTTGTAAACTTACAAAAGTATATATTTTTTAAAAACTTTCTTTTTTGTTTCCTCTTTTATTCCAACCAGCTATCTACCCATTTTTCCTCTGAAATGGTATTGGAGATTCAAATTCCATCACCCAGCTTCTCTCTACCGCAGAATTCTGTGCATGTGTTACACCTGAACATTCCCATCCTCGTTATTGGGCTGCTATTTTGTGAAAAATGGTTTCAGTGTCTTAAAATATCCTGATTCTTACCTGCATGGTCTTTCTTTGGAGATAACCTTAATGATAATTGACTTTTCTCCCAAGTCTACACACACACAAAGAATTATGCTTCTGTGTTAAACTTATCCAAAGAATCGACTGTTACTTTTTGTCTGATTGTTCACAACTTAGTATAAAACACATCTACTTTACTATGTGTCTTTTTCTCAAATTTTGACTAGCCTAATTATTAAATATTGTTTGTTCTTGAGCACACTAATACAATTTTGTCACATTTCCACCTTACAATTTACTGCCAATAGTATAATTAGAAGTGCATTTTGAAGAATTAGTAATTTTTTTAACGTTAAATCTTTGGACAGGACAACCCAGCCCATGGAGAAGGCATATTGAAAAGCAAAGAGGCTACAGGAAAATTCAAATAATTAAAAGAATCATGTCTGATATGCTCACCTGCAACAAATGGCTGATAGTACTTAAAATATGATCCAAAATAGAAAATGTTAATCAAATAGTTGTAATGGTATGCTGTTAACAAGTATCTCATTTAATAAAGGATATGAAATCATGTTACCCACATCAATCCTAACTTGCACTAAATTCTTTCTTCTTGCCTCAGATATTAAAACCACAACCCCATCACTTCAGTTCTGATTTTTAAAATCACATCTTTATATTTATTAGTCTATAGGAGATTTATACTTCTTCACAATAGTATGATACTGCTTCAGATACAGAAATGTATTGTTCTGCCAGCCACAGGGCAATCAATAGAAAACTACATTGAGTGTTTCACTGGCTGTTTGCCAATATTTTAGAGGGAAAAAAATGTTACTGATGTGCAGTGTGATATCAGTTTTCTCTTTTAAAAAATATGAGAAGCTCTCCTCCAACCATCATTGACAAAGACCCAGACATCTCACGATCTAGCTTTATAATATACTCTCTCCTGGGGCAGCAGGAGACTATCATACAAACGATTTGAGAACAGAGAATTAATGGTAAATAAAAACTCAAACTAAAAATATAAAGAGTGCTGAAAAGAGCAATAAAACTTCAAATGAGTGAAATAACTAAATTTTAAAAATAAATTTCCGTATCATGTATGTATAGAGATTCAGGGTGATATAGGACAGAAAACATAAATATTGAACAAAAATCATATATGCTTCTTAAGAACCTCATTTATTCAAAGTGCTGGGCTATGAACAGAGAGCTAGTTCATTGTTTTCCAAAAATTCTACAACACCCATAGAAAAATGAGGGCAAATTGAGCAAGAAAACTCTATGAACTCTGACTAAAGGTTATTTGCCTTTCCTGATCTGGGGAATGAGATGGACAGATAAATGCTAGTGGTCTGAAAACCTCATTCCATCTCGCTCTTTACTCTTGAATTTTTTAAAAATCTTAAACCTCATAAAGTTAAAGTAAATGTCCTATTGTAGTTGATACAACTGATAGTTGGTTTGCTCTCTTTTTACCATCCAATGATCATTTGATAAATTATCTTCATTTAAGTTGATTTTTAAAAATCCTTAAATTTACATTTAAATTTATTAAAGGGCCTGATATTATCCATATTCTGAAATCAAACATACTTTCTTATTAAAAATTATCTTTTAAAAAGTACTTTGTTCTTAAGACATAATTTACCACATAACCTTCTAGGTGATTATGTACAGAAGAAAAGGAAGGAAGGAAGAAGGAAAAGGAAAGAAGGAAAGAAGGAGGGAGGGGGGATGGAGAGAAGGAGGGAGGGAGGGAGGAAGGGAGGCAAAAAGGAAAGATGGAGGGAAAGCAGAAAAAAATATAACTTTGAGATGTTCAAGAGAAAGGTTGCATGTGGAAGTTTCCCAGGTAGCTAGCTAAAAACAAACATTGATCATTTATTTCTTTACTTGCAATTCATTTTGTTTTATGACAAAGAACAGGAGGCTAAGCCACCGTGCAATCTACTTTGACTTGTATGATTCACATGTTACCTGAAGTCTTGCAGAAAAAAAAAAAAATCCACTTTAGGTAAAGCCCCATCGCTACATTCAGATAGGTCAAACATTCTCTAAGAGACTGCATCTCTTGTGGCCATCTCTGCCCTGGATCTGCTATCAATGAAATCTTCCAGCTTTCAGTCTTTCAGCCATTCTATGTACATTGCTAGTTACAAACCATATAGATACACCTAACACTTAGTTTAAAACTTTAGTTTGAAAGTAAATTTTAGTTGTATCACTATAAACCTAGTCATACAGCTAAGTTTCTTCACCAAAGAACAAACACATAAAAATATAACTGGGTAGGGTGGGAGCAGAGTAATTAAGCTCATAATAAGACAAAGTATAAAATGTTCTGTTGTTAAGATATTTCTTAAATACAGTACCACCAGAGAATTGTCACTGCTGCTTCTCTCTACACTACGTTCCACCCATATCTCTTTTATGATCCTTAGTCCACGTCCTTCTGCCATCCACTCTATGGTCTGCTATGTTGTTCCAAGGAAATTAAAAATTCTTATTCTTTCTTAAGATGGTAATTCAGCCTTAAAGTCCTTAAACTGCTAATTGCATATTCTTTTTACTGTACAGATTTGTCACATTGCTTAGCATGACAGCAAAATCCCACATAATAGGATTGACTCTTCTAAGCAGGTAGTTCTACTTACACTTGTCACTGTTTTCCCCTCAGGTACATTTAACATGTAAATCTAGGTTTCAGTAGGAGAAATAGAAAGAAGAGATGAACAGAGTTGTATGAAGATATATTTATGAAAATGTTTCCAGTGATCAAAACAGTATTTACATTATAGCCCTTGAATTTTCATGAGTAGTCACATCGTCATTGTGTTTCTCAAGCACAGGGGTTTTGAATTAGCGGTTTTGTTCCTCAAGGGACGTTTAGCAAAGTCTGGAGACATTTTTGGTTGTCACAATTGTGATGAGAAGTGCTACTGGCATTTCTAGGTAGAGGCCAGATATGCTGCTAAATATCAGAAAAAGTGGATAAGATGGTCGCCACAATAAATAATTATCTGGAGCAAAATAGTATTAGTTGAGAAACCCTGTATACAACACCAGCAAACATCGAAAGTCAAAGGGTTTACTATAGTAAAAATCAATATGACATCATAAAAAATGGAATTAAAGCAAGATAAAATTTGATCATGCAAAAAATTATGAATCCTTTGATGATATTTTCTTGCATAGAAATTGAAGTCTATCTACAAGTCCCTCAACCATGTAGGAACACACTGTAATTTTAATCTTATCTCCCACCGTGTCTCCCCAGTCGCAACTTACACTCAAGTCCCTCTAGAGAACCTGAGTATCCTCAATCTCACACACGCTATTAACTCTGTGCTTTCTCTCTGCTTCCTCTGACTAAAAGAGATGCTATGTCTATTCTCTTCCACAGAATGACATGGCAAGTTATTATTACAATCCTTAAAAAAATCTAAGTTACTCCAGGAAACTTCTCTAAACCTTTTCTTCTCTAGAAAAGAAATTTTCTTTGTCTCATGTATGTTCTTAGTAGTATCTCTAAAATTTAAATTACAGCATGTATTATACAATATTTGGCATCTCTTTATGCATGTCTATTCCACTAGATTGTATATTTATTAATTAAATTCTTTTTGAGCACCACCTATGGGATAACAGAGATTTGAAATCATAGTGAAAACATGACAGAATTGATAATTATAATGATATAGTTAGCATGTATGTGTGTTTACTGTGTGCTTGGTCCTGTATAGGCATGATGTAATTAATTTATTTCAAACACCCCCTGAGAAAAATGCTATTACTTACTTCATGTAACATGAAAGAAAAGTGAGGTTTGGCAAGTTAGTAGTTTGGCAAAGCTAGAATGTCAACCACATATTTGGAATTTCCATCCCAGAGTCGGGAATGTTAGATTGCGACATTAACTAAGTCAGTTAAGGCTAAATAAGGTGAAAAATTTTATGATATAGCAAAAAAAATTTATGTGATAAGGCAAAAGGTGCTATATGAATGTTTAAGGAACAATGCAAGTAGCTTCTCTGATGTGTGCAACAACTTCACAGAGCCAGATGTACATTTACTCTGGGCCTCGGAAGGAAGTAGTAAAAGTGAGGAGATGAAGCCGTATTTCATTATTCTTAACATTCTTAACACCTATTATAACACCTATAATTCCTAACACCTATTATAATGTAGGCATGTGTTACAGTATTAAAAATTATAATAGCTGCTAACACTTAACACATCAGGAAAATTTATAAGTGTTTTACATAATTGATTCATTTAATTCCCATACAACTCTACAAGATAAATATTATCATTATCCCTGATATACAGATAAAAAAATTGAATAATGGAGAGGTTAAGTAACTTGAACAAGAGCACATAGATAATAATTTGCAAATAAAATTTCCTCTAGATTTTTATGTATAACCATGGATTAAAAAGTGGAAGAATTAGAAATGTGCAGAATATTAAAGTGGAGTATTAAGTATATCTCAATCACAGGGAAATCATAGAAATTTTAAAAAGCTCAGTTGCAACTGAAGAAAAAATACAGGAAGTATATGTGAATTACAAGCATTTGTTTTCATCAAAATATTATAGAAGTGGCAATCACTTATCATTTTTATGTCTTACTGGATATTGAATGCCATAATCGATCTGAATACATGCATATAAAATATTATTTAGTCATCACATAAGTAAGGACTATGGGTAGAAAAATCTTTAGATTTCTTACAAAGGAACTATAACTTTTTTTTGAGTAGCTGTTAAATTGCTCTGTGATATGCAATAGCATGAAGATGGTGTGTGTGTGTGTGTGTGTGTGTGTGTGTATATGTGTGACTACATTATGCAAGAATTTGAAAGGAAGAGAGGACAAAAGATGTTAATGAAAGTGGGAAAGCGCTAAGACAGTTTCTCCTTTTGTCTGTCTATGAGGGTTTCTTCCCAGGGACCAAGCATAGAACTCAAATACATCAAAGGTCATAGAGCTGAGTTTGGCTTCTGCAGTAGATTAAGTGGAATGTGCAATTATATTTGATGCTACTCAAAGGGAGGTGTCACATCAATTTTGTTCACTAATGCATTACTAAAATCTATCACAGTGTTTAATAGATGAATAAATAAACACAAGAACTAATGCAACAAATAAATAACAGTTTTCAGATGTGAAAGTCTGTCTAACAGCTGTTGTGCTCCAGAATAAATGGGTTGAAAAACAGGTAAATTCTGTATCATTTTCTAGTCAACGCTAGTGAGCAGAACAATCACACTATTCAACTTCTGTTAGAATAATTGTCTGCTTCTTGAGCTTTCTTCTGACATAATGCTATACACACACACACACACACACACAACATTCCTATGTAATGAAATTTCATGAATGTGAATGCTTAAAAGTCCTACCATACACATATATGTGTGAGTGTTTGATATACACCCACATATGGTTAAGTGGTTTTTGAGTGACAGGAACATTTTTACAGAAATGTCTTACAAATAAAGAATAATGCAAAGAAACAATTTAGAGAAATGAATGCAAGTTTGCTTGTTTGGATTATAGTATGAAGAGCATATTTCAAAAATAAAAGTTTAGGAGAGAAGAAAACTCATAATTTTTAAAGAAACATAACAGGTAATAGATTGATGTTCAGATTTCCCAATTTCTGATTTATTATTCAGTTTGACTATTTTTCATCTTTATTTCATTCTTTAGTCATAGCATATTTAAAAATCAACTCCCTATTTTTGCTCTTTTCTCACCCCTAATAATTGGTGAAAATTTTGAAAATAAAAAAAACACTATCTAATTCCCACAGCTGATAATCCTTACAGAATTCTTTTGCCTTTGCTGATGTCATGCTTCTTCCTGAGGCTAAATTGTGTATAGAGGGATCAATTACAGAGAAAAGCTAGAATGACAGTCTAAGTCTTCTGTGGCTTGATTATATCTAAAGTTTCTTAGTTAAGTCAGTGAGACATTCCCTGCAGACACGGATCATTGTGTCATGAGCATCATTGAAAGTGGAAAAAAAAAGGAGGGAGTGAGAGAGAGGAGCAATGATACTTGTACTTTATGTATAATTTGGTATCTCTACAAATGGTGGACATTTGATCATTTTTAAATGGGTCACACGTGTTTTTCTCTGCTGGCCAACATTGTTTAGGAAAGAAAAATTGAAGAGATCTTTTAATATGGTTAACAATGCTGATACCATGCTCATTTTTTGTGGGTGCTAGCTAGCTAAAAGATAATGAAAAGTTATGTGCATAGTGATATAAACAAATACTTATTAATCTCTTTCAGGAGTTTCAAGAAATTTTTACACTCTAAAATAAGAGAGAATAAGTGAAATAAATAAGAAATTTTTACACTGTAAAATAAGAGAGAATTAGTGAAAAAATAGTGAATAATTTGTATCTTAGATTGTTCCAGTTATTTTTTCCATTCTAATATTGTTTAATCAGTTATTTTCTAATGTCCATTGTTTTGTAAATTTCTAAAAACATTTTATATTGTTTCACATTCAGTGAAGTCTAATATAAAGTCATTTTTAGTGCTAAAACATTTCAGTATTCTCTTTTTCTAAAAGTAAGTTAAGTGAAACAAATGCACAGAAGCGTCATACACAAACATTGAAACAAATGGCTAAACTGATTGCGATGGGAAAATGAATAAAAAAACTACAAATTCCACATAAGCTGTTTATTTTTTATATAATAAGAAAGCAATATTTATATAATAAGAAAGCATGGTACATTGCTTTCTTAACCTGCCAAAAACCTACTCACAATGTGAGAAACTACAGCTACTGTCTTATGTCAATCAGAATGAGAATAAGAGAAAGAAAAGCTCCAGCTGTTGTGTATATTACATTTCTAACAAGATAATTTGTTATGGCTTATTCTTTACCACAGCAGTCACCTAATTCAGACAATGGCTAATGGATGTCAGAATTCTGGTAAAAGATTCAAAGACTCAAGTAACATGAAAATTGAATTCTGTTAGTTTATTAGATTCTGAAATGATAAAAAGTATTTTAAAAGCCTTACGAATGATTGAGGTTATTCAAACAGTGTCAGCCTATTAATGCTGCAAGTCTTCTATAACAAAAAGCTTTGTATCTATAATAGTGTATTTGATACCACCTGGGATCTGAAATTTGCAGAGAGAATTACATCTAAAAATTCCAAATGCAATTGACTTCAGAGATTGCACCTAAAATGAACTTGAAATCTTTAGCTAACTGGATAATTTGTTCCAATTCCCTTCCTCTGATGCTCTAAAAAAATGCAATATTTTAAAATATATTGGAAAGTCTTCAAAACTCAATATAGAAAATGTATTCCCACAACTAAGATGACGGTCTAGAGGATTCATATGTGAAGTTTAGCCATTTAGGTGTAAAATATATAAAGAGTTTTTTTCATGTACTTTCAGGTTGAAATATGATAAAAGTAATTGACCAGTGGAGACTTATTCAATCAAATGAGATAAAAATAAATATAAACCTAGATTGAATATACAAGATGTATATGTGTTACTTATGAAAACATAGTGATATGTTAGCAGAATATAATTTGCCTATTTACTAACAATGTATAAAAATGCTTTCCTGTGTTCTTAGGAAAATTTTGTTGATTTATAATGACCAAATTTACAAAACAATTTGTTAATTTGTTGAATAATTTGTAAATTTTTATTCCTTATTGTGTCTAAGTTACCATGGCATGTGGAAGGCAACATCCTCCCCCAGTCTTAGAGTACTTACCAGAGGCTCACAGAGTATTAACAAAGGCTAATCTTTAATAATCTTTTTCTTAAATAACATACTCTTCTACATGCAGAAACACCCTGAAGGTACCTGCAGGAACATTTTAAGATGAGATTAAAAAGCTATTTGTGCAGATTCTAGTTTTGCCAGAATATTATTAAAATCTAGTCGGCCAAAAATTTGTTTTTTCTAATTTTATGATTATTTGGATATAAAATAAGTCACGCATCATTTAATAGTGAAAATATATTGAGAGAAATGGGTCATTAGGCAATTTCATCATTTTGTGAACATTACAGAGTATACTTGCACAAACCTAGATGGTATATCTACTACACGCCTAGGCTGCATGGTGCAGCCTATTTATTGCTCCTAGGCTACAAACCTGTATAGCATGTTGCTGTATTGATACTGTAGGCAATTGTAACACAATGATAAATACTAGCCCATATAAACATTTTAAAAGTACAGTAAAAATACAGTATTAAAAAGTTATCAAACCATCATTGTACATGTGGTACATCACTGAATAAAATATTGTTGTGTGGCGCATGACTATACCACAACTGAGACTGCACAATAGATTATATGTTTATGTATAGAAGACAGAGATCAGGTCTCCTGATGGCCATGGAGTGCTTTCTTCAATACAGGAAACAGCCTCTATATCCAAAAGCATAAGCTGAGCATTGCCCATGAAAAGGCAATTATATAAACTAGCATATTGAAATGAAATCTAACTGCAGGCTTATTCAAGCAGCTCAAAATTGAAAGAAAGATATATTCAATCGCATGAACTAAAATCTTGAAAATTTTACATTACATCTCACTCTTCTTCCTATTCAAATTTCCATCTTATCAAAATTTGAAAATAGCTATCATATTCAATTTAACTTTTACTGTACTTTTCAAAATATAATTATGTCCCCTGTTCAAATACCATATTCCTAGAAATTCCTTTTCCAATCACCTAAATTAAAGTCACTCTCAGTTCAGTTGTGTAATTTTTAATTTTAACAGCATGGATCACTGTTTGAAGGGAGCTTGTAAAACTATTTATTTTCTGTTTCTCCTCCCTCTCCCCTAAGTACAACGAGAAGAGCACCCTGTGGATCTAATTTACTCAACATCCATATTCATATTTTCAGATTTTTTTTGCACAAGATGGGTCCCAATAACTATTTGATTAATGAATGAAAAAAAGCTTCTGACAAATAAAAATTTATTTCTAAATGGGTATACATTAATTCCTCCATAATTCTTACATGGTAAGCACCATAAAAAACTTACCATAAAAGTGTCTATACTGTACATAGAGTAGTAACCTAAAAAAGTTACAAAGAAGTGCTGTAAGTGTTGAAAGTAGAGTCACAATTACTCCTCCTTTTATATCTTATATGTCTAGCACAAACATTTCCGCTCCAACTCAATATACATTACTAAAAAATGTTGTATTCTGCAAATTCACTGCCTAAAAATGTTAGGACAAGTAAGAAAAATGGGTGAGAAACCATTTACTCAAAAACAATGTGATTTTATAACCGTAACACCAATGAAAATAATTATTCTAAAAGAAATATGTGCGTAAAATATGTTAGGTTCCTAGCCACGTAAGTGTTATGCATTAAAAAAAAAATCTTCAAAGATAAGGGCCTATGATGAAGAGTTTAGGCTGCTGAGTTATGAAAAGCAAGGTTAAATGCTCAATAAAGAGGAATTCTCATAACAAACATTCTAAGACCTAAGGGGGCCAAACAGAGTAACAGGAAAAATGTGACATGGATGGGTTTTTTGTGTGGCCTAATCTTCGTCAGTGTCTTCCAGAGTTCAGCATTGTGAGTCTGTTTGGATAAAGCTGCCGTTACTTGGTAGTGCAAATTATGGAAACACTCATTGTAGCTGTACACAATTACTTTGTCCTTAAAGAATATGAACTAATAAGTTTGCTGAATCCCTCTCTAAATGGTAGTCCTGTGATGGAGACTAGCACATTTTTTGGCCTTAAATGGAAGGAATTTTCTTTCACCAAAAAGCAATCCATTAATTATATTTTGTTGGTACTATATCAAAACATTAATAATCAAATAAAACCAATTATCTCTTATAAGCCCAGACTGAGAAAATACTTTCAGAATATTGAACTGAATGAAATAAAAATTGAATTTTTAATTTTATGCTTATGCTATAACAAGTTATTTTTTCTGTTTAATTCATACCAAATGAAAGTAAGTGATAAGGTTTATATGATAATTATGTGTTTTCTGAAGACATTTTATGTTTATCTGATAAGACATGATAGAATAAAGAATGATATGACACTGTGACCATGGGCTTTAATAACGGGTACATGGTTAACTCAGAAAGAAAGATTCTTAGAAGTTATTGACATAAATGTTTTTCATGTTTTAGAATATCAGCTTAAGAAAGTTTTTCTCTGTTACTAGCATACTAACACTTCTGATTTTATTACATCTTTATTTTTGTACAAATTCTATTTGTAAATCCCCACAATTACTATCTTTCGTTTTCAATTTATAACTTTATTGTTCTAACCACTGTTAGTATGTCTGATGAATAGGACTAGAAACGTGTATTCGGTTAAACCTGAATGGTAGAAAAACAAACAAACAAACAAAACATTTCATTAGTTAAAAAAACTTTTTAATTTAAAAATGATAATGAACATAAAATCTTAATTATATTAAAGTCACTCTCATTTTTAACAAGTTTAGTCCATTTTTATTTTATATAAAATTATTTTTACTTACTATGGAAAATCTATATGAATTTTTATTGATTTGTAATTTTTAGTAGTTTCAAGAGCCTTTACTAATAAATGTCCCATAAATTAAACCCATCACATAATTTAACAAATATATGGCTGGGAAAATTATATTTGCCAGATATGTACTTACTTTCATGCTGCAAAATATTATTTAGTTCTTTTATTATTATTCTACTTCCAGTTCTACCACATTCCATTTTAGTTGAGAAACATTTACAAATGTAGTGTAATTAAATTGTTTTTCAAAAGCATAGGTCTGGCACAGTGGCTCACGCCTGTAATCCCAACATTTTGGGAGGCTGAGACTGGCTGATCACCTGAGGTCAGGAGTTCAAGGCCAGCCTGACCAACATTGTGAAACCCCATCTCTACTAAAAATACAAAATTAGCTGGGCATGGTGGTGCATGCCTGTAATCCCAGCTACTCAGGAGACTGAGGCAGGGAAACCGCTTGAACCTGGGAGGTGGAGAACCTGGGAATTGCAGTGAGCTGAGATTGTGCCATTATACACAAGCCTGGACAACAAGAGCAAAACTCTGTCTCAAAAAAAAAAAAAAGCATATAAGTTTTCTCCTATGCATCTCATTTAATGTAATCTCAGAATATACTTTGCATGTCTACTTACATGTGCAGCTACATTAATTAGTGGCACTGTTATCTGCTTTTTTTCCTAATTAGTGACACTGATATCTGCTATTTTTTTCCTAGATTTTGAATTTGCGCTAAAATACTAAATATATAAGCAATTGTCACAGTACAATTTATGACTCACTTCATCAAGAACAATATATGAGTCAATATTGAAAGGCACAATATCTAGAACAACTGAAGCCGTGAAATGAAAGAAGATAGGGATAAAGAAGATAATCAATTTTGTACTTTCTCAAATTAAGTCAATTTCAAGGAATTTTGGTGCAGTGGCCTTAGTTGTTCAACTTCCTTTAAAAAGAAAAGTTTTATTGATTAGGCTACATACAGGGGGTAAAGCTAAAAAAGTAGGAATTGATTTCTTAAGTAATACTATGGAGAATGAGTCACAAATTCAGTTGAAATATAGTCAATACAAGATGATGCAAATGCTTAGAGGTAGAAAGTATCTTACGTGATGATAGAGGAGGAACTCAAACTTTAATTTTTATTATGAAGGTCTCTCCGAGATACTCATGCTTATTTCTTAAATATATGGCACATTCCCAACTGACAACAAATGCATTGAATATCCTTGTTTTTCTCAAATTTCTTCTGACTTAATGTGTTTATTTATTCTTTTACCAAAAGGCAATTTGACCAAATGGGTAAATGAATACTAGTAGCGAATGACAAATAAACATTGTCTCATTTTAGAGCTTCAATCCATGATGCAGACTTTCATTTCTGATACCCTGGATTCCAAGCTAGGCTTTACATCGTATGAGTATTTGAATTTGGATCATGTACTTTATCTCCTTGAGCCTCAGTTTTCTTTCTTTTTCTTATTAGAACGACAACAACAAAAACTGGTGCTAACATTATTTGTTTTGAGAATAAAATAGCTTATTAGTAATAATGGTAAATACCTTTATAATGCTTAATATTTGCCAGAAACTGGTGTGTGTGTGTGTGTGTGTGTGTGTGTGTGTTTGTGCGTGTTTCATCTTCATAACAGCTCCATAGGGTGGGTGCTATTACTTTCTCCAATATGCAAATGTTGAAACTGATAAACAGAACTGTGTTAGTCTGTTTTCACGCTGCTAATAAAGACATGCCCTAGACTGAGTAATTTATAATGAAAAAGAGGTTTAATGGACTCACAGTTTGACGTGGCTGGGGAGGCCTCACAATCGTGGCAGAAGACAAAAGTCACGTCTTACACGGCAGTAGGCAAGAGAGAATGAGAGCCAAGTGAAAGGGGAAAACCCCTTATAAAATCATCATATATCGTGATACTTACTACCATGAGAACAGTATGGGGAAAATCACCACCATGATTCAATTATCTCCCACTGGGTCTCTCCCACAACACGTGGGAATTATGGGAGCTACAATTCAAGATGAGATTTGGGTGGGAACACAGCCAAACCATATCAAGAACTTTCCCAATCTCAAACAACTAATACGTAGAAGACGCAAGAATTGAATGATATCAAAACTGGATCCAGAGTCTGTTGTGTCTACCACTGAAGAACTAATTTTAAGAAGGATCTCTCTCAGTCATGACAAATAATAAGTACTTAATGGATATTGATTCAAAAGATTCACAAACAGAGGGATTCTGGAAAAGACGTAACCTGAGCATACTTTCCTCTTCCTCCACTTCCACCCTCAATCCATTTTGCATTCCTGACTCCAAGGACTCCTGGGGTCCCTAGGTGCTTATATGCATGGAAAACCTTAGATTTTGAGGAATTGGATGCCAACATAACTGGGATATGTGTTCAACCGAGAGTGCTGGGCCAAGAATTTATACAGGAAGGCAGCAGATTCTGATAAGGGCTTGACTATCGGAGAGCTGTGCCTTCCCAAGTGATTATTTTTACTTATTATTCTTATTTATTTCATGGTTTTGTGTGCTTTCTTCAGTCCCCCACCCCACAGTGGGTTTTTCTTTATTTGCTTTAATTGATATACTTCTTGCTAGAGGCTGCAGTTACTTAAAGTCATTTGCAGTTTTTCTTAGTTGACTCATTGGTCTGTTGGATTTTGTTGGTTTAGAAGTGGTTAAAAGCCATCTTTTCCTGTATTTGTACCAAGGTGATCTTCCAGGCCATTATGAACCTTAACAAGCCTCATTGAACCCTCAATCCCTGATGTTTATGTACTAATCCAGTTTAGGAACAGGGGAAAATTCAAATTGTATTTTTACTTTCTTCTTTTCTTGGAGACAGAAACACTAGGTTAGAAATATAAACTTGAACTAAATTAGTAATATTAACGAGATGTAAATTTTTCACAATATTAAATTTCTAGATCAAAAATTATAATTTATTAAATAAATAATTTGTGGATGAATGACTGAAAGCACAGACACTATGGAATCTTATATAAATAACTTAGATTATCTCCTACAAGTACTGCGAAAAAATATAAAGAGGTGAAAACTCTAAAAAAACATATAAGGTAGATTAAAAAGAGGCAATAATGAAACAGATTAAATGAGAAATTTACAATTTAAACAGTCTGCAAATTTTAAAGACTTGATAAATCTCTAATGTCTTAACAGACATTCAAGATCAAAGACACACATCCAGGAAAATTTCGAACTTTAAATACAAAAATAAAGTATATTGTAATAGTCCAAAACAAAACAGAGAACAAAAACCTAACCAAAAAGAAAAAAGAGCATCAGATTGGCATCAGATTAATATACAAAACAAGATAAAAAACAGGTGAGATCATGTACTCAAAAAAGAAGAAAATCCTATTCTTATCAAAATTATAATTAAATTAGGATAGAAAGAGAAATTATTTGAGAATGTAAATCAGAGAAGATGACATATAATTACCCCCCTAGAGAAAAATATAACTACAATACGTTTAACTTTCTAAATCTGTTCATCCTGAGTTTGGATAGCAAAGATTTGCAGAATAATCAGCCCTGCCTCCCAAAGGTTTCCATGTCCAATCCCTGTAACCTTAAATATGTTATCCTACATGACAAAAGATATGGTGCAGATCTTGAGATGGGAAGATAATCTAGAATTTCCTGAAAGGGTCCAATGTCATAATAAGAGTTTTTATATGTAAAAGAGGGAGACAGGAGAGCCAGGGAAAGAGATGTGGCATTGAAATCAGAGGTAAGAGTGATTAATTTGCTGGCTTTGATGATGGAAGGGGCCTGAGTTAAGGAATGGGGGCAGCCTCTAGAAGTTGGAGGAGTGCCTCCTAGAATCTCCAGAAGGTATTGCAGCTCTGTCCACACCTTGATTTTTGTTCAGTGAGACCATTTTAAACCTCTAACTTCCAGAACCAAAACGTAATATAGTGGTATTGTCCTAAGACACTACATTTTTGGTAATGTGTTACAACAGCGGCAGAAAACTAATACAAACATTATCTCAAAAAAGTATTCTCGTCTTTTCATTTGCTAAGTTCAGTGAGAGAATATTCAAATAATGAGGGATATCTCTACTTAAGTCTCTCTGAAAACCAACTAATAACTAGAACAAATATCTCACTTTGAGACAATATAGAAAACAAAGATGAGCAAAACATAGCTCTCCTCTCTCTCTTTTTTCTCCTTCTCTCTCTCTCCCCTACTCTCTCTCTCTCTGTGACTCTTTCTCTTACTTCCTATACACACATACGAATGTAAAAGAATAGAGTGACTGGATCTACGTTACATACATGCCAAGTGAGAAATCTTGATATTGAAGATAAACATTATAACATAAATTCTGATATTGTAATTTTGTATCATTTTTTACTGTAAGGTACACCATTTTTGTGTTACCCTAAGAAAAAATTAATATTTTTATTTAAATTGTGACATGGCATGAAATGTAAGATTTATTCCAATTTCAAAGAGGTCAAAATGAGGAAAACATCCAAGAAAAAAATAGCATTTGGTAATACTTTAGCATTATACTTATTAATCAATTGAAGCATAGCTTAGGTGTTTATGGGTCAGAAAGATGAAGAAAGAAGAAAACCATTTTTCAAAAGTCTCAGTTGAAAAGGCAGGACAGATTTAAAGAGGAGAAGAAAAGAAGTGATAGCAGCCTAAAGTTTTAACTTGATAAAACTAGAGCATCTTAATAGAAAAAAATGTATTTTAATTGCAGAGAAAGTTATCTCATTTTGAATTAGTAGTACATTACATGTATAACTAATAGATTTAGTATAAAAAAAGTAAACATTAAAGTAATGGGGAAACTAAAACATCTTCCAAAGCAAAATAAAAAAATTAAAATACGGCAACCTGACCTCACTAGCAACTCTTTTGCCTTAAAAAGAAAGAATAACAGTGTAAAATACATGTACACATGCGTAAGTATATGTACAAATGATAATACCATGTGCAATAAATGTACATAGATCAGATTTTACAATTTAAAGACATAGACTGGGTGATTACCATAAAACAAAACTAAACAAAATCATGACATATGCTATTTTCAAAGAATACATGTTAAATACATGATCCAAAAATGTTATCTTACATAGGAAGTATATGATTTTACATCTTTCTACTTTATGCTTTTTATATATTCTAATTTAAAACTTATATATGGTGGATGGAACATACAATTTTGGCTTTGGTCTGAATATAACCAAAGAAATCAGTGAAATTAAATAGCTAATTGAGGAATAAATTATATTTATATATATGTTTATTTACTAAATTAAAAGATTGAAAGCCCATTTCAGTAGAAAAAGCATGAACCATTTATTAATGGGGTTGACACATCCAGTTGTCTATATGGAAAAAGATAATAATATGTTTATATCTTATGTAATATATAGTATAGTGCTAAAGAATAAATTAATATGTTAAAAACACAAAATCATAGTACCAGAAAATGATGGTGATTGCTTTTTTAATATAGGGGCAGAAAAGACTTCCAATCAAAACTAAAAACTCAGATTCTTTCAGAAAAACAGGACATGTTAAAATATATAATATTTGAATATTTATATCATAAAATATATCATCAGATGTATCAGAGATATCATAAATTTTATAAACCATATTTAAAATGCAAATAACATATAAACATTTAAATTATATGCACTCTATAAGAATGCACAATGAAAATACAAACAGTTCAGTTCAATATAAAGATGTGTAAAGAATGTGAACAGGCAATTCTCAGAAATTGTACTAATTACAAGAAAAGGTGTTCAGCCTTACCAGCATTTAGGACAACACAGACTAAACAAAATTAACAAAAATGAACAAAAACATAATGTTTTAATGTGTCCAGAATTTGTATCACTGAAACAAATACGAAAAAAAATCTAAAAATATCTTTAAAAAATAAAAGCACATATCTTTTATCAAGCGATCCCCTTTGATGAATCTATGCATAAGAATAAAACTATTTATATATAGAAGAATATATGCACCCATATTTATTACAGCATTGTTTATATTGGAAATAAAGCTAGAAATGAAATAGATGTCGAGAATAACTGAATAATATGTCTAATTATAAGAGATCAAATATCATGTTGAGTAATATCTCATCACTTAATATCACATCAAATTACTAGAGAATTTATTATTACTAAATTATTATTATTATTAATTATTAAAGAGAGTTCTAAGATCCAAGTTGAGGGGATTTTCACTCAGTTATGTTGAATGAGAGTATCAACATACTTATAAAAATACATGTGTATGTGTACCACAATAGGATTCCATCACTATGAATAAACACTTGTAATGAAAGAAGGTATTCTTTTTATATAGATTATGTTGGGGCAGGTGTTGGAAGGGTTTGCATAGAGAGATTAATGTGGAAGAAGCTGAAGCAGATAGTGGCCTGAGACTCTTTTTTGCCATCCTAACATTCCATCTCCCAATACAGAGGCTGAAACTGTTGGGTACACACTTTCTTACCAACCATCATGGCTAGGATGAAAGCAAGTAACCTAATTCTAAATAACAGGTCAGAGGGAAATTTAAGAAATCATGTCTTGAAGATATTTTCTTCTGTATTAACAAGAGGCTCACAAGAGGAAGTGCTCATTTTTATTCTGAATATGGTTATTTATTGATGTGATACTAGGAAATGCTACAGCCATATTGTAACCAATAGAGGAGAAAGTGACAACACTGGTAAAATAAAAAGAGCAGAGGAGAAAAATGGGGAGAAAAAAACATTGAAACAGTAAATAAACCCTGCAACCTGATCTATATGAGGTCTCCTTGCTAAGTGAGGTGATAAATGTTTTTATTATTTATATAATTTTAGTTGATTGCATGTCAAAATAACCTAAATTTTACAGCAGAAATAAAATGTAAAGGAAAAAAGAAAATGCATGAAATTATTACATGTAGGTATTGTTTTAACAATGTAGTTATATATGTTGTATAGAAAAATGCCAAGTTGAAATTCATTATCATTTAGTGGAAACTAGAGTACTTACATGCTTAATTATCATAGCAGAATAAATTGGAAGCTAATTTCAAATAACACAGTTTTAAGGTTTTCTAAACGATCATCTAGAAAATGCCGGCCAGTTATCAAAATCTGTATCTCACATGCATTCCCCTTTCTTCTTCAGCTCTGTTCTGTGCTGTAGAAAACATTTCTCAAGCTCCGTTGCTCTCTGGCTTCCCGATAATTTAGATCATTAGGAATCACTGCTAGAACTTCTAAGGTGGGAAGAAGGGGAGAAGCCCACACATTCGTCCTTCTGTCTTTGCTTCTTGTGCTTCTAGTAGTGGATGCACCTCCTGCCTGGCTCTAGCTGCCATTGGCTAGTCCCTAGCCACTTCCAACTCCTGGCTGTGGTTTCTGGGCTGTGGAAAAACCACTTCTCCCAATTGTGCCTAACCCATTGGGTGGCAAGGTTGATTACACCCTAGATTTTAAAATCCCAATGCTTAGACCACATAAAGACTAATTACATTAGAATTTCTGGGGCACAATATAGCATTTAAAATTCTATTTTCATATACATCCAAGTTTGAGACCTAATTCTCTAGCCTTAGAGATGGTTGGGGTTTTCTAATTCCTTACCAATACTTGTTTAGCTTTTCAGCTCTTCCACCACCTATGTAACTATTTCTGTGTGTTAAATTTTCATTGCTTAAAAGGTCTGCACTGGTTACTGTTTCTTGGCCCGGCCTGATACAATTTTACTATTATTACTATTATTTTAGAAATAACAATTAATATAAAAATTAGATGACTGAATACCCAGTAGTTTTTGATTTCTGAGTATTAAGGTATATCAAAATAGCCACAGGAAAGATTGCTGCACTACATCTGAGATGGTCAGGCAATGTCTATATGCAATTCAGTCACGTTTACCTCTTGTGTGCTCACAAAAGCAATGTTGGAAATGATCAAATAGAATAACTGAAACTGAATAGAACAAAAACTAATAACCTTAGGAATTCATCTGATCAGTTGACCATTTTCTCTTTCTCTTTTATTAAATTCCTAAATATGAATTGTGGTATACTTTTTTGTTTTAAATATAAAGCATTAGGTAGAGAGAAATTATAAAACTAAGAATTAAAAATAAATCAATATTGGTAAAATTATACTCTTGTACATTAAAATTTTAAGAAAATTTTATTTCTTAATGATAATAATTGCTTGTACTAATGATAATGCAATAATCATCTTTCCATTTAATGTGGTAATAAAATTGGTCATTGTAAATTATTCCTTAAGTAATAATTGTCAAACTAGTTATCCATGTTTAAAAAAGGTCTATCCATCACTAATCTTTATTTAACATATAATTAGTGTTTTTGAAAAGACACTATTCCTTTTAAAGCTGTGTGTCTACAGGGGATGGGTGCACCAAAATCTCAGAAATCACCACTAAAGAATTTATTCTAAACACCACCTGTTCTCCCCAAACCTATTGAAATAATAATTAACAAAAGGAATATAATGATCCCCAATGCTGGAGGTAGGGCCTGGTGGGATGTTGTGATGGTTAATATTGAATGCCAACTTGATTGGATTGAAGGATGCAAAAGATTGTTCCTGGGTGTGTCTGTGAGGGTGTTGCCAAATGGGACTAACATTTGAGTCAGGGGACTGAGAGGCAGACTCACCCTCAGTCTGAGTGGGCACCATTTAATCAGCTGCCAGTGCAGCTAGAATAAGGCAGACAGGAGAATATAGAACAGCAGACTTGCTGGGCCTTCAGGCTTCCTCTTTCTCCTGTGCTGGATGCTTTCTGCCCTCGAACATCAGACTCCAAGTTCTTCAGCGTTTGGACTCTTGGACTTAAACCAGTGATTTGCCAGGGGCTCTTGGGCCTTTGACCACAGATTGAAGCCTGCACTGTGGGCTTTCCTAATTTTGAGGTTTTAGCGCTTGGACTGATCCACCACTGGCTTCCTTGCTCTTCAACTGGCAGACAGCCTACTGTGGGACTTTACATTGTGATCATATGAATCAATTCTCCTTAATAAACCCCCTTTCATATAATATATATATCCTATTAGTTCTGCCTCTCGAGAGAACCCCAATACAGAGGTGTTTGGACTATGAGGGTGGATCCCTCATGGTTTGGTGCTGTCTTTGCAATAGTGAGTGAGTTCTCTTGAGATCTGGTCATTTAAAATTGTGTGGCACCTACCCCGCATCTCTCTCTTGGTCCTGGTTTTGACATGTGGACATGCCTGTTCCCCCTCCACATTCCACCGTGATTGAAATCTCCCTGAGACTTCATCAGAAGCCAAGCAGATACCAACACCATGTTTCCTGTACAGCCTGCAGACTCATGAACCAAGTAAACCTCTTTTCTTTATTGAAAAAAAAAAATAAAAATAAAGCTGTGTGTCTAATTAACTGGTCTGTTACAGCAATTACTTCTGGTTACAATTACTTTGGGTTAGACTGATTAGTCACAACTTATTTTTATTTTATGTAATTTCACATATATTTTATGAAATAATTATCCTTACCAATTATTCCTCTCCTGTCATTTCTAAAAGCAGGCTATAACAATACTGGCCTATTTCATCAAGTTTTATTTTGTCCTGCTTTTTCCCCAGTTATAGCTCTACAATTAATATAAAGTATGTGGATATGAACCTTAACATTTTTAAGATGCAAGTACTGAAACATAAGTATGTTACGCAACTTTCAGAGAGACTAAGATTAGCACTCAAGTTTCTGAACTCTTAATTTCTTTCTTTAGACTCTTTAAAGATGCTGTCAGGTCATATAATATGTTTAAAATCTTGATAGGTGCAACATAATTATATAACAATCACTTGAAATTAAGGATATGTTTTGTATTTCTTCTTTAGTCTTCTTTTGAGAATATATTGATGTTCTGCAGTGAAAATAGAACTGATGAAGTAATGCTGATATAACTGCAATTCACTGTCCTATTGGGTTTCAAACACTGATTTTATTGGAACTAGGAAATTTTGTTTTTTAAATAGAAATATAATTATGCTAGTGTTTCATTACTGAAGTTAGAAAATATCTCAGAGATAGAATATGGAAATTCTATTATATTTTTGCTCAATAAGTTTTTTTTATAATAATTTCTGTATCTTTGTAACAATCCATATCTTTGTAACAACAAAAAAGGCACTTTTACTCCTACTTTCTTCGCTGTTGTTTCAAAATAAAAACTCAAGACTAATTTGTAATCATCAGGTTCTTTCACAAGAGTTAAATGCACTTGTGGGCCTGGCCACGTTTTTTCTGTTTTTTTTTTTTTTTTTTTTTTTTTTTTAACTTTCTTTGGTTCTGGTTCTCCATGGAAATTTGTGATTGGGGAGTAAATCATACAAATGTCATTAGTATTGAATAGATAAATGTTTCAGGATGGAGTTGTAGTCTACTCATTAACATTTAGAACACACTTTGACCCTAGTATACCTGCTGCTTGGGATAAGGTGGCGTATTATGTTATAAAGCGACTTTTGGACTATTTGGGCTGCGAGAAGCTATTAGAGAGCATGCCTGACACATCTCTAAACAACTTTCTGAGCAAGACTTCGAATGATATTTGCAGTAGTAGCTGCTTTTACCAGCAACTCAGCGCCTTAATCTGAATATGAATTTATTGCTAAACATAAACATAAGTTTATTCCCTAGAAGTAGTGTTGTGATGGGAGGAGAATGAGAAGTCTAAAGAACAAGCTGTTTTGCACTGCCTCTGGCACAGTATTGCACTGTGTACCCTCCCAAGTTTCACTGCCTAAAGTGGTCGTTGCCACAGAAACACCTTGGGCTTATACCTATGCTAAGGCAGATTCTCTTCCCCATGCCCAGTATACTTGGCTACTCTGTTGCACATAACCTGGCTGAGAGGCTCAGTGACTTTTGATAAAATCAACAACATTGCTCCAGTGTGAATTCTTCCAGGAGCTTTGTTGTAATAATTTACATGGAAATATAGGATTTTAGTTTTGTCAGAAATCTCTGCCAATTGAATCTGTAGGGACTTGCTCCATAAATGTCTTGATTCAATAACATAATGCCTATGGCTAGATGTGGGGATTTGTATATATTAAGATGGTGTCCTGATATCACTGCACCAGAGAACCTTAGGGGAATTTTTAGACAGAATTCAGTAGATACCTTTTTCTTGCCTGACCCCAAATTAATTCACTGATTCTTTTATAAAACAATGTTGAAGAATTCTGAATTCTAAGTGATTGTCAGACAATTTTTTTCTCAGAAAAACACCTTTGTATTCTACTGAAGATGATAATAAATAAATAGGGCTAGGCCTGCTTACACCTCTAATCCCAGCACTTTGGGAGGCCAAGGCAGGTAGATTACTTGAAGCCAGGAGTTTGAGACCAGCCTGGCCAACATGGCAAAACTCAGTCTCTACTAAAAATACAAAAACTAGCCAGGTGTGGTGGTGCATGCCTATAATCCCAGATACTTGGGAGGCTGAGACAGGAAAATCACTGGAACACAGGAGGGGGAGGTTGCAGTGAGCCGAGATCATGCCACTGCACTCCAGCCTGGGTGACAGAGCAGCCTGGGTGACAGAGACTCCATCTCTAAACAATAATAAAGATGATAATAATAATAAATAGCCATTACCTGCTACTTATGAGGTTCTCATTTTTAACCGGATAAAGTAAAATTGCAAACTCTTTCCTATTTTAGAAGAGGGAGGCAACACAGTTTTATTTACAGTCAAGCGTATTAGAAATGACTTTGTCATTCATTTTTACCTCCTGAAATGACCTGCCTTATTTTCTACCTACATGATTGCCAGTGATGACATTGAATTATATATGTTTTTGCTCTTTTGGGATGCTAGGAGGAGGGCTTTCTCCACTTGCTTACAAAAATCGTACAAAGTAGACAAAATGCAAAATTGTCAAGATATATTGCAACATATGAAGTATGAAGTAACTCTCAGGTTTGTTATTTCCTTGTTATAATTATTTTAAAAATGTATGGGAGTAGAACAGCCTCAGCCTCACTAAACTGTACTCTCGTAGTCACTGTTATTAAGCCCATATGTTCAGATAAAGAAAGGATTTGAAAACTGCAAATACCCAAGAAGCCTCCTTGGTCTGATGAGGGAGGCAGGGTCAGCTAAAGTTCCCCTGGCACCTGCTTTTATCTTTCCCATGTTTCCCCAACACTTACAGATCAAAATGCTATTTTATAAAGAATGAAATTCTTAGAAAATGTCAGAGAAATGCCTTATGAATATTCACACATGGTAAATTTAGTTGTCCATATTTGGCTCTTCCATCATATGTCTCTTTCTCAGGCTGGCCTTTATTCTCTTTTTCCTTATCACAGTAATTCAGGGCAGATGCAGGGGTAAGTCATAGCCCACTGTGGTGCAGTAGTTTCCAACACTGTTCCTTGAAGGTCTTGAGTCCTAAGGAAATGATTCAAGGGTTCTAGAACATCTGTAATATTAACATGTGTTGGGTGGTAATTAAAGGAAACGCTCACTGTGCTGTAGAATTTTAACACATTGGAAACCACTGATGCATTAACTTAGAATGTAAGGTTAATTTGCTTTTGGGCATCCCTGAATAAAGCTGCCCATGTTATCTCAGTAAATATATTTGAAGGACTTATAATGTGTAACTGATTAGTAAAGTTGTAGTTCTGCCCTAATCTTTTTTATTTTTATTTTTTAAATTTCTATATGAGCATTTCACTACCTTTAAAACTATCCAGCAAGTCCTTTATTAAAAAGTTCACCTAATGTACCCAATTAAACAAGTAAATAAAGCTAGGAGACATCAGCTTATTGCTTACTCTATTCAACAAGTAAAGGTCAGTTATACAACAGCTAGCAAACACAATATAGGTCATTTTAAAAATAAAAATGAAATAAGCAGTTTTAGCCTTTCAAATTTATTGACTTTGTAAGAAAAATGATAAATTTTAATACACAGAAAAAGTTGTTTTGAACTATTGTTCTTATAAGTTTTATGTTCTAAATATACAGAACAGAAAATTTTGTTTTCAATATTGGGTATCAGTTTTTTTATAAGATGGGGGTTACCCTATGACACAGTGAAGAAAAACTGGGAGTGAGGAGATCTTGAGATGCCTCTACTCTAACTGCTTTTGTGGGCTTGGCAATTCACTATTTTGGAGTGGCTACAGTTGGAATCAGAGATGTAATCTGGACTTGCTATTTAGGCAGTAGAGGTCTGAGATTATACCTGTTTCAGGATCAGGTTATTCATTATGAATGAGACAGTAGTATAAAAAATTTTATTTTCTATTATATAAACCACTAAGGAGTGATTTCAATTATTTTGATCTTTAATTGACTCCCAAAATTCTATAGTTACTGATGCAGATTCCATCTAATTTTACTGTTTACCCAGAAATAACTGTGGAGGACAAATTTCAAGATTTCTAGTAAAGCCCAAAGTTTTCAGAGTTGATGGATAGATAAAGATGATGACAGTTTTGACAGGACCTCAGAGTATAATATGGGAGCTGAAAAATCTCAGCTACAGTTATCAAGATAATTAATTTTGTTCCCTTTGGCAATTTTTCCATACCTTATTGCCTTGTCTAAAGATAAAAATGATTATTTGAGGGGGAAAAACTAATTGAGGGAAATATTGTGTAATACTTTGTTAAAGAGTTGTGTAATTATTGAATAATTATTGTGCATCTTTGAGGCAGGCATTTGAGACAACCATTCAGGGTATATTACCTGTCTCCCATGTGACCCACTGACTCCAACATGATAAGAAAGTTGTCTATGTTACACCTGGGGACACTGAGGTAGTTCCAGGATGTAAAGGACTAAAAAGTAACTAAACAATTCTAGCTCTCATAAAAGTTGCTTTCTTGACAAAGCAATCAGTTGATCTCTAATGTACTTTTTAGTTAAAAAACAAACAACGGCTATGATCCTAAATGAAAGGGCATATTATCAGAGATATTTTCAAAATTGAACTCTACTACGAGTTGTTATTTCAATGCAATGTAAATCACCTGTTCACAACAAAACATTTGAAAAATAGTTTCACTTGTGTGTTTTATTTAATATAGCTTACTTCATAGTTTTAAAAGATAATCCACAGCTGTAATATATATCAATATTGAAATGTATCGTAATAGGATGTTTTTCTTGCTTGTCTGAGAGTTTCCTGCCTTCTTCATGAATGTCAAACTATCAAAGAACAACATCAGTATTTTTTTATTTATGTTTCATACCTAGAAGTCACACTTCTCACTTCCTTCCCCTTTAGAGGACTGCTCCTAATCTATGCTCGTCAAGAAAACCTTGTAATTGAAGTTGTTGGCATGGACTAAATACAGAGTAGAAGGACTATGAGTAAATGCCTAAGGACCATTTTATTAGGAAACTACACAGAATTAAAAATATTGACAATGTGGTTTATTTGAGTTGTTCATCATTTGGAAGCATTTTCCAAGCAATTGAAACTAAGCGTAATTGTAGTGCAGGGTAACAGAATTTTCCAAATACCCCAGGTGACCTTTCTTTATTTCACAGGCTAGTATTTTACCTCCACCTCCAGGTTGCTAACCATAGTTCTGATTCTGCCAAAATCAGAATGAAGGGGAAGAAGTAAAGGGTGAGAACAGATTTTACTTTGGTGGTACTGTCTCAAGATGGCAAGTGTTTAAAGCTGACTCACTTTCATGACATTTTAATAAATTTCACATTTTCTATAAAGGCTGATGATCTTTTTTACTCTAGCTGAATGGTTTCTCCTGTTATCCACTTCAAACCAATTATATCTCATTTGGGATTCCATGATTGTATCCCCCAAGTGGTTCCTTTGGCAATATGTAAAATGATTCAACCTGGCTTTTTCCCCTTGTGGTCTTCCTATATATATATTTCTTGGACATCTCAAAAGCTTTGATCCAATAAAATATGGAGAGATGATTAATCCCCAATCAGCAACACTTTCCTTAGCTCCACTTCTAAAAGATCTACATAGCTACGTTCTTATCTTTTAGAGCAGAGATCAGCAAAGTAAGGCTTATAACAAATTCAGTTCACTGCCTGTTTTTGTGTAAATAAGGTTTTATTTATACACATGCCCAGTTGCTTACATATTGTCTGTGGCTACTTTTGGTTATAAAGGCAGAGTTGAACAGTTGTGACTGAGATTAGACAGTGTGCAAAAATCTAAGATATTTACTATCTAGCTGTTTACTGAAAATGTTTGTTAACCACTGCTCTAGACACCTGGAGTTTAAGTTAAATTTCAGTGCACCATGTTCTGAAAACATCTAGGGACACATAATGAGTTCCACAAATGGACCTAATGAAGAACCCTTGGGATAAGTATGTACAGTTTGTACCCCCTCAAAAATCATCTCTTCATATCCTCCTTCTCCATGATTCATCATTGCTACTTGTGCATTTTAAACAGTTATGGATATTTACTTTGATTTATCTAGACAGTTTTCTGTATTAGACCCTGTTTTGACATCTAATATTTAGTAATTTTGCATTTCAATAGAAACCTCCAGATCGACATCTTGTTACAAATACAAAGTATTTAGTGAAATGAGCCACCTCTTATCTCTCCCTTTCTTCCGTCTCAATCCTGTTTAACTAGGACTTCTTTTGTAGAACCATCTGTGCTCTATTTTTTTTCAAAATTCTTCAAATAGAATTCCAAATTATCCAAATTCTCATCAACAGAGATTGAGGACTGACTTACCTATTTGGAAAATTTGGAAAAAAAATAACAAAGCACAGATGGCTTGATTCATTTCTTTCTTATATTGTGTCTGCCTGTTCAGAGAATGGGATGGTATTTTCAGATCTTGTTCCATTTTTGAGGATATTTGGCCCAGACCCCAGCTGTACATTCTGGATTCCAGATCTAGAGGCCAATCTTCTCTCGCTCCCCAAGTAAGAAGTGTATGTGAGGCAGCATGGGGTGGCTGGTGTTTCTATGTTGCAGTTGCAAGCATTTCATCAGGTCACCATTTAAGAGTCAAGATTTGAAAGGACTGTTTAGGGGTCTTGGTTGTGTCATCATAGCTAGGCCAGGTTATCTATTATTATCAATAATAATGATGATTTTTGTTTTGTTTTAGTTTTTGTTTTTTAATTTTAATGCTTTTATTAAGTAAAAATCAGGTAATTTGATACAGAGTAAATACAATTTAGCTCAAAATCAATTTGTATTCTTCACTTTTTTGAATACTCCAGAACAAAGATATCATGCCTTCTATTTTTCTTCTAGATAGGTATACTATTTGCATCTGGGACATGTTATAGACTTGTAAACCACATTCAAGAGTACAAACACAAAAATCATGATGCATGTTACTACTTAACAGTCTTATTTTTAATTGGTGTCTTTTCCTAAATGATAATAGGCAAATAGTAACCATTTATTAATTATTTTTCGGTCAAAAAGGTAACATTTTCAAATTGTTATATAAAAGTAATTAAATATTAAAATAAAAAAACACATTACATTATATAGAGATTTAATACCAACCTTTAAATCTTACCAGGAAAAGATAACATTGTTTTATTTTCTCAGCATGAAGTCTGACCTGTGCTATCTTTTACCATGGAGTGATTTTGAATAAAGTTTTTCTCAGCTGAATGACAATATGCAATTGAAGTATTTTTTCACTATATCATTAGTAACAGCCATAAAATTTATTTAAATTAATATGTAAATATGTTGCAAAATGTAGTAAAATAATATATTGATATTGATGGAAATGATGGATGGATAGATCTACGATAGTGCAAGTAGGGTAAACTGTTCATTATAGAATCAAGGTGCTGGATATAAAGAAGAAAGAAAATTTAAATACAGCATAGTGGAAATAAAGCTGATTTTCAAATATTGTAATAGGCTGAATGTTTGCATCATTGCAAAATTCATGTGTTGAAACTTAACCTGCAGTGGGATGCTATTAGGAGGTAAGGCCTTTGGGATATAATTAGATTATGAAGATGAAGCTGTTATAAATGGAATTAGTGCTCTTATCAAAGGAGCCACAGAGAGCTCTCTTGCCCTCTTTCTGCTATGAGATTGCAATGAAAACTTGGCAGTCTGCAACCTGAAAGAAGGTCCTCACCTAGGACCCAACTATGCTGACACTGATCACAGACTCCCAGCTTCGAGAACGGTGAGAAATAAGTTTCTGTTGTTTATAACCCACATAGCCTGTGGTACTTTGTTATAGTAGCCTGAACTGACTAAGACAAATCTCTATTTGCCATATTGCTTCTTCTGTGTGTCTGCACTCAAAGGGTTTTGAGTCATTTCACTTTCCTAATTCAGCACAGCTGAAACAATAAGTAGTAGAACTAAATAAATGCCATCTCTTATCATCCTTATTACAAACTATAAGTTCCAATTTTATACCTTAGAATTTACAATAAGCAAAGGAAAAATATAATTCAAGGTGAATATTGATTGTTTCCCTTTACCTCTTCTCTCTGCTTATTCTCTTCTTTACTTTTAGCCTGATCCTTTAAAAGTAATTTCGGGAGGTCTTCAGGTCTTTGAAAGTGAATAGATCTTCACTAGATTTTACCTGAAACTTCTGTGATAGCTAAGGGCTACAATTTAAATATATAAATGAATTTGTTATACATGTACATACATATATGTGTGTATCACACATAATAATTCTGATAAAAAAGAAAAGAAACTATATTCTTTTATCATGATAATTATGGTCAATAAGAAAAAATGTGTATTCTCCAGTATCTATGTATATATATAGACAAAATGTGTGACTTTGAAATAAAGGGATTGACATATGCTGTTGGTGCACATGACTTTTATTTCTTTATCATTACACATACTATACCATAACTTACGACATTTTATCCAATTTAGCACATGATAAATTATTGTTTCCAGAAAATGTTGTCGCAAATTTAAAGTTAAAGCAAAGAAACTGCATTCATATAAATGGCTGACCTTCTTTGTGCTTAACTGAATTAAAATGGATTTAATCATCTCTTGATTGCTTGCAAATCTCTAAATCTAGTAACTGTAGAAAAAAAGTGAACAATCAATATTTTATCCCCATAAGACTGACAATGACATTAAATTTTATCCAGTAGAAAAAATAAAAACAGTTAATGTATTTGAGTTGAAATAAAATCTGGACCACTTTATTCACAGCTGGCATCTTTCTTTTGAGATGCTTTGTATTTTACCAAACTACCTTGAATATTTTCTACAACAAGGTGAGTTTTACACACACACATTCAAAGTCACATTTCCACAGAAAGAATGAAGCCAGCATTAAAAGAATGCCTCTAACAGCAATTTTATTTCACACAAAGAAGATCCTTCAAAGAATCATATCGTAATAAAAAGAATCAGCATCTCATGTCCCAGTTTTCAAATTTCATGTTGATATCTTAAGTTTCATTTTTAAAAGAGTCTCTTTCACATCACTTGAACATTTTTTGAAAGTGGGGCAAGAGTTGCATAATTAAATTGCAAAACAAAAATACATTGTATCATATTATCTCTGAGCTGAATGTTTTCATAAATGATCTAGTTTTAACTTCTTATTTAACAATGGAAACAAATTCAGTATTGTGATTTTACCAAAGTCACAGAGCCAGGCTTTCGACCCTAGAGACCGTGTTCTCCAATACCTGATTCTTACAAAGAGTCAGCAAATACAACGGGGGAACTGGTGATATTTATGTCAATTGTATCATTATTTCCAGATTTTCTTCATTAACACTGCCAAATGTTTTATTCAACTATTTCCATTCTATCTTTCCTTTCAAACACAATATTCTTGGCAAATAAAGCATCCATAAGTACACTTGGTCTATCTCTGGGGTTTCTGGCAATTGGCATTTTAAGATAAGCATACAAACAAAGGCAGATGGCTTCGGGCAAGGTATGTTGATAATATTCAATTTTTCTCTCATGTAAAGAAACATGGCTTCCTTTCAGGAAGCTATACTCCATTACAAGGATTAGAGTAATTATGAAACTATTCTTTGTAGTCATCACAAATGATACTTTGAAAATGAATATTCTATATATTTTTTACAGTGCTGTATAACACTTTACCTTGGAGCCATTTGTGGGGAAAAAGAAGAGCCACATAATATTATTAAATATTTAGAGACAGTTTAACAAATAGTATTGCCTATTAGAAAAAGCTAATAAAACAATTACATAAGAATATTTTAAAATGCAGTAAACACATCACTGAAATAATGACAAACTCTGTATGTGTTCTCAATTTATTATTTTCATGCAAATAGATGCCTCTAAAATGCCTAACAAGATTTATTTACTTGTTTATTTTCCTCTCTCTCCTTCCTTCCTTCATTCCTTCTTTCCTTTTTTCCTTCTGAAAATTTGAACTTTTTTTTGAAAGAGGTAAAGATATATTAGTATTTTAAAAATAAATTACCTTTCTGGGTGCCAAATATAAATTCTCATCATTTTGTTTTATTTTATACTGGTGAAAGTAACAAAATAGAATAAATTGGACATGTTGAAGAATATTTGGAAAGAAAACAGTTTGACTTTGTGTCCAAATGTTTTATGACATGTTAAATAAAATACAAATAGTTTCCTACTAACAGTGGAAAATTATTAGAATGTTGCTTAAATAAAATTCCTCTGGATATATTACTCTTTTGAAGTAGGATAAAAACAGCATTTCAAATTCACATAGTTATTCTATTCTGTAACCTTTTCCCTTCATTGCCCTATTCCCAGATTGCTGGCGTTAAAGGACAGATTACTGAAATAGATAATTCTACAAGGGCAGAAACATCACTATATCTACGTTTCAGAGAGATATAAATATGCCAGAGACTTGGAGTTTAGTCACAATTATATTGAGTTCTACTGGAACCTGGGTAAGGGCAAGAGAATCTTCGGCTCAGTTATTGCTTTCAATTTTCCAACTTAACACAACAGTTCATTCTAATACTGAAAGTAATGGTAATCTCTTCCACCTTCCACCAAGTGCATGAATTATATGAGAACAGTGGTAGAAAAATATGTAAGAGGATTCACCATCTCTCAGATTATAAAGAAACGTTTCCTTAAAAAAAATTTTCTATTTATCTGTTTTTTCTTAAGAATCTCTACCACATAGTGTAGTAGAAAACTAAGACAAAGTAGCACTTAAACTATCTTTAGTTCAACCTGATATTTTGGTAACTTTATATCATTTAGTCTGTGCTTTAATAAAAATTATGCAAAACTATTTTATTTTCAAAGTTCTGGTCCCAAGAGATTCTGCTCTTAATCAAGTTGATGACTAGCTGGCTGTTATGAGGGTATATATCTAACGTGTCCTTGGGCAGAGCAAGATAAATGGAGAATATCAATTCGTGTGTTATGAATCCTTTCTCTGCTTCAAAATGATACGCATAGCTCTAGGCAGAAATCAATATAATTTCATTCAATGGTAGCATCTGGGATCTTAGGCATTTTCCTCTGTTCTTGTTCCCACATATGAATAGAGACAACTGTGGTCTCTTCACCATGACTACAGTTCTCTCTCTTCATGTCCCCTCAGGGCATATTGGGCATGTTCCCTTAAGACTATTGGGAAATCTGGGTCCCCTGCACCCCAGAAGGTGACCATGAGGGATTAAGGTCACCTAAATTACTCTCATTTGCCAAAATCACTGAACAGTTTCCCACACACTGTTGGAAATGAACCTTTTTGGAATTTTTCCTAAAATGTATAGCCAGATTTACCATTTGCTGCTCTATCATTAGAGGTTTCATGCCATGGCCTTTCTCCTTTTTCTGTAATTCTCTAAGATCATAAGAGTTTGAATTTGTCTTTTTCATTTCTTCATGGTTATGTATTTTTATTCTTCCCTAGACAAATTGTAAAACTCTAGTGTGCAGTTGGCCAGGATAGATATAAAAATTTGAAAACTCTTTATTTCCCAATGAAGTCTGACTTTCAAATTTATTCTCTGGTATTTGGGAAGTGAGAGACTGAGTATTTACTCTTTTTGTGTTTAAATTTCTGGTCTAGCAATCCTGTAACTTCTTTCTATTCTGAAGTCCCATCTCACCAGGAGGCTAAGAAAAGGACATGAGCACTAACATGCAAAAAGAAAAGTATAGGAATATATTTTGATTCATTACCTATTATATATTTAACTACTAAATGCATAATTTGATTAGTTAAATATTAACAGTCTCTACATTTTAATGTTTATATAAAATTTTACTGCTTAGAGTATAATAGATATGAAAGCTATGACTTTTTTCACTTCTAAAAGAAAGCTTAAAATGTGAAAAAGAATGTAAATCAAGTAAAAGTAGTAGAGAAACAGTTGGGAAAATAGAAATTAAAAACTCTGAAATAGATTGCCCAGGCTCAGAAATTGTATATCAGATTTGAATCATATTCCTGTATAGAACAGGTTGGCTCAAATCTCTCCTTTGTCTTCCATGCACTGCTGCTCTACAGTAGACCTTCATTATTGCGCTCCTGTGCTAAGACAACATGTTTCCCATCTTAAAGCTCTGCTTCTGTTTCTATGACCCTGTCCTCCACTCTGGACACTTTATCGTTCCCAAACACAACTCTAGGCTCAAATCACAGTAGTCCCATTTTTTTTTCTTAAAGAAATTCTGAGTGTGTTTCTGTAGCACTAAGCATGTATTTGGCATTCAAATCTGCTACTTCATTGCACTAACTTTTCCTCTACAGAGATTTTTAAAAATTTTTACTATTACCATTCTCTCTTACTTCTACTACGATTCAGCAATATGTTTTCACCAGAAGGTTACATTATTTCATTGTTTTGTCTATTTTCTTCTTCGTCTTCTTCATCTATGATCATCTTTTTACTGATAACTCTATCTCTCTATCTCCCATCCAGTCTATTGGAAAGGCTCAGACACATGACCAAAGTATGCAATGTCTTCTCAGCATATTTCTCTGTCTTTATTATTGATACTGACTTCCTCGTGTAAACTACTGGAGAACCCCATCAATCAGAAAAGCTGTTTATTTAACTTGCTGAAGGAAGTGAGAACACAATCTTGGGATATTTTAGTACTATGTTAAAAGAGAGAAAATAGTTAAGGTTACTTATAGGGATTTGGGGTCTGAGATCAAGTGGTTTAAAGGCAAGAAACAGGTTTGTTTTTGACAAGGTGTAAGACAATATTTTAGGATTGTGAGATAAGTGTTCTGTGACAAGTTTTAAAAAGCTGGTTTTGTGATTTTAAGTAACTGTTTATACTGAAGTGCAAACTATCATTTTAATTAGACACTTGATTGCCTAGATGAGAAAACTGCCCAAAAAATGGTTTCCAATAATTTTCTAAAAGAAATAGTAAAGTTATCGATGATGTGCAACCTTGCCTCTGGTGCAAGAACTTCCTGGAGCAAGTAGTTATGTTGATACAGATATTCTCAAATCTGCATCCCAACAATTATGTTGATGCCAGTGGGCTCAATTCTCAGTCCATGTCCATTGTCACTATTCAATCCTAACAAAATTCTATCAGAATTTAAGTTATACCAACAGAACAGACTGTATTCCAATATTAACAGAATACAGAACCAGATATAAATACCAGCTAAATGGCCTAATTTAATTGTTTATTTGTTTTCCTGGATCTTTTTCATATTATCAAGATCATGGAAAGTTCTAGGGATGTAAGTATTTCATTCATCCCCTAAAATGGCACATGCTCCTTCTTAAATCGTCAAATTAGATAAAGGGCTGTTTTGTTTTGGTTAGCTGTTTATTCTAATTGATGAACTTCTATGGCTTATTATCTGGCCTCAGTGACTTTTTTTCTGGTTTCTTAGTCATTATCTGAACCACAGAAGTATAATTTTTCACACTTTCTGGTGTCCTTGTAAAATGTGAAATGTAGAGACCTGAAGACAGTCCAGAATTCATTTTTGTTGGTTTAAATTTGGGGTCACAAATCAAGGACTGAATTTTACCTTCATGAATTGAGTTTTTGAGTGATCTCTCTTCCTCTTTTTTTTGTTGTTGTTTGTTGAGAGAGGATAAATTAACATATGAAAATGAAGCCTGGATTCATTTGAATATGAGAAAGTTAAGTTCCTATCCAGTTTGCGTGTAAGAACTTATAGGTTTTGGTGCTTAAAATCAAATACCAGTTGCTGGATGCTACCTAATTATCTGGATTTTAGCAAAAGGTCATAAAGGTAGCTAACTTATATGTTCTCAATGTCATTCAATAAGAGCAGAAAGTAAGGCATCATCATCTAGGGATCTGAAACATAGATTCACCTAAATAGTGAGCATTCCTGTTAGTCTATAAAAGTGAGACAGCTTTAATATACACACAGTATTTTCCACAGTTTCTTAACAAGCTCTATATTTAATTATTTATTCATTCATGTTGAGAAAGGCTGTGGCTCTATTGCTCAGGCTGGAGTGCAGTGGCATGATTTCAGCTCACCACAACCTCTGCCTCCCAGGCTCAAGCCATCCTCCCACCTCAGCCTCCTGAATAGCTGGTACTACAGGCACCCTCCACCCCGCCTGGCTAACTTTTATAGAGACGAGATTTCACCAGCTGGTCTCCAGCTTCTGAGCACAAGTAATCTACCCACCTTGGCCTCCCAACATTCTAGGATTACAGATGTGTGCCACAGCACCCTGCCAAGCTCTATAATTATGGAAGTTAAGTTACAAAGGCAAATTCCTCTAAAAGGTTCCTAGATTTTTCCCCAAGTTACATGTGAGGGGGACTTTTTGATTTTTTAGCTATTTGCCTTTTTGTGATGTTTACCTTCTAACAAGTGTGTTTACTGATTAAGAAAATTAAAGTTGAAACAATGCATTCCATTAGAATAGATCTGGGTCACACCCAGAGGAATACACACACACACACACACACACACACACACACATATATATAGAGAGAGAGGGAGAGAGAGAGAGACCCAATAGATGATCTGATTTTAGATTTCAGCCAAATCATAAGCACATTGTAGCTAGATATTAGATTTATATCAAGAAGTAACCTGGTATGAGACAAGCAATATTAAGTAAAAGGGCTTCAAGGTATCATAGTTAAGAGCTAACTAGTGTTCCCTGCAAGTCAGAAACATAAGTTAACAAAGAGAAGAAAAAATAGTTATAAAAATAAAGAACATTAACATACATTAAGGCATAATACTCTGCTGTTTCTGTACATAATACTCTGGATCCTGTTTTCTGGGTATTGGGCAGAAACTTCACATAGTTTCTACATGAGCCTAAAGGTGGCTGCTTTTGGAGAAACTCTGAGTATTCTCAGTTTGAAGTCTCTAGGAAGAATGTCCTTCCACCAACATGAGAATAGCTGTGTCTCCTAAACTGATAGTTGTGATTCCAAAGACCAGCCTCTTGGAGCTTTGCTCATGTACTTCTGTGTCCTATTCATAGGATTTTATAGGCTGTCCTCAGGATTTTCTTCCAGAATATCAGATCTTCAGGATTTAGGTCATACAAGAGTTGTTTAAAACAATGTTGAGGAAGGGCCAGCTGTACCTCCTGATTATAAGAATGAGTGTTTTGCACAAGTCCTTTGAAGTATATGTGGTGCCGATTTGCAATAAGGCAGAGCCTATAATCAGCATGATATCTCTAGGTGGGTGAGTTGGCCTTTTACTAAATCATAAGGTGATAGAGCAGATGTGCACAAAAATGTATTTCTTTGATATTAAAACCAATGATAATATTTTAGGCCATCTAAGATCAAGGTTTGTTAAGTGCTTTGCAAATGTTACTTTCAGATTATGTTTGCTCTTCCTAACAGTACTGAAAATTGAGTATAATTCAAACAGTGAGATTTCTGGGTAATTAGCAAGGCTTTGCATTTCTCTGTAATTTCTGTCATGCCAAATTGGTGCTCTTTTCTCTGGATAGATAGACTAGAAATGCCCAGATTGGACATAATGCAATATTTTTGCTAACAGTAAATCAGTAGCCCTCCCTCAAGCAAAAGCTTCAATCCATCATGGAAATAAGCAAAGAATGACCAAAACATTCTTAAAATTTATTGCAAGGTAACTTTACGTTACTCATTTGAATGTGTTCAAAGGGGCCCTAAGGCTGGGCCTCTTGTACATATTTCATCTTAATAGGTTTACCAGAACTACAGTGAAATGACAGGTGAGACACAAAGCAGAGGTCCATCAGCAATTTTAGTAAAGTCCCCCACTCCAGTATTTGTTGCATATAATATCCTTGTTGTGTTCTTGCTGTGGAGAAAAATGTAGTATAAAATTATTGCAAGTTTTTTGGAGGGATAGAAAATGGCTGATCTGAAAGTGACAAAGATTATTTTCTTGTAAAGTAATATATAACCAGATTTCTCCCAATTGTTTTTTTTTTTCTTAATTATGGTACACAGTGACTGGCATTCCATAAGGGCTTCTTTGAACGTCTTTAAAAAAATGGCCTCTTGCAATGTCAAGGGGCCAAGATCTAAATTAAAGCTCCTGTCTTTCATAATGATTACTAAAACCCTTCCCTTTGCCTTCAAGTAATCCTTTTTTGTGCCGACTTCTAATTTTATAATGACTATATACTTCAAAAGCATCAGGGAATAAAGAGTACTTTAATTTATTGGACATTCTGAATTGGAATTCCTGGTGATATCAAGAATTAGTAATGTTTCCAAAGCATTCCAAAATGACATATTATATGCAGAATGAGTCTTCTGTCACAATAAACATTAGCTCTGTTATCTCTAGCCAATTATCAAGATCAGGAGTGCAGACTGTGTTCTGTCATCTGAGCTGATTTGGTCTTTAATAAGAGGTCATATACTATGAGTAAGTTGAGTTCTGTTTTGACATATTCTGACAAATTCTTGTTCTATTCTTAAAACAAGACCCATTAACAAGTAATATTATATCTATATTTTCTATAAGAATTTTTCAAATAAATATGTTGGGGTACAAATATTTCCTGGCAGAGTCCAGTCAGTCATTTGCATCTCCTTTTGCTGATTATGAAAATAAAGTACCATGATTTAAAGAATAATGCTGATGCTTGCAAATATGTGAGGGAGTAATAGAATTTTACAGGAGATAAACTTACTTGGTAATAGACTTATTTGTTTAGACCTACTTGCTGAGTATTTTACATGAGCAACAAAGAGTTTTTAGCATTAGGAAGCATTACATTTAAAAGAAAATCTAAATTCAAATCCATAGAGGGTTTCATTACTTGAGCTTAAGCTGTTAATGAGCAGAAACAGGGTGAATAGGCCTTTGTCAGATGTAAAGAGATATGTTATAATAAACTCACGGTGTCTAGTAGTTCCCCTGAAGTTGAGCCAGAACACCAAAGGCTTGTGCAGACCATTTGTTCATAGATGAATGAGATGCTATTGAAGACTTATTTTTTCTTAAGAGATGGAAGTGCTGAGATTACAGGTGTGAGCCACTGTGCATGGCTCCTAACTTTAAATAATAAAAAGTTAGCTCTTGCTTAGGAGTTAGTCCATTCAAACTTTAATTGAATTATGCATTCTCACAGTGATTTCAGAAAAGTAATAAACCCATTGTCTGTAGTGACACCAGTGAATCCTGTAATTATCTCTTGATGACTATGATGGAAAAAAATTAATGTCTATTTGAAGTGAAAGGGTTGCACCCTTGTGATATATTATGTCCTAGGGTACGTCATATCCTTTGCTTTGACAAAGTTATAGCTTTTCCTTAAAAGCATTATGGTCTTTTTAAGAAACAAATTGTATAAATTTAAGGGGTATAAGAACAGTTATGTTATACAGATTTATTTTGTAGTGATGAATTTGGAGCATTTATTGTAACCATCACCCAAATAATGTGCATTGCATCCATTCATTTCTCATTCTTCACTTCCCTCCCACCCTTGCACACTTCCAAGTCTCCAATGTCTATTATTCCACACTCTATGTCCATGTGTCACATTAGTTAGCTTCCACTTATAAGTGAGAACATCCAGTATTTGACTTACTGTTTCTAGGATGTTTCACTAGAAAGAGTAAGTCATGATAATGGCCTCCAGTCTCATTCATGTTTCTGCAAAAGACATGATTTCATTACATACATTCCTTTGTCTGTGTGTGTGTGTGTATCACATTTTCTTTATCCATTTATCTGTTGATAGACAGTTAGGTTGATTCATTATCTTTGCTATCATGAATAGTTCTGTGATAAACATAAAGGTGGGTATCTTGTTTATATAATGATTGTTTTTCCGTTGGGTAGATACTCAATAGTGAAATTGCTGGATCAAATGACAGTTCTTTTTTTAGTTATTTGAGAAATCTTCATCCTGTTTTCCATAGAGGTTGTACTAATTTATATTCCCAGCAAAACATGTATAGTATCTTTTTCATCTGCATCCTCCCTAACGTCTCTTGTATTTTGACGTTTTGAACTAGGTAAATACACGAAATCAATCTTAGATGTCACTTCCCCAATAATCCAAAACAAGTGGTGATCCACTTATTTTGGATTAAAAAGTAAAAGCAGAGTGCAGATACACGATGGGAAAATATTTAGGCTTAAGTGACATTGAAGGTAAAATAATACATGGGTTCAGTATCATGAAAAGCAGAAGATGACTATTTTCTTTTTATAGTCCAGGAGTATGGAGTAATTCGATATCCTTTCCTGTTGTGCTTAGTGACTAAGAGGATAAATACTACAAAGATTGGTACAAGTATCATGAGGCTTTGTTCCTACCAGGCTTTCCGTGTTGGTTTTGGTTCTATATTGACATAGTGTTTTGAAGGAAAATGTGCAAGTTGGGAAGATGTATATGTGAGAGAATCTAAACTTTAATATATTCAACACCAATAAGTCTGTCAATATCAACAGGATACTTGGACTATAAGAAGACTAAGAACTTCTGAAGATATTCAATTAGAGCTTCAACTTAGATATGAGGAAAACAACAGGTTGAGATTCAAATTACTTATCTCAAGGAAGAATACTTCAGGAGAGCAGTTAAAGAGGTAGTTCCATTTACAATATCTTTGTAGTTAGCAGGTGTGATTTCACAAGAGAAAAAAAACATTCTTTGGTTGGAAGTACACTAGTGAAATGTATTGGCTGAAATATGGTTAATGTTTGAAGTTTGTTATACAAATTTCTACCCTGAGAAATTTTTCTTTCCAAGGCTGAGCTTGGGTAATAGTGGCAGGATTTAAGGTTAATATTGTAGCATATGTTATCAATAAAATGTTTTCAAAGATTGTTCTTTAATGCTTACAGAACTCTCTTCTGAGGAATTTAAAAGAAACCTGAGTTAAGTGCTTGGTTCCATTTCAGAGTACATTATTTATCCACATTATTTTAGTCTTCTAGCTTCTGAACTAGTATATGACAATTTTATATTGTGAGGATCTACCTGTATGAGTTTGGATTCCCCAGAGAAAAAGGACCAATAGGATGTGAATATACAAAGAGAAAGATGTGTTTTAAGGAATTGATTCATATGATTATGGAGGCAGTCAGGTCCAAAATCTGCAGAATAACCAGCAGGCTGGAGACCCAGCAGGGAGGCAATGTTGTGGTTCAAATGTGAAGGCTGTCTGCTACAGAATTCATTCTTGCTCTGCAGAGGTCATTCTTTTTGTTCTATTCAGACTTCAGCTTACTGGATGATGCTAACCCACACTATGGATGTCCGTTTTACCCAAAGTCTACTCATTTAAATGTTAATCTCTTTCAAAAACATTCTTACTGAAACATCCAGAATAGTGTTTGAACACATTTGGGCACTCTGGCCCAGCCAAGTTGAAACATAAAATTAACCATCACAAGATCTAAAAGAATAGGATATTGAAGTGTAGTTCCTTTTTTGTTTTCCCTTGTCAAATTATCCTTTACAGAACAATTTTCTAATTTCAGTTTTTCACATTTTCTAATAAAAAAATTTTAAAAGCAAAGCATATGATATTTTACATGTTACCAATTTCTTGTTCTAAGTTACCTCTCAAAAGAACAATTGCGTTCATATCAACAGTATCCTCAGGTGGCCACTATAACTTTGTCATTTAGAAAGATAGTTGACCAAAAGCAAAGCTTGTTGTGCAAAGATGTCAAACTGACAATATTTTTGGGACTTGTTGACCCTTGGAACTCAATTAAGGGACAGATTTATTATCATCTATGCTTATTTTCTTGTCTATGAAATTCCTCTTATAAACTCAAAACAGAATGTTGAAAGGACAATCCAAGAGAAAAAAAAATGATGCCATAAGTAAATGGACAGATTTTTACTGACCAAATGCAAAGAAAGAGTTTTAAAAACTGATGGGCTAAGCAAAAGATTTATTTTAAAATGTTTATTTTATTTTTAGAAGACAAAGTTACCTCAGCATTGTATTCAGACCCAAAGTGGGACCTACCTCACTATTATAGTCAGAACAACATTCTAAGCAAGAGACTCAGGGAGTCGCAGGTAATGCAATTTTCTGAGAGAGTCTTAAGACTTGATGACCATCTGGGTAAGACATCCAGGGCTGCCTACTATTGACTACAGAGTAGTTAAGTTAGGAAAAAAAAATTACCTAAGTTATTAATCAAGCAATGCTGAATATATTAAATTTAGAGTATCATAAAAGAACTATATCTTGGCAGAGTCTTAACAGTAATTCAAAATGTGGAAGCCAGGAAAATATACTAATGGGGTTTTGGGAATTTGGATTTGATTTAACATAGCTCATCCCAGGCAGTGGACTGTCTGGCAGTGTGTAACACAATAGGTTAGAATTGATTGATATGAAAAGATGACAAAGTTTGATTAGAAAACATTTATTCTGACTATTGAGCTTTTTGTCCAGGTGAGCACACTATTGTCTTGATGAGCCAATTATTTGCCCAAATGAGAAAATAGTTTTCAGAGATAAATTGTGTATCAAACTTTCCTGAAGTAAAGAGCAAAGATATTGGATGCTTTGCAGTCTTATTGTCCTAAGCATGAATTTCCTAAAGTTGATCTCAGTTTTCAGTCAAAACAGTTAAGTTATATCACTATAAGTTATCTCAAAAACAGTTAAGTTATATCTCTGTAAGTTATATCAATAATGGTTATTACTATTGATTTGCTTTTGCCATATTATGAACTTACTATGCACATATTTTCAGCTTCTTATACTGGTACTTAATTATTATATTTAATAGATATTTTACCTATTCAATAGCTTTGTGTCCTCTCTGGAGCTTAATATAATGTTGTCAAATAAATATATGGTAAGTGTAATTTTATTTTTGGTTCAAATTAAGCAATTAACCCAAAGTAGGTTTGTTCAACTCAAGTTTCTATTTCAAAATATTTTTGTGAAAAATTGTTGCAATACATTGATTAATTTTATTCAAATCATAACTCTTTCATTAGGGTATTAACTTCTTCATTCAAGACTTACTGAAATTATTAAGAAAATAGTATTGGCATAGATAGGACATTGTCTTTAGAAACTGAGAAACAGTTTGAACATGTTTTGTGGCTGATTACTTCCCACAAAAAAAATGCTGTGGGAAAGAAACAACTTACAAGTACTACATAAGGTGACTGAGACAATTGGAATTATGTTAACGTCTTATACTTAGTGGTGAAATAATGTGGATATCAGGTAAATACTGTCTGTTATCTCTCATATTAAAATTTCTCTTACAATTAAATTTCTTTCTTATATTTATTTTAGGGTAACAGGGCAAGTAAAGTTGAATTTAATACTGAGAATAAAAGAGTGAGACCAAAAATGAAAAAGAATTGAAGTTCAGGAGGAATCATAGAATGTTTGAATCATGGTGATGTTAATTATATCTAAAAGAGACATGTTGTGTGAATAAAACATTTTAGTCTCCTGGAAAAAATTTAAATAAAATATTAAATTTAACTATGTGTTTGTGTAATATTTTTGGTGTTTGTCTTAAAAAATTGAGATAATTCTGCTGAATAACAATGGTTAGTTTTTCTGTTGAACAATCACATGTGGTGTCCTGGGATTCATGAAAAGATTCTTTCCACAATTACTGATTTGTTAAGGAAAATTTATTCATGTTAGTTCTATACCATCTTAATGAAAAGGGTGCTCATTTACCTCATTTGGAGAACACTAAAGTCATTAAACATGACTCATTTCATTGTCTTTGATTTTAGTTCTTCTCTCATTTTTATGCATGCTGATTGAAGTGGAAGGGTTTGTTTCTTTAATCTCATTTTAAACAAAAGAGTGGATGTGTGCATCACTTATTCTCTTTCTTCATAATGCCCTTTTCTTGTTGAAAAGAAATGATGTTATTTTCCAAGTTAGGAACTGTGAAAGCTATATATCTTCAGGGAACAACAAAAACAAAACTCCTCAACAAAATGTGATAAAAATTAGCTACAAATTTACATAAATTCCATAATGAATAAAGCACATGCTTACTACATACTTTAGTATGTACCTTAGTACATGTGTTTCTAAGGTACATTCTTTAAATTGCATATTAACATTACATTTTATTTTGTATTAGTTCTGCCATTGAACCACATGATTCCTTGAATATATGTAAAACTAAAAGGGAATAAATTATCAATGAGCACAGCTTGGCTCTAATATACAACTTTCATAATGTGAAAACATCTATTATGTGATCCAAATAGCTTACTCTTATCAAATTGATAATCATAATGAATTTCTATTGAAATTTTCTCTCTTTCCATATCAACTAAAGTTAATTTTTGCATTATCTTTTTTATGACATTTTCAAGGGAACAGAATTGCTGTTGCTTTTTAATAAGCCATGACATTCTCCACCTTTCTTATAATTTGTTTTAAAGGACACCTGAATATATTTTTTATGCCTTGTATTCAAAATGAAAATGATTATAATATGCATAATTTTAGATTTTATATTTTTAAAATACTTCTGACTTCTTTTCTAATTTAATAATTTTTGATTAGCCAATATCTGAGAAGGAATCCAAATAATATTTAAATAAATTACACTGTGTCCTGTCCTTGTGACCCACGTCTCTGTAATGTTTCAAATACTGGTATATTCTCTTGGCTGTCACACAGTTGACATTGCAGATTTCTGAGAGATTGATGTGTCACAAGAGATTTGAGGGTGAATGAAAAGTTGAATATCCACAGCAAACATCTAAAATAATTTTTCTACATTATAATGTCACATCATTACCCTTCAGAAGGCATCGAACTTTATAGAATGTTACATAATTATTTTTACTAACTGTAATTATTTTCAAGAGTTGTTTGGTTTCCTTGAAAACACATTAACATACAATTATTCAAAAGCTTTAAAACACAAATATTTGTGAATTTTATATACGTAAGGCATCTACTAATTTTCATCTGGAAGACAGGAATACATAAGAAAACCTATATTTAAGTTTTATTTGCCTGTCTGATATCAATACTTTTAAATATGTATGATAACATTTAATTGCTACATTTATTGTAAACAGTGGTTATGAGTGACACCAATTTTGCATTTTAAATGTTAATAATTGAATATTAAAGAAAATTTTAATTACTATGCCATAACAAAATGTACTCATTATTTGTTTTAGAAAACTATGCTTGTAAAATAAAGGAGAAAGTTCCAGCTGATACAAAAAGAAAAATAAAAAAAAACATGTTGCTAGAAATACTTCTTTTTGCTTTTGTTTGCTTCATGCTTCTAATCCCATGGCTTTTTAAAAGTGAAAGTGATAAATTACTATAAATCCATGACAGCTTTTTGATGTGTCCCCCTTGTACGTGAGAAACTGAGTTGAGACCACCTGAACTCATTTATCTTGGGATTTCGAACAACTATAAAAAATTGTTTTGTTTTGGACCTGGTAGGGCTCAGAAATGAAAATGCCATTATGTTGAGGATAGCACATCAATCTAATTTGCTACCTGGATCTCCAATCTCATCGTTTTCCAGTTGAGGCTGTTTTACAATATGCAAGACAGTATCAGTGTACTTCACACTTTAGTCATATTTTCTAAATGGCTGGTTTATATTTTTATTAACAAAGCTGAAACTTGACAGGATAGAATTAATTCAAATTGTTACTAATAATTTCTCCAAAGATGTGAAAACTGCAGGATTGGAGTACATAGGTGCTGTGGGATTTTTAGTACAGTTGATATAGCAGTGAAGATTATACCAAGGGACCTCCCCTAAATAGGACAATTGATAGACAGGAACAAAATGCTACTATTATGTTATACTGGGGGAAAAAAAAGGAAAGTGTTTAATTGTGTAGTCATTTTATGCAGAGTTGAGAAACAAAAATATTGTTCTTATTTCTATATCATCATGATGAAATATGGATTTGATAATTCAGAGAAATGAGGAAATATTGATACAATAGACTCCTGCATCATTTTTATTGTTATGAGAGAGGAATGTAAGAAATATGATTCTATACAAATTTAACAAGAATTGCACTCCTTATAAATTTGCATAAAATTCTTATTAAAAAGAAATCCCAGACTTGACGAGAAGCACAATCTCTTTTTTATCTATCTAAAATATTTCTTAAGTGCCTATTGTGCATGCCTATAATGTAGTTGTGCCTATGATGCCTATAAAAGAATATATTTGTCTAAATATATGTAATGAATCTGATGAGATTAAATGCACACACCCCCCGCATACAGATCTAAAGATGCATTACTCTGCTAGCATTTCTTCTGCTGGATAGAATGTCTATATTCTAGGCAAGTGTTCTGTTTAATCTGTGGTGCCTACAGCCTTCAGGATTTCATGCAAAATTTTGTGGAGTGTGTGCATGTGTGCCCTTGTGTACTATGTAGTGTGGAAGCCACAACTGTCATCTTTATGTATAAACAATGATAAGCCAAAAAAGGCTAAGAACTAATAATATCTAAAGTAATTTAATTCTGAAGCCACCATTATTATAATTGTAATATTTATTATAATATTATAATTACCCTTTACATGTGCCAGATGTAAGGAGAAAAGAACTTTAAATTTGCTGAAGTATGCACAGCCATCTTAGAGAACTATTCCTAAAAAGTAGATGCAATTTCATTTTATTTACTTTTAATATTAGTTCCCTCAAAAGGCACCCTATTGAACCCATTTTTTTTTTTTTTTTTTTTTGAGACAGAGTCTTGCTCTGTCGCCTAGGCCGGACTGCAGTGGCGCTATCTCAGCTCACTGCAAGCTCCACCTCCCGTGAACCCATATTTTTTAAATACTATATTGAAATAGCTAAGTGTTATAGATGGCATTCAGTGATTTCATAGGATGTTTCAAACTACGCAAGGACCAGTAACAACCAGAAACCATTTCCAGCACTGAATCCAAGTAAGAATTTAGTCACCTTACAGAAGCTTTAGTTCTATAGGGATGCAGCCACTTTCAAAAACACACAAAAGCAGAGTAGTAAAGAACTATGTAACCTGAACGCACTCTTTTTCTTCATTTGACCTCCTTTTATGCCTTCATTGGTTGAAGCCAACCAGAATCCAGAAGGAAATAGAGTTATCCAATCTCTATAGTATTCAGTCACCCAGGGCTCAGAGCAGGAGAGAAAAAATGAAACATATGCATCAGGAGGTCGATGGAGAATAAACAGCACATGGGTACTGTGTTCTTAAGGCTGATTCAAAGTTATTTATTTCAAACAGGACTACTCAATCATCAAATTTCCTGGAAGTAGAACCGAAGAGTCTGCATTTTACAAACAGTGCTGTGTCCGGAATTGGTGGGTTCTTGGTCTCACTGACTTCAACAATGAAGCCGCGGACCCTCGCGGTAAGTGTTGCAGCTCTTAAGGTGGCGCGTCTGGCGTTTGTTCCTTCTGATGTTCAGATGTGTTCGGAGTTTCTTCCTTCTGGTGGGTTCGTGGTCTCGCTGGCTCAGGAGTGAAGCTGCAGACCTTCGCGGTGAGTGTTACAGCTCTTAAGGAGGTGCGTCTGGAGTTGTTCGTTCCTCCCGATGGGCTCGTGGTCTCGCTGGCTTCAGGAGTGAAGCTGCAGACCTTTGCAGTGAATGTTACAGCTCATAAAAGCAGTGTGGACCCAAAGAGTGAGCAGTAGCAAGATTTATTGCAAAGAGAGAAAGAACAAAGCTTCCAAGGTGCGGAAGGGGACCCAAGCAGGTTGCCACTGCTGGCTCTGCAGCCTGCTTTTATTCTCTTATCTGGCCCCACCCACGTCCTGCTGATTGGTAGAGCCGAGTGGTCTGTTCTGACCGGGCGCTGATCGGTGCGTTTACCATCCCTGAGCTAGACATAAAAGTTCTCCACATCCCCATCAGATCAGTTAGATACAGAGTATCGACACAAAGGTTCTCCAAGGCCCCACCAGAGCAGCCAGACACAGAGTGTCGGTTGGTGCATCCACAAACCTCGAGCTAGACACAGGGTGCTGATTGGTGTGTTTACAAACCCTGAGCTAGATACAGAGTGCCAATTGGTGTATTTACAATCCTTGAGCTAGACATAAAGGTTCTCCAAGGCCCCACCAGAGTAGCTAGATGCAGAATGTCAATTGGTGCATTCACAGACCCTGAGCTAGACACAGGGTGCTGATTGGTGTGTTTACAATCCCTGAGCTATACGTAAAGGTTCTCCACATCTCCACCAGACTCAGGAGCCCAGCTGGCTTCACCCAGTGGATCCTGCACCAGGGCTGCAGGTGGAGCTGCCTGCCAGTCCTGTGCCGTGCGCTCGCACTCCTCAGCCCTTGGGTGGTCGATGGGACTGGGCGCTGTGGGGCAGGGGGTGGTGCTCGTCGCGGAGGCTCCGGCTGCGCAGGAGCCCATGAAGGGGGTGGGAGGCTCAGGCATGGCGGGCTGCAGGTCCCGAGCCCTGCCCCATGGGAAGGCAGCTAAGGCCCGGTGAGAAATCGAGCGCAGCGCCAGTGGGCTGGCACTGCTAGGGGACCCAGTACACCCTCCACAGCCACTGGCCCGGGTGCTAAGTCCCTTATTGCCCGGGGCCGGCAGGGCCGGCCGGCTGCTCCGAGTGCAGGGCCCGCCAAGCCCACACCCACCCGGAACTCCAGCCGGCCGGAAAGAACGGCGCGCAGCCCCGGTTTCCGCTTGCGCCTCTCTCTCCACACTCCCTGCAAGCTGAGGGAGCCGGCTCCCGCCTTGGCCATCCCAGAAAGCGGCTCCCATAGTGCAGCGGTGGGATGAAGGGCTCTTCAGGTGCCACCAAAGTGGCAGAGGAGGCGCCCAGAGCGAGCGAGGGCTGTGAGGACTGCCAGCATGCTGTCATCTCTCAGTGCTAAGGTGAATTAATGCTAAGTTTGAAAACTTGAAGAGAATCACCTAAAATACTTCTCACACAAGAAATACACTTTTAAATATCTTTGTTTAATCAAAATATTTTAACAAAGTTTTCCCAAACAGATGAGCTCCTCACTCCCTAAGAGTAATTGCACAATCAGAAAATTTTCTTAAAATGCTGGCTTTTTATACATAGTGGGGTTTTCTTTATTTTACTCTTACAACTTGTGTGAGGAAAATATTAGATTGGCACCATTGTTAAATTAGGTTACTGCTTAATCTGGATTTTTACTAACAAAAAGTATTATCTTTCTCATAAAATGCCTATAAAGTTGGATAAAACACCAATATCAACCATGACCCAACAACTAGTGTCCTAAAGAGTAACTTTCATAAAGGTAATATTGTGACTTTATGTAAATTTATAAAATTTCATAAAGGTAATATTGTGATTTTATGTAAGTTTATAAAATCATGTGCCAATGATTTTATTTAAATCGTCAACTATTGAGAAAACCAATAAGATGTTAAAATTACTCCAAAGAACATTTGAGATTTTAAGCAATTTAACAAAAAATATTGGATAAAATACAAAACTTGAATTTTTAACAAAGCTGGTTAAAATCCAACAGGGTCAGAAACCACAGTCTATGTTGTTATTAGTCCCAATGAAGGAAACATACTTTCATCTTTACTGGCCAATAATTACAAGTTAACCTCTAACCCTACAGAGTTGTATCACAAACAATAATACATCAATCTCAACACTGTACTGACAGAACACCCAGAATTTTCTTTTGTCTATTTCTGAATTTAGAATAATTTTTCATTATTCTAATGAAACAATACTTAATAACCATACTAATAACCATACTTAATATATACATGTGAAGTCAAGATCACCTATAATAAAATGCAAGAGCATAGGTACTTCATTATTATGAAAACACTGTAACCAAGTTAAAACTATCCTCAATGAGATTTATTTTGTGATATATTTAATTAAAAGTTTTGTTCAACTGTTTTTATATTAAACATAGCCATTAAAAATCACAACCAGGAAAGGAAGGTAAAATATAAGTAATCAAATTTTAAAATATAATGTGTAGATTCCTGTGATTGCAAGACCTTAAAGCACGTCTGGGTGGAGGTGGGAACAACACAGTGGCTATAAAAGCAAAAAGTGTAAAAGGCAACATTGGTCTCAAGAATCTCATAATAAGTTAATTGTTCAAATCAATCCATGCACCCAAGGACAGTAACACACAAAAAAAGAAATACATATTTTGTAATAAATTAGTGTCACAATGTGTAGCAGTACAATAAACTCAGTTTGTACTGGAGAAGTCAAAAAACCTTCTGAACCAAGTAGAATTTGAAATGAGACTTGTAGGAGAATATAATTTGGATGACAAGAGAATACCCAGGACAGCACAATGAAAGAGATAGCAATGATTCATGTCTGCATTGATTTTCAAATATTATTTGAGTACCAATTCTCTACCAGGTTTCAGAGTTTTCGTTATGTGTGCCAACAGTGCTCAGGTAGTCATGGTGGCTATAGTTTGTTTTATTTTATTTTTACTTATTTATTTTTTAACTTGCATTTTGGGTTCAAGTGTGCATGTGCAGGTTTGTTAGGTAAATTGCATGTCATGCAGTTTGGTGTACAGAATATTTTGCCACATAGGTAATAAGCATAGTACCTGATAGGTAGTGAACTATATAATATCACCAGACAACTGTTAATTAAGCAAAGCTCTGTTTATTAAAATTCTATAAAGTAAGTGTGAGTACACCTTTGACAGACTATTAGCCATGTCTTGGAAAGGAGTAGTAGGTTGAAGATATTTATAGGGTTTGGGGCCTGAGATCAAATGATCTCAGAGGGTTCATCAAGCCAGTGAACTGACTGGGATAGAGCAAAGCCTGTGATATGATAGTTCGGGATTGGTTAACCTGTGGAATGACAATCTTGAAGGAATCTTAACATGCTGTTTGATAGGGATAATTCAGTTTGATTAAAGAAAGCATTCACCTTGAAGAGCAGAAAGTTGTCACAGATAAATTAATCTGCAAAAATTTCTGAAAGCAAGAGTGATATTACATACTGGCTTATAATTTTATCTTTCCTGTGCAGTTTCCTGGAACAAACAGTAAACAGTATACAAATGGTCTCAGTTATCAGTCATAAGACCTAAGAGAGTTATGTCAAACTTATACTAATGGTGTCTGTGTGAATGAATGTGTGTTTGTGTGTGTGCCCATACATACTTGCACCTGTTTGTGGGTATGTTTGCATTTGGTTTAATATATGCCCAATTGTCTAACGTCCTGATCAGAATTACATTTTACAAAGAAGATTAAATAGTATTTTAAAAGCACTACAGAAGAAGCCATAATAGTCTTTATTCACTATATTTCTGATCAACAACTCTTAATAAAGATGCTTTATTAACAATTAGAAATAAATTATTGTTAATGAAGTGAGTGGAGTTGAAAATGAAGTATTAGCTAGAATGATTGTATAGGCTTATCTGTCTTTACCTGAACAGTGTATTGGATCTGATGACTTTAGTTTTCTCTAGTCTTTGAGGTGACTCCTGACACTTGAACCTGAAATGGTATTTCATTTGCCACTGACTTAGAGGATTATTGATAACTAACTACCTTTGATTGTATGGTTAATGGACAATTTCATATTATTTAATTTGATTCTGGTTCCCATTTTATGCAATTAGCTGATGAAATGATACTGAGTCTTGGAAGTGAATGTTCAGTTGTCAGGTTTGGGGGTATTTGTTATTGCTATTTTACTATTAGATGTGTAGTGTGTGGCAGAATTTGATTTGAAGCTTATTTTTATTGTTATCTACAAAGTTAGAAAGAGGAAATGTATCCCTGTTTGCAGATGACAAGATTGTATGTTTAGAAAACCCCATCGTCTCAGCCCAAAATCTCCTTAAGCTCATAAACAACTTCAGCAAAGTCTCAGGATACAAAATCAATGTGCAAAAATCGCAAGCATTCTTATACACCAATAACAGACAAACAGAGAGACAAATCATGAGTGAACTCCCATTCACAATTGCTTCAAAGAGAATAAAATACCTAGGAATCCAACTTATCAGGATGTGAAGGACCTCTTCAAGGAGAACTACAAACCACTGCTCAATGAAATAAAAGAGGACACAAACAAATGGAAGAACATTCCATGCTCATGGATGGGAAGAGTCAATATCATGAAAATGGCCATACTGCCTAAGGTAATTTATAGATCTAATGCCATCCTCATCAAGCTACCAATGACTTTCTTGACAGAATGGGAAAAAACTACTTTAAAGTTCATATGGAACCAAAAAAGAGCCTGCATTGTCAAGACAATCCTAAGCCAAAAGAACAAAGCTGGAGACATCATGCTACCTGACTTCAAACTATACTACAAGGCTACAGTAACCAAAACAGCATGGTACCGGTACCAAAACAGAGATATAGATCAATGGAACAGAACAGAGCCCTCAGAAATAATACCACACATCTACAACCATCTGATCTTTGACAAACTTCACAAAAACAAGAAATGGGGAAAGGATTCCCTATTTAATAAATGGTGCTGGGAAAACTGGCTAGCCATATGTAGAAAGCTGAAACTGGATCCCTTCCTTATACTTTATACAAAAATTAATTCAAGATGGATTAAAGATTTAAATGTTAGACCTAAAACCACAAAAAACCCTAGAAGAAAACCTAGGCATTCAGGACATAGGCATGGGCAAGGACTTCATGTCTAAAACACCAAAAGCAATGGTAACAAAAGCCAAAATTGACAAATGGGATCTAATTAAACTAAAGAGCTTCTGCATAGCAAAATAAACTACCATCAGAGTGAACAGGCAACCTACAGAACGGGAGAAAATTTTTGCAATCTACTCATCTGACAAAGGGCTAGTATCCAGAATCTCCAATGAACTCAAACAAATTTACAAGAAAAAAACAAACAACCCCATTAAAAAGCGGGCAAAGGATATGAACAGACACTTCTCAAAAGAAGATATTTATGCAGCCAACAGACACATGAAAAAATGCTCATCATCACTGGCCATCAGAGAAATGCAAATCAAAACCACAATGAGATACCATCTCACACCAGTTAGAATGGCCATCATTCAAAAGTCAGGAAACAACAGATGCTGGAGACGATGTGGAGAAACAGGAGCACTTTAACACTGTTGGTGGGACTGTAAACTAATTGAACCATTGTGGAAGACAGTGTAGTGATTCCTCAAGGATCTAGAACTAGAAATACCATTTGACCCCGCCATCCCATTACTGGGCATATACCTAAAGGATTATAAATCATGCTGCTATAAAGACACATACACATGTATGTTTATTGCACCACTATTTACAATAGCAAAGACTTGGAACCAACCCAAATGTCCATCAATGCTAGACTGGATTAAGAAAATGTGGCACATATACACCATGGAATACTATGCAGCCATAAAAAGGATGAGTTCATATCCTTTGTAGGGACATGGATGAAGCTGGAAACCATCATTCTCAGCAGACTATTGCAGGGACAAAACACCAAACACCACATGTTCTCACTCATAGGTGAGAATTGAACAATGAGAACACTTGGACACAGGAAGGGGAACATCACACACTGGGGCCTGTTGTGGGGTGGGGGGAGGGGGGAGGGATAGCATTAGGAGATATACCTAATGTAAATGATGAGTTAATGGGTGCAGCACACCAACATGGCACACGTATACATATGTAACAAACCTACACGTTGTGCACATGTACCTTAGAACTTAAAGTAAGAAAAAAAAAAAAAGAAAGAGGACATCTGTCATCTGTATCCCTAATTTTCCTCATTAAATAATAATGATATTAATGATAAGCAATAATTCAATGCCTCTTTGCCTTATGCCAGTTTACAACAGATTGAAACTAATACATTAACATGGTGTTATAAAAATACTTATAAAAAGGAACTTATTAGCCAGGAAGTCCTTTCTAGGGCTGGCATTTAAGTTAAAAGGTGATAAGATTATCTTAATCGATATCTCTGTCTAGGGGAATCTAGGGGAACCATATTCTGTATTTCAAAGACAGAGAGAAAAGTTACTGTAAAGACACAGGAGCAGGAAGAAAATATGGCATTATCGAGAGAATGTCAGCAGGCTTTTAATACAAGAAAATACAGAGATAATGGAGAGGACTGTAAGGGGCATCAGACAAGCTTTGGAGTTTTGAGCCACCAGGACTTGCTAGGCTTTGTATAAATAAAGCACGGAGTTAGATGCAGTAAGTCCACAGCTAATGTCTTTGATAGGTTCTTGAAAACTATGACTTTGAGTGAAGCAATGTCTAATGAAACCAATTTTACCATAGGCTAATTGATATTAGCAAAAGTTAAGTTCCTATGGCATATTTCTGGTCACAAATACATCACCAAACTTCTAAATAAAGACCCAAAACATGTCTAATATTGAACATTGAAATAAATGTGAGCTATAAATACATTTGAGAAAGAATAATAAAAACAAATAAGGTAATTACCCACGTGCTAGTTCCAGTTCAGGGATGCAAGTGTCCAAGTCCATCTGGAGAGCTCAGGGGACAAGAGGGGAATCCACGCTGCACAGGAGGCCATGGCAGAGCACACTGACACACGCACCCACACCCATTCACACTGGGGTACTTTGGACACACTAACTAGCCTGACATGCACATCTTTAATATGTGAGAGGAAAAGGGAATACCTGAGGAGAAAACCCAGGCAGACATGGAAAGAACGTGAAGACTCCACACAGACAGTGGCCCCTGCTGGGAATAGATTTATTTATTCTGATCAATGTTATTATTTTTTCTTTTCTTATTTTAGATCGAGGGGATACACGTGCAGGGTTGTTACAAGGTTATGTTGTGTGATGCTGAGGTTCAGGCTTCTATTGATCCCATCACCCAAATAGTGAAAATAGTACCCAATAAAAAGTTTTTCCACCCTTGTCCCCCTCTCTGCCTTCTTTTGGAATCTTCACTGTTTGTTGTTTCCATTTTCTTCCTGCTCCAAGGTCTTTAGTTTCTACTGTCTGCAAGTCCTGGTGGATCCAACCTTCAATGACAGTCTGATGCCCTTTACAGTCCTCTCCATTATCTCTGTACTTTCTTGTCTTAAAAACCCTCTGACATTCTCTGGATAATGCCATATCTTCTTCCTGCTCCAAGGTCTTTACAGTTACTTTTCTTTATTTTCCTGTGTAGCCAATGTTTAGCTCCCACTTATAAGTGAGTACACATGACATTTAGTTTTTCATTTCTGCATTAATTCGCTTGGGATAATGGCTGCAAATGATGTAATTTTGTTCTTTTTTATGGCTGTGTGGTATTCTACAGTGTATATTACCACCTCCATTTTCTTTATCCAGTCTTCCACTGTTAGGCACATAGGTTGATTCCATGTTTTTGCTAATGTGAATACTGCTATAATAAACATACAAATTCAGGTGTCTTTTGGGTAGAATAATTGATTTTCCTTTGGGTATATATCTCATCTATGTTATAATGAAATGACATCATTTGAGAATCTGCTATATTGTTCTGAGTAAAAGATTATGTAAAGATTTTAAGAAGGATATTTATATGATCTTATTTGGGACATAAAAGGAATATTCATGTTGATCTGTGTGGAATGGATCAACTGGAGGGGCGAAACAAGGAAGTTGAGAAACTGATTAGAGTGATGGTCACCAAAACAAGGTAGTGGAGAGAAGATAGATACAAATATTCTTTCAAGGGTCCATTAATATAGATGCTGAAGTCGCCAATAATGAGGATAAGAGATCACAGAAAGGCTGTGAACCAGTGACAAATATGTCTAATGAAGAATGGCAACTATTCTACCTCCTGTTCCAAAATTATATTGTGTCAGAGAGCTAAATATCTTCTACTTTTGTGTGTCTCTTGGGAAATAGCATCATTATGGAATAGCCATATTTTGGTTAAAGAAAAGTGCTAGGAGAATGTGTACAAATAATATGAGAATCTTAGACTTTTGTAATCCCTAGACGGGAAGCCTGAGGATACAGTTTTAAGTGTGTATAAAGCTAAAAGTTGGCAAATTTTATCAGATTAATGGCACTGAGTCATATGTGGATAAAAATTCATTATCAAGAAGACATATACTTAAGTGTTCCTTAAAATAAACATGATTACAAGCCCGAATAAATGGATCCTGGTGTAGATGTAGAGCGTAGGGTTCCTCAAGAGCCCCTGAATAACACACTAAAAATTGCATGTCTGGTTCATGTAGGAATCATTTTGGAAAGAACTATGGAGGACCTTGAAAGCTCATATAAAAAACTTAATTTAATCCTATGGATTGCATTAGATATATGGATATGAAGAAGACTTTGTCTCTAAAATAGAATTCATCTCCCAGACAACTCTTAGTTACCTGTTAACTTTAAAAAGGATATTACCTATTTAATTTTCAGCTTGTCTCTAAAATTGGTATGATAACTCATTTCTTGTCCACTTGACACTATTTCTTAGAGAAAAACAAATAAAATTATAAGTGCTTAGAAATCATAAGTCATTATTAAAATATGTAGCTATTTATTATTATCTTCTTCCCTATTTTCATGAATTTCTGGATGTTCAAACACAGTACTTCTGTTTACAGTGTTTTCTTCACTGATTGCTTTTTTGATATACACAGTTGTGCAATTATGACCTAGCTGTAAATTTTAGAAGCAACTGAGAGAGAGGGAGAGAGATGAAGACAGAGACAGACAGAGAGGAGGGAGACAGAGAGAGGTTGAGTCAGGGGAGAAGCATGGGTAGAGGAGTTATATGTTAGTATTGTTTGTAACTATGGTGCCACTTGAGAGTTGTTGATGACTATGTTTCGGGGGGATAAAAGAAAATCCGTTCCAGAAAAAGAGAAAATAAGGAAGCAGACACACTGAAAGACGCAAGGACAAAGTGGAAATCATCTATTCACAGTTAAGTCTCTATGTTTTTGTTCTGAGACACAGCTCCATTGCTAGCCTTAAGTTTTGTGAGATATTCTAATAATATTCCATGAAATTTCCCTTTTTTCTATAAAAGTTGTTCAAAGTGAGCATCTGTATGTTGGAATTTTTTAAAATTCCTAATATCATATTGAAATTACATTGCACTTATAATGAATCATATTGCACTTTGAATGAAATACAAAGCCTTTTCTACGGCCTGAAATTCCAACACCATCTGGCCCTGCCTTCCGTTTTTTACGTCATCTTTTGCCAGTCTCCTCTTTATGTTCTAGGGCTGGAAAGATCATCTCTGTTTTTGCCCTAGCATCTCTACCCTACTTTTTGCATTTTGTCTACAATATGCTGCTTCCATTCATTTTCCTGGCTGTCTCCCTAGATAAATTAACTAGCATGTCAACAGCTTAGAGGGCCTTTCTTTGGTCAAAGAAAGTACCCTTCACCTATCATTTTCCATCATATTACTCTGTACTTAGTAAAATTAGAATTTAAGGTTCATGACATCAGAGACATTTTATGTTTTATTTATGACTGTATCCATGTGACCTACAGTATGGAATAGACCTTAGTAAGCATCAAATATTTATTCAATGAATAAATGACAAAAACTTAATTTATTAGAAATTTTTATAGATATTTTCGCAAGGAAATTACAGGATCATGGTTATTTTAGGAAGTTACAAAGGTTGTAGTGTTCAGAATATATTACAGGATACAGAAATTGAGTTTGGACTCATTAAACTTTATTGCAAAAATCAGAGTCTCAAGAGTTGACAGTCCTATAGGGTGTCAACCTCTAAAGCATGAAAGAAAATAATAGAAGGGATACATTTCCAGGAAACGCATGACGGACCATGAAAGAGCACTAATTTTGTCTGTGTAGTCTCTTTTCAAAAACTAATTATTAAGTTTTTACTAATGCATGAGAATTTGTAGTTTTAAACATATTTTCTTTAGATGTTCTTTTTAAGAAAGCTTATAGGTTTTTGGCATCGGGTGAAGAAAAGATAAAGAAAGCATTTTATGTGTGCATTAATGATATAAAACAAAGGCACTCTATGTCTTGTTCTTACAGAAAACCTATAGAGTTAAAACAAAATTTCAAGTCTGCATGCCTTTGCTTTGAACTGTGCGGACATCAGATGTGCACTGCATTTTAGAAGAGTCTCTTTTTCATTGAAGAGGTAAATCAGATAGATAGTTTGTATGTAGGCATGAAACTAAAATGTAGAGGATGTAAAGGTTATTCAAATTAAAAGGTTCAAGGAATTACAAAGCTCATTTGTAGTACAGGTGAACAGTGAAAACACGAAAGTCCATAAACAAAGTTAGAAAAGGGAACTGAAAAAAACGGGTTTTTAAGAGAGGTTTTGGAATGTCCTGATGGTTAGTAAATAGGGTCACTCAAGAGAGAGTGGCATAAGTGACTTCACTGGAAAGCAAAATAGCAAAGGTCAGTGATGATAATTATTACTAACCAGAAATTTGCAGTAGCCAACTACTCCTCTTTTTTTTTTTTAAGTAAAGAAATGTTGTGTCCTATGGAGAGTGATAATAAGCATGGAATCCTTGGAAATTATCAAGTATCTGTTTGGTCGAAGAAATAAACAAAACGATCCAAAAAAGAAGTGGAGGATCGAGAAGACTCAATATGTCAGAAGTCCTAGAGAACATGACATCAGGGTGGCCCGGCAAATAGCACAGGGGGCATTTTTCTCAGCCTAAGTCCAGGCCTTGCTTGTGTCCAATATGATTCTAGTTTTCTGTCTTCTTCTCTTCAGTAGACCCCTTGGGCACGTGCTGGTTGTTTCTCTTTTAGTAAAGTTCAACACAATCTCTCATACTCCTACTCCCTTTCTTAACTGTTTTTGAAAAACAAAAACAGAAACAAAAACAAAACAAGCATAGATGCCCTTTTTAAAAAAGTTTAATTGATAACTACTCTTTATAAATACTTGTTTTTATTTCTGAGTCAGTGCCTCAATAATTCTTGTCCCACTCCCATCAGGCCCCAGTTATTCTCTCCCAACACAAACAAACACATACATATCCAAACTTTTTCTAATGCCATCTTAACTAAGCTTGTGAATGTCATTTCCTTCAGTAGTGTGCCTCTTTGAAAACTGAGGATGTAATGCAGGCAGAACTATACATACCATCTTCTGATCTTAGCTGGTTATTTTTCATCTTATAGGCTATCCCTACTTTGTGCAGCCTCTCCTAGATACAGGATTAATAGTAACTAATATTTAGTAAAACACTTGCTAAATGCCAGATGCTGTAAAAGATGCATGACATACATTTTATTTTTAATGCCCATGGCATCCTTATTAGGTAGATTCTATTATTAACATCCTTTATACTCATAAGGAAACTGATAGAGAAATAGTCATATAATGTACTCAGGATACAAACCCAGGCACATGGGTTCAGAGAGTGCTTTTTGTCATTATTGGCCATTATTAAGATAGAGACTTAAGTCCCTATAAACTAAGATTGGGCGTTACAAAGAGAAACTTAAAGAAGTGAGATTGGATATAGATGTAAGTTACATAAATCAAGGAGGGAGTTAGACATCAGGTTTATTGAGCTAGCCAATGGTTATATCATAGACACAAATAATGACAGGGCAGTCCATGTATCCAAGCATTACTGCATTCTAAAATATTTTCCCTGACTAAACTTAGAGCAGTATTAAAGAAGGAAAACCTCAAATAATTTATTTGAGTAAGTGTAACTTTTAGAAATATCACTATGAAGTTACTTTGGATTATATCAGAGAACCAGTAACAACCACCACCAATACCACCATGACCACAAGCAAAAGTATGTAGATGGGAGATGCTGTTTCATAATAAATACCAGGGTGTTACTTAGAGCAGAAAGCATGGGTGTTGTTGCAGAATTTTAATGACCTTTGATTGAGAAACACTGTTAGTACCTATGTATATTGGAAACAATAAAAATGGACACGTTTGAGTTAGAAATAACTCAATTGCTTTCTTTTGAAAAATTAAATATTCAAAGTCAACTCGTGAATATATAATTATTTCATCTGGGTTATATTTCTCAAAATTACATCAGTTTTTCAAATTTTGTTAAGAAAATTTTATAAATTGAGCAACTTCTCTTCCCCAAGTGATTAGAAATTGGATATAAAACTCAAATATTTTTGATTCTGACAGTGAAATAGAACTTGGTTAACAGTTTAGTTCATGTGTATTAAGACATACTAGAAGGTCAGTAGCAGAAAAGTACAAACTTTGTATGCAAGAACATGGAATGAGTTTTGATTATCAATGAAAAATTGACACTGGTTTTGTTCTCGTGTCAGGTTGTTCCTGGATGTAAAAGAAATAAAGGCCATATTTAATTACATAAAGATATAGTTTTCAGAAAGTAAATTGCTTTCTTTGCTTGGTAGTAACTGCAAATAATGACTCTAAAACAGCATGAATGTGTTAATTTTTTTCACTAAGTTTGATATCCTAATTTATAAATGATTTAAAATTAGACAACTTGTGAATTTTGTACTGACAAATGTTATATTAATAAAAATACAATTTACTTTTCTCTCTGATAAATGATAATTTAATCTGAGATCAGTAGTTCTTTTTTAACAAGTAGCAGTAAAATTTTGTTGCCACCATCTGTACAATTTTTTCAGGTAAAAGATTTTATGTCTCACAAGAATAATTTATGGCTTTCTGCTGACTTTGCCATGCCCTTGATTGTGAAAGAGCTAAGGTTATTTTTTACATTGTGTTATATTCTGTGTTTATTTATATTGCCACTTTAATTAATAAGTAACCAATTATTTTTCAGGCTATTACAGTCATGCTTAATCCAGTAACCAAATCTTTACGGATAATTCTTTTGATTTTACCCTAGGAGCAAACTCTAAAGTAAGAAAGAAAAGAAAAAATACTGTATCTTTCACAACTAAAACTATCTTTGAATTTTCCCAGAGGTCTTTTGCTACAATTTTAAAGAATTCTTTCATTATACAAAAAGAAGACTAGATAACTTGGTTTGTTTGAATGCTTTCTGTTTCTCAATTAACTCCAACATTATTATAAGACTTTGACGGGAAGTACTGCCAAGTCAAAGGACAATTTTGTAAAATATTTTAATATAAATGTTTCAGAGAATGTACACTGCAAAATGGATAAAAGTCACCAGATATGTGTTAATACCTTCAATATAAATAATGCATTCTTATCTTTAAAATAAAATTAATCAAATTAATATGCATAATTACATATTTTATTCAAAAGAAAATATTACTTTTCTACATTCTGATATTGTTAGATACTATAAAAATTAACCACAAAAAAGTACTTTTTTTCTTTCTTCTAATGTTTCCTGAAAGTTTAACTCTGTAAACTACAGACTAGACTGTGTCTTCATGTAAGCTACAGGCTAGACTGTGTCTTCAACAAAGAAAAACAGTCACAGCCTCATGGAAAAGACTATATACTAGGTACATTTAACTAATGGTATTTCAAGAACTTGATTTATTATTACAGGTTTTAGAGCTTAAAGGTGACATTGCTTAGACAACTCTAAAGAGTTGTAGTGAATACTTACCATAAACTAAGTCAATTTCTAGTACTGTTCAAGAAGCATGCAACTATATGAATGCTAATTGGGGAATCCAGACTCAAAGAAACACAAATTATTTACAAATGACACAATAAAAGAAATTTAGTTATCTCTTTTGAAATATTGCTGGTATTATTCAAAAATGTTTTATTTTCTTATGGTTATATAACTAATTTCTCCCTTCTATTATTTCATTCCTTTTTAAAAAACATTTATTATACTTTAACTTCTGGGATATATATGCAGAAAGTGCATGTTTGTTACATAGGTATACACGTGTCATGGTGGTTTGCTGCACCCATCAACCCATCATCTACATTGTATTTCTCCTAATGCTATCCCTCCCCTAGCTCCCACCCCCCGACAGGCCCTGGTGTGTGATGTTCCCCTCCCAGTGTCCATGTGTTCGCATTGTTCAACTCCCACTTATGAGTTAGAAGATGCGGTGTTTGGTTTTCTGTTCTTGTGTTAGTTTGCTGAGAATGATGGTTTCCAGCTTCATCCATGTCCCTACAAAGGACATGAACTCATCCTTTTATATGGCTGCATAGTATTCCATAGTGTATATGTGCCACATTTTCTTTATCCAGTCTATCACTGATGGGCATTTGGGTTGGTTCCATTTCTAACCTTCAAAGTAGTAAACTGTAATTTTATAAATGAAAATAAAACATTTTTAAATGGGATCTAATTGTCACCAAGAATCAAGTAATTATAATGAATCTTCTAATTTTCATAACAATATAGTTATTTGAATAGAAAAATAAGAACCATACACTCCATTAATTGTGCAACCAAGCCTCTCCATGAGATGCAATATTGGAGAAGTTTTTATTCACCTGTAACTGGGGTATGAGGAGCTAGAAGTTAAAACCAGGTACTATGAGTGCTCACCTGATTTTTCGTCCTTTTGTGCGTGTTTTTTTTTTTTTTTCTGTGTAGATAGTTGTTAACTTGGTTTCCTTGCACGTGTAGGGGACTATCAGTGGAGACTTCTGTTTCGTTATATTGCACCACCTCCTCTGACTTAGATATTTATAATCAATTAATGACACAGAATCTGTGAAGTTACATGTCATCTTGAAGACCTAGAAAAGGAGAGATGCAAATAATTTCTTTCTAGGCAAAAATATAATCTGAAGGTTTCAGTTTTCTTACTCTGTAGAATATTACTGGTTTTGTATGTAACCTAGTACTTTCTTTCTAACATTTGTTTCTAACATTTCTTTCTAACGTTTGTTTCTAAAAATATGCATTATCTCACCCCTCAAAGTGTTTTTGAACCCTTATTAATGTTGAAGAAAATATTTGGCATATATTTATTCTATATTCTTATAGAAGTCGTGATTTTAACTTTCTAGACACTATACTTAGACAAGCCTGAAATATCAGGACTTACCATTCGATGATAAATATTGAATTGAAAGTCATTTTTTTTCTTCCTGATCCAGTTGACTGGGGTACCCAACATCCCCAGGACTGCTAGAAATTTTAGCTGACTCAGAATCACACGTATTCTTCAGGTTTTATAGTGACTCACTTAGAATATGTGCCAGCTTCTCTTGAGACATAGAAAGAAAAGAAGAGAAAAGAAAAGAAAAGAAAAAGTACGTGTTTTTATTTATGATAGAAAAATTCATCTACTTCATCAAAGCAAGACAACTAATATCTACAAAGCCTAACTGTGTTAGTTTCCTATTGCTGCTATAAAAAAATTACCACACAATTAACACAAATTTATTATTTAACAGTTCTGTGGAACAGAAGTCCAATACAGGTCTCACTGTGTTATTAGGGCTCTGTGCTTTCAGGTCGTTAACAGATGAGAATCTCTTTCCTATCCTTTTCTAGTTGATCGAGGACAAATTCCTTAATTTGTGGTCCCTGTTCTTCATGTTCAAAGCCAGCAACTGTAGATCACTTCTTCCTACATTGCCTCCTTTCTCACATTTTACCTCACTCTCTCTCTTTTAAGGACTCTTCTGATTACACTAGGCATATCTGGATAACCCTCATGATATACCTGTTTTAAGGTCAGCTGATTAGTAACCGTACTTCCATCTGAAACTTTAGTTCCTCTTTTTATGTAACATAACATAACACAACATAACATAACACAACATAACATAACATAACATAACATAACATAACATAACATAACATAACATAACATAACATACATATATGCAGATACTAGGGATTAAGATGAGCATATCTTTGGAGGGGAGGAACATTATTCTGCCTACTATACTAACAAAATATGAGATTGATTTATTAACTTCTACAAAATAAACTTGTCTTAGACATGTATTCCTTGATAAAGCTGACATTTATTTATACACTAATTCTTTCATGTATTCACTAAGAGGCAGTGTGGTATAGTAGAAAAAGCTAAGATACAGTAGTCATTAAGAAGGAAAAATAGAGTTTGCATCCAGACTTATTTCTTACAAGGTATGTAATATTGGCCAAGGGCTTAGTCTCTTTGAAGCTTTGTTCTCAACTTTTTCCTGAGAAAAATGAAGGCAATTAAACTCACCTCAGTGTTGTTCTGAGGACTGGGTGTGATAATAAAAAGCACCCACCAGGTGCCAAATAAAATTAGTCAACAAATGTTAGCTATTGTTATTGTAGCACAGTGCCTGCACTGAATAGATGTCCGCTAAGTGGTGTTTATCCATTTAATTAAATTATTCATTTATTATTTCAAAAAAAATTAATCTCCTGCCATCACTAGGCAATACCAAAACATACATAATATATAGCACATGTAATTTCTAAAATATTATAATTATATTGTTTGCTATTACTGAGAAAACAGTATTGATGTTTTATTGTAATTGTAACCATTTCACATTTTATAGACAAGAAATTAATCAGAGATTAACAAAAATTGGCAGGGTCCTACAAGAAAGTTAAGAAGTGTTAAAGTTAAAATCTATGATTTTCAGACTACTGAATTCTTGTGAGTTTAGCATTTTATTAGGTCTATTGTTAATTTTAAAAAACTGAGTTGCCATGGTATCATGAGTTTCCAAATGCTTTATAGTTTTAACACCTCCTACCTTGTACCCATAAATTAACCACAGCAAGGACTTTGCTATGTAGCCAGCACTACCTTTTAACATAAAACCTGCAGGTAAATTCTGGTATTATAAACTTACCTGTGGAAAGCTAGACCTTCTTTTACATGATAGATAAATTTTTAAACATATGTTTGATGGTTTAAGGTATATATACATACAATATTGTTTTAAATGATTGTATTATGATATAAAAATTTATTTTTATTCAATTTCACGATTTATAGCTTAAACAATTTAAATTTATATTTTCAAGTTTTGACTATACCATAGTTTTTCACTTGTAAAAGAGAGCAATAAAATTGTGCTTTTTATAATTGCTCAGAGAGGGTCCTATTGTTTCTAGAAACGCGATTTCCCTAAAAGTCAATTTCCAATTTCCTAAAAAGTGCCGCAACATTTTTATTTTAACAATTTTATTATGGGAATAAACCAGTCCAGAATGAAGTATATTGCGTAATCCCACTTATATATGGAATCTAGAAAATTAAAATATACAGAGACAGAGAACAAAACAGTTGTACTGGGGTGAAGGTAGAGGTGAGGAAGGAAGTGGAAAGATGCAGATCAGAGAATACAAAGTGGCAGATATGTAAGGCAAACAAATCTAGAGACCTAATGTACAACATGCAGACTACAAATAGTGAAATTGTGCTGTATATGGGAGTTATGCTAAATGAGTAGATTTTAGCTGCCCTTGCCACATACACAAACACTGGGCAACTATGTGAGATGTTGGATATGTTAATTTGCTTCACTATAGTAACATATTTAGTATCTGTATGTGTCTCATAACATCACCGTGTGTGCCTTAAATATACACACAACAGAACTTATTTTAAAAACTAAAATAATTGTTGAATATTTTAAGTGAAATACTTTCAATAATATTGTTTTCTTTAAACAAAGTATGCTTCTACGATTATTTAGTATTTCATAATAAAAAAACCATGGTTTACCAGAGTGCACTGTGATTTAATATAATTTTTAGGGCTTCTTAAACTATGTAGAGAAATTTTCCTTTGTAGAAAAGTTCCCATTACTGTATTTCACTTGTCTCAGAGACGTTTTGATTTATGCAAAATATTAGACTACTGCTCAAATAAACAATGCTTCAAATTGTCTAATGGCAATTTCTTTGACGTAAAGCAACTCAGCAGGTATTCTGTAATCTCAGTTTGCTTATTTATGATATAAAATTTAAAATCAATTTTCTCTATTATCTATATAAACAAGCCCCTCCACTGTTTGGGAAAGGTGTTCGACACACATATATACACTTAGAAATGGGTATATAAGAAGAATTCTGGAATAGCAAAGACCTGTGTGAATTTCTTCATTCATAAGAGCAATGAAATTGATGGGAAGTTGTCAAAATAACTTTTAAATTCTAGACGTTAACCAAAAGCTTGCAACAAACTGAGCAACTATTTATTCAAGGAATACCATGGAACCTTTACAAGAACAACAGGATTTTTAGCTTTTTAACTTAGCTTATTTATATTTGCCCCTGCCCAACTCTGCAGCAGTCTTGAACAGAATGGCCTTGTAATTGTGGCTGTGAAAAATGGTGGCCTTGTCATTATACAAAGGAGCACACAGGAGTAGGTTCTCCTCAAAAAATTTAACAATTCTTAAAACACTCAAAGCTAACTATTATTTTCCCATAGAAATGTGCTGTCATGTTTGTCAAAAATAAATTAACTCCAGATATAAGGATGGTGCTTGGAAATTAAATTATATTGTATTGAGCCATATGCCTATTTTGATGCCACTGTCATGGTATCCTGATTATTACAGCTTTATAATAACTTTTAAAATTGAGAAATGTAAGTCCTTTCCAATTTTGTTTTTCCTTTCTTTTCTTCTTTTTTTTTAATTTTTTTTTATTTTGAGACAGGGTCTCTGTTACGAAGGCTTGAGTCAGCAATGTGATCTGGGCTCACTGCAGCCCTAATCCCCCAGGCTCAAGTAATCCTCCCACCTCATCCTGCTGAGTAGCTAGAACTACAGGTGGCTAATTTTTTTTACTTTTTGTAGAGTTGGGCGGGGGTTCTCACCATATTGCTCAGGCTGGTCTTGAACTCCTAGGCTCAAGGGAGACTCCAAACTTGGTCTCCCAAAGAGCTGGGATTACAAGTATGAGCCACCACACCCAGCCTTGTTCTTCTTTTCAACATTGTTTTGGCTACCCTGGGTCCTACAAGTATCCATATAAATATTAGGACAAGTTTGTCATTTGCTGCAAAGATGCTAGCTAAGATTTTGATAGAGACAGTGGTTTGACTGTGTCCCCAACCAAATCTCATCTTGATGTGGTTTGGCTGTATCCCCACCCAAATCTCATCTTGAATTGTAGCCCCCATAATTTTCATATATTGTGGGATGAACCCCATGGGAGATAATTGATTTGTGGGAGAGGTGTCCCCTATCTATTCTTGTGGTAATGAATAAGTCTCATGAGATCTGATGGTTTTATAAGGGGTTTCTCCTTTCACTTGCCCTTCATTCTTTCTTGTCTGCTTCCATGTGAGAAGTGCCTTTCACCTTCTGCTATGACTGTGAGGCCTTCCCAGCCATGTGGAACTGTGAGTGCATTAAACATCTTTTTCACTATAAATTACTTAGTCTTGGGTATGTCTTTATCAGCAGTATGAAAATGGACTAATACAGAGTCCCTTGAATCTGTTTATCAATTTGGGATGATTGTCATCTTAAAAATATTAAATCTTCAATGTATGTATATGGGATGACTTTCCATTATGTAGATCCTCTAAATTTTTTCAACAATGTTTTATAGTTTTTAATATGCAAGTCTCCTGGATTGCATTTATCTTCAATAATTTTACTTTTTTGGATACTATTATAGATGAATTTTTTCTGTAATTTTATATTTAGATTGTCTATTTCTACTGTGTAAAAATATAATTAGTTTTTGTATATTGACCCTGTAGCCTTCAACTATGCTAAACTCATTTATCAGTTGTGATGTTAGGGTGTTGATTTCAGATCTTTCCTGCTTTCTGATGTGGGCATTTAGTGCTATAAATTTCCCTCTAAACCCTGCTTTAGCTGTGTCCCAGAGATTCTGGTACATTGTGTCATTGTTCTCATTGGTTTCATAGAACTTATTTATTTCTGCCTTAATTTTATTATTCAGGAGCCCAGTCATCATTCAGGAGCAGGTCATTCAGTTTCCATGTAGTTGTGTGGTACTGAGTGAGTTTCTTAATCTTGAGTTCTAATTTGGTTGTACTGTGGTCTGAGAGACTGTTTGTTATGATTTCTGTTCTTTTGCATTTGCTGAGCAGTGTTTTACTTCCACTTATGTGGTCAATTTTAGAATAAGTGTGACACGGTGCTGAAAAGAATGTATGTTGTGTTGATTTGGGGTGGAGAGTTCTGTAGATGTCTGTTAGGTCCGCTGTAGATGTCTGTTAGTTCTGTAGATGTCTGTTAGGTCCAGAACAGAGTTCAAGTCCTGAATATCCTTGTTAATTTTCTGTGTTGTTGATCTGTCTAATATTGATGGGTAATTTTATAGTTACTAATCTCATCTCTGTACTTGCATAAGTCTCTTCAGATTTTCTGTTTCTTCATGAGTGTTTTTTCCAGTAGTTTCTGTCTTCCTGGAAATACGTCCCTTCCATTTATGTTTGGTTGTTGTTGTTGATGTAGAGTTATTATAATATTGCCTTCTGTAATCCCTTTTGTTTCTCTAATGTCAGCAGTGATACTCCTTCTTTTGTTACTAATTTTGGTAATTTGATATTTCTCTATTGTTTTCTTGTTAGTTTAGCCAAAATTTTGTTAATTTTGTGGATCTTAACAAAAAACGATCATTGGGCTTTGTTGATTTTCTCTATTGTTATTCAATTCTCTATTTCATGTATTTATTCTATCATCTTTAATATCTTCTTCCTTCTGATTTTTTAGGTTCATTTTCCTTTACAAGTCCAGACTCTTAAAGAAAAAGAATCATACATCTGGTTATACACTTGAAATCTTTCCTCTTATTTTACCGATACATATTTTACAGATACATAGTTTCCTCCTATGAGTGCTACAGCTGTAACTTTTAAGTTTTGGTATGTTGTGTCACATTCTCAATCATCACAAATCCTAAATTTCTTTTTGTTATTGATTTATATTTCCATTATATTTGGTCACAAAATATAGTTGTGTAATTTCAAATCTTTTAAATTTGTTAGCCCTGTTTTATGGCCTACCATATGCTGTCTCTTGGAGAACATTCAATGATAGCTTCAGAACAGTATATATTATATTTGGGTAGAACATTCTATATATGACTGTTAGTGAAGTATTAAAAACAGTATTAAGAGTGGTACATTGAAATCTTCACTATTATTCCTAAATTGAATATTTCTTCCTGGAATTCAATTATTGCATTATGTTTTTTGGAATCCTGTTTTTAAGTGAATATATGTTGAATATGTTTATAGTTGTTACATTTTCCTAATGAATTAACCATTTAATCATTATACAATGTCCCTGTTTATCTTTAATAACATTTTTAAGTCTGTCATTTCAGATGATATTACAGCCATTTCAGCTTTCTTATGGTTACTCTTTGAATGATATATCTTTTTTCACACTTTTATTCTCTATGTATTTGAAACTACAAAGTGACAATATATAGTTGCATTATCTTTTTTATCCAGTCTGACAATCTTTTTTGATTAAATTGTTTCTCCATTCACATTTTATGTTGTAATTGATTTACATTTGTCATTTGTCATTTTACTATTTGCTTCTAATATGTCATGGCTTTTTTTGTTCCTCTATTTCTTCTTTACTGATTTTTTTGCCTGAGTGTTTTATGATGACATATTTTATTTCTTTAATTTTTTAACTATATTTTTAGTTATTTTATTAGTAGTTATTATAGGGCTTAACATACAAAGCACTTCTTCAGAATTAGCTAAAGATTTATACTAACTCAATTCCACAAAAGACATAGATGTTTTACTTTATATATCTCTATTTTCTCTTCCTCCGTTTTTTGAAAATTTTGTCATGCATATTACATATGTGTCATAATCCCAAAAATTTAATGTTGTAGTTATTACTTTATATAATTTTATGTATTTTAAAGATACTGAGAGATGGAAGAACAAACATGCTATTAGATTTTGTCCTTTTTTTTTTCAACTCTATTGTCAAATATACTACATTTTTATTGTCATAAGCTCAATGATTTATTGATATATATATATATATATATGGTTTTACACGATTGCTTTTTATGTTAGTTAAAGAAGAAAGAATACAAAATATTCATTTATATATTTAATTTTGCCCTGAAGAACAGACTTTCATTGTGAAGAAATTCCCGAACAATTTCTTATAAGGTTGTCTTCTTGCAACAAATTATCTCAGTTTTTATCTGGGAATATCTTTATTTCCCATTCATTTTTGAAAGACAACTTTTGCTGGTATAATATTATTGGTTGATTTTTATGTTTGCTTTATTTTTTCTTAGTCCTCTGTTTAATTATTTTCTCACTTGCTCAGGTCTCCATTGTTTACGATGATATTAATGAAACAGCTGTTGATCTTATTGAAGTTACCTTGTGCGTAAGTCATTTTTTCTTGTTGTTTTCAAGAATTTCTCCTTGTTTTTTTGACATTCTTTTATGTGATGCCTTTGGGTGTTGATCTCTTTTGTGTTGATCCTACTTCTAGTTTATCGTGCTTCTTGAATGTGTAGATTGATTTTTTTCATATAGTTTAGAAGTTTTCAGTCATAATTTTCTTATTTTTTTTCTATTTCTTTCTCCTTTCCTTCTGCTATGCCTATTACACATATATTGATGTGGTTAAAGTGTTACACATTTTGTTGAGGCTTTGTTCATTATATTTATTTCTCTCTTCTTGCTGTTATTCAGATCGCATAATAGTTTTTGATCTATATTCAACTTAGCGGATTCTTGACTCTTGCCAGATTGCAGGTACGGTTGAGCCCCACTAGGTAATTTTTTAATAAAATTATTTTACTTTTCCATTACAGAATTTCCAGTTCTTTAAAAATAACTTTTTTTTGATGCTCTCTGTTTGATGAGACATTGCCAGAAATTCCTTTACTTCCTTTACTTCTTTATTTTTCCTTTTTTTATATTTCTTTAAATATGACTTTTCTTTAGTTACTGAACATATTTGTAATAGCTGCTTTGAAGTATTTGTGTACGTCCAGCACCTATACCCTCTCACAGGCATTTTCTGTTGCTTGAGGTATTTTTTGTTGTGGTGGTGGTGGTGATTTGTTTTTGTTTGTTTATTGGTTTTTTTCCTGTTTATAGCTCACACTTTCTTATTTCTTTGCATATCCATATATTTTTCCTGAAATCTGTACATTTTAGATAATATATTTTAATACTTTTAGATACTGATTTTCATACCTTCAAACTTTATTGTTAATGTTTAAAAATGCATTTCCTTCGTAATTTAGCTGGTTTATTTTAGAGAAGGCATTTTTTTCCCCTGCAGTGTGAAACATCTGATGTTGCTTCTCCGAGGATAGTGTTGAACATGTGCACAGCTGCCCTGAGATGACTTGTTAGCAGGGCTGTCTTTGACTTTATTTTTCTCTGATTTCTCTGTTAAGCCATCTTTTTCCACTGGTCTTACACACAGCTGTTAGGGTCCACTAATTGCCAGCTTATTGTTCTATTTTTTATCAATGCACTGGGGTATAAATTTCTCCAGTCTGCCTCAATTAAAGTCATACAACTTTTCAGGGATAATTTTTGAGAATAATCTTTAAAGTTTGCTTTGACCCCAGAGGGTCTCCTCTTAGGAATACCTTTCCCTGGTTCTGTTTGGTAAACTAACAGGACTACAGTTTATCTTATTGCTGTCATGAAACTACCCATCTTTTCTTATGTCCATCTCACGAAAATATCCATTGTTTTTGATATCATCCTAAGGCATAAACTTCCTAACACTCCTGTTCAAATAAAGTCAATACATTTCAACAAGGCTGCCGAGCTTTCAATTCTTATGGCCTTTCTCTTCTTGGAAAAATCTCCAAGCCACTGCTCCTAGACAGGGGACAGGCATAGTGGCCTAGCTTTCTTGAAGTGATATTCCTGTTTCATGAGTAGGGTGCTAAGCAGGGGAGATATGCTCTGGTAGTATTGCCTTTCTCTCCCTATGTTGAACTCTACATTAATGAACAAGCTGTGGCAAGAAAATTATTGCTCCAGTTCTCTTGGACTGTCATGCCTGGCACAGAAATTCTTACCTACCAGGGAGGCTAAGTGAAAAAAGAGATCAGCATACCTCTCAGCTGCACTATCCCAGAATTTAGCCTTTGCCATGTGAACTGCAGCAGATAATAAATGTTTGATGTCTGCCCCTTCCAGGAAGACACTGTAACCCTTGACTTAGAGCTCAGGGCAGAAATATCTTCATCTTCTTGGCTGTATTCTCTTGAAGTTGACCATCTTTCATGCAGAGCTAGGCAATGGGAAGTGAGTTGTAGCTCAATAACAGAAGTTCCGATTAACTTATTTTCAGCATATTTTCTTGAATAAATACTTTTTTGTTTGGTGTATACATTAAGGACAGTTTTCAGAGAGTTTTACTGCCTGGCTTTATCTTTGTCTTTATAATATTAACAGTTGTGGTCATGTCACTGGAGTCCAGGTTCATAGTACTTCTCATTCTGCCATGCAGGAAATCTTTCTAGGGTTTATTTTACTGTGCTAAGATAATGCTCAAAGGTAAGGGCTAATGACCAGCAAACCCACCTTTCTTCATTTTTCTTTTACTGTATTATTAGATCTAGTTAAAATTAAGTTCATAATACTTAAGTAATCTGTATAAAGCACTTTATACTACAAATTGAATTTCCATAGTAACATTATCTATTTTACATTATGGTTCTCAATTCCTAGATGAAGGAACTGAGGCCCAAGTAAGTTTTATGAGTTTCTCATAATCATTCACCGATAGTAGTTGGTCAGAAACTTCCATGAGATTCCTTCATTCCTCCAGTGCCAATGGCAGTGAATATGTCACAGAGCCAGTACTAGGGTTGGGCAAGACAAGTGAATGAGGCATTTGCTTTGGGCACAAAATTTAATAATGTACTTTAAACAGGAGGTACATGAGAGTCCTTTAAAAAAATGGGGTGCTAAATTCAATTATCAATGTAAATACTTAATGCAGTATTTTTAAAAGTAAAAATCAATAAACCTATCCATGATGAACAAATATCAAAATTTTAAGTGAAGTCACATCCTTTTTTATTATTATTATTTTACTTTAGGTTCTGGGATATTTGTGAAGAATGTGCAGGTTTTTTACATAGGTATACATGTGCCATGGTGGTTTGCTGTACCTATCAACCCGTCATCCAGGTTTTAAGCACCACATGCATTAGGTGTTTGTCCTAATGCTCCCCCTCCCCTTGCACCCCACACCCTGACAGGCCCCTGTGTGTGTTGTCCCCCCTCCCTGTGTCTATGTGTTCTCTTTGTTCAACCCCCTCTTGTCAGAGAGAACTTATGGGGTTTAGTTTTCTGTTCCTGTGTCAGTTTGCTGAGGATGATGGTTTCTAGCTTCACTCATGTCACTGCAAGGACAGGATCTCATTCTTTTTTATGGCTGCATAGTATTCCATGGTGTATATTTACCACATTTTCTTTGTCTAGCCTATCATTGATGAGCATTTGGGTTGGTTCTATGTCTTTGCAATTGTAATAGTGTTGCAATAAACATACAGAAGACACATCTTTTTTTTTCCTTTTGCCCCAGGCTACTGTTATATTTCTTCATGGCAATGGATGTGCAGATTAACACTTGGACTCTAGAGTTGCAAAGCTTAGACACCAATTCTGGCGTGTATTCCTGGTATAGCAGGCACATCACTTCACATCTATAAGTCTAAACTTTTTCATCTATAAAATGTTTGTAATATTAATACCTACTTGATAAGGTTTACGACAGAATTAAAGAGATGAAGTGTGGGGCACGTGTTTTGGCAATTTATAAACATTCAGTACATGCATATAGTTTTAGCTGTTATTTATGGTTATATTTAAATATGGCTATATATAAAATATATAAATATATGTATACATGCAAACACACTTATTCACACAATCTCCATGAAAACATGAAAATCCAACAGTGAAGCAGTGTGTATTCAATCTATTGCAGTTAGGAGAAGAACACCTTTACATAATCTTGGAAATATTTCAAAATTTAAAAAAAGGTTAGGAAAAAGTGTTTACTGGGTTTTAGATTCAAGAGTGGATGACTTTAAGGAGAGTCTTAGAGGGGAAAACAATTATTTGAGATGGTCAGTTTTGGCATAATATCTTTGGATTGGAGATAAAAGAGAGGAGAGGGCCTCGAACTTAATCTTGATTAAGTTTTACTCTGTCGACTCACCCCAAGTTCTTTCTTGTGTGATATCAAAGAACCCTCTCTTGTGGTCTGGATTGAGACCCCTTTCAGGTAAAAGTCTATGATCATTTTTGAAAGAAAGCTCCCTTAAACTTCAGTATAATTTAGGTTCCCCTTAATATGTTCTCTTATGTCATGCTTTTTTCAAAGCACTTACCATAATGTGTAATTATATATTTTTATATATTCAGTTGTTAAAACCAAATTTCCCTCAATTAGCTCTAAATTCCAGAAAACTATGCACATGACTGCCGTGTTCACTATCACTCCGTCATTAACTCACACAATGCTAACTACACGGTAAGGACACAATAGGTGTCTGTTCGATTACTTAATATTCTGTTGTTTATGTAAATGTCATTTCATTCTTGGAAATAGATATTGCTTTGTTTCCTCTGTAGCCTCCAGAATTCCCAGCAAGTGTTCTGCATATTACTTTTAACATGTGAAAATTGGTAAAATTTTCAAAATCTTAGCAAATCATATTTATTGAGCCCATACTAGGTGATTGGTATTGAGTTAATCATTATATTTGTGAATCTCAGTTTTATTTTCTGTGAAGTTAAAATGATGTGCTAGATAATATCAAAGTGTTTTAGGCACTGCTATTCTTGGCTTTTAAAATATTCTGCTTGCCTATCAATGTCAGTTCTATTAATTTAGGGGGGAAAAAGTTGTTTTTTGCAGTATCTTCCTAAAACAAACCTGTTCAATAGTTCAAGGCAATCTCAGTTTTTCCACAGAAGTCTGCAACAAATTCTCAAATCTGAGAGAAAAGTACCTATATAATATTGAGAATACAATTTTGATACTGAAGATATTTGTATCTTTTCAGTAGACTTTCTAGAGCTTTGTTAAAATTAAAATTGGTGGACTAATACTTGTATATCAGAAGATTTCTAAGGTAGCCAAAACAGGCTTCTCATGAAACAGGAAAGGCATTCTGATTGACAAGCACATGTTTTCTCTAAAAGTACTTGTCTCATACCAATTTTATACCAGATGGAATATTGCTTGATGGTACTTGGCTATTATTTACACACCTGTTGTCACTCAAATTTTAATTTTATTCTTTGTATTATTATTCCAAAATTAACCTAATAGGAAACAAATAATATGATATGTTGAGGAATGATGATGTATTATTCCCTCAGAGTAAAAGTCATACATCATTTCTAAAATGAGAGAAAGACAAAGTTAATAGAATATATTTTGACATATTTGATTCAAAATTGAGTCTCTTCATATATCTGCATTCATGATGGCATTCCAAAGGAGGGAAAATAAAGTCTTACTTGAAAGTATGAACAAAAGATAAGAGAAACTGGCACATTAACATCTCAGAAAATTTCTGTTGGTAGTTTAATTAAAGATCATGAAAGAAATTGTATACTGTTCCTGAAAGATATACTTTTATTTAAAAAGTCTTGTATTTTTAGCACTCATTGGCACATGCAAGTTTAAATTTGTATATGTCAAATTTTTTCACATGCTAAAAAATGTTGTATACACAAATCAACAAAAGATTTAAAATATAAAATCAAATGTTATATTTGTACAATGTATCTATATCAATATGTATTCATACATATGACTCAAGATATTCATTATATCAAACTTAGAAGCAAGCCCTATGTCAGAAAAACTAAATTTTAGTACCATTTCAACATGAGATATTTGGCTACTTGGGTGGATTTTGCTGATTTGGCCAACTGGGATTGTATTAGTCTGTCTGAAATTGCCATAAAAAAAATTCCTGAGGCTGGGTAATGATGTATTTGGCTCATGGTTCTGCAGGCAGTACAAGAAGCATAGTGATGGCATAGCATAGGAATGGCATCTGTTCCTGATGAGGGCCTCAGGAAGCTTATAATCATGGCAGAAGGTGAAGTGGGAGCAGGCGTATCACATGGTGAGAGAGGGAGCAACAGAGAGAGGAGGGAGGTGCCACACTGTTTTAAACATCCAGATTTAATGTGAACTCAGAGTGAGAACTCACTCATTACCATGAGGGCGACACCAAGCCATTCATGAGGGATCCACCCCTATGACCCAAACATCTCCCACCAGGTCCCACCTTCAACACTGGGGATCATGTCTCAATATGAGATTTGAAGGAGACACACACCCAAACTATATCATAGATAAAATGTCCTTCTTCTATTATCATATTTTAGTTTCTTCATATACAGGATATGATATGAAACTTATATCTGAAAATACATGAGTTATTTTATTTCTTACAACATATGAACAACCTCTTAATATAATTAACAAATATTTTTGGCTCCTTCTTATGCTTGTTATGCATAATTAACGTTTGATTTTTCTTTGGTGGAGATTAGACATGGAAGGTTGTGAACTTAGTAATAGAGGAGAAATACATGAGGATTTTATGAAATTCCCCACAGAATCTCCTTTATAAGGCCTAAGATTCCTGGTATTGCTGTGTTCCCGTGCTTGAGGGCATGGAAAAGGGAGTGGCAAGGAATAGAGTAGCTAGGAAGGGGGCAGTGGAAGAGATCAATTATCTGAGGCTGATGTTTTCAAGCATGGCTAGCTCTGTTTACTCCTTCTCAAACTAAATTATATATTGATAACAAGGGAAATGATCATACAATGTTTTCAGATAACCAGTAAAATGGCCCTCTTCCTCTGAGATAACAGTTGCCAGAGCACTTACATTTCTCCTACTTTTCAAATTTGTCCAAATGTTCTTCAGAGGTATAGTCTTACCTGCATAATAGACAGTTTCTACAAGGTCAACCTCTATTTCCTAAAGATACATTCATATGTGGAGTTCACCAGGATTTGGACAGTTGAAGAATCTCTCATGTAGGCGGAAAGAAAGGGCAGATTAATCAATATCTGAATATTCCTTGCAATCATATTTGATAGGAAACAAAATCTTTTCAGCTTAATCTGTTTCCTAAAATGCTGAATTTCTATTTCATTGAGGTGAAAGACTATATAAATGTAAGCACAATCTTGCTTAGAGATGAGAGAAAGCCCTTATGTTGGGTAAGCGCTAGAAAGAAGGAAGTAGTGTGTAGAGAGGAACATATTTTGAGGATGAAAGTATTTGGCTTCAGCGTTCCAAACTGAAGCATAGCTTTTAAATAGTTGACATTAAAATCTACCTGTATCTGGTACTGGGAGCATAGGAGAGAAAGGTCACATTTGTGTTGTCGTTGTTCTATTACAAGGGACTCCTGAAGTATGACAAAGGAGTCTTGAGACCCAACAGAAATCTGGATAGAAACATGGCTCTTTTGTTGTTGTTCTCATTTTATGACAGAGGGTTTACTTCCCTCTTGCTTTTGAATGTAGAGAGCAAGGTAGGTTGATGGGACTTTTCTCATGCATCACACCTACATCACTAAACATTAGAATGCAACTTGATTTTGTTGGGTCAATTCTTAAGTGAATGATACTCAGAAGACCCAGAGAAACAAACTAGAGGTAAGGAAATATCCAGTTAAGAGTACACCTGCTCTTCACTCTGTTAGGGAAATCATGCATCTTACTCTATTACAGAGACTCTTAAAGGAGATTGTTATTATCTCTACCTCAAGAATAATAAAATATAACCCAGGTATTCAAGTTAAGTAGTTTATCGATGTACACACAACCACAGAGACAAGCTGTGAGTCAATCCTAAGTCTTGATGTTTCTAAAAGCAAACTCTATTTGTAATAGTACACTGCCATTCAGGGGCGGCTAGATAATTTGCAGGAAATAATACAAATTGAAAATTGGGATACCTTATTCAAAAAGCAAAAATAGTGTTATTAAAATATTAAAACATAAAGGTTTTTTCTTTCATTGGCTCCTTCTTGACTCACTGTGATTCAATATTTTTTCTAAGTAAGGTAAAATAAAAATTTATTTATTAGCATGAATTAGCCATTTATTTTATATAGTGCAATGCAATTTTAAAGGCAAATATAAAATACTTAACTTGTATGCAAAATTACCCAAAATATACAATTCATATTTCTTTCTTTTTTTCCCTTTTTAGTCATGGCCTTGCTCTGTCTCCCAAGCCTGAGTGTAGTGGTGTGATCATAGGTCACTGCAGCCTCACCTCACCTCTAACTCCTGGGCTCCAGCAATCTCTCTGCCTCAGCCTCCAGAGTAGCTGGGACCACAGACGTGTGCCATCACACCCAGTTAATTTTATTTATTCATTTATTTATTTATTTTTGTAGAGACAGGTTTTCACTGTGTTGCCTAGGCTGCTCAAATTCCTGGGCTCAAGTGATCCTCCCACCTCGGCCTTCCAAAATGTTGTGATTACAGGCGTGAGCTACTACACCCAGCCCCTAATTAGTATTTCACAGCTCAAACAGAACTATCTGCTTTATTGTTAACAAAACAGCAGAAATGCTGCACAACACTGGCTGAATTGTTCTTCCTGTAATTATGATACGTGCATATTCTACCAACTCTCTCTACTTCAAACTTACTGATGATGAAGGAATAATTGAAAAAAGGGATTATGGATTTCCTTATCTTTCCTCTCCCATGACATTGTTTTTAATATAAGTAATAGGCTATCCAAGGAAGTAGCGTAAGTAAAAAAGAATATTGTAGAGCTTCCTGGTGATTCACATTTGGTAGAATGCTATCTCTTTCTTTCTGTGTTTGGAGTAAGTTATGATTTGAGTGGAAAGTGTAGGCTTTCTTGTACTTTGTACTGGCTTTGTGGCTTGCTCAAGTTCTAAACATTTTGAGTGCTTACAAAACTCTGTGCTTATGGGGTATCACAAGTGCTATAGGTGAATGGGTTGGCAAGGAATGGCAGACACAGATGTTACATGGATCACCTCCTTTCATGCACATGATCCATTGCCTTTGTTTAGACAAAGACCCTTTCCAGAAATTAAGATGTTGGACTGAAATTCAATTAAGAAATTCAAAGCAGCAAAAATAGAGCATTAAATCAAGCACAGTACAACTGCAAAGGTCACACATTCGTGAAGCCAGCTCTATAGCTTTTTTAGATTCTGAGCTGTGGGGCCATATAGGACAAGTAGAGCAACACTTTCTGAAATTAGCACATGACAACAGAGGACAGTGAACAAATTACATGTCAGTATACCTTCTTGCAGAGGGCATGGTAGCCAATTTGATGAAAGAAATTCATGCCCAGGAGGTCTAGCAAATAGGCCAAGTGGGTTTGACTAGGTATTTGAGGAGGTTGACAGTGATGAAATAAAGTTAAGTAGGCCCAGAAATTCAGCAACCATTTCTTAAATAACTGTGAATGCAGTAAAGAAATGTTATAATATTGATCAGTAAGCAGAGTATGGGTATAAAGAAGTTATATAATTATGAGACCACTGATGTTAACTCCATTATAAATGAAATTTAAAGTAGAGAAGTAAGTGAAGTGTCATTTAAATCCAGTAAAGACAGGGAGTTAAGTCCCCCAGAGTGACTATAGTCCATGTGCTTTCAAGATAATGCAGGTAACACTGAAATAACTAAAGCGAATACTCAAAAAGCAAGTTATTATTAATATGACAAATATTATCATCAAAGCAGTTGAGGGTGGAAAAGATGGACTTCTCATAAAGTTTTCTCTGCCTAGTTTAAGTATATAAGTAAGCTATATTTGGTTTAAATAAACAGAATTTTTTCCATATTTATACTAAACTATGGTTATAAAAATTTACATGAAAGAGTTAACACAAATAACTCTATAATATTTCTAGATATAAAAAAGGAAGACAACAATGTTGTAAAACAATTTCTATTCCCAGGTCTGATGAGTTTCAGAATGACATGCCCATATGTTCAACGGTTCCTCAAAGGCTGTAAGAGTCTCTGTGTGTGTATGCATGCGCATATATAATTTCAGGAATTTGGCTTATATAAAAGTTAATGCAACACAGTTGTACTGATTAAGTCCACTCAGTATCTTCTAAAAGGGTATAGAGAATTCTTCTCTACATAAACAAAGATGATATCATGATATGATTACATAATAAAGATGCAAATGTGAGGAAATAAATTCCATTTTGCCGTTAACTAAATAAAACTGTGCAGTGCAAAATGTTGATGTAAGAGAGAAAAAGTCTAAATATTTAGGAGGTACTGCAAATTTGTGTTCCCTCAAAATTCATATGTTTAAATCCCAACCCACAGTATAATGGTATCAGGAGGTGGGGCCTTTGGAAGGTGATTAGGTCATGAGCATGGAGCCCTCATAGATAGAATTGGGCCTTTACAAGAGACTCCAGAGAACTCCATTGCCCCCTCCAATATGTGAGGTTACAGCAAGAAGATGGCCATTTATAAACCAGGAAGTGGTCCCTCACCAGACACCAAATCTTTTGACACCTTCATCTTGGACTTCTCAGTCTCCAGAACTGTGAGAAATAAATTTATGTTGTTTATGAGCTAGCCAGCCTATGGTATTCTGTTATAGTAGCCCAATCGAACTCAGACAAGAGGGTAAGAGGAATTACGAAGAAAGATTTAGAGGAAGTCATTGAAGAAGTGATCAAATGTGAGAGGAGGCATATAGCATAGAAGTGGTTCTGTCATTTTATTTTTCTGTTTTTATAAGTTGTGAACAATGAAAATGTATCAAATATTTCAGATAAATGACATCAAAATTATTTTGTTCCACATGAGAGCACATTTTAGGAGCAGAGGCAAAATTAATTAAGCTGACGGTAAGTTATGTTTATTTAGATATATTTAGGAAAAAACTCAGCCAATCAATTCAAGGGGAATTGAATAAATAAATAATTGTTGCTAGTTAATATTAATTTGTGGCTTTTCATAATACTATATATAAACTTCCAACATCAGTGAGTATAAAAAAGTAAGTCAGCAAGAGTAATAGTATCCTTATTTTATGAAGGATGTATAGAAGAGATGATGCACAAATTAACAGGTCATATGGTCACAGGATCCTAGGTGTGTCACTTCACCAGCCAGATAGCTCTATGGCTAGTGTTGCCTTTGCCCACGTTTTGCTCAGGCCCACTGGGCTCGTTAAGCCCAGTTGCTCTGACAGGTTGCACTTGGCTTGCACTACCTGCCTAGATCCCATGCCTGCTAAGGGTGAGCCAGGTGTGAAGCGACTAGGGGTGCAAGAGCAAGTGAGTGTGGGGTCTGGTCACTGCTTACAGTCAAGTATAATGGCTGTGGCAGGGTGGGCGGCTCCAGGCACCAGCATGGGTGCCACCTCCCTTTGATGCTGTGGCTGGACCAGGAATACAGCAAGCAGTTTCCATTGCAAGCACCAGGGAACATGGTGGTGTCCAGAAGCTTGGAGATGCCAGGAACTACAGAGTCCCAAAGAGAGTGTCACAGCCCTGGCTTGGGGAGCTGCTAGGTCTGGGCTCCCCAAAGGGTCACAGCTCTTCTCTCTTTTCTTTCTCTCATCGCCTACAATGTGGCAAGTAAGGGGCCTGTTTCAGCCCCATTTGTGTTACACCACTTTCAGCCTTGCAATTTGGCGAGTCTTGAGTTCTTTTCCCACATCGAGGAAGAATGAAGTAAACAGACAAGTGAGATGAGCCAGGTGAAAACGTGCTTCACTGAGCTACAAAACAGCTCAGAGAAGACCCACAGTGGGTCTTCTCCTCCCTGCATGCAGGTCATCCTAATGAGTAGCTAGCTCCCAGCAGAGAGGAGACCCACAGTGGGTAGTTCCTCTGTGCAGGCAGGTTGTCCCATCATCTGCTTGAGTCTGGCTGAGTCTGGCATTTTTATGGGCCTCAGAAGGGAGGAAGTGCATGCTGATTGGTCTATGGGCAGCCATGGGCACACCCAGAAAAAGCACCGTAAGTTCTCACTGTGGTCCACAGAACTGGCAGCCTGGCCCAAAGGCCTCAGGCCCTTTCTGGCCTGAAGGTGGGGTTTCACCAGGGACCTGCCCCTTTCTGCCCAGGAGCCTGTCTGCCTCCTGCCACCATTAACCTGCCGTCCAATATGCCGATGGCACCTAGGCTGTTTGTGCCAAGGGGTGCCTGCCAGCCCACACCAAGCTGCTCTCAGCACCCCCTTAGCCTCCCTCTCATGCTCATCAGTACTTAACGTCCAGAGGGGGACGAGGTGGCAGAGAGCTGGCATGTCAGACCTTCTCTGAGTGTGCACACACCTGGTGGGTTGCAACAGCACCCAGGCTTGGCCTCAATTTGCTCTGAAATTGGAGCAAGCACCACGAGCAGGAAGAGGCCAGGCAGCAGGATTAGGCACTTCTGATACTGTGGGGGAAGGGAGGCTTCCTAGGCCCCCAAGAGTGCAGAGGTAAAGGGATTCCTGGGTCTGCAGCAGCAGCTGGGCAGCTGCAGCTGTTCCCAGGAGGCAAGGGCTCCTGCCTGCTCCCAGGCCCCAGTAGCACAGGGTGGTCTGGGTCCAGAGTCACGACTGGGTGGGTACACCTCTGCCAGGGAGCATGAAGCTTCCACCCTCCCAACTTGGTTGGTGGTGGGGCTTCCACCTGTTCCTGGCTCCTGCCAGCTCCGTGGAGCACATAGCCCTGGCTTCACCTCAGCCACTGCAGCTGGCATCATGGCAGCGGCCACTTAAGAAGGGCTGCTGCTGCCATGAATATAATTAAAATCATCTCATTTTATATAATAGTATAAAAATTTGTATGTGTGAACTAATATTGATATGTATTTTTAAAATGTATTCACAGGGAAAGAAAAAGTACTAATCGAACATCATGACTTACAACTTGCATTTCATTTATTTCTGCTCAGGCAGTTTTTGGCAAATATACCAATAAACTTGTCTTCTAAACTATGTATAACTATTAGTTCTATCTAGTTTCACGTTCACATTATGTAAAACATTTCAAAAAATACCTGCCAGGGGCCTGCTCTGTACAAGTCACATGGTAGGGTGAAGATAAAGAAAAGATAAAAATTTCTCCATCACAAAGCTCCTAACAATTTATAGAGAAAAGACATTAGCTTTTCGAAAGCAATAGAACCATCAAAAATATCTCCAAGTTTACTAATTCAGTGTTATGGTACTCTTTTAGTGTTCTACTGCTGTGCAACACACTACCACATCTTAGAGGATTATAACACTAACTTTTAACTTAGTTTTGTGAGTCAGAAGTTTGAAATGAGTTTCACTGGGCTAAAGTCAAGGTTTCGTTAGGGCAGCATTCCTTCTGGAAGCTCTAAGAAAGAATCCATTTCCTTGTCCTTTCCAGCTTTCAAAGGTCACTAACATGCATGATCACTTTTTCATTTTCAAAACCAGCAACAGTGGGTCCAGTTCTCACATCACATTACTCTTGCCTCCTCTTCTGTCTCCTTCTTCCACTTTACAGGTCCCTTTGTTTACATCCAGCCTACATAGATACTCTAAAATAATCTCCAAATTTTAAGGACAGCTGGGTAAGCAATTTTTTTCCTTTTTTTTTCTTTTTGAGACAGTCTCATTCTGTCGCCAGGTTAGGGTGCAGTTGCACAATCTTGGCTTATCGTAATCTCCGCCTCCCATGTTCAAGGGATTCTCCTGCCTCAGCCTCCTGAGTAGCTGGGATTACAGGCATCCGCCACCACGCCCAGCTAATTTTTGTATTTTTAGTAAAGACGGGCGATCTCCTGACCTCGTGATCTGCCCACCTCGGCCTCCCAAAGTGCTGGGATTACAGGCGTGAGCCACTGTGCCAGGCTGGTAAGCAATTTTAATTCTATCTGCAATCCTGTTTCTATTTGAAATGTAATGTAACATATTTACTGTTTCTGGGGATTAGGTTTGTACATCTTTGAGCATCAATATTCTGACTAATATAGGTACATCTGGTAAAATTTGAATACCAGAGGGGATAATGACTGAAGTTTGAAATAGTAGGGATTAACTATGTAAAAAGTATGACAACTAAACTATGATATTCTATGTGTGTAAAATTCAAAACGGCAACTATATCAATTTTGAGGTTATCAGAGAGCAAAATATCTTTAGTTCAAATTATTCATTCCTCTAAAGTCAGGACTAGCAGTTGCTCTGTAAATCGTAAGTATAAATATTAAACATTATTACATATACATGTTTTTTACTCAGGTCACCAAACGTAAATTAATTAAATAGTTATTGGGAATTTTTAAGTTCAGAACAAATTTGGCAGATATTTTGTAATTTGTTCTAACATAGACTGTAAAATGGCACAAGTTTTTATTATGATGCCACAATATAACTAAAAGCATATTCAGAAAAACACATGATTTAGTATGGTTTCAATTATTTTCAAGAAAATCTTACTGTTTTAGTTTATATCATAATATTTTAATTCCTGAGATTGACAATGTTCAATGAAACTGTAGACTTCCAATTAATCCAAGTATACAATTATTTATTTTTTTAAAATACATTATTTCCTGAGCCAAGGAGGAATGCTGAATTTTATAAAGTGTCTCTACCTTTAGATGCATCGAAGTCAGTAGCCATTTTTTCCCTCATTTTAATCTAGATGTTTGGTGTCTCAGGGAGAAAAAATTAGTTCTTATTTCAGAACACCTCAACAGACCTCAAATCTAGATGAATGACACTATTAGTTGGGTAGATAATCCATTTTTCTATAGTGACAATCTGCCCTAATGTTTTAGTAGTGCTACTTTCAAAATGTGATGTTAGATGCCCAAATATATGCTTTAGTCCCTGAAGTGACAGTTGAAGAAAGGTATCATGAATAAGTATTTAATGTGGAATAAATATTACATAAAAATGCAGTTATTCTTTTTTGTAAAATTAAATGGTATAAATTAATAAGGAGGTAATATTCTTAAAATAGTTATGATATATGATGATGATGTTTTTCATCTCTTTTTCCTTACCTGCATCTAGAGAGCCTTTGATGGGAATGTCTTTAATATAACAGATCTTGTTAATAAAAGGAGGGAGCAGCAATATTATCTTGTCAAACAACTAATACATTTAGGGCAGTGGTCCCCAAAGTTTTTGGCACCAGGGACTGGGTTTCGTGAAAGACTATTTTCCATGGACTGGGATGTGGGTGAAGGGATGGTTTTAGGATGACTCAAGTGCATTACATTTCTTGTGCACTTGATTTTTATTATTATTACATCATAATATATAATGAAATAATTATACAACTCACCATAATGTAGAATCAGTGGAATCCCTGAGCTTGTCTTCCTGCAACTAGACAGTCCCATCTGAGGGTGGTGGGAGACAGTAACAGATCATCAGGCATTAGAGTCTCATAAGGAGCGTGCAACCCAGATCCCTTGCAGCACAGTCCACATTAGGGTTCATGCTCCTGTGAGAATCTAATGCTGCAGCTGATTTAACAGGAGGCGGATCTCCAGCAGTAATGCGAGCGATGGGGAGTGGTTGTAAATACAGATGAAGCTTCCCTTGCCCATGCTCCCCTCTTCTCTTGATGAGTGGCCTGGTTCCTAACAGGCCACAGACTGTCACTGGTCTGTGGCCCCGGGACTTGATGACCCTTGATTTAGGGAAACCCTGGGGCATTACATAATATTACATATTCTCAGTAAGCAGCTGTTAACCTAAGAGGCTCCTTCCTATATAAATATGCTGTAAAATAGATATAATGACAGAAGTAAATCTAATAGGATTTTAATTAAATTAATATAAGAGATTATTGATGAATACACGAGAAAATAGTACTACATACCTCAAAGCCCGTAGAGAAATTGTCCCAGCTCTTGGGCACTGAAGGAAATTTCTGAAAGGTCAAAAACAGATGCTCTGTGAACAAGTTTCTTCAAAAGCCTATACGATATGTAGGTTCTTTTGTATTGCTAATATTTACCACAATTATTTATTATTTTACTCAATTTTATAGAAAAGGGACTGCAAAATACAAAATTTTATTCTTTGATTTTTCTCAAATTCAGGCTTCTATCTTCTTTTATTTTCTTTTAGCTTCAAACATTTCTTATAACATTTCTTTCAGCGTAGTTTGTCTGACAACTAGATATTTCAGCTCCTGGCCAGCTAAATCTATTTGTTTTTACTTTTGAGTGTAATTTCTCCAACATACAGATTCTAGGTTTCATGTTTTTTTAGCAATTAAAAAATAATATTCCATTGTCTTCTAGTCTCCATTGTTTCTATTAAGAAGCCAACTATCTTCCATGGTTTTCAACCATTTGACTCTGATTTGCATGGCTTTATTTGTATTATCTAGCTTGAGGTTTGCTGAGCTTCTTGGATCTGTGAATTGATCACAGATCCTTTATGAGTTGTTACCTTTAAACCTTTTGCATTATCTCTCCAGATATTTCTTTTGTCCTATTATCTCTCTTTCGTTTTTCTCTGTTTCCATTTTGGATAATTTACGGTGAACTCTTTTCATAGTCATTGACACTTTATTTAGTTGTGTCCAGGGTGCAGGAAAACCCTTCAAATGTGTTCAGCATTTTGATTTAATTATTTTAGCAAATAAGTTCAATTTATTTTAGCTCTGCAGCCCTTCTCCTTGAATTCTGTGAACCACAGCTTTGCCCATAGGAAAAACACTGTAACAATCACAGTATATCTGCCCACTTTCATCTTCAGCAGCCAATGTCCTGCAATCTGTGAAGTCCTGGGATAATTTAAAGGGATATGAATATAAGTGAGCTCTTTGGCTGTTTGATGTACTAACTCTGAGATCTTATAAGGGATTGTGGGATAGAGTTGGTGGGTTGTGGTTAGGACCCCACAAAATTCTAATCCCTGACACTAGTTGATATGCAACCATTAAAGTTATTTAAAACATAATCAATTCCTCCTTACTCTCATCCATATTTGATCTTCCAAGTCCTGCATGTCACCCAGGGAGGAAAGCAGCTATAAAATATGCCACTGGAGGGAAGGCTCATCATTTTCTGAATTTTAGTTCACTTAGGCTTGTTTGGACTGCTCAACTGCCCAATATGTTTTTTTTTTTATGATTTTGCAATGTATCTAGTAGATCTCATCATTAGGATGGGAGTGACAATCTCTTGTGACTTTCTACAATTCTAACTTGAAGATGTCCATGAATTACTTTAGTCCAGTAGTTAATTTTAGTAACCTAAAATGTGTGTAAGTGTAAGAGTTTTCCTCTAATTCATTAAATTTCTTTTTCTTTTTTTTTTTTTTTTTTTCCAGATGGAAATGGAGTCTCACTCTGTCACCCAGGCAGAAGTGCAGTGGCACAGTCTTGGCTCACTGCAACCTCTGCCTCCTGGGTTCAAATGATTCTCCTGCCTCACCCTCCTTAGTAGCTGGGATTACAGCCTGTGTAATTTTTGTATTTTTTAGTAGAGAGGGGAGTTTCACCATGTTGACCAGGCTGGTCTTGAAATCCTGACCTCAAGTGATCCACCTGCCTTGGCCTTCCAAAGTGCTGGGATTACAGGCTAGAGCCACTGTGCCTGGCCTAAATTTCATACTATAGGCATTTACCCTCTATTTAATATAATACACCAAATGAAGGTATAGAATATCAAGAAACAATATGGAATAATTTCTTATATACAAAAACTTTAAAATTAGTTAAGAAAACAAGTGAAATAAACATAAGAGAAAAGTTAATAACATTGGACAGTGATAAATTGTGTGGCACAGATAAATTTTAATAAGAATTAAGCTTATTTAGACATCTAGTTACATTTAAGACATCATGGGTGAAAGAAGATTGCAGTTAAACCTTGACGCTCTCTTAAGTAAAACAAAGAAAGATGAAATAGCATAAGAAAAACTGAATGTTCTTCTGATGTCAAGTCCCTCATTTTTTTTTGTACGTGTTTAAAGAGTGTATTGGGGACAATAATTTCAATACCGTAAATTATATGTAGGCCATAAACAGCATTGTAAGTAATCAGTATAAAAAAGTTCCGGGAGAACCAGGTACTAAAGATAAGACAAACCAAAGATTATTAGAATAAAATAATAGATCAAAAGAACTAAACAGGATATATTTCCCTAGGAAATAAAAACAACAAAATTTCAATGAAATCATTGGATTTTAAAAGCATACAATTTAAAAAAAGAGTCTGACATTATCAAAGGCCAGAGTAAAACAGTGAGTTAAAATTCTTGATTAAAATATTAAACTGCTAAAATATGAAATATGTAATCTTGATGTGAAGACCAGCATTGAGTGTAGGCGTTCCATCCATGTTTGCTACTTCTATATGTGTTGCAGAATTCAACTGTGAAAACAGCTATTATACATAGTGGAACAGAAAAAGGAAAAGTAGAACTGACCATTAAAGCTGATCATGTTATAGAGAAGGTTAGAATATTTTTATTAAGGAGATAAAATGCATTTATATAAATTTTCTGTGTTGAAAGATTATAAACTTAACTGAGAATAAATATAAGTCAAAGCATTTGGAAATATGCTGAAATAGTTACTAAATTAACAGAGTTTATGTCAATGTTATATAGACTCAAGCAGTCTAAAGGTCACAGATTGCTCACAAAATATTTTTTAAAAAGATAATTCATGAGACAATTATAAAATAAATGGGAGTTTTGTAAAAAGTCTGCAAAGAACTTTTCAAATTTTACGTTAATAGAAGATTGAAACAGATTGAAATGTAGTGAGTGAAAATAGATTCATTCAAGATGAACATTATTTCCATTACTTCTAGTACCCCTATCAAAATTAGAGATTTAAGATGGTTACACAAACTCTATAATTACCTTTAATTATGTGGGCACTAGCTGCTTTGATTTTTATTTTCTTAACATCACAGGTTATTTCTAGGTATTTTGTTAATATAACAAATTGCAAATACATTTTTAGTCAAATAGAAAAATAACTTTTGAAATAAAGGGTTTATGTTACAAAAGGAACCGTACTTTATTTCATTATAGTTTAAGAAAAACACAACACTGTGTATTTTAATTTTGCAAATAGTTACGTACTTTGAAATGCAACCTTAATTGCAGAAACTTGGATGTGGAGAGTGTAGTAAAACCATTAATAACTTATCTTTATAACCATTTAGTTAAAAATACATTTATAACAATAAAAATACCTTATTCTTGTAAATTCCAGTGGCTGTATCTATACTTATAAAATATATAAAGGAAGCTATTTCAAATACGTAAATAATGACACTTCTGCAATTGCATTTAAAATAACTTCAACAACACAATAAACCACAGTGTCAAACCATAGAAAAAACAATATACACTTTGTGTTAAAAATATATATTACAAAAAATGTGATATGGGCAATGGATTAGAATTAAAAGTTAATTAACATCAAGTAATTCCAAAATATTATAAAATTAAATGTTAGTCTAATAGTATGTTTTTGGTTAAAATACAGTTTAAAGATACTCTCATGTTTTTCTAATTTATTCACAGGTAAACAAGAAATTTACTTTAAAACAATATCCACAATTTAAGATTAATATAGATCTCAAATGTATGCATTTTGTTGTTAAATAATTTTGGACTTAACTTTCCAAAATTTAGTTTGATCTTATATGAATCTATTTTATATTTTCTGTTTGCCATTTTTGACTGAAAATTTTGCCAGAGATGCTAAACTACTATCATTGACCATTTTTTTAATGGTGTCCTGTGATTTTAAAATGCATATTTTAACAAATTAAGCACGAATATACATGCAAAATAAGAATAAATTTGCATATTTGTATTATATTTTCTTATTGATTCTCATGACAAATTATCTTATATACTTATACTACAAATAAGAAGAAGAAAAATAAATTTTTATGAGTTTTACTCTCAACAAAGCAGGAAATCTGGCATTTTATGATTTTAGATGATCATATTAACTAGAATCCAGAGTATCAAAGTGAAGGCATAAAAATCTTTTTTAGCTGCAAACTTTTCTAGACTCAGTGGTAAAGCTAGATTGATGACTGTTTATAATAGCAATAATCCCTGCAAAATCAGTCATTAACACAGTTAACAACTAATTTGTTGGAGTGTTAACTGCCCTTGGCTTTGCCTCAAGCCGTTAGCAAGCTGGTCATTAACTGCTGGTTACAATCGATTTCTTGGGGCCCTGTTTAACAGAAATTTGATTTCAATTCCACACCCACAGAGACTAATTTTGATCCGGTAAACAAGTGAGTTTCTTTTCTTAATGTTAGCCTTGATACAACTTTGTTCTTGTATGATGTATCAAAAGGCATTTCCCAAAAGTCAATCTGCATTTAAAAAATATATGATTACTCCAGAGATAACTAGATCAATGCCTGTGTTTCTCAGCCTATGTGGCAGGACTGTCAGAAAATATAGGACAAGAAAAACAGTGAAGAATATAAAATCTTCAGTTAAACATGTTCATATATTGCATATTTACAAGGGCATTCTATTGAATGAAACCAGTATATATTCCTCAAATGGTATTATATTATTTAGTCATTTATGGTAACAAAAGGAAAGACTAACAAGTATGAAATAAGTTAAAGACTAACAAGCATAAATAAGTATGAAAACTGCCTTCTTTCACTAAGCCTAATCACAAAAATTCCCAACATATTGCCATGTGTGATTTTCAAATAAAATCCAGCATTCTTCCACTGAAAAGTGCTGTTTAGTATAGGATTTTAATCATTTACTCATTCATTCAACAAATATTGATAGAGCATGAGCTGTGTGCTAGGCATTGCTGTTTGTATTTGAGTAAAACAGAGATTACAAATTTGGGGAAACTTAGTTTATACCTGGTTAAAAAACAAACAATACACATAAAAGAGATAAATAATGTATTAAAAAATGGTGAGTTATTTTAAAAAGAATAAAGAGAAAGGGGAGTCAGGAAGTAAAAGTAGGTGTTATGGTCAGGTTGAAGTTTGAAATTATACATAGGAAGGTCAGGATAGGCTTCAGTAAGAAATAGTTTCAAGAAAGACTTGAAAGAAGTAAGAGAGTTAGTCAAATAGACACATTTGAAACAGAAGGAACAGCTAGAGCAAAGTTCTTTTGTTTTTCCATTAGGTAAAATATACAAAAAATGAGGCTTACCGTTTGCGCCACTTTAAAATGTACAATTCAGTGACATATAGTACATTTGCAATCTCGTATAGCCACCATCATGCTCTATTTCCTAGTTTTTAATCAATCAAAACAGAATCTCTGTAACTACTACAAAATAATTCCCAATTACCCCTTCCATAAGCCTTTGATAACTTCAATTCTACTTTCTGTCTTTATGAATTTTCCCAGACTAGATACTTCATAGAAGTAAAATTATACCTTTGTCATTTTATGACTGACTCATTTCACTTAGAATATTTTCAAGGTTCATCTATGTTGAGGCACATATCAGAACTTCAGTTTTTTAAGATTGAATATTATTCCATTGTTTATTTACTCATCTGTTGATCAACAGTTGGTTTCTTTCCACCTTTTGGTTACTATGAATGATGTTATTGTGAACATTGGTGTATAAATATCTTTTATGTCCTTGATTCAATCCTTTTGGGTATATACCTAGAAGTGGAATTGCTGGTAACGTGGTATTCCTTAACTGTTGGAAGAACCACAAACTGTTTTCCACAGTGCCTCTCAAACAGATAGAATATTCAGGGTTTTGTTTGGTTTGGTTGGTTTTGTTTTATAACAGCAATCTGAATGGAAGTGAAGTGCTATCTCATTGTGGTTTTAATTTGCATTTCTCTAATGACCAATGACGTTTAACATCTTTTCATGTGCTTATTGGCCATTTATATATCTTATTTGGAGAAATATCTATATAAGCGCTTAGTGCATTTTGTTGTTGCTGATGGTATTGTGTTGAAAGAGGTTTTATATATTCTGCATATTAATTCCATATCAGATATATTATTTGCAAATATTTTCTTTCCTTTTATAGATTTTATTTTAACCTTCTTTGTAGTGTGCTTTGATGCACTAACATTTTTAATTTTAACAAAGTTCGATCTATTTTTTTTCTTTTGTTGCCCATGTTTTGGGTGTCATATCAAAGAAAGCATTGCCAAATCTAACATCATTAGTATTTTTCCCTATGTTTTCTTTGATTTTTGTAGCTTCAGCTTTTATTTTTAGTTTTTCATCTATTTTGAATTAGTTTATATATAAGGTGTAAGGTAAGAGATCAACTTCATTCTTTTGCCTGTGGATATCCAGTTTCTCCATCACTCATTAGTTGAAAAGACCATCCATTCACCAGTGAATGACCCTGGCACTCTTGTCAAATATCAAGTGACTACCTATATGAGTGTTTCCAGCCTTTCTATTCTACACCGTTGGTCTATATGCCAGTACCAGACAGTTTTGATTACTATAGGTTTGCATTAAGTTTTGAAATAAGGAAATATGAGTCCTCTAACTTTTCTCTTTTTCAAGATTGTTTCTGCTATTTGGGATCTTTTGGAGTTCCACAGGAATTTGGGGTTGAATTTTTCTATGTCAGAAAAGAATTATTCACTGAGATTTTATAGGCATTGAATTGGATTTATAGATCACTTTGGGTAGTATCGACATTTTAATAATTTTATTCCTTTTAACCGAGAACATGTGTTCTTTTTTTCCATTTATTTATGTCTTCTTTAATGTTTGTCAGCAATATTTATAAGTCTTACTTCCTTGGGTAAATTTATTTCTAAACGTTTTATTATTTTCAAAGCTATTGCAAATGCATGTTTTAAACATTTTTCTTTTTTACTGTTAATTGCAAGACTATGCAAATGCAACTGGTTTGCATGTTCCATAACTTTGCTAAATTAGTTTTTTAGCTCTAACAATTTTTTGTTTTCTTTTCTTTTCGTGTGTATGTGTGTTCTTTAAGAGTATCTAAAACTAAGATCATGTTATCTGCATAGAGAGAACATTTTATTTTTATTTTTCTAAAATGAATGCTTTATGTATTTTCCTAATCTAATTGCATAGACTAAAATTTGCAGCACTATGTTAAATATAAGTGATAATAGTGGGCATTTTTGTTTTTGTTCCTGATCTTAGATTAAACACTATTAGTCCTTCATCATTTATATGATGTTAACAGTGAATTTTTAATATGACATTAATCATAGTGCAAAAATTCCTTTCTAATCATAATTGAGTTTTTTAAAAAGTAATGAAAAAGTTTTAGATATTTTTGAAAGTTTTTTTCTGCCTCAGTTGAGATAATTATGTGCTCCTTTCCTCCTTCATTCAATTAATGTATTGTATTACATTGATTGGTTCTTGTATGTTAAACTGCTGTATTAGTTTAGTCTCACATTGCTATAATAAATACCTGAGACTGGGTAATGTATGAAGAAAAGAGGCTTTATTGGCTCATGATTCCACAGGCTGTACAGGAAAGCATGATGCTGGCATCTGCTAGGCTTCTGGGAAGGCTTTAGGAAAGTTACAGACATGGTAGAAGGTAAAGGAGTGAGTGCTTCACGTGACCAGAATGGGAGGAAGACCAAGAGAGGGAGGAGATGCCACACACTTGAAACAGCAGATATCATAAGAATGCCATCAAGGGAAAAGCACTAAAGTGGGAAATTTGCCCCCATGATCCAATCACTTCTCACCACGCCCCACCTCCAACACTGAGGATTAAAATTTGATGTGAGATTCAGGTGGGGACACAAATCCAAACCATATTAACTACCCTTATATTCCCAGGGTAAAACTATTTCGTGGTGTATAATGATACTAATATGGTGCTAGATTCGATTTGCTATTATTTTCCTGAGTTTATTTTACATCTATAGTCACAAATGACTATTTCCTATAGTTTTCTTTTCTTGTAGTACCTTTGTCTGGTTTTTATATCAAGGTAGTGCTGGCTTCATTACATGAGTTAGTCAGTGTTCCCTCCTTTTCAATTATTTGGAAGAGTTTGAGAGGAGTTCATTTCAATTCTTCATCAAATGTTTGAAAAAAATTTACCAGTGAAGTCATGTGGTCCTGGGCTTGTCTTTATATGGAAGAATTCAGTTACTGATTCAATCTCTTTATTTGCTGTTAAGTATGTGCAGATTTTCTATTTCTTCCAGAGTCAGTTCTGATTACAGAAATTTGTTCATTTCATCTAGGTTTTCCAATTTTGACATATAATTGTTAATAGTATTCTGTTATATTTCTTTTTATTTCTGTAAAATTATTAGTATTACCCCATTTTCTATTCTAAGTTGGTAATATATATCTTCTTTTTTATCTTAATGTTGATAAAGTTTGATAACATAATTGATTTTTCCAAATAACCAAATTTTGTTTTGTTAATTCTGTTGTTTCTCTATTCTGTATTGTATTTTTCTGTGCTCTAAACTTTATTTCTTTTCTTTTGCTAGATTTGGAGTTAGTTTTCTCTTTTCCTAATTCTTTAAGGTGTACTATAAAGTTGTTCATTTTAGATCTTTCTGATTTTAGTAGGTGTTTAAAGCTTCATTTTTTCCTCTTGGCCCTGATTTATCTGAATCTCATAATTTTTTGTGAAGTGTGCTTTTATTTGTATTTTTTCAAAGTATTTCTAATATTTCTTTTAAAAAAAGTTGAAACTTATTTATTGTTCCAGTGTGTATAGTTTAGCTTTCAAATATTAGTAATTTTTCAGTTTATCTTTATGATGCTGATTTCTCATTTTATTCCATTATAGTCAAAATAGATATTTTATATGCTTATTATCTTTTAAAATATCAGACTTTTTGTGGACTAATATATGATCTATCTTACATTCCAGGTGCACTTGAGAAAAATATGTATTCTGCTGTTGAGTAGTTTTCCAACAAATAATTAGTTGGTCTAATATTTTTACATTGTTCTTCAAGTTCTCTATTATTGACTTTTTGTATGCTTCTTCTATTCATTATTAAAAATTTGGTTTAGAAGTCTCCAATTATTATTGTTTAACTCTTTTTAATTTGGTTAATTTTTGTCTCTTACATTTGGGGGTCTGTTGTTAATATGTTTCTAATTGTTATATGTTCTTGGTGAATGAAATTTTATTATCAATATGTAAGATTCTTATTTGTTCATTATTACCTTATTTGGACTTGAAGTGTATTTTGGTGGCAATATTATATAAAATACATTTTTTTCTTTTTGACTTTCAAACTCTTTGTGTCTTAGTATCTAAGTGAGTCTCTTGTATTATATAGATAGATCTTTTTTTAAGTCCTATCTACTAGTATCTTCCTTTTAAAGGAGGGTTTAATCCATTTACATTTAAAGTATTACTGACAAAGAAAAATTTACTTCTGTCGTTTAACTATTTGCTTCTCTATCAGATATTTTTGTACTTTTCATTTCCTCCATTACTGATTATTTTTGTATTTCATTAATTTTGTCTGGTTATTATTTTAACTTCTTTCCTTTTCTGTATTTAGTTATTTTCTTAGTAATTAACTTGTGCATTGCAATTGATCACTTGACCTTATAGCAACATAGTTTGAATAATACTATCATAGTTTTATTAATATACAAGCACTGTGCTCCTATACATCTCTGTCACTTTGCCTTCATATTTTTATTGTCACGGATTACATCTTTATACATTGTCTGTCTTTTAAGATAAATATATAATTATTGTTTTATGCATTTGCCTTTTAAATAATGTAAGAAAAAAGGAGCTACAAACGAAAAATACAATAATACTGGTAATTATATTTAATCTATGCAGTTATCTCTACCAGTGTTCTTTATTTTTTCTCATGGCTTCAAGTTACTGTCTAGTGTCCTGTTACCTCAAGCTGAAAGACACCCATTTGGGATTCCTTGTAATACACATTGACTAGTAATAATTTCCCTCTGCTTGTGTTTGTCCAGAAATATCACAATTTCATCTCATATTTGGAGAATAGTTTTTTCAGATACTAAAAACTTGGTTGAGATGTTTTGTTTCTGTTTTGTTTTTCTTCCAAGAATTTAAATATGCCATCCCACTGCCTTCTGGTTAAATATATTATCTCAATCCATAGTCTGATGAAAAATCAGTCATTAATCTTATTGAGTATTCCTTGTACCTGATGAATTACTTCTTGCTGCTTTCAAAATTCTCTGTCTTTGGGTTTGACAGTCAGACTATATTTTTTGGTCTGCATTTTTGGGTTTATCCTGCTTGGAGGGCTTTGAGATTATTGGGCATGTGTATTCATGTTTTTCATCAGATTTGAGTAGTTTGGGGCTATTATTTTTCAGCTATTTTATGCCTCTTTTAATTCATTTTCTTCTCCTATGGAGTCTCCCTCTCTTGCCCAGGCTGAAGTGCAGTGGCATGATCTTGGATCACTGCAACCTCTGCCTCCCAAATTCAAGCAATTCTCCTGCCTCAGCTTCATGAGTAACTGTGATTACAGGCACGTGCTACCACTCCTGGCTATATTTTTGTATTTTTAGTAGAGATGGTGTTTCCATGTTGGCCAGGCTTGTCTCGAACTCCTGACCCCAAGTGATCTACCCACCTCGGCCTCCCAAAGTGCTGGGATTACAGGCTTGAGCCACGGTGACTGGCCCTTATTTAAGTTAGCTCTTTACTATGGTTTCTTTCATCCTATTGAGTGTATTTGAGACAGTTGATATTTTAATTTTAATTTTATCTTAGATTCAGAGGGTACATGTGCAGGCTTGTTACATGGGTATGTTTAGTGATGCTGGCATTTGGCCTTCTAGTAAACCCATCACCAAAGACTGAACATAGTACCCAACAGGTGGGTTCTCAGGCCTTGTCACCCACTCTCCTTACCCTTTCAGAGTCCTCAGAGTCTATTGTCTCTGTTTTTATGTCCCTGTGTACTCATTGTTTAGCTCCCACTTATAAGTGAGAACAGAGTATTTGCTTTGCTAAGTAAATTCACTTAAGATAGTGACCGTATCCATGTTTCTGCAAAGGAAATGATTTCATCCATTTTTATGGCTGTGTAGTATTCCATGGCATATATGTACCACATTTTTTAAACTCAATCCACCATTGATGGACATTTACGTTGATTCCATGACTTTGCTATTGTGAATAGTGCTGTGATATACAAGTGCAGGTGTCTTCTTTTTGTTTTGTTTTGTTTTTTAATAAAATACTTTCTTTTCCTTTGGGTATACACCTAGTAGTGAGATTGCTGAGTGAAATGTTTAGTTCTTTGAGAAATCTCCATACTGTTTCTAATAGGGGTTTAACTAATTTACATTCCTATCAGCAGCGCACAAGCATTTTCTTTTCTTCTCATCTTTGCCAACATCTATTTTTTTAAATTATTTTTTAATAATACTCACTCTGGCTGATATGAGATGATATCTCATTGTGGTTTTGATTTGCATTTCTCTGATGATTAGTGAGGTTGAAGATTTTTTCATGTTTGCTGGCCACATATGTGTTTTCTTTTAAGTGTCTGTTCATGTCCTTTGCCCACTTTTAATGGTTTTATTCTTATTGATTTATTTAAGCTCCATATGGATTTCTTATATTATTCCTTTGTTGGAGGCATCGTTTGCAAATATTTTCTTCCATTATGTAGATTGTCTGTTTTCTCTGTTGATAATTTCTTTTCCTATACAGAAGTTCTTTGGTTTAATTATGTCCCATTTGTCAATTTTCAGTTTTGTTCCAATTGCTTTTGAAGACTTAGTCATTAATTCTTTGCCTAGGCCAAGGTCCAGAAAAGTTTGTCCTAGATTTTCTTCTAGGGTTTTTACAGTTTGAGGTCTTACATTTAAGTCTTTAATCCAGTTAATTTTTATATATTGTGAGAGGTAGGAGTCCAGTTTCATTCTTTTATAAATGGCTAGCCAGTTTTCTCAGCAACTTTTGCTGAATAGGGTATTCTTTCCTCATGTTCATGTTTGCTGAAAGCATTCTCCCTAACATGCGGAACAAGATAAAAGTGTCCTTTCTCACCACTCCTATTCAACATAGTTATGGAAGTCCTAGCCAGAGCCATCACACAAGAGAAGGAAATAAGGCATCCAAATATGAAAAAAAAAGAAGTCAAATTATCTCCTGGTGGATTACATTATTCATTTCTTAGAAAACACCGAAGATTTCTCCCCAAAGACTCTAGACCTGATTAAAAACTTCAGTAAAGTTTCAAGATGCAAAATCAAGGTAAAAAAATCAGTAGTATTTGCATACACCAGTAATGTTCAGGTGATAATCAAATCAAGAACTCAATCCCATTTATGATAGTCACCAAAAAAATAAATAAAATACCTAAGAATATATTTTACCAAGGATGTGAAAAAATCTCTGCAAAGAGAACTACAAGTCATTTGATGAAAGAAATCATAGATGACAAAAACAAATAGAAAAACATTCCATCCTCATGGATTGGAAAGATTAATATCACAAAAATGACCATTCTGCCCAGAGCAATCTACAGTTTCAATGCAGTTCCTATCAAATTACCAACCTTGTTTTTCGTAGAATTAGAAAAAAATTCTAAAATTCATGTGGAGCCAAAAAAGAGCCTGAGACATTCTCAGTATTATTATGCAGTAATTCTAGAAATTTGATTCCCTAACTCCTCTGGGATTTCTGATTTTTTGTTTGGTGACATGTGAAGCTGTTTTTTACTTTTCCAAATTATTTTTGTAAGTTGTGTATTCCTTGCTGTGTGCAGTCACTGAAGTTTCTGTTCTGTTGGCTCTGTAGTCTAATGGTGACTACGTTTGTTGTTGTCCTTTTTTTTTTTTTTTTTTTGAGACGAAGTCTCACTCCGTTACGGGGCTGGACTGCAGTGGCGTGATCTCGGCTCACCACAACCTCCACCTCCTGGGTTCAAGCGATTCTCCTGCCTCAGCCTCCTGAGTAGCTGGGACTACAAGCACACGCCACCATGCCCAGCTAATTTTTGTATTTTTAGTAGAGATGGGGTTTCACTATGTTGGCCAGGCTGGTGTTGAACTCCTGATCCACCTTCCTTGGCCTCCCAAAGCGCTGGGATTACAGGCATGAGCCACCATGCCCAGCCAGTGACTAAGATTTTTTAAAATTTGTTTCAAAAAAAAAAAAACCTACAAAACAACAAAGGTACACTGATGCTTTAAGTCTTCTTAATCAATGTATCTGGGAAAGCTATGGTGTCCTAGAGGACTAAAACCAAGGCAAAAATCTATGCCAGTTCTTCAGGGCACTGCCATATCCGCTAAAGTGCACAGTCCCAAAGTTTCGGAGAACATGGATCCAGTTGCCTGCTCTGGCACAGGCCAGCTGCTCCTGAAGTGCAGGCCACTCCTTCTTCCCCAGCTTTTGTTATGTACTGAGGAATGGGAGATGGTAGCTTGGTTATGCATGCCACATTTTTGCCAAAAAGTAGCAACCCCTCCCTTCATCCAACACTCTGCTTCTTGTTGTAAGTGTTTAAGCAGGTACCACTGTTCTGAATTACTTAATTGTAAATCTCTCTTTCCAGCTCAATTGTTGCTTTGGTAGAGTGGTATTATACAATAATGTCAAAGAGGAAGGAAATGGAAAGAAGGAAGACATACCATGCAGCATTTTATAGTCCATTGGAAAGAAAAATATATCTCTGATGAGTGAAATGGGATGTCATTGAAGGTTTTTAGGAAAAGAGTAACATGATCGGAATGAGGTTGTGAAAGGATAATTCTTGCTGCTATGGCTTAGCAGTTTATTGGATATGTTTGGTTAAAAAAAAAGTGATGGATGGTGATTGCCTAGTGAATATAGGGAAGAGTGTTGTCAGGCACATGCAACTGCTATAATCTGTGAAGGCTGTAGGTGGAGCAGATTTTGGCATTAAGATCAAGAGTTCACTTTTAATAGAAGATACTGTATAGGGCTTGAGATATTTATGAAACATTCAAGTAGAGATGTGAAAGAGTTGAATAGAGCAGGAGTTTGAGATAGGTATTTGGTAATCAACATATGAATAGTATTTAATAGTATTGGACTATGCCAACCAATGGGTTCTGTGTCTGCAAATGTCTTCATTTCAGCTTAATAATTGAAGGACATAGAATTCTAGGCTAGCAATATTGTAGTCTGGCTTCTATTTGTGTGTGTGTGTGTGTGTGTGTGTGTACGTGTGTGTTGAGTAATCAATTTTCATCCTGCATTTTGCACTTTGAAAGGTAACCTTGAATTTTTTCTGCAGTTGCTTTTAAGATTTGCTTTTTGTCTTGATTTATCAGAAGGTGTACTGTGATGTTTCTACATGTGGATTACTTTATTTTTTCTGCTTAAGGTATGCAAATCTAGCATCTGTGTGTTATCTTGAATCAATGTTATGTATTCTCAACCACAATCTCTTCAAATGTAGTTTCTGGTCCATTCTCTCTCTTTTATAGATCTTTAATTACATATATGTTAAACCATATCACTGTATTCTATATACCCTACCATGTCATTTATTTATTTATTTATTTAGAGATGGAGCTGCACTTTTGTTGCCCAGGCTGGAGTGCAATGGTGTGATCTTGGCTCACTGCAACCTCCACCTCCCAGGTTCAAGCGATTCTCCTGACTCAGCCTCCTGAGTAGCTGGGATTACAGGCGCCCGCCACCAGGCCCAGCTAATTTTTGTATTTTTAGTAGAGATAGGGTTTTACCATGTTGGCCAATCTGGTCTCCAACATGTGACCTCAGGTGATCCACCCACCTCAGACTCCCAAAGTGCTGGGATTACAGGTGTGAGCCACTGCACCCAGCCCTTTTTTTAATTTTTAAACTTTCTGTCCCTTTGTAATTGAGTCTAAATATTTACTTATGAGCAGTGTTCTATTTAACTAAAAATCTCTTCACCTTTTCTAATGTTATATTAAATCCATCCTTTAGGTTCTTCATTTTAGTCAGTTTATTTTTAAGTTTTGCTTAAGAGTTTCTAGATTTCTAACAAAATTATCTATTATTTTATTGTCTAGCATACAGAAATTATATTTATTTCTACACATAATTTCTGTAGGTTCTTTTTGTTACACTGATTTTTCTACATGTTGTCTACCAGCATTTCTTTGTACCTAGCTATGTTTGTTTGTGTGTAGATATTATATTTAGAAAATTGTTTTAGAAATATTTTGAAGATTATAACAATATCATCCTCCAGGGATTTTTTTTTCTTTCTTCCAAGGAGATAGAGGGCACAATCACTCCAGCACCATCCTAACGCAGTGTCAAAGATTAGAATGATTTGAAGGTGCACTGCAGTCTCTGTATTGTTCTGAATTAACCTTTCTCATAGAATTCAGACCTTCAGTATCTCCACCCACTGTGATAGGGTTCACTAGACTATCCTTCCTTGGCAAGACATGGAATCAAATCCTTCTCCCCACCTTCCTAGAAGGCTATCAATGCTCCACTCTACCTCCTAACTTTCAGCGGCCACCTCCAGAATTAAATAGCTTCAGGAGTCTCTATTGCCACGCTCACTCCCTGGTTTTGAGCCTTTCCTGGCTTCTAGTCTGGTATTTATTTGTTATCTTCTTAATTTGCCAGTGCCTTCACTTATTCAAGGAGATTACTATTGCTGTTGCTGTTCAGCAGCAATCCTGAGTGAGGTTTGTTCCAAATTACTAACTCACCATTATTTTTCTCCTTCCTTAGAGCAGGGTTGTTCTGTTACCAGATGCTGTAATGTCCTGAGTTGGTTGGCCTCCAGCCAGGAGGTGACGCTTTTAAGAGAGCACCAGCTGCGTTAGTGGAAGAGGGATATAAGCTTGCCCCAAGACGCCCAGGATAAGCATTCGGGTTTCTCAGACAATGGGCGAGGTCAGAAAATTCCCAAGAGTTTATGTCTTCTGTGTTCAGGTACTGGGCAGTAGAGAAATAGTATCAGGTGGGGGCAGGGTTAGGGGGATCTGAGCTCAGACTATCCTTGGGTGGGGGATAGAGGGGTGGTTCTTGAGCCAATGGGGTTCAGAGGGAATTATGGCTGCGTCTGTCGCCAGGGAAGTGGGGGAAAAGCCGGTAGCAGTAGGCCTCACCCACACAGTTGGTCTGGCTCCTGCCATGCTCTGCTAACAGCACGAGTTTATCTCCACATTACTCACTCACTATTATTAAAGAGATACCTGTCTTTATGAATCTTCAATCAAATCTCTGGTTCAATAATTATTTAATCAAAAAAATCTAAGTTTTTTTGAAATAGTGTCACATATCAATATATTGACTTAAACATCCAGGTCTGTGTTTAGTAATAATGCTGTAATTCTCTGGGTGGAAAGCTCTACATACATTCGTGTATCACATAATGACATTGCAGTCAGCCAAGAACAGTGGTTGCATAAGTTTATAATGCCATTTTTGACTGTACTTTTTCTATGTTTAGATATATTTAGATACACAAATACATACATTAACTTACAATCGCCTTGATATTCAGAACAGTAACATACTGTACAGGTTTGTAGCCTAGAAGCAGTAAGCTATACCATATAACCTAGGTATACAGTAGGCTATTTCCTCTAGGTTTGTGGAAGTACATTCTATGATGTTTGCACAGTGATGAAATTGTCTAATGACACATTTCTCAAAATGTATTCCCATTGTTAAGTGATGCATGAGTGTGTGTTTATATATGTATATATAAAACGTGTGTGTATGTATAACTACATATGTATATATAAAACATATGCATGTGTATGTATATATCCACATATGTATATATGTATATCTCCTATTATTGGTACTTCTTGATAGTTTGATTTGGAGTTGAATTTTTGTTTGCTGACTTTTTTTCTCAGTTTTTCAGATCTATCATTTTACTTCATGTTCCCTGATACTGCAGAGCACATGAAAACTATGAAAATTATCACAAATTCATGTAGTGGCTCAAAGGGATATCATTAGTTAACAAGATAATGAAATGAAAATTTTGGAAAGAGGTATTAAAAATTACAGCTGGTAATATTGAAGCAAATGTTGGAGAGATTAGATTTTTAACTAGAACAAGGAAGAAAGCAATGTACTGCTTATTCTTCAAGTCATCATCATCATTATTATTTTGCTAGCAACATCAGCATAGAATGTTATGCTTTGCCTTTTACATATGTCCAAATATATTAAGAACATCCTATAGATTTAATACTAATGTTTGTGTCTATATTTGAGTAATTTTTTAGTTACTATTTTTGATTTGCACATATACCTTACTCTTCAGATTAACTCAACACCTTAATTGCAGAAGCCACACAGTTTAAACTGTGACATTTGTGATCAGAGAAATCTGCATTCCCTAATTATTGAAACATTCTTCCAGCATGTAAAATATGCAAGGGTCATAATATCTTATCCTTTCTGTCCTTCAAGTTAAACATACATTCTGTGATCATAATTTAAAGATAGCATACAAATGCATCAGGTTTATTTCAACACTTGTCTCTATACTTTTTTCAAATATTTATATGATAAAATTACTAATTTTTTGATAGTAGAGTTGTATAACTTCTTATCCTTTTGCCTGAGGCAGTGCTATTATTTGATTTATCTTCTGTACTTGTCTTTCTCTTAACAATATAAACTTTTTCTCAGACAAGTGCAATGCTGTGGGTGACCCCACAGGGAAATATTTTTCTTTTTAAGGAATGTGTACAAAGTACTTAGTAAGTCATGTCATCCCATGATTTACTGTATATTATATTTTTGGTGACTACAGTTAACTTTCTCGGTCTCTAGATGCCAACATTTTAATAAAAACAAGACATTTTCAACGAAATGTCAGAAACAAAGTGATCAAAGTGCTGTGGGAGCAGTTTGGCAACAGTTTGAGCTTTGAATTTCCTATTCACTTTCCAAAACATTCACTTAAAAAGCATTTATTGAAGCTGAACTGCCTTTATCAGCCTGATCAGAGCACCATAAAGAGCATGCATGATTCAACTGCCTTCCCAAGCTTTAAAAAATATAACTTTGATATATGTCTCACAAGTGCAGCACAATAGTTTTCATGCTCACGTTTGTTAAGATTTAGTGCAGCCATTAAAGAACAGAAGGGCTCTTTGGTGGCAATCCTCAGACATACCAAATATCCCAAAGCAAAACCTTCTACAAATCAGAGATTAAGGTACTGACAAAAATTTCCACTTGATTGCAGTTTTCCCCTTTAAACCTTATATCAGGAGTGACTATCTTTTCGATCAAATCTCTTAGGGAGGTGAATAGATAGGTTTTTTTCCCTCTTGGAGGAAAATATCAACTGAGAGATAAAAAGTGACATTTTATGTGCCTTGTCCAAAAGTCAGTCGATTTATTTAAAAAACGGTGTGTGAGACTGACCTATACATGAGGCTTGTGGCATGTCTCTTGTCAAGTATTGATCACTTAAGTCTTTACTGTTTGCCTACTGCAATGTAGCTAATAATCTCTTTTTATTTAGTTTGTGGCTTTGAATTCTTATCATGACTTTGCTGATTTCTCTGGGACCTATTAGATCTTGCTTTTGCTGTGCAAATGGCTATGGAAATTAAGCTTGCTGAAGCACTTTTCCTGGGCAAACACTCTTTGTTTTCTATCAGTTCATGTGTCAAGTGGTTTGCATGCAGATAGGGCACATTTGGAAGCAGCGGGTGCCATCAGTCTTCATGACTTTGCTATATACATCGTTTCACCTCTCCCTGGTTAAATGGGAGATTGTAAAGGATGGCTGAGCAATCAGGCTATATTCCCTTTGACTGACATCAAGGTATTTCATCTGATTTACTTTAGCACTTTCAGTTCAATGCTGGACGCTTAGAAAATAAGGCACTAGGTGATGTGGTAAAATGTCCGCATATTTTAACATAGTTACTATCTCTCCTAAATTTCAAAATTGTAGTTTTGAACTTCATTTACAAATCAGAAGCAAAGCTGAATTTTGTTGGTTTATGTGTGTCCTCTACTCATATTATTGTCCTAAATTCTTGAAGGGTTAGTACAATGGCTGCCTTACTGCCTGCATGACTTCATTGAGTTATTTCTCACGGAACTGAAAATATATGTCATTTACTTATTATTAATAACAGTTACAGAAAGTGACTCACATTTATGGGGCCATATGCTTCACTTGTTTGCTTTCTAATATGATCTACAGTAAATGAATTAAACTTCAATCCTTTTCAAGGCAGTAGTTGATATAGATTGAGGAAGTTATAATATGTATATTACAGTTTAAAAGTCTCATTGCACCAAGTATTCTCTGTATGTGTGTTCATGTATGTCTTGGTGTATATCTGTATATATAGAGATACAGGTATAAAAAGAAAAGGAGAGAAGAATGTGCTATTCTATCATATATCAAGATTAATGAATTGACCAATAGTGTTCAGTGTTATACATTACAACTTAGTGTGTCTACTGCTTCCAGTTAACAGATCGAAGAAATAACTCAACAGTAAACCTAAATTATATTGGCTACATATAATAGCCACAAATATTCATTTGTATTTTTCTTGAAATTAATTGGTATCAAAATGTCACAATGGAAATACTATAGATAGAAAAGTAATAAGTAATATAATTACTTTTTAATTTCAAAGCCATATCCAATGATCATTTGTATTAGCTAATCAAGTTTATGTATAAATATCAGAACCATATTATATATACATAAATGAGGATGATGAAGGAAGAAGGTAAAATGTTAGAAGCTGCACATATGTTTGTTCTAATCAATAATAACATAGAAAGATTCAAACTCTTTCCAAATTGACAGAATCCTTTAGTACTTCAAATGTTCTAATGTTTGGTTTATAAATAAATATACATTGAAGATTCCTTGAAAAACTCTCAAACATTCTTAAATCTGAATTCTGAATTGGTGAACAAAGTTAAAATTGTGAAAAAGTCTGTGTTTGTGCATGCCTCTGTGTGTGTGTGTGTTTGTAGACTCACTAATGAAAATATATAATTCTTGATGCTTACTCACTGAAAACAAAGTTACCAATTAGTATATTTTAGAAAATATATTCTAAGGGATATATGTTATTTATTTATTATTAATAACTGCATTAAAATGGTAGTTTTTTGTGTTAAAAATATAAATGTTTTCAGAATTTATGATTCCTCTTTAATGTGTGTAATATTTTTTAACCCTATTGCTTCTGAATAATTAGACTCTTAATGAATTCAAATTACAACTTATTTATTAGGTTGGTGCAAAAGTAATTGTATTTTGGTCATTACTTTAATGGCAGAAACTGCAATTACCTTTGCACCAATCTAATATTTTGAGTAGTTAAAATGTGTAAACATAATTATTTGCAATCCCATTTGCCCTTTGTTCTTCTCTTATTAATAAATAATTGGACTTTGAAATTTACATTGAAAACTACATTTATCCATTATCAATCTTTTCCTTTAAAGACTCTTTGTCCTCTCCACCTCACACTCCAAGTCCAATCATGTGGCAGCAACAAGGAGCAGTTACATCCTGATGAAACTCTGGACATAGTTGCTTAGTCCAGAGATGAGCAGTAGGTGTAAGCTGATCAATCAGAGTTATTCTCTGGAACATGACCAGGATGTACACAATAGAATAATCTCATTTTTGTCAGAATAACTTTTTCTACATTAAAAGTACTTAGAGGCAGGGCATGGTGGCTCATGCCTGTAATCCCAGCACTTTGGGAGGCTGAAGTGGGCGGATCACCTGAGCTCAGGAGTTGGAGACCAGCCTGGACAACAAAGCAAAATCCCATCTCTACTAAGAATACAAAAATTAGCTGGGCATGGTGGCACGTGCTTGTAGTCCCAGCTACTCGGGAGGCTGAGGCAGGAGAATCGCTTGAACCCGGGAGGCGGAGGTTGCAATGAGCCGAGATCACACCACTGCACTCCGCCCTGGGTGACAGAGCGAGACTCCATCTCAAAAAAAAAAAAAAAAAAAGTGCTTAGAGAAATGCTTAGCATATAGTAAGTTCATAAAAAGTGCCAGCCATTATTAATTTATTATTATTATTTGTAGATTTAGAGAATGAGAGAGTCAAAATCTTGGTTTTTAAATTACAAAAGCCAGTCTTTTTTTCCTTATTTTGAGGCAGTGTCTCACTTTGTCCCCCAAGCTAGATTGCAGTGGCAGGATCATGGCTCACTGCAGCCTTGACCTCTTGGGCTCAATTGATCCTCCCACCTCAGTCCCCCCACCCCCCAGGAACTGGAACTATAAGCATGCACCACCACGCCCAGCCCAGCTAATTTTTTAACATTGGAGACAAGGTCTCACTATGTTACCAGGCTGGTTTCAAATTCCTGGGCTCAAGAGATTCTCCCACCTGGGCTTCCCAAAGTACTGAGATTACAGGCATGAGCCATTGCATCCATCCTCAAAGGCCAGTCTTACAGACAGTTTGCAAAGAGGCTCCCATGTGCAGCAGTGGAAATGCAAACAAAGCTGAGGACCAAGCAGAGGATTTCATTGTCAGAATAGTTGAGCTCCAAAGAAGGCTGGCGTGCTATATGAAGCTCTGATTTTTGGCTGGGAAATAATGTGACCTTAACCCATGTGATAGGAATATCTGGTTTGATTTTTTTTTTTTTTTTGAAATTTTGTATATTCAGATTCCTCTGAACTTACTGGTCCTGCAGAAATGGTCCACTCATCCACATTTTGCATTGGCACACATTTCTTGTTTGAGATGTTGCAAAGTTCTGTTTCAGGACTGTAATACTCCTTCTCCAATCAGGATCTGCTCCCACTTCCCACTAGTACTATAGAATTAAGTTACACCTGCTGAAGATATGAAAGAAAAAAAAGAGAGAGAGAGAGAGGAAAGAGACTTAAAAAAAAAAAAAAAAAAAAAGAATCTGAAAGACCTAGCTAGCATGTACCACCAGAAAACAAGAGTGTGAGGGACTGAATTTTGAAGTCCTTTGATGATGAGAGAATTTATTGATTTTGCAGCACTGACCTGAAATAAACTATTTAGCTACTTGAAAAAAACTCCAGGACATGAGGTAAACTTGCTACTAGAATGACTTGTAGAAACAGGGAAAAATCAATGGACTACTCTAAGTGACATTGAAATGTCAGAATTGCCATTGCACCCTGTGAAGCAATGGGTTAAAATAGTCAGAATTAGGCTTACTGGAATGGCAATTTTATATAAGGGCTCAAAATGTGTCAGATTATGTTGCAGGGGAATATCAGATGATATGCCATTTACCAAGTGTGCTAGCAATATGTTAGTGAGGGGGCACCAGGAAATGTTTGATGGTGGCCCTCTGTGTAAGCCACTTTTGACAGTATGAGAAGCCAAGGGAACTAGGCTTATTGACAGCCAGCAGGGTGGTAGGCCTCTGAAACAATGGTACTTAATTATTGACCGTTAACTGGATGCAGTTATTGTGATATGTGGCAAGGTCAAAAGGGCACATGAGGAGCTTCACTCTTAGCAAATTACAGAAATGGCATCCCTAACTATAGAAATTGGCACCTCAGGGAAAAGATGACTGGGCATTAAGCAAAAGGGACCTACTCATTTTTAATCATTTAATGAAAGCAAAAATGGATGACCAGGAGGCTGAGGGATATCACTGTAAAAAAAAGTGAGCACCTTTTTCCTAGTTTTTAGTACTAAGAAAGCTTTTTGACCCAGACTCTTCAAGTGTTGGAATCCCAGGTAGAAATGTCCTGCAGCACCAATCAAAGATAAATATGTACTGAGGAAAGGGAAATCTTGAAATACTTGGATGTGTCTTGGATATGGGGCCATTAATAATGAAGGATATGGAGAATCATAATGGCACTCTTATTAGATCAGGGGGATTTGGAATACATGTAACAAGTGAAGTCCTGTCCAAGGTTTGACTCCTGCTGTCTCCACTAGTTCTTGAATCCATCCAGTGATCAGTTTCCTGGTTTAAGAATGTATAATCAAAACAGACATAATTGGTAGTTGGCACAGGGATTTTGGCCTATGACATGAGATCATGATATCATCATGGCAAAGGGAAAGTGTAAGCCTGTAATAATTCTGCCCCCAGCCTTAGCCAGATAAGTAAATTAAAAACAACAATTAAAAAATCAAATATATATTTTTTGATAAGAGCATAAAATTTATTACCATTTTTAAGTATATAAAACAAGCTCGTCCAACCTATGGCCTGCAGGCCACGTGTGGCCCAGGAAGGTTTTGAATGCAGCCCAACATAAATTCATAAAATATCTTAAAACATTATGAGACTTTTTTTGCTATATATTTTTTTGGTTCATCAGCTATCATTAGTGCTGTCATATTTTATGTGTTGCCCAAAACAATTCTTCTTCTTCCAATGTGGCCTGGGGATGCCCAAAGACTGGACGTCCATGAAAGAATGTAGGCATTATAGTTTTGGACATACACTCAATTAATATTCAAGACAGATCCCGGAGAATAATGGTAGATTATCACAGTCATAATGAAATAACGTCCGTAATCACAGCCACGATGCCAAATGCAGTGCCTTTGCCAGAGTATACTAACAAATACAACCTTAGGTAAACGGTAGGTGGCCATCATTTGTTGAAGGTGTTTTTTGTTTGTTTTCTGGCTTGCTTGCTTGTCTTTGCTTTTATCTCCTTATCAGAAAAGAGGATCACAAGCAGTTTATGTTCACATGGAATGGAAAATAGTATATGCTGTATATTAACATCAGGGGTATGCTTACTCTCTTACCGTTTGTATTAAGAAAGTCTACAGAGATTTGCACTGCCTGGTTCTTCTGAAAATCACATTGATCCACTTTACTGTTCATATCATGTTAATTGGACCAAATGAATAAGAAGGGACTGCTAAATTAGAGACCTTATTATGACCCAAGACTCAGAGGGTGTAAAATAAACCCTATGCCGATGTGCCTACAAAATCAGTTAAATTATCAAGAGACCAGTGGTCAGAGGCATGTTGAAATACTCTTCCAAAGGAAAAATTAATATATTTTACATTTTACATCATGAAGAAGTAGTAGTGCCTGGTAGCCTATTCAAGCACTGGAGGCAGCATACGCAACATCTGGGAATGCTGCTCCACACCATACATTGGGTGATTTGAAAAGCTGCCGGGTTTGTGTGAGATACAGAGCAGGAAAGGACTCTGCATCAGGACAAGGCTAAAGTGAAAGCAGCTCCAAAGCTTGATCCATAAATTTCACACACTGTGCCATTAGAAATAGAGGTGATAAAAAAATATGCTGTGTGGAGTTTATGGGCATCCCTGATGAAAACATCAAATCTGAGGGGGCTGTCAGTAGCCAACTGCAGCTTTTAGCTTTTTCATGGATGCCTCAGCTTCAGACAGCTTCTTAATGCAACCTACATCAAATGACCATGGGGTATAACCCAGGACAACTATGAAGGAGTTGATAAAGGCTGCCATTAAGCTTGAATTGCAGCACATCTCCATTTTAGAGTCAGTTTCCTAGAGAATTACACCATGAATATTAATAATTCTGTGGGCTTTTTAAATGTTAATTTTTTAGTGCAGTTGATTAAAATAATTGATATTAAACCCAACATATAATTGACTGATATGGGTTGCTCTGTGTCTCCACCCAAATCTCATCTTGTAGCTCCCATAATTTCCACATGTTGTGGAAGGGATCCAGTGGGGGATGATTGAATCATGGGGGCAGGTCTTTCCTATGCTGTTCTCATGATAGTGAATGGGTCTCATGAGATCTGATGGTTTTAAAAATGGGAGTTCTCTGCACAAGCCCTCTCTTTGCCTGCTGCCATCCATGTAAGATGTGACTTGCTCCTCTTTGCTTTCTGCCATGATTGTGAGGCTACTCAGGCCATGTGGAACTATAAATCCAATAAATCTCTTTTTTCTGTAAATTGCCGCATCTTGGGTATGTCTTTATCAGCATTTTAAAAATGGACTAATACATTGACCCAAGATTAGTTTATAGAAAAGTAAATTCTACTAATTGGAAATAAACACAATTTTCCATATAGCTGGATTTTTCTTTGCTAATATGTTAAGATATGTGAGGCAGGCCTATTAACAATCTTACTACTATTGCCATTATTAGATTTTGATTTCTAGTTTTCTTTTTTTTTATTGTGTCTGATACTAATGTCACTATACTAGCTATCTGTTGTTTTTTGTCTGCCTGGTAAATCTTTCTCAATCCTTTCTTATAATTAAAATGTGTGTCTTTTACTCAGTTACATATTTTTCAATCTAGCCTGAAAATCATTGTCTTTATTTTTTTATTTTTTTTATTTTTTATTTTCTTTTTATTTATTTTTTTATTTTTATTATTATACTTTAGGTTTTAGGGTACATGGGCACAATGTGCAGGTTTGTTACATATGTATCCATGTGCCATGTTGATTTCCTGCACCCATTAACTCGTCATTTAGCATTAGGTATATCTCCTAATGCTGTCCCTCCCCCCTCCCCCTACCCCACAACAGTCCCCGGAGTGTGATGTTCCCCTTCCTGTGTCCATGAGTTCTCATTGTTCAATTCCCACCTATGAGTGAGAACATGTGGTGTTTGGTTTTTTGTCCTTGCGATAGTTTACTGAGAATGATGTTTTCCAATTTCATCCATGTCCCTACAAAGGACATGAACTCATCATTTTTTATGGCTGCATAGTATTCCATGGTGTATATGTGCCACATTTTCTTAATCCAGTCTATCGTTGTTGGACATTTGGGTTGGTTCCAAGTCTTTGCTATTGTGAATAGTGCCGCAACAAACATACGTGTGCATGTGTCTTTAGAGCAGCATGATTTATAGTCCTTTGGGTATATACCCAGTAATGGGATGATTGGGTCAAATGGTATTTCTAGTTCTAGATCCCTGAGGAATCGCCACACTGACTTCCACAATGGTTGAACTAGTTTACAGTCCCACCAACAGTGTAAAAGTGTTCCTATTTCTCCACATCCTCTCCAGCACCTGTTGTTTCCTGATTTTTTAATGATGGCCATTCTAACTGGTGTGAGATGGTATCTCACTGTAGTTTTGATTTGCATTTCTCTGATGGCCAGTGATGATGAGCATTTCTTCATGTATTTTTTGGCTGCATAAATGTCTTCTTTTGAGAAGTGTCTATTCATGTCCTTTGCCCACTTTTTGATGGGGTTGTTTGTTCTTTTCTTGTAAATTTGTTTGAGTTCATTGTAGATTCTGGATATTAGCCCTTTGTCAGATGAGTAGGTTGCAAAAATTTTCTCCCATTCTGTAGGTTGCCTGTTCACTCTGATGGTAGTTTCTTTTGCTGTGCAGAAGCTCTTTAGTTTAATGAGATCCCATTTGTCAATTTTGGCTTCTGTTACCATTGCTTTTGGTGTTTTAGACATGAAGTCCTTGCCCATGCCTATGTCCTGAATGGTATTGCCTAGGTTTTCTTGTAGGATTTTAATGGTTTTAGGTCTAAAATGTAAGTCTTTAATCCATCTTGAATTAATTTTTGTATAAGCTGTAAGGCAGGGATCCAGTTTCAGCTTTCTACATATGGCTAGCCAGTTTTCTCAGCACCATTTATTAAATAGGGAATCCTTTCCCCATTTCTTGTTTTTGTCAGGTTTGTCGAAGATCAAATAGTTGTAGATATGTGGCATCATTTCTGAGGGCTCTGTTCTGTTCCATTGATCTATGTCTCTGTTTTGGTACCAGTACCATGTTGTTTTGGTTACTGTAGCCTTGTAGTATAGTTTGAAGTCAGGTAGCGTGATGCCTCCGGCTTTGTTCTTTTGGCTTACGATTGACTTGGTGATGCGGGCTCTTTTTTGGTTCCATATGAACTTTAAAGTAGTTTTTTCCAATTCTGTGAAGAAAGTCATTGGTAGCTTGATGGGGATGGCATTGAATCTATAAATTACCTTGGGCAGTATGGCCATTTTCACGATATTGATTCTTCCAACCCATGAGCATGGAATGTTCTTCCATTTGTTTGTATCCTCTTTTATTTCATTGAGCAGTGGTTTGTAGTTCTCCTTGAAGAGGTCCTTCACATCCCTTGTAAGTCGGATTCCTAGATATTTTATTCTCTTTGAAGCAATTGTGAATGGGAGTTCACTCATGATTTGGCTCTCTGTTTGTCTGCGATTGGTGTACAAGAATGCTTGTGATTTTTGTACATTGATTTTGTATCCTGAGACTTTGCTGAAGTTGCTAATCAGCTTAAGGAGATTTTGGGCTGAGACGATGGGGTTTTCTAGATATACAATCATGTCATCTGCAAACAAGGACAATTTGACTTCCTCTTTTCCTAATTGAATACCCTTTATTTCCTTCTCCTGCCTGATTGCCCTGGCCAGAACTTCCAGCACTATGTTGAATAGGAGTGGTGAGAGAGGGCATCCCTGTCTTGTGCCAGTTTTCAAAGGGAATGCTTCCAGTTTTTGCCCATTCAGTATGATATTGGCTGTGGGTTTGTCATAGATAGCTCTCATTATTTTGAGATACGTCCCATCAATACCTAATTTATTGAGGGTTTTTAGAATGAAGCGTTGTTGAATTTTGTCAAAGGCCTTTTCTGCATCTATTGAGATAATTATATGGTTTTTGCCATTGGTTCTGTTTATATGCTGGATTACATTTATTGATTTGCGTATGTTGAACCAGCCTTGCATCCCAGGGATGAAGCCCACTTGATCATCAAGTATAAGCTTTTTGATGTGCTGATGGAGTTGGTTTGCCAGTATTTTATTGAGGATTTTTGCATCAATGTTCATCAAGGATATTGGTCTGAAATTCTGTTTTTTGGTTATGTCTCTGCCAGGCTTTGGTATCAGGATGATGCTGGCCTCACAAAATGTGTTAGGGAGGATTCCCTCTTTTTCTATCAATTGGAATAGTTTCAGAAGGAATGGTACCAGTTCCTCCTTGTACCTTTGGTAGAATTCGGCTGTGAATCCATCAGGTCCTGGACTCTTTTTGGTTGGTAAGCTATTGATTATTGCCACAATTTCAGAGCCTGTTATTGGTCTATTCAGAGATTCAACTTCTTCCTGGTTTAGTCTTGGGAGGGTGTATTTGTCGAGGAATTTATCCATTTCTTCTAGATTTTCTAGTTTATTTGCATAGAGGTGTTTGTGGTATTCTCTGATGGTAGATTGTATTTCTGTGGGATCGGTGGTGATATCCCCTTTTTCATTTTTTATTTCATCTATTTGATTCTTCTCTCTTTTCTTCTTTATTAGTCTTGCTAGCAGTCTATCAATTTTGTTGATCTTTTCAGAAAACCAGCTCCTGGATTCATTAATTTTTTGAAGGGTTTTTCGTGTCTCTATTTCCTTCAGTTCTGCTCTGATTTTAGTTATTTCTAGCCTTCTGCTAGCTTTTGAATGTGTTTGTTCTTGCTTTTCTATTTCTTTTAATTGTGATGTTAGGGTGTCAATTTTGGATCTTTCCTGCTTTCTCTTGTGGGCATTTAGTGCTATAAATTTCCCTCTACACACTGCTTTGAACGTGTCCCAGAGATTCTGGTATGTTGTGTCTTTGTTCTCATTGGTTTCAAAGAACATCTTTATTTCTGCCTTCATTTCATTATGTACCCAATAGTCATTCAGGAGCAGGTTGTTCAGTTTCCATGTAGTTGAGCAGTTTTGAGTGAGTTTCTTAATCCTGAGTTCTAGTTTGATTGCACTGTGGTCTGAGAGACAGTTTGTTATAATTTCTGTTCTTTTACATTTGCTGAGGAGAGCTTTACTTCCAACTATGTGGTCAATTTTGGAATAGGTGTGGTGTGGTGCTGAAAAAAATGTATATTCTGTTGATTTGGGGTGGAGAGTTCTGTAGATGTCTATTAGGTCCACTTTGTGTAAAGCTGAGTTCAATTCCTGGATATCCTTGTTAACTTTCTGTCTCGTTGATCTGTCTAATGTTGACAGTGGGGTGTTAAAATCTCCCATTATTATTGTGTGGGAGTTTAAGTCCCTTTTTAGGTCACTCAGGACTTGCTTTATGAATCTGCGTGCTCCTGTGTTGGGTGCATATATATTTAGGATAGTTAGCTCTTCTTGTTGAATTGATCCCTTTACCATTATGTAATGGCCTTCTTTGTCTCTTTTGATCTTTGTTGGTTTAAAGTCTATTTTATCAGAGACTAGGATTGCAACCCCTGCCTTTTTTTGTTTTCCATTTGCTTGATAGATCTTCCTCCATCCCTTTATTTTGAGTCTTTGTGTGTCTCTGCACGTGAGATGGGTTTCCTGAATACAGCACACTGATGGGTCCTGACTCCTTATCCAGTTTGCCAGTCTGTGTCTTTTAATTGGAGCATTTAGCCCATTTACATTTAAAGTTAATATTGTTATGTGTGAATCTGATCCTGTTATTATGATGTTAGTTGGTTATTTTGCTCGTTAGTTGATGCAGTTTCTTCCTAGCATCGATGGTCTTTACAATTTGGCATGTTTTTGCAGTGGCTGGTACCGGTTGTTCCTTTCCATGTTTAGTGCTTCCTTCAGGAGCTCTTTTAGGGCAGGCCTGGTGGTGACAAAATCACTCAGTGTTTGCTTGTCTGTAAAGTATTTTATTTCTCCTTCACTTCTGAAGCTTAGTTTGGCTGGATATGAAATTCTGGGTTGAAAATTCTTTTCTTTAAGAATGTTGAATATCAGCCCCCACTCTCTTCTGGCTTGTAGAGTTTCTGCCGAGAGATCAGCTGTTAGTCTGATGGGCTTCCCTTTGTGGGTAACCGGACCTTTCTCTCTGGCTGCCCTTAACATTTTTTCCATCATTTCAACTTTGGTGAATCTGACAATTATGTGTCTTGGAGTTGCTCTTCTTGAGGAGTATCTTTGTGGCATTCTCTGTATTTCCTGAATCTGAATGTTGGCCTGCCTTGCTAGATTGGGGAAGTTCTCCTGGATAATATCTTGCAGAGTGTTTTCCAACTTGTTTCCATTCTCCCCGTCATTTTCAGGTACACCAATCAGACATAGGTTTGGTCTTTTCACATAGTCCCAAATTTCTTGGAGGCTTTGTTCATTTCTTTGTATTCTTTTTTCTCTAAACTTCCCTTCTCGCTTCATTTCATTCATTTCATCTTCCATCAGTGATACCCTTTCTTCCAGTTGATCGCATCTGGTACTGAGGCCTCTGCAATCTTCACGTAGTTCTCAAAACTTGGCTTTCAGCTCCATCAGCTCCTTTAAGCCCTTCTCTCCATTGGTTATTCTAGTTATCCATTCTTCTAATTTTTTTTTCAAAGTTTTTAACTTCTTTGCTATTGTTTTGAATTTCTTCCCATAGCTCCGAGTAGTTTGATCGTCTGAAGCCTTCTTGTCTCAACTCGTCAAAGTCATCCTCCATCCAGCTTTGTTCCATTGCTGGTGAGGAACTGCGTTCCTTTGGAGGAGGAGAGGTGCTCTGCTTTTTAGAGTTTCCAGTTTTTCCGCTCTGTTTTTTCCCCATCTTTGCGGTTTTATCTACTTTTGGTCTTTGATGATGGTGATGTACAGATGGGTTTTTGGTGTGGATGTCCTTTCTGTTTGTTAGTTTTCCTTCTACCAGACAGGACCCTCAGCTGCAGGTCTGTTGGAGTTTACTAGAGGTCCACTCCAGACCCTGTTTGGCTGGGTGTTAGCAGCGGTGGCTGCAGAACAGCAGATTTTCGTGAGACCACAAATTCAGCTGTCTGATAGTTCCTCTGGAAGTTTTGTCTCAGTGGGGTACCCGGCCGAGTGAGGTGTCAGTCTGTCCCTACTGGGGGGGTGCCTCCCAGTTAGGCTGCTCAGGGGTGAGGGACCCACTTTAGGAGGCAGTCTGTCCGTTCTCAGATCTCCAGCTGCGTGCTGGGAGAACCATTAGTCTCTTCAAAGCTCAAACAAATGCAGAAATCACCCGTCTTCTGCGTCGCTCAGGCTCGGAGCTGTAGACCGGAGCTGTTCCTATTTGGCCATCTTGGCTCCACCTCTATATCGATTTCTAGTTTTTTTAATCCTGTAAAGTAATTTGGAATAATTGTCTCCTATTCTGGTCTCAGGAAGGGTGTGATGTTTTATTGTTATTATTATATATTTTTAAATTATTTTTACTAATATTGCTGATAATATATATTATTTAATTAATGGTTTTTACATGTGTAGCTTAATTGACTGAAAAGCCAACCTGATCTGCAGTTTTCCTTGGGAATATTTTAATTACTTGTTCAATCTCTATGTCATTTATTTTTATCCTTCTGTACTTAGTGCTTTTTTTCTAGAAAATTGTTTATTAAAGTTAACTATTCAAATGTATTTGCAGACAATTTTTATGACTCATAATGTTAAAATGTCGATAGCATACATAATTCTTTCTCTTTTATTGTCAGTATTGGTCAGTTGTGTTTTTTGAGTCAATTGTTATATATTAATTTTATCACTTTTATTGAATAATAATTTTTTCTTTTTGATTAGGCCTATTTTGTTTGATTTTTAATCAATTTGATTTTTAATCAATTTTTTCTACTGTTCTTTATCATTCTCCTCCTTTTAAAAATTTTTTGGAGTTAATTTTGTTGTTTTTAAAAATAACTCCTTGAGCACAACATGCAGGTTTGTGACACAGGTATACATGTGCCATGTTGGTTTGCTGCACCCATTAAATTGTCATTTACATTAGGTATTTCTCCTAACACTATCCCTCCACCCTACCCCCACCCCATGACAGGCCCTGGTGTGTGAGGTTCCCCACCCTGTGTCCAAGTGTTCTTATTGTTCAATCCCCACCCATCAGTGAGAACACGCAGTGTTTGGTTTTCTGTCCTTGCAATAGTTTGCTCATGTGCCCTAGAACTTAAAGTATAATAAAAAAGTATAAAAATAAAAAATAAATAAAAAAATAAAAATAACTTCTTGAGGTGAATGCCTAGCTTAGTACAGTTGATCTCTTCAGTTGTATTAGTCTTTAAAGAATATTAGTTCTCCTCTAAACTTTGTATATTTTAGATAGCTTCACTACAGTTTTCATATGCTATAATTTGCATGTAGTATATTTCAAAATATTTCTAATGTCCTTATGTTTTATTATTTGTTCTTGGTGCATTAACAATTATCGTTTTAAATTTCTAAACACATGGGGTTTTTAAATTAGCTTTTTGTCATTAATTTCCATCTCAATTGCCTTGAGGTTTAGAAATATGTTCTGTATATTAAATTGTTTGAGTTTTTTTCACTTTTGCCCTATGGAAGATAATGTAATTTATTTCCAATTTGACAATCTTTAAGTGGCATAGTCAATATATTCAAATATTGAAAATTATTTTGTGATAACTTTTCATTTTCTACCTGTTTTGTGTTTCTTTTTCTATGTTCTTTGTATTTTGGGTTCATAAAATTTTGTTGTTAATCTTCCATTTTTTCTTCTATGTTTTAGAAGATGTTTCTACTATGTTACCACTTCTAACATCTTTTATTTTCCATTACTAGTTTCACTTGAAATCTGATTGTAATAAAAATGTATCCTCTTATTGGATAATGCAAAATCAGAAAATATTTATATTTATTTGTCCCTCACCAGGCTTGCATATTACTTTTTTTTAAAAAAAGAGTTTATTTTTTCTTTAAAATCTGAAGTAATTATCAGTATTACCTTAGTGAACAATGTTTATTGTTTATTTATATAGATCTAAGTATTTACTTTGTATTATTTGTTTCTTATGTTTTTGATGGAGTCTCCGTCGCCCAGGCTGGAGCACGGTGGCGCGATCTTGGCTCACTGCAACCTCCACCTCCCGGGGTTCAAGTGATTCTCCTGCCTCAGCCTCCCAAGTAGTTGGGACTACAGGCACGTGCCACCATGCCCAGCTAATTTTTCTATTTTTAGTAGAGATGGTGTTTCACCATGTTGGCCAGGATGGTCTCGATCTCTTGACTTCATGATCCACCCACCTCAGCCTCCCAAAGTGCTGTGGTTACAGGTGTAAGCTTGTATTATTCATCTCTTACGTATCAGGTATTCATTCTGTGATTATTATTTTATTGCCTGAAACGTATCTGTTACAATTTCTTTTGGTTTTGTTTTGCCAGTAGTACAACCTATCAACTTTTGTTTTATGAAAATATTTCAAATTTGTCCTGGTTTTTGAGGATGATTTTTCTGTGTATAGATTTCTAAGTCTGGAGTTATTTATATTATTACATTGACTATATTACTTCATTCTTATGAATTTTTATTTTACATGTGTCTGGTAATTCCAATAGCAGAAGGTCTTTTATTTCCTTCCTGTTGTTATACGCAGATATACCTACATATATTAATATATAAATGAATATGCATTTATATGTGAACACACAAACACAGACACACATACATACATATTCATTTACTTATTTTCTTCCTTGTCTTTGTGCCAAGTGGCTTCTGAGTGAGTGATTCATTTCCAAAAAATTTATGTGTCAGACCATTTTAGGGCTCAGAATGAAGGAGTAACTGTAGCAGGTATTTGTGTATACTTCTATGCTTCAGAAGGCACTAATTTTAGGAACTACTTTAATGCTTGGATGGTTTTCCTCACCTAGGTATGGTGAACTTCAGCTCAGTGTCTGCCAGAGAGGCGCTATATTTACACTTTCTCAACATCATTTCCCCATGCTCTGCTTAGCACCAAAGAACTTCTGCTTAATTTAAAGCCACATTCTCTGAAGATTGATGATAAAATTTTATTCTGGGTTTACATTTACACTGAGAGTGTATCCTTTGGGTGGTCACATCATTAGGAGAAAGGAATCTTTTATTAGACTCCACAATTTAGGTGGCTCTGAAGTATGTCTTCTGGTCCCGGTACTTTTCCTGATCTTGAAAATCAATATTTGTAGAAGTATCCATGATAGTCAAACTCAAAGAAGCAGAAAAGGCAATAGTGGTTGCCAGGGCCTGAAGAAAAGAGAAGTAGAGAGTTGTTTTTGAATATCTATAAAGTTCCAGTTCTGCTATATGAATAAGTAGAGATTTGCTCTGCAACGTAGTGGCTATAGTTAACAATAGACAACATGTACTTAAGAATTTATGAGAGTAGATCTCATGTTAAGTGCTCTTACCACAAGAAAAAACAAAAACAAAATAAAAAACGACGCTTTGGGTGGTGTTAGACATGTCTATTACTTTGATTGTGGTAGTGCTATCACAAATGTTTGCATTTGTCCACACTCCTCAGATGGTTCACATTAAATATGTTTGGTTCTTATATATGTTCTACCTCAAAAAAACTGAAAAAAAAAAGAAAAACATCAATGCTCCATTTCCCTTATTTTGTAAAATAATTTCGTAAAAAAACAGCTTCAGTAATATTTATATCTCTTGGTTGCTACTATCACGAATATTTTTGGCTTGATAATTACTATCTTGCTAGTTTTATGCTTTTAAAATAAGTTAAAATTTTTTTAGCAAACAATTTTTATTAGTTTCACCAGATGATTTGAACAGGACTACTGTGTTTTTACATTACTAGTTTTCCTAATTGTTTTTAAGATTTTTGACATTGCAATTTTTTTCCTAAATTCTTATTACCTAATTAACACTTTTAAATGTTCTTTGAGAGTCTAAATGAAATGCGTGTGCTGTCTTGGGAATAATGCTATATATGTCCATTAATTTGAACTTGTCATTTTCATCATCTCAATCAATACTTCATATCCTAATTAATGTTTCATCAAATTCATCTTTCAATTTCTAAAAGAAATAAGTTATTTCACTAGAATTGTGAATTTATTATTCTCGTATTAATCAATAGTGCTTGCTTTATACACTGTAAAGCCATGAGGTCAGTTGATTTTTTTTTTTACTTTAGATTACATGTCTTCTTTGTGGTGTTTGATCTTACACAAATTTGAAACACCTTTTTGGGGTCATTTTCTATTGCTTTTATTGTTGTGAATTGCCAGCGCTATTTTCCTCATGCTTTTATTTTTAAAATTCCAGAATAATTTTGATATATAATAGCTAAACGTTCTAAAAAATGTTATTTTCTTGAGAATAACTTAGCTTTGTATACAGGGAACCCAGAGACTCAATATCTACCTGGCGTTGAGCTCTGGCTCAAACTAAAAAATTTAGTTTCTATGAAAAAGGAGCAAGGAAAGAATCTTTAAGTAACTTGGCTCCCCAAGCAGAACTTTCTAATTTATAAGCTCATTAATTTTACTCAGATTTTTCTTCTATTCTTTGGATCTGTGGACTTGCTACACTCTATTTTTTATAAAATGCCATTCCCAAACTTTGATTTTCATTACAAAGAAAATGCTTAAAACTGTTTCATGTACTTATGATATTCTGCTTACCACATCAATAAATGTTTATATATAATTTTGTAATATATATATGCAGAGGTACGTGTATCTATATGTATGCTTATATGTGTACATGTATGTATGTATATAGTTGGCCCTCCATATCTGTGGGTTTCACATCCATGAATTCAACCAAATATTAATTAAAAATTTTCAGAAAAACCCTCCACAAAGTTCCAAAAAGCAAAAGTTAAATTTGTTGAACCCAGAGTACTATGTTAAATCCATGAGACTGAAGTAATGTGTAGGCATTATATTAGGTATTATAAGTAATCTAGAAATGATTTAAAGTACAGCAGAGGATGTATGTAAGCTGTGTGCAAACACTGTACCATTTTATATGAGACTTGAGCATTCATGAATTTTGGTATCAGTGGGGGTCCTGAAACAAATTTCCCACAGATACCAAGAGATAACTGCATATGTGTGTGTGTATGTCTGTATTCATACGTAATTTTGAGGCATTCAACACATTAAAGTAGTTATAAGTTTTCACAGCTGTCATTTTGATTTATATTTAATTATTTTTATATTTGGAAAGCCATTCATAATGTATGTGATAAATTATATGGTTTCCTTTTAACACCATAAATATAAATGTTATAATTTCATTTATTAAGAAATGCTTTTGTTCACATTTACTACTAAATGCTCAGCAGATAGTTTTCCTGGATTACAGGAGTTTATAATATTTAGAGAAACTTTATTGGTTTGCATTAATGAAATAATAGCATTTTAACTGCATTTATGGATGCTTTCTACTATTACTTGCTTTTAAAAACAATATAAATAGGCCACTATAAAGTTCCTGGTATATATTCTTAATTATTGAGTTATCTGTAGGGTTTTTAATGTTTTTTCCCCCTTAGAATCAATCAGTTTCATTGAAGTATTACAATTCATCTGTGTATAGAAAGCATTTATTGAAAAATACTTAGATTAGAATTTCTGTGTTAATGGTAGATCTTTTTATGAAGATCTAGAGAAATAAGGCAGTTATTTTTAGCAAAATAATTCTAGTAGAATTGGTGAATCTTCTAAGGAGATTAAGGAGCATAAATAAATTAATAGTTGGGATAAATGTTGTCAGTAAAATGGCGTAGTAGATGATCCTAGCTTTCTCCCGCAACAACATCAAGGAGGCAACAGTTAGACAGCTATTTACAAAAACAGCACTGGAGAGCTCAGGATTCCATTTAAGAAGCTGCAGCAGCATGGTAGAGCAAAAAACCTGGGAATAGCTGTTAAAAGTAAGTCAGATGAAAATTTTCATTTTACCTACATTATGCCATCCCGCAGACTGGCACTGCTCAGCATGAAAAAGCGAAGTCCTGTTCTGTGGGTTTTCCTTGCATGGAAAAGGAGAACAAATGGATGACCAGCTTTTCCACTCTTTTAGGGCACTGTCCAAAGAAACTGCCTCACTTTCAGGGCACCCGGATTGCTGGGGAGATCAGCATAGCTGAGACATCTGGAGATGGCTTGCAACAAAGGACAAGGGCTATCAGTATCAGCCACAAGAGGGTGCCACCATGGTCCCTGGTGACTTGCTCTGCACAGGACACCAGCGGCCTTCATCATGAGAACATCAACAGCGGTTGGGCTGCAACACACACTTTTCTGCAGCTTTCACCACTGAAGACTGCAACATCAACCACCACAGCTTTGCCACCAAGAGCTCCAGTCTTCTGCCTCTGCAGGCTCCAGCTGCCTGAACCTCCATGCCTCTTCATCACTCTACCCGAGAGCTGTCCAGATGGTGCCACTACAGATACCCTGGCCTCAAGATTCATCATGGCCACTGCTTATGCACCTGAAAATGGCTCATACCCACACCACCAGCCCTGGCCTACAGCTGGTCCCTGCAGGCACTTGCATACACATTTTCAGCCCCAAACCCCATAGTCATGGTTATGATTGCTGCTGGCATCTGCTTCAGTGGATGTACATACAGTAGACCCCAGTGCTTGCCACCATGTTCATGCACACTGCTAATCGAAGCCACTCTTGCCTTTAGCCTTAGTTCTCCACTGCTGGGCCCAGAGGCACTGTGGAGGACTCCAACAGCCCTTACATTCCCTGCAGACCCTCCATAGCTCTCACCAATAAGGACCTCACAGTTGCCAACATCATAAACCTTAGTTGCATGAGCTGACAAGGCACCATGTTCCTCCAGACCTGGAAGCAACCACATCCCTCCACACATGGTGTAAGGTGCTATAGCACTCTCTAGCATGCCTCCCAACCCTGCAGTTGAAGGTCTTTCTTTACCAAGCCCAGTCCATAAGTCAGGAAGAGGTGACTGCTTCTTCAAATGTGCAGATACCTATGCAAGGCCATGATCAGGAAGAATCAGGAAAACATGACGCCAGCAAAAGAACACAGTAAACTTCTAATAACTGACACCAAAGAAATGAAGATCCGGCCAGGCATCGTGGCTCACACCTGTAATCCCCAGCACTTTGGAAAGCTGAGGTGGGTAGTTCATGCAGTCAGGAGTTCAAGACCAGCCTGACCAACATGGTGAAACTCCCTCTCTACTAAAAACACAAAAATTAGCCGGGCCTGGTGGCAGGCGCCTATAATACCAGCTACTCAGGAGGCTGAGGCAGGAGAATCATTTGAACCTGGGAGGCAGAGGTTGCAGTGAGTCGAAATCACACCATTGCACTCCAGCCTGAGTGACAGAGCGAGATTCCACCTCAAAAAAAAAAAAAAAAAAAAGAAAGAAAGAAAAAGAAAAGAAATGAAGATTCACAAAATGCATCACAAATAATTTAAAATAATAGGTCTAAAGAAGTTCAGTGAGCTACAAGGGAATACAGATTAACAATTTAACAAAACCTGGAACACAACAAAAGAACAAAATGAGAAGTTCAAAAAGAAAAAGAAGCAGCAAACAAATTTCTGAGCTGCAGAATACAACTGAGTTTGAAAATGAGAGCATCAATAGCAGACTCAAAGCAATACAATAAATAATAGAGAATTTCAATACCCTACTTTCAGCAATAGATAGATCATCCAGACAGAAAATCAATAGAAAACATTTGACTTACCCTACACCACAGACCAAATAAACCTAACAGGCATATATAGAATATTCCAAAAGCAACAGAATATTTTCCCAGATAGATCATATGTTAGGCCACAAAACAAGTCTTATGAAATCTGAGAATATTGAAATCATATGAAGCATCTTTCTGAATAAAATGGCATAAAACTAGAAATCAATAACAGACAGAAAAATTGAAAAATAAGCAAATATGTGGAAATTAAACCACACGCTTCAAAAGAGTAATGTGTCAAAGAAGGAATCAAAATGGAAATAAACAAAAGTCTTGAGACAGTTGAAAATGGAAACATACCAAAACTTATAGGATGCTGGAAAAGCAGATATATTACTAAAAGCGAGGTTCACAGTGAAAAACACCTAAGTGAAGGAAAAAGAAAGAACTCAAAAAAATGAAAAACCTAGCTTTACATCGCAAGAAACAAAACAAAGGAGACTAAAACTAAGCTCAAAGTTAGCAGAAGGAAGAAAATTATCAACATAAGAACAGAAATAGAGACTAGAAAGACAATACAAACTGTCAATGAAACTACAAATTGATGTTTAAAAATATAAACAAAAATGGCAAACTTTTAGCTAAACTGAGAAAAAAATTGAAAAAACTCAAATAAATAAAATCAGAAATGAAAGAGGAGACATCATGAATGATACCACAGAAATACGAGGAATCATAGGCAACAGCTGTGAACAATACACATAAAACTGGATAGCCTCGTAGAAATGAATGAATTCCTAGACCCATTTAACCTAGCCAGACTAAATCATAATGAAGTAGAAAATCTGAATAGACCAATAGTGACTAAGGAGATAGAATCAGTAATGAAAAAATCTCTCAACAAAGTAAGCCCAGGACCAGATGGCTTCACTGATGAAGTCTACCAATTCTTTAAAGAAGCAGATATTAATTCTCAAATTCTTCCAAATAATTGAAGAGGAGGGAATACTTTCAAACTTATTTTTCAAGACTAGCATTATCCTGATAACAAAGCCAGACAAGGAAACTACAAGAAAAGAAAATTGCAGACGTATATCATTGATGAGCATAGATGCAAAAATTCTCAACAAATACTATAAAGTGAATTCAGTAGCACATTAGCAGGATCATCCACAAAGATCAAGTGGGATTTATCCCAGGGATGCAAAGATGGTTTAACATGTGCAAATCAGTAAATGTGATAGACTACATTAAAATATTGAAGAATAAAAATTCTGTGATCATCTCAATGTGCAAATTTAACATCCTTTCATAATAAAAGTTATCAACAAATTAGTTATAGAAGGAATGTAAATGTACCTCAACACAGTAAAGGCCATATATGACAAGCACACAGCTAACAGCATACTTAATAGTGAAAAATTCGCTGAAAGGTTTTCCTCTAAGATCCCAAACAAGACAAGGATGCCCACTGTAACCATTTTTATTCAACAAGACAATTTAGTCAAAGAAATTAGGTGGGAGAAAGAAGTAACAGACACCAAAAAGAGAAAGGCAAAAGTAAAGTTAGATCCATTTGCAGATGACCTGATCTTATATATAGAATCCTCTGAAGACTCCACAATAAAATCTGTTTGAACTAATAAAATAATTCAATAAAGTTACAGAATACAAAATCAGTGTGCAAAAATCAGTTGTATTTCTATACACTAATAACACTAATAGTGACTTCTCTGAGAGATAAGGAAAACAATCCCATTGCAAACAGCATAAAATGCAATACAATATTTAGAAATATATTTAACCAAGGAAATAAAAGATCTGTACAGTAAAAACTATAAGACATACTACCCAAATAAATCTACAGATTAAATGCAATCCCTTTCGGAATTCCCATGGCATTTTTCACAAAACAGAATAAAATAATCCTAAAATTAATTTGGAACCACAAAAAAAATCCAAATAGGAAAATTAATCTTTAGACACATAGAATAAAGCTAGGGACATCACATTTCCTGATTTGAAACTATACTTTAAAGCTATGGCAATCAAAACAATATATTACTGGCATAAAAACAGGCACATATATGAATGAAACAAAATAGAGCATTTAGAAATAAACTCATGCATATGGTCAACTAATCATTTACAAAGGTGCTGAAAACATATAGTAGGTAAAGGATAGTCACTTCAAGAAATAATGTTTGGACAACTGGATGTCCATATGCAAAAGAGTAAAACTGGAATCTTATTTTACACTACACCCAAAAATCAACTAGAAATGAATTAAAGGCTTGAAATCATAAAAGCTCTGGAAGACATATGGAAAAGTCTCCCTGATATTGATCTCGATACTGATTTTTTTGTATGACACCAGTAGTGCAAGGAACAAAAGCAAAATTAATCAATGGGCTTACATCAAACTCAAAAGCTACTGCACGGAAAACAGTTAATAAAATGAAAAGGCAATCTTCAGAGTGGGAAGAAACTATTTGTAAACTATATATCTGATAAGAGTTAATATCAAAAATATAAAAAGGACTCGTACAACTGAATAGCAAAAAAATAAATAAATAAAAAATAAAAAAACTGATTTAAAAATAGCAAAGGATCTGAATAGACATTTCTCCAAAGGCCAACAAAAAGCCAACAGGTATACTACAGAATGGACATTTTATTTTTTGCTTAGCAATTTTATTCACTATTGGATTTTTTTTAATGGAAAAACATATCAGCTATTTCTTTTGCCCCCCACTGTTTCTTTTTGGAGTGCTTTTTTCCCAGTATTACTGAAGTATGATTGAAAAATAAAAATTGAATATGTTTATGATGTATAACATAATGTTTTGATATACATATACATTGCAAAATTATTAACATACTAAAGTTAATTAACATATCCATCAATTCAATAATTACTATTTTGTATGTATGTGTATGTTTGGGGAGTGCGGGGTAAGAACACTTGAGATCTACTCTCTTCGCATATTTTAAGTATACAATACAGTATTAAGTATAGTTATTACACTAACTATACTTAATACTGTATAGGTTAGGCCTCCAGAATTTATTCATTTTATAATTGAAAGTTTCTTTGACCCTTTGACCAATATCTTCTCTTTTCTGCCACATCCCAGGCCCTAACAACCCAAATTCTACTTTCTGTTACTTATGCATTTAACACTTTTTTAGATTTTACGTGCAAATGAGATCATGCTGTATCTCTCTTTCTATGTCTAGCTTATTTCACTTAACATAATGTTCTATGGGTTTATCCATGTTGTTGGCAAATGGCAGTATTTCCTTTTTTAAGGCCAAATAATAATGCATTGTGTTCTTTATCCATTCATTTGTTGTGTGACACATAGCTTGTTTCTATATTTTAGCTATTGTGAATAATGTTGCAATGAACACAAGAGTGCAAATAATTCTGCAAGTATGTGATTCTTTTTCCCTTTTTGGATATATAACTAGAAGTGGAATTGCTAGATCATAGGGTAGTTCTATTCTTAATTTTTAAAGAACTTTAATACTGTTTTCCATGATGGTTGTGCATTCTCATCTACAGTAACAAGGGTTCCTTTTTCTCCAATCTTCTCCAAGACTTTTTTTCTTTTTGATAATAGGCATTCTAACAGCTGTGGGGTAATATCTCAACTTGGTTTTGATTTGCATTTCTCTGATAATTAGTGATGTTGAGCACTAATCACATCACATTTTTTAATGGTGCTGGGTTAACTGGCCTATTGTTTTTGTTAGCTTTGTCAAAGATCTGATGACTGTAGGTGTGCAGAATTATTTCTGGGCTCTTATTCGGTTGTGTTGGTCTATGTGCCTGATTTTGTACCAGTACCATACTGTTTTGGTTACTGTAGCCCTGTAGTATAGTTTGAACTTGGGTAACGTAATGCTTTCAGCTTTATCCTTTTGGCTTAGGATTGCCTTGCCCGTTTGGGCTCTTTATCTGGTTCCATATGAATTTTAAAATAGTTTTTTCTTTTTAGTTTTGTGAAGAATATTATTGGTAGTTTGATAGGAATAGCATTGAATCTGTAATATGCTTTGGGCAGTATGGCCATTTTATTCATATTGATTCTACATATCCATGAGCATGAAATGTTTCTCCATTTGTTTGTGTCATCTCTGATTTCTTCGGGCAGTGTTTCGTAATTCTCATTGTAGAAATCTTTCACCTTCCTGGTGAGCTGTATTCCTAGGTATTTTACTCTTTTTGTGGCTACTGTGAATGGGATTGCATTCCTGATTCGGTTTGCAGCTTGACTGTTGTTGGTATCAAGGAATGCTAGCGATTTTTGTATATTTACTCAAAAGTTCCTTTAATGAATCAGCAAACATACAACTTAAAACTGCAGTATTGCATGAAATTATTTTAGTATGTTATTCTTTTTGAGTATTTGTGCTTATGTGTTTTTATTCACATATTAATATGCATGGCAATTATAGGTGGCATTTGCTTTCTTCACAACTTTCATTTGAATATTATAATTCAAATGTTGAAGTATTATTTAATTTATAATTTAATGCAATTGTAAGTACATGAACATATTTTCAAATTAATAAGTTTTGTAAATGTTACAAATTTCAATGAAAGTACCCATCAAATAATGGATAGAAGTGTAAAAACTTGGTTGTGATATATTACAGTTTAAAATACACCTTTATGTATAATAATGGTAATACAATTACATTCTCACAGAATCGTTAGTTTTGCTTTGCCCATTGTCCCTATGCTTTGGAGAAAACACCACCAGATATCTGACACTCACTCAGTAGTGAGTGTCATTACACTACTAAGCATAGCATTCAAGCCTCGAAAATGGAATCTTGAAATCCACTAGTTTTGTTGCACGCACTTGTAAGACTTAATGCAATGTATGCTACTAAAAAGTTTTCTATGCCTAAGAAATTAACTTATAAAATAAAAAGTTTAAAGACAAGCAATCATTTAAGAAAAAAGTAGATTTTTATATTTTTTCCCAAAAATATTTGAGTATAAATTAAGGGACACTTTACTTTTAATATCTTTAGTTTTTTTTAAAAAAAAAATTGTGCTTGATATACACATAGATATGTATTATTAAAAGTGATTCTTCTAGCTATATACTGGAATCTTAATTTCTGATACTTTATAGAAATATTTATTCATCAACAATATTACTATGTAACATTAAATAGGTGATAACATTAGTTTATTTTAATTTTTCTTTTTACTTGCTATTATGCTTTCTCGCCTTGTGAATACTGAAGATGTACCAATACAAATATTTGTATTTTTCTTTAATCCAGTTCAGCTAGACAATGTCTTAATCTATAGTTTTGGTTTGTTTTACCAAAATCCTACTAAGTTTTAGAAAGCATGATTTTCTGAAATCTCAAATAGGTAAAAATGGCCAATTACTTGGTTTTAGCTTTTCTTCAGTAAATTTCATACAATACAGATAAAATTATGGATACTAAAGTAGACTAATTTTAATTAAAATATCTATACTTCTTGAAATACAAATTATGTGAAGGAGAATAAGATAAAGCTTTCATTTACAATACAATGTCAGTGTATGATTTTGCATATTATATAGGTAAACATGAAATCTAAGGTATCACAACAAATTTTAAAGTAATACACGTGCTTTAAATAATTAATATGGATATATGTGGCTAAAGGACAAACACTAAAAGAAGCAAAGTAATAAACGTGGTTATTTTGCTTAAAGAATAACAATATAGCTAGACTCTTGAATTTGTAGGTTCAAGATATGAAAGATATTTATACTATCGATGTTAATTAAGAATTTGCATAGCTTTTGATGTTCTTTAAAATTCAAAATATATAATGTAAATATCTAAAGAGTATATAATTTTAATAATCAATAGTTTACTTATTCTAAATGCTAGATATTCAAATGCCTCCCTACTTCATTCAATCTAAGAAATTAATTCTACTTTTAGCAGCATATTTACAGAAATCCATGCCATAAAGGCACCTGCTTATAAGACAGGTGGTGCTATCTGCTTATATATGAGGGATAGGATCAAGAATAAAAGGTTGAATTTATTAAAGAACAGCAATGTACAATTTGTCCTCAACAGTAAGTAGCCCTACATTTAACAACAAAAAAAAACTGTGCTCTAGGGGAGCTCAGGGAATAATGGGTGAAATGTGTGAAATGTCAAGAATAATTAAGAAAAATGATAGTGTTAAATATCAGCAAAGGAAATACATCTTTCCTCCTACAATATTCTCTTCCTATTTCTTCTTTACTTTTAAATGTCATCTCTGCTCTCAAATTATTTAGGATAGTGCTTGCAAAAGGGTAGTATAATTTCTAGGTAATTTGACATATCCCCTTGATAAAATTGCTGTTTGGATATTTCTTTATTCGTGCTTCATTTAATATGAGTCCACTATTTTGTATGACTTAAATGGGTCAAAATTTAATAAAATCATATGAAAGGTGTCAGCTTTCCAAGGGAAGTAGCTTGATTTATCTTTGGATTTTTTTTAACCTCATTTCATAAAGTCTTTTTTTGTAAGTGATTTACATGCAATTCTTTCATTTTATATATGCCTATATATAATTATAAATTTAAATTATAAATTTAAATTTAGACTAACACCATAATGAGATATGCCACAGAGTAATTTTACATTCATTACTAGTTAATTATACCAATCAGTTAATCCATATATTAGGGAAAGTTTTGATTTTGTTCTTTAACATAAATATTAAAACCACACATTTTTAACTTATTTTCTCTAATGAGTAATTAGAGCTGAAAGCATGTATTTAAACAATTGAAATTCTTCTGCTTTGGTGTAAAAGGACAAAATTGTTCACACATTTCTCAGAACTAATTCAGACCCTTGGAAGAGAACAATTTAAAAATAAATTTTTATAAGCTCATATAAGATTAAAATATGCTATATTAAAAACTCAATGTCATACAAAAAATTAGCCGGGCGTGGTGGCGGGCGCCTGTAGTCCCAGCTACTCGGAGAGGCTGAGGCAGGAGAATGGCGTGAACCCGGGAGGCGGAGCTTGCAGTGAGCCGAGATCGCTCCACTGCACTCCAGCCTGGGTGAAAGAGCGAGACTCCGTCTCAAAAAAAAAAAAAAAAAAAACCAACAACATAAAAACCCCTCAATGTCCCTGATGTGATTCTGTCCTGAGCGGCTGTTCTCTTGAGCAGTGGTCGTTTATCTCCATCCGCCTTCTCCCTAGAATTATCTGAGGCCCTAGAATTATCTTTTCAGTAGTGAACTAAAGGCCGACAAAGATGATCACTTTAAGGTGGATAATGATGGAAATGAGCACCAGTTATCTTTAAGAACGGTCAGTTTGGGGCTGGTGCAAAGGATGAATTGCACATTGTTGAAGCAGAGGCAATGAATTATGAAGGGATTCCAATTAAAGTAACGCTGACAACTCTGACAATGCCTGTAGAGCCAATGGTTTCCCTTGGGGGCTTTGAAAATAACACCACCAGTGCTCTTATGGTTGAAGTGTGGTTCAGGGCCAGTGCATATTAGTGGACAGCACTTAGTAGCTGGGGAGGAAAATGCAGAGTCAGAAGATGAAGAAGGGGAGGATGTGAAACTCTTAAGTATATCTGGAAAGCCTTCTGCCCCTAGAGGTGGTAGCAAGGTTCCACAGAAAAAAGTAAATTTGCTAGTGATGAAGATGATGATGAAGCTGATAATGATGAAGAAGATGATGATTTTGATGATGAGGAAACTGAAGAAAAAGCGCCAGTGAAGAAATCTGTACCAGATACTCCAACCAAAAATGCACAAAATTCAAATCAGAATGGAAAAGACTGGAAACCATCATCGACACCAAGATGAAAGCACAAAAATCCTACAAAAAACGGGAAAAAACTCCTAAAACACCAAAAGAATCTAGTTCTGTAGAAGGCATTCAAGCAAAAATGCAAGCAAGTATAGAAAAAGGTGATTCCTTTCCCAACCAAGTTCATCAATTATGTGAAGAATTGCTTCCGGATGACTGAGCAGAAGGCTATTCAAGATCTCTGACAGTGGAGGAAGTCTCTTTAAGAAAATAGTTCAAACAAGTTGTTAAAAGTTTTCCCTCTTATTTTATTTCTGTAACAGTTGATATCTGGCTGTCCTTTTTATAATGCAGTGATAACTTTCCCTACCATGTTTGATAAATGTTGTCCAGATTCCATTACCAAGGATGTGTTGTCCAAAATGCCTGTTTAGTTTTTAAAGATGGAACTCCACCCTTTGCTTGGTTTTAAGTATGTATGGAGTATTATGATAGGACATAGTAGTAGTGGTAGTCAGACATGAAAATGGTGGGGAGACAAAAATATACATGTGAAATAAAACAGTATTAAAAAGGAAAACTCAATGTATTACCTATAAAATTTAATCACCATGTCAAACAATTCAAAGAAACAAAATAAATTATTTGAAAATGAAAATTTTGTCACAGATGAGAAATGAAGCCACAAGTAGATTGGCAGTAAGCAATGAAGAAAGTGTGATGGCAGAATTATTTGTTTCAACTACATGTTGGTTTTAACTTGCTAAAAAGTTATTGTCAGTGTCAAAAGAGATGCAAAATGAGAAATATATGTTTTATATCATCAATTATAGATATTTATCTGTAATTATTATGGGTGTATAATAGTTTTATGTAGTTATGGGGTATTTGTGAAATTTTGATACAAGCAAACAATGTGTAATAACCAAATCAGGATAATTGGAGTATCCATCACCTCAAGTATTACCATTTCTTTTCTTTGTGTTAGGAACATTGTAATTCCACTCTATTAGTTATTTTAAAATATACAATGAATTATTGTTAACCATAGTCTATTGTGCTACCAAACACTAGGTATTCATTCTATCTGACTGAATCCTGGTACCCATTAACCATCCTCTCTTTTTTCCCTGCTCTCCACACTCCTTTCCAGCCTCTGGAACCCAACATTCTTTGGGCCTAATGCACAAATCTGAATATTTGTTTAAAACTATATTTAAGTGTGGCAAGTTTTGCCAGCAAGTGTATGCAGTGTTTATTAATTCATAAATATATGATAAATTTAGGACTTAAATAAACAAGAATAACACCATGAAAGGTTTTCTATTTCATGGTAAGTAATTAGATTTTTTCCATGTATTTCATCAGATATTTAAGAGGTTTTAGGGTATGGAGATTGTGGTAGAGGTGAAGGGTATATATTTTTTTCTCTAGGTCACGTTTGTGACCTTGTGTGTCACAAAATTGATGCACAAGTTCTAAACATGTAACTATGTGGATGAGAAATGAACAAAGCCTGAATTATATTTTTAGAGGGTGACTTAGAGAAAAATATATACATTCGTGCCCAGAGGGTGTCCATAGAGACATTTTTCTATACAGGAATGCACCGCATAATGATTTTTCAGTCAACAACAGATTGTATATACTATGGTGGTCCCTAAAATTATAATGGAGCTGGAAAATTCCTATCACCTAGTGATACTGTAACAGCCACAATGTCCTAACACAATGCATCACTCATGTTTGTGATCATGCTGTTGTAAACAAACCTACTTTGATACCAGTCCTATAAAATATTTAGCACATACAATTATGTACAATTCATAATGCTTGATAATGATAATGAGACTATGTTATTGGTTTATATATTTGACATATTTTATATTTTTATTTTAGAGGGTATTCCTTGTACTTTTTTTTTTTAAAGTTAACTTAAAACAGTCTCAGACAGGTCCTTTGGGAGGTATTCCAGAAGAAGGCATCATTATCATAGGACATGACAGCTTCATGCATATTATTGGCCCTGAAGACTTTCCAGTGAGACAAGACATGGAATTAGAAGACAGTGATATTGAATATCTTGATACTGTGTAGTCCTAGGCTAAGATGTGTTTGTGTCTTAGTTTTTAACGAAAAAGTTTAGAATTAAAAAGAAAAATTTAGAAAGACAAAAGCTTATAAAATAAGAATATAAAGAAATGAAGTATTTTAGTACAGCTGTACAATGTATTTGTGTTTTAAGTGAAGTATTATTATAACAGAGCCAAAAAAGTTAGAGAAAAAAAAAAAATGGCTAGGCACGGTGACTCATTCATGCCAATAATCTCAGCACTTTGGGATGCTGAGGTGGGTAGATGACTTGAGCTCAGGAATTCAAGATTGGCCTGGGCAACATGGCTAAAACCTGTCTCTACTAAAGAACACAAAAAGGCCAGACCTGGTGGCTCATGCCTGTAATCCCAGCACTTTGGGAGGCTGAGGTTGGCAGATCACTTGTGGTCAGGAGTTTGAGACCAGCCTGGCCAACATGGTGAAACCCCATCTCCACTAAGCATAGAAAAATTAGCCAAGCACAGTGGCGTAGCCCTGTAATCCCAGCTACTGGGGAGGCTGAGACAGGAGAATCGCTTGAACTTGTGAGGAGGAGGTTGCAGTGAGCTGGGACCACACCACTGCACTCCAGCCTGGGCAACAGAGTGAGACTCTCAACAGAGCAAGACTCCATCTCAAAAATAAGTAAATAAATAAATAAATAAATATAAAAAACACAAAAATTAGCCAGGCATGGTGTTGCATGCCTGTGGTCCCAGCTACTCAGGAGGCTGAGACAGGAGGATCACTTGAAACCGGGAGGTGAAGGTTGCAGTGAGCCATGATCATGCCACTTCATTCCAGCCTGGACAATAGGGTGAGACTCTGTCACGAAAAAAAAAAAAAAAGTTAAAGAAAACAAGTTTATAAAGAAAAAAAATTAAAGTAAGCTAAGGTTAATTTACTATTGGAGAAGGAAATTAAAAAAATAAATTTAGTGTAGGTGAAATGAAGTAGTGTATAGCAATGTGCTAGGCCTTCACATTCACTCCCCACTCACTCACTGACTCACCTCCAGCAGCTTCTAGTCCTGCAAGCTCCATTCATGGTAGGTGTCATAAAGTAGTACCATTTTGTATCTTTTGTATTGTATTTTTATTGTATCTTTTCTATGTTTATACATATTTAGATACACAAACACAAATTGTGTTATAATTACTTCAATATTCCATGCATTACATGTGGAGCAGGTTTGTAGGCTAAGAGCAATGGTTGTACACTAGAGCCTAGATGTGTGACAGACTATACCATCTAGATTTGTGTAAGTACACTCTATTATGTGTGCACAATGACAAAATCACCTAAGGATGCATTCCTCAGAATGTATCCCCATCATTAAGTGACAAATGACTGTATTTGTCTTTTCGCTAATTGAACTGAGAAAAAAAATTAAGGAATTAATGGAAGAGAAAAAAATAACTAATATTCATTTCTTTTAAATGATAGTATTAAGAAATAGTACCTCAGGCAGAGAATGATGATATCATTATCTTTAAGCCTTCATGATTGCAGGTTTATGTGCCCCTTCAATTTTGTAAAAATGCGTGAATATGATCATATCATACAAAATGAGTTTCTTTTAATTGTAGTTTTATCTTTATATTTTTATTTGACTCTCCCATTTCTGACTCTCCTCTCAAGCAAATCATCACTTTCCCTACACCTGTCCCTTAACCAATCTTAACAATTTTCAAAATGTAAATATGTATATACACGCATAAGCATACAAAGATGGATGCTCATCTACATATACAAGGTTCATTTTATGTCATTGTTTTTAAAAAATGAGAAGTATGCACACTATTCTGAATCCCACTTTTTCTCTCTTAGTAACCTTTGGAATCCTTCCAAGTCAATTCTAAAACCTTTTAGTCACGGTTTTAAGGGGTCCATTATCTCTCTATGGCTACCTTTTGTGAAATGTATCACACTTTTAAAAACATACATTCCTCTATTGATTAGCATTGACATTATTTTCTATTATTCCACATTACTAGGGTGGCTGTATGTATTTGTGTGTACATGCTAGCCTAATTTTACAGTGGAAGTTGTGTTTTTTTACTCTCAAAATATCCCAGTGCCTAACTCTGTTGCTGGGGAGATGTAGTAGTGTTTTGAAAGGTAAAGAAAATAAGACTAGCTAGGAGCTTTAAAATCTGAAGATGGGCATGGCAGAGAAGCCTCTGAGTTTTCTTTTTACTACTATATCATAGAATAAATGCTGGAGAAACTAGTAACCTGGGACAATAATAGCTACAGACACACTCATACACACATACACACACACACACGCACAAACAGCCAACTAAACATAAGTCTACTCTTTCCAGCCAAAAGAACAGAAAACGGGTGATCTAAGAAGATACAAAACTTTTAGACCATAATTGTTTTCCAGCAGCCAAAGCCCACAGAAATAACAGTGGTCCTACACTCAATTTCACTACAAAATGTCAAGTGTTGAGCCTAGATTTCCAACCATGCCACATTTCAAGGAGATACTCAACCACTCCTCACCCTACCTCCCAAACCAAGGCGTTATCTGAGAAAATCAAGTACAGAGTCAGGACTGTCATCCAAATGTGTAATGAAGCCCCCCACTGTGGAGTCAGTGGAGACCACATTGGAAATAGTAACAAGGTGTCTTCCAGTCAAGGAGGTATCAGTGAAGTCTTCATGGAGAGCAGTACTCACACTGTGCCAGAAATAATGAAAAGCCCATCACTTATAATGTCAACAGAAGCTGAGTAGGGAACCAGGAATTCCACCTGTCCTCAGCATTAACAAAGCAGCACCCTCTAGCTGCTACCAATGTGCTATCAAAAGAAGGCAGCTAAAATTAAAATTTTATATGAGATCCAGAGTCTCATAACATAGTACCATCTTTCACTTCCCCCATCCCCTACTCTGCTGCCAAAAAAAAAAAAAAATTAACAGTGACACTTGGACCCTTGGATCTTTGGGGCTACAACCAAAAAAAAAAAAAAAGCTAACTTTTGTGTCATCCCAGTTCTTAAAGGAGAGGAGAAAAAGAGCAGGGACAATAAAGCATAGGAAGAAATCACAGCTGAAAATTTCACACATTTGAGAGACATAGACCTATAGTTTCAAAAATCAGAACAAAACCCAAACAGAATAAACCTAAAGAAATCCACACCAATGCACCTATTAGTCAAACTTCTGAAAACTAAAAACAAAAAAAAATCTTGAAAGTAGCAAGAGAGAAATGACAGCTTACCTTTAGTGGAAAAAAATAAGTTGAATTACAGAGGATTTCTCATCAGAAACCATGGAAGCTACAAGGAAATGGCATGACATTTTTTAAATGATGAAAGGAAATAACTGTCAACCCAGATCCTATATGAACAAAAATGTCTTTCAGGAATAAAGAGAAAATTAAGAAATTCTAAGATAAAGAAAACCATAATTCAACACACAGTCATGATAAAACTCAGTGAACTATAGAGAAGAAGTTTTCCAAATTAATGAAAAGCACCTACAAAAACATATAGCTAAGATTATTCTTTTTTCTTTTTTTATTATACTTTAAGTTCTAGGGTACATGTGCACAACGTGCAGGTTTGTTACATATGTATACATGTGCCATGTTGGTGTGCTGCACCCATTAACTCATCATTTTCATTAGGTATATCTCCTAATGCTATCCCTCTCCCCTCCCCCACCCCACGACAGGCCCCAGTGTGTGATGTTCCACAGCCTGTGTCCAAGTGTTCTCATTGTTCAATTCCCACCTATGAGTGAGAACATGTGGTGTTTGGTTTTCTGTCCTTGTGATAGTTTGCTCACAATGATGGTTTCCAGCTTCATCCATGTCCCTAAAAAGGACATGAACTCACCCTTTTTTATGGCTGCATAGTATTCCATGGTGTATATGTGCCACATTTTCTTAATCCAGTCTAGCATTGATGGACATTTGGGTTGGTTCCAAGTCTTTGCTATTGTGAATAGTGCCACAATAAACATACGTGTGCACTTGTCTTTATAGCAGCATGATTTATAATCCTTTGGGTATATACCCAGTAATGGGATGGCTGGGTCAAATGGTATTTCTAGTTCTAGATCGTTGAGAAATCATCACACTGTCTTCCACAATGGTTGAACTAGTTTACAGTCCCACCAACAGTGTAAAAGTGTTCCTATTTCTCCACATCCTCTCCAGCACCTGTTGTTTCCTGACTTTTTAATGATTGCCATTCTAACTGGTGTGAGATGGTATCTCATTGTGGTTTTGATTTGCATTTCTCTGATGGCTAGTGATGATGAGCATTTTTTCACGTGTCTGTTGGCTGCATAAATGTCTTCTTTTGAGAAGTGTCTGTTAATATTCTTTGCCCACTTTTTATGGGGTTGTTTGATTTTTTTCTTGTAAATTTGTTTAATTCTGGATATTAGCCCTTCGTCAAATGGGTAGATTGTAAAAATTTTCTCCCATTATGTAGGTTGCCTGTTCACTCTGATGGTAGAGTTTCTTTTGCTGTGCGGAGCTCTTTAGTTTAATTAGATCCCATTTAATACCACACATCTACAACCATCTGATCTTTGACAAACCTGACAAAAACAAGAAATGGGGAAAGGATTCCCTATTTAATAAATGGTGCTGGGAAAACTGGCTAAGATTATTCTTAATGGTGAAAAACTGAATGCTTTCTCCCTAAGACAGGGAGCAAGGCAGAATGAACCCAAAAATGGACCAGATGAATAGGCCAAAGCAATTTAATGGAGAAAGGACAATCTTTTCAAAAATTGATGCTAGAGCAATTGAATATCCAAGCACAACAATAATAATAGCAACAACCTCAACCTAATTTTACAATTTATACAAAATTTTTACAAAATTTTTACAAAAATTAACTCAAAATTGACCACAAACGTGTCTTTTGCAGCAACATGAATGGAGTTGGAGTCCATTATGCTAAGTGAACTAACACAGGAACAAAAAACAAAAAAACAAATACCGCATGTTCTCATTTATAAGTGGGAGCTAAACATTGAGTACATATGGACACAGGGAGATAATACGGACCCTGGGATCTACTTGAGCGTTAAGGATGGGAGAAGAGGGAGAATCAAAAAACTACCTATCAGACACTATGCTTATTACCTGGGTGATGAAATAATCTGTACACCAAACCCCCGTGACACATAATTTACCTATATAACAAGCCTGCACATGTATCCATGGACCTAAAATAAAAATTAAAAAACTAAAATTGGATACTGGTAGAGAGAAATACAATTTTAAAATTATATCTATTAGGAAAAAATAGGAGAGCATTTTTAGGATCTAAAGTCAGGCAATGCTGTTAGACATCATGTCAAAAACATGATTCATAAAAAGAAAAAAATGACAAATTGAACATCAAAATTATAAACTCTGCTCTGCAAAATCCCTTTTAATGAGATGAAAAGACTACCCAGAGACATAGAAACCACATGGCCAACAAAAGACTAGTATCTAGTATATATTTTACAAATTCTTACTATGTAAAACTTAAGTTAGAAAATGAGAAAAAACATGAACAGATACTATAGAAGTGGATATTCTGATAAACACAGGTGATGGTCTTCAACATCATTAACCATTAGAAAATTGCAAATTAAAACCAAATTTTTTTTTTTTTTTTTTTTTTTTGAGACGGAGTCTCGCTCTGTCGCCCAGGCTGGAGTGCAGTGGCGCAATCTCGGCTCACTGCAAGCTCCTCCTCTCGGGTTCACGCCATTCTCCTGCCTCAGCCTCTCCGAGGAGCTGGGACTACAGGCGCCCGCCACCACGCCCGGCTAATTTTTTGTATTTTTAGTAGAGACGGGGTTTCACCGTGGTCTCGATCTCCTGACCTCGTGATCCGCCCGCCTCGGCCTCCCAAAGTGCTGAGATTACAAGCGTGAGCCACCGCGCCCAGCCTAAAACCAAAATTTAATATCACAACACACCTACCTAAACGGATAAAGTAAAAAACAACGGCAATACTAAATGCCAGCATCTATATGGAGACACTGATCACGCAGATATTGCTGATGGGAATGTAAAATGTTATAATTATTCTGGAAAACTGTTTGACAATAAACATGCAACTACCATGTAATACAGCATTTGTACTCCTGACCATTTATCCCAAAGAAATGAAGGCTTATATTTACCTAAATACTTGTACCTGAGTGCTTACAGAAGCTTCATTTATAACAAAGGTAGTCAAAAACTAGAAACAACCCAAACATCTTTCCAATAAACTGTGGTACATCCATATCACAGAATACTACTCAGCTTTAAAAGAATTAGTGATATGACAACTTGCATGGATCTTCAGAGAATTATGCTGACAGAAAAAAAAATCAATCCCAAAAGTTTAACAACTATACAATTCCATGAATATAAAATATTTTAGGTCGGGTGCAGTGGCTCATGCCTGTAATCCCAGCACTTTGGGAGGCCGAGGTGGGCGGATCACGAGGTCAAGAGATTGAGACCATCCTGGCCAACATGATGAAACCCCGTCTCTACTAAAAATACAAAAATTAGCTGGGCGTGGTGGCACATGCCTGTAGTCCCAGCTATGCGGGAAGCTGAGGCAGGAGAATGGCTTGAACCCGGGAGGCAGAGGTTGCAGTGAGCTGAGGTCACACCACTGCACTCCAGACTAGGCTACAAGGGCAAAACTCCACCTCAAAAAAGAAAAAAAGAAGAAAAAAGGAAAGAAAAAAATTTGAATGGCAAAATTATAAAAATTAGAAAGCAATTACAGTAGCTGGGGTCAAAGAAGGTATGTGGATGGGAGTTAAGTAGGTGTGACTAAGAAACTACAACATATCTGATCTTTCTGGTGAAGGAAATGTTCTGTATCTTTGTTGTTTCTATGTTAGTATCATGGTTGTAATCTTGTATTATACTTACGAAAGAAGTTACCATGGAGGAAATGGGGTAAAGAGTACAAAGGACCTTTGTACATTTTTCACAAGTGTGTGTGAATCAACATTTGTATGAAATAAAACACTTAACTAAAAAAAAGAAATTATCAACCCTTGGTTTTGATACCTGTCAAGGGAAAAAATACATTAATAAGAGGCCAGGCAAGCTGACTCATGCCTGTAATCCCAACACTTTGGGAGGTTGAGTCAGGCAGATAGCTTGAGTCTAGGAGTTCGAGACCAGTCTGGACAACATGGCAAAAAATACAAAAATTAGCCAGGTGTGGTGTCACATGCCTGTAATCCCAGCTACTTGGGAGGCTGAGGCACGAGAACCACTTGAACTCAGGGGGCAGAGGTTGCAGTGAGCCAAGATTGCACCACTGCACTCCAGCCTGGGCAACAGATCCAGAACCTGTCTTAAAAAAAAAAAAAAAAAAAAAGGAAAAAAAAGAAAAGAATAGTTTCTCTGTGTGGATGGTCACTCAGTCATATTCTTATACTACTTCTAAACTATTTGGTAAAGAGAGGCCTTGTCTGTTATTTCCATAATGTAGATTTCTACAAGGGATCAGTAAATTAAACTTGTTGTATTTTAATTGATTTTAATAAATTGCTTTCCAACACTCAGTTTCCCTGTAGCAATGTATAAATATACCCCCTACCATCTCCAAACTATGCAAAATAAAGTTTGTTATTCATTCTTATAATCTGCTAATCTGACTGTTTTCTTGTCCAAATGTTTTAAATTTTCTATTCTTACGTTTGATGGCCAAATGGATTGCCTTTCTGTATCTTAGTCATAGTGCTGCCCATTCTATGTTTAATTTTGTCTTCTCTTTTATAAACATGTAAGTGCTTTCTGTATATTATAGATTTTGCCCTCTTTGCATGAATATGTACTATATGTAATTTTTTAATCCAAGTTTATTAGTCACATACTGCTTTTGTTTCTACTATCTTTTACCAAACTAAAGTTGAAATTTGTACACAATATTTTTTCTTCTTATTTTACAGTTTTTAGGCTTCAAGTTTTGGATAAGAGGTCTTCCTTCTTACCACCACCCTCAAACAACTACTCAAAGATTTATTAAAATATTTATGTTATACATTTAAAATTGTATTTTAAATACTATATATAGATAGATAAAATTTTACCTTTTTCCAGGTAAATATTAAGTTGTGCAAAAAATCACTAAATAAATCACACATTATTTTCTCATTGTATTGAAATGCCTTGTTTGTAGTATCTTATTTTAGTACTATAATTAATTTCTGAATTTGCTGTTCTGATAATCTGTTCAGATAACAAATTCATATTTATTTGATTACATTTCCAAACATTCTGATATCTTGCAAATCAAGTCTTCTCTTCATTGGTTTTTATCTTTTTGTACTCTCATTCTCTTTCAATTCCACAATAAATAAATTACGTTAATTCTAGATGAATTTGAATTCAATTCATACAATTATGTAAGTACCTCTAAAATTAACATTTCAAGAACTGGTAAATTTTGACTTTTTTGTTTTTGCTCAAATAATATTTTTTTCTGGAAACATTAAAAAAAGAAGTTTCTGCCCCTAGTGTTAACAAAAGTATCTCCTTTCAAACCAACCACCCTGTAGATAACATCTAAACTCCAGACAAACAAATAGCTGTCTAAGGCACTGGACAGCAACCAAGTGGAGGCAGATACTGGAAGGAAGTTGAAACCTCGAAGAAAGAAAACATCACTGGATATATTTTTGTGTGGTTTTTATTTTTTTAATGGCTTTTAGTCTTAAACTACAACCCAGAATATGTCATATGGGTGGCTAAAACTTGGATATAAAATTAGCGGTCTTATTTTTGGAGTACTAGAGAACAAAGTTGAGGCAACTGAAGACACTGGAACATAAGGGAGAAATGCCAGATAAGAGTTAAACAGAGAGGGGCACTCCAAATTCTGAGCATAAATTCAGTCCATCCCTGAGATTATGAATCAGTCACACATGTTTATGGCAGTTTCAAGCAACCCAGAAAAAGCTAAGGCTAATTAACAACACAGATTTTCACTGCCACTCACTTCACAAGGGTCAAGATTTTGCAATTTGAGTTCTGTCAATTGTATCTGGATTTTGTTTATGATATTTTGGAGAGTCATAAAATTCTGTTATGTTCCTCCAAACAGCACCCCAGTGTGTGTGTGTGTGTGTGTGTGTGTGGTGTGTCTGTGTCTTTTTCTCCTCTTTCACACACACTCCTTGGAGAAACATTACAGAATTTTGAGTGCCATTTATATGCCTAAATATAATTTTATAAACTATTTTTCCTTTGACTTTGTGTTTACTTTATTACTTGAAATTATTTAGCTTTGCAATTGATAATATACTGGTATCAATATTACCTCCTTGTCTTTAAGATAATTATTCCTGTAATAGAAGTGTATTACCTGTTTTTAATATATATTTCATAATTACCTAACCATATTATGAAACATTTTATTGCTTTATTTTAAAAAAAAACTTTGTCTGCTGAGTTTTGTAGTTATATGATTCTAATATTAGCATAAATGCTTATTTTGTTAATATATGCATGAGATAGTTTGTTTTTTAGCCTTTCTGAAGTTGTTATAATACTGACGAACCTATTTACTGTCATCGTGACTAGAGGCAATCTTCAAACGTTTCTGATTGTAACAGATCATTTTATTGTTTTGCTTTTTACAATAAATATTTTTTACTCTTCCGGAAGATAATCTTCTATTCCTATTTTTCATAGTTCATTCATTGAGAAAGCTTATCTTTGTCAAATAGCATTATTGAGTTTATTATCATATGAATTTTCATCTTTAATTGTTGGAGAGAGAGAAATAGATAGATAGATTTCTGATAGGTAACCAAATTATACTCAGTTAATAAATTCTGCTTGATACTAGTATATTACATGCTAACTTGTGTTACCTGTACAGGTTTCTTAATAATCAGGAAATTGTACTCATTTTGGTTCATTTTTATTGACTTTATTGAGGTACAATTTACCTAAAATAAAATTCACACATATTGTGTGTAACAGTTCAGTGGACTTGAAAAAATTTATTTACCAGGGTTATATTATATCAAGATATAATACTTTTCCATCAACCCATTAAGTTTTCATTTACCTTTTGGTAGTAAATCTTCATCCCCAATCGCTACTTCAAACACCATTGATTGGATTTCTACCATAGTTAAGTAAATCTACTTACAGAAATTCAGAAAAGATAATCCTACAGTAAAAATCTTGGTAGATTTTACACAGCATATTCCTTTTGGAATTCAGACACTTAGTTTTGTGTATCAGTAGTTCTTTTTTTTATTTATGGCTTATTAGGATCCCACAATATTAATATACCATGGTTTATGTATTCCTTTGCTATTTTTGTTATTTAGGTTGTTTCCAGTTTCAACTGTTAAATATAAAACTTATAACTAATTATGCATAGGTATAGTTTGGCCAAATGTTTTCATTTTAAAAATAAATCCTAGGAGTGCAATTGCTGGGTCCTATCTGCCAAACTGTTTTCCAAAGTAGTCATGTCATTGTCTACTTACTTTTACATTGGTGAGAGTTCTAGGTGCTCCACATGCAAGCAAACAATTATCATCAGAATTTTTAATTTTTGCCATCTAATGAATGATAGATGATATTTTATTGCTTTTTAATTTGCATTTCCCTTATATACTTTATATTACACATTCATTCATTTGGTTACTGGACATTTATTCATAATATATTTTTTGTAGTATCAGTTCAAGTCTTTCATTCATTCCTAGTTTTTTTTTAACTTACTGATATTTAGTCATAAAAATCTTTCATGTACTCTGGACACAAGTCCTTTGACAGATATATGTATTGAGAAGGTTTATCACTGACTGTTACTTGTCTTTTCATTTATTTTAAAATTGTATCTTTTGAAAAGCAGGTGGTTTGAATGTTTATGTTAGTTCAGTTTATCATTTTAAAATGTTAATGTTGTATTCTGTCTAAATAATCTTTGCCTGCCATATGTGTTGAGGATTTCTTCTTCTATTTTCTTCTAGAAATTATAGCATTTTTCCTGAAGTATGGGTTGAGGTACATTTTCTTAACCATATGATCCAGTTGTTTCACTTAAATGTTTTTATAAAGATTTTTCTATCTTCATGGAATTCTATTGGCACCTTTTACATACATCTATTATGCTTTGGTTTATTTTTAATTATGTTGGATTATAGTCAAAGAGAAACACCTTAGAATACTAGATGACTCTTTCACTATTTTTCTCTCTTTTAATTTTGCTGCATTTTTTATAACTATCAAATTGACTTATCATAAATTTCCAATGGGTTTTTGATGAAGTTGATTATTCTGTTCAAGTAATTTCTCCCTAAGAAAGTAACTAGAGGAAACAATCAGTTAACTATATTGTCAAATCCTTCCATTTCTTTTCTTTTTGTGTACAGTATTTCTTAAATTCTTAGAAAAATGTATCAAAATCTTGCATTTATAAAATTTTTATTTTAGATATTTAGCATCTATGTTTTTCTACATATATTATATTATGTGTGTTCTAATACCCTCAAAATTTACATCTCTTATCACAACATAATATTATTATTTATACTATTTGATATTTTTAACTTTAATTTCACTCTGATATTGATTTCACAATTATTTTTTGTATTCACAAAATCTTTTAATTTCTGCATTTATATATTTTAAAACATTGTCAATTATGTCTGATGTAGCACTTAACTATCTTATTTTGTTATATTATTTAGGATAGCTAACACTGTATTTCCATCTATTATACATAGGTAAAAGTAGGGGACAATTTCTTACATAATTTTGTCTTCCAGAGCTACAAGATATGTCTATATGCCTCCTCTTATTTTTAGGAACTTGCCCCGTTCTGTCAAATTTAAATTGTCCTCTGCCTTAAAATTACAGTCAACATAAAATATACCCAAATACGTGACTAGATCCTTATTGTAGTGACATAGTCCTTTCAACTCACCAGTTAATTTGAGATGGAATCCAAGCATTCCCTATGACAATATTTTTCACATTTTATTAATTAATTGTTAATTAATGCTCTTAATCTGTGGAAAATGTTAAATAAATAAATGTTAAATCAAAGTCTTTGACAACTTACGTGGAAAGTAAAACTTCAAAATTTTTGAATTTATACACTGTCGGACAAACTGCGTATCACCAGAGACTTCTTCAGTCATATTCAGAAGCTCAAAAGATTTTCAAGGTTTTTGGTTCTCTAAATAGGGTTGACATCAAGTTGCAATAATACTGAATGTTCACATGCTTTTGAATACATCACAGGAAAGAATCCATACCCTGATTACTAAATGCTTAATTTTAATACTTATCTTGTCCTTCTTTAAATGTCTTCTTTCTTCAGAATTGAAAGGGTCTCAAAAAGTCATTTGGATTTTTAAATAACACTAGATGAATAAAAGTTTTCTTCGAAAGGTTAAAAGAACCCATAACTTCTCAAATTGAGAAAACACAGATGATCCCTTTTGGTAATTGTTAAAGGTCATATTTTAATCTAGTGCCTCAAACTGATAATAGGGAACAGCAATAAGACTATAGCTGAAGGTCATAACATCACACGGAACTCAAAGTACATTACAATAAAATCAATTAAATGTGATATTTTTCTTTGGAAATTATTGGGTTTAACCAAGTTGAAACCTCCATATTTGATGTGAGTGTTTTGAAGGAGATATGTAGCTGACACTATTGTGGCAATGACAATAAAGAAGAGAAAGAAGTTTGGTGGATTATAATATTATTCAGTCATTTTTGTATTTATATAATGTATTTAGTTTATATGGAATAAAAGTAGTTTTTATATTTTTTAATTTTAAAACAATATCTTGATCAGTTTTTTTATTTTAAAAATTGTTTGTATGGTTTTTTTTCTTTCTTCCATAATATTTGCTTCCTGCCAGATACAATATCTGATTAACTGCTCTGGCAAAAGCTCCCTAAAGTGCAAATAAAAAAATTCCAAACTCCAATTATGATGCGGCTTTTCTCTTGGCACATATGTTCTAGTGTTTGACAGCACAGTAGGGTGACTATAGTTAACAATCATTTCTTTTCAAAATAGCTAAAACAGAAGATTTGAAATGTTCCCAACACAAAGATATAATGAATATTTGAGCTTATTTGATGATTACACATTGTATACATGTATCAAAATAGCACATGTAGCCCACAAATATGTAAAATTACTATGCATCAATAAAAAATAAAATTAAAAAACATACAATAAAAAATAGAAACATTATATTCAACTAAACTCAACCCCAAAATCAAGAACTGTGTTAAAGTTGTAACATTTTGTTTTTAATACAGAATTTATTATTAATTTTGATACCAATGAAAAGGTTACAAGTAGAAAAGTAATAGTGAAATAGATATTTTCTCAAAATACTTGATAATTTGTTGTATCTACAGCAGAAGAGTCTAATAATTTTACTGGCTTATAATTATTCTTTATGTATCCCGTGAGACAGGCATTTTTATGAGAACATGTGATGATGTCAAACTAGGGCTTTGTTGTCAAAGTTTACCATATAAATTGGAAATAGATAAGGACTAACACATATCTTCTTGGATTTCCTTACCTAGCTTGCCATATTGTAGTCTATAATATACTTCAAAAACTAGCTTCAGAGACCCTGAAAGTGTCTTAAAATAATTGTCAAAGAATAGATGCAGAATGGCTTGTAGCAAATGATTTGAAAATGAAATGGGGGGAAAAGAGACATAATGACATGATATTATCCAAAATATAAGACAGAAAAATAAGAGAGAAATGCAAATAAGATGAAATTAATTACTTTCTAGTCCTCAAGTCTTAGCTAAAAAGCAGACCTTTAGTAATACAATTGTTACTAAAGGAAAGGCAAGGGGAAACTTTTTATGGGAATTTTTTTTTCTATTTTAGTGCTAATATAAAGAAATCCACGTCGTAGTCTCCAAATTATAGGATAGCATGTGGTCAGCAATCATTTCTGGGGAAGGGAGAGAATAAACAAATACTTTCCATTATGTGTTAGAAACATCCCTGGATACTTAGAAAGTTTACAAGTTTTACTGACTGAGTGCTTATTTCATAGAATTTTATTTAAATTATAGTATTTTCTTCTCACAAAATCCCAGGACAGAAGAAATTGAGACTAACAGGAGTCAATATTTCAAAGTTTACATAGTTAATAAATATAAGAATAATTACTCAACCCAGTTATATTTTTAAAAAACTTTTCATTGTGGAGTTGCAAGGACCAAATGCCAGGAGCTTACTTTTGAAGGAGGAAGGAAACCCTCAGGGCAAAAGTTAGTGGCTGCAATTATATGCTGATTGTTTCTGTCTCTTCTAATGGTTCAATCAACACCATTTCTCATGTTTTAACCTGTGCGCAGATATGACCTTGTGGGTTGAAACTGGGAGTTCATTAAAAAAAATTATTGGTAGAGGGAAGTTACTATGACCTAAATGTATCATGGTCAAAATGTATAATTGTGAGGAAGATTTGATATACCACATTTTTTATCTTGCTTGTGATTTTTAATCCCAAAATTATTTATAGATTGATATTTTTGTCTGGTCTCAGAAAGCCAAATTTTAAGGATTACCAATAAAGTTGTATTAATACTAGTAATAATAAAATAATAATATGGTAATAATAAAAGTCATCAAATAATAAACTCCTCTAATAAATCCAGAAAAAATAAAAGTAGAAAAAATAAAAATTTCTACTCCCAATAATGAGGGTACATTTTATATCAGACCAATTGTGTTTTGCCAAACACAATTGCAAATTCTGGATAGAAACAACTATTTGAAGTGACTAAGAGTAAATTAATGCAGGAGAAACCAGAAAGGACTCCACCGTGACAGAAAGAAAACTGCACAGGGTAAAATTTTTACACAGCACTTTGCTTGAAGGCGCTCTCCAAACCAAGCAATACAAGATGTATAGATGAAGAAAGTACAACATTATTACTTGTTTGAAGATCCAAAGGATGAAATTTAAGATTCCTAGAGAATCTAAAAAGTAAGAGAAAAAACTAAGGAAGAAATTGAAACAAGAGGAAGAAACCCCATGTTCTGCCTTCAAACATTTCTCTAGTCCTTTGTTAACATCAGAAGTGTGCAAGCATGGGAAAGACTCCAATCGTCCAGGCAAAATAGCTATAGCCAGAATTTAAAAGAATTGAATAGTTTCAAGTGCTGCCCATATTAAGCAAGACAATTTGGAGTGGAGAATTTAGGTCAAGTAAACTACTAGCTAGAACAGAAATCAGCACTCCTCAGAGAAGGAACAAATCCAGAATCTCTATGATGTGTCCTTTTCAAAGAAAAAGAGTTTAAAAATATGGAATATAATAATTCATAGAGATTAGCATAAATTTAAAATAACTATTATAATATGCTCAAGGACTTGAAAAATGTTTATTTGAATAAACATATTTGGAATCTCTGCAGAAAAATGCAAACTAAAAAAAAGAAGAAAATGATCCTCTCACTTTAATAGACTTCAACTTTTAAAACAGTATTACATTTATAGGAAAATTGAGAATATAGTACAGAGATTTCCCACATACCACCTTACCTCTTTCACGATACCCCCCCTTTTCTTAAAATCTTGTGTTATTGTAGTATATTTGTTAAAATTGGTGAACCCATATTGATACACTATTATTAACTAAAGTACATAGCTTATACTAGGGTTTGCTCTGTTGTACAGGTGTATTGGTTTTGACAAATGCATAGTTTCATATATTCACCACTAAAGTCTCATACAGAATAGTTTCAGTGTGCCCAAATTTCCTGTATTTTACCTATTTATCCCTTCCTTTTTCTCCCTACAACTCCTAGCAACCACTAATCTTTTTGTTGATCCATATATATTTTTCCTTTTCCAGAATGTCATATAGATAAAATCATACATTATGTAGCCTTTTCAGACCTTTTCTTTTAACTTAGCAATATGCATTTTTGGTTCCTCCACATCTTCTTGTACATTGATAGTTCATTTCTTTTTATCATATTTTTATCCTTTTATCATTGATAGCTCATTTCTATTTTATGAATGTACCACAGTGTGCTTATTCATTCATCTATATATGAGGGATATTTTGATTGCCTCCAGTTTTGAGCAACTATGAATAAAACTGCTATAAAAAATCATATGCATGTTTCTGTGAGCAAAACAAAATATAAAAATGGCCGGGTCCAGTGGCTCATGCCTGTAATCCCAGCACTGTGGGAGGCCAAGGCAGGTGGATCACGAGGTCAAGGGATTGAGACATTCCTAGCCAACATGGTGAAACCCTGTCTCTACTAAAAATACAAAACTAGCTGGTCATGGTGGCAGAAGCCTGTAGTTCCAGCTACTCAGGAGGCTGAATCAAGAGAATTGCCTGAACCTGGGAAGCGGAGGTTGCAGTGAGCCAAGATTGTGCCACTGCACTCCTGCCTAGTGACAGACTGAGACTCCGTCTCAATAAAAAATGTATATATATAATAAAAATGTTATAAATAAAAATTATAGTAGCTGAAATAAAACTAAAATCAATAAACAGCTGTAAGAGTACAGAAAGACAGAAGACATTTTCAGTGAGTTTGAATAGACATATAGTTATTACTGGATCTGAAGAACAAAGAGAAAAATAATTTTAAGTAGAGACTCAAGCTCCTATAAGACAATATAAATGTATCTAACTTATATGTAATTTGATTATCAGAAAGAGAGTTAAACTGAGGTAGAAATATATCTGAAAAAATAATGATGAAAATGTCTTCAGGTATGGTTAAAAAAAAAAAATCAATTTACAAACTCAATAAGCTCAAGCAGAATTAACCCCAAGCAGAATTAAGAAAAAAAAAAAAAGAAGAAAGGAAAGTCCCATCTAGGCATAATAACCAAATTACTGATAACCACAGATGAAAAGGAGAAAATATTGAAAGGAACCAACAAAAATGCAACATTACACAAATGGGAAAAATGGTAAGAAAGATGGTTGAATTTTCACTAGGGACATGGAGATCAAATGACAGTAAAAAATGCTGAAATAAACAGTTAATGCCAAATTCTGTGCCCAACTAAAAATATTTTAAAAATAAGACTTGATATGGTTTGGCTGTGTCTCCACCCAAATCTCACCTTGAATTGTAATAACCCCCACATGTCAAGGGTGGGGCCAGGTGGAGATAATTGAATCATGGGGGCCATTTCCCCATACTTTTCTCCTCATAGTGAATAAGTCTCACAAGATGTGATGGTTTTATAAATCGAAGTTCCCCTTCACAAGCTCTCTTGCCTGCTGCCATGTAAGATGTGACTTTGCTCCTCATTTGCCTTCCGCCATGGTTGTGAGGCTTCCCCAGCCATGTAAAACTGAGTCAAGTAAACCTCTTTTCTTTATAAATTACCCAGTATGGGGTAAGTCTGTATTAGCAGCATGGGAACAAACTAATACAGTAAATTGGTGCCAAGAGTGGAGTGTTGGTGTAAAAATACCTGAAAATGTGGGAGCAACTTTGGAACTGGGTGATAGGCAGAGGTTGGAACAGTTTGTAGGGCTCAGAAGAAGACAGGAAAATATGGGAAAGTCTGGAACTTCCTAGAGATTGTTGAATGGTTTTGACCATAATGCTGATAGTGATATGGACAATAAAGTCCAAGCTGAGTGGTCTCAGATGGAGATGAGAAACTTATTGGGAACTGGAGCAAAAATGACTTTTGTTATACTTTAGCAAAGAGATTGGTAGCATTTTGCCCCTGCCCCAGAGATTTGTGGAAATTTGAACTTGAGAGAGGTGATTTAAGGTATCTGGCAGAAGAAATTTCTAAGCAGCAAAGCATTCAAGATGTGACTTGGGTGCTGTTAAAAGCATTCAGTTTTATAGATTCATAAATATATGGTTTGGAATTGGAACTTAGGTTTAAAAGGAAGGAGAATATAAAAGTTTGAAAAGTTTGCAGCCTGATGATACAACAGAAAAGAAAAACCCATTTTCTAGGAAGAAATTCAAACTTCTTGTAGAAATTTGCATGAGTAACAAGGAGCTGATGGTTAATCATCAAGACAATGGGGAAAATGTCTCCAGAACATGTCAGAAAGCTTCATGGCAGCCCTTCCCATCACAAGCCCAGAGGCAGAGCTGTCCAAGGCCATAGGAACCCACCTCTTGCATCAGTGTGACCTGAATGTGAGACAAAGAATCAAAAGAGATCATTTTTAAGCTTTAAGATTTGACTTTTCCACTGGATTTCAGATTTGCATGGGGCCTGCAGCACCTTCATTTTGGCCAATTTCTCCCGTTTGGAATGGGTGTGTATACCAACTACCTGTACCCCCATTCTATTTAGGAAGTAACTAACTTGCTTTTGATTTTACAGGCTCATAGGCAGAAGGGACTTGCCTTGTCTCGGATGAGACTTTGGACTGTGGACTTTTGAGTTAATGCTGAAATGATTTAAGACTTTGGGGGACTGTTGTGTAGGTATGATTGGTTTTTAAATGTGAGGACATGAGATTTGGGAGGGGGCAGGGGCAGAATGATATGGTTTGGCTGTGTACTCACCCAAATATCACCTTGAATTTTAATAATCCCCACATGTCAAAAGTGGGGTCAGGTGGAGATAATTAAATTACGGTGGCCATTTTCTCCATACTGTTCTTGTGGTATTGAGTAACTCTCATGAGAGCTGATGGTTTTATAAATAGGAGTTCCCCTGCAGAAACTGTCTTGCTTGCCACCATATAAGACATGACTTTGCTCCTCATTCACCTTCTGCCATGATTGTGAGGCTTTCTCAGCCATGTAGAACTGTGAGTCAATTAAACCTCTTTCCTTTATAAATTAGTCACAGGTATGTCTTTATTAGCAGTATGGGAACAGACTAATACAAGAATGAAATTCTGATATTTTCAGAAAAAATTAAGTCTTGGAGAAATTTGTCAGCAGCAAATATATGATACAAAATATTAAAGTAATTTCTTCATGTTGAAAGGAATTGAAGGCAAATTGAATGTCAAATATAAAGGAAGAAATATCAAGCACAAGAAATGGTATAGTTTATGTTTAAACTATAAAATACTGTCACTTTCCTCTTTAAAAGCATAGGACTAATTGAATCAATAACTACATTGTGGTTTAAAGTTAGTAGATAGATATAATGTATATGGAAATAAGAGCACAAGGATGTGAGGCAAATGGGTTATACAATTTCAAATACCTTATAATTTGAGTAAAGTAGGCTTCTATTAACTCTAAATGGTAGGCTCACAGCATGTGATCCTTACAGCATCTATCAAAAGACCAAACAAAAGAAATCCCTAAAATAAAAGATAAAATTTAAAGCCACAGTAAAAAAACCTAATAAAAATATACAAAAATCAAAGTAATAACCCAATTTCTAAATTTTTTTCTCAAAAAAATCTAAACATATTAAAGCAGAGCTTCATATAATTTTCTTGGTCTTCTAATATTATATGTTCTTTATGACAATTAAAATAATAGAGCAAAATGGTTTTGTTTTATTTTTTAAAAGATATTGTTAATTATAAATTACCATTGTCTTGAAGTAGTTGGAGCTCTGTAAATATGTTATGCCAAAGTTGTCAATACAAAGATTCATAAGACAATTATTGGAATATAATGTAACAATATATCATATATAATTGCAATTGACTCCAAATTAAGTCTGATAAGTTATTTTTAATACAACCCTGAGTACCAACACAGTAATGTAAGAGTACCCTTTTCTCACCTAACATTAAAGCATCGAGATTTAGTACTAGAGTACTAACACAATTTTTGAGTAAAAAAGTAGGTAAAAATGTTTTTTAAATAAGAGCAACTAATGTAAATTGTATTTATATGCTCAATGGCAATGGTTTTATAAATTTAACAGATATTATGTTTATTTTACTGAAAAAAATGCATTATCTTTCCAGACAGGGTAAAGTTGGCTGTCTCAATGATTATTTCATTTAGTTCTATTTCTGCTCATTCCTTCCTTTCTACTTTAACAGATAGAAATTTTTCACTAGGTAAACCTAAATAGAATGCCAACTTCCTATTGGGAAGAGTTTATAGTCATTTAAATTTCCAAATGACTTGTGCATTTTTCCAGTCTTTCCCCAACCAACATTAAATTCAGTAAAATGCATTTGAATGCATTTGTAATATACTATGTAAATGTAAATCAAGAACATTGCATTGTTCTTATCGTATTTATGATATTCTTGCCATAACATACTTCCAATACAGCTATAACTTCTAGTAACCTGTGATAGCACTTATAGTCTCTATTACCATAATCCCTAAAGGAGCATCCACAAAAAAATACAAGTTATTTCAGCTAAGAAATGGAAAGCTTCTTTTCTAAATAACCTTGGTGCTAGCCTAAGACAGATACTCTATAAAACCAAAGTGAGATGTTTTATCAATTCACCGTTTTCATCTTACCATAGTTGCTTTATAAATATGAAAGAGTATATCTGCTTTCTCTCCTCTCTCTGTCTTACTCTTGCTCTTCTCTCTTCCTATAAATGTAAGATTATTTGAAAAAGACATAACTTTCCAAGAGTGATGAGTAAGTTTCTATTCACCTTTTATTGTACAGAAACATTAATAGATGACAGAGGCAGTGTCGTCTTCAGAATGGGCTTGATCTAAGATGGTGACAATGACAATTTTAGAGTTTACCATAGTGGTCAAAGTTTCAGAAAGTTTTTTTTTTTTTGTCTGTTAAGTTGCAACAAATGTTACTAATAATCTGCACAGTGATACCAGTATATTATTCTAATATTCTGAACAGCTATTATGCTTTATTAACCTTTGAACTTCTACAAATGTTCTAACATAACTAATTAATAAATTGCAATTTAATGGTAAGTAGAGACAAAAATAAAATCTGCAGCAAATTATTAAAATGCCCATTCATTAAAAAGAACCATAACAGAAAATTAAGAACATGCATTATATAACCATTTCAAACTTGACATCGAATGAAAATATTTACCTGGCCAAACAATTTTGAAAAAAAAATCTTAAATTCTGAAGCCCTTGAAGTACAATTCAAAGTGATGCTCTGGAGAAATACGAACAGGCCAAAAGTTGGATAAGATGAGTGAGATTTCAGAGGTCACTGAGAAGAAGCATAAATACTCAGTCTCTGGAGATAGACAGCCTGGATTTCTCCAAGCTCTGCTATTTATTAGTTGCATGATCTTGGGCAAATTATTTAATCTCTTTATGCCTCAATTTTCACATCAGTAAAATTAGGATAAAAGCAGTACCTCCTTCATATGGTTGTTGTAAGGATTAAATCAGTTAACAGTTTGTAAGCACAGGAACAGGGGCTGGCACATAGTAAGTACTGTGTAAATATTTGTTACATGATTTTTTAAAAAAAATTAAATGCAACATTTCATCAAATGCACAATTATATAAATAATTCCATTTGCCCTTTGTAGTTTTAGAAAATTGGATCTCAAACTAAACTAGAAAGTTAATTAGCAGCTGTGAGTAATTAGGATGCTCTTTAAACTCTGAGGAAAAGTAGGGGAAGAGAGATCAATAGTAGGGAATTGGTAGAGGTAGAATTCAGTGTTCTCTCAGACAATAATAAAAGGAAAAACAGCAGAGTCTTTTCAAAAGAAACAGACTAGGAATTTGTCAACTCTGCAAGTCCTATTAAAAGTAAATTTAATGTCATAATTATACCTTTGAAAACAGCTGCCATTGAGAAATCATAACACATGGCCCTCTAGATGAATTTTATACCACTGGGGAACCCAGTAGCTACTTACTGCTGTAATCATTTATTCATCCATTGATTCAAGCATGCATTTCACTATCACCTGAAAACACATGCCCTGAAAACACATGGTACATGAATCACCATCCAGTATCCAAATATTTCAATGAACTGAACATTCCTTCCCTTACAGAAAATGATGTTGGGCAAATAGATTCAAATATTTATTATAAACAGACAACGAAGGTAGGAGTAGGGAAGTAATATTAGAAGTACACCCTCTTCACCAGTTAAATAATATGAAGAGATAGTCCCTCACAGTGGTCATTTTGGGAAAAAAGTGATTTTTAGGCAGATCAAAGTAAAATGAGCATAGCTATACACACCAATTATACCTGTCTGCATATAGAATTTATTTTCCTGTTTGATTGGTGGTGCATTAACATATAGATGTGGCCATAGCCCATTGCTAAGGGGGTATTCATAATTTTACTTCATTGCCTTAGGTTTAGCTCTTACATATAAATAATATATCACTAAACAGAGATTAGCACGAGGATCACTAAATAAGTAACCAAGAGACCCGAGTAGTAAGCCAAGCTCTGCCAAAAACCAGCAATGTGACATCAGGCATGTTACATCAAATGTAAAACAGATTGAATTAAATATCTGCAGGTGTTTCAGGATTCAATATTTTTGATGAATTAGCAATGCTATTCCTATTGCTTATGGATTCTTGTCAGTGACTTAAAATATAATTTTTAATACTGCTTCAAAAAGTACATGGTATATTATTAACCTGACTGTGTGCTTTTGTTATCAGACAAATAATGTAAGTCCTGAAACGTATAGACGTAAGTTAAAAGCTTTTACATTCAGTCATGTGTTGTTTTTAAAGTTGTTTTTTTTTTTTTCTGCATCTTACGTTAAACGTTATCCTGAGTTTTCACCATGATATTGTGTTTTAGCAATGACTTAAAATGATTTCACAGGTTTTTATCTTAGGAGATTATGTAACAATCTTCTGTCAACATAAATTTGTGAAAGTCATGTATAGTTTTTTGAGCCAATTATCTACCTTAAACACTAAAAAGTTTGCTTCTACAAAGTATTATGTCAGAATCTAAAATAATGATGCAATAAATCAAAAAATTCAAATAGTATATATAATATTTACTTTTCTCATGAAAGGGATATATATATGCACACATATATAATAAGCTATGGAAAACTGTGTTGGAAATTAAAAACATGAACACTATCTAGCTATTTAAAAAGGAGATGATGTATCTATTCTAAATATAATATTCCCATTTATGTAACTTCAGTGTTCAAGATTTTTAGTTTCTCTGCCTGATTTCTGTAAACAGAAAAATCCAATGTATCAGCTGTATTGACCAATGTAAACTTCCCATACAAGGAAGATCAGTTATCTATTACTAAAATAATGCTGCATAGAAAACCACCCAGACATAATGACTATAAAAAAGTAATTTATTATATTTTTAGAGACAATAGGCGAGAAAAGTAGTTGTGATGATTTGGGCCATTTTTGGTAGAACTCAGCTGGGCTTGTTCATTTTAGGTTGGTTGGCACTTGGATATGGCTGGCTGCTTTAGAATGGTCTCAGCTGGGACAACTGGGCCCTCTTCTGTGTATTCCTCATATTCCTATAGCACTCTTGCCATATTGTCATGCTTGTGGCAGGGACTCAAGAGGAAGCAAGCCAAGTCATACAGTAGGGATCAAGAGAACATATGCACATACTTCTTAAGCCTCTGCTGTGTCATGCTTGCTGATAATATGTGGTTGGCCAAAGCAAGTCATGTTCATGAGCCCATAGAATAAAAGGGCACTACATAGTTACAGTCAGGGAGGCCATTAATTGGCATCACTAATGCCAAACAGTAAAAAAATTCCTGAAAGTTTATTTTGAATTATATGAATTTTCAGAGTTACGTGTGCTTTGACAAGGTTAATTATTTTAAATTAGCATCCAATGCAAGAGGATAAAGTCATTATAGTCACTTTATATTTTCTAATATTAATAATTAATTTTTAAAAATAATGTGAATTTTTTTAATAAATCCACATTCACAATGTTGAAAACATTAAAATATTTTAGAAATTTCTTTAATTATGTATGTGTGTGTGATTACATTTTATAGACAAAATTTGAAATAAATTTTATATAAAAATTGACTGGTTATGCTGCATTTATTTGTATGTAATTTATATATATACATATTTAATGTTATATGTTATATAAATATATGTGAACATACACACACAAGCATATATATAAATACATATGTATATATTGTCTTTTCACAGACATTTTCCCATATAGTTAAAAATTATTGAAACCCTTCTTTAATTCAATACATTAATTCAAATGGATTATTGGATCAAAACTATAAATGCTGATAAAGCCCTTAACATTTGATCTCATACTGCCCTTTAAAATGCTTTACAATTTACTCTTCCATCATCAGTGTCAGAAAATACAGACCCTTCACTCACAAAAAAACATGGTAATTAAATTTGCCAACGCTAAAGTCAATTTTTTTTTCTTTTTTTATTGCTATGGAATACAATTGTTACTAGTTGTATATCTTTTGTCAAATCATTCCGCCTTTCTCTACTTCACTTAACTCATCTTTAAAGTTTGTATGACTCTAATTCTTAGAAAGTTTTAGTGAGGATTAAGTGCAATGAGATTTGTAAAATGCTGAGTGTGTTGTCAGGCTCAAAGCAAATGCTCAAAAAGTGTTTGATATTTTTACTTAATATCATTAATAATATATTTGTGTATTTTATCTCTCATGAGTTAGATATTCAAGTATTTTAAATATCTTTCTGTTATGATGTTCCTAATTTTCTTCTCAACATAATAGAGATTTTTATGATAAGCTTATAATTTCTTTGTCATATGTATAGCAATGATTCTTCCTGTTCAACATTTACCTTCTTCACCGTATTATTATACATAGAATTTTTAAATATTTGTCCAAATATGCTATTCTTTTAATGTATATACTTTTTAAAATTCTCATACTGGCCTGGCGCGGTGGCTCACGCTTGTAATCCCAGCACTTTGGGAGGCCGAGGCGGGCAGATCACGAGGTCAGGAGATCGAGGCCATCCTGGCTAACATGGTGAAACCCTGTCTCTACTAAAAAATACAGAAAATTAGCCTGGCGTGGTGGCGGGCACCTCTAGTCCCAGCTACTCGGGTGGCTGAGGCAGGAGAATGGCGTAAACCTGGGAGGTGGAGCTTGCAGTGAGCCGAGATTGCGCCACTGCACTCCAGCCTGGGTGACAGAGCAAGACTCCATCTCAAAAAAATAAATAAATAAAAATAAATAAATAAATAAATAAATAAATTCTTATACATAGAAAGGACTGTTTCAAAGATAAATAACATGTATATTAATATTTTTATCATCATATATTAACTTTTTCCATCAAACTTTTAAATTCATTTAGCTAGATTTTTGTGTACCATAGGCATATCATTTATATATTAAATCTCATAGGGCTATTGAATGACTTACTGAATTGTTCTTTGTAATGAGTTTAATACAACTGATAAAAAAGTTTCAGTGTATGTTAGCTATAAATCAGCATATGTTAACTAGATCAAGGCTTTACACATTGCAAATGTTTCTTTTATAACATGCAAAATTTGTTCCCACCAAGATTTTAGAGAAGTGGATAAGAGGATAAAGCCTATAAAACTAACATTCAAATATGGGCTACTAAAAGGCCTTAACACTGCTTTGAATGTGTCCCAGAGATTCTGGTATGTTGTGTCTTTGTTTTCATTGCTTTCAAAGAACATCTTTATTTCTGCCTTCATTTCATTATGAACCTAGCAGTCATTCAGGAGCAGGTTGTTCAGTTTCCATGTAGTTGAGCAGTTTTGAGTGAGTTTCTTAATCCTGAGTTCTAGTTTGATTGCACTGTGGTCTGAGAGACAGTTTGTTATAATTTCTGTTCTTTTACATTTGCTGAGGAGAGCTTTACTTCCAACTATGTGGTCAATTTTGGAATAGGTGTGGTGTGGTGCTGAGAAAAATGTATATTCTGTGGATTTGGGGTGGAGAGTTCTGTAGATGTCTATTAGGTGCACTTGGTGCAGAGCTGAGTTCAATTCCTGGGTATCCTTGTTAACTTTCTGTCTTGTTGATCTGTCTAATGTTGACAGAGGGGTGTTAAAATCTCCCATTATGATTGTGTGGGATTCTAAGTCTCTTTGTAGGTCACTCAGGACTTGCTTTATGAATCTGGGTGCTCCTGTGTTGGGTGCATATATATTTAGGATAGTTAGCTCTTCTTGTTGAATTGATCCCTTTACCATTGTGTAATGGCCTTCTTTGTCTCTTTTGATCTTTGTTGGTTTAAAGTCTATTTTATCAGAGACTAGGGTTACAACCCCTGCCTTTTTTTGTTTTCCATTTGCTTGGTAGAGCTTCCTCCATCCCTTTATTTTGAGTCTATGTGTGTCTCTGCATGTGAGATGGGTTTCCTGAATACAGCACACTGATGAGTCTTGACTCCTTATCCAATTTGCCAGTCTGTATCTTTTAATTGGAGCATTTAGCCCATTTACATTTAAAGTTAATATTGTTATGTGTGAATTTGATCCTGTCGTTATGATGTTAGCTGGTTATTTTGCTTGTTAGTTGATGCAGTTTCTTCCTAGCCTCGATGGTCTTTACAATTTGGCATGTTTTTGCAGTGGCTGATACCGGTTGTTCCTTTCCATGTTTAGTGCTTCCTTCAGGAGCTCTTTTAGGGCAGGCCTGGTGGTGACAAAATCACTCAGCATTTGCTTGTCTGTAAAGTATTTTATTTCTCCTTCACTTATGAAGCTTAGTTTGACTGGATATGAAATTCTGGGTTGAAAATTCTTGTCTTTAAGAATGTTGAAGAAATACAGTCTACCATTAGAGAATACTACAAACACCTCTATGCAAATAAACTAGAAAATCTAGAAGAAATGGATAAATTCCTCAACAAATACACCCTCCCAAGACTAAATCAGGAAGAAGTTGAATCTCTGAATAGACCAATAACAGGCTCTGAAATTGTGGCAATAATCAATATCTTACCAACCAAAAAGAGTCCAGGACCTGATGATTCACAGCCAAATTCTACCAGAGGTACAAGGAGGAACTGGTACCATTCCTTCTGAAACTATTCCAATCAATAGAAAAAGAGGGAATCCTCCCTAACACATTTTTTGAGGCCAGCATCATCCTCATACCAAAGCCTGGCAGAGACACAACCAAAAAAAAGAATTTCAGACCAATATCCTTGATGAACATCGATGCAAAAATCTTCAGTAAAATACTAGCAAACCGAATCCAGCAGCACATCAAAAACCTTATCCACCATGATCAAGTGGGCTTCACCCCTGGGATGCAAGGTTGGTTCAACATACACAAATCAATAAATGTAATCCAGCATATAAGCAGAACCAAAGACAAAAACCACATGATTATCTCAATAGATGCAGAAAAGGCCTTTGACAAAATTCAACAATGCTTCATGCTAAAAACCCTCAATAAATTAGGTATTGATGGGATGTATCTCAAAATAATAAGAGCTATCTATGACAAACCCACAGCCAATATCATACTGAATGGGCAAAAACTAGAAGCATTCCCTTTGAAAACTGGCACAAGACAGGGATGCCTTCTCTCACCACTCCTATTCAACGTAGTGTTGGAAGTTCTGGCCAGGGCAATCAGGCAGGAGAAGGAAATAAAGGGTATTCAATTAGGAAAAGAGGAAGTCAAACTGTCCCTATTTGCAGATGACATGATCGTATGTTTAGAAAACCCCATTGTATCAGCCCAAAATCTCCTTAAGCTGATAAGCAACTTCAGCAAAGTCTCAGGATACAAAATTAATGTACAAAGATCACAAGTATTCTTATACACCAATCACAGACAAACAGAGAGCCAAATCATGAGTGAACTTCCATTCACAATTGCTTCAAAGAGAATAAAATACCTAGAAATCCAACTTACAAGGGATGTGAAGGACCTCTTCAAGGAGAACTACAAACCACTGCTCAATGAAATAAAAGAGGATACAAACAAATGGAAGAACATTCCATGCTCATAGTTTGGAAGAATCAACGTCGTGAAAATGGCCATACTGCCCAAGGTAATTTGTAGATTCAATGCCATCCCCACCAACCTACCAATGGCTTTCTTCACAGAATTGGAAAAAACTACTTTAAAGTTCATATGGAACCAAAAAAGAGCCCGCATCACCAAATCAATCCTAAGCCAAAAGAACAAAGCCGGAGGCATCACGCTACCTGACTTCAAACTATACTACAAGGCTACAGTAACCAAAACAACATGGTACTGGTACCAAAACAGAGACATAGATCAATGGAACAGAACAGAGCCCTCAGAAATAATGCCACATATCTACAACTATCTGATCTTTGACAAACCTGACAAAAACAAGCAATGGGGAAAGGATTCCCTATTTAATAAATGGTGCTGGGAAAACTGGCTAGCCATATGCAGAAAGCTGAAACTGGATCCCTGCCTTACACCTTATACAACAATTAATTCAAGATGGATTAAAGACTTAACTGTTAGACCTAAAACCATAAAAACTCTAGAAGAAAACCTAGGCAATACCATTCAGGACATAGGCATGGGCAAGGACTTCATGTCTAAAACATCAAAAGCAATGGCAACAAAAGCCAAAATTGACAAAAGGGATCTAATTAAACTAAAGAGCTTCTGCACAGCAAAAGAAACTACCATCAGAGTGAACAGGCAACCTACAAAATGGGAGAAAATTTTCGCAAGCTACTCATCTGACAAAGGGCTAATATCCAGAATCTACAATGAATTCAAACAAATTTACAAGAAAAAAACAACTTCATCAAAAGTGGGCAAAGGAAATGAACAGATACTTCTCAAAAGAAGACATTTATGCAGCCAAAAAACACATGAAGAAATGCTCATCATCACTGGCCATCAGAGAAATGCAAATCAAAACCACAATGAGATACCATCTCACACCAGTTAGAATGGCCATCATTCAAAAGTCAGGAAATAACAGGTCTGGAGAGGATGTGGAGAAATAGGAACACTTTTACACTGTTGGTGGGACTGTAAACTAGTTCAACCATTGTGGAAGTCAGTGTGGCGATTCCTGAGGGATCTAGAACTAGAAATACCGTTTGACCCAGCCATCCCATTACTGGGTATATACCCAAAGGACTATAAATAATGCTGCTATAAAGACACATGCACACTTATGTTTATTGCGGCACTATTCACAATAGCAAAGACTTGGAACCAACACAAATGTCCAACAATGATAGACTGGATTAAGAAAATGTGGCACATATACACCATGGAATACTATGCAGCCATAAAAAATGATGAGTTCATGTCCTTTGTAGGGACATGGGTGAAACTGGAAAACATCATTCTCAGTAAACTATCGCAAGGACAAAAAACCAAACACCTCATGTTCTCACTCATAGGTGGGAATTGAACAATGAGAACACATGGACACAGGAAGTGGAACATCACACTCTGGGGACTGTTGTGGGGTGGGGGGAGGGGGGAGGGACAGCATTAGGAGATATACCTAATGCTAAATGATGAGTTAATGGGTACAGCACACCAACATGGCACATGGATACATATGTAACAAACCTGCACATTGTGCACATGTACCCTAAAACCCTAAAGTATAATAATAATAAGAAATAATAATAATAATAATTTAAAAAATGCCTTAACATGTGGACTCGTGTTTTAAAACAGTTGATCCATGTGTGAAATACTAGAGAAAAAGACTAAATAAGAGAACCGTGGAGTTTACTTCTGGAAAAACAAACAACCAAACAAAAACAGTGGCAAGCAGTTATTCCCATACTGAGAAAATTTTCCAGTATACACCTGACTTAAATGTTGCCTCAGGTTATCAGACCTTGCCATACTTTCATGTAAAACGTTCATGGGCACATTCCTCTAGTACCAAGTGGTGCAGATATAAAAACATAGGACTTTATAGGAAAAAAAGTCCAAGCAAAGCACACCTAGTCTTCCAAATTCTCATTATCCTGTGTTTAGGCTGAGCACAGATGGTCTATAAAAAGTTATGGCCAAGTTTCAGTACCTAGGCATTCCATACACATAATGCAGTATATATTTTTAGTGTTGGGAGCAGAGACTATCCGTGTAACCATATAAGAATGGAAATTGCCTAGTCAGAGAATTGGTGTTGTTAAAAGTGGGAAGACTCAGGAGCCCAGTATTTTAAACTAACCTATTAGTTTTTTGAACTAACTTAGACCTGCTGAGCCAGCTCTCTGTTAAGCCACAGAAAAAGGATAGAGAACCTTCCAGGCCATCCATCTGGATATGCTGACTGAATACATGCATTGTTACCCACATCTTTGGCTTCCACAAAAGTCAATCTTATCCTCAGCCAAGAATGTTTGGTATCCATAAAACCTCCCAAAACTGCACAACTGAAACAGTACCATAGACAGAAGAAGACAAAGACCTTGATCTTCACATAAAATATGTATTAAAGCCATGATGCTATTCAATATATTATCCAAGTGTAATAACTGGCTGGCCCTTGAAGGCCAGCAGTTGTTGGCACATTCTGTAGACTGTAGAGGATTAGACAGTATTGACCCTTGTGACTTGTGAGTATGCTATCACTGCTGCAATTAGCATTTATGTTGGGGGAGGGGTATTTCCAATGCTTTATTTTTTATAACCCTCCTGAAAAAAAGAAGCAAAAAGAAGATTCCCTGTATTTGGTTTAGCATGCCAACAATTGTCATCAGTGGGTTGTGCAAACCCTAGTACCACATAAACTACTGGTAGAAGTAGGGATATTCTATTGAAGATAAACTGCTGATACTTCAGAACCAACTATGGATAAACTGGCCCAAGACCAATTAGCCTCTTTGAAAACTGAAGATAGCATATTGTACATCTGGGAATGTACTACAAACTTTATATCAAATAAACAGATACATGTCCAAACTGAATGAAATCTTGAGACCAAGAAACTTTAAATACAGTCCAGACAACGTAAATTAAGCTCTTTTTTTGCAGTATATTAACTTTTTTTAGTCTCTGTGGAATTGCAGGTATTATTAGTTGCCAACCCCAGAGTTGACTAGAACTTTTGCCACCAAGACCCAACTGGTGTTTGTCCAGCCTTTGGGTCTGTGGAATCCAGGGCTTCCTAACTTTGCTAAGTAGTTACTAACTGGGATGTTAGATGATTTTAATGGAGACCTGGTGCCTCCTTTAAAAAAGAATCATAATTTTTTCAACCTAACTATCTTATCCTGAAATTAGTCTTCTCTTGTTTAAAATTGCATAGTCTAGGACAAATCCCTAAAGTTTCTACTTTGTAAAGAAAAAGCTGCCTTTAACTATGAGATAAATCTAATCCCTAAGGCCTTAGCCACTTTTGTAAACATGTAGCTAAACACCCCTCAGAGCAGAGACAGTCTTGCCACCACCACCTCTGAGGTGGACAAAACAAAGGCGTGCTGCGGCCATCCATCATAATAATTGCTGAGAGCAAACATTGAATTCTTTAGTCGGCTGAATATCACCTGTTCTTCTTATCTTTGGAACACATGACCCAAGACAGATTGACAGGTAGCTTAACTGCATAAAAAGGCCGATGGATCTACAGGCATTGAATTACCAAGACACACCCACATGAGGTTTCTCCCTATGAAAACAGATAAACAGCCTATTCATATGCTGAATCTTTATGTTCCTTGGCTGGCTGCAACCTCTGCCTCCTGGGTTCAAGTGATTCACCTGCCTCAGCCTCCCAAGTAGCTGGGATTACAGGTGACCACCACACCTGCCTAATTTTTTTTTGGTAGGGACGGGATTTCACCATATTGGCTAGACTAGTTTTGAACTCCTGACCTCAAGTGATCCGCCCGCCTTGGCTCCCAAAGTGCTAGGATTACAGGCCTGAGTCACTGCACTGGGCTGTACATTCTCTTATAACTTGAGCACACTTAAAGAAGAACATTTGGATTGACAAAGCCAAATCAAATATTTGTGATCATTATCTCTACAGCCCACTGGATTAATAATAAAGCCAACTATATTAAGGGACTCTAATGCCCAGTGGAAAATTATTTTTACATGTGTTGGAGCCATGTTATCCCACAGACTGCACTTTTTGACAACCATACAAGCTTCTCTAGCAATGACCTTCATTGGAACCCCAATTTTAACAGTATTTATTTTTGTACTGGATATGACCCTGCCTTCTTGCCTTGGATGAACTTTCAGGTAACTGAAAGTCTCTCTGTCTCTCTTTCTCTCTCTTTCTTTCCACCACCCCCACCTGACCTTCACTGCATTGACCTGAGCAGATGGATTGTCATTCATATAACCTTATGGAATATTGGGTAGCTCACATTGCTCAGATCAGGAAGTCCTGGAAAAATATGAGTTTGGACACTGACTTTTCTTCTGATGGTGCTAGAGGCCCTTCTTCTGCACCCAGAAGTTGTTTATGATGATGAATTTGAGACTCCCAGGTCCCTGTGAGGCTCTACACTCTAGAAAAAAAATTAATGGAAAAGCAAGGCCTGGCTTATCCTTGAGAGGGATATCCTCCACTAGAGACTTCAATAGGTTGAACATAAACATGACAGACCATGAGGGAGGGTGGGATTGAGGGAGCAAATAAGTCTCACTTTCCCTATTTCATAGGTATGGATGAGCTACCAAAAATAGCCTCCCACAACTGTTTCAACATTGATTAATAATGTTAACTCTAGCATTTTGAGGATCTTATTGATGTTTAACTCTCAGAAAGTCTGCACAGCCTTCTCTATTAGGACACAAAAAACATTTTACAACCTGATGATCAATTAAATCAGATATTTATACACACAGAGTTCTCAAAAGCTATAGGGTAAACTGAGTAATGCTATAGTTGGAGATCCATATCCTTTTTCTTTTAGTAGCTGAGCAGATCTGAATTTGCTCAACAAAAAAAGAAGTTAGTGCCAGTAACTATGTTGCCAAGACACTCCCATTTTTAAGAAAGTTGCACCACTAACCAAGGTGCTTCCATAGCTACATACACTGAAAATATATCCTGCCTTCTGTTCATTAAATATGTAGAGCATCACTTTGACTGGAACTCTTTATTGGAAAATAGATCATGCTGTATACAGACCATCAGTGCTCCTCTTAAGTTTTAGGACATAAAGAGTTGGAGGGATATTATACGCTCTACTACTTTTGTGTTTTCAAATTTTCTCCGATAAATTCTGTTTTAGATCTTCTCTTCGTAGTTATGGTGGTATGGAACCCTTGAATGACGCATGCACTCAACGGAGCATTCCCTCACATATAGTTCCAGCAGTGCCTGAAATACAATGTATTTGGGCCCCAAACCTCCAAATATGGCCATTTCTATTTTACCTATCAGAGTTCTTGTAAGAAATTGTTGATTTAATTAGCACAGAATGCCCATATTTTATTAGTGAAGAAAATACAAAGTCACTGTGAATGAATAAATCAATATTGAGGATTTATTGGAATTGGGGGCATATAGGCTAATTTGAGGTGTTGAAGTGAAAGTTTCTTTTATGAAATAGATTTTTCCACTGCCAATCTCCCTGAATGAGAAACAATGGAAAGCTTTTTGTGCTTAGGATGAGGGCAACATGAATTTTCTCTGAGGAATAAAGCCTTTCTGCTTTGAGGCTCAAAGATTGCTGCAGTATTCCTATGGATAGAAGGTAAAACTATGCCCCAGCTATGCTGATGTTAATTCCAGAATAAGTGACAACAGTGTGAACTTTTTTCCCACTGGTAGGCAATTTGGTAACACCATCAGAATTAGGAGCATAAGCTTTGAAAAGTAGTTTCCAAAATTATTCAATATATGTGATACAGCTGTAGAGAACTTTCTTTAAAGAGCAACGTCAATCTGTGGTTTTGGTGTGGGGACTTCACCATTTGTCACCAGCCAAGACAGTTTATCTCAGTGGAACAGAGATTTAGTAAGGTCATCAACAGATGAAATGCCAAGAAATGGACAGCAAAGAAACATGAAGTAAGACAAATGGTTAAGTAATGATCAATAGCCAAGTTAGATTTATCAAGCATGTTAATATTCCTCCTGGTTAAAGGTTTCAAATAGCAGCTCCCCAGAGAGCTCTATCATGTGGGATGGTGCTGATAACAACCCTGAAGTGTATGAGTACCTGTGACTGTTAACTCAGTTGATCCTAAGGGGCTCCACAGGTAGCCAAGGATTCTGAGAGGGATACCCTCCTCCAGCCATGTGGCATCTGGCAAGGAACTAAGAACAGGAGGACTATCTCTTCCTGCAGAGCAAATATGTCAGAAGGCCTGAGTTTGGCTACATCCTATAACAAGGAGCCTTGGTAGCCAGGCCAAGCTTGCAGGGTACTTTCTCCATAATCAAAGGCATAGTCAGCAACTTGTATAAAAGATCAAGGTCTCAGGGCCTTCGAGAGTCTCAGTTTCCAAGACAGCTTGCAAAGTGGCCAGCCGATTTTTCTGTAATGGCATAAAGCATGGTGCCAAGAACAGCTTCTTGCATCATAATACCAGGGACTATGGGTACATGAATGATTGATCCAGAGACTTCAGGAGGCATAAGATAATGTTACTAAAGCCTCCACAGTGAAGTAATCTGTGAAGGATACCAATAGTAATACCTGTTGAAGTGCAATTTGGACAGAGTCAATTTCTTTTTGTTATAGGATCCCCCATTCAAGGGTCAATTTGCAAGTAATAGTATAAATGAACTTGACTAAATTTTTTAAATAAAAAATACATTGCTTCTAGAATGCAAAAATAAAATTAAAAAAAAAACACCTAAAACGTGTTGGGCTTTTTGTAATTGTTGTGGGTTCTGAGAGGGTCAATAGCTGTTTCTTAACAGTGTAGGGGATGCAACAGACCTCATTTTACCAAATAATTTTTCAGGAATTTAACCAAGTTGATTATGCCTTGTAATAGGTATAAAGCAATGGACAACCCACTTTTAGTAAGGTCCTTTGTAAGTATTTGCGTGTCTTGAATAAGTGTCAAATGTGTCTTTTTTGAGGAGGATACTATCAGTGTGATGTCACATCTATACCTCTGTAAAAAATTGAGTCGGAATAAGATTTTGCCTGAAAAGTTCGTGTGTGATGGTATGGCAGTTAGGGTGTCTAAAAAACGTGTATTGCGCTCTTTGAACGTAAAAGCAAAACTGCAGCTAAGAGGTTGTTAAAATAGGCACTGCTCATAGCCTGTTAGCCAACTCTATAATCTCAAAATATTAGTCAGGGGATGATTGCATGAAGACATTCATTTAAAAAAACTGCGTGTATAGGCCTGAATGGTTGAAATCATAGCATTAAAGTGTGATAAACCAGAGTAAAGCACCCTTCATTCTTTCCCAGTTTAAGAACAGGCTAAAGCAGTGGAGATTATCACTGCTTCTATTAAATAGGTCTTGTATATGGATTTCAGTCTTTGAAGACCCTGTTTTAAATTATATATGACTGCATTAACTCATAAAAACTCCTATTTTAAGTGTGGAGGCGGAAGAAAATAATGTCTATTGGTCCCTTTTTTTAAAAAAGAATCCAATTTATAAACATCAAAGATTTAATTTTGTTTTTACGTATTATTCATTGGATCAGAAGGTTCCTGCCCATTTTTTTAAGGTAATGGGTGCTATGACCATGCGAAAATTTAAACAAGGAAATTGTTTGCGTGGTTCAATTGAGGCAGACCATTTTATCCTCTATTTTTGTTCACTGAATCTCTTAATACTATAGAAGTTACCTTGGTTACATTTTGTGAGATCCCCAGACATAAGTGACTGGAGCTTCAGTTTTAAATAAGGCAATGAAAGTTTGCGATTTGGTAAACGTTAACAGATTTAAAATTAATTCAGAACCTGGGTTGTAGAGGAGAAAAAAACCAGTGAGCACTCTTTCATCCTTTTTTAAAGTTTTATTGAGATACTGACATATAAAAACCCGCATACATTTAATGTATACAATTTGATGAATTTGAACATATAAACAAACCCATGAAATCATAACCACAATCAAGGTAATAAAAATATTCATAGCCTCCAAAAGTTTCCTTGTGCCACACTTTTTTTTTTTTTTTTTGTAAGAACACAACATGAGATTTATCCCGAAGCTAGGAGACATTATACAGTGAAATAAGCCAGTCACAGAAGGATGAATACTGCATGACTCCACTTATTTGAAGTGTCTAAAATAGTCAAACCCACAGAAACACAAAGTAAGGGGTTGAGGGAGGGGGAAATGAGGAGTTGTTCAGTGAATACAGTATAAAGTTTCAGTTAAATAAAATGGCAAGATCTAGAGGTCTGCTATACAACATAGTGTCTATTTTACCAATACTCTGTTGTGCCCCATTTTCTTTTCGCTACATAAATTATTTTAGCAAATTTTGGATAATCTATTGGGTAAAATTATGGATTTCTGCTTAGGTAGTTTTTTAACCTAATTTTCATATTCAGTTTTCTTTACTTTTTTCTTTTTATTTTTGGCATTTACTAAATAGACTTTGGGGATTCTTCTCCACCTTCCTCATATTTACAGCTTTTTTGTTTTTTCTTCCAGAGAAACTCAACTAAGTATTATCAGGGCTTAGGACAACCCTATGACAATGGCCGACTTACTTACCAGCAGTCACAAGGTAAGAGTTATTTTCTTGAACCCAGCCTCAGTCACGGTTTATCCATGAACCAGTAGACCTGGTTCAATCTAAGACACACAGATAGGTCTTGGGCAAGACACACAATGCTAGACCCCTTTAAAGAGGATCAAAACTCTATATGACTGTTGCTAAATGCCAAGTTTTGAACTTTCAACTTATTTCAGTTAAACCAGAATCTAGACAAAACTTAGAAAATGCAGTATAAAGCAGCACAGTCCAAAAGACAAGATAGCTATCAAGCGGTAGCTCAGAAAGCATGTTTGCCATCAGGCAGCAGACCATTTAACAAGACAAACAAATAAGAAAGACCTTTTGTAAATAGTGGTGGTCATTGTGTATACATCTTGCTTGTAGCAACAATCATTGTGAACATTTCTCAAATATAGAATTCACTGCTACCCAAAATTTGGTTTGGATGTTGAGACTGATGATGCCATACACATAACAATAGATTATAAAAAGATTCACTACTCCCATGATGAGGCTTTCTAGGGAGAGAAGGTAGGCTCCCAAGCAGGCCAAAAAATGGCTTGAGAGAGAAGGGTAAGGAAAATGCATTGAGGTTTTTATGGTGGTTAGACGATGGGGTAGGAATGAGTATTTCCCAAAAGCAAGGATTTCATTGTTTGAAATTCTCACTGATGTCAAAGAGAAAACATCTGCATTTTCTTATCAGTGTACCCAGATGTGGGGCAGAAGGGGAAGGAGGTGGGGTGAAGCATAAATACTGTCAGCAGTATAACATCCCAAAATGGCATTATACATTTTATTAATTCACCTATTCAATTCTCTTTCCCACTCCCTTCCACCTGGCAATCAATGAAAAATTTACTGTCTGTAGAGTTTTGCCTCTTCCAAAATGGCATATTGTTAAAACGTTACAGTACTTAGACTTTTCAGATGAGCTTCTTCCACTTAGTAACATATAGTTAAGTTCCATTCATGTATTTTCATGGGCTGATAGCTCATTTTTTTTTATTACTGAATAGTACACTTCGTTGAATGTACTACACTTTGTTTATTCATTCACCTATTGAAGAATATCTTGGTTGCTTCCAATTTGGGGATATTATAAATAAAACTACTATAAACATCTGTTTGTAAGTTTTTTTGTGGACATAAACTTGCAGTTCAGTTGGGTAAAATCTAAGAGCATAAATACTGGATCATTATGGTAAGATTATGTCTACTTTTTTAAGAAACTGACAAACTATCTTCAACAGTGGCTGTATGATTCTACATTCACAGGAACAATGAATGAGAGTAAGTAAACAGTATGTTCTCATCATTTACATTTCTATCTTGGTCACACAGAAAATTTGAATATTTGTGGCTGGGTGCGGTGGCTCACACCTGTAATCCCAGCACTTTGGGAGGCAGAGGCGGGTGGACCACGAGGTCGGGAGATCGAGACCATCCTGGCTAACACAGTGAAACCCCGTCTGTGCTAAAAATACAAAAAATTAGCTGGGCGTGGTGGCGGGCACCTGTAGTCCCAGCTACTCGGGAGGCTGAGGCAGGAGAATGGCCTGAACCCAGGAGGTGGAGCTTGCATTGAGCTGAGATTGAGCCACTGCATTCCAGCCTGGGCGACAGAGCGAGACTCCATCTCAAAAAAAAAAAAAAAAAAAAAAGAAAAGAAAATTAGAATATTTGCTCCCCGTATCTATATTTGAATATATGTCCTAATAGTATTTAAATATGCGTTCTTTTAAAATCTGAGTTTTTATAGGCATCTAAATAAGCCTTCCTCTTTGGAAGAAGACAACTATTCATCAAGGATCCTTATCAACATGGAGGGGTGCAGAGACTTCACATAATTATCATAACAATACAACCTAAAAAGTAGATGTGATAATAAAATAGGAACTTATTGAGGTTTAATGTGTTATTTAAGGCCCTGTAGCTAATAAATGGCATTCAAACTTAAGGGTATACATCTTCAGAGCAGATACTTTTTTCACCTCATCCTATATCCTTTCTGTACTAATTAAGAGTCACTTTCTCATGGATTTGGAAAAGTGTTAAAGTGAAAGAAATAAATTGTACAGATATTATAACTACACACCTAGGTAGAGTTGAAATAGGCCTCTACCATATTTATAACTTGACAACCACACTTGCAGCAAGTTTCTGTTCTTGGGATTTTTCTGAGCTACCTGGAAAAACTTTCGCTCCTTCATTCTTTATTTCACCCCACTTGACCAATAACAAGGGAATGTCCCTGTATGATTCCCACATTTCCTAAGCAGCTATTCAGCCTTTACTTTGGAGAAAAAGTTTGTTGCAAATGACGTAAAAATTTCTGCTACTTTTCCACAAAAAGAAAAATGTCATCAATGAGTAATTTTTTTTTTTTTTTTTTTTTTTTTTTTTTTTTTTTTTGAGACAGAGTCTCGCTCTGTCGCCCGGGCTGGAGTGCAGTGGCGCAATCTCGGCTCACTGCAAGCTCCGCCTCCCGGGTTCACGCCATTCTCCTGCCTCAGTCTCCGAGTAGCTGGGACTACAGGCGCCCGCCACCGCGCCCGGCTAATTTTTTGTATTTTTTAGTAGAGGCGGGGTTTCACCGTGGTCTCGATCTCCTGACCTCGTGATCCGCCCGCCTCGGCCTCCCAAAGTGCTGGGATTACAAGCGTGAGCCACCGCGCCCGGCCATCAATGAGTAATTTAAGAGGCTTCAAATAAAAACACAAACTGATGTTCATGAAATAAATGCAGTCAACAGAATACATTGTTTGTCCTTTAGCTTATCTTAAAGGTTTGAGCTGACATAAAGAAATCAGTAGATTTCATATAAGAATACAGGTATGTAGAAAAGAAAATCTGTCAAAATATCTTACATGTAAAACACAGATTACACATTCACAGATACTCTGCATATTGCTGTGTCTATTTGTCTTCATATTAATTAGTTTATTGTGGCATTAAGATAAAGAAATTTAGCCAAAGCCTCTTTGTGTTTCAGTATGCTGTAGGAAATAGCCAAATATTAGAATCACTTTACCAGTGATATTTCACGCTGAATGCTCCAGTGCCTTTTAATCATTGTCTACCAATATTCAAAATAGGTACCAATGCATGAAAACAGTTTCTCAATTATGTTCTTAATGCCTGTACTGAAACATGCTAATTTAGTTCAGAAGCATGTCTATTTCACTTTTGAACATTTATTTTATATTGTGTGTACCTTCAGGATTTATGATCACAAAAGCAAACCAAATCCTGTATACTGTTAATTTGTGTGTTTTTATATAGTCATGTCTGTTAGTTGAAAACCTAGAAAATAACTTTTGATTATTGAATCATCATCACAAGATAAGAAGTTCATATCAAAAATCAATGGGCTTCAAACTTTTATCTTTAATCCATAAAATTTCTTAAGCTACAACAGTAAAATATGCCTACTTATTTGCTTATTTTTCAAATTTTTTTACCCTATGCTTTGAATGCTGTGGTAAAGTATTTTTACATTATTAAAGTAATCAAAAATAGAAACTAAGGTGGATGAGATAAAAGTAATAGAACTTTTAAATGTTTTCTATTATATAAGATGCTTGTTTTCCAATCATAAAAATTTTATTGAATTTTAAATCTTTGGTTTAAGATGTGATTTATTACACTCCACATATCATTATGTACATATATTCCAATTTATCGCCAAATGTATGTAGATTTTATTAATAAATAATGAAAATATGATTAAATATGCTTCACTATTTTTTAAAGTTTGGGCATAAAACTTTACACTTCAGAGGTTTGTTTGGATAATTCTATTTGATGACTACCATACTTAAAAAACATATTTCAAAGATAATATATCCAAATGAAAGTACATGATTAGCTGTTCTTCCTGAATTGCGATGATCACATTCCAAACCAATCCACCCATTATGCCAAGGCTTTGGTTAAAGTTCAGCTTGTAAATTTTTATTCTCTCTAATGCCATTCAATTATTCTTATAAACTAAAATACAATGCTTTTTTTATATTTAGAGTACACCATTCTTTGGAAGATTTTTAAATAAATGGAAAATCTTTTTGTTGATAATTATTAAATATGTGAATATCAGAGAGCCATTATAAGTGACACAAATATCATTGTAGAAAACAAAGTGAAATAGCAAAAGAAAGTCTAAGCAACTATATTTGAAGTTCTCTCTCTTCATAAAATGTATTTTTTCCTTAAAAATCTTGTTATTACCTTATTCATATTTTGAAATACTATCTAAATATTATGAAGATAAAACATTTTAAAAACATTTATTGAGTAGCACAGTATAAATTTTCAGTACTTTTATCCTATAATTTTGCCAATGATACAGTCATGAAAATATCAAGATTGTCAGGCTTTGCTATTTTTCATGCTTATCTTCAAAGATGGTTTTATTGGAAAAGTTCTATAAATCTTTTGCCGATTTTATAAATTAGATTAATTACATGTTATATCTGTAAATTCTCAGAAGCACAACAAGTCTAAAATTTTGAAAGCCAATGAATAAATGAGGGCAGTATTGTCAATGCCTCGACAATGTGAAAATGTTTCCCTTATATGCCTTCCATAAGTGATATATTCTATTGAGAGGATATGAGAGGGTACCATTGTAAATCTATGAATAAAATGTTAGTAAATCTTAATATCCTCATGTTATTAAATGTGTGTGTGCGTGTGTATGTGTGTATGTGTATGTGTGTGTGTGTGTGTGAGAGAGAGAGAGAGATTTTGTTTTGGTATCACAATGTATAGTTTCCTGCTCTGCCTTGGGGATACAAGCATCTAATTCATGGTTCACTGCTCTAGGCTACTGAATAAATGTATCACTTCAAAATCCCAAACCTAGAACATATTTCCAAGCTCTTAATAAAAATAACATAATTGTAAAACCCCTCAAGAATAATGAGTTCGCCTCATTGTTATATCTCCCATCATGCCTAGTAATGTGCATTCTACATGGAGAATGTTCTATTAAATATTGATTGAAAATTTAATCTAAAAAGGCTAAGGTATACTCCCAAACCATAGATTTTGAGTTTCTTGTATACAGAACCCATACAATGCAAATCGTCCAAGATAATTTTTTTGCTTTATTACTATTTGCTAATGGAAACATTACTATATTTTTAGCATAAATCTACTTTTCCCAGCAGCAATTCCTTCAGCAGCTGACTTAGTAGATATTTAAATAATTCAAAATTGGTCTGCTTCCTCAAAAGAGAAAAAAAATATGTATAGCATAAAAAACTAATGTTCAAATTTTGACATGGCTGCCCACTGCATCACAATCACCTTGACCTAGTGAAGCAAGGTGTGGTGATACAGACCAATGATTAACACATTTGACAATCTTTTCCAGGACATTTTTAATTACACTAAAGTTTATCAAGCACCATTTCACATGATTTCAGTATCATTTCCAATCATAGCTAAGTAGATTATCAAGTTTGTACTTCGCAGAGCCAAAAAGGAACTTAACTCAAGCATTCTAACTTCAAGGTAGCATTCCTGCATCCCAATAATTTTAATTTGTTTTCTCTTACATAGAAAAATTTCTGCTATCTCAACTTCCCTAACCTGGACCACTCCCTTTAAATTAACCAGCCCACAAATCGCAGCTGATATAATACATTGAATTAAGCATATTTTTAAGTGATTCAATGTGAAAAAATAAAGCCTCATCTAAAAATGCGTCTTATTTTCCTTGGATAAACATTCTCAAAATAGTCTCATATGGTGTACCAGACTTTTGCTATACAGTTGTAGTTTATTCTGTGTGTCAAATAAATATTCCTAATGATTTAACATTCTGTTCCAGGAGTGTAGAATAATTTGCCTTAGTTCTTGACAAAATGACAATGCCCGGTGAAGTTCTAGGCTTCCTCTTATAAATAGTCTTTCTCTGAAGACAGCAAAGGATGCTGGAACCAGATATAAGGGAGTGAAAGCAACAATAACACAGCTGTCCTCTATCTAAGTGTCTATTCCAAACATACAGTGCAATTCCTACATCACCTTAGAGATTACTGTTACTCTTGGTCACTCACCTTTGTCAGCTATCAACAAAACTGATTCTACTTGACCCTACATTCTTTAATGTCCTCTGCTCATCCAAGTTCTTTGTTCCCCCGGAATGTAAACTTTCCTTTAAACTATTCTGTTGCATTATGCCATATTATATTGTATTATATTGCATTGTACTATATTATTGTTGGTGCTTCCAAATTACCAAAAATGATAATAGACTCAGAAAAATTAATTTTTGTTAATGTTCCTGGAAGGAGGACAGGCCAGAACAGTTCCTGACAATTGATAATTGATTAATGTATGATGAAATACATAAATAAATAAGAGAACTGGCCTCTCATATTTCTTTACTGCCTCTCTGATAAAATATAGGCATTTTAAACATAATGATTTGAATGTTTAGTGTCTGCCTTGGTAATTTGCTCTATAAAAATATGACATCCTCTCTGTAATGGTATTCTTTACACTGGGAGCACAGAGAACACAACATTTTTGGCAATCTTTTTTCAGTGGTATGTAATTTTATATTCAATGTCCTTTAAGAGTCTAAACCAAAGAGGTGCCTTCTAAAATATGCTGAATACAAACAAGTGTGCTATTTATGTGGGAAACTATGACCAGGCAATCAATTTTGATCAAGTTTTTAGTCTATACTTGATAGAAATATTAACTAGAGAAAGAAATCTTAGTAGATGAATAAGGATTCACTTTATCTCCACATATAAATATTTTGGCACAATAGCACATCTGTATCTGTATCAATTAATTAATAGAGAGATAGATACAGATATATAAATATATAAAACAGAATTCTCAACTAGAAACTAAATTCAGAAATGCTTACTATATTCATCTATTTTAAGCAAAAAGAAAAATAAAGTTTCCTTATTAATTACATGCTCATTTATAAAGTAGTTCTATTTAATGAACAAAATATTCTTTTATACTTTACCTATGTAGAGTCAAACAGATTTAAGCTTTTTATAAGAAATGTTTCTTTAAACAAAGAAGACACATTTAGTTACACTGGAAAGTTCATAGGCATTTCAAATACTTTGGAATCTTAGCGAATACTTTCAAACTTCTATAGATTTTAATTTATACAAAATTGACGAATTTTTAAATAATGAAGCACTTTTTTTACTTAGTAGGTTGCATCTATTAAATTTTGAGCAGAGTTTCTTTATTTAGTCTAATAGTAGTCAACCTTCCTCAGATAGCAATCAGAACTGTCAGGTATCTTTTATTTTTCTAGGAATTGAGGAAGATAGAAATGATATATGAGGTTGAAGAGATCAGGTATAATCTTTGTGCCCTGAAAACTCTACCTAATTGAACAGTTACAATGTGCTTTTGCTCATTTTATCTTAGGCAGTAATCCAAACCCAGATTTGAAAAAGTCAGTTTTGTCACCAACAATTTCTTCCATACATGACTTTAAACTTCTATATTGACCCAATTATACTTAATTCAATCATTCTGGCCCTTCACATCTCCATATACACTTATGCAGGGTATAATAATATTTTCTTAAATGTCATTCTGTGTATAGATATAATTTACATGATCTTGCTAAATGATCAAGTGCTGACAGGGTTTATAAAACAAGAAGATACTTTTAACATAGAATCTTTTTACAACTGTTAAGATATTAAAATTTAGAGCAAGTTCAAAATCTAATTACTAATGTTTAAAAGGAAAGTTTGATACAGTATGCCACTTCTTCTCCTGTGTAAACATTTCTGTTAGTTACATGTAGTTTAAAAAAGCTTTACTCCATCCTCGCAGTTCCCTAGAGCTAACAATTGTTGCTGAGTTTAGTGATTGTGGCAGAATGCCAATTACATTGTATGATGAGTGAAATATCTGCTACAACTGTCACAATGCAACAAAGGTCACAGGAAACAGTTAAAAGCCAAAGGCTTAGAATTAGGTTTCTCACTGAATATGTAAACAACATTTTATGTCTCAAACTTATTTACATAACAATAAGAAAATATGTTCTCATATTAAATATCACCACAAATTATCATATTCCATTACTCCTTCTTTACTACTATTTTACGGTCAATTAACAAAAGGATAGAGAACACACTAGACAGAGAAGTTGCTAGTATTATTTTTACTTAAGAATTTGTAAAATGAGTATAGCTTTCCGGTGTTCTTGGAAATGCATATATTAGTGTACATATAACTAGTTATATGTATTGTACATTGTACAAGAGATTTAGCTGGAGTATTTGGTGATAAACATACCGTAAGTAGGTTTAAGGAAGGAAGAGAGAAATTTCAGAGATAATTGGAAGATGTGTAATGTCATGTAGCAATATGAATGAATCTCAGCAACATAATATCAAGTGAAAAACAAAATCCCCAGACAAATGTCTATGTTATAATACTATTTAAGTTTAAAACAACTAATAAAATATTATGGATACGTGTTATGAATATATATCATGAATGAAAAAAATTTAAAAAGGAAATTATTTTTAAACTAAGATTAGTGATTTCTTTTGGAGCTAAGGTGGAGGAAGAAAGTAATGGAATTGAAAGGCATGTATAGAAGACAATTTTATGGATAAAGTATTGCGGAGAGTTAAACAACTTGTTTTAGGCAGAAAGTAAAAGAAGGGTCCCTGGAGAACCTCTGACGCACCCCACAAGTCTTACACCAGATTTTTTTTTTTTTTTTTTGAGATTGAGTCTCACCCTGTCACCCAGGCTGGAGTGCTGTGGTGTGATCTAGGCTCACTATAGTCTCCCTCTCCTGGGTTCAAGCAATTCTCTGGCCTCAGCCTCCCAAGTAGGTGGGACTACAGGTGTGTGCCACCATGCCTGGCTAATTTTTTGTATTTTTGATAGAGACAGGGTTTCCCCATGTTAGCCAGTATGGTCTTGATCTCCTGACCATACTGCTAGCCTCCTCCTCCCAAAGTGCTAGGATTACAGGTGTGAGCCACCATGACTGGCCTATACCAGATGCTTTGTGCAGATAAGGGAACTTGCACAAGAGGCTTGCCTAAACACGCCCACAATGAAAAATTTCATTCCTTAGCACATGAGCAGTAAGGGAAATAAATAAACATGGACAGGCTCAGACTAAGAGCCTGCATGTGCACTGGAAGGATGGGGTGGAGCTGCCAGGAATTTGCACCTTATTACAAATAACGAACCCAGCCTCATCAGCTTACAAAAAAAAAATCCCTGTATTCAGCCGTGAAGGGGGTAACTGGCAACCTGCTTTCAGGACCGCTCTCTCTGCTGAGAGCTTTCCTTTTGCTTAAAAAATTCTACTCCACTCTCTCCAGTGTCCATGTGCCTAATTCTTCCTGGTCATGAGACAAAATCTTGGACCCAGCTGAGCTAAGGAGTAGAAAGACCACAACCGTATTTTATTTCTTATATTAAGTAATGTATATGCATGCATGTTGCATCTTCAATGGGTAATATATTTGTTGTTATTTGAAATATTACCTTTCTCAAATTTATAAGTATATATAATTGACAAAACACCAATAGAAATCTGTCTCCAGGGTTCAGTACAGACATAAGCTCTGCTTTAGTCTGGTGGTGGAGTGGACTACAATATTCAGAAACCTGTAATACTCAAGAGATTCACCATCTTCTTTGTTGACAGTCATTAGAATGTTGTGAGTAGTCTGAAGTTTGACATGTTGATCAACATCTGCAGCTCCACAAACATCAGAGAAAAGCTTTTGAAATACTTCTGCTGCTACTTCCACAAGTTCTCCCTCTGTTAGACATATTCATAGTCAGAGGAAATCAGGAATGTGTAACTCTTGTCGTTGAGGTTATGTGCCCTGAGAAGTGACTCCTGCTTGGAGATATTCTTCTTTAGACTCTCAGTGGCCTTGCTGCCATTGTCTATGTTCAAGAGTGAGAGGGAAAGCAAGATGTTTTTGAAAAGGTTATCAATAGGTAGATATTTAAAAAGAGGTTATTAAAATGTACATAATTTAATTTATAACTGCAGTCATATGTTGCTTAATGATGGGGGATAAGTTCTTTCTTTTGTTTTTTTTTTTTTGAGACTGAGTCTGATTCTTGTTGCCCAGGCTGGAGTGCAATGGTGCAATCTCAGCTTACTGCAACCTCTGCTTCCTGGGTTCAAGCAATTCTCATGCCTCAGCCTCCCAAGTAGCCAGGATTACAGACACCCACCACCACACCTGGCTAATTTTTGTATTTTTAGTAGAGACGGGGTTTCATCATGTTGGCCACGCTGGTCTCGAACTCCTGACCTCCAGTGATCCGTCTGCCTTTGCCTCCCAAAGTGCTGGGATTACAGGCATGAGCCACTGCGCCCAGCCATGATGGAGGATAAATTCTAAGAAATGTGTCAGTTAATTTTGTTCTTGTGTAAATATCATAGAGTGTACTTACACAAACCTAGATGTGATAGCCCACTACATACCTAGGCTATCTGTTCTAGCCTATTGCTTTGAGGCTACAAACCTGTACCATATGTTACTTTACTAAATACTGTAGGCAATTGTAAAGCAATGGTATGTATGTGTGAATCTAAATATAGAAAAGGTACAGCAAAAATACAATATAAAAGATAATAAATGGTATACCTATATAAGGCATTTATCATGAATGAAGCTTTCCAGTTTGACAGTTGCTCTCCATGAGGCAGTGAGTGAGTGGTGAGTTAATGTGAAGGCTTAGGACATTATTGTACATTACCATAGACTTTATAAACACTGTACATTTAGGCTACAATAAATTTATAAGAATTTTTTTCAATAAGTTAACCTTAACTTACTGTAATTGCTTTATTTTATAATTTTTTATTTTTTTAACTTTTTGACTCTGTAATAACATGTATCTGAAAATGCAGACACATTGTACAGCTATACAAAAATATTTTCTTCTTTATATCATTATTCTATAAGACTGTTTTATATTTAATTATATTTTCCTTTTAAAGCTTTTTGTTAAAAATTAACACACAGATACACACATTAGCCTAGGCCTACACAAGCTCAGGTTCATCAGTGTCTCTGTCTCCCACTTTCACATCTAGTCCCACTGGAAGGTCTTTAAGGGCAATAACATGGGTGGAGCTGTCACCTCTTATGATAACAATGCCTTCTTCTGGAAGACCTCCTGAAGGACTTGCCTGAGGCTGTTTTTTTCATAAATAGAAGAATTTCATTCTAAAATAATGATAAAAAGTATAGTATAATAAATACATAAATCAGTAACAGTTATTTATTATCATTATCAAGTATTTAGTACTGTGCATAATTATATGGGCTTATATTTCTATATGATTGGTATCAAAATATGTTTGTTTACACAAGCATCATCACAAATACATCGTGATGCATTTTTTAGGACATTATTATGGTTACGATGTCGCTAGGTGATAGGAATTTTTCAGCTCCATTAAAATTTTATGAGACCACTTTCATATATGTGGTCTGCCATTGACCAAAATGTTGTTATGCAGTGCATGACTGCATCAGAATTATTACAAGCATTCAAAATTAATGAATATCCAGGAGAAGAAAAAAAGTTAAAGAAACAAGAAAGATAAAAATTTATATATAGATTGAGTAGCTAAGGTTTATCAACTCTCAAATGTTTTCACTTAATAGTCATAATTAAATTTGTGGTAGTTATTTTAATTTCCATGTTTTAGATGCATAATTTGAATTCAGAGAAATTCAGCAATGTTCTCCTGGTCTGCCCTTCTGCGCATCTTTATGATTATCTACTGCACAGGTGTGATGGATCTAGTGGAGTGATTGTGGGCACATTGATTCCTGGATATGGAAACAGTTTAACTTTAATCTGGAGTAAATGAATCAGGAGAAATGGAGAAAAGACTTTTGGTTTTCCAGTAAGATTTTGGTGACTTATTTTTAAAGAATGATTTTTGTATAAAATTGGGGCTAAAGTTGGACCTGAGAAAAATAAGGTAATAGGTAAAAATCACGAGTTTATTTTCTTCTCCTTAAATTTAGCCTTGTGTTTTGCATGTTTTCTGTTTGAAACAATCTTGAGCAGAGGTAAACTAACAACTTTTTGTATTCTATCTCTCCACAGAATGGCTAACTTGCTTAACTTTGGAAAAACTGAAATGACTAATTAGAATGTTTCCAATCTATTTGATATATATTTGAACGAGCTACATGCCGTTGGATGTTTTTGTAGCTGTTAACAAAAAAGGGTTCCCTCACAGATGAATGAACAGACTTCTTCATGGAGACTGTTTAGACACTACTTTAGAAAAGGCATTTTTTTGGTGTTGCTACTAGGAAATTGTGTGTGTGTGCGTGTGTGTGTGTGTTTTCAGTGTCTCTAGCAGCTGAAAGTATGCAAGAGCTAAAATGCAGCTACAGCTGGAGCTATCTCTCATTCATTCATCATTGTCACTTCATGAATTAGGAGCCAGCAGACCATTTCTCTCACTTTACTTCAGCTCCTTTTCAGAATGAGATAAGGTTCATAATGCTCAGATATGATAGTTCTTTCTTCTAGCCTATTATTTAGAGAGCTATCAATTTTGCTGTGTGTCACTCTACAAACTCTTGACCTTTTCAAAAAGAAACTAAATTCTGACCGGTGTGTATATATAAATATGTGCATGTATGTGAACAGCACCTATAGTGATAGCATTTGCTTAACATTTTAATATCATCATATGGTTGTGGCATTTTTACGAGGTTTGTTCTAAATTCTCTCAAACTTTGAAACAGCTTGCCTTTTCTCTCAGTCAAATAATCATCATCTATGTAAAGTTCCTTTTTGAGTGTGAAAAGCTTCACACTTTCCACATTCCAAAGCTTTTATTAAGACATATTAATAGTTGTAGATTGAATGATTATGTATGTCTACTGAACTGCCAATAGGATAATTAGTCACAGCATCATAGAAGGGAAGTTTTCTCTTACAGTAAATTGTATTAGATCAATTTATGCTCTTTCAAGAGTTACAAGCATTAACCTTTGGAATGACCATTACCCTTTAATTGGCATTCTTATACTATCTAATGTATCATTAGCCTTTGTAGATTGTGTCATTAAAGGTGGCAATCATAATATTCAGTAAATTATAACACTGTAACAAGTTGGGATCATCTTTTTAGCTCCCCAAAAGCCACTAATTAACTATGGGAATATGTCAAAAGATAAAACGAAGCTTTGTTGCAAGCCAATATTTTTCACCTGTTTAACCTATCACAAATAGAGTTATAGACCCATGCAATTGATAAAGACACAAAACATAATTATAACTTAACTTTGACAAGATTTCTAAAGAACTTTGTGTAACAAAACCATGACAGAAATGGTCTCTTATGAAATATACATCATGACTTGCAAACCTTTGGAATTTTTAAATACAAAATCCATGATAAGGATATAAAATTAAATAGAGAGGTTTCCTAGAGTAGTCAACACATAAAAAAATCAACTTTTCCAATGTGAACAGAGTAAAATCAATGTGGCTAAACTGTTCCACTAAAATGTATAGTGATACATAGATACATACGCTAGCATTTTAAATTTGAAAAATAGATCATTATAACCCTAGTGTACTGATGGTTATGAGATTCATTTTTAAACGCTTTAACACGAAGTAGTGCAGAACTTAATATTATTTTGCAGGTAAATTTTTACACACAGTTAAACAGAGGGATTCACATGCCTAGTGTAGAATTTGATGTCTATATAATGTATACAATTAGGTTTAAACATTTATAGTGTTTAATATACATATTTAAAAACAATTCTTATATAGGATTTAAAAAATATAATAACTTTGTCTTAATATCATGTTTTGCTCTCTGACCTAAGTTATACACTCAGAACAAATGCAACATTTTCTGAAATAAGTTTGCTATGGGTTTCATGCTATTGACATTGAAGGAAACAGTAAAACAACTCATTCTGAAATGCCTTCCTCCTCTACTCACTCTTGTAGAAATTATATATATATATATATATATATATATATATATATATATTTTTTTTTTTTTTTTTTGAGACAGAGTCTCGCTCTGTCACCCAGGCTGGAGTGCAGTGGCGTGATCTCAGCTTACTGCAAGCTCCGCCTCCCAGGTTCACGCCATTCTCCTGCCTCAGCCTCCCGAGTAGCTGGGAATACAGGCGACCGCCACCATGCCCGGCCCGGCTAATTTTTGTATTTTTAGTAGAGACGGGATTTCACCGTGTTAGCCAGGATGGTCTCGATCTCCTGACCTCGTGATCCACACGCCTCGGCCTCCCAAAGTGCTGGGATTACAGGCGTGAGCCACTGCACGCGGCAGAAATTATGTATTTTTATACAAAGGAAAAACCTTAAGTCACTACTGATTTCAATCTGTGATTAACTTTGCGGTCTTTGCAGACTTCTCCAATACTCAGAAAAAGAACAGATTCTTCTTTCCTATCAGAGTTTTTCAAAATAAAATAACTGTCTTGTACCTGGCTTTCTCAAATTAGTGGATAAACTGAAAATAATTCCATCAAAGATTATTGTTGTTTTATTTAGTAGTACACATAATTGAGAAAAATATTGTGAGACCAAATTCTAATAAGAAACATTTTATGGAATCTATTCAGTAGATAAAATATATCTTCCAAAGACATTATATCAAAAAAATTGTATAGACAAAGCTCTGTGAAAAGTTACTTAACTATTAGGGACTAAAGCATTCAGGATTTTTTTTTTTTTTACTCCAAATTGCAAATGCATTAACATGTTTGTGATAAAATATATTCACATTTAAAATTGCAGAATTTTTTAGAAGTATTTTAGAGATATCTGTAGCCTCTTACTACTGTAAACATGAGGAAACTGACACCAAAAGATCTTCAAGCCTCTTCCAATTTTATGTAGATAGGCTATTGTAGAATAAGCAGTAAGACTGTATTTGGACTATTGCTCTTTTTGCCTATTTGTCTTGTCTCTCTACTTACACATTCGAACCTTCTTGTCTCCTTTTCATCAAGGATTATCTGTTAAATGCATGATTATCACTCAGTAAATACTGATAATCACTTTATTAGTTCCATTTATTTGTGCAAGAAGCCACTATTGGCTCTACTACATAAAGAGCTAAATGAGATGATACAAAGTAAATGAACATGAGTGGGATATGGAAGGAATTGAATTTTGTAAACAAAAAAAATAAGGTTTTTTGAGATAGCTGTACTTCAAAATAAAATATGTAAGATCATAATGAAGACAAACAAAATTTAGAAACATTCAAAGGAATAAAGTAATCTGTCTACATGGCCTATCATCAAAATTTTAATCAGGAATCAGGTCACTAACATTGAGCTTTGGATATTCATAGAATTCAGTATGAACAGAAAAAGATGTACATATAGATATGTAGAGAGAGTCTGGATCTGTCACCAAGGCTGGAGTGCAATGTTGTAATCTTGGCTCACTGCAACCTCCGCCTCTCAGGTTCAAGTGATTCTCCTGCCTCAGCCTCCTGAGTAGCTGGGATTACAGACAAACACCACCATGCCTGGCTAATTTTCTGTATTTTTAGTAGAGATGGGGTTTCACCATGTTGGCCAAGCTGGTCTTGAACTCCTGACCTTGTGATCTGCCCACCTTGGCCTCCCAAAGTGCTGGGATTACAGGTTCAAGCCACCATGCTCAGCATAATAATTTTTAGAAACAAAATTGTTATTTTAATAAAGAAAAGCAAGCTTTTCAGCACCAAGAAAAATTTTAAGCACACGCTGAGTTCTTTATAGTAATTAACTCATTGATCAAAATATAAAAAATATATACATTACTTACTTTAAAAGGGGAACTATTCATACATATTGTCTGATCCTTCTCAGAGCTATGGCAAAATTGTACAATTAAATTGTATTTATTCTAGTTATCTGACACTGGATACAATACAATGTAATCTCTCCTCTAAAGTTACTTGTGCTACTTTGGAAAGCTTACAATTTACACACACACACACACATATGGGTGGGTGATGGTGAGTGTGTGCATGGGCGTAAGTGTGTGTATACATGTTAGTATGTGTGTGTGTAACACATTTCACATACACAAATATTAAAATTTATTTTGATCTCCATGTTTTAAAAAACATCTCTAACTAGTGTCTGAGCTGCAGAGGTTTGATTAAGAACCACATTCTTCTTGTCATCTACAAAACAGAAAGCAATTTAGATACTCTTCAATTTTTTTATGGTTAAGTATTTGTGCTGAGTTTTGTGTTTGCTGAGAGGATGGTGCCATGAGAACACAGAGTACATGTAGCAGTAAACTGATTGAAAAAGATCTCACCTCCATCTTGGGAAAATAAATTGCACCAGTAACCAGCAATATGCAACAAAAGTGTGAAAATAGCATATTGTATTTTACTCACTTTGAACTTTTACCAAATAATAATTAGAAATTTTACGAAATAATAATTCTAGATACGAAAAATAAATTCTATAAGTTAAATTATTAGCATTTTTTACAATTGGTATTTTAGAAAACAATCTAAATGGATAAAATAGAACAAAATTAAAATAGTATAGGCATTCTTTTTTTTTTTTTTTAAGATGGAGTCACGCTCTGTCGCCCAGGCTGGAGTGCAGTGTCGCCATCTTGGCTCACTGCAGGCTCCGCCTCCCGGGTTCACGCCATTCTCCTGCCTCAGCCTCCCAAGTAGCTGGGATTACAGGTGCGTGCCACCACGCCTGGCTAATTTTTTGTATTTTTTAGTAGAGATGGGGTTTCACCATGTTAGCCAGGATGGTCTCGATCTCCTGACCTCGTGATCCACCCGCCTCGGCCTCCCAAAGTGCTGGGATTACAGGCGTGAGCCACCCCTCCTGGCTCTTTCTAAAGAATATTTTTTAAATGACCATATAAAATTTTTGTTCAATTGGAGACAATTTTAATGAGGATAATTTCAAGAGAGCCCATGCAACAGGTATAAACCAGAACTGACAGGCAAACTAAAACATAAAGTCACCTTACATATTATGCACCTTTAAAAATGAGGCTAAAATAATTTATTGGCTGGAAGTATTTGTATTATAAAATTAACTTCAAAATTACTAGGTCTAGAATAATCACAAATATATAAATTAAAACCGATTTGCTTGGCTGGAGTAGATATATCTTTATGGTAAGATATGCATTTTACATTTTTATGGAGAATATATATTGATTTTATAATATAATACACATTGTAAACATTGTAGCCTTATTTCAAATCTAGCAAGAATTGCCTTAGTAGAAAAGTAGTATGACTTGTTCAAAATTCTCATAGAGATAAACTCAGTAGATCAGCTGTAGGGGAAAGAGAAATTGTAGATAGAATGTATGTGCTGTTTTTCCAAGTTCATTTCCAAATATTTAACAGCTTAGAACATTATACCACTAACTTTAAGTCACACTCCAGGGAATCCATTATAGAAAGCTAATTGTTCTGCAAGTGACCTACAAAGTAGATAGAATGGCCAGTTGTGGTGGCTCACATCTGTAATCCAAGCACTCTGGAAGGCCAAGGCGGGCAGGTCACTTGAGGCCAGGAGTTGGAGGCCAGCCTGGGCAACGTGGTGAAACCCTGTCTCTACTAAAAATACAAAAATTAGCCGGCGGGGTGGTGGGCACCTGTAGTCTCAGCTACTCAGGAGCCTGAGGCATGAGAATTGCTTGAACCCTGGAGGCCAAGTTTGCAGTGAGCCAAGATCCCACCAGTGCATTCTAGCCTGGGCAACAGAGCAAGACTCGGTCTCAAAACAAAAACAAAAACAAAAACAAAAAACAAAAACAAAAATTCAAAGTAGATAGAATGGATTATAATGGTATTCTAAGGGATTATAAGATTCCAGAGGATGTCTGGAAAGTACATTACTTTTCAGTCCAATTTGGGAATAGAATTTCATTATTTTAACATGCTGTTCAATTAAGTGTCTGTCTTTTAATGATAACTCACTAATAATTACATATTACAAATGATGAGTTGATTTTGGGGGAAAAATGTCACATTTTCTTAGACTACAGCCTATATAAGTAAATATGGAGGTTTTAGCTAATTCAGTTATACACAATTTTTCCTGCCCTGAAGAAACTCACTAGCAAAAGGGAGGATATAGCAAATCTCTAGAAATGAGAAGGGAAATATGTTTCCTAATTTTAAATGTATGTAGTTATAAGTCTTATCCATTTAGAATTCTTCACTTATCACATTAGGGCAAACAGAAAAATTATTAAAATGTTTTTGAAAGCACAGGACTTTTTAATAACAATACACAATGCTCTAATAGTTATGTGTTAACTCATACTTAAGATGACCATAATGAGACGCTGGGAGAGTGGCATGCCTGCATTTGTGTCTTTTATAATCAACCAGTAAACATTATGTAAAATGTTTTCCTGAGTTTGGGAGCTGTTCTAGCAAAACTTGAGGCAGGTGACAACCTACAGATTTGTAGCCAAGTTGAACAGAAATGTGTGTAAGCTGGGGGCCTGATACTTTAGACTGGCCTCTGGAATGAAGGCAGTCTTACGGAACTGAGCCTTTAACCCTGTGGAGTCTGCCTCTAACTCTAGGTAGTTAGTATCAGAATTGAATTAAATTATTGAAGACACAGTTGGTATCTAGAGAATAGGAAAATTGGCTGATGGTAGGGAAAACACCCCAGAAAATTTTCACTTCTCAAACTGAATGGTCACCAATCACCTGAGAGACAAACAGATATAAATTACTTGGATCTGTCCCTGGAGGTATTAATTCAGTAGGCCTAGGTGAAAACATACATTTTTAACAATCTCCTAATCTTCACCTTGAAATGATTGTGATAATGATAATCCTCCAGTCATTCATCAATCTAAGGGAACAGGAACAGAATTCTAAATCAACCTTATAAGAGTAGAGTCAGAAAGAAAAAAGAGAATGAAGATGATTAATGACAAATGTAAAGTCATATCCTATTGACGACAATACTATAGGCAGGGGTATCCAATCCCTATGTCGTGGACCAGTCCGTGGCCTGTTAGGAACTGGACTGCAAGGAGGTGGAGAGAAATGCTTGCGCTAACATTACCACCTGAGCTCCATCTCTGTCAGATCAGTGGCATCATTAAATTCTCATGGAAGCAAGAACCCTATTGTGAACTACACATGTGAAGGATCTACACTGCACCCTCCTTATGATGATCTGAGGTGAAATGGTTTCATTCTGAAACTATCCTTCTCATCTGTAGAAAAACTTTCCTCCATGAAACTGGTCTCTGGTCTCTGGTCTCCAAAAAGGTTGGGGACTACTGCTATAGAGAAGGGTTGGCATTGCGTAAGTATTCAAGAAAAATGCCAGAAAGCCATAATTAATAAACTGTGAATTAGCCAAAATGGGGATAAATATTAGAGACAATTTAAGCAATGGTCTCCCCAAAATAAAAATCTGAGGCTTATTTAACCATAAGAACAGATTAGCTAATTCACTGTATATAAATGTCACCAAGATTTTCAGAAGTAGGATTTTAAGAAAACAAGGAGGTTATAATTACCTACTTTTATGATTCTTTGAAGTGATAATTAACTGGAATCTGACATGACCCCAAAGCTTACTTTAGGAACTTCTCCCTGCTATAGTAAGTAAGCATGTGAGGAGAAATTATTACAAAATTTCTAGTACGAAAAAAGAATATAACTGGCAGTTATTGAATGCCTGCTACTTTGGATATTGCAATAGATGGTGTTCATTCACCTTAATCCTTTCTGTAATCTTATGTGGTAGGTATCCTAATCCCCTTTTGAAAATGAGTACATTGAGTCAAGGAGAGATAAATACATACATACACATATATATATATTTGCTAATCAGTCTAAGAGTTGCAGATTAAGTATATTTTCCAAAATAAACACCCAATAAGAGTCCTCAGAAAAGTCCATGTTTTTCCAATTCAAAGTTCATATCCTTTTAACTCAATTACATTCATAGAAGTTTTCTTGTTAGGATTCACAATATAGATTAGATTTTATATTCTTATTTAATAAACTCCTCTCTATATATTTTAGTAAATATGTGCTAAATAAATAAAACTTACACTTATCTCTGTTATCTACGTAATATACATATCTCCCAAAGCCATTAAATAATTTCTTTAAAATAATTCTACTAAAAATTAAATATATTGAAAGAAAAAAGAATTCTCTCGGCATAAAGTTGGTCCTAGGACCTGCAACCTCTTTCATTCTACTTACTGTAAAGCATGTTGTATATATTATATAATTCATATAATTGTATATACTCTATAATCTTGCCATTTGAACTGAGCTATTTTACAACTTTACTCCAAATTTGTCATCATGTCACTTGATTAAAAGAAAATAACCAATAACCTGGATATATCCCTCATCTGCTAACTTCTTTTATATAATCCAATAACACAGAACATGCTATCAAAAAGAAAATGCAGCTGATTTTTCACACATGTTCTATCCATTTTTTCCTTAGCCTGTAAACTATGGCACTTGTTTCTTAGTAACAAATTCACATGCTTCTCTTGAATTTCTTTTCCTCTGCAACAGTCCAATGAGTCTTTATCTATTGCTCCAGACAGCCATCTTCTCAAATCACCTAGAGATGTGAATGATAACCCTATCACCTACTAGACAGAAACATCAAAATTCTGGCCAACATTCACCAAGATAGCTTTTTCTTATCTGAAGCTATCCATCTATAATGTGTAAGGACAGAGCCTGCTTTCAGTAATGCAGCTGGTTATAGCAACTAAGAATAGCACAAGTTTCCTTCCAGATGATGTAGAGTAACTCACCTTCATCAAAATGAACCAGAACAGGATGCTTGACTCCTGAAGGACAATTGGAAAAGTCTGTGTTGAGTATAAATTGCACAGAAAAAATGGAGTCAAATAACTAATTGAAACATACTTTGAACCCAAATCTCTAAATAGGTATGATTTGACATCAATAAACAGTTTAACTAGTTTGTAATTGTAATGTTTAATAATGCAAGTAATTTTGCAGTTTTCATTACCTAATCAAAAGCAATAGAAATAATTGTGTAGAATTATGGAGTAAATTAAATATGTTTGAGTGAAGCTGCAATTTTAGTGCCATGAAATCATTAAATTAAAATCATTAAAAACTGTCTCATGCTATTTCTGTCAGATAACACACCTTTCAAAAATGGATTTTTCTTTTTGACATTTCTTTTTTACATAGGATTATGTAAGCAGTTATAAGATCTCTATGATATAAATTAATCCTGAATAAGCCATCATGATGCAAAACTTACTTTGACAATTAAGACAAAAGAGATTATTCTAACAATTGCTTATATTATTTAATATAAAATGATTAATCTCCTCAGTGAAATAGGAAAAAAACTATATACATATATATATCCTGTTCTAGTCAATATAACAATGCATTAACCTTGATAATAAAGTGATTTATTATTTTAACTTAAATATTAATCATATTTTTTCACAGAACTTTTTTGCATTTGTAGAGTTCATTTTTCCTATGACCCATTCACTTCGTTGAGATTTCCTTCTACCTCATATGAAGCAGATCTCGTCAGATCTTGTGAAAGCCTGAGGTTAGCAAAATCATTTTGCTTGAGGTAAATTTAAAACTTGAGTCTCTAGGAGTAGAAGGCAAATGCACCACTCCTGTTCCCAGGGTCTTTAAATCTTAATGAGTTGTGCTCCAGAAATGGACTTATCCTTCACTTTCCTCCCTCCATTTTACAGTTCTTGTTAAGTGGCTAGGGCATTTGCAGTTAAAGGACACTGAACTACTCTAGATACGTTACTGTCCCCCTACCCTTTTAGAGTAAGGTGTAGGGTTTTGTGTAACGTACATAGACTTAAGGTATTAAAGGTGCTTTATTAAATGGTGTCTGGGCAATTGAAGGTGCATCAAAGTGACATCTCCTAATTGCCTGTGGTACATTTTAATAAACTGCAGGCTCACACGTCAATCACAGGATAAAGGCAAGGCATATAGAAATGTTTGGATTAATTATTAATATCAATTGGCTATTAGAGCTCTTTAGTTTCTTACTGTGGCAAAGCACATTGGTGAAAGTGCTGGATAGGAGGTAATTTGTTTGCATGCAGATAACTCTGGATTGTAATAAATCTTAACAAGTTCTAATTCTCACTTGACCTTCTGCAACTTCCCTTTGTGGCGCCAGTCACTGTGGGGATATTAAGATGCCTTAATCACCTTGAATCACATGTGAAGGATCTGAATCCTGCACAAATGAAACATGTAGAGATACAGAAACAGCACTGACTATAGCTTACATTCTTTATCCACTGACATTTTCCTCAAGTTTTGCATATTGTGTGATGATTATTTTAAAATTGTGCTTGTCAAAAGATAAAGTAATTTTGATGCTGTTCTTACCTGAGAAAGATCAAACACTATGATTTTTTCCTTTCTCAAACATTTGCCTCTCTCACATACACAGGTATTTAAAATAAATGCACAGTGAACATTTTCTTGTCAAAAACAAAATAGCAACAACAACAAAAAGGAAACCTAGGCTTTTGAATTATTTGCATCATTATTTACCCATGATTATTACAAATCAAGAAAAACTGAATGATCAGTCAAGAAATGAACAGCATTACAGAGAAAATACTACACAGATACTAATCTGTAGACTTTAGTTTGAGCTCCATTTTTGGTATATTTTTGTTGATATATACTAATCATATATATTTTTGGGGTACATTGATATTTTGATATATGCATAGAATGTGTGATGATCAAATCAGGGTAATTGTAATATCCACTATCTCAAACGTTTTTCTTTGTATTGGGAACATTACAATTCTTCTAACTATTTCGAAATACAAAATAAATGCTTATTTACAGAAATCCCTGTATTTCCCTACTGTACTATCAACTACTAGAATAAACTCTTTGTATCTAACTTTATTTTTGTATCCCTTAATCAACTTATCTTCATGACCCCATTCCCCATTTCCTATATAGCCTCTGGTAACCACCATTCTACTCTATCTCCATGAAATCTACCTTTGTAGCTCCCATAGATGAGTAAGAACATGCAATATTTGTTTTTCTATTTCTGGCCAATTTCACTTAATCTAATGACCTCCAGTATCATCCACGTTGCTGCAAATGAGAAAATTTCATTCTTTTTATGGCTGAGTAATATTCCACTGTGTATATATAGCACATTTTTGTGTTCATTCATCCGTTGATGAACACTTAGGTTGATTCCATATCTTGGCTATTGCAAAAAGTGCCACAATAAGCATGGGAGTGCAGATATATCTTCCATATACTGATTTCCTTTCTTTTGAATATATACCTAGCTGTGGGATTGCTAGATGAGCTCCATTCTCAATGCCTACTATTTTTATGTCTTTTGTGTATTCATATTCTCAATTTCCTCTTCTAAGTTCCCTATCTGTAAAATGGCAACACTTCTCCCTCTTCAGTCAAAACCACTAAGTAAATCATAAAGCCTATAGCTATATTAATCTATTGAAAAAAAGTATTTCTCAGGAAGTCTTACTTAACATTAATAAATTATTACATAAAGTATTCAAAAGTCATTAATAGTAAATCCATGCTTAGGCAGAAGTCTCCAGATATCATTAGCATTTAATGTTTTTATTTTAATAACAGTAAATTGGTGAGTTTCACTAACAACCAATGAGTATGGCATTTAATAGAAAAAAATTCTGGTGGTTGGCTTTCAGAGACATGTTTGTTGTATTTATGTTATTTAATTTATTTTACAAATATATCAGACATAAAACCTGAGGAAAGTTCTCTTCTTGTTCATCATTTATTACCCTCCTCTTTAGGGGAAAGTTTCATGTTGAATATATCTAATAATATGAGACATTTAACATCTAATAATTAAACCTTTTCTTTTTAGCATCTAAGGAAGTTGATAGATGTTTTCAAATACGTTTGTTCCCCTGGGAAAATTATTTCCTGTATTCTGGGTCTTCTCATCTTCTTTAAACAATGCAGAAGGACATTATCTCCTTAGCAGAGATCTGGAAGCTAGCATTTATTTTCAGCTCTAATGGCCTCATCTGAATCTGCATCCCAGGAGTTTTAGCTAACAGAGACCCCATGCTGTGATTCACGCTGTTTAAAGCCAAGTTGATGGGTAATAAAGTTATCATAATCCATAATTTAATTATAGATGAAAGACCCTATTCTGTGATTGTAACACTGAAACTCTGGCTTCATTTACACTTCTGGGATGCTTCACAAATGATTTCAGCTGATCTTTGATACAGGGTCAAGGGTGGAAAAAATTTTCATATAATTGCATTCTATCTTACTTGAAAGAAACATTCCAGTCCAAATTGGGTTTATTTTTGAGTTGTCATATGTCTGTAGTTTCAATGGTAAGTATAAATTTTAATAAGAATTTTTCGAGATGTTGCCTTGTTGCCACAGATATTTGTGTTGAATTTCTCATCCCATTTAAATGTAAAAATTGCTTCTTTTCTTGTTACTGTCCCAAACCTCGAAAACAGGACCAAAAATACTCTTCCCTTGAAATTAGAAAAAAAATGCACCATTGGAAATTGTTTTATTTTCCCATGCTCATGCAAATTTCATGTCAATTCATGAATTTGCTAAGGCTGTTCACTTAGCCTGGCATGGTGCCTTCCTCTTTTCCTATTTTCAATTGGTGTCCAATTCTATGCCTCTTCTTCATGAATTTTTTTTCAGCAAGAAAATGTACTAGATGCTAAATTCATGGGCAGCCTGTAATGGTTGTCACTAAGGCATTCAACAAAAATTTCTAAATCTAAGTTATCTCAGTGATGGCAACTGAGCCTCTTTCAAAAAAATGTGATGATTAAGCAAAACAACACACAGATCTAGCAGCCTCTCTGAAGGACATAATCAAAATGCTATAAAATATTTGAACAAAAAAAGAAACAGCTGCACTTTGTTTTTAATTCTTTAGATGTGTGTGTGATGTGTGTATAGAGAATGACTAATATATACCTTTGTTATATAATTTATTATGTAAGAAAAATGCTATATACTATAGGTCCTTTGTACTCGTACTTTCAGAATTAAAAAGATTAGCTTCAGTAGAAAATCCTTGGACACTGCAATGATATTTAGAAAGGAAAACCAATTGATTATGGGGAGGAAGAGACTAAAGCAAATATAATTTTATTTCCAATATTCTAAAGACTATGATAAGTCCCGTAATTGAATGAAAGAGCTAGGATCTTTTGTGATCTCATGCATCAATGCTGAAGAAATAATCACAAAATTTATCAAAGTTAGAGGTAAACATCTTTAGATTAGACTTCACTAAGCAATGATTTATAAATCTACAAGGTAGGTCCATCATGATGTAGGAAAATATTTACACAAAAAAGTTATGTATTCCCAACCACATTATTTTTATGGAAAAAAAACATAGGCACTTTTTACTAATAAAAGTAAATAGGAAGAAATAAAATGACTCAATAAGTCCAAGGCCAAAATTGTAACTCTTTTCCATGTTATTGACATGTAAATATTACTTATTTTACCACATTAGTTAATCCAAATTAGATGAATTATAGACCTATACTCTATACATGTCACTAAATAAGAGCTGACAACCATTATAATTATAGATAAAGTCTCAGTTCTATTGCCACACATTCAAAATTGTCATACTAAAATTTTATGTAAGTACATACATGTTTTCTTTTTATCTAAATTTAAAGATAGCCATTGCATCCCTGAGGCATGTTCAACAAAGAATATAGGTAATGTATGTTACAGGAATCAAAGAAAACATTTGGGAATGCATCTTTTACTTTTTTATTATCTTAACGATACATTTTGGCTGTTAAAAGAAACAGCAGCACATATGGGATTCTGGTTCAATGCGTAATACCATCCTATAAGAAAGCACCACAGATTTGTAAGATTTATGTCCAATCTGACTTTTAACTCAGTTTTCAAAAAGCCATTTCACACTCAGTAAGTCCAAGTATTTCTGGGCAATATGGAACATGATACAATCAGGGAATACAGTGTGTGTGAGTATATATTGCCTTACTTCATTCGCTGTAGAGTTAGAAACAAAATTGTTTGGCATACCAAAGTGAAGAATGAGGTATTAGGTAAGTCAAAGAATGGTTTTGCTGGAAAAGAATGGCTTATGAAGAAGATAAATGTATTTCCAGAATTTGTATCTCTAGTACTGAAGAAAAACTGTTGTCTCCAATAGATGATTTAGTGGCAGATTTATACCCTGTAGAATAATATCTGCAGGGTACAAAAGATAGTTCACTGCTAATAACCAGTTTGGCACTCAGTTTTGGCCATAGCCTTGAGAAGAGGTAGGTATTCTGTTGCATCTGTGCATAACCACTTGGTTCATCAGCCTATTGAGCAAACACAAATGTAGATGAGAAAAGAGGCTGACCAAAATCCTCTGGGTGGGTCATAATGTCCACCTTATTGTTGACAGCCTTTTCAGTGGGTACAGGAGCAGCAAAATCCATTAATCTGAAAGGCCCATCCACATACCTTCATTTAGCTCTCCTAAATCTTCCGCTTTTGCTTTTCTCAAGTTTTTGACCACTTAGAGAGTCATAATCATGTCGAAAGAGCAGTATGTATATGACTTCAGGCAATCACCATTATCAAGTAAAGTAAGCTATGAAATTATTTCTCAACATTTTTGCCCTCTAGCAAAAAATTTCTTTCCCTGCTTTTCTACAGGATCACTTCTGGGTGTGATTGTAGTCTACTTCTGGCTGGTCCCAATATGTCACGCAGAACTATTTGGTTTTTAACCTCATTCAATGTTTTTGCTTCAGTCAGCTTGTTGCAGAGGCTTCCCATAGGTTTGCAGGCATGGTGGTTTCAGCAAGATGATGATGTAGTAAGAGAAGGCATGCTGAGAATTAAGTCACCAGCTCACCCAACTTTCTTGTTGAGAGGTGACAACGTATTGGCGGCCCTCGCTCGCTCTCAGCGCCTCCTGGGCCTCAGCGTCTGCTCTGGTCACGCCTGGGGAGCCCTTCAGCCTGACGCTGCACTGTGGGAGCCCCTGTCTGGGCTGGCTGAGGCCTGAGCTGGCTCCCTCTGCCTGCAGGGAGGTGTGGAGGGAGAGGCGCGTGCCGGAACCGGGGCTGCCTGCAGCGCTTGCAGGCCAGCTCGAGTTCCAGGTGGGCATGGGCTTGGCGGCCCCTGCACTCACACTGGCTGCCCAGGCAGTGAGGGGCTTAGCACCCAGGTCAGCAGCTGCAGAGGAGGCGCTGGGTGCCCCAGCACTACCGGCCCACCCATGCAGCGCTCAAATTCTCGCAGGGCCTCAGCCGCCTCCCTGAGGGGCAGGGCTCAGTACCTGCAGCCCGCCATGCCTGAGCCCCTGCCCCATGGTGGGCTCCCGCTTACTGCCCAAGCATCCCCTACGGGTGCTGCCCCCTGCTCTGCAGAGCCTGGTCCCATCAACCGCCCAAGGGCTGAGGAGTGCGGTTGCGCAGCACGGGACTGGTGGGTAGCTCCACCCGTGGCCCTGGCGCTGGATCCGCTAAGCGAAGTCAGCTGGGCTCCTCAGCCTGGTGGAGACTTGGAGAACTTTTATATCTAGCTGGAAGATTGTATATTCACCAATCAGCACTCTGTGTCAGGCTCAGGGATTGTAAATGCACCAATAAGCACTCTGTGTCTAGCTCAAGGTTTGTAAACGCACCAATCAGCACCCTGTGTCTAGCTCAAGGTTTGTAAACACACCAATCAGTGCTCTGTGTCTAGCTAATCTAGTGGGGACTTGGGGAACTTTTGTGTCTAGCTAAAGGGTTGTAAACGCACCAGTCAGCACTCTGTGTCTAGCTCTGGGATTGTAAATACACCAATCAGCACCCTGCATCTAGCTCAAGGTTTGTAAACGCATCAATCAGTGCTCTGTGTCTAGTTACTCTAATGGGGACTTGGAAAACTTTTATGTCTAGCTAGAGGATTGTAAATACACCAATCAGCACCCTGTGTGAGCTCAGGGATTGTAAATGCACCAATCAGCACCCTGTCAAAATGGACCAATCAGCTCTCTGTAAAATGGACCAATCAGCAGGATGTGGGTGGGGCCAGATAAGGAAATAAAAGCAGGCTGCTCGAGCCAGAAGTGGTAACCCACTCAGGTCCCCTTGCATGCTGTGGAAGCTTTGTTCTTTTGCTCTTTGCAATAAATCTTGCTGCTGCTCGCTCTTTGAAATAAGTCTTGCTGCTGCTCACTCTTTGGGTCTGCACTGCCTTTATGAGCTGTAACACTCACCACGAAGGTCTGCAGCTTCACTCCTGACGCCAGTGAGACCATGAATCCATCAGCTCCGGATGGGAGGAACGAACAACTCCAGACGCACCACCTTAATAGCTGTAACACTCACGGCAAAGATCTGCAGCTTCACTCCTGAAGCCAGAGACCACAAATCCACCAGAAGAAAGAAACTCTGAACATCAGAAGGAACAAACTCTGGACATGCCACGTTTAAGAACTGTAACACTCATCGCGAGGGTCTGTGGCTTCATTCTTGAAGTCAGTGAGACCAAGAACCCACCAATTCCGGACTCATTGTGACTTCAACATCTACTTGACTGTACGCTACTTCTAGGTGATGTTGGAATGCTGCTGTGTTTATTTGTTCTGATTATAGCACTTACCCCATTGATTATTTTTACCAATCCCTTTGCCCATGTAATTTTCAGGGCCTTGATAGGGGAGTATGACCTGTAACCTGTGGGGTGAAGATCTTATAACGTGATCACTAATCATGATTTATTACATCTCTTTTTCATATTTTTAACACAAGAATTTTCAGTACTTCAACCTCTTTCACTGTAGACTTCTATTGAATTTTGGAAAGGTGGAAAACCAGAAGATCTGTTTTCTAATATTCTGACTTGCAGATGGCAACCCTCTGAGCGAGAGACGAGGAAGAGGCCACTGTAACTGTTGGCTCCAGGGCCACACTATCATAGACACAATCCACGCTATTAAAATAGTTGCTTTATGTCCTCCACCTCAAGGTAAGAACTAAACACTGAGTCCTATGCATTGTGCTGCAGATAATTCAAATTCATCCATGGCTGTGCTTGCCAGAAAAAACAACTGAAGGAGAGAAAGCACATTTCTTACTCATTCCTGTTTTCCAAATATCATGTGGATCTAATGTTTGGTAAAAGCCAGAACACTTGCAAACCTGAGCTGATAGAGAGAATGGAAAGAGTAGACTTTAGCACGCCTGCTTCTGCTCTGAATTAAGTCATTCAAAAGGGGTTAGAGTAAGGTTAAGTGAGCAAATCTGTACATACTGCCAGAGAGTCTACAGTTTCACTAATACGTGCCTCAAGTATATTTAATAAAGCCTGTATCAAGATACCAAATTTACTTAGGCTGCTGTGGCATCTCCTCATCAGCTGACAACTGGTAAGGCCTTTAATTTGCATCTTCATGTGTAAAAATGGCACTTGTGAATTTCCCTTTCTTCAGAGTTCAACTATAAGATTTTCCCTTTAATAATATATTTGTATAGGTTTGTAGCAGGAGGAAAAAGCATCCAAATTAACCAATACCTTTCATGTAAATGTTTCAATGATTTGTTTCTTTAAATTAGTTTTGACTTGCAATCTGCTAGGTATTTTATTTATTGTTTATATCTTTCTTCAGTTTAAGAATATTTTTCTTTTATTAATTTGGTATTCACTTATTCTAATTTTTACTTTGTCCCATTTTTCAGATATGCCAATTAGGATTCCTTGCTAATTCTTAATAGTAAATAGACTTTTGAAAATCTATACTTAAGTTTTACTGGATTTTATTAATTAGCATAGTTAATGATGAGACTTTTCAATTTTTCAAGGGTTTCTCACAGCTTGGCTTTTTTTCAGTTTAGAATGTTATTTTCTTCTAAAAACACCTTTGAATGTGGTTTATCTTCTATATATTCTATTCTTTTTAAAAATATTTTAATTAGTATATATCTATATATCATCTACTTATTCATCTGTTTGCTACTTTCATGTGTATTCTGGGGACTTGTTTCCTATTCTCTTTAGATGAAGCTTTGAGGGTTCATTTTCCCCTTTTTAAATTACCATCTGCTTTATTTTCAATTTTTTATATTATTAGGAGATAGGGGCATGCTTTTGATAGCAACAGGAGACAGACAAATTCCTAGGCAGACAAAGGCAGGTCCCTGGTGAAACCCGACCTTCAAGCCAAAGACAGTTTACAGCCTGAAAACAGAGGGGCCCAGGTCCAGATAGAGCCCACGACCGACCGGAATGAGAACTTCTATCCCCATCTTACCCTCTCTCTCCCTATTGGTTTATTCTGGATGATGCCTTTTAACCAATAGAATGCTGCTTTTCCAAAGACCACCCGTGGACCAATGAGCATGCACACCACCATTCTGAGCCCATAAAAAACTTGGAGTTAGCCTCACAGGGGGCTACCCACTTTCGGTCCCCCTCTCACTGCCAAGGGCAATCTGCTTTCAGGGTCCCCTCTCACAGTTCAGAGCTTTCCTTCTGTCGCTCAATAAAATTATCTGCCTTACTCACTCTCTGGTCTCTGCTCATCTTATGTTTCTTGGTCACGCGGCAAGAACCTGGAACTCACCGAGCTGCGGGGCAGCGCGAACAGGAAAGCTGTAACAGGCGCCCATTCCCCAAGCTGCGGGTGCCACGCCCTCCCGCTCGCCAAGCAGTAGGAGAGAAAAAGCCACTGGGCGCCATTCCCTGATGCTCGCTGAACTGCAGCAGCCATAACATTTCTTTGGGGCTCAGCCCTCAGGACTCCTCAGGCTTCACGGTTGCTGGCATGTCTGTTTTCGGGCACCACCATCTTCCGCTCATCTAGATGCCGGTGCCCAACGTGGAAGCTGCTGGCGGCACGCCTGGTCCAGCCGTGGGCTAAGTGCAGAGCCACAGCAGGCACAGGATCTGGGTTGGTGGCACGAGCCGAATGCAGCCTGTAGGGCCCAGCGAGGAGAGCAACCCTGGTGAGTCAGTGTGAGAACCCAGGCAGAGGTAATGGCAGCTGCAGAAATTTTCAGCTGGCAAAGGGGCACCGAAGGAATCCTATAACCCTTTGTCATCCAGGGACAATCTTAGCTTGTACAGTGGTGCAGTCTTAGCTCACTGCATCCTGGAACTTCTGGGCTCAAGCAATTCTTTCGCCTCAGCTTCGTAAGTAGCTAGGATCACAGGCATGTGCCACCACACCTAGCTATTTTATTTTATTTCATTTCATTTAGACAAGGGGTCTTGTCTAGGCTGCTCTTGAACTCCTGGCCTCAAGATATCCTCCTGTCTCAATCTCCAAAATTGTTGGAATTACAGATGTGAGCCACTGCACTCAGCTTCATTTTCTGTTAAATTAATTTTATTAGTAATTGTTTCATTTTATAAAATTCAGAATAAATGCTTTAAGTTTATTCAGATTATAATAATGTCATTATATAAACCCTTATGAGGTAGAAAATTTCATCCAGTTTTAAATTATTGTGTATTAATCTTCCTTTTAGTGGCACTTTGGTATTTTTGATTGATGTTATGGTTTTCCTACTGTTTTAGCACCCTTATTATAGTCTAAGTGCACTGGAAACTCTTGTTTAGGCAACATTTAAATTCTCTCTTTATTTTATAAGTTCAGGCCTTCAGTTATCTGAAAGGGTGCAAGGACCTTGGACACCTACTTTACCTCTAGGTGTTACCTGCATCAGTAAACAGTTTCCAGTTAAAGGCATGGGAAGTACACTGTCCTCTTGAGGGATACTGCTCAAGTTTCAGTTTGTTCCATGGTGTAGGAAGGATGAACAAGTCACTTAAATAAAAGAACTGGTAACTGCGGGAAATCCTAGCAGATTCCTGGCTACATACTCGGCAAGCACATTCATTATTTTTTCATGTATGTTTAGCTTAGGTTTCTTCTTCTTTACCACACGTAAGAAGGGCAACTTGGAGATTACTGGTCATGTTTCTCATCATCTATGTTCAGATCTACACCTTGTCTCTCTTGATCATGGGACATTTTTTTCTTTATCACTCAATTGAGTGTATGCAACTCTAGAGAAGTCTAATAAGAAAACAAAGTAGAAAGATTTTGAAAAGTCAATTCTCTTCCAGATTCGTTACAACTATGTATTGTAGCTCTCATTTCCCATGGAAACAGACCTTATCTACCTAAATTGGAAGACATTAGTTTAATGCTTTTCGTGTTTTCTTTTCTTTTATTCTTGTCTCATGTTCCATGATGATGTACTATCCCCTTGTGAAATAGAATAGAGTTTGAACCAAATGTGTGCTTTCAATTTAATTGATTTTTTTCAATGTAATTAAAATTTATTCTGGGGGAAAATTCCCAACTTTTTTTCTGATAGAATTAAAACAAAGTTGAAATCTCAAGGTATTTTGATGGCATTAAAAGTGAATTTAAAAAAAACAAAATTATTTAGACATATTTTTAATGAATCACCTCCATTAAAATTTTCTAATGCCTGATATTGGTTATTTTGCTTTATAAATAACATTTTAACAGTTTCATGGAGGACCACCCCTAAACGGAATAAATAAGATTAATTGAAGTAGATTACTTAGCAGAAAAACAGAATGGTCATTTTATTATAACTGACAAAAATTTACTTAAGAATATATTTTCAGTGTTTCTACAATAATAGCAAGAATTACTTTTAGTCACTTAAAAATAAAAATTAAACAAATGTATTGACTTAGGTCCTTTTGATTCTAAATTCTGTCACTGTGGTATTCTATAATTTTTGTCATTAAAAACCCTGTATTTTATTTTTTATGGTGAATTTTTTGTAATAATATTTTCAGGTTGATAATTCAAGAATTAATAAGAAAATATTCCTATCAGCCTTTTGAGGAAACTAATGAATATGTGCAAGTGCGTTATTAAAACTAATTTTTTGTAAATATACTCTGCATAAATGACACTTGCAGTGCCTGAAAATTAATGGCTAAAATTTATAGCCACTTTTATTAAGAACAAACTGGGAAAATGTTCAATACTTGAATTTTATTGTTCTACAGTGAAATTATAATTCATTTAAGTCATTTAGATATATTTTGAATCACTGGGAAATGTGCAATTTCCAACCTATTTCAAACTTCTGGTATCCACCTACACTCCATTAAGTTGTCATGAAGTTAAATCGGGACAGTATGGTTGTTACATGGGCAGTTTATGAAATTCACTGGAAATTCACTGAAAAAACTTAGTATTCTCGTAGAAGCTTTAATTTCATTAACTTAGACTTTATGCAAGAAATTTGCTTGCTTGATCAAATATAACCCAAGAATATAAATTTCAAAACACTTTTGGTAAGAAAATAAAAATTATAGTGATATAATCAAAATGTTTAAGAAAAATAATGTAACATTTGTGTCTAATGAATCAAAATTAAAACTAACTTATTGTATTTCCAAGTAATAATAATTCACTTATTCCATAATATTTTCTTCTTTATACATACATTAGTCAGTGCTAAGTTCAGTTTGAATTTAAAAACCTACATGATATAAACAACAAAAAAATGGCCTTCAATATGTCAAGCCAATATAAGATAAATCTTAGTGCACTGTTTTTTACTTAGCTATTTTCATCTATTTCTTATGTATTATGCTATATTGACACAAAGATAAGTAAGACATCATTTATTCATGTCAAAGCACAGTGAAGTAAATATATGAGAGGAATAATCAATTCACTTTGTGGTAGCATGCAAGTGTCGTCGGAGAAGTGTAAAATACACTCTGTAGAAGGAGGTCAAAAGATTGGTAGATCACAGATGTTTTCAGGTGAATAATCAGGGTTTCTTGAGAAAGTAACATATGAAATAGAACTATGATACAGATAGGATGTTAACAGAGAGAAGAGGAGGCATTCAGAGGAGGCCAGGAAGAATGTTGGGAGGGAAACAGTGGCAATTGGGTATTGGGATAAGTCAAAATATTTGAAAGAAATAAACACAGAATACTTGCACAGTATGTTTGACACCTTTGTTACACATCAATCAAGAGCAGTTTAAATGGACTTGTATAGGCAAATGGAAAAGCCACATGCAAACAGAGATTTAGAAAGGTTTTATTGGCAACGATTTTAAGGATAGATAAGCATAAGGAAAACTTCTTTTGAGTAATAGTTGAAATCTTTTAAGCCAGAAATAATTAGAGCTTGAGCTGATTTGCTGGTAGTGACCTTGGAAACAATGGAGCAGATGAAAGAGACTCAAAAAGAGGGAAACTGTACATAACTGGGCTATCAGTTGAGGAATGAGAGAGCATGGTAAAAATGGTGAATTCCAGCACAGCTGGCTCCATGTTGTATTTTATTGCTAATAATTTTATCATTAATAAGTTTGTATTATCACCAAACTTAAAATAATTTCCACTGAAATTTGTTTTTTAAACCATCGTTAGATTAGAAACATATTAACTAATTTTCAAACATTTCTCATTACATGTTTTGTAGTAAATTTCCTACTTAGGTTCACTGTGATTAGGCATCTAACTCTACATAATATAAATCCTTAGAAAGGTGTTGAAATGCTGTTTTATGACTCAGTGTATGGTCAATTTTGGTAACCCTTTCATGTGTACTTGAAAATAATATGTATTCCCCAATTGTTGGATGGATTGCTCTATATGTGCCAATTAGAGTACAGTTTGTTAATCATGTTATTCAACTCATCTATGTTTAATAATTTTATGTCTGCTTATTCTATCAGTTTTTAGAATAGTGCTAAAAACATCTCACAATGATTGTGGATTTCTCTATATTTCAGTTATTACTCTTTTTGCCTGATATATTAATATTATAAAAGTGTCACATTGGCTACATACAAATTTAGATTTATTTATTTATTGCTTTTTTCTAGCATTATACTTTTCACATTCCTGTATACTTATGTTTAATGTGTGTGTCTTGTATTCAAACTATTTATTATGTAACCCAGTACAACATTAGCCATGAAATATCTTTATAAGGTCAGAGATTTTGTCTGTCTTCTTCATGACATACACAGTTGTCTAGCAGTATATTTTGCATATAAGAAATGCTAATAAAATACATTCAATTAATAGCTAAATAAATCATGAACTCCTATTTCAGTTATCTTAGCATCAATTATCACTTCCTTTGTTACAGTATTTCTTTTTTTTTCTCCCGGGATAATAATCAGTTCTCTGCATGTGTCCTAAACTACCTAATGACAACCATTTTGCCACAGAGTTCTTCTCTCTCCTATATAACATTGAGCTCAATTCTATCTGTGTATCTCTCTGTCTGCACATATACATATTACACACACGTATACGTCCAGGTACTGGAATATGTGCATATCACATTTTCTATTACAGACTCCTATCTAGTTCCAAAATTAATACCAGAATGAGGATATAAAGTTTAGGTTCATATATTTTTAAAATATACTTACTAATTTTACTATACATTTTACCTATATAGCATATCCTATGTACTATTTATAGAATAAATTAATGTGAAATTATGCCTTCATATTTTATAATCTAAGTGTTGGGTTTCTTTGTTTAAATTTCCTAGACATAGTAAAATAGAATAGCATTTTCTTTTAGATAATCAATTGTTATAAAGTGAAATTGAAGAAAACCTCATGAGAGCTCCCCAAAGAAATAAAAAACAGTACATCAAAACTTATATTTATCCTACACAGACATTTAAGTCATTGGATAGCTCGATAATTGCTTTTTATGGTACTCATGTCTGGATGACTTAGGAAGTCATATATGTTTATAGTTTACAATACCTTGGTATTTCACGAAATCAGCTTAGGTATCTCAATTTTTCTTCCTCTAAACAACACGAGTTTTATTTTGTGAGTGTTGTAAACTTTTTAAAAAAGGATATAAAACAAGAATGTTAAATATTTCACTAAGTACTAGGTAACGTATTTGCATTTTAGTGGAGACATTGGGAATAGTTCATAGTTAAGATGATATATGGATTTAAATCTAAAAAAATTTTTAATTAATTGGATTTGACAAAACTATTTTACATGGTTGCAAGTTTACTTTGCTATTTTAAAAGATAGTGACACTTGTGTATAACCTAGAAACACCCATTATGGAGTTTGGACATGACATGCACATGCATCATTTATATTTTGATTACTTTCTAAGTGCTGACAAGGTACTGCGTTCATGAATAATTTAAATCATCTAAAAGAATGGGCTTTTTACATTCCATTTTAGAGTTTTGTTTTTCAGGCAGGATGTCTTAGCAATGTAAAACACGTGTCACTGATGGAATATGATTAGAAATACACCGTGATCTGACAGTTAACAATTATTCCCATAGGTATTATTCTTGCAGGCTATATAAATGATATAAAAATATGCACAGTAACTCAAAATATAAGTCATAGATATTTAAAAAGTAAATAATATGTGTAATTTCTTTTGTATGAAAGATAGAATAAAATTTAAATATAAGTGTATGATATTTTAGCCAATTAAATGCAGTGAATTTAGTTAAGTATCACAGAAAAATTATTATTAAAAATGTTAAATAAAAATATGGAGTCCTGAGTGGCATAAATCCAGATATTTCAATAATTTGCTAGAAAAACTCAGACAGCCCAGGAAAGCACTATACTTAGACATACTGTACAGTTTTATTGTAAAAGATACACATAGGCAAGGGCTAGAAAGGTCCATATTGCAGAGCTTCCATGTTCTCTCCCTTGGAGTTAGAGTGTTCACAAGCCATCAATGTGTTCACACACCAGGAAGCTACACTGAGCTCTGGGTCTGTAATTTTAATGGAGTTTTATTACACAGGCATGAATGATTAAATCACTGTCCATGTGATTGAACTCCATCTGCAAACCACTTTTTCTACCTTGAGGTCAGGCAGCTGAAAGTTTCAATCCTCTAATCACAGGCTGTCTTTCTGGAGACAGTCCCTATTCTGAAACTATTTAGGGGTCCACTATGAGTCACCTCATTAGCCTAACAAATAAACTTCAATCATTCAGGAAATTCCCAATTTTTTTTGACTTTCTGAGCCAAGGAATGAGGTTAAAGACCAGATTTATTTTTTATTATACCATAGTACTCTAACACTGGGACCAACTTAATATTTCAAAATGGCATTTCGTTGTTCTTTTCTTTTTTATATAACTTATAATTAGTAAGAACGTGCATGTATTTTCATCTGAACCATTTTTTAAATTTTCTATATTCTTTAACCATTTAATTCTTGTTCATTGCTTATCTCTCCTAGGGATTTTTATTCTAGTCTTATTGATTTATACTGCATGTGTGTGTGTGTATATATATATATGCACACTTGTATATATAAGTGCACATATACACAGCATCTTGTCATAAGATGCACTACATTATTATTGTCTTTTTTTATTTGTACACGGTATCCTTTTTCATGTGTAATTTTTAAAACGTAGTTGAATTTATCAATGTTTATGTTGTTTTTCATCTTAAATTGGGTCACTCTTAGAAAAACATTTCTAGGCTTATGCCCAATTAAAAACATTCTTTCTTAGTACATTCTTGATATGCTTTTGGTTTAATCTTTTATACCTCTGGAATATACTTTATAAAGAATTATACTGAATATTACCAAATGTCTTTCTGGCATAATAATTAAGTGACTTTTAAAAAATTCAATAACATAATAGTGTTTTAAAAGATATTTAATATTAAACCAACACTTCATTCCTAGTTTTGTTTTGTTACATTGTATTGTATTTGAGTTGCTCCTAGTTTGTGTTAAAAATTTAAGGTGAGTGCGGAAACACCTTCTCCCTGACTTTGTGTTTCCATCATTCAGTTAAAAACCCTTAACCTATTTACACCATCTAACCGAATATTCTTCAAAGGAGAAAGTAGTGAATTACCTTGTTCATAATGTTCTCATCCTGGATTACCCCCTGCAGGAGAACCTCAGACAAAGGCCCCCAGTTTAGTAAATAATTTAGTACATAGTCCCAGGGAGGTGCAAGGAGGATTTGGATGATAGGAACTGGGAAAGAGAAACAAACCATTTAGAAATATCTTATTATTGTCCACTGCAATGGGTGACAGAGGCTTGACCTTTTTAGGATCTTTGAAATTCACTTCATAATTATCCCAGGTGAGGACATGAGGAGAAATATTTTATCTTCTACCTTTATTCTGTTATTGGTTAATGAAAACCCTACACATTGTAAGCCCCTAACCTCTAAGATTGCATATGTACAGGTGCTAAGTGGATTTCCACAGACATTCCACACAGATACATCAGAGAAGTGAGAATTTATAGGGCTTAAAGCAAAAGGCAGGAGGACTCTCAGGTTGAGAAACTATCCATTTTATCTGCAAAACTTTTCAGAAGACTACTTGGAAATTGTGGTCTCATCAATGCCTGGGGCAAGAAAAGGCCCTCAGAGTTTACAATGGTGACAAAAGCTGTCCAATGAAGTCATCTAGTCCACCACTCAGATACTTACATTAAAGCCAGTCAGCAATGGAGCCTCTTGTTGGTTGTAGCTCAATCTGTTAAAGGACATAGTACAAGTCAACTAACAGGAAAAAACAACAATTTCTTCTCCAGCAGCCACAAACAACCCCAAGGGTGTAATTAATAGTCATCGTCCTCTTCTTTCATCAATCTTAATACATTTTCTTCATTCTTGGCTTGTATTTTGGCTGGTCTAGGTTGCTTACTAGGTGAGTTGACCTAGATCTTGTCCCCCAAAATTTATGGGCTTTTGTTTGCCTTGTCCTTGTCTTTCTGTGGTTGTTGCAACCGCCCATTTGCTGTTACCCTCACAAACAATATAGTTTATGGATCCTCTGGTAACTGGCCATTATCTTCCTCTATATAGTAACTCTTTTTTTTTTTGTCTAATAGTTACCTGGAAGGAGAAACACAAAGTGGCCAAGTATAATGTAACTTCAATTTCTGTGGAACTCTTACATGGAGGATGTATTGTTGCCAGTAGTAGCAAGGACCTTTATCTAATTTGCAGAGCCTAATGTAATGGGGGAAGAAAGCATTTCCTAAGTTAGTTATTAAAAGTTATTGTGAGAGGGGCCAATAATGTTTCCATAATCCAGTTGATAGAGTTTGAATATTTTTCCCCTCCAAATCTCATGTTGAAATGTAATCCCTGATGTTGGGGTTGGACCTGCTGGGAGGTGTTTTTATCATGGGGGCAGATCTCTCATGAATGGCTTGGTGCTGTTCTTATGGTAATGAGTGGATTCTCCCTCTATGAGTTTACCTAAGATCTGGTTGTTTAAAAAAGCCTGGAACTTCCCCCTCTGTCTCTTGCTCCTTCTGTCACTATGTGATATGTCTGCTTCCTCCTTCACCTCCTGCCATGGTTGTAAGATTCCTGATGCCTCACCATGAAGCCAGGCAGATATTGGTGCCATGCTTGTACAACCTGCAGAACCATGAACCAAAATAGACCTCTTTATAAATTTCCCAGTCTCAGTATTCCTTTACAGTAATGCAAATGAACACACCATTTCTAAGACTCTTGTATTCTAGCCCTTAGGGACCCATCACCATTTGTGAGCAATTGACAAAATACCACACATCCATAAACTGATATTCCTAAGCTGGTGTCTCATTTGAGCCTTTAAAAGGCTGTTTCACTATGATATTATACTAGTTCCCTCAGATGTGTGGGATCTGTGGTAGGATCAGTGGAAACCATGATCATGCGCTTATAGTCACATCTTCTTTGCAGCAAAATTAACCCCTTACCCTGAATCATTGTATGACCTACCATGCCAATGGATCAAACATTTGCAATCATTTGGATAACAAAAGTATTGTTGTGAAAATGTACTGTGGGTACGTGATCTGAAAGTGAGTTATAGGATGCAGCAAATGAAGGAACATACAGATGGGAAGACTATTGCTGCCAGGGATGTCCCCTCTCCTCTTAAGAACATTGACCCCATTGTAGGGAGCCCGAACAATTTCTTTAATTAAGAAATTAATTAATTAAGAACGCAACCAGATGGCTTAACACATCATCAATGTTATTGTTTTCTTTTTTCCCTTTCCATTTTCATAATTTAAGTATGCAGGGATCTTTTATGTTAAATAGGCATAGAACAAATGGATGGCTTTTCTTGTAAATTGATGTTAGAGAAGTCATGGATATCAGGCATAAATCTACCTCAGTTGGATCATTACGACGAATACTGAAGGGTTAAAATTGAATTCAGGAATGGTAATGTACAAAGATACATTTAAATGATACTTTGAGTACTAGAGTTTAATTGGAAGAAAAGAAAAACAGTTGTTCTGTAAAAGAAAATTTTAAAATACATGATTAAATATATCCTAAAAATGTCTTCAATACCGTGTAGGTAATAATCATATAAAAGTAATTTAATAGGATACTAATTGAGATTCAATTTTATAATTGAAAATAAAAATGTAATATTAAGAATATAGTTAACACTTTTCATTATCACCATGAGATGTCTAATTAAAATTCTCTCTTAATGATTTTTTAAACTTTTATTCATGTAGAATAGAAAAGAGTAAGAAAAGAAAATACCATTTGAATATATTTTTTAAACTAGATATTTATAGTGAACTTTCAAAGGCCTCTTCACATTGACCTACATCTATTATGTAGAATATTTTGTCATTTATTTAATATGTAAAGCACAAGGTACATACTTTGCTAAATGTCCCAATTGAGGAAAAGAAAATAAATAAATTACTGGCTTTAGTAATTTTGCTGAAGTGTAGAAAAAGACAAAGCCATACTATTTTAATATTACACAAAAGCTATTTGATATGGGTTTGATGGTTTCATACTCAAATAGAAACTACCAGTCAAGAAGTTAGAAACTATGGTATTAGAATTTTAATGTGTTGTTTTTTATTTTTAAAATTTGTAAAGCAAAATATATGAGTGGTTTTCTCTGTGCATTATAAGTACTAGAATATCTGCTCAACATTTGAATGCATATTTCATTCACATCTATTGTTTCTATCAAGTTTTCCAATAGAGCCTCAAAGCTGCTGAATACAGGTTTAATTCCAAATTTCATTTCTTTCTAAATTGCACTATCCTTAAGCAATGCATCATCATCACAGGTCATTGCACCGATGAAATTAATCTGATAAAACACCTGTGTGACAGAGAAAATGATATATTAGTGTGATTCATCATTAATGAACATCATCAGCCCATGATCTATTAGTGTATTGCTCAAAGGATGGTGTCATTAGGAAAGAGTGAGTTCCCAGTGTTAAATTATGGTGTAGAAGGCAGTAGCTAGAGCGTGTCATAACCCATGATGGAGCAAGTAGATGTGCCAATACAAAATCAAGTTCCTTAGAACTTTTTTTAAATTTAAAAATGTCACATTTGCACGTTTGCTAATAAGGTTTCGTGCCCACGGGCAAAATTAAGTTTGTCTTGATAATTCAACTACTATTAATTGCTTATCCATCCTCTATAAATTATATTATTTATAAGGAAGACTCACATATGCTTTATTACCAATGAAAAACACAAACGATTTTATTTGAAGATAAAGTACAGAAGAATTTGGAATATCTATGAAAAAAATTCTGCAAAATTGTCTCTTCCACTTATTTAAGCATAAATGTGGCACCAACGATACCTCAAGTGACTAGTTCATTATCTTCAAATTTAGTAGGAAATCATCCTAAAATGCCTTTGTTTGAGTAATCCAACCACGAAATTTAAAATAAGTTTATTCAAGATAAAGTTAAGATCTGTGTGTGTATACAACAGAATTTTAAATTAGAGATTGATAAATAGGCAGCTAACATAAAAAATATGAAATTAAACAGATTTTTTTACATAAACTTGACTAGTTTGCTCTATTGGTTTAAAATAACTTTAAAATGTGACTGAAGGTTCAAAAACTGTATTAATATGAACAGAGATTAAAAACTGTACCTCTATCAAAAATACACCCTCAATGACGGAAAGAGTTTTATTTGTTTAATTCATTGTTTTATCTCTAGTATAGACTAGAGATCAGCACATGTTAGGCTCTAAAGTATTTCTGTAATTACTCAACTCATTTAATGTAAGAAAATTTTCAAAAAGATTTAGATGCCTTAGATCATGAATACATTTGAATAGCATCTGTATTCATGTGGTTTGAACCATAGTTTAAATGAGTCTCTTTCAAATACTAAAAGTACCTTGCTGGCCGGGCGCGGTGGCTCAAGCCTGTAATCCCAGCACTTTGGGAGGCCGAGGCGGGCGGATCACAAGGTCAGGAGATCGAGACCATCCTGGCTAACACGGTGAAACCCCGTCTTTACTAAAAATACAAAAAATTAGCCGGGCGTGTTGGCGGGCACCTGTAGTCCCAGCTACTTGGGAGGCTGAGGCAAGAGAATGACGTGAACCCGGGAGGCGGAGCTTGCAGTGAGCCGAAATTGCGCCACTGCACTCCAGCCTGGAGGACAGAGAAAGGCTCAGTCTCAAAAAAAAAAAAAAAAAAAAAAAAAGTACCTTGTTGATACTGTCATTAATTTTCTCACCTATATGAAAAAAATGTTTATATTCTTTCACTGTACTCTTATAGATAAGGAAGCTACCACATGAAAGCTTGAAATAGTCCAGGCAGGCATAGTTTGAGAGTAAAATGTTTATCAATTTTATGAATGTTTATGAATCAATTTATGATTCATATTGCTAGCAAGAAATAGTAAATAACCTCGTTGGAATTTTCAGTAGAGAGAAGATGGCACTTGCCCTCTGTTTTTTTACTTGCCCTCTCTTCCAACTAACTACAATTATAAACCTTTGAAATAATACTACAGGCAAGTCAAAAAAAAAAGAGAAAAAAAAGAAAGAAAAAAAGGAAGGAAGAAAGAAAAAAAAGAAAAAAGTTGGAATGCTAACAAGAAGAAGATTAACTGGTTTTGCATCCCAAAACTAGAGGAACAACAGAGTGACTGGAGGTATTATATACATATACACTCATCCACCAGAAGAAGGCTAACCAGAGCCAGTGTTTCTCTACCCCAACTTTGAAATAGAAGGCAGTCCATGTAGGTCCATTATTTTTCCCAGAGAGAATGGGAGCCCTTCCAAAAACACTAGACTTGTTTGTAAACACATCTGGACACTTTGTAACTATAAGGGGCCAGGGAAAGCATTCTTCTTCCCTACAAAGCCTGAGACTCTATGGTAGGATAATAAATACCAAGGCAGATGGGACTGCCGAGAGAGGCCACAACAACAGCCTTGTCTGAGAAGCCTCAATGTCCCCCTGAGACTCCCTTCCCACCCCTCACTGGTGATATTGGGATGAGCAGGATGAAGCCTGGGAAAGAATCAGTTGGAACAAGTAGCCTAGCTCTCATCCCTCCTAAGCAGAAGGAATCCTATAACAAATACCTGGAGAGGGAAGTCTTCTTAGGCCTGATATTCCCTCCTCTAATGGGGAGTCAATGGCATGAGTACGAGGAACTGGCATAGCTGGTAGCCTGGGCCGGAGAGTCCCCTTGTTTCTTTGGGTCTGAGAATCCTCTCCTCTGTCTAGATACCTGGGGCAACAGTGGGCCATCTGTATGAAGACTTCACACAGCAAGCCTCTGACTAAAGAAATATCTTCATCTCCCAGGGCCTGGGACTCTCTTCCCCAACAGAGAAACACCCAGAAGTCCAGCTCAGAAAAACTTCTGCTCTGTCAGGGAGCAAACAGGTAACAATAGATGCCCTAAAGGCATCAGATAAACCGAGCCAAACAAAATAATACCACAAAGACTGGAAAACTCAACTGCGATTTGAACCAGAATCCACAAAATTAAGGCAGAACCTAAATGCTAAACCTAAACAGAATAACTGCCTTCTAAAAGGAAAGAAATAGGACGTAGAGTCTCCTAACATAATAGACAAAATGCGCCACATACAATTAAATCCCCTGTTATACCAAGAACAAAGGAAATTATACTTTAAATAAGAAAAGATAAACTGTCATGAACACTGTGATAGATTAGATGTTTGGAATTATATGCCATTATAAAATGATCCAACAATCAATTGCACATTTTCTTGAAACAAATGAAAAAAATAGAGAATCTCAACAAAGAAATAGAAGTTAATTTTTAGAACCAAGTGGAAATTATGGAACATTAACCAAATTTTTTAAATTTGCTGGATCAGCTCAGGAATAGATTAGAAAAGACAGGGAATAGAATCAGTGAACTTGAGCGAATGTACTCAGTTCAGAATTTACCCAACCTGAACAAAACGAAGAAAATAGATCCGGAAAAAGATGAACAAAACCGCACAAACATGGGGGACAACAAAAGATATAACATTTGTTTCATCAGCTTCCTGAAGAACATGGAAAGAGTGTGAGACAAAAGAATACTGGAAGAAATAATGGCTTGGAAACTTTTCAAGTTTGGTTAAAACACACACACACACACACACACACACACAGAATTACAGCTACAAGAAACGTAATGAAATTCAAAGGCATTACAGGCAAAGAAATCTATACCAAGAGATAACATAGTCAAACTTCTGAACATTTTGAAAGACAAAGAAATAAATATTGAAAGCAGCCAGAGAGAAACAACTTAAAGAGGAATATAGATTGTAATGTCAGCAGATTTCTCATCTGAAACCATGGAGTCCAGAAGAAGTCCACATTTTTCAAGTGCTGGAATAAAAAGAAAACAAACCAAACAAACAGGGAAAACCAGCCCTGTCAACCACAAATTTTATGTTAGTTTAACCTTCAGGAATGAAGAGGAAATAAATATATTTCAACTGAAGGAAAATTTTAAAACTTTGTTGCCAGCAGATCTACTCTTATAGAGTGGCTAAAGGAAGTTCTTTGAGCAGTGTATTAGTCTGTTCTCATGCTGCTCATAAAGACGTAGCTGAGACTGGGTAATTTATAAAGGAAAGAGGTTTAATTGACTTACAGTTCCACATAGCTGGGGAGGCCTCACAACCATGGTGGAAGGCGAATGAGGAGCAAAGTCACGTTTTACATGGTAGCAGGGAACACAGTGTGTGTGCAGGGGAACTCCCATTTATAAAACCATCAGATCTCATGAAATTTATTCACTATCAGGAGAACAGCATGGGAAAGACCCACTCCCCATGATTCAATTGCCTCCCACTGGGTCCTTTCCATGACATGTGGGAATTATGGGAGCTACAATTCAAGATAAAATTTGGGTGGAGACAGAACCAAACCATATCAAACAGACCGGAAATGATAATTTTGGAGCATCAGGAAGAAAGGAGAAATTATAAAAAAACCAGATACATGGGTATATAAAACAGACTGTTTTTTATCTTTCTGCATTTTAAATAACCTCACTCTACTGCTCCACCTCACCTCTGTTCACTATACTTTAGTATCCTTGGTTTTCTTTCCTTTCTTAACTATGTCACCCTCATTCTTACCCTGGGTAGGGCTTTTGCACAAGGTGTAAATACTGTGTGAGGAACTCTTCCTTCTCTTTCGTCTACTCCTATCCCTCTGCAAACCAGGCCTTGAGACGGAGCAGAGAGTCCTATGAAGGGCTTTCCAGGTCCCCCAGTCATTGAATAAAGGAAAGATCTTGAGTCCCTTCCAGGGAAATTTCAGGCCCCTAACTAGTCTTGAAAAGTAAATGAGCAATCTGATAAGAATGAAGATAGTAACTGGGAAAAGAAAATAAATCTTGGGGCCCCCAAATCACTGAGCTAAACAAAAAAGTCAAGTTGGGAACTGCTTAGGGCAAACCTGCCTCCCATTGTACTCAGTCACCCCTCTGTTCACTGAAATAGATGCATATCTGATTGCTTCCTTTGGAAAGGCTAATCAGAAACTCAAAGGAACCCAACCCTTCATCTCTCACCTATCTGTGAACTGGAAGCCCCCTCCCTGCTTGGAGTCTTCCTGCCTTTGCTTCAAGTTGTCTTGCCTTTCCAAACTGAACCAATGTACTTCCTACATATATTGATTGATGTCTCATGTCTCCCTAAAATGTATAAAAACTAAGCTGTGGTCCAACAACCTTGGGCACATGTCCTCAGGACTTCCTGAGGCTGTGGCACGGGCACGTCCTAAACCTTGGCAAAATAAACTTTCTAAATTAACTGAGACTGATCTCAAATTTAAGATTTTGGGAGTTCACATAACAATAGTCTCCCAGGCAAAACACAGCAATACAAAATCATTTCTTAACATGTTTCCTTGAGCTGTTTTTCAGAAACTCTTACCAGATGGAAAATGCTGACTGCTGTAACATAGACCACAGACAAATGAGAACTGACTACTGAATTCTGATTGCAGTTCTTTGTTCTACATTTCTTTCTAAGGGCCCTAAAGAGGGTCACACCCATAGACCAAACCAATGTTCAACCTATGTATTGGTTTAATACTTTGCCTATAACTTCAGCTTTCCTGAGATGTACCCCTGACTTTAAAATCTCTTGCTTGTAAACACTGGGGAGTTTGGGTCTTAAGCCTTATCTGTCCATTCTTCTTGCTCAGTACACTGGAATAAATGACCTTTGCTCTCACTGCAAATCTTCGAGTCAGTGCCTGGCTTTACTGTGCTGGGTGAGTGAACCCATTAGGTATGGTAACAGCATTTCCAACTTTTGATCTAAATATCAATTTTCAGCATTTCTCAAAATATTCTATGTAAGGTGAATCATTTATTGATTTAGTTTATTTTTTGGTTTTCTAAATCCAGATACCGTTATCTCCTCAATAACACTGTTCTCATTGGTAATTATGTGTGAATTTGACTTTTAGTTGCCTCACTAGACCATAGGCTCCATTAAGATATAGTTATTCTGATTTGTTTATTGCTCTGTGCCAATGCTCAGATGAAGCCTTGGCATGCAGTGATTCTATCTTTGCCTATCCTACTCCATTCCCCTCCTGTTTCTCTTCTTATGTAAAGCTCTTCTTCCATCTGCGCTTTGCTTCTTTTTCTTCCAAATCCTTGGGAACTACACAATTTTTCTTTTAAAATTAATCTCTTTTCCTTTACTAACTCTTTCCTATTAACTTTTAAATCTTTTCAGTTGGCCCTCAGTAAAACCAAACCAAGCTCAACTAAATCTAAACTCCAAATTCTTTACACTTGTCCAGCACTGTTCTTTTCTTTCACAGCCACATACCTGTAGGGAGCTGCCTGTGTTTGCTGAATCCCACTTAGCCATCTGCTCATTGAGTATCCAGTTCCCATCCAGCTATAAAAACAACATTGCTAAAATAATTATTACACCTGTCAGTTAAAAAAAAAATAGGCCTTCTCTTATAAGACCTCTCAGCAATGTTCCATGTCTGATCTCTTCCAATTTGGAGATATCCACCCTGGGTTCTCATTATTTCTCTAACCCACTTTCTTATTTACTCACCTTCCTCAACCTAAACATTAAATTTTGGATGTCTCCAAGTATATGTCTTAACACCATTCCCAAGCTCAACATGCAAATACTTAAGAAAATTTATACCCATGGCTGCAACAACTGCCTAGATGTAGATTTTTCACAGACATATTGCTAGTGTGTAATAAAATATCTGGCTGACCATTGTGCATGGTTCCTGGATGGTATCCTCAAAATCTTTGAAATTTCCTGACTGATAGTTGCGACTTTATTCTTCATTATGAGCCGTTTGGAAGACACTTGATGGTTAATGCTAACAAGGCAAATCAGGGTGGATCCTTAAATAGTTTATGCAAATTAGATAACTCAGGATGAGACCTGGCCATACCAGAAAGACCAGCCATGTGAATAGGGGATTGAGACGTTGAGACAAGAGTCATCAGTCTCACCTCTGGAGAGGAGAGGAGAGCTGGAGTTTGAGCCCTGTGACAAATGATTCAATCAACATTACCTACGTAATAAAACTGCAGTAACAACTCTGGATCCTGAAGCTTGGAAGAGTTTCCCTGGTTGGCAGTACTCTGTGTATTGTCACACATCAGTGTGCTGGGAGGTTAATGTGTCCTGATCCCATGAGGAGGGATAACAGGAACTTCATATTTGGAACCTTTCAAGACCTTGCTCTGTGTGCCTTTCCCCTTGGCACATTCTGATTTGAATAGTTTTCCTATAACAAAACTGTAATTATAAATTTAGAACTTTCCTGAGTTCTGTGAACTCTGATACTAAATTATTGGACCTGAGGAGATATGGTTTACCCCAAGTTAGTAGCCAGCTGGTCCAAAGTGAGAGCGGAGTGTGGACCCCTGAACTAGCAACTGGATGAAGAGTAGTCTTGTGGAGGACCGTGCCCTTAAACTGTGAAGTTTGGCCTAAATCCGGATAGTTGGCATCAGAAGTCATGGCAGGTAGCTAAGACTCTTTCTTCCATGTAAAATAATTAGGTCCAACTGCCCACTAATCACTCTTCTTAAATAGCTGAAAGCCACCAGTTATTCTACCTGTGCCAACTAAATTTATGTTCTTTCCTTCCCAGTCTGTCTTTTTGCAGAGATGCCTGTGTTATTGAATGATTTTAACACCTATGGACTACCCTATGAAAGAAGAGATGAAGTCTTTCTACACTAGTCCCATTCTTTTACCTAATCCTCCAAATATCTATTTTTGTGTTTTGAAGTTGAACTATTTACCTCGAATGTATTTACCATGGCTATTTGCGTAAATAGGCATCATAATCAAGTTACTATTTTTACTCATTTGGATTTCTGTCATAGACACTTAGATGATTTCACTGTTTCACACTTCCAGTTTGCATTCTGTAGGAAATAGTCACTGCTTTTTTAAAATAAAAATATAATCATATTCATTTCCTTACGTCTTTTTCCTACATCTATCTTTTAATGATACATAGTTGCCCTAAAATAAAGCCAAAATTATTTTAAAAGATCAGAAAGACCCAGCATGGAGCTCTCTACAACTACCCTGCAGTAATAGTCATACATCGTACAACATGCCCTGTTTCAGCGTCTATTCTAGCAATACAGTGTGTCTTATAGTCTGGAAAACTCTACCTGTTCCTTCTTGTAGCAAAAACTTTATGCTTATCAGTCCCTTCCTTTGCAAATGTCCTTCTTTTTCTTCTTTATAAGTTACCTCTCATGTAACATTCAGATTGAAATTCAGGCAAAATTTACTTGAAGCTTTCTCTGACTTTGTAAATCAGATTCTTTCATATCATGTAAGTATATTCTTTGTGGCTTTCAGCGAGGTTGCATTTTTCTAGTTAATTCTCTTACTATATGGCTAATGTTTCTTTCAGCAGATAGGATTTCTATGAAACCAAAAATGATGCTTATTTTCTTCAAAATTTTATCACCAGTTCTTTATGTTTAGTAAGTCCTTAATATTTGTTGAATTATTTCTTCAATACTTTAATGTAAAATATGCACTTATTTTTATTTTTAATAAATGACAAAATAAGAAAGTGAATAGATTAACAGATGCCAAATTTTATTCTCATATTATCCAACCAGACATTCAACCAGCAAGTACTAATATTTTATGAAAAAAATATTTTTAACACTGTAAGCAGAAAAATCATATATGCTAGAAACAGGTATAATGATTTTCTACAGAACTGGATTTGGTAAAAGTTATCATTTTATGAAAAAATTCAAATATCAGCCCAAAGTTCTTCAATATGATTGGGGTCACCTAGTCTTTTAAGATTAAAGTGCAATTACATCAGCGCCATCCAGTACATTGAAAGGAAATTTGCTATCCTTACAAATAAATATGGGAATTCTAGAATGATTGACATTTACCCTCACCACCTGTTTTTATGCTCAAGCTGTTCCTGAATTCTCAATTTCCACTTTTGTAGTTAGTTTCTTTTTGCATATGATATTTCCATTCCTTTCAGTTTTATCTCCACATAGAATTCCTTATAAATCATTTTCTTTAAAAATAAAACTGCCAGTAAGCATGGTTAGCTGACTTTCACTTAAATGAGTTTGTGTGGCAGATAACATAGATGCCTTTATATTGAAACATTCTCACTGATATCAACTTTGCATTAAAAACAACTGAATTGTGCTTTTCTCATTTTGCGCCAACCTTCTGTCTCTCGCTGGGTTCTATCTACCTCTTCTTCTGCAAGCGTCTTTAGTTTTTTTGAGCCACAGATAGACTTATCCTGCTGTAAAATGCAATAATGATGATCAATCTTGCACAATTTCACCCCATTGTTCAGTAGTTTGACTCAGGCTGCACTGAATAAGCCCGCTCCCCTGTGAACCTGCCTAATGTCCTAACTTTTCATGGTCATACATCCCATTGGATTATTCTATTTTTAAGAGATAGTCCACTCATCTAGAAGAATTAGGAACCTGACTTCAGGAATGATAAGTGTTGTCATGCAATACTTACCTCTTAAAGGAGAAGTTAATGATGAAGTCAAATAGAGTTATAAGAAAGAAATTTTTAAAAAGTGAATTTCATTAAAAAAGTAGGTAGTCCCCAAATTACTTAACACTGAATGTATATAACTTACACAGAAATACTAACTCAACATCATTTCTACAAACTAGAAATTCCCAAGAATATGCTAGAGGGCTTATCTCAATTTAGTTTCCAGTTCTACTTTCCAGAACATACTAAATTACATAAAAGCTAATCTTGCCCCACAAATGTGAAATTATCATTACATAGCTTAGTGGTAACTTTAATTTGGTGCATACAAGTCATAAGTAATTAGTTCCTAAAATGATAAACAGATATCCATTTTCGGAAAAGTATTAATACATATTGGCTCTGCCACTTTTTATAATTTTATTTTCAATGAATTGGTAGATAAACTCTTTTTTTTTTAGCTCCTAATGGAAAGTTAATTTTGGAGAGCAATAGATGAAAGTAGTTTCAGAATAGTGACATAAGCACACAAAATAATTGTATCCCAAAAGACTAAAGTTATTGCTCAAATAGATTTCAAGGTTTCAGGTTTTCCAACTTCCAAAATACTTTTCATATGGCAGGTTTAGTCTTTTGGCACTAACTTGATAGTCATTTTAGTGACAGAAATATTTTAAATCTAAGCTTGATAAAAGTGGATATAAATAAGTGTGCATAGTTTGTTAAATTTGGCATATTAAATCACTTTGGGATTTTAAAAGATGAATTTAAATCTCTCAATTTCAGGAAAACTTTCCTTGTGCCTTTAAATTTATAATTTCATGAAAATAAATATAAGATACAAGTAAATAAAAATAAACCATTTTTCCTGCTCTAATAAATGACAAGACTTGCATAATACGTAGAAAATTATGTGAATGATCTTCGCAGCTTTGACATTCAGTAGAATAATTTACTTGAGAGTCCACAGTAGCTGCCAGAAAGGAAAAAAACAAAAGAAAGACAAATGACGGTCTGTTCTAAATGGTAAAAATCAGGTCGAGAATGTTAACTAAAGAGACAGGACAATATTCCTGAAAGGCAGTCTGATATCATGTATAAAAATTTTTGAAAATGTACATATCCCCTAGTCTAGGAATTTAACTTTTGGAAATGAGATTCATCTTTTTCTAAGAACTATATAATCAGAATTAGAAAAAGCAACCCTAAAATGTATATGGAACTGAAAAAAACAGCCAAAGCAATTTTAAGCAAAAAGAATAAAGCTGGAGGTATCACATTACCTGACCTCAAATTACTATAAGGCAATAGTAACCAAAACAGCATGGTACTGGTAAAAAATAGACACTCAGATCCACAAAATAAAATAGAGAACTCAGGGCTGGGCGCGGTGGCTCACGCTTGTAATCCCAGCACTTTGGGAGGCTGAGGCAGGCAGATCATGAGGTCAGGAGATCGAGACCACAGTGAAACCCCGTCTCTACTAAAAATACAAAAAATTAGCCAGGCGTGGTGGCAGGCGCCTGTAGTCCCAGCTACTTGGAGAGGCTGAGGCAGGAGAATGGCGTGAACCTGGGAGGCGGAGCTTGCAGTGAGCCAAGACTGCGCCACTGCACTCCAGCCTGGGCGACAGAGCGAGACTCCGTCTCAAAAAAAAAAAAAAAAAAATAGAGAACTCAGAATTAAGGACATATATCTACAATTAACTGATGTTTGATAAAGTTTGACAACATGTACTCTGGGGAAAGGACACCATATTCAATCAATGGTTTTAGGAAAATTGGGGAGCCATAAGAACAAGAATTAAACTGGACCCCTATCCCTATCATATACAAAAATTAATTCAAGGTGAATTAAAGACTTACATGTAAGACCTGTAACTATAAAAATCATAGAAGGCAAATCATTTATGACTACATTCTCAAAAAGAAATGCAACGAAACCAAAAATAGACAACTAGCACTAAACTAAAAAGCTTCTGCACAGCAAAATAAATAATCCACAGAGTAAACAGACACCCTACAGAATGAGAGGAAATATTTGCAAACAATGCATCCAACAAAGGGCTAATATCCAGAATATAGAAGGAACTCAAACAAATCAACAAGAAAAATACATAAATAACTCCATTAAAAAGTGGGCGAGGAACACAAACAACCATTTCTCAAAGAAGAAATAGAAGTGGCCAACAAATGTAAAAAAATGTTCAACAGCACTAATCATCAAAGCAATGCAAACTAAAACTGCGATGGAATATCATCCTACACCAGTCAGAATGCCCATTATTAAAAAGTCAAAAACAACAGATGTTGGTGAGAATGCAGAGAAAATGGAATGCCTATACACTGTTGGTGGGAATATAAATTAGTACAACCTCTATGGAAAATGGTATGAAGATTTCTCAAAGAACTAAAAATAGAACTACCATTCCATCCAGTAATCCCACTACTAGGTCTCTCTACCAAAGGAAAATAAACCATTAAATCTAAAAGACACCCATCGTCATGTTTGTTGCAGAACTATTCACAATAGTGAAGTCATGAAATCAAACTAAGTGTCCATCAACAGATGACTGGATTTAAAAATGTAGTGTATATCATGGACTACTACTCAGCCACAGAAAAAGAATGAAATCGTGTATTTTGCAGCAACATGTATGCAACAGGTGATCATTGTTTTTAGTGAAATGACTCAGACAGAAAGTAAAAAGCTGCATGTTCTCACTTATAAGTGGGAGCTAAACAGTGGGTACACATAGACATAGAGAGTGGAATAATAGACATTAAAGACTTTAAAAGGGGGAAGGGTGGGAGGGCAGTGAGGGATGAAATATTACCTATGGTGTCCAGTGTACACGATTCGGGTGATGGGAATATGAAATGCCCAGGCTTCACCACTATGCAGTATATCCATGTAGCACAACTGCATTTATATCCCTAAATCCATAAACATAAAAAAATTTTTTTAAAGAAGAAAAGGGAAAAAGGTATGCAGTCAGGAAGAAGGGCCCAATATTTCCTCTTGATTCCATTATTTGTCATTTTTAAACATTCAAATAATTCAAACGCTTAAGAATAAATGATTACTTAATTAAACTAGTATGTTGTATATAACAATTTAATGTCATGAGAAATAAATACTGTTAAATTGTTAAGTAAAAAATTCATTTGAATCAATCATATGATATGACAGTTGTATATATGTGTGTCATCTATATTAGAATATAGAAATGTTGAAATTCATTTTCTTTCAATTAACTCCATACAGAAATCATGAATTTATATATATAAATATAATTTAAAACAGGATGCCCGAACTGATAAAATATTCTTATTGCTAGCATTAATATAGAGCTGCATGGCCCTTGAGTTAATATTTATCAAGTAGCTGCTCTGCATTAGGCAATGTGTGGTGACTTTATATAAATATGTGGGTATGCTGGAGAAGTGAGTGGGTGCATGTGGGTATAAAGTGATATACATACATATGTGTATATATAAAACTTTTGTAATAGTGACACTTTTATCTCAATATCTAAATGCTTATGTTACAAAACACTGTCATCATTTGCCTTATCTATTTTAATCCCCAAAATAATCTTAAAGAGAAAATGATATTATCCCTGCTTGACAGAATGTTCATTAAATTTTATCATGTATTATTTCTAATCTTCATAAAATAATAAATGAAAAATAACATTATCAAAACTATATAGACACAGAAAATGAAGTTCAGAAAGTTTTAAAAATTGCCCAGGGCCACACTTCTCTAATTGTCATCAGGAATTAAATGAAGATCTCCCTGACTTTACAACTAAAATATGATTATCAAATTTGTGCAGACAGAAAAATGAGATAAGACGTAGAGAGAGACCCAAAGTCACAAAGTGATTCACAGAATGCAAACCAAGGTCATCTGGGTCTATATTATCTGAAGGCAAAGTCAGTTCTAGCCTAGCCCTTTATGAATGAAGATCAAAGAGATCCAGAACCGCTTTCTCCAGGAAAATTCAACTGTTCTCTGATTCTTGTTGACTTCCCACCCAATCCCTAGACCCTCAGAACCTAAAAGACAAGGCTGGACAGTAACACTTACCCTGACACATCCAGTTTTCTCATTACTAAACCAAGTGTCTTATCTTCTTTTAATTTCATTTTCCTCCTTTCTAAAATGATACTTAGTTTATAGAAATGGAAGCATGTAGACATGTGCAAACAGGACAGTGCCCCACACAGAGGAAAAAAATGAATACAAATCTTGCTTTCCTGCATATTCCCTTTGCTTTCACTAGCCTCTCCTCCTGTTTCTCTATTTCTGTTTTTACTTATGCTTTAATGCTCTGCTTATCACTTATATTCCTTCTTCCTTCAGAAAATGTTGTTTTATACTGTAGGAGAGATCTCACCCACTGCTGAGTTCTGAAAGCCTTTTCTCCGTACCTTTATGGTGACCATATTTTTACTTTGTATCAGAATCAGACTGGTACATGTCTTAACCTCCTACTTGGCTATTGGCTCCTCATGAAAACTTAGTTTTGTTCAAAATTCATGAGGAACTTCTTAAGAGTCGCTACTTATTAAGTCATTAGATATTCAGAGAAAAAAGGCAGAATCCATGCTATAAAATATCTCACAGTCTGGTAAGATTGAGCCAGCTTTAAAGCCTTCATACTCCCAGCACGATGTTAGTGGTAACACATCATTGAAGTAGTCCCCTGTGGATGAACAAAGAAATGAATTAGTTGGTTATTTGGCTTATTTATGCCAGGATTTTTACACTCTTTATCAACCAGCTAATTGTTAAGTAATTAAATTTTTACAAATATATTTTGAAATGTATGTGTAAATATGTTTTAAATACAGATGATTCTTGACTTATAATGAAGTTACATCCCAATAAACCATCATAAATTGAAAACATTATAAGTTGAAAATGAACTTAATATACCTAATCTACTGAATATTGTAACTTAGCCTAGCCCACCTTAAATATGCTCAGAACACATACATTAGCCTACAGTTGGGCAAAGCCATCTAACACAAAGCCTCTTTTATAATAAAGTATTGAACTCTAATGTCATTTATTCAATACTGTACTGTAAGTGAAAAACAGAATGGTTGTATGAGTATTCACCATTATTGTACATAGCTGAGGGCACACTGGGCCTGAGGAATCTTCATAGTGTTTAACTAAAATTAATTGCTGGATGACAGGGATGCTACAGCCACAGGCTCATCCATTTCTCTCTCTTCAGATGAGTCTCAAGAATAGCTGGTAGAAGGCACTGAGGATCACTTGTTGATGGCTTAGCAGGCATATTGTTCTTTAGGAAGGCATCAACTTTTGACTGTATAGCTTGTTTCTTCTTTTTATTATTATCTCCCAAAAAATGCTAGCAACACAGTCCTCTGTATAGTATCAAGTTGTTTATGCTTGTGACCATGGGGCTGACTGGGAGCTGCAGCTCACTGCTCCTGCCCAGCATCATGAGAGAGTATTTTACTGCATATCGCTAGCCTGAAAAAGGATCAAGATTCATAATTGGAAATACAGTCTCTGTTAAGTGTGTATTGCTTCCAAACCATTATAAAGTCAAACAATTGTAAGTCAGAGCATTGTAAGTAGTTTGTAATAAATATGCATACATATCTATGCATGTATATCTGATAAATAAAGCAAATTTCTCAATAAGAACTTTACCCGGTAATCTTACCTACCTCAAAGGAAGATAAAAAGAAAATGAGAAATTGCCTGTTCTTCCTAACAATAACTTCTTTGTTGACACCTTAAAACTTAGCTAAAGACTTTGAAGCGGCTGATATTTGGGCTTTGGGCAAACTTGCATCAAAATTGTGGCTCTACCTACTACACATATTACCTAGGAAAATAAATCACCAAATTAACTATATCCTCAATCACAATCTTCACCAAAAAGCTACGAATTACCAAGTGTTTAACATACCAGATATTATGTTAAGCACCTACAACATATTATCTAGTTTAATCTTCATTAAATCATTGAAATAAATATTATTAGAAACACATAGACAATTGAGGTCTAGGGAAATGAATTAATTGAATTCAATCCCATGTCTGACTTCAATGGCTGGACCCTTAAGTACAAGCAATGTGGTGCTTCCTGTTTGAATTCATTTCCGTTATCAATAAAAAGAGGTAATTACATTTAAACAAGACTGTTAAGAAAATCGAATATATAAAATCATATGAAAGATTTGGAACACCAGGTTGACATTCAATAAACTAATGAAAAATAAAAAACAAAATTATATAGCAATGTAAGATGTGAGTGTCAGAATCAACCCTTATGATTTAGTCCTACCTTTTTAGATGGCCAATAAATTAACTCAGCAATGGAAGGTTCAGTGACTTCCAAAGAATTCAAACAATTAGGTGGTACAACCAATAGAAGCTGTATTGGGGTCAGGTGCAGTGGCTCATTCCTGTAATCTTATCACATTGGGAGGCCAAAGCTGGAGGATTGCTTGAGGACAGGAGTTTGAGACCAGCCTGGGTAACATAGGGAGACCCCGTCTCTACAAAAAAATTTAAATAGTTAGCTGGGAGAGTGACACACACTCTAGTCCCAGCTACTCAAGAGGTTGAGATGGAAAGATCACTTGAGTCCAGGTTGAGGCTCCAGTGAGCTATGATTGCACCACTGCACTCCAGCCAGGGTAACAGAGTGAGGCTCCATTTCTAAAAACAAAAAACAAAAAAACAAAATGTGATCAGGTATAGTGGCTCACATCTGTAATCCCAACACTTTGGGAGGCTGAGGCAGGTGGATCACCTGAGATCAGGAGTTCAAGACCAGCCTGGTGAACATGGTAAAACCATGTCTCTACTAAAAATACAAAAATCAGCTGGGAGTGGTGGTGCAAACCTGTAATCCCAGCTACTCAGGAGGCTGAGGCAGGAGAATTGTTTGAACCCCAGAGGTGAAGGTGGCAGTGAGCAGAGATCGCACAATTGCCCTACAGCCTGGGCAACAAGAGTGAAACTCTGTCTCAAAAAAAAAAAATAAGTTTAAAAAAGCGATATTTCTTCACAGCTTGGACCTTGCAATACTAAACATACTGCAAAATACAGAATGAGATTCAGAGAGAAAAGAGACAGCCATATCGCTAAAGGTGGACCTCTGAAGAATAATGGAAAATGATAGGGCTATTTAGCATTGAGAGAAAAATACCACTTAGTAACTCTCCTTAAACATACGGAAGTTTAATATGATATGTAAAATCACTATTCTCATTTCCATTGAGAATAAAAATATTGCCGTTAAATTCAGCATGAACTATTTACTTAATGTGAAAGCCTGTTTTGCTAAAAATAGAGCAGGTTAATAGAAGAGGTATTAGAAGTAGTCTTTTAAGGCTCTAAGAATATAATAGATAACTATTTTCCCAAGATGAATTAGGCTTAGTTCTACATAGGCAGTAGAATAAATTTGAGGCCATCTGACACTCAATATTAATTTGCATTCTGCCAAAGTACCAAATTGGCTTACTCCTCAGATCTATTATATTGAAAATCTGATATTTTATATAATTAAGAGAAATTCTTAAAAAATTAAAGCATTTTAAATAAGCGACTTGGCTTTAAGATTCTACTAAATACTGTGTTAGTTGAAATAACTCCTACTGGAGAAGATAAAATAATGGTTTCCTTTTACTGTCTTTTACATTCAGTAATAATGGCTTGTAATTATAGAGCACCTCTCTTCCGTGGAGCTTAATGTGTTTTGCAGACATTGCTCATTAATCCTTTTCCCTTACTTTTAAGGTAGGTATCACAGTCCTCATTATACAGATGGAGAACCCGAGGCACAGAGAAGTTAATTGATTTGCCTAAGGTCACACAGCAAGAAAGTGACAAGGCTATGACTTCTGATTCACCATCTAATGCCTTGCACACCAGGTCGTTCAGCTTTTCCCATTGGGGAGAAGTTATCCATTCATTTTTATCAAAGTTCAACTCCAGGCTGCTAAATTCCTGGGGGCAGAGTTGCATACTTCAATTTCACACCACAGCATTGGCACCTTGTGAATTCACACAGAGAAGCTCTCATACTGAGCTGCAAGGTTACTAATAAAAATAGAGAAGAAAAGAAGTCTAAAAATGGCTTTCTGAGATGTCTGAGTTTGCAATGCTAATAACACACACTATCCTTCTCAAACAACCAACAGCATAAAACCCTACAAACTTCAGATATCAAATTCTAATGATCGTAAATGTTTTGAAAACACTTTAACCATGATAAAACAAAAGCCCTTAACTAGGTCATAGTAAAAGTGTTTTACAGATGTGCTTCATTTATTTATGTGTGTGTGTGTTTTTATTGATTTGTCTAAGACACACAAACTCCTCTATCTGGTCTTCAGAAAACATTCATAAATAAGCACCCTCATCCAAACAAGACAACCAGCACTTAAAATGTTATCACTTCAAAACAACAGCAAAACATTACGTGAAACCACTGTCTAATGGGCACAATAAATCGCTGATTGTGTAAAACCTGAAGGAAGATATTCCAGACACAAAGGTTGTGTGATTATTTCATATCCCAATATTCTATGTAAGTGAGCAGCACAGAATACCATTTTCTTGCTGGCTGAAGGTGCAATAACAACATTCAGCAGCGCATTTGTCCTGCTTAATTCAAAATGGGAGAAATTCAGAGAAGTGCCAAAATGTAGCTTTCTTCATTCCAAGTAAGCCTTCAAAGATTATTGTCATTAATGATTTTTCCTCTGAAGAATAACCAAGCAAGTCCTATAGAATTCTTAGCTGACTTAATGTTCTGTAGATGCTGTGAAGTGTTAGTGAAAGAGAAACAAAAACAAAAATCCTTTCCCATGAAATGATACTGGGATTTAATTAGTGAATGGCCTCCTTCAATTCAGTTCTCTTAGATTTCCAGTGGGTTAAAACTTTAGCTTACTTTTGCAGGCACTAAAAATCAATCATCACCAGCTTGTAAAGGTGTGGTATTGTTATCAGAAAGGGGTCTCGATCCAGATGCCAAGAGACGCTTCTTGGATCTCATGCAAAAAAGAATTTGAGAAGAATCCATAAAGTAAATTGAAAGCAAGTTTATTAAGAAAGTAAAGAAATAAAGAATAGCTACTCCATAGGCAGAGCAGCCCTGGGGGCTGTTGGTTGCCTATTTTTATGGTTATTTCTTGATTATATGTTAAACAAGGAGTAGATTATTCATGAGGAATGGTGGGAAATTATTCATAAGGAAATGGGTGGGCAATTCCCAGAACTGAGGGTTCCTCTCCTTTTTAGACCATATAGGGTAACTTCCAGTCATTGCCATGGCATTTGTAAACTGTCATAGCACTGGTGGGAGTGTCCCTTAGCATGCTAATGTATTATAATTAATGTATAATGAGCAGTGAGGGCAAACAGAGGTTACTCTTGTTGCTATCTTGGTTTTGGTTTGTTTTCTTTACTGCAACCTATTTTATCAGCCAGGTCTTCATGATCTGTATCTTGTGCCAACCTCTGATCTCATCCTGTGACTTAGAATGCCTTAACCCCCTGGGAATGGACCCCAGTAGGTCTCAGCTTTGTTTTCCCAGCCCCTATTCAAGATGGAGTTGCTGTGGCTCAAAGGCCTCTGACAGTATAGCCAAAAAAATAAATTATGCCTAAACGTTCTGAGACATATATGGTCATGTCACTCTTGGGCTAGGATCCTCTTCACACTCACTGTTAGGTCAATGATGTTTATTCCTTGTCTGTTAGGGAAAAGATAAAAAATAAGCAACATATTGTCTCAAAAATTTCTGCCTTTAGAAAGTAAACTCAGTGAAGGTGGGATTTGATGTCTTTCTGTTCACTGTTGAATTACAAAATCCTACAACAAACATTTCAGTAAACATTTGTAAACTGAATAAATAAAAAAAGAATTAATTGTTAAAAACAAAATCATACTATGTTCACATATTACAGAACCATATTTTATATTTTTACTACAACTGAAATATGTCATGTTTATGAGGTTTTTTTTTAAGAAAGGTGTCTTCAAACTTGTGCTAGCTTGCTGTTTAATGTTTCTAGGTGTCGTAGTGGTTAAGAGTGCTGGGTTTTATTCACAGTTCTAAAACTTAATAGCCATGTAACTTGCACAGGTTATTTGACCTTGTTTGTGCTTCCATTTCTTCTTCTCTAAAATTGGAATAATAATGCCTATCTCCTACAGTTATTATAAGGATTAAATGAGTTAACATATATGAAAATCACATAAGAATCCTTGAAAAATAGTAAATCCTACATAAGCGTTAACTATTAATTAATAATTGAAATCTTCTGTTGACATGCTACTTCAAATGATGTTATCAAGTTGGAATTAGATCTCACCATTGTCTCCATAACAGGTATGAAGGGAACTTGTGATCCTCTCTCCTTTAAAGCTTCTTGTCTCTCCTCTCCCCCAACCAATAACAGCAAGCAACAAATTTCACAATGCATATGAAATAGCCTATATTGTAAATCATAAATCATGAGTAAAATCTGGATCTTATGCAAAATATCCCTGTGCAAAGTCACTGGGTCTTATGATTTCCTGAGAATTTAGATCATTGCTTATTTGAAAAGAAAAATTAGGCCTGGGCTAGAGAATACATCAACTAAGATTCTTGGCAAACACATATATCAAAGTAACCTTCAGAATGTGTTGTCATAAGCACTTGCATATATCTTCTTAGTTATGGCTGTTGCTATTGAGTCATGGAAAAGACTTCAGTCTAGAACTCATACAGTTTATAAATGTCTCCCAAAAAGAGGCATTTACATGCTCAATGATTTATTTTTTTCTTGTAACATCAGACTACATTGGTTGTCCAGAAAAGCCTCTGGCTTTGGACCTCCCAACCAGCTCACAGGATTAGAGTCACGGGATCAGAAGAAATGTCAGGGCAGGTGCAATATTTCAGACTTTAAAAATCATCAATATCTGTATTTGTAACACATACCACAAAGGAAAAGCTAAACAAAATGAAAGAAATGAAAGGAAATGCAAGGAAATGAAGACTAACTAAAGTGACTATAGCAGGGAAATGACATATTTACCTGTCTCATAATGATGAAAGTATAACAGAAATTGTCATTCAGATTTATTCTAACACCTCACCTGTACTTTGCTAGCTGGTAATAAAACACCTTCTCATGATAAAAACTGATGACTGCCCGATACCCTCACAATCTCCCTACCAAGAATTTTTTCCTAATCCCGAATCTAAAGCTGTTATCCAGAAATACATACTCATAGTTGTTCTATAATCTTCTCTTTCCACTACACTTCACAGGGAATCCAAGAGATAATTCCATAAACTCTACCTATAAAATATATTCTTTTTTTTTTTTTCTCTTGAGATGGAGTCTCACTCTGTCACCCAGGCTGGAGTGCAGTGGCGCGATCTCGGCTTACTGCATCCTCCGCCTTCTGGGCTCAAGCAATTCTCCTGCCTCAGCCTCCCTAGTAGCTGAGACTGCAGGCAAGTGCCACCATGCCTGGCTAATTTTTGTATTTTTAGTACAGATGGGTTTTCACCATGTTGACCAGGTTGGTCTCAAACTCCTGACCTCAAGAGATCTGCCTGTCTTGGCCTCCCAAAGTGCTGGGATTACAGACGTGAGCCACTGCACCGGCCTTATAAAATATATTCTAAATAGATCACCTCTCACCATCTTCACTGCTATCTCCCTCGCCTATACTCTACTGCAATAACCTCCTAACTAGTCTCTCTGTTTCTCTTCTTGCCTCCCTATAATCCATTCTACTTAGCTACCAAAAGTGACCCTCCACCTATTAAAACATGCCCAATGGCTTACGTTCACATTTAAAATAAACCTGTAACTTCCAGTTCTAGAGTAGAAAGCCCAAGATGGCCTGACCCTGCCTACCTTTCATAATTACCACTACTATACTCTGCATCAACCATACTGATTTTTCTTTTCTTCGAATACTCTGAGCTTATTCCTATTCCAGGCCTTTAGAATTTGTTGTTTCTTCAGACTGAAATATTATTTTCCCTAAAATCTTCACACAACTTCATCATTCCAGGCTCATATCAAATGTTACCTCTTCATATGCTTTCTGACATTATCCACACTAAACTAACCTCTACACACGTTATGCCATTATTCTGATTTATTTTCATCACTACTCTTTTATATATTTGTTTACGTTTTTAATATTATTTCCCTTGACTGTAGGTTAGATTTATTTCCGGCTTATTCACTATTTTTAGGTCATCAACAAATAGCAGATTCTTACTAAATATTTGTTGAAAGTGAAAGTAGATGAACTAATGAGTATAAAAAGTCAAGAATCAAGAAAAGTTAGAAATATATTAAGGATCAACAAGCCCAAATCTCTGTTTCAAGAGATGGGGCAATAAAATGATATGCCCCAAACAACAAAAGTAGTTCATATTCTATGTGTGTTTAGAATTCTGGTGTTGGCACTCAGGTTATTATCACTTCCTTTAGCCAACGCTGCCTCCCAAAATCATAAATATTCTGATGGAACCACAAAAGTCTAAGAAGAATGTTACACAATTGACATAAAAAGATTAAAAAAACTCATTCTAAATTAATTAATTATGTTTTCAAAACTTAACTTGCCTTAGAATCCGCATTAAATCCAGAAACATCTGTATACTCCTCATTCTTGTCATTCTCACAGTAATCTGTCTCTGAATTCAGAACCTGTCCGTTTTTCGAAAGCCTGAAAATATTCTGATTAAAAAATAAAATAAGTAAAAATAGTATGTCACATTAAGATCATTTTTATGGTTAAAATTAAAAGCAAGAAAGGGGGATAGAAAGTACCTGAGAATGGAGTATATGGCCACAAGCAAAAACCTGAAAGAGTTGTTTGTGAAAAAAGTTTTTGATGTTTTCAGTTATTTTAAATAAAAGAATAAATTTAATATTGGTTGTTATTACTACCATGGAGTATAACCTTTATCATTTAAAAATATTCTAGAGACTTTTCTCGTATTTTACTATAAAAAGCCTACTGTTAAATTCAGGAAGATCTATGTTTGTCAAGTTAATGAATAAACACTGGTAAATTTCCCCTTTTATTCTAATTCATTTGAAGTTTGCATTGTCAAGAATCATTTTTTAAAAATATATTGTGTGGCATGTTTTAGATTCGTTTTGATAGCATCCTTTTCTTTCGTCCAAACACAGTCTCAGTCACTCTCCATCCAGTCATTTTCAAGTATTTTATATATACTTTATGAAACCTCACAAAACATCTTAATGGCCCAGGATGGTAAAAATGTGAGGTTGAAATGTGATATGGGTTATGATGTTTATAAAATATAGTTAAAGATTAATCTGGCAGCCTCAAATGTCTTTTTAAAAAATGGCAGTCTGCTGCTGAAATAAACATGCACACAATCTGAGGCAGAAACTTTTTTGTTTTAACTTTTTTTTAACTACACAAGCTATTTACCAAAAAAAAAAAAAAAAGTACTTCATTCTGTGTTCTGTCTTACATTATATTCAGTATGCATCACGATGATCTCCCAAGGGACTTTTCAGGATTACTCATTCTTTGAATAATGGCTTGTATGTGGGCTTCAAAGAAATGCAGTAAGAGTGGGAAGAAAAACATTTTCATTTCCAAAGAAATGTTCTGAACTTCCCAGGGGACACTGAGAAAAGATTTTGTTGAACTGAGGGACACCTGACAGCCACTTAAGTGGCTCAGTGCATTCACAGTAAAAACTATTTTGCCTCCTCCCCATACCCTGGTTTTATGCATGAGAACAACTTGGTATTCAAATAATGCATAATCTCACTTATAGTACAGGGAATTCACTAATGGGTAATGCAGAGGGAAAGTGAGACAATGCCATCCACAGAAAAAAGCAAAGCGCTCCCTTGTGGCAGGATAAGGTTTTATACAGTCTGATCTGAATTGAAAGACTTTTGAGCCCCTTCTCTGCTTAGAGACAGTTTTGCTTTTCCACAGGAGCTGCTGAAGAAATGTAGAGTTTTGAAAAAAAGAAAATATGTTTTGATCAGCATTAAATTCAGGGCACTACTCTTCTGCTACTCACTAATCATGAGTCTGACAATACCTTTCTTGGCCAAAGAAAAGTGGGCTCCATTCAATGGAAAACAAATGGCTTGAGCATGTAGCCACAATGCACTTGAGTCAGCTTTGTAAGCAAAAACTCTACCTTTATTTTCACTTAAGGGTTTGCGAAAATTTAAATACGAACCTAATGGCATGAGCATATAATACAGTATGGTCTTATGCATAAATCTTGAAATTGCATAGATTGTAGAACCATTGGAATTTTTTTCTTATAAAGTATTTTATATTTTATACTATATATTAATGCATTCATATTTAATAGTAAATATATTAATATATTTAATATATGAAATAATTTTATATTTTATAACGAAGTCTATAAGTCTTTAGTAAGTCTTATAATCCTCAATATTTTCATTTAATATCAAAGTCACGCAGGTAACAGATGACATTTTTTGCAAAATCTTTTTTTTATTATAGATATAGTTTTCTACTCTTACAGAATTTTTCCCTAAATGAACATGTAAGTGTTCCTTGTAAAGGGTACACATTCTGATCACTGGTAACTTTGCCCCTTGGTTCACTGACTGTATCTCCTCATTAGCATACAGATATTTAAATTTTCTCTAAATTGTCAAGAACTATAAATCTACTCAGTCAGTTATGCATTGACTTTAATGATGAGTTTAACAACTTCTTGAGTTCCTGCTATGTGCCAAATACTGCATTCAGTGTTGGAAATTCAGCATAGATAAGGCAGATGCTGAAACATTGTGGGGATTTTACTAGAGGATATGTTAGTATTTTTTTTTTTTTTGTACACGAAAAGCTTTTATTGAAATCAGGGTTAGAATGAGCGATTTCTTATATTTTTCTCCTGCAAAATTAAGTGATTGACATAGCCAAAGAAATTGTTAGACACCTAGAAATACACAAACATTAACGAATACAATCATGTACTACCAACTGTTATTTGGTAGCATGTGATACAATGACACAGTAAAACAGGAAAAAGAAACCATTCATACAAAAGTTTACGAAGCATTATTATTATAAATTATTATTCCTATTTTTTTTGTAGCTTTTTTTTTTATTACACTTTAGGTTTCAGGGTACATGTGCACAATGTGCAGGTTTGTTACATATGTATCCATGTGCCATGTTGATTTCCTGCACCCATTAACTCGTCATTTAGCATTAGGTATATCTCCTAATGCTGTCCCTCCCCCCTCCCCCCACCCCACAACAGTCCCCAGAGTGTGATGTTCCCCTTCCTGTGTCCATGAGTTCTCATTGTTCAATTCCCACAAAAGAAACTACCATCAGAGTGAACAGGCAACCTACAGAACGGGAGAAAATTTTTGCAACCTACTCATCTGACAAAGGGCTAATATCCAGAATCTACAATGAACTCAAACAAATTTACAAGAAAAAAACAAACAACCCCATCAAAAAGTGGGCAAAGGACATGAATAGACACTTCTCAAAAGAAGACATTTATGCAGCCAAAAAACACATGAAGAAATGCTCATCATCACTGGCCATCAGAGAAATGCAAATCAAAACCACAGTGAGATACCATCTCACACCAGTTAGAATGGCCATCATTAAAAAATCAGGAAATAACAGGTGCTGGAGAGGTTGTGGAGAAATAGGAACACTTTTACACTGTTGGTGGGACTGTAAACTAGTTCAACCATTGTGGAAGTCAGTGTGGCGATTCCTCAGGGATCTAGAACTAGAAATACCATTTGACCCAGCCATCCCATTACTGGGCATTTACCCAAAGGACTATAAATCATGCTGCTATAAAGACACATGCACACGTATGTTTATTGTGGCACTATTCACAATAGCAAAGACTTGGAACCAACCCGAATGTCCAACAACGATAGACTGGATTAAGAAAATGTGGCACATATACACCATGGAATACTATGCAGCCATAAAAAATGATGAGTTCGTGTCCTTTATAGGGACATGGATGAAATTGGAAAACATTATTCTCAGTAAACTATCGCAAGGATATGTTAGTATTTTTAAGAGAGGCTTCAGTTGGCATTTTAAAAGATGGTCGGCCTACTCTATGAAGATTGCTGTGAAACAAATACAGAGGCTTCAAGACCAGAGAAAAACATCTTTCTCCCCATTAGGGTAGATGTGATGGCTCTGCCTAGACTAGTGGCAGTGGAGATAAAGTCTAGTGAATGGTCTGAGGGAAAGGACACAATTGGATAGAGAGAGAAGGAGATGTCATATTTCTTGCTACCAAGATCTCTGGGGGCAGTTTATTTACCAAGATAGGTTAACTGGAGAAAAAATTTGTGGGGAACTATGACTTCAATTCTGAACATGTCGAGATTTTGTTATTTCTTTGGCAAAAGAAAAAAAATCCGTTTAAAAAAACACACACTAGGCTGGGCACGGTGGCCCATGCCTATAATCCCAGCACTTTGGGAGGCTGAGGCCGGTGGATCACTTGAGGTCAAGAGATTGAGACAATCCTTGCCAACATGGTGAAACCCTGTCTCTACTAAAAACACAAAAATTAGCTGGGTGTGGTGGTGCGTGCCTGTAGCCCCTGCTATTCAGGAGGCTGAGGCAGGAGAATCACTTGAACCCTGGAGGCAGAGGTTGCACTGAGCTGAGATTGCGCCACTGCACTCCAGCCTGGTGACAAAGCGAGACTCCATCTCAAACACACGCACACACACACACACAACACATGATTTTGAGGGTCAGTGTGAAGGACTGCTCTGGATATATATTTTTTGTGATTCATTGAGATTTATGTCTTACCAGAACCACTGAGATTTATTTTATACTGGAAATTATGAAAATGAGTAAGGCATCTTAGAAAGAACAATTAAAATGACAATATAGCCATGATAAAGGCAAGTCTAGAAGTCAAAATATAAGTATCACATAAAAAACATAAAACCAAAAAGTAGAAACCAAAACAGTAGCCAAAAGGTGGAAACAAGAAAAGTGTGATATTGTTTCTTCCATAAGGAAATGCTTTAAGGAAAGAGTGTCTTGTATTGTCCAATAATTCAAATAAACTAAAAAAAAGTAAAGTGAAATAAAAAAAATAGTTAATCGTGTGTTTAAATAAACAAGGAGATCTGAAAGAATAAAGTTTCCCTTTAAAAATTGATGCACAGCAGGGATAACAGCATCTGAAGAAACAGTTTCAAAGAGATTAAACTGGATAGGGGATTTATAGGGATTTTGCTGATGGAGCCATGCTAGAGACAAGTGGTAGTGATTCCGGGAAAAGAAATTGCCGGGTTTTTAGTATCCTGACATTCAAGTTTTCAGCAAAATAGAACAGTTGTTGATTTAAGCAAGACAAAAGCACCTCTTCAGTTTCCTTGAGAAAGGCACAAGTTGTTACTTCTGATAATTTTGCTTTTACTTAGAGTGGACTGGAATTTTCCATCTGGGATAAATGGGGCATGCAAAAATGTTCTAAGCATGGAAAGAGTAGGGTAAGTTGAGGAAAATACAGCTTTTAAGCTAAAATACACTTATTAAATATATCAACATGGGTGTCATTGATGACTTTAACAGATATATAAATTACAATATGTTCAGAAGTGAATTATAGAAGATAAACTTTTATTAGGACTTTGGAAAGCTCTTCTGAGAAAGTTAATACTAAATGAAAGGCAAGAGGAAGGGAAAAGTAGAGCTGTGTGTGGAATAGATGGACGACTGTATATGGATGAGTGATTTCTGTTTTACTTGTTTTTGTTAATTTATTACTAATAGTATTAATTTTAATGTGTAATTAATTTGTTATTTACTAATTTGATTTATTTATTGACTGATTGATGTGATAAACTAGAATGTGTGTCAATGAAAAGATATAGTAGAGGGGAAAATGTTGAACATGGATGAGAGTTAGAGAATAACCAACAGTACAAGGTTTTAATACGTGAGAAGGAAAAGAAGTGAAACAAAGGTAATGCACTAGACTTTGAAGGAACACTTTTGCCTAATTGTGTCAGGATAGAAGGATAATCACAGATGAAAAATGATTCTAAATTGGCATCAAGGAGACTAAGAAATGGTCATTTGATGACTTCCATTTTTGTCTAGGATGAAAACAAAACTCTTCTGACAAGAGAGTGGGAATAAGAGACATGAGATATATGAGAAGGTTGAAAATGTTTTTGTATTGTTTTTCAGGAGAGTGGAAGAAAAAGCTGTCAAGAGAAAGAGTAAAATTGATTGAAAATAATGAAAGCCTGATAAATATTAATCACCATTCACTACTATACACCCAAATGCTCAGAGAAGAAGGTGTAATCTTTCCCAACTTTAAAAGTCAAATGCACAGAAACATTGAAGTGAATATATAAAACTGGAGCAGTAGCTCTAAAAGATAGATAAAATTTTAAAAATGAAAATAAATATTATTGAGAAAACATTAAAAAGTAGAATTTTCTCAGACTCACTTAAATCATCAGTCTACCTGACATAATTTTACATATGATTTACAAATCCATATCAGTTATCAGCAAACTAGAGTTCATGGGCTAAATCTGGCCTGTCAGCAACATTTGTAAATAAGGTTTTACTGGAACACATCCATGTCTATTCATTCACATATTGTCCATGGCAACTTTTGCAATACGATGCTGAGCAATACGATGCTGAAATTGAACAATTACACCAAAAATTATATGGCCCACAGAGCCTAAAATATTTACTATCTGGAAATAGAGACAAAACGTTTTCTGATAAACTGTCTAAATTAAAACAGTGAGAATAATAAATTTACAGAATATTTTTAGATACATAATTAATTCTTCACATAAACTCTTGTAGCTCATTCATTCAGCATATATTTTTAAGCCAAATTGAAGTGTCAGGCACTTTTTCAGACACTGAATAGTTAACAGTGAACAAGACAGGCGAAATGTCTGTACTTAACAAGGTTACATTTTAGTAGAAAGAGGAAAACTCAGTAAATATACCAGATAATTAGCCATGAATACATGCTAAACAGAAAATAAAAAACTAATAACAGAGATAAGTGGCCGGTTAGTTACTTTAGTTTGGATTTCAGAGAGACCTCCCCAGCAGAGGAGATGAAAGTTCAGGAGCTCAGTGGGCTGGGAGCACCTTCCAGGCAGAGGGGCCAGCTAGAGCAAAGGCCCTGAAGCTAAAACAAGCTTGGTAGATTCAAGAAACAGAAAGCACATCTGTTCCTTGGAATTACCAGACAAGTGCAAGAGTAGCTGTAGAGGAGTTTAGTCAGATAGAAAGTTAGTTCATGTAGTAATTAATATATCAGGATAGCCCACAGAATTTTAATTCAATTAAAATGGAAAGCCACTGGATTATTTAAAGTAAGCAAGCAAAGTGGTCCGATTGAATTTGAGGTTATTTGCTGGGGCTGCTATGTAGAGTTGTAGGGGGTTAGGTGGAGAACAGACTGCTGGTGCCAAGAGGAGAAGCAGAGAGAAATTAGAAAGCTATTACAATTTCTGAGGCTATAGTTGAGTTTGGTGCAGAATAGGTGTATTGTAGAGATGGAGAAAATTGAACCACTTTGAGATTTGTTTTTAAGACATAGCGGTAATAGGATTTGCTGATGAAATGAAGTAGGGATGAGAACTATACACAAATAATAACATATAGTTTTGACATGAGCAATTTAGAAATCAGGGGTTTTCTCTTAATAATATTGAGCCAGAAAAGCTTGCTGTATATCATAGTAGCAAAGTTGCATAAGATATTTGTTATTCATCTGCAGTTCCAAAGAGATCTGTGTCAGAGACATAGATTGTGATTGTACTGGAAGATGTGGGGCTAGATGAGATAAAATCAAATTTATACTAGGATGGAAAATAGAAGGAGCCCCAGAATGACACATACAACATTTAAGGATCAAAAGAAAAAAACTCAGTACAAAAATTGGGGTCAAAGTGCAATAAATATAGCAGTCTAAATTGTGAATTTGGTGCGAAGAAAGCCAGGAGAATAAAGATTTTTTAAAAAGAAAAGAGTTAGCTCTTTCTAACGCTCATGGTAGATTAAGAACAAAAACCAAGAATTAACTTTTGAATTTGGAAACATAGAGTTCTTTGATTTTGATGGAATGGAAGGGTGATTATAGAAGATTAAGAAGAGGATGTGAAATGAGGACATGGATATAGTTTCTATAGTTAACTTTTTTAAGAACTTTTTTTTTTTAAATACAGGAGTACAAAGGTATATAGTGGTAGGCAGAGAAGGGATCTAGTATGAAAGGACATTTTTCATATAGGAAATTTTACCATATGTTGTATTCCATATGAGAATAACTCAGTAAAGAGGAATTAAAATATTGATAATGGGGATAATCGAAGGAGGCTGTGCTGTATGGCAGCAGAGAAGGAATTGAGCTAAAATTATATCTAGGATGTTCTTACTCTGTAAAAAGAAGGAAAGGAAGATCATGAATAAGGATGGTCATAGGTTGATGCATTTTTGGTAGGCATAGGAAGTAGTTCATATCTGATTGCTTTTGTTTTCACCATGATAGATAAAATTGTGTCAATTGAGATTAGGAGGTGGGATTGAAACCAAATTATTTCCTGGCCTTTCAGCACAATTCTTCCCTTTCTCAATGCTCTTTTCTGTATTGCAGGTGTTATAACCCCAGAAATGACATTTTCCAGCATCTTTGCCATCACCGTTTTGGTGTGTTTTGGCAGTGGGAGATCCCCAATACTGGTGACAAGAGCAGGCAGCAGTAGAAAAGAAGCAGAGCTTTTGAAGGCACAAAATATAAGCTTGGGTTCCTGTGGCAACTGCACCAGACAAATTTCTGCTCCTTCAGGGATATAGCAGTTTCCCATTGACTACCCTCCCTTTTTAAGTATTTCAGTTCTTCCTACAATGTTGTAACCTAGTCCCTTACAAAAAAAAAAAAAAAAATCCCTTCTGCCCAAAATACTTAGAGTGGTAGCTTCTGTTTTGTCACCCGAATCCTGAGAGGTACAATAATGTATGAAGTCTGAGGAAGAGAAGCAAGTGTGATATAGTCATATTCAGAAGCCTGATATGTAATGCATATAAAATCTAGCCTGTTATGTTTTAAATAAGACAAATTTGAGAAATAAGAACTCAAATTACTTGCCCATTTCATATTGCTCCTGTGGTAGTGTATGGTTTGTTAAGCAACTCCAGAAAATCACTCAAGTGTTGTGCTGCATAATTTAAAATCTTCAGTGGATGTTTTAATGTACCTTTGGACCTGAACAACGTTGTCCAATGACAATTTGAGTCCTGCCAGTGGAAAAAATTCTTACTTCTTAACCTCTTAGACCATTTTATTCTTTAAGCAAATGTCTTTTTTTTTTTTTTTTTTTGAGACAGGGTCTCCCTCTGTCACCCAGGCTAGACTGTGCAGTGGTGTGATCTCAGTTCGCACACTGCAGCCTCTGCCTCCCAGGCTCAAGTGTTTGAGTAGCTGGTATTACAGGTGTGCGCCACCATTTCCAGCTAATTTTGTACTTTCAGTAGAGGCAGGGTTTCACCATGTTGGCCAGGCTGGTCTCAAACTCCAGGCCTCAAGTGATCCGCCCACCTCAGCCTCCAAAAGTGCTGGAAATATTTCTTAATAAACTCTTAAATATACCATTCTACTATAATAAGATTCCCTATAGGTCTAAATATTTGTTTTATGACTGCTTAGAAAAAAAATTGGATTTCTTTCTTGCATAAAGACTCTTAAATATTTCAAGATACCTGTTATGGAGATACTTTATTTTTTTCACCTTTAATGCAAAATTACCCTAGATCTTTCCTTGCATACAATGGCATTGAGTCTACTCAATTAGTCTTCTGACTGCTTGCTTGCTCAAGCCATTAATCTGTCTCTCTCTCTCTCTTTTTATTCTTCTTCTCTCTCTTATTTTATTTCTGTAATTCTCTAGCTTCACATTTTGTTGTCCACCTTAGTACCTATTACAGGCTGAATTCTGTCCATACAAAATTCATGTTAAAGCCATACCTCCTAGTACCAGTAGGCCTGTCATCTCGACCTAATCAGGTTAGTTAACATCTCTTAAAGTCTGAAAGTTAGAATTATTTAAGTACAGCATGAGCAGCCTAGAAAATGCTGAGAAAATTATTTTTCTTGCATCTAAGTTTATATCAACCTTTATTGCAAACTTAACAGCATTGATAAATATTTCAATGACAGTTAATTAAAATGTCCAAGTCTGTTTTAGTTGTTTTTTTGGCATCACATGTGGTGTTTGGTTGTATCATCTCTCCTTTATATTTAGAAATTGAGTTTTGAGACTTAAATGTAAGGTTTTACATTCATTCTTATTTAATCTTACTTTATTGTATTTGGCTTCTTCCCAGATTGGATACCTCTTCAGTCATGTAGCCTATTCCCTACATTGCTGTATCTAAATACATAAATCAGTAGATTTTATCAGCATGGAATTATTACCATAATATAGTCAAAATAGTCGATATCTAAAATATTTATAGATGGTTACCTTCAGATGACATCAGGGACTTAAAATCTGTATTTCTCAAAACACCAGTGCAGATTCAGAGGAGAAGGCGGAGCAAGATGACAGAATAATTGTCCCTCCAATAAGCACACCAAGTTAACAACTACCTACACAGAAAAACAGCTTCATAAGAACCAAAATCAGGTGCCCATTCGTAGTTCTTGGTTTTAACTACGTATTGCTGAAACACTGAAGAGATTTAAAAAAAAAAACAGTTTTGAATTCTCAGCACCACTCCTCTCTCACCTCTTCCTCTGCAGGTGGGACATGGTGTGGAGAGCATTTCTGGGCACTGGGAGAGGGGGAGCAAAACAATTGTGAGTCATTGAACTTAGTGCTGTCCTGTTAGAGCAGAAAGGAAAACCAGACCAAACACAGCTGATGCCCGCACACACAGGAAACATTTAAACCAGCCCTAGTCAGAGAGACTTTGCTAATCCCATTGGTCTGAATTTGAGTGCCTGCAAACCAAGGGCCAAAGTGCTTCCAGTCTCTAAGTAAACTTGAAACTTGCAACAATTCTTAGGTGAGTCTAGACCCAGAAACAGTGGACTTGGGGGACACTTGACATACTGAGACACCAGCTGGGGCAGCCGAGGAAGTGCTGGCATCACCCCTCCCCTAACCCCAGACTGCATAGTCTGTGGCTCCAAAATTGACCCTTTCTTTACAATGAAAGAGAGGAGAGGGAAGAGTGGAGAGAACTTTGTCTTGCATCTTGGATACCAGCTAACCCACAGCAAACAGGACACTGATCAGTCATGAGGCCCCTGTTATAGGCCCTAGCTTCCAGATGGCATTTCCAAACACACCCTGGTTGAGAAGGGAATCCACTGCCTTGAAAGAAAAGAGCCAGTCCTGGAAACATTCATCACCTGCTAATAGAAGAGTCCTTGGGCCCTGAATAACCAGCAGTAATACCCAGGTACCACAAGGACCTTGGTAAGCCCCTAAGACTTGCTCTCTTCAAGTGAGACTCAGCACATTCCCAGCTGTGCTTGCTATGGGACAAAACTCCTTCTGCTTGAGAAAAGCAGAGGGAAAAGTAAAGGAGACCTTGTCTTGCACCTTAGGTACCAACACCATCACAGGAAGGCAGAGCACCCACAAGGCTCTTGGGGTACCCGACTCCAGGACTCAACTCTTAGATGGCATTTCTGGACCTGCCCTGGGCCAGAGGAAAGCCCACAGGCCTAAAGAGTGGGTCCCAGGCCAGGCGGCATTTACCACCAGCTGACATAAGAGACCTTGTGCCTTAAAGAAACAGTGGTGGTAGTCTGGCCATGGTCCTCATGGCCATGAGTGTCAGTGGCTATGGCGTGAGGCTCCCATGCCTTTGGAAAGGGGGGGAAGAGTGGCTTTTTTTGTTTGTTTTTGTGATTTGAACACAGCTCAGTCACAATACAACAGAATACCAGTGAAATGGTTTGGCTCTGTGTCCCCACCCAAATGTCATCTCAAATTATATTCTCCATATGTTGAGGGAGGAGCCTATTGGGAGGTGATTGGTTTATGGGGATGGTTTCCCTCATGCTTTTCTCATGAAGTGAGTTCTCACGAGATCTGATGGTTTAAAAGTGTTTGGAAGTTATCCCCTTGCTCTCGCTCTCTCCCTTGCCGCCATGTAAGATGTGCCTTGTTTCCCCTTCACCTTCCACCATGATTGTAAGTTTCCTGAAGCCTCCCCAGTCATGCAGAACTGTGAGTCATTTAATGCTCTTTTCTTTATGAATGACTCAGTCTCAAATAGCTCTTTATAGCAGCGTGAAAATGGCCTAACACAATCAGGTAGACGTGTAAGGTTTATGGCTCTATTCCCTGACTCCTGGAAGGCACTCTGGACCCACCTAGGGCCTTGACAGCCTTGCCGCCCTCAAGGGAAAGACACAGGCCTGGCTCGCTTTGCCACCTCCTGATTGTATAATGCTAGGGCATTGAACAAACATAGGCAGTAGCCAGGGAGTAGTTACAGCAGGCCTTGGGCAAGACCCAGAACTGTGCTGGCTTCAGGTCTGATCCAGCACAGTCATAGTGGTGAAAAGGAGCTTCAATATGTCTGGCAGCAGACTTTTTAATGAAAACCTTACAGGTCAGGAGAGAGTAATGTAACATATTTCAAGTACTGAAGGAAAAAAAAATTACCCTAGAGTACCATATTTGGCAAAAATATCCTATAAAACATGAAGGAGAAATAAAGACTTTCCCAGACAAACAAAAGCTGAAGGATTTTATGAATACTAGACTTATCCTAAAGAAATGCTAAATGGACTGCTTCGATGAGAAAAAAAAAGGTATTAATGAGCAATAAATAATACCCTGAAGGTATAAAACTTACTGGTAATAGTACACAGAAAACACATAACATTATAACCCTGTAACTGTGGTATTACTTTCTACTTAGGATAACTCTTATCCTAAGTAAAAAGATGAAACAATGATCCAATCAAAAATAATAACTAAAACAACATTTCAAGACATAGTATAATAAGATATAAATAGAAACAACATAAAGTTAGGAAGCAGAGGGACAAAGTTAAGGCAAGCTTTTATTAGTTTTCCTTTTGCTTATTTGTTTAGGCAAATAGTGTTGTTATTATCAAGTTAAAATAATAGTTTAAAAGATAGTATTTGCAAGCCTTATGGTAACCTCAAACCAAAAAACATACAATGAATACGCAAAAAATTCAAAGCAAGAAACTAAATCATATCACCAGAGAAAATCACCTTCACTGAAGGAAGAGAAGAATAAAAGAAAGAAGGAAGAGAAAACTACAAAATAACCCGAAAACAAATAACAAAAAAAGTCAGGTTTAAGTCATTACTTATCAATAATAACATTGATTGGAAATGGACTAAACTGATTAATAAAAACACATAGACTGGCTGAATGGATGAAAAAACCAGACCCATTGATCTGTTTTCTACAAGGAACATACTTCATCTATAAAGACACAAATAGACTGAAAATAAAGGGATGGCATAAGATTATACCATACCACTGGAAATCAAAAAAAAGCAGGAGTCACTATACTTTGACAAGATAAATTTCAAGACAGAAACTATAAGAAAAGACAAAGAAGATTACCATAGAATGATGAAAGGGTCAATTCAGCAAGAGGATATAAACATTTTAAATATATATATGTACCCCAAACTGGAGCATAATATAAAGGAAATATTATTAGAGCCAGCCAAAGAGAGAATTGCTTGAACCTGGGAGGTGGAGATTGCAGTGAGCTGAGATCACCCCATTGCACTCCAGCCTGGGTAACAGGCAAGACTCCGTCTCAAAAAAAAAAAAAAAAGAAAACAAAAAAACCCTCAGACCCAATGGCTTCACTGCTGAATTCTACCAAACATTTAAAGAAGAACTAATAATACCAATCCTACTCAAACTATTCCACAAAACAGAGGAAAAGGGCATACTCCCAAACACATTCTATGAGGCAAGTATTACCCTGACAACAAAACCAAAGACACATCAAAAAAAAGAAAACTACAGGCCAATGTTGCTGATGAATACTGATGCAAAAATCCTCAGCAAAATTCTAGCAAACTGAATCCAACAATACTTTAGAAAGATAATTTATCATGGCCAACTGGGGTTTATCCCTGAGATGCAAGGACGGTTCAATGTATGCAAATCAATACATGTGATACATTATCAGAATAAAGAATAAAAACCATATAATCATTTTAATTGATGCTGAAAAGAATTTGATAAAATTCAACATCCCTTAATGTTAAAAACCCTCAGAAAACTTGATACAGGAAACATATTTTAAAATAATAAAGCCATATATGGCAGATACACATCTAGTATTATACTAAATGAAGAAAAACTGAAACTCTTTCCTCTAATATCTGGAACATGACAAGGATGCTCACTGTCACCACTGTTATTCAACATAGTACTGGAAGTCTTAGCTAGAGAAATCAGACAAGAGAAAAATATAAAGGACATCCAAACCAGAAAGGAAAAAGTCACATCATCCTTGTTTGCAGGTGATATGGTCTTATATTTGAAAAATCCTAGAGACTCCACAAGAAAGCTATTAGAATTGCTAAACAAATTCAGTAAAGTTGCAGGATACAAAATCAAAATACAAAAATCAATAGCATTTCTATATGCCAACGGTGAACAATGTGAAAAGGAAATTTAAAAATCCCATTTACAGTAGCCATACATAAAATTAAATACCTAGAAATTAACTTAACCAAGTAAGTGAGAGATCTTCATGACTTAAGCTGTAAAACACTGATGAAAGAAATTTAAGAGGACAAGAAAATGAAAAATATTCCAGGTTCATGGATTGAAAGAATAGATATTGTTAAAATGTCCATCTACCCACAGCAATCTACAGATTCAATGCAATCTCTATGAAAATACCATGACATTCATTACAGAAATGGAAAAAAAACCCATAAAATTTATATGAAAACACAAAAGACTCAGAATAGCCAGAGCTATTCTAAGTAAAAAGGAACAAAACTGGAAGAATCACATTGCCTAACTTTAAATTATACTACAGAGGTATACTAATCAAAACAGTGTGGTACTTGAATAAAAGCAGACAGATAGTTGATGGAACAGAACAGAAAAGTCAGAGACAAGTCCATACACCTAAGGCGAACTCATTTTCGACAAAGGTTCCAAGAACATACATTGGGGAAAGATAGTCTGTTCAAGAAATGTTTCTGGGAAAATTGGATATCCATATGAAGAAGAATAAAACTAGACCCCTATTTCTCACCATATACAAAAACAAAATAGAAATGGATTAAAGACTTAAATCTAAGACCTCAAACCATGAACATTGGGGACAGTCTCCCAAACAAAACATTGGGGACAGTCTCCAGACATTGTTCTGGGCAAACATTTCTTGAACAATATCCCACAAGCATAGGCAACCAAAGCAAACATTGACAAACAGGATCACATCAAGTTAAAAAACTTCTGCACAGCAAAGGAAACAATCAACAAAGTCAAGAGACAACCCACAGAATGGGAGAAAATATTTGCAAACTACCCATCTGACAAGAGATTAATAACCAGAATATATAAGGAGCTCAGACTACTCTATAGAAAAAAAACCCAAAAACTAATAATCTGGTCAAAAGACAGTCAAAAGATTTGAATATACATTTATCAAAAGAAGACAAATAGCAAACAAGCATATGTAAAGGTGATCATTATCACTGATCACCAGAAAAATGCAAATCAGAGCTACAATGTGATATCTTCTCATTCCAGATAAAATGGCTTATATCCAAAAGATTGGCAATAATAAATCCTGGCAAGGATGTGGAGAAAGGGGAACCCTGGTATGCTATTGAAGGGAATGTAAATCAGTACAACCACTATGGAGAACAGTTTGGGGGTACCTCAAAAAACTGAAAATAGAGCTACCATATGATCCAGCAATCCCATTGCTGGGTGTATAACTAACAGAAATAAAATCACCAGATGTGGTGGCTCACACCTGTAATCCTAGCACTTTGGGAGGCCCAAGTGGGTGGATCACTTGAGGCCAGGAGTTGAAGACCAGCCTGGACAACATGTCAAAACCCCATCTCTACAAAAAAGAAAAAGAAAAAGAGAAAGAAAAGGAAAGGAAAAGGAAATGAAAAGGAAAGGAAAAGGAAAGGAAAGGAAAGGATAGAAAAGAGGAAGGAAGGAAGGAAGGAAGGAAGGAAGGAAGGAAGGAAGGAAGGAAGGAAGGAAGGGGAAAAAAAGAAAGAAAGAGAAAATCAGCATATTGAAGAGAGATCTGCACTCCCATGTTTGTGGCAGCACTATTCACAATAGCCAAGATTTGGAAGCAACTGAAGTTTCCATCAACAGATGAATGGATAAAGAAAATGGGGTATATATACAGAATGGAGTACTATTCAGCCATAAAAAAGAATGAGTTCTAGTCATTTGCAACAACATGAATGGAGCAGGAGATTATTATGTTGAGTGAAATAAGCCAGGCATAGAAAGACAAACGTCGCACATTTTCACTTACATGTGGGGCCTAAAAACCAAAACAATTGAACTAATGGATATAGAGTAGAATGATGGTTACCAAAACCTGGGAAGGGTAGTAGGGGACTGGATAAGAAGGTGGGGATGGTTAATGGGCACAAAATGATTAAGGGGGTGGACACCCCATTCTTCATGATGTGCTTATTTCACATTGCCTGCCTTTATCAAAATGTCTCATGTACCCTATAAATATATACACCTACTATGTAACCACAAATATAAATTAAAAATTTAGAAAATATATAAAAATTACTGAAAATATTTAGGATTATCAGAATTAACTAACATGCAGAATAGAAAACACAAAAGAGGGAGGCAAGTGGGGAAAAATATGGGCTGAAACCAGAGACACTAATACAAAAAATCACACAAACAAGGAAGGACACTGTACTAGTTTTCCAGGGCTGCCATAACAGAATGCTATAGGCTGAGTGACTGAAACAAGAAAAATTTATTTTCTTACAGTTCTGGAGCCTTGAATTCCAAGGAGCCAGCAAAGTCGGTTTCCTCTGAGGCCTCTCTCTTTGGCCGCCCTCTCGCGCTGCCTCTTCAAGTGGCCTGTCCCCTGTGCATGCATCCCTGGTGTCTCTCCGTTGTCTCTTCTTATTAGGATATCAGTGAGAGAGGTTTAGGTCCCACCCTAATGGCTTTATTTTAACATAATCACCTCTTTAAAGGCCCTAGCTCAAAATTGGGTCACATTGTGCAGTATTAGGGTTTAAGGCTTTAATATGTGAATTTTGAAGGGACAAATTCAGCCCATAACAGGTATTTAGGTTGACAACAAAATATAAAGCTAGAGAATTACTGAAATAGAAGAAGTGGGAGTAGAAGCGAGGGTGGAAAAAAAATATATATGTGTGTGTGTGTGCACTCACGTGTGTGTATGTGTGTATATATATATACAAGGTTTAAGCAAGCAAGCAGAGTGAGACTACTAATTATACTTAAGACATATATTGACATCCTTTTAGTCTTCATAATCTCTATACCATCATGCAGAAGCAGGCTTGCTACATTCCAAAGGCCAGGAAGCAGCTCTCTCCATACCTATCCCATGTTCTCTGCCTTAGATGAAACAGACCCAGAAATCTTCTGGATTTCCCTATGAATTTTAAAAAGTTCTGAAAATTTTCTGAAGAAGTGATATTTTAGATTATTAATGACTGTACCTTCATAAAATACCTAAACTCACTCCTGATCCTCTTTCCATTACCAAAATTGGCAAATAATATTTGCCTTATCTAACTTAAAATTTCTTTAGCTTTTAATACCTTTTATATTTTTAAAAATGTATTTGTTTTCAGTATTTCTTCACTCTGCACACTCTATTTTTTTTTCTTCCTTGACAGTTAACACTTCATTTCTTTTGATACTCCTTACAATTGGATCCCTGAAAGTGTCACCCTCAGACCTCATTCTTGGGTATTTGCTTACAATTCCAAAATTTCATACTTCATTCCTTGTGATACAGACCTACAAAGTATGTAATTTCTCCTTAGGAGATCTCCAGATAGTTGCCTCAGTTGCACTTAAAATTCAATGTATTCAAAACAACTCATTTTCTTTGTTGTTAACCTGCAAATTTCATCATGGATCTAATCTGCTCTTCTCCCTCTGTTACTTCTGATTGATGAGTTTTATCATACACTTAATGGCTGAGGAAAGCGGAGTCATTGAGAAACCATCATCGCCAGTGTTTTTCACTCCAAACTCCATGCTGCTAGGGTGTCTACAAGAACATATACATGACCTACCTTCTCCTTCCTCTCAGACATCACATCATATTATATTTCCTCTCTTTCATTTTCTTTTGTGTGTACTGGTCATCCGCTTGTTCTTAAAGTACACTAACCTTTTCTTAGTTGCAGCATATTTGATCTTGCCCTTGACCTTGACCTCTACTTACAACTTTATTGAACGAAATTTTTAGGTAACTTATTCCTTCCCAATATTCAGTTTTCAGATCAAATGTCTCTCATCATTAAAGTCTCTGCTAAAATGTCACCTCTTCAAAGGATTCCTTCTTCAGTACAATATCCAAATTATGTTCCCCAATGTCATCACCATTTTTCACACTCTCTACTATTGCATGCTTTATTTTCTTCATGGAACTTAACATTTTTTAATATTATGGACTCGATTTGCCTTGTTCACTAAAATCTAATCCTACAACTCCATTTTTTCACATCCCTAAAATAGATTTCCATCATCTACAGAATGATAGCTGACATTTTTACCATGGTATATGAGCCCATTATTATCTGGCCCTACCTACCTTTCTGTCTAACTTTAGTTAATCGCCATTCTTCCTTATCTCAAACTCTTTCACTTTATAATACAATTATTCAAAATCAACTTCCATGCTTGCCCCATAACACAATAATCCTGCTTACCTGAGTTAACCTCAATATTCTCATACATAAAACAGCTGGGGGAGGTAGCAAAAAATGAAAGAAATAATTTCCTTATAAATTTGCTTGGGGAATGTGATAATATGTGTATAGTGCTATACATAGTGACTATCACATAATAAACACTCAATAAAAGCTAGCTATGATTATTGTCACTACTTCGTTCCTGTGAAATGCTGTTAGAGATAAAATTTACACAACTAATCTGGCGATTGTAACTTTCAAAGAGTTTATCATCTCAAAAAGGGCAATTTTGTCATTGTTAGCACCCTACATTAAAATTTTCTCAACTTTATTATATTCGCATGTCTGCTTCATAGTGACAAAGTGTCAAAAGCTTAAGTTGAAAATGTGACAAACATGATATTTCTGTTAAAATATAACATTTCAAGCCAAATTGCATTCAACTTTACAATATGTTTACTTACATTTTCTTGCCATTATGAAGCTATTTGACTATGTAATCTCAAGAAAAGTATTTATGTATAAGAACACTGAAATATGATTTATTCTTAAAGTTTATTTATAGTATGTCACTACCATCCAACTCATATTAAAAATTTAACTATTTTAAATACTTTTAAAATTTTGATTTAATAATATAAACAAATAAATGTTACCTAATAAATTATAATGGCTAAACCTAACAGTAGGACTTTATAGTGATTAACTGAAACTATACAAATTCAAAAGGAATATTAGAGCCAATTCACATAATAACTGTATTACTTAATATATTTAAGGTGGTAAACAAATAACAGAGTAATAATACTTGGGCTTTCAAGTGGTCTTTACACTTTATTGGTCAGGGAACTAATGAGAATCATACCTGGTTGTTTTTATGTTTAATAAAAGCAGTAGTTAAGCTTAACACAGTTACTCACATAACGGACTGTGGCTGTCTAGCACAACTGAGTCATTGCGTTTGCCTCATGACAAAGTATTGAAGAGTTCATTCAAAAACTATGTAAGCCAGGTGGTATACTAATTTTCATGTCGGTATATCACTGGCTACATAGTAATAGAATCTTATGGCAGATGGTGTTTTGAAAAATGATTACATATGGAAAGTCTCTCATCAGGTGGTATATATAATACCTGCAACATATCCATTTCTATAAACTAAAAGATCATGAAATTTGAATTCTGATATTGGAGGAAACTTAGACATCATCCAGTTCAAGATTCCACCAAAAGGCAAAATTCTGACACAAAATTCGTAAAGTTTCTCACTCATCCTTTCCTTAAAACCTTCTAGTAATAAGTAATGTGGTCTTTCACGTCATCTCATTCTTTAAAAACAAAATGAAACATACAAAAACACCTCCAATAATGAAACATTATTACAAGTTGAATTAAATGTCCCTTGTAGTTCTTACTCCTAGAGTGATGGATAAGCCTCCTGTTCCACATCACAGTCCTTTTTTGCTTTGATGATTGATATCATACTCTAATCTCTTCTAATTCAATATAAATGATTCTAGATTCTATAATAATTTACTTTTTGCCCCTGTTCCCAATCCCAATGTTATTCTAATTCTTGTCCCATAGAATTGCTCAGTTTATTTGATTGATACCTTCCCGAAAAGAACAAAATATAGTAGAAGTAACTTGAATAGTTGAGCAAGACAGTGTGAATCACAGAACCAACAAATTATAAACCTAAAAGAGCACATTTAGGTACTTCTCTAGTCTATTTTCCACTCTATCCTATAATCTGTGGTCAAAATTAAATATGAATACCTCTAATAATAGAGACATGTCTGTCTCCCAAAGATAACTATTTGTATTTTTAGACAATGAATCAATTTTTAAGCCTTTGGTTTTAGTAGAAATCAAATATTCTGCAGTTAGCATATTTATTTTTGCTTCAGATATGTTTAGATCTATATTATTAATGTAATTGCTTTCACATAACAAATGTTTAAACATTTAAAGATACTTATAAATTGTCTTCCACTCCCATCTTTCAAGTCTGCATTTATTTTTTTCTCATTCTAAATACTATACTGTACACAACCTAAATTTTAGAAGGATTTTTGGTACTGAATTACACCCACATTTAGCTTATGGTTTAGTAACATTATTACTGTTAGTTGCTATAGACAACACTCTTTTTCATTTATGCTCTTTTCTACATTGTTATATTTTCTCAGTTTCAAATTATTGAGATCAAGACATTTAAGTATAGGATGAGGATCTGAGAAGACTGACATGGAATGCTGTTAGATCTACTTTTAGAGGTATAAGAATCAGGTAGACATATCCCAGACCATTATTTCTTTAGGTCTTGTACACTTACCTCTAGTAGGTCATTCACTGATCCTATTTTATGTTTATTTATGTACCTACAATATTAACAGTTCAAACAGGAAACAAATTAGGTAAAAATACTCTTCTTTGCTGAATAGAATGCTGAGATTAAGTTGACAGAGAGAGAAATGAATAGATTGTCCAAATAAGTTAATAATAATATAACTACCAACTAAAAAATTGATATGGCAAAAAATGTAAAGGCAGAATAGAAATGTCTTAGATTAAGTAAACTTTAATTGAATCTTTTCAGCTTTTTTTGACCTAGACTGGTTTAGCAGAACTAGATGTATGTGGCTAATGTACAACTGATAATACAAGTTCCATTAGCTCTGGTATCAAATACCTGGGTTTGAACCTTGGCCCTGGCGCCTACTGTTTTAGTGAATGTGGGTGAATTTTTTAAATTCGGTATTTCTATTGGAAAATGGGAATTAAAATGGTCACTACCTCAGTGATTTATTTTAAATAATACATTAAAGAATCCATGTAAACAGCTTAGTGCAATGCTTAATACAAAGAAATCAATAAATCAGGCTTTCTATTATCATTATCATTGCTATTACTTTTGCTTTAATCTTAAGACTTCTCTTTAGGTTGCTGTGGCGAACACATTTGGAGAGTCCAGATACTAGCTTTGATCAATACGGCCTCAATATTCTCAGCTTCACTAAACATTAGACAGGTTTCTTCTTGACTATAGACCCAGATTTCTATTTTCTTAGAGCATTTACTATACAAAACTTACAACTGTAAATATTTTTCTGCCCCTTTGAGATGTAAAACTTTTCCCAAACTCATCAGTTTTGTAACCCAGGAATGTCTTTGTCAAGGGCCTTGATGCCATGTTTTTGACATGCAACTATCATTAAAGATAGTGCCCTCTCAGTCTCTGTAGGAATGTAGGAGCCTAACTTCTATAAGGGACAATTAGCAAACACAGATGATGTAATCACATTGACCAACTTTTTTGTAATACTCCCCAGTACATTTCCACTTGTTCACCCCAGCACTTAAAAACTCTCCTACTATTGTTTCAGTGGAGTTGAGATCAATCTTTCTCCCTTGTACCAATAATCTTGATTAAAGTGTTCCTTGGCTATTTAACATGGTCTAATGCAAATTTTCTTTGATAGCTCACAAATAAAATTATGTTCTCTGAATAAAACCATTAATGTAGAGTTCAAATATGAGCATAACTAGGGCTTTTCCTAGGGTTCCAACATGCCTGGAGATGTCTAAAAGACTGGTTGGGTATGTCTATTTGGAAACTATTTGCATCATAGACTAAGCTGCTTCTTGGGAAGGCTTTACTAAGTAAAGAGGGAGGAAAGGCTCAGAAGCTGAATGTCATAGCAACTCCTTAGTGATATAGGAGTTAAAAAGAAATTATTTAGGCAGGTAGTGAGGGTAAGGAAGTCCTTGGTAAGGTTTTCCTTTTATTGAAGAGAAGCCCCCAAATCATTTCTTTTCTAACAAAGAGCAACCTATAAAGTTGAGTTGCAAACATAGATAAGCAAGATAAAAACTTGCATAGGTAAATGCTGACAGCTGTGGCAATAGGGGACAGATACCTGGAGGCCAGGGATGTTCAACATGGCAGCTCCATCTTCTCTTTTCTTTATCAACCGTATGTACAGTAAGAAAAGACAACATGGCACGGGCCGGGTAGAGAACCCATCTGCATAATAAAAGATTAGGGCAGATGGTTGGCTTCTTTACGCGTTATGCGAACATCATACCTGGTCTGATCCATCTCTCAGGCCCTACGTAAATCAGACACAACCTCCTCAGGCTTGTCTATAAAACCTTGTGCATTTCATCATGATACTGGAAGACCCACTCTGGTGCTCCTTTCTCTCTGCAGAAGAAACAGTTATTCTCTATTCTTTTTCTTTTGCCTACTAAACCTTCACTCTTAAACTCACTACCTGTGTGTCCCCATTCTTGATTTCCTTGGCATGAGACAACGAACCTTGGGTATTTACCCCAGACAATGACACCGCTTCATTTGTATTGTTGGGGGGCTGGGACCATTTGGAATCCATGATGGTTCTTTTTGGACTGACCTCAGACTCAGGCCGTGCTGCCTCCTGTTTGAGTCCTAAAGAGAAGGAACTGCAAATGAAATTGAAAGAACTGTTTCACCAACGATTCTGTAAGATTGTAAAACATCCTTAAGAGTCAAGGATGTGAATTAGAAGTAAGGCAAAAATGCCTCTGTACTTGCATGGAAAAAAATAGCATGACCCCAGTCAGGATGTCGAATGATACTAGTTGGCAGAGCTCAGAAGCCTGATCACAGAGTTGTCCTATTCCTGTACTTCAACACAGTGACATTTTGGTAGTATTATCAGGAGACAAAACTGCAGACAATTCATAAACATGACATAATAACCAGACTTTGTATGTATCTAAAGTTTCAGAATCAGATATCAAAACAAAAAGATAGACTCAGACAGGAGAAAAACACTATGTATCACATTGTAGCTAAATAGGCTGTTTTCTGGGGCATTCTCTTGAGTCTTCCAGAAATAATTAGTTGAAAATTTTCTTTGAAACTGCAATGATGTCCTGCCATTCTCCATATATGTGACTTTCACCAGCATTCTAGTCATGGGATTTCAGTAACACCATGAATTACTGCAATGTGAAATACACTACAGTAGCTTTAATCTTATCACCATGTTAAGAGATTGGCTTAATTTAATATTAGATTGGAAAATACTATTTTAAATTTATTCTGGAAAAAAAGGATTGTTTTTGCCATTAATTTAATCTGTTTAATTTTAAAGTATTGTGAAGTCTTTGATGATTTCATGATACTATATGGCATAGTTTCTTAACATATATTTGGGAGTAGAATGTAAATATGTAGCATTTTAAAAAACCATACATTCTGATTTCACTTCACCTTTCTTCATTTTTTTTGTCAGGGCTAGTTAAAATGCTTGTATAAAATAAATACTCCTGCAGATTTGTCTCCACAAATGGAAATTCAGAGAAGCCTCCTGTTTGTAATTTGCATTTATAAATTGTACTATTTATTTTGCTATTTACATACATACTTTTATTCTTCTCTAAACTAAATTTTAGCTATTTATCCATTTCTATAACTTAGGAATGTAAGGCAACATTAGAGAAAGCTACCAAAAGAAACTCATCAAACATATTTAATAATGTGCAAATGCCATAAAAATTTATGAAATAAAGTGAACTGCATCCTGTTCATATTAACTAATACAATCTTTTTTATCTCATACACAATCTTTAAGAATATTTCTAATTACTACAGTAAATGCAGATCTCTAGGAGTCGTATGTTATCTTAAATTGTAAATTTTAAAACATCAGTGAATAAAATTGTTTAAATACTTTATTCTTTTCCTAAATAGCCAAGCTTCCTGATGACCACTCGATAGACCAATGAATAACCAATGACCTTTAGACAACTATTTGAGTGAAGTGGGGATTCAAAACTTGAGTTTCTTTGCTACCTGCAAGATGTCATAACACAATAATTTCTTGAGTATTTTAGCAACATTACTGATAAATCATTTTTCATATGGTATAATTTAACTTTTCTAATCTGACATAGAAGTCAGATTATCCATATTAAAAGGATACATGGTATTGAATAATTCATTAGGCTAGATTTATGTAAAATATACATTTTGGAAGGTATCAAATAATTGTTCAATTTTTATCATTAAAATTTCAGCAATCAGGATAACCATAGAAGAATATATTAATGTTGAATTTTCACATCCTTAAACTTTAAAAATATTTCAAGTATTTTATGTAGTATATCACATATAGCAGATGTTCAAAAATTTTGTAAAATTGAAATTAACTAATTTTTTAGGTTCAGCAAACGTTTGCTAAATACTTTCTATAATGCCAGGTTATGAGGAACATATTTGAATAGGACAAGCTTCCTGCCCTTAAGGAGATAAAATGAAAATAGTATTATTTATATTTTAAAATATATGCTTAATATTAGAAAACACATCTTTAATGCAGATTCTATATATTATTAACAAAGCGTTCATGGGATAAGGGAGAAAGTATAGATTGTCAATTATTGCTATGTAAGTAGAAAATAAAAGGCCAGTCTAATATTTGGAAAAGTTGAATTTACACTTAAAATTGTTTCAAAGAACATTCACAAATATAATTTCTCCTTACAAAAAGCCTGTAAAATACAAAACAGATTAATAATTCCTTTTTATTCCATTATTGATATGATTGAGATCTGTAAGATTGAGTATCTTATTCCAAACCATTATTAGTTAATGACAGAATCCTAACAAATGTCCCAGATTTCCCACTCCCTACAGTGATTTTCTAACAAGGGGAGAAAGGGAAAGAATACAATCTTCAAGGGGGGCTTGAGAATTTGGATAAGAAGGCACGTTCATTACAGTGAAATTTATGTAGCTGTATAAATTAAAAAAGATTTCTCTAGCACAAGCTCAACACAGCATAGCACTAAGTAAGCACATGCTGAAGACGAATTCTCTATCAGCAATTCTCATGAGTAAGATTGGACCTGAGGAGAACACAGTAGAATTATGAAGTAAGAAAAAGTTCATATTTATTAAAAGGTAAAGGTGTTTATGGAAGAATGAAAGTGTTGTTTTACATAATATTAGGTAGAATAAAATTAGCAAACCAAAAAGACAAATAATTGTGTTTGACTCAATATATATGATGACAGAAAAATATATTAGGCAATTTATATTCTATTTGAATTGCTCTAAAAATGAGAAATTTTTATTTCATTCATTAAAATTCATTACAATAATTATTTTTCTTATCCAGGTATTTTTCACATCTTCAGAACACATTATTGAAACAATCTTTAGTGCATTAAAACTTGAAACCAAAGACTTATGGACAGACCTATAATCAGCACATTAAATAAAAGTTATTTGAACAGATCTCAAATTAAAACATTAAAAAAACTTTAATATGTGTAATAGAGTATTATATATGCCTTTTTGCAAAATAGCTACCCATAGATTGTTGTGTAAATTTTGGTACTGGAGTATTTTCCAAGCTTTTTATGCGTTTATTTTTATGTTTAAAAAAATTTGCCCCCCTTAGGAGCTTTACAAAATATTTTGTGCCAATTGCCCTTCCTATTAAATTTTAATATCATAAATATGCTGTATATCTGTTCATGTACTGTGGCTTTCTGGAGGACCACAAGACCCCCACCCTCAGAAACAAATGTCTCTCTCAGCTCCCCTGCCAAAATAATTTTCTTTCCTGTGGGGCAATATAGTCTCAGTCAAGAATGCATGTGAGGGCCAGGTGCAGTGGCTCACACCTGTAATCCCAGCACTTTGGGAGGACAAGGCGGGCGGATCACTTGAGGTCAGGAGTTTGAGACCAGCCTGGCCAACATGCTGAAGCCCTGTTTCTCATAAAAATACAAAAATCAGCTGGGTGTGGTGATGCACGCCCATAATCCCAGGTACTCTGGAACCTGAGGCAGGAGAATTGCTTCAACCAGGGAGGTGGAGGTTGTAGTGAGGTGAGGTAGCGCCAGTGCAACAGAGTGAGACTCCATCTCCAAACAAACAAAGAAACAAAGAAACAAACAAACAAACTAACTAAAAGGAATGCATGTGCTATAGAAATCAGTTTTAAAAATACAGAAATACAGAAAAACTTATCTGAATCATTTTGTAAATATTTTTCTGAAATTCATAATTGTAGTTAATTGCAGTCTGGTCAAGCACTCAGGAGCTAATCCGGCACAGTCCAAATATTCATAATTAAATATGTAAACATGTTTTCTATCATCATAGAAAAGTTTGGAGTTCAAGGATAATCATCCCTAAATGCATTATTTCCTACCGATATGATACGTTACCACTGAAAGACAGGGGTGTAGAGAATGGTGGCACCCTGAGATCCTCATATTTAACATTCAAAAAAAATTTGTTAGCTCTCCAAGAATTTTTAGAGCTCGCATGTAGGAGCTGTCACCAAAGCCAATGCGGTTTTTATTCCTCATCTATGTATGATGTTAAATCTCAAATCATCATCATCATCATCATCATCATCATCATCTACAAATCTTAAATTATTTGAAAATCACACGATAGCATTTGAAAAATAAGATTCAACAAAGTAAGGAATATATTTTGCAAACACAAAATAAATTTTGTAACTATTGGGGTGCTTTTTTTATCTTGGCAAAAACATTTATAGTGGATTTATTTTGGTTGTTTCAGCATGCTAACACACAAAACAAGTTTTATTGTTGCTGCTTATGGCTGCATTTTTTTTTTCACCACATCACACCTCTGACTAATAGGCACAAAGAGATTGATTTAAAAAATAAGTGTTAATAAGAGTGACATGTAAAACTCTTGAAGGAGATCAAACTCTTTAGCAGGGTAAATGGCCTATGGCAGTATCTGTAGATAGTTGTTATTTTGACTGGAGCATGCATCAGACACTTTAGAATGACATAAGGAGTACATCCCAAGGTTATTTTATGATATGAAGTGCTCCATTGAAATCATTTCCTTTGAAACTGAAGCAGTCTACCTTTGTAAAATTTTATTCTCATTCTGAAGTGAATACATTTCAAACAAAGTGTTTTCTCCAATTATCAGTGCAGTGTATCATTCTATTTAGTTGCCTTTTTGTATTCAGTCATCTTTTATGCTTATTTTGGAAACTGGAGCTTGCAATATTCATAGTTTATTATGCTAACAAATTATAGTTAACAAGAATTTTTGTCAGCCTAGTACTCATTTTAAGTTTTCCTTACAATCAATAAGATGAGAGCAAAAACTCAATCACCAGTAAGCTTTTTTAATTCAATAACAATAAATACTCACAATGAATATATAAACAGAATCAGGTCTGGGCCATAAAAAAGGAAAACGTTTTTTCATTATTATTTTTTTTTAAAGGTGACTTTCCCTTTCAGATTCTAATTATCATTGCTCAAATTTTACACATTCTAGACATCCTATAAATGCTGCTATTTGATGAGCACAAGAGATTTTGTAAAGAATGTCAAAAAGATTGAAACTCAAATTCCCTCCTAACCAAGAAAACTTGAAGCAGACGTCATTATGCTGATGTCTCTATTTCAAAAAGAAAATAATCACCTAGATCTTATAGAAAAAGGTTGGATCTCAGTTTGTCATACCCCATCAGCCTTTATACAGTATAGATTTGTATGTTGAAATAATGATATTAATCATGTTAGATTTTGTATTTGCTTATTTTAAAAAACACAAGTAAGTTAAATATCAAGATTTCAAGGCTCAAGATATGGCTTTGCAATGGTTACAACTTCACATGAAGATAAATGCAACATTCTTTGTCTTAGAAGATACACACACACACACAGAGGATATATATAAATAAGATACATTTTATATATACAGTATATATTTATATTCATAAATATAATTTTATATTACTTAGCATCTTGTGACATGAATATTCCTGAAGTCTTCTGCTAAATATATGCATGTGGATATATTTGAATTTATATATCAATATTAATTGTTCACTTGTTAGGAAACTGTACATAGTGCTCCTATAATGGTAAAAATACTAAAAATATCTGGGACTTCTGAAGATTAAAAATCACTTAAGGTAACATATTTCATAATATTATTATCATATCTGATTTGAACTTCGAGTGATAATATTCATAAAAATCATCAAACATATTTACCAAAATTGACTACTGGTATTTTGGTATTTCCAAAAATTAAATTTCCACACAAAGGACTAAGTTTTGTCCCCATTTAACAAGAGTAAATACTAAAACTCTGTTATTAATTGTTGACTCCTCCTTGCTCCACAGGCTTTTTCAAACCATCTCTCTAATAATGTAACACTTTCACTTTTGTTAAGTAGTATCTTCAGTTACTCCATTTTGACTGGTTCCATTATTTTTCTACTTATAATCATCTTCAGTTACCTCTCACCCAGTAATTACTAACTATAGTCATGTCTCTTATCAAGATACCATTTTCTTTTACTGTCTGACCAGATATCTTGAGGGATTAGTTAGTATCCCTAACTTCCACTTTCTCATTTCCCTTGGTTCCCCCACAGCAGCCTGGTCTCAGCCACCACCATACTTCTGAAACTACTCTCACCAAATGTATTGATGACCTACAGCTCACTAGAAGGTGTTCTTTTTTCAGATTTCATTTTATTTTGGCTTTCTGAAGCATTTTGGTCTTTAGGCTAGATTCTATGGAGTCTGATAATCCTTGTGCAAAAGCCACTTGTATTACTATTTGCTCGTAACTTCTAGGTACCTTAAAGTTTTTGGATTCTCATTTTCCTTATATGTATTTAAAATGACAGTAGTGAGCCACAGTCATTGGGTGGTTTTGGTGATTAAATGAGAGAATATATAGAAAGGATATTTTATAACACCTGACACATACTAAACACTCAAGAAATGTTAACTAAACTTTCTAAAATAATCTCTACATTTGACTTCTTTATGCTATTTACCTTCTCACCCAATATCTCTGTTTTCTTCCATAGGACTAATTCGACTGTTGATGCCCATCAGACAAATACTATCAGGAACACAGGTATTGTCAACAGTTAGATATACTCATTGCTTTAACAAGCGAAAACCCATAATGTAGTACCTGTGGGGCCTCTTACTAGGAGAAAAGTTAGGAAAGGATAATTTGTTTTTGTGATACAGGGTTATAGGAGACTATTGAAATGTATGGTTTAGAGTTTCCAAGCACAGAAGTCAGTGTTCTTTCCTTTAAACCTGTAGTCATAAACAAAGACCACTCAAATGAGAACAACAAAGATTGTTTTTACAAAACTTGTTATAACAAGGGAGTCAGTCACCATCACTTGAGTTTTGTGGAGACTCAGAGACAGGCAGGGAAATAGGAAGGCATTGTTTTAAACTTTTGAAAATAGAAAGAGGGAGGCTTAAGATGTTCTGTGATTGGAGATTGTTTTTGGGGGAAAGCTAGAGGCAGAGTAACTGGAAGTGAGACATTCTTTATGATTGGTTTGGGAAACGTATTTCTTTCTCTGCTTGGAGGTACAGACAAAAATTGTGGAAGCTGGCAGTCAGTGACCATTTTTGGCTGATTGCTGTAGAATTTGTGAGTTAACATTCTATTGTCATTCATGACTTGACCACGGTCCATGAATGCATGGATTCAGTTTGTCAGAATCCATGCATTTGTACAGAGTAAATTTTAGATTAATTTGTCTGTGAATATTTTGGACCATCTGGCTCTGAATGAACTGGTATTTTTTAAGAAGAAGTTTAGATATTTTATGAAAGCTATTATGTTTTTGTTTCATTTGGTTAATTTACTTTGAAAGTCAGGGTGCATTGTACAGGTCATGGTTTATTTTTCAATTTTCAGTTATCCCCTAACAGCTAAGCAGTCAGAAAGTCATATTTTCACTTATCACAAACTACGGGTAAGATATCTCCATCTGGATGTTTCAAAAGCATCTCAAAACAAAGCGGCGAAACTCTTTTCACCTATACCTAGAAAGCATTTTTTACTTACATTTAGTTGCTAAATACCTACTGATCTCCTTTTTCCTTGTGTTTTACTAGTATTGACTTGCCCTATGCTTTAAATGTCTCTTGCCCAGGCAATTGTAATACACCCCTAACATCTGATTCTATCATTTCTCTCCTTCAGTCTACCTACTCCCAAGTTAGTAAGATTACATTTCTGAAGTACAGAATTTGCCTTCTAACATAAGGTGAATTCCCATTTTCAACACACAAGAAAGCCCAAACATGTCATAATAGACACTTCACTTCCTGGTTCAGCACACCTTTTCACTGGCTTCACCTTCCCACAGCCTCCCACCTTTCTCTGCCATATCTGTATTCTTAAGTCTGGCAAGTGCTTTTACAGCACATTTATGTGTTGCTCTTTCTTTCTTTTCTCGTCTGGTGATTTCATATTCATCTGAACCTTCATGGTTCAGATCTAATATAATCTCTTTATTAAGCTTTCTCAGACAAAATTAATTGCATTTTCCCCTGTGCCCTATAGCATTTTATTTTAGTATTCCAATAGTATACCTACCACATTGTAGCAATGTGGGACCACACTCTGTTAGGTGCCTCGTACCTCACTTTCATTATCTTATTTTACCCATTGTACAGATGAGGAGACTTAGTCTTAGAGAGATAACATTTTGTGAGTTAGCTTTAACATTTAGTTTTCTTATAAGTAAATTTTATCTCCTCTTTACTGGCCTCAAAACACCTATTATTTAGTAGTATATTTACTTGTTCCTCTTTCCATTATAGTGAGAGGTTTAAGTATGTTTATGTCTCCCAACATTGTATCAGCTCCTCCAAGACAGGAGTCATGTGTAATTCATTTTTAAAATTCCCTATAGCACATTCCTTTCCATATATAGATATAAAATGTGTGTGTATATATATATGTATATATATGTGTGTGTGTATATATATATGTATATATATGTGTGTGTGTATATATATATGTGTGGGTGTGTGTATATATATACATGTGTGTATATATACATGTATATAATCTGGGCAAGTCAAATGAATGTGACACAACTTCTAAATTTTAAATATTTCAAAATGTCTTAAGAAATAAAAAATTTACATCAAAACATTTGCCAATATAGTTAAATTTTTTCCTTATTTTCTCATATATCCATGGAATATAAAGCAAATTTTATAAAATATTGTATTAGTTCGTTCTCATGCTGCTAATAAAGACATACCTGATACTAGGTAATTTATAAAGTAAAAGAAGTTTAATGGACTTACAGTTCCACATGGACAGGGAGGCCTCACAATCATGGCAGAAGGCAAAGGAGAAGCAAAGGCACAGCTTACGTGGCGGCAAGCACGAGAGTGTGTGCAGGGGAACTGCCCTTTATAGAATTATCAAATCTAGTGAGAACTAACTCACTATCATGAGAACAGGATGGGGGAAATCGCCCCCATGATTCAATTATCTCCACAGTGTGGGGATTATGATGACTAAAATTCAGTATGAGATTTGGGTGGGGACACAGCGAAACTATGTCAAATACTAACTTGTATTTTAATTTTATGATGGAAATTTAAATGGTAAATCAATTTGCTAATTTTGTTACTTTCTTTCTCTAGTTAATTTTTAAAACAATGTATGTATTAGAATAAATTTGAAAACATAAAGTAGTGATTGTCGGTTATTGTTTTAACCAAATTTCAAAAGCTTTAAGTAAAGCATATTTAAGGAAAAATTAATGTTTTGTGTCAAATGTTGAAATTGGATAGCTGAAAAGAATAAATATAACAATTTGTAGTTAACTCCTTGAGTAGCAATTATTTTTCAATCTTGTCATCATACAGAAAACAAATCCAACCAAACTTTAGTAAAGGATTATTCCAAGAGTGGGGAAAAATCTATTTCAATAGAGGAATGAGGCGTAGTGAAATAAGGAGAACGTTCTTATCTTTGCTGTTTTCCAGAATCACAAGGCTCAAGTAAAATTCTACATTGCCAGTATTCTTTTATATCAGTTTATGCTCTTTTATGTATTAATTCCTACCTGCCCTGACTAGGGATGATGATTTAAAGAAGCTAGAGTCCATCATAAACCCAGCTCTCTCATACAAAATAGCCCAAGCTACATGTTACTAGTCAATTGGAAGGATAACTTTAGAGAGCTAACATGAAATGGTGTTCCATGGCGAAGTTTCATCAAAAAATCCAAGGCTATTTCCATTGGTTTCTCCCTGTCTGTTTCCCAGTATCTTGCATTACTTATTACTGAGGCAAAAATCCAACTGCAACAGTGCTGTCTGACATGTTTTCTATGTTTACCTTAAAAATGATTGTTTCTTTAGAAATAGTATGTACTACATTTATAAAATTAAGAAAGTCTATCAATATAGAAGAAATGAATATTACACATAATCCTATCACCAATGAATAACCTCTTTTTAAAATCCAATTTTATTTATTTTTTTAATTTCTATATATTTTTTTAAAAATTTAAGTTCCAGAGTACATGTGTAGGATGTGCAAGTTTGTTACATAGGTAAACATGTGCCATGGTGATTTGCCGCACCTATCAACTCAACCCATTACCTAGGTATTAAGCCCAGCATGCATTAGCTATTTTTCCTGGTGCTTTCCCTCCCCTCACCCCCTCCTGACAGGCCCCAGTGTGTTGTTTCACTCCCTATGTCTATGTGTTCCATATGGTTCGGCTCCCCACGGAATACTTCGCAGCTATAAAAAGGAACAAGATCATGTCCTTTGCAAGGATATGGATAGAGCTGAAAATCATTATCCTCAGGAAACTAACACAGGAACAGAACACCAAGTGTGGCATGTTCTAAATTATAAGTAACCACTTTTAACACAAGTGTATAGCATAGGCCTGTGTATCTGCAAGAGCTGGGTTTATGTTGGATCGTGGCTTCTATAAACCGTTGTCCTCAGCAGGGGCAACTTGGAATAAATATATAATATGGTATAAACTAATATAACACATATATACTTAGTTTAAAATAATGCTGTGTTTAAATTTTTGTATCCTGCTTTTTTTGTATTTCACATATGGTCATGCAAATAAAAAGTTATAAAATATTTTAAACTTGATACATTTGTTTATTCTATATAATAGTCCCATAAATAGGTATACCATATTTAACTAATTATTATCATGTCCTTAAGATATTTATTTTTATTTTCCAATTTCCCTGTAAAAATGAATGATGCTTAATAAATATCATAGTGTATAAGTGTTTGACTTAAGTGTATGGGTAAATCTGATTGCTTCTTAAAGTTATTGTCATGTAACCATAATTACTAACATAAAGGGCAGGAACACTTTAAGGTCAAAAATGTTTAATTCTGAGTTGCTTTCCAAAAAAACCATTAAAATGTATTACTTTACCTTTTTTAAGCAGATATATGTATTTTCAAATATTCCCAAATATATAAACATTCAATGATAAAGTTATTTTTTTTAAAATTTCTGGTAGCATATTGGATGTATATATTTATGGCTTACATGAGATATTTTGATACAAGCATACAATGTGAAATAATCACAACAGGGTAAATGGGGTATTCATCACTTCAAGCATGTATTCTTTGTGTTACAAACAATCCAGTTATACCCTTTTAATTGTAATATATAATTAAATTATTTTTGACTATAGTCACCCTCTTGTGCTAGTAAATACTAGGTCTTATTTATTATTTACTAATATTTTTTGTACTCCTTCACCATCTGCACTTTTCCCCCCACCTCCACCACCCTTCCCAGCCTCTGATAACCATCCTTCTACTCTCTATCCCTATGAATTCAATTGTTTTGACTTTTAGCTCCCCAAAATAAGTGAGAGCAGGCAAAGTTTGTCTTTCTGTTCCTGGCTTATTGCACTTAACATAATGATCTCCAATTCCACTCATGTTGTTGCAAATGACTAGAACTCATTCTTTCTCATGGCTGAATAATATTCCATTGCATATGTGTACCACATTTTTCTTTATCCATTCATCTGCTGACGGACATTTAGATTGCTTCCAAATCTTACTTATTATGAACTGTGCTGCAACAAACATGGGAATGCAGATATCTCTTTAATATACTGATTTTCTTTCTTTTGGGTATATACCCAGCAGTGGGATTGCTGGATGATATTGTAGCTCTATTTTTAGTTTTTTGAGGAATCTTCAAACTGCTCTCCATTGTAGTTGTACTAATTTAGATTCCCACCAACAGCATACAGAGGTTCCCTTTTCTCCATATCCTTGTCAGCATTTGTTATTGCCTGTTTTTTAAGTATAAGCCATTTTAACTGGGGTGAGATAATATCTCATTGTAGTTTTGATTTGATTTTCATTTCTCTGATGATCAATGATGTTAAGCAACTTTTCTTATGCATGTTTGCCATTTGAAATATCTTCTTTTGAGAAATGGCTATCCAGATATTTGGCCCATTTTTTGAACAGATTTAGCTGTTCTTCTATAGAGTTGTTTGAACTCCTTATATATTCTGGATATTAATCCCTTCTCAGATGGGTAGTTTGCCAATATTTTTCTCTAATTCTATGAGTTGTCTCTTGACTGTGTTGATTGTTTCCTCTGCTGTGCGGAAGCTTTTTAATTTGATGTGATTCCATTTGTTCATTTATGCTTTGGTTGCCTATGCTTGTGGGGTATTGCTGAATGAAACATTTGCCCAGACTGATGTCCTGGAGCATTTTCCCAATGTTTTCTTGTAGTAGTTTTATAGTTTGTGGTCTTCAACTTAAGTCTTTAGTATATGTGAATATGATTTTTCTACATGACAAGAAATAGGGATCCAGTTTTATTTATTGGTTTATGGATATCCAGTTTTCCCAGAAATATTTCTTGAACAGTATGTCCCTCCCCAATGTATGTTCTTAGCACCTTTGTCAAAATGAGATCACTAGGTCACTGTGCATGTATGGATTTATCTTTTTGTTCTGTATGCTGTTCCACTGATCTATGTGACTGTTTTTATGCCACTACCATGCTGTTTTGGTTACTATAGCTCTGTAGTATAATTTAAAGTCAGGTAATGTGAATCTTCCAGTTTTGTGCTTTTTGCTTAGGATAGCTTTGGTTATTCTGGACCTTTTCTGGTTCCATATAAACTTTAGAATTGTTTTTTCTAGTTAAGTAAGCAATGCCACCAGTATTTTGACAGAAATTACATTAAATCTGTAGATTGTTTTGGGTAGTATGGCTATTTTAACAATATTGATTCTTTGAATTCATGAACATGGAATACATTTTCTTTTCTTTTTCTGGTGACCACTTCAACTTTTTGTACTGATGTTTTACAGTTTTCATTGTAGAGATAATTCACTTCTTTTCTTAATTCCTGTGTATTTTGTTTATTTGTGCCTATTGTCTATTGTAAATTGAATTACTTTCTTGATTTCTTTTTCAGATTGTTTTCTGCTAGCATATAGAAATGCTACTGACTTTCATATGTTGATTTTGTATCCTACAACTTTACTGACTTTGTTTATCAATTCTCATCATTTTTTGGTGGAATCTTTAGGTTTCTCCAAATATAAGATAATATTATCTGCAAACAAAAATAACTTTCTTCTTTTCAGTTAGGATACCTTTTATTTTTTTCTTTTGTGTGATTGCTCTTGCTAGGACTTCCACTACTATGTTGAATAACAATGGTGACAGTGGGCATCCTTGTCATATTCCAGATCTTAGAGGAAAGCCCTTTCCATATTTCCCCACTGTGTGTAAAGCTAGCTATGAGTCTGTCATGTATAGTTTTTATTTTTTTGTGGTATGTTCCTTCTATACTCAGTTTTTGAGGGTTTTTATCATGAAGAGATGTAAAATTTTACCAAATCCCTTCTCAGCATCAATTGAAATGATCATATGGTTTTTATCTTTCATACTGTTGATATGAGGCATCACATTCATTGATTTGAACTGTCTTAGCATCCCTGAGATAAATGGCACTTGGTCATGATAAATTATCTTTTTAATATATTGTTGAATTAAGTTTGCTAATGTTTTGTTTAGGATTTTTGTATCAATATTCATCAGTAATATTGGCCTATAATTTTTTTAGATCTTCCTCTGGTTTTGGTGTCAGGATAATACTTACTTTGTAGAACATGTTTAGAAGTATGTCCTTTATTTTTCAGAATGGCTTGAGTAGGCCATTATTAGTTTGTTTTTAAACATTTGGTAGGACTCAGCAGTGAAGCCATCAGGTCCCAGGCTTGTTTCTGGGAGACTTTTTTTGTTTGTAAATTCCAAATAATTATATTTATTAATTTTAAAACGTTGTGGCAAATGTATTTATTACAAAATGAGCAGGCTTTGGTTTCGATTAGATTATCTATTTTTAAATAAATATCACTTACTATTAGAATGAGACAGAATTCAACATCAGTTCTATTTCTTTCTCTTTGTCTTTTTGTCTTTATTTTTAAATTTTTTTTATTTTAATAGCTTTTGGGGGAACAGGTGGTGTTTGGTTACACGAATAACTATTTTAGTGGTGATTTCTGGGATTTTGTTGCACCCATCACCTGAGCAGTGTACACTGTACCCAATGTATAGTCTTTTATCCCTCCTCCCCCTCCCACCCTTTCCCCTGAGTCCCCAAAGTCCATTGTATTATTCTTATGCCTTTTCATCTGCATAGCTTAGCTTCTACTATGACAGAAAACATATGATGTTTGGTTTTCCATTTCCAAATTACTTTACTTAGAACAATGGTCTCCAAATCCATCCAGGTTTCTGCAAATGCCATTACTGTGTGTGTGTGTGTGTCTGAGTAGTATTCCATGGTATGTATAGACCACATTTTCTTTATCCACTTGTAGGTTGATGAGCATTTGGGCTTGTTCCATATTTTTGCAGTTTCAAATTGTGCTGCTATAAACATGCATGTGCAAGTATCTTTTTCATATAATGACTTCTTTTCCTCTGAGTAGACACCCAGTAGTAGGATTTCCAGATCAAATGGTAGATCTGCTTTTAGTCATTTAAGGAATCTCCACACTGTCATAGTGGTTTTACTAGCTTACATTTACACCAGCAGTGTAAAAATGTTTCCTTTTCACCAGATCCATGCCAACATCTATTATTTTCTGATTATGGCCATTCCTGCAGGAGTAAGGTGGTATTGAATTGTGGTTTTGACTTGCATTTTCCTGATCATTAGTGATGTTGAGCATTTTTCCATATGTTTTATGGCCATTTGTATATCTTCTTATGAGAATTGTCTCTTCATGTTGTTAGTCCACTTTTTGATGAGTTTTTTTTTTTTTTTTTTTTTGCTGATTTGTTTGAGTTCTTTGTAGATTCTGGATATTAGTTCTTTGTCAGGTGTATAGATTAGGAAGATTTTCTCTCACTCTTTGGGTTACAGAAGATTTTTAGTTTAATTAAGTCCCATCTATTTATCTTTGTTTTTGTTGAATTTGCTTTTGGGTTCTTGGTAATGAAGTCTTTGCCTAAGCCAATATCTACAAGAGTTTTTCTGATGTTATCTTCTAGAATTTTTATAGTTTCAGGTCTTAGATTTAAGTATTTGATTCATCTCGAGTTGATTTTTGTATAAGGTGCGAGTCCAGTTCCCTTCTTCTACATGTGGCTTGCCAATTATCCCAGCACCATTTGTTGAGTAGAGTGTCCTTTCCCCACCTTATGTTTTAGTTTACTTTGTTTCATGGCTGCATAGTATTCCATGGTGTATATGTGCCACATTTTCTTTATTCAGTCTATCATTTGTAGGCATTTGGGTTGGTTCCAAGTCTTTACTATTGCGAACAGTGCTGCAATAAACACACGTGTGCATGTGTCTTTATAGTAGAATGATTTATAATCCTTTGGGTATATACCCAGTAATGGGATTCCTGGGTTTTCTTTGTTAAAGATCAGTTGGCTCTAAGTATTTGGCATTATTTCTGGGTTCTCTATTCTCTTTCATTGGTCTATGTGCCTGTTTTTATGCCAGTACCATGTTATTTTGGTGACTATGGCCTTATAGTGTAGTTTGAAGTCTGGTAATGTAATGCCTCCAGGTTTGCTCATTTTGTTTAGTCTTGCTTTGGCTAGGCAGGCTCTTTTTTGCTTCCATATAAATTTTAGGATTCTTTTTGCTAGTCCTGTCAATAATGATGATAGTATTTTAATGGGAATTACATTTAATTTGTTGATTGCTTTTGGCAGGATGGTTATTTTCACAATAGTTTCTACCCATCCATGAATATGGATGTGTTGCCATTTGTTTTTGTCGTCTATAATTTCTTTCAGCAGTGCTTTGTAGTTTTAATTCTAGAAGTCTTTCACCTTCTTGGTTAGGTATATTTCTAAGTATTTTATTTTATTTTATTTTTGCAGCTGTCATAAAAGGGGTTGCATTCTTGATTTGATTCCCAGCTTGGCCATTCTTGGTGTATAGCAGTGTTGTTGATTTGTGTACATTAATTTTGTATTCTAAAACTTTGCTGAATTCATTTATCAGTTCTAGGAGCTTTTTGGAAGAGTCTTTATGGTTTCTAGGTATATGATCATACTGTCAGCAAACAGCTACAGATTGGCTTTCTCTTTACCGATTTGGTTGCCATTTATTTCTTTCTCTTGTCTGACTGCTCTGGCTATGACTTCCAGTATTATGTTGAACAGAAGTAGTGAAAGTGGGCATCCTTTTCTTGATCCAATTATCAGGGGAAATGCTTTCAAAATTTCCCCATTCAGTATAATGTTGGCTGTGAGTTTGTCATAGATGGCTTTTATTACCTTAAGGTATGTCCCTTCTATGCTGATTTTGCTGAGGATTTTAATCATAAATTGTTGCTGGATTGCGTCTAATGCTTTCTCTGAATCTATTGAGATGATCATGTGATTTTTGTTTATAATTTTGTTTATGTGGTGTATCACATTTATTGACTTATGTACATTAAGCCATCCTTGCATCCCTGGTATGAAATTGACTTGATCATGGTAGATTATCTTTGTGAGATGTTGTTGAATTCAGTTCGCTAGTATTTTGTTGAGGATTTTTGCACCTATGTTCATCAGGGATATTAGTTTGTAGTTTTTGTTGTTGTTGTTGTTATGTCCTTTCCTGGTTTGGGTATTAGGGTGATAATGGCTTCATAGAATGACTTAGGGAGATTCCCTCTTTTTCTCTCTTTTGGATTAGTGTCAATAGGATTGGTATGAATTATTCTTTGAATGTCTGATAGAATTCAGCTGTGAATCCATCTGGTCCTGAACTTTTTGTTGTTGTTGGCATTTTTTGTATTACCATCTCAATCTTTCTACTTGCTATTGGTCTGTTCAGAGTTTCTATTTATTCCTGGTTTTATCTAGGAGGGTTGTATATTTGCAGAAATTTAAGCATCTTCTCTAGGTTTTCTTATTTATGTGTATAAAGGTGTTCATAGTAGGCTTGAATGATCTTTGATATTTTTATGGTATCGGTTGTAATATCTCCTGTTTTGTTTCTAGTTGAGCTTATTTGAATCTTCTCTCTTCTTTTCTTGGTTAATCTCACTAATGGTCTATTGATTTTGCTTATCTTTTCAAAAAGCCACCTCTTTGTTTAATTTATCTTTTGTAATTTTTTTTTTTGCTTCAATTTCATTTAGTTCTGCTCTGATCTTTGTTATTTATTTTCTTCTGCTGGGTTTGGTTTTAATTTGTTCTTGTTTCTCTAGTTCCATGAAGTGTGACCTTAGATTTTCTTTCTGTGCCCTTTCAGGCTTTTTGATGTAGGTATTTAATGCTGTGAACTTTCCTCTTATCATTGTCTTTGCTGTGTCCCAGAGGTTTTGATAGGTTGTGTCACTATTATTGTTCAGTTCAAAGAAGATTTAATTTCCACCTTGATTTCATTATTGACTCAATAATTGTTCATGAGCAGGTTATTTAATTTTCATGTATTTGCATGATTTGGGGGGTTCTTTTCAGAGCTGATTTCCAATTTTATCCCACTGTAGCCTGAGAGGGTACTTGATATAATTACAATTTAAAAAAAATTATCTTTCGTGGCCTATCATATAGTCATATATTGTTTTGTGGCCTATCACATAGTCTATTTTGGAGAATGTTCTATGTGTTCATGAATAGAACGTATATTCTGCAGTTGTTTGGTAGAATATTCTGTAAATATCTGTTAAGTCCAATTGTTTTATGGTATAGTTTAAGTCCATTGTTTCTTGGTTGATTTTCTGTCTTGATGACCTGTCTAGTGCTGTCAGTGGAGTATTGAAGTCCATTGTGTTGCTGTCTGTCTCATTTCTTAGGTCTACTAATAATTGTTTTATATATTTGGGAGTTCCAGTGTTAGACGCATATATATTTAGGATTTTGATATTTTCCTGTTGGACAAGTCTTTTTATCATTACATAATGTCTCTCTTAGTCTTTTTTAACTGCTGTTTCTTTAAAGTTTGTTTTGTCTGATATAAGAATAGCTACTTCTGCTCGATTTTGGTATTCATCTGCATAAAACATCTTTTTCCACCCCTTTACCTTAAGTTTATGAGAGTCCTTATGTTTTAGGTGCATGTCTTGAGGACAGCAGATACTTGTTTGGTGAATTTTTATCCATTCTTCCATTCTGTATCTTTTAAGTGGAGCATTTAGGCCATTTACATTCAGTGATGTAAAGTAGTATTCTATTCATCAGGATATTTTTTTTAATCATGTTATTGTTTTATAGGTCCTATGAGATTTATGCTTTAAGGAGGTTCTATTTTGGTGTATTTTGAGGATTTGTTTCAAGATTTAGAGCTCCTTTTAGCAGTTCTTGTAGTGTTGGCTTTGTAGGGGCAAATTCTCTAAGCATTTGTTTGTATGAAAAACACTGTATCTTTTCTTCATTTATGAAGCTTAGTTTTACTGGTTAGAAAATTTTTGGCTGATAATTGTTTCGTTTAAGGATGCTAAAGCTAGGACCCCAATCTGGTATAGCTTGTAGGGTTTCTGCTAAGAAATCTGCTGTTTTCCTTTCTAGGTTACCTGATGCTTTTGCCTCATAGCTCCTAAAATTCCTTCTTTTGTCTTGACTTTAGATAACCTGATGACTATGTGCCTAGGTGATGATCTTTTTGCAATAAATTTCCCAGGTGCTCTTTGAGTTCTTATATGTGGATGTCTAGATCTCTAGCAGTGCCAGGGAAGCTTTCCTCAATTATTCCCTCAAATATGTTTTCCAAACCTTTAGATTTCTCTTTTTCCTTGGGAACACCAATTTTTTTTTTTTTTTTTTTTTTTTTTTTTGAGACGGAGTCTCACTCTGTTGCCCAGGCTGGAGCACAGTGGCGTGATCTTGGCTCACTGAGAGCTCTGCCTCCCAGGTTCATGCCATTCTCCTGCCTCAGCCTCCCAAGCAGATGGGACTACAGGTGCCCACCACCATGCCTGGCTAATTTTTTTGTATTTTTAATAGAGACGGGGTTTCACTGTGTTAGCCAGGATGGTCTTGATCTCCTGACCTCATGATCCACTCGCCTCGGCCTCCCAAAGTGCTGGGATTACAGGCGTGAGCCACCCCACTGGGCCCAGTTATTTTTATATGTGGTTGTTTAACATAATCCCAAACTTCTTGGAGGCTTTATTTTTTTTAATTCTTTTTTCTTTGTGTTTGTTGAATTTGGTTAATTTGAAAACCTTGTCTTCAAGCTCTGAAGTTCTTTCTTCTATTTGTTGCTGCTGGTTATTCAGGGGCCAAGGGCTCTTTTGTCAGCATGTAATAGATCCTTTCAGGACTTTATCCTTCCCATCAAGGCAGCGGATTCCCTTCCAGCCCAGGGTGTTCCTAGAAATGTCTTCCAGGAGCTTGGGCCTGGGAAGGGAGCCTCATGACTTTGACTGGTGCCCTGACCTACTTTGGCTGAGCTGGTATCCACGTCACAAGACAATGTGCTCTCCCTTTTCTCTTATCATGTGGAAGGAAAGGTTATTTTATTGGAGCCTGGGTTTGGGAAAGGGGTGACAAAAGCACTGCCTTAGCTGCCTCAGCTGGTGTCTCAGTACGTCCCATGCCCTTCAAGTCCACTGGCTCTGAGCCCAGTTCAGCACGAGGACTCAGCTACAAGCTGCTATCCTTTTGGCCTAAACTGCCTTTCAAGTTTATTTGGGGCCCCCAATCACTCTAGCCTGTGGTGGTGAGGCTTATCAGAACTCAGATTACAACTGCTGGGATGGACAGTTCCCTCTGGCTATGGCTGATTTAAATACTCCATGGACTGGCTTTAACTGAGTTCAGCACAGTTTCGCTTTCTGTTGTGACAAGGAATCACTGAGTTCAATACAATGTCTCACAATTGCTGTGCTTTCCCTCTTCCAAGTGCGTAGATGCTTTCTCGGGCTGCTGCCAGGCAATGGGAGGGGGGGTGACATCAGCAATTTAAGACTGTCTTTTCTACCTTCGTTAGTGCCTCTTTCAACAACATGCAGTTAAAACCAGGTAATGTAAGTGCTCACCCGATTTTTGGTTCTTATGAAGGTGCTTTATTTGTGTGTAGGTAGTTGTTAAATTTGGTGTTCCTACCGGGGACGAATGGTGCGGCCTTGTATTCAACTCTTTTGCTTTGCCATTCTTCATATTTTATAATTTAACTTGCATGTACTGATAATGTTGAACATAGTAGTGTTTTATTATTCATTTTTATTTACTGATTATGTTTCAACATTTGTTTTTTCTTTCTCTTTGAATTGTTGGGCCTTCTTTTATGTAAGAAATATGACCATATATCTTATAAATGTACATGAGCTTTCCACAACTTGTTTCACCATTTAGTTCTATTTCTTTTTCAATACTTATCCCTTCCTACACCCATTTATACTACTTGGAATAAGCCTGCTGTCTTTACTCTTTAGCAAAATCTAACTTTCTCTTTTCTCCACATCCATTCTGTGATTCATGGGCTAATAATTTAAAATGTCCTTGCTTTCTTGTGCTCCTTTGAAAATGTTATTCTGGCAATAATGATTTGACTGTGAATCCCACACAATTCATTTGCAAATCTTTTCCCTATTATTATTTCAGTAATCTATCAAAATTCAGGTTATTATGCCTTTTCCATTTTTTTTGTACTGCTTATATCTTTCCATTTGCCTGAATTTTTGTCTTATTATTTTATTTTCTGGAAAAATCTTACTTTATCTTCTGGAATTAATTCAAATGCCATTAACATCTCTATAAGTTTTTTCAATTGAGAGTAAATGACTCCTGTGTGCTTTGAGAATTGTTTGTCTTTCTAACCCCCAAGTTTAGAAGAAAGTCTCTTAAAAAATAGATGCTAACAATTTTTTAAGTAAATGAATTTATATCATGCATAATATCATCTTCTATAGTTGTGATCTTTGTATTTTTATGTGTACATTCATAACACATATACACAAACTCTTTTTATTCTTGATGGTGCGTTCATTAGAGATAAGGACCAGGTATTTTTCATTGAATGTATGTAATAAATGTTTTTGAATAAATGGCTTGAGCACATGCAACACACACATATACAGAAACATGTACAATCAACTGGTAACATGGGTGAGCTAATGTGGATTTGGTTATTCAAGTCAGCAGAAGATCATTAAAGAGATAGCAAATTCCGATAGAATATTTAAAACCAGAGGCAAGGAGAGACAAGAAACAAGTTGTTCTTTAATTTGTTTAAAGCTGAATTTATGGTTGGATATTGATTAGCAATCATCAGAAATATTAGAGTAGAAGTATAGCAAGTAATGTTAACAATATAATTTGAACTTAATTGAAAGATTTTTTTCAAATTTTCCACCACTTTTTGGAGTAGCTAGCATGAATCTACTGACAATCCAATAACTGAATTTAAATGATCATTTGTCTGAAAATGTGTGTAGTCTCAGACACAGAATGTACAGATATTTGAACTGTCTTAAGATCTAACTGTGATACTTTTATTCCAGATTAAATTGGCTATATAAAACCCAATAGAAAATAAAGCTAATTAAATGGCAGATACATAATCAAAGATAAGTGCTGTGTAAAAAAGTGAATGTTCAGAAGTGGTCCAGATAAGTGATTAATGCAGAGTGATATTCTGAAAAGTCAAAAGAATACATTGCACTTTGGTGCTTTATGATCTACAATTGATAAAAATATCCAGGCTTAGTTTGCACTCCAGTTGGCGAAGTATATTCTCACTTTTAGCTGTATTTTGCAATGAAATGCTAGATAGCAGTTGGATATAATTTTTCCATAATAGAAATAGCAAAACATCTTCCCTGTTATCCCATAACAAACAATATTCATATCAAAATGAACCTATTTAATGAAAAGTGTAGCTGCTTTTACACACTTTTATAGCAGTTTGATCATATTTTGGCATAATCAGCACTGAAGTAAATCTAGTGTACGTCTCGATGGAAAATGTTAAAGCTGAATAAAAAATTGCACAGATCCAGTTTTCTCATGCACAATTTTTAAAACGATGTGCAAAATTATACAGAACTATGCTGCTTAGGCATTTCCTTAATGAATTGGAGTGAATGATGGTGCTTTCTTATAAACAAACAGGCACATAGAAACATTAAAGTGGAAAGGAGAATTGAGAAAATTGCATTATGCTAATCCCAAGAAACTAATTCTTGTGATGTAGTACAAGAACAGTCTATATCCCATTCACTTTACATAAGAAATATACTGCAGAGACCATTCAGATGTTACTATTACTTGAGAGTGCATTCAGCAAATCAACGTTATATGCATTCACTATTTTTTTTTTTTTTTTTTTGCAATAAAGGTTGTATGGGTGCGGTCAGAGTTCCAATACTCCATTAGTATTTTTGGAAAAAGCAATCTGATTTTAAAAAATGTAAAATTGGGGACTCATAATTGTGGCCTCATCTATAGGATACTAAACAGAGGAGTATACTTAAATAAAACAAAAAGGCACTTTTATTCAAATTTTTATACCTCTTGTTACAAAATTTAGTTTTAAATATTAGTGTTATATACCCTCTTAATGGAAAATAACTCATATAAGTAGCTTAACAGTATTAATTTTGTTAAAAGAAATGTATTGTTACTTAGTGAAGTATTCCTCTGAAGAAACTTACAATGTTTGATTTTAAATATATTACCTTTATATTTCTGTGGAACCACCATGATGAGTTTATTTCTTTCTGTGTCTTCTGTGAATATTTTATTTGATAATTGAAATAGTTCTGCATTCAAAGTCATGCCAATTATGACATTTTTTGTTTGATATAATTAACATTGATTGTATAAGATTCATGCTTTTTCAGATAGCAAAAATGCTCAAGTCTTGTTGGTTGTAGCAGAAAGACATGTTCGATCCAATTGATAATTTTTATTAAGTTATTTAAAAAAACAATACGTTTGATTTGAAGAGGACTTCGTAGTCAAAAATATTTAAAGAATCGGGTGTAAAGTCAAGTACCAGACTCAATCATCAAATGTGACCTATGCCTTTATAATTTCTCTTGCAAAATGCTTTCAGAATCACATTAGAAACTAAGCTTAAAAATTTCCTTGATATTCTAGCATAGTATAACCATGTGCAGGGTGAGAGTTTGGCAAACATACCTGTTTTTTAATCCCAATTTTTTCATTAAGATAGTATTATGAAATGTGTTCTATGTTCTGAGGTGACTGTTTATTCATATTGACATTGTTTGGCTGTGTCCCCACTCAAATCTCAACTTGAATTGTATCTCCCAGAATTCCCACGTGTTGTGGGAGAGACCCAGTGAGAGGTAATTGAATCATGAGGGCAGGTCTTTCCTGTGCTATTTGCATGATAGTGAGTAAGTCTCATGAAATCTGATGGGTTTATCAGGGGTTTCTGCTCTTGCTTCTTCCTTATTTCCTCTTGCTGCCACCATGTAAGAAGTGCCTTTTACCTCCCACCATGATTCTGAGGCCTCCTCAGCCATGTGGAAATGTAAGTCCAATTAAACCTCTTTTTCTTCGCAGTCTCAGGTATGTCTTCATCAGCAGCATGAAAATGCACTAATACAGTAAATTGGCACGAGTAGAGTGAGGCATTCATGAAGAGATACCCAAAAATGTGGAAGAGACTTTGGAATTGGGTAATAGGCAGAGGTTGAAACAATTTGGAGGGCTCAGAAGAACCCAGGAAAATGTGGAAAAGTTTGGAACTTCCTAGATACTTGTTGAATGGCTTTGCCCAAAATGCTGATAGTGATATGGACAATAAGGTCCAGGCTGAGGTGGTGTCAGTTGGAGATGAGAAACTTGTTGGGAACTGGAGGAAAGGTGACTCTTGTTATGTTTTAGCAAAGAGACTGGTGGCATTTTGCCTCTGCCCTAGAGATTTATGGAACTTTGAACTTGAGAAAGATGACTTAGGATATCTGACCGAAGAAATTTCTAAGCAGTAAAGCATTCATGAGGTGGCTTGGGTATTGTTAAAATCATTCCATTTTATAAGGGAGGAAGAGCATAAAAGTTTGAAAAATTTGCAGCCTGACTATGTGATAGAAAAGGAAAACCCATTTTCTGGTGAGAAATTCAAGCTGGCTGCAGAAATTTCGTAAGTAGCAATGAGTCTAATGTTAATCCTCAAGACCACAGGAGAAATATCCCCAGGAAATGTCAGAGACCTTCACGGCAGCCCCTCCCACTGCAGGCCCAGAGGCCCAGGGGGGAAAAAATGGTTTTGTGGGCTGGGCCCAGGGTCTCCATGCTGTGTGCAGCCTAGGGACTTGGTGCCCTGTGTCCCAGCCGCTCCAGCCATGGCTGAAAGGGGCAAACATACATCTCAGGCTGTGGCTTTAGAGGGTGAAAGCCCCAAGCCTTGGCAGCTTCCATGCGGTGTTGAGCCTGTGGTGCACAGAGGTCAAGAATTGAGGCTTAGGAACCTCAGCCTAGATTTTAGAAGATGTATAGAAATACCTGGAATCCCAGGCAAAAGTTGGCTGCAGGGACAAGGCCCTCATGGAGAACCTCTGCTGGGGCAGTGTGGAAGAGAAATGTGGGGTCAGAGCTCCCAGAGAGAGTTTCTACTGGGGCACTGCCTAGTGGAGCTGCAAGAAGAGGGCCACCAGCCTCCAGACCCCAGAATGGTAGATCCACTGACAGCTTGCACTGTGTTCCTGAAAAAGCTGCAGACACTCAGTGCTAGCCCATAAAAACAGCCAGGAGGGAGGCTGTACCCTGCAAAGCCAGAGAGGCAGAGTTGCCCAAGACCATGGGAACCCACCTCTTGCTTTAGCATGACCGGATGTAAGACCTGGTGTCAAAGGAGATCATTTTGGAGCTTTAAAATTTAACTGTCCTGATAGATTTCAGACTTTCATGGTCCTGTAACCCCTTTGTTTTGGCCAATTTCTTCCATTCGGAATGGGTGTATTTACCCAATATCTGTATCCCCATTGTATCTAGGAAGTAACTAGCTTGCTTTTCATTTTACAGGCTCATAGGTGGAAGGGACTTGCCTTGTCTCAGATGAGACTTTGGACTATGGAATTTTGGGTTAATGCTGAAATGAGTTGAGTTTGGGGGAATGTTGAGAAAACACAATTGGTTTTGAAATGTGAGGATGTGAAATTTGGAGGGGCAGAATTATATGATTTGGCTGTGTCCCCACCCAAATCTCAACTTGAATTGTATCTTCCAGAATTCCAACATGTTGTGGGAGAGACCCAGGAGGAGGTAATTGAATCATGGTATCTGGTCTTTCCTGTGCCATTCTCATGATAATAAATAAGTCTCACAAGAACTGATGGGTTTATCAGGGGTTCCTGCTTTTGCTTCTTCCTCATTTTCTCTTGCCACCACCATGTAAGAAGTGCCTTTTGCCTCACACCGTGATTCTGAAGCCTCCTCAGGCATGTAGTACTATAAGCCTAATTAAACCTCTTTTTCTTCCTGGTCTCAGGTATGTCTCTATCAGCAGCATAAAAACAGAAAAATAGACATATAGAATGCTAAGGGTACATCCTATAGAACCAGATATCTTTATTAGAACACTACCCAATCTAATCAGAAATATGTGAGCCTGAGCTAGTTGCAAAGCCTGACAATACATCAATATATTTATCTTTGCAACCAGGATAATAATAAAATTTTTCTAACAGGATTTCTTAAAGTGTGATTTTCAAAAGGTTAGAATTTATGACTCTCATTCAAATATAAAATTAACATTTGTCAAAGTTTATATGTGACTCACTACTTAATGATGGAACCAGTAGCATGTTATGAATAGTTTAAAGAACATTTGAGAATATATATAAAAATAAAACTAGAGATAAACACAGCATTTGATAGGCTGCTGAATTAAATGTGAAACTGGCTAATGTCAACGAGGCTATAAACCATAATATACTGCTCAGGAGATGGGTGCACCAAAATCTCACAAATCACCACTAAAGAACTTATTCATGTATACAAATACCACCTGTTCCCCTAAAACCTATGGAAATAAAAAGTTAAAAAATAAATAAAAATTAAAAAAAATAATACTTCAGGTTATCTCTTTCACTGGACAGATAGATATTGCGTCTCAACCAGACAGAATTCTACAGGTTAAGCACTACCTGTGGAAGGTTGAAAATCACTCAGTAAATAAGACCAGCACTGCATTGAAAAATACACAGTAAACTCGTTTACCTGTATCCAAGGTGTTAACATTTTTGTTTTGACAGTTTTCCCTCTTATGATCACAATCTCCAAAGATTATTCTTGATCACATAAAAAGCTGGTCTTATTAGATTTGGCTTGATTATTATCATAGATAAAGCAACAGTGTTACTGAACCTAATATGCCTTCTTGAATTTGTTCTGCAAATTAGACTCAAACAGTTTTGACAACTAATACTGTCAAATGTTTACTCTCTGTGTAAAAGTTCAAAGGAAATCACAGATTGGCTCCCAAACACTGACTTATTCTAAGACTTCTGGGGCTGGGAAGCAAGCCCATGACACACTCTTTAAGATTTCCAAATTATATATTTGTATAAATTTGTCTCAAATTGAGATTCTTCAAGTTTTTTTAAGGTCCTCAACTTACTAGGTAGTGAATTTCTTACCATCTGTGAGACTCACTTTGTAATCCAGGTGACAAGTTAATTTTAGATTTATGGAGTTTGTCTCCAAATATATAAAATTGATCTCCATCTCTTAATATGAGCTTGAATACCTGATTAAACAATATTTTTCTCAAATTTAACACTCCAATTATGGCCTTGGATGAACTATTGATTTGTTCAATTGTATCCTAATAAGATGAAAGGAACAGTCATATTTCATCTATGCAAATAAGGGATTACCAATAAAAAACCTCAGCAAAATTATGTTTTTATCTTTAAGGAGATAGTAAAAATTACATATTAATTTTAAATAATTTATAAATAAATTAATTATAAATTTTATAAAATTATAAATTTTAAATAATTTATTTCAGCTTAAAAAAGGATAATCTGCTAAACTGTGTGTTAGAAAGTGGTTGACGAGAGAGAAAGAGCTTTGTATACTAACTTAAAATAAAACATTAAAAATAATGAAAACAATATTCCAAAATGTCACCTCTAGCCAAGATGGAAAATCTTTGTGGTAATTTGTTACACCAACAATACAAAACTAATATATGTCTTATAAATTAAGGTACAAAACTTACCTTCCCATATTAAACAATTATAGGTCCAGACAAAGAGTTTCAAAAAAGCTTTTAGGATATAAACAATTGGCAGCTAAGGACACTGATCTCTGAGTAAAAGAAAAACAAGGTAACTCCTGCATGTTCCACCAATGAGTTTCCAGGCTCAGCAAAGTAGAATTCAGATTGAGCCTTGTGGTCTCCCTGACTGGAGAGATAAAGTTGAGTTTTCAAAAGGATGAAGCCAACCAATATCGCAATGCCAAGTATTGAAGAGAGGAGAGCTGCACATCATGAGAGCTCTGAAGACATGCAGAGGATGTCCCTGAAGTTTTCTCAGTGATGATTAGCCTATGAGTATAAAGACGGGGAAAAACACACACAAAGGGAGAAGACGAAACAATTTCTGGAGCTCATAAAGAGGTAGTGATACCCATTTTCCCAACCGCTCTATTGTTAAACTTCATAATATAGAGCACTTGAGAAGAATACTCAATAGTAGGGACAAATTAGCCCTAATTTAAAGTTTGCTCTAGTTCCACTTTAAAGCTTGAAATAGAAGACAGAAACCTCCCTCTTTATTTTCTCAGTGAGAATTAAGCCTCTTATTTTATATTTGTAGTTTTTTTTTTTTTTTACATTTATCACATAGAATACAGGATGCCTAACCCTTGTCATATTTGAGACAAATTTGGAAAATCTAGCAGTCTTTTTTCAGATTAGGTTAATTATTAATATGGTATCTAGAAGAAAACTCCTAACAGAGCAGTGCTCCATGCTCACTTGGCTGTATCAGGCAGAAGATCCCATAGCCACATCCAGAAGGTTTTGGAGATTAGACAGCAAGCACCCACGCTCTGCTTTGCCATGTATGCTTCTTTTGTAAGAGCTCTGATCCACATGAATTCATAGGAGGAGAAGGCAGGTAAAGGCAGCTAGACCTGGGTATGGCTGTAAGACACTCCATACAAGAACCTCATCAAATGATAAATAAATGTAAGTAATCTTTGTTGGATAAACATGTTAATAGTGTAGGAGTGGAACTTGAACTTTATCAAAAAAAAGTCAGTTAAATTAAGCAGATTTAACAAAATAATTTAAAATGTCCTTATCTATTAGGTACATTGCAGTCATTCTAATACAACTAGGATACTTAAAATGAGGATCATTATCTCTGTGAGGATGAAAAGACCAATGAATAACTAACTAACTGCCCATCCCAAGCTGAGCACAATTTATGCTTGTTCTTTGATATGCAACTGGAGCTGCTCTTCACAGACTCTGATCACTTAAACTCACAATTATCTTAAGACTTTGCTCAATAACACTTATTTCATTTGTAATTGTAAAGCCTTACCTCACTGATCTTAGCAATTGGCATTATTTCTCTAAAATTCAAAATTTCCTATGCGTGCACTTGTCTTATGAATAAAAAGCATAGGGGCTTGTGAACAGTTCTCTCTTGTATAGTCTTCTCTGTAGTTTCGATACCTCAGTTCTTATAATTCAGTTAGAAAATGGAACGGTGATGCTTTCAAGGTTTGCATGCCTTATATTTAAAAAAGAAATTATTGTCAACATGAAACATTTTCTGTATTGGCAAATACAAACTATGGGTTTGCTTCTTTTCTTCAATTGACCCAATGAAGGGGAAATTGCGGGACCATCACTATATTTCTCAAGGGATAATCTTAAGGAATCTCAGAAATGTAGTAGTTTAATTAAACTGCCATAAAAAGAAAAAAAGTGTCATCGAATCACATTTCTTAGTTCAACTCATTACATATGCAATACGCATATAATTTAATGAGCTTAACTAAGAAATATGGAATGTGTATATCTATAGATATTTTATATCTATATATTTTATATCTATACATATTTTATATCTATATATAATATATAGATATAAAATATATATATATCTCCACATCTGGCCAGGGATGCTACAGTTGGTTGGAACATTTTGACTCATGCCTCAACAAAGGTTTATATAAAGTTAAGGCTGGGTGCAGTGGCTCACTCCTGTAATCCTAGCACTTTGGGCAGCCAAGGCGGGTGAATCACTTGAGCTCAGGAGTTCGAGAACAGCCTGGATGACATGGTGGAACCCCGTCTCTACTAGAAATACAAAAATTAGCCAGGTATGGTGGCGCTTGTAGTCCAGATACTTGGGGGGCTGAAACAGGAGGATTGCTTGAACTCTGGAGGACAAGGCTGCAGAGAGCAGAGATGGCACCATTCCACTCTAGCCTGGGTGACAAACTGAGACCCTGTCTCAAAAAAAAAAACCACCACAACAACAAAAAGTTGATTGATAACCTAACTCATCCCTTGCTTCCTTTGATCTCCCATCACTGCTGGAGCATCTGATGACTGACATCATCAGCAGGGGCACATCACTAGTTAGAGAGCAAGCCTGGAGAAATAGGAAAAGAAACATAACTGTCTGTCAAAGATACGCGATCAAAAAGCAATATTTTACAGGCATATTATCACTGTCAGATAAATGACTATGTAAGTGAAATAAATGTGGTCTGAAATTAAAGAAGAAAAGAGATTTTTCAACCTAAATTTTGAAAGACTGAGTAATGCCGAAGGTAAAATTGTTTATGAATGCCACATTGTTTTACAGTCTAAAGCATAGAAACAATTTTCAGATAATTTATATATTTGCTCTTCTGTCATAGTTATGCAGTTTGGAAGCTGAATAGATGTTGTTAATGATGTAACAACTTTTGCTTTTTTTTATCTGCAAAGCAACATACAAAAGCTATCCTAAGATTAGAGCATTTTAGATCAGTATATGGCTATCTATCAATCATGTTTTCTTATCAGTTACACCAATTACTTCCCACTGTATATAAAGGAAAAGAAATTATACCACCTTGATATCTTTGAGCAGTATGAACTTAAAGGGTAATTTAAAATTGAGTTTATAGCTTAATGCTCTGCCTTTTATTCATTATGGATCATGGCAATGATCTGAGATAGCATCCTACTATTTTGTTGCTGTTGTTTTTGAGACAGGGTCTCATTTTGTTGCCCAGGTTAGAGTGCAAACATGGCTCACTGCAACCTCTGTCTCCTGGGCTCAAGTAAACCTCCTGCCTCAGCCTTCCGAGTAGCTTGGACAGGGTTTGTGCCACCATGCCCTGCTAAGTTTTTAAAATTTATTTTTTGTAGAGACATGATCTTGCCATGTTGCCTAGGCTGGTCCTGAATTCATGGGCTCAAGCAATCCTTCCCCTTGGCCTCCCAAAGTGCTGGCATGACAGGGATGAACCACTGCACCCGACCCTTACTGCTATTTTTAGTGGCAACCCTGGCAGAAAAAGCTTACGTATCTTTATCAAAGTTAAAAAGTAAGTAAGTCTCTTTTCTGTGAGACCTTGCCCTATCCTGCCATTTACCATTCCTACTATGTGGTCCTAAAGCACTCAAACACTTGCTCAGTCACAGACCTTGTGGAAGAGTTCTGTGCCCAAATAACTCAATTTTTTTTTAAATATAAACAGAACATTTTACTTTTTAAAGATTTTTAAAGAAAAAAATAGTTCCACATTTTCCACTTCTATGTTAAGTTATGCATTCTTATCTGTGAGAGACATTGTTTATATTTTGCACTGGAGTGACAAGCACTATGACCTAACAGGTCTTTTGCCCTTCCAATTTCTAAGATTGAACTGAAATGTAAAGACAGGTTATTTGTGCAGAAACACTTATACTAATGAAAGTAGCTTGTATTGAACTTTGGGTTTTCAGAGTGCCATTCCTAAGGGAGTCATTGCCAACCTTTCATCCCCAGAGCCCTCCCTCTGATGAACTCTTCTGGCTATTCAGCTTTTTTTGTGTCAAGTGCATGAGTCTCCCCTCTTCTCTCTGCCCTTCAGGAGTCCTCATCATCTTAATTGTGGTGAGTTATTTGACTTACCCTAATCAGAAAACTCTTTCTCTTTTCTTTGCTTGTTTGCATGCTAAATTCTAACCTGGGTTCAGACCATTTTAAAGTAATCTGATTAAAACCCAGTGAAACTAAACACAAGGGAGAGAATAGAATACAAAAGAAGCCAGATAATCTAAAGGAGATCAATTGAAATCTGTTGGTAAGCTTATTAATAAAGTGGGGCTTGCCTTCTTCCTATGTTAATGCACCTTCTGAGATTTGCAGCAATAGGCCAGCAGGAATGTTTCCTTCTGACATGTTTTGTCTTTGAGCACCTCAGCTTTCCGTCTGGAAAACCTCAAACTTTCTGTAGCAAACATATTACTGCCTCCAATTTTCTTCAGTTTTTCTGGCCCTCCCTGAATACTTGTTCCTTATGCCCTCTGAAAGCCCAATGTTATCCTAGAAAAATATATATTTATTTACTTATTTATTTGCAATAAACATTTATTTATTTCCATATATATATATATATATAAAACATTGGGTATATACCCACATGTCATATCTAGTCAAATACTACTAACGTTAAGTTCCTACAGAATAAGTTTTGAAGAAGCAGGATCTATAGTGTGCTTATAGAACTCTGTTCTTGTTTATTTCTTTGAAAGTAGTTCATACATACTTACTAGAAAAACTGATTAGTATACTACTTTTCTATTTCAGATATAAATAATTTTTAAAAGCAAAGTTACATATAGGATTCTCCATATGTAGCAGGAAAAGGTGCTAGATAGTGTTTATTTTAAATGTTTAACAAGTTTAAATGAAACTTTTAAGATTAAGTTTATTATTTAAGGATTGTTAGTGTACATCTTATTATACTGTTAGCTTACTTAAAAATTATTTGCATTTTAAAGGATGATAATCTACTGTAGAATTAGTCACATAGAAGATGTCAAATATAAGAACTAATGTCAATGAAATAAATAAAAAAGCATTTAAAAAATCATTGCCCACGTGCTATTAATTATTTCTGAGAGGGCTTTACTCTAGATGCCTCTGTTTCATTATTTGATGATTAAAATATTCTTTGGCTTCCAGAAATATCTGTTATACTTTCTTCTAGTTTGATTTACAATCACTTTCTGCTTATATAATTTGCCAAAAAAAAAAAATGCTGCTGCATGTCAGTGATGGTTTTTGAGGGCAGAGCCTGTAAAAATTGAGAACAATGATTTTAGAAAGAAAAACACCACCCCTTGGGCCCACTAGAAATGCTTCTCAATTTTGCTGCTACAGTGAAAATTCCAACTCACATTCAATAAAAATTCTCCTTGAAGTAGCCCTTCATTGTAACAGATGGCACTCAATTTGGTCATTTCTAAGGGAGATACCAATTTGTCTCCCAAAATGATGAGAATGCTGACAACATAGAAAAGATACAAGGCCAAGCATTTATGAATTTACACATGTGAAGTGGAATAAAAGTGCTCAAAGGTGCTCGTTACAGAACTGCTGTAACCAGACCCAGCAGAAACATAGTTTGAGATTTTTTTTACACTCAGTTACTATGCAATTGATATTTAGATGTGCATATGGACGCAGAATGGGACATACTTACATAATTGAAACCCAAAGGCCAGAACATGTCTAAACTTTTTGGAGATGATTACAACTATGGAATCATCTTATAATCAACCAAAGTCTGGATTAGACATTCACTGTGAACTCTCACCCCTAGAGTGACTGACTTCCCAAAGACAGAGAAACACAGGGTAAACACTTTAAAAAGAAAAATGCTTCTTAATGTTCATTAGTTCGCTCTACTAGGAGAAAAAATGATCTGTGCACACAAATCTTATTCTTAATTTCCATTTCCCATATACATAGCTTAATTCTACCCGTGAAAAACTGGGATGAACACCTTGACCTGGCACCCTTCACAATCACCGTGTCCGTATTTTCAGAATAGACTACCACTGGCTTAGCATTTTTAAGTCTTTGTTTACCTTTTGATTTAGCCTCATCTTTCCCCTTTAACCTAAAATTCTCCCTTTATTAAGTGTAAATTTGTATACAACAGAATATGCTAAAAATAATTTGAGGTACTACGAATTGTCAGTGTACAAACACATACTGACAATGATATACAATTATGTATATGCATGATATGTATTCGTCCTCTATACACATACTTATGCATTTATAGATATATAATTGTAAGATGTTGTTGCTTTCTTTGAATATCTTAACAGTCAATCAAGAAGCATATCTAAAGTAAGCTACTTTGTGGCTATCTTTGTATGCACCATTGTATTACCTTGTTCAACAAGGAAGAGCCTGGGTGACAACAAAATAAATAGACACAATGCTGCTGCTTAATTCAAGTACTTAAAGTTCATTTTCTTCTCCTTTTTGAACATACTCTGATTAGTGTAAAACCATTTCAGAGGATTTAAGTAATACAATCATATATCAACGGAGAATACAAATTATTAAATAAAGGACAACAAAAATAAATGAAAATCAACCTATGTACATGTCCTATTTTTCAAAGATACATAATTTGAAGGCAAATGGAGTGTAAGTATAACTAATCATCCCACACATCTGGCCCTGCTAGTGAAAAGCAGTTTTGTTTCCCATTAGGTCAATATTATAATAAAAATATGTATACAAAAATCACCCTGAAAATAATTTTACTCTCAAAAAAATATTGCTTTAAATTTCTCGTAATAATAGGTAGGTTATAATTTTACCTCAGGTGGATTATATTTTGTTTAAATCATGACATTCTATTATATGAATTTAGTCCTCTAATCTGTCAGAATCATTGCCTTAAAGTTGAATATATTTATATTGATACAATAGCCTTAGGCTTTGTGCAACATTTGGTTTTTCTGTATTGGTAGTAATTTATTGAGTTGAATAAATACTATATTTATCAAAGCAGGAAATGGCATATAAAATTAATAATATATTGTTACAACAGATTACTTCATTCACAAGGCATTATATATTATTGTTAATTTTTATGAACACAGTTATGGTAAGTATGTCACTGTAGAAAGAAGCATCTTGAGATTACTTATATTTTTATCTCCTCCCTATCATCATAAATTATTATTAATTAACTATAGTATGACTTTGTTCATGAAATGATCATTGAAAAAAATTAGTTATTCTGATCACTTAAGACAATTGGATCTTTTAAGTCATTCTTCTTGCTACTATAATTAAAAATTGCTTACTATTACTGCAGTGTAATTAGTTTCATTAGTGATTTTTAAAATTAAAGATTTTCTACTCCTTCATGACACAATTAAGTCATTTATTTATACCTTCTAAAATTAGAGATATATAAACATGAGGATGTTTATATTTATTCTGTGTTTAAGCATGACAAATACAATAATATATATTGTAAGTTGGATATGTAATCTCTAAATAGCACCAATATGTTGCAACGTTCCATATGAAACAGAAATTCACTTAAGGAAATATTCTACTCTTATTCCTTCATTGGATAATCAAAGATATAACACATAATGCAATAGTGCAACTGCTAAGAGCAGGATTAATCAAGTTAAAGTTTGGGAATATTGACTGTCAATTTGTTTTAACAGTTTTATTATAGAGAAGGACTTCAATTTGGTAACTCTTTTTAAAATGAAAACAAACTGTAGCCTTGCTAGTTGTGTAAACTAAGCATGCTATTTTGGCCTTGACACATACAAAATAAGAACATTATTCAACAGCAGCAAACTTGTCTATGTATCAGTTGAAACTACTGGTGCTTAGTGTCCTCCATAGACATTGAGTGCAATTATCCGATGAGTGGACAAGGAGATTGTTTTTCACTGACTTGAAAGGGCATATGTAATAATTTAAAAATTCTTTTTTAAAAAACTGACTTTGGCCTTTTGAACTTGGCTTGGGAGAATGATGACTGAAGCAGTCTTTAATGGAATTGCATTTGGACACCCTCGGTTAGACTTTAGGAAGTGTTCGTTGCCTCCTGGGTATTTGATAAGCATTTGACAATTGAAGATTCTTTCCCATTACACATAGGTATTTTCATTCACGTGTTTACATAGATTATGAATGCAAAAAAGTGGTAATAAATATCACATGCTACACTTTAATTTTTTAAATTAACTGAATTTTTTTACTTATGTAGAAATACAAATGAGAAATCAGGCTACTTGAGATTATCCTACCACCACCACCACCACCACCACCACCATTTGTATATTAGTGAACTCAATACAGTATTTTATTTTTAGGAAGACTGACAGTGACAATGTGCAATTAAATTTCTTTGACTTATGTCTCTTATTAAATAATGTCTAAATAGTATATATGAAATCTCTCTCCTGTGGGGAGTATAATGGTAAGAAACAATAAATAACTTTCAATCTTTCTGGTTATCATCACTAATAACTATTGAGGTATAGTTTAGAACAAGCACTGCAGGATGCATTACATATTATGGAAAGAGTCATAATCTATGGTCAGGCAATTAGAAAGTCAGAAAGTTCTCTACATCTCTAGAAACTTAAAAAAAGGAATATTTCTAAACTTGTCATACGTAGCAAAAGTCTTGTGAATGCCTAAGTAATTACCTGATAATATTGAAAGCTCCTGAGGCTTTAAAAGTACTATTGAGGACTGTCCTAAAACAGCAGGAAGTTGCTCATTCATGTCAGATTAAAATGTAACAGAAAAAGAACTTTATTTTCAGATGCGGAGAAATGGTGGACTTCAAAGCTGAAATCAGAAAGGAAACAAAGCTTATTAGAAAGGTTTATTATTGCATACCAAAGTCATCTTAGTTCTCGTTTCATCAATAAGAAGTTTACAGGATTATCCAAATGATGCATATGTCTTAAAAATAAAATTTAGAAACTGTGTTCATCAGTAAATGAACCGGGAAGCAGAAAAAAATATCGACTCCATTCTTTGGCATGGGTGCTCACTGATACAAAGGTGTACTGGTCATACAATTGTGCAAATGCTAAGTATAATGTGAATACCGAGAGTTCCACATGCCTAGTTACTTAGATTGTCTCTGCATTTGCCTGTAGTGAATCCTTCTCTGTTCCCTCTCCACATGTCTACCTCCTAAACAGCTTATAATCCTTTCCAGTTAAATATTTGTTATCAAAACATTTCCAGATGCTCCCAAGAAGATTTAAATGCTGTTTTGAATACTATTGTATTAAATAATACAAGAAGTTTTCAGGAATATTCATATAATGCTCATATTTTAAAAGTAAAATGTAGAAACTGTGTTCATCAGTAAATAAACAGGGAGTCTGAAAAAATTATCGACTCCATTCTTTGGCATGGGTGCTATGATGATTTATTTTCATTATTAAATTATCTAGTATTAGGTACGCATACACACACGCACACACACACATACTCAACTTTGTGTTAATAAACAATATAGAAAAAATATAGGTGGGTGAATATGGAGGTGAGAGGCAATAGAAACTTTCTGTAGAAACCTTCCTCTGGCTATTCGATAGCCATGTAAATCCTTCTATCCATGTCGAAACTTTCCTACAAGAATTGTCTCAATAATACTGTGCTTAGACCTCAAATTATGCAATTTTCACATGTAAAAATGAAGATGTACACGTTTTCCCAAAAAGAGGTACATGAGGTCATATCAGTTACTATATTCTTCTCCAAATGAAGTAATTTCTTTTTCTATGATAATTATAGTCCTGCTTTAATATGCTATAAAGATCATATACCATATTTTAACATCATTACAAGATCTCCTCATTATATGGTCATCATTAAAATGTTAACTGGCTCAGTTCTGGCTCGTTTTCCAATGTGATAACTTAGGGGTGTTCTGCTTACCAGGTGTACAGTTTTTCTGATTATATATGCAAAAAATACAATAATAGACTCTCCATTGAGAACACCATAGTTAATTACCAATAATAATTATCCCTGCAGATAAAAATATTGTAATTGTCAGTCTCGTACTATGTCCACTCAGTCACTGCATCTGCCACCTCAGGATTAGAATTAAACCTATTGAAATAAGAAAGCTGAAGGTCAATGACAGCCACTGCCATCATCATCCCAGGCCTATGAAGAACAGACACCAAAGAACTTTGTAAGGATGTTGAAGTTCTCCTTATCAGCACATTTTCTAGACATTTAAAAAGACATTTAAAGGTAGCATTCTTTAAATCTTCACATGGGACATATCGTTCATAACTCAAAATACACCAAACAGCTCTCTCTAAAGATCTGGATTTCTTCTTCTGCAGTATAGCAGGGGAATTTTGTCAATCAAATCCATTTAAAATAGGCCACTGTTGAGACCAGCCTTCAGCCATCAAACCCAGAAAAGTGTTGAAGGCAGGCTGCTTGAGTTAACATTTTGAATCAAAAACTGATTGAATCAGAAATTGTTCTGTGCACCTATAGAGAAAAATTTTGCTTGATTGAATATTATGTTCTATCCTTGTTGATCTTGCACTCTTAAAAAAAAAAATCCATCCCCACAAATAATATCTAGATTTCTTTTCACAGAAACTAGCAAAGGTTTGTAAATCCTTTAGTGCATAAGTTCTTTTCTCTCAATTCATTCCTTGTGTTTGTTCTCCAGAGTATTTGTAGATTTGCTCTAGTTATGGCTCTGAAGAATAAGGGTAAGTAGGATGTGGAAATGGAGAATGAATAAACCTTATAAGGCAACTACTTAAAATAAGATTATTATAGAAATTTTAAGCAACAAATAGCTAGTATGTTCTGAAGGGTAGAGGATCTTCTCTTGATAAACAAACAAAAAGTGGTTGGAAGTTTGAAAGGTTATTAGGCGCAATGAAATCTATCCAAGTGTCTTCAATTTGGCAATATGAGACACCACATTTGGTATTTCAAGTAGAAAGATAATTGGCCATAACAGTGTTATCTGCAGGTGGAAATAACTAAACCAAAGGTGGAAAAAAGAAAAGAGGCAGTTACATCAAACTCAGGAAGCTGCCATATTCAAGATCCCAGTTCTTACCAAATAGTATTTCACATAAGTCACTAAATGAGGCTCTGTATTCCACCTGTGTTGCATGATTGCATTTTAATCTTATTTAACTAATTTGTTCTCTGATCAGGCTTTAATCTGAGAGCGTAACAACCTGACCTCATGGTATTATTTTTTAGTGAACTCTCCGGTATAGGTCAGTAGTCAACACATTCCATAATCCTTATGGCCATTACTGCCCTAACAGTCAAGTGAAATGTATCCTTTGTAATAACTTCATCCTAGGCAACAGGTAGTAGTTTAAGTAGCCATTTGCCTTTGCATGCCATGGATTACCTGAGTCTCATTTTCCAAATGTGATGAGATCAACATTTATAATCAGGTCAGATAACCATTCTCCGATTAACAATTGAAAGGTCTGTTTCCTGGTGCCACTTCTCTTAGCACATGTATCAGCTGATGTTTGCTCAGGTCAGTATGAGACACCGCTTTGGATATTTCATGCAGGAAGATAATTGGCCATATTGGTGTTATCTGCAGGGACAAACCAAAGGTGGAAAAGGGAAAATAAGCAGTTATATCAAACTCAGGAAGCTGTGATATACCCTGAACATGCCACATGTCCTGCTTGAGTTGCTGGAGATTATATAAGGCTGTCATGGCTGCAGTTGTTTCACACCATAGCTACTGAGCGGGAATCCAGGATCCTGTTTTCCTGCTGCTGCAACGACTGCTAATATTGTTGGAGTCTGCAGCCACCTGCAATCAACTTTAGTTGCCCTACTCAACTGTTGTTATTGTCAAGGACACCTCCAGAGGCAGAAAAATGACCTTACATTTTCCCAGACTCTCACTTGTGCCTCCCAATGGTAGCATATTTTCTGTACATATTTTGTTTACAATATATTTTAGACTTTTTAAACAAATAAGAGATTTAAATATCTATTTTTAAATAAGTGAAGTTTAATAATATAAATTAAATTTTGAAAAGCAATTACAAACATCAATCTGAGGGCTTATAAGGAAGGGGAAAATAATGGTATCTGAGGGCTTATAAGGAAGGGGAAAATAATGGTCATAAACTTTGTCATAAATTCAGAGGAGAAATCATGTTTTCCACAGATATGAGCATCAGGGCATTTTGACCTGCTATAGTCAGTTACTTCCTTTTTCTCAAAATACTGCTTCTTCAAGTGATACGAGAATAGTCACCCCCATATCATCATCAAAGATGATATTATCTGAACATTTTCTGTATTTGAAAATGATGCCTCTGTAGAAATTCTATATGTGAAGATATTTTGCAAACTGTTAAGCAGAATAGAAATGCTATGTTGTGCAACTGTTAATTAGCACAGTACTAGAAATGTCTGAATTCTTTGGAATATTAAAATTAATTACTATTTTGAAACATAAAGTAGATGAAATAATTGAAACATTTCAATTTTCTTCATGTAGAGGAGAAACATTGCTTCTGGAGAAAACTTTAAAAAACATATACACTCACATTGCACTAGAAAGGAAAAATTGTATAAAATCATGCAAAAATAATTGTTTTTGAAGTAGAATAATAGAAGAAATTAATCAAAACGTCATATTTTTTCTATCATGTAAGATATTTATTCTATAAATGTCATTGCTGATAGTATTTAGAGGTCAAAACACTTTTAAGGTCAGTAGACAGCCCTGCTTTCATAAAAACATCTAAAATTTTGAAAAAAATTAGCATAATTCTCTGAAAAACTGAGAAATATATTGGCACCCAAAATTTATGAAATGTTTAATGTCAGAAAGCTCTGCAAACAGGTAAACATAGATTTCACAATAATTTCAAAGCATTATGATCGACAATTTTAATTTATTCTGAAATATACCAGTAGGTTTGGCCACTATGCTTGGGAACTAATATCTGTCCAATAATCTTTTATCTGTGTAGTAGATGTTTGCCTTATTTTAATTTTATATATATGTGTATATGTTTGGTTTTATTATTCTTTAGTCAATTTTTATCTTATACTTTCCAATCTTTTTATACTCTCATTAGATTATTTTAAATTTTTAAAATACTGCTTTTAACTTATCTTATTCTTAATTATATAGATAAAACATTTGAAAAAAATATATTAGATGGTCAATATCTGTAAGCTATCCTGTTAGATGTCAGGAATAACTTAAAGATTTTTGGATTCCCACCCCCTCCCCTTTTTTCTGCATAAAGACATGCAATCTATGGGAGAAATGATGAGACAAGTACAAAAACTCTACAGGAATACAGATTAGAATACTACAGTTGCCATAAAGCTAAAAAGAAAAGATATTTTGGAGATTCTGACCCACCTTTTTCTTAATCAATAAAAAATCCCCTGCAATATGTCCTTAATAGATCCTGAGTCTGTGTTGATATTGCATAAACATCCCAATTTCCTGACTTGAAAACTTTATTTATTTAAAAAAAAAAAATACCTCCAGTATGAAGCTGGAGTCTACCTCCCTGTCTTCGCTCACAATGGGTAGATGCAAGTAAAGCTTCTTAGGGAGAGAATGGTCATTCCCAACCACAATTTATTGTAGAATTTTAAATTGTACAATATATTTTACTTATATTTAAATATATATGATTCATAAGATATTATCACTTTCAGTGACTGTAAAACTTGTCATTGTACACTTTACTGAGGGTGCAATAACAAATTCTTCTTGCTTTGACTTCGATGAATGATTTCTTCATTGTTAGGAAGAAACCGGGTTCTGTATTGTGTGAGTAAGACTGCAAAATATAAGTAATATAAAGTAATCTACCATCTATGGCTAAAATTGATCAACATTTATGAGTATATTATTCAGGCCTAGGGTCCATACTACAAAAGAATTTTTTTTTAATTTTAAAGAATTTAACTTCTCCTAAGATTTTTTTCTTTGCACCACAAAAGTAAATGAATAAGTACTTAGGAGAAGTTGAATAAGTCTACATAAACAGATTACAGAACACTTTATTACTACTCATACACTATCTCTAGTACTGAAAAATATAGAGAAAATAGGTTAAAGTGTACACAAAAGTATTTAGGTGAGAATAAAAAAGATAGAGTGTAATACTCTGAAAGCAATTGGCCCTAGGTAAGAACTGGAGCGTTTATGAAAAAATCAGAAAGAGAAATTATTGGCTACAAGATGGTTTCTAATCAACAGTATTTTAAGCTGAGGAAGGTAGAAAAGTGTACCCAGATAAAATCAGAAATGCAAGTGGGGAGAAAAGATGATTTTGCTCAGTGATTTTGGGTGAAAACTACAGAAAAATAAAATATTCTGTAGTTCAGATGTCTATATTTCTGTGTATAGAAATTTTAACAGTCTCATAGAAAATAAAATATTAATATTTTATGTCATAAAAAGTAATATGACATCCTACACACTTTACACATTTCTATAATTTATTGATATAAACGTATTCACTATATATGTGGGTATGTGTATATACATATTTAATATGTATACTTATATATGATACATATATAAGTATATATGTAATACATATATATATATATATTTACCCACATAGTAGCTTAGAGAGGATCAGTAACTTATTTAACACTCATAATTAGTCAAGGGTTGATGCCAAAGCTAATGGGTCAATCCACCCTGGTGTCTTGCAAATGGTTCTAGTGTATGGAATTCATAACAGAAAGATACAGACAAGTGAATGTTCTCTAAAGAATAATTCATCCAGTATTTGGGTAAGGGCATAAGCACACACAAACCCGAACAAAGAGTATTAATATGAAAATTCACAATCATAAAGCATTCTGTAAGTTATTAAAAAGGACAAAAGGAAAAAGATGTGAGCTATAGAACATCATTAGGTACCGACTGCTTGGCTAGACAAAGTGCATGCTTTTCTACCACAGTTAAAAAATATATATGTAATTATATGTTCTTTGAACAAAATGAGAGGTTTTAAATATCTACATGTTCTGTGGTAGTTTCAACAAGCTAAAAACAAGATTTGCCAACACTACAAAATTGAATAAATAGTAGTTGGTAACTCAAAATTTAGAAGAAGCAAACATGAACAATCATAAATTGGACTTAATCCTGAACAAAAAGACAAAAAAATTAGTGGTAGTAAAGTAAAATAAATGCAATAAGTAATAGTCATATTATCTTAGAAGTTATAACAGTAAAGTAAAAAAGAACAATGTCCAACAGACAAAATATCCCTTGTAATTGAGTTATAGAGTTTTCTAAAGGTTCAAATAAAAGAAATTGTGTTTTAAGTTCTGAATTTTTTAAGTTTCAAAAGGAATACGGTGTGTTGAAGAAAACAAAAACAAAAACTAATCTCCGGCAATAAATTACAAATGTTCACAAATAAATGTGAAATATGGCATGGATGACATGCTTCAAATAACACACCCATGTCACTATAAAGGCACCAACTTTTAACACAAAATCTTCAAAGACTATAGGGCAAATGAGCAACATAAAACAAAAACAAAACAGACACATAAGGTCACCTAGAATAGTACTAGAAAAAACCTTCTGAGGCTTTTATAACATGTTACTAAATGTCATCTAATTTAGGAATGCTCCTATTTAGAGATGAATGACAAGAATTTATGACCTCCCTGTGGATGGCAACAATAGTAAAAGGTCTTTCACAGTTCCTACAGTGGATAAATATTTTCAGATTGTGTGGTTGCAAAGACAAGCTTATTCTTTTTGGAGAGTAAAATTAATTAACATTAATGATACTGATCTAATTTTAAATTAACTTGGGGGCTGTTTAACAGTATTTTGCAGGAGATGTACTTACTGTACATTTTCATATGCAGATGGATTTTGTTTGGGGTAGCCTTCAACAGAGAAATGACTACTGAGAACTCCCCAAAAACATTTTTAAAAATCATCTTTTAAATACCTTAATTCAACAAAAAATTTAGTACCTAATAAAAGGTTGAAGTTGCCAAAAGACACACAACTTTCAGGTTAAACAGTTCATTTATCAAGATAAGCTAGCATCTGATAACAATATCTCAAATACATAAAGGTTCAACCAAAGAGCAGTCTGCCTCTTGTGTATGTAACAATAGTGAGCCAACGAACAGGTCCACGAGGCAAATCTTTACAGAGTAATTCAGAGACTCTCACTGCTATAGCCTCTGGCACCTGCAACATGTGACTTTCAAGGGTTCCAGCGTCTTCTACATCTCACAGAACTGATTGTTAAGGGTCAGAGGACAAAATCACATAAGTGAGTGGGAGCTCAAGGCAGAAATCTCTGAATACTATGAGAAGAAGATAAAACAGGCTGGAACTTCAATCCTGGCAGGAAAACAGGATGAAACAGGCCCCACATATAGTGAGCGAATGGAGGCAAAAGCCCCCTAGGGGAAGTCTAGGACTGGTACTATCTCTGGCCACATGTGAAAGCAGGCAAAAGATGTTCCGAATATCTTCATTTGGGGGACTATGATTCAGGATTTGCCTTTGGGAATGAAAGAGAAGAAAACTAATTTATTGTGCAGAAGCCTGGTGCATGTTCTGCACTGTTGAAGATTATTATGCAGTCTTCTTGTAGGTGTCCACAAGCAATACTGCCTCTGAGTCATGATCCTTAAAAAGGAGTTGAGGTGTGAGATAACTGTAAAAATGCCTGAGAGTTGAAATGAGTGTACAGAAAGGAAAGCATAAGAAAAAAATCATATGAATTGTAGGCCCCCAGAACAAAATGACAATATATGGAAAGAAATACAAGCTATGAGAAGGACTAATAAAACTAAACAAACTTACTTGTTATCAATAAATAATGTTGAACTGGAAATAGCAGAGTACACCAAAGATGTTAACATCAGTGTATGTTTAATGCTCAGAGTGAATATGAAAGAAAAAATCTATAAAACAAAATTAAGGCTGGACCTGGTGGCTCATGCCTATATTCCCAGGACTTTGGGAGGCCGATGCCGGTGGATCAGGAGGTCAGGAGACCGAGACCATCGTGGCTGACACAGTGTAACCTTGTCTCTATCAAAAATACAAAAAAAATTAGCTGGACGTGGTGGGATGCACCTGTAGTCCCAGCTACTCGGGAGGCTGAGGCAGGAGAATGACTTGAACCCGAAAGATGGAGGTTGCAGTGAGCTGAAATCGCACCACTGCACTCCAAGGTGGGCAACAGAGCGAGACTCTGTCAAAAAAAAGAAAAAAAATCAGTAAAGAAAATAGAGACAAAAATAAAAAAATCGTGGAAATGGAAAAATGTACTTAGTAAAATGAAAATAAATGTCGGCTGAAAACAGAGAAAGAGACAATTAGTGAATCAAAAGTTATAATTGAGAAAGTTACTTAGTACATATGAAATGAAAAATGTGAAAAGCAGATTGAGTAATTCTAAATTACATTTAATGGAAGTTCTTGAAGAAGATAATAAAATAATTGGGGAAGCATCAGAATTAAAATAGAAAATGATTCAAAATTTTTTGTAATTAACCAAAAAGACTCCATATATTAGAATGAAAGTGTATTCCACTGCTGAATGGTACCATCTTACAAACAAACATAGCTATACATATATATATATATATATATGTATACACACACACACACACACACAAACTCAATAGCTATATATATATACACACACACACATACACATACAACTCAATGGCTATATATACATATATACACACACACACATACATATATATCTCCCAATTTCAAAATGTGTAAAGAATGTGAACAAGCATTTCTTTGAAGACATAAAAATGACCAACATGTGTATGAAAAGATGCTCATCATCATGACTCATTATGAAAATGTGAATCAAAACCACTATGAAATATTACCTTACATCTAGTAGTACGGCTATTATGAAAAAGACAGGAGATAACAATTGTTAACGAGGGTATAGAGAAAAGAAGACTTTCATATGCTGTTGGTGGAAATCCAAATTGATGCAACCATTATGGAAAACAGTATGGAAGTTCCTTAAAAAATTAAAAATAGAAGTTCCATATGATGCATCAATTCCTCTTCTAGGTATATACATACCCCAAAAAGATGAAATCTGCAGTTCCTCAAGGTATCTGGCCTCGCCATGTTCACTGTAGTATTAATCACAATAGTCAGATATGAATACAACCTAAGTGTCTATTGACAGAAATTTGAAAAAAGAAATTGTGGTATATATATACACAGTGAAATATTATTCAACCTTGTAAAATAAGAAAATCCTACCTTTTGTGACATTGATGAATCAGGAAGATGTTATGCTAAGTGATGTAAACCAAACACAGAAAAATACTACACAATCTCACTTATATTTGAACTCTTTTTTTTTAAAAAAAAGTGAAATACTTAGAAACAGAAAGTAGAACTGTGATTGGGCTGGGGGATGGGCCAGGGAGTATTAGGTAATGTAAATCAAAGAGTACAAAGTTGCAGTTATATAGGTTGAGTAAGTCTAGAGATCTAATGTACAGCATGAGGATTACAGTTAATAATATGGTATCGTATACTGGAAGTTGCTACGAGAGTTAACTTTAGGTGCTCTTACCACACATAAAAGTAACTATGTGAGATGACGTATACATTAATTTACTTGACTGTAGTAACCTTTTCATTATGCACAGTCAGCCCTCCATATCCACAGCTTCCAGGTACACAGGTTCAACCAACTTCAGGTGGAAAATATTTGAAAATAATTAAAAATAACTATACAATAAAAATAATATAAATAAAATTGAGACAGTATAGCAACTATTTACATAACATTTATTTGAATTGAGTGTTATAAGTAATTTCGAAATGATTTAAAGTCTAAGGGAGAATGTATGTAGGATACACGCAAATACCAAAAGATTTTAAATAAGGGACTTGGACATTTGCAAGTTTTGGTATACATGAGGTCCTAGAACAAATCGCCTGCAGATACTGAGGGATGACTGTATATATATATCAAAAAATTACATTGCATACTTTAGATATATACAATTTTTGAAAAATGCTTAGAAAAAATAAATTATTAAAAAATTAAGGAAAATGGAAAAATATTAAAAAGTACAAAAGTGAAAAGATTATAATCTGACATAGGACTTCCTATCAGGAGTAATAGGTGCTATAAGTCACTATAGTGACAGAAAATAAACGCATCTTTTCTTCTACATCTTGCTAAACTACCATTACTGAGTTTAAAAAGAAAAGAAAGAAAAGAGAAGAGAAAAAAGAAAAGAAAAGAAAACCGAAACAGTTTCACCAATAGTTTACGGCTCCAGATGTTTGCTAGAAACACTGAATGACAAACTTGGACAACAAGATATGTGAACACAAAAAGTGAAGAGAAAAAAACAATTATGAGCAAAAACATAAGTAAAACATGTCAATAAATCATCAAGTATGAAAAGATTATAAAATAAGCTATTTTTGTTTGTTTTAAAACAAGGTAGAAATTTTACAAAATCAAAACTTTGCAGATTGTTGGAGAATATTTAGACAAATTTCATAACATGTTTACCTCAGTAACTTGGATGGGTTAGAAATATATATAAAAGAATAAGCAAGCTTGTTAAAATTGTAGCAAAACTTACTTAAAGAATATACCTAGAGTGCATAGCTTTCCAACATAGCAAAAATAAAAGGAGAAAAAAACAATGTTTAATCCAAGAGGAGGCAAAAGAAAAAAGTCATTGGTAGTGTTTTGCTGTTTTGGAAACTAAATAAAAACTGAGTAACATTTTTATAAAGTCCTTAAGGATGTCACTTTTTCAGTTATGAAAGACATATTGGAGGAATTTTTAATAGCATGACAATCTGAAATCAAAAACATATTTATAAGCTAAAGTGAGCATATGAAATTAATAATTTATTAGGCAAAAATGAATGGTAAAGTTTAAACTCCTAACTTTAAGTTGTAAATACTTTTATGATAGGCAATTTGCAATATAAGTTATGTTCAAAAATGATTTATAACATTTAGTTAGCACTTACAATCCCTCAAGAGCTAGACCAAGCACTTCATATATTGTACATCAGCTCATTTAATCCTCACAGCGACCCAACAAGGTATACAACAATTAAATGAAGAAACCAAGAATCATACTTAGGCAGATTCATTCTAAATTCTGCAATCTTGACCACAACACTCCACTGCTTTAAATATTATTCTCTCATTAGTTGTCAGGCTCCAGTATCTTCATGTCTTCACTCTCAATCACTTTTCTGTCCTTTATTGTATAATGTCATTCTGCTTTATAAAGCGTGCTGATCAAAGAGGTTGTGGTGGATTGATTTGTCACTTTTTTTGGCTTCCCTGCTACAGTAGGTGACATCGATTTCCTTCCCCTTTCTTTTTTTTCAAATTTATTTATGTATTTATTTATTATAAATTAACATACAGAATTGCATGTATTTATCACAAACAACATAATTTTTAAATTGGATATACCTGTGGATAAGTTAAATCTAGCTAATTAACAAATGCATCACTACTTCACATCATTATCATTTTGTGGTGAGAACACTTAATAGATATACTCAACATTTTTCAAAATTACAATATGTTGTCATTAACTGTAGTCACCAAGCTATACAATAAATCTATCTATTCCCTTTCCTTTTGAATCTTGGATGGCATTCTTTAACCAATAGAATATGCCCTTTTAGAATCCTGACACCCTTATTCTGCAAATAAGCACAGTTTAGCCTCCTTGAAGATAATAAATCATATGGAGACACTGCACAGACAAAGAATGTCCAGACACTCCAGCAAAGGCCCAGACATGTAATTGAGGTCATCTAGGATCATCCCGTCTCACATAGCTGCGTAAGGTACTACAGGCAAGACCTACAAAAGAACTACCCAATTGAGAGTCCAAACTGACAACTGTTAGAAATATGAGCAAATAAATGGTGGTTGTTTGAAGCTAATAAGTTTTGGAATGGCTTGATATGCAGAAAATTGTCCCTGAAACTGGGGTTAATAAGCCTTCTGTTTTTTTGCTAGTCAGACACATCTTGAAATTGAGCTTATTTCTGAACTCCCTAACTTCAAAATATCTTTGACAAAATATATCTTAAGATAAATAACCATAATAATGATGGTAAAGGAAAATAAAATCTCTGGACCCCAAACTCACTAAGCCAAAAGGAAAAGTCAAATTCGGGAAGTGAATCAGGCTAAACAGCCTCTCATTTTTGTTCCTACGAAGATAAAAGGCCACATACTACCCTAGGAATCCACTCTCACAACTTGCTCATGAGGAAATGTCTTGTAGGCCCCAAGATCTTTACCATAAAACAGTTCTGTTGAATTCACACTTACAATATGAATCAACAGCTTATCTTCACAGGTACAAGACAAGACAGGCCCAGAAGGCATCCCTCTACCCACCTGAGACAAATGTATATTAATGTAGATTAACTGAGCTAACCAGACAAATACATAATAGACTATTCCTCTACCCCATTATTTCACATGTAAAACATGTGGATTCAGTAACCACTGATCAAAACTTCAGAAGAATGCAAACACTTGCCCCTTTTTATCTACCCTCCCTGCTTTTTTTCCTCTTTCCTCTGTTACCCGCTCTTTTCCCCTTAAATATTGAAAATATTTAAATGCCCAAACCCTCTTTGGAAAACACATAGATCACAAATATTCCTGTGGTTTTGTGTTTCTTTTACCTGTGTGTACCCTCAGTCTTGGTCAGATAAACCTCTACATTCACTGAGACCTGTCACAGATACTTTTTGGTTTACAATGACATATTCAGATACTACATGCAAATAAAAAGACAATGGATGCTCAGAACTATTATGCTAGACACAGAAAGTCCTGTAAATATGATCCAAGACTACTTAAGAAATAAATGTAGAATGATGCCTCATTTATGTTCTACCAAGATGAGCAACTGCATGTCATTGTCAGAATTATTTATTATGAAATTCTGACTGGTAGATTCCAGCTGCAATGGAAGCATGTACCTTGACATATATTGCTTGATGGGCTGCTTGACAAGCAGAGTTTAAGACAGGAAACAAATGGCAGGGATACATTTAATGAATTAAAATGGACAAAACCATTGTCAACTTTGTCTTTTATAGTGACGTGGACCTGTGCAGTGAAGCCAGCAAATTGTGCTTGAGATGGAACTTTACCTCCCAAAGCAACTGCAGGTCAGTGTACTGTATTGCCTATTGTGAGTCATTCAGTGGAAGTAAAATAGGTTGAAGACATAACATTTCTTGTGAATGTTGGATCAATGATTGTGTAGCAGGCAGATTAATGGCAGAAGTGGAATTGACACGATGACCTCTATTCGATATAGCAAAAGATTTATGAGGTGAGAGACAAAATAGGGAGAAAGGAACTGATAAGTATTTGATCCTTAGGTGATTGCCAATTCATCTGTGGTCTGAGATGGTGAAAATATTGCCACATGTGATCAGGGATTTGTCTTTTTAATGCAAGTTATATAATATAAGTTTGACTGCAATTGAGTAGAAAACAAATAGCAAAAATCCCCCCTCCCCAAAACTATAGTGATTTCTGTTGACTGCATTGGAAAAGTGAAACCATTAACTAGAGACTGAGTAATTAAGATGGTTATTTGAAAAAAAAAAAAAAGATTCATTTTTACCAACATCTAGTGATGGATATATTGCTTAACTGTGGTAATAATTTCATAATGCATATTTTTTGAATATATATAATTTTTATGTCAATTATACTACAATAAAGCTGAGAAGGTTTTCATATCGATGTTTCAGTACTCTTTGGAAGAATTTGAAAGAAAATTAAGGCTAATCTACTAGTTTGATGCTTAGGTAGTAAAGAATAAAGAAATCCATTTGGAATGAGTACCTGGTTAAAATTATCTGTGGTTTTGGCATTCAATTCATTAATGGCAAAAATGTAGCATATCTGCTCCCCTTTAAGGTGGTAAAAGCCAGAGTCAGGGGAAAAATGAGAATTGTCCTCTTCCCTTTTTATGCTGAAATGGAACAAGCCTATTGAACAATTAAAGTGCTAAAGGGAGCAACCCCATTGGGTTGGTTATACAATAATCAAAATAGAGGTATCCCCAATGATGTGCTGCTTCTTCAAGCAATGATGGAAACAATAATTCAAGGAAACTTCAATCTTTCATTTCAGGGGACAAAAGAACATTATAACTCAGTAGTAGAATAGCATCCTCAATTATCTTTGATGGAGTTTAAGTAAGCACAAAAAGTTAGAGCAATTTTAAAATCAACAAAGAAAAAGGGAAACTCTGAGCCTAAGGGCAATGTTGGGGAAAAAAAGATTAAGTCATTTGGGATTGTTCTGTTGTATATTAAATAGGGCGGGGTGTGATTAAAGTGGAAAAAAATAGATGGGTGCCCACAGAGCATCTACTTTACAAATCATTTCCCTTAAAGGATTTTTGACACATTAAATCTATCTTTTCTGGATGAATTTAAAATAGATAAACTGAAAGAAGAACTAAATGGGAGAGCTGAAACATGTTGCAGAATTTCATCTAATCTATGAAGTACAATTTAGTCCAGGAATTCCTAACTGAAACTTCCAGCATGAACATCAAGTCTCTGTGAAACTTTTAGGTTAAATATAAAGGAATATGGAGCAATTCTTCTTTGGCTTATTGGATAAAGGTCCCCAATACCATAGCATCTCTGCCAGTGACAGTGAAAAGAAACTGCAGGGATTTCAGCAGAATTGGGTGGTTAGAGAGATGCTTTCTTGAAAGGCATTCAGTTAAAAATGAAGTTACAGATTGAAATGCTAGAAACTACAAGGTATTCACCTCAATCCATATTAGCAATGATTGTGACATAAGTGGTAAACATTGCTGTTACTTCCTTCAGGTCAAATTTCAGCCAAGTCTGTCCACTGCCAGAATAAATTGAACATACAAAGTGAAACTTCCTCAGCCTTATTTAGTGATATATATAGAATTCCCTAAGGGCAGCAGAAAATTTCTACTTTGACTTAAAATGGTAGAAGTGGGGGTAATAATATCAATGCACCTATTTTATAACAGTCTGAAATTGTTAAGCAAATTTTGGAGTCTGATGGGAGACTAATGGTGAATGAATGATATAGTAAACTTTATAAGGGCTGTAGTACCTGATAAACTATCCAAAAGATGCAGCAGACAAAGAACAGTGAAAAGGTGACTGGGCTGATGCCTTGTTTTTGTACCTACAGCAAAAGAAAGTAAAGCTCAGTTCGTCTTTAGGTGGGTAAAAAGTCAACATAATTTTACTATAATTGTTAGAGTAGGCAGATAGCTAGACATGAGCAGGAGAGGGAGTCCCTGAGAAAAGGAGGTCTGGAAAATTTCACATGCCACAGACCACCCAAAACATGCATTCTAGATATGAGCAGAGAGGAAAATAAATGCCTATGCAGAAAGGAATGACCCAAAAAACCCGTTAAGAAGCTCACTCCACAGTTAACCTATCAGAATGCATCTAGCTACACGCAGATAAGAGAGAAAGGACGGCCAAGGAGCAATTCCTAAGAGAAACACAGGCACAGTCTAAGTACAGATTTAAACACAATACATCCTTCCTGGGGTGGTAGTAATGAGCACAGCTGCCAGTAGGTAGAATTTGTAGCCAACCCTGGGCCCGTACTTGTGCATCCACTGACAGTAAGGGAGAATCCCACAAACCTATGGGTGGAAACTGGCCGGGGAAAAAGGTGGGGATTTAAGGCACAAGTAGGAAACTAGACAAAGACAAAGTCCTTGAGACAGAGGAGGGAGCTTAAAGCAAGAGTCCCACATAATAAAAAACACAGTGGAGAACTCTTGGGACTGCTGACTCCTTTTCTTTTTTTTTTTTTATCTTTTTTTTTTCTTTTTCTTTTTCTTTTATTATTATTACACTTTAAGTTTTAGGGTACATGTGCACAATGTGCAGGTTTGTTACATATGTATCCATGTGCCATGTTGGTGTGCTGCACCCATTAACTCGTCATTTAGCATTAGGTGTATCTCCTAATGTTGTCCCTCCCCCCTCCCCCAACCCCACAACAGTCCCCAGAGTGTGATGTTCCCCTTCCTGTGTCCATGTGTTCTCATTGTTCAATTCCCACCTATGAGTGAGAGCATGCGGTGTTTGGTTTTTTCTCCTTGCGATAGTTTACTGAGAATGATGGTTTCCAATTTCATCCATGTCCCTACAAAGGACATGAACTCATCATTTTTATGGCTGCATAGTATTCCATGGTGTATATGTGCCACATTTTCTTAATCCAGTCTATCGTTGTTGGACATTTGGGTTGGTTCCAACTCTTTGCTATTGTGAATAGTGCCACAATAAACATACGTGTGCATGTGTCTTTATAGCAGTATGATTTATAGTCCTTTGGGTATATACCCAGTAATGGGATGGCTAGGTCAAATGGTATTTCTAGTTCTAGATCCCTGAGGAATCGCCACACTGACTTCCACAATGTTTGAACTAGTTTACAGTCCCACCAACAGTGTAAAAGTGTTCCTATTTCTCCACATCCTCTCCAGACCTGTTGTTTCCTGACTTTTGAATGATGGCCATTCTAACTGGTGTGAGATGGTATCTCATTGTGGTTTTATTTGCATTTTTCTGATGGCCAGTGTTGATGAGCATTTTTTCATGTGTTTTTTGGCTGCATAAATGTCTTCTTTTGAGAAGTGTCGTTCATGTCCTTTGCCCACTTGTTGATGGGGTTGTTTGTTTTTTTCTTATAAATTTGCTTGAGTTCATTGTAGATTCTGGATATTAGCCCTTTGTCAGATGAGTAGGTTGTGAAAATTTTCTCCCATTTTGTAGGTTGCCTGTTCACTCTGATGGTAGTTTCTTTTGCTGTGCAGAAGCTCTTTAGTTTAACTAGATCCCATTTGTCAATTTTGGCTTTTGTTGCCATTGCTTTTGGTGTTTTAGACATGAAGTCCTTGCCCATGCCTATGTCCTGAATGGTATTGCCTAGGTTTTCTTCTAGGGTTTTTATGCTTTTAGGTCTAACATATAAGTCTTTAATCCATCTTGAATTAATTTTTGTATAAGGTGTAAGGAAGGGATCCAGTTTCAGCTTTCTACATATGGCTAGCCAGTTTTCCCAGCACCATTTATTAAATAGAAAATCCTTATCCCATTGCTTGTTTTTGTCAGGTTTGTCAAAGATCAGATAGTTGTAGATATGTGGCATTATTTCTGAGGGCTCTGTTCTGTTCCATTGATCTATGTCTCTGTTTTGGTACCAGTACCATCTTTTAAGCTGCCTGCTCTGCCTTGTCTTTCAGAGTGTTCTGTCTCTTTTGCTATCTAACCCTTGCTGCTATTACTGCTATTTACCAGCCAGACCAGCCTATTCCTCTCATGGAGTGTATGTCCTTCAATCAAATCTCTGCTCTTTATTTTCCTCCAGTAAACTCCCTTTGATTGACTTTTCTTCAATAAATTCTCTGCTCTCTTTGCTAAATTGGTCTCTTGGCCTAATTCTTTCTCCTAAGTAAGACAAGAACCAGGGACGTCCGCACTTCCCAGTAACACAATGTCAAAGGTATTTAAATTGCACCCTGTGCTGCTGTAATTTTATGAGGAGAGTTTGGGGCATGATATTGGTGAAAAGTAGGCTGAATCATTGTGTTGTTGGCATTAAACAGTAGAAGAATTGGAAAAGGAAGCAAAAGAAAACTTGACAAAAAAGCTACATCTGAATCTTATAGAGAATTCTTGAAGGTAAACATTTCAAAAATTCAGGAATTTGCCAAGAATCCTGTGAAATTTTGAGAATCATTTGCCTGGTACCTCAAAAAATCTTTCCAAAAATAGAGATAAACTACTGTTTCTAAAGAATCTGAATATGAAGAAGACAGTTCAACATCTAGTGGTTGTTTTTCACTCTAGATTATACAACTTCCTAATTTTTGCAATCTCATTGCCTACTTAAAATAGGTACAGTGAAAGGAGGACTAAGTGACTAGGAAGAAGACAATTCAAATGCAGAACTGAATAGAGTTTCACAACTTGGGATATAAAAACTGCTGCACCACTGAGGCCATAAGACCCAAATGGGCACATGCTATTAGACATTCTATAAATTTGTCCACCATACTCCTCTCTAGCTTTTTAATAGAAGTCAGATCTTGCCTCCACAATCCTCTTGTACAGGTTACTAAGGATATACATCTGGGAGCTACCAAATGCTGCTTCTCCTTTCTATAAAAGCAATTGATTTGATGTTAGGCTCTAGTGGAAGCAGCAATCATCACTAATGGAATACAGGATACAATAGGGAGTTTGCTTTTTAAATTATGTTGCACGGGATTTGAAGATGGCAAAAGGTTAGAAAATTTCAGAAAAAGGACACTCTGAGCCTATGACGAAAATAATGGCTAGTCTAAGGAAGAAGCTTCCCAACAGTTAATTTGTCAAGTAAAAGTGTGTGTGTGTGTGTGTGTGTGTGTGTGTGTGTGCATGTCTACTGTATACATACAGACATACTGAAGTGGTGCCTCAGGAGGGAAATCACATGATTTGGCTACCATTTACCTCATCTTCAACCAACCCAAGGACATTCAATCTCCCATATCCAATTGCAGAATAGCATGACCATACAACTGTCATCTTGATCAAACAATGCTGGAAGCATGGTATATGGCAGGGTGTGTAGAACTTCTCAGAAAATTTGGGATTTTTAGCAATTCATCTAGTGAAGCAAAAAAAGTCATGGAAAAAGCAGAAAAGAGTAGTACAAGAGGCTGAATTACTTGCAGTAGTACATTTTGTTTTGTGGCAAAACTGTTCTGAGTGGTGTGTGGGTTTTTACAGCTTCTTGGGCAGTAGTGATAGCCACCTGTATGATTGATTAACAAGGTGATAAACAATTGGAAAATTAAAAATGCCTGAATGTGGAGTTCTCTAACTTTGGAAGGACTTCTGGAGCTTCAGAGAATAAAGACAGGATAGGATGTGTTGGATGCTCCCTAAAAAATCTAGCAGGAATTTCTAAAGAGAGTGAAATGCGACATTTCAAACAATACTTGAAGTTGCATAGTAAGTATAAGAAATGCATTGTCATAGGGACTACCAGACTATAAAACTGGGCTGGATGAAGATATATTTCCTTATTTCTATTGTACCAATAGTTGCCTATGACTCTTCAGAATAACACAAGACTTAAGAAAAAAATTGTCATGGAATTAATTTCACAGGGATAGAGCCCAGCCCATGATTATCAGGTGGATCAATTAGACCATTACCTATAGCCTCGAGAGGATTTTTAAGGATTTGATAGACATTGGTACATTCTCCACTTTTCTATTGTAGTTCTCATTACTGAAGCAATGGTTGAGAAAGTTTTAGAAGAATAAGGATAATGTGTACTATTTTAATTTGGAGCACTCATATATATTTTATCACCTTAACAGACCTACTTCCCAGTGACTGAGATATGGTTATGGGCTAAAAGCACCATATTGTTTGGCTATGTTTCATTCTCACTCTCAAAGTAGTGGTTTGAGAGGAACTTGGAAGGAGCAGTACAAACATTTGCTAAAAAATGAAAAAAAGGAATAGAGAACTTGCCTGCACAATTAGACAACTGGGTTTAAGACTTGAGAGGATATAAATTAGAATCTTTGGCAGTGCAGAAGTGAGAATGAATGTGTAGGGCATTATGTCATAATAAAACTCTTTGTCTTTATCATTTGACAAGTTGTTTCAGTTTTACTGTAGGATCCCATAGTACCAGCACCTTGCTTCAATTGGTTGGCTACTATCAAGAAAGACATTTTGGCACAGGTCATTGTCTCTAAGCCTTTAAACCTTGTAGTACTTATTCCAAAGGAATTCATGGGTTGAAAAGACTTTCTGTTGGCCTGCATTGCTTGGTCGGAAGAATAGCTGTTGCTCAGAAATCCAAGAATGAGGATGAATGCAAGAGAATTACTTTTGCTAGTTTTACGATTGAGCACTGTACTTAAACCCCTCAGTGCAATATAGGTAGAAAGGGTCAGGAGATAACTAAAAATAGATAACATTGTAGTTTAAAGGAAAGGAACCTGGAAATGAGGGATAATACCAGGAAAGTTGCTAATTTTTTGTTCCCTCAAGATTGTATCAATACAAGAGAATGATCAAAATTTGTTTGTGTTCCCTGGGGAAGATCAGCCATCCTGTTTCTTTTTGAGAAATGTCAGTTAGACTGAAGATGATGTGGGAACTCTACCAAAAGTTAATTCTGGTTATTCTGGATGAAAAAAACAAAAACAAAAACAAAAAAAAACCCTATGTGATGTAGCACTCTCTAATGGCCTTACTGAATTTCGGTCACTGGAACCTTCTTTTGGTTAAATGTTTATGGATTGTGGTCACTAATCCATTTTTCATGCTTAAATCTGAAGACATTATCTTTGAATTGCACAGATTTATGATTATACAGTAATTGATCTCATGTACACATGTGATCTGTGCACCAGCATGACACATTGTTGGAGCAGTTGCCTATGTATGAGGGATTTTGTATTGCTGCAGCTTGCCTGATATGTCAGAGCCTGTTTTGCTGTTTCAAGTATAATAAATGTGAATGTGCATGAACTTAATAACAGGATTTGAAACATAATGAGGAAGATAATGGGTTGATGATAATGAGAGGGACTAATATAGGGATAATACAGAGTACACCCTCAATGATGTTCTCTTATAGAACTCAAAAAAACTCTACGCAGTTCTTATGGCACACATAGACTGAGTAGATTTTAGGAGTGGAATGTGCAAATTAATGATTTACTAATAAATAAAAATGAGGGATGCAAATACAATTTTTCTAGACTATACTTATACTCAATAGTAGCAATGGCAAGTGTAGTGGGAAAGTCAACACCGACCCCAGTGATCTTGTAGGGGTTCAGGAACCATTGATATGTGTTTTGAGCCAAGTAGAAAAAACGTTTTTAGAAGTATTACACAATGTTGAAAAGTACATAATATATTACAATATAGAAATTTTAGAGGATTACTTTGGCAAGAAACTAGCAAAATCTGGCAATACTTGGAAAGATGATAAACAATAAGTGTTTAGAGAAAATCTATCCATAAAATAATAAGGTAATTTTACTGAGTGACACTTAGCCATTTGTGTTGCTATAAATAAATATTTGGGTTTGGCAACTTATAAAGAATAGAGGATTATTTGGCTGATAATTCTGCAGGATTTCCAAGAAGAATGGCACTACTCTCATTGGTTTCTAGTGAGAGTCTCAGGCTGCTTTCACTCCTGGTGGAAAGCAAAGGAGAGCTGTTATGTGCACAGATCACATGGTGAGTAAGGAAGCAAGAGATAGAGACAAGGAAGGTGCTAGACTCTTAAACAACCAGCTCTGGCAGGAAGTAATAACTATTAGAGCAAGAACTCACTCACACTCACCCTCTATGAGGTCATTAATCTATTCACTAGGAAACTGCCTCATGACTCAAACACCTCCCATTAGGCCCCACCTTCAACATTGGGGTCAAACTTCAACATCAGATTTAGAGGGGACAAACATCCAAACTACAGCATTCTGCCGAACTATAGCATTCTCATAGTGCAAAATACAATCATTCCTTCCCAACAGTTCTCAAAATTGTTAACTTATTCCACCAACTCAAAAGCCCAAAGTCCAAAGTCTCATCTCAGACTCAAAGTAAGTTCCTTAGAGTTGTGAGCCTGTAAAATAAAAACTAAGTTATTTATTTCCAAGATACAATGGCTTACAGGCACTGGGTAACCATTTCCATTACCAAAGGGAAAAATCAGCCAAAGGAAAGGGGTAATAGGTCCCACACTAGTATAAAATCCAGCAATGCAGACCTTAAATCTTAAAGCCCCCAAATAATATTTAACCTCATATCCCACATTCCAGGCACACTGGTGCCAGTGGTGGTCTCTTAAGGCCTTGGGTGCCATGCCACCATTACCTTGCTGGGCACAGAACTCACAGCTGCTCTCATGGGTTGGAGTCAAATGCTTAACAGCTTTTTCAGGCTGATGTTGCATGCTGCCAGTGGCTTTACAATTCTGGGGTCTGGAGGTTGGCAATTCTGCTCTCATGGTTCCACTAGGCATTACCCTAGTAGAGGCTCTCAGGCTCTGCTCCTGAGATAGGCTTCTGCCTAGGAGTTAAGGCTTTCTGATACATCAGCTGAAATTAGATGAAAGCTGCCACACTTCCATGGCTCTTGCATTCTGGGCACCTACAGACTTAATACCATGTGGATGCCACCAAGGCCTATAAATTGTCCCTGAACAGTGGTGGCTCAAGTCATACCTGGGGTCATTTAAGCCATGGGTGATCCAAACTGAAGGACCAGAATGCAGAGAGAAGCTTCCCCAGGTAGCATACAGCAGTAGCACCTAGGCCTGTCCCCCAGAACTTTTCTGTCTTTCTAGGTCTCTGGAACTGTGATAGGAGAGGTGGCCTCAAAAATTGCTGAAATATCTTCAGGGTCTTTTTCCCATTGTTTTGACTATTAGCACCTGGTTCTCTTTTATCCCTGCTATTTTCTCTAGCAGCTGGTTGCTCCACAGCACCCTTGGAGTCATCTCTTAAAAACACTCTTGTCAATATCACATGGTCAGCCTGTGAATTTTAGAAATGTTTATGCTCTGCTTTTCTTCTAATAATACATTCTACCTTTAGATTATTCCTTTGCTCCCACATCTGAGTTAGGTTGTTAGAAGCAGCCATACCACATCTTAAATGCTTTGCTGCTTAGAAATTTTTTCTGCCAGATACTCTAGGTCATCACTCTTAAGGTTGGCATTTAACAAAGCCTTAAGGTATGAACAAAATGCAGCCAAGTTCTTTGGTATGGCATAATAAGGGTAACCTTTACCCCATTTCTCAATAATTCTTTCATTTTTATCTGAGATCTCATTAGCATGGGCCTTACTGTCTGTCAACATTTTGGTCACACCCACTTAACCAATCTCTGAGAAGTTCCAATATTTCTTTCAATTTCCTGTCTTCCTCTGAGCCCCCATTCCAACCTCTGTCCACTACCCAGCTGCAAAACGATTTTAACATTTTCAGGTATCCTTATACAAACATCTCATTTCTCAGTATCAGTTTTCCATATTAGTCCACTATTTGTATTGCTATTTACTTACAATTTATTTTTTTAAAAAAAGTTTATTTGGCTTATGGTCCTTTAGGCTGTACAAAAAAAATAGCATGAACATCTACCTCTGTTGAGGGCCTTGGACTACCTCCACTCATAGTGAAAAGCGATGGGGACCTGGCATGTACAGATTTCACATGGTGAATAAGGAAGCAAAAGAGAGCAAGCCTGAATGTGCCAGGCTCCTTTTAACAACCAGCTCTTGTGGGAACTAATAGAGTTTCCACAAGAGAATTTACTCAGATAATTTACTCAGCCATCCTGCCCCACCAGGGAGGGAGTTAATCTATTCATGAGTCATCTACCCCTGTGACCCAAACACCTCCCATTATGCCCGACCTCCAACATTGGGGATTAAATTTCAGCATGAGATTTGGAGGGGACAACAATTCAAACTATAGTTTGGATGACCCAGGATGAGCTGTCATCTTCTATGTTGACAACCACGGAATCAAACATGTTGTGAAGCCAGCAACTGGAATCCGTGCTACAGGAGCTCACACCAGTTCAAGCTGTGAAGGATGTCACCAGAGAAGAATTAATTAAGAAAGATTTCCTGTTAAGACAATTGGTGGGAACTGGGCAAAATATAATAAGCAACATCTCATCCCAGTGGGAAGTAGATGCACCATGGAAAACAATGATGTTTAAAATACAATATTTGTCAAAGCTGATTTGTTTTGTAGCTGGATATGACTGAGCTGTAAACTTAGTAGGCCCCCAATTAATGGACAGTGACTTGTAATAACTACTTGTCTTACTGAACGTAATATAAATTAGACACCATTGGCATATTGTTAATATACATTTTGTATACAAATCATTATTTTAATAACACATCTACTGGTTAATTGGTGTAATAAAGGATTTGTGGTTGTTTGAAAAAAGTAGGGAGAAGAAGAAATATTCTAATGAGAAACCACAGAATGGAAAGTTAGTTGGAAAAACTGATTAGCGATTCCTAATTGTTGTAGCTCTCATGAAAACTGACTTAAGAGGAAATGAATTTAGTTTCACAATAATTTGATATGCATCTTTCATCTTTATCTATTGAAAAGTGTAATGGCTAATAAATGAAGAGATAAAAAGTAAAATAAAATTGGTTAAAAATTACTTAAAACTTGTAAAAACTGTGGTTAAGACCAAAAATATTTTGTCATTCATACTATTATTACTTGAATTTTACATACTTCATCAGCTATAGACATAAAAATCTTTTCTGTTTAAAACATCAAAAATAGACATTTTTGAAAAGAGATATAAAAATGTATTAAAATGATATATGACTTGACTTATCCAGAATTCAAAGTTAGATTGGTATTAAAGGGTTCACAGTGGGAATGAATTTTTACACCATATCTAGAAGCAGCAGAGAATATGACTCTGGATTTGCCATCTTGCAACTTTGTCCCCTGCAAACTTCTGGCAATCAGCTCAATGACATACCAGGCAAATTGTACTTGGTTATCAGAATCCTTTATTGTTAAACTCCATCAATGAGTTGTGGCTGCCCTGGAAAGGATATGACTTGACACATGTTGCTAGAAGAGCTTTAGGAAAAGCAGTATAAAAGCTAGGTGAAGAAGGAAAGTGGTTGCTTCCCTAAGTTCTAGTAGTCTGTGAGTTCAGTCTCTACTTTTGCAGTCAAACATTGCCTGTACAGAGGAGATCCTGGAGAGCCATGAACATTATGAAGTCTATGGGTGAAACTGATACTTTTTTGTGGGTCATATGCGCTGCTTTGTTCCCTTGAAAGCTAACTAAACTTGTATTGGAAACATATTTTCTTGTGAGTCATTCAAATAAATCTAAGAACAAATGATACTGAGTCAGTGATTGGGTTGTATAAAACACCATATTCTTAAAGAATTATATCAATTGAAGTTATCTTAGAAAGGAGAAAAATTAAATATGTTCTAAAAAGTTCAATAATTAAGAGCTTCTATGCATAAAATAGAAAAGATTAATAGATGTAACATAATGTAGTAGCAAATACAAGGGCTTTTAAATTAAACATTTCTGTTTGAAAACAAGCATCATGCATGCTAATTATTTGATCTTGGGTAATTTATTTAACTGCTTTGAACCCATGTACACAATAATAAAATGAATTTGGTGTGCTTTCTACAGAAGGTACATGTGCTTATTAGAAAAAATGATACATAAAACTCTACCAACAAAATGGGTGCTCAGAAAATATGAGTATATCCTTTCTTTTAAATTTTGTCTGGTTGATAATATTTTGAGAAATATATTCCAGTTTAGTTTTATTAAAAGATTATAAAATATATTAATTATATAATAATTACTTTGTCAAATATATTTTTTAGTTTTACTTGTGATCTGTTGTTGCATAGCAAATTACCCTCAAACTTAGTAGCTTAAACAACAAATATTTGGTATCGCATGGTTTCTGTGGATCATAGATCAGCACAGTTTAGCTTAGAGCTTCCCATTCAGCATCCCTTATCAAGCTGCATTCAGGAGGTTGGTTAGTGCTGTCGTCATCCAGCCACCTCAATGCTCAAGTGAGAGAGTCCCAAGTAAAGTCATGTGAACTTTGGCAGGCCTTAGGTTGGATGGAAACCTGGCAGTGGAATGGAAATATTAGTTTCTTACCATGTGGGCCTCTCTGTTAGGCAGCTTAAAATATGGCATCTGGCTTTTCCCTAATGGAGGGAACTCCAGCAAGTCAGAGGTAATAGTGTCTTTATAACCTAATCACATAAGTGACATTTAATCACTTTTGCCATATTCTATTGGTTACAGGTAGATCACTAGATATTGCCTGCAATTGAATATAGGAGATTATACAAGTGTATGAATACCAATATATGGAATTATTAGAGACCGCCTTATAAACTGCCTTCACAGTTGAATGTCTGGATCCCAATAATTCATGTTTTCTTTTTCACATATTAAATGTACTCCACCCCTTCATGGTCACCAAAAGTGACATACCATTATACCACCAGCTCAAAGTCCAGAATCTTGCCATCTAAATCAGGTCCAATTCTGCACAAGACTCTTAAGATAATTCCCTAACTACAGCACTTTGAGTATAATTTCTCTCATACTGAGCAGGATTATCGTGGTTATAGCTATCATTCTGCCTGGGAGGAATTCTTATTTTGAGGTTTAAGTCATAATTTCATAGATGTGGCTCCATTTCATTGACATCTAAACACATGTCTGTCTGTGGTTCCTCTTAGTTTGTGAAACCAAGGAAACAAATTGTCTTATGCCCCATACATCTAACATAAAATAGTGGGACAAACAGAGGACAACTTCTATAAACGTTCGTATTCAAAAAGAGTGAATAAGGAAGACACGAATGAGTCTCTGGTCCATGGCAATTCTGAAATCTAGCCAGGGAAATAATGAAAGTTCTCTGATTAGAGATCAAGGCCTGGGAATAAATCTTCATGCCTGTCAATTCTGCTTCCTGGGATCTTGGTTCTGCCTTCTGAGTCATCTCTCGATTCTCATAAAAAAATAGCATTTGTTTGCAGGTGAATAGTTTTCTCTCTTCCTCTTGACAGCAGAATTTTGGAGGTACAACAAACTGTTTTCATTTTGTACTCTCCGTTTTTTTTTTTTTTTTTTTTTTTTTTTTTTTTTTTTTTTTTACCAGTCCAAGCTAGCAATGTTTCTGCTATGAATTTTTCAAGAACTTTTTCAACCGCTAGTGAATCTCACTGGGTTAAACTCCATTAGACAAAGCCACATCCATAAACGCCTTTGAGATAGCCTTTCACTACTCTCGGCTTCTGCTAGGAGAGCTGAAGACAAACACTTTAACTTTCTAAGAGGGTCCGCTGTTGATTGGGTGGAACTGTGAGGTACACTCTTAATCTTTTTAAGGGCCTTTTGTAGAAATAATGAGTACTTTGAGGCACCACCTTCGAACTTCTAAGAACTTAACTTAAGAAAAGGTTTTTCAGATACGTCCTTGAGTCCCTCTCTTGTTCATATTTTCCTGGCAGCCTCCTGGATTTGAACTTTTAAAAAAAACATTTAACTTTGGCATCTTTTGCCATCAGAAGAGGATAAGGACGTTTTGTTTTGTTTGGGTTTTTTCAAAATAACAAAGATAGGATTCATTTCTATGTAACAGTTTTTTCATCAGTTTATATCTTCTTTATCTCATTTTACTATTAGCAGTAAGGAAAACCCAGATGGCAACGTCAGCGCTTTGCTTGAGAACTTGCTTAGGTAGATCCTCAGTTCACGGTTTATCAGACACATCTTCTTTCCACCTAACTACAGATGACAATGTTGTCAACTTTTCTGCCACTATATAACAAGGATTCCCCTTTCTCCAGTTTTCAATAATTTTAATCATTTCCTTTTGAGTTCTCATCAACAATCTCCTCAAAGTCCAGATTTCTACTGAGAGTCTCATCAAAGAAACTTGGCTTTTCTAAAGAGATCTCAAAATCTTTCGAGTCTTAACCCACTTCCTGATTCAAAAACTACTCTTACGGTTTTAGATGTTTGTTACGGCAGCACAACACTTCTAGGTAGCAAAACTCGTATTGGTATCTCGTATTATATAACAAACAACTCCAGCATTTAGCAGCTTACAACAACCACCATTTGTCATTTTATTGTTTCCATGGGTTTGAAATCTAGGGATGGCTTACCTAGGCACCTTTGATTCAGAGTATTTCAAATGCTACAATCAAGGCTCAACTGGGAATGAAATACTTTCAAGCTCCTTCCTGTGACTTTTTGCAGGCCTCAGATTTCTGTGACACATGTTATTTGTAGACAGCATTATTTAGCCTATAGTTTCTCAATAGGGTAGCACTTAACGTGGCAATTTACTTTCTCCAGAGCAAGTGAATGAGAGGGCAAGCAAGATAAAAGTCATCTTTTTGTAACCTAATTTTAGAAGTAGCATCCACAACTTTTGCCATATTCTATTCATTAGAAGTGAGTCAATCAGTCTAGTCCATAATCAAAGGAAGGAAACTGCATAAGGGCATGCATACTGGAATGTGAAATTATTAGGGGCCGTTTTAGAGGCTGCCTACCATACTTGTGATAGAAAATATTCAAGTACTGAATTCACATTTTTCACATTGGTATGAAAGTGAATTCATATGACTTCCAAGTTTATTGCAATTCTATGTTTCTATAAATGTTACCATTTACAGTCAGAGTATAGAATTATTTTTGAATACATTGTTAAAAATTGAATGGATTTTGATATTTTTAGCTTATTTTCTCCCTCAAAAATAAAGACTCAGTAGATAAGAATTAATTTTTTTGTCAAAATTCTGAATATTTTTGTAATTTTAAAGTATTTTAAGCTCCTATATCTTCTACAAACATTTTAAATTTAAAGTAAGGTTTTCTATTTAAAGAAGTTTTCAAATATTATCATAAATTGTCAAAAAATGTACCAAAATCTTCTCTGTTTCATGGTTGTTGTTGTTTAAATGTGGTTTTCTCAGGGCAGGCAAACTTTTTTTAAAAACTAATTTCTTAATGGTAGGATTAGTATAATTTTGTAATTACTAAGTGTTGTGCATTCATTTTTGGTGATCTGTCACTAACTAAATCTCTCAGTGCAGTTTACAAAGTCTGAATTAAGGCCTTGAATTTCCAGTCTACTTCTTAAATGAATGAGCCACATCAATTCATATTAATTTAAAATAAACATTTTTAATGATAATTTTCCTCCCCATATAAAACTATGGTATTTTTATTGCTTAATTTAGGATAATTTTTAAAGTAATGAAGCAAGCATTCCAAACTCCAAGCACCCATTTTGTTAATTTTTAAATGCAATATTTCTTCAAAGTGAAATATTAATTTATTTCTACTATAATATACTATAGCAAAGATTATGATGAATAAGATAAAACATAGACACATTCCTATTTTAAATAATTAAGAAAACTGATTAAAATGTATATGCATTTATCAATACCTGTAGTTATTTCAGAACTTTATGAAGATTTAAAAAAAAAAAAAAAACCTTTTTGTGATATTCTAAATTGACCATTCAAAATCCATCAATTTGGTGGTTAAGTTAAAGATATTTGAACAACTAGGCCAGAGCAAATATCCTGAATGATCCCATTACGTTAAAGTAAATAATATATTTTATTTCACCTTTATTATTGTAACCAGGATATGAGCAGGTGAGAGTCACAGGTATAGTGTCCATATTATTACGCTCTCAATATTAATATATCCTGAGCTTTAAAAAAAAAACACAAACACACACACAAAACAAACAAAGAAACAAACAAACAAACAAAAAACCTCTCTGCTTTCTAAGCCTTTTCAGTACAAAGTATGCATCTGTGTGATTGGTTGCTGGGTTAAGAGGTTGCATAGATTACTAGATTGAACTACACTTTACATCCAAATTAATGTCACAACTGTAACAAATTGGGATGCTCAGCTATTGTCAAACAATGTAGAGCCCACATTGGCAAATTAGTTAGTATTAGCATATAGACCTTTTGGCAGGAAAGGAAAGCTTTTTACTTAGAGCTGGGCATTCTCTAGGATTTGTCAACTCAAATCTGCCACTGGTCTCATTATCTCATTTGTCTTATTTAAGCTGAATTGGCAGTTATGTCTTCATGGCAAATGTTTGTTTTCACAAATGAGCAATGAAGCAGAATCCTGGAGATGCAACAGTAAAACAGCTTTATGGCAAGTTTTTAAGGTATTTCTCGAGAAGGATCATTGATTTATAGCCATAGAAATTTTCTTTTCCCCTCTTGATTTCTTCTCATATTGCAAACTTGTGGCTATTTAGGACACCTAACAGAGAAATTAGTTTCTTGTATCAACTGGACAAAAATGTATTGAGCTTTGAGAACATGAAAGACTTGTTAAATGACACTGACTAAGCTAAAAAGTAAGCAGTTCTTTACAATTCTTATTGTTTTAGTATTATAAGTTAAAATCTCTTTAGGTGATTCTAATTAGCACCATCATATATCTTATGCACCTATGTGAATATCTATATGTATGTACAAAACCAAACACATATGTGTACACATACACTTACATACATATGTGACATCACTCTCAACAAGGAATTTTAGAAAATTAGGCAATGGAGAGACTATTTTCTTTCCATGGAACATATAAACACAGGCTTGTATGAATGCAAACACATACAGCCTGAGAATAGTACTGTTTGTGTATGTGTGAAAGAATTGTGTTAGCAATTGTATGTATAAAAACTGTTCAAAACTTTTGTTAAGACTACATCAACTAGGTTATACTATGTGTTACAAAAATAATGCCATACTAAAATACTAGCAAAAAATATAATAACAAAGGTATTTTGGTTAATTATGTGGGAAACCAAATGTAGAAGAAAAAATAGTAAATGCTAAACAATATGAGTTGTTCTCAGGATTATCTGGCTCTGTAATTTTCCTTTAAGCCATGTTCTGCAAGAAACACTTGAAGATCTACCAGATAAGCACTACCGTTCTCACCCCAAATTTTTATGGACTTCATATATTATGAATGCTGAAAGGAGTATCTTTGCTCAAATTTACAGATAAATTGATTATGGATAAATACAAAATTTCTTATGAAAACGACAAGATAAACAACCTTTTACTAACATAAATAACTGAGAAAAATATGTTTCCCTTATAAGCAAACATAAGTAGTCATGAATTAAGTAATCCCTCCAATTTTTATTAAAAATGTGATGATTATGATGTAGGAAAATTTGCAACACACACCAGAGATTTGATATCCAAGAGGGGCCATGTGTTTCTGTCACAGATAATAGTTTATATGGGTTCTTCTTCGGGTTATGGATATATTAACACCAAAATTTTACTTACTCCAATGTCAGTGACATGACTAGAATATCATATATGGATTACAATAGAGATTCCACAGTGGAAGCACTAGTAAATTAAATACTAGTTTTCAGTGGGTAAAAGTGAAAATATATTAAATCAGTATTTGTCTATATTATCCAGAAAATGTATTTCCAAATACAAGGAAATAGAATATTTGTAAATATTATTATATTTAACTTTATAGTTACATTTTGGTCAATTCATTTAAAAATTTTTTTAATAGTTCGCTTAAAGTAAAATTAGTATATTTTTTGCTTTGTATATTTCTGTCTTCTTTATATTTACAGTTAGAAAAAAAATAGATAGGATGCTCATTCTTCATGATTAGCCTCAGTGAAGTTGGATAAAAAATGTTAGTAAGCACTGGCATATGTAGAGGATTGTGCTTTACAGAATCTCTGACAGGTATTAGCACATAGGTTTGAGAAAGGAATTTATAGCTCATTTTCTTTACCAACACCATGCAGAACATTATACTACAAAGTATTGTGGTCCAAAATATGTAATCTAAAAGCTATCCTGAGTGATCGTCAACCCCAGAATACCGAAGAGATAACTATATTTTTGAAAACTTGTAGTATGCTACTTCAAAGGAGATAATTATTAAAAAACTATCAAAAACATTTTGGCAACCTCTCAATAAGCAGTAATTACTGCCATATAACTGGATATAGAAGTAAATTTCTAAAACTTATTTTTAAGCTTTATTTACATTAATTAACTTGAAAGTAGGATAAAATTACCCTTTCCAAAATGGAATCCACTTTTTAATGAGCTAAACAAGTCAATATTCGCAAAAACTGAGACGGACATGTTCACTTCAAAGTGGTTCCTAGAGATTATGAACCAGTGACTACAAAATATCAAAAATTATTAGACAAAATGTAAATCATATTCTTTAAAAGAGTAGATGTATATGCCATAGAAAAATAGAATTTCTATGAGGTCAGAACAAACTGGAAAGACAAAACTTGGACAGTAAGCAGTTGCTGAAGCTGCTGTGTATCATGAATTCACGTACCTGTGAAGGGAGGGATATGCTGAGAATCTGTTGACTTGTACCTGTACTGGCTGGGGAACTAGATAGGAATTCACCACACATGAATTAAAGAATAAAGAAAGTTTTATAGCATAAAAAGAGATAGTTAACTAGAAGACAATTTGAAGACAGTCTGACAGCAAGGAAATTTTGTCTCTCATGTTTCAGCTCTTGGTAGAAGAAAAATAAAAATAGCTTCTTATGGGATTTTGTGGCAACTGACTAGTAGGAGAACTGAATTTTACACTATTTGTCTGGTTCAAAAATACAAAAGAAAATTTAATTTAGAGTAGACTAGGTTTGTATTTCCTCCAAATCTCAGGTGGAAAAAACAAAACTAAACAAAACAAAGGCACTTATCTTCTCCAAGGAATTGACCCCAGAAACAAGCTGCATAGGAATGCCATAAAGAGTTATAAAAAATATGAAACCCAATTAAAAATCATAAAACAATACAAGAAATGAGTCTCCATGAATGATATGCAGCAGGAAAAAATTACAAATACTAGATACTAAAATATTGTATATTAGAATTATTACATATTGTGGTAGGCTGAATATTAGACCTCAAATATGTTGACATCTGAATTTCTAGAAATCTGTGAATATGTTACCTTATATGGTAAAAGAGGTTTTGCATGTGTGATTAAGTTAAAGATTTTAAGATGGAGACATTTTCTGAGATTATCCTGTAATCCTGGATTATTTCTATAAGAGAGAAGCAGTAGAGTTGGAGTCAGAGAGAAAGAGATGTGTTGAAGGAAGCAGAGACTGGAGTGATGCAGCCATGAGCCAAAGAGCCAAGGAGCAAGGAATTCCAGATGGCTTAGGGGCTGGAGAAATAAAGGAACAGATTTCTCTCTGGGGCTGCCTGAAGGAACCAGACCTGCCAATATTTTCACTTGAGCTCCTTAAGACCTCATTTCAGACTTCTGTTCTCCACAACTTTAAGAGAACACATTTGCCGCGAGGTTGTGAGTTGTGGTCATTTGTTACTGCAATAATAGGAAACTAATACACTTTCAAGAGTGAAATAAAAACTGCTTAATATGCTGAAAGTATTACAAAAGAAATTGAAAATTTTCGTGAAGAGAGAAAACTAGAAATAGATACAGATCTGTGAGGGAGACTAATTAACCAACTTATTGGTAGAGATGTTAACAAATGTAATATCTCAAATTGAAATTCTACATAATAGTCAAATAGTAGAATCAGTACAGCAGAAGAAATGATTAGTTAGATTGATGATTCATCTGAAGAAAATATACAGAATTCAATATAGAACATCAGAAAGATAAAATATAAAAAGAGGTTTAAGAGATACGGGACAATTGGATAAGAAAACATAATACGTAACTGAATGTAAAGTGATTGGAGAAGGAAAATACTGGAAAAAAACTTAATCTGGAAAATTTCTAGAATTGATGAAAGATACAATACTCTTGAAAAGCATTCAGTTACATCTTCAAAAAGAACTTCCTACTTAAACATATCTTGATCAAACTGAAGAACACTAAATACAAGTAGAAGACAGACAGATAATATTTACTGCACATATATGGTTGAAGTGACAAAACATTATGATATTTCAGGAATATGTATTACAAAGTGACGATCGGTGTTTTACACATCCAAAAAAAAAGAGTCTTTTTGAATGTTATGCAAAATGGAGGAGGAAAGAGTACCACGGTGTATGTTCAAACATCAAACAAAAGCTTTACAAGGTAGAATGTGACAGTCACGTGATGGGACAAAGTACTGTTACTCTTCCTTTTTTATATTTAAAATGCAAGTGATAAATTGTAAAAAAGGAAAACCAATAACAATATGACAAAAAGTTAATCACAATTTTGTAATACACACACACAGACACACACACCTCACTTCTTCTCTCAAAACCATTTTCATCATTTTATCTTACCCACAACATAAAATCACTCATTTTTCTCTTATTGTCACCTTATTTTTCTGCTTAATTTCAAGATATTCCATAAGCATGACATATATCACCATCGACACACCTAGTTACCCAACTTAAATGTCCTTCATTAAAAAAAAATTTTTTTTCATACCACCAGAAGGTTTTAAGAACTTTATAAAACTTTTTACTGCTTTGCATTTCTTTTCATTCAACTCAACCTCTGCAATACATACAACATACTCATGTTTTCTACCCAAATCTGGTAATCTTCCTAATCTAGCTCAAAATGCCACTTTGTCCATGATTATTCCAGAACCAACGAATACAAACTTGTATAGTATACCCTTGGGGAAGAAAACAAAAGAAAAGAGAAATAAACGAACAAAAAACCCTACACAATTTTGTTACATGAGTCTGAAACAGGAAGGCTGGCTTTTTAGTGTGAGCTGGTCTGGAGAACAAAAGCCCCTTACTCAAGCTGTAGCTTACCTAATTTTCAGCCAATCAGCAACAAAAGACCCTAGATACTGTTAACCACAAGTTCATGGGGTTAGGGACTTCTCTGAAGTCCCACATGCACAGACTTAACCTAAACCCACAATTACCCTACCTTCATTATAATACTATCAATCATACCTAGAGGTGGAGATTTAAAATGCTAATGCTACATGCAATGTGTAAAGAAACATGTTAAACCACTGCACAAGTGTTATAAAGGGCCCTCCCATACATGCCTTGATATCACTCCTTCTCATAGGAAAGCTGTATAAAATTAACTTCCACACTGCTTTTGGGCAGCAGCCCATTCTTTCTTTTTATGGTACTGGTTCCCTTGTGAACAAGCTAAATAAACCTTCTCCTTGCAGCTATACCTGGTAGTCTCTCTTGATTTCTATCCTGGGAGGTTGCAAGAACCCAGGGCATGAGTAATAAGTCCATGAACTGATGTTTATGAGAAACACGTGTAATTAAGAGGCTGCATCTATAGGCTTTTGGCTTAATCAAGCTATATCAACTCTATATATTTTCTTTTTTTTTTTTCTATATATTTTCTTAAGATATAATCTTCCCTTATTCAGTAAGTGATGAGTACAGGCAATGTCCTCATGTACCCCAGGAAAAGAATTCTTTCCTATTTATAAAGTATGCTTGTTTCTTTGAATAAGAAATTAATATCTCATATATCGTAAAAGAATAATATAACTGGATATAATTAAGCACCCTTAAATTCTGCCCTGAATAAATTAAGAAGAGTGAAAATAAGCTACACTCCAAAATAAATTTGTTGATACATGTATAACTAAATTACAAGAACATATTCCTTTGTCAAAGTCCAGACCACTAGCAAAAGGGGAAATAACTTTTTCAATCATTGAAAAGTTACAGCTTCAGGCAGTCAGAGGCCTAGACAGAAGGCTAGACTAGTAAGGTCTGGGCTAGATACAGTGAGTGAAAACTTCCGGTCTTCAAATTCCAATTCATTACAATTAAAAGACTTAATGTGCAATCTTGCCCAAAGAATAAGGCATATATCCCTAATATGAGCAGTTTTTATGTTACTACCTCCTTACTAAAAATACTGTAACCTAATGATTCATATACACATACTGCATTGTACTGTGCTACAATTTCATTGGTGAGAATAGCACAACTTATACTTAAAATACTTTCCACTTTTTTGAAATTTCAATATTCTAAACTTTAAAGAAATCCCCTCTTGAAGCCACAAAACTGTGTTCCACCAAGTTTCAACAAATAGAGGCTGCTGTTAAAAATGAAAAAATGAGAGGCTTGTTAGTTTCTGTATTAATTGATGGGGATTATATGCCTCATCTGAAAACCAGTTAATGGTATTTATTCATTCCACCTGATTCCAGAGTAATCGGCTTTCCATATTAGCAATTGCACAATCAATCTACTTACAATACATACTAAAACTAAATATTTAATTATAATGAAGAGTGAATCTAACTGTAAATATTATTTATTTTTAATTGCTAGTATTCCTCTTTTCTTCTAAAAACAACTCTCTTCTTTGTTCTGCCTCTCCACCCGTAGCATAAGTCCTAATGTAAGCAGACATTGCCCATTCCTCTACATGGAGTGACTGTAGAATAAATGCGCCTCTGATAAAAACTATAAAAATCTCTTCATGATGATTAGGTCACAGCATAGACATGCAAATGGAGCAGGTAGATGTGAGATTTCTCCATTATTTTTATCTGAAGCTAGTAGAAGGAGCTTTTTACATGAGGTTCAGCTGTGAGGTTTTGTGGAAGAGAAACCTAATCAACTTTAGAAAAAATAAAGCCCAAATTAGAAAGAGAGAGGCAAAGGGGAAAATGCTAAAGTATACATTCTTTATTGTAAGCAAGAAGATACATTTTTCTGTGTTTTAATATTTAGAGAAACCCAATGAAGTGTTGTTACTACCATTGTAGGGAAGAAAAATTGTCTCAGAAAAGCTAAAGGAATTGTGCAAATTCAATCTATGATTCTATTGCACCAAAGCCATGTTTTTAACCAGTACACTATTGCTTTAGTTTCTGTTGCTATTAACAGAATACCTGAAAGTGGGTAATTTATTTAGAAATAAAAACATATTTCTTACAGTTAGTTGAAGTCCAAGGTTGATGGAATCCTCTGGTCATATCAGAGGGCCTTCTTGCCAATGGGAATGGAGACTCTCTCTGCAGAATTCCAGGCCAGTGCAGGGCATCACATGGCTAGGGGGCTAAGTGTGCTAGTTCTGGCCTTTCTTTCCATTCTAATAAAGCCACCAGTCCTATTCCCAAAATAACTCACTACTCCATTAACCCAGCAGTCTTCAACGTTTTTGGCACCAGGGACTGGTTTCATGTAAGACAATTTTCCCACAGACTGGGAGGTGGGGTGGTTTCAGGATGATTCTAGTGAATTACATTTATTGTGCCCTTTATTTCTGTTTTTTTTATTGTGTGTATGTATTTTATTTTATTTTTACTTTTTGAGACAGTTTCACTCTTGTCGCCCAGACTGGAGTGCAATATCAAAATCTCGGCTCATTGCAACCTCTGCCTCCCAGTTCGAGCTATTCTCCTGCCTCAGCCACCCAAGTAGCTGAGGTTACAAGCATATGCCACCATGCCTGGCTAATTTTTTGTATTTTTAGTAGAGACGGGGTTTCACTATGTTGGCCAGGCTGGTTTCACACTCCTGACCTCAAGTGATCCACCCACCTCGGCCTCCCAAAGTGCTGGGATTACAGACATGAGCCACCACCTCTTACTACATTGAAATATATTTTGAAATAATTATACAACCCACCATAACATAGAATAAGTTGGAGCCCTGAGCTTGTTTTCCTGTAACTAGGCAGTCTCATCTGGGGGTGATGGGAGACAGTGACAGATCATCAGGCATTCATCATCAGCTTAGTATAAGGAGAGCACAACCTAGATCCGTCGCATGTAACAATCTAATGCCACTGCCGATCTGACAGGAGGCAGAACTCAGGGGGTAATGCAAGGGATGGGGAATGGCTATAAATACACATGAATCTTTGTTCACTAACTCTCTGCTCACCTGCTGTGCAGCCCAGTTCCTAATGAGACATGGACCAGGGGCCGTGGTGCCGGTTCATGGCCCAGGGATCTGGGACTCCTGCATTAACCCACAAATTTATGCGGGCAGAGCCCTCATTACCAATCACCTCTTAGAGACCCCACCTCTCAGTACTGCCACACTGGGGATCAGGTTCCTACATAGTTTTGGAGAGGACAAACATTCAAACCATATCAACTCTATTCACGCACTATTCTCTGAGTGAAACTTTGAAGAAAAAGAAAACTTTAATGAACCAGTGCTTCAGCTTTCCAAATATCTTTAACTAGATGATTTAAAATTTATGTAGCTGACATATTACCCTTGATGTTAGTAAATGAATCCTCTGGTGGGGGGGATTGGTGATTGCTTATGGAAAAAATGTAATGAAGAACTACGTGTGTATTATTTTGCTTTTATTATTTGGAGACCATGCTTATATTCCTGTGCAGGTTTTCCTATTTGCCTTTACAGCAAATGAGAAATAAATAAAAATAGGATGTAAATAAAAAATCATAAGGTGGTGATACATGTCTTAATTTATTATTTATTTATTTATTTAAAAGAGTGAGATTTATTATGTCCATGTAATGTTACAGGAATTTAAAAAACTTAAGATGCATGGAATAATAATAGAATTTTTTTTTTGCCATTTTTCATTATTCTCTTATAGTCGAGCTTCATTTTTGCTAAAATTGATATATAAAAATGGAGTTATGTCTCCTTGTATCTATCTCATCTGGCTTTCTCCATTATTAAAATCGAATACATGCAAAATACGAACACTAATACTTCCTTAGTTCACATTTTATAGTATCACCCAAAAAAAGCAAAAAGATTTACATTGAACAAGCATACTAAAATGAAAGCAATTTTAACATATTGAGGCAAATATAAATTTTGCATGAGTAATAGGAAAGTAGAATACATGGACTAAATTTAATCATACATGCACACTGGATTAATTTAGTGTGTGTATATGTACATATACACATATATACATATAGTATATCACATGAATCAATATGGTATAATCCAAAGCTGTGCTGTCTAATAAAACTCACTGAAATGATGCAAATGCTCTATTTTTGCTGTAATTAGGTAACCACTGGCCATGTGTGGCATTGAGTGCACAAAGGGGAATGAGGAATGAGACTGTGAAACTGAATTTTTAATTTTACAGCAACATGGGGCTAATGCCCACTATGCTGGACTGTGAAGATATAGAGGAAATAACAAATCTGGTGAGAAAAAGTTCATAAGTATGAATAGAAAATATTTTATAATAAAATTTTGAATTAATCAGTCTATCCAAATGAATGAATGTGCTAGTTAAAGAGCATTTCTTAGTTGACTGAAATGGAAAATGTTAAAAAGAAAAACACTTAGAAAATAATTGTATGCCACTGATTCTAATATAACTGTAATAGTGTTTAAGACTACAGATATGTTTGAGCCATTCAGTATGCAATAAATTTACATCTTTTATTTTTTCAAATGGAGGGTGTTTGAATTACTGTGTACGTAAGTAGTATATAAGCAGGATAAGTAAATAAGCAAAAAAAAGTGAACAATTATATATTGGAATTTATGTAATATCTGTGATATATATTCAAAATATTTTGAAGTAAATGGGTCACCTTCCAGGATAAAGCAATTACTTGTCCAGTTTAGCATGATCCTGTTTCATGCTCAGTGACAGTCACTTTGTAATCATTTGCTTCTGCTCAGAAATTTATTAATAATTTCCCAAGAAGTAGAGCAATTTACTCAGAGAGAAATTCCACACACTCCTAGGAAAGGCATTTCTAAAAGAATCATCTAGAGTGTTCAAAACTGGAGGAGACAAATACAGATTTACAAAAAAAGTTTACATTCTTAACTGCTAACAACTTCTGTTTTCTGATTTAAACGTCCTTGCCCTGAGATCTCTAGTTGAATCAGAAAGAAATGGTCCCCATCTGCATTACATGTCTCTTTTACAGATGAGAAAAATGTTCCTTTAATGTGTGGCTGCAGCTAAAGACGGAATCACTAACTGAGTCATGTTTTGTATTTATGTGACGTCTATGTTTGGAAACTGAACTGGGACTATCAAGTAATTTTACTTCGGCCATTGAAAAAGCTATTGGATATTATAATGCTTAGTCACCAGTGGTTTGGTTGGAATTTAATGCATCTGTGAGCTAGAAGTTAACGTCTTTGTATCCTATTACTGATCTCCTGAGAAAGCTAGACTTATTTATTTCCCCATTTTAGATTCAAAGAGGTCATTTGTTCCTGATTAAAGACAAACATTGATCCTTAAATTAAAAAAGAAAAAAGTTTTCTAATGTCTGGTACAAGGTTTTTCTACTGTGACTTTTAAGTGTGAAAATATAGTTTAGCCAAGCAGAAAACCTCTTTACAGAAGCAATTATGTTCTAGGTATCAATCTCAATGTGTTGGTCTTTTTGAGAATGCACTTCCCTCTCCACAGCACTGAAATTGCTCTTAGTATCACAGAGATACTGAGATTTTCTTTTTCTCATTTCTTAGTCTTCACACAATTCAAAAGTTTTTGAATTATTTTTCTTACAGAGTTAAAATGCCTAATCACTAATGCTACTTCCTTTTCTGCAATAAGTATGACTATTCTGCTGATGTCAGGAATCACAGCATTTGAAAAGTAGTTTAAAGAGTAATGCTGTGCTATGCCTTGTCAACAGTCCCTGCTATAAGAGCAGTCAGCCTCTGCAAGCCCCAGGTCTTATTAAAGAAAATGTGTGGAAAAGTAGAGCCAACCTGCTGGGTGTACCCCTGCTCTATTTTATCATAGGATTTACATCACTGCAGAAAATGGCAGAAGAATGATAAATAAACCAACAGAGAGTGACTCATGCTAAACGACAAAAAAGCATCTACTCCAGGCACAGTCACCCTCTTCTATTAAGTTATTATTCCAATTTTCAATTCAGGTTTTCAGGGCTCTTTAATATTTTCCCCCTCAATTATAGATATTCCCTTTATCTATATTTTCGTCTCTCAAAATAGCTATGAAAATTACAGAATAATAGAACTTACTTAATTATGCCACATTTTAGAAGTAAATCTTTGTCCCTTATAGGTTTTTCATAACTGTCTTCTATTGTGTCTGGAATTGGTGGATTCTTGGTCTCACTGACTTCAAGAATGAAGCCGCAGACCCTCACGGTGAGTGTCACAGCTCTTAAGGTGGCGCATCTGGAGTTTGTTCCTTCTGATGTTCGGATGTGTTCAGAGTTTCTTCCTTCTGGTGGGTTCGTGGTCTTGCTGGCTCAGAAGTGAAGCTGCAGACCTTTGCCGTGAGTGTTACAGCTCTTAAGGCAGCGCGTCTGGAGTTGTTCATTCCTCCCGGTGGGCTCGCAGTCTTGCTGGCTTCAGGAGTGAAGCTGCAGACCTTTGCAGTGAGTGTTACAGCTCATAAAAGCAGTGTGGACCCAAAGAGTGAGCAGTAGCAAGATTCATTACAAAGAGTGAAAGAACAAAGCTTCTACAGTCCGGAAGGGGACCGGAGCGGGTTGCCACTGCTGGCTCAGGCAGCCTGCTTTTATTCTCTTATCTGGCCCCGCCCACATCCTGCTGATTGGTAGAGCCCAGTGGTCTGTTTTGTCAGGGTGCTGATTGGTGCGTTTACAATCCCTGAGCTAGACATAAAGGTTTTCCAAGGCCCCACCAGAGTAGCTAGATACAGATTGTCAACTGGTGCATTCACAAACCTCGAGCTAAACACAGGGTGCTGATTGGTGTGTTTACAAACCTTGAGCTAGACACAGGGTGCTGATTGTTGTATTTACAATCCTTGAGCTAGACATAAAGGTTCTCCACATCTCCACCAGACTCAGGAGCCCAGCTGCCTTCACCCAGTGGATCCTGCACCTGGGCTGCAGATGGAGCTGCCTGCCAGTCCGGTGCCGTGTGCTCGCACTCCTCAGCCTTTGGGTGGTCAATAGGACTGGGCGCTGTGGAGCAGGGGGTGGCACTCGTCGGGGAGGCTCGGGCGGCACAGGAGCCAATGGAGGGGGTGGGAGGCTCAGGCATGGTGGGCTGCAAGTCTCGAGCCCTGCCCTGTGGGAAGGCAGCTAAGGCCCTGTGAGAAATCGAGTGCAGCGCCGGTGGGCTGGCACTGCTGGGGGACCTAGTACACCCTCGGCAGCCGCTGGCCCGGGTGCTAAGTCCCTCATTGCCCGGGGCCGGCATGGCCGGCCGGCTGCTCTGAGTGTGGGGCCCGCCAAGCCCATGCCCACCCGGAACTCCAGCCGGCCAGCAAGCGCCGCCTGCAGCCCCAGTTCCCTCTTGCGCCTCTCCCTCCACACCTCCCTGCAAGCTGAGGGAGCCGGCTCTGGCCTTGGCCAGCCCAGAAAGGGGCTCCCACAGTGCAGCAGTGGGCTGAAGGGCTCCTCAAGTGCCACCAAAGTGGGAGCCCAGGCAGAGGAGGCACTGAGAGCAAGCGAGGGCTATGAGGACTGCCAGCACGCTGTCACCTCTCACTATCATTTGTTTTATACATCTGCTAATTGAGTCCACACATAAATTTTGATGGTCTGAGTTATGCCATATTCTGTGCTAAGCAACACAAGTATTATGCATGAGCAACATATTCTGAAAAAGGAATACTCACATAATCTACCTACAAAAAGAGATCATCTGTAGTGCAACTATTAGACACCCAATAAACTGGAATATGTAACTAAATGGTTGCTCTAAAGTCTCAGACAATTTTGGAATAATCCATGAAGCTTTGACAAGACTGGATTTTTTAGGCCTCGTTTCAGATCCAGTGAGTCAGACTTTCTCGTAGTGTTGACTTTAGAGGAAAAAGAGTCACACCTCTCAGGAATGAAGAGGGAAAAATGACAAGGCTTGGATAGGTCCTGAAGAAGATAGAGAGCTTTGACTAAGACCCTTACACAATATTGGGCTGTTCAATGGCCTATATACTTCAGCAATCTGATGGGCTATGGAAGAAAGACAGAGAGAGAACAAACAGAAAACGTATCTATGCTGTGTGTACGTGGCTGGGGATGGGAAAAGTAGTGAGTGAGAAGAGTAGAGCAGTCTCACCTCCATAATTATTTTGTTTTTCAGAAATAAAATATAAATGTTAAATAACTTTAGCCTTTACTGACTCACATCTTCATACTAAATTTCAAAAGATAACCCCTAAAGGAATAGAAATATAATTTAATAATTCTCAAACCAGTAATCAAAAAATGAGTAATTAAAAAATCATTAAATCAATACAACAAATGAATTTATAGAAATTGTTTGTATTTTATAAATAAATTGACTCTCCAAAACTACCTCTCCAAAAATAATATAAAGCATATCACAGGTTGAAGAATAAGTACACTAAAATGCCTACTATATTCATTTAAATAACTTGTATGTATGTATAAGCATACAGATGTATGAAAAATAGGAATTGGGATAATGGCAATCTCTGGGGAAGAAAGAATATGAAAGAATATAAAATGCTTCCATTATAGCTGCAAATACTAAATTCTTAAGCTGGGTGCTGTCTCCATGTGTCTTGATAATATAATTTGTTATATGTTTTTATAACAAATGTTCCATACATAAACACCAATATGAGAAACATCAAATATACTGAGGATTATATAGTTAGGAATGGAAAGTTCTAAATTAAATACAATTTCTACTCCTCAGTATTATTACCTAAAATCTGTTCTGTGGTTAGCCCTAATCAGCTACCTTTATTCTCTTTCTTTCCCTTTTTGCTTATGCAGCCTTCCTGATCCCTATCTCTTTCTTCAGGTTCCCCAAATTTTTCACTCCTTAATCATGAAGAAATGTTCACCTCCAACTCTCTGCTTAACTTGATTATGTGTGCACTCAAACCTAGTATAGCCCTCAGCAAGCAGATAATCTTCTAATTAGGATGTCTCTGTTCTTACTCATACACACACAGTGTTTAAGAAAAAATATATATACACACATATATACACATGTACATATACATCTTGTTATCCTATATATTTAGACACGCCAAAAAAACAAATCTACAAAGCAGAAGGGTTGCTTTATTCTTGTTTCTCTAGTATCTAGCACATAGCTGTGTACATGGCAAGGTTTACTAGATAAGGGATCACTCAATATTGCTGGTATGACCTGATCCACCAGCAACTTGGCAAGCCCTGTCAACCCCTTCCATGTACATAACGACACTATTTGATTCATTTTCAAATATATGTATAGAAAAAAAAGCGTAGGAGAAGAGAAAACATCATAAATCATGGTAAAAATATAGAAGAAGGAAGGAAAACAGCAGAGATAAAATTTGTCAATTTCCATAGAAAGCAGGCTTCCTTAAATTTTGTTCAAACCAGTACTAAAACGATTCATTATTGAAGCTTAAAATAAAAGAGATTTGCATAATATGCTAAAGCTATGAATAAGGGAGAGATGCAGTCCATATATAAAGCCGGCTGTTGTAATTATGTTTGCTTTGGGGGATATATGTTTCTACTGAGCAATAATACTAATAATTATATGGAGGTTTGTGTGGTTGGCTGTTTTCCTGATTGACAGAACCCCAAGCCTATCTTTGACGGCCACTAATCAGGGGAAGACCACCAATTGCTCTTGTTTTCTAGCAGTTTATGGCTTTGTGGTTCTAGGTAATTGTTTTTGGTGTTTTATTTGTTTTGTTTTTCTTTCAAGCCCAGCCCACAGATGCCTGGCATAGGATTAGGTAAATTGTTTATTATAAATAGATTATGTTTCAATTGAGATGCATTTGCTAAACCTTCTGTTGACTTCCTTTGCCCAAAGGCTGCCTACTCAGGAGCACCATCTCTTAGAAGTGAAATAAAGTCATCCTTTGGTATCCAAGGGGAAATGATTCCAGGACTCCCTGCAGATACCCAAATCCATGGATGTTCAAGTCCCTTATATAAAATGGCATGTTGTTTGCATATGAACTATGCATATCATCCTGTGTTCTTTAAATTATCTCTAGATTACTTGTGATACTAAATATTACGTAAATAATTATTACATTGTATTGCTTAGGGAATAATGACAAAAAAGTCTGTACATGTTTAGTAAAGACACAATCCATCCGTTTAAAAAGTATTTTGGATCTACAATTCATATGCATGGGTTCTGCAGAATGTAAATTTACATTACTTACTTCAAAATGCAGATTTACATTATTTGGATCTGTGGTTCATACCCATGGGTTCTGCAAAATGCAGATTTACATTATTTGGATCTGCATTTTGCAGAATCCATGAGTATGAAAGGCTGAATGGACCTGCATTTCTGTTTTGCTGAAGTAGCGGAGCCTGTCCAGCTCTTTAAGCACATCAAAGTGTTGAGCATTATTAAGTCTCTTTAACTTGCACTAGAAACTTAATCTAATTTAGAATTCGAATAGTTTCATGGATCTCTCTTTACACATTTCCACCATCCTCTAATCTTTGGCTTTGTTTTCTGTGGTGGTTGTTCCAAAAGTTTAATAATCAGATTTTTATCGACAAAATATACTTTTCTCTGGATATTTTTTTACAAGCATGAAAAAAAGTATGAAATGCTAGCTGAATTTTAAGGTGCTTTGAAGAAAGAAACACTGAATATTTTTATCCAACAGGGATATGTTGCTAATATATGAAGGGGAAAATAAAGTCTGGCTGTAGCACCTAGGAAGATATTTTTGGATGATATAAGAACATTGAGAAAAGTGAATATAAATACACACATCGACGATGCATTTATATTTTCTAAATATGACCCTTCCTGCTCTTTGGAAAATGCCATTTTATAAACTGAATTTGAACTCAGAAGTTTAGCTTATTAAAGGTTAGATAGCTACCCAAAAGCGTTTAAGAAGCTAGAAAACCTCTGTGTTGTATATATCATGACTCAGAATAAAAGGGAAAATAGTGCAATTTAAGGAAAGACTTCAATATCCCATGTCCTTTTACCAACTGATGAGTTTACTAGATTTTGTTTTATTTGTTTCTGCTAACTTAAAGTATATTCAGAATTAGATTTAAATCACATCAAATATTTTTTAATTCAACAATTGATATACCACTGGGATATAACCAAATAACATCATTATAACCTCATCTGTAAACACTGTTAAACCTCTGGGAACTCGAAGTACATAATTTGACCTAAATGAAAAGAAAAAAGAATGTTGATGAGTAACTTTATGCTGTGATTGTATATTTATTGGTCTATTTATCTTCAAAGAAACTCATGGACATATATTCCTGTGCCCTGCACGAAAATATACACAGATCGTAAATTGTGCTTGATATTTTCTTGTATTAAAATACTTAGTAAACCTTTTACTATACTGTGTCCTCACATTACTCGACATTAGTGGAAAAGTTCTGCTCTGACATATACCAGTCACTCTGGTAAGAGGTAATTTCCATTCAAGTAAAGATACAATTAATAGACACTATGGAAAAATGTAAGAGAAATATATAAGGATTATAGAAATGAATAAACTAAATATAAATTTGAAAGTATATATGAAACCAAAGAATTGCTTCTTTGTCCTCAGAAGGTTACTTGACTTTTATCTTCTTTACTTTGTGTCTTCTTTCCACATTTCTCCCAACATCCTGTTTTTGTTTTATCTATTGTTTTCTGTCTTCTTTTAACAAATTATGCAATTTTGAAGGGTAGCATGTCTTTTCTCTTTACTCTCCTTTGTGACCACAGATTTTAAATTTCCAGTTCTTCCAAGGGGCATCCTAGAATAAGTTAGTCAGGAACTGTAGTTACATTTTTATTATTGTTAGCAAGGTTTTAGCTTTTCAAGTTGTTGTAATTGCACTAATGCAGCTAATTCTGCATTCTTTGCATTATTTTGTATTTGTCATTAACATTCCTTTAATTTGAGCATCTCAATCTTAAAGTTTTGTGTGGCCAAGTGGGTAAAATGATGCATATACATGCTCATAAAACAGAAAGTGATGAGAAACCTAGAAAATTAGAACTTCATGCTTTTTCTTAAAATTATTCAAATTCAAATTTTTAAGAAAACATTAAACTTGTCAAATCAAACATGAGATACCATTACCAGTTGTATAACCCTTGTATAAATTAATTTGTAGTTGAACAAATAGACTCATATGCAATTAAAAGTAGATATCTAACGCAAATTTGCTTACCTCAGCTCATTAAAACTTCAGTTAAAAATTATCATATGTTATGGTAAGGATTTTTTCATTGATGTTAAAATTCAAATTGTCCCATAAGATTACATATAATTCAAACTGAAAAAAAATAACTATTAAGTTATGGATTCTGAATTCATTTGCATGATAGAAAATGGGGGAAAATTCTTTTAGAATAAATGAGAAAAAATTAAATGAAAAAAAGTATTTTTTTAAGTAAATGACCGAATACTAGCTTCAGACCTACAAAAGAATTTTACTGAGGCTGAACAAAGTACTGTGAAAAAGGACAGAACCCTGACTAACCAAGTAGTTGCAATAAAAAATAGTGTATCTCGACCAGCCTGGCCAATATGGTGAAACCCTGTCTCTACAAATATACAAAAAGTATCCAGACATGATGGCGGGTGCCAGTAATCCCAGCTGCTGTGGAGGCTGAGGCGGGAGAATTGCTTGATCCTGGGAGGCGGAGGTTGGAGTGAGCTGAGATTGCGCCATTGCACTCCAGCCTGGGCGACTGAGCAAGACTCCATCTCTAAATAAATAAACAAACAAATAAATAACAGAGTATCTCTTTTGCACAAAATTAAGTGCTACATATTAAAAGCCTAAAGCTGAGACTTTTGCATATGCATAACATCACCTGTGAGTCAGATTTGTCTTTTAGACAACATTTACACAACTGAGAAGATACTATCTACAGTCGTATCTGCCAATAAGAAAGAAAAAAGGAAAAAAAAGGTAAGACAAACCAGTGGTTTCTTATCAAGATTACAATCTAAAGGAGGACTTCTCAGGCGGAGAAAGGAAGAGTGTCAGAAATACAAGAGGGGTTTCTCAAACTGTATAAGCAGAGGCAACATTTAGCTAAAAGGCATGTGCAATAAAGGAAGAGCACAGATTCTGTTCCCGAGTGATGTATTGAACATCATCCCTAAATATATAGAAAATTGTACCCTAATTTCATGAAGGTCTGGTTGCATATACTCACACATAGTCTCACATTTATGCTCACATGTGCTCTTATTCTTACACAGGAATCTTCCCACTCAGATTCTAACACTGTCCTTCACACTCACACCTATGTTCAATAGCACTCCCAATCCTGTGCCAGTAGACACTAGACTAAATTCTATAGAAATTAACAATAGTTGTTCAAAATTTTCCTGTTAAGAAAAAATATATATTTTTTCAATTGCCAGCAGATGGATAATGGACTTAATGTTCCTTTTTTTTTTTTGAGACGGAGTCTCACTGTCTCCCAGGCCGGAGGGCAGTGGCGCGATCCAGCTCACTGCAAGCTCCGCCTCCCGGGTTCACGCCATTCTCCTGCCTCAGCCTCCCAAGTAGCTGGGACTACAGGCGCCGCCACCACGCCCGGCTAATTTTTTTGTATTTTTAGTAGAGACGGGGTTTCACCATGTTAGTCAGGATGGTCTTAGTCTCAATCTCCTGACGTCGTGATCCGCCCACCTCAGCCTCCCAAAGTGCTGGGATTACAGGCGTGAGCCACAGCGTCCGGGCTTAATGTTCATATTTTGAGAGGTTTTCAATTTGATAAAATCTGGCAGCTATTTTTAATCCACATTGAGCCATTTCCATCTATTTGGAATACAATTTTATTTTACAAATGTGGATAAACTCAACAATTTTAGGAACACAAGTATTCATCTAAATGAGGTAGCTTTATGATTGGACAAAATACAGTGTTTGCATATTTATTTTCCCCTTTGAGACAGTATCAATTTTGATAATAAAAACCTTTTTGTTCATTCCCCCTTTCTTTGAAAATTTCTAACCTGATACACTCTCTTTGCCCACATGAAAAGTGTTAAGTCTCTGATTTTTACGAGAAATAGAAGCAACTGGAGTATGGGTATCCTAATCCTAGAATCAAAGAGGGGAAAAGAGCATACTAACATTGAGTGAGTTCTAGCTTTTGTGCTAGGTCCTACAATAGGTGTGATATATACAGATTCTCATGCAGGAAGCCCTTGGTTCTATTCTTGCTTCTGGATACGAGTGGCAATGCAATCTTGGACACTAGTTAATTGCTGTGGTTCAAAGCTATTTCTTTTAAAACTAAGGGCTCTAACTAAACTACTTATGTTGTAATTTCCAGATTTAAATTAATATCATTGTATAGATATAACAGTAACTTATTTACTCATAACTTTATTGACAAAATAATATTATTGTAAGTGTTGTGGTCTACAACAGAGTCTTCCATATTCTTTCTTCAGCATGTTTTAACATTGTCCAGCATCTATTTTTCTTATATTTCATTTTAAATTGAATTTTCTTTCTTTTTAATGGACAAATGAAGACAGCATGTTATTATTGGTAAGTGCCTGTCTTCACTCAAACCCAGTGTAAAATAGTCAATAAATATTTTACAGCCACTACTACTTATAAAGTGCTCTCACAAACATTTAATCCATTTATCTGTATGTAATGGAGATCCACAATATTCAAAGAATTAATGAAGACCTTCTAAGTTTAGAATTCCTTGATTAAAAAAAGGACATGATAATTTTGATAAATGTAGGGAGCTCACTCTTTCTTCCAAAATTTCTAAACTAACATTCCGAAGCAACACACAGATGGAGATCAAAATATCAGTTATATATTTGATAAAAGTCAAACAGGAAAATTTGTCTTAGATTATCTAGACACAACAGGGTTTCATAACACTTTATTGTTGTTTGGTATCCAGATTGTTTACCAAGCCACCGGCATAGCAAGGGTTGCAGACCTCTATGCATTATGGACCATGAGCCTCATTATAGAAGACAGACCACATTCATCCAAAGAAGAGGTCACTCCAAAGAGCGGGACCCAGTAAAACTTAAGCTCTGTATTACCATTTCCTTCTCCTAAGTTCATCAATTAGCCAAGTTGCCACTCAAATGGATAGGTCTGTGAAACAATGTACAGAGGTTAAAAGAGCTGGAGGATTTTTGAATACTCTTCTTATGGTGGAATGGAAGTTTCTTATGAAGAAATATGACAAGTGAGTATTCACATTTCTTTTTAGAGGTCATGTCTGAACAACCTCAACACACAATTGCCTGAGCTTCCATGAGGCTGCAAAAGGAAGACAAGATTCAAAGACTTCAAGGCTGTGTAATTCAAATGTAATACTTTCCTCAACAATAAAAAGAGGAAAAAATGCCTACATTGTAGTGTGATTGTGAGAACTAAATAATCTACTTGGTATCAAACAATTAGCATGCAAATGTTACCTAGGAAGTAGTGATTATCTTTGAACAGGCAGTATAGCCTTGAAGGGAAAATTGTCTTTGGATGAAAGTGATTTTTTAGTTTTGGATTTTCTCTTTACTAGCTATTGGACTATGAGCAACTTAGAGAACTTTTAAATTTTTTTTCATTTATGAAGATGATGAGTTTTTTTAATAACAAAAATCTATGTAAACAATGGAAATTGTTAAAGTTAGATCATGACCTATACTCATTAAATGGTAGCAATTATTTTCATGAGAAAATATTCAGATTTGGAAGTCTGCTTGTACAGTCAATTGCCAATTGTCATTTGTTTGTTCATTCGGGAAAAGTCTCTTATATTCATAGATTAACTATTGTGCACCAGGTCTGTTCTAGGCACCTGAGGTACATCAGTGAAATCAACATTAAAACATCCAAGTCGTAGAAGAGCTCAGATGTCAATAGACAGATTTAATTGATAGCTGTCAAAATTTAGATGGAATGTAAACAGGCAAAAGTTCTTACTCCATTTATCACATAAACTGTCAAGATCACTTTGTGATAATTTCATATTGAGGGTTGATTTTATTTTCCTAAAATATGTGTACTGGGAAGACAAAACATGCACACACATATAAATATAATATCTGACCAGTAAGGTTATCATGAAACTAAAACTGTTCTTATTTGCTTTTGGTCAAAGGTAGGTAGTTTTTGAGAGTTTAAGGGCCTAAGAATCAGATTAAAAAATCTGTGTTGTAATTTAACCCCATGAAGACAGTAGGAGTGAAAGTTCTCCATCACCTAGAGAAGTAAAATTCACAAAAGTGAAATGAGATCAAGATAATAAATTGAACGACAAAAATATGCATATACAATGGAAATGTTCCGCATCAGAGATCCATAAAAAATTTTCAGAACATGGAGAGAACATGAGATGGATATCACCATTTGGAGAAAAAACAACATAGTAGCAAAGACAATCTGAAGCATCAAACGAGATTTTAAGATAGCAGCAATATAGGCTCAATTCTGACTAGCTTTGTATAATCTACAGACTCTGTTTAATTTCATATCTTTTCCTGCTTTATTGAGTTTATAATAATAAGAGCAGTAGCTTCTAGATAGCTGAGTTTCTGGACCATACGATCCTACTTTTTGATAATGGATAAAAATATATATCCCTCTTTACATATTTCTTGCACCTTTCTTGCTAAATTCTCTTTTTTGAGAATTATATAAATTTTTTATAAAGACAAATTTGTGGCTTCATTTCATTTTGCTTTTAGTTGGGTATTGCTAATTTAGCTGGCAAAGAGTATTCAGGGATTTTTGTTTTACATAAAGCAAACTATAGTATTCCCATTTATATTTAAACTAAAAAGATGGCATTTTCTTCTCACCTCTTAGCGGGCTGCAAACATTATATATTCAAGGAAAGAGAAACTATTTTTTTTACTCATTAATGATTTGAAGCCATTGTTTTAATAAGCTATCCAGGTATATAAAAAAAACAAAGCAAAACATAGTAATAGTCTATTTTACCAGAAGAAAAAATAAAGAACAGATATTTTGTGAGAAAAGCATGGAAATAAATATGAGAGAGGAACAGAGTACTGAGAAGAAGAAGTGAACTAGATTAATATCAGTAGTTCTCAACTGGGAAACATAACTGTTAATACGAAATTAGCCTAAGAGGGGAGAGGGCCAGCTATCATGTGAATAAATCCAGAGGACTTTTCCCAGAAAAAAAAAAAATGGTTCATGTGATCATTCACCCTAGAAGCAGAGCATTCACAAATGCACCAGTCTTCACTTGACTGAGCATTTCCCATTACTTGTTCCCAGAACATTTGCCGACTCCCCATATATGCCCAAAGAAGATGCCCTTGCAATCCTAACTTGCCTATTTCCTGTCCATCAAAAATGAAGCCCATCTATGCCAAACTTAAATTCTTCTCTGTCTCATTTTTATAACCAATGTGGGCTCTCTCCTTCTAACATCTAGATAGCCAAAGGCTTCAGGAAGAGGTAGAATCCCATGTAATTAGTGGGATAGAACTGAACAAGAATCAAAGCTTGAATTTTGAGGTATGATGGAGAGAGCAGAGTAAAAAAATCCTATTATATTACCACTTAAAAACAAACAAAAAGCAATTGTAAAGCATCCATCCATTTTGCCAATCTATTTTTAGTTATAAACAACATCCAGTTGAGTTCATTAGGTTTTCCAAACTTGGCTGTAAAATAATTCTACAGAGTGACAATGGTAACATCACCTTCAGCATTACACATCCTCAGGATTTTTTTTAATGGATTTAGGTTCATAAGGACAATGGTACTACATAGATGTATTGCACAGTGGTACAGTCTGGGCTTTTAATGTACTCATCACCCAAATAGTGTACATTGCACCTAACTGGAAGTATTTCATCCCTTACTCTCATTCCACACTCATATCTGGGAAACTCCAATGCCTGTTATTCTACTCTGCCATGTTTGTGTTTACTGGTTGTTCAGCTCCCACATATAAGTAAGAACATATGGTTTTTTGACTTTCTGTTTCTGAGTCATTTCATTAAGGATAATGGCCTCCAGTTTCACCTATGTTGGTACAAAAGTCATGATTTCATTCTTTTTCATGGCTGAGTAGTATTCTGTGAGATATATATATATATACATGTATGTATCTCACATGAGATACATATATGTATCTTTTTTATTTTAGGTTCCAGGGTACTGTTGAAGGTTTGCTATATAGGTAAACTTGTGCCATGGGGGTTTGTGGTAAAGACTATTTCGTTACCCAGCTATTAAGCCCAGTACCCAGTAGTTATTTTTTCTGCTTTTCTCCTTCCTCCCACCCTCCACCCTCAGTGACACCCCAGTGTCCATTGTTTTCCTTGTGTTCATGAGTTCTCATCATTTAGCTTTCAGTACTAAGTGTGAATGTGTGGTATTTGGTTTCCTGTTTCTGCATTTACTTTACATGTTCCTGCATTAGTTTTATCCATGCTCTCACAAAAGATATGATCTCATTCTTTTTTATAACTGCATATATTCTGTGTTGTATATGTACAACGTTTTCTTTATCCAATGTGTCATTGACGGGCATTTAGACTGATTCTTTGTCTTTGCTACTGTGAAAAGTGCAGAAATGAACATTCATGTGCCTGTGTCTTTATGGTAAAATGATTTACATTCCTCTGGATATATACCTGGTAATGGGATTGCTGAGTCGGATGGTAGTTCTCCTTTCAATATTTGAGGAATCGCCATCCTCCTTTCCACAACTGTTGAACCAATTTACACTCCCACCAACAGAATATAAATGTTCCTTTTTCTCTGCAACTTTGCCAGTATCTGTTATTTTTTGACCTTTATAATAGCCATTCTGACTGGCGTGAGATGGTATCTCATTGTAGTTTTGATTTACATTTCTCTAATGATCAGTGATGTTGAGTTTTTTTTATATGCTTTTTGGCTGCATGTATGTCTCCTTTTGAAAAGTGTCAATTTATGTCCTTTGCCCATCTTTTAATGGGGTCGTTTTTCTCTTTAAACCACATTTTCTATCCAATTATGATAAATAAATTCATTCCATGACTTTGCTATTATGAATAGTGATGCAATAAACATATGAGTGAAAGTGTTTTTTGATGAAATGAATTATTTTCTTTTGGATAAATACCCAGTAATGAAATTGCTGAATCAAACTGTAGTTCAATTTTTAGTTATTTGAGAAACTTTCATACTTTTAGGCTGTACTAATTTACATTCCCACCAATACTATATAAGCATTTCTTTTTCCACATCCTCATCAACATCTGTTTTTTTTTTTTGACTTTTAATAATAGCCATTTTTACTGGTGAAAGATGGTATCTCACTGTGGTTTTAATTTTCATGTATCTGATAATTAGTGGTGTGGAGCATTTTATCCATATGTTTTTGAAAACTTGTATGTCTCTTTTTGAAAAATGTCTGTTCATATCCTTTGCCACTTTTTAAAAGTGTCATTACAAGAGATACAACAGAAATACAAAAGATCATCAGAAACTGAGTATCTCTATGTGCAAAAACTGGAAAACTTAGAAGATATGGAAAAAATTTCTGGAAACATACAAACTCTCAAGTTTAAACTAGGAAGAAATTGAAAACCTGAACAGACAAATAGCCATTAGTGAAATTGCGTCAGTAATAAACAAAATCTTCCAACACAAAAAGCCAAGGAATAGTTGTATTCATAGCTGAATTCTACCAGACATACAAGAAAGAACTGATACCAATCCCACTTAAATTGTTCTCCAAAACCCAAGAGGAAGAATCCTCCCTAACTCATTCTACAAAGACAGCATCATCCTGGTACTAAAGCTAGGCAAGGACACAGAAAAATAAGAAAACTACGAACGAATATCCCGGATGAACATAGATGTAAAAACCTTCAACAAACACTAGTAAAACAAATTTAACAGCACATCAAAGAGATAACATGCCACAATCGAGTGGATTTTATTCCAGGGAAGCAAGGTTGATTCAACATATGCAAATCAATAAATGTGATTCACCACCTACACAGAATTAAAAGCAAAAACCATATGATTATATCAGTAGATAAAGAAAAAGCATTCAATAAAATCCAGCATCCCTTCATGATACATGCTTTTACCAAACTAGCTATAGAAGGAACATACCTCAGAATAATAAAAGGCATATATTACAAAACCTACAGCTGAGAGTGTGCTAAATAGGGCAAAGTGGTCACCATTCCACCTCAGAGCTGGAACAAGGCAAGAATGCCTACTTTTACCACTTCAACTTAACATAGTACAAGAAGTCCTAGTCAGAGCAATCAGGCAAGACAAAGAAATAAAAGGCATCCAAATTGGAAAAGAGAAAGTCAAATTTTCTCTGTTTACTGAAATAACCTTATAAATGGAGAGCCCTAAAGAGCCTCCCAAAAGACTCCTAGATATGATAAATTACTTCAGTAAAGATTCAAGATACAAAGTTAACACGCAAAAATCAGTAGCATTTCTATATATCAATTGCAATCAAGCTGAGAACCAAATCAATAATCCAATCCCATTTACAATAGCTACAGAAATACCTATAACTGTATTTAACCAAGGAGGTAAAAGATCTCCACAAGGAGAACTACAAAACACTGATGAAAAAAATCATAGATTTCACAAACAAATGGAAAAGCATCCTATGCTTAAGGATTTGAAAAATCGATATCAATAAAATGAGCATACTGCCTGAAACAATCTATAGATTCAATGCAATTCCTATCACATTACCAACATCATTCTTCACAGATTTAGAAATAACAATCCTAAAATTCATATGGAACCAAAAAGCACCCAATATCCAAAGCAGTTCTAAGCAAAAAGAGTACAGTTGGAGATATCACATTACCTAACTTCAAACTATACTACAAGGCTATAGTACCCAAAACAACATAGTGTTGGTAATAGACACATGGATAAATGGAGCAGAATAGAGGACCGGGAAATAAAGCCACATACCTAAAGCCAGCTGATATTTGACAAAGGTACCAAGAACATACACTGGGGAAAAGATACCCTCTTTAGTAAATGGTGCTGGAAAAATTGGATATCCATATGCAGAAAAATAAAACTGGGCTTGTATCTCTCATTATATTCAAAAATTAACTCAGATCATGTAAAGACTTAAATGTAAGAACTGAAAATATAAACATTCTATAAGAAAACTTAGAAAAAACTCTTCTGGACATTGGTCTAGACAAAAAATTTATGACAAAGTCCTCAAAAGGAAATACAACAAAAACAAAGTAGACAAATGTACTTAATTAAACTAAAAAGCTTCTGCACAGCAAAAGAAATAATCAGCTAAGTAAACAAACAATCTACAGAATGAGAGAAAATATTTGCAAACAATCCAACAAAGGGCTAATATCCAGAATCTGCAAGGACATCAAATAACTCAACAAGAAAAAAAGCACATCTTTAGTTTTGAAGTTCAATGAAATCTGATGGGCCCACTTTGGGTGAAGTGTCCATTGCTAGGCAGTCATTGTGGCCAAGGTAAAGTATAGGTAACATGCTCCATTCCTAGATCCTGGGGTGGAGTCAAATTTTTCCGAAACATAGACACTGAGAAAGCAGTAGGGTGCAGAGTCTCATAGAGGAACATCCTTTATTTTATTTTAGTTTTTATTTTTTTAGTTCTGAACAAATGGCAGATAAACCTTTTTCCAGGAAGGGAAGACTTATTACCATTAAAATGCCAAAAGAAAATAGAAAAATTTAGTGACAAATTACTCAGAATTTTATTTTTAAGCTTGATTAAATGTTTCTAAAGTTTATGTGGAAAATAAATGTAGACAAAAAAAAAAAAAAATCTTGAAAAAGTTGGCCAGGCACGGTGGCTCACGCCTGTAATCCCAACACTTTGGGAGGCTGAGGCAGCTAGATCACTTGAGGTCAGGAGTTTATTACCAGCCTGGCCAACATGGTGAAACCCCATCTCTACTAAAAATACAAAAATTAGCCAGGCATGGTGGCACATTCCTGTAATCCCAGCTACTCGGGAGGCTGAGGCAAGAGAATCACTTAAGCCTGTGAAGCAGAAGCGGAGGTTGCAGTGAGAAGAGATCGTACCACTGCATTCCAGCCTGGGTGACAGAGCAAGACTCTGTCTAAAAAAAAAAAAAAAAAAAAAGAAAAGAAAAGAAAAAGTGAAATAGCAAGTTCAAATTTTTCATACTCGAAATTAAGAGTTAGTATAAGTCAACAAATTAAAAATCTGCATAGTGTGTGTGGAGAGGTAGGCAAATAGATACGTGGAAAAGAGTCTAGAACTAGGTCCAATTAAGATATAAACGAAAAAGGCAGCAATACAGTTAAAACAAGAACTTAAATACACAGGAAATTTAAATGGGTCAGCAGATTATTCATCTGTAAGACAACAATTTATATCTATTATATCCATACTTTGTAAAGTATTCCAAACAAGTTCAATATAGATTAGATATCTTAACAAGATAATAACAATAAGAATATTGCCATTATAGCTAATAATTATTGAATGTTCATATTATACCTGGCACTGTTGTAAGCATTGTTACGAGTCAGTCAGTTATTCTTCCAACCAGTTTTCTTTTATCAATAAAGGAACTAGAGTACTGAGAAGCTCAATTATTTGCTGCTAGGTATGGATTTAGAATTTTGAATAAAGCAGATACTTTGCACTTTATAATTATTTTATTGTAAATCTATAAAAATTTTAAAAGATAAAAATATTTTATTGTCTTTAAGATGAGAACAGGTATTATAAATATTCAGATTTAAGAAATGCGAACTTTCCTTATTTCTATAAATCAAATAATTTGTTGGTAATCCTCCTCAAAGTGGTAGAAAATTTAAAGTCAGTAATTGGAGGAAAAGAACATCTCCTTTCCTAGGGTCTTAAAAAGTGAGAATCTATACATTAGTTTATCTTACTATGTAACAATTTAGCACAAATTTACAAATTTCTTATCTCAGTTTCCAGCGTCAAGGGTTCAGGTATGGCTAAACTGGTCCTCTGCACAAGGTCTCATTAGGATAATGTTGGCTAAGCTGAATTTTCATCTGCAGTTTGGGTTTTTCTTCTGAGTACATTTGGGTTGTTGCCAGAATTCAGTTGATTGAGGCTAAATAACTGAGGTCCCTATTTTCTTGCTGTCAACTGAAGTCATCATCAATTCCTAGAGGCTGCCCTCATGTCCTATTCTTGTGGCCCTCTCAAAACATTGCAGCTTACTTCTTCGACACTCAGAGGAAAATCTCTAATAGTCTAATAAGATGGTGTCTTATTGACATAATATTATCCTATGACATTTTCCTTTAGACTGGTCCACAGCAAAATCTAAATGAGTTTTATTTCTATGCAATTTCTTCTCTTGGTACTATAATGCAAAACTCATTTGCAACATAAGAAGCAAGAAAATGTAAAGATTTAGCCACCATCTTGAGATGGAAAAGGGTTAATATCTCTTAGTCTATCTAGTTTGTGGCAGAAATATAAACAATCTGATATGTTTTGGCTCTGTGTCCCCACCCAAATCTCATGTCAAATTGTAATCCCCAGATGTCAGGATAGGAATCTGGTGGGAGGTGATCAGATCTTGGGGGGAGGGGCAGTTTCCCCCATGCTGTTCTCCTCATAGTGAGTGAGTTCTCAGAAGATCTGATGGTTTAAAAGTGAGTGGCAGGTCCCCCTTCACTCTTTCTCTCCTGACACCTTGCGAAGAAGGTACTCGCTTCTCCTTTGCCTTCCTCCATGACTGTAAGTTTGCTGAGGCTTCCCCAGCCATGCAAAACCGTAAGTCAATTAAGCCTCTTTTATTTATAAATTACCCAGTCTCAGGTAGTTCTTTATAGCAGTGTGAAAATAGACTAATACATAGTAAAAATTAATGAACACTAGATTACTTTTCCTGGTAAAGAGGACATATAACCAAATATATATGAAGAAATAAAATAAAATAAACAAAATGTAAGTGTTCATGTGGTTAACAAACAAAAAACACTGTACATAATTTCAAAATACAAATGATAGAGCACAGGAAGAAAATATCATTAATGTATATGACTGAGCAATACAAAATACCTTTTTAACTTAATGCAAATAGCTCCTATAAATTTATAAGTAAAACAACTTAATAGAAAAAAGGTAAATGATATGAACAAATAATTTACAGGATAGAAAATGCAAAAGGCAATAAACATATTGTAAGACATTTAGCATTACTAGAAGTCAGGAAAATGCAAATTAAGCCCGCAATGAAATATAACTTGTCATCTTTGCACTGAAAGGTATACAGGAGTAGATATTCTTACACGCTGCTGGCAAGAATGTAAATTATAACATTTTAGAAAGTAATCGGGTAATATTTATTAAAATTTAAAATATATGTGCTTTGGGAACCAGGATTTTTCTTCCGTGAAATATTTTACTAATATAAACATACCAACAATTGAGTGATATAGGCATGACCTACAATTAATAGGAAAAAATCTAGTAACAATATTGATATTCAAGTTAAAAAATGGTTGGTTATACATTAAATTCATTTTTATAAAACTAAAAACTATTAAAAGATGATAGATTAAATTTATATCTAATATGTGTTGATTGAGAGTGTGTCTCTGGTGTATTTTAAGTGGAAAAACTTACATTAAAATCTTTAAATATAAACCCATATTTTTGAAAATAAAACAAATCTAAACAAAAAAATATGTTTGTATTGAATACAAGCACTATTTTGGGAACATATAGTATATACACCAAAAAATTAGTAATTTTTAGTTCTAACACTCTATATTTAATCAAATTAATTGGTATTAATATTTTTCAGGACAATATTACTCCCATCTAAATGTTACATATTAGTGGGCTGGTATGACCTTAACCTAGGAACATGTTTCGCATTGTTTTTCTCCTTACTTACTCTTGGGGCCCTAACTCACATAGTATTTAGTTCTGCCCACACAGCTGTCTGACCACAATGCTGTTGGCTCTAAGTCAATATCTAAGAATATTTCTATATTTCCAACTCCAAGAGAGAGAGAATGGAATCATGCAATGCCTTCTAATCAGGAGTCTCAGAACTGGTACATAATTTCCTAATTGTCTATTATGTAAAACAAGTTAAAAGCCCACAATGGATTCAACTGGTAAGAAAGAGAATGCATCATTTGATGTGAACAGCTATAAAGACTCATTGCAAAGGATATGGATACTGGAGCTTGTTAGTGGGTGAGTGAAGATGGAGGCCATTTCTGCAGTCTTCTACATTAGCACAGACAAAAAATGCAGAAAATGTAAACTTAAATTGATAATTACTTTAGCAGAAAACCAGAGAAATTACCAAATGAAGCCACAAAGCTGCCTATGCTAGTGGGTCACAGATGCTTAAAAAAAACAAAGTTGAGAGGTATTAACTACTTTAATTGTCCTATTGTCAGGAATGGAAAAATTAATTTCAGATTATATATTGCCCCCTCCACATACACACATACTTCCCTGTTTCTTAGTAACTCCATGCATCCCTTTATTGCCAGGTATCCTACTAAAATAGATGATGACAAATGAAATATCTACAACTAGATGTAGCCTTTCTGTTTTTTTCTTTGATATTTTCCTCTTTTTGACTGAAACCAAAACTCTATTTCCTACTGCCAACAGCCTCATCCAATCTACTGTCAGTTTCTCGCCTGAACTCAACACTTGCCTCTTAACTTTAAGCACAATTAATTTCACTGGAGGCAGAGTGATCAAAACCAAACACACATATATGTGCATATATATATATATATACTCATAAAATTGGAATACTGTCTATTGCTTTTCAAATATACCATCTTTCAGATGGACTACAATGCACTTAATAAGCTGAGATTTATTCAGTTAACCTTTAAAGGGTTCTACTCACACTTTTCTCAAAACTTTCTGGTCCTTCATGGTAACACACATCTCCCACTCATTCTTGAGCTTTTACATAAATGCACATTTTCATAGTTGTTTTTTACATGTCAGAATAGAAGCACCACTGCATGTTTACATAGATCCTCATTGCTACTAAATAATATTTATCACATTTGAAATTATATTTTTGTGGGATTCTTTGATTGTTTGCTTATATTCTCTCCCCCAAAAGCATACCCTATACTGTAAGCTTTCTTAGAACAAGTAAAATGTGCATTTTGCTCAGCATTTTATGTGCCTTGCCAGTGTCCAAAACACAGTCAACACTCAATAGCACTCACTGACAAGATACATAAATCAATGCATCTATACTTAAGCTTCCAGATTAGCAATCAAAAAAATTCTCTTTGAAACGTGGGCTTTCAAAATATGATTATGTTCTAGAGATATTTAGGACTCACTAAATATCCATATACTCTGCACACCTCCCAGCCCAGTTCCCTGAATCACTGAATGAAAGAAAATAGCCTGGATGTCCCATTGGACGTTTGCTTTGTTTTGTTTTGTGACAGAGTCTTGCTTTGTCACCCAGGCTGGAGTGCAGTGGTGCAATCCCTGCTCACTGCAAGCTCTGTGTCCTGGGTTCATGCCATTCTCCTGCCTCAGCCTCCCGAGTAGCTGGGACTACAGGTGCCCGCCACAATGCCTGGCTAATTTTTTTGTACTTTTAGTAGAGACGGGGTTTCACCATGTTAGCCAGGATGGTCTCGATCTCCTGACCTCGTGATCTGCCTGCCTTGGCCTCCCAAAGTGCTGGGATTTACAAGCGTGAGCCACAGTGCCCAGCCTACCCCATTGAACTTTAAATAAGTCAGCATAAACCCTGTTGTATGAAATCACTGACAGATGGAGGCTTATTTGTTGCTGAATCATAATTTATCTTATCTTGACAAATATAGATGTTAAAATGTAGAAAATTATTTACAAGTTTATTAATAGTCAACTATGCATAAAATTACATTTGGACTTTATTTCTTGAAGAAATACAATATGTAGGTGTATTTTAAGTCTGTTTCAGTATCACTCATCTTTCATTTGTAGATTAAAGTCGTAATCTTTAAATAAATGCTAACCACTGGAAGCACTCTAAATACATTTTCTCTAATTTGAATCAACAAACAGCACTGTGATAGAGAAGCATTACTGTCATTCAGTCACTAAATCAATTTTGCTACATTTGTTATATCCAGAGCAACAGGCTCATTTAAAATCTATATCATCACTAAAATCTACAATTATTTTCAACAGTTATTCATGTAGTAACTGTAGTCTGACACTTGAAAGAAAATTTGGTATGAATCAGTGCAAGCTCCAAATTTAACTTTCTCAAGACTATGCTATGCTCTTTTAAATTGTCTATCTACCAGGGCTTACTTTTTCACTCAGGTTATTTGTGCATTATCACATTCTTTATTAAGGAGCATACTGTTTTTATTATCTAATCCTATTTTTTCTCTTATTTGGCAAATTAACATTGTAATCACTGTGCTTTTAGGAAAACCACCAAAATGCCCCTTCTTCAATTTTTATGTGTAGTGCTTCATATTTGGTGTATATATGGAAGGTTATTTCTTCTCAGTAACAGTTTACATTTTTCCCTCTATGGTTACTATGGTCTTATACAATATAAAAGTTTGCCTTAACTGGATACTTATGAAATTCCAGAACTATTTACATTTAGGTAACTTGAAATTTCATCTTCCAACCTGAATCCTGAGATATTGAATTTAATCTCTACCTCTATGACTTGTTGTTTTCAATTTAGTCGACACTAAACATGGTTTAGAGGAGGCAAATGTGGGGTGCAGCCAGGTACAGATAAAGTGTCATGTTGAGTTACTGGCCCTGTGAACATTCATTTTTGAGTATTGAAGCATGATATTTTATTTAACCAGGAAGAGGAAGAATTTTAAATTTATTCTTTAAGGTTTTTATAATGTATTCAATATGTGAACAGAATCTTTTGCTATAGTTAAATTATATTTATAATACCTTCAAATTTTTATTAAGGAAAATGTTATAACTCCAAATAATGACTGTAGGAGTTTTCAAAATGTGATTTTATGATAGATTATAGATGACTGCATAAATTAACTGTGATTTTAATCTACAACATTCATAGACATATTTAGACTAAACATTCTGATATTTACTTTTAATTAGTCCCTATTACAGTCAGTAATGTTTAAATTAGCTAAATGAATGGAAAAGATGAAAGGAAAAGAATTTGAATATAAAAATATTTAAAAGTCTACCCCACAAAGAACAGCCTATATTGACATAGGAAGAATAGCTCTTTAAAATGAGAATTTATTTGTATGTCTCTTGTACACTGATACCAAATCTCAATTTTTTCATCATACTTTAAGTTCTAGGGTACATGTGCACACTGTGCAGGTTTGTTGCATATGTATACATGTGCCATGTTGGTTTGCTGCACCCATCAACTCATCATTTACATTAGGTATTTCTCCTAATGTTATCCCTTCCCCAGCCCCCCATGCCCTGACAGGCCCCAGTGTGTGATCTTCCCTTCCCTGTGTCCAAGTGTTCTCATTGTTCAATTCCCGTCTATGAGTGAGAACATGCAGTGTTTGGTTTTCTGTCCTTGTGATAGTTTGCTGAGAATGATGGTTTCCAACTTCATCCATGTACCTGCAAAGACATGAACTCATCCTTTTTTATGGCTGCGTAGTATTCCAGGGTGTATATGTGTCACATTTTCTTAATCCAGTCTATCATTGATGGATGTTTGGGTTGGTTCCAAGTCTTTGCTATTGTGAATAGTGCCACAATAAACATAAGTGTGCATGTGTCTTTATAGTAGCATGATTCATAATCCTTTCTGTATATACCCAGTAATGGGATGGCTGGGTCAAATGGTATTTCTAGTTCTAGATCCTTGAGGAATCACCACACTGTCTTCCACAATGGTTGAACTAGTTTACAGTCCCACCAACAGTGTAAAGTGTTCCTATTTCTCCACATCCTCTCCAGCACCTGTTGTTTCCTGACTTTTTAATGATCGCAATTTTAACTAGCATAAGATGATAGCTCATTGTGGTTTTGATTTGCATTTCTCTGATGACCAGTGATGATGAGCATTTCTTCCTGTGTCTGTTGGATGAATAAATGTCTTCTTTTGAGAAGTGTCAGTTCATATCCTATGCCCACTTTTTGGTGGGGTTGCTTTTTTTTTTTCTTGTAAAGTTCTTTAAGTTCTTTGTAGATTATGGATATTAGCCCTTTGTCAGATGGGTAGATTGCAAAACTTTTTTCCCATTCTGTAGGTTGCCTGTTCACTCTGATGGTAGTTTCTTTTGCTGTGCAGAAGCTTGTTAGTTTAATCAGATTCCATTTGTCTATTTTGGCTTTTGTTGCCGTTGCTTTTGGTGTTTTAGACATAAAGTCCTTGTCCATGCCTATGTCCTGAATGGTATTGCCTAGGTTTTCTTCTAGGGTTTTTATAGTTATAAGTCTAACATTTAAGTCTTTAATCCATCTTGAATTAATTTTTGTGTAAGGTGTAAGGAAGGAATCCAGTTTCAGCTTTCTACATATGGCTAGCCAGTTTTCCCAGCACTATTTATTAAATAGGGAATCCTTTCTCCACTTCTTGTTTGTGTCAGGTTTGTCAAAGATCAGATGGGTGTAGATGTGTGGTGTTATTTCTGAGGCCTTTGTTCTGTTCCATTGGTCTATATCTCTGTTTGGGTACCAATACCATGCTGTTTTGGTTACTGTAGCATTGTAGTATAGTTTGAAGTCAGGTAGCATGATGCCTCCAGCTTTGTTCTTTTGGCTTAGGATTGTCTTGTCAATGGGGGCTCTTTTTTGGTTCTGTATGAACTTTAAAGTAGTTTTTTCCAATTCTGTGAAGGAAGTCATTGGTAGCTTGATAAGGATGGCATTGAATCTATAAATTACCTTGGGCAGTATGGCCATTTTCATGATATTAATTCTTCCTATCCATGAGCATGGAAGATTATTCCATTTGTTTGTGTCCTCTTTTTATTTTTTTGAGCAGTGGTTTATAGTTCTCCTTGAAGAGGTCCTTCACATCTCTTGTAAGTTGGATTCCTAGGTATTTTATTCTCTTTGAAGCAATTGTGAATGGGCGTTCACTCATGTTTTGCTCTCTGTTTGTCTGTTATTGGTATATAGAAATGCTTGTGATTTTTGCATGTTGATTTTGTATCCTGAGACTTTGCTGAAGTTGCTTATCAGCTTAAGGAGATTTTGGGCTGAGATGATGGGGTTTTCTAAACAGTATGATATTGGCTGTGGGTCTGTCATAAATAGCTCTTATTATTTTGAGATACGTTCCATCAATACCTAGTTTATTGAGAGTTTTTATCATGAAGGCTATTGAATTTTGTTGAAGGCCTTTTCTGCATCTATTGAGATAATCATGTGGTTTTTGTCATTGGTTCTGTTTATGTGATGGATTACATTTATTGATTTGCGTATGTTGAACCAGCCTTGGATCCCAAGAATGAAGCTGACTTGATCTTGGTGAATAAGCTTTTTTTTTTTTTTTGAGACGGAGTCTCGCTTTGTCGCCCAGGCTGGAGTGCAGTGGCGCAATCTCAGCTCACTGCAAGCTCCGCCTCCCAGGTTCACGCCATTCTCCTGCCTCAGCCTCTCCGAGTAGCTGGGACTACAGGTGCCCACCACCACGCCTGGCTAATTTTTTTGTATTTTTAGTAGAGACAGGGTTTCACCATGGTCTCGATCTCCTGACCTTGTGATCTGCCTGCCTCGGCCTCCCAAAGTGCTGGGATTACAAGCATGAGCCACCGGCCTGGTGAATAAGCTTTTTGATGTACTGCTGGATTCAGTTTGCCAGTATTTGGTTGAGGATTTTCACATTGATGTTTATCAGGGATATTGATCTAAAATTCTCTTTGTTGTGTCTCTGCCAGGCTTTGGTATCAGGATGATGCTGGCATCATAAAATGAGTTAGGAAGAATTCCCTCTTTTTCTATTGATTGCAACAGTTTCGGAAGGAATGGTACCATCTCCTCTTTGTAACTTTGGTAGAATTTGGCTGTGAATCCGTCTGGTCCTGGACTTTTTTTGGCTGGTAGGCTATTAATTATTGCCACAATTTCAGAGCCTATTATTGGTCTATTCAGAGATTCAACTTCTTCCAAGTCTTAGGAGGGTATATGTGTCCAGGAATTTACCCATTTCTTCTAGATTTTCAAGTTTATTCACATAGAGGTGTTTATGGTATTCTCTGATGATCGTTTGTATTTCTGTGGGATTGATGGTGATATCCCCTTTATCATTTTTTATTGTATCTGTTTGATTCTTCTCTCTTTTCTTCTTTATTAGTCTTGCTAGCAGTCTATCAATTTTGTTGATTGTTTTCAAAAACCAAGCTCCTGGATTCATTGATTTTGAAGGGTTTTTTGTGTCCCTATCTCCTTCAGTTCTGCTCTGATCTTAGTTATTTCTTGCCTTCTGCTAGCTTTTGAATTTGTTTGCCCTTGCTTCTCTAGTTCTTTTAATTGTGATGTTAGGGTGTCGATGTCAGATCTTTCCTTCTTTCTCTTGTGGGCATTTCGTGCTATAAATTTCCCTCTACACATTTCTTTAAGTGTGTCCCAGAGATTCTGGTACGTTGTGTCTTTGTTCTCATTGGTTTCAAAGAACATCTTTATTTCTGTCTTAATTTCGTTATGTACCCAGTAGTCATTCAGAAGCAGATTGTTCAGTTTCCATGTAGTTGTGCGATTTCAAGTGAGTTTCTTAATCTTGAGTTCTAATTTGATTGCACTGTGGTCTGAGAGACAGTTTGTTGTGATTTTTGTTCTTTTACATTTGCTGAGGAGTGCTTTACTTCCAATTATGTGGTTAATTTTGGAATAAGTGTGCTGTCATCCTGAGAAGAATGTATATTCTGTTGATTTGGGGTAGACAGTTCTGTAGATGTCTATTAGGTCCACTTGGTGCAGAGCTGAGTTCAAGTCCTGGATATCCTTGTTAACCTTCTGTTTTGTTGATCTGGCTAATATTGACAGTGGGGTGTTAAAGTCTCCCATTATTATTTTGTGGGAGTCTGGGTCTCTTTGTAGGTCTCTAAGGAATTGCTTTATGAAACTGGGTACTTCTGTGTTGGGTGCATATATATTTAGGATAGTTAGCTCTTCTTGTTGAATTGATCCCTTTACCATTATATAATGGTCTTCTTTGTCTCTTTTGATCTTTGTTGGTTTAAAGTCTGTTTTATCAGAGACTAGGATTGCAACTCCTGCTTTTTTTTTTTTTTTTTTTTGCTTTACATGTGCTTGGTAGATCTTCCTCCACCTCTTTATTTTGAGCCTATGTGTGTCTCTGCACATGAGACGGATCTCCTGAATACAGCACACTGATGGGTCTTGACTCTTTATTCAATTTGACAGCCTGTGCCTTTTAATTGGAGCATTTAGCCCATTTACATTTAAGGTTAATATTGTTATGTGTGAATTTGATCCTATCATTACAATGTTAGCTGGTTGTTTTCTCCTGTTAGTTGATGCAGTTTCTTCCTAGCATCAATGGTCTTTACAATTTCACATATTTTTGCAGTGGCTGGTACCAGTTGTTCCTTTCCATGTTTAGTGCTTCCTTCAAGGAGCTCCTGTAGGGCAGGCCTGGTGGTGACAAAATCTCTCAGCATTTGCTTGTCTATAAAGTATTTTATTTCTCCTTCACTTATGAAGCTTAGTTTGGCTGGATATGAAATTCTGGGTTGAAAATTATTTTCTTTGAGAATGTTGAATATTGGCCCCCACTCTCTTCTGGCTTGTAGAGTTTCTGCCAAGAGATCTGCTGTTAGTCTGATGGGCTTCCCTTTGTGGGTAACCCGACCCTTCTCTCTTGCTGCCTTTAACATTTTTTCCTTCATTTCAACCTTGGTGAATCTGACAGTTATGTGTTTTGGGGTTGCTCTTCTCGAGGAGTATCTTTGTGGTGTTCTCTGTATTTCTTGAAATTGAATGTTGGCCTGCCTTGCTAGGTTGGGGTAGTTCTCCTGGATAATATACTGAAGAGTGTTTTCCAGCTTGGTTCCATTCTCCCCATCACTTTCAGGTACACCAATAAAACGTAGATTTGGTCTTTTCACATAGTTCCATATTTCTTGGAGGCTTTGTTCATTTCTTTTTACTATTTTTTCTCTAAACTTCTCTTCTCACTTCATTTTATTAATTTGATCTTCAATCACTGATACCCTTTCTTGCACTTGATCAAATCAGCTACTGAAGCTTGTGCATGAGTCACGTAGTTCTCGTGCCATGGTTTTCAGCTCCATCAGGTCATTTAAGAACTTCTCTACACTGTTTATTCTAGTTAGCCGTTTGTCTAATCTTTTTTCAAGGTTTTTAGCTTCCTTGCAATGGGTTCGAACATCCTCCTTTAGCTTGGAGGTTTGTTATACCGACCTTCTGAAGTCTACTTCTGTCAACTCATCAAAGTCATTCTCCATCCAGCTTTGTTCCTTTGCTGGTGAGGAGCTACAATCCTTTGGAGGAAAGAGGCACTCTGGTTTTCAGAATTTTCAGCTTTTCTGCTCTGTTTCTCCCCATCTTTGTGGTTTTATCTACCTTTGTTCTTTGATGTTGGTGACCTAGACATGAGGTTTTGGTGTGGATGTCCCTTTTGTTGATGTTGATGGTATTCCTTTCTGTTTGTTAGTTTTCCTTCTAATAGTCAGGTCCCTCAGCTGCAAGTCTGTTGGAGTTTGCTGGAGGCCCACTCCAGACCCTATTTTCCTGGGTATCACCAGCAGAGGCTGCAGAACAGCAAATATTGCAGAACAGCAAATATTACAGAACAGCAAATATTTCTGCCTGATCCTTCCTCTGGAAGCTTTGTCCCAGAGGGGCTCCCACCCATATGAGGTGTCTGTCTGCCCCTACTGGGAAGTGTCTCCCAGTTACACGGAGGTCAGGGACCCACTTGAGGAGGCAGTCTGTCTTTTCTCAGAGTTCGAACACCATGCTGGGAGAACCACTGCTCTCTTCAGAGATGTCAGACAAGGACATTTAAGTCTGCAGAAGTTTCTGCTGCCTTTTGTTCAGCTGTGCTCTGCCCACAGAGGTGGAGTCTATGGAGGCAGTAGGCCTTGCTGAGCTGCGGTGGGCTCCACCTAGTTTGAGCTTCTTGGCCATTTTATTTACCTACTCAAGCCTCAGTAATGGCGGACGCCCCTCCCCACACCAGGCTGCAGCCTTGCAGGTCAATCTCAGATTGCTGCACTAGCAGTGAGCAAGGCTCCATGGGCGTGGGAACTGCAGAGCCAGGCATGGGAGAGAATCTCCTGTTCTCCCACTTTTTAAGACTGGGGGAAAAGTGCAGTACTTGGGTGGAAGTGTCCCAATTTTCCAGGTACAGTCTGTCATGGCTTCCCTTGGCTAGGAAAGGGAAATCCCCAGACCCCTAGTGCTTCCTGGGTGAGGCAACACCCCACCCTGCTTAGGCTCACCCTACATGGACTGCACCCACTGTCCACCCAGTTCCAATGAGACGAACCAGGTACCTCAGTTGGAAATGCAGAAATCACCCATCTTCTGCATAGATCACCCTGGGAATTGCAGACCAGAGCTGTTCCTATTTGGCCGTCTTGGAATGGAACTTCCCAAATCTCAATATTAAAAAAAGAAAAGATTTAAACAATTACTAAACTCCTTTAAAAAAGTGTTCTTTTTAACACTTTTATAGGGCTGTTAAAGTCAGAAAAAAAATCTTATACAAACATCTTATTTATAAAAAAGGTATTTCATGTCTTATAAATGATTGTTATTATGATTTGAGTTCAAAGCAAAACCAAAGCTTCAAATATTTATCTATTGCTTCATTTGGCCTGTTTATATAAAAATAAGTCAGAAATAATATAGCATAACATAAAATCTAAGTATTTCCTGAGGGAATTTCTCCTCTCTTCTCAAGACGAAGTTGTCTTGTTAGTGATTTCTGTTTCTTCATGTATTGAGCCTTAGGAATTTCAATAAGAAGGAGAGTGATGAAAATAGCAGTCAGACAATGAAAATAATATCAGTGAATGTTGGGAAGCATATTTTTTGTCCCGCTAAGTATCAGTAAATTATTGTGCTGTGTCTCATGACCTTTATACTGTTATGAAGTTGTTGTAAACTTGCCCTGTTTCTAGTTTGCCTTCACCCACAGAATATCTGATATAAATACCAGAGAATAAAGAAATCTGAAATATTCTTTGCCAACATTTTATAAGAATTACATTTTATAATATACTGTCATAAAAAGTAGATTATGAAAAGTTTAATTTTCCAGTTTACAAATATGCCATTTGATCTAAAACATCTGCTTTTTAATCCCAACCTACATATTTTGGCTTTTTCTTTTTCTAAAAGTCTATTGCAAAGTGTTCTTTACATTTCAGCACATTATTTGGTAATTTTCTACAATTCAGGAAATAGTTATTTTATTACAGTTACCTCTGAAAACACTGAATACTTTCTGTCCACAAGACCTTTGTACCAGAAACTGTGTTTTTATAAATATTAATTTCTTCATCTTGTTGCAGTTTTTAGAGGAAAGGATTTTAGCCATTTAATATAATAGTAGCTATGAGTTTGTCATATGTGACCTTTATTATGTTGAAGTATATTCCTTTTATGCCCAATTTGTTGAGTTTTTATCATGAAAGGATGCTGAGATTTCTCAATTTTTTTCTGCATCTATTGAGATATTCATATTTATTCTGTTTGCATGTTGTATTACATTTATTGATTTGTATATGTTGAACCATCCTTGCATTCATAGGATAAACCTCAATTAATGATGATTTATTATCTTTTTTATTTGTTGAATTTGGTTTGCTAATATTTTGTGGAGGAGTTTTGCATCTATATTCTTCAGGTCTACCGGTCTGTAGTTTAGTTTTTTGTTGTGTCCTTCTTTGTTGGAACATTACAACAGTGTCCACTTTCATCACTCTTATTCAAGGTAGTATCAGAAGTCCTAGGCAAAGCAATCACATAAGAGAATGTAACACAAGGTATCTAAATTGACTAAGAGAAAGTCAGATTGTCCCTCTTTGCAGATGCCATGATCTTATATACAGGAAAACCTAAATAGTCCACTAAAAACTTTTAGAGACTTGGCACAGTGGCTCAGGCCTGTAATCCCAACACTTTGGGAGGCTGAGGTGCATGGTTCACTTGAGGCCAGGAGTTCAAGACCAGCCTGGGCAACATGGTGAAACCCTGTCTCTACTAAAAATATGAAAATTAGCTGCTGGGCATGGTGGAGGGTGCTTGTAGTCCCAGCTACTCAGGAGGCTGAGGTGAGAGGGTCATTTGAGTCCAGGAGGCGGAGGTTGCTGCAGACCAATATCACACCACTGCACTCCAGACTAGGTGACAGAGTGAGATTCTGTCAAAAACAAACAAAAAACCAAAAAATCTGTTAGAACTGATAAACAAAATTTAGTAAAGTTGCAAAATAAAAAATCAGCATACAAAAATCAGTAGAATTTCTACATATCAGTAATGAGCTAGCTGAAAAAGAAATCAAGACATTAATTCCACTTATAATAGCTACAGAAAAATACCTAGAAATATATTTAACCAAGGAAGTAAAAGACCACTACAATGAAAACTATAAAACACTGGTGATAAAATGGAAGAGGATACAAATAAATGGAAAGATACCTTATACTTGTATGGACTGAAATAACTAAATATTGTTAAAATGGCAACACTACCAAAAGCAACCTACAGACTCAATGCAATTCTATCAAAATGTCAATGATGTTCTTCACAGAAAAAAAAAATCTCCAAATGCATATGGAATTTCCAGAGTCCAAGTAGCCAAAGCAATCTTGAGCAAAAGGAACAAAGCTGGAGGCAAACACTACCTGACTTCAAAGTATACTACCAAGCTGTAGTTAACAAAACAATATGGTTTTGGTATAAAACAGACACACAGACCAATGGAATGGAACAGAGAACCCAGTCATAAGTCCACATATTTACAGTCAGCTGAATTTCAATGAAAATGCCAAGAACATACCTAGAGGGAAAGGATACCCTCTTCAAAAAATGGTACTAGGAAAACTGGATATCTATATACATAAAAATAATAGTAGACTAGCTCTCACCATATACAAAAATCAATCCAAAATGAATTAAAGACATAAATGGAAGACTTAAAGCTACAGAAGTGCTAGAAGAAAACACAGGGGAAATGCTTCAGAACATTAGTCCAAGGAAAGATTTTATGACTAAATTTCAAAAGCATAAGCAACAAAAACAAAAATAGACAAATGAGATTACATTAAACTCAAAAGCTTCTGCACAGAGAGAACTGACATAGTGAAGAGACGGCCTGTTAAGTTCAAAAAGATATTTGCAACTATCTATAATATTAAGGGATTAACATGCAGAATATACAAGGAACTCAAACAACAAAAAATTAAATAATCCCATTAAAAAGTGAGCAAAGGATCTGAATACCCATTTCTCTAAAGAAGTCATAGAAATGGCCAAAAGACTATAGGATATAAAAGCTCAACATTACTAATCAGGGAAATGCAAATCAAAATAACAGTAAGATAGCATTTCACTCTAGTTATAATGGCTATTATCAAAAAGACAGAAAAAAAAAACAAATGCTGGTGAGGATGCAGAGAAAAGGGAACTCTAATACACTTTTGGTGGGAATGTAAGTTAATACAGCCATTATAGAGTTTTCTCAAAGAACTAAAAATAGAACTACCATACGTACCATCTAGCAGTACCATTACTGGGTATTTATCCAAAGGAAAGGAAACCAATATATCAAAGGGGTATGTGCACCACCATGTTTATTGCATAATTATTTACAATAGCCAAGATATGGATCAATCTAAGTGTCCATCACCAGATGAACAGATAAAGAAATTGTGGTATAGGTACACAATGGAATACCATTCGGCTATAAAAAAGAATTAATATCTTGAAACTTGCAGCATATGGATGAAACTGGACATCATTATGTTAGTTGAAATAAGTCAGGCACAGAAAGACAAATCACATATTCTCCCTCATATGTGGAAGCTAAAAAAAAAAATTACTTCATGCAGGTAGAGAGTAGAATGATAGTAACAATATGCTGGGAAGAGTGAGAGGGAGGATAAAGAGAGGCTGGATGATGGGTACAAACATACGGTTAGTTATAAGAAATAACATCTAGTGTTTGATAGCACAGTAGGGTGACTATAGTTAAGAATAATGTATTGTATATTTCAAAATAGCTAGAAGATTTGAAATGTTCTAAAACAAAGAAATAATAAATGTTTGTAGTGATAGATATCCTAAATACCCTGATTTGATTGTTGCACATTGTATGCATGTATCAAAATACCACGTGTACCTCATGCCACATACAATTATTATGTATCAATAAAGATACATACATACATACACACATTAATGAGCTCCCATCATCAAAGAGCTTACAATCTGAAAGGAGACTATTATTATACTGTTTTAAAAATAGGGATAGAGATATGTGTATAAATAAAAACCTAAAATATAAATATGGGCATGGATATAGTATAGGTGCAAATCATGGTATCTTGGATAGTGGCAAAATTAATTATCATCAGATATTCCAAAGAGAGAAAATGGTACTGACTTTATAAAATAAGTGAATTTGACCAACAGATATGCTCATTTCCAAAGATATAGGTAGTGTTTAGACCAACTTTGTAAAATATTTTCAAACTTTATCAGTTTATTACAGTTTCCCAAGCAATAGCTGATGTTATAACTGCAGAAATCCTTCTGTTCTGTTGATTACTAAGAAGACGGGCTAAAATAAATATTATCTTTACTAAATAATGGTGATAATTATAATGATTGTGATGATGGTAGTGGTGATGATAACAATAGTAATGGCTAAAATTTATTGAGCCCTTACTCAATACTAGGGAGAAATTATTTTTAACACACACAATCTCAATTCACAAAACAAAGTGATGGGGCTAATTTTATGAGTAATATTTTCAGCATATTTCAAATGTGGAAACTGAAGTATACAGGGTTTTTTGTTTGTTTTGTTTTGTTTTGTTTTTTGAGATGGAGTCTTGCTCTGTTACCCAGGCTGGAATGCAATGGCGTGATCTCAGCTCACTGCAACCTCTGCCTCCCAGGTTCAAGCGATTCTCCTGCCTCAGTCTCCCAAGTAGCTGGGATTACCGGCACCCGCCATCATGCCTGGCTAATTTTTGTATTTTCGTAGAGACAGGGTTTCACCATGTTGGCCAGGCTGTTCTTGAACTCCTGACCTTAGGTGACACACCCACCTCGGCCTCCCAAACTGCTGGGATTACTGGCATGAGCCACCTCATCTAGCCTTAGTATACAGGGGTTTAAAATCTTGTACAAGTTTAGATGATAAGTTATAAGATCAGATTTTAAACAATGGTCTATCGAAATATAGAGTCCAATCCTTTAATAGCAGTTCAGTTTGCATTATAGGAATACTAATAAGTCATCAAGCTGTATGACAAAATTTCTAAAGCATACAATAGGAAATGTTTGCCTTAAAATATGTGAAAACATTTTTTCTTTTAGTTTTTTGTTTTATTGCCATTAACATACAAAGCCTAAATATGGTCTGATTACCATAAGTCATCTGCTTGTAGCGAGGGCAAGGAATCAATCTCATTTGCAGCCATCATCATGAATCTGCTATACACTCAGCACAGGTAATGAAATCACCATGCTATTACAGGTTTTCTACTTGCTCCTATTGGGAAATCATCTTCAATTGGACATCACTTTCAGTCATATAATTTAAAAGATGAAAAACAAATGTTCTCAAAGTTTGAGATGTTTTCCTAGGTGATAAAGTGGCATAAACTCCATTAGAGCTCAAGCCACCTAATGTAGATTTCAATGTATATGTATAGCAAAATTATTGACACATTATCTAAAACCCAATAAATTGTAACTTCTAATTGTAATTTATAAATATTTCCATTTCCATAAGTTTTCTCATGTAATGAAGCAGAAATGGTTGTAGTGCCTTTGTCGCTTTTAACTGCCAGGCCTTTAGTAGGTCAGACACCAGCTTTGTCACATGCAGGATTGAAATATTATTACTAGCTATCTTACCTCAAAGTGAGAATCCAATTAAAAAATGTATTCATTATTTACATAAAATTCATAAACTCAAAGCACATACTTAACAATCTCAAGATGAGATAGCCTCTGTCTTGAAACTCTGAGATTTGTCTTAGGCTATTATTACAACCCGAAAAAAAAAAAGGTTTTTAAGTTCTTGCTATCATGATTACACAAATATGCAGCTAAATCTCTGATGAAAGAGTCCTTTAGCTCTCAATTGTTCCTACTTCTGAAAGATGCATACAGTTTCAAGTTGGAGCCCTCCCAAAACCAACCATTTATATACTTTTCTACTTCATGGGTCCCTTTAAGCCTAAGGGAAAAAATAAAACTTTCTTAAAGGAAAAACACTTAATGTTGATTGATCTTTCCCATCAACATAAATACCATATTGTCTATAATTTAAAGACAGGGAAAGAGGAAATTAGTTAAATTTTAATGTAGCAGCTTTTTTCTAATTTCAGTCTTCAGTGTATCTAGATTTTGTTTAGTAGTTGAGAATTCCCAGCTTATTTCTAATATAATAACAACAACAATAATGATTTTAAAAACTGACCTTTGTGAAATCTTATATCCTAGGTATTTATTCAAATACTTTACATAAATTATCATATTTCTTTTACCCTAGTGCTATAAGGAAACATGTACTATTATTATCATTCCTAGCTTACAGATGAGAATACTGACAGTTAATAATCCCAGTATATATGACAAAGCCACAATTTTATTTTATGATAATAAGATTATATACATTTTTATGCCGAAGTTCAGTTTTCCCTCACTCAAAACTCAGAACTTTTTTCTTTGCCAAATTTAATGATTAGACAACATTTTTATATTGTACCGTTTTTACCTTCGTTAAAAATTTTTATTGTAAAATAGTTTAATCTTAAAATAAGCTTTGAGTTAAGCAATGGCAGATTTTTTTTTGTCAAATTGTAACTGTTCTTGGATCTTCAATTACTGCTTTAACAAACTTGTTATTGTAACCTTAGATGCACGTAATAGGAAATGGAGTGTGCAGTTGCAGACAGGTGCAATTTACTGAGATCCTCAGAGTTAGAGTATATCTGATGGGAGTTTTAAAAATTTCTCCTTATGAGAACTAAAAATACAACTACCATTTAACCCAGCAATCCCATCACTGGGTATTTAGGAAATAAATTGTTCTACCAAAAAACACACACACCTGTATGTTCATTGCAGCACTATTCACAATAGCAAAGGCATGGAATCAACCTAGGTGTCCATCAGCAGTGGATTGGATAAAGAAAAGTAGAATACTATGCAGCCATATAAAATAATGAAGTCATATTTTTTGCAGCAACATGAATGCAGCTAGATGCTATTATCTAAAGTGAACTAATGGAGGAATAGAAAACCAAACACCACGTGTTCTTACTTGTAAGTGGGAGCTAAACACTGAGTACAAATGAACATAAAATGGAAACAACAGACACTGGGGACTACAAGAAAGGGGAAGGGCAGGAGGGCAGGGGTTGAAAAACTACCTATTGGATACTATGCTCACTAACTGGGTGATGGGTTCAGTCATAACCCAAACCTCAGTATCATGTAATATACCTTTATAAGAAACCTTCACCTGTACTCGCTGAATCTGAAATTAAAGTTAAAGACAATTCTTCTTATGAAAATTAGCTATTTTCTATGTAATTCCAAATAGTTCAAAGAAAATTGTTCTAATTTTAGTACATTAAATTTAAGAATAGTTTTGAGCTGACCATTCTTTAGTCATATGTACTGAATGTCTTTGATAACTTCATTTTCAAACATATTTTTATTGATTCTAAATGATATTGTGATTCTTTGTCTTACTAAATGTGAGCTCTAGTGATCTCAAACTAGGCAAAGTTTTTCTGAAATCATTCCGTGTCACAAATACTAAGACTAAATTAGGCTCAGAATTATTCTTTCAACATGAAAATATTTTCTCTTGACCATTTTGTTTTGTTTTGCTTTAAAAATTTTCCTTTCTGTCTTGTAAATGTTTTGTTTGAGCCAAGACTTGAGACATATATGCCAATGAATTTTAATAGGTTGGGAAAATATTACTTCTATCAATATCCTTCAACATAATGTCAAAATTAACCCCTTTTTAAGTTTAATAACAACTGAGCAAATAAATTGCACAAGTGGAAATACAAAAGAAATACTGCAAGCTGAGAAATTAAATCAGATTAAACCATACAAAAACACGAGTCTGCATAGATGATGGAAGAACATTGAAACTGATAAATATGTATATTACTATGAAAACTACAAATTTATTTTTTCTTTATTTAGAAAGTGACTATATTAAAGAAAAAGTGTTACTCTGTATTTCAGGGTTTATAAGTAAAGTGGATTTGGCACATATATATGCCAAAAAAACCTGTGGTTAGTAAACAAAATTATCATGTTTCAAGTTCTGATATTTCTTATGAGGTAATGTAATGCACAAAATATTAACACTAAGCCAAGTATGATAACTTAAGGCTGCATTTTGTACACACTAAAGAAATGTGTGTGTCTATTTGATTGGTCAAATAGAATGCATGATAAAAATAGAATCACAAAATATCAAAATACAATGCACAATAAAAATAGCTAAAAAAAGAAGAATTGAAATAGAGTACTAAAAATATTTGAATTTTTAAAAAAATTGTAATTGGCACATAGTAACTGTACATATTTAAGGAGGCCAGTATGGTGTTTCTGTATATGTTTACAATGCATAATGATTAATCAGGATAATTAACATGATTTCTATTATCTCAAATGTTTTTCATTTATTTGTATTGAGAACATTCGTTTCTATTTCAAAATATAAAGGCATACTTGTTTTACTGTTATTTGCTTCATTGTACTTCATAGATATTGCATTATTTACAAATCAAATGTTTGTGGCAGTGCTGAGTCCAGTAAGTCTGCAGGTACCATTTGTTCAACAGCATGTGCAACCTTCATGTGACCATGTCACGCTTTGGTAATTTCTACAATAGTTCAAACTTTTTCATTATAATATATCTGTTATTATGATCTGTGATCAGTGGTCTTTGATTACTATTGAAATTGTTTTGGGGTGCCACAAACCATGTCTATATAAGATGGCAAACATAATTGATAAATGTTGTATGCATTCTGACTGCTTCAGTGATTGGATGTTTCTCTCTCTCTCTTTCTCTCTCTTTCTCTCACTCTCTCCTTAGGCCTCCCTATTCTCTGAGACACAGCAATATGGAAATTAGGCAAATCAATGACTCTACAATGACTTCTATGTGTCCAAGTGAAAGGAAGAATTACATGACTCTCCCTATAAATCAAAAACTAGAAATGATTAAGTTCAGTGAGGATGGCATGTCAAAAATCAAGACAGGCTGGAAGATACGACTCTTGTGCAAACATTTGCTGTATTGTGAATGCAAAATAAAATTCTTGAAGAAAATTAAAAGTGTTACTCCAGAAAACAACTAAGTGATAAGAATGTGAACCAACCTTTTTAATGATATAAAGAAAGTCTTAGTGGTCTAGCTGGAAGAGCAAAGCAGGCATGACATGTCTTTAAGCCAAAGCTTAGTTTAGAGCATGGCCCTAACACTCATCCATTCTATGAAGGTTAAGAGAAGTAAAGAAGCTGCACAAGAAAAGTTGGAAGCTAGAATAAGTTAATTTATGAGGTTTAAGGAAAGACGCTGTTTCCCTAACATAGATGTACAAGTAAAACCAGTAAGTGCTGATTTAGAAGCTGCAGCAAATTATCCAGAAGCTCTAGCTAATATAATTCACGAAGGTGCTTTCACTAAACAACAGATTTTCAGCCTAGATGAAACCGCTTTCTATTGGAAAAAGATGCCATTTAGGACTTTTATAGCTAAAGAGGAGAAGTCAATGCCTGGCTTCAAAGCTGCAAAGGACAGGCTGACTCTCCTGACAGTAGCTAATGCAGCTGGTGATTTTAAGTTGAAGCCAATTCTCATTTACCATCTTAACATTCTAGGGTGCTTAAGCATTATGCTAAATCTATTCTGCCTGTGCTCTATCAATGGAAAAACAAAGCCTGGATGGCAGCACAACTGTTTAGATAATGGTTTACTAATATTTTAAGCCCATTGTTGAGACCTACTGCTCAAGAAAAAACAAACAAAAAAAATTGGTTTCTAAATGCCCATTGACAATGGCACCTGGTTACTCAAGAACCCTGATGAAGATGTAAAGAGATTAATGTTGTTTCCATGCCTGCTATCATAACATCCACTCTGCAGCTTGTGGTTCAAAGAGTAATTTTGACTTTCAAGTCATATTATTTAAGAAATATATTTCATAAGCCTGTAGTAACCATAGATAGTGATTTATCTGATAAATCTGGGAGAAAATACATTGAAAACCTTCTCGAAAAGATTCACCTTTTCAGATGCCATTAAGAACATGTGTATGTTATGGGATATCAAAATACCAACATTCAGAGGAGTTTGGAAGAAGTTGATTCCAACCTGCATGATGACTTTGGGGGCTCTCAAGACTTAAGTGAAGAAAGTAGCAGCAGATGTGGTAGAAATAGCAAGAGAACTAGAATTAGAGATGGAGTGTGAAGATGTGACTGAATTGTTGCAATCTCATGGTAAAACTTGAACAAATGAGGAGTTGCTTCTCATGATAAGCAAAGAAAATTATTATTTGAGATGGGATCTACTCCTAGTGAAGATGCTGTGAACATTGTTGAAATGACAACAAAGAATTTAGAATATTCCATAAAGTTAGTTGATAAACGAGTGGCAGACTTTGAGAGGACTGACTTCAATTTTGCAGAAAGTTCTGTGGCTAAAATGCTAGCAAACAGCATAGCATGCTACAAAGAATTCTTTCATGAAAGGAAGAGTGAATTATTGTGCATACTTTATAGTTGTCTTAGTTTAGTAAATTGTCTCAGCCACCCCAGCCTTTGGCAACCACTACCTTGATCAGTCAGCAGCCATCAACATGGAGAAAAGACAGTTTACCCACAACTCTCTGAAAGCTCAGATGATTGTTAGTATTTTTTAGCAATAAAGTGCTTTTTAATGATGATATATAAGTTGTCTTTTTAGACATAATGCTATTGCACATTTAGTTAACTATACTGTAATGTCAACAAAACTTTTACACACACTGGGAAAACAAAAATTTCATATGACTCAGTTTCTTGTGATAATTGCTTTTTTGCAGTGGTCTGAAATAACATCCATAATATATTAAATGTATGCCTGTGTCATGTGATTTTGACCACATACTCCTGAGCACAGAAATTGGTTCAAATATAATCATTTGACTCAAGTAGAGACAAAGGGTCAAAATGAAATTTATTTTCTTAGACTTTGGTGCAAATAAACTCTTTCTACTTCAAAGTGATCATCTTACCTTGGAAATTCATAATTATTTAAACCAGTTATGGCTTCTTGAAGCCACCAGGGAAAGGCCTGTGTGAGAAATGATCTAGCACAAAGGAGGTCAAGTTGTGAAAAAAACAACACATATTTTCTTTTTTTTTTATTTTTGCTATAGAGTTATATATATTTGTGTCTGTATCTGTGTATACACACACAAAGACACAGAGAGAGAGAGAGAGCGACCTAAGAATTGTACATGTGTATGGGGTACACTGTGATATTTTGTTACATGTACACAATGCATGATGATCAAATCAGGTAATTAGTATATCCACTGCCTCAAATCTTTGTTTCTTTGTGTTCTTAACATTCAAAACCCTGTCTTCAAGATACTTGAAAAAATACAATAAATTATTGTTTACTTAATAACCTTATGGTATTAACACCATAGAACACTAGAAAGTATTCCTCTTATCTAGCTGTAATGTTGTATATTAACCAACCTCTCTCTGTTGCCCCCAGTCCCATACCCTGTCTAGCCTCTAGTGACAACGTTTTACTCTATACTACTAAAAGATCAAGCATTTTAGTTTCCACATATGAGTGAGAACATGTAATATTTGTCTTTCTGTGCCTGGCTTATTTCATTTAACATAATGTCCTCAAGGGTCATCCATGTTGCCTCAAATAATATTTGATTCTTTTTTATGTCTGAATAGTACTTCATTGTGTGCCACATTTTCTTTGTCCATTCATTTGTTGATGGATACTTAGGTTGATTCCATATCTAGTCTACTGTGACTAGTATTGCAATAAACATAGGAATACATACATAAAAAAATCATTACATTAAAGAGATATCTAAAGCAACCCTTTTAACATAATTTAATTCCTGGTCCAATTTGTGCCTGAGATCATGTCAATATCATTAGTTTTGTGTACCATTAAATTCCCTTTTTTTAAGCTGGTTTGTGTCAAATTATGTGGAAAAATACGTCATCAGATTTATTTCGGACATTTAACATTGCTCTTCCAAAACACTGGGAAGGTGAACAAACCAAAACAAATTGCAAATGTTACTCTGATTTGATTGAGTTATCAATTGCCTTTGTGATATTTTGGTCAAAGAAAGGTAAGTGAGACATCAGTGTCTCTAAAATACTGGAGAAGGACAAGCATAACTTTGCTAAAACACACATTTTCCTCCTTTAACCAAAATTATTGAATGACTATGGTAAGTAGAATAATTATCTCCCAAAGATGTCCACATCTTAATCACTGGACCTTGTTAATATAATATATTTAGAGCAAAATATATTATAATCTATTTAGAGCAAATATATTATAATCTATTTAGAGCAAAATATATTTAGAGCAAAATATAATATATTTAGAGCAAAAATTACTTTGTAGGCAAAATCACCTTACAGAAATTGAGGTAAGATTATCCTGTATTATGCAGGTAGGCCCTGTCCAATCACATGGGTCCCTAAATGTGATGATTATAGTCAAAGAGAAAGATGACTATGGAAGAATAGCCAGAAAGATTCAATATTGACTATTAAAAATAGAGGAAGGAGGTCAGAGGCCAAGGAATTGAGTGACCTCTAGAAGATGGAAAAGACAAACAGATCTTCCCTAAAGTGTCAAGAGAGGAGCACAGCCCTGGCAGTACCTTGATTTTAACCAGGTGAAACCCGTGTCAGACTCTTGGCCTCCAAACTACAATATAATAAAGTTGTGTTGTTTTAAACAACTAAGTTTGAGATAATTTTTCATAGTTTCAATTTAAAATGAATCCACTGACTCTAAAATTATGGGAGTGAAGTCTAGTACGTGGCTTAGCGACATTCTTTTTTTTTTAAATTTTATTATTATTATACTTTGTTTTAGGGTACATGTGCACAACATGCAGGTTTGTTACATATGTATACATGTGCCATGTTGGTGTGCTGCACCCATTAACTCGTCTTCATGACCCAGAACCTACCTGTTTCCCCATGGGAATATCTGACCCACCTAAACAAATTATGCTGCTTCAAGAGTCTGTCCCCTTGCATATATATCTGGAATGACATTTCCTCTCTATTTACCTTCATCTAAACATTCAAAACCAAGCTTAAGAATCATTTTCTCATAAACATTCCCTGATACCCTGGTATATTTTAGATATCTACCCATGCACTGCCATTTTCCCATGAGCTTATCTTAGCACTCTAATTATTTTTTAATATATGAATCTTCCACCAGACTTTAAAATTTTTTTATTTGCTTATTAATATTAAATGCAGCAGCTTCCCTGGGGCACATGCTCGTACTATCTAGTCTTTAGTTGAATGAATCAATAAGTGAAAACAAAAATGAATTAGTGCGCTGTGTCAGGATCCCTAAGACTGTCTCCAAATTCAGTGATTCACAAGGAGGACTCACAGGACTCAGCATACAGTTGTACCCATGGCTATGATTTCATACAACAAAAAGATAAAAAGCACCATCAGCAAATAGAAAAGGAGCAAGGTATAAATTCTGGAAAAAAACAGGCACACATTTCCAAGAGTCTTCTCCCCATGAAATTACAACAGGATGCCCTTAAATTCCCCAGCGATGAGTTTTGACAATGCTTGTGAAATGTTGTCAACCTGGGAAGCTCATTAGAGACTCGGTGTTCAGAGATTCTTTCCTAGAACCTGATCATACTGGCACATCTTGCCTGGCACGTAACCAAATTCCAGATGCCTAGAAGTAAAGAAGTTGTTTAGCATAAACCACACTGTTTCTATAAACAGTGCAGGCATGATGAGGCACTCATCAGTTAATGGTGGAAATTTCCTGAAATTGAAGTTCCTAGATGTAAGCCAAGTATTAATATAATACTTTGGGCCTGCCATATTAACTCATTCTGTACAAGGTTAAAAGTATTATCTGAAGCAGAACTGCTGTCCAAAGTGGTCACCCTGGTTATAAATAGACTTGTTTGAGCTCAGAAAATGCTTTCTCACCACAGACACTAACCAATGTGGAAACTCATCTATAAATGTGATTAGATAAATAAGAATCATCACATCTTTGAGGAAAAAAAGAAAATACAAATGTAACATTAGAAGAACTAGCTCCTGAGGAAGTGCAATGAACAGAAGAGAATATTAAAATCAAACGTTTTTACTAGTTTAAAAGTAAATCTTTTAAATATTTAATGTATTTTGCATATTTTATTACTGAATACATGCTAGTAATGCCTAGAGAAATATTAGATTTTTATGAAAAATAAAATATAGGAGAAAAGCTTCTGTCATTCAATAATATGATTAGGAACCGGGGTAGCAGCCTTACTAGACAGGCTATGGACAAACTACCAAAGAGATGCAATATTGATGATTATTCTTTTCTAAGTCTGAATAGTATTCCATTCAGTGCATAGTAAAATGAGCATTGTCTTTTTTCAATTTCCCAGTATTCTTCTTTAACCCATCAACTACTGACCTTGGAGAGGAACTTCATAAATTAATCTCATATTGGATTTTATTTTATTCATTTATTTTTAAAATTGTCTATCTTTAATTCTTGTGGGTACATAGCAGGTGTATATATTTATGGGGAACAAAAGATGTTTTGATAATCCCATATTTCACTCTAACCCATTAACAAGACTAATCTAAATCCAAGAACCCAAAAGAACATGATACAGAGAAGTAAAAGATAAAAAAATCATTGGTTATGGGCTAGGGATAGTGGAGAAAAGAAGCAGCAAACGTGATTAGATTTAAGGAGAATCCTCCTTATCCCCCTATGGGTTTCCGAAGGAAATACCAAGGGCAAATGGGCTACCATGCAATTTTCTGATTAGCTATTAGTCAGCTGTGCCTCCTGCCCACACATCCACCCTTACCCTCAATAACCCGGACCATGAATTCACAGTTGGATGGTCAGGCAAGGAGGGATCCTAAACTTTAGCTTTGATGACTAGTTTTGTGTGTGTGTGTGTGTGTGTGTGCGTGTGTGTTTGTGTGTGTGTGTGTGATGTAGATAGCATTCAGAATTAGTTGAGAGGCTGGCTGGAAAGTTTTCCAAATGTTTTCAAATAGTTGAGATAGCTCGCCAAGGAAACATGTAGAATGCACTGATAACCCATTGACACACCTCAAAACATGAAATTTAGAAAACTGTTTCAGGATGGGATCTTAGGCCTGGTCAAACTAAAAGCAACCAAAAACAAGTATATGAGTTAAATCATTTTTTTCTCAGTAAATATATGAAAAATACATGAAACTAACTAGACGTTATAAGCATTAAAATGTACATATTGATGGTAAGAAATGTTTATATAAATATTTCAATAATAAAGAAAGAACACTTTTATGAAGCCTTCATGTAATTTATAACTTTTTTCTACTAATTAAGACAAAAAGAAATTTTGCATATGGAAAATAAATTCTATACACAAAAAAAGACAATAGATCTTTTCCTCTCACAACAAAGCATTATAATTAAAAATTGGTATTAAAGAATAGACCTTCTATTGTCCACTTTCCAACTCTACCTTGAAAATTTCTTAAAATCCATGGGAAAAAAGATATTAGAATTGAAATTGCCAAGACTCCCACAAAATTCCAACAAAACACCATGCTACACTCCAAGAAAAAAAAATGTATCTAGCATCAAATTAAATTCTCATTAAAAATGAGAACTAATACAAAATATAAAAATATGGAAAAACACAAGTAAATTTACATAAGGGAAGTAAAATAAGGGATAAAATAATTATAATAAATCAATAATATAGAAAAGTTTGAAGGCAGAGCTTTTAAATTATTAAATAAAAACCTGGTTCTTTTAAAAGTTCAGGTAGAAGATATTTGGGGGTTCAAAGCAAGAAAAAGATAGAAAAAGTAAAGTAAGTTGCTTTAGGAATTGGGAGGTAGAAAAATTTTGGATATGAAAAGTCTTATTATAATATTATATATCAATATGTGCAGTGATCAGGAAACTGGCCAAATTTGAAACTTAATTTGTGAGTTTTTCTCTGTTTTGAAAACCTTTCAACTTAGAGGGCAGTCATGTTCATGACACACCTGATGGTTAATTTCAGACTCCTCACTTTTTCTAGTATTTCTAGTCTGGGATGATGGACACAAGGGCAAAATTTTAATACAGGGTAATCAGATGTTTTTCTTAAGAAACTGATTCTTGAGCTGAGAGGTATATAGAAGATGTTTTGCACTGAGTTGCATTAGAACAGATACTAAAAAAAAAAATCTCTAGGATCTCCTGTGGCTAAGGTCTTGGGGTTTTTGTTTTTGTTTTATGTTTTTTCACTGCTTTTAAGTTCTCAGTAACTCCAATAACATTCCAATAAAACATTTTTTTCTTTTTTACTCAAGTAAACTGAGATAAGTTGTTGTTAGCAAACAAAGGAATCTGGTGTCAAAGATCTGTGAAAAACATGAGAAATATCAGACAGCAGGGTTAGATTGCTGCTTCTGATATTTCTAAACAACTCAAAATAATAGGATGTCTATTTCCACTCTCAAAAGTTTCACCTCATGTAAAGAATAAAATGTAGACTTTCATATGTGCCTCTTGCAGGTATTACTGCTTATAGTCATGGGGCTGAGACTGGCAAAAGTCATTTTAGAACATGAAACTGCAACAAATTACATCCTTACCTAAAATTCACAAATGCTTTATTTTTCTCTGATGCATGCTAGAACATTGTTTAAGAAAAACTGGAAAATTGAATGATGACATGTCAGAGAGTGTATAGCATCAGAAACTTACTGTCCCTCCTCCTCTTTTTAATCCTAACTCTTGAAATTATCACTGTAACTCCTATACTGGAAGGCATAAACAATTTGCTTCATTCTTCAATCTTTTTTTTCCACTAAATTTTAACTAGAATTATAATTCAATATGGTCCTTGGAGTGAAGCAAAATATCCAGAAGGAAGAAAAAAGGTCACATTTTCAAAGGATTTATAAAACTTGCCTAATTTACATGTTAAAAATGAGAAATTTTGCCATCACAGTATTGACGGTTCTCGATTAAAGAAGATTTAATTTTGGAGGGCTTATTTCATTGCTATAGATGTGCATGCTTATACATGTGTACATATTTATGCACACACATGCAAAATGATTCTGTATTTAATAGCATATTTGGAAAGTCAGCTATAGTTATTTCCATTGGCTGAATTAGATAATGTAAATCTTAACCAAAGTCTGGCTCACGCTGTGTGGTATTAGAAAATTATACATAATTTAATGTAATATAGAATAATGACTAGCAAATCTTCAGATTAGAATATTTGATTTCTTTTGTTATGTGTTATCTTTATACCGAGTCCAATCTTTGTTCTCCTCCAGGCTCTGAAAATTTCTCCCTCTCTCTCTCTCTCTCACACACACACACAATTTGCATATGGCATATATTGATAATAGGAGCAAAAGAATCTTTGAAACTTTGCTTTGATGTTCTTGAAATGATGGTGGAAGAATCCATGATCCAATGAGGATTTCTGGTATCAATTGTGATTGGAGGAGCCTTATTGAGATGAGTTCATTTTTCTCAAAAATGAAGTTGGTGTGATCATCACGATATGACAGTCTTCAGTCTATCTGCAGCAATGAAGGGTCAGGGAATGGTGAATGGTATGACATGTAGAGCTTCCTGAAACTCAATGAATTTCCAAGGATTAAGTTGAAAGGAAGCTAAACTACTTGATTTGTAAAATCAAAACAGTACAGGACTGGCAAGCAGTCCTGTTTCAACTTGATTCACCACCATAAAAAGTCAAAACCCTCAAAATTCACATAATTGTCAATATTTATCAGCCTCAGAGTCTACCTACTGCCTACCTGGATACACAGGTTTATTTTCAGAAACCTTTTATAAAATGATATGTGCCTACTAACATTTCTCACATTTCCCACAGATAAATGTGTGGGAAATTAAAAAAAAATCAAGATTTTGAGAAAACTGGCTTGATTCCAAGCTAATTATAATTACTAGGAACTCACAATATTATTGTGAATGCCAATTAGAGATTTTTAGAGTAAAACCTTTGACTCTTGATCCCTATAATCTCCGATCATTTTTTCAGGTCCTAAAAATATAACAAAAATTTTATTTTCTAACAATACTTTCTTAGCCTATACAGAATGTTGTAACATAAAGAAACAGCTGGATGTGAATGGAACCCATCCCAGCCAAATCACCATTATCATTATTAGTGTCCTTATTACATCGTCATTACTGAGTTAAATATAAAAGGATATTTTAGTCATTAGGGGCTAGAAAGTCAGAGGTACAATAATCTCTATGATAGTCCAACTTAATTCTCCAGTTCCCTTAAAAAAAAGTTGGATATTCCTAGAAAATAATAAAAAATGATGATGCAAATTTGACTTTTGTTACAAATATAACTGATAAAATGGTATGTTAGACAAAATAATGGTTTCCCAAAGTTCTCCATGCTCCAATCCCCAGAATTTGTGAAAGTATTCGATTATATGGCAAACAGAACTTTGCAGATGTAATTAAGTTAATGACCTTGGTATAGGAAGGACATCTTGGATTATCTAGGTAGGCCCACTATAACAACATAGATCCTTAAAAGTAGAGAATTTTCCCAGTTGTGGAAAGAAAAGAGATGAAAAGACGGAAGCAGAGTTAGAGACACACTATGTTGCTGGCCTTGTAAATGTGGAAGGGGACTATGAACTTTTCCATCTCTAGAAGGTAGAAAAGGCGAAGAAGTGAATTCTCCCCTAGAGCTTTCAGAAAGCAACATAGCCCTGCTGGCACTTGATTTTGGCCCAGTGACACTAATTTTGAACTCAGACCTATGGAACTATAATATGATAACTTTGTGTTGTTTTAAATCACTAAGTTTGTTATACCAGCAAATGGGAAAGTGCCATATATGGCTAATATCAACATAGCCTCTGATACCTGAAATGCCGCTATTGATGAGGATAACACATTCTATATGGTAAAAGTTAAAATCCCCATTTGATTTTCTTGCAGTAAAGTAAGAACAGATTTTACTCTACTGCCTCAGTGACACGTTAGTCCTTGCATTTCATGCCTCCTTGTGGTCCACACGGTCCGCGATGCCCTCATCATCACACAAAACATCATTCTGGTCCATCATCCTAATGCTATCATTGCTCGTAGGACCTAGAGAACAATAAGGAAAAAAAAAAAACTGATATTTTTAACACCCATGTTTGTCAGAGAAAATATATCCCATCAGAAAAGGACCTGCTACATCAGTAAAATTATTGGTAGAAAAATGACACAGTAAAACAGGATATACAAATAGCTGCTTATCAGTTCTTCGAAGGAAGAAACTCAATGCTGAGGATGTGGAGGCAGGTTCTAAAATATTTCCTGATGAAAATCATATTCTTTATGACTCAAATTACTTTCAAATACAGTCCTATATAAGAGAAAGGCCTTGCACCATTCCATGTTTCAGAGTACAACTCTGAAATTGCAGCTTCGTGACCTGGTAAATTGTGCAAAATTCAAACACTGACAGATTACCGAGTTGGGAAGTCTCAAACAGGAGACTTGTCAAAGAAAAACCAAAGAGTTTTGATGAAGATCATACATATATTAGCAATAATCTTTTCTACTATTGAAAATAGCTCTGGAATTATCATAGGACTTTAGCAGAAACTGAATATCATATCATTTGGAAATTATGTGATCATGCTCTTTAAGCTGCTCATTCCAAAATGATGCTATCTAACAAACATTGTCATAATGTTAGGTAATTCCTGTAATACTCAATCATTATAAAAAGATCATAGCTTGTATAAGGTCTGAAGGTACTAATGCATTTCATATGTGTAAGTTTACTCTCTGATATGCATATGCCTTCAAGGTGGTTTCTTCATGGAGATTTTACATCAGTGGCTCAACATTAATATTTAAGGATGATAAAATTGAAATGAAATGTCTTTTTAATCATGACTGGATGAGCATATTGGATAATTAGTTTGGATTTTGTTTACTTTCCCTTAAAGTCAGGGTCTTACAGATTGATTGGATCACTCTAAGATTTGGCATATGCTCTAAATCGATGACATGTATTTGGTATTTTCTGTCCCACTCTTAATGCTTAGGTCAGCAATCTTAATTTTAGACAATAATATACTGCAGCTATTTTAAGGATAGAGATTATAACAGGTCAGGAGTCAATTTACAAAGTAATTGAAAAGCTGGAGAAACTAGATCCTTCCATGAACAACTCGCCGAAAAACACTGCACACACAACTGAAATGTCAGTAGCTCCTACTGTTGCCACCAGACCCACATACCCCTGCTATCACCCTTAACAGCTACATTGACTTACTGTGCCCTTAATTTTTTTCATGTAATTAAGTTCCACACCATGGTATTCCTAGTGGCAATAAAGGCTTGGGAATTTAACTTTGTTATTATTTTTGTTCCGAATTTGAAGAGTAGAATTTTTTATTATTTACTTTATAATCATTTTTTATTTTGTGCTTGAATGGTGAAAATGTAGGAACCCAATGTTCAGGTCTTGATTTCTAGAAATCATTCTCCAAAAAAAGAAACCAAGGCTCCTTGAAGAAAGCAGCCTCTAGGCCTGGGATAGGAAAATACAAGAGGACCCTGGAGCATCTTGTAGTGTCAGGAAAGAAGGAAGTACATCCCTGGAGGAAGGAGGAAGGCAAACAGAGATTACATAAAAGAATTTTCAATGGCCAACAATTTAAATAATGTAGTATTGAATTATAACTCAAAATATAAAATGCATTTACATGAGTCCATAGTAACAATGATTAAATAAATAGATAAATAAATAAATGGAGAAAAGGGAAAAATCTTTTTTACAAAAAAATTCAATTGTTAGATATAGATACTTCCACTTTGAGGAGGTGAAGCTGAATTCCCCTCCCTCTGAGTGTAGATTGAATTTAATGGCTTGTTTCCAAAAAAAAACAAAAAACAAAAAACGCACACACACACAGAATGAAATGAGAGAAATACTAGCTTTACAGTGGAGAAACCTGGCAAATACTACCAAAACCAAGGGATCAAGGCTAGCATAACCAGTAATGAGTTATATTGATAACATGAGGTATCATGAGAAAAATAGCAGACAGACAACATTTGGAGACATTCTGCAAAATATTTGACCAGTATTCCTCAAAACTGTTAAGGTCACAAGATATAAGTAAAGACTGAAGAATTGTGACAGGCAAGGGGAGAATACAGAGAGGTCATGCCTAAGTGTAGTATCTTGAATTGTATCAAACCATAAAAGAACATTAGTGGAAAGCTTGCTAAATCTTAACAACGTATGCAGTTTAGTTGATAGTAGTAAGCTGTGATAATTTTTTAGTTTTGACAAATGTTCCGTGGTTAATATTATATATATATATATATATACACACACAAACTATATATATTATATATGTAATATATTATATATGATATTAATCTATAACATTTTAGGTTAACATTAAGAGAAACTGCAAGTTCTATGGCAACTGTACACATTCAGCTTTTCAAAATAAAACTAAAATTATTTCAAAACAAAACATTTATTTAAAAATGTAGAAGTCTTCAAAAATTTTGTGCTGCTTGTACACTTCTTAAATATCAAATATTATAGATTGATTTAGAGATTCCCTATTCCTCCTCAAGAGGCTTGAATATCATCATCTTAATTCAAATAATTGTACAAATACTCCTCCCTTCATTCATTTATTATTTAAGAAAGCCTTATTTTATTCATACTAGTAAAAAAGCCTTTTTAATAACAGGTTTATTAACTGATTATATTAATACTGATTGCTAATATTATACTATTAATATTACTGATCCACTAATACTGATATATACTAATAAGTGGTACTTATCTATCATTTTCCCTTTGTGTGTGTGTCTATATGAGTGTGGGCTTTGCCTGATTGTCATAGCAGGTTATAAAACTCTCAAAGAAACAGGATGTTTCCTTTGTTTTCTATGCAAAGAAATTTTTTATTCCCTGAAAATCTAGGAATATTTGCCTATAAGATGTTCTGATCCAAATGCCCTTTTGGGCTATAAATATTTGAACACTCTATCAATTTAACCTATTATTAATTTTCTCATTAGATTTTATACTTATAGAATGAATCTCTATATATTTTATTAAAATGAAAATAAAAGGTTTGCTAAGTTTTAAAAGTAAGCAAACTGGTATAATTTTATGTAGTACTATAAAAGGAAGCACAGTATAACTTCATATAAGCACATTAAAAATATACTAGCAAAACAGAATTTTGAAAATGGCAGCATACAAATATACAGACATTTAGTTATAAGAGGGAAAGAAAGAATCAGAGATAATTTAATTGGAAATGTGGATTTTTAAAATTCTAATATGAGTTTGAATTGTCTCACAATAAGAGAAGGGAAATGATATTTCAGGAGTTCTCACATCAGTCAATCCCATATTTAAAGAATTAACTTGAAAAATTTATCTTAGAAAAGTTTAACATCAAGGTTACATTTTCCATACATCATGGATCAAGGAGCCAAAATGTACTTTCTTTAAATGATGGTTCAGCCAGCTATAACCAAGATTAAAGTTCAGGATGATATGTGCTCAGACTTAGCAGAGCATACCTAAGAGTTCCACATGAATACCAAAGAATCTACCAGGCAATAAAGATTCTAACACATGGTACATGATCACCTTTTGTGCTTTTTATTAACTATGCAAACACACTAGCAATCTATGTTTAATTCAATTAAAGCAGCAATATCAAAGGAATGGTGTAATCATCCAAATCTAGCAAGGTTCAAATATAATTCTAATTATCTTTGGAACTGTTAAATACTTCAACTAATGTGATTTATTAACTGTATCTAGTTTAGCATTTTTAAAATAGTTTGCTTTCACCAATCAAACTGAAAAATAATAAAAAGAGCAAGGTAGGTTGAATTAGGCTTAAAATTTATTGAAGCGTGTAATACTTACAAATGTGCAAAATCTCTCTGCATAGTTTTTCCTCATGTGTTTATTTTAAAATAAACTTTAATATAAATAATAAATTTATATTTATTCAAATGATGTAGGATTTCTATGAAATTTCTATGCACACTACTGTAATAAATATTTTCAGCAACCATGCTTTTCAAAAATTTATTTTGTCTTAGTCCATTTGAGCTCTTATAACAAAATACCAAAAATTGGGTAGTTTATAAACAACAGAAAAGTATTGCTCACAATTCTGGAAGCTGGGAATTTGAAGCCCAAGATGCCAGAAGATTCAGTGTCTGGTAAGGGCCTGTTGCACATAAAGAGAGTCTTCTATGTGTCCTCGCATGGCAGAAGGGGCAAATAAACTCCCTCAGGCCTCTTTTATAAGGACACAAATCCCATTGACAAGGGCTTTAACCCCATGACCTAGTTACCTCCCTAAGGCCCTACCTCTTAATAGCAAAACATTGGGGATTCAATTTCAACATATCAATTTGGGGAGGACGGAATCTTTCAGATAATAGCAATAGGAAATTGTTTTGTCTCCACAGTTTGGCCTTCCATCAACATTATTTGACTATATATATTTCTTAATTTTACCACTTGCAAGAATTTTCTTTAAAAAGTTAATGGGCTCACTATATTCTATATTTGAAATCTCTGAAGTGTAAAATAATTGAATGTTTACATCTATAAACCAAATTACTTCCTTAATGCACCCTAGCACACAGAAGGTAGAATTAATTTATAATTTAAGTGGTATTCACATACATACACACACACATGCACACACTACTTAGCATTCTGTAGTTTGTTTAAGTAGTGATGAAGAATATAAGTCCCAGATAAATCGACATCTTATGGAAATTGTTCTCATTATTTTCTTTAAAAAAGTTTTATTAAGGTACGCTTCATATATCACAAAATCTATATATTAAGCATAGTATTCAGTAGTGTTTAACATATTCAGAGTTGTGCAACAAACTCTACAATCTAAATTTTAGAATATTTTCTCACCCCAAAAATAAATCCTATACCAATAAGCATTTATTTCTCGTTATCCCTCTCCACCAGCTCTAGGAAACATCTAATCTTCCTGTCTCAAATATTTGCTTATTATTAGCATTTCATATAAATGGAATCATACAATCTGGTACCCTTTGTTATTGGCTTCCTTCCTAAAGCATGTTTTCTGTGTTTATCATGTCATACAATGTATCAGTATCGCATTCATTTGTTATTAAGAAATAATATTTTATTGTCTGGATATACCATATTTTATTTTTCCATTCATCAGTTTATGAACTTTTTTCATATCCTTTCTTAAAATATTGTATCATTTTGCTATTATGATAATGCAACTATAAATATGTATTTACTAGTTTTTATGAAGATACGTATTTTTCTTTTATGTATATATATAAGAATAGAAATACTTGTTCATATGGTAACTATGTTTATCATTTTGAGCAACTGACAAATTGCTTTCTGAAGTGGCTTCCTTCTTTTATGTTTCTGCTAGCAATTTACGAGGATTCAAATTTGTTCATTTTTTTTCAACATTTGTTATTGTCTTTTTTGGTATAATAAGCATACTGTGTATAATGTGAAATACTGTATTTTGATTTGCATTTCCCAAATATCTTTTTTAGTGTAGCTATCACACTGTATATAGAGTGAAATATTGTAGTTTGATTTGTATATCCCAAATGCGTAATAATATTGATTAACTTTTCGTGTGCTTACTGACCACTTGTGTATCTTCTTTAGAGAAAGTTCTATTCATATATTTCACCCATTTTTTAGTTTAGTTATTAGTACTTTTATTGAGTTGCAGGCATGCTATATACATTCTGAATACAAGTCCTTTATCAGATATATTATGTGCAAATATTTTCTCTCATTCTGTGTGTTGTCTTTTCCTTCCTGAATGGTGTCTTTTGTTCAATTTTGATAAACCCTAATGTGTCTATTTTTAAAAACTCATTATTCAATTCAAGGCCACAAAGACTCATGCCTATTTATTTCTAACAGTTTTATAGGTTTAGCTCTTACATTTAGGTGTATGATTCACTTTGGGTTAATTTTTGTGAGTAGTGTGAGGTAGGGGTCCAACTTTATTGTTTTACATGTTCATATACAGTAGTTACATTATCATTTATTGAAAAAAACTACTCCTCTATTAAATTGTCTCAGCACTCATATTAAAAATCAGTTGAACACCAGTGAAGCTTTATTTCTGGATGTTCACTTCTATTTTGTTGATCTATATGTTTGTCCTTATGCCATGATCACATATCTTGATTGTTGTGGCTTCGTAGTAAATTGTAATATCAAGACATGTAAACTATCTATATTTTTTTCCTAGATTGTTTTAGCTATTCTAAGTCCTTTAAATTTCCATATCAATTTGAAGATTGGCTTGTCAATTTTTTAAAAAGAAAGTGCTGGAATTTTTATAAGGATTGAACCTATAGATTAATTTAGGTAGTATTGCCATTTTAACAATTTCCATATCAATTTGAAGATTGGCTTGTTGATATTTAAAAAAGAAAGAGCTGGAATTTTGATGAGGATTTAACCTATAGATTAATTTAGGGAGTATCGCTGTTTTAACAATATTAGTCTTCCAATGCATGAGCATGGAATGTTTCATTTATGTAAATGTCTCCCATTCAAATCTTCCTCAAGTTTCTTCACTGATGTTTTGTATTTATCAATGTACATTCTTACACTTTTTTTGGTTACATTTATTTCCAACTATTTTACACTTTTTGTTGTCATTATAATTGTAAATGGCTTTGTTTTAATTTTTAAATTGTTAATTGTCAGTCTATAAAAACATAATTGATTTTTGTTTGTTAACCTTGTATCCAGTATATTGCTAAACTCACTTATTAGCTCTATAGCTTTTCAAGTAATTTTGTAAGGGTTTTACATACAACATTTTGTCACAGGCAATTAAAAAGCGTTTTACTTTTTTCTTTCCAGTCTTTGTCTTATTTTCATTTGTCTAATCTCTCTGTATAGAGCCTCTAATGTAATGTTGAATAAAATTGGCAAAATTGGACTTCCTTGTCTTGTTCCTAACATTGGAAGAAAGCCTCTAGTTTTTAACCTTTAAGTGGGACTTTTGTAGATGCCCTTTATCTACAAAAGGAATAGGAAATTCCTTTTGTAGGTGCCCTCTTTATCTACAAAAGGGTTAGGAAGTTCCTTTCTATACTTATTTTGTTAAGTGCTATTATAAAGAGAGGGCATGTTATTCTGCCAATGCATTTCTGTATCTATTGAGGTGATCATTTGCTTTTCATCCTTTAACTATTAATGAGTTACTATATAAATTGATTTTTGAATGTTAAACCAAGCTCCCATTCCTGAGATACATTCTATTTTGTCATGATGTATAATCCTTTTAATACGCTGCTGGAATGAGTTTGCTAGTATTTCCTTGAAGATGTTTGCATTTATATTCATAAGAAATATTGGTATATAATATTATCTTTTGTGCTGTGGCTTTTCTGACTTTGATATCAAAGTAATATTGGCCTCATGGAATCAATTGGGAAGGGTTTTTTTGTCTTCTATTTTTGAAAATTAATTTTCTTTTCTATAAGAAAAGCTACTCCAGCTATTGTGGTTACTGTTTGCATGATATATCTTTTCTCATCCTTTTATTTTCAACTGTTAGTATCTTTGAATGTTAACGACTTTATCTTGTAGTCAGCACATAGATGAATTTTGGTTTCATTTGGTTTGGTTTTTAAATCCAATGTGACAATCTCTGCCTTGTTTAAGGCATTAAACAAGTAATTGTTTAATTCATATATAATTAAATTGTTATGGTAGTGTTGGGCTTATATCTGCCAGTTTGCTTTGTTTTTCCTTTCCTCCTTTCCTACTTACTTTCAAATACATTGGAAATTTTCTACGGACACATTTTAATCTCTTTGATGATTGTTTAAGTACATTTTTTAAAAATTATAATCTTAATAATTGCTCTAAGGCTTAAACTACACATAATTAACTTTTAAGACTCTACTTCAGATTCAACGTAACTTATTTTCAGTGAGATGTAGGAAGTGTATTCATATATAGTTCCATTTCCCCTTTTGTACTAATATTGTAATACACAGAAAATTTATATATATATATATATCCCAAAAAGAGATCAATATGATTATTAATTTATATAATCTATTTCTTTTAAAGAAGCTGAGGGAAGGAGACATGTATAGATAGATACATTTTGCTACATTACCTCTTTTTAGCCAATCTTGATTCTCTTAATCTTTTTCTGTGAATTAGAGTTGGCATTTAGTGTCATTTTCTTACTCTAATACAGTCTTGTTTCCACCTATCTGCTTTGTGATATTAATGACAAATATATTACATTTCTATATGTTGTAAGCCTGAAACTACAATTGGATATATATTGTTTTATGCATTTGAAAAAAAAACAGGAGAAAAAGTGAGAAGAAATGTGCAATTATTATGTCTGTTATAATTACTTAATTACCTTTAACAGTGATCTTAATTTTTTTATGAAGTGTCAAATTACTGCCTACTGTAACTTGCTTTTAGCATGACCTACCACTTTTAGTATTTCTCAAAAAGCAGGTCTGTCTTTATTTTAACTTCATTTTTTAAATTATTTTTTTCTGGATATGGGATTCTTGGTTGACAATTTTTTTTTCTTTCAGTACTTTGAATATGTCATCCCACTACCTTCTGGCCTCCATGGCCAGAATGACAGTAAGCTGTCATTCTTACTCAGTTTCTCTTGCATGCGATGACTCTTTTTTTCTTTCTGATTCTAAGACTTTCTCTTCACTTTTGGCTTTCAGTTTTGACTAGATGTTTCCACATGAAGATCTCTAGTTTATCCTACTTGGAAGTTTATTGAACTTCTTAGATATTTATATTAATGTTTTTCATTTATTTGGAGAAGTTTGAACCATGTTTCCTTTACTTGTTTTCTGCTTTCTTCTTTCTCTTTTCTCCTTCCAGAACTTCTATCTCAGATATGTTGATGTACTTACTGGTGTCCCACAATTTTTTCTGAGCCTCTGTTCATTTTTCTTCCTTTTACTTCCTGTTCTTCAAATTGTGTAAGTTTTTTTATCCATTTTCAAGTCACTGATTCTTCTGTTACCTCAAATCTACTATCAAGCCCCTCTAATGACTCTGTTATTTTGTTTGTTGTACTTTTCTGGTTGCTTCTTTTTACAATCTACTTGTTTATTGATATTCTCTATCTAATGAGATATTGCTATCATACCTTCTTTTAATGTTTTAAATGTGGTTTTATTTTGTTATTGGAACATATTTATAATAATTGCTTTAAATTTTTTTCCTAATAAGTTCATTATCTTGGCTTCAACAAAGCAGTTGCTTGTGTTTGCTTCTTTTCTTTTGTATGGGTCCTATGCTCCTGTTTATTTACATGTCTCATAGCATTTTGTTCCAAACTAGAGGCTTTAAATAATATGTGGCTGCAACTCTAGATACTGATGCCCACTGAAGCTTATTGTTGTATGCTTGTTTATTTGTATATGGACATGTCTGGACAACTTCAGTAAAGGCTCTTTTCTTAGCTGTGGGCATGCTTTGATATCTTTTTAATATTTTTCCTAATTTTTTGATATCCTGTTCAATATTTTCTTCCTAATTTTTATCACTAAACTAGGCATTCTATGGGTTGCTCCTGGTTTAGCAATGTTTAGTGGTTAGCCACTGACTGGGGAGAGATTGCAACTAAGCCCTGTTACAAGAAGGATTTCATTTTCTGTCATTAGATATCTGTGTGGCTTGGAGATTGCTTTTAATTTGCTGTTCGGGAGTTTACCAGATAGCCATGTGTTCATCTAGTTATCAGTAACTAGTAGTTATCTCTGCAGTTTCTTCTCAGATAATAGTCTTGAGCATGTGCCAGCAGTGATGCCTATTATTTTACCTGGCCACATTTGACTGTCTATTTTATTCATCCCCTAATTATACTTCTGGCTCATCTGCCCTTATTGCTATCAACTCCAGCTGTTAGATTTCACTACTTACCAGATGACTGCACTGTTTTGACAATGCCATGTCACATAAATTCTTCCTCGGTCTAATTCAAAGAAGTAGGACCACTTGGCAGAGGCAGGACATTGCCAACTTTGAAACTTGCTCTGGACCTTCCCTGGAAGGAATCTCTGCAATATGAAGCAGGAGCTGGTGAAAGGGGATTGTTACCATGGAGCAAGAACTGTATCTTTGAGGGTTAGAAGGAGTTGCTGATGCCTCTTGGCCGCCACCAACACCCATTGTAGATCAGAGGCATGGATATTGTGATATGTTGAGGTTTACTAACTTAAAATCTGTGGTAGTAATTCTAAGAGGTAACGAATCTTGCACTTCTGGAAACTAAAGGAAACGGTAGTTGTTACTCAAAAGTTTATTTTGCATCACAGAGCTCTGTGAGAATGGAATACTGCACACTTTGCCTGCTGTCCCACCTGGCTTCTCCCTACACTGCAGTAGTTGGGGAAAAGGCAAACACTACTTGGCTTGTTCTATACATCCAGCATAGGTCTTACACAGTAAAGACCTACGAGAAATGGTATCTACCAGTGTTCACAGCTGCCAAATGTACACAGACTAGCTTTTTCATCTTAGAGTGTGGGGAAGATAGAAGCTGCCTATTGGAACATGTCAGCCTCAACACAGCTGTGAAGGTAGGGTACAGCTCCCAGCTCAAACGTCACAGACTACTGTTGTTTCTAATGTATATTCTGGTCAGGCGTGGTGACTCATGCCTGTAATCCTAGCACTATGGGAGGCCACATGAGGAGGACCACTTGCGTTCAGGAGTTCAAGATCTAAATGTATATTCACCTATTTTGTGAAAAATGATTCTAATTTTTTTGTAAGCAGTTGGTTGATCTCTAGGAGATTTTAAATGTTTGTCTTTGCAAATTGTGACCAGTTTTGGAGAGAGATCTCTAGAGCTCTTTATATCATCATTTTGGAAAAGTGAAAAATTCACTTTCAATTTTTGAGTATATGAATTCCTTAATTTTTTAAACATCTTCAAAGCCAAATTTCCCACTATTGAGTGGACATTTGACTTGAAAATTTTAGTGGCATCAAACTTAGAATATGTCTAAAACCCATTTATTATTTGATATTTCTACAGCGGATTTCTGCCACAACTATTCAACTCTGCCAACGTAATATGAAAACACCCATAGACAATACAAAACAGATATGGTTATGTTTCAATAAAGCTTTACTTACAAAAATAGGCAAAAAGCACTATTTGGCCTATGAGTCATAGATTCCTAACATCTATTTAGAGTAAAGGCCATGAGCAGGCTGTGGTGCACACTATAATTCAGGAGAACTATTATCATAGAGGAAAGATATAAAGGATAAGGAAGACAATTGGAAAGTAAAAGTCCCCAGACACCAAAAGAAGCACATCAATGTTGGGACATGTTAGTGTTCAAGCACCAGAGAGTTCTATAAAACTCTGTTTTTGAATTTTAGACCTAACTTTAATACAACCCAAACGTCTATTTTTAGATTACATGAGGTAGGGCCTAGAATATGCCCTGTTGTATATTTCTATGATATCAAATTTCTTTATTACCATGCATAGTTGAAAAACCAAAGCATTTACAGTTCAATAAACTGTATATATTTATGAGTCAGAGACCAGCAGATATATAAATGTGGTCAACAAAATTAGGTTTATTAAAAGCTACAGCAAGAGAGATCCCACACCATAGGAACTCTAGGGCATCTCAAAAAAAAGACCTTAGGAAAGGGGTACTGATAAGATTTCAGAGACAAAATTGGTCATGGAATGACCTTTTTTGGAGATTATAAAAATTTATGAAATAGAGAGTTTTTGGAATAGTCAGTGATCTTATCATTAAAACACACGGATCCATGCAAGGTTAATATAGCATTTTCTTGGAATATATGTATCTGATATAAACAGTATAAGCTTAGGCTGTGATGAACATCATGGTTTGGTTTGAAACTGTTCATCTGTTTCATAAGCGATAATGCAGTCTATGTTGAAAGTTGTGGTTTCTGTTACATGTCTCAGTTGCCCCGACAGTCTAGCTGTCAGAAAGACCATTTTTCAATTTATCAAAGCCAACCAACGCAGCAAGATTAAATAATTGAAGTAAAATGCAATTTTTCATACTTAGAAATAAATCTTTTATGTATGCTATGCGCTGTTCTATTCAGTGTTAATGGTTTTATAATCTGTGAAAGTTTTTGCAGTTGTATGTTGCCATGATTTAGAATAGATTTAGCCCAGAGCAGTGTCTATAGCAATGACAATCTGATTTGCTATCTGCTTCTGTTTCACAAGTCATACAAAATTAATTTTATAAAGAATCAGAGAAATTCTTCGAGTGTTTTTCTGATAATATGTTATGCCATTTTCAAATGACTAAATAAATAATGTATAATCTATACCAATCTTTATTTGATTTGCAATTGAAGTTTTATGTTATCTTACATCTTTTTACTAGAGAATTCACATTAGCAACTTTTATTTACATGGTTAGTGTATTAGAGCTAGTAACTTTCATTTAATATGTTCATGATTACAAGTTCACAGGAAAAATGCATTAAGTTTTTCTCTGGCACCATGAATGACACCTACTTGATGCACAGTAAATATTGTTAATTGTATGATTGCATAAAAAATGAATGAAATTGGCCATGTGGGCAGAAACTTGAGAAGCAATCTCAAATGGCAAAATTTAAGACCCAGAAAATATAATTAATAAATGAATTTACTTAATGTTTATTATTTAATTCTCTTACAGCTGATTTTTTTGTCAGCTAAGTTAATTTTCTAATCATTGTAGTCACGTACCATAACAAGGTACAAGTTGCAAAAAAAAAAACCTTGAATTCAACTAATTTTGGGGGGCTAAAGAAAAAATTATAACTAATCCTCAAAATCGTTCAGATAAAATGTGTGTGAGTACATATCTGAACAATTAATCCCTTTTTTCTATTGATTTGATTATATCTGTATGCAAAAACTTTGAGGAGAAACATTTTTGTGAATACATAGTAGAAATGATCATTAAGATCATTAAGAAGACTATATTTTCTTTAAAGGAAGATGTAAGTTCTTGGTTCTCTGAATTTTAGAAAATGTGTAATGTCTCATTCTTTTTATTATTTTGGTTACCTTTGTAAATTGATTATCTGAGGAAGAACAAATTACAATAGTGGCATATGCTCTTTCTCAAACTTAGAATAATTTGTTTTATAATCAGATAACCGTTATCATACAAGCAAATATCTTCTTAAATTTTATTAGAACATAATAATCAAGCTCCATGCTTTTTCATAAAAATGAATACTTCCAATAGTTATTCACTTGAGATCATGAAAATCCTGATAATTTTACATTTGCCTTACAAGTCATTGTAGCTTCTTCTTGTCAATAATGTCAGCATGATTGTAACACATTCTAGAAACTTAACTTTGTTCCATCTGGAGCATAACCTATTTTCCACCCACACATTTCAAAGCTCATTAAGCAAAACTTTTGAACGCCGAAACAATCTAACCTCTTGATTTCACTTTTCTTAAGCTTACCACTATATCTGTATATATTTAATAGAAGCTTATTTTCTCAGTTCAACTGAATTTAAAAATAAAGGATTTATATAAATTTATTTACATATATATATATATGAAAGCTTACATATATAAGGTTTTATTCTATTCTATCTTTATTCTATTTGACCACTCAGAGGAAGCCTGCTGTGCTGACAATGATGCCGTATTGAACAACTGCCAGGATTACTAAATTTAAATTCTTGAAACATTATAATCTCCCTCCTTAATAAATTTCCCCTAATACGCATTGATTTAGTTTGCAGTGTTGTATTTTCCTCACTCTCATGATACACTGCATTTAAATAAGGTTTTATTGCCTTGATGCTTGAGATCACTGACTCTTTTTATTATGAGAGTAGAGCATATCCTCCAATCCTCCCTATAGTTGTGAGAACTAAAGGGACTTAAGCCCTCTTTTTAAACTTCAAACCTTAGAATTTGTATTCTATAACTTGCCATATTTGCCAACTAGTGAAAAGGGCTTGCAAAATATTATCTATTGCTATAGAATATACTGCAGGGTATTATAATTGCATTGTCTTTCATGAGCCCCTGCAAACATGATCACAAACTTGATGTTACTGTAAAGAATAAAAATGATAATTAACATTAATACTATTATGTGCTAGATATTTATCAGATATGTGTGTGTGTATATATAGATATATATAAACACATACATATTATTTTTTGTTATCACACAATAATATGTGGAAGGTATTCTTAGGTTCCCTAATTATGTCTGAGAAAATTGATGCTTAGGGAAGTTTTAGGTGACTTCTCCAAAGTTAAATTGCAGATGAAAAAGGTGGAGTCAGAATTTGAATGTTAGCATTCTAGCACTGGAGTGCATGAATTAATTTTTTTTAACTTTCATTTTAAGTTCAGTGGTACATGTGCAGGATTGTGAGCCACAGGGTTTTGGTGTGTACATTATTTTGTTACCCAGGAAATAAACATAGTGCCTGATAGGTAGTTTTTCAGTCTTCACCCTCCTTCCACCCTTCACCCTCAAGGAGGCCCAGGTGTCTGTTGTTCTGTTCTTTGTGTCACTATACATACAATGTTTAGCTGTCACTTATAAGTGACAACACAGTATTTGGGTTTCTGTTCCTGTATTAGTTTGCTTAGCATAATGGCCTCTAGCCTCTGAAGGACATATTCACATTCTTCTTAAGGCTATGTGGTATTCCATGGTGGATATGTACCACAGTTTCATGAATTTAAATGCTACCAGTTATACAGAGGGTTCACTGTCCAAAGAGCAAGTGGCTCCTATAATTTTGCCTACTCTCTGCTCATCAAGCCAGGAACCACTGGGCAAGATGTACCTCAGCCTGGAGAAAGGTAACCCTAAATATTCATCAAAGGATAATGGGTTTGAAGTTTTCATCTTACAAATACAATCTATAGCATTCATGTTTCTCCTCTTACAGGTCAGCTTCTAACACTTTTTGGCCCCCTCCTTAGGAGGCTCTTCCTTATATTTAAAATCTCTTTATAAAAAAAAATGTTTTCTGTCTTCTCAGCACAGTGATTGGAGTTTGATATTATCAACTCATTCTACCAAGTCTATTTTAACAGAGCCACAAATCTACCACAGGTGAAACAGTTTACTGCTGTGGCCACAGAACTAGTTCTTATGTGCCCTGATTTCCTTCCCATTTTGTGGCTTTTCTGGGACAGTAAACAAGATATCTGAGTTCTTACCAATTTATTAAAATTTGAAGCAAGCATAGTTAAGTTTCCTGTATTTCTAAATAGTGGTTATATTTTAAAAGAGGGGTTTTAAAATGCTGTTCATAGGTTTAAAGTGATGTTCAAAAAATGCAAAAAGTATAACTTATTCTTCGTTGAACATATTAATAGTCTACTAAACTTTTAAAGTTACAAAATGTTTTTCCTTGCAATATAAAGCTAGTTATCAAGAATAAGTCTTTTCCTGATTTTCTTTAAAACCAACATGCTTCATGTGTACAGTTAAGCATTCTTTGTGCTTCTTTGCAAACAAAGAGGTAGTGAGAAATGTCTTTTTTAACACATAAAATGCAGATATCAGTAGGAGAAGCATCCTATTATAATTGAAATGCTTGGATTCCCTTGACATGGATGAAATTCAATGAGTAACTCTACTTCGTTAAACTACAATAGACACCAGTCAGCCTTGAATAAAGAATTGAAAATGATACATTTTGGAAAATATTTTAAACATGCACAATTTAATGTAAATTGGATTTATTCCAAGGTCCTGAAATATTCATGTGTTGTTCCTTTCTGTTGTCAAGTAGCTTGCTACATGAGAATGTTATTTAAACATATAATCATTGACATTAGACTACTAAGATATTGTGCAAGTAAGGAAAGTTGAAATCCTTTTACCTCATTAGAGTTGAAGTTGATGTGCTTTGATTTTCAGTTAATGTCCTTACTGTGCTCCAATAAGAGTAAGCTTTAAATGAGCCTGCAAGGATCTACACAGAGATGGCACACAAAAGGAACAGGGATGCTTGAGATACTGAGATACAGAGATACAGAGATACTGAGAGTGGTTTAGTTGCTGTCACATTCAAAAGAGTCTATTGAGCACATACCGTTGAAGACAGACAACAAGAAAGCAAAAAGGAGAGAATTATTGTTGGAAGAAGATAAAAGAAAAAGACATGAAATATAGGGGAAGGGATTTCTACATCCATAACATTCTTGTTATTTTCCTCAGCTTAAGAGGCAAATACAATACAAAATTGTAAAATAACAATATGAGTCAGAAGCAAGACCATTGCAATTATGGTAATGATTATGATTATTAATTATTTACTAGACATTGAGAAAATACTTAGATTTTTAAATGATATTCAAATTATGAGAGCATTCCTGTTGCCATTTATTCTGCTCAGGTAAATGTAGGCACGTATATCATAAAGGTAAATATCTCCAGTTCAACACATTTCCACAGAATATTTAATAATGTACTTATTAAATAAAGTGAATATTTTTAAATGTTGGTTTCTCAGGGATGTCAATATTAAATAAACATAGAAAAGGACCTCTAAGCAAAGCATGTATTTAGAAATAATATATAATTATTAGAATGCAATTCAGGAACCACTCACAGGTCAGAATGGCCTCTGGTATGTCTAAAGAACAAAGGAAAAGGTTGCGGCTTTCTTGGGAAGAGAAAAGTTATGTAAGTTGTTTTGAGAGAACATTGATTGGTGGCTGTGATGTCTTTCAGGAGCTTGCAAGCTGTGACTGGTGCATTAACAGTAGTTATTACTTAAAACTTGTAATCTTAATGAAATTACAGGCTGTTTTTCATTGGATTGGTTGGACTTGTAGATAGTGAATCAGGCCAGTGTTCTTGTCTAAATAGCTAGCTGTCTTTTTGTGGTTAGTTCTCCTTGTGTGACTCATGTAGTAAGCTGCAACTTGGAAGAATTTCTTGTGGTTATTAGGGCAGTCATGAGAGATAGCCTTCCCTCCATGGCTTTCCCTAGTTCCATTTTGCGAAAGTTTCAAAAAAGTGACACCATTTTGAATCCGACAGTTTTTATAGGGATAAAATAATTATATTTTTATATTTTTTGAAAAATTAAAATAATTTTTATTGTTGTTGTTAGCTTCTTTTAATGAGTCTTAGAGGCACATCCATAAAGATGTAATTATATGCAGGACCAGAATAAATTGAAAACAAAAATTTCATTTGGATACTTCTCTGTAAATAAGGAGAAGTTGTGCATGTGTGTGTGTATATATATATATATACATATTATATATAACTTTTATGTTTCAAGGACAACATATTATAAAGGGCTACATATCAAAAATTAATCCATTAATCAGTAAACAAAACAACAATACTGTTTCTATTTGATAGCATTAACCTAATCATTATATAAAATATCAGGTTTATATTTAAATGTTCTAAATATCAATTCCCCTTATAAAAAGTTACTTTGTATTTTATTTTCAGTATTTGTGACTGCTTCCTTGCTAAAGGTTCTCGTGTTCTTATTTGTATTAAGCTTAAATGTGTTTAAGCATTAAAAAATTAGTACCTAAACTAACAACATAAAAATTTTGTTTTAATTACCCAAAATAGTTTTGATTATGTTAAACTATAGATTTCAGTTGTATATATCTTAACTTTAAAAACCAACACAGTGGTTTCTGTGTGGGATTAGCCCTAGAACCAACATCATGAATATTTTTAAAGAGGCTTTCAGCTTTTTAACTTTCATTTATAATTACTTGTACTATTATAATGCAATAGAATTGAGCTATGCAAAACTACCTTTTATAGCATTATGATCATAATACGATGTTAAAGTTCTCTAATTCCTGAAATATCTGTTTTCGTGTCTTACTTTCTCATTTCCTGAAGCACAAACCTGTTCATTTGCGTCTTTAAGTTTATATGAATTATGCCTCATAGAAGAACAGGATGTTATACTAAAAGATAACATTTAATGGGGTGTATAAATGGAACTCTGATTAAATCCTGACTCTTCCTTTTAACAGGTGAGTGACCTTGACCAGGATCTGGACTTCTCTGAACTTTAATTTCTGCATATATAAATGGAAATAATAACACCTACTCCAAAAGGTTGTTTCCAAGGTAAATGATGTGGCATAATTAAACCAACCAACAGAGAGCACAACGGTAGTGAGCATTTCTTAAAAGAGTTTATTACCTCCTCCTCCTACTGATGTACAGCAAGTTTTCCTAAGATAAAGTAGGAGCCATGCCAGTTCCAAGAAAATCAGTGTAGTGACACTTTGGGAACATATTACTCATTTATTTCATATTCATCATTGTGCAAATGGTAAAAACTCTTTTGACATGCCTTAGAAATCAATGTAATGCAATCATGCATTTACATTCTGTAAGTATACTTGTCATAGGTTTTAATGTTACTTGACTCAGTACATTGAAATGTAACTACAAATTTAAGTATGATAATTTTTCATGAAGTCTTTGGAATGTGAACTCTCAAGATACAAAATTCCAAGACCTGCCTATTATTCCAGAAAACTTTAGAGATGGAGCAACTTTATCCATTTATTTTATATGATGATTTAATTGACAAAGTACTTTGGCTTCAATAAGCAAGCCAAATGCCCAAGAACACAAAATTATTCACCTTCTACACAGTATGCACTGTACTGGAAGGTTTGAAAACCTTCAAAATAAGTCAGTGATATAGACATTTTTAACTTTTGCCAAAGTAACACAAATCCAGACTTAGGAGGAGATTTTAATTAGAAAGACAGGCTATTGCAGTAGGGAGATGGCTTCAATTTTAGATATCTGTGAGTATCTCCAATTCAAGCAGAAAAAGGTTTTTCTTTCATAAGGTAAAAGAGAGGCAAGCAGAGATAAGCGGAATCTTTGCTGGGGAAGCTCGAAATAACCAGCAGTTTCTGACAGGAAAAGGGCCCTGCTGTGGTCAACTGATTCCTAGCAGAAACTGCTAAGAAGGCATAATTTGCTTTTTTTGTGCTTGATCAGGTCTGAGGACAAGTAGAGTTTAGGGACCTGTGGAAAGAGGGAAGCCTGATGAAGGTTTGATCAAGACAAAGCAATGGATAAGCGGCAGGCAACTGTGAACACTTGGTCACTTTTATGTATTTGGAGATATTGTTGAGACTGAATTTTGCCTCCTCACCACCTATGCACAAATTCATAGATTGAAGCCTCAACTGCCAAGGTAATTGTTTGTAGAGATAGGGCTTATAAGGAGGTAATTAAGGTTAAGTGAGGTCATAAGTGTGGGGCCCTAATCTGGTAGGATTGGTCTTCTTGTAAGAAAAGAAAAAGAAACCAAAGTTCTTTTGCTCTCTGAGCTTCACAGAGAAAAGGCCAAACAAGGACGTGGCAAGAAAGCATACATCTGTAAGTAAGTCAGGAAAAGGCCCTCATCAGGAACAGGAAGAGCCAGGGCCTTGATCATGAACTTCTAGCCTCTAGAACTGTTGGGGAAAAAGAAATCTGCCTTTCAAGCCACCAGGTTTATGGCATTTTGTCACGGCAGCCCTAGCAGACTAAAATAGATATGAAAAATTGAAGCTCCAAGAATGTAAAGATATTGTTTCATTTCACCATTTAGTACGTGGCGGTGATCAGATGTCATGCCCCGATCTGTTTGATACTAATGTCCAAAAAATTCCATTTTGTCATATTACCTTTGCAATTAGTTAATTGCTGAATTATTTAAACATCATTTTTCTTTCTTAATATAGGTCTTTCATTATTACACCGCAGCTGCCTTGATATGATATAGTAATAGGAGAGTCCCCTCCATGGCAGTGCTCTGTTCAGGACATTCACCTGAAAGTTTTTGCAAAGGATAATGTTGTTATCTCTTTTCAGTTTTATTGCATTCAGTGGAGACGCTATACTTTTTATAGAAGGCGGAGCAAAATTTCATTCTGATTAAAAGTGCACAGATAAGTATTATAGCAAAGTTGCTTATACAGAGAAAGTATCTGGGTTGACTTAATTTATTATATGAAGTGGCTTTAGGGAAATCTAATGGGAATCATTGGGGAAGACTAAAAACACCCCTCCCTACTTTGGTACCCCCAGGAATTCTCTTTATTTATTGATTTTTATATTTTGACTAAGGAAAAAAGAATTTTTAAAAAACATTACATTAATCATATTAATACTATTTTTATTTTCCATTTCCCTTTTATCTTATTGATTAATATAATATTTTTTCTTACAGACAAAGTGTTGCTTCACACAATTTCAAATGAACAGTAGAAGTATTAAAGAGTTTATTTTTTCTGAGCATTATTTATAGTTACTTGTTACTTTAAAACAATTTTCTGTGAGAATGAGATTAAACAACACACGCGATCATAATGGGACTACATATGGTAGTGGTAATACTGTATTGTAGAATACTAACTTCACATATTAATTGTTCCTGGACTCATTTTTACCTTCTTTTCTTTGCATAATGAGTTATAATATATGCTCTCAGAGGGCCTGCAATCCTCCCACACTTTCTTTGATGAAAATGGATGAGAAAAACTGCTAATTTGCTCTGAAATCAATTTTTGTTTTACCCCTGGATCTGAAAGCAAACTGCTGAGATATTTGGAAGATATTCCAGGTTATGCTATGAGTAGTTTTCAAAGTAAAAACAGAAAGTTTAAAATTAAGGTATCTTGGGAGAGAAAAGTTCAGCAGTTTGACTTCAGTGAGACTGCTGAGAATCACAACTGGTAATTTTAAAGATGTTTAATACAGTTGTTGATCCTTGAAGACAATAATGGTTTAAAGGTTACCTATCATTTATTACAGGAAATGTTTATATTCTAACTAAGTTTCTAAGGTAGTTTGTTTCTAATGAAGTCCAGATATGTATTCATTAATTTGTTCACTCAATGTCTTTTGCAGGTCAACCCTATGCTAGTCATTGCTTTGATATTGGGGGTTAAATTATGAACAATATATAAAGGAATAATAGAAAGTATAAAGATCCAGATGCAAAATAAAGCATAGGACATTTGATGCAACTCAGAAGATGAATTTGACTAGAGCATAGGATGTGCTTTGGAGGAAGAGGTTAGAGATAAAATTGTTGAGGTAAGCAGAGGCCAGCTGATGAGAAACCTATCAGGTTATAGAATTCAGATAAAAAAGATTTTAATCAATAATGTGATGTGATTTTTATGTTGAAAAGAGCACTGCATAAAATAAGTCAATATTGGAAACTTCTACGGAATAAGTGTTCCATGAGATAAAAAGTTTGATTATCTCAACTTTATGAAGGGAAGAGTATAAAGATGTTAGAGTAAGAATGCATTGATGTTCAGAAAGCATGGAAGACATTGGAGGCAGAAAAAATGTATGAGGCCAGAGTGGAAATCCAGGGACCCAGCGTAAAGAGGATGGTGTTCTGGATCAGGGAATTGGAAGTATATTGGAGATAAGAATAATTTAGAACAGCCCTATTTCATAGAAGTATGATATGAGATGTTTAGGTAATTTTCTGGTAGCTACACTAAAAAAGGATAAAGAAATAAGTGAAATTAACTTAATAACATATTAAGTTGAAATATAATCATTTCCCATGTAATCAGTGTAAAACAATTCTCAAGATGTTTTACATACACTTTTTTCTTTTGTCTTTTTTTATCTTTGTGTGTGTGTGTGTGTGTGTCGCCCAGGCTGGAGTGCAGTGGTGTGATCTCAGCTCACTGCAACCTCTGACTCCCAGGTTCAAGCGATTCTTCTGCCTCAGCCTCCTGAGTAACTAGGACTACAGGCGCGCCACCACGCCCAGCTAATTTTTGTATTTTTAGTAAAGACAGGGTTTCACCATATTGGCCAGGCTGGTATCAAACTCCTGACCTCATTTTCTGCCCACCTCGGTCTCCCAAAGTGCTGGGATTACAGGCATGAGCCACCGCACCCAGCCTTATGTACAATTTTAAAACAAATTATTCGAAATTTACATCTCAATTCAAATACTAAAGTTTCATCAGAAAAATTTCATCAATAGTTAGGTTTCGTAAAATTTACAGTTTAACAAATATACTTACATACCCTAGTTGTTCCAAATATACTTCAGTGTTTTCCAATAACCAAAATGCATGTCAGTTTAAACATTTCAATTTAAATTATTGAGAAAAAAATCTGCAAAATTTAAAATTCAGTTTTAAGTTGCACTGGTCACATGTTGGTTACTCAATAACCACATGGAGCTATTGTCTGTCCTTTTGTATAATGCAGATTTGCAAGATATATTTTTAAAGAGAACTGAGAACATTTGTTGTAGCATTTGATATGGTGGATGAGGGAGATGAAATGGGGAAGTGTGAAACTAGGTTTTCCACTTTAGGCAATGTATTGGGTAGTGGAATCTTCAGGGAGATAAAGAATGCAGAAGGAGGAGCATTCAGATGAGAATAAGGGAGATCAGAATGTTAATAACTCAAATCGTGACTGTAGATTTCCTTTCTTACATATTTTTAATTTTTTTTAATTTTAACTTTTACTTTAGGTCCGAGGGTACGTGTGAAGGTTTGTTACATAGGTAAACTCATGTCATGGAGGTCTGCTGTACAGGCTATCTCACCACCAAGGTATCAAGCCCAGCACCTAACAATCATCCCTTCTGCTCCTCTCCCTCCTCCCATCCTTCTACTCCAAGTAGATCCCAGTGTCTGTCATTTCCTTCTTTGTGTTCCTAAGTTCTTATCATGGAGCTCTCACTTATAAGTGAGACCATGCAGTATTTGGTTTTCTGTTCCTGTGTTAATTTGCTAAGAGTAGCCTTCAGCTCCATCCATGTTCCCACAAAAGACATGATCTTGTTCCTTTTTATGACTGCATAGTATTCTGTCCTGTATATGTACCACATTTTCTTTATCTAATCTGTCATTGATGGGCACTTAGGACAATTCTATGTCTTTGTTATTGTGAATAGTGCTGCAATAAACGTTTGTGTGCATGTGTCTTTATGGTAGAATTGTCTATATTCCTCTGGTTATATACCCAGAATGGGATTGCAGGGTCAAATGGTAATTCTATTTTTAGCTCTTTGAGGAATCACCATTCTGCTTTTCACAATAATTGAACTTCTTTACACTACCACCGAGAGTGTATAAGTGTTTCTTTTTCTCCACAACCTCACTAGCATCTGTTATTTTTTGACTTTTTAAAAACAGCCATTCTGACTAGTGTCAGATGGTATCTCATTGTGGTTTTGATTTGCATTCCTCTAATGGTCAGCAATATTGGGCTTTTTTTCATAGGCTTGTTGGCTGCACATATGTCTTCTTTTGAGAAGTGTCTGTGAACATAAATTTCAACTCAAATTGTTGTGGAGTGCATGCAAACTTTCTAGCACATCTCTGAAAACTTGGTGGTTATTCAATAAATTATTAAGGAATAAAATACCAGTTTTCATTGCATTTCTCCATTCTAAGACTACTCCCCTACACTACTCTATTTTAACAAGGGTTAAATTGATGACTTTTTCTTTTGTTGGCTTCCCATCTGCCAAATCATTAGTCTTCCTTGTTCCTCATTCTGGAATATTTCCTACCAGTTGCTTTCCATAGAACTTGATTTCTTAAGAATAAAAGGTTATGATTCTGTCATTAAAGGGATTCAGAGAACTAACACATATTAATGCAGTTATGGATATGTGGTGCCTTTCATAAATAATTCATGGGTGTTCACCCTACTTTTAAGGGTAGACCTAAAAAAATGAATGTGCTGCCGAAATGATAACTTAATTTGTAGGAAGACTAAAGCAATGTAGGTTAAGCAGTTCATGTATCAATTTATACAAGTGGTTTAGATTTCATTAATTTTAATTACATTTAATCATGAAAATTAAAAAGCAAAGGTAATTAATAGTTATTAATAATTATATATGCAAGAAACTTTTAAAAGGATGTACTAGTAAATCCTTGCAACAAATGATATATTATGATTTCTATTTCCAGAAGAAGAAAATATAGCCTGGATTAAGGGATAGAACCCAAGTCTATGAGACATTAAAGTTAGTTAATTTTATATTCTTTTGTTGGTTGGTTGGTTGGGTTTTCTCAATAGGCATTTCATTTTGAATAGTTTTAGGTTTACAGAAAAAAACCAAAGGTAATACAGAGTTCCATACACATTAATATAAATTTTATCTTACATTAGTATGGCATATTTGTCATAATTAATGAACAAATATTAGTGCCTTATTATTATTAAAGTACATACTTTCTTCATATTTCTGTAGTTTTTACTTCATGTTCATTTAGTCATCTTGTTTCCTTAGGCTACTCTTGGCTATGACAGTTTCTCAAACTTGTTTTAGATGACTGACAGTTTTGATATTTTGTAGAATATTCCTCAATTTGAATTTTTCTGATATGTTTCTCATGATAAGACATGAATTATGTGTTTTGCGGAAGAAGATCACAGAGGTAAAGTGCTCTTTTTATCACAGCAATCAAGGGTGCATACACTGTTAATGCTGACCTCAATCACTTGGCTGAGGTAGTGCTTGTAAGGTTTCTCTACCGTAAAATTACATTTTATTGCTCTTTCCATACTGTAATCTTTGGAAAGAAGTCACAACCCAAAGGCACACTTCACAAATGGGAAGCTATCCTCTACCATTTTAGTGAAGAGTATCTACACAAATTTTGGCATTCTTCTGCGTGGGAGATTTGTCTATTCTGTCCCATTTATTTATTCAATAACCAATTAATTGTTAGCATAGTCTCATGGATATTTATTTTCTGGTGCAAGAAAATGTTTCAGGCTCTTCTTGTATACTTTCTGCCCCAGACCTAGAATATGTCCTTTCTCCAAGGAGCTCTGGTTCCTTTCATTAGAGAATGGTATTAAAAAGCGACATCTGGGTGCTAGATACGCTTGGTACTACGGATGTATTACACCTCTAAGCCCTCTCAGCTGATAGAGCAGGATAATTTATTGTATGTGTATACATTTATTGATTTTTTCTTTTTTTTGAGATGGAGTCCTGCCCTGTCACCCATGCTGGAGTGCTGTGGCATGCTCTAGGCTCTCTGCAAACTCCGCCTCCCCGGTTCAAGTGATTCTCCTGCCTTAGCCTCCTGAGTAGCTGGGATTACAGGCACCTGCCACTGTGACCAGCTAATTTTTGTATTTTTAGTAGCCACAGGGTTTCATCATGTTGGCCAGTCTAGTCTCATACTCCTGACCTCAGGTGATCCGCCCGTCTCGGTCTCCCAAAGTGCTGGGATTATAGGCATGAGCCACAAAGCCCGACAATTTTTTAATCCCATTATACAGTTATAGTGGCTTCAGAATTATTAACCTGTACCCCCACGGGAAACAAGTTTAGCAATTTCCAAAATTACTTAGGTCAGCAACTTTTCACCCACCTTCTTTAGTAAAGCTATTCCATACATTTGCAATATTGCTTATTTTTACATGCATGTTCTTGTCTTATTCACTGTTCCATACAGAGATCCACTGAATTTCTAAATAAATTTCAAAAATTTGCATTTGGCAAAGTTCACTCTTTGTGCTCCAAAATTCTATGGGCTTTGACAAAGTCATAGGGTCATTTATTCACCATTATACTATCACATAGAAGAGTTTCCAGGCTCTTAAAAATTTCCTGTGCTTTAACTATTTAACCTTCCTGCCACACAAACCCCTGTCAATTACTAATCTGTTTCTGGTTATATAGTTTTGCCTCTTTCAAAATGTCATACAAATGGAATGATACTAAATACATCTTTTCCAGACTGGCTCTTTTTGTTGTTGTTTTACTTAGCAATATGCATTTAAGATTCATGTATGTCTTTGGGTGGCTTAATACATCATAAACTAATTTATAGCTTTGCATGAATTAAATCATATATTTGTACCTTTTATCACTTGGTAATATTTATTAATATTCCACTGTGAAGATATACTGCAGTTTGTTTATTCATTCACCTGTTGAAGGACATCTAAATTGCTTACACATTGGGCAATTATGAATAGAGCTGTAATAAACATTCCCATTCAGATTTTGTGTGTGGATGTAAGTTTTCAAGTGAGTTTGGTAAGTAGGAGCGTATTTGCGGGATTGTATGAGAAGACAATGATCAACATTGTAATAAGTTGTTAACTTGTCTTCCAATGTGGCTTAGCATTTTACATTTCCATCAGCAATGAATGAGAGTTTTTATTGCTCCTCATCCTCACTAGCATTTGGTGATGTTAAGATTTGGATGTTAGCCTTTCTAACAGGTATGTAGTAGTATCTAATTGTTGTTTTAATTTGCAGTTCTCTAATGACAAGTGATGATATCATTTCATATGCCTATATGCCATCTGTATATCTCCTTAGATTGATCAGTATATTTGCCATTTTTTGTGTGAAGTTAATTACCCTTTGTTCAGTTTTACATGTCCCTTTTTACATTTTGGATACAACTCTTTATCAGAGATCTGTTTTGTAAATATTTTCTCCAAATCGGTAACTCAATTTATATTCTCTTTGTTAAGAGAGTATACTATGACATTGAAGTTCATTTTATAGTTTTTGTCAGTTAGTTGTTTTTAATGGATGTTTCAGTTTTAGATTTACAGAAAAATAATCAAAGATAATACAGAGTTCCCATATGTAAAAATACACATAGCATCTTACATTAGTTAGATTTTTTTAAGAGAATATAAAAATGCTGTTGTGTCTTTCACAGAGCAGAAGACTTAATTTTTAAGAATTCAACTTGTCTTTGTTGTTTGCTTTCACGTGTCATACTTTTGGTGTTGTCTCTTAAAAACTGATTGTCAAACTCAAAATGACTTAGATTTTCTCCTATGCTTTCTATTAGAAGTTACAGAGTTTTCCATTTTCCATTGAGATATATGATCTATTTTGAATGAATATATGTGAAAAGCATAGGTCTGTGTCCAGATTTAATTTCTCCACTTAATCAGCTGTTTGCTTTGCCAAAAACCTATTGACAATATTTCTGTGGGTCTAGTTATGGAATGCTTGTTGTTTTATTGATCCATGTATGTATTATTTTGCCAATATCTCACTGTCTCGATTAATTTTATAATGTGTTAAAAATGGGGTAATGCGAGTCTTCTAAATTTGTTCATCTTATTTGGTACTATGTTGCCTGTCCTAGGTCTTTTTCCTTTCCGTATAAACTTAGAATCTGTCTGTCAATATCTACAAAATATCTTGATAGAATTTGATTGAAATTGTGTTGAATTTATAGACCAAGTTGGGAAAAACTTAGCTCTTACCACTATTTATTCTTCCAATCCATGAATATGGAATATCTGTCCATTTATGTAGAATGTCTTTTATTTCTTTCATCACTGTTTTGTATATTTTCACATATGAATCCTGAACGTATTTTGCTAGATTTATGTGTAGGTATTTTTTGTGCTATTATAATTTTTAAAAATTTTAAATTCCAATATTTCGTTGCTGATGTAAGGAAAGCAACTGACTTTAGTATATTAATCTTGAATCCTGCAGCATTGCTACATTCAATTATCAGTTTCTAGAGTATTTTTGTAGATTCTTTTGGATTTTAGACATAGTTATTCATGTTATCTCCAAAGAAAAAAAAGCACATTTTTTCCCTTTTTTTCCAATCTATATGCATTTTCTTATTCTCCTTCCTTCCTTCCTTCCTTCCTTCCTTCCTTCCTTCCTTCCTTCCTTCCTTCTTCATTCCTTCCTCTTTCTTTCTTTCTTCTCCTTTCTTTCTTTCTTCTCTTTTCTTTCTTTCTTTCTTTCTTTCTTTCTTTCTTTCTTTCTTTCTTTCTTTCTTTTTTCTTTGTTTCTTTCTTTTTTATCTTATTTCATTAGCTAGGACTTCTAATACAAAATTAAATAGGTATTATTGTAACAACATATTTGTCTTTGTTGTGATTTTAGGGAGAAAGCATCAAGTCTCTCCACATCAAGTATTATATTAGCTGCAAGTTTTACAGATGTTTTTCAAGTTAAGGATAATCCCTCTATTCTCAGTTTGCTGATAGTTTTTGTAATGAATGGGTGATGGATTTTGTGTGATGCTTTTTCTGAATAAATTTATATGATCATATGATTTTTCTTCAGCATGTATTATAAATTTCACTGGTTGATTTTTGAACATTTAGCCAGCCTGGCATGACCAGAGTAAATCTAAATTGGTTGTGGGTGGAATTCTTTTTATACATTGCTGCATATAATTTCCTGATGTTTTGTAGAAGATTTTTACATTGATATTCATGAAAGATATTAGTCGGTAGATCTCCTTTCTTGTAATGCCTTCATCTGATTTTAATTTTAGGATAATGCAGGCCTCTTACTATGTGTTATGAAATGTTCCTACTATGTCTATTTTCTGGACTTCGTTAAATGCTCATGAAAGGCTAAGTGAAAACCTCTGAACCTGGTGCTTTGTGCATTGGAAAGTTTTAAATTATTGTTTCTTTTTAATAGGTTTAGGGATATGCAAGTTATCTACATATAATTTTATAAATTTTTCTAGTTTGTGTCTTTCAAAGAGTTTGTCCATTTTATCCAAGTTATCTAATTTATGGGCATAGAGTTTTTTATGTTATTATTTTCTTAACAGTTTAATATCCATGGAATCAGTAGTAATAACTCTGCTATGTGATTTCTGTCTTTCTGTTGTTGTTAGATTGGCTAGAGCTTTATATTTTCATTAATTTTTTTCAAATAACTAACATTTAGTTTCTTTGATTTTCCCATTGTTTTCAAGTTTGTTTATTTGATTTTATTATTTATTTTCTTCCGTTTGCTTTAGGCTTACATTGTTTTTCTTTAGTTTCCTAAAGTGGGGTTTATATTATTAGTTTTAGTTCTTTCTTCTTCTCTGATATATATATTTAATACTAAAACTCGTCCTCCAAACACTACTTTCATTGCATCCCACTCATTTTGTTAAGATATATATTCAATATTATTTATTTCAAAATATTCTAAAATGTTTCCTGAGACTTTTCATTTGAACCATGTGCCATTTAGAAGTGTGCTGTTTGATTTCTAAATATATTTTATATTATTGATTTCTAATTTAGTTTCATTGTTGTCTAAGAACATGCTTTATGTGATTACTATTATTTTAAATGTTTTGAGGTGTGTTTTATAACCCAGAATGTGGTTTATTTTTCTGAGTTCTTCATTTGAGCTTGAGAAAAAAATGTGTATGGTGTTGTGGTTGGTTGGCGTATTGTATAGTTAACAAATAGATGAAGTTGGTTGGTGTGTTGTTCAGGTTATCTGTATCCTCACTGAATTTTTTCTTGTCTGATCTATAAATTACCAATCAAGAAATAGTGAAGTATTCAACTATAATAGTGAATTTGCCTACTTTCCTTTTAGTCTGCCAATTTTGTCCTCATTTTGTCTTTCTAGTTAAGTGTATCTATGTATGATACTGTTATTTCTTACTGGGAAATTGACTTCCTTATAACTGTGTCTCTCTTTATCCCTGAGCAGTTCCCTGATTCTGAAATCTGCTTTCTGAGAAATTAATAATTTTTGCAACTTTCTTTAGACTGGTGCTTGCATGGTATATTTTTCTCCATCCCTTTTTCTGAACCAATCAATCAGTGTTTTTCTTTAAATAGGGTTTCTTGTGGACAACATATAGGCGAGTCTTGTTTTGGTTTTTAAGCATTCCGATCATCTATGTTTTTTAATTGGTATATTTGGACAATCCATGTTTAAAGTAATTGGTGATATACTTGGATTAATATCTACCATGTTTGTAATTGTTTGATTTGAATGCATTTTTCTTACTTCTTTTTGCCTGCTTTTTCTGCCTTATCTTGTTTTAACTGAATATTTTATATGATTCCATTTTATGTTTTCTCACTTATACTTGTTTTTATTTAAAAAATAGAGACATACCTATAGCATATAATACACTTTTTAACTAATCAAAATTCACCTTTAAATAATGGAATATTCACAATTGCTTTCTCCCAACCCTGGTGATATTATCATTAACTGATTGTCATTAATACCACTTATCAATAGGTTATATTCATCCCATACATTGTCACTATTATTATTTTAACAATCACCTATCCTTCAGATCAAATAAGAATAAAAAATATAAGATTTTAGTTTATCACCATTTATTCCTTCTCTAAAATTCTTCCTTTCTTTATGCACATAAATGTTTCTAACCTACAGCATTTTTATTCTGCCTGACGAACTACTTTTAGCATTTCTTTTAGAATATATTTGCTGACGATGAATTCTCTGGTTTTTTTTGTAAGTATGTTTTATTTCTTCATACTGAAGGATATATTTTCTGGATATAGAATTCCACGTTGGTGTTTCGTGTTTTTCATTTTTGTTTTGTTTCAACACTTTAAATATTTCACTTTACATTTTTTGCTTACATAGTTTCTAACAGAAAGTTTGCTTTGATTCTTATCCTTGTTGCTTTATAGACATTTTTATCTCTGGCTTTTTCCAGATTTCTCCCTCATTGCATTTTTTTTCAGTTTGAATATAATAGGAATAAGTTATTTGTATTGGAGTCTTCAGGGGGGAAGTATTTAGCTAATTATCAATGATTCCTGAACATCCTGGATCTATGGTTCTGAGTGTGTCATTAATTTTGGAAAAGTCTCAACCATTATTATTTAAATTATTTTTTCTGTTCTTTTGTGTTTTCTTTCTTTTCCTTCTGGCATTCTGAATGTATGTGTGTTACACTTTATTCCCCACACAGTTATATATTCTTTTCTTTATTTTTCTTTTATTTTTCGTCTTTTTCTCTCTTTATATTTCAGATTGCCAAGTTTCTTGATCTATTTCTAGGCTCACTGATTCTTTCCTTGGCTGTAATTTTACCATTTCTTCAGTGGTATAGCTGCCTTGCTCCAAGCTCTACTCCACTCAGATGTAACCTTCCCAATCTATTTCCTTGAAACCATGACCCCAGTTGAGTTTGGATTTTTTGTTTTGTCTTCATATGAGACAGCCAGGATAGAGGAACTGGAATGGGAGAAATGTAATTCTCCCAGGTAGGATAAGGGTCTTACAAAGTCTTCTCAAGGGCAGAGTCTATTTTTTAATGGAGAAGCCTCTGGGTGTATTTCACAATGATTATGCTTTATCTCATCCTGCCAGAATTATGAAGAGATCTTCTGCATTTCTTCTCCATTAATATCTGATGGGATTCTGAGAGAAGTACATGAAAGTTTGGGGGTCCCACAAAGATTGCAACCTCCAAGTAGTTTCTCAATCTATGCTAATCCAAATTCAACCTTCAACTTTATCAAATGTACCTTGCATATGTTGCTGTCAGTTGATGGCTCCAGTGGCTTCTGCTGCAGTTAAACAGATCTTGGCTATGTCTCTCTGGATGATCCTGCCTCTCAAGATTTCAGCATAGCCATTTCCCTGTGACTCAGTCTTCTATAAGGTCTTAATAAGTCATTGTGCTTTCAGTTTGTCCAACTCTTTATTATAAGTACAGGAGTGATGCATTTCAAGCTCTTGACATGTTGAAGCTGAAATCTATAATCCAGTTCATTCAGTTTTTACCTCCTCCAGTTCGATTAAGCATTTTCCTGAAGTTGTCCCTTTCAATATTGTCATTTAGAGATTTAACTAACTCTAGGCTTTGTAGTTCCTCACATATCTGTTAAGTGCTTTTACATTCTTTATAAGGTATTCCTGAAAATTCCCTCTGTTTTCCAAAGCATGCACTTGAAAACTTAGTATCCAGTTTTCTTTTATTCCCACCAAGATATGCTGAGAAATCAGCCCTATTACCTAAATTCCTGTTTCTGTTGAAATTTCATATTTTTTCTGCTTCCTGCCCCACTGCCTAGAAATCTAATCATACCAGTAACCTAAGCAAGCACCCAAATTGTTCAAGCCATCACTTACTCAGTCTGAACTCAATTGGCTCATTAAGTTATTCAAATTTTATTCTTTTTTTGAGATGAGTCTCACTCTGTCGCCCAGGCTGGAGTGCAGTAGCGTGATCTCAGCTCACTGCAACCTCTGCCTCTTGGGTTCAAGTGATTCTCCTGCCTCAGCCTCCTGAGTAGCTGAGATTACAGGCACCCACCACCAAACCTGGCTAATATTTGTATTTTTAGTAGAGATGTGGTTTTACCATGTTGGCCAGGCTGGTCGTGAACTTCCGACCTCAAGTGACCCACCCACCTCAGCCTCCCAAAGTGCTGGGATTACAGGTGTGAGCCACCACACCTGGCCAAATTTTATTCTTTTATTACATGAAGTCTAGTCTCTTAACTCCAGAAAATATAGACACAAACATAATAAGAAATTGCATAATTTGACTAAGAAAAAGAAGAAGAGTAAAATTTTGTCTCCTTAAACATCTTGCATATTAAGGATAATTTTTGAGACAATTTTCTACATATAATTTTAAAAACATCCTAGCGTTATTTAAAATCTGAAAAACATTGTTTATTTCCTATTTGATTTGTATATAGAAATACAATAAATTTTTCAGACCCTAATCCATATACTAAGCAAGAACACAACTGATAATAAAATTTGCTTATCCTTTATATTCCATATTCTTCAAATGTCTTTCAACATTTTTCTTGGTGTAGGTGACTTCTGTGCCCACCAGATGTGGTTTTATAATACTTGGGAGTAGGAACAATTTCCATTTCACAGTGCATGGAAAACAACCTGCATGGAAAGTTGAGTTGACTAACATACATATCTCAATTGCTCTTTAGTTTGGACGTCCCAAGCAGCTGCTCAGCTGACTGGCCTTACTCTCAGTCCATGCTCAACAAGTCTATCTAAAATGCAAATTAATGAGCTAGTCAAAATTAAATTCTTGTATGAGAAAAATTAGAAGACAGTTATTTCTTTCAAACATTGAGGATAATTGACATTTCACTTCCTACTATTTTAGTGTTTCAGATGTATGTCATTGCTATGGTTTACTGCTGGTATACGCAGTCTTTATAAATGTGTGACCTCTGGGATATATAGAGGGACCATTAATTTTCTCCCCAAAATGTTTTTTAAAACTTTACCTTTAAATTATTGAATTTTGGATTTTAAAATAAATTTAGACTGCTATTTTAATCTATCAATTGATTTTAATAAAAGTTGTTACATGACAATGAATGATTGAGGACAATCAGATATCAACATAGTTTCTTATATAGGCCATATTCTACTAACTTTAAACTTACTTTGATAAAACTCAAAGTATAAAACCTGCTCTCACTTTTAGTACAAGAACTGATTATCATCTATTTAAATACATAGACATAATTAAAATTAAGCAACAGATGGGCAGCCTACCTAAACATTTTGAGCTCTGGAACCCAGTAAGTCACTCTAGTGCTAGGTTATTAGCAACTAAATCATGTCAAGAATGTTAAATCCAACCTGTGGTTAAACATCAAATGATTGTTTATTTATAGTCTTACCTGCGTGTTCTGCTAAAACTAAAAGAAAGAGTAGAACTTCTGCTCCTCCCATTGGTAGTCATGCAAAATAAATTTACAACTTAATTTTGAAAAATATACAGTAGCATAATTTAGAATTTAAGTACACATGATACATGAATGTTCTGGAAAAAGAGGATAGCCCTTATTTTCTGATGAAACATTGAAAGAAGAAACTTGAGTCGAAATAAGGATTATGTGGGTGTTCAAATACCTTTGTTTTCATAGCAGAGAGAGCATAAGAATAAAGAGGTGATAATCATTGCCCCACATTTCCCAATTAAATATGAGCATTCAACTGTCCTGAATTCTTACATGTTTTGCTCCCTGTATCTCACCACCTCCTTTTGTTTTGAAACAGGGTCTCACTCTGGTTCAGACTGGAGTGCAGTGGCACCCTCACAGCTCACTGCAGCCTCAACCTCCCTGGCTTCAGTGATCCTCTCACCTCAGCCTCTCTAGAAGCTGGGACTGGATGTGTGCACCACCATGCCCAGCTAATTTTTTGTATTTTTTGTAGAGATAGGGTTTTGCCATGTTACCTAGTCTGGACTTAAACTCCTTTCAAGCAATCCACTTGTCTCAGCCTCCCAAAGTGCTGAGATTACAGGTGTGAGCCACCACATTCATCCTCTCAACACTTCTTCATGTAGAAACAAATTTTAAGTCAGTTTTACCTTATGCACAGAATAACTTAAAAATTGTTAACTGCCCAATGTTTACATTAAATGTTTCCCATTACAAATATAAAAAACTATTCTGAAAGTAGTAATTGCAGGTCTCTCCAACAATAAACAAAAGTTTATTAACGTCTTTTTTTTCCCTGTGTTTGATACTAAGCATTTTTCTAAGTAATTTTTATAATGAAAATTACATATGTACATTTATGCACAGTGATTTGAGATTGAGTGAAATTTTAACATTTCTCAAGAAAGAAACAAAAAGTGGTTGCCTCCTACCCTTCAAAACCCAGACGATCTTACATACTGAGACTTTGTCCAACCTGATAGAGGGATAAAAGTGCGGAGTTTGAAGTGGTGATGATGTGGAATACAACTTCACATATTTTCTCTTTTTCAGTTGCATTAACTTAGCTCTTCCCTGGTTAAAATGTTTCAAGTGGTACAAGAACATCAGCAGCAATCGGTAGAGGATCAAGCTTTTTTAGCAAAAAATGGAGACAGAATCTGGGTGTATAGACTAGTGCTGCATCTTAACTACTATTTTTTAAACCAGTCATTTTCTTACTTTGTTTTCGTAAGATAGAGAGTCAATCAACTAATAATTATTTCTGCAGTGAATCACCTATATCTGCCCAAAACATTGTATAGTGCAGAGAAAGATAAATTGTCTCATCACTTCATACTCACAATTGTGGGCAGACCCTGACACTTAGCCTGTGCTCCATCAATATTGGACGGCTGTCTTAATACCTAGTGCAGAGACTAGTGTTGTAGTACTTAATCTGACAATCACCATCTGTGTGATTTAACATAAGCCACTTAAATTATTTGAATTTCAACTTTATTATCTATAAACCAATCTCTCAAATATATGTAAAGCCTAATGCTTTACTATTCTATCAACTTTTATTTCAATTTGTAGCCATGGAGGAATTATTCCATTTATCATCAAAACTACATGCCACTTGCTGCTAGATATTTTTAAAATTTGTGGTCAAGATTTTGTCTTTGATAAATGGAACCACCAAATATTGTCATTATTTATAGAGATGAAAGGGCATTAACTACACATCAAGTGTTGCAGAAGTTATATGAAGCCAAATAATGTAGGAATATTTTATTTTTTAACTCTGAGAAATAGGAGCTTATTAAAATTTGAGCTGTTTTTGACAACTATAAATATCCCTTATGAAAATCCAAGAAACTTAATCATAGGCACCTAAAGAGAGAAGAAAATGTATACCTTTTTATATCCTAATCACTTAAATTTGGCTGTGATGCATTTATTATAATCAGTTGCGTGATTTAGTGCCTCAAAATTAATAAAGTAAATGGACTGCACTCTCAAAAAATAATATAAAATAAAATCTCATTAAGATAGGAGAGAAAGTGAATTTTTATAAAATGTTTTTGTTGCTTTTTTAAAATGCTTTTATGTTTCTTTAGCTTGATTATATTTTTTGAGACCCTATCAGAAGTTGGTGACATGGCACATATTAATGCCAAACATGGGAATCATTGTTTTTTAATCCAATGGTGGTTAAGAATGTGGGTTTTAGTTGCCACGGCTTGAGCTCTACGTTGGTCCCTTTCAACCATGGCTGAAGCAAGTGGGACACAAGGCACCAAGTGTCTAGGCTGCACACAGCACGGGGAACCTGGGACCAGCCCTCATAGCCATTTTCTCCTAGGCCTCCAGGCCTGACGTGAAGACCTCTGATATGTCCTAGAGGCATTTTCCCCATCGTCTTGGGGATTAACATAAGGCTCCCTGTTACTTAGGTAAATTTCTGCAGCTGGCTTGAATTTCTCCTCAGAAAATGAGGTTTTCCTTTCTATGACATTGTCAGGCTGCAAATTTTCCAAACTTCTATGCTCTTTTTCCCTTTTAAAACTGAATGCTTTTAATAGCACCAAAGCCACCTCCTGAATGCTTTGCTGCTTAGAAATTTCTTCTACCATATTCCCTAAATCATCTGTCTCAAGTTCAGAGTTCCACAAATCTCTAGCGCAGGGGTAAAATGCTGCCAGTCTCTTTGCTCAAACATAAGGAGTCACCTTTGCTCCAGTTCCCAACAAGTTCCTCATTTCCATCTGAGACAACCTCAGTCCATATCTCTATGAGCATTTTGGGCAAAGCCATTCAACAAGTCTCTAGAAAGTTCCAAACTTCTGCATATTTTTCTGTCTTCTTCTGAGCCCTCCAAACTGTTCTAACCTCTGTCTGTTACCCAGTTCCAAAGTCGTGTCCACATTTTCAGGTATCTTTTCAGCAAAGTCTCATTCTCAGTTCCAATTTATTGTATTAGTCCGTTTTCATGCTGCTGATAAAGACATACCCAAGACTGGGCAATTTACAAAAGAAAGAGGTTTAATTAGACTTACAGTTCTACATGGTGAGGAGCAAGTCACATCTTATGTGGATGGCAGCAGGCAAAAAAAGAGCTTGTGCAGGGAAACTTCCATTTTTTAAAAACTGTAAGATCTTGTGAGACTCAGCATCATGAGAACAATGCAGGGAAGACCCCCATGCCCATAATTCAACCATCTCCCTCTGGGTTCCTCCCATGACACGTAGGAATTGTGCAATTTACAATACAAGTTGAGGTTTGGATGGGGACACAAACAAACCATGTCACATGACCTGAATAATGTACATTATACTCATTAAGTAATTTCTCATCCCCCATTCTCTTCTGCCCCTCACTACCCTTCATGATGTGCAATGTCCATCATTACACACTCTATCCCCATGTGTACATATTATTTAGCTTCCATTTATAAGTGAGAACATACAGTACTAGGCCTTCTGTGTCTGAATTGTTTCACTTAAGATAATGGCCTCCAGTTCCATCTATGTTGCTGCAAAAGACATGACTTTATTCTTTTTATGGCTGAATAGTGTTCCTTTGTGTATATATACCACATTTCTTTATGAAATGTTCTTCCATTGATGAATACTTAGGTTGATTCCATATCTTTGCTATTGTAAATAGTGCTGCTCTCCCAGGTATAAGGAAAAAGAGAAAATGGTAGGACTAGGGCCTGAAAGTGTTCAGCAGTCAAACATTGAAAATGGAGTCTGATTCTTTATTACAAACTTACACCAAGAATGTTTTGTATTCTATTTAGAAAAGGAAAATGACAAAGTAAATGAGTCTTAGCCAACAAGAAATAGTGAAGGAGGGGCAAATATTAACGTCATAGAGCATGTAGAATGATTCTTCAGAAAGTTGCTCTGTAATAAACAATGATGTGGCTACCCTTAAGGTTAATTAAAAAATGGAATTGATGAGATATTTTCCACCTAGCTGATTGGCAAAGAACAATTAATTAAACAAATAAAACTCCAAGGTTCTGTGTTGGTAGGGTAGAAGTGAGGTAAAGATCTGATGAATGAATGAAAACATTGCTTTTCTTTACAATCATAGTAACATGTTAGAAATTAAAAAGAAAAACATAAAAGCCTATGAAAAATAGCATAAACTAAAATATAAATTTAACAAAAAGTGAATGTTGCATTGAAATTAAATATAAAATCATAGTAAGACACAGGGGTGGGCAGAGGATATGCAAAACTTCCACACAAACAGAGAGACTTGCCATATTCTTTAATAGATGATTTTATGTCATAAAAACAGAGATTATCTAATAATTCACGCAAACATACAATATGTCTTAATAAAAATCTGATAGCACTGTTAAAATATCTCACAATTTGACTAAATCTATTACAATTAAAGTACAAGTAACATAAAATAACTCCTCATTTAGTGTTTTATTATATAAGAATAAAATAGCAGGCATATGGTCAAGGGTATATAGCAATTATTACATTTTAAGAAAAAAGTTTGAAAGCAATATGAATATCTGTGGTAGATGGATGAGTGGATAAGTAGAATACCCACAAGGAGGTATATTTTGTCTTCTAAATGAATGAATTAGAGACTTATCTAAGAGTTTGTGTACAATATGCATTTTCAATGAGAAATGTCATTTAAAGTATTATTTATAGTTGACATTTTTAAAAAGCAAATAAGTTCCAAATACATATATAATTGTATTTTTATAAAATGGAAAATGCATGAAGTCAAACACACTAGATCACCAATGTTTTCCAAAGGGAATGAAAATGGTGGGAGATATGGAAAACATAATTCAATAAATATCTTGGTTTACTTAAATCAAAATTTATAAAGGAGAAAACACATATGTATAGTGAAAAGTTTTGGAATAATAAATACCAGATTCAAAAATCTGAATACCTGTGAAGAAAGGGATGATAGTAGGAGTTGAAGAAAGGAGGAATAAATTAAAAAAACATTTATTTGTGTAATATGCTTCTGTATTAAAGTTTTATGAATTAGTATATTTACTTAAAAATTATCGCAAAATTCATAGAATAAATAATTGCATTAATAAGTAATCATACAAAAATTAAAAAGGGCAAAGAAAAATACTTGGTTATTAAAATTGTAAAACTTTATATACTTGAATAAGTTGTTGTAAAGGTTTTTGTATGTGTGTGTGTTTTTGTTTTGGGGTTTTTTTTTCGTAGAGATGGGTTTTGTCATGTTGTCCAGGCTGGTCTCGAACTCCTGGACTCAAGTGATCTGCCCACCTTGGCCTCCAAAAGTGCTGGGATTACAGATGTGAGCCACTGCATCCTGCCTTAAAATCTTTAGGGAGCAGATTTACTCAAATCTCCAGTTTCAGTAGTCATGTAAAAGTCTGCAAAGCCTCAAGATCTACTGGAACAATTGTCTAATGGTTGAATAGCAGAAACTCTGTTATGTTTGAAGGAACACATAAAATTCCTGCAGGAAATACAATTCTGAAAAGGAATACAAAATGATATATTGCAGCTTAAATAAAAGTTTCTAAAAACTTAAACATGAAAAAAATCTTTATAGTCATGACAGGCAAAAAAAAAAAAAAAAGACATCTTTGTGCTTTCTATCTAATGAAATGAGAGCTGAGATAGGTGAAAATAGTGTGTTATACAAATGTAATGTAAATAACCATTATTGCCCCAGGCCTTAAACTTTTTGAAATAGTATCTCATTTGTAAAATTGTTTATGTTGACATATGGTTTATGATTTCTAAAATCTACTATTATATGTAAATATTTATGAAGGATTCTTTTGTGGTATCACTACCCAAGTAGACTTACAGAGGTATAAAATAAAGGTTGAATTGGTGCTCTCTATAAAAAATAAAACATAGCAATTTACAGAGCAAACTCAGAATCACATACAAGTATTCCATGTTATTGTTCTTCCAAATTTTCTCTTGAAAGGAATCACATGTTATATGTGTACATATATGTGTACATATGTTATATGTAATCAGATGTTATTTGTGCCTATTTTTGCACTATGAATTTATATCATCTTGTCAAACAGGCAGAGGTTTAGGAATTTGAACTAAGTAAAAAAAAGACATTTGCAGTCTCTGGTTGCTGCAACTTTTCATGAAATGTGGCTACTTTTAATTTCCAATGACACTTTACAAGTCATTTGCCAAGCTTGCACATTTGAAGCAGCATCTCATTAGGTAAACTGCCAGTACTAATATTCTCTATTTATTTGCTATAAATTTTTGCATAAGTAGTAGATTGTAACTCATATTGATTTTGTGTTGAAAGATGTGACAGATGAAATAAATAGATAGGGTATCAGATATAAAATTTAGTGTTTATTATAAATTGAGGAAGATCTTGAATATCATGTTGGTGAGTTTGAAAGTTTTATTATCTTACAGCACAATTATACTATTGCTTTTCAAGATTTCTTTCTTCTCAGGTATAGCTTTGACGTGATTGTAAGTTTAAGATATTTTCCCTCTGAAATACAAGTTGGCCTGGAAAAAATCAACTATTTCCCATGTGCCCATCTTCCATTATATTTCAACTATCTCTGTGTCACTTTTGGTTAAAAGTGACACAGAAAATCATGCATTTTTTTTTAAAGATGTTACTGATGACTGTATTCAAAATCATTTTTGGTGTTACAGTAATCACATGTGATTCAAAGCTTGTCATTTGCTAAGAATTTATAAAGGAGAAAAATGAAGAAATGAAATAATTGAAAATGTAATTTGCTAAGAAGTGAAATAATTTGAAATGTAAATAATTAAAAAATTACAATGAGTTCCTTTTACATTTGTTTATATATTTATGGGTCTAATCCTGAAGGACTTTTAAAATACACCTATTTTTGAATTCAGAAGCAAAGGACATAATTTTTAACTTATTCTTAAAGATCACACTGTCCCCTTATCAAAGTGTGATGCAAAGACCTACAAAAATTAAACAAAACATTCAGTATTCCTCAAATAATTGTACCAACTGTTATTTTAAAATCAATTAAATATGTAAGTGCATCCTGGTGTAAATGGAACTTACATGTCATCATCATTAAATCAAATCCACACACCATGTATTTATAATTTTATATTTTGAAAATTGCTATATATTTAGAGTATATTGTCTACATGTGTCTTATAGCACATTTCTCATGGTAGAAGACAAATGCAGAGATCATATGGTGAAAAAGGAAGCAAGAGAGAGAGGGAAAGAGAGGAAGTGCCCGGCTATTTTTAACAACTAGCTCACTCACCCTCACCTCAGGAAGATCATTAATCTATTCATGAGGAACCACCCTCATGACCCAAATACCTCCCACTAGGCCCCATCCCCAACATTGGGAAACAAATTTCATCATGAGATTTAGAGGGGACAAACATCCAAACTATAGCATTCTGTCCCTGGTCCCCCCAAAATCTCATGTATTTTTCATGTTGAGAAACACAATTATCTTCTCCCAATAGTCCCCAAAAGTCTTAACATGTTCCAGCACTAACTCAGAAGTGCCAAGTCAAAAGTCTCATTTCAGACTTGAGGCAAGTTCCTTAAAGATGTGGGCCTGTAAAATCAAAAACAATTTATTTACTTCCAAGACACAATTGGTATACAGGCGTTGTGTAAAACGTCTCATTCCAAAAAGGAGAAATTGGCCAAAACAAAATTCAAAACCCAGCAGGCAGATGTTAAATCTTAAAGCTCCAAAATATCCCATGATGGCATGTCTCTCTTCCTGGGCACCCTGGGGCCAGTGGTAGGCTCCCTATATCTTAAGCAGTCCCACTTTCATAGCTTTTCTGAATGCAGCCCTACTGGCTGCTCTCAGCAGTTGAAGTCAAATGTCTGTGCCTTTTCCAGGCTGAGGTGGCGTACTGTTGGTGGCTGTATAATCCTGTGGTCACCATGGCAGCTCTGATCCCATGGCTCCACTAGGCATTGCCCCAGTGGAGACTTTCTGTATGGGGCTCAAAACCCACATTTCTGTCGAGCATTGCCTTAGTTGAGGCTCTCTGTGATGGCTCCACTCCTATGCAGGCTTCTGATTGGACACCCAGGTTTTTTGATACATCCTCTGAAATCTAGATGGAAACTTCCAAGTCTTCACGACTCTTGCATTCTGTGTGTCTACAGACTTAACACTACATGGATGCTGCCAAGGCTCATGGCTTGTCTTACAGCAGCAGCAGTGAGAGCAGTACCTGAGGCCATTTGAACCGTGGCTTGAGCCAGAGCAGCTGGGATGTGGGAAGCAGCATCCTGAGGTAGTCAGCATAGCAGCATCCCAGGCCTGTCCCCTAAAACCATTCTGTTATCCTATGCCTCTGGGCCTGTGATGGGAGTGGAGAGGAGGCCTTGAGGATTCCTAAAATGCCTTCAGGACCTTTCTGTTATTGTTGTGACTATGAGCACCTGGTTCCCTTTTAGTCATGCTAACCTCTCTAGCAAGTGGTTGTTCCACAGTACCCTTCAGTTACTCACCTGAAAATCCTCTTTCCTTCTCAAACACTCTTCCAGGATTTTCCAAATTTGTATGCTCTGCTTCTCATTTAATTATAATTTGTAGCTTTAGATCATTCCTTTGCTGCCATATCTGATCATAAGGTGTTTAAAGTAGCCCTGCTACTTTTCAAACACTTTGCTGCTTAGAAATTTCTTCCACCAGATAGCCTACATGATCCCTCTTAAGTTCAGCATTTCACAAATTTCTATGACATGGACACAATGCAGCTAAGGTCTTTCCTATGGCTTAGTAAGGGTGACATTTGCTCCAGTTCCCAAGTTCCTCATTTTCATCTGTAACCTCATCAGCACAGCCTTTACTATTTGTTTCTGTCTGCATTTTTGTCACAACTTGACCAGTGTCTAAGAAGTTCAAAACTTTTCCTCATCCTTTTTTCTTCTTCTGAGCCCTCCAAACTCATTCTACTTCTGTCATTACCCAATTCCAAAGTTGCTTCCTAATTTTCTGGTATTTTTATAGAACATGGTACTCCTCTTTAAAATTTTATGTCTTAGTCTTTTTAGTGTATCTATAAAGAAATACCTGAGGCTGGGTAATTTTTAAAGAAAAGAGGTTTATTTTTCTCATGATACTGCTGGCTAGAAAATTGGGCATCTGGTAAAAGCCTCAGGCTGATTCCACTCATGAAAGAAGATGAAGGGGAGCCAGCATGTGCAGAGATCACATGGAAAGAGAGAATGCAAGAGAGAGAGTGAAGCTGCCAGGCTCTTTTTAACAACCAGCTCTCATGGAAACTAATAGAGTGAAAACTCTCCCACCATTCTCCCTAGGAGGGGATTAATCTATTCATGAGACATTCAAACACTTCCCATTAGGCCCCATCTCCAACATCGGATATCAAATTTCAACATGTGATTTGGAGGGCCAAAGATTCAAATGATAACAACCACCAAGCTGCTGGAGGGATTTCAGAGCACCCAAATTGTGTGAATTCAGGCTATGAATGCTGATATGAGGACCTGTGAATACTGATATGATTACCTGTATCTAGAGTTGGGGAGTTGCATATTGGTAAACTATATATATAATCATTTGCTGATTAAATGTTAAAAATGTGTCTAAAGAGTCTTGGACTCTATAAATAGCAGCCACTAAAGTGCTTAGGTAAAACTTGTTCATAGATATTATTGGAACTTGCTACAAAAGTTCTAATTAGCTCTTGTATCTATGCAAAGTGAAATGCAAAACCTATAATCAAAGTGCAGATCAAGTCCTCAAAATTGCTTTTACCCATAAACTTTATTTTAAATTACCATTAATATCCACACAGAAATCACAAGATTTCCACACCAATACCTTCTCCAAATGACATTTTGTCATCATATCGGCCAAATATATTTTATGCGATCCATGTATGAAAGAAAGTTTGTCCTGGCTCAAAGTGAAAGACATTTTTCTGGTCACATAATGAGACAAATATTGAAATCTTTCTTTTAATATAAATGTGATGTATGAGAAAATATAAGCATTATTATGACTTACCGAATTGCATATATATATATATATATATATATATATATATATATACACACACATATATCATATGTAATGCCTTTGTTCCTTTACTCATCACCTGATGTTTCCCAGCTTTCCCTGGCTACTGTCCTTTGGACAGCATAAACAGAGACAATTTCAATGTAAAACACTGCTTAAAAGCACTCTAGAAGTACATTAACAGTCACTATGTCAGCACTTAGTATGAGATTTTGAAGGTAATTTTTAACCTTTTCATCTTCTAAATTCTAGCTTGTCCTATTAAAAATACTTTCTCTTCCTCCTTTCCCCATTAAAGCCCTTGTTGTTATTTAAAACAAGAAAATGTACCATATCAAAGAATTCAGAGATTCTCACTCTGCACATTCAGTACGTGACAAGGGAAAGTGATATTATCACAAACAGAGACTGCTTATATTCATTTATTATGCAAAATGACCGAGATGATCAGTTTCCTATTGAAAATGGTAAAAGAAGAAAAGGTTCAGAATGTCATAAAAGTGAAAAAAAAGTATTTTCATGAATTCATTGACCTTTTCATTAATATCATAACAGAGTATAATCACTAAGCTTTTAAATGAGCAAGGTAGCTCAATACCGAAGGATGGCTTGAGAAATCTCAAAGGCTTATGTTGCCAGAACAAGACCCTGACACTAAAAGTAAAAGGGTAAATGAGAATCATGTTTAGTGATGACCTTTAGGTCCCACAGCTGCTTACCACATATCCTGTCTTTTTGCTTTACTGTTACACTTTAGCTTATTAAAATTAATTGTGTTCTATTTTAGATATTAAGCATTTTTGACTCACAACCTTCTCTGTTGAATGAACAGTAACACTCTTTTTTTCTATCACACTTGATGTACGATGATAATAATTCCCATTTTGTGATTTAAATGAATACAATAAGTAAAAGAGGTCTTATAATTTTTGTCAAAAAATAAAAATTAAAAATAAATTTAAAAGTAATTGAAAAAGTCACAAGTTCCAATAAGGAAGAAATTTTGGAGTAATAAAAAGAGAATAAAATAAACCAGGTGCGTACAATAAATGCGTTTCCTACAGTGGGCATTTAAATACATTTTTGTGTATTTGAATGATATGGTTTGGCTCTGTCCCCACCCAAATTTCATCTTGAATTATAACTCCCACAAGTACCATGTGTTGTGGAAGGAAGCTGGTGGGATGTGATTGAATCATGGAGGAGGGTCTTTCCCATGCTGTTCTCGTGATAGTGAGTGGGTCTCATGAGATTTCATGGTTTTAAAAACAAGAGTTTCCCTACGCAAGCTCTTCTCTCTTTGTTGACTTGCTCTTCCTTGCCTTCCACCATGACTGAGAGGGCTCTACAGACACGTGGAACTGTAAATCCATTAAACCTCTTTTTCTTCCCAGTCTTGGGTATGTCATTATCAACAACGTGAACATGGACTAATACATTAAACTTACTTTTTTTTCTATTGATATGTACTATATATTCAGAGAAAATTTTTCCCCATCTAATTGACAATATTACCGGGAATATTTTACTAGTTTATTTTTTAGTGCCTCAACTCACAAAAATGTAGATAGTTATTAAGAAGTATACTATTACATTTCTAGTGTAAATGAACATGTGTTTCATCATTTTATAAAGAGAATGGTTAACCCCTAATTTATACATGTTGTCAGATGAAGCTTTGATATTTAATGCACACATTTCTGTATTTCTACAAACTATATATTAAATGAGATGATGAGGGTATTTTTTAAAAGGCAAAATTTGTGAATAAGAGAAGTCAAATATTGGTACGAGCTCTTTGTCAGACATATACATATATAGATACATACACACAAATATGCACACATGTGTATACATATATATAGTACACAGGCACATACGCATCATATGTTCTCCGTATATACTATGTATGTTTAATTCTCTCAACATCCAGAGGACTTAGGTATACGTTTTATCTTTACAAAGAAACTGGGACAAGAGAGGCTTGTACCAAGGAAAAATCCTAACGAGGTTTGGGAGACTTAATTTTCCTTCCAACTCAAGACACTTTTGAGAGTGAAAGTGGGCTTGTAATAAAAAAAGTGAGTTCAGCAAGCATAATTGGAAACTGTTCTAGGAAACCCGGATGTATGTTCGCATTATAATGGGTACCTGGTGAAACTGGAACTGAAACTTAAACATTCTGAAACCATAGACTGTATTCTTTTTTTTTTTAACTTTTTTATTAACTTTTTTTTGCACACAAAAACAATAAACATTTTCTAAAAATACATACAAACAAAAAGATGCGTATCAAACATATTAGGAAGGTTGCACATGGGAAGTCGGGGAATAGAAATGGGGGGTGGGAATTAAAATAAATGAGAGAGGGACTTTATATGGATCAGTGATAATAACTCAATCCTCTATTTGACAAAGAAGAAGGAGAAGGAAGAGGAAGAAAAAGAAAGTGGGATAAAGGATCAGAAATGGAGGAAAATAGAAAAAATTAGAGTATGACTCCAGGGTAGACCTGTTTTGTTGTCACTGAGTTGGTTGGTTGGTTTGTCTGTTGTATTTTTCATATGTTTCGCCATGTTGGCCAGACTGGTCTCGAACTCCTAGTCACCCCCGTGACTTTGCAGGGTACAGCCTCCCTCCTGGCTGCTTTCATGGGCTGGCATTGAAGGCCTGCGGCTTTTTGAGGTGCACAGTGTAAGCTGTTGGTGGATCTATCATTCTGGGGTCTGGAGGATGGTGGCCCTCTTCTTGCAGCTCCAGGAGGGACTCTGTGGGGGTGGTGCCCCAGTAGTGACCCTGTGTGGGGGCTCCAACCCCACATATTCCTTCTACACTGCCCTAGCCGAGGTTCTCTCATGAGTGCCCCACCCCTGCAGCAAACTTCTGTCTGGGCATCCAGGTGTTTCCATACATCCTCTGAAATCTAGGTGGAGGTTCCCAAACCTCAATTCTTGACCTTTGTGCACCCGCAGGCTCAACACCATGTGGAAGCTGCCACGGCTTGGGGCTTGTATCCTCTAAAACCACAGCCCAAGCTCTATATTGGCCCCTTTCAACCACAGCTGGAGCGGCCGGGACACAGGGCACCAAGTCCTTAGGCTGTACACAGCTCAGGGACCCTGGGCCTGGCCCAGTAAACCACTTTCTCCACATAGGCCCCCTGGCCTGTGATGGGAGGGGCTGCGGTGAAGACCTCTGACATGCCCTGGAGATATTTTCCCCATTGTCTTAGCGATTAACTTTTGGATCCTCGTAACTTGTGGAAATTTCAGCATCCTGCTTGAATTTCTGCCCAGTAAATGGGATTTTCTTTTCTATCGCATAGTCAGGCTGCAAATTTTTCAAACTTTTATGCTCTGTTTCCCTTTTAAAATGGAATGCTTTTAACACACCGAAGTCACCTCTTGAATACTTTACTGCTTAGAAACTTCTTCCACCAGATACCCTAAATCATCTCTTCAAGTTCAGCGTTCCACAAATCTCTAGGGCAGGGGCAAAATGCTGCCAGTCTCTTTGCTAAAACATGACAAGAGTCACCTTTGCTCCAGTTCCCAAAAAGTTCCTCATCTCCATCTGAGACCACCTCAGCCTGGACCGTACTGTCCATATCGCTATCAGCATTTTGAGCAAAGCCATTCAGCAAGTCTCTAGGAAGGTTCAAACTTTCCCACATTTACCTGTTTTCTTCTCAGCCCTGCAAACTATTCCAATCTCTGCCTGTTAACCAGTTCCAAACTTGCTTCCACATTTTTGGGTATCTTTTCAGCAATGCCCCACTCTACTGGTACCAATTTACTGTATTAGTCTGTTTTCACACTGCTGATAAAGATATACCCGAGACTGGGCAATTTACAGGCAGGAGGCAAAGAAAGAATGAGGAAGACACAAAAGCAGAAACCCCTGCTAAAACCATCAGATCTCGTGAGACTTATTCACTACCATGAGAACAGTATGTGGGAAACTGCCCCCATGATTCAATTATCTCCCACTGGGCCCCTCCCACAACACGTGGGAATTATGGGAGTACAATTCAAGATGAGATTTGGGTGGAGACACAGAGCCAAACCATATCACATATGAATGGGCACCCCCAATAAAACTCATAATTTTGTATTGTACATCATAATGAGGCCTGGTTTACCTCCTAAAGCATTGTTTTATTTTTCCATCTTGAATTTCTAAACTTCTAATAACTAAAAAAAAATTAGCCCTCATACTGGGAAGCACAGATATCATAGGCTTCAAGGCTAACTTAATTCTATTCTGCCAGTTCCATTTCTTTGCACTTCTCTTGGTTTGGCATCTGCAAGCTAGGCTCCATTCTGCACCTAAATCCAGAGAAATAGAAAGTCTTACAATTTTCTCTCTTATGTCCTACTGGGTCAATTTGGATCATTGTGCATTATCATCAGAGGAAAACTGTGAGGTAATTGGTTCTAGTCACGGATCCTGAGTCATTCACTAGCAAGGGCGATGGGATTTGTATTTAAGAATACCTATAGAAGACAGCCATGACCCCAAATACAAGGCTACTTCACCATGGAAGAGAGGTGAAATGCAGGTTAAATCAATCATATCTGCCCTGCTCTCTATAATCAAACTTTTGGCTCCTTCTCAAACCATATCATTTATTACCACATGATGAAATGATATAATAAATTGGCTCTTTGGTGCTTTGTGTTCTCATTTATAAATAATTGTGTATTTCTAAAGCACTACTCTATTCTCTTCTTGCTTTAAACTCTTCTTAGCTCCATTCACAATAGACTCCTTCATTTATTCCAGCTTCTTACGTACAGGCCTTCACATATGCTATTGTTTCATTTGCCTGGAAAAAAAAAAGAAAAAAAAACTTTTGTATTCTTTAAAATTCTCAATTTAACTGTCACTTTCTTAAAAAAATCTCTCAGATACTATTCTCAGACTAATAAAGCTCCTCTCCCACAGCAATTTGCATGTCTTTTCTAAAGCAGTCCTTGTTAGCAATTAATGAATTAATCATTCAAATATTTATTTCAGCAAAATTTGTACAACCTGGTCTATTTTAGGCCCTATGAGGGCAGGGTCTTGTCTCAACTTTCACTGTTGTGTGCCCATTTCTAGGAGAGAATTGTGAGCACGGCCTTTTTGACATGCTTATGGAAAGGAACGAAGAACAGATGGAATAATTGGAAGGTAGGGAGGAAGAAGGGAAAGAGAAGGGGAGGGGGAGGACAGAAGGAATTATCCACCTACCTTCAGGCATGGTGGAAAGATTCATTTAAAATGGCAGTTCAGTAAAAGCAATAGCTTAGATTGGTATGCTATATGTTTCCATGGCACCGTGTTCCACTGCTTTCCTAACAATCATCACATCGGAAATTTGTTGTTTATTGTTCTTCTTCTCCAAGGGATTTTTATGGTTCCTGTGACCAGCTCAATCTCCTTTATCAATTTATTCTCAGGGCTGAGGACTGTGTTGGACCCAAAAAGTGCTAAATTAAGTTGAATGAGTAATAAATTATGATTTATAATATTTTGTCAATGGGGTGATTAAATTGCCCACTCTAAAATTAAATTCTTGATTTAATACATTTCTTTGTCCTCTTAATCAAAATGGGCTCTCATATTTTAGATCAGTTGATTGAATAAATGAAGTGTTACTATGTATTCATTCATTGCAGCTGTCCAGGTCATCCAACAGAGCCCTTTCACCTCCTATTTGTGTCTCCAACCTTCAGAATAGAGTATGTCCAGAACAACTTAATCAAGTTTAAGCACAGAAAAATGCGGACTTAATTTGGCATCTTTGTGCGTATAAACAAGTAGGTTCTTTTAATCTACTGTTCCTTCTTCTGACATAGAAACTTTGATAAATGAAGCAGTAATTTTTGGAGATTATGACATTCATTATCCTTTTTGCTTATCTTCAGTAGCAGGCCTTTTTCCTTTTCCAAGAGAAATTTTATTTGTGGCAAGGCTGTTTATTTCTCACAGAGTTATTTTAAAGCAAATGTCATGTGGGGATATCACCAGGTAACCTTAAAGCAAGGCTTTTTCACTACAACTCTATTTTATGAAGTGGTTCTTTTTGTGGCAAAGCCATCTCAAAGCACTGTCAAAATTGGAAACAAAACAAAAAGTCACACAGTCAGAAAAATCAATGATCTTTCAAATAATCCAAGATTAAATCAAATCAAACTACTCTAATCTTAAACTCTAAAGCCAGTCAGGAGTTGTCTCACTTGAGAAGGTCAATAAAGACTAAATTCTAGACACTTGAGTTGCAATAGTAGGTATCGTTTAGGTAATAATGGTTTATCCAAAGTCTGATTGATCTCAGAATTAGTTCACACAGTGTAAACATTGAATAAAGCTAAACGAAGCTAACAGTTCATATTCAAACAGTTTACAATATAAATATGTTTACTAATCAATTTAAACAGAAACCTTGCTCTCGAATTGTGCTTTATATATAATAGTATTTAGAAAGTATTGCCTCATCAGTAAATGGCCAGTAAAAAAGCTTCTGCTTTCTTCACTCAAGAATAAAATTCTATTTGTGATGTAAAAAACAAGCAAACAAACAACAACAACAACAATAAACAGCAAGAAAGGAAAACCATTACTGAAGGTTACAAATTTGTTCATATGGTATAGGCAACTGTGGAACAAATAACTTATAGTTTCAAAATATTCTTTATTTCCCAACCTAAATGTGTTTTTCACATAATTAAGTAAAATTACAGAAAAAGGTGTTGGCCATATGCCCAGAACACGTTTTTATTGTTTATATTTAGTCAAGTAATTTGATCTGCTTTAAGCAATATAGGTCATTGGAAATCTAATTCTACACATGAGTAGATTACAAAGAACAACTTGTAAATGAGAAATACTTAGTTCAGAGTAGTATTTGCTGAAACATGATATAACTATCTATAACAGGACTTGAATGTATGAACATAATATCAAAAGATAGTCATGAATATATGTATGAGAAATATTTTCATAATAGTCTAATGCCAGCATCAATAATTCTATTCTTTATCATTCCAAAAATCTGACTTTATTAATATTTTCTCTTCAGTTAGTATGTTCTCTTCAGTTAGGAAATGGATTTGCAGACCAAAAATTGATTCAGAACTAAATGACATATTTATAGAGTAAGTTTTGTAAACTCAAGACTTATTGTGAAGAAAGGGAAATGTTATCGGTGTGATGGGCAGAATAACAGCTCCTCAAAGGTGTCCACATTAGTCCCTGATACCCATCAATACGTTAACTTACAGGGCAAAAATGATTAAGAATCCTTGATGGGGAGATCATCTTGGGTAATGCAGGTGAGCTCAGTTTAGTCACAAGTATCCTTATAAGAGAAAGGCAGTGATATCAGAGTCAGAGATAGAAATTTGAAGATGTTATACTGCTGGTTTTGACGGTAAAAGAAAGAACCATGAGCCAAGGAATGCAGGTGGCTAGCCTCTAGAAGCTGTAAAACGCAAGGAAATTGATTCTCCTTTAAAGCCTCCAGACGCAGTGCAGCCCTGCTGACAGCTTGATTCTAATTCAGTGAAACCAATTTCAGACTTCTGACCTTCTGATGATATTGAATTTGTGCTGTTTTTAAGACACAAAATTTGTGACAATTTCCTATAGCGGTAAAAGAAAAGTAATATAATTTTCTGATAAAAATAAAAGGAATAATAGATTACTAATACCATGCTTGCTATATGTTAGGCATACATTAAGCACTGTTCATTAAATATATCATTTGATCTATACAATAATACTGACTTATTATTAATTATTCTCACCATTTTACAGAGGAGAAAGGTATATTTGATTGAGGGAAATAGCATATGTAAAGCATGCAAAACTAAGTGGAAGAGGTGGGATTTGTGCCCATAAACATCTAACTCTTATGACAAATAGTGTAAGTTGAAAGAAAGATAAAATTCTAATAATCTCCTCTGCTCCTAAATACATTTGGCTGTTTATTAATTCTGCATGTTTTTCTTAAAATAATTCAGGTAGAAAAAAATTCTGTCCAGGAGGAATACATGAGTCACAACAGGAGAACTGAATATGACTTCCTTTTCATTCATTTAACACATCCACAGTGAGGACTGTAGGTCAGTGTGGGTATCTCAGAGAAATCATCCCTTCTTTTGTAAATGTTTGTCCTCTGGGCAGGCACCACACTGAAGCCATATGTTGTTGCACCCCTGGATGCAGCTGATTGGTCCAGACTTGGGTACCTGTATCAAATTTATTCATACAGCTGCCCCTTCCTGGGAATTCAAATTGGTGTTACAAAAGATGTACTTCATCTCTCCTGGGATGCTGAGTGCTGAATGCTCCTGTATCATGGATACTCAGAGGCACCTAGTGGTGTCACCACATGGTCCAGAGAAATAGAGAAGGCTGTTCTGCAAAGAGTGAGAAAGAATTTGGTATAAATGTAGATAAATAATTTTGATGAATGCAAACAGAACTTTGAAATTTTGCCAAGTTAAGGGTCTAGTATAGTACTAAAACATAGTGTAGTACTAACTAGGCTACAATGTTACTAATTGTGCTCTTCTCCTTGGACTCTTTGAGATGCCTTATGACAGATGTTTACTAGAGTTAACTTCAAGGGCTTGTGTTTCTTGCAAGGTGATCAGATTTGTATCACATACTGTACCAGATCCTAGACATAATTCACCATCCCTTCCTTCAAATAACTTATGTCCTATTGCAGTTGATTAAGACATATTTTTACAAGTTAACATTTTACATGACAGAAAGAAATTGGAATTAACCAGCACATTTTAGGCCACTAATATTAAACCCTGAAATTCCAGAAAATCAATTTTCAATTATTTGCGATTGTCATTTCTCCCTCCTACCTTCTTGAAGGCAGACATTCAGGGGAAAATTCTAGTATGAAATGCACTTAGAAAGAAAAAAAGTGCTCCTCTTATGTGCCTTAACTTATTCCCCAATGTAATATAGTCAATCCTATTCACTCATCAGTTTTCCAATTATGTTACCCCTATTTGATTAATTTCCTCATTAACATAATAATTGGTGATCATAAAAAATCATTTTCTTACCTCATTACTGTGACATATAATTCCTGCTGCTTCCTTATCATCATCATCTTCCTATTCATCGTCTAATCAACTTACCTTGAAAATAAAGTGTCCTAGAAATATTGATTTCATATATTTCTTTAAAAGCCAGACATGTATTTATCAATCTGTACCATTTTATATGATTGTTTTATGATCAACATGACTCTCTTTTCTGTTTCTGCTCCTCTTGCTTCAGATTTTCAACGTGCTCTACCCTCCAAGGAGCCTTAAGCTTTGAGATTGAATTCCAGATTTACTCTTACAAATATTTTTAAATCCCGCAACATTCTTATATTAAACTTACGATTTCTTCTCCTGTGGACTAATGATAAAAATCCTCTTCCTTTAGATTATCAGTCTCAGCTGTCCATGACATGGTTCACGTCATGATATTAGATCTTTTTCCACAAAGTGGCTGTAAATGTGTTTATAGACGTGATTGTAATGCCCCCACCTCTGGACTTTTCGTGATTACTTCCTATCCTTGTGTACCCATTGCACTTTTTTCCTCTTTCAGAAAGCACATCACATGCTGGTTTACATCCAAGTCATCTTGTCTTGCAATGTCTTTCCCCAGCTGATTAACTATATTTGTGAACAGATGTTGCTTTTACTTATTAATAAAATATACTAATGCATGATCTTGAATATAGTGGGTGAACAATATTATTCTAACAGCACATTATTTTTCTAAGCCTCTGCTGCAGTTTTCCAGCTTACTTCATCTTCCTACCTTCTGCTTTTTCTGGACTTCACCTTTCCTTATCTCTCATTTGTTTCTTATACCCTATTGCCAGTTATTTACCAATGTGTCTGCATAAAACAATATACAGCTATAAACTTTATTCTAAACATTTATTTCCCCTTTTTTAAACGAGCACAAATTAAATGTTTTCTGGGATTCAATTACAGAAAACTCTTTGTCCTGTGTACAAATGAATTATGCCATTTTTAAAGAGAATACCTCATCATACAAGAAACAAATATAATGCTTCCTTTTCTTAGTTTAAGTTCAGCTATAGGTTCATGTGAACTTTGTTTTCCTTCACACTTTATTTCCTAACATCCACTAGAATATAGTTCAATATCTGGTTTCACATTTATGATATCTGTATAAACAGTATTGGTGTAGTGGTAGACTGGGCAGGGAGAGACTGAGTTTATACCATTTGGTGTCCATCTGATATTATATATTGTACTTGTTGGGTGGACCAGCCAGAAGACTAAGTCTCCTGGGAGCTAACTTAATAAAAAGAAATAATTACTTGGCTGAGTAACTATTAGAGTATTATCAGACTTCAGTTAGTAACTACAATTAGAGGTAGAAAATGAAGTATTAGTTGCTGTTGATCTCCTGGCAAACTTCCATCCAAAATCACACTACCTGCATTTCTACATGTCTATCTTGAAAATAAAGCAAAAGTGAAATTGTTGGGAATACATGCACACTCTGTGATGCAGCAGTTCTAATCCAAATATATTTTTCAAGAGAAACACAAACATATGTTAACCAAAAAAATGAGTACTAAATGTTCATAGCAACAATATTGAGAATAGTTCCAAACTTAAGGTGATGAATATATTGTAAAATGAAATACGATACAGCAATAACAAACAACCTACTACTGCACTCAAATAGGAATGAATTTCAAGAATCTAGTTTTGAGTGACAGAAGCCACACATAAGAATATGTGTATCTTGACTGATTACTTTCATACAAACTAAAACAAGAAATAAGCCAATCTATGTTAGATGGCTAGATTAGGGTACCACTGGAAAATTAAATAGAGACATTAAGGTATAATGAGTAGGGCTCCATCTATGTTTCAGAAATGCCGATAACATTCTCTTCTTTGACGTAAGTGCGGCTTACATGACTATGTCCAATGAAAAATTGTCAAGTTGCACAATGATGACATATATGCATATTGCTAAAAATGCTAATGATAGTCTGAGCCTTCAGGAAGTTGTCAGCTTTTTGCTGGTGGAGAGTCTTGTCTTGATGGCTGCTGACTGACAGATCAGTGTGGTAGTTGATGAAGACTGGACTGGCTATGGCAATTTCTTTTGTGTGTGTGTGTGATAGACACATTTACACATTTAATGCTTTTGTTAGTAATTATTTACAAACCTCCTTACACTGCAAAAGTCCAATTTTAACAAAAGACATTGACTTTTCTAGCAGGGTACCTAGTTAATTATTTCAACTTAATAATGAGCAACGTTGAAAGACATTACACAGGCCTGTTGAGGGAGTCACAGAAAAACGAGCTTCAGAAATATTTTTTGAATGTGTGAGCATGGCTACAAGTACAACTAATCGGGAAAATTAATGCAATATGAAAAATTGTTGAGATTAATGGATCCTGATTAAAACAGGATAAAGGGTTCAGGATGTATAAAGTCACCATTGGATAATTTCTTAAAATAAGACAACAATGAAGTTTCCTGCATTGATGTATTCTTCCTTTCACAAAAGATTTCTCCATAGCATGCAATGCTGTTCAAAGGCATTTTATCACAGGGGAACTGTTCTCAAAATTAGAGCTTAACATGTCTAGATTTTGTCTTAAATTGGGAAACGTGCAGATCTTTACTTGAACATTTAAAAGCTAGTATAAAGTAATTAATTAGCTTAATTTCAATATCGTTCCATCTTAGAGAATAAGGAGGCCCAAGGAGAGGGAGAGAGATGAAAGAAGAGCTTGTTGGTGGAGCAATCAGAGCACACACAACATTTATTGGTTAAGTTTGTTGTCTTATATGGGTTCAGTTGGTGGCACCACAAAAAAATTGCAACAGTAACATCAAACATCAATGACCACAGACAACCATTACATACATCATAATAATTTAAAAATCTGAAGTACTGTGGGAATTGCCAAAATGCAACACACAAACTCAAAATAAACACATGCTGTTGAAAAAATGCCACTGATAGGCATGCTGGACACAAGGTTGCCACAAATCTTCAATTTGTAAAAAAGACAGTAACTGCAAAGTACAATAAAAACAAAGTGCAATAAACCAATGTATGCCAATATTCAGCATCTACAGATTAAATTCCAATGAAACCTCATTGTAGGTTTGTTTTGACTGCATATACAAAAACTATACAACACCGTAATTTTATTTCACTATTGTCAAGGTTTATGTGAAATTTCACAACTATGTATGTTATATCATACACTTCATATGGTTCTTATATGTCCCAAAAAAAGTATTTTTTTTAAGACAAGACAACATTACTTGACAAGAGCTTTACTGTTTTCTCTGCCTATGCAATGCTTACTCATCTTTGCAGACCTAGCTCAATTTTTTCATCTTCTGTGCAAAAGTTACCTACTTCCAACACAGAGCACAAGCTGCCCCTTCCTTTGTGAACCATGTATTGTGTTAGTAACTCTAGGATATCTTTTAAGGCATATGTTTGGATGACCTCTTTACTGATCTGACTTCCATACTATATTGTGAGGTTCTCAAGGTCAAGGACGTTCTTTTCTACATTCTAGTTTCACTGACACTTAAAAAGTACACATACAATCTCTAGAAATATCTTTAACAAAAATGTTGGAAACTACATGAAAAAGATGACAAAACTGCCCCGAATTAAGTCATATCCTCAAGGAACTAAATACTTGAACTACATTTTCTGTGATTCCTTTAGAATTACTTTTATTGATTTGCCCATTGTCATCCTATCATCTATCGACAGAGATGAAATTTCTAGGAAGCAGCATTAAAAAACCTGTGACTGTTGTGCAGAAGAAATGTTGTTGAGGATATTGTTCATCAAGTTATATGTTGTCTTCTACACTGTGACTACTCACACACACCAAAAAAAAAAAAAAAAAAACCCACAAAAATCTCGGTCCTCAGCTGCTGCAATACTTAGCCTTTCCCTGAAAATGAACGTATTTTAATATTCTCACTATTAAAATCTGTTATTTATAATATAGCTTCCGCTAGGCATTTTTAGTTTTTTTTTAAAAAAAGATCCAAACTGTAATCTCTCTCCAGCGAATGTTCAAGGCCTTACTGCCTATGATTTTTTGAAAGGATAGCCCCTTGACTGAGTCAGGAAATAAAAGCTCATTTGTGATTTATCTTTACTTCACCCCAAGAGTAAAAAGCTTTATAAACATCCAGTATGATGAAATGGTAGTATTTAAAAGGAAAGAAATGGAGGCTTATGTTCCAGTAGAAAATGCAGAGACAAACAGAAATATTTAGAGAAATATACTACTAATAATATAAATATCTAAACTCTATTGATTGTTTCTTCTCTAACATTATGCTCTACTGATTTCATTTCATCTTCATTTTAGACTTAAGACATATCAATAGTAGTCTTACAACTTTTAATATTTCCATACTGCAAGTCAGGAAATTCTTAGAGAATTCAACTATTTTGCAAAACATTGCAGAGCAGTGAGTAGTAGAGCTGGGTTTAAAATCCACTGGAATAAGCCAAGGTCTGTATCTTTAATAACTCTACTACACTGTTTCATATTAAGAAATGCAAAGTATCATAAAGACATATAATGCATTGTGCATGTGGTTCTTTAGGCTGAAACTTATAACTTCTATAATTTCTAATATCAAAAAACCTTATTTCATCTTTATTCAAAGTATTTATGCAAAATACCTTAAAGGATTTCTAGCATGAATATGGGATGGTATGCATGAATAAAAAATATGTAATGCACACACTATGTGCAAACAGAAATAAATATGCAGACTCTTCTAGACATATAAATCTTGCTATGTAAGAACTTAAATAAATGGATAAAAAACGAATAAATAGGTCAATTATTTATAAATCTATCCTGAAGTTTAATGTAATTACAATGAAAATTTTAATGAGAGTTTTGTGAGAAGACTTACAAAGACCAAATAAAGTTTATCTAGACAATATATCCAAAAATAAATATGCATTACAAGTTCTCATTTGTAATTACAGAAAATTGAAATGAAAAATAGTGAACTAATTGTTTCAAATAACAACTAAAAGGCCAGGCACAGTGGCTCATGCCTGTAATCCAGACACATTGGGAGGCTGAGGTGGGCAGATTGCTTGAGCCCAGGAGTTCGAAATTAGCGTGGACAACATGGTAAAACCCCCGCTCCACAAAACATACAGAAATTAGTGGGCATGGTGGCACAGGCCTGTAGTCCCAGCTACCAGGAGGCTGAGGTCGGTGAACCGCTTGATCCCAGAAGGTTGATGTTGCAGTGAGCCAAGATTGCACAACTGCACTCCAGCGTGGTGACAGAGCAAGACTTTGTCTCAAAAAAAAGAAAAGCAAAATGCAACTAACCATGATTTTTAAAATGGTAATCTCAATGTTAGAGTGCAATTTGGTAAAACAAAGAAATTATAAATACAACTTCAGTAATATATATAAAATTTCATACCCAAAATATAAGAATTCTTTTATTAAGATGAAAACCAAGGAAAATAATCAATTTTAAAAAAGGTTTCTTCACAGAAATGTACCTTATTACCTACATTATATAAAATAAAAGATTAGAAACAACTTTAATTTTGGTTTTTAAAAGAATGTCTAAGTAAAGTGTGGCATGTCCAAAAATATTTCAACATCCATTTAAAGTATATCTGCCAAGTTATTGTAATTGTGTGAGAAAGGTTTTATATCATCTAAGTGCTAAAGTATTATGTGGAATGGTATATACCATATGATCTCAATTACACAAAACTCTACCCAGAGGGAGAAAAATCAAAAGGAAAATCCTTAATAATCATTACTATATTAGCTTTAAATGGTGGACTGATACATCATTGTATTTTTCTTCTTTATACTTAATGGTAAATCCTACAGATGATAATAAATATGTATTTTTAAAAATTAAATTAGAAATATAAGAATTTACAATTTTAAAGCTTATGTTTAAATCCGTCCATAATTAATATACATAAATGATTTCGCAATACTACAAAAGTAGTAACCAGAGTAAGATATCATATCGTGTATTATGAATACTGATGGCATGTAGAAACACTAAGTACATGCACCTGTAAATTATTAATTGTACTTCTAATATGGTAATACCATTAAAAGTTCAGAAACTTTCATTTTACAGTGGGAAATGCAAAAAGAGCTTAAAGTTTGAAAAAATATGAATTAAGGAAGAGAATGTTGGAGTTTATTTTTCCCCATATTAGGGAACATATTCTCCCAAGGTTTAGGACCAGATTAATGAAAAGAAATAAAAATGTTATATCCATTTTGTGGAGGGATGGAAAAGTGGTGAAAGTGGTTGAAATAAAAATATATGTTCAAAAATATATGTTCAGTTGCAATCAGGTTGGGCCAGATTTTGAAAGGGCTATAAAACCAAAGAATGAAACACCCATTTGATTCTCAAGGTCTCTGCTGGCTACTCTTTATTTGGGAGAATACTAAGCTTTGGATTTTTCTAACAAGATCAGTGGTGGTTTTTGGGAAGGAGAGGTTGGAGCCAAATAATTTAGCTAAAAAAGCCAGAGGCAAAGAATGGGGGAGAGCTCCTCAGGTTTTATATGAAGGGTCACTGAGAGTAGGCCAACACTTAAACATTAATTACATTAATCGTCTTATTTCTATTCTGGGTTAAATGATACATTGAATAGTTAATATTTATTTGCCAGATACTGAACCCAGCATATGCATTATTTCACTTTAATTCTCACAGTGATCCTATGAGGCAGCCATATTAGATTTCTCTCCATTTAATAGATAAGGAATGTAATGGTTTGAGAGTCTGAAGAACCGGACCAAATCTCACAGTTAGAGGGGAAAAAATTAAGCTATTAATTTAGGTCTGCTTGATCCCAAATTTGCCAAAGGCAAGCAGCTTGATTCATAAAGGAAAATATAAAACAAGTAAATTTGAGTGAAGAAAAATAAAGAAGAACATAATGAAACTATTTAAAGGCTTTCAGCAGAGAATTATAAATGACATTAATGTTTTACGAAAATTAATCGGATAGGCAAATAGATTAAAAGAGAGTGATAGATTAGAGGGGGAAACACCTACTAGAAAATGACTACAGAATTTCAGATGTGACATGATGAAAATGCAAATGAAAGTAGGAATGACAGGGAATAAATTTATGACAGAATTAACAAAATAATTAATAGAATAAGTAGCAGATTGGATGTGAGGAACAAAATATACAAAAAAGGTAATAGTGATGGATATTTGAAAAGTACTATTTTGGCATGTCTAATATATTTTCAAGGTCAGAAATATTGTCTGATCTATCTTTATTCTCAGTATTGTCTGTGTTCTCTTGTATTTCTTAATTTTTGAATGTATGGTCTTATTTGACTTCGTTGTAGTTGTAAGAAGTTAGTAGAAAAAAAATACTTGCCACATATTGTATTTAAATACTGATCAAGTTTGGGAGGGCTTTTGACATAAGCAAACTACATATAAGATAGAGCTCAGCAGTCAACGAATTCTAAGTGTTGTTTGTAATATGGTCATCAAAATGAATGTTTGAGTTTCCTATATTTATATGGCAGTAGCACTAGTATTAGCATATGCTGAAATGTAATTTTAATTCAGTAAGCATTTTTATTTTTTATTTTATTTTACTTTATTTTTATTTTTTGGAGATGGAGTCTCCTTCTGTCACCCAGGCTGGAGTGTGGAGTGCAGTGGCACGATCTGGGGCTCACTGCAACTTCCACCTCCCAGGTTCAAGCAGTTCTCCTTGCCTCAGCCTCCTGAGCAGCTGGGACTATAGGCACATGCCGCCACGCTCGGCTAATTTTTTTGTATTTTTTTTTTTTTTTTTTTTAGTAGAGATGGGGTTTCACCGTGTTGCCTAGGCTGATTTCGAACTCTTGAGCTCAGACAATCCGCCCGCCTTGGCCTCCCAAAGTGCTAGGATTACAGGCATGAGCCACTGGGCCCGGCCAGCATTTTTATTTCTAAAAAATGTAGATGTAATTTCTTCTTATAAGAGTTCAAGAAATAAATAGATCTTTAAAAATATTTTTAATTATTTTTACACTACAGGAAAGTAGCTGTATATTAACACAAAGGTATCATGTTGTTTATTTTGAGTATCACTTCAAATCTTCTGCCATTTCCCAGGGAACAAATCATTTGGTTCTTTGAATTTCTGCCAGTTAATGCAAACAATTAATTCAAGTGGAGATAGAAATCAATTGTGTTAGCAGAGGATCATCCACAATTGCAGTATTCCAGGAACTTTGGCCCTTGTTTGGGGCAGGGAGCAGGGGGCAGCAGTGAAGCAAAGCACAGCATTAGGAGAACCAGAGTCTTTATTTCAATAAGTATTTCAATAATTCAGAAGATCTGATTTTAAAAACATCTCATCTCTCTGAAATAAGTGAAGTCAATACAATACAAAACTTGTATTAGCTTGTGAATACCTTAACAACTTTAAGAAAAGATCTGAATATTAAATTTCCTACAAAATATTAGAAAGTGTGAACTCAGTCCTGTAATCCTGATGCTCCTAGAAAACTATGCATTGCATATTTACAAGCATTGTGTCATATATTTACAAATATTTCACCATTCAACTCTCACAAGTGCTGTTTTTATGATAATGCTACAAATATATAAAATGAGGGGCAAAGAGATTTAGGGTTTGTCCTGTTCACTCATTTATTTACTTTTATCTTCAAAATGATTGTTTCATAACAAGGTATGAGAAAATATTTTTAGTTACCAGTCCCCATAATTTAACAAAATCAGCCAGATGTTCCTCATTCAGGTGAAGCACTTGCATAAACACATATCTCATTCCATCTTATCTAAACAGATCACTTGCTTTGACCCAACCACCAATGTTCAAATATTTCCAAAGAGCGTTTTTGAAGGGAATGTCTCCAAAAATATACAGATGCTGTAACAACAGGAATCAGAAAGTTCATGGTTTTTTTTTTTAAGTTATTGTCAATGGTCACCTGAAATACTTTAAAATCTACTGATTGAAGTGGTAGAGATCTGTACATGCTCAGCACCTTGGGAATAACTGGCTTCGTGCTAATCGGCATGCTCTGGCATCGTCGGACACAGAATTTTGGTCAGGGAAAAAAAAGCAAACAAAACAATATCAGCAATAACAAAAAACATAAGCTAGTTTATATAAAATGGGAATGAACAGTTTCATATAGAAGTTAGGTCATTGTATCTGTCTCTTTATGATTTTCAAATGTCATAACTGTCACAATCTCCTTCTCATGTCCTCTAACTTAAATACTGGAATACAGGGTTACCCATTATTAACACACCTTATATCAAATTAGAGGGGAATGGAAAAAAGAAAAAAATAATTGTTTGATATATAAAAATATATACATATCAAAGCAAAGAAGGAAAATTATGTAACTACTACAGTCCTCATTTCTTCAGCTTGTTGTGTGGCCAAAGTTAATATTTGTAACTTCCTTTCTCACTATCTTTCCATTTATTCTGTTGCCCTGAGTCAGCACCAGAGCCAGTCATTGTTTTTTATCTGAGGGAATAGGGAAGCGACCCAAATTGTTGTTTCAGAGGAGTCCTTGTCATTAGCAGTCTGGCCTGTATGCAATTGTTATAGCTTCTTATTTATATATATCAGTAAACTTAGTACTAGGAAATGACACTGATTCCAGACATGTTCGGTATTAACCTCATTTTATATTAGTAATTCTATAACCCGGATAATTAGGATCTGTCATACCAGCTAGTACATTAGATTCCTTATGTGCCTGTCTGTTCTAAAATGGCCAAGGGGCAATCTCCTTCCAATTCAGTGTAATTTGTGTTGGGTCACCTAGTGAAAGCATTTTTCTTTGAGAATCAGAAAAGCCTGAATATGCAGAGACGGGAAACAAATATTTCCACACGTTGGCTTATAAATTCTGGTTATGGGAGAAATGATGCCACATGCTGATCGCAAATTTAGAGCATCTTACAATTTAAAGAAAACCACTAGCTTAACAAATGTTGTCACCCAGTTAGTGTCATAACTGATGTAGTGTCATAACTGATGTAGAGTCATAGCTGCAGTCTCAACCTCCCGGGTTTAGGTGATCCTCCCACCTCAGCACCCTCTCCCTCCAGCTGGGACCACAGAGGTGCACCACCAGGCCCAGCTAATTTTTGTATTGTTTTAGTAGAGAGGGGGTTTCACCGTGTTGCCCAGGCTGTCTCAAACTCTTGGGCTCAAGGATAACTGAGTTTCTAGTAGCCATTCCATTGTTCCATTGCGTTTAGGTCAGCTGTAGGATAATGAATATTATAACACCATGAATATATTTGGTGGAATTAAGCCTATTGCCACACTTCACTCACTTTAAGTGAATTTCCTGGTCAGAAGATATTTTGTATGTGTTCTGTGATATTAAAGATGTCACCCCATGAATCCACTGATGGTGTACTGAAAATGTATTGCAGATTGCAAAAAGGAATTCATGTCCAGACTAAATGTCTTTTTCAGAAAAGAGAAATCTGTTTCTACCATGAAAGATGAGACAGTCCCAACTTCATTGAATTGAAGGTAATTCAATTTGCATTTACACCTTTCTTGAGAATCAATTACCCATGTATCTGCAGATCTGTTTCTGGACTCTTTCTTACATACCTTGGATTTAGCAGTGTTTCATCGATATGTGCTGTCTTCCTTACTGTAACTTTATCATGTCTTGAAATTAGGCATTATGTTTTTCACAACTTTATTTTTTGGTTTATTTTGCCTAGTCTAGTTCCAGTGAACCTCCATATGAATTTTAGAATAGCTTGTTAATTTTGATATAAAGTCCTAATAGAATTTTGCTTGGGATTACATTAAATCTAAAGATCTCTGTGGCAAAACTGATATCCTAACAATATGTAACTTTTCAATGGACAAGCATGGTGTATATTTCCAGTTACTCAGATCTTAGTTAATTGTTTTCATTAGTGATTTATACTTTATGGTATGTAGTTCCTACATGCATTTTTTTAAATTGGTACTTAAATATTTCATGCATTTTATTGTTATTATAAATAGTACATGGCAAAATCCAAATACACAATATCCAAATAAAATTACTAAAAATACACCTTATTACTTTACTTTGACCTTGGATTCTCCATTCTTACTAAACTTAATAATTTTAATAGATATTTTTGAAAATTTATTGGGATTTTCTATGTGAACAGTCATGTCCTCCTGTGAATAAAGTTTTCTTTATTTTAAATAATGTAAAATAAAAACTACTCTTTTATACGTAATGATTTACCAGTTCTGTCGTTCTTCCTGTACCAAGATTCTCTGTGCTATTTCTCTCTAATTTTAAGAACTTTCTTCAGTGTTTCTTTTAGAGCAGGCCTTTTAACAACAAATTATTTTATTTTCCCTTATTTAGTAATGAATTTATTTTACTTCAGTTTTGAATGAATGATTATATATGATGATATAGATATATATGATATAGGTACAGATAATATCAAATTCTAGCTTAGGAGGTGTTTTCTTTTCCGCAGGTGAAATCATCATTCACCTGTCTCCTGGTCTTTGGTTTCTGATGAGAAATCCACAGTCACACAAATTATTATTCCCGTATTTTCAGTCTATTATTTTCTAGCATATATATATTATATATTATTATATGTTGTATTATATATGTTATATATTATATATTATTTATATATTATATAAAAACTTTTGGTTTTCAGAAGTTTGACTATGATGAGTCTGGGCAAGATTTATTTTTAGTTCATCTTACTTGATGTTTGCTTCTTGACATACTTGTATCTAAATTTATGTCTTTTACCACATTTGGGAAGATTATCATCATTATTTCCACAAATGTATATTTCTACCCCAGACTTTTTCTCCTATCTTCCTAGAACTCTAATGACCCAAACTTTAATAATTTTGAGAATTTCCCATAAGTACCAAGACTGTTTGCAGTTTTTCCATCATTGGTTCTCTTTGTTCATTCATCTAATTGGTTGTCTTCTGTTGATCTGTCTGAAAGATCACTGGTTCTTTTCTTTATAATTTCTATTCATCATCAAATAAAATTTGTATTTTAGATATTTAATTTCATAATTTCTATTTCTCTGCCAAGAATATATATATTTTTGTTCATTTTATTTGTAATTATCTTTAATTCTGTTATGATAGCTTCATTAAATAATTCCCAAGTAATTCTAACATTTTTTATTTATTTATTTTTTATTATACTTTAAGTTTTAGGGTATATGGGCACATGCAGTTTAGTTATATGTGTATACATGTGCCCATTTGAGTCATCTGAGGATTGACATCTGTTGATTATATTTTTTTCTTTAGAATTCATTGTGTTGTTTCTGTAGACTGTGACAAATGAATCTGATTTTATTACAAACTCATGACATAATCACACTGAACAGAGCAGGAAAAAAATGAGCTAACTTGACTAACTCTGGAAAACAGTGTTTTGACTAGAAACTCCAAGGCTAAATATAAAAGTACACTGTATATAAACACTATATTCTAGTTGGTAAGTTAGTTTCTCCTGAGAGTACAGCCTAAAAATTCTGAAACTGCTTTACACGTATACTGAGGGTGGGTATATGAGTGCATGGATGCCTACATTTTTCTGGTTCTTTGTATGTCAAAACACTTTAGATTGTTTCCTGATGTTTCAAATGTGAAATTATATAGAATCTGGATCCTGTCACAATCATGCACAAAAATGTTGGTTTTGTTTTGGTTATGTTTCTTCACCTGTTTTAGCAGAGAATCAACCAATTTACCTTCAAATTGAGAATTCTCTCATGCCTTCTGTGAGAAATGATTGCTGTCAATCCTTAGTTAGGCTGCTTTGCCTAACTGTCTGAAAAACACATGCTCCAATCCAAAAATCTTCTCAGACTTGGGTGGTGGCTAAAGTCTCAGTTTGGGGGTGGGGGAACAACACACACTGGGGCCTGTGGGGCAGGTGGGGAGGGAGAGAATCAGGAAGAACAGCTAATCGATGCTGGGCTTAATACCTAGGTGATGGGTTGATCTGTGCAGCAAACCACCATGGCACATGTTTACCTATGTAACAAACCTACACATCCTGCACATGTACCTCAGAACTTAAAATAAATGTTGAAGACAGATAGATGATAGATAGATGATGATAGATAGATAGATGATAGATAGATAGATAGATAGATGATAGATAGATAAAATGGTACAGCTACCCCCCTCCAAAAAAAAAAATCTCAGTTCAGATCTAAAACCTTCTGCTATGCTGCTTTGGTTGTGTCCCTTGTGTAGTCGAGAGGTGAGCATAAGATGTTTCAAGGATCATACGTAAAACCAGGAATTCTCCTTTGGCTGTCTCTGAGATTTTCCTCATCATCTGTAGGCCTCAAGGTGTACATTTCCTGATACCTCTGGCCAAGAAGATCAGATTCTTTCAAACTTGTAGCTGCCCACACCAATGCTCTGCCATCCAGCCCTTGACTGGTCCCTGCCCTCAGGCCACAGTGATAAGAAACTGAGAAGGGAGAAAAAAACTTTCTTTTGTGTTGTTTCTCCAGGTTTTGACACATATCCTTCCATTCTCACACTCCACCTGCTTTTATTAACTTTTCAGAAAGGAGAAATGAACTCTGTCAATTGCCTTGAATAAGAAGTCAAGAAGAGGACTGAGAATAAACCAACAGAACTGAGAGGCTGAAGATTTGGCGATCTTGACAATGGTGGTTTTTCTGGAGTGATGGTGATAAGACTGTTGATTTAATTGTTTATATAAGATATATTTATTTTGATTAAAATAATTTGAGTTTTGTCATATCATTTCAATATATAATGCATTTCTTTCTTTTTCCTTAAATATTCTAATGTTTATATAGAAATTCCTTTTATTATTAGGTGCACTTTGAAATTCTGAGACTGTGAACTAAGTCACTATGACTTTGGAAAGACTTAACTATAATAAAAAGCCTTTAGTACATATCTTTTTATATCTTTTCCTTTTTACATCCTGCACTAAGTAATTTTGTTTCTTTCTAAAATATAATTTTCCTAATGTTGTTTACAGTGTTTAGAAAAATAATGCTAAAGAGCGGCTATAATTAAAGATGAGAACAATGGTAAAACTTACCTTGATTCTCATTATGTCAAAGTCAGTACCATACACAGAAAATTAAGAGTGATTAAATTGTTATTTGCTTTTTGTACAAAAGCATTTCCTACTTAACTGACCTTTACATCGTCACTCTGATTTCAAGGGAAATAATTGAAGATTGCCAGTGCAATCCTGAGAGGTCTAAAACTTCTTGAACAAATGTGTGTCCATTGAAAAACCAATATCAAGGACTCTGGGAATCTATTGGATAAAGCCCACGTCTGTAATTAAGTACATGTCCCCATTGTAGAATCATCAACCAGCATATGGAAATTGCTTCTTTCATGCCAAATAACAGTTTTTTTTTGCCAGGAAAGAAGACCCCGTGCAGTCATTGTTGTCTCCCCTTAACTCCTCTGCTGCTGTGAGTGTGGCTCAGAGCAGCTGCCTGTTCTTCCTAAACTGAGTCTATCAAATCATCCCAGGTATCCATCTGTACACCTGCTGCACTTATAGCAACAAAAGTTAGGGAATAATGTTGATTATCTGCCAAAAATAAGTAAAGATATAATTTTGCTCTAGGACAAAATGTGTTTAGGACACAAATGATTTTTATTCTCTGGAAGTTCTCTGCTTTCCTCTTTCTTCACAGCAATCCCTCTAGCTTGCCTCTTAATTAAACCACCATTTTGTAGCTGAGAGTAGGAGAAAAAACATAAAGTTCTTTATCGAAAAAGCACTCTGCTCTTTTCATGATTCGCTACAATCCTCATAAAAACAAATAAGGAATGTTTTTGGACAGTATGTGACCAGTACAAGAGAGTTTAATACAATTAACTTAGACACACTTCCTGAAATTACTTGCTAAATCTGGATAATAGAATAAAATAATATTTTATGCCTGTGTTCCTCTTTAGTAGTATTTAAGTAACTTATATCGTCCTATCTTATAATTCTGGAAACATCTATAACAATTTAAAATTAGAGAATTTGGGAAGTAAAACAAATAAAGATTTCACACAAGCAAAAGATATAATGCTGAAATTGAGAATTTGGTATGAAAAAAAGTCTCTCTGTTTTCCTATATGATTGAAGTTATCTGAAATATGCTAGAGGCAACAGGCTAAGGTATAAGTAACAAATACCTCTATAACTGTAAATTGCAAAATGTCTTTTTATTTCTTTACATTAAAAAGTATTGAAATAAAGAGAAACTCATTATGTGAACTTTAAGTAGTATCTAAATGTAGACTATGATAATCAAAAGTCTTTCTTCACTATATATACCCACTCTTATCAGCAAAGGAAGGTAGTATTTACAGCTATGCATGTATATTCTCATACTTTTTATTTTTGTTGTTAATTTAAAAATGTACATTTAAATAAGGAATCATACTATAAACTTGTGACTTGCTTTTACATTTAATAGAATATCTTCAATAACGTAAATAATTTTTATGACTGCATATATAATTATAATATTTTTGTGCATTACTTTGATCATATCCACACTATTCTGTATAATACAATACTAGAAGAGGAAGTGACAATCAAAATTGCCTTTGAAAATCTGTAATTACTTGCACACCTAGCAGCACCATTTGAGTGTGTCCTTTGCCAAATAGTTTTATATATAGTGAAATAATTTAATATTTCCATTATTGCGATTCATTTGCTTTTTCCTAGATTGTTTTAAAGTTTATTGTATTCTCATGCTTCTCTAGACTATTTTTAATTCTCCTGTGAATCACTTGTTCAGATATTTTTTCTTCTTCTTTAAGTACTATTGCCATTTTATTATTATTATTATATTGATTTGTAGAAGTGTTATATATATATTCTGCATATTTATCTTTGTATACATGTTATAAATACTGTGTTTCTTTTGAATCTACCACCTATTTTTTTTAACATTTTGCGGATTAAAAGTCTCAAGTCATTAAGTTATAATATATAAAAACACCAAATAATTTTAGTGTTTTTTTTTTTGGATTTAATTTTTTTAGGAATATCATCTCCACTCCGAGGATATGCAAATATCTTCTATTTTATTTGGTATTTCTTCATTGTTTCAATTTTAAGATTTAGAATTTTAAATTACCTGGAATTTAGTTATTAATGTAGTATTAGAGGGGTTGATATTTTTTAGTATAAAGTTCAAATGGCCAGCCAATTATACCAGTACATTAGTTAAGTATATCAATTTGAAATGCCACAATTTTAATATTAAAAAATTCCCATTAATACCCCAAGAAGTATCTGTACTATCTTTCCTACATTAATTCATTTGCTAATTCCACTTCTGAAACCACTGTATCTATATGTTTATCTTGATAAATGGAGGTTAATTCTCTTATTGTTTTTTCTAATAATTCCTAATATAAAAAGGTTATTTTGAATTATTTTCTAATTTCAAGTTTTTCTTAGTTTACTGCAGTAATACTAGATGACAAGTAATATTTTTAATAAGTATTTGAATTCTATTGAAATTTTTATTTTACCACCTTTAGTGTTGAATTATAAGCCATAATGTGTTCAAAGATAATAATGTATTTTTGGTTATATAAATGGAAATATTTGTTGTATGCTTAGAGAAAGACTGTATTTCCCCCAAGTGCTATATTAGTAAAGGATTTGACCATTAATGTCTTTTCCAATAACCTCTGGCATTTGCTTAATTTGAAGCTAGTAAACAAAATTATTTCATAGCAAATGGCAGGCTTTCCATTCAAACAATTCCTGAATTAGTGTTTCCTGCAGTGTATTACATAGAACACTAGATATGGGCGGTTTCATCAAAATGAAGTTCCATTGCCATTGAATTCTGGGATACTCTACTATATATCTCATATACAATGTTGTTTGTGTCATTTTACTTATAAAACTGTTTATGAACATTTCTAGACATATGTACCTAAATACATGCAGCACTGTTTTCAATTATTTTAGTTTTAAGACCGGTTTTTATACCTATACAACATTATTGTGTAATAAGTGTACGTGTGTGCCTTTGAGCATTCCAAATTTCTCCTATCACTTTAAATTGCATTTTTAACATATTTTTATTTCATTTATTTGGCTCAGCATAATTAAATTGTAATAGGTCAATTTTTTATTATATAATACTTTTTTTCAAAGTGGGCTTTACTTAAGTTCTATGAAATAATGTTATATATTAGTATGGAGAATTTTCTTCATATGATCAGTAATTTCATTATTTCCTTGCTTATTAGTTAATATTTTTACATTGCCTTGAGGTGTTATTTAAGAACTGTGAACATTTCTTAGAAAATTATATAATATGATTATAAGAATAGATGAAAAGTACTTTAAAAATAAATTATAATCTTGTTTTACTTTCATTTTATACTCCCTCAGTTCTCTGTTCTGGATGCTTCAGTATTTTTTTGCATTTCAATGCTTGGTGATTATATTAAAAATAACAAAACTCAGGAGCTCTGCTGGCTGATAAGCAAGCTGAACTTGCTTATCTCTTAAATTAATCAGATTTCATCAATCTGTGAGTATTCTTTCAAATTACAACTCAAGATGTGATACCTGCTTTAATCCAGCCAATCTTGCCATGTTATAACCCCCCAAAATTTATACCTCTACTGTTATCACCAAAAACTGTCTAAGCTTTTCCCTGTTCAGTATTCTTGCCCTCTCTTTAATTACAGTTTTCAAGCAAATACTTGTGAGCTCAAGGCCTCTTTCACAGCTCATGGCCATTCAATCTAGGATTAATTATTCAGGTTTATATAGTCCAATCTTTATTATGAGATTAAATCCTGTTCTTGTGCACTAATTTTATGTAGCAAAATAACCCTGGAATTTGTTCTTAAATTCTGGAGATTTATGATTTTCTTATTTTGTCTATATATGAAAAATTAGCATTATTTCATGAAATATGGACTTCGGTCAATGTTTCTAAAGTGAGAAAAGTTTAAAATTCATTAATTCAAACAAAAAAACATATTGAAACCTATCATTTTAAATGTAATCCTTTCCTTAAAAAATAGTTGTGAAGCATTTACTTATCAGAAGTTTCATTATTGAACTTAAAGAATAGTGAAACTTCCAAAAACGTTAACACATTTTCAGAAAATAGCTTACATACTGAGAACATTCTTCTTTATTTCTCTGATGATGTTAGTAGATAACAAAGCAGGAAAACTTCCATCAAAGTACAACACTATGTCCTTGGATATAACAAAAACAACAACAAAAGAAAATGATCACTTTCAAAATGGTAAATTGGCTTTTAAATATATTTTTAAAATTTATTGAAGTTTCTAAAATAGACAGGAATAAGATAAACAATGACCTGTAGGGAGAAAAATCAAAAACTGACAGACACCACTGCTCTAATAGGTGCTGCCGCTGTTAACAAACCACCTGTATCCATCAAAAGTCGATTCAAAAAGATTGAACGCGAGGTCTCAACCCTGATTGAAATGAAATGTCAGCAAGGATAAGAGAAGAAAGATGGAGATTGTATTAAAAAGAGAAACTATGTTCAGAAATAAGCTTTGGGACACACAAGAATCTAAAATGGCATCTATATCCAGCAGAGCAAATTCCTGGGGTATGGAGAACTAGGTTAGTTTGTCTTTTTGAAGCACTTGTTGAATTCGGAGTTGAATCTGAACATAAATGGATTTAAAAGAGAATCTTTTCTATTGATTTCCAAGGTAAGATGACATATGAGGAAGAGATGTAGAAAGGAATAAAAATTGCTAAGGCTGTAAAAGCTTGTTATGTTTTTTCTTTTTCAAGGTTCTCAGCATAAGTATAAATTATATACATTAATCTACTTTAAGAAATTGTGTACAGTATGCCAAGCTGAGAAAACTGGCCATTTATTTCTTTGATTTTCTTCATGCCGGCCCCTGACATAGTATACACATCAGAAATTATAAAAGATCTAGGAATCCAAACTCATCACTAACACTCTAATTTGAACACAAAGACAAGAGTGTTCATTCTTCAGGGAGGCGGTGGGTGTTATAGAATGAATATTGAATTAGTCTTGAAAGTCTAAAGTTTTACTTTCAGCTCTGACAATTCAATCAATGTGATCTTGAAACATCTCACCATACTAAACCTCACTCTACCCAGTTATAAAATGGAAAGAATAATCCTCGAATTTTCCTCACAAACTCAAAATCCTGAATAAAATGTTTAAGTTATGTGGAGGTGTGAAACACTACACATATGTGGCATGTCAATATTTCTACATGTGCAATGTGGAAAGTCTATCAACTTCTCACTACCTCTCATGTAGTCAACCTTTCCTCCAGCCCACCTTGTAAGACATCTTAAAATGCCACTTCTTGGTATATAATTATATAATATTAACCTCAGTCCTCATCTCAAATCCAAGTAAGACTCATGATAAATCCTCTCTCCTCTATACCATCATCTTTGCATTTCTACTACAATGATTTATCCTTAAATTTTCTTAATTATATTCCTTTTGGAATTAACTGATACCATTTTTTTACGTCCAAACCAAATTCTTCGAAGTATTATTTAATTCAATTCATTCTCCCTTTCCATTCACTCATTCACAGCCTACATTTCCCATCATAAAAGCAGCACAGAAGAGTCAACATAAGGAGGACAAGCTCAAATATTCTACTATATATACAAAAATATTATTTTTGCTATCAGTTCTGTGTGAAAAATAAACAAAATATCATAAAGGATAATCATGGAATTCACCTATCTGAATTCAAAACAAATTTGCAGTGACAGTAACACAAATATATACAATTAGCTTAAAGAATGAAACATATTTGTTAAACAATAATTTGCCAGTCATAAAATTCTTCTTTCTGTGGTTTAATCTTAGAATAAAATTGTGTTTATTAAAAAGCAAACTAACATAAATATAACTTACAATGTTAACTGGAATATAAAAATACTCTTTAGTGTTCATAGGCATAATATTTAGAAAGAAATTAGGGCATTTAGTACCTAAAACTCAATTGTATTAATTAAAATGTGATGTTACAATGATCTTTTCAAAGTACAGTTGGTTAGATTTTTTTAAATGTTGAATGTAAACAGGTCATTAAAATAATAATAGCTTACTCATATTCTGTATTACGATGCCCCATAAACTATTTGAACCTCCTTGATGTTTATTGTCTTATAAAGTTTTCTAAACTTTGCTATTTATCATTATTGCTGGATCATTCTAGCAAGCCAACAAATATATATGTATTTTATGTATGTATACAAACTGTTTATAAGTTGGCTAAATGAATGTATACCTTACATTATTTAAAGAAATTGATGATAACCGAATTTTCACCATTACAAAATGATGGCAAAATTATTCTCATTGTCCAGGTAATTTTTCAAGTTACCCTTGTTTTTTCAAGGCAATAATATTACCAAAGACAGTCAAAATTACTTTCAGCTCTGAGATGGCCCCATTGTTAGATAAAAATTGTCCTCACACTTTGGCCAAGAACTATGGCTACGGAGATTTAGCATGTGCCCTAGTTATATAAAGATGAACAATATCTCATTATTGGAATATTGTGCATACAGCAACGGAAAATAACATAGCATAGTTAAGATAATGAGAACACAATCAAATACAATACTGAGCATAACAAAATGTTAGTTCTCCTTATCAGTTCTATACCAGGAGACTCAAACGAAATAGCACTGTCAAGTTAAAGCAACATGCGTTTACAGGGGTGTTACACAATTCTACTATACTGTGTTCAGGTGCCCAGGTAGGAAAAGGGCTGGTCAATGCAGTGAATTGTAAAAAAAAATATGAGGTCAGGAGGCTAACAATATATCAAGTGATGAATGTGGTAGATAAACACTATATTTTCTTAAACACAAAATCCATAAACATTCAGTATTATTTCTACTAGAGTGTTCTTTAGGAAATTTTGATACTCCTCTCATAATGCAAATATTTGGGTCTTCAGAAATTCTTAGAAGTTCATGCCCACTATAAAAGATCATCTTTAATTTTACTTTTTCCTCAACATTACTAAAGCAGTATTACAACCACAGTAAAGACAGACCATCAACAAAACCTTAAACACCTGATTGACATTTCACTCCAGACTGAAATAAAAGTAAACTTCCACAGATTCTATTGTTTTTTTCCTCTCTCAGGGAATATCTGAAAAGAAGGTGGGCTAAAATGATATTATTTCAAACAATATTTATTAAGTTGACAATAATTATAACCATCATTCAGTATTTATCAAGGACCCATAATTATGCTGTGTGCTACATAATAACACAATCAATACCTCATGTGTTGCTTTTCTCTGTATTAACATCAAGTGCTCTCTATGTATATGCTTTTTTAGTCAAGTTTTTTTTAAAGTAGATGCAATCAATAATACTTTTCAAATTATACACAAACACACATACACACAAAAGATACCTAAATAATCCCTAGCAAAGCCAAAAGTTAAAAATTCAAAATTCATCCAAATCTCTCTTCTAGGTTTAAAACCTGCAAAGAGGGATCAAAACACAATGACATGTATCTAATCTAGTGGGAAGTAGGAGAAGTGTTAGAACTGTTATTTATGATCATTTTTACAAAAAAGAAGGAAGCTGAGATTTGCTGCTATTCAACATATAGATTGCAGCTGATTTTTTAAAAATTCCATACGGGCAAGTGGACATTTGTTTTAAAATAGGCTATGGATACTGGGAGGAAAAAGGTTACTTTTACAGCAGGCAAGCACTTAGAACCTCCACATTCATTTTCACTGCATTTAAGCTTATTGCAGTTTATCTGTTCTAAATTAAGTAGTTTATAAATTATTTTATTTAGCTTTAACCAAACTGATCCTTATAAGGTTGATAAGCAGCTTGAAAGTCTCTTCTCCCTCAAGCTTCGATGAGTATTGAGATAATGCCAAATATGCAAGCATAAGCAGAAAACAAAAATAACAGCATCGACAGGTGAAAATAATGCTAATTTAATCAGCTATAAAATGAAGTTCAAAAAATACAGAAGACTTTATTTAGAACATTATTTGAAATACAGATTTATATCCACTATTTAATGGTAATATTACATTTGAAATTCATTTACTGCATTTCTCACAGGTCAGTTACTGCCCAAAAACGTTGCTGCAAGAAATACACATAAATGTCATTGATGAGTCTAATTGTACAAAGTCAACACTTCTAAACTATGTTTGTCTTTGTAGTAATTTGTTAAAATTTGAGGATTGACTAAGAAACTTTTCTTTTTCTGCACAGCTTATAGTTTTCCAGAAAGAAAAGTAAATGGGTGTTAGAGGTTAGACTATAAATTTTTCCTTTATGAAAGAAAAGAGGTTCAAATTTGTTGGTCTAGCATTAGTATTCTGATAGATACAAATAAGACAGTATCTTTTCCACTGTATGCCACCCATCATCTCTTGAAAAACAGAATATATTTAATTTATGCAACTAAGAAAAATGGGATGATTTAACAAATAGAAGGCCAATGTTCTCATAAATAAATGTATGGTAGGCAAACTGTTTAGAAAATAGATATTTGGAGATGTTTCTTCGGTTATATTCTTTAGTTATTGGGCATGACATAAGTGAACTACCATTTAAAGAAACTAATATCTGCACATGTAAAACATAAACAGTGTACAAAAACTTGGAAACAAAAGTTTCTAACTTGTTTTTTTTAAAAAGAAAAAATTCCAGAAACTTTAGGCTTTAAAACCATTTGTTAAAAAAAAAAGCAAGATATTCTCATTAGTTCAAAAAATAATCGATTTCTAACAATAAATATATAGTTTTTCTGATGAAATTAAAACATAATATTGAATTCTTTGGAATTTAACCAAAGTAAATCTTAATTAGTGAATGTGATGGGAAAATGATCAAGGAGATAAAATTTGAACAACTATTCTTATGATTCTTCTATTTAGACATTTCTATTTTGAGTTATCTTTTTCAGCACTAGAGATATTTAAATTAAGTAGTTAAAGAAATGAGTGAGAATCAAAGTTTAGTTAAACAAGTGTTAAGCAAAAATATTTATATATTAGTGAAGCCCATTATTTAGAGTAACTCACATGTTCATTTTATAAATAAGCAAACATACATATATTGGAGAGGCATGCTCTATTTTAAAAGTTTTTGATCACTGAAAAACAGACTAATCTTTAGAATGCTGATATTATTAAAACAAGGGCTTTCAAAAGAAAGAGGGAGTAAGAGGTGGGTTAAGAAAAAGACAAATTCCAGTAGGATAGAAACAAAAGGAGAGTCAAAGATTTCAGGGATTTAAGTAAAAAAAGTGAAACTCACAGTTTAGAACTAGAAATTGAATAAAGGCTCACAAAAAAGGACAATAATGTTACTTGAAGCATTGTTTTATTTAATTCTAGTGACTCAATAGCCATGTGACCTAGATAACATTGTCATTATTTTATATAGAAAGAAATTGAATGAGCATAGGTAAATTATACAAAGTCACCAAAAAAAGTCTTTGTTAGAAAAAAATGGTATCTTCTATATTTGCATTTTCTCTTAAGAGAATACTTGGGAGGCTGAACTGGGAGGATCACTTGAGCTCAGAAGTTCAGGACTAGCCCGGGCAAAATAGCAAGACTCTTTCTCTATAAAAATAAACCTTAAATTTTAAAGAAGAAAACTCAATTAACTACAAAAATTTTAGACTTTAACCATTCTAAATAAACAGAAGTATACAAAATGTATCATCCAGTAAGCACTCAACAAATGTTAATGAGGTTAAGATATAAAAATAAATATAATGCTTATTAAATTGAATTAAAAGTAAAAAAAATTAAAAGACAAATTATTAAAGACATGTACAGTTAAATAATTAAGTAATTTTATTGTAATTTGTTTGGGTAGTACTAATAAATATTTTTTCAAATATTTTCTAAAATATAATAAGTATCCTGTGTATACACATTACTGAGAATCACTTCAAAGTAAAAACATCATGTCCTCTTTAGTGTCGTGCTTACTGTCTTTTTTTATACAAAGAATGACAAAAAGATTACCATCTTTGGAAAGCCATAGTGAATTTTATTAATAATTGGTTTTCATATAAGACCAAAGAAGTCTAAGATCATTTATTTTTAATTAGTAGGCAAATTGACTAAACATAATTGAACTTTGAAAATAGACTTAAATCTGATTTTTGATTAGTTAAATTTTTCTCATCAATAATTTAACTAATAAATTAATAAATCCCAAAGCATTTCTTTAAAAATCTCATTAGCATGACTACATTATTTTTTCCCTGTAACTCCTGTTTAATTATAGCAAAGTCTTCCTTCAGATACAACCCAAGAGAAAATTTTTTTAAAAGTGGTTCCCTAGCCGAGATGAGATCAAACTAAAGGTCACATGAAATTGTACAGGAAGCCTAGGGGAAACTGTAAAGTGGTGGCATAAGACAGAGAAATTATCCCTGAGGAAATCGTCTTTCTCAGATCTGTGAATATACTGAATATGTCATGCTAGTTGAACTCACGTACACTTTTTCATGAAATAATTCTGAGATTAACTGCAAATCAGCCAATGCGTTTTTTCCCCATTTTCTCTGTCACATTATGATTTTAATTGCTTCATATAATTTATTATTTAAACATAAACCCCTCATCCTATTGTAGTCTTATGAAAAAGCATTCTAAGGGTCATCATTTTAATTAAAACTTTAATACACCTACTAATATCTACGAAGGAAAAAAAAGAAAATAAAAAAACACTATGAGATCAACCCTCCAGCCTTTTTTAGAATGGAACACTAAATATCACATCTTTATCTGACATATCTTAGATTTTCTTGTTGGCCTCTGTCTTCAAATTACAGCCTTTCTTAGTTTCTTCTTCTCAGAAAAGTAATAGCCTGGTGCCTGATCAGTGAATGCAATCACACTTTGCTCTTAGATTTGTCCCTCCCTGAACTGCTGAGTTGTGTATCATCATTCCAGCTGCCTCTATATCAGCCTGACTGGTCGAAAAGCTCTAATGTAATTTGTTAGACCTCTCCTAAATCCAGCCTGTTATATCCAATCTTACACTGCAATTGAAGCCCTACACATTTTTTTTAAACAAAATGATTCAATCTTAGCATTAATCATTCATATATTTTCTTCATTAGTATAATAATTTTCCTCGTCATTCTGATAGTTTTCACAAAGTATTTTTATATGTAACATTTCAAAATACATAACTTCTACATTCTTTAAAATATGTCCTGTAACTTTTGCGTATTTTCCAAGAATAAAAAAGGAAGAAAAAGCGTCTTATAAAATGAGATTTTTGCTTCTCAAAAATTTATCTTTACAATGTAAGTTATTTAATGACTTCAAGATAGTTGCAAGAAAGCTTTCGTCTAAATTCTCAGTTACATATTAATGTTGTTTCCAGTAGTAGAATGTCAAAAATAAATGAATAAAATAAAATCAAGGTAAACATTTACTTTAAATGTTCAGAGTAGTTGACTTGCAACTGAAATAGTTAACTTAAGAACGTGAAGCAATATGGCTTAGTATAAACTTAAAGATGCAAAAACTATAAATATAAAATTCCCACGTGTAGTTATTTTTAAGCAAAATTGTATGTTTCTTTCACTTAAGCTGAATAAAATATTAACAGGTACATCGTCCCTACAGAGAACTCATAAAATATTCCTGTGTTGGCAATGCTTGGAACTGATTATTTATCAACTTCAGTTCTTAAATTCGTATTTCAATATCCTCTGGCTGAAAGAAATTCCCAAATTCATTCCTCTTTCACAATTGCTTAGTGAAACTGAAGGAACTTTATAAATTTCTTCTTCCTCTCAAACCTGTAGATGATGTCTTGGATTTCTCAGCTACACAAGCCAAAAAATTCACCATTACCACTTTTTTTGTTTTTTGGAGACAGAGTCTCGCTCTGTCACCCAGGCTGGAGTGCAGTGGCGCGATCTCGGCTCACTGAGAGCTCCGCCTCCCGGGTTCACGCCATTCTGCTGCCTCAGCCTCCCAAGTAGCTGGGACTACAGGCGCCCACCACCACGCCCGGCTAATTTTTTGTGTTTTTAATAGAGACATGGTTTCACTGTGTTAGCCAGGATGGTCTCTGTCTCTTGACCTCGTGATCCGCCCGCCTTGGCCTCCCAAAGTGCTGGGATTACAGGTGTGAGCTACCGCCTCTGGCCCACCATTACCACTTTTTTAAAAAAGATTAAACTAGTTTGAATTGTTTTTTTCCCACACACAAAGGGAAAAATCCTGTATATTAAATTGTTAAAATATTTTATACTAGTCCAGGCACGGTGGCTCATGCCTTTAATCCCAGCACTTTGGGAGGCCAAGGCAGGTGGATCACTTGAGGTCAGGAGTTTGAGACCAGCCTGGCCAACATGGTGAAACTCCGTTTCTACTAAAAATACAAAAAATTCGCTAGGCTAGTGGCGGGCACCTGTAGTCCTAGCTACTAGGGAGGCTGAGGCAGGGGAATTGCTTGGACCTGGGAGGCGGAGCTTGCAGTGAGGCAAGATCGCTCCACTGTACTTCAGCCTAGGCGACACAGCAAGACTGCGTCTCAAAAAAAAATATATATATATATATATACACACACATATATGTATATATTATATATTATATGTATATATAATTATGTATTACATAATAGATAATATTATATTAGATATATTAGAAAATATCAGACAAAATCAAACATCAAACCTTTATTCAGATCATAGCTTATCACGTACTGGTACTGCAAAAGGGATTTTTGTATAATATATAATTCTATCTTGTATAAATTCTACATGAGACCTTATTTTCCTAAGAAAATATGTCTTTAGACATTAAGGGTATCATATAGGAAACTAAAGTATATATATAATATTATATTATAATAATATTATAATATAATATTATTATATTATAATAATATTATAATATATTATAATGTATTATATTATAATATAATATTATATATTAGACATTAAGGGTATCATATAGGAAACTAAATTATATCTATAATATTATTATATAATTTATTATACTATATATTATTATATATAATATATAAAATATAATATATAATATATAAAATATATATTATATATAATATATAATGTTATATATTAGACATTAAGGGTATCATAGGAAACTAAAGTATATATATAATATTATATATTTATTATATTATATATTATATATTATTATATTATAATATATATATTAAATATAGTGTTCTCTGTATTTAGCCTGCTTGTTTTTCTGAATATGAGTTGCTGCTCCTGTTTTAACTAGAAGATTTAAAATACATAAAAATAAACTGTTGAGTATAAAAACTTTTCATACACTGTAAATTACCACAGCATATTAAAACCTCATTTGTAGCTTTCTTTTTTAGGTGTTACTAGTGTTGCAAATGTGTTTGCATAATAACGAAGGCTGAGTGGCATGAAGAATCATCGTCTGACCTGTGTATTCATAGATTAAGGTCCCCATCCAACATGGAAGTAACAGTAGAATAGTAACAGACTGCAGAATGAAATCAAAAGCTCTATGAATTGAGTAAATACCACATTTATACAAAGGAAATCTGAACAATTGCCAGATTAGATTGTTAATCTCTTCATTGATATTTTGCAATCTTTTGGTGGATGTTGTCTTTCATCTATTTAGCTTTTATTTTGTAATTGGAGATGGAAGAAGAAAGAACAATCTGATGGGTAGGTATGATCACAGTGTATGATGCAAGTCAGTGGAAGTTTCTACTCTACACACGCCCTATTTACACTCAACTATATCCTCTTCAAACAACACGGCTGGAAATTTGTGATCCTATATTTAATCAGATAGGGAGCACAGACAGCTCAATATCAAAATTCCTTTCAGCTAATGTGGAAAAATCTCATAAAATTTACTAGTACAGAAATATGTAAGAATATATAAAAATGACTGATAGGAAATAGCTGTAACAATGCTTGTTATTTCTTGATTGCCAGTGAAATGGTTTAAAATCATTGAGAATAAATACTGAATATAAGATATTATCCATAACCAACATCATCATCATCATTATTATTATCATAAAATTTGCTCAAACTCACTGGCACAGCCTTACACAGTAACAAATAATACTTTAGTCAGCTGTTATTGTATGTGGGTTATTAAATGAAAAGGATAAAAAATGCACAGTTAAAAGAGAAAAAGGAGGTCATTACATAATGTAAAGGAATCAATTTAGCAAGATGTTATAACAATTCTAAACCTATGTGCACCTACCACTGGAATATCCAGATATACAAAGCAAATATTATCAGATATAAAGGGGGAGATAGACTCCAATACAACAATACTTGGGAACCTCAACACCCCATTCTCAGCATTAGACAGATAACCTACACAGAAAACTAACAAAGAAACATTGAATTTTAACTTCACATTAGACAGAATAAACCAAACATAGGATTACAGAACATTTCCACCAACAGCTACAGAATACATATTCTTCTCAACAGAACAAGGAACATTTTCAGGATGGACCATATGCTAGGACACACACACACAAAAAAACTCACCAAGTTATTTAAAATCAAAATCACATCAAGTATCTTCTCAGAACACAATGGAACAAAACTATAAAGCAATAACAAGAGAAACACTGGAAATTTTACAAGTACACAAAAAATAAGTAACATGTCCCAAAATGACTATTGGGTCAAAGAAGAAATTAGAGAGCAAATCAAAAAAGTTCTTGAAACAAGTGAAAATCTAAACACAACATACCAAAACCTGTGGGACATATCAAAAGCAGTGCTAAGAGGGAAGTTTTTAACAATAAATTCCTAAATCAAAAAAGTAGAAAAATTTCAAATAAACAATCTAATAATGCAACTCAAAGAACTAGAAAAGCAAAACCCAAACCCCAAATAAGTAGAAGAAAGGATATAATAAAGAAAATTACAGGCCAATATCTCTGAAGAAAATAGATACAAAAATTCTCAACAAAATACTAGCAAAGTGAATCTAACAGCACATCAAAAAAATAATAATAATACATGATCAAGTGTGATATATCCCAGAAATGCAATACCCAACTCTACCCACAGAGAGGGGATCAAATTAAATTCCAATTTTATATTAATTCTTTTCCAGATTGGGAAGCAACTGCAGGTCAGTGATTATGTGCAGAGGGAGAATATGACCCTGCCTAGGTGCAGCTGTACAGTGGTGACTCCACCAAACTTCAGTGTTTTTCTTAAGGCTACTCTCGGCCAGGAGGCAATATCAAGTCCACACATGTCTGTGGAGCAGAACCTCCTTGACCCTACTTACTCTCTGAGGCTGAGCAACAACCCCAGAGACCTCACTCAGCCTTAGAGTCTATTACACAGCCCTACTCAACTACAGATTTCAAACAACAGTGCTGCGCAGTCAAAAATAAAGAGTTATAACCCTACCCAATTAGAGATAATTGCAGAGTCCAACCAGAAGCTCCACCTGATGGCAGAGTCCAGTCAGTCATTTCATTGCACCACAGAGTACAGCCAGCAATACCATTTAACTTCAGAGCACAGGAAGCAACCCAGCCCAACTAAAGAAACTGACACCACGGTCTACCTCTCTGGTGTTGCTACAAGCCAGCCTATCCATAATCTCAGGTTAGACCAAGTAGTAGTGGTCTACCACCACCACTAAAGGGCATGCACAAAGGCTGGAAGAAGTGGCCATCTCCTTAAATGTGCAGGTGATACAGGAGCTAAAAAGAAATTACTTAGGCAGTTAGTGAGGGTAAGAGAATCCTCTGTAATGCTTCCCTTTTAACAGAAAGCAGTCCCCAAATCATTTCTTTTCTAAGAAAGAGCAGCCCTTATAAAGAAGCAAGCTGGAAGTTTGCATAGGTAAATGCAGGCAGCTGTGCCAACAGGAAAAGGCTACCCGGGTGCCAGGCGTGTTCAACATGAAGGATTCCTCTTCCCTTTTCTTTGTCACCACATATGCAGTAAAAAGTCAGGAAATATGGCACAGTTCAGGTAAAGACCCCATCTGCATAATAGAAGATTAGGGTGGGATGGCCAGCTTCTTTGCACGCTATGCAAATGGCTCACCTGGTCTGACCAATCTCTTGGACCCTATGTAAATCAGATACCACCTCTTCAAGCTCGTCTATAAAACCCTGTGCATTTCACCACAAAACCGGAAGACCCACTTGGGAGTCCCTCTCTCTCTGGAGGAAAGAGAGCTTTTCTCTTTTCCAACATCCATTAAACCTCCACTTTTAAACTCACACCTTGTGTGTCCGTGTTCTCAATTTTATTGGCATGAAGCAGTGAACTTAGGGTATTACCCCAGACAAACAACTCCACTTCCTAGGCATTAATGTAAGGAAATAAGGATTATTTAAAAAGTGTAACTATACTTATATCATACAAAAAATAGGTTAAAAACTATAGAAAAGACAAGGAAGGTTATTACGTAATAGTAAAGGAGTTAATTAATATCCTGATTTCAAAACATATAATAAAGCAATTGTAATCAAGACAGCATGTTACTGGCATAAAAACAAACACATTGACAAATGGAACAGGCTAGAAAACCTAGAATAAATCTATACATTTATGGTCAACTGATTTTTTTACAAAGGTGCCAAGAACACACAATAGGGAAAGGACAATTTCCTCAATAAGTAATGCTGTGAAAACTGAATATCCACATGCAGAAGAATGAAATTAGACCTCTGTCTTCCAAAATGTACAAAAATAAACTCAAAATGAATGAAATACTTAAATATTGAGACCTGAAACTATAAAATTACTACAAAAAATAGGGGAAAAGCCTCACAATATGGGTCTGGGCAATAATTTTTTTATGTGACCCCAAAGCATAGGCAACAAAAGCAAAAATAGAAAAATGGGACTGCATCAAACTGAAAACCTTCTGGAACAGCAAATAATCAACAGAGTGAACAGACAACTCATAGAATGGGAAAAAATATTTTCAAATAATGCATCTGATAATGGGTTAATATACAAAATATATAAGGAACTCAAACATTTCAAAGGAAGAAAACATAAAACCCAATTTTAGAAAATGAGCAAATGACTAAAACAGACATTTCTCAAAAAAGATGTGCAAATTAGCCAACAGGTACACGAAAAAATGTTTAGCATCATTAGGAAAATGCAAATTAAAACCACCAGGAGCTATCGCCTGACACCCGTTAGAATGGCTTTTATCAAAAAGATGAAATATAAGTTTTAGAGAGGATGTGGGACAAGGGAACACTCGTACATTGCTGTTGATTCTGTAAATTAGTACCACCACTATGGAATATGGTATGAATATTCCTTAAAAAGTAAAAATAGAACTTTTGTAAGACCTAGTAACCCTACTTCTCAGAATATATCCAAAGAAGATAAAATCAGCATATTTGATGAGATGTTTGCACTCCTATGTTCATTGTACCATTATTCACGGTAGACAAGATATGAAAACAGCTTAGTATTCATCAACCAATGAATGGATAAAGAAAATGTAATGTATATATACACAATGGAATATTGTTCAGCCTTAAAAAGGGGGGAAATTCTGTCATTTTTGACAATATGGATGAATCTGGAGGACACTATGCTAGTGAAATAAGCAAGGCATAGAGAGACAAATACTGCAGGATCTCACTCAGATTTGGAATTTAATAAAGTTGAACTCATAGAAGTAGAAAGTAGAATGAAGGTTAGTGGAGGCTTAGGGAGTGGGGAGAAGTGAAGAAAGGATTGGGGAGTTATTGATCAGAGGGAACAAATTTTCAGACAGGAGGAATAGGTTTTGAGATCTGTTGCACAGCAGGATGGCTACAGCCAATAATAACATATATTTCAAAATAACTAAGAGTACATTTCAAAACTCTCACCATAAAAAAAAAGATGAGTAAGTGTGGAGATGGACATGTGAAATAGCTTGATTTAACCTAACATTGTACAAATATATCAAAACATCACATTGTATCCCATAAGAAATACAATTATGATTTGCTAATTTAAAATAATGGTAATCATAAATTTAAAATTCGTTAAAAAAATTAACAGTGTACATAAAAGTGAAAAATTATTCACATGTCCCTGTTGCTTTGGCATGAGAACACAGATGTTTCTAATTAAAATTTGAGAATTTTTTTAGTTTACTTGTCATACGTGAAATAAAAAAAGGAATAAGACTGTCAGATTATTTGTAAATCCATAGTATTCTACAGTCAAATTAATTTGTTTCAGTGTGGGAGGCATGCACATTAATATTGCTTTTTATTGTAGTCGTCACTTATTGTATCTGTGAATGTAAATTGTATGTGTGTGAGGAGTGAAGGGGTTCAGGGTATGAACCTCATATTTAAGGGACAGAAACAAAGAAAGTACCTTTAATTAATACCTCAAGCAGCCCCTTCTTTGTAGCTCTGGAAACACGCTACAACTCTATTGGTACTGGTAATGTTGGCACAAGTAAAATCAGAGGAGTCCCGAGGTAATCTTAAAACCTCCGGCCTTAAATAATCGGAGATTCAAGAATAGAAGCACTTGTGTAGCCATGCACTCTACAACCAAGTGCGCTGTTCAGGGAAACACACAGAATGAATTGTATTATTCCACAGCAACAAGAAGTTAGCAATTTTAAATGACACTTGACCTAAATAATAATCTTCGTGATTTTATAATCTCACAGGAGGAATTCATAAGTTTATTCATCTTCCTCTTTTAAAAAAATGCTTCTGTATGGAATAGACTGGCTTGGACAACTAAAATATTTTCAACGTTATAAACATAAGCCCTTTATATAAACTGTCTTCTGGTGAATAATATGCCTAAATCTCTAGCAAGGTGAGGAGAGAAAAAATGTATCTGAAAATTGCTATCCTCCTTTATCTCTTGAAGCCATATTCTTTATCTGACATAGTAGGGAGTCTACGTCAGATATGACAGCAAAGCCCAATAAATTGAAGAGAGTATGGAGAATTGGGATGACTTGTTATACTATCAGCTCTGACAGTGTTACCATTTCTTTTCAGTTTTAGCATCTACACAAAGAAGAAAATCAGGAAATCATGAAAAAGGATGGTGTGAATATTGCACCTGAAAATTGTGCAGTACAAGTGCCAATCCTATAAACCAGAGTTGTATCTTTCTGTAGACTGTTGCAACCTACAGAATAAAGTGCTTTATAAAAAAATAAACAAATGTCCTATTTTTAAAAAACATGGTAACTGCCATAAACCGGAGCTTCCAATCACCATGGAAAATAATTGCGTATTAGTGAGGGAACTTGAATTCAAGTAAAAGCAAAGAAAATTGAAATTCTAATTGTTCTGAGCAGCCTTATATAAGGAAAAAGAAATCTTTTCAATTGGTATTTCCTACTTAAGGTGGACAGTCTTCAATTTGTAGCTTCCAAGACTACAATGAGGATTGAGACCTGAGATTAGGAACTTGGAAATGACCTCTATAGATGATTACCAATATTTTTAGGGCTATTTTTAAGATATCATTTTTATTCCTGTCTTCCTAAGTAATCACACTAGTAACAAAAAAGTTTTAAAGATCAAAATGATTATATCATCAAACATTAAAATATTTTAATAGGGTAAGATAATAGTAATATATTTTTGACCTCATATATTAAATCTTTGCCAGAGGTTAAGTCTATGAATGTGGATATCTGTGGAGGTAATGAGAAAATCCAAATAGATTATTATTACATCTTTATTCATTCCAGAAATAAAATTTAATATTTAATACATGTCCACATCTTACTAAGTAAAGATTTTTCTATTTAACTGTAACACTTTAATTTGCATGTTGTGCTGAATTTGAAAATGAGGCAACGCTTTGGAAACGCAATGTCTCTAAATGTGTTCTTAGCTTCCAACTCTAAAATAGAGTGTTCACTTTTTCAATTTTAAATACTGTTTCTGTCTCATTTAGTGGAGAAACCTGTGTTTCAGCCTGCATTACAGGAGCTACACAGTTGTAACTCCAAAAATGCTCGTTGTTGATTCTTTAAAACAAGTTGTAGGTGAGATAGATAACATGTGAAACGTACTAGTTGGTGCTTAATGATACCTAAACCATCAGATATGTGTGTTTTAATATTTTGTATCATTGAACCACTCCTAGTTTACCTAAAACTAAAATATAACTAGTTATATTACTTTCACATTTCAAGCATTCTATTGAAAGAAAAATATTATTATAATTTACTAACTTTGAAAATATTTGAAAAGCATTGAGATATCAACATTGACATTTTTTTCACTTAGGAGTATTTACCATATACTAACTAAACACTGCTATAAGAACATATTGTGGATTTAAAGTTTGGTAATAATGACAAAACAGTTATGCAAAGGATTCATGAATAAGCCCATACACAAGATTGGGCTCTGCTCATTTATGCCTCCCTCATTCTTCATGGAGGCATGCAGAGAAATCCTTGATCAAATAAATCTCATGTAAAGTCTAAGGTCAGAGCTGCCAAGAAACTGTGGATTTTCTTATTTTATACTAGGTAAGATCATCAAATTACAACCCAAAGGCCAAATCTGGCCCACAACCTGTTTTTGTAAGTAAAGTTTTATTGAAACACAGCCATGTTTATTCATTTACATATTGTTTATGGCTGCTTTGACCCTATAACAGCACAACTTAGTAGTTGCAATAGTGACTTTATGGTCCACAAAGCCTAAAATATTTACCTTCTGGTCCTTTATATAAAATGTTTTCTGGCATCTATTTTATATCACTAAACCAAGGAAGTACCATACTGGAGCTTAATGGTCTACTTCCTATCACCTAAGGCAAATTCTTGCTATGTTACAATCACATCATTCTCTTTCTCTCTCATTCTCTGCCATCAGGTCCAGAGGTTGTTGAGCTATAGCCCATTAAAATTTATCCCTTTAGCTGAGAACATGATATTCATCCCTCAATCCTCCCTAATCTCAAACAACTCTTACTGATACATGAAGATGCTACTTTTTAAACATAGCAACAGCATATCCAAAAAAAGTGTCAAATAAAAGCAGATGATATTAATTTTCATAAGATTCCTATTTGGAGAAACCTACAAATCCAATTGAGTTTTGCGGCTTTTAATGCAGCTGAAGTGCTTAACAGCATATTTCTTAATTTTAAAGCTTGAACTATTTAGCCTGTGCCTGACAAGCATTTCTTTTAGTTTTCATAAATTATCCACTCACTTTTTGTCTTTTAATTGTTACATCAACCATGAGTGATGGTAATTGTTATTTTTTTAACATACAAGGAAACAAACAAAAACACATAGGCAACTTGTCTAAGCTAACAATGGTTGTTTCTTTTTTTGTTGTTTATTCAACTTTCACTCTCGTAAAGCCTATGTAATGTATGGATAATATCCTCTTGAAAGTTCTGTTAATAGTATTTCTCAAATAGCCTAATCTAATGCTACACTATAAGACATTATAGCACTAACATCTGGATTGTGCTGTTATGATATAGCCCACTGCCCATTTGTATCCTTTGAAAATTCAAAACCCATTTAGTACAATCTCTTATAGTCATCTGATTCCACCAGAGCTCTTTGAGAGGATAAAGACCGATCCTTTGGACATATCCATTACAATGTTCCACTTCTAATACTCTCCACAGGTATAACTTCATTATTTGACACCTAATAAATCACATTTTCCAAGTCTGATTTTATCAAATTTTTGAATATGAATGAGATAACAATTTTTACTTTCCTGTTTTATTTCTGATCTGGTAACACTTGGCCCCTTTCTAGCTTAAAGTCCATTGTCAATCAATTTATCCTTGGCTTTTTTTTTTTTCTGAGGTAAGAAATCTAAAGCCAGGCAAATTTGTCTTTGTACTCAAGAAATATCACATAATATTTAAGATTGCACCATCTAGAGTCAAATAACCTCCACATGAATTCAAAATGACTGAGTAACTCTGGTCCTCAGCTCTCTTATTTAAAGCAGAGTTATTAATAGCTACCAAATACAGTTATGGTAAAGATGAATTGAAATGAGTGTCATGTGCTTTATGGAGCCTAGTAAATACGCACATCCTTCACACGCTCTGGATCAAATGAGCTAATTATGAGGAAGCACTTAGCCAGGGATGCCACATAGTAAGCACTCAATAAATATTTGAATACTACTGCAAGTAATAATAATAATAATCCGCATTATGGAGAACAGAATATTTCTCCCACCGGATTGTTCTCAAGGTGGGTGATGAGTTCTATGAAGTAGCCTTCACAGTGTTTGGCCCATGGTAGGTGCTCAATAATTATCAGTCATTATGAGCACCCTAACATCTCTTCACTCAATACATTTTGTTCATTAATTTAGATCGTGTCCACAAAAACACACACTGTCTTCCTGGGTTTCCTTTTTTTTTTTCTAAGAATTATAGGGCTAGACCCCGTGGCTCACACCTGTAAGCCTAGCACTTTGGGAGACCGACGCGGGCGGACTGCCGAAGCTCAGGAGTTCGAGACCAGCCTGGGCAACACGGTGAAACCCTATCTCTACTAAAATATGAAAAATTAGCCTGGCATGGTGGCGGGCGCCTGTAGTCCCAGCTACTTGGGAGGCTGAGGCAGGAGAATTGCTTGAATTGGGGAGGCAGAGGTTGCAGTGAGCCCAGATCACACCACTGCACTCCATCGTGGGTAACAGGAAGATTCTATCTCCACAAAAAAAAAGAAAAGAAAAGTAAAAGTGGGACAAACTGTGGAACCGCACTTAACCAATGCAAAATCATAATCATGTTGTCTAGTTTCAACTAGGACTTTATTCTTGATTTAGAATTATTTTCTTAATTCTCTGGATGGGTCCTTGTACTACTGACAGTAGCTACTTAAAAAATTTGTTTTCCTCACAATTGAATTCATACCATTAATTGTAGAAAGATGACATCTTTTTTAATAGACTTTATTTTTAGAGTAGTTTTAAGTTCACAGTAAAATTGAGAGGAAGGTACGAGATTTCCATATACTTCCTTCCCTCACACATACATATATATTTTTTTACTTTACTATAAAATCAAGTTTGACTGACATGAGTTCCCCAATATACATCTCCACCATCCAAAATATTTCAGTCTTGTAATATTCTCTTTTCCTTCTTCATATACTCAGAGGCATTGATGTGCTGCTGCCTTTTAAGGCAAAGTTTCCCAAATCCTATTTCCTTCTTCATCCTCTGGGAACACACTCCTTCAATTATCTCTGCACATTGTGAAATATTTAACCTGGCCCTCTCAATTGGTCTCTGACATTTTACTCTCTAGTGTCAAAAGCTTTGAAACATCTTCACATGACACTTTCATTTCTTTCTCCTGTATTTCATTTTTACTTCCAAATTTTTCAAACACGCAGTGTGTGGACTGCTTTTATCTCGTCACCAACTCTCAATTTCTTAAGAAACTTTTGAAATGTTTAGGCTTTAAAGGACACTTCCCTTTCAAAAATTACCAGTTATCTGTTCACCCAAGAGAACTAGATGTTCTTTCAATCTTTCTTCTTCTTAGAACTACTTTTAGCATTTGACCACTCCTTGAAACAGGCAGAGAAACGGTCTAAGAAAAGGCATAAAAGTAGAGAAGCATCTTTGTGGTCTGGGAACATAACCAAGTTTTGTTTCTAAAGTTACAGGAATCAAGCAAAAAATTAAAAAAAAAATAGGCCTGACATGTGGAGAAGAGCAAATACTTACAAAAATCAGTTAGTTACAAAAAGGAATTTCTACCATGAGATGTCACTGTCTAAATACTTATTGTGTATAAGGCAAAGGATCAAACTTCCTTTTAACCTGGTTATTTGTATATATGTGAAATTGGCACAATCAGCTCAAATCAAGAGTCCACAGTCATTATTACTAAGCTAGCTGCTTTTATTTCTGTGATTTCAGTATTATTGATCAAAATAACAAATTAAAATGAACGTGAAGAGGGCTGTGAATGTCGTGAAACACAGCTGGAAAGACAACAGCCGTGAGCCATCAGAAAAACAAAATATTTAAATACTGTTCTTAGAAGTATGAATTCATCAAATTATCTTTGTCAGTAATTGATTACAAGCAATTGATAATTGTTAACATCATACATAATCATCCAACTTAGAGCTTAATTTGAAAAGTTTCTATCAAAATTAAATAGAACAAGGCTTCTATAGATAAGGATGGATTTCAATAAAATAAGCAGAAATTTCCGAAATAAAATGAGCACATTTGCATCAAAAATCAACCTTGATATGCTAAACATAAAGGGGGATTTTTCTGACAGCAGAACTGGAAAAAAATGTGCCCTCCAAATTATTGCAAAGGAGTGGTTACATAGTTAAAAAAAAAATGCAGGATTTTCAGCCATTTTTTTAAAGGAACTATACAAAAGAAGCTAGCTAGAGATATTTTGTGTCCTCTGTGAGATAACACTTTTGGTAAATAAGAATGAGTTTTAGAATAGCTTACTTACTTGACTTTTCCAAAAGAATGACTAAAATGTATTACAAGCAGCATTTAAATAAACACAAAATAGGCAAAGTTTAAAATCTATGCAAAATTAAACCATTAGTAAAAGAGAAGGATTATATGCACTTGAACCAGTGCCTATAATAGAAGATGATTTGTATTTTTTAAGAGTGGAATTTAATATGAAAATAAAAATAAAATAATACAGTAATTCAGAAGTTAAATACTAGAATTGCAGAGAATTTTGAAATTGTTATTTTGTACCATCTTCATAATTTTTGGCTAATTTGCATTCAATATTCATTATATCAATATTGCCTAGTATTTTTAAATAGAACTTGAATGCCTTTTCTTCCTAACATATTTTAATATAAAGCAAAAACTCACATGAAGTTATAGTTTTTTTTTATACTTTAAGTTCTAGGGTACACGTGCACAGCATGCAGTTTTGTTACATATGTATACATGTGCCATGTTAGTTTGCTGCACTCATTAACTCGTCGTTTACATTAGGTATTTCTCCTAATGCTATCCTTCCTCCATCACCCCACCCCACGCCAGGCCCCAGTGTGTGAGGTTCTCTGCTCTGTGTCCAAGTGTTCTCATTTTTTAATTCCCACCTGTGAGTGAGAATATGTGGTGTTTGGTTTTCTGTCCTTGTGATAGTTTGCTCAGAATGATGGTCTCCAGCTTCATCCATGTCCCTACAAAGGACATGAATTCAACCTTTTTTATGGCTGCATAGTATTCCATGGTGAATGTGCCACATTTTCTTTATCTAGTCTATCATTGATGGACATTTGGGTTGGTTCCAAGTCTTTACTATTGGGAATAGTGCCGCAATAAACATATGAGTGCATGTGTCTTTATAGTAGCATGATTTATAATCCTTTGGGTGTGTGCCCAGTAATGGGATGGCTGGGTCAAATGGTATTTCTAGCTCTGGATCCTAGAGGGATCACCACACTGTCTTTCACAATGGTTGAACTAGTTTACACTCCCACCAACAGTGTGAAAGCATTCGTATTTCTCCACATCCTCTCCAGCACCTGTTGTTTCCTGACTTTTTAATGATTACTATTCTAACTGGTGTGAGATGACATCTCATTGTGGATTTGATTTGCATTTCTTTGATGACTAGTGATGATGAGCATTTTTGCATGTGTCTGTTGGCTGCATAAATGTCTTCTTTTGAGAAATGTCTGTTCATATCCTTTGCCCACTTTTTGATGGGGTTGTTTGATTTTTTCTTCTAAATTTGTTTAAGTTGTTTGTAGATTCTGGATATTAGCTCTTTGTCAGATGAGTAGGTTGCAAAAATTTTCTCCCATTCTGTAGGTTGCCTGTTCACTCTGATGGTAGTTTCTTTTGCCATGCAGAAGCTCTTTAGTTTAATAGATCCCATTTGTCTGTTTTGGATTTTGTTGCCTTTGCTTTTGGTGATTTAGTCATGAAGTATTTGCCCATGCCTATGTCTTGAATGGTATTGCCTAGGTTTTCTTCTAGGGTTTTTATGGTTTTAGGTCTAACATTTAAGTCTTCAATCCATCTTGAATTAATGTTTGTATAAGGTGTAAGGAAGGGATCCAGTTTCAGCTTTCTACATATGCCTAGCCAGTTTTCCCAGCACCATTTATTAAATAGGGAATCTTTTCCCCATTTCTTGTTTTTGTCAGGTTTGTCAAAGACCAGATGGTTGTAGACGTGTGGTATTATTTCTGAGGGCTCTGTTCTGTTCCATTGGTCTATCTCTCTGTTTTGCTACCAGTACCATGCTGTTTTGGTTACTGTAGCCTTATAGTATAGTTTGAAGTCAGGTAGCGTGATGACTCCAGCTTTGTTCTTTTTGCTTAGGATTGTCTTGGCAATGTGGGCTCTTTTTTGGTTCCATATGAACTTTAAAGTAGTTTTTTCCAATTCTGTGAAGAAAGTCATTGGTAGCTTGATGGGGATGGCATTGAATCCATAAATTACCTTGGGTAATATGGCCATTTTCACAATATTGATTCTTCCTATCCATCAGCATGGAATGTTCTTCCATTTGTTTGTGTCCTCTCTTATTTCTTGGGGAAGTGGTTTATAGTTCTCCTTGAAGAGGTCCTTCACATCCCTTGTAAGTTGGATTCCGAGGTATTTTATTCTCTTTGTAACAATTGTGAATGGGAGTTCACTCATGATTTCGCTCTCTGTTTGTCTGTTATTGGTGTATAGGAATGCTTGTGATTTTTGCACATTGATTTTGTATCCTGAGACTTTAATGAAGTTGCTTATCAGCTTAAGGAGATTTCGGGCTGAGAAAATGGGGTTTTCTAGATATACAATCATGTCATCTGCAAACAGGGACAATTTGACTTCCTCTTTTCCGAAGTGAATACCCTTTATTACTTTCTCTTGCCTGATTGCCCTGGCCAGAACTTCCAACACTATGTTGAATAGGAGTGGTGAGAGAGGGCATCCCTGTCTTGTGCCAGTTTTCAAAGGGAATGCTTCCAGTTTTTGCCCATTCAGTATGATATTGGCTGTGGGTTTGTCATAGATAGCTCTTATTAGTTTAAGATACATTCAATCAATACCTAGTTTATTGAGAATTTTTAGCATGAAGCACTATTGAATTTTGTCAAAGGCCTTTTCTGCATCTATCGAGATAATCATGTATTTTTTGTCTTTGGTTCTTTTTATGTGATGGATTACATTTATTGATTTGTATATGTTGAACCAGCCTTGCATCCCAGGGATAAAGCCAATGTGATCTTGGTCGATAAGCTTTTTGATGTGCTGCTGGATTCAGTTTGCCAGTATTTTATTGAGGATTTTTGCATCGATGCTTATCAGGGATATTCGTCTAAAATTCTCTTTTTTTGTTGTGTCTCTGCCAGGCTTTGGTATCAGGATGATGCTGGCCTCATAAAATGAGTTAGGGAGGATTCCCTCTTTTTCTATTGATTGGAATAGTTTCAGAAGGAATGGTACCATCTCCTCTTTGTACCTCTGGTAGAATTCAGCTGTGAATCTGTCTGGTCCTAGATTTTTTTTGGTTGGTAAGCTATTAATTATTGCCTCAGTTTCAGAGCCTGTTATTGGTCTATTCAGGGATTCGACTTCTTCCTGGTTTAGTCTTGGGAGAGTGTATGTGTTTAGGAATTTATCCATTTCTTCTAGATTTTCTAGTTTATTTGCATAGAGGTGTTTATAGTATTCTCTGATGGTAGTTTGTATTTCTGTGGGATTGGTGATGATATCCCCTTTATCATTTTTTTATTGCATCTCTTTGATTCTTCTCTCTTTTCTTCTTTATTAGTCTTGCTAGTGGTCTATCTATTTTGTTGATTTTTTCAAAAACCAGCTCCTGGATTCATTGATTTTTTTGAAGGGTTTTTTGTGTCTCTATTTCCTCCAGTTCTGCTCTGATCTTAGTTATTTCTTGCCTTCTGCTAGCTTTTGAATGTGTTTGCTCTTGCTTCTCTAGCTCTTTTAATTGTGATGTTAAGGTGTTGATTTTAGATCTTTCCTGCTTTCTTTGGTGGGCATTTAGTGCTATAAGTTTCCCTCTACACACTGCTTTAAATGTGTCCCAGAGATTCTGGTGCATTGTGTCTTTGTTCTCATTGGTTTCAAAGAACAACTTTATTTCTGCCTTCATTTTGTTATTTACCCAGTAGTCATCCAGGAGCAGGTTGTTCAGTTTCCATGTAGTTTTGTGGTTTTGAGTGAGTTTCTTAATCCTGAGTTCTAGTTTGATTGCACTGTGGTCTGAGAGACAGTTTGTTGTGATTTCTGTTCCTTTACATTTGCTGAGGAGTGCTTTACTTCCAACTATGTGTCCAGTTTTGGAATAAGTGTGATGTTGTGCTGAGAAGAATGTATATTCTGTTGATTTGGGGTGGAGAGTTCTGTGGATGTCTATTAGGTCCACTTGGTGCAGAGCTGAGATCAAGTCCTGCATATCCTTGTTAACCTTCTGTCCCATTAGTCTGTCTAATATTGATAGTGGGGTGTTAAAGTCTCCCAATATTATTGTATGGGAGCCTAAGTCTCTTTGTAGCTCTCTAAGGACTTGCTTTATGAATCTGCATGCTGCTGTATTGGGTGCATATATATTTAGGATAGTTAGCTCTTTTTGTTGAATTGATCCCTTTACCATTATGTAGTGGCCTTCTTTGTCTCTTTTGATCTTTGTTGGTTTAAAGTTTGTCTTAACAAAGACTAGGATTGCAACCCTGGCTTTTTTTTTTTTTTCTTTTTTGGCTTTTCATTTGCTTGGTAGATCTTCCTCCATCCCTTTATTTTGAGCCTATGTGTGTCTCTGCACGTGAGATGGGTCTCCTGAATCAGCACCCTGATGGGTCTTGACTCTTTATCCAATCTGCCAGTCTGTGTCTTTTAATTGGAGCATTTAGCCCATTTACACTTAAGTTTAATATTGTTATGTGTGAATTTGATCCTGTCATTATGATGTTAGCTGGTTGTTTTGCCCGTTAGTTGATGCAGTTTCTTTCTAGCATCAATGGTCTTTATAATTTGACATGTTTTTGCAGTGGCTGGTACTGGTTGTTCCTTTCCATGTTTAGTGCTTCCTTCAGGAGCTCTTGTAAGGCAAGCCTGGTGGTGACAAAATCTATCAGCATTTGCTTGTCTGTAAAGAATTTTGTTTTTCCTTCACTTATGAAGCTTAGTTTGGCTGGATATGAAATTCTGGATCGAAAATTCTTTTCTTTGAGAATGTTGAATATTGGCCCCCACTCTCTTTTGGCTTGTAGAGTTTCTGCCGAGAGATCCACTGTTAGTCTGATGGGCTTCCCTTTGTGGGTAACCTGACCTTTCTCTCTGGCTGCCCTTAACATTTTTTCCTTCATTTCAACCTTGGTGAATCTGATGATTACGTGTCTTGGGGTTGCTCTTTTCAAGGAGTATCTTTGTGGTGTTCTCTGTATTTCCTAGATTTGAATGTTGGCCTGCCTTGCTAGATTGGCAAAGTTCTCCTGGATAATATCCTGAAGAATGTTTTCCAGCTTGGTTCCATTCTTCCCATCACTTTAAGGTACACTAATCAGACGTAGATTTTGTCTTTTCACATAGTCCCATATTTCTTGGAGGCTTTGTTTATTTCTTTTTACTCTTTCTTTCTCTAAACTTCTCTTCTTTCTTCATTTCGTTAATTTGATCTCCAATCACTGATACCTTTTCTTCCACTTGATCAAATTGACTACTGAAGCTTGTGCATGTGTCATGTTGTCCTTGTGCCATGGTTTTCAGCTCCGTCAGGTCAGGTCTTCTCTACACGTTTATTCTAGTTAGCCATTCGTCCAAAGTTTTTAGCTTCCTTGCAATGGGTTCAAACATCCTCCTTTAGCTAGGAGGTTTGTTATTACTGACCTTCTGAAGCCTACTTCTGTCAACTCATCAAAGTCATTCTCCATCCAGCTTTGTTCCATTGCTGGCAAGGAGCTGCAATCCTTTGGAAGAGAAGAGGCGCTCTGGTTTTCAGAATTTTCAGCTTTTCTGCTCTGGTTTCTCCCCATCTTTGTGTTTTTATCTACCTTTGGTCTTTGCTGATGGTGACCTACAGATGGAGTTTTGGTGTGGATGTCCTTTTTGTTGATGTTCAAGCTATTCCTTTCCATTTGTTAGTTTTCCTTCTAATAGTCAGGTCCCTCAGCTGCAGGTCTGTTGGAGTTTGCTGGAGGTCCACTCCAGATCCTGTTTGCCTGGGTATCACCAGCGGAGGTTGCAGAATAGCAAATATTGCAGAACAGCAAATATTGCTGCCTGATCCTTCCACTGGAAGCTTTGTCTCAGAAGGGCACCCAGCTGTATGAGGTGTCAGTCAGCCCCCTACTGGCAGGTCTCTCCCAGTTAGGCTACACGAGGGTCAGGGACCCACTTGAGGAGGCAGCCTGTCTATTCTCAGAGCTCAAACACCATGCTGGGAGAACCACTATTCTCTTCAAAGCTGTCAGACAGGAATGTTTAAGTCTGCAGAAGTTTCTGCTGCTTTTTGTTCAGCTATGCCCTGCTCCCAGAAGTGGAGTCTACAGAGGCAGGCAAGCCTTGTTGAGCTGGCCTTGTTGAGCTGCGATGGGCTCCACCCAGTTCGAGCTTCCAGGCCTCTTTGTTTACCTACTCAAGCCTCAGCAATGGTGGATGCCCCTCCCCCAGCCAGGCTGCCACCTCGCAGTTTGATCTTGGATGGCTGTGCTAGCAGTGAGCAAGGCTCCATGGGTGTGGGACCCACTGAGCCAGGTGCGGAATATAATCTCCTGGTGTGCCATTTGCTAAGACCATTGGAAAAGTGCAGTATTTGGGTGGCAATGTCCCAATTTTCCAGGTACAGTCTGTCATGGCTTCCCTTGGCTAGGAAAGGGAAATCCCCTGACCCCTTGCACTTCCTGGGTGAGGCAATGCCCCACCCTGCTTCAGCTCGCCCTCCATGGGCTGCACTGACGGTCCAACCAGTCCCAGTGAGATGAACTATGTACCTCAGTTGGAAATGTAGAAATCACCCATCTTCTGCATTGATCGCACTGGGAGCTGCAGACCAAAGCTGTTCCTATTCAGCCATCTTGGGATGGACCCCTCAAAGTTATAGTTTTGATATACAGTTACACTTTAATATATATTCAGGTAAATATAATATGTATAAAAGTGCACCTATGAATTTTTAAATGTATGTCTACACAGCACCTAAAACATCTTGCATTATTGTATTATAGTAGTTGTGAAGGGAGGTGACTAATTCTTCAGAAACTGATTTCCATGTATTTGAGAAATAATCAGTTAACAGTTTCAGCAGCAATGAAATTTAGTATTTTTTCTCATCCTAATATTAAAAATCATGTAATATCATATTTTAAATTTAATTAATTAATTAATTATTTTTAGACAGAGTCTCACTTTGTCACCCAGGCTAGAGTGCAGTGGCATGATCTCGACTCACTGCAACCTCTGCCTCCCAGGTTCCAGCGATTCTTGTGCCACAGCCTTCCAAGTAGCTGGAATTACAGACATGGGCCACCATGGCCTGATAATTTTTAATAGAGATGAGGTTTCACCATGTTGGCCAGGCTGGTGTCCAACTACTGGCCTCAAGCAATCCACCCACCTCAGCCTCCCAAAGCTCTGGGGTTACAAGCGTGAACTGTGCCTGGCTCTTAAATTTAATTTTTGATATTTAAAAATCTATGCCCAAGTGTGCCCTTTATTTATGCTTATTATTTATCAAATAAGCTTATTCATGCTTTTTATCAAAAGTGTTATCTCTCAGAGGACACAAAATATCTGTGGTTAGCTCATGATATTTAAAAATCTATAGCCAAGTGACAAGTAGAATTTGGTGGATTACCCAATTTTTTCATTACTTATGAATTACCCTTCATTTCAAATGACTTCTAATGTTCCAATCTCTGTCATCATTCACATTCTAATATCTGTCACCACTGATAATATTGTTGAATTAGCAAATGATTCTTAACATCTAGTAATGGAATACAATCCAAATATTTTACCAAATTATCCCAGTATGTTTATAAGCTGAAAAGTTCTACCATACGTGACTTAACTTTTCAATAATGGGGGATGGTGGTGGGGTGTGAAATGAATCTAGAAACAAGCACATCATGCCATGAAAGAAAGTGGGGACAAATAAATTACATGAAACTATTAAAAACAAAATATGACCAAAAGTGTTCCATAAAGCAACATTTTTTTAAGTCAACTTAGATATAATTTATATGAAATAAAAACTCATCCATTTTAAGTCTGAGATGTTTGGGAAAATGTATGCACCCATGTTAACTACAATTCCAGTCAACAAATATAAATGTTTACATTCAGGTCTAATATCCAGAATTTACAAGGAACTTAAACATATTTACAAGAAAAAAATGAACAACCCCATCAAAAAGTGGGAAAAGGATATGAACAGAGACTTCTCAAAAGAAGACATTTTTGCAGCCAATAAATGTATGAAAAAAAGCTCAACATCACTGATCGTCAGAAAATGCACATCAAAACCACAATGAGATGTCATCTCATGTCAGTCAGAATGGTGATTATTAAAATGTTAGGAAACAATAGATGCTGGCGAGCCTGTGGAGAAATAGGAATGCTTTTACATTGTTGATGGGACTGTAAATTAGTTCAACACTTGTGGAAGACAGTACGGTGATTCCTCAGGGATCAAGAACCAGAAATACCTTTTGACCCAGCAATCCCATTACTGGGTATATACTCAAAGGAATAGAAATCATTCTACTATAAGTACACATGCGCATATATGTTTATTGCAGCACTATTTACAATACCAAAGACATGGAACCAACCCAAATGCCCATTAATGATAGACTAGATAAAGAAAATGTGGTACATATACGCCATGGAATACTTTGCAGCCATAAAAAGGAAGATCATGTCCTTTGCAGCAACAAGGATGAAGCTAGAAACCATCATCCTCAGCAAACTAACACAGAAACAGAAAACCAAACATCACATGTTCTGACTCATAAGTGACAGCTGAACACTGAGATCACATGGACACAGAGTGGGGAACAACACACACTAGGGCCTGTTGCGGGGGTGGGAGGTGAGGGGAGGGAACTCATAGGATGGGTCAATAGGTGCAGCAAACCACCATGGCACACATATACTTATGTGACAAACCTTCATGTTCTGCACAAGCATGTCCGTTTTTTTTAGAAGAAATAAAATAAATAAAAGTTTTGTATATTTTGTGAGATATAAAAATACAAGCCAGGCAGGGTGGCTCACGCCTGTAATCCCAGCACTTTGGGAGGCCAAGGCAAGTGGATCGCCTGAGGTCAGGAGTTCCAGACCAGCCTGGCCAACGTGTTAAAACCCCATCACTACTAAAAATACAAAAATTAGCCAGGCATGGTGGCATGCACCTGTAATCCCAGCTACTCAAGAGGCTAAAGCAAGAGAATCGCTTGAACCCAGGAGGCAAAGGTTGCAGTGAGCCAAGATTGCACCATTTCACTCCAGCCTGGGTGAGAAAGCGAGACTCTGTCTCAAAATAAATAATAATAAAATAAAAATACACGCATATGTCTAAAATTAAATCATATGTTTCAAAATTATTTCTTAATTTGAGTGTTCTTTTCCTATTTCATTCCTTAGCACCTTTTCAAAAGTCAATTCATCATATACATAGGAGTGTATTTCTGTGATCTCTGTGTGTCCATCTTATTAGTAGTACCATAATTACCTGTTTATTTTAACTTTGTAGTAAATCTTAAAACTAGGATGTTTAAATTCTCTAACGGTTCTTTGCATTCGAAATTATGCTTGCTGTACTAGTTCATTTTCAAATACTTACAGGTTTAAATAGCATCTTGTACATTTCCACCAAAAAAAAAAAAAGCCCACAGGCATTTTTACTGAGATCACATAAAATCTGTAGATTAATTTAAGGATATCATTTCAAGAATATTGAGTATTCCATTCTATGAACATGGTATATATCTTTCTGTGATGGTTAATTTTATGAGTCAACTTGGCCAGACTATGCTGCCTTATCGTTAGTCAAACACCACTGAAGATGTTGCTATAAAGGTATTTTTAAAATGTGATTAATATTAATATAACAGACTTTGAGTAAAGTAGACTAACTTCCATAATGTGTATGCATTTTATCCAATCAGTTGGAGGCCTTAAGAGAGAAGATGGAGGCTCCCTGAAAAGGAAGAACTCAGACTGCTTTCAGACTCGACAGCAACATCAACTCCTCTCAGGACTTCCAAAGAGCTTCCCTACTCTAGAGATTTTGGATATGGCATCCCCCACAACTATGGGAGCCATTTTCTTAAAATTAGTCTCTCTCTTTATTTAAGTACCTTTTATTGGTTCTGTTTCTCTGCAGAACCCTGGCTAACTCATTCTCTCTCATTTTACAACTCCTCTAATTTCTTTTAGAAATATATATATTTTTAGTTTTCACTATAAAATATTGCACATAGAATTTTAAGTTTACCAAGTATTTTATGTTTTGATCTTATTGTAAACCATATGTTTAATTTTATTTTTCATTTGTTTGTTCCTAGCATGTAGTTAAAATTAACTTTTATTACTTTCAACTAAAATTATTCAACTTTTCTAAATTCATATAGTAGTCTAGTGTATTTTAATAGATGCTTTAGGATTATTTATAGACATGAATATTTTGTCTGCAAAAGACAGAATTCTTATTTCCAATTTGTACACCTTTAATTGCTTTTTCTTGCCTAATTTCCTTAATCCAGAAAGGAAAGGAAAGGGTTATAAAAAATTATCAAATTCATATGTTGCTGTGGGAAATGACCTATGGAAATGAAAACAGAATTAATATTGAGGGAGGGAAGAATCGTATTAAAAAACTGATGGCTACATTTGGGTTCTATAAATAATTATGACTTGTTTTCATTTTTTTTGTATACCTAAAATTTTTTTAAAACCACAAATTCAATACATCTGCAATAATTTCAAGCAACTTGATTATATGTTCACATATATTTTAGATATGTATTTTTATCCATATTAGAAATAAAATATTTACTAACACGAAATATTTACCAAACATAGACAAGCATTCAAAAAAAGGTGCTTTTTCAGCTTCTGAGAATGTTCTAAAAATAACGTACCAGTTTGATAAAAGGTGGTTATAAAGAAAGCAAAGTCTTTTCAGGTGTGATTTATTTCCGAAGCTGATCAGTCATTATTATGCACGCAAAAAACACAGGGTGCAACAACTCAAAAAATGACCAATGTTTTAAAAGGGAGGTAATGTTGATTGTGTACTGTGCAGCGTATTCTGGTCTGGGTCCTAGGTGTTGCCTATGTCTTGCCATGGGCAGTATAGCATAAAAGACAATGCCACAAACCCTGGAGGCAAGCAATCTGGGTTCAAATTCTGTCTCACTCTTTGATCACTTTGCGATCTTCATATTTAACTTCTCTGCGCCTCAAGTTTCCTCATCTGTAAAATGCAGATAATTATTGTAGCAGCCTAATGGGATTATTACAAGGATTAAATGAGTCATTATTTGGAAATGATTTATAACTTTGCCAGACACTTATTAAGCTGTGTGTATGTGTGTGTGTGTGTGTGTGTGTGTGAGTGAGAGAGAAAGAGAGAGAGATAAAATTTTAAACATATTGCACTTAGGGAAGAAGGCATATTATTCACATGCCTTAAGGCAAAAGTATAATAGTTGTCCGAAAAATTATTCCCATGATTAGTTCAAGAAGTTACACATTTAATTGTAAAATAGATTGCAGATTTTACTAAACAGAAAAATTTCTGTGTCCATTTTATATGGTATAATACTTTTTTAAAGCTATTAATATTTTTCATGAGTTAACAAAAAGCTAAGATTCTCCATAATCACTCTATGTTCTCTCTTCCTGTCTCTAGTCATAATTCTTTGGTCTTCAAATGGCAGCTTAAATATGACTTTCTCAGGGAAATCTCCTTTTCTTCTTTCTAGGTTGTATTCCTGATACATGGCTTAATGAACTCTATTTTCTTGCTTTTATAGCACTCATTTGTAATTAAATACTTATTTCTGTGGTTATTCTTTTTATGTCTCTTTCACAATAGGACTTTAAGCAGCTCAAGTATGAGTCTTTCTTATCTGTAACTGCATCTTTTGTTTCTAACGAAGTGTCTGACCCAAAGTATCTATAAGTTCTCTGAGAGCAGGAATCTATACATACTCTTTTTATGGCCATCTGTTGAGCATATTCAGGGTGCAATAAATATCTATTTCATGAATGAATGATGAACTGAACATTTAATAAAAATAATAAATTACTATTTTTTGTGTAATAAATCAGTCAACAATATGTTCCACAAAGTTATGATGTTGATTTTTGGTGCTGCATTCTGAAAATACTACCTAAAGTCACTATGCAGCAATATAATTCTATCAGGTTCTCCTGCATTTTTTGATAGTTTGAGCATGTGTTTGCAATAATGACTAAGTGATGTGCAGAATTGAATGGTGGTCTCTAATATTCTGATATTCTAACTTCTAGTATACACATACCTTCTTCCATTGATCCAACAAAACACTAATGTAGGTACTACTGTAAAGGGATTTTGCAGATGTAATTAAGGTCCCAACTCAGTTCACTTTGCAATAGAAAGATTATATGGGTGAGCCATATGACCTTTTGAATCTAGGCCTAGAGGTTAGATACAGGGAAAGTCAGAAAGATTTGAAGTGTGAAAGGAAACCCATGCAAGGGAAGTTCTCTGTTGCTGGCTTTGAAGATAATAGACACCAAGTGGCAAAAAATAAAAACAGCTTCTAGAAGCTGGAAGGGATCCCCAGTGGACAGCCAGCAAGGAAATAGGGACTTGTGTGCTTTTAGTGCAAGTAACTGAAATTAGCCAACCATCTGAATGAGTCTGGAAATATTTTTCCCCGGATGATCAAGACAAGAACACAGCCTCGCCAACATCTTCAATGGTACCCCTTTTGAGACACTGAGTACAGAACCTAGCCACACTGTAATCAGACTTCTAACCCACAGACTTGTAGCTAATGAGATTTTTTTAATTGTTTTTATTGTTTTGTTTGAGACAGATTCTCACTCTGTTGCCCAGGCTGGAGTGCAGTGGCACGATCTCAGCTCACTGCAACCTCTGCCTCCCTGGTTCAAGCAATTCTCCTGCTTCAGCCTCCTGAATAGCTGGGACTACAGGTGCCCATGACCACACCCAGCTAATTTTTTGTGTGTGTGTGTATTTTTAGTAGAGACAAGGTTTCACCATGTTGGCCAGGCTGGTCTTGAACTCCTGACCTCAAGTGATCCACTGGCCTAGGCATCCCAAATTGGCATGAGCTAACGCGGGCAGCCTAATGAAGTGCTTTTTGAGCTACTAAATTCATGATCATTTGTTACATAGCAATAAAAAAAACATATAATTCCGTCTATAGAAACGAGTATACTTGATTTGCATGTCCCAAGAAAAGTTTTATAGGGCTTGAATGAATTTATTTGACCATAACTTTTTAAAATTGTCTAATCATAAAATATACACAAAACAAAGCAAATGTATTAAATTACCTTATTACAAATGTCCTATAAACAGTCAACAAGACAATGTCAACGGCAATGAAGGAGGTTTTAAACAAGAGTTTTCAAACAGACATTGATATTTGGCAGGGATTTTGCTATTTATGCTTCAGTACAAAACACATGCTGACTTGTTTGTATACGCCAGAGAGATAATCCAGATTTATACATTTCAAGAGTTGGTTTCCTTCAACATCCATTGACCTTCATCACTTCTGTTTCATGTGCTTGTTTGAACCCTGTCACTTCATGTAGAAATCACACAGGGAAGAGAAAAATTACAACTCCCATTGTGTTTGAAGATTAAATCTGCACCATTTCTCTGTGTCCTCCTATTAAAGAAGTGAGCCTGCAACCTTGAGGCCACAGTGAGAATAATTTTTCTGTGTTGCTGAAACAATTCATATATTCTCAGGAAAACTGCAAATGGAAGAACCAAGCAGAGAAGAGGCAAGGTGAAGAGGGCCTTCTGATGTTTTTCAGTAGTGAGACAGCTGCTACTAGATTGTATACAATTCCCAGCCCTTCTTAGTTCTTCTTCACAATGTGTTGGCAGCAATATTGTGCATTCCTTGATTATCTGAGTCCCTAGTATTACTGTGTCGTGTTGCTTTATTATCATAATAAACTTGTGAATCATAGTAGCTAACTCGGTAGGGCTCCTATGGCAAATTCATTTTCATAACCTCTTTTGTTGTCACAAATGCCATCCAAAAGTGTGCCAAGTCAGCAGTTCCTTGCTGCTTATTAGTGTAGCACATTACAGAGATTCATTTAAAACGTCAACAGATGTAATATAATGAAATACTCTACTTATAATTACAATTATGCTAACAGTTAATAATAATTGGGTCTCTGTGCCTATATTTCACTTTGCTCTAAAGACAATTGGTTCTTTTCAAAAGTAGATAACCCCTTAGCAGGTGTTCTGCTTATAACACCAGCATAATGAAGTGAGCATGAAAAAGTGGTTATGGCATAAGCAACAAGGTGCAACTGAGAGGGTAGAAATTGGAGAGATTTGGAAATTAGTTATTCTTAAAGAGAAAGCAGAATTGCAAAATAAAGGAGGCTTAATGATAGTGCATAAACACATGAAAGTACGAAGTAGGGAAAATATGTCTTGACGTGATTAACAAAACATTTTGCCATTAAATTAAAATGTAGGATTATATGTCAAGTCAAACGTAAGCAAGGTGTCATCAATAGCTCATCTGATTCTTGACAGTTTAGTAAAGGCAGTGACTAGAAATATCTCTTCTAGTACTGATTATAATATCTATTTTCTATCATACCATACTTACCTCCATTCTATCTACATACTACCACAAATATAACTGCAACATAAATATTATGCACCAGATACTATGAGACATTTCATAACACATAATCAAGCTCCTCTGAATACAAAGTATGTGTTTTAGGTCCCATTGACTCGAAAATTCTCCATAATGAAAGGGCTTTGATTTCACATGAAATGTGTAGTTTTAAATGGATTCCACTGAATGTTGCTATCACATCCGCATGCTTAATTTTAATTGTAAGTAAATAATTGTGTAAATATAGATGAGTTTTAAATTAATGGTGAAACAAAGGCATAAATAATAAAAAGGTATTTGTAATATAGGTTTTAGGAAAATGTATTTGAAAGTACCCAAGGTTGTGCTTTAATTACAAAAGCTAAGTGATATCTAATAGGTACTAAATAAAGAGTTATAAACAATTGGATATTCTTCCTTCCTTCAGAGAATTTACAGTCTAGAAAAATACATACAATAAACAAATATCTGACTATAAATTGTGAAAACTGCTGTAGTTGAAATAAAAGTAGCATTGTGGAAGAGAAAAGCCCAGGAGACATAGTTGAGAATGAATGATCTGGAGTGTTATTTCTCACAAGGAGCCATTTTAGATGACACCAGATTGCTTAGAAGGATATTTTTGAGTGGAGGGGACGGGATGAGGCTGAAAATATACACCTAAAATGTCTGAGGTGTAGGTCAATGTAAATTAGTAGACCGTGCATGTTCCCAGGTAAGTTGATGAAGAATCGTTTAGGGTAAGCTAAGAAACTTGAGATTTTATTTTAACTTCATTGCAAGATCCTGAAAGTATTTTAAGTATATGGAGGATGGTGACAAATTAATTTTAATTTTTCAAAACATTCCTTGGATGCTTTGTGGAGAAAGTACTGTGAGTAGGAGACATGAGCTGCAGCAGAGAGATCAATTTGGAAACTACTGCAGTCATCTAGGTGAGTGATGATGATGGCTTAGGCTAAGCATTCGAAATTAGGTCTTCGAAAAAATTAAACTCCTGGAGATATCAGAATGATGGCAAAGGCTGGAAAAGGTAATGGGGAGGGGAAATAAAGAGGGAAGTGGCTAATGTGGGTAAAAATACTGTTACATAGAAGGAATAAAATATAGTGTTTTGTAGCACAATGTGGTGACTACAGTTAACAATAATTTATTGTATATTTCAAAATAGCTTGAAGAGTGGCATTGGAATGTTCCTAAAACAAAGAAATGATAAATGCTTGAAGTGATGGATATTCCAATTGCTCTGATTAGATCATTACACATTGTATGCTTGTATCAAAATATCACAGGTACCCCATAAATATGTACAACTATTATATATCCATAACAATTAAAACTAAAAAAAATTATAAAATTTTGTAATGACAGAAATTAGGCCTTTGGGAATGATAATCATGCATTGAGTCTCTAAAATTTTGTTTTTTGTTTTTTGAGACAGAGTCTCGCTCTGTGACCCAGGCTGGAGTGCAGTGGCACGCTCTCGGCTCACTACAACCTCTACCTCCCAGGTTCAAGCGATTCTCCTGCCTCAGCCTCCTGAGTAGCTGGGATTACAGGCACATGCCATCATGCCCGGCTAATTTTTGTATTTTTAATAGAGATGGGGTTTCACCATGTTGGTCAGGCTGGTCTGGAACTCCTGACCTCATGGTCCACTCACCTTGGCCTCCCAAAGTGCTGGGATTACAGGTGTGAGCCACCGCACCAGGCCGAGTCTCTAAAGTTTTACAAGGCACAAAATCATTATCCTGTTACTGGTTCAGGGTTGTATTTATTCATTTGTTTTCGAGGTTTTTATGCCCCAACTTGTTGCATAAGGTTTTAATGTGTAGTTTTATTAAGGTTACAATTAAATAACTGTAACCTGTGGTGAATCCCAGTAAAATAAATATTGAGCAAAAAGACAAGAGGTAAATAACAAAAGTGAGGTAAATCCATTAAACTGTAAACTATAATAGCTTGTGTATTAATTATAGGAGCACACAGTTTACTTATCAAATTTCTATACTAATAAAAGAAAGGAAATATAATTTCAGTTAAAAAAAATTCAAACAAGTTAAACTGTTTCTCAGTTGAAATAAAACAATTCCTATACAGATATTCAATGAGATGTATATTCAAATGAAATACCCCACTGTAAATTTTACATATTTTAAAAAAATAACCTCCACAACTCTTTAGTACTTATTCTGAGGTGCTATGCCCAGGTTGAGGCCAATTCTTTTTGAGAATAAATTTTTGGCTTGTTACACCTGCTATGTCAAATGCTGGCTGACTCTTAATGCAGCGTCAAGTCCAGGCTCTGTGTAAGCTTGCACCTTAGCCTATTACAAGTTCAAGCAAATAATCCAATATTGAGGAAAGGTCATTTAAAAGTATGAACAGAATTATTATTCCAAACAGCTTTTTCCATACTGTACTGGAGAATGTAACTAGTAATTTTTAATGAAATAATCTCATGCAAGCCTATCTGTTAATGAGGTACAACAATGGCCCAAACATCAGAAAGGAAAACTACAGCGGTAAATGGCAGCTGGCCACATTAGAGAGTTCAAGGATTTTGCTCTCAAAGGGTTTGGTTTTGAATGTTGTCATTGTACTGAGCAATGTTTTAAGCTCTCTGAGCTTTACTTACCTGGTTATAAAATTCTGTTAGGACTGACTGAACATAGTCGTTGTGAGGATGAAATGACATGACACATGAAAAGCATCATTAGAGTGTCTGATGCATGATAAGCACTTAACACATCGTGACTATTTTTCTTTACTTGTTTTAAATAGAAAATAAAGCTTATTTAATGTTGCTTCCAAAAGTTTAATGCTTGCAAAAATAATGCCAGTAAAGTTGCTGATCTAATGAAATTTGTATGTGGCAAGACGTTTTATTTCACTATAAAATACCAGGGACCAGGAAGGTATTTTAGATGGTAACTTATCATATTATATAGAATATACACTGATCACTGCACCAATTTCTGAAAAACAGCTCTCAAAACAGAAACAATTTCAGCTGTTCTTACCACTAAAGGAAAGTCTGGCAAGGAGATATCCGGCTGTGTGGGGCATGGAGGCCTGTCACGTCAAGGAAGTGACGTCAAGGAAGTGTTAAGGAGGGGACACATAAAAATAGAATAGTAATACTTCATCCACTTTACTAGAAAGCATAGTCTTCATTTCAGATCAAATTATGTGCTAATCGTCTAGCCTGAGAGTAAAATGTCTATTTACAAATCAGCCTTTTACCTTCTTTTTCTTTCTCTGTAGATGTTTTAACATTGATTGAATTTAGATATCTGAGAATTTCATATATTTATCTGTTAATCATATAAAATGAATGTATAATAATCATGCTCTATCGAAATATCTTTTGTGAGCATTCTCAACGATCTTGGATCACTTATCATTAGCTCTGAATAACTAAAAGTCCTTGGTCCCAAGAGCTGACAATCAGCTCTCACAATGTGTCTTATAATCTAGAATACCTGATAACAAATTTTGTAAGATGGTCTCACTCTTCAGTTACCTTTCAGGCTTTCTTTACAAATGTAAAGATATGAAGGATAATGTAACATGGAATTCTTAAATTCCATCTTTCAATGTGTTTTCCTGAAATAGGAGTAATTTGGAAAATATATAAACTAATAGTCCGTAAGTGCATTTGGGAACAATAATCTGAGTGTTGCTTATTCTTTTGCCTGTTATCATCATTTAACTATATGTTATATAATACACAGACATAAATATGGCCTCAATTCTAAGGATTTTTCCCCCAGTCACAGTGAGTCAGATAAACATCAAGTATATTAATAATAGACCTTTATACAAGTGTACATTGTAACATTATTTTTGAAATTAATCTTGTACAGAGAGGACTGGAAGCAAGTGTCTCTAAGAAGATACTTTGATATGAAATAGAGTCTGGCAAGAAGCTATTGGTTTCCAATTTTCTAGTAAATACTCATGGAAAGTCAAAAACATCCAATAAATTGTTTGAATGCAGAACAATAGGACTGGCAGTCAATCTGTTATAATCTGGGACAAATTTTCTCCAAGGGCAAGGCCTAGAGAACTGGATTGAATGATGTAATAAGGAAAAATTGGTTAGAGGATATTTTTCTAATCCCCTTCTTCTATTCTCTGATTTAGAAGCACAACATAAAAAGTAAGCAAGCACTTCGGCAGCCAACCATTGGTACCTTCCTGGAGGCAACCACACTACTACTGTTATCTCAAATCCCACTCAGAAATTGCCATTGTCATGCAACAATAGGCCACAATATTTTGGTAGGAAAATTAGAGATGTATATTGAATTCTGAGACGTTTATTGTCCAGATGTAATTTGCTGTTGGCAAACAGAGTGAGAGCTTTGGTAAATTAATCACTGTGATTTCCCATATGCTTTATCCATACCAGGATCAGAGGGGCAAGAAAAATGGGCAGATGAAAAGAATCAGTTTATCAGAGCATTATGCATAAAGTCCTCAGATAGTAGAAATTGAGCCATATGCCGATGCATATTGACCTCATGTCCAAAGTTTGGTTTAGAAAGAGGTCTCAATCATCAGCCAAGAGGCTGAGATTTAATCCGAGTGAACACTAAATATTAATTTGGTAAGCACCCTACTGTTTCATATCATTCTCAATTCAAGGATCAGTAAACCAAGAATAACCTACGATTGAAAAATGGGCTCCCCTTCTTTGTCTCCGAATTGCATAGCATCATGCTTGAAGCAATCAGTATCTATGCTGTACTGTCACATTCTCTTAGTGCCCTCTACTGCCTTTCCAGGAAGCTTGGTGACAACAGGTTGGATGACAGCTAAAGGGTATACTTTCAGGTTCCAGGGGCCAGTAAGAAAAAGAAAAAATAACAAGTGAAGATTTTCTTCTTAGAAGTTTTAATTGCTAGAAGACATATTTTTAAGCCATCCTAAGTTCCTTGTAAGAAGTATTTGTCCTTCAGTCTCAGGTCAAAGATCTGACATGAATATTTTTCAGAATATTCTATCCACAGAAATGAAGAGAAATTGTATTTTAATTGGATCATTATTAACTTATTAAGAAAAATGCTTTTTAATATATTAAATAGTCCTTTAATTGATGATGATTTAACAATTGGTAAGTTAAATTATTGCTTTAAAATCTTCACTACATAAAAATGAATTGTTTATACTGCAGCTTATGAACTCAGAAAAGCAGTACTTCCTTCCACTAGTTGTTGACATTGTGACTTTATAAGCCACTAAATGATGCGAAAATGCTTTTACAATTGAGAAAGTCCAGTTCTACAGAAGAAATTGAGAATCATCCTTTTAAATGTCAGTGTTGATAAAGAGAGCAAATTATGCAAAATAAAATTTTCAGGAAATTGCAAAGACAAATGAAACAAATGAGAATTGATTTAGAGCAAGGTTCATAAAGTGGTAGCAGACCTTTTTTCACATTACCACAATTATACCTTTAAAAACTCAACTAGTAGGTCTCAGAGGAATCTAGAATGGCATAGCAAAAATGTTTAGAACACAAAAAAAGAAATTATTCTGCACAAATTAGCACAGCATAAATAAATTTTGTACAAAGTTAATATAAAATGGAATTTAAGAGATATCAGTATGTAGGTATAAAATTATGTTCATACATTCAGTATCACAAACCAATTTTATAATACAAAAATACATCAGAATATAGTTTTGCTTTGAAGTTTGTTTTATGTCAAGTCACATTTTGATACTTCTTTTTATAATAAATAAAGGTAAAAACAAATGTCAAAATGAAAAATAATGTATTTTGTACCTGGTTTGTGTTAATAGTGCAAATTGATCAATGAATATTAAAACTAAAAGAAAAAAAAAACTACAATTTGTTCTCTTTCCAAAACAGAAAGAGTAAATCACGCAAACACAAAATTTGTTCTGTTATATATTGTAAAGGTTATGTTTATACTACGAGCTGTGAATAAGATTAATGAGTTTTCTCAGCACAGTAAACCTCGTCCACAGAAACAAAGCTAAATTGCAATAAATCATGGGTTTATGTTCACGTATTTATGGGATAGGAAAGATTTAGAGTTCCTCTGTGGAGAAAACCATCCCAAAGTAAAAGAGAAAATTATGGCTTCCGTAACATAAAGGTAGATAAACTGGGCAAGCTCAAACTTGTGCATTCAATACAATTTAATAATGTCAGTAATTTATTAAAAGTAATTAACATGGCACAGTTTCATGCTCATACTTCACCAGAAGTGACAAAATACTAGTTCAATATGTTAGTTACCTTCATATAATTATGTATCAAGACCAATTAAATTAGAGCTGTGATTTTTCTACATTTCCTTTAAAACTCAATACCACTTTTTCTTTCAAAGTTGTGTCTGCATTATTACAGATGATACGGTGCAAATCATTCACTACAAAATATCTCATACTATCATTTCAGGCAAGAACTCAATCTTACATCACTTACTAAATATGTTTTTTTCTTTGATTTTAGGGGAAAAACTACTAATTATATTTGACTCTAGTGAGAGTATAATTCATGAAATTTATTTATATGCATAAAGTAGTTTCAAATAAAAATTTTGTGGACAAACAGATCTTGAATAAAATCTAATACCATTTTTAAATGAGTAGTGTCTCTGTCTCTTCCGTTTGTTTCATCTTACTGGAAAAATTAACTAAAGTCAAATGCATAAATACAATTACAGCAACAGTAACCCAGATGCCAGGATCCTTGTAAATGTTCTTCACCCATATCTTTAAATGAAAGATTCATTATGGGAAACAGTAGAGTGGTCTTTCTACTCAATATCTTGAAAAGAAAAAATATATATATAATCTGATATTTTTTGCTTCTGAGGAGTCATTCAATCTGCTTCAATCACAATGTAATGCTAATAAAAAGGGAAATCATATTGTTCAAAAAAATCAAGATTATTTCAAGTGAAAGATTACAAAGTTTTAAAATACCCTTGAGAGGATCAAGAAAATAATTTCATTCCCTGCAAATATCAGTACAGTAATGAAGTTGAGCAAATATTGTAAGGTCCAGAATGTCATATTTAGACATTTTAAATGGACTGCCTTTCTCTTCCATCTTCAGAAAGAGAAAGATCAGACAAGCCATGTCGCTATACTTAGATCACTTATGCTTACAAGAGAGTAAAAAGTCTTTGCTAAAATTACACAGCCTCAATTAATTCTTCATGGAAAAGAGACTTTTGATGGAGGAACAAGACATTACTCAGATCTGAGAAATGTAACTTTTCTAACAGATTTTATCAGGTCTTTTGAGAAATGTGTGTCCAGTAGTAGATGAACAATAACTTTCATATTCTTAAAATACTTGAATTCATCCAGTTTAAATATTTCCAAATAACAGATATTTAACGAGCAGTAGTTAACAAAGAACCAGAAGTACAAACATTAACAATGCAAAATATTACCCTTAAAGGGGTGATGAATAATCCACAGGTAGAAATAAGACAAAATTTATAATATAATATAATATAATATAATATAATATAATATAATATATGATATGATATGATATGATATGATATGATATAATAAAGATTTTGATATCTTCGGGAATAAAGACATAACTTTTTAAAACAACATGCAACTTCAAAAAAAGAGCATACTATAATTTTTAGTGATTTCTAAATGAATAGCATATTTACAAAAGATAAACTGTTTCTGATTTGGCACCTTTATAGATAGCATGGTGTTATCAAACAGCTCAGTCCATATACAGGTTTAATGAATATCCCTTATCTGAAATGCTTAGGGCCAGAATTGTTTTGGATTTCTGGTTTTCTTAGATTTTGGAATACTTGCATATACATAATGAGATATCTTGGGGGTGGAACCCAAGTCTAAACATAAAATACATTTGTGAATTACACTTATAGCCTGAAGGTGATTTTATAGAATATTCTCAATAATTTTGTGCATGAAACGAAATTTGTGTGAATAATTTTTATCTGGAATTTTCCACTTGTGGTGTCACATCAGTGCTCAAAATGTTTTTGATTTTGGAGCATTTTGGATTTCAGATTTTCAAATTGAGAATGCTCAACTTGTAGTATTGAAATTCTCATATGACACCTTCCGTGTACAGTCTGTACTCACGTTTTGACCCTTCTAGTGTTGTCAGACTATTTGTTATCAATAATCAGCAAGTAAGATAGATATATTATTTTTATTTCATTACAGAAACCAATAAAGTAATTTGTCTTATTCCTAGACAAATTGCTTCACTTCTATCTGAACGTGGAAAACTATAAAAAGGTTAACTGCATTCGCACTGTGTTAACTGTGTTCACACTTCTTCAGAAATTTCGTATTGGTTTGACAGAAATTATATTTTATAAAAAATTATAAAACACCATACTTTAACAAAGTATGCCAATCAATATACTTAAAGTTGTACTATGTAAGATGAGGTTCAGAAGTAAGGGTGTACTAACTTCAGCACTTTCTTAAAACTTACTCATTTACTGCCAGCTGCGGTGGTTCACGCCTGTAATCCCAGCACTTTGGGCTGAGGCGGGCGGATCACCAGGTCAGGAGATCGAGACCATCCTGGCTAACACAGTGAAACCCCGTCTCTACTAAAAAAATACAAAAAACTAGCCGGGCGTGGTGGTTGGCGCCTGTAGTCCCAGCTACTCAGGAGGCTGAGGCAGGAGAATGGCGTGAACCCGGGAGGCGGAGCTTGCAGTGAGTGGAGATAGCGCCACTGCACTCCAGCCTGGGCAACAGAGCAAGACTCCGTCTCAAAAATGAACAAACAAACAAACAAAAAACAAGCAAAAAAGCCCTACTCATTTACAATCAGCTTTATGTATAAACGTTTTAAATCTTTTCAATTTCAAGAAAATTAGTATGTTAAAGAAGTACATAAATTTATTTTGTAATAACGTTAATGAATAAAATTTTATAAATGAAAATAAAGTTATTCCCACAGCAAAATAACTCTTTTCCCTCATTTATATATGGCACAGAGTCTTGCATAATTAAAAATTAGTTCCAGAATGCAAAAGCTCAGGTTGACTAAAATGTTAATGAAGGGTTGGGGAGAAGCAAAGAAATGTTTAACGGGTTCAAGATGCATTAAGATCTGTATAACATCCAAAGCTAGTAAAATTATACCAAGTTTATTGTATAATAAATAGGCAGATAAACCAGACTAACATGAAACTGCTAGTAGAGATATTTATTTTTCATTAACCTTCAAAAGAATTCAGATTTTTCAATAACTAAAACTCTAGGCACATAATTCTACTAGTGAAATTTATCAAACATAAAAACAAGAAATAAGACTAAATATACTCAAATCTTGCTAAAATATAGAGCAAGTAGAAATATGCTCCAACTTATCTCATGAGACCAATATAATCTTAATACCTAAACATGAAAACATTACAAAGAAAATTACAGATATCAATAATATAGAGAAAAAAAAGCCCTTGAAAATATAAACAAATACAATTAACCAATGTATAATAAAATATAATATAGCACATGTCTAGATTATGTTTACCTCAGAAATGTAGGAATAGTTAACTCAAAAATTAATCAATCACTACAATAACAGAAAAAAATGAGCACAATTATATAATCATCTCAATAGACGTAAAAAAAGTGTTCCACAAAATTAAACACCTGCTTTTACTTAAAAGACTCAGCAAATGGCCAGTGGTGGTGGCTCATGCCTGTAATCCCAGAATTTGGGAGACTGAGGTTGGATGATTGCTTGAGGCCAGGAATTAGAGACCGGACTGGACAACATAACAACACCCTGTCTCTACTCATTAAAAAAAAAAAAAAAAAGCCGGGCGCGGTGGCTCAAGCCTGTAATCCCAGCACTTTGGGAGGCCGAGGCGGGCGGATCACGAGGTCAGGAGATCGAGACCACGGTGAAACCCCGTCTCTACTAAAAAAAAAATACAAAAAATTAGCCGGGCGCAGTGGCGGGCGCCTGTAGTCCCAGCTACTCGGGAGGCTGAGGCAGGAGAATGGCGTGAACCTGGGAGGCGGAGCTTGCAGTGAGCCGAGATCGCGCCACTGCACTCCAGCCTGGGCGACAGAGCGAGACTCTGTCTCAAAAAAAAAAAAAAAAAAAAAAAAAAAAAAAAAAAAAAAAAACCTCAGTAAATGAGAAATGAATACAGAGCATCTGTAAAAATCTATATCTAACATACTTAATTCTGTAGAACTTATTGCTTTCTCTGAAATATTTTAAACATGGGAAGGAAATACGCTGTCAGAATTTCTATTTGAATTTATACTGAGGACCAAGTCAGAATATTAAAAGGCGAAAAAGAAAGAAATAAAAAAACTAAAGGGAAGAAAGACTGTAGTAAAAAAAAATATATCTAACTGCCTCTATTCACTGACAGAATTGTTTACATAGGATCCTAATATGTAAAATCCTAAAGAAACTACAAAATAACTAAAACTGCAAGTGAATACTGAAAGTTTATGAGATACAAAATAAATATACACTAATTTAATTTCTACATATTTTGAGCAAAATTGGCAGTTTGAAACTAATTCACAACAGTGTTAAAAACATAAATCTCTTAGGAAAAATCAGGCTGTAGATGGGCAAGTCTTCTATACTGGAATCTATAAAATACTGTTAAGAGGAGTTTTTAAAGACCTGAAAAATGGAGAGAAATATTCATGGAATGGAAAGATTAATATGGTAAAAATGTAACTTCTTCGAGTTGATCTATCATTTCATTTTAATTTCCATCATAATCTCAAAAAAATTTTGGGTTTTCCTTTTGTTTTATTAAATAGTAAATTACAAGCAGGTATTAAAATTTACTTGTAAATATTAAGAGCTTAGTACACTTAGACAAATCTTGAAAAATAACAAGTTTAAAAGACCTGACTTAAATATTTAGTATAAAGCTAAAGCAAAACCAAATAAATAAATGAAAGAGCAGAGAGCCCAGAAATAGACTCAAGCATTGATTTTTCTACATTGGCACCCAAGCAATTCAATAAATAAGAACAAATATTTTTAACAAATTGTGTTATAAAAACTGAATATATACATATGGGAGGAAATCCTAGACGCCTATCTTTCATCACACACAAAATTATTTTTAAAACTTTGCAACTTTGAGTAAGCAAAGAATTTAGATACAGAAAAAATAAAAATAAAATGATAAAAAGGACAATTAAACGTCACAGAAGTTAAACACTCCTGCTCAGTAAAGTATACTATTAAGAAAATAAACAGAAAAACCACAAACTGGGTGAAAATATTTACGAAACATGGAAAAAATGGAAAAAAAAGTCTTGTCAGTTCATAAGAAACTTACACATACATCTGTATATGACCCAGCAATTCCACTTATATTTGTCCAAGAGAAATAAACTATTTATATTTACACAAAAACATTGCACAAGAATGTTTATTCCAATTGTATTTATAATAGCCCCAAACTGGAAACAACCTAAATTTTCAACATCAGGAGGATGGAGTAAAGTAATAAGATATAATCACACATTGAAATGTTACTAAGCAATAAAAAGGAACAAACCACTGATACTTGCAAACACATTAATAAACCTCATGAATGCTACATAGCCATAGAGCTGCATTCAAAATAGCATATACAGTGCAATTTCATTCATAGAAATGCAAAGAAGCCCAGAATTACTTTTTAAAGTGGGGCAGTTACTGTGTATCTTGATAAGGGTATCTGTGTATTCGTTTAAACTTATTGAAATGAGTATGTGTATTTCACAGTAAAAAACTTTTTCTCAAAAAGCAATTATTTAATTCCAGCTAATGGGTTTGCTTTTCACAGTGATGTTATTTAGCAATTTTGAAATTACTTCCTTTGTTTTTTATACTTGAGCAAATGAGTAAATAAATATATCGAGGATAACTGGAGACAGGATTCTAACTATTGGAGAAGAGAGTTACTCATATGAAAAGAGAAAAAGCTACAGTGTTTCTTGTGACAGTGGATTGAAATATATGTATATATATATGCACGTATGTGTATATATAAGTATATGTACTTATATAAAGCAGCAGCAGTTTATTCTTTGTAGTGACTGATTTTATATATAGATATATATATATATATACACATCTATATATATAGATAGAGACAGAGACAGATAAAAATAAATATACATATTGTATCTTCTGACAGCCTGTAAACAATTATATCCCAGTAACAAAGGAAAAATTGTGCTCAGATTTTTATTTCTAAACATCATCCTCTACTCTAAGGAAACAGGGACTCTTGGAATGAAAGCTTGATTCCAGTGTTCGGGTAGTAGAAGCACAAGGTAAATTGGAAACATCTTGTCCAGGATGTTAGGAAATAAAGAACGAAGCACAGAAATCACACTGAGGTGGCTCCCACTGGCTAAACCTGGGACAATTTGAGCATGAAAATAATTATCATAATGGATAGATAAATAAGTTACAGTAGAATGCCCAGTAATGAAAAATATATATACAAAGTTAAGGTATCATCAGTAGGTGCTAAAACAAGTAGGTGGCAGGTGAATGAAGAACAGAATAATTACACACTCTCACAATATATCCCCAAGAATTACTTATTAATAGCAAACCAAAAGGAGTTAACTTACTGGAGAAACAGCTTATACCAATTTCAAAAAGTGATCAAATTTAACATTACTAATATTCAGACAAACTGACATCAGGTGCCGCCTGATATGAAGCACTGAAAGGTCATCATACCATTTCTGTGGTATTCCTGCCAAAAATGCATAGGATGGCTCTGATAATAAGGAAACATCAATCCCAATTGAGGCACTATGGTCTTCAAAACTGTCAACATCAAGAATAACAAAGGCTGAGCCTATGTTGCAAACATAAGAAACCTGAAGAGAGAGGGCAATTAAATACAAGAATGCATAATCCTGGATTGAGTTTTGAAGCAGAACAAAATAGCTATGAAAGACATTATTGGGGCAATCGATGAAATTTGAATGTGCACTGGGTAATGCAATACCAATTTTCCAGATTTTGATAACGTCCTTTGGTTATGTAAGACAATGTCCTTATTTTGAAAAAAAGAGACATTAGAATATTTAGGAAAAAAGAATACAACATATTTCAAATGGCCATAAAAATATATGTGTATATAAGAAAGAATAATACTGAAAGAAATGGAGCAAAAAGTAAGCCAATTGTGAATTGCATAAAGGACACATAGAAATTTCTTTTACTATTTTTGCATATTTTCTCAAATTTAACATATCAAAACAAAAATCATACACATACAAATCTAGGAGCAATATGAGATTGAAAATGGAAATGTTTCGAGGGTGATGTAAGGCTAGGAGATAATACTGCAGAAAATATATAGATCTTGTTTTAAGAATGCATAATTTCTTCAGTTTTAAAAGACACAATTGTTATCCAGATGAAGGACATTGGAAGAAAGTCTTGGAAAAAACAATGAGAGAAAAAGAAAAAAAAAGAACTCATTAGTGATAGGATAACTGTCTTTACAGGAAGGGACACTTGCTTATGAGTTTTATTAGCAGAATGATGTCTACTAGAAGGACAAAAAATAGAGAATCTCAAAGGCCTAACTTACAAAGGATTTTTTTAATGCCATATGTCACATTCAAAACACAATGACAAAGATTTACTTTTAGTTCTATATATGCTACTTAGTAGTTGTCTATATGGTGTAAACCCCAAATATCTGAGACAGGTCTGAGTGAATGTAAAAAGTTTATTTTGCCAAGATTAAGAACGTACCCGTGACATAGCCTCAGAAGGTACTGAAGATATATGCCCAAGGTCGTCGGGGGTGCAGCTTGCTTTTTTACATTTTAGGGAGACATAATACATCAATCAGTTCATGTAAGATTTATACTGGTTCAGCCGGGTGCAGTGCTCGCGCCTGTAATCACTGCACTTTGGGAGACTGAGACGGGCGGATCACGAGGTCAGGAAATCGAGACCATCCTGGCTAACACGGTGAAACCCCGTCTCTACTAAAAATACAAAAAATTAGCCAGGCGTAGTGGTGGGCGCCTGCAGTCCCAGCTACTCAGGAGGCTGAAGCAGGAGAATGGCATAAGTTAACCCAGAAGGCGTAGCTTGCAGTGAGCCGAGATCGCACCACTGCACTCCAGCCTGGGTGACAGAGCGAGACTCCGTTTCAAAAAAAAAAATAAGATTTATGCTGGTTCAATCTGGAAGGGTGGGACAACGCAAAGCAGGGGGCTTCCAGGCCATAGGTAGATTTAAACATATCCTGATTGGCAATTGGTTGAAAGAGTTATTATCTGTAGAGAGGAATATCTGGATTATGATAAGGGGTTGTGGATACCTAGGTTTTATTATGCCGATGAAGCCTCCAAGTAGCAGGCTTTAGAGAGAATAGACTGTAAGTGTTTCTTTTTCAGGCATAAGGTCTGTGTTGATTTTAATGCTGGAGGGGTATAATGAAGCATGTCCAACTCCGTCTTCCCTTCATGGCCTGAACCAGTCTTTCAGGTTAAATTTTAGAGCGCCTGGCTGAAAAGGGAGTTTTTTCAGGTGGTTACAGAGGGCCTTTGAATTTTATTTTTGATTTACAATAGTTGAAAGGTATTAATGCTTAAATTTTCTCATTTGTAAAAAAGAAAAAAGCAATGATGATGACCAATTCATGATATTTTTATGAAAATGTAATGTCAATTCTATGAAAAATTTTAAAACACTAAACATATTTAACAATTAATTAAATAATATATGAAAAAATTGTTGTGTACATGTATAAATATAAAATTTATGCCATTTCTCCATATTAGTAGGTACAAATGATATCATGTTTCACCAGATTCCATATTATGTGCTGTAAATAATTGCAAAAAGGAAATATCAATTGCTAAAGTGAATTTTCAGTAAAAGTTTGGACTTAATGTATGATCTTTGGACATAATATATAATCATTAAGACATATCATCATTAAGGTTTTTCTTCTCAGACCGGGCATGTTGGCTCATACTTGTAATTCCAGCACTTTGGGAAGCTGAGGCAGGCAGATCACTTGGGGTCAGGAGTTCCAGACCAGCCTGGCCCACATAGTGAAACCCCGTCTCTACTGAAAATACAAAAATTAGCCGGGTATGGTGGTGGGTGCCAGTCATCCCAGCTACTCAGGAGGCTGAGGCAGGAGAATCATTTAAACTTGGGAGGTGGAGGTTGCAGTGAGCCGAGATCACTCCACTGCACTCCAGCCTGGGTGACAGACTCAGTCTCAAAAAAAAAAAAAACCAACAGAATGGAAAAAACTATTTTCCAACTACCCATCTGACAAAGGATTATCAACTAGAATAAATAAGTAGCTCAAACAACTCTATATGAAAAAAAATCTAATAATCTGATCAATAAATGGGCAAAACATTTGAATAGACATTCCTCAAAAGATGATCTAAAAATGGTAAACAGGCATATGAAATGGTGCTCAACATAATTGATCATCAGAGAAATGCAAATCAAAACTACAATGAGATATATCTCACCCCACTTAAAATGGTTTTTATCCAAAAGACAGGCCATAACAAATGCTGATGAGGATATGGAGAAAAGGGAATTCTCACGCACTGTTGGTTGGAATGTAAATTAGTACAACCACTATTGAGAACAGTTTCAAGATTTCTCAGAAAACTGAAAATAGAGCTATCATATTACCCAGCAATCTCACTGCCGGGTATATACTCAGAAGAAAGGAAATCAGTATATTGAAGAATTATCTGCAATCCCTGTGTCTTGCAGCGGTATTCACAATAACTAAGATTTTTGAAATAACCTACATTTCCATTAACAGATAAATAGATAAAGAACATCTGGTGCATATACACGATGGAGTACTATTCAGCCATAAAAAAGAATGAGATCTAGTCATTTGCAACAATATGGATGGAACTGGAGGTCATTATGTTAAGTGAAATAAGCCAGGCACAGAAAGACAAACTGCATGTTCTCACTTATTTGTGAGATCTAAGAATCAAAACAATTGAACTCATGGACAGAGAGAGTCGAAAGATGGTTCACAGATGCTGGGAAGGGTAGTGGGGGGTAGTATAGTCAATAATAACTTAATTGCACATTTCAAAATAACTAAATATGTAATTGGATTGTTTGTAACACAAAGGAAAAATGTTTGAGGGGATGGGTCCTCATTCTTCATGTTGTGATTATTTTACACTGCATGCCTGTGTCAAAACATCTCATATATCCCATAAATATATTCACCTATTAAGTACCCACAAAAACTAAAAATTAAAAATAATCAATTTTTTCTGTCTTTTAGGAATATCTTGTATTTTGAATAGTTCTATCTGTGTTTCACTGGTAAACACAAAATTTTCCAAAAATCAAGCAGCTTCAGCAGATGTTTCTAAAGTTTATCTGAGCTACTGTCTTGGAATCTAGGACATTTCTGATACAACGAGTTGCTACACATACTTTAAATGTCAAGACATGCTCTCAAGATAATACAGGTTTTTCATGAAGTCTAGCTAAGAATACTGTCACATTTTTAATTCTACACACTCTGATTTATGAACAATCCCAGTAGATTTTCTTGACAATTTTTTTCTTACTTTTAAAGTTTGATCTAGCATTTCTATTAAGTACATTTTCTATTGTCTTCATGGGATGCTCACAGTTCTAAAACTAATAAAAATTGCAATCATTACATATATTTGCAAAAGTTATTTAATATAAAATATTAAAATTGAGTCATGATATTGAATATATAAGCACATTTGTGTATGTAGATATCGTATATGCATACATAATAAAATTCACAAATGTCATACAATTTCAGTAGATTAAGAAAGTCACTTTAGGCCAGATGCAGTGGTTCATGCCTGTAATCTCAGCACTTTGGAAAGCCGAGGCAGGAGGAACACTTGAGACCAGGGATTCAAGACCGCCTAGGCAACATAGAAACACTTCTGTCTCTATAAAAAATTAACCAAGTGTGATGGCACACACTCCTAGCTACCTGGGAGGCTGAAGTAGGAGGATCACTTGAATGGAGGAGTTTGAGGCTGCTTATAGTGAGCTATGCTTGTGCCATTGCACTCCAGCCTCAGCAACAGAGCAGGATCCTGTCTCTAAAAAGAGAAAGAAAGGAAGAAAGAAAGAAGAAAGAAAGAAAGAAAGAAAGAAAGAAAGAAAGAAAGAAAGAAAGAAGAAAGAAAGTCACAAAAAAGCTTTATAAATCATTGATGATAATATATCTAGCTTATAACATAAAATAGAATTTCAGAATCAAGCAGATACATATAAAATTTAAAAAACTTATAAAATAAAAATAATATTCCTTATAATTGTGACAAAGAATACTGACCTAAATTTCTGGTTTTCAACTTTCTGTATATTCAGAATTAAGCATTTGTTGTCTTAACCTTCTTTGATAATGTATATTATTATCTCATTGTTTTCTCTTTAAAGTCATTGTGTTTATTTGGTAATAGATTTTGACTGTATGATGTAGTTTGGCAGTGTCCCACCCAAATCACATGTTGAATTATAGTTTCCCAAATCCCCACATGTCATGGGAGAGACCTGGTGGGAGGTAACTGAATCATGGGAATGGTTTCTCCAGCTCTGTTCTCATGGTAGTATGCTCTCAAGAGAACTGATGGTTTTATAAGGGGTTTCCCCCTTCCCTTGGCTGTCATTCTTTCTCTTCCTGCCACCATGTGAAGAAGGATATGTTTGCCTGTCCTTCCACCATGATTGTAAGTTTCCTGAGGCCTTCCTAGCCATGCAGAACTGTGGGTCAATTAAACCTCATTTTTAAATAAATTACCCAGTCTCAGGCAGTTCTTTATAGCAGCGTGAGAATGGACTAATACACTATACAACACACACAAAAAATCGGTTATTTAAATTAAAGTGACTCACAGAATATGCATTGATATTATGCCTGGGATATTTGTACATGTATCTAATTTTTAAAGGTTAATAAATTTATTTATCATCCCACATTGGCTTTCTCTACTTTCACTTATTCAAATAAAAAATAACCCAAACAAATAATTGAAGGCTGATTCTACAGCTACATATTATATGTACATTATGCAGATATGCACTATACAATGTAATCTAAGTTTGCAAATAAACAAGAAAGGTAAGGAAAGGAGAAAATAATGAAACCTAAATTTAAAATTGCTAATGATGATGCTAATACGTATATTAGATGAAGTGGATGGGATTGCCTACATTTTTTAGTGTAATCCAGGAAACCAACACAGTAAAATGATCTTTAATCATCCATCAACTAAATACAAACTACTTACTCATCAGAAGTTTGACTTCTTTTTATTTAAATCAGAATTTTTTTTCTTTTGTCGAAGACATTTTAAAAAGGAATTTGTGATTCCCAAAATAGATCAAATCGCCATGCAGTGAAAACGTTTTACAAAGGATCTACTTCTTTGCTCTCATACTCCTGGACCGTTCTCTCTCTTCTTGCCTGTCAGAGAGGTCTTTATAAGATATTAATCAAATCCTTTCTTCCCCAAATCCTCTGATGGTATTTTACGGAAATTGGAATAAAGTCTAACCTCCTGATTTCTACAAGGCCCTATATAAACTAGTCCTTGGCTAAGTCTCAGGTAGCATCTTACAGCTGTAATAGCATCTTCTCTATTTTTCTTACCAGGCTTCTTAAATGCTACCTGGTTTCTGACTTTCCAATGAGCCAAACTCAGTATAGGTTAGTATTGTTGCAAGTGTTTCCTCTTCTTTACTGCGGGATCTTCACATGCATGACTAATTCAGCATATATATATACATATATAATTGATACATACAAAATTGATATACATATAAAATTGATATATATATAATTGATATATATATATATATATAGAGAGAGAGAGAGAGCAAAAAAGAGAGAGAGGCAGTAGGGGGCAGGGTGGACTGCAGTTCCATATAAAAAGACTTGATTGAATATACATGGTCTCCTCCTCTTTGTTGGAAAATTAGATGAAGAAGTACAAGCTGGTAGGATCAACTTCTGCTTTCATACTGAGATAAATTATAATTAATGACTCAAATTTCTTCCTCATGTCATGGTATTAGTTAACATTTTCTTCAGGCCATCAGATGATGGATAATCTTTAAGAACTATCATTTCATTTAGTCCTCACAATAATTGTGTGAAAGAGACACTATTATTATTACCATTTTGGAGATAACTCATATAATTTGGCTCTGGAGACCTTGCTCCTGACCAATTTGCTATGATTCAGGCAACATTTTAAAACATTTTTTCACCCAGATAACTAAAGTACTGAACTTGCTTAGTAATTACTAGCTACAAACTTATTAAAAATTTGGACAATAGCTTCTCCAGAAACTCTTTTTAATTCTAACGTAAATAAATTAGATACCATATATGATAATTAGTAACAGGAACATTCAATTAATCCAACTGCTATAATTAAGGGAAGTCACAAAAATTTATACCTATGCACAAGCATACACACACACTATATATATATATGTAATCATTTATATATATATGATTACTTTTCGGGATGGCCTACTTAGACATAGTTCTTGGGCAATCTGTAATTTTAAATCATGGAGAAGCACATTAAATAGTATCATCCGACTCACAAGTATTTTTGAAACAATTCATCAAGAGGCAATTCTATAGAATTGCATTCTTGTGGCAGCAAAGAGGGATGTGATTCTAATGATAATCAATAACTGGAAGTCTCTAATGTGTGTGTGGCTATGAGGGTTGCTTTAGTAATATCTGTCTATAAAAACAAGGGCTGAAGAAAGGTCACTCTAAAATGTATTTATGACCAATTTCTCCTGTTAAATACTGGTATGAGAAACTCAGACTTCCATTGAAACCCTAGCATAGATTTTGGATAAAATTATAATAAATCCACATATGTGTAATTTAGATGAGTGATATGAATTTATGTCTCTATTCCCCCAAATTCTATATTTTTCCTAGATATTTTCATAGCCGGAACAAAGAGGATTTCTATAGATCAGGCTACAGCTGAATGGGAGTCTCTGCCGAATGCCAGAAGGGTCTTCTGTGACAGCAGAAACTGAAGTGAAGCCAAGAAAGATCAGCTCATAAATTACAGCTGCTGAGGTTTTTAGTTGCAATTGCCAACATATCTAGCAACAACTTGGTGGCCAACAGATAGTCCTAGAGAGAAAGAGGTCCAGATGTCCCCACCCTGCCAAGTACTCTGCTCATCCCCCATCACAAAGCTGCATAAGCCAAGGAGCTCCTCTAATATACCCAAACATTGAAGCAGAATGTATCCAGGGAGGACAAGTGAAAGACAAAGAAATCCAGGAGACAACCTTTATTTCATTTTCATATAAAATTGTTTTAGAAATTAGTTCACTATGTTTCAAACCGTATGAGACTAAAATTTAAATCTTTTTCTTCTAAATGATATTTATGGACTTAGAAAAATGATAAGATTACTTAAGTCAAAAATTTAAAAGCCACAGTTTCTTTGTATAAATAAAAACTTACACTCATCTATTAGAACTTTTATAAGTTCATTTTGCAGTTTTACATTGTGAGTTCAACCTCAAACTTTAACCTGAAATATTTACATTGGTTACGGATATTTTGTAAAACTTTAGTGGAATTTTCAATTCATTTCTGCAGGCCAGTGCCATAACAAAACATAAAAAGTAAAATTAGGTCATACAGAGTGCTTTGCAATGAGTTTACATTTTTTTCGTAATGGATATATAGGAAAGATTTCCTAATACATCTTTCTAATCTTAGGATATTTTATTTATTCTCCAGTTTCCAACACAAAAGCCACCAAATATAACATTCATTCTTTTTTATGCGAACAAAAATTTTTAATTTTATATTATATACAAAACACTATCCTTGTAGACTGAAAATACAGAAATAAATATAATACTATTATTAATCACAAAGGGGCATAAATCACTGGGTACGTGGTTACAAAATCATGTAAATAAGAATAATGAAATGAAATAAGTTTTGCTATAGAGTCAATTTCTAAGTGCCCTGAGAGGAGAATGGGGAAGTAATAATATTGCTTTGGCTACTTAGGAGTACTTCAAAATGCAGGTAGTCGTTGAGTTGTATCTGAAAGATAAATAATATTTTGTTAATCAAGTAATAGGAACAATTTTATTTCAAGTAATTAGAGTAGCTTGTGTAAAGGCACAATACTGTTAAGAAAATGTGTATTTATATCATATTAAATAATTTCAATGTGGCCAATGCATAGGAGGCATAGTAGTGAGGGACGGAAAATACTATTGGGATGGAATCTGATAAGACAGGTCCAGTCATCAAATGATATCAAATAAGGAATTGTCAATTACTTAATACTAAACAAAAAAGTAGCATTATCCCATTGATAGAGAGATTTGCACTCTAATTGGATCTCTAAAGTACCTCCATTCTTTTATAAGTAGGCACTTCGTGAAATAGCTATTAATAATAGGAGCATTTACTCTATATCTCATTACCCTTAGGTGAAAAGTGTCCCCAAACTCCCTAATACCTAAGAGACAAGTCAATGCTCCTTTGTATGGTATGTAAGACCCTTCACAATCTGGCTAGGCTGGCTTTTCCAGCAAACCTCCCACTTTACTTTCTCCCACACATTACACCCCAGCCTTAGGGAAATCTGCCGTTCTTGTCCATGTTTCAACTCAGTCTAATTATCACTTCCTCTTTTAAACCTTTCCCTGGCGCCGTTAGGCAGTCAGTCATAGCCCTCTGTCTGCTCCCATGAAAGGAAGTAATTGGCTGTCCTTCAAGGATCTTATGGAGAATATTCCAGTACTGAGACAGGTGCTAGATTAAATAACCTCAAAGGTCACTCCAACTCTTCATTACTTTTCTACGAACAGTTATGTTTGCATAAACATTACCCACATCAACAAGACCAGTTACAACTGACATTTTTGCATTTAAGTTATTTAAATACGATGAAGCTCTGCCTAATTTACCAACTGCATTTTTTTTTTCTAGTTTAGAATGTCTTGTGTCTTTCAGAATGGGGGCACTACATTTTATATTAGATAGGTAGATAGATACATTAGTATATTAGGTAAATACATTACCTATCGTCTGTAGCATGGTATTATACAGTATTTTAATTTGCTAGGGCTGCTAACAAAGTTCCACAAACTGGGTGCCTTAAACAACAGAAATTTATTGTCTCACAGTTCTGGAGGCTTAAAGTCCAAAATCAAAGTATCAGTAGGGTTGGTTCCTTCTAAGGGCTGTGAGGGAGAACCTGTTCCCTCCCTCTCCCAAAGCTTCTGGTAGTATGCTGGCCACCTCTGGCATAATTTCACTTCAAGAAACATCCCCCAATCTCTCCCTTCATTTTCACATAGGATTACCCTTGTGTGCATATTCAGATCCAGATATCCCTTTTTTATAAGTATACCAGTCATACTAGATTAGGAAGCATACTCCAGTAAGACCTCATCTTAAGTAATTACATCGCAATGACCGTATTGCCATATAAGGTCACATTTTGAGGTACTAGGGTTTAGGACTTAAATATAGAAATTTGGGGACACAATTCAACTCATAGCATATAGATATTATTATAATATTGATGTATTGTATTATCCATTATATTATATTGTACAATATTGCAGCTATATTGTATTCTATTATAGATTGTTGTAATCTATTATATTATAATCTATACTATATTATCTATACTATTGTATGTTGCTATATTAGATAGTATATATATTATTGTAACAATATATGCATATAAGTATAATACATAGATAGTATGTACTATACTGTTAGCATGTTGTCATATTAGATAGCTGTATTAATATATTTTATATTACATGAGTAAAAATGTATTATTTATACTGTGTTCTCTTCTTTTTATTGTTAAGGTAATTAACCCTACAATAGCAGTTGGAAATACAGGCACTATGAATCAATATTGTGTCTTATATTAATATGCTTTTCAATATGCTTTTCAGTGTGCATGTGTGGGAGTGTAATTGTCATTTGCTAAAACCTATTTTAGCTTGATATTCAAAAATAACTAGTTACGTGGTAGTTGGTGAAGTAAATAGCACCATCTAAGATAAAATGGGTGTTACAAAGTGACAATGCTTTTAGTGAAACAGCTCTTCTGTGTTATCTTTTTTGTTAATAGGCTGGACTCCTCTCTCCTACTATCACATCCAACAATTCTCTGTTTCAATCAGTTTGGAGAAGTATCTATGTAGCAGAATCCTCAGTAATTCATACAAGAACAAACACTTTGTTAACTGAGGCAAGATTTTTATGATTCTCTGGCAAGGTGGCATTAATTGTTTGCAAGGAACATATAGTCATTTCTAAGGTCCAGTCTAGGTTCTAGCTGGGATTCCTGCTATGTCAAGACTGACTGGTTTCTAGTCTATTCTGCTACATATTAACTTCATGCCTCTATGTCTTCATTTGTATGAAAGGAAAAATAATATTATTGAGAGTATTAGTAGAACATGTGTTAAACAGTCACTCATCTCATACTTAGTGTAGGAACTCAATGAGAATTACAATCATCATTATAATTTTCATCATCATCATCATGTTTGAAAGAACATAAGCCAAAGTAATAACAATGTCTTATCTCTATATGTTGGGGTTCAGTCTGATCATTTTATATAATACTTTTAATAAGTTTTCCACTACTTCGAAAAACCATGAATTGTGGGAGTAATAAGTAAAACGGTGTTTTAAAATGAAACTCAAAAAAATCCAACAATATTAACCCAATAGGATTAATAAACTCTGAGTTCTTTATTGTATAAAATAATGTAAGCAAACAGTGTAGTACTGGTACCAAAATAAATATACAGACCAATGGAACAGAACAGAGGCCTCAGGAATAATGCCACACATCTACAACCATCTGATCTTTGACAAACCTGACAAAAGCAAGCAATGGGGAAAAGATTCCCTATTTAATAAATGGTGTTGGGAAAAATGGCTAGCCATATGCAGAAAACTGAAACTGGACACCTTCCTTAAGCCTTATACAGAAACTAACTCAAGATGGATTAAAGACTTAAACATAAGACCTAATACCATAAAAACCCTAGAAGAAAACCTAGGCAATACCATTCAGGACATAGGCATGGGCAAAGACTTCATGACTAAAACACCAAAAGCAATGGCAACAAAAGTCACAATTGACAAATGGGATCTAATTAAACGAGAGAACTTCTGCACAGCAAAAAAAACTATCATCAGAGCAAACAGGCAACCTACAGAATGGGAGAAAAATTTTGCAATCTATCCATCTGACAAAGGGCTAATATCCAGAATCTACAAAGAACTTAAATAAATTTACGAGACAAAAACAAACAACCCCATCAAAAAGTGGGCAAAGAATATGAACAGACACTTCTCAAAAGAAGACATTTATGCAGCCAACAAACATATGAAAAAAAGCTCATCATCACTGGTCATTAGAGAAATGCAAATCAAAACCACAATGAGATACTATCTCACACCAGTTAGAATGACAGAATGACGATCATTAAAATGTCAGGAAACAACAGATGCTGGAGAGGATGAGGAAAAATAGGAACACTTTTACACTGTTGGTGGGACTGTAAACTAGTTCAACCATTGTGGAATACAGTGTGGCGATTCCTCAAGGATCTAGAACCAGAAATACCATTTGACCCAACAATCCCATTACTGGGATATACCCAAAAGATTATAAATCACTCTACTATAAAGATACATGCACACGTATGTTTATTGAGGCACTGTTTACAATAGTAAAGAATTGGAACCAACCCAAATGCCCATCAATGATAGACTGGATGAAGAACATGTGGCACATATACACCATGGAATACTAAGCAGCCATAAAAAAGGATGCTTTCATGTCCTTTCCAGGAACATGGATGAAGCTGGAAACCATAATTCTCAGCAAACTAAGACAGGAACAGGAAACCAAATAATATCACATGTTCTCACTCATAAGTGGGAGTTGAACAATAAGAATACATGGACACAGGGAGGGGAACATCACACACCAGGGCCTGTCGGTGGTAAGAGTCTAGGGGCGGGATTGCATTAGGAGAAGTACCTAATGTAGATGATGGGTTGATGGGTGCAGCAAACCATCATGGCACGTGTATACCTGTGTAACAAACCTGCACGTCCTGCACATGTATCCCAGAACTTAAGGTATAATTTAAAAAAAAACTGGCAAAATGTTAATGATTAGTAAATTTTAAAAAAAAGAGTATAAAGAAGTTTTTTTGTATTATCCTAGATTTCCTGTATATTAGATATAATTTTAAAATTAAGTTTTTGAGTGTCTGCTCTGAAAAAATAAGTAGCTCAAATATCTAAGGAACAGGGAGTTTGTGAGGTCTAGGGTCCTACTCAATTGTGGGAACTTCATCTCAAGTCTCTTTACTTCCTTAACGTTTCTGAAATCATTCTTCAAAGTTGGAAGGCACTCAATAAATGTATAAACGCTGAACAAAAAATATTGTAACAATAACTCTATATCAAACCAAACTGTATAAAGTATTTATTACACTAAAACACATATTAATAATTTTAACAAATTTGAGAAGAACACAGACAAACACAAATTGCTACTTGTTTTCATCTCATTTGTTGACAATGGAGCCTTAGAGCCATCTAATAGGTTTCAATTGTTATTTTTCATCTCCTTTTAATTTTGTACATTTTGCCCTTTAAAAACATATTTAGGAGAGACTATCTTTGCCCTTTTTTGCACTATTTACCTTGCATTGTCAATCGTCCAAGCTTAACTTTGCTTCACCAGGATTTACAGATAGTATTTTCTGGCTTGCATTTTTCTGTCCCTTTGCATTCAACTTTGTTGTGTCCTCTGATTTAGGTATTTATCTTAAAACAACAGGCCGGGCACGGTGGCTCACGCTTGTAATCCCAGCACTTTGGGAGGCCGAGGCGGGTGGATCACGAGGTCAGGAGATCGAGACCACGGTGAAACCCCGTCTCTACTAAAAATACAAAAAAATTAGCCGGGCGTAGTGGCGGGCGCCTGTAGTCCCAGCTACTCGGAGAGGCTGAGGCAGGAGAATGGCGTGAACCCGGGAGGCGGAGCTTGCAGTGAGCCGAGATTGCGCCACTGCACTCCAGCCTGGGTGACAGAGCGAGACTCTTGTCTCAAAAAAAAAAAAAAAAAAAGCAATAAAAAACCATACATCTAAATTATAGCTTCTACCTGATCAAAGATGTTTAAATTATCTAATACGAAGCTAAGCCTGTTTACATCTGTCATAATTACTGACAGTTAGAACTCTTTTATGGTGTTTTGACATAATTATATTTGTTCTTGCCCTCTTTTCTGACTTTCTTAAGTTAATTGATTTTTGTTTATTCCCTTAATTTTCATCTTCAGAGATACATATTACAAATTTCTTTCTAATATTCCCTTTAACTGTTAATATTTAAAAATCTACTTTTTTCCTAAATATGAATCAATGCCGGCTTTTTTATCCAGAACACAACAAATAACATGGTATATTCTAGTTTCTTTGAAATTTTCCTCTCCTGATTCCCATGTTATTGTTGCATAATGTTTAGTAGAAATGTATTAACAATAAACACTCCGTCAATTTTTTCTTTTTCTTATTTCCTATTGTTAATATTTAGTAAATTTATTACTATGCTTACCAATATTCATCCTTGTTAACTTTTTGTCCTTTTTTTGCATTCTTTTTTTTTCTTTACTTGCAGAAGCCCATGCTTTGATAGCTCCTTTATGGGAATAATCTAAGAAATATAAATTTCCCTTTTTAGATACTGTAGCCAAAAGAAAACTTTGTTGTCTTGATATTATTCTTCTGTAGATAACCTTACTTTGCATCTCTGGTAGATTCCAGGATTTTCTCTCTGCCTGAAGAGCTGCAATTTTACTGCAATGTATCCATTCCACACTCAGAGGGCTTCTCAGTTAGACAACTTATAAGTTTCTTCACTTCAGAATAATCTCAGATAATTTTTTTTTCAAATATTGTCTCTCCACCATTACTTTATTTCCTTCTGCTTTTTCTTTTTTGGACAAAATGTTATAGGATTCCTTTGGTGCTGCATTGCCAGCTGGAAATCTCTGTGGCCATAGCCACCTCTGCTCAGGCCTCACTCAACCCACTGGGCTCGCTCCGCTCACTCAGCCCAGCAGGCGGCACTGTGCCCACACTCCAGCCTGGATCCCTCACCTACTATGGCTCTGAGCTCAGCCCGTGGATGGACAGGGCATGCCTCAAGCAGCTTCTACATTGGGTGCAGGTTTCTAGAAGAGAGGAATGTGGTGGCACCCAAAAACTAGGAGATGCCAGCAATTGTGTGGCCCCAAGAGGTGTTACAGCTCTTGCTCAAGGAGTCCTGAGGTCTGAGCCCCCAGGAAATGTTGCAGCTCTTCACTCCCATAGCTCAGCGAGTGGGAGCATCTTACAGCTTCCTCACTCATAGTCTGCGGAGCTGAGCATGTTACAGCTCTTTTATTCCCACTCTCTGCAGCTCAGCAAGCCAGCCAGGAGTGTTACAGTTTTTTTCACATCTGCCATTTGGTGGATTCTGGGTTCTTGTCCTGAGACCAAGAGAAATGAGGTATGTGGACACTGGAGAGTGAGCAAGGCAGAGAATAATTTTATTGAGCAACAGAAAAGCTCTTGACAAACAGAGGGGACCTGAAATGGGTAGCCCTCTGTGTGGCTGAGTCTAGGGTTTTTATGGGTTTAGAATAGGGGAGTGCATGCTGATTGGTCAATGGGTGGTCCTGGAAAAAGCACCATTCCATTGGTTAAAAGGCATCATCCAGAAGGAACCGATTGAGAGAGAGAGTTAGACAGGGATAGAAGTTCTCACTTGGGTCATGGACTCTAACCATAAGCAGCAGCTCAGTTTTCAAGCTTTAAACTATATTTGGCTTGAAGATCGGGTGTTTCACCAGGGACCTGTCCCTGTCTGCCTAGGAATTTCTCTGTGTTCTATCACTATCAGTATGCTACAGGGCCTCCTTGTATCTCCATGCCCCCTATTCTCTGTTTCTTGTCTGCCATCTTTTTACCCCTCTGTCTTGCATTTTGGTGCATGCTTTTGCTCTACCTTTTAATTCATTAAGTATTGGCACAGAAATTTTAATCTTAGTGTTTCCAAGTCTTCATCTCATCATAGAATATATAGAAAACATTAATACTTAGAGGGCACCCTTGAGTAAATGGCAAGTCTGCTCACTCCAGTTGTTTGTTTTAAATTTAGTAGGATAATTTATGTTCTTTCGGTAATGTCTCCAGGATTTATAGCTAGTGTTATTCATCAAGCACGGTCATTAATATCTTCAGATTCACCAGTTTCTAATGAAAATATTTTTTCTTCAACAATCGGTTTTTGTGGTTTATATATATCAACTGACATGTTATCATTGTAGTTATTAATCATAGTCTTCAGCAACCATATCCTTCTATTTCTCTTGTTTTATTAACATCAAATGATGTTGATAAGTGCCTTACAAGCTAGGTAAGAGAATCATTCTGCACTTATGAATGTTACTTTGTCTTCAGATATTAGCTGCAAGACATTATGATTAGCTTATTGAGTTCAGTGTGATTCTTTTGTTATGTCCTCATACAAGGTTATAGTTTCAATATTATTTCTGCCCATGATGAATATTTTTGTGGTAATTTCTAAGTATAATAGTATAATTCTTAGCGGCATTGCTGATATAACTATTCAATCCATTGCATCATTGCTTAATTTTATAAATTTTCGGTAACTTTTTTAGCTTAAGAATAAGAAGAATTATTGAGGCACACTAAAATACACTTGTGTATGTTAATGTTTTTTTTCCCCTTTCTTCCCTCCTTTTTTTTTTTTACTTTTTTCATTTTTGTCTCTTTCTTTCATTCTTTCTTCCTTTCTTTCTTTTCTGTTTCTTTATTTTAAAATCATATTTATGTATGACTTTGAGGACTGAAATAAAAAACATCATTTACTATACTTGGACCATAAAGTACGTACATATCAAATTATTTTAAATGTCAAACACTTAAGTACAGACATTTTAACTTCAAAAATCATTTTTTAAATAATGTTTTAAAAATTGCAATGAAAATGTTGGAAAAAATCTAGCGTCTTTTAAATAAAGTAGGGAATATTAAAACAGACATTTTGTTTAATGCAGTAAGTAGAGTCCTATGAAATAATAAAAGTTATATGATAATTTAATAGACAAATGATATAATTATATATAATAATTTATATGTGACAAAGTACTTAGAAAATCAATTTGAAGATGCTTCTTTTATATACTAATAGCTAGTTTTTAAATAAATAATGTTTTCAATTTGTTAAAAAACAGTTCACTATGACATTTCATCAAATTTCAAACTGTGAGTGAGATTAGATGATGAGAATCACAATTTCTAGAAAAATTCAACAATAATCCTAGATTATAGAAAAATATGTACAGAATTAAATATACTTTATATGTTTACAAAACAAGAAATGCCATTGAAAAGGAAAATTGTAATAAATAATCATCTAAGTAGAATATTTAACTACAATGTGGTCTGTATATGTGTGTCCTGCCAAAATTTATATATTGAAAGAAATCACCGATGTGATGGTATTAGGAGATGGGGCCTTTGGGGGATGATTATGTCATGAGAGCAGAGCCTTCAGCAGTGAGATTAGCGCCTCCTAGGAAAGGTCCCAGAGCTGTCTTACCTCTCTTACCATGTGAGAACCTGAGAAGGTCCAACCTATGAACCAGGAGGAACACCCATATCAGGCTCTGAATTTGCCAGAAATTTGACTGTGGACTTCTCAGCCTCCAGAACTATGGGAAATAATTTTTTGTTGTTTATAAACCACCCACTTAATGGTACCTTATCATAGAAGCCAAAACTAAGACAAACTGGAAGGTTGGAGAGGGGATCATGTAATGTGGCCAGTACCAAGCTTTTTCTAGTGGCAGGGACTAAGTATAAAGTCACACAATTATACATGTACATTGAATTCAGAAATTTTAGAAGAGAAACACAAAAATTTTCCACATTAACTTCAACTATAGGCTTTTTAATGGTTTTAAAGTCATTTGAAATTAAAATTTGTAATAATTTATATCTCGCAGTAAACTATAACATACTCAAAGAACAATGGTGTTAGGAAGCTCTGAGCTCCTTTACTCTAAAAATATGACAAATGTTTAAATTAAAATAACCATATTTTTTATTTTCAGATTTTTATAATCTGTTATGGTCATTTCATGGAATCTATGTTTCCCAAAACTTTTTGAATATTAAAAACCACTGGCAGTATCTTAGAATCAACTTACAAACTCAGATTCTACTAAAACCTCTAAGCATGTCACCTGGATAACTCTAGTTTTCAAACACTTTGCCAAAGATTCTAATAAATATTAAAAGCCACAATTTCAATACAGACTTTTTACAACCCCTCTCAGCCTGCTATGCACTCTTTACGAACTCTATTGTGAACTGCCATAGCTTGAGTCTGTAGATGGTTTTCCATATATATATATGGTTCCATATATATAGAGAACATATATATATAGAACATATATATATATAGAACATATATATACATATATATATGTTCTATAGCTTTTGCTTATTAATTTACCCTCAGCAGTAATCATCTTCCACCTTTTCTCTGTAGGGTGCATCCACTGTTACCCTTTTCTGGTAAATTCCAGACCAGTGCTCACCTATGTGAATCTACAAGAAGTTCAAATGCCATTGTGAATCAAAGTGACTTTTGTCTTAAATTTAACTCCCATTTTCTTTTTGCTAAAGCTGACACCTAGTGAGATTTAGGTTTTTGATCTTTTAATGGTTGATTCTCCTATATTTCAGGTTGGATAGGGTACTATCTTTACCTGAGCCCCAGGAGAGCAGACACATATATTCTGGTCCTTATTCATAGGCAATGTAATACCTTTCTGGCTTCAGGCTTTATTTAGGCTGGTTTTAATGATGAGTTCTCTGTGAGTTTTAAGTCCTGCTTTTTAATTTTCGTATTTGCTCCTTGTCCTTTTGTGGGCCCTGTGAATTTAACACCTGCTCACAATTCTGGATATCCATACTATTTCTGATCACTTGGAGATTACCTTTTCTTATTTTTGAACGTGGCTTTCTAGGAAAAATTCAATGAATATTCCTTTACAACAGAAAGTAGGATTTCCTAGATGTCATTAATTCATCATCTTGACTGAAAATCTTAAACACTGACTCTTTAAATATAATAATATACTTCTCTGAAACAATGTTGTTTAGATTAGTAAAAAAATATATATTTTTATTATATTTTTGAAAGTCATAGCTTTTCTTGACAAATGAACTAAAACCTCAATGTTATCCTAAAAGGGATAAGCCAGATTCTTAATAAAACTGAAAATAAATTAACACATTTTACTCAGAAATATATGTTAATATATTGCTGGAAATTTCAAAACACTACAATGTTCTCCTAAAATGTGATCCAACTTTTATCTAAAGTCCAAAATATAAAATTGGATGTTCTTCACATTTTAATTGTGACTTATTAGTGGTTTAATACAGCAATCAGAAATTTACTAGGCTCTCAGGATACTTCTAACTTTAAATATTTAAGCTTATTTTTATAGTACAAAACAGGCCCTGATATTGCTATAGCAATGGTCAAATGACAACCACAGAAAATGGTATTTTTGAGGCAGAATAACAAAACAGACTTAATTTGCTCAGAATGATTATATTTCCACCTTTGTTCTAGTTAAAAGTCAAATCCTAATTGCTCTATTCCTGTTTGTAAAATATTAGAATAGCCTTAATAATTCTAAATTATAGACTATGTAAAGATTTCAAAAAACTTGACCTGTTAGAATTTTTACTACCAATCTTAAATTAACTTCCATCTTCTTGTTGCTAGAATCTTTTCTGTGCCTTAGGTTATTGTATGTAATACATTTGCAGGTAGTTGAAATCATAAAAATTTTATAAATTTGCCATGAGAATGCTTGTTCCTCTGTATGCATTCTCTCTACGAAAGATTTTTGATATTAGTCTTTCTCTCAGAAAGAACTATTCCTAGCCAATACTATTTTCTTTAATTCATAAACCTTTTTCTACCATTGCACAGCCTTGTTTTTTTTACTTTCTATATATGATTTCTTCACACATTTATTATTTTTCTGTGACACAATACTGTACTTCTATCTTCAATATTTCTTCTTCCCAATAATAGAAAGTAAACTTATTCAGCAACAAAGCACTGATAATTTTTAAGTGCAAGGGTAATGTTTCAAAAACCAAGTATTAGTTTGAAAAGTTAAAACTTGGCAGGCATGCATTACAGTTCTGATATTCTATCAAATTTTAATAGTTTTAATTGCCTAATTATCTGCTCCAGTGCAATAATAAAGCCTTTTAGTATTTCATTTTCTACTACAGAGAAAGGTACTCCAGTCTGTGCTAGAGAAACTTCTAACCCTTTGTTGAATGCTAAGTTGAAGTTCTTTAGTATAATCTTCTACTTTGGTAAGCTAGCTCCATCTGTCATCTCACTTTTGTCCTCTCCACCACCCTCCTTACCCAAATGTTACTTGTTTATTCAAAGAACACCTCGTTTTCTTTTTTTTCTTTTTCTTTTTAGTTTTTTTGGTCAAAAAAACTAAGCAGCTATGCTTTTTTATATCCATTTTTATATTCTTCAATAAATTTCTATTTCTGTGTGTGTGTTCTTTAACGCAGGCAATAAGTTCATTTCTGAATCTTATATGCCTCTCCATGTCTCTGAATTCTTTTTCTCCCTACTCCCGATCTTGCCATTAGCACCTCCCTTATTCTGCTGGTCTGTGCTGTACTGAATAGTTAGGAGAGAATCAATGCTTCTTTTCAGGCACTGACAGGAAGAACTGCCTTGGGCACACTCAGCAGAACAAGGGACCATGAGGTCAACAACAATAAGAAGATTTAAAGACAACTTCTAGGCACTGAATTCTTACTTAGGAAATTCTGTGATCTATTTTGTGTCTCCTTTATTGAACTGATCAATCTAAAAAGAAATAATACATACGAAAAATGCATTTATTAACAATTTCAAGAATTTAGTTCTCATACCATCATCACACAAGACATTCTAGGGTTTTATGCACAGAAATACTGTCATGCATGTTCAAATTAGTACTACTTTTGTATTCAAGATCAGAACACTCTGTTTTTGTTTTCCACACTGATCTCAGCCTTGTAGCCCATCAAGTTGTTCAGCCTTGTTTTTTTATTTTGCTGCTACCTGCTCGTTCTGAAATTTTTGACATCTCATAAATGAAAATGTTTACTTTAAGTTTAGTTATAAGGTAACAATAGGATTAACCAACAGAAATCAGGGCTTTAACATACTTCAGTGATGATGCTTATCAGGATGGGAAATACTTAAAATCATTTTCTTTCCCTGGGGAAAAGATGAAGCTCAATCGAGAAAATTGATGGAAAGCCAAAACAGCCAATTTTTGAAAATGATTTATCTCTAATATAGTTTTTTTCTTCATAAAGAAGTCAATTCATTGCAATTCAATGGAAAATATTAAACCTAAAAAAAGTTTTCATGAGTAATACAACTACTCCCATATTAAACACAATGCATTTCAGTAACACATCTATTAGATATTAACTGTAACTATCTTCACTTAATTAGTGATTGGGGGAAAAACCAAAGATACCTTTATGATGTAAGAAATTTCATATTTGCTATATCTTTATTCCTGTCCCACTTGATATCTTGAAAATAATTATTTTTAAGGCAATTTATTTTGCCATTAAACTTAGCTCAAATCCATCTTAGACATTAGTAAACAGAAAATCTTTACTGTGTTTTGTAGATGTAAGCAGAGAAAATTTCAGTTCCTAAAAAGTTCCTGACATTAACTCAAGCTAAGTGGGAGGATGGGGTTGGAAGGAAAGTGTATAGGTCTCTAATTTTAAGAGCCCACAAAATATTGTATGTTTTTCCATTATGTCTTCAAAAATAGTTTCTTGTTTTAATAAATGATTTTTTTCTTTTTTTGAGACAGAGTCCTCACTATGTTGCCCAGGCTGGAGTCCAGTGGCGTGATCTTGGCTCACTGCAACCTCTGCCCCCTGGGTTCAAGCGATTCTCACACACAGCGTCCTGAGTAGCTGGAGTTACAGACATACCTGGCTAATTTTTGTATTTTTAGTAGAGATGGGGTTTTGCCATGTTGGCCAGGCTGGTCTCGAACTCCTGGCCTCCAGCAATCCACCTGCCTCGGCCTCCCAAAGTGCTGGAATTATAGGCCTGTGCCACCACTCCCAGCCTGAATAAATGATTTTATTAACTATATACACATCCTTATAATTACTATACAAACTAATGTAATTATAATTACAAAAAATAGTTTATAATGGTTTATTTTGAGTTTTATATTAATTGAATCATATCGTATATTTATTTATGAATTATATTTTTCATTACATAGTAAGTTTGCTAAAAACATGTGTGATTTTATGTGAGCTATAGTTTATACATTTTACTATTATGTATTACTTTATTAAAGGAATGAAACCTATATAATTATTTGGGCCACATTAATAAGCAAAACAAATAAATATATTATTTGCCCATTTTATTAATACAAATTTAAGATGTTTTTAATTTAGTAGTATTAAAAATAATTTATTTATACAAAAAATAATTTTGCCACGATATTCCTGTATATGGCTCCTAGAGTACTTGTGATGGTGTTCCACAGGGTATATTCCAAGGAATAGAGGACTAGGTCATAGGGATGCTAAACTTTTAACTTTACTAGGTAATAATTGTTTTCCACAGTGTTTTTAGAAATTAACACTGCCACCACGATATATGAGGATCCCGTTAGTTCTTCCAAATCACCAAATTTGTCAGCATCTTTTTTTTTCATTTTTCCAACACAACAAATCAATGTATATTTTACTATGGCTTTGATTGCCTTCTTCATGACTGGTAATGAGAATGAGTGTCATTTAATATGTTTCTTGTCTGTGACATGCCCCCTGAGAGATTGTATGAATGTTTAAAATCTCCATCCCTTTCTGAGATTGACCTCCAAGTGATATTCCTCCCTGTAGGAGAATTATACTGTTCTGTTCTATGGCACTCAGGAGTGGTCAGTTACTTACTGTCACCAATGAAACATGAGTGGAAAAGGTGTGTGTCATGTCTGTGCACAATATTTAAGAGCCAGTTTGTGAATTTTATGATTCCTTATCATCTGTCCTGAGATCAGTAATATTTCAGATAGGTTTGCTTCAGGAACCTGGTCCCCTAAGTGAGAGCACAAAGCAGAGATACAGCCCACCTGTGACAGGCATGCAGTGTGAGAAGCTAATTTTTGCTGTATTCATACACTAATAATTTTTAGTGTTACTGCATCAAACTAGGGTCTGTTCGCCCAGTGCAGTAAGGCAAAACATCCATACCACGGTTTTGCAGCAGGAGAAATGGGTGTGTTTATTTGCAGTGTGCCAAGCGAGTAGAATCAGGCAGCTCATGTTTAAGACTCAACCTCTCCAATGGCTTACAAGCAAGGGTTTTTAAAGGCAGGAGTAAATTTCAGGGAAAAGGATGTTACAGGCAAAATCTTAAATCAATATATGGAGGTTATACATTGGTTTGGCCTAAAAAGGCAGGATACCTTGAAGCAGGGTCTCATAGGCCAGAGGTGGACTAAAAGATTTCCTGATCTGCAATTGGTTAAGGAAGGAAAGCTTTGTCTAAACACTTGGGGTCAGTCAAAAGGAATATTAGGCCTGGCCTGTGGGTGTGACTTCCTCCAAGATCCTCAGGAATAAACTTAGAATGAAGAATGGCTGTCAGAATTTACTCCTCAGCTGTCCTGTGTCTGAAGTCTATGTGCTAGAGGATTCCTTTTTGGTAAGGGATCCAAGTTTCTGAAAAACAACTCAGGGACATGTGTTAAGATATTATCCTTTGTTTCTGTATGAAATCAAACATTGCATGACTAACTTCTTTGGCTATTGTTTTAAGCTACTATCACCTCTTGCTTATCAAGTGGCTCGTTTACTTCTCAGGGCCAGCTCAGTGCCTAAAATTTCCCTTGAAAAAACTGAAGATTTTCCTTTATGTCCATGTTTTGGGGGAGCCAACAGGCCCCTAAGGATGGTTTCTGCTTCAGAATTCTTAAACTATATTCTGAGCACTAGATTTTGTAAGATTAAAGTGTTGAAAATACTATTCCCTGTGCTATGATTTGTTTTCTTTTTTTTCGGTGGTATAGTTTGATGAAAAAAGAATCTTAAATAGAGCTTATGTGAATCTATCAATCTTTGCCCTTTTGGTAAACTCTGTTTAAGAAATCCTTTCTGTCTCCTGAGAACATTATATTCCACAACAATCTAAGTTTTCCTTTAACATTTCAGGAGAACTTCTCTGTGAGCATATGAGGTCTTGGGGTCTGTTGCTTGTTTGTTTTGAGAAATGTTTAACTATTAATTTTTAATTATAGATCTTGCTATAGTGTTTATAGAAATTTGTCTGTAGCAGGAGGAGCCGCAGACAAAACCCCTCAGACATCGAGTTAAAGAAGGAAGGGCTTTATTCGGCTGGGAGCATTGGCAAGACTTATATCTCAAAAACCGAGCTCCCCTAGTGAGCAATTCCTGTCCCTCTTAAGGGCTTACAACTCTAAGGGGGTCCTCGTGAGAGGGTCATGATCGATTGAGCAAGCAGAGGGTATGTGAGTGGGGGCTGCATGCATTGGTAATTAGAAAAGAACAGAACAGGACAGGGATTTTCACAGTGCTTTTCTATACAATGTCTGTAATATATAGATAACATAACCGATTAGGTCAGGGATCAATCTTTAACTACCAGGCCAGGGCATGGCACCAGGCTATCTGCCTGTGGATTTCATTTCTGCCTTTTAGTTTTTACTTCTTCTTTCTTTGGAGGCAGAAATTGGGCATAAGACAATATGAGGGGTGGTCTCCTCCCTTATTCCCCCCACACTTTGAGAACTTCACTCATTAGTGGGAGTTCTCACTTTCATCCTCATTACCCATGTCTTCTTGCAAGACAGATCGATGGTGATTTATATAGTACACTTTTGCTGAAGCATTTTGGTGAACTAAGGTAGCAATGAAGCTTTTTATCATTTGAAGAAGTACAGGTAGCAAACAAGGGAGCAGTAAACAGGTTCTTATTACTATTATAACTCCTATCAAAAGAATTTTAAATCCTCCTAGTGCTGGGAACCATTTTCCAAACACGGCCCCAGGATCAAGTCCATGCCACACTTGCACAGGCACATGTGCCAGTTTTGTCATATCTCTATGTCTTCAACTACTTGCCCTTGATTATCTATGTGTAGACAGCAATTACTAAGGTTACATTTCCCACAGACCCCATCTTCAGCTGCTAGCAAGCAGTTGAGAGCCAATCTATTTTGATAGATAGAATTTCTCATCTGAGTTTCTTGCCAGGCCAGAATAGTCAAGGCTCTGCCAGTTTTATTAGTGATTAGTTCTAAGACAGCTTGTAACCGTATGATTTGTTTCATCATGTAAATAGGGGTCTGGTATCCCCACAAGCTGTCTTGTTCCCAAGTAGCAGACCCATAATATTGTATGATTCTCTCGGGGGGCCATTCATCATCTTTCCAATTTCCTATAGCTATGCTTCTCTTTTCGCGGGAAGCATAGACAGTGAAGCCCAGGAGTTCACCTGCTTTTATGGGCAGTAGGAAGAAAGATAGTTTTATAGTGCCAATAACACAACTACCTGCCCACTGGTCGGGTAATGTGGTGTAAGCTCTATGCCCACATATACAAAATAATCCAGTGGGGGCTGTCCAGTCCCGGTGGGACTCCAGGTGGGTCCACACTGTTTGCAACTTTGGGAATTTACTAAATGGATTCCTCTCTGTGTGATTTGAACTCCACCAAGTGACTGTTTTTGTGGTACCATTATACAGTTTCTATCTCAGACAACTAAGTTGTCCTGTGGGGTGAGTGAATTATTTTCCTTCTCTAGCTATGTAATATTATCCAATAATTGAGGCTTTTAGGACCAGAAATTATCAGGGTGATTCTTTTGAGCAGAGAATTTGTCAGGAATTGGGTCTGTAGGTACTAATTCTCGGGCTTCCCATAGCCATTGATCTCCCTTTACAGTTCCTCCACATACATAACATGAAGTGACATTGAAAGACTGGGCTACATGCTCGGCTAACTGCAAAAACAAATTTCTTGTTTTTCCTGGAACTTCTGGTACTGGCACATTTAGTTCATCATAGAAAGTTTGAAACACTGGCTCAGGAGAGTGTTTGTAAACTTCTCCTCAAACTAAGATATTTACTCCAGGATGCAGTCCAGCCGCATCAATTCTTAAGGTCACACACTCCCCTTTTTTTCCAGTGAGCATCAAGGGGATTGGTTATCACTAGCTCTAAGGGGTTATATTGTCCCTTAGTACAGGAAGGGCCATTTTTTCCTTTCCAAAGGTGGACTGGATCCTTTTCATTTTTTATCCAAGTGGCCCAAATGACACAAGACCAGTATCCACATTCATTTCCACAAAGTCCTAATTCATCACAAATGTACTTATTTTCAGTCATGTAGCCTTTTTCGCAATTAAAAAAGCCACATCTCTTTCCTAACTTATTGCTATTAATGACAGCATAGGCATTAAATTTCAAGATTATGCGTTTCGGCACCCCATTTTCTTCTGTTCTAGCTAATACTTTACTTGTATCATTTATGAGTCCCCACCAGTCTTCAGTCCTTAATCTTATTTCAAACACTGTGGACATGGGAGGCTCAGAGGGGTTATAGCACACATCTGGCTGGTCGTTTCCTGGGCTACATACCTTGAACTGAGTGTCATTATATAAACATGTTCCTTTTAAATTTCCTAGGCATTCTGTAACTATAGAACAGAAAGACCGTTTTAACTTGTTGCCCTACCTCGGTAACCTGATGCATACACTGAGAGCAGTCCCTCATGTGGGGAAAATCAGTGGAAGTTTTTACTATACAAGTCCAAATTATAAGGAAAATGAGTCCCACGATGATCCTCCTCATGCTTCGGCCATGCGTGGACCAGTCAGCTTAGAGGTGTGACTGGAGCAAGGCTTGTCATCCTCCTCAGAGTCACTTTGCAGGGGTTGTCCAGGCTCGGTTTTGCCTCCCAGGTTTCAGCGGCTGCAGGTTTCACACGGCTGTGGTGGATCCAGGCTGGGATTCCTTCTACCTTTACAGCCATGAGGGTGGTCAGGATGACGGTCTGAGGTCTTTCCCACCATGGCCGCAAAGGGGTTACGTTCCAGTCCTTGATCCACACGTGATCACCTGGAGAGAAAGGGTGAACTGGGGAGCATAAGCTAATGGGACACCTCTCATTTACCCAAGTTGAGATTATCTGTGTAATTTTTCCTAAAGCCTATAGCTGTTGCTGTAATTCAATTTCACCTAACTCTCGGGGAGTGCCTGGAAGCCCCCGTATGATAGGAGGAGGCCTAAGATACAGTATTTCATAAGGGGAGGATCCTGTTTTCTTAGAAGGAGTGCATCTAATTTTAAACAATACCATAAGAAGGGCCTGTATCTACTTTAATCCTGTTTCCTGACATACTTTCCCTAAACTATTTTTGATAATCTGATTCGTTCACTCCACCTTTCCAGAACTCTGAGGTCGGCAGGCTGCCTGTAGCTTCCAAGTGATTCCTAATGCCTTTGCTGTCTTCTGTACCAAGTCAGCCACAAACACCGGCCCGTTATCTGAGCCGATTTGTAAGGGCAGTCCAAACTTGGGAATAAGATCTCGGAGAAGCACATGGGTTACCTCGTAGGCCTTTTCAGTTCATGTTGGATAAGCCTGCACCCACACAGAGTAAGTACACACAAGAACCAGCAAATACTTGTTACCTCCACATTTTGGCATTTCTGTGAAATCTACCTGAAGATCCACAAAAGGAGATGCTCCATAAGCTTGTATGCCAGGGAGAACAGAGGTGCCTTGTCTCGCATTGTGCTGTTGGCAAGTAATGCACCGTTGTGCTACTGCTTTGGCAAGGACTGAGAAGTGTGAGATGTAGAAGTCCTAGCCTAACAAATTTTCAAGTGACTCGAACTAGATGAGTGGTTTTGTGCACGGCCAATACTATTGTGGCTCCCAGCAACTGCGGCACAGCTACCCTCCCATCTGGCAATCTGATCCATCCTCCTTTTATTGCTTGCCCCACTTCTGCGTGGAAGAAAACTTTTTCTTCCTTAGAATAGGTAGGTACCAGGTCAGGTGTTTGAGGGAGTAAGGGGGCTGCTACCAATGCACGGAAAGGGGTAGATGCTGCTTTTCGAGCTTCTGAATCAGCTCGAGGGTTTCCTAAGGCCACTGAGGTGGAGGCTTGCTGGTATCCCCTGCAGTGCATGACTGCCACCTCTTGAGGTTTCCACACTGCCTCTAATAATTGTAGAATTTCTTGTTGATATTTTATGTCCTTTTCCCCCAGAGTTTAACAGGCCCTTTTCCTTATATAATGCTCCATGCACTTGGAGGGTTAGAAAGGCATATCAAGTGTCCGTGTAGATGTTTACAGTCTTACCTTCACTGAATTCTAGAGCCCGAGTTAAAGCAATGAGCTCAGCCCTCTGGGCTGAAGTGCTCTGTGGAAACAGTTTGGCTTCGATGACAGCATCCGAAGTTACCACTGCATATCCTGCACATCTTTCTCCTTGTGGGTTGATGAAGCTGCTCCCGTCCACATATAACTCCCAGTCTACTGATGCCCATGGCTGGTCCCGAAGGTCAGGTCTGCTAGAATAAACTGAGTCCAACACCTCTACACAGTTATACTCGACCAGGCTCTCTGATACTGGTAGTAGAGTGGCGGGATTTAGGGTGTTAGAGATTTCAATGGTTATGCAGGGATTTTCACATTGCAAGCTTTGGTACTTGATTAATCTAGCATTTGTTAGCCAATGATGCCCTTTGGTATTCATCAAGGTTACCACAGTCAGGTTTTGCCCAACGTTAGTTTATCTGCTTCTTGTGCTAACAACACGGCCATTGCTGCCAGGGCCCTTAGACATGAAGCAAGCCTTTGGAAGCCCCGTCTAGTTGTTTTGAGAGATAGGCCACTGGCCTTGGCCAGCGCCTGACAGTCTTGGTTAAAACTCCAACTGCTATTTTTTCTCTTTCTGACACACAGAGTGTAAAGGGCTTTGTCAAATCTGGTAGTCCTGGGGCCGGGGCCAACATAAGTTTTTCCTTTAACTTACAAAAGGCTTGCTGTTGTAGAGGCCCCCATTCAAAAAGCTCCCAGTTGTCCCCCTTTATACAAAGGTTTGGCTAGTACTGAAAAGTTTGGAATCCATAATCTGCAAAACCCCACAGCTCCTAGGAATTCCTTTACTTGCCTTCTGGTTTTAGGTTCCAGTAGGCTGGAGATGACCTGCTTTCTTTCTGACCCCAGGCTGTGCTCCTCTTTCTGAATAGTGAATCCCAGGTAGCATACCTGCTATCTGCAGATCTGAGCTTTCTTCTTGGACACATTATACCCACAATCCTCAAGGTGCAGAAGCAGGGCATCTGCCCCTCTTGCACACCCTACTGCCATGGAGTGTCCCAGCAGAAGGTCGTCCACATACAGGAGCAAGATGCAGCCTAGGTCTTTAGCAGGAAACTTTTGCAGATCTTGAGCCAGAGCCTTCCTGAAGATAATAGGGGAGTTCTTGAACCCTTGGAGAAGCTGGGTCCAAGTGTACGGAGTAGTGACACCTGACTCTGGGTCTTCCCACTGATAGGCAAAGAGCTTCTGGCTCTCAGGATCTAGTCTGATGCTAAAGAAGGCATCTTTTAAGTCCAGACAGGTAAGCCTGCTCTCCTCAGCTGGTAGCAGCCCTAACAATGTGTAAGGGTTAGGAACTGTTGGGTGCAGAGTCACTGTAGCTTGGTTGACCAAGCACAAGTCCTATACTGGCCGGTGGTCCTTGGTACCTGGCTTGGGGGAAGGCAGGAAACGGGTGTTCCATGGAGACTGGCAAGGAACTATAATTCCATAGGCTTTCAAGCACCTCGAGGGCTGCCTCGACCCTCCATTAATCACCTTGCTTCCCGGTCAGGGAACCAAGAAATGTAGCAGGATGAGCTGCAGACAAAATCCCTCAGATTCCTTCAAGAGCTTCTCTGGGAACCAGATACTGCTTTTGTCTAATTGGTTGGGCCCCAGGCTTAACTTCTATAAGTACAGGGTCTTGGTTGACCTCCAGTCCCAGAGGATTATCCTCCGCCCATACTCAGGTCCATTGCTTAGCTAGAGCTGGTTTTATCTCTTGGCCTGGCTCGGTTAGAAAAAGTCTCCATTCTTCTTCCTGGGGACCGTAAGGGCCATGATAACTCCTGTTCCTGGTAACTTTAGCTGTAAAGAGCCCTGTTTTGTAAAGGAGATGGTGGCCCTCAGCTTGCTAAACAAGTCTGTTCCCAGCAAGGCCAAGGGACAGTCAAGCCTGTACAAGAACTGGTTAAATATTTCATGTCCCCCCACCGAGCAGGTCCATGATAGACAGAAAGCCTGCTTAGTGGAAACTCCTGTTGCTCTGACTATATCAATGGTTTTCTTGGATAAGGGGGTGACCAGGGTGGTCACTACTGAATGTTCAGTACCAATCAACCAAAAACTTAATGTCCTTGCCCCCAATTGTAAATCTGACCGTGAGTTCCTTGGGGGCACTTGAGCCCAGTCCCCTTCAGTCTAATAGCCCTTCAGCCAGATTGAACAGAGCTCCCTCATCTTTATCTGGGTCTTTTGTTCTGAATTACCTTGCTTTTCCTTCAGATGGGGACACTTATCTTTCCAATGTCCTATTTCCTTACAATAGGCACATTGGTTACGTTACAAGCGTGGGCGATTAGACTGGGTGTTCTTCTCAGAACCCCCCTTTCCCTCTCCTTTCAGGGGAATTCCCCTAATGGCCATGGCCAGTAAGTCAGCATTTCACCTGGCCTGGCGTTTGCCTTCCTTATGGCTTTCTCTGTGGCTTGTTGCATCTCTATTCACAAACACTTGCTTGGCTATTTCCAGTAACTGCGAGGTATTCATACCCACAAACCCAGCCTATTTATGCAATTTTCTCCTGATATCTTCAGCGCTTTGACTAACTAAGGCCATGTTAATCATGCGCTCATTTTCAGGGCTATCTGGATCAAAAGGAGTGTACATACGGTAAGCCTCACACAGTCTTTCATAGAATACCACTGGACCCTCCTCTTTTCCTTGGATGACCTCAGAAACCGTATTTACATTTGTAGCCTTTTGAACCCCTTATTTTAGACCTTCTATTAATGCCTCACGGTACTGTCTTAGCCTCTCCATGTCTGGTCCCTCATTTGGGTCCCACTGGGGGTCTGTTCCTGGCAGCTGAATTCTTATATATTCTTGCGGGTTTTGGTAATCGGCTGGGACATGCTCCTCTAACCACTTAGTTGCTGCCTAGAGCACCCTTCGCCTTTCATCTGTTTTAAAGAGGTACATGAGAAGCTGGAGGCAATCAGCCCAAGTAGGATTATGAGTCTGTATAATAGATTGGAGCAAGTCAATTAAAGCTTGAGGCTTTTTAGTATAAGATGGAGTATTATTTTTCCCACTGAGGAGGTCAGCAGAGGTGAAAGGTTGATACACAAAGGCACACCTTTCCACCATGTGTCCCTCCTCATCTACCCCAGTATATTGCTGCTCTCTCAGGGGCATTTGGATTCCAGTCTTGGGCCATAAGCGAGCTGCCAAAGGAGGAGTTTCTACTATGGCTTCACTTCCTCTTTTGTCTACTCTGGGTGGTCTAGGAGTGTGGATATCTGGTGGAGGTGGAGTTGTAGGTGCTGTGGGCTCAGGAATGGGGAGCCCTTCCTCTCGCTAAGGAGGGGGCACTGCTGGTACCAATTCCTGCCATGATTCTTCTAGTATTGGGTCAGACAGGACTTTTGGTGCCAAATTCCCTTGGCAGGTGAAGCGAGAACTTTCCTTAACTAACTGTCCCTTTGCCACTAGTACTGCTGCTGCCTGTCCTCTTAACCACTGTGGGGGATCTAAAACTAGCTGTAACCAAGAAGCTATATATGGGAACTGATCTGGGTGCCCTGGCTTACAGGTTACCCTGTGCCATACCTTTGAGACAAGGGACCTGTCCAGACTTCCTTCTGATGGCCAACCCACCTCTAATGCCGGCTGGTCTATCTCACACAAAGTTCTAAGTTTTCCTGGAGTCATAGTAACTCCATAGTCTCCCTTAAATCCCCTTTTGAAATTTTTCAACACAGTTCCTAGTAGGGTGGGCTTACTTTGTGCCTGACCCACGTTTCCTTGAGAAAAAAACACCACACTCTCACCACATGCACACCACAAAACAAAGAACGGGTAAAGAGGGCACATACACACTTTTATAGTTTACACCAAACCAGAATCAAAACCAAAATCAGAGTATCCAGAAATCCAAGCCAGATCAAAAGCAAAACCAAAGTATCAAGCAATCCAAGTCAAGTCAAAAACAAAAACCAAAGTGCCGGTACAGGCACGTCGTGGGTGATCGGCCAAACTTCCACTCAAATGGAGTGGGCAAGTTCCAAAGACCAGTCTTCCAAGTTTCAGATATCTGGACTCCAGGTGCCAGTTTCTTCCCAGTGTCCAGCCACGGCCTTGATCTTCCATGGGGGCCTTCCATGCGCTGCTCTGGCAAAGCGTTCCACCGGGGCAGTTGCCTACCTGGGAGCACTCTTAGGATCTGTGTCACTCAAGCTGGCCAGAGTCCCCTGCAGGGATGCTCCACAGGGCAGGTCTAAGTCACCTAACGGGCTGCCTCGACCCTCCATTAATCGCCTTGCTTCCCGGTCAGGGAACCAAGAAATGTAGCAGGATGAGCTGCAGACAAAATCCCTCAGACATCAAGTTAAAGAAGGAAGGGCTTTATTCTGCTGGGAGCATCAGCAAGACTCATGTCTCAAAAACCAAGCTCCCCGGGTGAGCAATTCCTGTCGATCTTAAGGGCTTACAACTCTAAGGGGGTCCACGTGAGAGGGTCGTGATCAATTGAACAAGCAGGGGGTATGTGACTGGGGGCTGCATGCACCAGTAATTAGAATGGAACAGAACAAGACAGGAATTTTCACAGTGCTTTTCTATACAATGTCTGTAATCTATAGATAACATAACCGATTAGGTCAGGGATCAATCTTTAACTTTAAGCCCAGGGTGTGGCACCAGGCTGTCTGCCTGTGGATTTCATTTCTGCCTTTTAGTTTTTATTTCTTCTTTCTTTGGAGGCAGAAATTGGGCATAAGACAATATGAGGAGTGGTCTCCTCTCTTATTCTGACATTTTTCAATTTATAGGCATAAAATTATTTTATATCATTCAGCATTTTTACATATGAAATATCTATAGTTTGTTAAATGTATTTGTGTTTTCCATATTTTTATATCAATTTTACTATGTGTATCATTCTTATTGGATGTTTGCATAATCAAATGTCTGTCAATAAGTCTTTGCATACTTTTTAATTAATTTCTGCTTTTATGTTTACCATCCTTTTCATTTTAAATTTAATGGTCATTGATGTTCTTTTTCTTATAGCTTAAAATGAATTCTAAGCTATTAATTGTCAATTTTATTCCTTCTCCATTTAAGTAGTTATATCTCTACTTACAAGTTTTATGTATAATATTTTCAGTATAATTCAGTTTAAAATAATACTTTTTTTAATTTTGAGGGTTTTTTTCTAACACATGAGTCATTTAGAGGCAAATTTACTTATTGTTAATATTTTTTATTCTTTTGGCTAGTACTTGATAGTTTTTTAGCATTTGGTAACAAAATTTGAGTTACTTGAAACATTTTACATGGACAATATCTGGTCAAATTTGGGAAATATTCAAGGAGCACTTAAGTAAATATTTATTACACATTTGTGTGCAAGGACAATATAGATGAATTGATACATAAATCAATTTCTATTACTTCGTGAGTCTTATTGTTCAAAATATCCATATTTCCTGGCATTTTTTGCATGTTCTGCCAATTATTGATAATAATACTGATAATAGTATATTACAATTTTCAATACTAAATTGATATCTGTTTATTTCTCTTTATATTTCTCTCAATGTTCATTTCATTTATTTCAATGCTATATTATTAGTTTCATTATTAGGTGTAAAATCTCTTATTAGTTCTCTAGATGTTCTGCCTTAAAATTTTTTTTCAAATATTACTACCCTAATCACTTATAAAAGAAAAAATTAATATGGCAGCATGTGTGCCAAAAATAATAATGAAATAACATTTTATAAGTTCAAAAGTGTAAAATTGTCAGCCTAGGATTGAATACAGAGCAAAGCAATTATTCATGAATATCAACACAAAACTTTGAGAGTTTACCATCAAAAGACCTTCACTAAGGAATTATTAAGGTTTTAATTAAAGACTAAGGAAAGCGAACCAAGATAGTAGAAAGTAGGTGAAAAAATTGAAGAGGTAATGATAAAAAATAGCAAATACGTAGGCAACCTTTACAAATTAACAATCTCTAATTCATAGCATTAAAACACAATTTTTCATTTAAATTAATATTGCTATACATGTTCTTTTATCTTTACCTCCTACTAGCTTATACATAGTAGTAGCTCAAAACTATCCCCTGAATTTATTGAGAAAGCAGATGGCAATAATATCTTTCTTTCAGCACAATAAGTTTTGTTGTGATGTAGTAGTTGCTTAATTTTGTGAGCTCTTCACACACACACAAAACATATACATATACACACACTCCTTATGTTTCTCACAACTAAGCTTTTTCTGATGTGCAGCGTGTTCTTCGTGGCTATTTGAATAAATGAGTGATTTAACAAATGAAGTATAACTGTACATTCTTGGCCCAGGGATTTGCAGTTTACTCCCTCCAAAATGCACAAATTTATAAGATACCTTCTGTAACAACCCATGCAACATGAAGAAGGCTAGGACACAGCAGTGAGGCTGCCAACCAGGGAATACAGATTCTTCAAATAGAGAAAGGCTGAAGGCATAATATCACACACATAGTAAGTGAGATAATGCCTGGTAATAACTATCAGAATCTTGTTTTGCTTTTTTTTAGGCGGAGTCTTGCTCTGTCGCCCAGGCTGGAGTGCAGTGGCACAATCTAGGCTCACTGCAAGCTCCGCCTCCTGGGTTCACGCCATTCTCCTACCTCAGCCTCCCAAGGAGCTGACAGTACAGGCGCCCACCACCACTCCCAGCTAATTTTTTTATATTTTTAGTAGAGACGGGGTTTCACCGTGTTAGACAGGATGGTCTCGATCTCCTGACCTCATGATCTGCCCGCCTCGGCCTCCCGAAGTGCTGGGATTACAGGAGTGAGCCACCATGCCCAGCCAACTATCAGAATCTTTTGGTGTACTTATTGGAAAGATGCAAAAGTCACTCAGCCAAGTACTTGATAAAAATCCCATACTTAAGGCAATCTTGAGATAAGAACAGAAGCAAAGTTTGAAAATATTAATCCTGAACAAAAGGGGATAACCATTCCTGTATGGAATGAGTTTAAGCAAAATATCATGAAGGCAAAAGAAGTTTATCAGTATCTGGAAGACTCAAGATTGTAAGAGAAACCAAACCAAGACAGAAAAGAGAAAGCTCAGAAATTCTAAATATCCTGATATAAGATTTCTTCCAGTATCTAGTGAAATGGTATAAGAAATACATACTGGAAATCCATTGTATATTAATGATTGCTCCTTAAATTAACTCTAGAGAACATGATTTTCACTTACCCATTCATTTATACTTTCAGTGAAATTCTATTTTATGAACCCTTACTAAGTGCTAGGCAGTAAGAAAACGAGGTTTTTAATCTCTCAATGCCTCAGTTTTATCACCATAAAGTAGAGATAATAACATATTTTACTCATTGAGTTGTCTTAAAGATTAAATGAGTTGCTCTATCTGTGAGACAGCTCCTAGTACATAGTAAGCACTCAAAAAAAATACCAGCCAATATTAATAATATTTATTTGCCAAAGAAATAAGTGACAAACTAAGGAATAGCAATGACCATGTAAGAACATTTTTTTCATAAATCTCTTTTTCTGTATTGCCATGTCAAATGGCAGTTAAAAATGGAAAACTAATGGCTGATAATTATTAATAAAAGGGCAAGGTAAAAGAAAAGCATTTCAGCCCATTCTTCCTATCTAATTTTCTTTTTTTAATTCTCTTTTCATTGGACAGTGTCACCATGACGGAGGAGTACTGTCAGCCATCTAAGTAAATATCAGCTAAGGAACTCTCCAATTGTGCTCAAAATATTTTCATTTCTGGAGAAATCATGATCAAACACTTCAGGTTTAATTTCACAAAGCTGTGAAGAATAAGAGAATACGCTGGAAGAAGACTAGGAATAATAATTCCAAGAGGAAAATAAATGCTTCACAAGCTAGAGAGATTCCATATGGGATCCTGGTCAGCAGATAATTATGTACACCACTCCACAGGCTTAGAAACAAAAGAACAGGGGTCATGCACTTTATGAACAGGTAGGCCTTTGAGTTTGTCTTCTTTATCGTTTTTAGTGAGATTAAAAAATCAAAATAGCACAGGTTTCCCTTGAGCAAGTAAGTGTACGTTCTTGCTAATAAAGTGCTAAAGTCAAATGGCCCCTCTTCCAGAAATAAAAAAGTGGAAAGGAAAAGAAAGTGAAAATGGACATAGCATTTATGATTAATTTCTGTGATTATTGCTAAGATTAATGGTGAATTCAGCTATAGTGATGAAATTTTAGCAGTGATAATTTTTGAATCATGAATTTTAATATATTTTTAGAAAAACCTATGTTAGACTACTGTTTAGAACATATATTTTAAAAAGCATATTAAGAGAGGTAGATGGTCATAGTCATGCTCTTTATTTTGGAATGCCTCCTCCACTCATCACTTAGAGAATTTCGTTATATAGCTGCAACAAGTGTTTGATATGACCCCAGACAAAATAAACAACCGGCCTCACTTCTTTTGCCTGACATTCGTTCGAGCAGAGCTTTCAGATTCTAGCCTGGAACAAGGTCATGTTGCTGTTTCAAATTCTAAGCTGCATTTTTAAAAAGTAAAGAATATTTATAATCTTTCTTAAGTAAATATATACGTAGACATGACCAGCTTACATACACTTAGGCTCTTACGTGTATCTACAATGCTTGAAGAGAACTGTGGTCATCTTGTCATCCTGGGGAGAAAGGACTAGTTATCTCCTGTTATGACCACACACCAGCCCTGTGGAAGCCCCACCAAATTATGAGTCAAGGGCAACCTATAGTTATAAACTAGACAAAGTGCACATTCCCTAGCCTTCAAGTTACAATGTGAAATATTTAAGAATTGAAACGAAGCGGAGGCTAGAGTTTGGGGAAATAAACCAGTTACGATGTAAGAGGTAATAAAGCCTGAATGTTGGTGGCATTTATGAAAATAAGGGAAATGGTTGGGTTCCACAGATTTAAGGAGTTCAAAAATTGATTTACGGACAATAAAGAGACAAAAGGAAATATATTAGCCATATGTTAGTCCCAAATGACTAAGGAGAAACTGGAACACCAAAAAGAGCAATTGGTAGTCTAGGAAAATTACAAGCTGGAATTGGACAAGAATATTTTTATTTTTGCTTATACTTTATCTGGTATGGATTTAATATATTTTTAAAAAGCCAAAATTTCTTTAAATGGAATGGAAATATGGAAAGCAATGAAACTGGAAAAAATCCCCTTCTGGTTTCAAAACCATGGGTGGCTATCAAGTAATAAAAGTGGTCATTTTATAAAACATAAAGTAGCTTGGAAGATTCACAGAAAACATTCTGTAGAAGTTTTAAGCATCAATAATGTTATTGAAGTAAATGATGCCCTTCCAAAATAACTATTTTAAAGAATTACCATTTGAATATAGAAGTTCTAGTGTATACACTAAGAAAAATAAGTTCTGTGCTTTTTGCCAATCTTCACGTATATATGTGTTTGTGTGTGCGTGTTTTGCTTTACCGTGTATTTAAATACAGATATTCAATGTGTTAATATGTGTGTGGTATGTATATACACACATACTTTTTTTAAATGAAGGTTATTAAAAGCACTCTCAAACTTTGATGGCTGTCTTTTTTATGACAGCAGATTACTAAAATTGATGGCAGTGTAATACTAGAGAGAATTCATGGTAACTTAATGAAGCAGGAGTAATAACAAAAAAATTGAATTAAATATATTTAAAGCTCAAATTTATCTTCCTGAATACTATTCCTATGAGTACATAAATCCTGAGTAAGTCTAGCTTTAGAAAATAATAGTTAGAAATATATATAAAGAAAGAAATGTTGTTCATATTTGGAGAGCAAGCACTCTAATCTAGAAAAATAGATAATTTTTTAAAATAACATGTCCTATTAATGAGTTGTGACAAGAGAATTAACCAAAAGTAGATCTGTTCAAGCTCAAAAATGATATTCATCCTGAGTTAGAAGCAGTACATAGCACGGAAAGGCCTCCTAGGTTGACCAGCAAAGTGAAAACACAACATTTTATTTTTTTCAAAAACAATCATGGTAATTTCACAGTCACAAAGTGGATGAGGGATAAAAGCAGAAACTTAAGCTCTGCATGCTAGCTACATGGGGAAGAGTAGGTTACCTTGTCTGCCATAATCACAGGTTTTACTCTGTTGGTACCTGATATATTCAAGCATACTTAATAGGGATAAAATAATAGCAGATGACCCCCTGTGGAATTCTGCGCACAGAAAATGGAGGATGAATCAGCCTCAATTGAATTGTGTTTCTCTCTCCTACAGATAAATATTGCATATTAAATCAGTTTCAGTGTACTTGCATTGCCTTCTGTTTAGTTTAATATATGCAGTGTCAAGTTATTTCAAACTGAGTACCGTTTGACTCTATATACACAGTTTGTCTAAGGTAAAAATTGGAAACAGTTAAAACCAAGTATAACAAAATTATTTTCCCACTCCCACAGTTTTTCAGGGAACAGTGAGAAAAATCTATGAGCTGGAACATCGACTTAACTGGCATTTCTAATACTATTTAGTGGCATGAAAAACTCATACCTTTCAATGTCTAAAAGGACTAAATAGATTGTTTCTTTCACAGACTTCTTCAAACTAAGACTTTTCTTTAGTCACTGTCAGGCAATTGGAATAAATCAAGTTAGTTTATGTTTTCCAAGGAGACCTTTTTATAAGATTACAATATTCCTGAAAACATTGTCATCTACACATCTTGTTAGAGATATACTTTTGGGGCAGAACTGTTTTCCCTATCTCTGCAGTGTATGTGTGTGTATGTGCAGGTAATATATGCACAGTGTCATTCATAAGCAGGTGAGGAATGCTGGATATAAAATTCTTGAACAGAGGCATAGTAGAAATATAATATTACCTGCTCTGCTCTCTTTTCTCCAGCAAACAATTCCATGAGCACCTAAACCAAAGATGTGGGACAGGCAGGAAAAATAATTTGTGATAACTGATACAGAGAACTACACCGTAGATTCAGTCTACTTGTATTACTTAGGACACTGGATATGCTGCTTTAGCAAAGGCCCGGGTTGTCCAGACACTGTGGCTCATGCCTGTAATCCTGGCATTTTGGGAGACTGAGGTGGGAGGATCACTTGAGCCCAGGAGTTCAAGACAAGGCTGGGAAACATAGTAAGAGTCCATCACTACAAAAAAAATTTCTTTAATTAGCCAGGCATGGTAGTGTGTGCCTGTAATCCCAGCTATTTGAGGGGCTGAGGTGGGAGGACCACTTGAGCCTGGGAGGTCAAGGCCGTTATGAGCCATGATCACACCACTGCACTCCAGTCTGGACAATGAAGTGGGACCCTGTCTCAAAAAACAAACAAACCTGAGTAACAGTTATTTAAAGAAAATAGACAATTATTTATCTCTAATGTAAATCATGGTTAATATGGAGACTCTGACATGAGTCTGTCTATGATGCCAGTGCCTTCTGTTTTTTTGTAAAACATTCCTCTTGGGATGACCTGACTTCAGAGTTTAAGGTGACTCACCACCATGTGTACACTGTACCCACTGGGGAAGGGGAAAGGCGAAAAGAGAAAAAGCATGTATAACTCGGTCATATTTTTCTTTAAGCATACAACCTTGAAGGTTAACAAATTTTTTTAAGTTACATTTAACATCACACTAGTCAGAAATTAGTCACATGCCCCATCTACATTCAAGGATGATGGGAAATGTAGTCTTCATTCCAAGCTACCTTGGCCCTGGCCAAACTTAATGTTGGATGATTACAGATACTAGAGGATGGTTAGCACTTTGCCATTTTACTGTAAGTTGAATACTAACATTTATAGTAATTAATCTTAGCAGCCTAATAAAAATGCCTATGTCATAGTTCCCTGTTCTCCTCATTCTCTTAAGACATATATACATGATAAGAAAAGATATGATATAGCTGTCTAGAAAATCACTTCTGAAAATATATGTCCTTTGATTAAATCCTGGTTCTACCCCTTTCTTGCTATTCTTCTGTATCTCACTGTCTTCATCTGTTAAATGGAAATGAACTTCATTAGGTTACTATAAATATTTATTAGGTTTTTGGATGCACTCACTTGGAAGACTATTTGGTACATAAGATCTTAATAAAGTTAGCCCAGAGAATTATGTGGCTGCTTTTCCTCTGGAATAATGAATTTCAAAATAAAGTATTTATTACTCTTTCATATGTTTTTCTTTCGATGCCTATTTATAGACTTGTATTTTATTTTCTTAAAACCTACATTGTTCAGTGATACCTAATGTAAAACTAAATCAAGCCTCTATAAGTTTTTTTTTTAAGATGGAGGCTTTATTACAACTTCTAACAAAAGATGTGTGTGTGTGTTTTAAATTTTATATCCACTTTTATAAGAGATGGCTTCATTAATTGGCTAAATAGGTTTATCAATTGGCCAATTCTTATTTTTAAAATGCCTAAAAATAATGTTACATTTTAAAACTCTGTGTATTATTAAAAAGCAAAAACAGACTGTTTTAGACAAGTAGAAACTAATAACAATTTAATCTTTCACTCCAAGCATACAGCAATAATAAAGATTTGTGAGTGCCTACCAGAGCAAAACACAGCTTGAGGAATACAGCTGAGAACGTTGAAGGCATTCTGATGAAAAACAGTCAGATAAAATGTAAGAAATTATGTGGAGAATAAATTATAAGCAAGCATTAAACACAACAAAACCATGGCAAGTAGCTGATGTTCTGCATAAGTACAGGGTTAGGCAGTAGTAATAGAGTGTGCAGTTCGTGCTTGAGCATGTGGATGTACTAGGATCAAAGGGAAAACACATTACTGCCTCTCATGATGGATCAACAGTGAATGGATTTTACGTCTTAAGACAGAAGACACAGAGGGGAAAAAAACAAACATTGGTAGAGAGCAAAGAGACGAAGGAAAGGAAAAGAAGAGAATAAAATATTAAAGGAATCAAGTTTGATATAAAAATTTTGGATCTGAACGAGGAAAACAGGACTAGCAACAGAAATAAGGAGAGAGAGAGAGAAGAGAGCAGAGAGAGACAGAGAGGATGTCAAGAAGAAAAACAAGAATAGAAACTCTCACTCTCAAAATCCAGGCCTGAAAAGAGAGGCTAAGATGCAAGGCAGAACACATACACCAATGACCCGGTCTCTCCAGATCAGCCTTCTACTGACATTCCAGGAGTGAACAGGTCTTCTTGAAGTTTTTTCCAGTATGTCTTCACAACATGAGGCCTATAGCATTTCACAGACTTGACGCCACTCTTGCCTCTTCATATATACATCAGCACTTCGGTGACCACTGCTGCTTAAGAAACCAGTGGACCTGAAATCATAGCACTACACACATATTTCTTTGGCCATAGGCAGGTAGATCTAAATGGAAGCTAGGAATAGTTATTTCAAAGACAATAGTATCAATAGTCTAAAACTACCCTGGTATTTAAAATTTGAAACTGTATCGTCTAGTATGTTAGCCACCAGCCACATTTGGCTATTGAACACTGGTACAAATTGAGATGTGCTGGTAAGTCCAAAACCCACAGCAAATTTGGAAGACTTAGTACCAAAAATATGTAAAATACTTCACAAACATTTTAAAATTGATATGTTGAAATAATGTTATTTGTTAAGACTTTGTTATATATAATAAAAAATGATTCTTTTTACCCTTTTCAATGTGAGTACTAGAAAAATTGAAATTACATATGTGGTTCAAATTGCATTTCTGTTAGACTAAGCTCATCTAGAACTTACCCACTATATGACAAAATAATTTGCCTTTCTGATAATTCACAAAATAGGCTCCATACTGAGCGGAGATGATAAGCCTTATAATTATAGAGCATAATCTGGTGCATGGCCCCAATCTTCAAGGTCAAATGATTTTCCTGGCCATCTATAACACCTGTGTCTCTCTTTTACCTGAGTCCTTTAGAATATATGCAGTCCAGCCAATTAAATCAGTCACTACTTTTTATGCCTCTAAAATCACATTTATATATTCTTTCTTAGTATTAATAAAGAAGAATATAAAAGGCAGAATGAAAATTATTATTTATGCTGTATACATTGAAAGTCAGGATAAAATAATGTTATATTCATTGAAAAATTATGGTAGCTGACATGTGTACTAAAATGGAGGCTAGAAACTAATGCATCGATTCAACATTAAATATCTGGGAAGTCAGTACTTGACAGCCATATCACTCAGTAGCAGGAAATCTTTACAGTTATAGGTCAAGCCTTGCATTTCGTCAATTATAAGTTGCATAGTTTTTTCCACATTTTAACATTTTTAAAGTCAAGATGCATCTGTGATTGATGAAATCTTATAATGTCTGCCCACCAAATAGCATTAAACAACAAAGATAGTACTTTGTTAAGGATTTTTGCATCTATGTTCATCAAGGCTATTGGCCTGAAGTTGCCTTTTTTGTTGTGCCTCTGCCAGGTTTTGGTATGATGCTGACCTCATAGAATGAGTAGGGGAAGAATCTCTCCTTCTCAATTATTTAGAATAGTTTCAGTAGAAATGGTACCAGCTCTTCTTTATACATCTTGTGGAATTCAGCTGTGAATCCTTCTGGTCCTGGACTTCTTTTTGTTGGTAGGTTTTCTATTACCAATTTAATTTCAGAACTTGTTATTGGTCTGTTCAGGAATTTAATTTCTTCCTAGTTCAGTCTTGGGAGATTGTATGTGTCCAGGAATTTATCAGTTTCCTCTAGATTTTCTAGTTTGAATGCATAGAGGTGTTTATAGTCATCTCTGATAGTTTTTTTGTATTTCTGTGGGGTCAGTAGTAACATCTCTTTTATCATTTTTAATTGTGTTTATATGTAACTTCTGTATTTTTTAATTAGTCTAGCTAGTGGTCTATGTTATTAATTTTCCAAAGAACCAACTCTTGGGTTCATTGATTTTTGTATAGTTTTTCATGTCTCAATTTTGTTCATTTCAGCTCTGATTTTGGTTATTGCTTGTCTTCTGCTAAGTTTGAGGTTGGTTTGTTCTTGTTTCCCTAGTTCTTCTAGCTGTGATATTAGTATGTTAATTTGAGATCTTTCCAACTCTTTGATGTGGGCATTTAGTGCTATAAACTTTCCTCTTAACACTGCCTTAGCTGTGTCCAGAGATTCTACTACTTTGTCTCTTTGTTTTCATTAGTTCTAAAGAATTTCTTGATTTCTTCCTTAATTTCATTATTTAACCAAAAGTCATTCAAGAGCAGGTTATTTAATTGTCATGTAATTGTACAGTTTTGAGTGATCTTCTCAGTATTGATTTATATTTTTATTGTACAGTGGTCCAAGAGAGTGGTTGGTATAATTTGAGAGTTTTTTGAATTTGCCAAGTATTGTTTTATGTCTGATTATATGGTTCATTTTAGAGTATTTGCCATGTAGTGATGAGAAGAATGTTTATTCTGTTGTTTGGAGACGGAGAGTTCTGTAGATGTCTATTAAGTACATTTGATCAGGTGTTGAGTTCAGATCCTGAATATCTTTGTGAATTTTCCTCCTTGATGATCTGTCTACTACTGTCAGTGGGGTGTTGAAGTCTCCCACTATATTGTGTGAGAATTTCTAAGTCTCTTTGTAAGTCTCTAAGAATTTGCTTTATGAATCTTGGTACTACTGTGTTGGGTGCGTGTATGATTAGGGCAGTGAGGTCTTCTTGTTGAATTGAACCCTGTATCATTATATAAGGCCCTTCTTTGTATTTTAAAAAATAAATTGTTGGTTTGAAGTCTGTTTGTCTGAAATTAGGATTGCAACAACCTCTGCCTTTATCTGTTTTTCATTTGCTTGACTGATTTATCTCCATTTCCTTATTTTGAGCCTATGGAGTGTAAATTAGTTCAGCCATTGGGAAAAGCAATACAGTGATTCCTCAAATAACTTAAAACAGGATTACCATTCTACCAATTAATGTCATTATTGAGTATATACCCCAAAAAATATAAATCATTCTACCATAGAGACACATGTACTACTATGTTCATCGCATAACTGTTTACAATAGCAAAGATGTGGAATTAACCTAAATGACCATCAACAGTAGACTTGGATAAAGAAAATGTACATATTCACCATGGAATACTATGCAGCCATAAAAAAGAGAATGAGATCATGTCCTTTGCAGCAACATGGATGGAGCTGGAGGCCATTATCCTAAGGAAACTAACACAGGAACAGAAAACCAAATACTACATGTTCTCATTTATAAGTGGGAGCTAAATAATGGGAACACACATGGACACATAGAGGAAAACAACAGACACTGGGGCCTATTAAAGGATGGAGTTTGGGAGGAAGGAGAGGATCAGGAAAAATATCTACAGTGTACTATGCTTATCACGTGTGTGATGAAATAATCTGAAAATCAAACTCCCAAGACACACAGTTTACCTACATAACAGATCCGCACATGTACCCCTAAACCCACAATAAAAGTTTTAAAAAATTAAAAATAAATACATGACAAATATATCACTGCTTGAACATCAGCAGATGTCATTGTTCTTTGTGACATTATAATACAACTGATAGATCAAGATTTCCATCAACAAACTATTTGAGAACTACCTAAGAAAGGAATATGAGTTGTTTATATTTCAAAAAATCTTACATAGACACACACTAGTAAGACAAATGGAGTATGAGCAACAAACCTTGTAGAATCAGTGTCCATCTCATAGAAGAAAGTTCTGGAGACACAGCAGAGCAATATTTGAAGAAAATTTTGTACCTTTAACTCTCTTGTCAGTGCAATAGAGAATATATTTTGGGAAAAAAAAAACACAGACATTAGTAAAACCGAGAGGAACAGTGATTCAATCTCTTCATATAAAAAACTTTAAAAATACCTAAACCAATTTATTTCACTTATGTTTTTCATTCAGTTATTCACTATGGTGATGTATGCTTAAAAATAATCTCTCTCCATATATATATGTAAGTCTGACAGAACTCTTTCAAAGTATAAAATTAAAATTTTAAATTTTAGTAAGAATTAAAACAGTTTAATTTGCAGCATTTTCTTTTTTGAGTTTGTAAAAAATCATACTTTTGATTTGCACCATCTTAAATGTAATGAACTAGGGAAACAAAACGGTAAAATTTAAAAAGTAGCCCATTTAGTGAGCTACTTTATTCAGTGATAAAATATCCAGGACCTTACTGAGTTCACTAACTTTTACCATTTATGCTTTTAGGTCATTTTATAGCTATCAAGAAAATATCAAAATATTAAATATTATGGCTATACTTTGTCTACTTATTTGATTGTATTTAGATAAAATGTATTGATCCCCCAACATAAGAGTATTAGAGAATATGTCCTGCCTGTTGTAATTCCTTCCAAATTAGCCTCCAGATTTTTGTTTCTGTTCATTAGTTTGTCTTTCACCTGATTATATATATATACATAAAACTCATCCTTGATGTGTTAATTATAGAAAGTATTTATTGAAACTCTATACATGATTCATGTCTCCTAGTGTCTCCTGATTTATGTTGAATATACTATTCTTTTACATTATTCAAGTTTATAGTATTCGCATGCTTCAACTACAGTTCAGTCTATTTTTTTTCTGTATGTTGATTGAACAAACTGAAAAGCAATATACAAGATTCACAATATCATGCTTAAGTAACTACTTTTTACTTCAAGTTCAAATTATATAATTGAACTCATAAAGAAAAAAACAAAATTATGTCAGTAAGTGTATGTTTCTTGATTGCTTAAAAGTTGCACTACATTTTTTGGCATAGATGGAATAAGGCTTTTTGAACAGCTTTTATTTTAGTTAGAGTTTTAGATTACTTTTTCACCTTATTTATAGAAAATATTTTATTTGTAGTCATCATAAAATTATAAATTTCCTTGACAGCACACTTTTGGCAATATTTTTTTCAGACCTCTTATTTTCTGCCACCTTTTAACATTCCACATTTAAAAAACTTCTACTCCTGGGTTTGGTTTAATGTTGCTTTAATTCCAGAACTTCCTCCCCTTTTTGTTGTTTACCTTTTAAGGTTTTTTTTTTTTTTGATATATGTATATCATCAAGTAATTTTTTCTTTAGGCATAGTCTGTGAAACGTAGATTTTCTGAGTTTTTGTGTGTGTCTGAAATTGTCTTTATTTTTTTTTTTGCCTTAAACCTAATTCGGTTTTTCCAAAGAGTATGACTGGTTTACTTAATACTCTTTCCCAGCTCCGGGTTTCCTTGTCAGCCTCTAATACAAAGCCTTAGGAGAGTGAAATTCAGTCTCAGTACTCCATTCTCAGCTTCCTGACAGCTATGAATGGCTATGAAACACAGTCGCGTCTGGTGAACCTAAGTGAAATTCTGCTAACAGAAGGACAGATCAAGAAAAAAAAAATGTCTCCTGAAGACATGCAAATTAAAAAAAAAAAACTCAGCTGATGTCATGTAAGCTGCCCTATGCAACCCCCTTAATCTCTTTACATTAATTGTGAAACTGTCAGGAGCAGTTAAAGCCATCATGTGACCACGAGGCAACAAGAATGAGGACAGAAGCCAATATACATAGAGCAAAGACTGAAACAAACAAACAGAAAATGGCTGGAAGCGGTGGCTCACGCCTGTAATCACAGCACTTCCGGAGGCCGAGGCGGGCGGATCCCAAGATCGGGAGTTTGAGACCAGCCTGACCAACACGGTGAAATCTAAAATCTAGTCTCTACTAAAAATACAAAAATTAGCTGGGCGTGGTGCACGCCTGTAATCACAGCTACTCAGGTGGCTGAGGCAGGAGAATCGCTTGAACCTGGGAGACGGAGGTTGCAGTGAGCTGAGATCATGCCACTACACTCCAGCCTGGGCAACAGAGAGAGACTCCATCTCAAAAAAAAAAAAGAAAAAAAAAGAAAAGAAAGGAATTAAACAGTGAGCCTGCATCTCTTTTAACATTACTCAGATGCTAGACTTCTATTTGCAAGTGGCTAAGCAGAAAATGTGCTGTCTAACTCTGACATAGCTGCTAAAGATTGGCTTGCCACACTCTCATGGATTTGGTCAGTAAAATGACAATGAGCCCAAATGAGTTTGGGCAGTTTATAACTTACACAGACAACATAGCAAGATCAGTGTCATGTTGGCTTCCTACATTCCACAGATGACTCTGAACCAGAGGGGCCAGATGGCAGATGAGACCAAGAAGTTAGTAAAATGATCAGCTAAATGATGGATAGGTGGAATGTTCCATATCTGACGAGAAACAGGAAGGCATACGTAAAACATCTGTGTACATCTCCTGGGAAGACTGCTCAGATCGCCATATTCCAGGAAGCAACACACGGTGTTCTGCCAAGAGATGGGGAAGCCTGTGGCTTAGCTGTGCCTATATGGCAGATGTGAAGACATGCATGATGGCTAAGGAAGCGCCATTTTCCAACAGGTATATGCTATGTGATAATAATAAAACTTTGTACATGTAAGCTTATCTTAGCCTGGTTACCTTTTATTTATTGCTAAACTTTCCTTATGATTTTAATGAGTATAACATTTTAGATTCAAAAGCATGATCCCTCTCAACTGTGAAGCTACTGCTCAATTGTCTTCCTAAATTCTTTGTGACTAAAGCTTCCTGATGACAATTTAACTTTCGTTCCATTTAGATAATGTGTGTTTTCTTTAAGAAAGATTTTAAGATCTTTCTCTGTGGATGGTCCTCCGAGATCTTTTTATGTTATTGGATTTTTTTCATTCAAACTGATTGGCACTGAATTGCCCTTTCAATTCAAACAACTCTATTTTAATTTTGCTTTTGAAAAGTTCTTCATGAATTTCCTTAATAATTTCCTTGCTTAATTCTTTCTGAAAATTTTATTGAATTCTTTAAAGTCATCGTAAAAACAATTAACTGTATCTCTTAATTTTCTCTCAACTTTTTCATCTAATTTTTTTCTTATATTCTGGAATATATACATGGGTCTGTCTTTCAATCTTGCAAATAGCTAATTCAATCATCATATTCTTTTTTTTTTTTTTTTTTGAGACCGCATCTCGCTCTCTCACCCAGGCTGGAGTGCGATGGCGTGATCTCAGCTCACTACAATCTCCCCCTCCCGGGTTCAAGTGATTCTCCTGCCTCAGCCTCCCAAGTAGCTGGGACTACAGGCGCCTGCCACCACACCCAGCTAATTTTTATATTTTTAATAGAGACAGGGTTTCACCATGTTGGCCAGGATGGTCTCGATTTCTTGACATCATGATCTGCCCGCCTCGGCCTCCCAAAGTGCTGGGATTACAGGCGTGAGCCACTGCGCCCGGCCCAATCATCATATTCTTAATTGATTGTAAGTTTTAATTTTAGCAATCATAATTTTAACTTATTCATATTACTCCTGTTCAATTCTTGATTTTTGAATATATTTTAGAATATCTCTAAGATCAGTAACTATAATTTTAAAATATGTATTTCTTTGAGTAAATGTTCTGTTTACTCACCTTAGGCTTTTTCTTTTTTGCTATTAGCTGTCTTCAAATGTCTTATAACTCATTGTTTATTTTTGAAATTTAGGTATAATCTTAGTTGTGTGAACCCAATTATCTTAGACAGGTCTCAGTTAATTTAGAAAGTTTGTTTTGCCAAGGTTGAGGACATGTGCCCATGATACAGCCTCAGGAAGTCCTGAGACCTGTGCCCAGGGTTGTCGGGGCACAGCTTGGTTTTATACATTTTAGAGAGTCATGAGACATCAATCAATATATGTAAGATGTACATTGGCTCTGTCCATAAAGGCCGGACAACTTGAAACAGGAAGGGGGCTTCCAGGTCACAGGTAAGTGAGAGATAAACAGTAGCATTCTTTTGATTTTCTGATTAGCCTTTCCAAAGGAGGCAATTAGATACGTATTTATCTCATTCGAGCAAAGGAATGACTTTGAATAAACGGGAGACAGGTTTGCTCTAAGAAGTTCTTGGCTTGACTTTCCCTTTAGCTTAATGATTTGGGGGCCCCAAGATTTACTTTCCTTTCACTTTTGCAATGCCTTATTTTGTTGAATTTTCATTGTACTTTCTGGATGAATATGTACTGAACTGTAGGTTCAGTGCAAATGGAGATAGCTTATTAACAGATAGGCTTCCTTTTGGGATTGTGAATTGGAAATAAGTAAACATGCTTTTGATCCACATAATTATCTCCTAAGTAATGATAATGTTTCTCCTGGTAGAGTATTTTAATAGTTTTTATGCCTTATAAAGTTATATACTTCTATATTATTTTGGATATTGGAAGTGTAGGGTCACCCAAGCTATATTTTGCCTTTCTCTTCTCCAGCATAAAAGATACGGACTTTTTACAGGAGAATTTCCACTATTTTCAGAAAGTTCTAGTCTATGTAACCTCCTGTATTCTGGTAAAAAACTGGCTTACATAGCAGGTTTTTTTTTTTTTAAGAATACTGTAACATATATGTTTTAATATCTTTTTGAATCTTTTAATGTGAGCTAGTGAAATGGAAGAGTTCCCTAATTCCCCTTGCATGCGTGTCTATTCTGTCACCCTGCTGCTCAAACCTCTTGCAGGAGGGGAAGCATGCAGATGGGCAGGTGCAGAGGCTGGGGCAAGCGCTCTGGGCTCCAGCCCCATGGTAGTGTCTAGGGGTGGGTGCCTGCAACCCCAGTGTTACAAAGCTTTTTTTTTTTTTTGAGTTTTTTTTTGTGTGTGTGTATGTGAGAAGGTGTCTTGCTCTGTCACCCAGGCTGGAGTGCAATGGCGTGATCTCGACCCACTGCAACCACTGCCTCCCTGATTCAAGCGATTCTCCTGCGTCAGCCTCCTGAGTAGCTCGGATTGCACACTACCATGCCCAGCTAATTTCTGTACTTTTAGTAGAGACGGGGTTTCACCATGTTGGCCAGGCTGGTCTCGAACTCCTGACCTCGTGATCCACCCCCCCTCGGCCTCCCAAAGTGCTGGGATTACAGGAGTGAGCCACAAAGCTCTTTCAGCTTTGCCGTCTGCAGATGGCTTGAGTGTTAATCAGCTCAATGGACTCTCTGCCTTTTCACAAGGGCAGAGGGCCAGAGTGACAGCTTTCTGTATCCAAGCTCTTGTCCAGTGCCTTGGAAATATCAGGTCACACACGGACTCCAAGGATGAATGGCAGGTTTTATTGAGTGGTGGAGGTGGCTTTCAGCAGGATGGATGGGCAGGCGGAGGAGGGGGATGGAGTGGAAAGATGATCCTCCCCTGGATTCCGGCTGCCCAGTGGCTGGACTCCTCTCTGACTGCCCCCAGCTGAACTCCTCTCGGCATTCAGATGTTCCTCCTCTTCTCCCTTTCTCTGCCACATCGTTCCACCGTCCTTCTGCTGGTCTGCAGGCTTGCTGGTCTGCTTCTGGAGTCTGGGGTTCAGAATTCATATGGGTGCAGGACAGGGGGTGTGGCGGGCCAAAAGACAACTTTTGGAGCATGAACACAGAAATGCCTGTTTTCATTTAGGACAGCAGGTATCCAGGCTTGAGGGTGAGGCTTTGCCAGGGAACTGCCCTCCTCTACCCAGTATTTCCGTCTCCTGTCCAGATCACTAGGAGGAAGAGAAGGCAAAGACTAAGGAAAGGCTAAGTCTGTCACCTTGAAAAGTAATCTTCATTCCCTTTAAAAATAAGAAAACTGAGGCTTAGAGTGCATGGAGAATTTAAGTAAATTATTGACTCAAGTCCCTTTTTGCACATTAGTACTCTATATTGTTCCTTTCATATAGGCATATATATTAAATGAATAGACATACACATTTAATGCTTAAAATAAGTAATAGTGGTTACTTAAGTAACCATTAAATTAACTGTAATAAAAGTAAAATCTATGATGTTATATACAAGCAATCACATAATTAATGGCATTTGAGTAGCTTTTCCAAAAATACTAGGAAGACAGTATATGTGTATTTGTTTATATGTTGTTGAGGCAGTAATAAAACAAGCCTACAAGCTAAGGAATTTTATTTGCAGAAAATGAGGGATTTATAAAATGTGTCTATTATCTTATCATAATACTTGGCTGTCAACAACATAAATTGCATTCTGTTTAATCCAATAATTAAACTTTAAGAATTGAATTTATAGATACATTTCCTTGTGAATAAAGATATATAAACAAAAATATTTACTGTTAAAACATTTATAATAGCAAATTACTGTAAAGGACCTAAATGTCTATCATTACAAATCAGTTTAAATAAAGTATGTTATCCAGTCTGGGTAACATTTTTATTTTATTCGACCAAAAGAGAAAAAAAAATTAGCCAGTCATGGTGGCTTGTGCCTATAGACTTAGCCACTCAGAAGGCTGAAGCAGGAGGATCCCCTGAGCCTGGGAGATTGAGGCTGCAGTGAGCTATGATTACACACTGTGCTCTAGACTGGGCAACAGGGTAAGACCCTGTCTCTCTCAATAATAATAATAAAGTATGCTATATTAATGTACTGGCATATTATGCAGTAATTCAGAATAATAGAATTATGTGTGCTTATATGGAAAGATCTTCAAGACACACATCGAGTGAAGAAAAATCAAGGCCCACAACTGGGCATACTGTTACTTAATTTCTGTAAGATATTTTAGGTACATATGCATATATGTTCAGAGACAATATTTTGAAAAGTAACTCTTAATAGTAGTTCTCTCTGGGAACAGAAGTTCCCAAGAAGACCGATCATAATATAAAGTCTAGTTCTCAGAGAGATCAAAGGCTAAGGTGCAGTGATATTCACAAAACAAAAACAGATAGTACCACTGCTAATTATAAAAACAAAATACTGAGTACTTTCTATGTGAAAATCCTTATTGAAAGCTATATATATATATACATATATAATTTACTTCTAATTTGGATATACAGATATTATTATCCCCTTTTACAGATGAGGTAAATGAAAATGAAAGAGATTGAGTTGTTTACAAAAGATGATGCAATTGCAGTTGTTTTGTTTTGGTTTCATGTGTAGCACTTAATACTATGCTAAACTAGTAGAGAGGGCTTTGGTGAGTGAGGATAAACAGAGATTCGATCCAACTATGGAACAAAATATTCTAATGTGTTGCATGGAAAAGCAATAATGCAAGCAATAATCTCTAATGTTGCTTAGGAAATATACCAAAATATTGTTTGATGTTTATCTAAAATACAAATTGTAGTCAACAATTTTCTATTATTATCTGAAATTCAAATTAAATAGATGGTTGATTGGTTGGTTTGCTAAATTTGACAATATTAATATTAGGTTAAACACAAGCACACACACTACATACACTTAGAAGTGTGGTCTAGAGAGGAAAAAGAGTACCATTGTGTTTCCAATGGTAATTGAGATCATACCCAATTAAAAAAAAATACTATGAAACAAAATGGAACGGACTAAGTGGGTGTGAGTGTTCACTTCTGTGGTGTGTCAGCTCTAAGAACGTTTCAAAAGCTTGAGCTTTGGGAGAAGTTGAAGCAGGAAGCGGTTTGAGTGAAGAGAAGAAGAGAAAAATCAAGGGATCCAACGGCAATACTCAAAACTTTTAGTTCAGCAGTGGGAAGTAAAAGTGCTCCACAAGTAGGTTTTTGCATTAGAAATGTATGTGAAAGAAAACACTCCATTTGTCTGACTTTTTTTTTATTTTTGAAGATCCTTTTTATCAAGGGAGAGGTAATAATATGTACTCAAACATATACGAAAAAAAAAAACAAGGGAAATAAAGAACAGTAGGAATCAGTGATGTTGAACGTGATAAATAAGAAAACATTTGTCTACCAGAAAAGTAAAACAAAAACATGAACCCACTAGATAGTTCCTGAGAAGGGAGAAAGGGCTGGGACAATTTTTTTTCTAGTTATAAATAACCAGTCTAATCCTCTTGAATTTGTGACATCTAGCCCCAGAAAATCAAATTCTGTTAATCTTTCATTCCAAGTATAGGTATATACATATATACCTAAACCTGGTTGGAATGAAAGATTAACAGAATTACACGCACACACACATATATGTATATATATGTGTGTGTGCATGTGATCACGTGTTTCTGTGTGTGGGAGTGGGGGAGGGCATGCCCAAACATGAACATACATGTGCACACATTTGTATGCAAGCACATGCATGCTTTAGGTTGGGTAAACATTAATTCTACATATAATTAAACTGTATACACATATACACAGTACATATGGTCAAGCCTTATAAACCCTGTATTAGGGTTTTAAAGAAAGAAATTTTTATACAAAACGATGTTACCTTAAACCACAGCATTCCTTCCTCTTCTAAACAACATTTAAAAATGAGGATATATGAAACATCTTCAGAAGAATGACACTTTGTTTTGCAGTGAAAGAAAATCTTCAGGGTTACCAACCTTGTGCAAAATATCACAGAGTCTGTGAAATAAGAAAGTCAATATGTATTAGACAAAGAGAAGAGACCAGTGTATAGAGTGAACAGGAAACCAGCGATGAGAAAAGCAGTAGGGGGTTACCTGTTGAGCCCTGTGACCTTTATTCCGATTACACTGAAGATCGTGTAAATCACACACACACACAAATGTTTCTTTAATTCTTTAGTTTTCTATATACAGGTAATGATTTTTCTCTCCACTATTTTCTTTTTAACTTTAGTAATTTTCCCCATTAAAGTTATTATACTTGTAAATTCAACTCAGTGTAACTTAAATAGGAGAAAATAATAAGTATCTTGAAGTTTTCCCTAATACTATTTATAAAACTTTCCAAAAATGGATAGCATCCTTCCCCTATCAAGTAATACTATATGCACCAAGGGAAATGAAACAGATCTTAGAGTGAGCCCTGCAGCCTATTAAACATTTAATAAGTAATAAGGATCCATCAAAATGTGGACTATTTTTTACATATTACAACTGCAGACAGTCGTTCTCCAATTTGAGTTATAGAAGTGAGGAGGATAGCCATTGTGACAGAAGAATCAAATATAAAGTGACTAGAAATAGCTGATTGATTGTATTGTTCATTTTGTAATACAAACTTTCAAGGACTGAGTCACGAATACAGACAATTTTGTGCCATTATCAATGTACATGTGTCTCTGGCTTAATATCTCAAAATATTGAGATCCTATTTCATTTCCAGTGTCATCATAACTATTTTGATACATTCATTAGTCAAATCCCTGGATTGCAATTTGTCTTGTCTTGTGATATCAGGTAGTAACACCAATATAGGACACATTCAATATAATTTGGTAATTCAGCATGCCTTTCATATTCTGATTGTCAAGACTGGCTAATTTTACAAAGTCAAAGTAGTACATTTCAGTGATAGCAGGCTTAGAGTGTCTACTTCATGGAGAACATGTCATTTGTTTCTTTTTCATTCCCCTTCCAAATCTAGCCTATTCTCATAGCCTTATGTGAATAAGACACATTTGTCACCATCCTCTACTGTTCAAATCAAGTGACCCTGCATATGTGACTCTAGACACATAGACATACATGAATAATTAGGAAGACAGCAATACTTGTAACATTTGGTTAGGTGGCGTTTTGAATGTGAAAACTCCACCACTTAGATGAAGATTTTCCATTAAGAAGATTCTAGAAACTAAAAAAAAAAACAAAAAAAGAAAAAGAAAATCTACTTTTACTCTAGCAAGCACAAACATACTGTAAAGGAGCTGCAAATGGATAATGTGGAGAGGGTAATGAGACTTAAATATAAAACTAAGATCAATTATATAAAAACTGAGAAATTTTCTACGACAATTAGCAGATCATTTTTACTTGACAAAATGTTACTTTTCCCCCAAGAAAATGTCTTTTTCTCAGAGAGAAATTCAATTAGAGGCTTAGCATTCCCACTGTCTAAGTAGCAGTCATATATACCTTGTCTCTGTCACAGTGCTTGATATTATCTATAAGTGAGTGACAGAAAAGTCCAGGACTAACAAAGGCTCACTCTGTTCCTGTCAGGAAGCTCCAGTGTATCTTTCTTATTAGAAGTACCCAGGAGTTTTCTCTGCAGAAGTAGAGTCCTAGAGTAGGTAATAGCTTTATCTTGTTTTTAACCATTTGTATTCCTGAATCGAAACAGATCTCTCATTTTATCACGGAAATATATGCCCCCTTTAGCCCCAAACCAGCAATTTAATTCACACTGAGGAGACACAAAACATAATGGCTCTCTTTCCCCACCCTCTTCTCTCTTAAGTTATCCAGAGAGCAATTCTCAAAGTAAAGAAAAATTAATTATGATGCCAAATTTCAGTCTCAAGGAAAGTTCTGTGTTTTGTTATGCAAAGGGAAGACTTGGGAAAGTGTATATAATTTTAGTTTCTGGACAAAAGGAGAAAAAAAGGTCTTTGTTCAAAGAAGTTCAAGTTTAAACTTGCTTGTCATCAGCCATCATAAATGTATTACTTCTTGGAATCAAATAATTGCCATTATAACAATAATGGAATTATAAGGTTAAATAAGATTACAAGAAAAATAAAAAACATTCAGTCTGTATCAATTGTTAACTTATTATTAATTCTAACATTGTGATCAGGGATTACTATTGTGTGAAAAAATGTAGCGCAGAATATAAAGAACAAGAAATATCCAAGGGCAAAAATAGCTGATTCAATCATTAACGTGGATAATCAAGGAATGTCAACAAAGTTAAAGTTTTGGCAGAAAAATAGAATGACTTAAAGCGAGTGTCAGGTTGTTCAAATACTAACCTTTGATTCTGTGATTAGGAATGAGAATTAGGTCACAGTTCCTGTGGCAGGGAGGGGGGAAAAAACATTTCTTGGCTTTGCCCTGAAAAGGTGATTATTTAATCAAGAATGACATTGGATTTATTTGCTTTTTGTGGTACATCGAGAGCTTACACTGAGATTAGATGGCATATCATTTCTTTTGGAGACAGACTGAAAAAGAAATGGGAATTATTTTCTTAAAAAGGACTGCCAGAAAACCCTATACGTGTTGACAAAGCCATATTATTTTATTTAGTAATTTATTTGATCAGATTTAGTAAACAAAAAGCAACATTTTCTTCAGTCTTTCTTATCCCAAGAACTCTTCATCCACTTGCTCTTGGTTTTGTTTTTCTGGTGTTCATATGAAATTCCAACTTATATTTATTTGACAGCATTGTTCATTATTGCAAAATACCACACATACACTTACACATACACACACAAACACACTTTCTCTTTCACACACACCTATGCTCAGAAAGAGTCTCTCTTGAAGGAGCTGAATTCTTTCTCCTCATTCTATTTTATGAAGAGTAACACTACGAGGAACTGATAAAGATAGCAAGGATGGCCATAATATTTCCCTCAGCTTGACTAAACATTGGATAAGCTTCTTCCTGAGCCTAGGTCCTGATCTCCATTTTTAAGGGCATTTAATGTTAGAAAACTTGGAATTGAAAATTCATTTTCCCCTTTGAGATGTAAATCAGAAAAAAAAAAAAAAAAAAAGCCTCTCACAGTATTTACAACCCAGGGATGTCTTTCTCAAAGACCTGGGAGCCATCCCTTTGAAATATATTCATCAAGGAAGAAAGGGGCCGGGCGTGGTGGCTCAAGCCTGTAATCCCAGCACTTTGGGAGGCCGAGGCGGGCAGATCACGAGGTCAGGAGATAGAGAGCATCCTGGCTAACATAGTGAAGCCCTGTCTCTACTAAAAATACAAAAACGAAATTAGCCGGGCGTGGTGGCGGGCGCCTGTAGTCCCAGCTACTCGGGAGGCTGAGGCAGGAGAATGGCGTGAACCCAGGAGGCGGAGCTTGCAGTGAGGCGAGATCGCGCCACTGCACTCCAGCCTGGGCGACAGAGCGAGACTCCTCTCAAAAAAAAAAAAAAAAGAAAGAAAAAAATGGAAGGAAGTGCTCCCATCTCCCAGTTTCTGTGGGCGAGTAGAAGCTTAACGTCAGTAAGTGGCCTTGCTTTAAGTTGTAAAATTACCTCCCTTCACGAAGATAAGAGAAAGCTTGCTTTTTCTTTAGGTAAGGCCAATTAGCAAAAATAGTTGTCCTGAAATTCCTCCTCCACTCCAGCTCTTAAAACCTTTCCCACATTTTGTTTTGGTGGGGTTTTCTGTCTCTTTCCCCTATTTCAATGGGAAAATAAAGAATAAAGCCTGCTTAATTTAGGCTAGGCCAATGTTTGCTTTGACAGAGCCAAATTTATGATGTTATGGATTTTTCTTTGTGTGATGTGGGGTGATATTGCAATTTTTTGTTCAAATTTTCAGTCCGTAACCTCTTTCTGAGAGTATCTTTCAATCATACCTAGGTATTTTTCTTGGCCTTTATCCCTTTTTGAGTTTATTCTCCCATGTGGACCAAGATTAGGATGTGAAAGTAGAACAGGAGTTTTTAAACTTCTTTGTTCTGTAAACCCCTTCAGGAGTTTGGAGCAGCCTATAAACCTCTTAGAATATTCCATTTAAATCCGTAAAATAAAATACGCAGGATTAAAAAGGAAGCCAGTTATATTAAAATATACTTATCAAAATAATTTTTAAATTATGGTATATATTTGTTTCTTTAACATATTAAATAATAAGATATAGTTACTGGTTTAATATCAACCATGACATCAAAATCGTGATAAATGATATTTTGGGATATCTATAACAACTGGAAAAAATATATAATATCTATTTGTAAATATAGACAGATTTGCTGATACAGCTGTGGGTTTTTTTGTGCAGTCATAATTGAAGGAAGTGTTAAATTTCACCTGGTGATAAGTGAAAAAATATGTTTTTTTTCTATTCAAGTAAAGAATGGCATGGCCTAGAATAAAAAGAGCAGAAGAGTGCTTTGATTCTAAACCAGGGCTACAAAAGAAAACTTATGTCCATAATGGTACATTCTAGCTTTTCATCATTGACGACTTTGTGTAGGAGATTGTGGCTAAATCCCTATAGAAATAAACTATAAATGCTCTTCATATATCTTCCTTATAAACCCGAAGCAGTGCTAGGATGGAAATTCAAGAGGTTGGAATTCCAGCATGATTTCATCACGTCTTTATTTTTACTAACCTCTAACTGCATACATAAAATGTATTTACTCATCTCACTATGCTAAGTTCAAAAGCCATAGGGACAAGCTGTTCCCTTTCAGTCGTATTTTTGTAGTGTGAGATAGGAAAGAGCCCCGAGACAAAGAATTTTTTAGTAATGGTAGTGATGCTAGAGAGATTATTCACTTACAAAGTGTTCTGTAACCTCTTGAATATATGAACTTACACAAAAACTCTTCTACTGTAAAAAGCTGAGTTTGTTTATATATTGAAATGGCATTACACATTTCTCTCAAATGCTGGTTGCTTTGCAATTCCCATATTGTATAGATTTTTACAATCATAATTTTGAATAGACTTTGAGATGAAAAGATAAACAGAAATACAGTTGATAAAGTGGGTAGCTATGAAAAAAGTATTGCATTTTACAGACATTTCTAACTGACTGATTATACTCTACAATTTATGTTTTGTCCTGATATTTAGGAGCTGTCAATCTAATTGAAAGCTACATAGCTAGGAATTTAAAACCAAAAAGAACACGAGAACAAAATCAAGGTAGAAGTACAAAGTCCTGAATAGAGACTTAATCAATACTTTAATTGGGTGAGGGAATGATAATGATAATTAATATTACACTAAATGCATTTAAATTCTATGTAAACTTTTACTATTATAAACCTGAATATGTTTTTTCTCTGTACTGAGTGTTTAGTGCTTCCCGGATAATTCATTAGTTTTATAATCATATCCAAAATTTAAAAAAAATTCCTTTCAACATTTCTAAAAGATGTAATGTAAGGTAATAATTTAATCCATGTTTACATTTATTATACAAAGCAGGTAAGCCTACCTCATGCCTTCCCAGAAGGTAATGCCTATGATTATTTTCTGAAAATGGAGTCATTTGGAAAAATAAGATCATCAAGGTAGGCCACAGACCATTGTTACATATTAGGACCATGGACAATAAAAGGATTTGGCCAGCAGATTTGACCAGTTTGCCACCTCTCTTTGATTTGCACAAAGTACATTCGAGTAAGAAAGGAAAACTGAGGTGACAGTGTGGCTCCACAGCCAGCTCCTTGACCAAGAACACTTCAGTCTTTGTGTGGGGAGATGAAGGAACACTATAAGCAGGTTGATTGGATAGCCTCTCAGATTATCTCCTGATCTAACTCCATTCAATCAAATGCGAGAGAAAGAGAGGTTATTATAAAGAACAAGGCAAATCAAAGCTACATCACTGTTCTTTGTGTAGATAAGATCCAGCTCCACATTGTGACTTCAGTGCAACAATAGAAACTAAATAAAGGGGAAATATTTCAGGTGCATAATATTTGCATACAACCTATGCACATCCTCCCACATACTTTAAATTATCTTTAGATTTCTTAATTTCTTATAATATCCTAATACAATAAATCCATGCCAATTAGTCCACCACTTAATTTGCATGGATTTAATGTAGTAATAAGTGCATTGCAAATTAAAGTTCTGCTTTTAGAACTTTGTGGAATTTATTTTTTTCCAAATATTTTTTATCCATGGTTGGTTGAATTAGCAGATGCGGAACCACAGATACAGAGGGCAGACTGTATACACTTGTCTAACTTCTTCTAATATATTATGAACTTTTTGAAAGTTATAATAATATTTATAAAATATTATAATATTTATATTTATAAAATTTGACCAAATGCAAAATAATTTCAATTGCATTATTTCATTTGACTTAGAAAAAATTGATGAAGCAGGTGTTATTGCTATCCCCATTTATATGGTGATAACTTGAGACTCAAAGTGATAAAAATGACTTATTCCATTCTATATTTTATTAAACATTATTAAATTAAAAGCCCATTGTTTAAGTTCACATTATGTTGTTTCCTTCTCATGTTCTTTGTGGTTTGTTTTGTAAACCCAGGAACACAAACCACTGGGTGGTTTGCATACAATATTTTTTAGTGAATGAATGAAAGAATACATTAGTAATCTATTAATAAATGGAAATTTCACATTTTTGTTAAATAGTTACAATTGTTTTGTAAAAAGTTACAATTGTTGGAATAATACAAAACAAAATAGAGTGCGTTTATAGTTTTGTGGTAGCTTGCACTGTATGCGAGAAAGTTAATAGTATTGTGGATTGAATTTTACATAAAATAGTACTTGATTTATTTTTTTATTTTTTCTGATGAGATCAAAAATATGAGGAAAATAGTAAGTGTAATATAGGATGTAGAACTTTGTTCAATTTTGTTTAATTTAGAAGGTTTAAAATTAGTTTGAAAGTTTATATATCAGATTCAACCTTCCTTAATACTCAGAAATATTTTAAAACAACTTGCAATTAATCTTTCAGAGTTTTTCCATTTTAAATTGATTTTACATTGAAAATAATAGCGATTTAAGGCTTAACAGCTCTGTAAAGAGCTATGAATCACACCTGCTTTTATATATCTCTGCTCATGTAAATGTGAATGCAAATTATGAGAATGAGAAAATTATAGGCAATTTACATTTGTTGTAGCCTTGTTTCTATGGCAATGGGAGAAGATGACCATAATCTGTCGTCCTGGTAACCAGAAATGCACATAGCATCATAAGGGACTGCCCAAAGTGCTTCTCTTCAATTCTTAGTGAGAGAATAAGAAGGACAATAGAATCAGCTTTAAAATATCTTCAATAACATGGCAAGATTTGATCATGCTTAAAACTATTGTGCCTAACACTTCTCTTGAGCTTCTGCATGGCACTCACTGTTGCTGAAATTAACAATAAAAAGGGAAAGGAAAAAAAACAGGAAAATCAAAGGCTTTCTCATTTTTAAATTATGCCTTGAGACAGATTAAGCTGATCACATTTTTAAAAATTATGCAATAGAAAGAAAGAAAAGAAGAATAAAAGAAAAATATTAAGAATTACCACGCTCATTAGTTTACAAAGGTATCTTGGAATTTTAATTGAAAATTACTTGATTTAATGGGAAGAAACAATATTAAGTATTTCCCCCTAAGTATACATTCTTTAAAAAATGCTTCTGATTTCAGTACTCAAAATTATAGTCTACTCTATTATCAAAATGTCTTAAAGGATTTAGAATAATTAATATATTTTAAATCTGCTCTCCAAGAAAAAAGTATCCATTTCATAAAGTTGTGCATATCTGTGCACACACAGTCAGAAAAGAGATAGGATTAAATGGTATATATAAGCATTTCAGAAATCGTAACCCCAAAAAACAGTTAACAATAAGTTTTAAAATATATTATGAAAATTTGCATTTATATTTCATAGGCTATAAATGAAAAGTTTTTGATTGGATGGCTTAAAGTTCATACTGTGCAAAAAGGTGGTAAATTAGATACAGTTGGAGCATGGCCAAATATACATGCAGTTACTGCTTTTATAAGTAGAGGGCTCTGAAAACATGTACACAGTCAGCTGATAAAAAATATATAATTCTTATTTCTTGCTTAAATCACACGAGAAATCACTGAATAGAATTTTCCTTTGCTGTCTATTTTATGTTGGAAATAAGACCACACTGAGGAAGTGTCCAGCCATTCCCAAGGATACTATCAACTAGTATGCATGGCATATTATTCCATTCTTGTATGTTAATAATGGGTGACTTCGTATATTTTTCTAATTCATTCCTTTAGGAAATTTACTTCTCCAACAGGTCTACCTTAGAGGGATCCATACATCCTAGTCCTTAACCACCAGGCTGGATCAATTCTATGGAGAGTTGGCTTCTTTATATTGACTCCAGTTCCATTAGGTGATAACATACGTGCTTGATTCTTTTCTTTAGCACCAAGTATAGTTAAAAAAAAATCTGTGATCTCAAAAGTTTTCTATCTATAGGCTTCATTTTTAATTCACCTCATTGGAACTCAAGGCACTCTGGAACTGAGAAACTATATTCACCCATAAGCTTCTGTGTATCACTTCAGTCCCATTTCTAATAGTTTGCTAAAATGACTCTGAGTTCACTTTTTCTACCTACACTGTGTAAAATCTAGCTAAGAATATAATTCATAACATTTACTCATAGAATACCTTTTTCTATTCTAATACGTAAATTGTTTGAATTAGAATTAACAGATATTAATTATAATTGAATAGCTAAACATCTAAGAAACAATATATCTTCTACTTCACATAAACTTCTACCATAATAAATCCCAATGGAACAAAACAAATTCTAAAATTATCCATACTTATCTTGACCTACAGTAATTCATGAACGACACCTCGCATCATAGATATGTAGTTGTTCTCAAGTTTTTTCATTATTATCCATCGCATCCTGAAATATTTCCTCTCTTGACATTCCTCACTACTTGCCATGCCATTTGCAGCCTTTGGTCAACATTTTAATCTCATTTCCTCTAATTTGCTTCTGCACTTTAAAGCAGTGTTGGACAAAATCATAAGGCTCTACTGAATGGGTCACTATAATCTTTGCTATCAAACCATAATTTACATCAAACCCTTATTTTTACTTATCAATCATTTTCTTTTATTATTTTGTGGATTCATTTAGGCTGCCTTATGGCAGGTCTTTCCAAGTTTCCAGATCTCCTTCTGCTTTCAATATTATCTCTGCTTGTCTCATTCAGCAGGTGACATTGCTTCTTCATTCTCTGGTAAGACTAAAATCATTAGACGTGATTTTTACAATTTTCTTACTCCAGACAAACCCAACACCTGTCAACACATACTTCTCTCAATTCTAATACATAGCTGTCTCTTCATATATCACTCCTCTTAGGCCAGAGGAAGCCCTTGATCCCAGACCCCCTTTCTTTCTGCTCTAGCAAATATCTTCTCTGTCCATTCCTCTTCCATTCAACAAGGAATGTATTCTGTAATACCACGTGGGACTTAAATGCCATATCAAAGAGGGAGATAGCAATAACTTATCAATATTACTATTATTACTATCACCATTTACTTAATTCCTGTTCCAGGATTTTTTTTTTTTTTTTTTAGACGGAGCTTCACTGTTGGTGCCCAGGCTGGAGTGCAATGGTGCGATGTTGGCTCACCGCAACTTCCGCCTCCCAGGTTCAAGTGATTGTCCTGCCTCAGCCTCCCGAGTAGCTGGGATTACAGGCATGCACCACCACACCCAGCTAATTTTGTATTTTTAGTAGAGACGAGGTTTCTCCATGTTGGCCAGGCTGGTCTCGAACTCATGACCTCAGGTGATCTGCCCACCTCAGCCTCCCAAAGTGCTGGGATTGCAGGAGTGAGTCACCACTCCCGGCCTTCAGGATTTAAAAAAAAAATTATTCTGAGGTCATCATGTACCATAGAAAATTCATCCAGGCATTTTCAAGGAGCTGTTATACAAGTCCACCCAGGAAATTCTGTTACTCAGAATACAGAAACTGGAAAAAGAAAATACATCTTATAGTTCAAATTTTGTTGCAAAGATAACGTGTTCAAAATTCAATTTGCTATAATATGAGTAATTAAATGTGTAAGTCTTAACAAATAGTCCTTAAAGAGCATTTAATATATACTTTTCAGTTAGGTAATAATATATTATTTAGATAAAAAGTTATAGGTGAACTGCTACTGTCACTTGATACTTCCAAGATTTCACATTCTGAATGGATGACAAACATGCATTTTTTCTTTTAATATAACTCCCTGTGTCAACTCCTAATGTCCTTTACTCTTTCTCCCCATTATAGTATTTAATTATTTCCCAATGTCCAAACATTATCATAATTTTCCAACATAATTCTAATGTGATTTGTTATCTTATAAAGCCCAAACCCATAATATATTCACACTAAGAGATATTGCTTTATATCTTTTGTGCACATTTACTGATGGCCAAACCTAAGTAAGTCCATTATATTTTTTATTTAATTCTGGTTGAGGATTTGAAGCCTTACTGGAGAAAGTATGGTAATTGTATTAATAGGCTTCTGTACATCTTCAATTCACTTTTGTTCAACAAATACTTATTCATTGCCTATTTTGATCAGTGCCTATCACATGGTTGGACAATGGGAAAGAAAATGAGATAATTCTTTTTTCTGAAAAGCATTGCTCATGCTGGCTCTTAGAGATGTGTGCTAAAATAAAAAGTCAATAACATTTGATGAATGCTAAGACAGAAAGAAAAAAGAGTGTGCATGGTCTGATGGGGGCACAGATAAGGGGCACTTCATCCAGCCTAGAGTGAGCTTAGGAAGTGTCATAAGAATAAATGGATTCCAGGTAGAACGATGACTGCAACCAGAGAAAGGAGATATGAAATAGTCTAATGTATTTAAGTAATTATAAATATCTTTGGTCTATTGTAGGAATTGAGGCAAGGCAGATAGAATAAAGATTGGTAAGACAGAAATTTGTATATCACAGCTTAAGGAACGAAAGAGTGTCAGCTTGATTCAAAGAGAAGGGATTAAGACTGTTGATATCATGAGTTTGATTAAGAACTTGCAATGTAGGTTCATGCCAGTGTAGGTTCATGACAGTGAAATATACAGTTTTGAAACTTAGGATATATATCTGAGTAGAAAATATGTATCTGAAAAACATCTTTATATAAGAATGAATGAATGTATGGTTATAGATGAGATCACTCATCTGTTAGAAGTCAAACTAGAAGAGTAAGTCAAAGGTAGAACCTCAAGGAATAGCAGCAGAATGCAAAAGAGTAGACTAGGGAGGCAGAATCTTGAAGCCTCTTAGTGAACAGCTAGAAAATTAAGAAGATAGCTGTGATGGTTAATATTGAGTGTCAACTGATTGGATTGAAGGATGCAAAGTATTGTTCCTGGGTGTGCCTGTGAGGGTGTTGCCAAAGGATATTAACATTTGAGTCAGTGGACTGGGAAAGGCAGACCCACCCTCAATCTGGGTGGCACAATCTAATCAGCTGTCAGCATGGCCAGAATAAAAGCAGGCAGAAGAACGTGGAAAGACTAGACTAGCTGAGTCTTCTAGCCTGCATCTTTCTCCCCCAGTGCTGGATGCTTCCTGTCCTCGAACATTAAACTCCAAGTTCTTCAGCTTTGGGACTCTTGAACCTTTGACCACAGACTGAAGGCTGCACTATTGGCTTCCTGACTTTTGAGATTTTGGGACTCGAGCTGGCTTCCTTGCTCCTTAGCTTGCCTATAGTGGGACCTCACCTCATGTGATCACATGAGTTAATGCTTCTTAATAAACTCCTGTATATATATATCCCATTAGTTCTGTCCCTTTAGAGAACCCTGACTAATACAATAACCCAAAGCTGATAGTATCTGATATGGTTTGGATCTGTGTCCCCACCCAAATCTTAAGTCAAATTTTAATCCTCAGTGTTGGAGTTGGGGCCTGCTGGGAGGTGATTGGATACTGAGGGTGGATCCTTCATGAATGGCTTAGCACCATCCCTTTGGTGCTGTTCTGGTGATAGAGGTATCATGAGATCTGGTTGTTTAAAAGTGTGTGGCACCTCGCCTCCTCTCCCTCCCGCTCTGGCTATGTGAAGTGCTGGCCTCCCCATTCACCTTTCTCTGTGATTGTAAGTTTCCTGAGACCTCTCAGAAGCCAAGCTGATGCCAGCATCGTGCTTCTTATACAGCCTGTGGAACCTAATTACCAGGACCTGTTAATATGATACCTTACATGTCAAAAAGAAATTAAGATTGCAAAACAACTGAGATAATTCTAATGATTAGGATTTTGACATTTTGGGGGTGGGGGAAGAATTATTCTACTTACCACACCACAGACTGGTTTCATATTACTTCATCTAATCTCTGTGTACTGAAGTAAAATGAAAGACTTCAGGTTATTCTCAAGGAGCAACCGTTGGTTGGGCTTAAATAACTTTAGTCTTGCCAACTGGTTTAGGAACCTAGATAGACTTTTAGAAAGGAGGTATAGGAAAGTTAAGTGGAATCATATAAATGGATATGCTGACAAGGAATTCGCTATTTGGGTGGGGAACTTTGGGAAGAAAGAAAGATTTTAAAAGGAGTATGTTGTGTTATATATGATGTTATGCAGTTTCCATCGACCCAAAAACTTTAGCTGAATATCTTTAGCACTTTGGCAGTCATATTTTTTTATACTGGATTTAATCAAATGTTAATGTTATGAAATGGAAGGAAGAATGATGCCTAGTAAAAATCCAGTGTATTTTGGTTACAAATGTAAATGTGACTTACGTTATTTAGCTTTATTTTATTTTATTTTATTTTTGAGACTGAGTTCTGCTCTGTTACCCAGGCTGGAGTACAGTGGTGCAATCTCGGCTCACTGCAACCTCTGCCTCCCGGGTTCAAGCAATTCTCCTGCCTCGGCCTCCCAAATAGCTGAGATTATAGGTGCACACCACCATGTCCTGCTAATTTTTTTGTATTTTTAGTAGAGAGGGGGTTTCGCCATGTTGGCCAGGCTGGTCTCGAACTCCTGACCTCAGGTGATCTGCCCGCTTTGGACTACTTTCAAGCTTTTAATCCTAAATGCTTTCTAAGATGTGATTCATAACCTGTATATGTTTATTAGCTTATGGTTGCTCTATATGCCACCCAACTTGTTTCTGAGGTCATGAGAAGACTTATTTGTGATAACGTCATTGGCATCCATACAGAAACTTCTATGTAACCTATTTCATATTCACTTATTATCTCTTTGGTTTATTATATATTCACTGGTTCTCTAAGACATTTTTGTCTTTCAAAAATCTCAATCTTTAGAACTCCTCAGGGTATTATTACATATAAATATCTATTCTTGATGAACTGTCACTCAATATTAAAAAAATATTTCTGGTGTGCAGGTTAGTAGTAGCTATTAGATAAGAGGATCATACTAATACTAATTTCTGGCAGCATAGGTTACACGTCTCATTAAATTAAGTGTAACTCTATGACTTGGGAGCCTGCTCAGATATATACCATTTCTAAATATGGATTGATATTAAAACATATTAGCATGCCACATAAATCAGTCAGTTTAAGTTAACAGCTTATTGTAGTTAACAAAAATATAAGTATTTTCCTAGATCATTGATATGATATCACTCCATTGAGAAATCATGATATAAAGACCCCCCTAATTGAGATATATATACACATTATGACTACAATATTATTTATATTATGCATACCTAATAGAACTGTGATTAGTGTTACTTTCAGTATTTTAATGGGTTGCTAGAATAGTATACCACATTTTAATATAATTTCTTATTTTCAATAAATTATTTCACTTGAATCTTCTTAATGAATCTTTACATTTTTTAAAAATATTATCAAATCTAAAATGGAATATTTTTGTTAAAACACTAAACATATAAACAATATAGCACAGGGCATAACTACTTCATAATTAATTTCTTCATATGCAACCAGATGAATATGCCCTTTTTCCTATCTTCCAAATAAGCTCAAAGGTGATTTTATCTCATTGTATAATAGATAAGACAAATCACTTTAAAAGAATAAATGTGTAAACTGTTTGGAAAGGGAAGATGCTTACGGCAGAAAGGATAGCATGCATGCTGGGCAGGTGAACAGGTCTGCGTATTTAATAGTTATACTGTTATTAAAGGCCATAAAGTTATAAAAATAAGTTCTACTTATTTGCCTATGGATCTCTAAATAAAATACTCAAATGTTCTGATGCCTTATACTTTCTATTAATGTTAATCAATATCTTTATATAGAATTATTTTGGTAAAGTCACTCTCCTGCTGGAGGCTTTAGTATTTTATCTAACATAGTACTTGAAAATAGCAATTGTAAAATCCAAAGAAGACTGCACTGGGATCTTTACCCATTCCTTTATGCACTAGTGTGCTTTGTGTGATATTCCATTGCAAAAACTGAAACTCAACACAACTCTAGTAACTAAAAATGAATGCAGAAGATCAAAAAGATCTCTTCAATAGCAGTGTTCTAGGAAATGCATGCTTTTTGCACTTGGAACAATATATTATGATATTAATTACTTAAAAGACATCAAAGCACAAACAAAAGCATTGAATCATTTTAATTCTTACAAAATTCTGAGCTACAAGTTCATGATTTCACTGTTATTTATTTACTTATTCATCTATAACAGTCAAATACTCATATTAATATGAATCATTGGCAAAATTAACTGTTTCATATCCTGATTTATTTGTTAGGAAGACATGGATTGTCACTATTTGCATCCAGGGATATCAGAGATAAGGAGTAAGAAAAATCACAAGGTGCCATACTTAGGTCATTGACTTGCTTATCAACCCAATACCCCTTTCTCACACCTTCTCAACGTAACTTGGATTTTAATAATTGATTTTAGAACAGTTTACATTAAAAGGAATAAAGCAAACCCAAAATCCAGTGGTAGAAAATAGTTCAATAACGTGCTTCTCATGCTTCTTTAACATTTGGTGTGTCTGCATGTTTCCCCTCTCGGTGGGTGTGAAACAAGGGTTTTCTAGAATATATGCTCTACATATCAGTGATTAGACTCTAAGAAAAGAAGTTCAGAGAAACATTGAACAATGTCATAGTCAAAACCAAGTGTTGTACATCAACATTGGTCTTATTTTTTACTAGTTATATAATTATGCCAAAAGAAGTTGCAGCTGTTTTTCATTTGGCAATTATAGTTACCAAGAATAAGTAGGTAACTGAGGGAACCAAGTGAAAAAGACAGAAACAGAGAGACAGAGAAAGAATAAATCCTTGTAAATTTAATCAGCACAGAGAAAATTGTAAATTTGAATTAAATTATGACTATATACTTGAAAAGATAAATTCCCACCTGTTATAAACGTGCTATTTATCTGTCTGTTTTCCATTGAACTTTGCAGTAGCAGAATTATTAAAGATTCACACAGTGGTCTACTATGTAGAGCTAGTGTTGAACCCAATGGGTGTTCAATAAGTATTAATTATTGCTGCTGCTTTGGTACTCTAAGGTGGCCTTGGAACATTGTGTAATCAATGAAAAGAAATTACAAATTGCATTAATGGGTTGCTTTTTTATCATCTCAGGGTAAGGATGGCAAGGAGTAAATAGAACAGATACCTACTTACCCAGAGTGGTTAAAGAGTACTTTCAGAGCAGCTTGCCCAAAATGTCTATCCCATACTCTAGAAGTTACCACCTTTCCCTGAACATCTCTTGTCTGAAGTAATCCTAGCCTGTCTCCAGGGCACACAGGCAAATTCAAGCTCTTATTTTATTTTCTCTAATAATACCATGAGATCGTTAAAACAAATATGAAAAAAATATATTAAATTAAAAGAAAGATTTTAAAAATGGAAGGAAGGAAGGAGGAAAGAGAAGAAGGAAGGAAGGGAGATAATTAGAGAAACATGCCTTTGTAATCTCAGTGTATTTGGGGAAGAGGAGGACTACTGGCTGTGGGTTAGGAGCAATGATTCTCTCTGCCTCCACCAGTGACATCAGTCACTACAAAAAACAAAACTGCCTATAAACATTTATAAATACACCCAAATGGATGATACCTCCCAGCTGGAGAACTACTGCAAGACTTTGTATCTCATGAAGGTCTTGTTAAATTAAAAATAACATCACGAATGTATGGGACACTACGCCAGTGGCTCTCAGTTTTGGCTGCATGTTAGGATAATACAGGGGGCTCTTAATATTCCCAATGCCCAACACAGCACCCAGCTCAATTATATCAGAATCTGTGGAGGTGAGACTCACACATCAATATTTTTCAAAGCTCCTCTTCTCCCTGCCTGTGATTTTAATGTTGTAATCAAAACTCTTTTCCTGCTTAACACCTTTAAAATAGATGTGGTGACTTAATAACCAAATCAAAACCATTGCACCTCTCTTGTCCAAGGATCTGGGACTAGGATTTTAACAGATGTAACAAAAGATGTTAACCACTTACTGGAAGCCTAGTATTTATCAGGATCATGTTCATTTACATATATAGAATCTCAATCCTTAATGCAACTCTACAAGCACAAATTATCCTTCTTTTTTTATCTTAATAAAGAAACAGGCCGGGCGCGGTGGCTCACGCCTGTAATCCCAGCACTTTGGGAGGCCGAGGCGGGCGGATCACGAGGTCAGGAGATCGAGACCATCCTGGCCAACACTGTGAAACCCCAACTCTACTAAAAAAATACAAAAAAAAATTAGCCGGGCGTAGTGGCGAGTGCCTGTAGTCCCAGCTACTCGGAGAGGATGAGGCAGGAGAATGGCGTGAACCCGGGAGGCGGAGCTTGCAGTGAGCCGAGATCACGCCACTACACTCCAGCCTGGGCGACAAAGCGAGACTCCGTCTCAAAAAAAAAAAAAAAAAGAAACTTACATTGTGATGATTGATTCAATTAGAGATTCCAGCTATAAATCTGAGGCGATTATCCACCTCTTTCTCTTTCAGAGCAGAAGGTAATGTTACAAGAGAGCATTTCTATGGGATAGGCTTGAGCAGGGGCTGTGACCATAGCCAGCCTGTGGAGATCATTCCCCTAAAACAGTAGAGGTGGCAGGCTGGGCACGGTGGCTCACGCTTGTAATCCCAGCACTTTGGGAGGCCGAGGCGGGCGGATCACAAGGTCAGGAGATCGAGACCACGGTGAAACCCCATCTCTACTAAAAATACAAAAAAAATTAGCCGGGCGTGGTGGCGGGCACCTGTAGTCCCAGCTACTCGGAGAGGCTGAGGCAGGAGAATGGCGTGAACCCGGGAGGCGGAGCTTGCAGTGAGCCGAGATCGCGCCACTGCACTCCAGCCTGGGCGACAGAGCGAGACTCCGTCTCAAAAAAAAAAAAAAAGAAACAGTAGAGGTGGCAGCCTGCTATGGCCAGCATCTGTCTCTGGATCAACAACCCTTACATTTAAATTTGGTTTGCACTGTCAGATTACAGTAGTCAAAGACTAGCGGGCACTGAAATATAAAAATAATGGAACATGAACATGAACACTTTAGAGTTCATGAAAGGCAAAGTTTGGGAGTGAGGATGAGGCAGTATGAGTGCAATGGTACAAATTTAATTTTTTAGCACTTTCTATTTAGAGCCAGGGTTTATAATATGCAAAGCATAATTCAAAACCCGGATAGAATTACTGAATAAAAAGGAAATCACGAGGTTTCTAATTTTCTTATCCCAAAATGAAAGAGACACATACACTATGTAAATGTCATGACTACAGTGGTCAAAATAGAAGATGAGTTATTAAGGGAATGCATCACCATGAAAATAAAGTCCCTGAGGAGCGTAGTTCCAAATACTATAAATATAAATTTCATTTTCATCCATTTTATTGAGGCAAAGGAAAAATGACATGCAGAGAGAAGGAATAAAGACTTGGAACATTCACCCACATAAAAGAAAGTGAAAAATCCACAGAAAACTTTTAATTATGTTGCTGTAGAATATCACCTCACAATACAAAATGTGTTCTGTTTCTTTATTAATTAGAATAGAAAACTATATGCCATATTTTGTTTTTTTGAATTATATGTATTCTAGGTTTAAAGGCTGTTTTATTTTTTCCAAAATATAGATAATAAATATGGTAAAAAACCACAACAAGTGTCACATATTCATACCAATCTGTTTTGAATTCATGCATTTGAGGAAGAATATAATTAAAATTTAAACAGTTACTCATATTTTCTAAAGCATAAGGAAAATTGTATTTCACTATTTAGTTCCTTTCCTTTTTGTTTTGTTTCCTTGTCTAAAAATTATTTTAGAATACTGTAAATAAACATGTAAAAAGGAATTATGGGTTTTAAATTACAAAAAAAACACATTTGTTCAATATTTTCTTATTATCATGTTACGTAAGAGCTGGAGTGACTAAGAATTTAAATTTCTAGTTACAAGCATATTTTGCTTAACTTAAAATATTCTCAAATATTTTAAGCAACATATTTTAAAAATCTACAAGACAGTAGTTGAGAAAATAAATGACCTACAAGGACCAGCTACAGGGTTGGTAATCAAATCTGTAATATTGTGTCTTGGAAAGGAATCATGGGGCTGCATACTAAATACCTAACATTATTTCCCCTACTCCCAAAGAGAATATGACTTTCCTCTGCAAAACATTTAAATTGTAGTTTGTATCCAGTGCTCTCAGACGCTCAAATTGTTTAAGACTTTAAAATTTAATCAAGGGATTTCTTAATGGAAGCTAGGAAGAGCAACATCAGAAATACATTTGACAAAAGGGTAACAAATTTCTACTTAATTATTTACAATGACCATATACGGCTTCACAGAGACACAAAAGTAGTCAGACTCCGTGCATCAAGCTCAGCCGTCTGAAAGAACAAGGGCATCAATTCGTCCTCACACCATGCAAACAGTTTTCAAGATTGCATCTTGTTGGCCTTGATGAAATTACAAAACTGGGATCTGAAGCTTCGTTCTGGTAATTTATGGCCACAGGTCACTCTGAATTGAATGTTTTCAGGAGATAGAGAGCCTTCTTGTCATTTACATGCATCTCATTTTGTCACCTAAAACATGCTATTCATAATTGCTAAAAACCAGCTCTTTTTACTTTTTTTCTTCTAGCTTTCTCTTTCTCTTTCTTCTGTATGTATCCCTATCTCTATATATCCTTGTTTCCAGAATAAAGCAGACATGATTTCCACTAACTCCAACATTATAATAAACACCAATATAAAAATAATAGGTTAAAACAATTTAAACTATTAAGGTTAGGTCAGGGGTTTTCTTTTTTACCATTTACTGAGCTAGAATTAGAGTGAAATCAAATATTCCAGTTGTATTGTTCCTAGAGAAAAAAAAACTTTATAGCATTTTGGATTATGCATTTGTTTACTTTGTTCTCCACAAATAATTGTCCAGTTTTTTTTCTAAGAAATAAGTTACATTTTCAAACCAATATGTGCTGTCTTTGAAACTGCTTGTATATAATATACTGGCTTTAACATTTTAAACTTTCAAGTTGTAATATACATTAGATTTTTTAAAACTTTATTTGGAGTAATTGCATGTTTCTTCAAGGAATGTCATTATAAATCAATTCATAGTGCTCTAAAAAACTAATTTCTTAAAGAGATTGTACCAGTTTTTTTACAGTTTAAAGACAAAAAGAATGAATAATTAAGATGCAACCTTATGAGTTGCAGACTACATTTAGATGAGTTAAGCTTTCCGAACACATAAGGTTTTAGAAAGTTATGTAAAACCAATGCATATTATTCCTGAAGTGCCCCAGTATATCTCAACTCTTACTTTAGTTTTTAGCATATGTAAGCAATGAAACTGAAGAATATTGTGTCACAATGAATGCAAGATGATTCCAATTGAGAATTAATTTACAGGAATATAAAATATAACCATGCAATTAAAATTTTGTTACAAAAACACAAAATTAGAAGTATTTGTATATATTTTTAAAAATTTCTTACAGTTGTAAAAATATTAGGTCTTAGAGTTGGAAGGAACCTGATGATATATTTCTGTAATTAAAAAAACCTTTTACCACATCCTACACAAGTAGTCACTGGGCCATTGAGACATTAGATATAAAAATGTAACTCAGATCAATAACCCAACCCCTTTTATTGCATATTATATACTTTGGATTACTTACAGTAGTTAAAAACATTTAGCTTCTTACTAAAACAAAAGTAATAGAAGTTTCCTTAGGATCTCCCTAATTTTTGACTAGGGCATAAATGTATATGAAGTAGAAAACTTACATTTCCAATAGTTATGCACTATATTTTAGTATTGATCTTCGTTCATTATAGATTGTTTTACTGGTTTCAGCATCTTATGTACAAAAATGTGAATAATAATTAATTACTTTTTAAAAATTTAAGCTAATTTAAGGAGGTCAGAATTATTTTATCATGTTGCACTCTCCTTTACCAGATTAATCATCTCAGAAAATTCTCTTATGCTTTTGGAAATTTAATATAATAGAAAATTTGAAAGACAACTAGTATAGTATGATTAAGAAATATTTCCACTTACGATACATTTTTATCCACTTCCACGAGCATTCATAAGCCCTTCTATTACTGGAGGAACTCTCAGAAAGTTCTATAGGAATGTGTGGTAGTGACAGACAATAAAAACATATGCTTCCCAAGAAATGAAAGTAAAAGAAGAGTCATTTTACATTTCAAGAACTGTGCTGGGTCTGAGATTTTACCCTGATTGCAAGATAACCTTTTCTAGATGATGACAGAAGACATGAAGCTCCTGGATTAGAGAAAAAGGAGTTTATTACTCTATTACGCAGCACAGAGCAGGCAATGCATCAGTTCCTCTTACCCACCAAGTTCCACGGAGTTGAGCTGAGCTGGGCTCAGGGGGATTTGCACACCGTTGAGTTATGTCACAGCTGAAGAACTCTGAGCTTAAGAAACACTAATCTTTTAAAAATGACTATTAGCAAACCTGTCCACATTTTTTTTTCTTTTTTGGAGAAAGACATTATTTCTTCTAAACTGGCCAGTAAACAAATTTGTCCTCTGTTCTGGAGAGAGACTCTATTTCTGTCTTCCAAAGCTGCTTGCTATATAAACATACTTGGAATTTAGTATAGGAAAAAAGCTGATAAAAAATGCAGAAATGACATGTCATGGAGAGTCGTCTTCTAACATTAATATGTGACATTGCACTGCATTATGACTTTGGGACTTCAAAACGATTACAAGCAGCCAGGCCTGGCGAAAAATGTTACCATAATCCAAAGAAAGCCAAATACTTCACAAGTATTTGTCACTAAGGCTTGTGGAAGCTTTCTGTTGAATTTATCTGAATTTTTGTTTTTATCATCATTTTTCCCAGTCAAACACTTGTAAGAAAATAGAAGGATCAGCATAACTGTTAGATAAATCTTCTAATTGAAACATTCATCGATTTTGCATGAAATCCAGCATCGTTATAATTAAATTTGTCCTAACAGTTTCAGAAATTGGTAGATAGTTTTAGTTTTTAAATGTCATCTGTCCATTTCTTTCTCATACTCGTTTGACTATAATAACTTTCCTGTCACTATCAAATCCATCAAAATGTTTTTCCCATTCTCCTGCATCTCAGGAGGAGATGCTATAACCAGAACTTGAGATCCTTGTGTCCTTCCCCAGATTCTAGTGTCCTCAACTGATAACTACAAAGTAGGAATGGTATTTTTCCACCTATGCAAGTTAAACTGCTCAGTAATCTACAGACTTATCCTGCTTTGGACTGTCAAAGTCTGTCAGGGTCTTTATGGAAAAAGCACTTTTATTTAATTGTTTGCAGTCTGTCTGATCAGGGATTATTTTTAAAGTAAGTGTAGGCAACATAAAGAAGGAAAAAATAGCATGGACATGTTGGGAAAATGTTTCTCGTCTAATCAACAAAGGAATAATTGACATAAAAGTTAAAAGATACTAAAAATTGAAAAGTAAAACACAAGTTAATAGAGAAATGGGAAAAAGTTATAAACAAACATATCAGAAGATAACAGTGGTCAAACACATTTGACAACATGCTCGGCCTTAGATATCAGAAAATTTATAGTTGAAACTACATTAAAATAATATTTCATATCACAATTTGGCATGAATTCGAATTTATAAGACTGTAAAATGTTGGTTGGATGTTTGTGGTGCTCAGGAACTCCATACAGTACCTATGAGTTTGTAAGTTGGTATAATTACTCTGGAAAGTAATTTAGTGGCATCTTATACACGTAGAAACAACCTAATGACTACTAAGAGAATGGATAACTAAATTTTCAAGGAATTAATACTTGTATAATACTTGTATAGAGATGAAAATGGTTGCATTATCGCAATGAGCATCGAAATTTTACAAATAGAAAATGCATACATATGAAAATATTTTAATAAGACAAAGCAGAAAACTCCAAGTTAAACTGTGGTATACATATAGATAATAAATATGTTGCAAAAATAAAATAAATGTTAAATAAATTTAGAAACAGTGTGTTTCTGTGTGTGTGTGTGTGTGTGTGTGTGTGTCTGATAGAAAGGTAAAAATATGGGATGGCAAAAAAAATCTACAAGAGAATGGCTATGTTCCCTTTATTTAAATGGAGAATATGTTCACAGATATTTATTTAATTATTTACTGTTATGCTTCATAGTTTAGGCATGCATCTAACACTTTGTATGTACCAACTATTTCACAATAAAAATGGAGTAGAATTAGCCTGAATATGTAAACCTGCTAAAGGAATGGTAGATATCTTATCACACACATGCACATACAGGAGAAAGAGAAAGAGAGACAGACAGATTAAGAGATACATTATTTTTGTTTGTTTGGGTTTTAGGGGTGGGTGCATTCCTATCCACTGTTTTCATAGAATGCCTGACAAATCTTCCATAGTTATTCTAATTTAAAGAAAAAAAATCTGTGGAGTTTCTTATATTAATTGTCCTTGTCTATGAGCCTAAACTCTCTGTTTTCTTAAGATGTATTTTTTTTCCTAAGAGGCTTTCCCACTTTTATGATATTAAAATTTTACACTGTTAACTCTCTTATTTTTGTATGAATTCTGGAAAAAATGAAGCGTAAAATTGAGGTTAGCTGGTGGATTTCAATGCTAATTTCTTTGAAATTGACTCTAGTGACCATACGACCACATTTGAAGCAACTGGCAAGCTGGAAAAATTACTACACCTCATACTCCCATATGTTTTACTTGCATCATTGTATGTTTATTTGCTGGAAACAAGTTACTATTTTGAGTACAAAACGTCTTTTCTTTAAATTGAAATGCATTTTTGTAATATTCATTTTCCCTAAGATATCTCCATGCAACATTAGCTTTTAAAAAGGAATAAGAGAATGAATGGAGACTTTAAATTTCAGAATGCTATCAATAGAAATAAGAGTGCTTTAACTATTTTTCCAATTTGTAAAAAAAAATAGCAGTTTAGATCAATTCAATTTTTCAAGTAAATTTGTTATAGTGTTGATACTATTGTGCAATACATCTGTTTTATAGACTAATCAATTATTAATCACTGAATTTTAAAATGAGACTTTTGCAAAACTTCATCAATATTTCATGAAACTTTGCTGAATTTCATGGTTTATAAATACATCTGTTAGTTTCTGTGAGTTTCAGTAGTGATTGTTTTAAAAATCCCTATTTTACACCAATAATAGACAAATAAAGACCAAATCATGAGTGAACTCCCATTCACAATTACTACTAAGAGAACAAAATATCTAGGAATACAACTTACAGGGATGTGAAGGACCTCTTCTAGGAGAACTACAAACCACTGCTCAAGGAAATAAGAGAGGACACAAACAAATGGAAAAACATTCCATGCTCATGGATAGGAAGAATCAATATTGTGAAAATGGCCATATTGCCCAAAGTAATTTATAGATTCAATGATATTCCCATCAAGCTACCATTGACTTTCTTAACAGAATTAGAAAAAACTACATTAAATGTCATATGAAACCCAAAAATAGCCCATATAGCCAAGACAATTCTAAGCAAAAAGAACAAAGCTAGAGGCATCATGCTTCTTGACTTCAAAATATACTACAAGGCTACAGTAACCAAAACAGCATGGTACTGGTACCAAAACAGATATACAGACCAGTGGAACAGAACAGAGGCCTCAGAAGTAATCCCACACATCTACAACCATCTGATCTTTGACTAACCTGACAAAAACAAGCAATGGGGAACGGATTCCCTATTTAATAAATAGTGTTGGGAAAACTGGCTAGCCATATGCAGAAAACTGAAACTGGATCCCTTCCTTACACCTTATACAAAAATTAACTCAAGATGTATTAAAGACTTAAACTTAAGACCTAAAACCATAAAAGCCCTAGAAGAAAACCTAGGCAATACCATTTAGGACATAGGCATGGGCAAAGACTTCATGACTAAAACACCAAAAGCAATGGCGATGAAAGCCAAAATAGACAAATGGGATCTAATTAAATGAAAGAGCTTCTACACAGCAAAAGAAACTATCATCAGAGTGAACAGGCAACCTACAGAACAGGAGAAAATTTTTGCAGTCTGTCCATCTAACAAAGGGCTAATATCCAGAATCTATAAGGAACTTAAACAAATTTACAAGAAAAAAACAAACAACCCCATCAAAAAGTTGTTGAACCATATGAACAGACACTTCTCAAAAGAAGACATTTATGCAGCTAACAAACATACAAAAAAAAAGCTCATCATCACTGGTCATTAGAGAAATGCAAATAAAAACCACAATGAGATACCATCTCACACCAGTTAGAATTAAAAATTCAGGAAACAACAGATGCTGGAGAGGATGTGGAGAAACAGGAACACTTTTACACTGTTGGTGGGACTGTAAATGAGTTCAACCATTGTGGAAGACAGTGTGGTGATTCCTCAAGGATCTAGAGCCAGAAACACCATTTGACCCAGCAATCCCATTACTGGGTATATGCCCAAAGGATTATAAGTCATTCTACTATAAAGACACATGCACATGTATGTTTATTGTGGCACTCTTAACAATAGCAAAGACATGGAACCAACCAAAATACCCATCAATGGTAGACTGGATAAAGAAAATGTGGCACATATACATCATGGAAAACCATGCAGCCACAGAAAAGGATGTGTTCATGTCCTTTGCAGGGACATGGATGAAGCTGGAAACCATCATTACCAGCAAACTAACACAGGAACAGCAAACCAAACACTGCATGTTCTCACTCATAAGTGAGAGTTGATCAATGAAAATACATGGACACAGGGAGGGGAACATCACACACTGGAGCCTGTCATGGGGTGTGGAGCTAGGGGAGGGATAGCATTAGGAGAAATACCTAATGTAGATGATGGGCTAATGAGTGCAGCAAACCACCATGGCACATGTATACCTATGTAACAAACCTGCACGTTCTGCACATGTATCCCAGAACTTAAAGTATAATTTTAAAAAATCCCTATTTTAATTTTTGTGTGTATCTTAATATAAAACATCACAAGATTGGATAATCTGGGGCTCAATATTCCATATTAATGGAAATTTTCTAAATTGTGGAATTCAATGAACTGTGATTACAGACTTAAAACTAGAGAGAATATATAAATCTTAATATCTTGTAAAAAATACATTCTCAACATTGTCATAAATAATATAAAGCACATAGTATCTTTATTCTGATTTACTCATTTATCTCCAGATCTTAAAATAAAGTGAAGAACTATGTTACTTTTGAGAATAAGCTCTATCTTTAAAACTATTTCATACTAGTAATTTGTGATTATGCCTTAGATTTTCAGTCAAAATTATAATTTAAGTGCCTTTGTAGAGGGTATCTACACATGTATTTGCAAAGAGCATATTTAAAAAACCTCACAATGAAAATATAATTATTTTCTGATGACAAAATTTTTAACATTTGTAGCTGTGAAATAAAATGTATGTACTGTTTATTAATTATGAGGTAAGTCAAGAAATTGTATTTATTCTTATGCTTTTTTTCAGAATTATAAAAACATGGAGTTCAGTTTGAATGTAGAAAAAAATCACTGAAATTTTTCTCCATTTTTATTTAATTACTATTTTCCTCAAATGCACTAGGCAGTACTTGTGGTGCAATGAAAGTATAAGCCATGTTTTTGATACTTAAAAATATATGTGTATTTGGATATCTGTATATTTTATATTTATGAGTGTAAGAAAACATTTAATGGTCCATTTTCAAGGTATGGTACATCCGAGTACTGGCAACCAGCCTGTGGGTGTGACAAACCGCACAGCTCACGCACCTAAAAAGTCATGATAAGCAACCAGGATGTAGTGGAGTCGTCAGTCCATAAAAGAAAATAAAGTATCGTTACTGGGAAATCGAAACTTAAGTGGGGAAGGGGACCAGGGTATGACCTTATAAGAAAATAACCAAACTTAGCCAACATCCGGGATGATTATAATCCCATAGTACTCGACCAGTGAGGAACTAGGGGAGGGACTTGCATGCTAGGAAATACATTGCCTGCTGCAACTGCCCCATGTGTGCCTGCCTACCAGACACCCGATCTTGCAAGATTGTTATTAAAAGTCTCACCGCTGTTCTTTGCATCTCTGAGTGCACTTTTTGGGTTTGGATGGGTGAATGTGTTTCTCACAAACTTGGGGGTTTGTTTGGGATCTCTGTATCTGCATGGAATGGTTCTCCAGCTGAAAGAAGAGACACGTCCCTACCCAATTTTAGGTGGCACGCTCTGTCCCAGCATCCTGGCTACCCGCAGAGGACATAGACATACCCAAGACTCTTATTCAGGAGGCAGTGGAGGCAACACAGAGAGAAAAAGCAGGCACGGTGGTAACCAAGCAACCTCGTGCATGAGCCAAGGCAGGAAAATTGGACTATAGGTACTGCCTTGGTGGTTGGGCATTTTCGGAGGTCAAGTGTGTGTGACTGAGACACATCCTAGATACAAAGCGAATACGGAGTCCCAATCCACGGTTCCATTCTCCCACAAGGGAAATGACTGGAGACAGACGAAGGGATTCTCTGGGTGTGCAAGAAACCTCCAGTGTGGGGGGTTACGTACATAGGGAAAAACTCAGATACAGAGACTAGCCAGAAATGGGAAACAGAAATTCTAGGCCTAGGGGACAAAGGAAAGAGGGAGCCAAGGAGAGTCTCTCTGACATTCCCCCAGATAGTCCTTTGGGGAGCATACTACAGGTTTGGAGGGACAATGCTTGAACCCGTAAACAAAGGAAAGCAAAAGATGGTAAAGCATTGCTGTTTTATCTGTCCCAAAGACCCCATCTGTAAGTCTTTGGTCTTTTGGCCTAAGTTTGGCTCAGATGAGGATTGGGTATGCCAAGCTTTAATTCTGTATGTAAATGATAAAACCCCATCCTCACAAGAAGAGATAGGTTACACTGTCTGCTGGATCAAATAATTAAACCCCACTTCTAGGTCTAAGGAGCCTAGTGAAAAGGCCTGGCCCAGTAAAAAGCCCTGGGACCCCCTATCATGCTTGCCCCCTCCATACAGCCACCAAAATAGAGAACAGGAGGATCAAGGGGCAGCAAGCGTGTTAGAGGAAGAAAGACCTGGAGACCATGGGAAAGCCAAACCAACTGCTCCTTTCGATCCTTATCCAAATTTAAGAAAAGAATTAGAACAGTGTAAGAAGGATATTGAGAACTTTCCTATCCCCTCCAAACAGCAGACATCTAGCATGTTCTCTCTTAGGGAAGTTTCCATGGGACAGGGAGAGCTTGGCTTTGTAAATGTTCCTCTTACAAGTGGAAATGAAAACACTCCTAGAAGATCCCCTCAGTTTAGCAGATCAGCTGGACCAATTCCTAGGACGCAGCTTTTACACCTGAGCTAAAATGATGTCTATTATGAATATCCTGTTCACAGGAGAAGAAAGGGGAGTGATTAGGAGAGCAGCCATGACCATCTGGGATAGGCAACACCCTCCTGGGCAAGGAGTCTCACCAGCCAAACAAAAATTTCTGAATGTCGACCCTGAATGGGAAAATAACGATCTGCATTCGAGATCAACAGGAAAATGAAGAAATTCCCTCTGCATTCTTGCAGAGCCTCTCAGAGATCAAATGAGGAAATACTCGAATTAGATCCAGAAGACCCAGTAAAGCAAGGCCTTTTGAAGGTTAACTTTGTAACTAAAAGCTGGCCTGACATTACTAAGAAACGACAGACGATTGATGAGTGGAATGAGAAACTGATTGAAGAGTTACTGAGGGAAAGTCAGAAGGCTTTTGTAAGGAGAGAGGAAGAGAAGCAGAAACAAAAAGTGAAAATCATGGTTTCCACTGTAGAAGAGGTAGTCAGGAAAAGATTAGATCAAGACCCCTCCTGGAGGAGATGAGAGAATACTAACTTATTTCAACAAAAAGATAAGAGGGAGATACAGGGAAAAACTCCTAAGACTGTAAGTGGATGTTACAAATGTGGAAAATCAGGACATATTAAAAAGAGAATGCCCAGAGTAGAAAAAAGAGGAGAATTTAATCCCCTTTATGATTTTTGATGAAGATTATGGGGGTCAGGGCTTCCTTCTGAGTAGGTCCCACCAGGAACCCTGGATAAATTTGAGGGTTGGGGAAGGGGAAGATATGACATTTTTGGTTGACCCTGGAGTGGCTTGCTCCTCTCTAATACACCAACCAAGGTGCACAGAACACTAAGGAAAAGTTAATAGTATCAGGGGTAAAAGGAGAGGGATTTCAGGTTCCAATATTCAAGAAAATGTTAATTAGATTGAGACCAGAACAAATTGAGGGGTCATTCTTATATGTTCCTGAAGCAGGAACTAACATCCTTGGTTGGGACCTGATTGTAAGGTTGGGTTTAGGATTAGGAATAGAAGAGGGACAAATAAAAGTAATGATGAGCCATCTAACAGAGGAGGAAGAAAGAAAAATTGATTTCTTTGTGTGGGTTAGGGAAGGCAACAGGGAGGGTTAAATATCACACCCTTACAGACTGAACTAAAACCACCAGACGTAGTTTGCAGAAAGCAATATCTCATTCCCACTGAAGAAAGGAGAAGTCTCTAATCGGTAATAGAGGGATTGATTAAAGATGGATTCTTGGAACCTTGCATGTCACCATACAATACGCCAATCCTCCCAGTCAAGAAGCCTGATGGTTCATATACATTGGTGCAAGACCTAAAGGCTATAAATCAAATTGTCCAAACCCACCATCATGTGGTGCCTAACCCCTACACCCTCCTTGGTAAGATACCCTATGAACATAAGTGGTTCAGTGTGGTGGATCTGAAAGATGCATTCTGGGCGTGTCTCCTTGACTTTAGAAGTAGGGACCTCTTTGCCTTTGAAAGGGAAAATCCGATAATTAGAAGAAAAAGACAGAACTGCTGGACTGTGCTGCCACAAGGTTTCATGGAGGCCTCAAGCTTATTTGGTCAAGTCTTAGAAAAAGTCCTGCAGGAATTCCAACCCTCCAGGTGAACCCAGTTATTACAACATGTAGATGATCTTTTAATTTCTGGGGAGAGGAGGGCCAAGGTATTAGAAACCACCATAGGCTTGCTTAATTTCCTAGGGGAGAGGGGATTGCAAGTCTGCAAGAACAAATTGCAATTTGTGGAAAAAGAAGTTAAATATTTAAGACACCTGATTAGTGAAGGCATGTGGAGAATAAACCCAGAAAGAATATTGGGAATAGTGGGTCTGCCTTTGCCTGAGACAAAGAGAGAACTCCGAAATTTTTTAGGTTTAACTGGCTACTGTAGGTTATGGATTGATTCATATGCTCAAAAGGCAAGAATTCTATATCTCAAGTTACTAGAAGAGGAACCCAATCCCTTGCAATGGCCCCCAGATGAAATTCAGTCAATGGAAGAGCTAAATCAGGCCCTCATTTTAGTCCCAGTCCTAGCCCTCCCTTCCTTGGTGAAGCCATTCCACCTGCTGTGACAGTAGGCCAGGGTGTGGCCCTTGGGTGCTCACCCAGACTTTAGGAGGAAAAAGACAACTATTGCTTTTGTTTCCAAACTCCTTGATCCTGTCTCTTGAGGATAGCTTGAGTGTTTGCAGGCAGTGGCTGCTACTTCCCTACTGGTAGAAGAGAGCAGGAAGCTGACTTTTGCAGGGTCTTGATAGTGAGCACTCTGCATCAGGTCATCAGTATACAAAATCAAAGGGCCAATAGATGATGAACAGACTCCCAAATTCTAAAATATGAAGCCATATTATTAGAAAGAGACTGTGGTTTTGACAACAGATACTTGCCTAAATCCAGCCAGTTTTCTGTAGAAAGGAGAGGAGAGTCAAGAGGCATCAGATCATAACTGCCTAGACATTATAGAATACCAAACCAAAGTCAGACCAGACCTAAGAGAGGTCCCACTACATAATGGAATAAGGCTGTTCCTGGATGGATCATCCCAGGTGATAGAAGGCAAAAGACATAATGGTTATACAATCTTTGATGGAGACAAACAGTCTCATTGTGAAGGAGGTAGGTTACCTAATGGCTGGTCAGCCAAAATCAGTGAATTATATGCACTTAGCCAGGCCCTAAAGCTCCTTGAAGGCCAGGAAGGCACTATATATACTGATTCCAAATATGCCTATGAGGTGGTACACACTTTTGGAAAAGTCTGGACAGAGCAAGGCCTGATAAATAGCAGGGGAAATGAATTGGTACACAGGGAACTGGTCAAACAGGTTTTAGAAAGTCATCTGCTTCCAGCAGAGGTAGCCATAGTTCATGTAAATGGCCATGAGAAAGGGAACACTATAGAAGCTGTAGGAAATAGGCTTACAGATGAAGCTGCTAAGCAAGCCTCCCTAAAGGAAGAAATTACACTATTTAGCCAGATCCCATACATCCCCAAGATAGTATTAAGGGGTAAGTTTACTAGAGAGGAGAAAGAAGAATTAGACAAGATAGGGGCCCCTCAAACTGAAGATGGGAAGATGGGTACTTCCTGATGGGAGAGAAATAATAAGTAAGCCCATGATGACAGAACCAATGTCCACACTGCACCAGGGAAGTCAATGGGTCCCCAGGCTATGTGTGATGCAATACTCAAAAATTGTGGGTGTATAGGAATTTATACCCTTGCTAAACACGTGTATGGGGGTTGTATGACCTGTCAAAGAATAAACAAAAAGGTGATGAGAAAACAGCCTACAGGAGGAAGACCTCCTGGGCTAAGACCATGTCAGAGCATTCACCTCTCCGGCTGGGTGGAGGCCTTCCCCCTCCTGACTCCTTCCACCAGGAATGTGGGCAAAATAATGTTAGAGCAGATTATCCCCAGATTTGGCCTGGTAGAAAATATTGGTTCAGACAATGGGAGCCACTTTACCTCAAGAGTGCTAAAGAGAATTATGGAAGATTTACACGTTAAATGGGATTATCACACCCTTTGGCATCCCCTTTCCTCTGGAAAGGTATAAAGAATGAATGAAACTCTCAAAAAGCATATTACTAAACTCATCTTAAAAACTAAAAAGCCATGGAGCAAATGTCTCCCAATAGTACTCCTTAGGATTAGGACAGCCCCAAGGAAAGACTTGGGACTGTTCCCCTATGAGTTATTATATGGACTCTCATATTTGGACAGAGCTACAGATCTTCCTGCTATGGAAACCAAGGACCAATTCTTAAGAAATTACGTACTGGCCATATCCTTCAACCTGTCACCCCTTAGGTTAAAAGGACTTCTGACGCAAACTTTACCTCTTTGGTTTGCGGTTCATCACTTCTATCCTGGTGACTTGGAACTGATTAAGGCTTGGAAAGAAGACAAGCTCCACCCAAGCTGGGAAGGTCTCAATCAAGTGCTCCTGACCACCAAGACGGCCGTGCAAACAGCTGAATAGGGGTGGACTCACTATACTTGAGTCAAGGGACTTGTAAAAAAGACCCTGGAAGGGAGAGAAAAAGACGAGTGGAAAGTGCATGGGTCACGTGAGGAATCCTTAAAGTTAACTCTGAGAAAAACCTAAAAGGAAAACTTGGGCTGGCCTCATCTCTGGAAGTTAATATGGTTGGTATGGGTTACTATACAAAGAGCAGAAGGTCAGAATGGAAATTGGCAGGGGAATCCTCCCTACCCAATCAGATTAGTGATTAATGTAACTAAGATGGTAACACCCCAGACTATAAGATTTGATACCTGCCAGATTTTACCTTGTGGAAATTTAGAAAATCAGAGAGAGACAGCTCTTGAAGGCAGATAAGTATCTTTTTCCTGAACAAGATACAGGTTACAGTAGGACATCACCCTGCCCCAACTGGGATAATGTATGGTGAACTACCCAATTCCACGGTTAGACAGTAAACATGGGGTGGGTAACTCCGAGCTGGAGACCCTTGAAGAATAAACTACGTCTGTCCAAGGGCTCCCTGCCAAATAACTGTCAGAATTTAGAATGCAATCCTATACTCATCACCCTTGATAATCCAGCCGTTCTAGACCAAGAACCAAAAGTAGCATCTCGAGTATATGTGTTAGGAGCAGATAGCACAGGGAAAGACTTCCTAAGGCGATTTATTCTCAAATTGATCAAGAACTCAACCTCCCATTTGCCTGAGATTACTCCAACCCCAGATCCTAATAAACACTTTAGTGCACTAAATAATGACCCTAAAAGAGTAGAAATAACTGAAGTAAAAGATTTAAGGCAAACCTTAGAAATTGAGACAGGGTACAGATATGTGAATGCCTGGGTCGAATGGGTCAAATTTTTGGTACAAGCCATTAACAAGAGTAACTGCTACACTTGTGCTGCAGAACAACCTCGGGTAGAAAATATTGATTCATTCACCGGGAGCCACTTTGGGATGCCTAACATGGGATACATATCCTGAAGGAATGTGTTGCATGTTGGCTGTATACCAGAACAAGGATGCATGGGGAAATGAGACTTGTAAGAGTCTGTCATTGCTCTTTCCGGCATTGCGGAAGTCAAATCCCAGAGCAATACGCTTGTTCTCTATAGGGAATGTGAATCACTCATCTTGCCTCTCTAGGCAGGGGAAAGAGTTCAACAAACCCATGGGAGAACTCTCAACTTGCACCCACATCATAAACGTCACTGGTGAGTCAGGCAATGGCAATTACTCAGCTCTCCATATACCCCAGGCCGATATCTGATGGTATTGAGGGAAGAGGAACGTCTGCAACCTGTTACCATCCAATTGGACCAGGACTTGCGCTTTAGTTCAGTTGGCCATCCCCTTCACCCTGGCATTCCATAAGATACCCGAAAATACACATGGCCATTGAAACTGTAGAGATTCGACAAATTCTTCTGACCCCAATATATGTGTTGACTCAAAAGGAGTCGCTAGGGGGTGCCTAATGAATTTAAGGCCGGCAGTCAAATAGCTGCTGGGTTTGAGTCAGCACTCTTCTGGTGGTTAACTGTTAATAAAAATGTGGAGTGGATTAATTACATCTACTATAATCAACAGAGATTCATCAATTACACTCGGGACACCTTCAAAGGGGTGGCTTGCCAGTTAGAGGCCACCAGCTGAATAGTCTGGGAAAACAGGCTTGCACTAGACAAGATATTAGCAGAAAAGGGGGGCGTATGTGTTATGCTGGGTGAGAAATGTTATACTTTCATTCCCAACAATACTGCCCCAGATAGAAGCATCACAAAAGTGTTACAAGAATTAACAACTTTAGCCAATGAACTGGCAGAAAATGCTGGAATTGATGACCCATTTACTAATTGGCTAGAAGGTTGGTTTGGGAAATGGAAAGGCATGGTCGCTTCAATCCTTACATCTCTCATAATTGTAGTAGGGGTCTTAACAGCAGGGGGATGTTGTATTTATCACTTGTATAAGGGGACTAGCACAAAGGTTAATCGAAACAGCTATTAACAAACAAATGCCCGTGACCTACCAGCAAAGTAACTTACTGCTGTTAGACACCAAACCAGACTATGAAGAAGAAAATAGTCCTAAAATGACTTGAGGACCAAAAAACACAAAGATTAAAATGAAAACGAGACCAAAAGATTAAAAAAAAGGGGGGGAGGAATTCATAAGAAACCATTTAATGCTCCATTTTCAGAGCATGGTAAATCTAAGTACTGGCAACCAGCCTGCAAACGTGACAAACTGCATGGCTCATGAACCTAGAAAGTCATGATAAGCAACAGGGTTTAGAGGAGGGGTCAGCCCATAAAAGGGAATAAAATGTCATTACTGGGAAATTGAAACTTAAATGGGGAAAGGGAACAGGATATGACCTTATAAGAGAATAATGAAACTTAGCCAAAGTCCAGGAAGATTGTATACGCATCGTACTTGACCAGTGAGAAACTGGGGGAGGGACTTGTGTGCTAGGAAATAAATTGTCTGCTGTAACTGCCCTGGGTTTTTCTATCTACCAGACACCTAATCTTGCAAGACTGCCATTAAAACTCTTGTTCCTGAACTGAGATCGTGCCACAGCACCCCACCCTGGGTGACAGAGCAAGACTCCATCTTGGAAAAGAAAAACAAAAATAAAAATAAAAATAAAATAAGTCTTGCTTCTGCTGTTCTTTGTGTCTCTGAGTTCATTCTTTGGGTTTGGATGGGTGAATGTGTTTTCACAGTGGGTACATATGTATGTATGTTTATATATCCATATGTATGTGGATAGATACAGAGAAACATAAATACATAGATACATAGATGATAGACAGAAAGGCAAAGAGGTAGATATGTACAAATATATAAAGATTTACTTATGATTAACGTGATCTAAACCAGGGATTCCTGAGATGAATTACTGTGGCACAAAATCATGAAAAATCTTATCATTAATGTTTAACCACATATGTTTTAATAATTTCAAGAGTTCTGCCTAGATTACTACATTATGTTTTCCCATAATCCAATGATGAGGCAAATACAGGAAATAAAATGTGAAAATGTAGGCTTTACTATGATATTCTCATTCATGTCAAACACTGTTACCAACTCAAACTTTTCACTCTCTTTCAACCATAGAAAATCCTTTCTAAATTACAAAAATGGCCCCTAGGATCCCTGCTATGGGACTAAGTCTTTCAGTATCATGCTCAAAGTTTTTCAGTGGACACACTAAGCTCTTTCCCACATTGCGGAAGTCAAATCCGCCCTACTCTCCAGAAGTACAACACAGTCTCCTCTGGTTTGTACAAGACGCTTCCAAGCTGTACTGTAGCTTTGACTTTCTATGTGTATCTAGTATAGTCAATGCACTTATTGTGGTGTCTATCAAGTTCCTTTCAAATATTTTCTTGTTCTTATATTATATATGTCTTCTTGAAGACCTAAATGCTTTTCCAAATTGAATTTAGGTTTTTTTATATATCACCTGTTTATTTTATTACGGAATTATAAAATTAGGAATAAAATACTTATTTTTCTGCCCTATAATTACTGCAAACGTTCAAGCCCAATTTTTTTTCTCTCTTGAGGTATTAAATGGTCTCTGCCCCTAATTTCATCATACTGTCACTTAATTGATTTTTTTTCTAAAACACAAGCCTAATCATATTACTCTTCTTAAAATCCTGCAATGGTTCCATTGCCAAAAAGCTAATATCCACATATTTCAGTATGATTTAAAGGCAGTCCATGATCAAGTACAAATCTTCCTGCACATTTCTTTCCAATTATTTCCTGACTACACTCTCTACATTTGTTCTTCCCTCTGAGCAGAATGCCCATTTTGTTCCTCTTATTTCTCTTTCAAGCTTTCGCTCAAGCATTACATCTACAAAATATTTCTGTGATCCTCCTAAGAAAGAGATAGTCTGCCTTTCTTTTTTTCTAAAACCTCAAATTTATAACATTCACGTAGCTACCACTATGCTGTGTTCATATTTTTATTTGTCAAACTTTAATATCATTATTTGTTATTTTTAACAAACCTCTTTTATTAGATTCAAAGTCTCTTTAGTGAAAGGTTCTATTCATCTTTGTATTATCAAACAGTACATGACTGAAACATAGTAGGCTCTCAACTAACAGCTATTTAAAAAGAGAATAAAGTGAAACACTCACACCAAAATATTAAAAATAGAAGGTGTATGAGTCAGGGTTGTCTAGAGAGATAGAACTAAGAGGATATATAGATATTAGCTTGATATATATGTCAAACTCCCCTTGATATAGATAGATAGATAGATGATAGATAGATAGATAGATAGATGATAGATAGATAGATAGATAGATAGATAGATAGATAGATAGACAGATAGATAGATATGTATATATAGAGAGAGATATCTAGGATATATATATGATATATAGATATCTGTGATATAGGATATCATAAATATGATATATAGATATCCTAGGTATCTGTATATCATATATATATCCTAGATATCTCTATCTATCTATCTATCTATCATCTATCTATCTATCTATCTATCTATCTATCTATCTATCTATTTATCTCTATCAAGGGGAGTTTATTAAGTATTAAGTATTAACTCACAGGATCACAAGGTCCCACAATAGGCCATCTGCAAGCTGAGGAGTAAGGAAAGCCAGTCTGAGTTCCAAAACTGAAGAACTTGGACTCCGATGTTCAAGGGCAGGAAGCATCCAGTATGGGAGAAAAGTGTAGGCTGGGAGGTTAGGCCAGTCTAGTCTTTTCAAGTTTTTCTGCCTGCTTTATATTCTAGCCACACTGGCAGCTAATTAAATGGTGTCCACCCGTATTAAGAGTGGGTCTGCCTTTCCCCACCCACTGACTCAAATGCTAATCTCTTTTGGCCACACTCTCACAGACACATCCAGAATCAATACTTTGCATCCTTCAATCCAATCAAGTTGACACTCAGTATTAACCATCACAGGAGGTAAATTAAAATTATAGATTCTGCAAATAAAATTTAATTTTATGGAATACTATGCAGCCATAAAAAAGATGAGTTCATGTCGTTTGCAGGGACATGGATGAAACTGGAAACCATCATTCTCAGCAAACTAACACAAGAACAGAAAACCAAACACCACATGGTCTCACTCGTAAGTGGGAGTTGAACAATGAGAACACATAGACAAAGGGAGGGGAACATCACACACCAGGGCCTGTCAAGGGATGAGGACTAGGAGAAGGATAGCAATAGGAGAAATACCTAATGTAGATGACGGATTGATGGGTGCAGCAAATCACCATGGCACGTGTGTACCTATGTAACAAACCTGCACATTCTGCACATGTATCCCAGAACTTAAAGTATAATTTTAAAAAAATTTAAAAATGTACATGTAAATGAATGTACATGTATTCATACATTTACATAAAAACCAGAGATGGTTAAAAAGCACCGAGTTTTTCTAAGTGTGTGTCAAAGTGCAGATTCCTAGGCACCACAGATTTAAGAAATCAAAATTTCTGACCCTTGGGCCTCTGAGGTTTACAATTTTTGCTAACTCACAACTTGATTCCTATACATATTAAAGTATGAGGGTAAATTCTTATGAAATATTATAAGAAAAAGGGGATATTTTGTTTTCTGTTGATTTTAGAAAAAGTTGGTTTAGATTATAGACTGACATGTGAGGCAAAGACACATTTTTGTTTTCATGGTGAGCAGAGTTCAATTACATTTTTCAGCAGCCAGAATTGCTTAGTTGTTTCAACATTAAAAATGTTCAGGTGAGATACCCTTTCCTACATTACATCCCTGTTAGCAGAATTTACTGGAGGACAAAGGTTCACATATTCATTTTTCTCAATATCATACATATAATGGATATATAAATCTATATATGTATACACACATAAACACACTTAATTTAACTGTCATAAGTTACAGTAATCAGAAGATAAGTGATGAAGCTAAAATATCTCTGAAACTTGCAGTATAGTATATGAAATATATAGTATACTTCAGCCATACTTACTATAATGTTTACATCTAATCAATATTTTTAAATATAATTATTGTATAATTGATGTAAGGAGATAATATAGATATACATTGTTTTCTTCACTTATTTAGCCTTCCCCTCTCAGGAACATATATAATTTGCAAAAGGGTTTGTATTTGTGTATAAACACACATACACACAAATTTCTTAAGTGCCATATGTTCTCTTTTTAAATCTTTTGTCTTCCAGATTCCAGATTGTATAGACTTTTACTATTGATTTGGCTTATCTAACTCATTTTCAGAAGTGAAATGAGATTTCTGATTAACTTGACTCATTCTTAAATGTATAGATTAAATGTCCCTTAATGTGTCTGCTCACATCTGGTATTCCAGATGTTTGCTATAATAATCATATAAAAGTCAACACAGCATTTCAAGGGCCATAAAAATCACTAAAGAATGGATAAAGGCAGAATTGTATCCCTTTCTGCATATTATTTCCCAAATATTGGGCATTTTGTTCTGTAACTATTCAAATACAACTTATAAAAACACCAAAACCTAAACAGCCCTAAGCCAGCCTTAAATAAATTGGAATCCTAAATAGCATGAAATATATTTCCCATTTGAAGCTTCTCCTGAGTAAAGAAATTTTACTTTCAAAATTCCTCAAAAGGGAATCTTCAAATATTTTCTTTATTTTGATTTTTTTAAAAAATCAGAACTGGGGTTTGATGAGCTGTGGTACAGTTCAAGCCAGATGACCATGACCAGGTTAGACAGCCACATAGAAGCAGAATGTACAGGAAGGTCCAGGTTGCAGGTATTAAGAGAAAGGTGGATGACAGTGCCATTTCAGGGGTGGTTGATATCAGACAATAGATTGGGACACTGATCAGTGTGGCATGATAGATGTTTCTGGGTGAGTCACAGTGAGATGCTGTATTAGAGCTCTCTAAAGGGACAGAACTAATAGGATAGATATTTATATAAAAGAGAGTTGACTAAGGAGTATTGACTAACACGATCTCAAGGTGAGGTCCCACAGTAGGCCGTCTGCAAGCTGAAGAACAAGGAAGCCAGTCCGAGTTCCAAAACCTCCAAAGTCATGAAGCCGACAGTGCAGTCTTCAGTCTGTGTTCAAAGGCCCAAGAGGGCCAAAGCTGAAGAACTTGGAGTACGATGTTCAAGGGCAGGAAGCATCCAGCTCAGGAGAAAGATGTAGGCAGGAGAGTAAGCCAGTCTAGTGTTTTCACATTCTTCTGCCTACTTTTATTTTAGCTGTGCTGGCAGCTGATTAGATTATGCCACCCAGATTGAGGGTGGGTCTGCCTTTCCCAGTCCACTGACTCAAATGTTAACTCCTTTGGCAACACCCTCACAGACACACCCAGGATCAATATTGTATCCTTCAATCCAATCAAGTTGACACTCAATATTAACCATCACATATGCTTTAGTATCTGAATGTGGTAGAAGCATTTTCAGTGCATCCTTGTATTATGGAAAACCAATCGGAGGCAGAGAATTTTTTTTTCAACTCACCTGAATTAAAAACTGAAATTCTCAATATGAATGCTAGCAAGAACTTCTGAGTTCATGTTTCTATACTGGGAGATCCAGATGAAAGCTATTAGATAATTTTATATTTATTCTTTGTTCAATAATGGCCCTTTGCACAAAGCCAAAGTAGGGAGTACATATAAAAATGTAATTCAATTATTTTAATTTCAGTATTCTAACATACTGAAATGTTGGTCAGAAATAATAAAGATAAAATGAATAATTAATAATGAAGACTTCAATGACGATTAGAATAAATTCAGAGAAGTAACTACCGAATGAGGAAAACACAATCTCACAAAAATATCAATTGAAATAATGTTATCTCAATATGAATTGGTATTCATTTGATGCCTCAAAATCTAACAACTTTAAAATATCTATTAAAAGATTTATGGTTTTTAAGTGGAGTAATATCCCACCATGTTCTACATATCTTTTGTTCAATTCTGAACATCTGTTTTACAAAGAACATTGGCAAACAATTTTAGATTAAAGAGAGCAACCAGTACTATTCAGTTTAATACCTATTACCATGCTGATTATTTGTCAATCAGTTTGCTAGGTGTAAGAGAGGGCTTAGAAATCATGTTACAGAAAATATTATTTGTATGAGTGATATAGCCCTTGTCTGAAAAAGGGAAAAGTTTTAGATGGAATGAAGTTGGAAGGAATACTTTACATTGCATCCTTTTTGGGTGTATAAAAGAGTGAGTGCCCAGGAAATGACACCCATTAATAACAACAACATAGAAAGTAAACTAAATGGACTATTTTGGGAGGCAACAATTTTCCTATTAATGTACATGCTCAAGCAGAAGATTGGTGTCATGTTTTGGCACCCTGAATAAAAGATGGAGTTCCAGCTTATATTTGGTGAAAACCTCGCAATTCAAAATTGTGTTTCTTCCCAGCTGAATGTGCAGAAATAAAATCTAAGGATCGTGTCTTTTTTTCTTCCCAATATACTTCTGGATGATATTAACTAGTCTGCTTCACTTCCTTCAGCAGTAGATAATGCATTATAGCCACTTTATATCAGAAAAGAATGGGCTGTGAGATGTTGCTCCAACGATGTGCACTGTGTTTTGGGGAATGTCAACACAATATCTTTTCTTTTCCAGAAAGATGGAAAATTGTATTCCTGGTGTGAAGGATCACGAGGAATTTGAAGAAAGGGTTATTATATAAAACCTAACTTTGAAAAATGAAACATTTATTTACTATTTAAAAATGATGCACGGTTATGTGATTTCCGGTGTCCTTGGACATAATAACTATATTATAACTCTATTTTCTTTTTAAATTTATACTGTAATACAAAAATTACTTTTTAAATCTCTTCTGTGTTGAAAGGATAATTTGGGTTGATAGTTTAATAAAATATAACCTGTTTTCTTCTTATTTAGCTTGACAACAATGCAATATATGAACCCATGATCTGAGTATAATATACTTGTTTGTTTTTTTAATAATGTGAGGTTTTAATGTTTGGTGCCAAAACATGACACCAATCTTCTTTAATGTGTCCTAGATAAGATTCTAGTTTTTCTCATTTTAGTAGGTTTCAACTGCACAATATAATAGTACTTTGATCAATATTGAGAAAAAACTCCATTTTCAACTAGTGAACGTACCAAGTTAATTAATCACTGTTCATAACCCCAAGTAGGTGCAAGGAAATATAGCACTTCATAATAAATTTAAGATAGTTCTTGACACAAGTAGCTTAATATCTTCCCAAGAGATGGAGGCTATATCCACAAAACCATGTTCACCTTAAGGTATCCTTGAAAGTGACCAAGGTAAAGGCACTTTTCACCAACCTTCATGTGATTGCAAAAGACAGGTTTTAAGAAAAATCTGGATAATCAAAATACTTTTGAATGTGAAACATCTCAACTGTACTTGAACAATGCATATTCTTTTTACACCAGTTTTCTCTGCTTAAGCCTATGTTTTATATGACGGTTTGGGCAACCTACAATGTCTCTGACCAAGAAAGATGTCCCAGCTAGCACTAGTAACTATTTTGTTTACAGTAGGCTGATGTCAAATTATATGGGAAGCATGAATAAAAGCTCTGTGAGGCTGCATAGTATTCCATGGTGTATATGTGCCACATTTTCTTAATCCAGTCTATCATTGTTGGACATTTGGGTTGGTTCCAAGTCTTTGCTATTGTGAATAGTGCCGCAATAAACATTGTGGGGTGGGGTAGGGGGAGGGGGGAGGGATAGCATTTGGAGATATACCTAATGTTAAATGACGAGTTACTGGGTGCAGCACACCAACATGGCACATGTATACATATGTAACTAACCTGCACGTTGTACACATGTACCCTAAAACTTAAAGTATAATAATAAAAAAAAAAAGCTCGGCGAGGCCTCCCCTGAAGCCAAGTAGATGCCCACCGCATGCTTATACAGCCTGCAGAACCATGAGCCCATTAAACCTCTTTTCTTTATAAATTGAAACATATGTACACACATGTATATAATATGGCTGGGAAAGAATTCCAAGCAGTTCAAACCTGAGGACATCAGTAACCAAATATAGAAGAAATGCTTAGGCAGACAGACAGTCTGGAAGCCTGTATCTCTACCCACTAGGTAACACTTAGTGTCTAATTTGTTTTTGCAAACAGAAATGATATTTTTCAAGTGGCACATTGCCTACCTGAGAGAGAACTTCTAAAGTAGTTCTTTTTTTATTCCTAAATAACTGCACACAAGTCATGGTTTTCGCGTAATTGGCTGTAAAATGGACAACTATAGAATTTCAAGCTTAAAAAAAAAAAATGCTCAATCTGTTGTCAGTTCAAGTTTTTGTATATTTCGTATTTAAAATCATTGTCAAAAAGTATTTTAGAAAATGAAGCTAAAATTGATTAATTTATTTTATCCTAGAAACTATTTATTCTAAAATGGGTAAAAAACATGAGAAAAAGTATAAACTGTTAGGAATTAGCCAAATTTGGCTACAGAGAAGATATAGTTCTCATTAGCCACTTTTATATTCTAAATGCAACATATATTTTGGGAAATAATTTACAACCAGTAAACTTATGTCCCCAAGTCATATTGTGTATTCTCCATTGTTTGTATGAGCATGATTTATTAGTACACAAATAAACACTGAAATACACAAGCTTTCCTAGTTGACAATTACATCATTTGCCAAAACTTAGTTAAGTGAAACAAGATGGAAAAGAAAATATAGAAGTATGCTCATGATTTAAATGTAGTAGAAAGCACATTAGACCTCTGTTAAAGATCTGAGTTTCAATCAGGCAAATAAGTTAAATTTTTATGTTAGAATCTTCATCTGTAAAATATAGAACATAATATCTACCATACATAACTTAACGGTGCTATGGGATGTTTAAAGGTGATTGTAAAATAAAATTGTTACAAACTATAAGAAGGCATATAATTAAGTAATAAGTAAATTAAGAGAGATTAAAAAGGTTAGTTTGCTTGAAAGCTGTGGATTTATGGGTACCTTAATACTATTTGAATGGTAGGTACATCTTAAAGGAGGCAGATTTCTTTTTTTCTCTTGCATTAATATATAACAATTTACATATTTATGAAGCACATGTATTTTTTACACACGTAGAATGTGTAATGATCAAGTCAGGGTGTTTGGGGTATCTTGAGTGCTTATCATTTGTATTTGTTGGAATCATTTCAAGGCCTCTATTCTAGTTACTTTGAAATATACACATTATTGTCAGTATAGTCACCTTAGTCTGCTGTTAAGTATTAGAACCTATTTCTTCTACCTAACTGTATGTTTATACCTATAACAAACTGGTATCTGGCACTCTAAGCAGCCCACAGTGGTTAGTTGTGAGCAAATGATCTAAAATTGGAGACTCTTAATCTCTTGCCCAAGGCTTTAAATCTAAAACAAGTGGCTCCAAAGGGAAGGGGGAGATCTCAGTTTGTTTTCCTAGCCTCAGTGTCTGGAGGTTGTGGTGGAGACTCTGGTGCTAGAGCAGAGGCTGGGGCGGGAGGCACACCAATGATGCTGGCAAAAGATGCCATCCCTGAGGTGTGACCCTGGCTCTGGTTCCTACAGCCCTGTGTCTCCCGGTTTCTGCCCATCATCTGAGTCAGGTTCTCCATCCTTCTGTGGTTTCTGAGAACCATCTAACATCCTTCCAAAATGTATTTATTTTCTGCCTAAGAGAGTCAGGGTGGTTTTTTGCTGTTGGCTGTAAAAACAAACAAAAATACTGATTGTATTTTATAAATGAATTCGCCAGGAGTTTGTTTTGATATGCAACGTGGCTACAGTAATATAATTGATACTCTCTTTTTAGGATTAACCATATGGCTGCTGATTTGATGAGCTCTTTTTTTGTTCCTAGAAAATCCTCCTTTCCTTCTATCACTCTGCTCTTTCAGATATGTTAACACTATCTTCTGGTGGTATGAGATGTCTTCTGGGATGCCTTACCTGAAACAACCTTAGTCATTACACACTCCATCATTCCTTTTATAGCTCAGATCTCTATCAGAAACTAAATTATATTATGGCAATCACTGCCCTAAAAAGAGCCAGTTAGAAGGGATATGTACCAAAATAAGGGGACTGATACACTAGTAATGTATACTTTAGTGTCTACAGTTGATCTACTTTTCACTAAAAATACAGTGTTTCATATGCTTCATTTTGTGTAATGGAATTGATGGTGTATTTCTCAGGACTGATTTATTTGGCTTAGTTTATATAAATTGATTCATTTCAGAATATTTGACAGAATAGTTGGTATCAAAATAATGCTGTATACAGAACACATAAACACACTATTGAATGAAGAATGAACTGAAAGATCACAAGTTCTCAAAGATGATGCTCACAGAAGAGAATTAAATTGCATAAAATTCAAGTCACTACTCTGAAATACACAGTGCAATAAAAGCTGGTGAGAAAACAATGTAAGATGAACTCAATTTCTCAGCCATTGCCATGAGTCTAGATGCACATCCTGCTGTTATGTGAACAATTACCATGCCTGGAGGGAACTGAATGAATGCTGGCACCTATTGGTAGATGGAATAAAAAACCTAAGCTCATTCTCCTATCATGATACGCTCACATGCCATATGTTACAAACTAATACATTAAATCGACATAATGAGGAAGATAATGCATTTTTACCACTGCTTGCTTACGTTGCAAAAACTGTAACACCATTACATAAATTGCCTGTAATTCATTGAATTTCTTTGTTTTTGCAAATCTTAAAAATTTAGAAGGGCACAAGTCTTATAGAAAATATTCCAGTGGATTTGTTTGTTAAAGAGTATAAGGTAAATTAAATTTTGACCTAAATATTATTTTCTCCATATTCTCTTGATTCTTCCAAGTTTAATATGCTGTACATTTGCCATTGAGTGCTATACAATCTATTAATCTTTTTAATTAAAATAGAATAATTCATTGAAAATATGCAAGTATGATACTGATAAGCTTATTTTTATTAGATGGATTATTCTTATAAATACGTTTTAATTGTATAACATTGACTTCTGTGTTAACTGTTTTTACTCTGTTCCCTGTATAATTGATACGTAAAATAGTTGGCAAAGTTTAGAGTTTGAGTCAAGGGACCAGTGAATGCTTGACAATTGATTGACAATTGATACATAGAATGCTTAGAAATAAAAGTCTGCAGAAACACATATCTTTAGATATGATTTTTAAAAAGTGTAGATGAGGATGGGAGTAGAGAATGAAAAATTATCTCCAATGAAGGGGTGCACATTTAGTCTTTCTTTTCAATTACTCCCAGCAAAAACTCCATGGACATGTCTGAAAAGAAAAATGGGCAGGTTTAGGTGAGGCAGGTCAAAGTGAGGTTGCCTGGAGTGAAAAAAGTGATATGCAAGTGATGATTGTATCCCTAGACCTCTCGTCAAATCAGCCAGTCAGTAACATGTTCTGCATTTGGCCATGCACTGTGGAATATCCAAATAAATATAGGACACAGCCTTTCTGCTCAAAGAGCTTAAAGTTCAAGTCACATGCCAACATATACAGCATTAAAGTATGAACAATAATAACTTAAGAGAAAAATAGGATGTAATTCAAATGGAATGGACCAAATTACTGTAAAACTCCTGAAAAGTTTCAGGGCTTCCTGCAGAAGATTGAAGTTGATCTGGTTCATAAAGGATGTTAAGAATACAGATAGATAAAGAAAAGGTGTTAGAGACTACCATGGAAAGACAGGCCAGAATAAGCAAAGCTGTTACGTTAGCAATGAGTATGCCTTGTCTTTAGAAGAAAGGAGGAATACGGCCTGATGAAATGTCATGGAATAATTTGATAAATATTTGGCTAAGAAGGAGTAGATGGTTCATGGAAAATATTGAAAAAGTGCAGATGTTTGGACTTGATCTGTTAGATAATAAGGAAATACTGAAGAAAATACAATTTCATACAGAGCTAATACATATTAATGTAATTCCCAGCTACTGCCTGGCCATTGCGCAGGATGTTATCTCGCTAAAATAATTTCCCCTGCTTTATAGTTTTGAAGGAAGAGGAAGTCTCCCGGAGTTATATTATCTAGGATTACCTATATATTATTAATGTTATGCTTTGGTAAAATATTCTAGGTGTATCAGCTAGTATCAATATGTTATTTCTTCATTGTGAAATGCTTTCTGCTTTGCTTAAAAGTTTAATTTTAGACATTAAAAAAGAGAAAAATAAAATATGGAATTTCTGTTTACAATGATTTATAAATTGACACTTTGAAATTTTTATTTCTCTTACACCTTGCCGCCTTAAAAAAAATGTGTGATAGATAGATAGATAGATGATAGATATAAAATGTGTATAAGTTAGCATAAAATAAGGAGCAAAGTTATGGCTTATTTGAAATTAAGGTTCTGGGGAGTATATAGGTAAAGGCTCAATTTAAGACCAGGGTCTAAAACAGTCCACCTCTGATTTGAGATCTGGATTTGCAATATCCCTAGTGTGTCTTAGTCCATACAGGCTGCCATAAATAAAATAGGTAGCTTATAAATAGCATAAACTTATTTCTCAGAGTTTTGGTAGCTTATAAACAACATAAACTTATTTCTGAGTTTTGGAGGTTGGGAAGTTCAAGGCAAATTCAGTGTCTGATGAGGGCCTGCATTTTGGATTATAGGCAGTCTTTTTCTCACTCTAACCTTATATGGTAAGATAGGTGCCAGAACTCTCTAGGATCTCTTTTATCAGGTACTAATTCCATTCCTAAGGAATCCATCCTTATGACCTAATTACTTCCCAAGGGCCCACCTCCTAATATCATCACCTTGAGGGTTAGGATTTTAACTTATGGATTTTGTGGAGGACATAAACATTCAGACCACACTACCATCTATCATTGTAGAAAGGAGCTCCAAGCTGCTACTGTGAGAATTGACTCTGGATTGGGGGTTTCATGAGTTAGGTGAAGGCATTAAAAAATATGCAAGATGGGTTATGAGAAAGAGACAGAAAGAGAATGAATCACTGCTCTTGTCCCTGCCATATACCACTCAAGATGACCTAAAAAGTTGAAATTTCAATTAGCACAAAGATTAGAGAATAAAACAGTATTTGAAATGAATTTCTTCAGATGAAATAAGAATAATGTGATAATATGCAAAAAACATAAAAATTATTTTTAATATCATAGATATAAATGAAATAACACTCAAAAATTTATTTCTGCCAAAAAATGTGCAGAAATGAGGTAATATCAGATGGCTATTAAAAATCTATTAGAAATATTTGAAAAATATTAATATTGAGAACAAAACCCAGGATAAACTCTAGAGTATTTAGCACTATGGTCCATCATGTTAATTAGACCTAATGGCAGAGGCAAATACAATATTTGCTTTGGAAAGATGCACATGTGCCAGAAAATGAGAGTTAAAGTCCTCAAAAACAGAAGCTTCAGTGAAATGTTTAGTATTTAAGTAGGCTTTGGCATGCCAGGATATAATTTTAAGCCAGTGGTTCTCAAGCTTGTATGTTCATTAGAATCATCCTCAGATAAACAGATCTAAGGTGAAGTTCAAGAATTCGTAGTTCTAAAAAATTTCCAAATAATGTAAAGTCATACCATCTGCATCAGAAATCTACTCAAAAAGCAGCTCCTTATAATATATTAAGCAGTAGCTCAGGCTGAATGCCTGACTGTGTAACATCAATGAGAGGATATTATTACAAAGAAACTTAAGGTCAGACGGATACAACAATAATTCACAATGCCATGGAAATGATAAACTTACAAATAGCCCTAGAAGATTCAGAGAACATAGTAAGGTGCATGAACAAGAAGCCAAGGCTTAATTTTCATCTACTTTGTTTCACTTCTGCCTTGTCCTCAATTTTACAACTGACTTTCTGGAGGGTTCCCTAAGACTCACTGACAAAGGTGGATACAAATTCAGCTCTGATTTATGGGCAAATAAGTTGTTATTAGAGGAAAATGGACTGCTTCCAAACTACAGTCTTTTTCAGGGCTGGCCCCATATAAAGCAGCAGGAAGAAATACTCTCCTAATGGAAAGAGCTCAATGCCGTGCACTTGGTTATTTACTTTGGAAAGATGGGGATGAGTGTAAGTGTAGATTTACACCAACTCCTAGGCAGGCATGAATGGCCTATTTGCTCCAGATATATAAAGACAAAGATAGGAAAATTAGAGTCAAACAGTTTAGCAAAGAGTCAAGTGAATAGTACTGAGATTTGTTGCAAAATACACACATGTTTATGTCTCATATTAATACTCACTAGAGAGCAACGTTGGAGACTCTTAACAGCAAGGCAGACAGGGTTATCTTCCTAGCAGATGTCCACCAGCCTCTCTTCTCATCAACTCCGGTTTTTCCACAATGGGTCCGAGAAGAGAGTGTACATGGTAGCATGGCTATAAACTATGTATGGGCTTAAGAAATTGTTTCCCTTCACCACCCATAAACCTGCCAACAGAAGAGAACAACTCTGAATCCTTTATCTTGGTGCTATTCCTCAAAAAGACCTCTTGGTGTCAAGTTGAATATATTGGACCCTTTCCATCCTGGAAGGTATAGCAATTTATTCTTGCTGGAATTGGCACATACCTCAGATAGGAGTTTATCTTCTTTGCCTGCTGCAGTGCCTCTGAAGCATTACCATCTTAGGACAAAGAAAGTCCCTGATTAAATGGCATAGGGTCCTATACTTCATTACATCATAACAGGGGATCAATTTTGTGGCAAAAGAGGTGTGACAAGGAGCTCCTAATCATAGAACTCACATCTTTTACAATATATTGCATCACAAACACCCTACTTTCCTCATAGAATGATGGAATGGATATTACAGTCACCATTAAGAAACAGCAGAGATTAATATATATGGTAAGTTTGAAGTTCTATTTTCCAGCATACACATTGAACCAATAGTTCATATACATTGATAGATTCTCAGCAGCTAGAATGCTCAGGTCTGGGAACCATGTTTTGGAAATAAGGTTGGTCTATCTAACCATTCATCCCAGAGACCTACTTGGAAAACAAAAAGGCATGAATTGTGAAGTAGATCTTTAAGAATAAATGTGAGAAGACTCACTCTACCTGATATTAAGGCGGTATACTACCCTTAAAGGACTGAGAAGATAGCATATATATATAATATATATATTAAATGACAAATTTGGCTTATAAAGCAGTAAAGACTGAACTCTTTAAGTAGTGAAGGATGATTGGTTTTTTGTATGAAAAATATGAAATTGGATTCTTTCCACACATTAAACCACAAAACTTCATTCCAGATAGAATGTAATTTAAATGTAAAAAGCAAAATGCTAAAACTGTAAAAAAAAAAAAATAAGAAGATATGATCTCAGAATAAGCAATGACATCTTAAAGAAGATAAAAAGAGCACAAAATGTACAGAAAAATATTTATAAATTTGATAATAATTAAACTTTGTCTAACTAGAGACATGATAAAGTGAAAAGACCAATCATAATCTAAAAGAAGATATTTACTGGGTATACATAAAGCAATAAATTATTTGATAAGAACATCTCCAATAATAATAAACCCATAATAAAATGACAACCCAATGAGAAAATTTACAACAATAAAAACGATTAACACAGAGGATATCTGAATGAGCAGTGAGCACAGAAAATCTGTTTAACGTAGCTAGTAATCACAGAGATGAAAATTAAAATACAATTAGATGCCATTATCACTAGTGAACGGGCAAGAACTTTAAAATGTTTGAAAGTGCCAAGAACCAGCAAAGATGTAGAAAAATAAAACTTGAAAATATCTCATGTTCCTGATGAAAGAGTAAAATAGCAGCATTTTGTGAGCAATTTGCAATATCTAAAAAAGCTGAAGAGGCACTGTATCATTAAAATGAATCTGGCCGCCACCCCATCTTCCACCTGCGCCCTCACCATCACACTACATTAAAATGAAACAGTGGTATAAGTAACTGTAAACAAGATTACAATGGCTTAATCAAGAAAGAGGTTTATCTCAGACATGAAAATAAAAATTATCCTGGCAGGCATCCCAGGGCTGGAGCAGAGGCTAACAATGGCCTCAAGGGATCAGACCTACTTTGTCACTCTGCCTTCCTTAATGTGTGGCTGCTGCACCTCCAGGATCATCATAATTCTGGACAAGAAAAAGGTTGGGACCATTTAGTTGGCATCAGCAGTTTATGTTTGTACTGCATTGGCCAGAACTATCTCATAGATAGCTGAAAAAGGGATTGGGATTCACAGTAGTTTGCTTTTCAACCTTAAGATAGCCAAATGTAATGGGCTTTGAGAAGTGTTGAAAGAACCAGCCTACCATACCCACTTCATCGGTATACTTCACATGTCAATGTGTATGTGTATGAAGTATACGCACTTCAGCACCAGGTGAATGTACACACACATTCACATGTGAAGTATACCTATGAATGTGTATATACACATTCACATGGTACTTAAGTATACCTATGAAGGGGTATACTTCACATGTATATGATAGTGACTTGCTGCCTTCTAGTGTGTTTTGTGTTCAGGGGACAAGAAGCAAAAGCATCACTAAGAAACTTTTTAAAAATGCGTAATCTCGGGATCCACTCAAGATCTACTGAATCAAGATCTGCAGTTTAACTGGTGTCTTGGGTGGTTCTACACGCAAATTAAAGTTTATGAAGCACCATTCTAGAGAAAGCCTGCACATGGAACAGTGTATGTTATATCTCAAAAGGAAATAATCTAAATAAATGCCCATTAATAACAGAACACAGGAATATATATTTATTCAATAGAATAGTTTACAGGGCACTTAAAATGAATAAATAGATTGACTGATGTTAATCTGGACAAATGCTGAAAATATAACATTGATTTTAAAAGAAAATGAAAAGTTAAGTCAATAGTAAAATATAGTTTGTGTACATTTTTAAGTGTACAAAACAATATTTCATAAGGATATATATATATATATATATACTTCTTAAAATATTTAAAAATGCATGGATGGAGAATAATCACTGACCTCACACTGGTTAACTTGGGGTAGAGAGGGAAGAAAACGTGATTGAAAAAGGGACAAAGTGGTTTCAACTGTATCTATTATATTTTACTTCTTAAAAATCTGAAGTAAATATGGTAAAATGTTAAGATGCATGCATATGTATTTACTTTGGTATCTTCAAAATTCTGCTCTAAACATTTTATATGTTTAAGATATTTCATAAAATATTTTTAAAGATGAAATGAATACAACTAATTTTTTGAAAGGATAATAACGGTGTAACTGTTCACACTGACAATTTGTTTTTAAATGATTTAGCAATAGCTGGTAAAATGAATACATTATATATGGAGATTAAGTAAGTTGGCATTAGAGTAACATTTGTAACTGATTTTTATGATACTGAGTACAGAATATTTCAATGAATTCGAAGCTCTCTCCTGGTAATAAGAGTTAGGAAACTGACGAATATATCTAAATACATGCACCCATATTTATAGCAAGCATGCTTCAAAACTGCTAAAGATAAATGAAAAAAAAATGCCTTGAACTTGAAAATCATGCCTGTTTTTGAAAGCAAGATGAACACCCTTGGAAACTATATGACATTCTCCCAAGTTCTAGTTGTCTACCTCTCAACCACTTGCTTTGACTTTATCAGTGATGTTTATTATATGTTTGTTCCTTTCAAAACATTCTATCTGTTTGGAAAATTTGCATTCTGGTTCTTGTCGTAATATTTGCTTTATTTTTAATATACAAATTTTTCTGTGTTTTTAATGCTTAACATTAATACTAGAAACCACACACTGTTTTACACTGTAAGATGCTATTTTTTGGCATATAATACTCCTAGATAGAAACATGCCTTGTTAAGAAAAATAGTGTTCACTGAACTTCTTTGCTATGTGTATCATTTTTGTGTTTATTCGCCATCAGATAAGAAAACAAACAAGGAGAAAAATTAAATGCCATACTGTGAGGACACACAATGAAGATTGGAAGGAACAGAGTTTGAAACAATCTCACATGCTTTCCACTCTGTTCTCTTTGAATCTTTCACTGTTTTAACAATATACATTAAATAAAAACAGAAACTTGTGGTTTCCTACTAAGATATAAAAATTTATTGTGATATTGGTCTCAAGTATTATTTCTTATCTTCTCCTACAATAGATGCCAAGATGGTTTATTATTATAAGAAGCTGATCCATGGCTACTTGGCACGCACAAGTGTCTGAAGATCCAGAGAGTAATTATATATCTAGAGCTGGCAAACTTTTAAAATGGTGAACCAAGAAGGAAAAAACTAAATTGCATTAGTTGCACATAATATATTTCTACTCCTAGTAAATGCAGAAGGACCACTTAAGAACCAATAACACCAATGAGTATTCAGTGAAATAGCCAGATACAAGGAAACATACCAAAATAATAGCTTTTTCAAATACCAGCAATAATAATCCAGGAACACACACACAATTTAAAATAGGAAAAAAAAACCCAACTAAATATTTAGGAGTAAACTTCACAAATTTGAGAAAGATATGATTGAAAAAAATTAACAAAACAGTAAAGTATTTATAAAGATACTATATTCTTGAGTAGACAGAATCAATAATACAAATATGCCAATCATCCTATAATTAACATGCAATTTCAATGTAATATTCTTCTAACTTGTAATATGGAGAAAATATACATGTACTGACATGGAAATATGTTCAACCTATATTATTAGTTGGAAAACATCAAAATCTAGAATAATGTCTGCTTCTTTATTAATCATCTATATTTGTAAATGCATAGAGTACATAGAATGTGCATATGTTTTTCTTCCTTTCTCTTTATGAAAAAATGAATAATTCACATTGAACTTTTAAGATTGGTCATTGCTGGGAAGCAAGTGACAAAGGCAGCTTTATATATTATATATTTCTGTGTTGCTTGAAATTTTTATGAAGGCCATATATTGATATTGAAAAAGAAAAAGGAATAAATCAATAAAAAAACAAAATGAAGATATGTCATACGGGGGACATAAAAGAATCCTTTTTGGAAAACTCTAGTTGCCTTATGAAATTATTTCAAGAAGGATGCTCGCTTACTTGTGGAATCTAAAAATTGAAACTTATAGAAACAAAGAGAAAAATGATGATTACCAGGTGCTGGAGGAGGATGGGGGATTGGGAAGATGTTGGTCAAAGGACACAAAATTTTAGTTGCACATTATAAATAAACATTCAAAGGATCTATTGTATATCGTGGTGACTATAGTTAATAACAATAAATGTATACTTGAAAATAGCTAACAAGCTAGATTTTAAGTGTTCTCACCAAAAAAGTATGTGAGGTAATGCATATGTTAAATAGCTTAACGTAGCCATTTCACAATCTATACATACATTTCACATCTATACATACATGAAAATATCATATTATTCACCATAAATATGTATAGTTTTTACTTGCCGATGTAAATAAAAACAAGGGTGATAAGATATGATGAATAATGGTCCCAAAGATGTCCATGTAAGAATCTCCGAAACCTGTAAATGTGTTACCTTTCATGGTAAAGGGGACATTACAAATGTGATTAATGTAAGGATTTTGAGATGGGAATGTTATCCTTGATTACATGGTGGGCCCAATATAATCAGAAGGGTACTTACAAGGAGACGAAGAAGAGTTGACTACAGAGAGGTGAAGGGGAGGTGAAGACAGAAGCAGACATTGTGATATGGCCACGAGTCGAAGCATGCCAGTGCCCTCTAAAAGTTGAAAAAAGAAACAGATTCTCTCCTGGAGCCTCCCGAAGGAGATGGTTCTGCCAACATCTTGATTTTAGTCCTGTAATAGTGTTTTGAAACTTCTGTCTTCCAGAACTCTAAGAAGATAAATTCATTTTATTTCAAGCTACTGAGTATGTGATTATGTGTTACAGCAACAACAACAAAAAATGCAGGTAAAAAAATTGTATGAGACTACTCCAACATGCATTACAGTAACCAGGTACCCTATGTGGAAGACAATCTATAGCTTGATGCAGCACTGCAGAGCAAGAGGGAAAATGGAATGAGAATCACCATGATATGGTTAGGGCTAAAATTTAAAACACTAACAGAAAATTTAAATGAAAACCTGGGATAACACTGAGTTAAAAGTGAAGGACCAAGATGTCGTCAGATCAATCCAGCCATGTGATTAATAAACAGGTATCGAGTGTGTATTATGTACAAGCCTTAGGATGGAAGTGTAATGAGAAATGAACTGTGTCTTTTCAGAATTTGCAATCAAGGAAGACAAATAAACCACTGAGTAAATTTAGATAGATGTGTGGTATGATTGCTTGCTTTGTAAATGATTACTCTGGCATCATTGATGGAGGTTGGATTAAAAAGACAAGGAAAGCAGAAGCCTATGTTCCATGTGCAAGTCACAGGTAAGCCAAGATGAGAAGAGAAAAGAGATTAAGTCAGAGCAACTAGATGGGTTACAGGTCAAATGAACAAACTGTGCCTCTCATATCTCTTCTGAAATCCAAAGGCCTCTCAAAAGATGACCAGGGGCTTTGCTCTGGAGAGGAAGACATGGAGTGGCAGGTATTCCAGAAACAATGACACTTTCCCCCCAGATAATATTTAATATGAGAAAAAAACAAAAATAAAAAATTACATTGAACATATGAAACTAATATTCATAGCTAAGCTAATGCCAGTTTGCTTCTGATTATGCCTGTAACAATGCCGTTGATCTATTTCTAACCTGCGTAATGGAGAGATGAAGAAAAATGTATAGACACACACACACATTTGCATACTTGTTTTGTACAAGATTAGGTATTCTATTAAGGTTATGGAAAGAAAATCTATTATTCAATGCTCACGTTTGTTTTCATCCTGTACTATTGGTTTTAGAATATAATTTTTTTGAGATAAGGGTGCTGTGGTCTTGTTAATCTGCTCCAAAGCCATTTTGGTGTCATGCACACATTATACACTAATTGGATTCCTGATGCATCTTTAAAAACTAATTTCAAAACGCTAGGTAATCAGAGGCTTTGTCTTCAATACAAGACATTGCATCAGCAAAAAGTGTTTATTACTCAGCCACCTGTGCTCTGCACAAAGCAATTTAAGCAGACTCAGTCCCTGCCCTGAGGAACTGTCTAAAGCCAGTGCCATTGTAACATTCAAAGACAGTCAGACAACTGCACTAATGACAAACACAAGCCACTAACATTATTAAAAAACAAAAGAACCCACTCCATAATGTTATTTGAGTCACAAGATGAACAAGTATTTTATTTTGGAAAAAAAAATGACATGAGAACTTGCTGAATATTCAATAAACAGTTGTTGAATTAAATAATGCACGCAGCAATCATATTTAGAATTTAAAGATAGAAAAATTAAAATGTAAAATTTGGTTTCTTGATTAGAGTAGATAGGGCACACTCCATAAGAAGTGGACTTGTAGATAGTTTACTTAACTGAGAATTATGTTCACATATGCTTTTCTGCAAATTCCATGAGATTGTGACCTATTTGAAAGTGAGAACCAAGAGATACTACTATTTGCGTATCAGTTTCACCACAGCATCTGGCAAAAGTACAGACTTTACTGAAATGTTTAGGGTGACTAATAATGAAAAACATAAAACAATATTGGAACAGGTTTTCTACAAGTAGTGAAGTTCCTGCCTATGTCTTACTAGGACTGATATATAATAATTGTGGAGGATTATGAATGTATTCATTCCCTTCAGTAACATGGAGATATTAGATCACCTCAGGTTTTTCTGTAACACTTCCCCTTAATGCAGATTTCCCTGTTTGCTTTGTAAGCTCCACTATCAAATTCAATTACAAAAAAAAAAAAAAGAATTTCCAGTTTAAAGCAGTTGAGTCCATTTTGCAAGCCCATTAGATACGGCAGCTCTGGATATGCCACATGACTCCAGGTGCACCATTTACATAGACACATAAATGTAATTGAGAATGATACCCCAGGAGTTGTGCATTGTGGTAGCCGTGAGTGAGTTAAAGTGGCATAGATGATTCTCGATATAAACTGTGATCCTTCACACGAACTGATGTGCGCAGACACTACCCATTAAAGCAATTTTTTTACTAGAAAACTCAGCCTTTCCAATACCATTCAGGACATAGGCACAAGCAAAGATTTCAGAACAAAAACTCCAAAAGAAATTGCAACAAAAGCAAAAATTAACAAATGGAATCTAATTAAACTAAGGAGGTTTCGCACAGCTGAAGAAACTATCATCAGAGTGAACAGACAACCTACAGAATGAGAGAAAAATTTTGCAATATATCCATCTGTCCAAGGTCTAATATCCAGAGTCTACAAGGAACTTAAATAAACTTATAAGAAAAAACAAACAACCCCATTAAAACGTGAGCAAAGGACATGAACTGACACTTCTTAAAAGAAGACATACAGGCGGCCAACAAACATATGAAAAAAAGCTCAACATCACTGATCATTAGGAAAATGCAAATCAAAACCACGATAAGATACCACCTCACACCAGTCACAATGACAATTATTAAAAAGTAAAAAGAAAGCAAATGCTGGTGAGGTTATGTGCTGGTGATGTCGTGGAGAAAAAGGAACACTTTTCCACTGTTGGTGGGAGTGTAAATTAGTTCAACAATTGTGGAAGACAGTGTGGCAATTTTTCAAAGATCTAGAGGCAGAAATACCATTTGACCCAGCAATCCCTTTACTGGGTATATACCCAAAGGAATATAAATTATTCTATTTATATATATATATATGCATGTATATGTTCATTGCAGCACTATTACCAATAGCAAAGACATGGAATCAAGCCAAATGCCCATCAATGATAGACTGGATAAAGAAAATGTGGTATATATACACAATGGAATGCCATATAGCCATAAAAACAAATGAGATCATGTCCTTTGCAGGGACATGGATGGAGCTGGAAGCTATTGTTCTCATCAAACTAATGCAGGAACAGAAAACCAAACACTGCATATTCTCACTTTTAAGTAGGAGCTGAACAATGAGGACACATGGTGGGGAACATTACACACTGGGGCTGTTGGGGGTAATAAAGCAGGGGGAGAGAGAGAGCATCAGGAATAATAGCTAATAGATGCTGGGCTGAATACCTAGGTGATGGGCTGATCTGTGCAGCAAACCACCATGGCGCACATTTACCTATGTAACAAACATTCACATCCTGCACATGTACCTCTGAACTTAAAATAAAAGTTGAAGAAAAGAGAAAAAAAAAGAACACTTGGCCTCTCTTCCACTATAAAAGTGTTTTCCCAAAATACAAGCTTTTTTTTTCTTCTAGTGGAGAAGAAATAGATTAACAGAAGAACCTACAACATTAAAATCCTAAAAATCTACAGCATTCTCATAAATCTGTTCTAGGAAAAATGAATTACTTTTGTCAAGCCATGAAATAGCTTTATTTGATAAAGTTTTGAGGCCAGAACTCATCAAATTAAATTTAATTGTTCAAGTCAATTTTTAAATACTGATCATCTATAATCAGATGTGTTCTTTGATACAAGCTTATGAAATATTCTAACCAGAAAAATATTCTAAGCAGTTTCTGCCTTGAAAGAGTTTTCTGGGGAAATGAGAATGACAAAGTGTATATAGTGAAGTCAGATCTTTTGCTATTAAGACACATAAGGAAATAATTCTTACAAAACATGTAAGAGAGATTTTTGTATAATCGGGTTACCTTAAATTCACATCTTGTGTCATCATTTTCAAAGTGTATTAAAGATAGAAAAGCAGAGAAAAAGAGAGAGTGATACTTTAGAGAAAGAGAGGAAGACAATCAATGTGTAAAGGAAATAAACATTTCATTTCAAACTTACTGTAGTAAGCTAATGGTTCCTGTGTCAGGTCATAATCCACAGAATCTGTGAATGTTACCATATTTGAAAAAGCATCTTTGTAGGTATGGTTAAATTAAGGATGTTAAGATGGAGAGATTATCCTAGACTATTAGGATGGTCCCTAAATGCAATCACATGCATCTCTGTAAGAGGAATACAGCGAGAGAGAAAGGAAATAAATGAGAAAAAGATGTAAGAACGAAACAGAGATTTGAAGACGCTGAGCTGCTGATCTGAACAATGAAGGAGAGAGCATGAGTGAAGGAATTCAACCTTACAGTTTGGAAAAGGCAAGGAAACATTTTCTTTCCTACAGTCTCTGAAAATATAGCCACCCCACCAAAACCTACGTTTCTGCCCATTGAAATATACTTTTAGACTTCTGACCCCCAGAACTGTAGATGAACAAATGTGTGTTGTTTTAGGTCACTAAGTTTGTGGTAATTTGTTACATCAGCCATGGGAAACTAATATACCTACTTTGAAATATAGAACTAGAGTCTTTTAACACTCTCCTGATGATATGCCTTTCTCTTTTCTTTAAAATAATTTCAAACACAAACGCCTTTATGAAGGTTTAGTAAATTAATCAAATAATATTTAACTATATTTTTCTGTTCATTTGCTCTACTTTGTTTCTATTTATTGGATATTCCTTTAACTCTAGGCTTACACTTAAATTCTAGTACCATTATGTCTCAATATGTTTTACATTGCCATAAAGGAATTCCTGAGGCTGGGTAATTTATGAAGAAAGGAGGTTTATTGGGCTCACAGTTGTGCAGGCTAGTCAGGAAGCATAGCACCAGCATCTGCTTCTGGTGAGGACCTCAGGAAGCTTTTGCTCATGGAAAGCAAGGGGACCTAGTGTGTCACATGCTGAGAGAAGGAGCAAGAGAGTAAGGAGAGGAGTGCCATGCTCTTTTAAACAACCAGCCCTCCATGAACTGCTAAGGGGAGAACTCACTTATTAACACGGGAGAGCACCTAGCTAGTCATAAGGGATCCACACCCTCAAGACCTAAACATCTCCCACCAGGCCTCACTTCCAATATTGGGGGTCACATTTCAACATGAGATTTGGAGGAGACAAATATCCAAATTGTATCACATGTGATATATACATTTGACACATCTTGACAATTCATTTGATTGTTCAACATTTCTCTGCTTTTTCCTACGTTGTCTCCTAATATAAATTATAGATATTTTAATTTTAATGTTGTGCTACCAGAATTTAAAATCCTACTGTATTAATATGATATTCTATTGCCGACGGAACAAATTTTCACAAACTTGGTGGCTTAAACAATACACATTTACCACCTTTCAATTTGTAGTTCCTAAGTTAGACTTGGATCTCGCTGGAATAAAATTGAAGTGTTGGTGGACCTATGTTCCTTTCTGAAGGTTCTAGGAAAAATTCTGTTTCACTTTTCAGATTCTAGAGACTTTCCACATTCCTTGGCAGGGGCCGCTATCTCCACCTTCAAAACCAGCAATTGTGGTTCCCGTTCTTCTCATGCCACTGTCTTTCAATTCTCTGCCCTCAACCGGGAAAGGTTCTCTGCTTTTAAAATCTCATGCGATTGAAAACGTCCTCACAGAGTTGACAAGAAATCCACTCTGGGTTCTGGACAGAAATATAGCTATAATTAGGCATTAATCAGGCTGAACTTTGGCCCACTTCCTTGTTGCTAAAAATCACATAGCACTAGATACTGAACATTTGCATCCCCATTGATCCTATAGACACGATCTCTGACATTAGAGTCACAACGCTTTTGTTTAAGGATCACTTAAGATGTTGTTCAGAGCCTGAATTCCAGCAACCAATTTGAAGACTCCCACAGAGGAGTACATCAGGCAATGAACTTATTACGTTTACATTATTTGATTGGGTGCATCTGTATATTCCAGGATAATCTCTCATCTCAAAGTCTGTGCCACCCTTAACCATATTGGCAAAGACACTTTTTCCTGTAAGGCAACATTGTCACAAGTTCTGGTAATTATGCTTGGACATCTCTGGGAGCTATTATTCTGCCACCACACCAATCTACTATCCACATGTATTATTTATACTATTAAAATCTAAAATATGTTGATTGATAGATATTTTAAATAATAATGGCAGCCGTTTTAAACATTACTCTTTGCAAATTTTTTTTATTTTATTCTTGAAACAAATTGTAGATGATGAACAGAAGAAATCAGAAAGGGTAGAGATGACATGGCCATTTTACACATGAAATATCCGTGTGAATTGTATTATTTCATTCATGAATATCAGATTTTCATTATTATATTATGATATGCTCATGTTTGAGTCATAAGATCTGAGTTTTAAAGATTCTAGACAGGTTTGGGTATACTTTCAGGTGGGAAGATAAAGAAAGCCTCTATCTTATAAAGATAAACCTGAAGAAATGAAGAGAAATAGTGGATCTCAGAGACAAATAAACTTAAATTTGAAGTCTAGTCAATGGTGGTTCCATGGAGTAGCCTGGACTTTTATAGCTCTCCCTGTTGCTCAACACTAATGGCTATAACATTCCTCAAAACCTGTAACACAAAGAGTTTATTTCCTTTGCTATATAAATGTAGCTCGATATGCACATGCAACTTCAAAATCAGTATGTTCTTCAAAACGTAGCACTTTAAACAACTCCTATATAGGTTTCTTTTATTACAATGAAGTTATATTACCCAGTTGCATAAGACTGCTTATGTTCATATTTGTTCCTTACCTTCACACACTGGTACTCAAGTTATTATTTTTTTTTTACATTCTAAATTATAATTTCTGGCCTTTGTATATGTCTTATAATCAATGTCAAGAGAAATGTGCCAGATGACAATCAGATTCAAAGTTTGAGGTTCACCATCAATTTTACTATCTACCCGGGGCAAACCTAGTCATAGGCCTTACTTGTTTATCTTTTTGTCAACTTATTTATTTGCCAGTACAACACAGCAGAGATTTAAATTTTAACTTAAATTGAGATCCCTGAACATTTTTTAAAATGTCCTCAAAATAATAGCACTGTGATCCAGCACAAAAAGATTTTTATTTTCCAACACAGAAAGTGGCCTGTCACATACCAGGAAATGTAATCAAAGGTGGTAGAAATTGCCAGACTTCTCAGTGTAGAATAAATCTTTTCAAAGCTAGAAGTTCACAGTGAATGGATTCATACATGATGAAGAATATGACACAGATGCCATCAGCTTTCAAAAGAAAAATGTGTTGGCAGATTTTCAGGAAGAGCTAGTTAACTTTCAACAATATTTAATTTAATTATGATAAAAACAAAACAAAAATTTAGACAAATAGAAAATGCAGACAGAATTATGAGTCTTTCATATAGCTAGAATTTACATACTGAGGCTTAAAGATGCTTATATACTGAAGCTTAAAATATCATTAAAAATTAGAAGTGTGTCACAATGATGCAATAATTGTCAATTACCTGAGGTGATTTCACAAAAATATTTGTACTCTGAAGTTGAATTAGGTATAGACTTGAATTCTCATTGTGATATTTAAGAGAGAAAGTGGGTAAGAATTGAAAACATGGCATTACCGATTTTTGATTCATTAAAAGAAATGTTTTTTGTTTGTTTGTTTTTTGAGATGTAGTCTCGCCCTGTCACCCAAGGTGGAGTGCAGTGGTACAATCTCAGCTCACTGCAACTTCCTCCTCCTGGATTCAAGCGATTCTCCCATCTCAGCGTCCCGAATAGCTGGGATTACTGGTGTGCACCTTCATGCCCAGCTAATTTTTGTATTTTTAGTAGAGACGGGGTTTTATCATGTTGGCCAGGCTGGTCTCAAACTCCTGACCTCAAGTGATCTGCCTGCCTTGGCCTCCCAAAGTGCTGGGATTACAGGAATGAGCTACCACGCCCAGCCAAAAAATATATGTTTTTAATAGGGTAAATTATCAAAAAGTTGATTGTAAGTTTTCTAACTAGATTAGGTGTTAGCTTCCAGAAAATATGACAGTAAAGTCATGATTAAATGCCCTAGCTATGTTTCAGTTGTGTTCCAAGGAATTAGGGGGCCACAATTCACTGGGTTCATTCTGGTGCTGCTATGAAAATTAGTGAGGTTGGGTGCAGTGGCTGTAATCCCAGCATTTGGGAGGCCGAGGTGAGTGGACCGCCTGAAGTCAGAAGTTCGAGATTAGCCTGGCCAACATGGCGAAACCCTGTCTCCACTAAAGATACAAAAAAAATTAGCCAGGTGTGGTGGCCCTTGCCTGTAACCCCAGCTATTTGGGAAGCTGAGACAGGAGAATGTCTTGAACCTGGGAGGTAGAGGTTGCAGTGAACCAAGATCACCTCATTGCACTCCAGCCTGGCAAGACTCTGTCTCAAAAAGAAAATAATAATAATAATAAAGAAAATTAGTGAGAGCATGTCAAGAGAAAGATGGTTTCATAAAAAAAGAGTCAAGACTATGAGTTTTGACCATCACTCCTCCTATCATCAATTTTCAAGGATTGTTTTAGTTTTATTAAAAAAATTTCCCTTGAGTTATTCAATTAATAAATGGTCATATGATTCCAAATCTTACGCTCAAGCCCCTCAGGATACTGAATTTTTAAGTTTCTAATTTAATTATTTCAATTCCATAGTTAAAGACATTATGTTAGAAATTATGAAACATGGACTGAAATATATATATATATTCAGGATGGCTCTGAGAAAGATACTAAAGTGGTTTTTTGATTCAAGTCATCAGGAAAATAAATGTTGTTCTTCAAGTGCATTCACTCTATCCAGTTGTCTATGTGTCTGGAAAGGAACACTTTTTAAACTATGGACTTTACAAACACATCAGATAATTAGTTGTGAAAGAGTCCACACTGTGGAATGAGAGGAGATACATAGGCCCACACAACAAGACTGCTTTCAGTAATCTATATTAGGTTACTATATTAACTATATATATTCTATATTTAAAAAATTCTATATCATATTATCTATATAGTCTATATTAATTCTATACAGATTCTATATTAATTATCATGAACTCTTAAATAAATATTTATTAGAACATTTAGGCAAGTATGAATAAGAACGAATATCTTGGCTGGTCTCTATTCATCATTGAAGAGCTGCATTGTCCTTTATTTGGTTATTGCATGTCCCATGCTGTTTTACCTTGGCAAGATTATTTCTTTGAAGCTGGATACTTATTACTTACTGTTTCCCCAATTTCCCATTTTCAACCAAAAATGAGTCCCCCAGACATAGTGTAACTGACATAAGCATCCACACTCACTATATTCCAATCCTATACCTCCATGTCAACTGAAGCAATGTATATGCACAGTTACTCCAGCAGTTCTCTACTATGCAGCAAGAATGTTAAATGTCCGGTATAATAGTCCAGGTTGATATTTCTTGTCCACAAGAACCTTGTCACCTCCTCTAGATCCTTCTCTCTCCATACTTTCCATAATATAAAAAATCTATATTTTTTATAAATAGCTCAAAGAATATCTATAATATTTACCAATCCTTACCACCTTGTTTTCACACTCCTTGAAGCTATGGGAGCCTCTTCCTTTTGTTGGTATATGAGCCCCCTGCCAAAGATTATCCTGTACATTTTTGTCTTTTCTTTCTCTGTTCCCTTTTCTCTGAAAATTGTTTTATTTTTAGCAAAATAGTACATGTCCATGGATTTGCAATCAGAGACGTAGGAAACTTGTTATGAAAAATCAGGTGTGCCTCGTCTTTCTTTATATGCCATGCCTATTCCCTAGAGGCAGCAATTTTCATGTCATCTTTTATTCCGTAACTTTATACACATTTCTTCTTGATTTTTTTAGTCATAGATATTATATATCTAACTTATTTTTTTAAGTATTACCTATGAAATTATATCTTTGGATATTTGGGGCTTATCTTCCTTACCTTCAAACACCCACCATAACCCTCCTATCTACATTAATCCAAAACAGACATTCCCCAAATGATGCTATCCTTTCAATGTAGCTAGAAGAAAATATTGGGTAATATGCTCTTTATTATTTCTATTAACATTTTCCTTTAATTTTTGACTATGATCTGCAGCTGAATTATGTGATATATTGGTATACTATTTCTTTTCTTGTACAATTTCTTTCCCCCTTATAATTATAGTACTGCATAGTTATTTATAACTAATGAGAGGTGTTTTTGTGTACTTTAATTTATCCTCAAACTCACCCATAGAAGTAAATATCTCCTTTAAAACAAATACATCAGTATTTCTATTAGTTTCTTTTTTTGGAGAAAGTGTTACTGGAATTCTCAGTTCTCCTGCTCCAATATAAGTAGTCTCCTCTATATGTCAGCTGCGTGACTGTCATTCTGGGTGTTTCATTTGTGCTAGTCTCTTTTTCTCATATTAACCATTCTCCACAGATGCCTCACATTCCTTACCTCTCAGCTCCTGTTGAGGAATGAGGCACAAGTAATCCTCTGCACTAAGTTGATTAGCTGTTGATTTTTATTGGGACCCATCAGCCTAGTTGAGAATGTGTAGCTCTTTGCTCTTAAGTTTCCAGGTTTTTCTTCCTCAGAAAGAATAGTTCTAATCTGAAAATGTCTGCCCCAATCTACAAGCAAATTCAAGAAGGAGGTGAGGAATCACCTGTTAAGCATGTAAAAATCTCACTTACTCCTGTTTTTATTCCATCAGTACCATCTTCAGGTGTATTTCTGCAGAGTCCTCTAGTTCCACTTCTTCAGAGAGGAATTTATAGAATACTCACCAGCATTGCCTGGCTGTGCATGAGGGACAAGAGAATCTTTGATAACCTTTTATAACAAACTTTCAAACAATCTTCTGGCTTCTAACCAAAGCAGCACACCTTTTTATAATATACTCCCATTCCTGAGACTTTTCATAATTTCTAAAGTATTTCTTAACCATCTCCCTGAAAGCTTAACTATCAACTTTCTCAGCCCTGCTGAGTTTCACCCACATTTCAAACTTGTTGACATATATACTATCTTCTTAACTCTCCTTTCTTGATGTTTATATGTTTATAACTTTTTAAAATTCTTCATTGTTACATTGACAGTTTCCAGAGAATGTGTAGACAGAAGCATGGGTTCAACCCACCATGTTTAACTGGATCTCTGCTTCTTTTTCAATCAATTTCTCATTAGTGAAAATTTCACCTAACTGTTGTCCTCATTAGACTGCAATGTTCTTCATTTCTCCCTTATTATAAAGTCATGGAGGTTTCATCTCCTAGGAGATGGACAATATCTCTGTGCAAGTTTCACTATCTTCAGCACCAATTACGTAGCTGACTGTAAAGTAAACTGGAGTTAGCAGTGTTTCTACCAGCAGCCATCAAACGAGAACTCTAAGTAATACCGAAACCGTCCTCACATGTTCACTAACTGGAAACAATTTTTTTTTATCTCAGTCTGTAATGGCTGAAAGTTGATTCTTTAAATACACAGACTCCACGGGCTATTTTTCTATGGAACTTCTGCTTCCCTAAAACATGTTCTGTTGTCTCTCTGTTGGCACTTTATTTTTCCAATTTGTACAAATTTGATGCTTTTTTTTCTCTCTGAGAAGCTTAGTGCTGCTGCTTTTTAGAAATAAGATACTCAGAGTACTATAATGAGGCACACAGCTTTAACCTGAAACATGGCATCCGAATTCCTCCTTGATAACTAATGATTGTTGTTCTGCAAATTACATCACCAAAGAGGGGAAAAAAGAAATTTTAGGCTCAGGATTTTATGAAAAATGATGATGTAATCGAAATACTCTGCATGAGTCAAAGAGAGAAACTTGTTTTAACTGAAGTCACAGAAGATCAGGATACTTTGGAAAAAAGGCCAGGAAAGTAGTGATTACTTTGTATTAATTTCAACATAAAAAATTCACATACTCTTGACTCTGAATTCTTGGAAAAGAAGACAAAAATGGCATAAAAGAAAGATACAAAGAGCTTTAATTATATTTTTAATGTTTTATTTCTCAATAACAAATCTAAACGAAATATGGAAAAATGTTAAGATATATTACACTATGTGGTAAGCACATAAACATTTATAATATTTCTTTCTATACGTTTATATATGCTTAAAATACTTCATAATTTAAGAAAAGGCAATAACAAAGGAATAGTATAAATTTGAAAATCATATCTGTGATTGTGATATTAGAGACATGACTGTGACTTAGAGAACAAAATCTATGGTTGGAAGTTTATAAATATCAGCCAGATTAGCATTTTCCCCAATCTATGGGACTTAGGTCTAGGATTTCTTCAAAATTTGTCCAAATTTGATCTTTTATCTGAGAGGTAAATTAAGAAGAGAAAGGGATTAGGAAAGTAAAAAGAAGTAGCAATTATCTTTCACAATGAAAAGAAAAAGCAGAATTATCAAAGATGAAATACAGAACCGACCCCCCAAAATGAAATGTTCTTTCCTTTGTACCATACTCCTCTGTGAAGGCAGATTCCAAACCTCTGTTGCCTTTCCCCCACCCCCTAATTGTGCCTCATTTTTTTGGTTAGTTTTTATGTTATGCCTTATTTCTGGATATATATTTTTTTTTTTACATGTCTTATATCCTAATTAAGACCATACAGTTTACGGCATTATCATTTAATATCAATTCTGACTTGTCTTTGTTAACATAGCATTATCTAAACTTAATTGAGGGTTGGAGGAGCTTTTTATTTTTTAAACATGGAGTCCCTATTGTCATACGGCAGTTACTAGTATCCCATGGAATACACCTTGAAAATGATGAATTAGATGAATCCCTAAGGTGCATTCAAGGGCTAATATTAAATGATTCCATCATTTCCTTGAAATATTGCCCCTTTCAGTGCTGCTGGTGGATGTTGCGCTGCAGCTTATTAAACAGCAGATGCTTAGGTATCCTACTGTCATCCAGGGAGCAGGTTTATTTTGTAGCAAGTGACACTTCCAGATGGTGAACTGGATGCAGTCTAGCAAGCTGTTGATGAAATGGCTCAGGAAGTGGTGTAAGGCATTTGTGGGCAGTCCAAAATTCATTCAAAATTAGATATTAACACCGTGCTTTACGCATTCAAATGGCTTGGAACTTACTGCTAATGTTCAACCTTGTCCATTAAGGTCACAAATGTCATACTTTATTATTAAACTCTATGCTTTTACTCTGTTAGAGTGTTGTATCAGTAACCATTTTGTAAAGAGTTTCCAGTTCTGTCTTACAAATAAAAATCATCGTATCTAGTGCATTAATAGATATATGACATCGTTTTCAAGCGTAAATACATGCAGTATTTATATGCTTTAAAATCTAGCAAAATAAGTTATATTTTTTATTTCTCATTTTTATTATTGTATATTTTCAAATAAAATTAATTATTCATTAACTGTTTTCTCAAATGATTTTTAAGATATTATTTTAAGAATTAGGGATCAAGTGCTATTAATTTATTCAAGTAAGTGTTGGTATTAATATACAGATCTAGAAAAATAGAGAACAAGAAGTATAAATACTCATAAACTGGAGAAAACATTAAATAAGTGAAATCACTACATGATCTATAAAAGCACATAAAGAACTTTTTTTAGAATTTATGTGTGTTATTCTGAAATAAATACCATAGCATTAGCATAGTTTTCCACTTCCTCCCTACTTGCTTCACAAAAATAGTATTCTCAGTTGTCTCACAGCAATCACTTCTCTAAATTATTTATGTTAGTATACGCCTATGCTTTCACTAATTATATTATTTTAGTTTCATAGATCCAGCAGGATTCATATCAATGTAATTAATTTTATCTGAGAATTTAACTTGAGAATTTAGCTTTGTAAATATCATGATTCAGGCACATAGTGTCATCTACATGCAAAGCATCCTGTTTTCAGAAAAATAAACTATGAAAAAAATGAGCTCTATCTCTATGGAAAACGAAAAAAATATCCAAAACTTACTAAAACATCTGTGTTAGTTATCTATTATCACATAACAAATTACTCTAAATTTAACAGCTTAAAAAACATTTTATTCTACAGTTCTTGTGGGTCAGGATTCTAATTATAGTCTAACGTGGTCTTCTGGCTTACAGTCCCAACGGGATGAAATCAAACTGTTGGCAGAGCTGCAGCCTCATGTGAAGGCTCATGTGGTTGTTGGCAAGTCTTGGATCCTCACCATAGAGCTTCCTCATGACATGGCAGCTGGCTTCTGCCAGGGTTAATGATCTAACAGAGAGCAAGATGGAGTACCCAAGAGAAAAGCCATAGTCTTTTTATAACCTAAACTTGAAAGTGACATCCCATTGCGTTTGACATACTCTATTCCTCAGAAGAAAGTTTAAGAAGTCCCACTCACACTCCAGAGGGGATTACAGAAGAGCACAAATGCCAGAAGGAATGGTCATTGGGGACTACCTTAGACAATGACTACCACAGTATTTTCATTTCTTAAGTGAATAAAGTAAGTACAATGTTGACTGCTTGTGTTTTTAAAACAAAAATTATCAAGACAGAATAAAGTTATTTAGGTCTTACAAATATGGAGTTAATACCCAAGAAATTATAAAAAAAACAGAAGTCTCATTGAGGCAATTTTCCATTTCTTATATAAATACATCTGGCTATAATGTTAGTTGATAACTGGCCTCATATAATTCTACACTAGAAAGGGTAAATTGCTCCATCTGAAAGAAGATGTGACTGAGTCCTATGGGAAATATTTATGCATATGGACAATATATGTGGACATATATCCTATGACAAGTTACAGTAACTCTATTTGATAAAATAATCTTGCGTACTTTCTAAAAGTAACTGTTAATTTTAATGCCATGAAGCAAAATAAAATTATTATAACACTATAAGAGGTTAACGTCTTTTGAACAGGCATTTAAAAATATTTTTATAATTTTAATAGTTCTTAACAATTTTAAGATTCATATCAGTAAATCATTTTATTTACAGTAGAAGAAAATATTTCTGTTCCTCTGAACAAGGAACAATGAAAAATGGGCAATTTAAACCTACCTCTGTTACATAAAAAGCCATGGACATATTGGCAGGGGAACAACATACGTTGGGGCCTCTCAGAAAGCTGGCGGGAGGGAGAGCATCAGGAAGAATAGCTAATGGATGCTGGGCTTAATACCTAGGTGATGGGTTCATCTGTGTAGCAAGCCACTATGGCACACATTTAGCTATGTAACAAACTTGCACATCCTGCACATGTATCCTGAACTAAAGTAAAAGTTGATGAAAAAAAAAAAAGGCAACAATGAACCGGGAATGAGAAGGATACTTGCCTTCCTCTCCTTTAGATAATATTTTCTCTATTAGGTTTATAATTTCTACCCAAATTGTAACTTATATTTTATACCATTTAAGGACCCTAATATAAGCCCAGCATCCGTTAGCTATTCTTCCTGATGCTCTCCCTCCCGCCAGCTTTCTGAGAGGCCCCAATGTATGTTGTTCCCTTGCCAATATGTCCATGGCTTTTTATGTAACAGAGGTAGGTTTAAATTGCCCATTTTTCATTGTTCCTTGTTCAGAGGAACAGAAATATTTTCTTCTACTGTAAATAAAATGATTTACTGATATGAATCTTAAAATTTAAGGACCCTAATATAAAGCTATTTATATGCAAGTATAATAATATATTAATTATTATGTTTTCAGTTAATAAAATCTATACTATGAAAGCATTCAACAGATTGATTCATTAGAAATGTGTAGAAAATATCTGTTGCTTTACCAAGTCATTCTCCAAAATCAATATAGCCTCCCACACTACAGATTAACACTCACCCTTTTTTCAAATAATCCTAATTGCCATCTCATATCTAGGCATTAAAAAAGTAGCCTATTTTGATCAATATTTCATGATAGAAAGCTTTAATGATAGCTATCCATATCTCACAGCTTTTGTTTATTAAGCTGACACAGAAAATTAGCTCAGCTTTTTCTTGCTTATGATTTGCACTTGCGCAGGAACGAGATGGCAGTAAGAATCAGATAAAAGAATAATAAACTTAAGGTAGAGAAATTGAGATTGCTTGAAACAACATATCATTTCAAAGTATAAAAACCCTGACGGTTAAATCCTTTTCCTTTTGCTCCTTGCCTGAGCTGTCTAATGCATTTATTTCCATCTACCTTTATCGGAGAATCTGTCCATTAAATTAAACCACGGAAATACAGAGCAGATGAGTCTTCGTTCGGGGAACTAATAAGCCCACTTAGTCATGAACAGCACATCAGATGAGCTGTAGTTTTTCACCTTTCTTACACACCTGGGAGGCATTAGACAATTTTTGCTCTAAAGGGGACTTTTTTCCTTGTCCACTGGAAATACTTTTCTTACACAGACTCTAAATAATGAGCCACTTTAAGGTAACTCTGCGTAGAGGGACTTCTACAGCAGAAGTACATCACGGGATGTATGTTATTAGAAAACCAGGCTTATTACTTTGATGTGCCAAACGATGCCACAATTCAAAAATTCCTAAAGTTCTATCTGTTTGGCATGCAATGAGGGAAGAAAGTGACAAATAAAGATGTTTTAATACAACCTTGCTTCCTTCACATCAAGGCCTGTATGAAACAGAAATCTGCCTCTCATAAGAAAAAAAAAAATCTTTGGGCTACTTGCTTGAGCATAGATCCATAGGGAAATAATAAATATGTCCTTACGGCCGGGCGCGGTGGCTCACGCTTGTAATCCCAGCACTTTGGGAGGCCGAGGCGGGCGGATCACGAGGTCAGGAGATCGAGACCACGGTGAAACCCCGTCTCTACTAAAAACACACAAAAAAAAAAAAAATTAGGCGGACGTGGTGGCGGGCGCCTGTAGTCCCAGGTACTCGGAGAGGCTGAGGCAGGAGAATGGCGTGAACCCGGGAGGCGGAGCTTGCAGTGAGCCGAGATTGTGCCACTGCACTCCAGCCTGGGCGACAAAGCGAGACTCCGTCTCAAAAAAAAAAAAAATAAAAATAAATAAATAAATATGTCCTTACTGTACAAGGAGTTGGATTTAATGGCAGATTAAACGTAGTTAATTAAAAAGTTATTCCAACAATGTATAAAAAGAACATAGGAGATTGAACCGGTGAATGAAGAAGAGCAAGAGATGAAAAGTCAAATAATAATGAAACAAGCAGAGATACTCAAATATGTGTCAGTATAATATAACCTATGTATCTGCATGACTCAAATACCAATAAAATAAAAATGAAAAAAATGTAGAAATTTTATTATTTCTAAATTGCTTAGGTGGACATCTTGGTAAATTAGCCATCTCTGTATCATTCCATAATTCTGGGAGGGTGAGAAAATTCGGTGTGTGCCTGTGAGTTTTGAAAACAAATAAACGTTTTGAGTATGAACTATAGTACATTGGAATTGCTAAAAAGCCATTTGGTAATGAAACTTGATTTTGTGACACTATTTGAACTGACAATTTGGCATAATTATGGAAAATGATTCTAATATTTTTATTAATAAATAAATAAAGCAAGTTGAAATAGCTAAAGGGGTAGGATAAGCTATGTATGAATACTTTATTAGTGATTGTGGATGTCTTTCGTGTGAAGAATAATAAATTCTAATTCTTTTTCTCACTTATGATTTATGATTTATTTTTTTCTTGCTTATGATAGAAGAAAGAAGGCCAATAGATAATCATAATCACACTACTGCAGTCTACATATTTCCATTTCTTCTATGATAATTGACTTCTATTCTTATTATTAATAATAATCACTTTTAATAAAGCAACTATGAAAAGATAATACTGATGGATATCATCCTGAATTGGTTTGGATCAAATCAACATGCATTTGACAGAGTTAAAGATTTAAATTTTTCCACAAGTAATTAGCTTATTTTTTTAACTAAATTTCAAAATTCTGTAAATAGAAATAAATAAAACTTTCTCCCCACAAATAAACTAAATTCAGTGCTCCTCAGTACCTTAAGAGTTTAGTGCAATGTAAGCAACAATGAAACCCTGTTGTTAATCATTTTTTAATGTTTAATACACAGCTTGAATAAGGAAAATCTTTAAAGTGCCACTATGCCTACCAGTTTATAAAATTGAACATCATTTGAATTATATTAATAGTTGCCCCAGTCTGACACCGTAATTCATCAACCTTCTGAATGATTACAAACTACTTTCTAAATTTTGATTAGTGTAACGTATAGGTACAGGCAGCCCTTGGGGAAAAGTGGCCCTGAAATGGAGAATGGGAGACTACCTGAATAACATGAATGGTATCTCTGGGCTCTCAGTAAATTATAGAGTGTAGAGAAATAGATGGTAATATGGAAGTTTAATCACTGGATGCTAATGAGTAATATATTTACTCACTCATTAGTTGCTTTTCAAAAAATGTTTAAAGTATGCTTTGGTGCAAAAAAAAAAAAAAAAAAATGTCAGGTTGTCAATGTCACCTGCCATTGTGCCCCAGACAACAGATAAACTGTTGGTGAACCTATGAACTTAAATCAGAACAAAGGACAGATCTAACCAACTGCTTTAATGGAGTTGAATTCTTAAATTTCAATAAAGATATCTGAATTTCTTAATGTTTGTTGTCTCATTTAGGAGTTTTTGTTGTTCATTTCAAAAAAAAGAGAGTAGAATAGTCATATGATCATAGTTTTAGTGTTAATGCTTAAGGACTTGCAGATGTATCCAATATGTGAGATCAAGATTGAGGAATTGATTATGAGTTTGTACATTTGGAAAATCTAAAATCGGAAGAACAGAATTGTGAAAGAATTCTAAAATTCTGAAGAACAGAATTTAGCAATTGAAGAAAAGTCTTTTTGAATTGCAAGACATCTATGCAACCGATATTATTTTTTCTTGTGACAATATTTGTATATACCAACTGTCTACTGTACTTTATTGAAAATTATGTCATATTATGTCAAAATACTTTTGCCACAATGAGAGAAAACAACTTTTGGCAAAATTAATACTTCATGTAGCAATAATCTATAGTTGTTTATGTAGTTAATCATGACAAACTATGCCTGTTTATAACTCCTTATTATAGAAAAAAAAAACAATAAAACTTGTCCAAAAGTTAAACTGCTGGTATATATGAGTTGCAGTAAAGACTTGGATTTTAAAAATAAATAAATTGTAAAACCCAAAATATAGTGGATTAAATAAACTGAATATATTTTTTCTTTCTCATGACAGTCTAGAAATGAGTGGCAGGTCAGATGACCCTACTCCAGGAAATAAGTAGAGTTCCAAGTTCATTTTATATTTTTTGCTTTGCCATTACCAAAACATTATTCTCATCTGCATTGCTGAAAATAAGTCAACACTTTTCCGTATTGTATCCTGTGAGGAGAGAAAAGGCAATTTAAAAAATTCGTTTAATGAATGAGTTGGATGGTCATTCATTTTAACATTCCATTGAAAAAAAAATCAGTCATAACTTACTGCAAGGGAGGTTGGAAGATGTCTCAGCAGTCATATGCTCAGCAAAAATCTACTGTAATAAAAGAATGGATTTGGAGCAACTGGAAACAAATGAAACCAAACACATATGTCCTTCCTTATTCTCACATGTAGACTCATTCCACCAGTTATCATGCCTTACTGAAAGTTTGGAATCTCTTAGTCAAGCATAATCCTCTCCATCCAAGCCTAAATATAACCTTTGAAATTTGGTAACCTATAAACTAATACACATTTTATATCACTACTCCTCACTCAATACGTAATCGAAAACTATATCATTCTATCTAGGCAAATAACTGGCATTGGTGGGCTAGGCATTTGGTTTGGTTTCCTTGGAAATAAAATTATCTCAACAAAACAAGAGGTTTTCACCTTATTTTCCTCCAGTCAGTCCTCTGTTAAAATCACAATACTCAAAGATTTCTTCTAGACATACACCTCGAGCCTCCCAATTCTTCTCTTTTATTTACTTATTCTGGGCAGACACATCCACTCTTCAATGATAGGCAGCTAAATTGAAAATACCCTGAAACAATACAGTTAGGTGGGAAAGTAACATCCTCCATCACAATTTTACCAGAGACTGGCTCCCTGTTCTGTCTAAAAAGTTTAATTTGGAGGCCCTAAAGATAGGCTGCAAGTGACAATCTCATCTTCTGCTATTTAGGATAAAAAAGCTGTTGGTATTTTAATGCTTTTTGAGCCTAGATTATTGGTTTCTCCATCAATATAATTGCATGTTGGAGACAGAGAGTGCCTCTCTTAGCAATGCTATATTTTCTTCCATATAGGGCTTCAAAAATTGTCAGTTCTTGCCTAATCTCAGCTCTCTTTTCTAGTAATTTTGCTAAAACAGCAAAGAGCCGCCAAAACACATCGTTAGTCTGAATTTCTCTAACATTCTAGTAAAACTACAGACTTGGTAAGCACATGCTCTGCCATTGAAGTTTTCACGGGTGATAGCTTTACAACTGTTTTGCCAGGTCCAGCATGAGTCATCATCTTTCCAGCTAGAACTCTCATGCCATCTCTTTTCATCTTATAGCAATATCAGTGCCACATAAATTAGGGTTTTGTTTATAGCAGCTCACATCCGGGTATTCTTTTCTGTATTAATTAAAGACTAAGTTGGTTACAAATAGACCACAAAATACAGTGGTTTAAATATGAGTTATTTTTCTCACATATGCAGTTTGGGTGTGGTCCAGACCTGAAGACATCATGCCTCTGTCAAGTCCTGTCCATGAAGGAACTCAAGTTCCTTCTATTTTGTTGCTCTTTCCTTCCCTAGGTATCGATTTCATCTGTATGTCTCTAAATGGGTCATTTTCAATGTATTGTTCAGCCTACGGAAACAGAAACAATCACAGTGAGGACAGGCTACTTCCTTTTGAGCAAGAGGCTCAAATATTGCACAGATTACTTCAACTGCCCATATTCTATTACAGAGAACTTAGTCACTTGGCCACACTTAGCTGGAGAACATTCCAGACAGACTCCTCTTTAATGAATAACTCATTGAAGTAGACATAGTTCAGCTGTCAGTCCTTTTAAGTATGGCTTCAATTTCACAGAGTCTCCTGGCCTAAGGACAAGCCCCATCCCAGAGCAGTCTAATCACAATGACAAATCCAAGTGGGGATACAGAGGTTTGGTTTGCTCACCAAAATCAAGGACAACTCTGAAATCCCATTCAAGTTCTAGAGCCACCCTACTTTGGGAACATGTCTCCCTGGTTCAAAGGAAAAGTCATTCCTGTGTCCTCTGGCAACCCACTTTTTGTCATCCCCTCATCATTTGTCATTAATTGGCTCATCCATGGCTGGGTTGGAGTGTGACTTCTCTCTCTGTCCAATGTTTTCTTCCTTCCTTGCTTCAGCAGTTATTGATCCCAAAGGTCCTCCCTAAAACATCTTGCACACCAAACTTCATCTCAGAGTCAGCTTCTTAAGGAACCCGATAATCAACAATGATAAGTTATTTCATTTAGTTAACACATATATAAATGTATCTTTTTATAATTTAGCTAGCCACAGTAAGACAAATGTTAAGATAATCAATGTCTCTATGGATACTTTTCACACAATTTAAACTCACATCAATATAAACAATATTTCTAAATAAGGAAGCCATCCTCTACTCTCATCCGTGTGACCACAGTATCAAATGCATAAAGAGAATGAAAAAAATATGTTGCTTTAATAATTTCAGTGTATGTTCCCATACCTCCTTAACAATACACTTACAATATCTGTATCCAAAAGCTACTACCTGATAGAAATAGCCAAGATGTTCCTCCTCACTTCATTCCAAATTCATGTTAATTTAGTAGGCAGTGGTGATACTCCTTCCCTCTCTGCTTTTATTTATAACAACTAGCTTTTGTTTAAATGGCTCATGCCGAAGCCAGTACCTCATACACCCCTAGAAACTAAATAAGGGAGTCATTGGTCAGCCTAATAAGCAATGCTTGTAAAAGGGAGAAATGCATATAAAAGAAGGAACATGAAGTCTATGAGGGTTTCACAAGAGCAGAAAGATTTAATGTGCTTCTTCCCCATCTTAATGACAAATGAAAAAGGGAAAACAAACAGGAGGTTGCCAGTGGGCACAGGAATGACTTTTCCTTTGAACCAGGGGAGAGACGTTCCCGAAGTAGAGAAATAAACAAAGGTGAAAATTTTCTGCCAGTTAGAAGATAAGATTTCACTCTGAATAGACTGTGCCATTTCTATTGTGCCATTGCGCTTTTTTCTTGAGTCAAATGAAGGCCAAAATTTTAATACATTCTACATTACATAAATTACCATAGTGTGTTTTGCTGTTTTGACCTTTTCAGCATTCCTTCTATAATTTGATTGGGCAGCCATTATACTCGCTTTCTGTTTACAACATTTAACCTGAAAGGAAGGGAGATATTGAACCAAACAAGCAAAATACTAAAATAACACAGAGACTTAATTAGAGGTATAATGTGCTGCAAGTCAGGGGACCAAAATGCCAGTAAGTCTGGAACTGCTTTTTGAATTCCTTGAGTGACAGAAGCAGCAAGAGAAGTGAAAGTGATAAGTAAAGTGAGGACAATTAAAACCAATTTTTGGTAGTATTTAAAGGTCATTTACATGAAAATTTCCTCTAGTATATTAGATGTAATAATTAAAATCTTTTCAGAATAAATTCACAATCAAGAAATGTGAAATGTGTCAAACGTACAATAATAGTATTGCTTGGATAAATAGGATTTGGCAAAACAAATCCATCAGGTGGCATTTCTTGAGTGCCTAGAATTTACAAATTATTGGGTTAGAAACTGAGTACAAATAAATATAATACCTGTTTCAAACAGCTTACAATCTCCATTTGAGGTTGCGGACAATGAATGTGTACTGACACAAATCCATACAATTGAAGAATTTCTCCCAAGAGCATTCAGGAGCCTGAATGAAGAAGTAGAGGCAGTGGACAGTTGATTGACTGAGGGTTTTTAACTTTGCCAGATCATGTAGCAGAAAGATTAAGGGACAATGAAGTTGTGGTTGTTTGTAAGATTGTGTTTTTAGTGAGTTCTAAGAGCATGATGAATGGAATAGACTACGTGATGAAGGGGAAGAAAGACACAGTGAATAGTAAAGTGAATGTACAGCTTTGGAAAGGATGAAACGAATTAGGAATGAGTGTAATAAAAATGCCATGAAACTAGCACCTACATTTCTGGCATTGAACAAGAAAGGCAGGGACTTGAGCCACAATATAATTAGCTGATTTTAGCTTTGTTAGTAAAAGAAAGAGACATATGAAGAGGTTAAATACAACAGAGTACAGTAGTCCCCCTTTATTCACTGGGGATACATCCCAAGACCCCCAGTGGATGTCTGAAACTGCAGATACCATCAAACCCTAAATGTACTATGCATGAATATTTTTTCTTCTTCACACTTTCATGGAAAGAATATTCATTCTTATTATAGATATCAACCTCAGCACATGATTTCTTCTTTATTAAGATAATACATTTTACCTTTTCATTTAAAGGAAGCAATTTATGGCTCCTCTTTGGCATATCTGAAAGACCAGCATCACTACTTTTGGGCTTTGGGACCATTATTAAGTGAAATAAGGATTAACTTGAATACAAGCCCTGCAATACCACAACAGTCAATCTGACAACCAAAAAGACTACTAAATGACTAATTGGGTGTGTGTGTGGTGGGATGCACGTGGCGTATACAGTGTAAATATGCTGGACCATGGGATGATTCACATCCCAAGTGGGATAATGTGAGAGGGCATGAGATTTTGTCACACTACTCAGAAGAGTATACAATTAAAAACTTATGAATTGTTTTTTCTGAAAATTTTTATTTAATATTATTGAGCCACAATTAACCTCAGATAACTGAAACCTCATACAGCCAAATCTCAATTACTGTATGTGAATCTCGATTTTTGAAGGATAATTTAAAACACAAACTAATTTTTAAAAACCACCTTTAATCTATCCAAAAGTCTTAGTCATATTTTATTAACTAATTAGATAAAACATATTTTGAATTTGTTATGGTTCATTGGATGTGTAATCCCTACTGTTGTGACATGATAATCCTAATAGTATAAATATAATTATGAAACTAATTACCAACCATGTACCAGTATCCATACATTTCACTTAGTATTACTTTTTAAAGTAGCCTTGAGTCTAGTTTCACAGTGGTGATGGTTGAATGGTTTTGAATTTCCTTGTTTGATGATATTTCTGGATCATTGATTTATAATTCTCAAAAAGTAATATAGGACACATTAAAAAAACAAATATCAAAATAAGACATGAAGATAAGTCACTCTCTAGATTTAACTGCTGGAAAAGTTCAATTTTCCGCACCTCTGAAAATATGCCAAAATATATTTTGGCATTTTATCATGATGGTAGTAAAGGTACCCTGAAAGGACTTTAAAAAACAAACAAACAAACAAAAAGCAGCTGACAAAAATTTAAAATTTAATGCGCTTGTAGGTTCTCAAGAAGTGTGAGAAATCTCTGTGAATCCTTATTTCAAAAACGAGGAATTGAGACTTCACTTCTAGGAAGATGGGGTAGACATACATTTACCAATTTTTCCTTCCTAAGTACAGTGAAAAACCCTGGTCATTGTAGTAAAACAAACATAAGGAGACTTGGAAAAAAGTAGAGAGAATATGGCAGACCGTCCAGGAAACTGGAGACCTAAGAAACAAATTGATGAGTTCCCTAGGTTTTTGTTTTGTTTTTTTGCTTCAGATATTCAAGACTTGGAGATGAAGTAGCCAGCAACTCTGAATCCAATGGGGGCAGAAAAACAAACAAACAATAACAACAAATAATAATAATAAAAAAAGATGTCTATTTTCTCTAGCTAGGAAAGCAAGAAAAGTGCAGCATAGCAAGACATACACTTTTAGGTATTAACTGCTTTGTTTCACCCTAACACGAGACACACACACAAAACCTGTTGCCCCCACCCCTAAGAACAATGTTTAATAGACAATCTAGACTTTCACCCTTGGCAAGATTAACAAAGCACCCTACCCTCTTTGCTAGGGTGATGTCAGTTAAAGCCAACTATGGAGCCAGAACTATTCTTCCTTACAGTCCCTAACATCCACCCTTTCCTGTCATTATCAAGGTCCCACTCCTTCTCCCTGCTAGGAAAAATTAAATGGGAATTTCAGAACTGCAACACAACATGGGAGCCAAAACCTGAAAGGATAGACTCAATAGCGAAAACATAGAGAAAAATCAGTGAATTTGAAAAAAGAACATAGAGAAAAATCAGTGAACATAAAGAAAAATCAGTGAACATAAAGAAAAATCAGTGAATTTGAAAATAGAACAATGAAAATTATCCAATCTACAAAACAAAACATAAACTGAAAGGAAAATGAAAAAGCCCTCATAGACCTGTGCTACTATAACAGACAATATATTTTTATCTAATAGTCTAATATGTATGTCGTCAACCCCCAGAAGGCAAGGAGAAAGAAGGTAAGACTAAAAAAGAACTTGAAGAAATAATGGCTCAAAACTCAAATTTGACAAAAAATGTAAACTTACTGACACAAGAAGCTGAGTGAACCACACAAAAATAAATAAGTAAACCTAAATAAATCCAAACCAAGACACAGCATGAGAAAACTTTGAAAACTAAAGGTAAAGAAAAAGATCTTGAAAACAGAGTGAAACAACACCTCAGTTTACGTATAAGGGCAAAATAATTACAATATTGTGTATATTTCATGCAATACCAAAGAGTATACACAAAACGCAAAACAATCTATCACCAATATATGAGAGTTCTAGTTGCTCCATATTTGTCATCTACTAGTATGTGTTGCCCTTTAATTTTAGCCACTGTAGTGGGTGTGAAATTGTTCTCATTGTGGTTTTAGTTTTAATTGGCTAATAACTAATTACATAAGTCTATGTCTTGCCTTTTTATTTTCTTTATTGCATGTTTTCATGAGCAGGGATAGTTTTATTCCAGTTTATTGTTTTAACTTTTTATTCTTTTCTGGTTTTGGGGTTTTATTTAAGAAATCATTGCCTACTGTAAGGTTACAAAGATAGTCTCCTGTGTTTTCTTCTACAAGCTTTGTAGTTTTTAGCTTTTATGTGTATGCCAATTAATTCAAACCTGAATTATTATGTATGATATGTGGAGATCAAAATTCATTTTACTACATTCATCAAATTGTTCCAGAAACATTTGTTTAAAATATATCATTTTCTCCATGAAATTGCTTTGGCACTGATGTTGAAAATGAATTTAATCTAATCAACTTTCCATTCCATTCTAACTATTTTTCAATCCTAAAACAATACCAAATTGTTTAGAATACTGAACTTTTACAATAAATATTGAAATAAGGTAGTGTGAGTCTTTTAGCTTTGTTGCTTTAGTGAACATTCTTTGCTTTCTAGAACCTTTGAATTTCACATAAATTTTAAAACCCACTTGTCAATGTCTCCAAACAGAGGTGTTGAGATTTTGATTGAGGCTGTATTCGTTTCAGAATTATTTTGTATTGAATCCACATTTTAACAATACTGAATCTTCCAAGCAATTAATATTGTATATTTTTTCACTTACTTAGATCTCCTTAATTTGTCTCAGCATGTTTTGTTTGGTTGATTTGGTCAAAATTAGAAGTCTGGCACATTTCTTGTTAAATTATTTTCTAAATATTTTAAGATGTATCATGCTATTGTACCTTAGTCAATCATCAAAATAATAGCAGTATCGACTCAAGAACAAAACTATTTAAAAACAAATATCTAATAGTTATTGAGTTAGGAATTTGCTGTAGAAATATTTTTTAAGGATTATCCTATTAATTTACCCTCCATGATGATGTATTAGTGTGAACAAATTCAGAGAAAAACCTACTTTATTACAAATAATGCTGTTGATAGTTCAGGAAAAACAATTCCAGGAGAATGTTGCTTTTGGAAAACAAATATTCATGAAATTTATAGCACAGCCAAAATTATATTATAAGAAGGAACTGGCCTATTTAATGGTCAGAAGATCAATGTTCTGGCCTATGCTGTTCCACTAGCTACATGACCTTGAGCAAGTTATATAAGGTCTCTTTTCTCTTAACTCTTAACTTCTTTTCTTCATCTTTGAAATAAAAAGGATAAGGTAAATAATACCCAAGTCATTCTCATTTCTAAAGGTATTCTATTTTCAAAGATTATTCAAAAATTTCACTGCTCAAAAAGTGGTTATTGCCATTTAGAAGTCCAGGGAAATTACATATATGTTTGATCTATAGAGGTGATGTGGCATACTGGAAACACATGTTTTAGTGAAAGGTTTGTGGTTTGAACTGTTTCCTCCATAGAAGATATGATGAAGTCCTAACCAACAGTACTTAACCACCAATAATAAAGATGAGATAATACTGGAATAGGGTGAGCCCCTAATTTAATATGACTTGTGACTTTATAAGAAGACAGTAGTATGCAACGAAAAGCTAGCAAAAGGCAAGAAAGGATTCCACCGCAGATGTCAGAAGGATCGTGGCCCTACAGATACATTGATTTGGGAATTGTAGTCACCAGAACTGTGATAAAAGAAATTTCTCGTTTTACACCTGGTTTATGTTACTTTGTTGTGAGATCTCTAGGAAACTAATTCATATAGGATAACATTTTTATACAAGTTCCAGAATTTCTATTTTGTATGACCACAGTACTTAACCTGTATGAGCTTTAGTTTCCTCTGATGTGAATTTTGGATAATGAAGTCTGCCTTATAGGTTTATTCTGTGAGTAAAATAAAAGCACATAGAAAAATGTCTCACACATTCTCTCACCATGTTAGGCATTCAATAATTGTATGCCTTATCATGTATATCATTGGTGCCCAAACTTGAACTGTAAGGGAAGTTTTATGAAATGTAGATTCTTTAGTTGCACCCAACTCTATGAGCTAAAATTTGTAGGAGTGGTTTTTATGAATCTATATTTTAAGTTGTTTCTTCAGGTGACCATTTTATACTGACAGCCAACTATCATCCTATATAGATCTATTTTGGAGAGTTATATGGTTTTTATCCGTGTGCCCATCCAAATCTCATGTTGAATTGTAGTCCCCAGTGTTGAAGGAAGGGCCTGATGAGAGGTGATTGGATCCTGGGGCGGACTTCCCCCTTGCTGTTCTCATGATACGGAGTTACCACGAGATCTAGTTGTTTAAAAGTATGTAGCACATCCCCATTCCTTCTCTCTCTCTTGCTCTGCCATGGTAAGACATGCCTGCTTTCCCTTCCCCTTCCGCCATGATTGTAAGTTTTCTGCGGCCTCCTCAGCCATGCTTCCTGTACAGCCTGTAGAACTGTGAGTCAATTAAACCTCTGTTATTTGTAAATTACCCAGTCTTAGGGTGTTCCTTATAGTAATGTGAGAACAAACTAATAGAAAGAGCTACTTATTTAAGTGACAACAGTTTCATTGTTGATCTAATAAAAATTTTACATCTGTAAAATGAAATTATTGCTTTCAAATTTGAAGCACTCCTGAGAGTATAACAGGTTAAGTTCTTTGTTATCCTTTAAGAAGAAAAGCTATCTTCCCTTCTGGAAAGTAGTTTGTATACATATTTTGTAAGTTAGAATTTTGACAAAAATTCTAAAGCTTGCATATTCAAATAAAAATACGTATATATGTGTATATATATGTGTGTGTGTTTGTGTGTATATATATATATATGTATATATATAAAAAATATCAAAGTCTCTGACAGTCTGTCAAAAGATCCACAATTAGTTTAATTATTTCAAGGAGCTATAAAATAATTTTGGTCACAAGAATTTCACAAATTTGAATTTCAAACTTTATTAATATTTTCTCAAAATTATTATTACTATCATAATGGTCTTATATTCTTAATGGCTTTTACTATGCTTCCTGGGCTTTAATTTTCCTTTGTCTTACTGAACATTCATTATCACGTTACTAAATAGTTTCACCTGAGACAGAGGGGGTTAAGTCACTGTACATGTTGAAATTATATTTTTTAAATTATCATTTTTATTGAATCATAAAAAAGCATGTATAGTGAGAGCTCAAAATCAATTATTGAAAGGATAAAAGTTATGATGAAAATAGTCATACAAATATTACAATCTGTACTTGTGATAAATAAGTAGTGAGATGCATACCAGTACTAATGTAGATTATGAATCCGTATGAGATAGAGTAAATAAAATTGCAAGTGTGATGATTTTATATAAATAGATAAAAGTGACTTAAAATTATAGAATTGGAAAATGGGTTGTAGTGAACTAGAAATTCATTACCTCAAGTATTCAATATGTTACTCTTTATAAAAATGTATTTTTCCAAAGCAATGTTCTATTTCTAAACCAATCACGTTTCTCTAGAACAACGTCTCAGTGTTAATTTCAATATCAATTTTACACAATTTGTTATTAAACAAAGTACCAAAACTATGAAAATATCAAAGATTTATTCCTATAGGAAATCATGAATAATAAAATGTAAGACACATTATTTCAGATAATTAAGTACAATTATTATATTGGAGAGAACACCGAATAGGGTCTTAGCAAAATTCCTTTATCAATTGAAATATATACGATAGCAGGTATTTTAGCAGATATTTTAGCTGTACAGATGTGGTTATTTTGTGACAGTATCTTCCAATTTAATATGGAAGGTTGAGTACATGAGTTTTTACTGCTCCTCAGACTCACTAAAATAATAGTTAAGAAAGGTATACTGATAGAGAAAGAGAATAAAAGAGAAGACAAGATTTGTGAACAAAATATTGGGAGATTGAATGTATATGATGAATGGTAAAGTTTTAAAGAAGAGAAAGCCACAATTATCAGAAGTAGTAAACACAAACTGTATCCACATTCCTCCTTTCAATAATACATCCCCTCTCTCTTACCTGGACACATGACTGCTCAGATCTGACTCTATTTCTAAGCATCTCTCGCAGCTATATTACATGTTTACTAAGATACAGGGAATGGAATGTGAATTAAAGTAGCTTGCGTGACTCTCAGAACATGTCCTTTGGCCGGGCATGGTGGCTCACACCTGTAATCCCTTGACTTTTGGATGTCAAAGCGGGTGGATCACCTGAGGTAAGGAGTTCGAGACCAATCTGGCCAGCAGGGTGAAAACCTGTCTCTACTAAAAAAAAATACACAAATTAGCTGGGTGTGGTGGTGAGTGCCTGTAATCCCAGGTACTTAAGAGGCTGAGGCAGGAGAATAGCTTGAACCCAGGAGGTGGGGGTTGCAGTGAACCGAGATCATGCCATTGCACTCCAGCCTTGGTGACAGAGCCAGCCTGGGTGACACAGCGAGACTCCATTTCAAAACAAACAAACAAACAAAAACAAAACAAAACAAAACAAAACATGTCCTTTAAGAACAAAGCTATTTGCCCTCCACTCATGTTTTTCTCCACATCCTTCTGGCTTCAACTTGGACCAGTGCTGGCATTCCAGCCTTCACAGGTAGATGAATGCAATACTATAGATGAGGACAGAACAATAAAATACAAGGAACCTGGGTCTCTGGAAAATCCCTAGGAAGAGTTGCTACTCATTTTAGAGTTTTCTTGTTACTAGCCATCTATGAAAGGCAGGTGAGGGATAAGACTGAAGTTAGTAGGATCTCTAGATCACTTTCTCCATGCCAGCAGAAGACAGGAGGTTTATTCTCTTAAGAGACTGCATCAGAGATACTCTGCATAAGAGAAACCATGGCTTAGCTGAAGGCAAGGTTGGGAAGCACCACCAAAAAAACAACACATATTAACTAACATTTTCCAACTTAAAACTGTAGAACCCAAGCCTCTTTCCCCAGCTTTACAGCAGTCTTCCCATACAGAAAATTTGAAGATTTGACTCCTCTCTGAGGAAAATAGTAAATCAAAAAGTAAATCTATAAATATTGATAGGTAAGTTTCTCTCAGAAAAAGGGAAAAGTTTTAAAACAATGTAGGGAAATGCAGGAACAGTACTAAGCTTTTAGTTAACTTTTTAGTGTCTCAATCCTAAATATAAACTGGCCATCAAGGAAAAGAATACCATAAACAGGGGATAATAAAGCAAGCAAAAACACAAAAACAGAACTCATAAAATATCAGAAAAACATTCAGAAAGAAAACTATCATTCCTAATCTGAAATTAATAGTATCTATATTAGTTATCTAGTGCTGATTAACAGACTATCCCAAACAGTGGTTTAAAATAACAATGAACCGGCTGGGCACGGTGGCTCATGCCTGTAATCCCAGTACTTTGGGAGGCTGAGGCAGGCGGATCACGAGGTCAGGAGTTCGAGACCAGCCTGGCTAACATGGTGAAACGCCGTCTCTACTAAAGACACAAAAAATTAGCTGAGTGTGGTGGCAGGAGCCTGTAATCCCAGCTACTTGGGAGGGTGAGGCAGGAGAATCACTTGAACTCGAGAGGTAGAGGTTGCAGTGAGCTGAGATTGCACCAATGCACTACAGCCTGGGCAACAGAGGAAGACTGTGTCTCAAAATAATAATAATAACAATGAACCTCTATTACTCCCATGGTTTTTTATGGGTCAGGAATTTGGGAGCAATTTAGTAATGTGGTTCAGGCTTAGAGTTTCTCATGGTGTAACAGTCAAGATGTCTGAAACTTCAGCCATATGAAAGATTGACTGGGCTGGAGGACCAGCTTCCAAGGCAACTTTTTTACATACTTGATGGGCTGGTACTGATTTTTAACCAGAGGCCTCAGTTCTTCCCCATGTAGGACCTTTTCTAGGGCTACTTGAGTGTCCCCTTTTCATCAATAGCTGGTGTCCCCAGAGCAAGTGATTCAAGAAAACCCAATAAAGAAATGACAGTGTCTTTTATGATCTAGCCTCAGAAGTCTTACTGTCACTATTGGCCACCATGGCCAAACATTATTCATTGTGGTAGGGGCCACAAGGGTGAGGATACTAGGAGATGAGGACCATCACGGTTCATTTTGAAGAATGTCTACTGCATCATCTGTAAAAGAAAAAATCAAATATTAAGTTGGAGAAACAATAACGCCATATTCCAAAACAGGAACTTTCTAAAAGTACAAACCCATTATTAAACACTTAAATAAATATAATAGGAGATTAGGCAAAAAGGATAGTACAAGTTCACGTGCCAGGCTCTCTGTTTAACATTTCTTTCCCTAGAAAATTTTGCTCTCTTTGTTCTTTCCCCAAAAGGTGTATATTACTTCCAATACTATATTTTAGTAGCTTTACCATATTTCAGTTTTTAAAATTCATTTTTTTGATTTCTCAGCTTTCATTTCCATTTCAGTTTGTACCTGAAGGAGAGAAGCATGGATTGAATTTGCCTGGGTTTTCTGAATTTCATAATATAAATTTAAAACTCAGAAATGGGAGGAATACAGGCCTTGATTAGTGAATTTCAAGCTCAGTTCTCCAGGTGAAGGACAAGGTTAATTCTACTCTAAATAATCCTACCATTCAGAAAACCTGATGTGTCTAAGGAAGAAAAAACAGGCTGTGACTACAAACCTAAAAGTAAAGGCAAACAACTGCCAGACAGAGGCAGGAAAGTGGGGGAGAGCCCTTGGTAAATATTGCATGCCTCCTGGGGCCCCCATGGGCTTTGACTCAAGGGGGAGATGAAGGGAATTTGTTAAAGAAAGAAGACAACTGGAACAGACAAAAGCTTCCGGCACAGGAAGTTAGTTCGACTAAGGATACCAAAATGTAGGAATTTGAATGGGTTCCTGGGTGTGAGGTTGAAGTGAAACTTGATTGAAAAGAAGCTGCTGGTGGTGAGTCTCTCCTTAAGCTATTCCTGGCTTCTGGGTAGTTGGTGTAAACTCTGTGGTCCTCGAATAAAGTGTCCTTGAGAATTTTAGAAGGTTAAAAAAAAAAAAAACATTTACATTTCATATCAAGTATTAAAAATTCAGTAAAAATTTAAAAAATAAACCCCAGAAATTAAAATGTTAAAAATTTCTAGACATTAGATCTGAAAGACAAAGAATTGGCAAATTTGAAAAAAAAAAAAGAGTATTGTGATAAATTATCTAGAGTTGGATGCCAAGAATTTCTTTCCTTCCTATATTGTTGCATACACATGCAACTTGTTCTATCGCATGATGGAGTCTATTTCTACTCATTTTAAATCTGACCTGGCTCTGGGACTTACTTTAATCAATAGAATTTGGGGAGCAAAATGTTCATTTCCAAGCTTGCAAGATTTGCAATAAGTAATACTCAGTTGCTTATTTATACATGACATTTGAAGAGGCATGTGAAATGACCACACTTAAATGGAACACTGAGTGAAGGAAGAGTAATTATTTATCTGCTAACTCCTCTCTATCTCCTATCTTTCAGTGCTTGAAGTTCATTGCATGAAGTATTAACTATCCTACAGTGCTAAGCTGTATTAATTCTGATGGACAGTTACTTAGGGAAGTCAAATGCCCCACCACCATCATTCAGCAAAGAGGTGCATTATATGAGCCTGAAAGTGGTGAGAACTGAGAATGTCTATGGTTTCACTAACATGGGGTTTGGCTAGGATAGATGCTCTGCTCTCTCCATAGGAGATGCAGTAGTGGCCAGGTTATCACTTCAAGGAAGTCTGTCTGATATAGCTAGAGGTGCTAGGGGTTAGACAATTGTGGCAGCCATGGATCTCCATTTAGGAAGCATCCCAGCTCAGGAGACAGGTAGGACTCAGCAAATCTGTTGGAGGAGCACAACAATTATATTTCATATAGTCCATTCCATATGTCAGTCAGATCTGCTCACATTCTCCAATAATATCTAATGTACTCTAATAAGAAAATAAGATTGCACCACTTATTTACCAAGAATGGAGGCACAAATTTAACCATTTAAAGTGTAAGCCAGTTGAAGACTTCTAAAAAAGTATTGCTGAGGGTTAGCAAACCGTATTACAGTTCCTGTTACCGCAGCTGCTACTGAGACATATGATTGATATTCCTCTGACAACCAATTTAGATTCACCACCCCTACCTTCTTTGACTAATATTTCACCTTCCTTGATGGAGTAAGGAAGCGACCAAGATCTATATATGCAAAGGTTCTGAGTGTAGTTTCCCTTCTCATGTCAGGCTCAGTTTGTTGCATACAAACACCAAGAAATGTCACATTTAGTATATATTCCTTCCTGCAACCATTGTGCAGAAGCACTCCCAGTTTCTCCTGGTCATCAAAGTTATCAATACCAGGCAGTCCAGTAATTCTTTCTTTGTCTGCTAACTCTCCAGAATGAGGATCCCAATATGGCCTAGTGATATTAGCAACTTCCATTTCCGTAAATCTTACACTTTCCTCTGGTGGAAGTGATCTCCATTAAAAATGAGATAATCGATGATGATGAGAGAGTCTGTCCTACTTCTCCCATTTGTTCCTTGAACCCATACATCAGCCATTGGATCAGCTCGTATACTACCTCCAGGAGGATGATGCATTTGAATTAATTGTATTTTCCAAAATGGCCATAATATCTTTCATCTCATATGCTCTTGTGCAATGTAACTTTGTCAGTCTTATATGTCATTAGACTCTACCTCCTTAATCTGAGCTGACTTCAGTGAGTACCTTGACCAAAAATAATGTCAATAATGATATTATGGATCAGATCCTAAGAAGTTTTGCAGCTCCAACTTGTCTCTTGGAATCCCTGTTTTTAGAATGTTCCTGTTAAGGATCCGGCCGTCAAGCCCGAGCTACATGGAGAGGTCGTGTTTGGACACCTTAATTAGCCCCAGCTGAGTTCCTAGCATTAACTACCAGTCATGTGGGTGAGTTGTCCTCCCTATTCAGCCTCAGTCTCAGCCCCATTCTTCTGGCCACAGTCAACTAAAAACTTCCAACAAGGACATTCCAGCTGAAACTAGTCAATCAACAGACGGGTGAGAGATAATAGTAATTCGTTTAAGCTACTTAGTTTAAGGATGATTCATTGTGTAGCAATAGATGACCAAAAGAGTAGTCCAAACACCTTGAGATGTTGATTCCAAGCTGATACCTTAGCAGACTTCAACAGGCCGTTGCATAGTTCTATGGAAGCAGTCATTTTGGATAAATGGAAAGCATGGTAAGATCAGAAAATCTCATGGTCATATACCCATTATCAAAAATTATTCCCATTATATGGCTCCTTTAATTCGAGGTAGTGCTGTGTGGGATATGTTATTGGATCAAGCATTCTAACAGTCATCAAAAGGTGAGGCTGGCAGAAGTATGGAAGGCAAATTGAGTGTGTATCGATTTCAGTGAAAGGCAGCTTTGTTCCTTCCAAAGCTGAAGGTGCGTAATATAATCTACTTGCAACTGTACGTCTCCACTGGGAAACAGTGCCATGTTCAAGAGCCAGCACTCATCTTTACTTCAGTGGTTGGACATTCTGCAGTAGCTATTTCAGCCTTCACAATAGGCAACCCATAATTTTTGACAAGTACAGAGCTTCCAGCTATGACAGCATAGTGATTCTGTTCATAGGCCCATTTGACAGGTAATGGGATGGCTGAGGAAAGAGGCTTGCTGATACGCATTGTATAGGTCACCTTGTCCACCTAGTTTTTGAGAGCCTGCTATGTGATAGAAGGTCACTGATTGGCATTAATATGAAACAAAGAAATCTGCATGCTTGGTACCCTCTCCCATAAGTTTATCCATATAACTCTGCTTTAGACCTCCTTATCCCGAGTCCTCCCTTCTTATTTCTTCTCAGCCATTATCCAGTACACAGAATTTCATGTTTATCCATATATTATATGACATATCATTCTGTGCAAAGTAGATAAATGAGTAGTTCGCTTACACATTCACCCTCTGATATGACTTGATTTCATTATTGTCTTTCAGAGCAACCTATGAATGAGGATGTAATGTGGCAGCAGTTCTTTTGCTGATAATGCCAACATATTGTGGTGTTTTATCTGTGAGCCAGGTCTCTGTCTTTTCTCCCTTTGTTGATTGGTCAAAAGTTACCCTCCATAAGGACATAGTTGTGAGTTTGAGGATAAGCATCAAATAAACAGAAGTAAGTGACAAGGCAGTCTGGGCCATCTGTTCATTTAATTTACTTGTGCTTTCTGGATCTGCTTCAGCCTACTTCTAAATGTGTCACTTCTATCGAATATTCAATTGCTATACCACCTGCCTAACCTTATGAGTAGCTGAATTCAAAATAATTTAGTTTATGGTGGAAAGTTTTGGTTATACAAGCTCTTGGTGCTCCTTAGGTGCTCAGATAAAAGCACTTACTGACATACCCAAACAAACTATATTTTACAAATGTAGGGTAATTATCTGCCTTGGTGGGTGTGGCCACAGGACCCCATATGACTATCTCATAACCAGAGAGTGAACTCAGCATCGTTATCTGCTACAGATTCCTCTAGAATAAATGGGTCTATGAATGAAATGGTTATAAAAGCAGGGCAGCCTGCACTGAATACTGGATCTTTGAACCTCATTCAAAACAGATAGCATTCAGAATCTCCTGATCAGTGGTTTGGGGTTATATTTTCAAGTGATGTGCCTGGTGCATCCATAATGCAAAAGTCATATCAAGCACAATGGCTCCTTGTGGTAGATAATGCTATGAGCAACAACTTTAATTTAATGCAGGATATTCTGGAATTCCTCACATCTCTGAACTCACCAAATCTTCACTAATCTGTCAGGTACCTGGATTTTTCACCGTCTTCTGTCAATATTTCTCTGTCCTAAACCTCAGTTGGATATAAGACACCTGTTAAGGCAACAGATTAGTCTATTTTGCGATTCAATTCTATAATCAGATCTTTGGTCTGATTTCCAACAGAATCTATCTTATAACTACAGAAGATAAAAGTCTCCTTAAATTATACAATAGAGACTCCTTGGCTTTCACAGCCTATCTTATATTGGTAATTAGCTTTATAGAAAGTCTTCAAAGTCATAGAAAAGTTATACCACATTATTAAGTGTTTAACTCTAATTGGCCTTATACTGATCAACTGTACTTGCCTTAGAGTTACACTTCAAATGAAAAAAGGACTATGATGTCATTGAATACAAGGAACTATCAGCACCCCACTTAGCATAAGAAACATGGCCTTATTTCATTCAGCATGAACTCTCCTGTAAAATCCCACCCTTCAGGTTGACTTTCCAGGGTCTGTCTTTGTCTGTTGTTTCAACTCAAGTCGCCCTGAAAATGTGGCTTTAGATAAAGCTTGCATGCCAATTCTTAGTTGGTGAATGAAGTTCCAGGTGATAAGAGGGAGGGAAAAATGAACGTGCTGCAAGGATGAAGAGGAAGCCAATATAAGGCTTGTTACTAAACAGGCTCAGCTTTACTCAGCATCATATCTAGGCTTGGACTTTGGAGCTACTGCAACTCCCACCACATTGGAAATGATGGAAACTGCCTAGTCCTTAACCCAGGAGAGATGAAACAGCCGGCAATGTTTAGATGTTTAGTGATGAGGCAGAGGAAGTTGCTGTGGTCATAGTCTTCTATTGATCAGACAACAGAGAAGGAAAATGAGAATAAGTGAATCTAGGTGAGTACTTAAATTGGGTCTGATAACATAAATTACACAATGTAAATATAAATTCTGAACAGTGGACAAATTTTACTTTCATAGTATATTTTGGGTTTTATTCTTAAATTACTCTAATCATACCTGGATTAACAGTAGCAATTCATATTATTTTCATTAGATAATTTGCACACTAGCAGTTAACAAACATTTGATTTCATTTTTTACTACAACTATAATACACATTTTCTCCAGTTTAGAGAGACAGTAACTGAAACTAAGATGAAATAACATTCATTATCAGACAATTAGTCTTTTTAGTCCAAACTAGGTCTGTTTGAGTCTAAAGGTCCTTCTTTTCCTACTACAGAATGACAAATCCATTAACATAAAAAGAAATTGCTGCTGGGCACTGTGGCTCACGCCTATAATACTAGCACTTTGGGAAGCTGAGGTGGGAGGATCACTTGAGCTCAGGAGTTTAAGACCAGCCTGGGCAACATAGCAAGACCTCATCTCTACCAAAAATAATTTTAAAAAAATAGCTTGGCATGATGGCTTGCGCCTGTAGCCTCAGCTCCTTGGGAGGCTAAGGTAGGAGGACGGTTGGAGCCCAGGAGGTCTAGGCTGCAGTGAGCCATGATCACACCACTGCACTACAGCTTGGTGACAGAGGGAGACACTGTTTTCAAAACAAACCACATTGCTTTGTAGTTTTTAAAAAAAGCGAATGTGTATTTTGTTCCTTTAATATTTGTAGAATAATATGGCATAAGTTATTCCTCTTACTTGACAAGTAAGAAACCTGAAGCTCTGAGATTCTGAACATCATACCCAAGTTGACGTTCCTGGGAAGCAGAAAATTAAGGAAATACCTCTATCACCGATCTGGAAATTCAGTAGGCCACCATAAGGACTCCAGGACTTTATATCATGCATCATATTTCACCAGTAATCATTTCTCACTTCTGCCTACTAATTTGGTTATTTTTTCGTATTAAAAAGAAAGACAAAACTCTATGAAGGGTTGTTATAATATAGACTTTATTCAGAAAGCATTTTTACTGATAAGAGAAGAGAAAAATACAGTAACTCACGATATCAAAGAGAAGGGAGTCTCTGTAAATTATTTTGCAATGATTAATAAATCAGTTTTCTCTTCCTGTATTAGTAGAAAGTTCTAGATGTAACAGGGTAGTCCATAGTAATAATAAAGGTGCTTTTGGGGTTTGCAGTGAAGCATTCAAGTGTGAATATGTACACCAGAGGCAGACAGACCTTATACAGCCATTTAATAACTACAAGACAAAGGAGGAAGTTAATGAGACTTTCTGCTCTCGGTTTTCTAATGTGTAAAATAGAGACATTTAACTTGCGTGTAAAATAGAAATATTCAAACTGTGTCAATGAGAGGTAACCTTTGCCATGGGCTTGGTAGTTGCCTACTGTAGACTTCTCAATACCTATCAGCCCTGTGGTTTAGTTTCAATATTTTGAATTCCTATTTTATTCTTTATATATTTTTAAAAGCAGAATTTTCCTTTGTTTTACCGTCAGTCCTCATATATTCCCACAAAGCTGGGCAATAATAAGGTTAACTCTCAGTTGCTAACTAATTAATCTGAAAATGCTAAATACCCACGTGAATTAAATCCTTGTTTTTATCATGAGTCACTCACGAAAAATGAAGAGCTGTTTAAGGTTGTGTAAAACATTGATTAATTATCTATCACAAATAAGAATCCAGGGATATTTAAACTCTTTGCATCTCAGTAGCAGAGCATTTAACTCAAATCACTAAACTAAGTCATTTTATGATTGAGGATGAAAAAAAGATGAGTTCTTGACTGTGAGAAAGGGGTAACAGGACACAGGAGAATGGCCCTAGTCCCCATTTTTGCAGCAGCGTGTGAAGTGCGTTGCTGTGAAGTGAATGAACAAAATCACATATGGGGAGAGGCAACAGCTGTCTCCATAAAGTCTCTGGCCTCCTGCTGCCCTCAGTCCTAGAGGCAGACGTTGTGGTTGATGGCTGCCCACCGTGCTATACTTTATTGCTTCATTGACTGCTGCAAATGCTGACAACAGTTTACCAGCCACAAAGAAATTATTTGATTTACTCAAGTTCCTTTGCTACCATTTCAAAGTTTTGCATGTCCTTGGTTAAATGGTGCCCTTATAAAATTGCAAGGCAAAAAATAAACTGTTTTCCCCTTAACCAAATAGATATAGTGCTGTGATGTGAAATTACTGAAAAAAAAACTGTGATTTGGGGAAATTACAGTTCCTTGTTTTGTATGTATTGTGCATGCCCTACAGCCTTCCCTAACCAGTAGCTCCCAATTTCATTTAAATTGTAATGATTTCCTTTAAGGACAATTAAGTTGCCTAAGAGCAGTGCGTGCATACTAATGTGGCAGAGGCAAGGCACAGTGTAGAAGAGAGTAATAACTGTTTATTAATATGATAATTAAGTGTTAATGCTTAGCAACCTAATGATATCTGTTAAATAACTAACATTTTGGAGTCAAATCCAGGCAAATGAAATTCTATTAAAAATAACAAAATGCAGCAAATATAAAAATAAATGATGCTAATCTGTCACTAAATCACATATATTTTCCGATTTGCATCTCATATGAGAGAAGTTTCCTGTTCTCTCTTTTCCACCAAATACGCCAAACCAGTGTAATTATCTATGCCCATTTCAAAGGGTTTTTTTGCTTGTGGATATTTATATATATTTACAATGAAAGAGAAGTAATAAAAGGTAGAGATGAAGATAAATACCTTTTTGGAAGATCTTTTCAAGCTACTATTTTGAAAATATACATAATCTTGATTTTCAAAAAAATGTCTAATATGAGAAAATAAAATATCCAGAATGTGGTATTCAAAAGTTTAACACTTTCTGTGAGTCCTCATTCTCCAGCCTCAAATTTTCTTTCACCCTCTCATAAGCTATTCCGTAAATAATGGATACTTCCAATTGTCCCAGTATTATCTGAATTTTTTCTCTTTTTAAAATTTATTCTTAATCCTTCATCATTTTTACATCTTTAGTGATTGTATATTTGACAGTGTCACTACGCCTTCTTAATTTGATAGAGTTCTAGCCAAAGTTAAATGCTGGGAGAACAAATAGAAACTGCAGCGTTCTCACAAAACAGGTAATGGAAGGTTTGCTCTACAAGTGTGATGTTATACTTCTACAAATTTAATGAATAAGCCATTTCTGTGTTGATATGTTGCTCCCCTTTGGACGTGTTTAAACTACTTCCGAGGTTGAAATGAGATACAGCAGTATCTTATTCATTACGTGATTTTTGCTCTCTGCAATAATCTAAACCTACCAATAAGAAGAGGAAATTATCCCAATAAAAGATGTATTTCTGAAATTCCAGTTTTTTACCACTCTGTTCGACTTCTCCCCCTATCACTGTTCTGTTGCCCAATTGTACAAACTAAGTAGAGTCCTTTGGAGAAGACAAAATGCCTAGTGAAGTTCTCTTCAGAGAGTCACATGTATGAATGTATACAGAAGCAAAGCAGTCAAATGCTTAGTGGATTCAATTAAAATGAGGACTAGAAGTACTTTTTTGAATTTAATCACAAAAAAATTTTATAATGACCTCAAAAAGGGCAATATTCTCAGAGTATTAGGAGCTATATTATATTGCAATGGGCTGAAATGTTAACTGGGTTAAATCACAAAGAAATTAAAACAAAAATGATTAATTTTCACGAGGCTTGGCTATAAAGGAAGGGAGAGATGGGGTACTAGCTAGAGAGAGAATATAGAATTAAACACTATTTTAAAGACAGAGTATGTTTACTTAATATCATTAGATGTTAAAGGAATAGATAAAAGAGAGTGGTTTAAGATTCATAGGAAAGGAGTAAGAAATGATGAAATAAGACCCCTGAAGCAGGAGAAGAGGAGACTCAGCACAAATGGAGATACTGACCTTCAACCCTATAAAAGCACTTGTCTCTGAAACTGAAAGAAAGCAGGTTAGGTGGTTGTGAAGCAGGATATTTCCCTGACCCCTTCATGGGCAGGAACTGGAGTGCATGGGCACTAGAATCACCTGGCCACTTTTGTGCCAGCAGCGGGGCAGACTCCACTGACTCCTTCCCCCTGTGTTCCACCCCTCATTGGAGGGGGAGCACAGGTGAGCAGGTGCAGGAGTTGCCGCAAGTGCTTTTGGGCACTGTCAGGAGCAAAATTCCATGTGGGCCCCGTGGCAGTGTCTACAGGGGTGCATGCAACCCCTGAAGCCCCAAAAGGAGTGTTAGAGCGGTCTTTTATCTCTGCCATCGTGGATGGCTTAAGTGTTAGCAGCTCAGTGAAGGGTCAGTGTGACAGTCTTTTTCACCTGCACTCTTGGCACCTGAGTTCTTGTCTGGCATTCAGGAGGAATGAGGTTGCTCTAATGAGTTGAACGTGGTAAATGTGGTGGATTTTATTGTCGTTGAAAGCGGCTCTCATCAGGAAGGGAAGCTGAAAAGGGGTCAGAGCAGGAAGGTAATCTTCCCCTGGGGTCCGGGCAGGGATGGACTCTTCTCTGAAACTACGCTGTCAAGCTGTCCCTCTGAAGTCAAGCCTCTTCTCTTTGATGTCCAACCATAGTTTCCAACGTCCAGCCGCTTCTCTTCTCTGCCAGCTGCATTCTGGGCTTTTTATAGGCACAGGATGGGGAGCGAGTGGGCCGTGGGTGGTTTCGAAAAGGCAACATTTGAGTGGGAAAATAGGAATGTAAGTTCTCACTTTGGGCCATGGTTCCAGGATTTTTGGCTTGAGGGTGAGGGCCTCAGTGGAACCTGCTGTCTTTGGCCCAGAATTTCCCTGCCTTGTATTTGTAGTTGTGAAAGCAGAACTCTCATGCCGAATTGCTTTAAATTTCTCAATGAAATAAAAAAGCATCGTTATCGAACCCTTTCTTTACTACAAGTAGTTTTATGTTTGGTGCATTTCTCCTCAAAATAATAAGCAGTGGAATTTTAAAAATGCAGACTTTCACAGCACACTCATCATTACTCTCCTTTAGTCTGTAGACCTCTCAACCTCGAAGGCTGTAGCTGGTCTAGTTATTCATTCCTATGTCTAACGTCTGACTCAAGTTATTGTCTTGGGTCTTTCTTTCAGTCTCTAGGGTAGTGAAGAATTCTTTCCTGTTTGGCCCCAAGTTCATCCCTTTGGCTTCTGGTCAAAATTATGCTGATACACTGTCTACCTCCTTGCAAACTTGGCTGATATCCATAATGTAACTTGAGAAGGCTTCTGTCTCCTGGCTAACTCTTCTATTCAGACAGGGATATAAGTCCTGCTCCCTGCCTTAAGGCCTGTTAGATGCTCAGTTTTTCTACTTTTTTGGCCATACAAAAATGAGACATACATCTTATCTTTTATAACACATTATAAAGAAGGAAAATGTAGATAGAAAAAAATTGGTTTTACTGTAAATGCTAGTAGACATTTAGGTTCATGAGTTTGAACTTTTCATTAATATTCTAGGAGCTTGGAAGATTTTTGTTGTTTAATGCTTGTCTCCTGAACAACAAGCTAAGGAATAAGATTCATATCTCTAGAAATGGAGAATAATAACTTGACTGACTTGGAGTTTAAATGGCTTCTTACTTGATTTCATGACCAAATAGGCAGAATAAAATTTGTGTATGATGTTTGGCCACGTGAAAGTAAAAATATTTACACAGAAAGTTATGTTTGGGGACAAACTCAGCTCAGTAAAAGCTAGAAAGCTAAGAGGTAAGAATGGAAACACAACACATCACCAAAAGTTTTCCTTGTGAGGCTAATGGAGAAACACATATGTCAGTGGTTAGTCATGAGGTAAATGGCTATTCAATAGGTGAGTTTACTAAGGGATTCTAAGTGTGCTCAAGAAACTTATCCCTCAATGCTAGATGTTTGTTATATTTATTATACTTTTGCTTAATTGGCTTTCCTATTATTACTTTGTGTCAGAGTGCTCGTAAGAAATTGTGTGCACTGCCTAGTCCAATGAGGTGACTTACTGTAAGTGCACTACATTGTAAAGGAGACCATAAGACCAAAGCTTGATATGGGTAGGCTTTGTGTCCCCAACCAAATCTCGTATTGAATTGTAATCCCCATTAACTCCATAATCCCTACACGTCAAGGGGGAGACAGGTGGAGGTAATTGAATCATGGGGGCCGTTTCCCCCATGCTGTTCTGGTGATAGTGAGTTCTCACAAGATCTGATGGTTTTATAAGGGTTCTTCCCCCTTTTCTCACACCTCTCCTTCCTCCTGCCTTGTGAAGAAGTTACTTGCTTCCCCTTTGCCTTCTGTTATGATTGTAAGTTTCCTGAGGCCTCCCCAGCCATGCTGAACTGTGAGTCAATTAAATCTCTTTGCTTTTAAATTACCATCTTGGGCATCTTTTTAGCAGTGTGAGAATGAACTAATACAGATACTAAGTCAAAAAGCTTCATGTTAGTGGAAGCATTATGGATGCTTTACTTTTTGAAAAGGAAACAAAGACAATAAACTATTGATTTCAAGATACCTAATTGAGCCCAAGTATTTACATTTGCTCCCTCTAGGTATAATAGAAATTATCAAGTAAATGTGACACAGTTTATAGCAGAGTTAGAAAAAAAAGAATCAGTGCCATCAATAGAACAAAACTTGAATTAATTTTTGTAATAGAGGAACCAAATGTAATTGGATTAAGGAAAAAGCCAATTAGATTTACACATCACTTGACTGCACACATCAAAAGAGGACAAACAGAAGCAAGTGGACTTTTCCTCTTTTCCAAAAACATCACCAGTTTGAATTTTAGAGGAGTCAATATAACATGTAAGCATATGCCTGTATCTTTGTGTGTGTGTGTGTATGTGTGTGTGCATGTGTGTCTATGTGTGTGTGCATATACACACCTGTTTGTGAATTTTGTAGGTGGTAGGTATTAAAGAAATCTGGAACCTTCACCTGGACCAAAATTGGTTGTGACTTACGTTATTACACCTGGTGACTCCACTGGATAGCCCAAGATGGAGACTCTACTACAAAATGGCAGGGAAGCAGTTCCCAAGTTAAATGCTGGAGTATGGCTACCCAATAATTACAGAAGAAGAAAAACCTTTGGTAAGCAGTGAAATCTCCAGATCAAAATAGTCTCTATGTTAACTCCTTTCCTATGTCCTGCTCATTAATAACTGTATTTAGACTGAAAGACATTCTCACTACTCCACAGGCAGAAGATGAAAGAGTGTAGAGATTGTTGAGTGAGGCACAGAAATTAGATCAAAGCCTTGAGGAACCTATTAGTAACCTTCACTGAGCCCAGTCGGATACTGCATTCTTCCTCAGGGAATGTGCTGGAGTGAGCTTTATCCACCAGCTTCTATTATCAGAGGTTTCTGCCCCACCCTAGGAGTCATTGGGAGAATTCTTCAAGCATAGAAGAGTTCAGTGATGAGTAGCCAAAAAATTCACTATGTTACTAGCATCCTTGGTACCAAAAATCAAATCAAAACAAAATAAACCTCAAAATCTATAGTCCAAAGTCATAAATGTCACATTCTCTGAACCCACTGCAATAAAACTAGAAATTAACAACAAACAGCCAAACAAAATAAAACAACTAACCACTTAAAAAGTTAACAGCACTGCTTCATAAATCTGGAATTAAAAACTAATTCAAAAATTGAACTGCAGAAGTACTCTACGAGGGATCTACAGCAGCAATGGGAGCTAATATATCCTTCAAATCTCCAGGGAGGCACTGAGCTGTAAGTCAGCACCTAGTATGGAGGGCCCAAGTAAGAAGCAGAGTTGAAAAACAAGAGGATTAACTGAAGGTCTCTAAAAGAAACAACTGTGCACATTGTATGCCACCATCCCACCACTCTATACACACACACGCATGCACCTGCACACAGAGCTCAATTTCTGGCCAGAAGATAAGGAGTTCTTCTCTAAAGAAGTTGAAATACTAATAAAATGAAAGCAAATGTTTTTAATAGGGTGTTGCAGCCTCAGAGTAAAACTCCCTCTGTTCTCGGGATTTGAGAGTCCTTATCTGATAGCCCATCTGTTCACCCTAAAGTGAAGAACTCCAGTGAACTCTAACGTTCCCCTCCACACTGAGGTCTCTGCAAACTTCCCAGTCAGGGAAGGTGAGAAATCATTCATATATACATCAGAAAAAGAAGCCGCCCACACTACCTTCTCAGTGCTTAATTATTAAAACACAAAGATAATCAGAGATTACCAGATAGATATTTTTAGAAAACTAGTGGTGGTAAAAGGTAACAACAAAGAACAACAAAACAAAAGCTGATTTCTAGAGAAATATGTAATTTAAAAGAGGGTATTAAAAATATATAATTGGTATATCTAAGGAGATTAAGGAAAAGTTACATCTTTCTTAAAAATTTTATTTTTAAGTGACATGTAATAATTGTACACATTTATGGGGTATAGTGTGATGTTTCAATACATGTATACAATGTATAATTATGAAATCAAGGTAATTGGGACATCCGTCACTTCAAACATGTATCATTTGTGTAAGGAACATTCAAAATCTTTTCTTCTAGCTACTTGAAAATATACAAGTTCTTGTGAACTATAGTCACACTATAGTACTATATAACTCTAGAACTTATTTCTCCTATTAAGCTGTGATTTTGTGTTGTGTAACTAACCTCTTCCTATTCCTCCTCTCCCCTACCCTTCCCAGCCTCTGGAAATCACTATTCTACTCTCTACTTCTATGAACTCAACTTTTTTAGCTCACACATATGAGTGAAAATATGTAGGTTTTATCTTTCAGTGACTTACTTATTTCACTTAACAAATGTCCTCTGGGATCATCCATTTGGCCATGAATGAAAGGATTTCATTCTTTTTTATGGCTGAGTAGTATTCCATTGTGTATATATACCAGATTTTCTTTATACATTCATCTGTTGATGGACAGAAAGCTGCATCTTTAACACAAAAATAAGACACCAAGAAGGAGAAAGGGGAAAGACCAGAGAACAAACCAACTAACCATATGAAAATATGGGCTCTGTATGTAAAACATTATATATGTGTTATTTCATTCATTCAACAATGATGTATGAAATGTCTGTTATGGGCCAGTGAGTCAGGCATTTTCTCCTCATGCTGTCCTACATTTTGAAAGTTATTAGCTAAAGACCATTCCAAAATTTAAGGCTTGAAATGCTACTATCACAAAGAGATGAAAAAAAATCCAAAATACTCAATAATGTAGAAATGATAAAAATCAAAATTTTACCTGAGAGAAGCTGAGCACTAGAGGGTGTAGACGGGGCACAATCTTGAGGCAAAATGGTAGAAATAAAATAAAGAAGGATACTGGATACTAAAGAAATTTAAGTAGGCCAAGTAGCTTGTGAGCTGGCTGTGAGGGATTAGTTTGAGGTGTCAGCAAGCCTGTTTCACCACACCTGGGGAGGGTCTTCTAAATATCTCACCCCAGCCTCTGTCCCAGGTGTGCTGAAACAGAACCTTCCCTTTAGGGATAAGGCCCTAGCAAAAAACTCAGCTCCAATCAGGAGCTGAGGAAAGGAAGAGAGAGTGGGTGGGTGGGCAGACGCGCAAGCACTCGAAATGTACACCTGGAGGAATAAGAGGGAATTCAGCTCCCGGAAAGTGAGTTTTTTGGACCTCCGGGGAGCCTTAGACTTGGATGCTCTCTGTGTTGTGGGTAGGCTTCTCTGTCTCTCCCCTACCTCTTCTGTTCTCTCTTAGAGTATTAGTTTCTCAAAATTTGAAATGCAAACTCTACAAAAGAAGGACCTGATTGATGTAATTTCAGATCACTCACCTTGCTTCTCTGACCCTCTGTCTCTTTGTTAACATGGAGATACTAATAGCTATCATGTGGTGCTATTGTAAATATTTACTAACATGGCAATAGGAAGAAGACCATGCATAGTGCTTTAGTGCATACTGAGAGCTCACTAGAGGAGTTATTAATGCTGGTGAATTTTTAGCTCCTACTGACACATATTATAGCCATTTGTATTTTCATCTACAAATATTAATCACATTACCTCTTTCCTAAAAATATTTAAAAATACTATTATCAGTACAAATGCAACAGGTACTGTTTTTATTGTTAATATTACACGTAGGTCTCTAGTCAGTTATTGATGTGGAAACAATTTCTAGGACAAAACACTTAACACACCATCCTAATTAAGAAATTTTTTTAAATCAGTAAGAAAAATTGTAAGACAATGGTTGACAACATTTGGATTGTACAAAAAGCACCAGAAAATTTTGTTAAAGAATGCAGATTCCTCTCTCAGGGTTTCTGAATTGGGCCTTCAAGTGATTCATGCAGAACCTACAGTTCCCTGATTCTGTACTTGGCAATCATTCCTTGCATACGAATTGTTGAGAAATTAAAATGTCTTTGTCTGTCTCTGAGTCAGCTATTTCGGGTTGAATCATTTATTACATTTTAAACTATTAATAGAGTTTAATATCCCTATCTTTACTCTTTAATTCAGATGGAAGAGAGTTCTGCTGTAGGGAAGTCAATTAAACCACTCATTACTATAAATATGATGAAGGTAGAAAATTTTATATTACCATAATTCCTGTAAGGTACTTGCCGGCAGATTTAAGAGAATGCTTAGCAGAATATTTATGTTGCATCCAACCTCACAGGTGTAAACTGTGAGTAAATCTGCAGTTGGGGTATTTGATTAGTGCTAGTTCTGTGGTGCGAGGGCTCAATACACAAAGACGGGTTTGAATAAATTGAGATGGGAAAAAGGGTTGAATGTAGTCAAGCTGCCATTTCACATTCTTGTTTAGGGATCTATAAAAGCAATCATTTATTTTAACTTCCAATTGGTTGTTTTGTTATCCAAATGTCTTTAGTTAATTTTTGCTTATTCAATAAATAACTACTAAGCACCTACCATGTGTCAAGGAACATGCATGTATAAGAGGATGGTCTGTTTTATTCTTTCCTTCACAAAGGCTTTTATTGAAAACTTGAAGTTCAATTTTTTCATAATCTGAGAGAATAACATTTTTTTTTAAGGTAAAACTCAGTAGAACTATTTTCATTTGAAAGTTATTTCAAATTTTCTCTGCACATTTGTCCCCAGGGAAAGGTGAGTAGGCTGGTTCTTGGGTTTTTCATTGATGAACCTCAGTCAGTTACACGCAGATTATCAATTCATCAGCACATAGAGCCACACAAATGATCTCATACAAATCTACATTTAGATTTGCTTATCAAAAGATTCACTCTGTTTTAAAGCCTCAGTGTTCCTTTAGTTCTTCACAGGTATCTTATAGCAGGCTCCAGGAAAAATAAAGTCCCCTCAAACATGTCCATTATAATTACTTACCAAAAGAAAAATAACATTACGGAAGGCTTTCACCTACTAAAAGTATTTCTTTCCTCTTTATTTTTTTCAAACTATGTCTGGAATTAAGATTTAACTATGGCAGAATGTGATACTTACTAAGTCAATACCACGTAATATATTTAGTAAAATTATATGATTGGTAAGCTTGTTCTGCTAATACATTTGAAAGAATTTAGCATTTAGATTTCAAAAACATTATTCATACTAGTTTAAATATAAAATATATGGGCATTTCTTTTAAAAATTCAGTGCTGCGCCTCTCTGTCAGAAATATTTTACCATTATTTCTGTAGGAAAATCAGATTTGATTTATATCATTTTGACTTAAGATACCATTTATGGGTCTGTAACCCACCTTATGTGTCAAGACTACTTCTTGCCTCTCCCCCCATTTTTTTGTGTAAATCCAACTTGACATTTTTTTCCCAAGGATATCAATGTCACAAGAACTATATCATCCAAGAAAAAAAAAAAAAACGGAAAGGAAATGTTGAAATGACCTGAAAAGATGACAATGACTATCTGAAAACAGTGAAGTGCAAGAAATCAAGCTGATAAAAGGGAAGAAAACTGATGTATATTTATAGTAATCTGTTAATGGGAAAATAAATAAGTTCAAGGAAGATTTAGGAGAGATAATGGGAAGCAGAACATCCAGAGAGAAAGCTCTTTTAATGACAAGTTGATTCTGGTAATTAAAAATTCTGATACTGAAAAAAAGCCATCAGATATAAACAAGGAAATGATGGCAGCTTGAGGGCTATGTGGACCCTAAAATGTCACTTTCTTGATTATACAATATTCTAAATAACCACCCTATTTCTCAGAACCTAGGATTAAAATGAGAAAGGAATTATGGAAAGAGTTAATGTAAAGAATGCAAAAAATTTGGATACCCAAATGAGTGAGAACTTTTCCAAAAATAGAAATATCCCAAACCAAGAGAATAGAGGATGAAAGAGCAAAATGAAAATACTGTAATAGGTTTAGCACTTTAGAGAGCTGTACATTTTTCAACCTTTTTCATCTGATCCGACATCCACCAAATAAGAGAAGTGAGGATAATATAATCTTCATTATCCACGAGAAGGCTTAGGCTCAAAGAGGCTACCATTTTTCAGACTGTCTGTTTTTCTCTGCTACACTCATGACTGCCAGCATCTCTTGTCTTATTACTTTCCTCTGATAGTAAGTATCATAATGATATGATGATGATATATTCTCTGAGATCTCTTATGCTTTCCTTCCAGTAGCAGGTCCTAAGTTTTCTACTGACACATGGGGGTGCAGAAGGCTCCTAGACAACAGTTACATGCCTTGTTGTCTCTGAGCTGCTTTCTCTCTGCACGTTGCACTCCTTTTCTTCTAAATTTTGAGCTGTAAGAGTTTTGTTGTGGTTGTTGTTGTTGTTGTCTTCACTTAACTTTTATTGGGGGATTGAGATCACCAATAAATTATTCTCTCCCACTTATTTCTAAGCTAATTGAGAGACGTGAAATTGTGGTGTTCAAGATGAATATGTTGTCACCAGCAGACATGTCGGAGAAAGCAGTTCAAGGTGACCCTGAATCCACCTAGTCCACAGTTTTGGCAAAACCCACTGGAGGATAAATGTGAGTCTGTAGAGCCAAAGCATTTATGTAACCCATTGTCTCTCTCTGGCCCTGGATAGGGAGGAAAGGAAAGTACAACCTTCCACTTAGGAACTTTACTAAATTGGTACACCCAATTAAATGAAAGGATTAAAATAGGAAGATAGGAATGTTTCACTGATTGATATCCTTTTACATCAAGAATGGGATTATTTTCAGCTGTGAAAGAATGCAAACAATGGAAGTTAAAACATGATAGAAGCTTAAATTTTTGCTATATCCTTTGTGTAGTATGGGATTATATGGCAGCTCAAGGATCACGAGGGATCCAATCTTTTTTTAACTTGAATCCTCTTTTTGGTATCCACATTCCACGTTGTGATTCAAGAGCACTCCAGCTTCAGCCACTGCATCCACTAGCCAGCAGAAATGAGGACAGGGGAAGGAAGATTATGTACCCTTCCTTCAAGGATGCATACCTACAATCACACGCAACAATTCATTCCACAGCACATTGGTCAAAACTAAATCACTTCCAATACGTACTTGCAAAAAGACTTGAAAATGTAATCTTTTATCCTATGTGTTTGTGTTCCACGCCAAAATTGGAATCTCTAATACAAGAAAAAGAAAGAAAGAATGTATAATGGGGACAGCCAGTATTTTTTTTTTTTTTTTTTTTTTGAGACGAAGTTTTGCTCTTTGTTGTCCAGGCTGGAGTGCAGTGGCGCAATCTCAGCTCAGCTTCCCGAGTAGCTAGTATTACAGGCATCTGCCACCATGCCCAGCTAATTTTTGTATTTTTAGTAGAGACACGGTTTCACTATATTGGCCAGGCTGGTCTTGAACTCCTGACCTCAGGTGATCCGCCCACCTGGGCCTCCCAAAGTGCTGGGATTATGGGCGTGAGCCACCAGGCCCAGCCATACAGCCAGTAATTTCTACTCCACTCACCAATTTCTTACACACCAATGTGCTTTTGGAGGAGTAGAGTAACATTCATATATTTAATCACTGGTTTTCTTGCTGTGGTCAATGATTTTCCAACTACCTGATATAAGTTTTTACCCTTTCCTAGTTTGATTAATGTTAGCATTTTTTGTTTGCTTGTTTGTTTGTTTCTGCTGCTTTTCATTTCTTTGCTTGTTTGTTTCATTAGATGTGGCAACAGGAATGTTTTGACCCTGTCATTATCTTGTTTATCTTGTCTTTGTCAGCTTTCTTTGATTTAGATTATTGTGTACCCTCAGGGTACTTTCTATTCTTTCGGCTATGTGAAATCTTCTGTCAGCCTATACTTTTAAGAAAAGATGTACACATATAATAAATAGACTCATACCTACTCTCTTATATTATCATTTCAGCTGTGTTGTCAGTTATAGAAAAAGAACATAATTTTTTATATTTGTCAATTGATTTGTAATTAAGCTTTAAAATTTAAGTGTCTTTTTGACCAGGCACAATGGCTCATGTCTGTAATCCCAGCACTTTGGGAGGCCGAGGTGGACGGATCACCTGAGGTCAGGAGTTCCAGACTAGCCTGGCTGACGCAGTGAAATCCCATCTCTACTAAAAATACAAACAGTAGCCAGGCTTGATGGTGAGTGCCTGTAATCCCAGCTACTTGGGAGGCTGAGGCAGGAGAATCGCTTGAACCCGGGAGGTGGAGTTTGCAGTGAGCCAAGGTTGCTCCATTGCACTCCAGCCTGGGTGACAGAGCAAGACTCTGTCTCAAAAAATAAAATAAAATAAAAATATATGTGGTTTTTTACTCTTACTGAATTAAAAGCTCTGTGTGACTCATTTGTGTATTTTTCTTTCTTTTTTTGACCACTTTATTGAAGCATAATTCATATACAAAATGCTGTACATATTTAATATGTGTAACTTGGTGAGTTTTGAGATAAGTACATACCCATGAAACTGTCAACACAATCTATGCCATATACTTCTCCATCACTTCTAAAAGCTTCCTTCTGCCCTCTTACTTGTTACCATTGTGTATGCAGTAAGACCATTCAATCTAAGTCTACCTCCTTAGCAAATTTTTAAGTACACAATACAGTATTGTTAACTATAGTCGCTATGCTGTACAGTGGATCTCTAGGAATTATTCATCTTGTGTAACACTTTATATCCTTTGCCTAATACCTCCCTCTTTCTCCCTTCTCCAAGTCCCTAGCATTATACTCTCTACTTCCATGAGTCTCACCATTTCAGGATCATAAGTAGTATCATATAATATCTTTCCTTCTGTGCTGGCTTATTTCACTTAGCATAAAATACTTCAAGATCACTGATGTCATCACAAATGACACGATTTTCTCTTTTCTTAAGGTTGAATCATATTCCATTGTATGTATATGCCACATTTTCTTTGTCTGTTCATCTACAGATGGACATTAAGGTTGTTTCCATGTCCTGATTATTGTGAATAATGCTGCAGTGAGTATGTGAGTGCAGATATCTCTTCAAAATTCTGATTTTAAATCCTCTGGATATATACCAAAGAGTGGGATTGCTGAATCATATGGTAGTTCTGTTTTTATTTTTTTGAAGATTCTCCTACTGCTTTCCCTAGTGGCTGCATCAACATATGTTCCCACTAACAATATACCAGAGTTCCCCTTTTCTCATATTTTCACAAATACTTGTTTTCTTTTGTAGCTTTATTTTGTTTTGATAGTAGCCATCCTAACAAGTATAATGTGACATAGCTCTATAATTTTAATTTGCATTTCCCTGATAATTAGAAGTTTCGAGTACTGCCTTCCCACGCTACCTACAGAAGGGTCCATACAGTGTTGTTCTGGATTCCCATCGTAACTTAAAGGGAAACTTTCACAATGTCCGGAGCCCTTGATGTCCTGCAAATGAAGGAGGATGATGTCCTTACGTTCCTTGCAGCAGGAACCCACTTAGGTGGCACCAATCTTGACTTCCAGATGGAACAGTACATCTATAAAAGGAAAAGTGATGGCATCTACATCATAAATCTGAAGAGGACCTGGCAGAAGCTTCCGCTGGCAGCTCGTGCCATTGTTGCCATTGAAAACCCTGCAGATGTCAGTGTCATATCCTCCAGGAATACTGGCCCGAGGGCCATGCTGAAGTTTGCTGCTGCCACTGGAGCAAACTCCAATTGCTGGCCACTTCATTCCTGGAAACTTCACTAACCGGATCCAGGCAGCCTTCCAGGAGCCACGGCTTCTTGTGGTTACTGACCACAGGGCCGACCGCCAGCCTCTCACAGAGACATCTTATGTTAACCTGCCCACCATTGCTCTGTGTAACACAAATTCTCCTCTGCGCTATGTGGACATTGCCATCCCATGCAACAACAAGGGATCTCACTCAGTGGGTTTAATGTGGTGGATGCTGGCTCAGGAAGTTCTGCACATGTGTGGCACCATTTCCCATGAACACCCATGGAGGTCATGCCTGATCTCTACTTCTACAGAGATCCTGAAGAGATTGAAAAAGAAGAGCAGGCTGTTGCTGAAAAGGCTGTGACCGAGGATGAATTTCAGGTGACTGTACTGTTCCAGCTCCTGAGTTCACTGCTACTCAGCCTGAGATTGCAGACTGGTCTGAAGGCGTGCAGGTGACCTCTGTGCTTACTGAAGATTGGAGTGCTCAGCCTGCCACGGAAGACCGCTCTGCAGCTCCCACCGCTCAGGCCACTGAATGGGTAGGAGCAACCACTGAATGGCCTTAAGCTGTTGTTCTTGCATGGGCTCTTAAGCAACATGGAAATAAATAAGGTTGATGGAAAATAAACAACAGTTTCAAAAAAAAAAGAAATGTTGTGCACCTTTACAAATACCTATTGGTCATTTGTATGTCTTCCTTGGAGATACATTTGTTTAGTTCCTTCACCCATTTTTTAATTGGGTTATTTGTTATTGAGTCATAGGGATTCCCTATACATGCAAATATTAACCTCTTATCAGACACGGTTTGCAAATATTTTCTGCCATTTCATAGGTTGTGTTTTTATTGTGTTGAATGCTTTCTTTGCTGTACAGAAGATATTTGTTTGAAATCCCACTTTTATTGCCTTTGCTTTTGGTGTCAAATCTGAAAAATTATTGCCAAGGCCAGGGTCAAGAAGCTTATTTTCTAACTTTTAATTCTAGGAGTTTTACAGTTTCAGGTCTTATGCATAAATCTTCAATCCATGTTGAGTTATTCTTTGTGTGTAGCATAAGGGTCCAATTTCATTTTATTTTTGCATGTGGATACCCAGTTTTTCTAATGCCACTTGTTGAAAAGGCTATCCTTTTCCTAGTTTTTATTTTTGGCTCCCTTGTTGAAGATCAGTTAACTATTTATGCATGAGTTTTCCTGGGATCTCTTTTCTGTTCCATTTGCCTATATGTCTGTTTTTATGCTCATATCATAATGTTTTGATTACTGGAGCTTTGTAATATCTTTGGAAAGCAATAAGCATGATGCCTCTAGTTTTGTCCTTCTTGCTTAAAATTGCTTTGGCTATTTGGGGTCTTTTATCTTTCCATATGAATGTTAAGATTATTTTCTGTTTAAAAAAAAAGCCACTGGAATTTTAATAAATATCACATTGACTCTGTAGATTGCTTTGAGTATTATAGTTTAACAATATTCATTTTTCCAATCCATGAACACAGGATATCTCTCCATTTATTTATGTCTCCTTTAATTTGTTTCAGTGTTTTATAGTTCTTGGTGTACATGTCTTTCACCTTCTTGATTAAGTTTATTCCTAAGTATTTTATTCTTTTTTGATGCTATTGTAAATAAGATTGTTTTCTTAATTTCCTCTTGGACAATCTGTTGTTAGTTTATAGAAATGCAAATGATTTTCTATATTGATCTACATATTTTTCTTAAAATGTACATGATTACATAAATATAAGACATAAACAAAGGTTTGTGAAAATTTTTTAAAAAGAATAACCAAAAAGATGGAAAAGAAGGTTCAGGTAAAAAGGTAGACAAAGAAGACAAGGTGACATGGGTGAATTATTTATGCTCAATTTCATAAAATAGAAATACGTGGAACATAGGTAAGTACAAATTCGAATACTTGGGAATCAATTGAAAAAATTATGCTCAGTGCTAATTTTAGAGTATATTACACATCAATTCATCATTATTCAATACATATAATTGAAAACATTACTAAACACATAAAGTGGGCAGAAAAACAAAAAGAAAACATTTTTATTCACTGGATTTCATAGCTGCCATTCATTAGTTGATATATAAAATAATTGAATATTGCCCTTGTATGCTTCTTTTTTAATGTAAGTAAAACAACTCTCATGCTTTCATGAAAAGAACAAACCAAATGCTACTGAAAATAATATCTTGTATCTTAATAATAAATGACAAACCTCTGGACAACACTACTAGCAGATACACATTATTTAGGACATTCGTGGTTTAATGAACTCTAAGGCTCATGACTGACATTGCATGTGGTTGATCTTAGCAAACTAAGCATACTTATAATCAAAATATTGATATCTCAAAACAAATGTTTTATCAATGCTGTCATGACTCCTTAGTATTTGTTTTTCTCCATGAAACTGAGGATACTATGTAATAAAAAGACCTCTGCTTTTTGTGGTGTATGAGCATGAAAAGGCTATAAAAAGATAAGAGATTTGGGCTCTGTACCTAGCTGAATTTTTCAACATAGTTAAGGATAACTCTGAGAAATATCATAGATAAAGTTAATAATTTCTTTGGGAAGTGATATCAGGCAAATGAGTTTTGCTCAAACAATCATATCCACATTTTCATTCTAAACTAATAAATTATCAGTTTTTCTTCATGTGAATGTAATTGCCCATTGTATGTGTTGGATACCTATGTTATCAATTATTACCATCATATCATATTTGAGTGCTACTTGACACAGGGTAGCCTAGATGCCATCCTTAGTGTTCTGAGTCTTTGCTACTAAATAGAAATAACATAGTCCATGAAGGCATAATAGATAAGACTGGCACTATTAATTAAACTATACCTAGTTTTTGTGTTTGTATATTTAAAAGCTATATATACATGTGTGTGCATATATATATATAATATATATAGTATATTATATATCGTATATTTATCATATATATTATATATACACATGCACACACACACATATATATATACATGCTACATAGTGTTATACATGCATTTTGTTTTTCTATACCCAGTACCATACCTACAATAGTTTCAGAGTCAATGAAATAAGATAGAGTATCTGGACACACTTTTAATTCTATTTAGGCATGATAGAATTGCTTTGAACCTAGAATTAGGTTAGCTTTTTGAGAATTATGCAGTGCTAGGTAGGATGCAAGCAGAGTGATTGTGAGGCTGATGGAAGATACATGGTACAGCCATCGGTATCTTACTGGAAGTTCAGATTGGTGGCATAATTGTTCACTTGGACTGAAGGCTGTATGAAACTTGTTATCTAGATCATGGAAAACATGAAAAAACGTATTTGTAAAGACTAGTTGCAGAAGTATATTAAGGTACAGTAGAAATGCAGACCACATACTTTAAGGTTCATCTAATATTAGACAAGGGTAACAACATGTTTTCTATGAGCAAGCTCAGTATCCAGAGTTCACGTAGCCATGGAAGGCAGATCTCAACATTATAGCATTGTGGGGTAGAACAAAGCTTCAGCCAGAGAACAGACTCAAGACTGATCTTAGAGTGAAACTAGAATTCTAAGACACCGCCAGTTCTGATTACAAAGTTACCACTGTGAGAGAAGTAGAAAACTGACCTGGGAGCAAACGGACTCCTACACGTTCATTCATGAAGTTCTAATGTAGGAGTAGGTGTGAGCCAAGAAGGCTAAAGAGTTCATCAGTAACATTGTCAGTCAAGAAAGCAGTCCTAGAGCATCAATAGTTCTAGGTGGGGGAGGCTGAGGGAAGCATGTCCAGAGAAAATAAGTTGAAAAGCTAAAAGGTGGGAGAAGATGATCAATTCTTGTCATTTTCTTTTGCATTAACTAAGGATGACCAACATAATACAAGTTGAAATGAGAAATGAAGGAAGTTTTCTAATTTAACAGAAATGGTATAGGGAAATATGCAGAACAATTATACTAAACATAGGATTTTTTTAGACCAAGAATAAACAATTTAAAGTGGAGTGACCAAAATGAAATTATGATATACTTTGTAATTCTTACAGAATTAGGATATGCTAATCATCATGTAGGGGCCATGGTATGTGATACGCAAAACACACTGACATGAATATGTCAGGAAATTTAGGGCTGTTTCCAACCTGTAAATTGCAATTAGAGGCAAGACTAATAAAGATTTTGTATAAGTGATATAGGAATAGCCTGTTTATAAGTAACGGTTGGCTTAGAGCTATTTAGGAACTATAGGTTTTAATTTTCATTACAACTTAGCAATCTAAATATCTTTTTCTACCCCAATAAGAAGTTAATCTTCTATATTTATCCAGCCCTGCTCATCGTCTTTAGCTATATTCAGACTTTCTGAGCTGAGGAAATCTCAGCTTTATAGTCATTAATGATCATTATCCTTAAATGAAAATGTACTGGAAATAACTTTGATATCATTCTTAGTGGGTAATTTAAGGAATAGAATGGGAATATTAATGTTGAAAAAGTACAGTGTAATAGCCACGAAGCCTGCTGAAGAGAATACCAAGCTATAAGGATCACCAGGGAAGAAGGTGTTCTTGTCTGATACATCACATTAGACTGCTGCTATTCCACTGCCCTTGCCAGAGTGGGGAAACAGCAAAGAAATGGGGAGAGAAAAAGAAGGAGGTTAAAAAGACCTCATCCCTGCCTTCCAAAGCAAAGAGAAAGAATGTCAACCAACACAACCTAAGACTAATGTGGCGATCTTACTTCCCGATGACTTAAAATACTCGCATTCTGAGATTATCAGGTTAAATTACTTACTACTAATTCATTCTGGACCTCTCTATTTTAATCTGACAATTTAATATAACTTTTACTCTGTTTTGAGGAAACATTCATGAACGTAAAGTCCCACTTGGCAGATACTACCTTTATACTCTTCAGTGGAAACAGAACACTCGAGAGCACTGTACCTTTGTGGCACCACTGAGACTTTGTCTCAACAGTAGATAGGACTCAGCAAGGCTAGGCTTAAGCAGCAGGAGAAGCAACAACACCCTGGTGAGCCCTGAATACAGGAAGAAGAATAAGCCACTCGTCACTCTTCCACTTAAGACTATACAGCTTCTACTGAGGCAATGCCACATGCCAATTCAAGCTACTCCCTCAGTCACAGCCACAGACATTCCACTGATTTCCTTCAGCCTTCTGGTGTGGCATTTAATATCCATAGGCTGATTCCATCTATATCTCTCATAGCCACAGTTCCTGAAGATACCATATTTCACTTATCCATTGCTTTCATGACTTTATTAATATACAGCTTTCTATTCCTTCTACCATATTGTACAATCCAACTTCTTTGCATTTCCAAAAAAGTTCACTGTATTTATAGTCTATTTGTAGAAACTTCTATTTGTTTCCACAGACTGAAACTTGTATTTCTCTCCACGATTGGACACTGGTCCTTCTCTCACCTCACATTATTGTCCATGAAGTCTGGAGACAGAGCCATGACCCATTCTTCTAACTATGTTTTTCAAAGCTTGATCATTTTTTTCTCCCTCATATAAAACACTCTCCTTTTCTCAAATGTATACTCTCTTCCTCTTCTTTGTCATTAATATATGTTGATGGGTCATTTGCTCCTATTCATTCAGGAGTTCAATTGAACTAAAGTCTCCTTCATTGTTACCCCAACTCCTGCCATTAGACTGAAAATATGCATGTCTATTTAGATATCCATCAATCTACCATTTTAAAAATTTTTCTCCATTGAGTGACCTCTACTGCCACTCTATTTTGGCATCTCACTCTCAAGAGTACATCTTAAACTTCTAAAAACAAAAAAGAATTCATTTTCCTAGTTTATCACCACAACTGTCTATTCTTCTATAATATCATTTATTAAATACGATGCCTGTTATAGAGAGAAAGGTTTAAAATGTTTGATTTTTTTCAATGGGGATAAAAAGATGAAAATCTTCTAGAACTTTGAAAGGAATATAAATGTCAGAGTAAATTTTTTGAAGTTGTACAGCGAAGATATAAGAAAGATAATTTTTTGAAAGTTTTAATAGAGAAGAACAAAATTCCAAAAGTCTATTTATAAAGTTGAATAAAACAGAAATATCACTGAGTATTAATCAAGAAAAACACAAAAGACATAATTAAAGGGAGATGTGATTATACATAAAAATTAAATGTATGAAATGTATGAAGATCATAAAACATATAAATAAATCAAAATCTTAGAAAAGCGAGCAATTTCTTGAATACTGCTTAACAAAACTGAGAAAGTTAAAGAGAAACTGAAATGACTATAATCATTATTGAAATAGTATCAGTAGCTGAAAATTTATATCCTGAACACAAAACACACACACTAGACCCCAATAGCTTGCATTGCTCCTTGTCATGCTGTTGATTTTCAAGCTTTTAAATAAGGTATTTTTTGAAATAAAATTTTAAGGTTACATATTACTCCTTAAATTGTTTTTATTTTTCAACAAAAATGCTCCTGTGGGCTGGGCATGGTGGCTCACCCCTGTAATCCCAGCATTTTGGGAGGCCAAGGCTGGCAGATCACCTGAGGTCAGGAGTTCGAGACCAGCCTGGCCAACATGGCAAAACCCTGTCTCTACTAAAAACACAAAAATTAGCCGGGCAGGGTGGTGGGTGCCTGTAATCCCAGCTACGCAGGAAACTGAGGCAGGAGAATTGCTTGAACCAGAGAGGAGGAGGTTGCAGTGAGCCGAGATCGCACCGTTGCACTCTAGCCTGGGTGACAGCGGGAGACTCTGTCTCAAGAAAAAAAAAAAAAAATGCTCCTGTGCAAACAAAAGTCTTCCTTCTTCACAAATGAAGAAACAGAAAGTTAGGATGAGGAACCACACAGACAAGGTAGTGGCAATCTCCCTAACTATTCCTGTTACCATAGCTGCAAAACAAACTATACTAGAACTCAGAGACTTAAGGCAACATTTGTTTTGCTCATGAATCTGCTACCGAGGAGGAACATCAGAGAATTTATAGACATGTTTTAAAGACATCAAAGTAACCAAAGTCTGGTGTTTCTAAAAGACATGAATGGAGAGAAGTTAAGATGGAGACTTACAGTTAAGACTACCCCAAAAAGAATTACCTAAAATGACTGAGAAACTGAAAGAGTTTCACCCTCAGTGAAAGCATAAACTAAGAAAGCTCAACTGAGAGAGGGAGAGAAGATAGATGAATGTGTCTTGGCCAGGATTCTTGAGACAAAAACAGGCCAACTTTCTGTTCAAGAATTCAGGATTGCTGATCCAGCCCTGACTTGAGTTTGCAGTTTGATGCTAGTAAACCTTACCTCATAGTCTGAAACTGTGAAATACATACTGAAAAACAGCTACATGGATGAAAGTAAGAAGTGGCCCCCAAATTTTCCAGAGAATACTAGTAAGAAAAAAAAAAGATACCCATCTCATTTTATAAGATTAATATTACAATGATAAAGTAAAAGCAATGTACCTAGGTAAGGAAACATATTCTTCAATCTCCCTACAGACAGTGGTAGACATGGGACTGTTTTGTCCAAATCCACATTGGTGGTTTAGGATTCTGAGAGGACTTCTTACCAGAGGGCTGACTCAATTTCACATGCCCTTTTCACCTTTTCTCTTGTTTTACTTCCTGCCTATGTCAGAGGCAGTTACGCCAGAGCAACTGCATCTCGAATAGGAGCTGGGTAAAATGAGCCTGAAACCTACTGGGTTGGATTCCCACATGGTTAAGGTATTCTAAGTCACAGGATGAGATGGGAGGTCAGCACAAAATACAGTTCATAAACAGCTTGCTGATGAAACAGTTTGCAGTAAAGAAGCTAGACAAATCCCAAAAACCCAGATGGCGACGAGAGTGGCCTCTGGTTGTCCTCACTGCTACACTCCCACCAGCACCATGACAGGTTACAAATGTCATGGCAATGTCAGGAAGTTACCCTATATGCCCTAAAAAAGTGGGGGGGAGGGCATGAATAATCCACCCCTTGTTTAGCATATTAAGAAAATAACAACAACAACATAATAATGGGCAACCAGCGGCCCTCGGGGCTGCTCTGTCTGTGGAGTAGCCATTCTTCTATTCCTTTACTGTCCTAATAAACTTGCTTTCCCTTTACTCTGTGGACTCACCCTGAATTCTTTCTTGCACGAGATCCAAGAACTCTCTCTTGTGGCCTGGATCGAGACCCCTTTCTGGTAACACCTAGACTCCAGAAAGTGATTATGTTATAACTAGAACTCTTGAAGTCATTTTTGGAGACTGAAGATAGGATTTATAATTATTTGCCTACTTTAAAATCTCCCATTTCATCTTTCTAAACAACATAGATTTACTGTCATCTCTCCTCTTCCTCTTCTCTTTCTTTTTTTCTTGTGTTCAACACTTGTATAAGGGGAAAAAATACAACAAGATTGTAAAAGTGATTTATTTTTGCCATGTAATAAGAAACCCAGTACTATGGCAGTGGCCTTAAGATGTCTTTGATGCTTCAGGCACCATCTACCTATGGGGCCTGCAATCTTTGAAATGTGACTTTTATCCTCAATTGCAACATGGCATCTGCACTCCTATGCATCACAAAGACATTCCACAAGATAAAAGTGGAAAGGGGAAGTAAAGGGAATGGCAGCTAAATCTGTCTCTTTTAATCCAAGAATACACAGCTCTCCTGGGTGCCTTGCCCAACATTGTTCTACTTACATCTTATTGGCCAGAAATGTGTCATTAGGCCACACCTAGATGGGCAGCAGCTCGGGAAATCAAGTGTTTAGCTGGGAACAACATTAAACCACACAGAACTGGGTTTCAGTTAGTAAAAATGAAAGGCAGAATGAATATTTAGGGACAGTCAGCACTGTACAGTATATATCTTCTTTCCTCGACATTCCCATCTCTATTTGTTTAATTTTATGCAGCAAGCTAAAGTGACTGGAATATTTAATATTTAGTCCAAATTAGACAAATGGATATAATATTCAAGACAAAAAGAAAGTCATGGAATTTCATTAATGGTATTAATTATTGTTACATACATACATACATACATTAATGGTTTTAATTATTGTTACATACATTTGGCAAATCTTTTAAAGAAATTATATTGGTGTGCATGGCAGCATTCAGACTGTTATATTTATTTAGCTTTAAATTAGCATTCTGCTTCAGTTTATTAAAAGAAAAATGGGATAACTTTTTCTAACTTCCCAGTGAAATCTTTTGAATATTATTAGATTCCTAACCCAAATGTCCTTACGATATTTCCCTCAGGCATTTAGCCATTTTGTTACATCTTACAACAGCAATAATTCTCTATTCCATAAAAAATGGAATTTTACAAGCAGGACAAACGGCTCCATAAATTAACAGGAATACCTGCCTATGCTGAAACAACACATTTCTTTCTTATTCATACTTTTGTGATGTATTTGTCTCGAAGTTACACTCTTGTTTTTCTGAAATTTACAGCTTCTTTGTATGGGTTGAAAATCCAGTGAAAAATTGGTTGACACCTAGAATATCAAGAAGAAAGGAATTTATAAGAAAAACGCGTATTTCAGATATAAATGTATTCTCAAAACATGTATCTCATCCTAAAATGTCCCTGAATGTATTCAGTAGAGTAAGATTTTTCTCCCAACACACTTGAATAACAGTATGTGTGTAAATTCCCATGCAGTTGAGAATCTTTCATTGCATTTCTAGATGAAATAACCTTATCGATAATATATTCCTTCTGTTTAAGAGTGTGTCTACTAGTACTAATCCTGTTCTATGCATGACTATTGATGAAGGAAACTAATTTGTAAAAACAATAGTATAGCAATAATAGCTTATACTTTGCATTTCAAAGAACTTACATATTTCATACAATTTTTTTTCTTACATGTTACAAATGAGACCCTGTATCAGAACAAGTAAGCATTTTCATATTTTTATATTTGAATTATGTAGTCATTGATAGAGTAAGGAATGGAACCCAAATGCATTCCATAAGCCAGACACTTCCATAAGTCATGCAAAGACTGAAAATAACATTTGTAGAAGTATGACTTTCTAACATTTCTTTTCCCTCTTATAAAAGTGCCTATTAAATATCAAGAAAAAGTATAAAAATCCTAACATTACTAAATTACTTCAAAACATATGTGACTTAAGAATGTTAACTTCAAGATTATGAAATATTTCTTTTAGGATACTCAGAGAAAAATCTCTTGACAAAAGCCTATATTAATTTATATTTTATAGATGTATAATTAATATCTCTGGACTTGTATAGTTTCTCTGCAACTGCATCAGACTTCATTCATAAATATGCATTAAGCAACTACTATATGCGGGGATCCATACTTCTTCGAAAAAAGTTTCTCAGTTTATAAACTTTCATAAAGGTTTGTAGGAGGAAAAAGTTAAAGCTAAAATTAGTTATGCATTTATCCTACATGACTCTTGAAAACTAAAACATTCAATATTTTATTTTTATTTCTATTTCTACTTTGGATTAAATACAGAGCAAAGATTGCAGAGAACACTTGGAAAGCCATTCCAGTATTAGAGAATTATGAGTTCTCTACATTCAACAAGTATTACTAAAAGTCTACTGGAAACATCTGGACGATTAAGCAGATACAAGAATAAAAAAGACATATGCTTTGTCCTCAATCACTTAACATTTAGCAGGCAAAAACATAACTATAGTTCAAATGGGAAGTGAAATTTGTTTCTCACAGGTGTTCAGTGGAGAAAGAGAGAAGGAATGTTATCTTTGGGATATCCAAGAAGTGTTTTCCATATTTAATCTTCATGACAGGCTTGCAAAAGTAGACATTCTTTTTTCCATTTTATTGTTAAACAAATGTGAAGAAATTAAATTTGCAGTCTCTGTCAGCCTATGTCTCAGAGATCTTGTGAATCACAGTAATCCCACTACCCCCTCTACCCTTCCATGACCTGCATTAATCATAAAGTATTTGCAAGAAATAGAACTTGGTGGGTTATGTCACTTCAATTTTGGAGCTGTCTGTTGCTGTAACACAACCTAGGATATCCTCAGTCAAAGTCTTTCTGAGTAAAAGAGCAATAAATGTAAATGTTTTAGTGAGTTTAACAAGAATGTAAAATGGTGACAAATTTATTTTGGCTAGAGTATACCACCTGTGTAGGGCAGTAATGGGGGATTAGATTGTAAAGGCCGGTTGGGACTGTTATGGAAGTCCTTTAATGCCAGGTAGAAAGCAATTATTCTCAATATAGTAGGTGTAATTCAGTATTTAAGTAGCAGGCTCATTCTGATCACATGAAGGTTAATCACCAGCAAGTAATGCATAGAATAAAAATGATTTCTAATCTAAAGAATCAATTATACTACATGTTAAAGTTGTTCTCTGTGTAAAATAGATATAAACAATCCTTCTCTAAAAGGGTTTTGAGATAAGCTAAAAATAATCATTTTGGAATAATAACAGTTAAATATGTTAGCTACATTTAGTGGAAAACCAGTAGACGGCATTGACATTGTTAATACAAATATTTTCTACTAAGTCAGACATAGCAGCTATTTAACTAACAGATACTTGAAACCTTTATTCGGTGGAGATTTAGTTGTTTTCCCTTAAAGTATTGCTAGGGTTATTGTCAGTGTTCAAAAAATGCCTTCTCATAGTTTGAATCTCATCATCAGTGACTGATGAATCTCATCAGCAGTGACTGGTTACTGTCTGTAGTGTAATATATATTAAAGGTTGGCTATCACTCAATGTAGAGCCACATATAGGGGTGGATACTGGGCTGGGAGAAACTGATACTACTACAAGAAATGTGGAGCCTGGAAGTAAAAACAGACAGAAATGGTGTCCAGTAGTTTGTAGCAATCACAAATATCAGTGCAGCCAAAGTGAGTGTCCAAACCACAGTAGAAAATATGGATGAGGGCATTTTGAAACTCACGGAATGATAGTGCACACTCAGGAAGTCTGAAGAAAGGTAGAAGATCCCTTTACCACACCTGCCCTCCACGTCTCCATGTGCTAGCATTATTAACAGAATGATAATCTGTGGGTGTTGCAAGAAGAAGAGAAAATGAAGTTTCTTCCAGGTCTATGGAGATGCTTTAAAAGTGACCAGAAGACGACTGTGGAAAGAAGATAATAGCAGAGCTAGTAGAAGGAGAATGTGATGTCATGTCTAACATGCATTTCCCTCAGCCCTAGCATCTCCCCTGCACAAATAATTGAAATATACATACAGTCTTTGCAGATTTGAACTTCCCGATATGCTGTACACTATTTGAAGACCTCTGTAATAATACATGATCAAGAAGAATTATTGTTGCCAGGCGTGATGATTCACAACTATAATCCTGACACTTTGGGGGGCTAAGGTGGGAGGATCACTTGAGTCCAGAAGTTCAAGACCAGCCTGAGCAACACAGTGAGACCTCATCTCTACAAAATACATATAATATATTAGATGGGCTTTGTGGTGCACACCTGTCATCTCAGCTACTCAGGAAGCTAAGGCAGGAGGATCACTTGAGCTCAGGAGTTCAAGGTCACAGTAAGCTATGATTGCACCATTGCACTCCAGCCTGGGTGACAGAGAGAGACCCTGTCTCAAACAAACAAACAAACAAACAAACAAAAACATTGTTGTCATTGTTGTAATAGTCTAAATTACAAAGGGTATCCATATTTTTTTGGTACATTTGATTTAGTTTGAAATTAGGAAGATGAACCATGAAATCGATTTCTTTTTTTGTTTGTTTCGTTTGTACATTTGACTAAATTTGATCCTAATCAAATCAAAAGATATTAATTGATTTTGGAATCAAAAGACATTAATCCATTTTCCCAGAATAGCAGATCTTTATTTAAATGCACTTTGGAATTGCTTTATAATCAACTCCTCTCCTGTAGCTTCATAACATAACCAGGATATTAAAGTTTCTAAAATGTCCCACAGTAACAAAACATCTTTAACTTGATCTGAGTTAAATAAATATTTATCCTCAGGGGAAGATTTTCTTCATTGTTTCTTTGAAAACTACCTAGTAACATCCCTTTAATAGTAATTTGAGAAGTGCTAGACCAGAATGCTTCAGCTAGTGTTTCTCAAACTTGGCATTATGGATGCAATGGGCCTGTGTGTGTTTTATACTGCAGCATAACGAATCAAATTTTGTGACTTTAAACATCTGTTTCTTAGCTTATAGCTCAAGATGGTGTGGCCAGGATCTTTGCTCTGGCTTGGACTGCATTCTCCTCTAGTGACTCAAGGTACTCTTTGAGCCTATTCCTGTTATGGGCAGAATTCAGTTTTTTGTTGTTGTAAAATTGAAGTCTCTGTTTCCTTGCTGGATGTCAGCCAATGACTTCTCTTGGCTCCTAGAGGCTCCTCTCAGATCCCTGATCAATGGATCCTTAAATCTCCACAACAACCTCCCTTGTGTTGAATCCCTTCCATGCTCTGATTCTCTCTCATTTCCACTTTGGTGACAATCAGGAGAAAACTATCCTCTTTTAAAGGGCTCATACCTGTTTATCTCCCTACCTTAAACTCAACTGTGCCACAACAATCATAGGCATGACATCTCATTATATTCACAGTTCAGGGATTATGCAGGGTGTGAACACTGGGAGGGAGATGTAAATCTTCAGAGGCACCTTAGAATCCTGCCTACTACGGGACCAGATAATTCTTTGCTGTAGGTGCCATTTCATGCATTGTAGGATATTTAGCAGCGTCTCTTGGCCTCTACCCACTAGATAAGTTGTCACAATAAAAAATGTCTTCGGAACGCGTCAAATGTCCCTTGGGGTGCAAAATTTCTCCAGATTAAGAGTAATTATTTGGTTAAAATCCTATCCTATTATCATAAAACTCATTGCAAAAAATATATATATTCATAGCCTTGTCTTTTAAAAAGTTCAGTAAGATGTAGATTGCATTAATTTATTAATATAATTGCATTAATAACTTGAGCTGATCATTAAGCATTCATTCCAACATTAGTATAATATACATTTTTACTCACATGGAACTACAGCATTGGTTTAGCTTTTCTACTTGAACAGCAACTGTGATAAACTTCAGTTTTTTTGTTTGTTTGTTTTTGTTTTTTTTTAAGTAGATAGGAGGCAGAGAATTGGGAGTCCTGGAACTTCAAAGAAATTGGACTCTACTTAAAATATTGAGATACTTCATTAATACAAATTACAGTTTAGACCCACATCTGCCTTCGAGTCCTAGTTTCCCTTCAATTTGTTAGGGGTTTTCCACCTATGGAATTTTCTCTATCCTCTTCAGATTCATTTAGATCTTCAAAACGAAGCATTTTCAGGGTTTTAAGTCCCAAAGTTTTACAACTAACTCTATAAAGTAGAAGTATCTTTTATTAGTTCTAAAAGTATCTTTTGTGAGTTTCTGGGGACAGCCTCTTCAAACATTCTCAGATTACTGAAAATTTTCATGTCCGTCCTCTCATAAAATTTTTTAATTTATGGATTTTATAACATTTCTTCTTTGTTTTTATTTCTCCAGGTTGAAAAATCCTAATTTATTTTTTAAAATCATTACTTATATAGAAATGCTTTCACCTCCATAATTCATGAGACTTCAAGCTTTTGTGATGAGAGGACTCTGCTTTTTGAAGCCTTGGGATCCCTTGTGTGGAGGGAAGATCAGTGATCTGATGCTGGCGGGGCACACACTCAGGAGCTGTGTGACTTCACACAACTGAAAGGTGGATCCTGATAGTCTTTACCCTAACGTAGGAATTATATCACATGCCTTTTAGAATTGCTTTAAAAAGTGCAAGGTATAATGCACAAGGGCCTAATATAGTGTTTAGCTCATAGAAGTCTTTAGTAATTTATTCATTCATGTAACAAATACATTTTGAAAACTAGTCTGTAGTAATGCTAACTATTTAGGAGTTGAAAACACACGCACAAACGCACACGCACGCACACACACATACACACACACACGCTAGGCAGGGCCCTGGTCCTCACTGGTCCAGTAATTTTTGTATGCCTATGAAGAGAAGGGAGAGCAGGACTAAGGTGCTGATTATGATGTTCTCACTCCATTTGTTCAAACTTTAACAGAACTACTAGTAAGCAATAGATTAGTCATTTATATCCTGTGATTATCTTCTGTGGGGAACTTTATAAAATACAGACATCTAAGCTAAGTCCACACTGCAGGATACTCTAATACATTAGGTTTCTAGTGGGGGATACTATCTGAATTTTCAAAAAGGGCCACAGGGATGTTTGCTCCATAATCAAAGTCCAGAAGTTATGGCCTTGTGGGCAGTGATTTAGGGATGCTTAGAACATCATCTATTGACCAGTTGGGGGCTGCTGCTTTAATAATTTTATTGCATTGTTATGGATTTTCTCAATGTAGTAATTTCTTGCCTGAAGTGCAGTTTCCAGAAATGCATATCTCAAGTCTGAGGGTATTTTATACAAGTGTAGAATAATATTGTAGTTTTGCGCTCACTTCTCTCCATCTAGGATTCTCAAATATGCCAGCATATTGTGTTATTGTATTGTGATATATTTAAAGCAAAGCACATAATGACACTTTATCCTGGAATAAGAGTGACTTATAAAGAATCAAATTAAAACTGAAGTCATTTTCTTATATCTAGTACAGGTATTTATGTTATCTACTGTGAAGTTCATATACTTCTCTTCCCTCCATATAATCTCTCATGATAATCTTTAGATTTTGCTACTCATTCTGTCACTTCATTCTTCTGAAGATTTAGTGACACCTAAAAATCCAGCAGGCTTACTAATCACTTTAGAAATCTTATTATTTCTAATAATAAGAAATAATAATCTTATTATTAAGATAAGTAAATGATAATGGCCTCATAAGCAATTTTTAGGAACTCTTTTGTTCACAGCTTTCAATCCATCTATTTAATTCTCATCTATGTTCATTGACTTTCGTTTAATTATGTATTCATAACCAATTGTTTCCTTATTTCCCGTAATAAGTGGTTTTTCAACACTGCTTTTTTCAAAGATATTGCATGCTGTAGGTCCAACTGTATCCCTGTTCCTAAAAAAAAAGTAAATGAACAACAACCAAACCAAAATTCTAATAATTAACCAAAGTAATTTCCACTTACAAAAGTTTTGCTTTCTTTTCCATAATATATACAGTTCAATAAGTGTCCCCTAATCCTACTTGTTATTGCATCCTAACAAACAGAAATCTGTATGCAAATGAGACTTAATTCATTTGCTCCTCTCAGGATAAGTTTAATTAGTATTCTTCAAGGAAGTATTTGTTAATTGCATGGTATTATATTTTAATAATTTTATCCTTGCATTTTTTTCTCCAAATTCTTGGTAACTGCCTATTTGGTAATCTCTAATGTTACCTTGAAATATTGTCTTTTCAGATTTTTTTTATATCACAGTTATCAAAGAGATATATATTTTACCTGGTGACTGAAAAAATATCCACCACAATGGATGATGACCCAGAGGCATTTTTCCAACCTGCACACTTTTCTCCACTTTTCATAGAACACAGTAGTCCCATTTGGGGTTAATCCAATGTGCATCCATGCGTGTATGTCTTTGAGCTCCTCATTGAGTTAGAACTTGAGGTTCCAGAACTGGATTTGATTTGCTTTGTAAAAAGGAAGTAGTGTCCAGGAGCAGTTAATACCTATTGCGAATGTAATTTGTAGTGGTTCTTCACATTCTTCTAGTATTGTTGTTTCATAATGATCCTGAAATTCACCATCCTTTCTAGAAATTAGAGATAAGGCTCTATAATGGAAAGTGGATGTGATTTGTGATTTTGTAGTCTTCTAGAACAGGTACATGTGTTGATGTGTTGCCCCATTACAGTGATGGACACAGTCCTAGAAAAAGGCTTTTAAGTTTGGTAAATTTCCCATTTTTTTTTAAGTTGAGAAGTAGGGTTATTTGCCTGTGACAATTTGCCAAAGGCGCTAAAAATCATTTTCCTACAAAGATTATTCAAGGCAAAAATAGTTTGGAATTTTCTCCTTTAAATATACAAAGTCTCCGCAGTTTTTTCTGGGATGATGATGAGTCGCTTCCAAAAATACATACTTTTGAGTTGCAATGTCTTACACTTGAAGAAAGCCTAAAGGCAAGAAAGCTTAGATATTTGAAATTGCCAAGTTAAATATGCTAATTTATATTATCAACTGATATATATGTTTAGTTAAGAATGTAAATGTTTGTAAAAGATTCTTACACAGAGGTTTTCTCTCAACTTCCAGGAATATTACATTTACATTTAAAGTTAAAAAAAGGACTCATAAAATTAAGTTGACCAGCACAAAAGATAATACCCATGAAATTAAAATAAGTTATAGGAATGAGAGCCACAGAAGTGAGGCAAGAATATCACTATCCAGAGATTAAATATTTGATGAATTATTTCATTAAACAAACTATAGTAAAGACTCCAACATATTTTTAATCTACTTATGCTGTATCATCACAGGATACCATTTTTGAATAAGAGACAATGAATATATAGAGGAAAGAACAAAGAAGTCATTAAAGTACATGTAAAAATTAAAACTAGGAAACAAAAAACTATTTAGCTGTAAGTATTCAGAACTGTGAAGTTCTTTTTATGTAGTATTTTGGTTTATACAGCTGTTGACAAGTCTTATAAAGTAATAAATATATATATCTTAAGCACAGTCCACACAGTTTTAAACATTTTCTAAATGGAACAACTACACTAAAAAAATTAAAACTAAAAACTTAGAATTTAACAAGTAAACTAAGTATAATATATTGAATTGATTGCTACAGATTGGCAAGGCAGTCTGTTTTAGAGAAATAGACTGAGCTTTGAAGAGAACACTATTTTAAATTCCTGCTCTGTCACAAACAAGCTGCATAAATCTGTCATATCATTTAACCCCTCTAAATATGATTGCTCATCTGCAAAATGAAGATGTAAGTTCCTAGAGCTGGGAAGAGGATTACCTGAGAGATGACATTTGTAAAGTATTTAGTAGAGTGCCTAGCATGTACCAGGCATTCAGTAAGTGGTCGCTATTGTGTTCAATGGTGAATTGTTTTTCCCAAGGGTGGAGAGAGTGAGAAGGCACGTAAAGAAAGGTTTCTTTGAGAAGATACTGTTGGAACTTGACTGCAGGCTTGTCTTTTGTTTGTATGTGTGTATGGTTTTGTTTCTGTTTTAGAAACAGGATTGTGTAATGATTCCCAGGCTGAACCTGAACACCTAGCCTCAAGTGATCTTCCCGTACCAGCCTCCCAAATAGCGGGTGTGAGCCACTGAGGCTGGCTAAGAATCACTTTTATATGTGCCCAACAATTTGTTCTAAACTTGTGTGTGTCCCTGACCTTATGAGCCTTTATATTTTTAAAAAGGGTACAGCAAAAAGAAAATAAAAACCTACAATTAGATTTATTTTAAAAGTTGATGTGCATCATGGAGATTGAAATATGATGACCAAGAGCAGCTTTTTCAAAATACAAAGCATGACATTGTATTAACTACATTCAACATATCTAAGTCCTAGCACCTTTGCATCACACATTACATTAAATTAACAATTATTGACTTGATAAATTTTGCTAGGAATCAGGACAATTTCACCTATGGCTTAACAGCTTTCCTGAAAGTGTCCCTTAATATTTCAAGTGAGAAAGAGATTACTCAGGGTGAAAATAGGAAAATGAAGCCAATTTCCAGGTTAAAAATAGGGAAACTAAGTGATGGTGGCCCTGCCACTTTGAAGAATTACAGACCTTCAAGCTCTCATGTCATTCTGAGACCTTGTTACTTTACCCTTTTCTTCACAGGCATGGGAAGAAACAATCGGAATAAGAACATTGGTTATCACTGTGGTTTTTGAGTTGTGGTTAGAAGTAAGTGAAACTGTTAAGAAAGCCTGAAATCAGAAAAGTAATATGAATGACTGAACAGGTCCTAATCATTGGTTCCATTTTCCATGTAAGTCTTCAAGTTTGCTGTGCAAATATTTCGGAGTGTTTACATTATTCACAAAATCATTTGTCCACCACATAATTACTTAGTGCCTGTTAGGTAACCAGGACTATGATGGGAACCACAGAGAATCCAAAAAGAAAAGAAGAAAACACAGGACCCTCTCCATATCCTTGAGAACTTCATTTATTGGGTCAAAGAAAATGCATATTACATATTGATAAATATGTATAGAGGCCATTCAGTGAGACAGAAGAAGACAGAATGGCGAGAGGATATGTGTGACCAAAGAAACTGGTGGGGAAAAAGAGAATTGTTCTTGGGGAAAATTGAAGGCTTTCTGGATGAAGGGATGCTTCAGGTGAGGGTTCCTTGCCATGGAAAAGTTAAAGAAATAAGGAAAGGGAAAATAGCATTGCAGGAAAAAAATGCAAGCTTAAGGTGGGAGAGACACAGCTGCTATAGAGTTGAAGTTTGAAGTGATTAAGTAAATGGTAAAATGTCCATTCTTAAATAAGAAAAGACTGAGGTACTTTTAATTGACAAATTTTATCCCTATTTGCCTTCTAATCTTATCACTATATATCACAATGTGATACAATACAGTGGGGATTAGAAGACTAACTTTGGATCAAACATGGAAAGGAAGAATCCGTAATTCTTGCTCAACTGAAAGTACTGAGTTAATCTGGACCGCCATTTCATGGGCACAGAAATACGCATATACAGTGCAAGTGCTGGGCTCCTGTGCCTTTCCCAGCCCTTCTGTTCCTCTAGGTCCACAGAGCGGTTTAAGAGTGCTCTGCACAGTTGAATAGAGAAGCCTGGTCAGGTGGGGTAGTTCAGATAGGCTGAGCAAAGATTCAGACTCAAAGGTCATCAAACCCACTGAACTTTTAGGAGAAGATAGGCTACTATAAAAGACAAGTTATACTTCTGGTCAAAGGAGCAGATAAAGTAGTTCCTTGGCTGTGGGATTACACGTGGTATTCACTCACATAGTGAAAGACTGATTACCTGCTCGGCTTCCACCCAGCTGCCTGGTGCTGGGGAGAAGTGGTGATTAATCACTTGAAGCTGGTGTAGACTTTTTAATTTTAATTTTTATTTTTATTTTTTAAGATAGGGTTTGGTGCAATCATAGCTTACAGCAACCTCAACCTCCTGGGTTCAAGTGATCTTCCTGCCTCAGCTTCCTGAGTAGCTGGAACTACAGGTCCACACTACCGTGCTCAGCTAATTAATTTTTCATTTTTTGTAGAGATGAGGTCTCACTATGTTGTTCCGGCTGGCCTCAAACTCCTGACTCAAGTGATCCACCCCACTCAGCCTCCAAAGTGCTGAGATTAGAGGTGTGAGCCACTGCGCCTGGCTTGGCATAGACTTTTGAGTGATGATTCCACTTGTTCTCACATAGAAGACCCTGCGGACTTCTATAGCTTAGCTCTGAAATCCAAGCTTTTGGAACTCATCTTTTGTTTCTCTCAAATTAATGCCTTTGAGATGAATATTAAAGCATGTGTTGAACTTTTCCATTGCTGGAGCCTAATAGTGTAGAAAGTAATGATTTCCCAGATTGGAGGATAATCAGTTTAATATAAAGACATACATGAACATACAAACACACATATATAATGTACACATGTGCATGCATATATACACATACATGAAATACGTTAATTATATATTATAAATATAATATAGGTATTATTTTTTGAAACACTATTTTTAGTTGCCTCCTCTTTGTAAAAATGCTCCATCAATAAATAAATTTGGGAAACAAACTTTGTTTTTTGTGGTTTTGGTACTTAATAAAACATATTACCATATGAAATATTACACAAAGCTCATATATTATATAAAACTCAATTATAAAACATATATATATATAAAATTCGAAATGTATTTGACAATAGAACCCATTTCTCTTGATGTTTACCCTCTGATGAGTGCTGAAGAATACTTTATGGAAAATACCACTAGAAGACATAGAAATTACCATTTTACAGAAGGCTTTTCTTCTCTCTCCCGTTATCTACCTTTATCCTCCAGAGGATGGAAATATTATGTTATTTGTTCTGGATTCTCAATATCTGGCATGTTATATAAGTTTGACTTGGATGCAATATCAGCTTTTTTCAAAATCTCTGATAATTTGGAAAGTATATTTCTGGTAAAAATGTATGAAGAACATTCCTTACTAGGATATACAAGTTTAAAATCTGGATTTTATTATTGCCGTATTCAATAAAAATGAAAGAAAATGAATACAAATATGTTTAAAAGCCTGTAACCTGTTTAACTAGTAAATTAAAAAAAAATGATCTTGGGATGCATAAGGCTTTTGTAGCTATGAGCTGAAACTCAGGATTAGAAGAAAACACAATTTTGATTTGGTTATATATAAATTTAAGCTATTACAAAGATATATCAAAGATGAAAAGGAAATAAGAGACAAAAATAGTTGCATTATCAGACAGTATTACTATTTAAAATAAGTTATTTTCTATATTTCAGCTAAACATATATAAACATATAGAAAAATGGCAACTACCAAAAGAAATACAAATAATAATACGCATCATTTATAAATCTCTAATTATCAAATAAATAAAAAGTTAAAAAAAATTTGCCCATCAGACATAAAAATTAAGAAAGGTTGATCATACTCAATGTTACGAAAGATTCGAGTGTACACTATTAGTACATCTCTAAATTGGTATCTATCTGGAAGGCAATTTGGAAGTGTTTATCAATATATCATATGCATTTCCTTTGGCCTAACAATTTCTGTGCTAGATGTTTATCCCCTAAGAGGCAAAGAGAACAAAGATGTATGCATTATGATGGTCAACACGACATGGATTTTTAGAAAAAATTAAAGTACATGAGAATGAATTTCTTCTAAAAAAATTTTCCAACATTACTGGGATACAATTTACAAATAAAATTTTATACAATGCCCCCACCAATATTTGTAAAGTTGGATTCTAAGCATTTCCATACAAAGTTGTCCATTTAAAATACCTATGAATATCTATATGCACATTTATGTGTGTTCAAGTGTTCGGTGGAGAAGCGGAGAGCCTAGGAGAGTCTAGCGTTATTATACACCAATCTGTTGGCAGGTGAGGTGGATTATACGGAAAAGAGAGCGTGAGAGGAGTCACTCCACTCTCTGCATTATACTGTTAAGATTTTCTTTTTCCCTAAGGAGTTCATATAGCTTTTATAATTTAAGAAGATATTTCAACTGTGAAAAACATTTTCATATATGAATACCTCATTTTGGAGGAGAAAAAGAATATTAAAAATAAGATTAAAAGTGAGATTTAATCACTAACATGAAAAGGCAACAATTCTTTTCATATCATACTAAATTGAGTAATCATGTTAGTAACCTGGATTTATTAAAATGTTCACGACACACTTGCTTATTTGGAGAAAATATTCACTAATTTTCAGCCATTGAAAGCAAGTTATTAGGGGTTTGAATTTAAACAGGCATATAATATAAATTAAAAACAAAGTGGCAAATGAATTTGTTGGAGTCATACAAATTATTAGAGTTGCAAACAGCAAATATAACTCATACTGACATTTTACAATATAAAAAATAAAAATACCTTAAAAACAAAATCGGTGAAAATTGGAAAACAGAAAAATCAATGTAATTATCCAATGTGAATATTCTTAAGAATGAATTGATACTTGGCAATTCCTCTGTACATGTCTTAAACTACAAAGTCTTAGTAATAAGCATATTTTAAATTACATTTCTTTCAAGTATACATAATTTCCTGGGTTCTTTTTCTATAACTTTAAAAGGACTTTTAGAGAAAAATAAACCATGTTTATGCTGGGTGATTTATATCTCATAAAAGGTTAATAGAATGCTAGAAACCGGATCAATGTATGCATTTATTTTACTATTTTACCCAACAGAGTTGTATTAAGTTTCTAATTTTGTGTTGCAAGAGTGTGGCTTATACACCTGCTGGCTACTGTATGGCAACGTCACATGTGTCTTGAATTGGGACCCAATCCTGAAACCTAAGAAAAACATCAGCACTAGGCATCAGAGCAGGCTGGTGACAACCCTTCAAACTGCAAGTAAGCTTGACTACAATGCACTCTGGACTTTTAGCTTTGCTTGTTTGTTTAAAGTATACAAATTTATCTTTCTTAAGTGATAAAATTAAAAGGAAAGAATCCCTTGAACTAAAAGGCAAGGAATCTGAGAAATATCTGTGCAGTAAATTTAAACACCAAATGATAATTCCCTTAAATGAACTGGAAAACCATGACCACTCTGTCTTAGTTCGTTTGGGCTGCTGTAACAAACTCCCACAGATTGAGTGGCTAATCAACAACAGCCACTTATTTCTCACAGTTTTGCAGGCTGAGAAGTCCAAAATCAAGGCACTGGCAGATTTGATGGATCGGGGGGCCTGTTTCTCCATGGGTGGCAGTCTTTTTGCTGTAACATCACATGGCAGAAAAGACAAGGGAGCTCTCTGGTGTCTGTTTTATAATAAGTAATTCCATTCACGAAGGCACTGCCCTCATGATTCAATCATCTCTCCAAAGCCCTACCTCCTAACACCACCATCTTGAAGTTAGGATTTCATTACATGAATTTGGAGCAGTGGGGTGCATAGACATACAGTGCATTGGAAACCCCAATCAATTTTTTTTAATTTAATATTCATGAAGAAGAGAGGAAAGAGAAAAGAAGGAAAAAGATGGAAGGAAGTTGAAGGTATGTCTGGCAGGCATCTCGGACAGCAGACAGCACACATATCTGAAGTTCAGTCTGGTTGTAGTAATGATTCCCGTCGGGCGTGGTAGCTCACGCCTATAATCCCAGCACCTTGGGAGGCCAAGGTGGGTGGATCACCTGAGGTCAGGAGTTCGAGACCAGCCTGGCCAACATGGCAAAACTCCGTCTCTACTAAAAATACAAAAATTAGCCAGGTGTGGTGGCGCATGCCTGTAGTCCCAGCTACTGGGGAAGCTGAGGCAGGAGAATTGCTTGAACCCAGGAGGTGGAGGTTGTAGTGAGCCGAGATAGCGCCACTGCACTCCAGCATGGGTCACAGAGTGAGACACTATCTCAAAAAAAAAAAAAAAAAAGAAAAGAAATAATTCCCCAGGAAGCACAGAAGTATAAATGGGTATGAAGAGGGTAAGCAGTACACGTTAATATCCAAGGCAAATTGATGAATTCAAGTCCAAATCAAAATACACAGGAAACATGATCAGTCAAGTAAAATAATTGTTTATTTCCTGGATGGCAATGTTTCTCAATATCAGGCCAGTGACAGTATTTGACTTCTCTGTTTCTGTATATATTAAGACTGACTCCAAAATGGTGGGGTAGGAACGAGAAGAGACCCTAACATCAGGAGAAGATGGTTCAGGGTGTCTGCCAAGCTGGCTGGAATTCCTTACAGGCTTCAGAACAAGTAGGGGACTGAAAGAAAAACCAGCACACACATTGGACTAGGTAGGCAGAGGCAGAAACATCAGAGGAGGCTGGGGCTCCATGAGAGTTCATGCTGAGACCTCACTCTGTCATTGAAGATGACTCTCAGATTGGTTGCAAACTCACCTCCCAGTGGGCTGTACTCCCAATTTACTAAAGGAAATATTGATTCAGGACTGGGTGAGCTGCCTCTTACATGGCAGGGCTGAACTTAGAAGGAACACCACCCCTTCAGGGGAAACCTAACACCCTCCCTGACACTTCTGACCCTGGGGTGGGGAGTATCTGTTTGTTTAATTTGTTTCCGTTGCTCTCTTTTCTTCAAGTTTGTCTTTGCATATATGAGCAATGATTATAGCCTTTTCAGCACAGAGTAAAAGCTCTAGCAACTGAAATGGAGCCACAGATTCCTTTTTCTTGAGGCTCTTCCTTAAATAGCTTTGCAAACATAGAAACTTAACTTGAAGTGAATTCACTAGCTCAATTACAAGGTGGTGGTCTTTCTTTTAAGAATTAATTTCTGCTGAACAGCAAAGCAAGGAAAAAAGTCTCTAATCTCCTATACTATGACTGAGGAGTACTTTTCCTGCCAAACAACAGGCTGAATATTACTTTTCATCCAAGGGAAATGGGATGCACAATAGCTCCAGGGAGAGAACAAGGAGCTATGACAGAGCAATGAGAAGTGAGATTTTAAAGTGTTTTCTCTGGTCCATGCATTCTACATGTAAAAACAACAAAGAAAATTGTATGCTGAATTTATCATCTTAAGGCAGAAATAATCAGATGACTGGAGGCTGTTCCAAGGGCAACCAGCACAGGTGATACTGTATTCATTTTAATGTAATTGAAGCAACTCATTTCTGGAATTTATTTATTTATTTATTTTTATTTTTAATTTTTTTTTTTGAAACTGAGTTTCAGTCTTGTTGCCCAGGCTGGAGTGCAATGGGGCAGTCTTGGCTCACCGCAACCTCCAACTCCCGGGTTCAAGCTATTCTCCTGCCTCAGCCTCCCAAGTAGCTAGAATTACAGGCGCACACCACCACACCTGGCTAATTTTTTTGTATTTTTAGTAGAGACAGTTTCACCATGTTGGCCAGGCTGGTCTCGAACTCCTGACCTCAGGTGATCCACCTGCCTCAGCCCCCCAAAGTGCTGGGCTTACAGTTGTGAGCCACCACACTCAGCCCATTTCTGGGATGTGTTTATTCAGATTATATATGTGGATGTGCATGTCTCTGTGCACATATAAAACTTACTTTCTCAGGTAGAAGAATGATTTCATGTTTGTTTTAACTCTTTCAAAAAAAACCCTCTCACAATTACAGTAAAGCAAAAGCCACAAGAATGAAGAGTACAAAAGTCAATAAGTAGATCTGAAGCTTCAATTAATTTACAGGATCAAAAAACTAAGCTTATATACAGACAAAGCAAATAAAACTATAGTTCAGAGTACAGGAAGTTTGGGAGTAAACCTAGAATAATCCAAGACTCACACCTTGGAGAGTAAGAAAGACTATATGTGACTTTAGGTGATGCTAGCTGATGTGTATGAGAGAAACTTGAAATCTCAGTCTGACAATAAAGAAGTCCCTTCCTTAACGGGTACTCCTGATCAGGGATTGGCTCCCCTCCCAGGCATGAGTTCTGGATCCTGGCTGCCTCTATCCTGAGCCTGGACCATGTTCATAAAGTGAGTTCAAAATTAAACAAAACCAAGAACTATCTAGTACACTCAGAATAATTTGAGGAAAATTTACATTCAAGAAAAAGGATACTATGGAAAAGAAACCCTCAGAAAATAGAAAGGAGTATTTGGAATTTAAAAATCTGGTTATTTGGGAATTTTTAAAAAGCAAGGATAAGAGAAAAAGAGAAAGAGGAAAGCTTTTCTCTACAAAGAGTGACACCTAGTAAAAGAAGGAAGCCAGTGCTATGACCCATACCTGTAATCCCAGCACTTTGGGAGGCAAGGTAGGAAGATCACTTGAGGCCAGAAGTTCAACACCAGCCTGGGCAACATAGGGAGATGCCTTCCCTAAAAAAAAAAAAAATTTAACTAAAAAAAAGTTAGCCATGGTGGTGCATGCCTATAATCCCAGGTACCCTGGAGGCTGAGGTGGGAGGGTCGCTTGAGCCTAGGAGTTCAGTGAGCTATGATCGTGCCACTGCATGTCAGCCTTGGTGACAGAGCAAGATCCTGTCTCAAAAAATAAAACTAAAGAAGGAAAAATAGGATTAGGAAATCTTTATTTTGGCACACATAATGTAATTATCAATTCAGGGGCTCATATGAAGGTCATCAATGGATGTCAGAATTAATTGGTGCCAGTTTGTCCAGTGACAGAATATTTGGAATCAATGCAGCATCCCACAAATCATTTATTCACTGAAAGGTGGAACGGTCCTCTACAATACAAGGAATTGCAGTTATTTCCTTCATAAAATGACCATACGTCACATCATGAACAGTGAAACAATCTGGCATTATGAGTCCCCTGGTGTAATTGAATATGAAGAATACAACTTCACCTATGAACTATTATCACCCAGAATATTCAGTTGTAATCTAATTAAGACCTAGTCTTGTTGATAGGCAACATGGTAGTCATATGATTTGTGACTAGTCCAAATTAAAATGTACTATGACGGTAAAATACACATCACATTTTGTAAATATAGTACTTTTAAAAAAGAAAGTTAAACATATCAAATTTTTATATTAGTTACATAATATGAAATGATGTATTTTGGATATATTGGATTGAATGAAATACATTATTAAAATAGTTTTTCACCTTGTTTTTTGAAAGTGGCTATTAAAATATTTAAAATTATGTAAGTGATGCAAATATATTTTTTTTCTTTTTTGAGACTCATTTTCGCTCGTCACCCAGGCTGGAGTGCAATGGGATGATCTTGGCTCACTGCAAGTTCCGCCCCCCAGGTTCACGCCATTCTCCTGCCTCAGCCTCCCGAGTAGCTGGGACTACAGGCGCGCCCGCCAATTTTTTTGTATTTTTAGTAGAGACGGGATTTCACCGTGTTAGCCAGGATCCTCTCTATCTCCTGACCTCGTGATCCGCCTGCCTCGACCTCCCAAAGTACTGGGATTACAGGCCTGAGCCACGAAGCCCGGCCTATAATTTACTTTCGAATGTTGGAGCAAATATGTGAAAGAGGAATCAAAGAAATTGGACAAAATATTTAAAATTGTTGAATCTAGAGAGAAGATTTTACTATTTCTCTACACATGAAAGTTTTCTTAGTAAAAAAGCAAGCAAGGATCAAATTTAAGGAGTTTTCAGAGATGTTTAAAAATTTTACATTTTCTACTCCTTTTATAGCCTATTTTCTTCCATATATATTTTCCACAGTGATCATACATGTATATTATATATATGTATGATAAAAATAATACAAAACTATGTCTCTAATAAAACAGAAGTTATTATAGGTATGTTCATTGATAATGATTTAATTCATTCCTTTCTCCTCAGTAATCATTTACAACTGCAACACCAGATTCAATACGATGATGATTATACTAGTCAAAATTCCATCACTGTCATCAACTCTGTAATTCTTACTCACATAAATGTGAAATTATAATCGAATAAAATTGTGTCAGATTCTTATGGATATTCATTGTAATTAAAACATCAAATTATGAGAAGAAAAATTACTTTAACTTGTCAGAGATTTCACCCTTAAATAGGCATCTCCACAGCTTTATAGCAAATTGACAGAATTACATTTTAATGCTACATATCCATCTTATTTGAATTGATTTGAAATTTACACTATACTTTCTCTTTCTAAGCACAGAATTAAATTTGTAATCTCTAGCTCTTTAAGTGCAGGGCTACCATAAAAAGATACTAAAACTAAAATAAAATCCTAGATATCTAAAAAAACTGCAAATACACATAACACTTGTTACAATTCATAAGAAGTAGACTGTTTCACAAATTTCACTAGTTATGAAATTTAGGGAGCATGTAAAAATAAATTTGATTAGGCAATATTTCTATAATTTTTTACTATAAATGTGGCTAATATTCACTTAACTTAAAAATAGATAATACTGGTCCCTGGAAAATTTGTTATAGAAAAAAATATGTTTTTTCCTATTCACTGATTTTTGACAATGGAAACTGTATATGTGCTAGTATTTCTATTTAAACAGGAAACAAACACAGCAAGTTACCTCTCTTTTGACACCTTTGTGGGTCCTGAGTAACCCCACAGAGGCCCAGCCACCACCTTGGAAATCAGCACATTATGTAAGTTAATGTAACAAGACTGAAAAATATTCACATCAAAAGAGGAAAGATAGGAAGAAATAACAAGAATAGTACAGGTAATTTAGTTGCTTTTACGAAAGAAATATTTATTTATATATATATAAACATGATTGTATTTCTGGTTTTTCTAGCTATTAACTTTTATTTATCTCTCACAAGAATATGACTATATATCTTATCTGATAGTTTGTTTATAATATCAAAATTAGATTACTGACAAGTATAACAACATCATGATTAATAAAAAAATTTCAAATAATTTTTTGACAATGTATTAGTATTGATACTCTAAATCATAGTAAATAATTCCTTAATGAATTACTGTTGCAGTTAAGCTAATTTCTTGAAATATATAATTTTGTCACATTTGAGAAATGTATTAAAAAAAATAAAACTACAGTACAGGCCTGTACATTTCCCACTTTTGGATATTTTTGTTTTGCTCTGCATTACAATAAAAGTCCTCTAGATGGCAGTGTTTACCATAGTTAGAATTATTTTGGCACTAAAAATGACACTCAATAGAGCTAAATACTATATAGTTAAAAACTAATTTTTCTTCTATTCAGTATTTCTTTAGGATTCTTGTTTTTCTCTGAATGCATATTTAACCTAATTCAACAAGTTTTTGCTCATTTTTAGGTTGTTATTGCAATTTAATTTGCTAGTTTTCAGGAGAAATTAAGTTGACCCAAAATCTTTAAAATATAATATACATGTACTCTGTATTCTTTGGAGGAATTAAAGTAAGTTACTGAGACTGTGGTAACCAGAATAAAAGACATCTTAGCAACTAACCACATAAATTACATTTTTTTCATGCTTGTTTATAACCACAGATTTGAAGGACATTATAGATGCTTTATTAGAACCAAGGGGGATTTTCACCTTCTATTTGAAGTAATCGTAGTTTTAATCTTCTCAGCTGATGAATATTCCAAATGAGTCACAGGTGTATAACAGAATATAGAGCAATCATATTTTGTCAGAAAATTTGTAGGTGGGTTAAGTTATTTTTAACTACTAAATTGTAGAAATGAGAAAGGTATAATATACATTTGAGTTTTATACTGAATATGCTGCATGTTATCATAAAACATAAAAGTGCTAATATACACATTGATGAATCTCATCTTTTCTGAAGATAAGACTGGACAGAAATGATCAAGTTCAGGACAAATGGTTGATTTGCAGTTTCCCTGTGCCTTCCATAAAGATAAAACATTTGTCACTAAAGGCTGGAAAAGAGATTTATTTCTTCAATTTTTAAGTTGTACTTTGAAAAAATAAATTGTAACATATTTTGTACAGACATATTCCTCTAGGTCTGTACAAATAAACTCCAGGGATGTTTTAATTTTTGATTTGGCAATTTAGGGACTTCGATATAAATTTGCTTAAATAAGTAATATATATATTTGTATATATATTGTGTATATATATGGTATATCTATATATAGTGTATATATGGTATATCTATATATGGTATATATGTGGTATATCTATATATAGTGTATATATGGTATATCTATATATTGTGTATATATATATGGTATATCTATATATATAGTGTGTATATATATGGTGTGTGTATATATATATATATGGGGTGCGTGTGTATATATGTGTGTGTGTGTGTATATATATATATATATACACACACACACTTAGAATATATATATATTCCAAAGAATATATATATTCCAAAGAAGGAAAAACTCTCATGAGCTTTGGAGATAACCCAAATGTGTCCACCACGTATTCTATTACCTCCTGTTGACACCTTCCACCCCCATTTAATCTGGCACCCCACATTGCTCAGCAAGTGTCCTAAGGCCTATTGGTGTGTTCTATGTAATTTGCTTTCTTATGAAGAGTACCAGGCTCCAAACAGACCTCTTCCTCACTCCTAGTTCAAAGTAATACTAAAATTTAGCTCTAGATATCTGATATATATGTATATACAAATTCTATTCTCTTAAGCAGTGTTCCTCAATTTCAGCACTACCGCCAGCTTGGGTCAGATAATTCTTTGTTGTGTTTGTACATTTGTGTATTGCAGGAGGTTGAAGTTCTGTGCATTATAGAATGTTTAGCATCATCTCTAGTCTTTAGTCACTAGATGCAAGTACCAACCCATCTCTCCTTCTCCCATGAAGATTCCCTTCCATGTTCCAGTTGGGGCAATCAGAATGTCTCCAGACATTGCCAAATGCCCCTAAAGGAGCCAAATCACCCCCCAGGTGATAAGCCACTAAAATGTAAACGTTTTATTTTTTTCAACTTTTCTTATTCTTTACAAATATAAACTGCCAATAAAGTAGCTCTTAAAAATTAGTGGCAGGGATGTGACTGAACAACAAACAATAATGAACTTGAACCAGGTATTTACCCACCATTAGGAGTTCCCTATCTCTGATTCCTTCTGTGCATCATTTTTGTTTTTCGTATTCTTTCACTCTCAAGCTTCCTTCGGTATTCTGGTCTATGTAAAAAAAAAGACTACTGCTTCTAATCACTCCTGAGTATACACCACTTACTGTTAACAGAATAATTAGATTGATCTTAGAATATCCATCTTACAGGGCCAGGTTCTTCAGAGAATGGAATCATTGGTCCATGTTGAATTGAGTGTCTTTGCAAATTCAATCAAGTGTTGGCAGAGTAAGGTGGATCCATCAATTCCAGGGATTGTGGCATGAGTCCACATAATGTGAAGATAGATGCTTTGATTATAGCCATGTGGATGGAATATAGGGAAAGACATTTCCAAAGAAGGAAGAACTCTCATGAGCTTTGGAGATGACCCAAATGTGTCCACTATTACCTCCTGTTGACACTTTCCATCCCCATCTGACCTGGTACCCCACATTGCTCAGCAAGTGCCCTAAGGCTTATTGGTCTGTTCTATGTAATTTGCCTTCCTCTGAAGAATACCAGGCTCCAAACAGACCTCTTCGTCACTCCTAGTTCAAAGTAAAACTAAAATTTAGCTCTAGATGTCTAATCTCTGAGAGAAACAACCTAAATTAAATTAATATGTGGATGATATATACATTCCTTGACCCTCTGAGCAGTACTAGCATCAAAAGAATGCTTGGTAACAAAACTAACCTTTGTATGATAAAATGGTAGGGATGATTATTTCTCTAACCTTCTGCTTTTTCTTCCCACTCTCACCCTTTAGCCATGATACTATTTAACATGCCTTTTGGGTCCTTGCTACTTTATCTGTGGTCCACAGATCAATAGCATTAGTATCCCCTGGGAACTTTTAGAAATATAGGACCTGAGCTCCCATTGAAGAGCTAATATATCAGAACTTACATTTTAATTTAACAAGATCTCTGGGCTATTTTACTCACATTAAAGTTTGAGAAACATGGAACCAGGTTCAGTAAATACCCTAGAATGTTATTTAAATCAAGAAGAAGTCAACTTTAGCATAATGTCATTCTTATAATAATAAACCCAATAAACAATCTGAACCAATATAAAGATTAAAAATAACTAGATTGGTAGTACATTTATGTAATCAAGAACTTACTTGCTAGTGAGCATTCAAACTATTAAGATTAATGTAACAAGCAAAATATTTAAAATCTGAAACATAGAAGAGATATTGTGATGGGTATTCACAAAGTAGAAAATATTCTCGGGGTAGTAAGATTTTTTTCAATATAGCACATATCTTTAATTTTTTTTAATGTAGTAGGTCATTTAAAATAGGTTTTTGAATAAGCTGATTAATGTATTTTTTAACAATGGATTTCTCCCTTACATGCTTTGCAATTATTTTATATAATTCTCACTTCTACCTTTTTCAACTAATTGTGGTATATACCTGAAGTTTCACCTGGTCTTTAGAATCTACTTATCTGTTATAATACACTGAAAAGTTGGCCACATCCCCTGGTGAGGGACAAATATTCAAAAATAATGTAATTACTCTCTTTTAGCATAGCCATTAAGGACAGCTACATTGGTATAGTTGTAACGTGTAGAAATTACACAAGTAATCTGCGACTAATCCATAGATGTTAAACAAGGTACTCATTTGTTCTTTAAAATCAAAACATTATGTGAATTTCTTTGTGACATCAGGAAACATTTATAATCTTTTCAATGTTATTATTACTGGTACTTATTGTTTGTCTTATATTTTACAAGTGATATTTTTGCAAGGATAATGTTTTAAATTAGAGTTTCTAATAAGCTCCACATATAATGCTTCTTATGACATACAGTTTTTAAAAAAATGAATCTTTTTTATGATACATTCTGGCTTACTTACCAACCCCATTCCCTGAAGCCAAGAAGTTTCTTGGACGTTCTCTTAATTCTTTCTGAATGTTTTACCAATCTGTGGCTGGAGAACAGTAAATTCATAAGCATGGGAATGAAAAGACATGATACATTGTAGGACTATTTGAAGGCTTTTATTACAGGGCACTACAGAATAGGATTTTCATTTAAGAAAAAAATTATTCTAAAGAACATATGTGTACAAACACACAAAGACATGTAATTTTTGTAAGCAGAGTAATATTAACTTAATTCTCATAAAAAGCATAACAGTATCTTTTAAAGGCTTAGCAATCCCCATTTGCATTACTTTGGTGTTATCAGTGATACGGAGTTAAGCCAGGGCTGCAGAAGTCAACAATATACATTGTCTCCCTGACTCATCCTAATTCAATTAGAGGGGGACTGTGGGGGGAATTTGGTTCCTAAGAGGAGACTATAAGAGAAAAATAAGGCTTATCCACCCTGCCCTATATTAGTAAGTCTATTTATGTGCACATTATGTAACAAATTGGACTTCTAGAAGAATATCATGTGAGTTTATTTAAAAAAAAAAAAGACAAAAAACATCATACGAGTGAAGAAGAGAGGACTGAAGAAATACGGAATGAAAGTTCCCAAAAGAATGTTATTTCAGGTAACACAAAGTCCTGTTTTAGGGAACATACTATTTTGAATAAGAATGTAATGAAAGAAAATTTTTAAAACACTGTAATATGTTTATTAATTCTTAAAACTTCTCATACCTTTTTAAAAAACTGTTTCCTGAATTATTTTTGGGCAAATGCTATTGTGCTTGAAATGTGTTCTTGTCTCAACATTTTCTTGTCTCTATTTTTAAGTTTAAACAGAGGTGCTTCCAAAAAATATGCAAGCTTTTCTTACGTCTTTAGACATTTATCACTTTATAAGTGTAATTTGAATAGCTAATAGTCTATATTTCAATCTAACAGTTCTTACCTTGCAGATTACAGAAATAAATGTCATAAAGACCCAAGAAATAAAAAGATTTTCACATTATATTTCACTGGAAATTACATGACTTTAAAGTAATCAACTTATTTAAGATTAAACATGATGTACATTTATTCTGTTTACTATCTTAAAGCTTTTTTCTGTGTTTTCCTACATGATTGCTTGAGCCCTACATGTGATGTGGAAAAAATCTTTTACGAAAGCTATGCCTATAAAGAATCTGAAATTTTAAAGAAGTAATAACAAAACTTGAGAATTCAATATTTTCTTTATTTAAATAGTAATCATGATAAAATAGTGGCACTGGAAAATGTCAGTTTATATTGTGATAACTGTTAGAGCTACAAACCTGACATTTATAATCCTTGTCAGTCTTAAAAATATGGCAAATTGGGATAAATTTAGTTCAGTCATTCAAAAAGAATGAAGGTTGTCACCTGCTTTCCTTTGTGATTTGATTATCTTGGTCTAGGTTTTTCTAGAAAAGAAAAGATAAAAAGATTTTTAAAAAGGTATTCAAAATGAAAGAGCTAATAATAAATAGTGAAGCAACAGAATTATTCAAGGAGCTTACTATACTTTGCAGTTTGCATAGCCTTAAAAGGTGTTAATTTTCTTTTTGCGGTGTTAAAATTCTGCATTGTCATTTTCTAAACAGTGATAATATAAATAACCCTGAGCATTTTTAGCACAATTTTCCCCAGAAGTACTGTAGAATAGTCTAGTCTTTTTTGTGAAATGGGGACAATAATGCCTGCTGTGACATAAGAGCCCCTGTGATTGATTGATTAATGTCCGTTAGACACAATAAGACACCTGGATTAAAGGAGCCTTAGAAGTACAGGCCACAAAAGTATTTTTTATATTATGTTTAACTATGATTGGAATATAGAACTAGTATATTAGAGTTAAAAATACTAGTCTTGAAGTCCTTGTGGAGGTCATTTGATCATTCTGAATATTACAGTCTGTCTTTTCTCTAAATGTAACTTACAGAAACAGCCTTCGCAATCTCCATGTGAAATGTAATTTTAAAATGCTGAGTGGTAACTAGAAAATCCTAGATGAAAATCCAATTAACAAACTGAGCTGCTTAATAATTTAGGTTATTAAATGCCATTACATGGAAATCATTGTTTAAATATATAAATAGAACAATATTAAACTTGTGGAACACAAAATAATTTTATTAACTCCACATCTGTTTGTGTTTAAATCTGCAAAAGCATTTGAGTCTTCAGTTAGCTGGCTGAAGGTAACTTAGCTTCACAAGTATCCCATGACCTATATAACCAGCAGAAAACACTAAAGCAATTTTACTATAGCTCAAATGGCGTAATTCCCATTAGTATCCTGATGCTACTAATCAGGTACAACACAGGTGAAAACATCATTAATTCCTTGCAGTAGAAAATACGCTTTGACAAAGATGAATAAGGGTTAACTAAAGAGAGCTAATTAAAAGTCTAATATATATACTGGAAGATCGATATTGGAAATCTAACATTTTATTAAATTCACTAAGGAAAAACAATGATAAAACACAGCATAAAAACAAATAGGTGTTCCCTTACAAAAACTGAAATTAAGAATATTTCCCTGATTCATAATTACACAGACCTAACTTAAAAAATTAATATTGGAGAGGTGGATTATGAACAGCTCTCATTATGAAAATGATTTATATAGTGTTTTGGGAAGAAACCTTAAGTTGTGATAACACAGGATTAGGAATATGACCCTTTATATTTAATTTTCCTCTAGGAATATTAATAAGATCTCTAATAATAGTTCTCATTTTAGAGTTTAGAAGTCGGATTATTATAAGGCAAAGCAGTCTCAACTATTCTAGATTTAAGAGGTGAAACTGAGACCATTAAGGAATCTCATTTAGATAATGCCAAATAAACACCTAAAGGATATAATGCCCTGAGTCCATAGCTCCATTTGTCTCTTAAACTCCATCTTCTTTGAAAAGAATCTAGACATATTTCATTCTGGGGCTTTGACCTGTGGTTTTCTTTAATTGAAGTCTCATAGTCATTAATTGAATCATGTGATGATTTTTTTTTTCTCTTCTCTAACCTTCATCTTGTGTTCAAACTTTCATTTATGAGCACGAGGTAATAATGCATTCTGCCAACACGTGAAGCTATCCTTAGCAAAGAGAAACAATTCTGTTTAATAATGATGTTAAATAATTATTGCTAAGCTATGTGTTGCGACTACAACATGACTTTGAAATGACTATGGTATGATTAGAATAAGAATATGATATAACTGTGGTGCTTATGAAATGAACTGGAAAGTGGCTGTGCTGCTATGTTTATTGTAAATGTATCACAATGATGGTTCATTTTTTTTTTTTTGATGGTTCATTTATTTAAAAACAGTGCAGTGCATAAAATAGGTGACAGTTGGAACAATACTAGCTTTAATTGTAGATTTTGTGAATGGTAAAATGATCGTTTACTGTGGTAAGATAAAAGAATCATCCTTTAATTCACTGACATTATTCTGTGAGGCAATATTTTTCTTTTGACTTTGGGATACTTATAAGTCCTTTCTATTCTTGAATTTTATATATTCTAATCATACAAAATATTACTATAATAAAAGTTGCTTTGCTATTTAAAAAATATCAGTCTATTATCTGCAAGGAAAGTATTTTATATTTTACATATAAGGGATTAATGGATTTTACAGTGGGCTTTTAGACACTGCAGTTGAACTGTGAATATTAACTCAAAGAAAAGTTTGAATTAAAAAGAGCTTACAATTTCATGTTGGAAAATTGTGATGTCAAATTAGTTGGTTAAATCATGTCATTATTTATTCAATATATGGTTTAGTAGGCTTGATTCGTTTTTTTTTTTACTTTTAATTTAAACGTCTAAAAACAAATGTTATTTAAAAAAGAAAAAAGAAGATTGTACTCAAAAACAAGAGGTAATCTCCAACACGCCCTCATAGTGCTTAAGTATGTCAAGAGCCTTTAATGCCTAGGCAGCCCATTATAGAATGGGGAACACACAGGTTTAAAATACATGCCCTTTATCCTTCCTGCGAGTTAGACCAAGTTATTCAATCATGTACTAAGTAAGACCTTCTCAGACAACCTTTATAGGTCATTCAGAAAATAAATTTTTGTTCCAAGTGAACTGTTTCTATGTTAATGCTTCAAACTTTACTCAGGTATCAGGTGTTGTTAAGTAGAAGCCATTACACAAACCTTTGTGGTTTACTGACTTTAAAAGATCAATCAAATATATTACTAGATAGTGCTTTGGGGGTCAGTATTTGAGAAATAAAGCTGTATTTTTTCGGGAGTCATTCCATCCAGTTCCTGTATGAAAACGTGAAACTTGTGAGGATTTAGTACAGAGCTGGAGTTAGAGAAATGAAATGCAAGAGAAAAGACAAGGATCACAGGAAAGAAAGTTGGAATCAGCAGAACGTGCCTAGGGGAAAGGAAGTGTTCCACAGCTTGGGAAACAGCTGCCTGGGACTCCTTCCAGCCCCTCGGAAGCAAAGTTTGCAGTGAGGTGGGATGGAAGCGGGTTTTGCAGCAGCCGCCGAGTCCGGGCGAGCTCAGGTTCTCAGGTTTCCAGGCGCGGCTGGAGCGGAAGTGCAGGGATCGCCACGATCCACTGCCGCGGCCGGTCCCGCTCCGCTACAGGAGACTTCGGACGCGCAGCCGACTGGCCCGGGCTGACCGAGGGGACCCCAGACGTTGCCACTTTCTCTTTCCAAGGCAGTTTCCGTGGCTCTGCATGTAGGAAGTGCTCCGATTAATTTTCTTTCCGGTCTCCACAGAGATTCCAAATTCTGCGGTCCCCATCTTTCGCTGTACTCCCTCTCCGCCCTTCTTTCCAGTGTCCCTGCCAGCAAAAGCCTCTATTTGCAGCACCGGGCATGTTGTCCGTTTAACGCGCTCCGGGGATCTGTTGGCTCGTGCTCCCAACCCAGGGGTGGCTATACGTCTCGCGCCTCTGATCCTGGGTAGACTCCCCCATCTGTGCTTTTTGGCCCCTTCACTTAGCAAAGAGATGTGCGAAGTGTGCGCCTAGAGACGAGCCGCCTCGGTGACCCCCATCCGCCCGCAGCGGTGGCCCCGGTTCCCCGGATCCGCGCCCGCGCCCTGCGGGGCTCCCGCACCGCCCTTGCCCGCCGGACCGCCCGGGCTCGGAGGTTCGCTCCCTGTCAGGGCTTGCGAGCGCCGCTTCCGCGCGGGCCTGGGGAGCGCCGGCGAGTCCCTCCCGATGCCGGACCCTGCTGAGCATGCTCAGTGCACCTCATGGAACCCGGCTCTCCTGGGGCCAGGATCAGATTTCCGGGTTTTCGCTGCTGCCGAGGGGGCGCGGAGGAGGGGAGGCTGGGAGACAGTCAGCGCCTTGTTCCGCGCCCCCTCCCTCGCGCCTGGCTGCGGCCGCCCGCACCGCAAGATGCAGGCCAATCAGAGCCCGGGGGCGGGGCATGGGCAGTCACGCCCTCCCTCTGGGCTTATTGAGAGTTATATCAAGAAATTCAGTTCAGAGAGAGGAGAGGAGAGGGAGGAGAGAGGGGCCGAGGAGAAGGGAGAGAGGGAGAGCACGCGAGACGGAAAGGAGCGCCTCAGAGTTTCTGAAGCACGCAAGAGATAACCAATTAGGAATTTTTCGGGCAACTGTCACCCGGATAGCGGTCAGAGAATCACCATCACCGCAACTCTGACGTTTCCTACAAGAAGTTAGAGACTTAAGCAGTATTGGCATCGGATGGAAATGGTATGCATGATGCTGTGGAAAATATCCCTGAGCTGAAGAAGTGCAACTGGATGTTGTGTGTGTGCTAAATACCCAGAAGAACCCAGACCCAGTGGGTAAGAGAGACGAAATGTGGAGAGAATGACTAACGACAAATCCGTGTATTTGTTCTCTGGAGTTGCTAATTTGCCAGCCCGAAGCAACACATTTTACAAGGAGGAAACGTTTTGCTGCTTCTGATTTCTCCCCAAACTGGTGCTACCAGATGCATGGCTTTCTGTGTGTTGGAACAAATCATTCCTAACCGCAGCATACTGGGAAAGGGGAAAGGTTGAGGCAACTAACGTAAGTGTAAAGTTTCGCATGCACAATTGTAAATTCTGTGTTTAGATGTGTCCTCAGTGTAGACGAAAGATGCTTGTAATTGGGTAGATGGTTGGGGCAGAGCTCACCTACTCGGCTGTATCTGCATCCCTACCTGCATCACTCTGCCGGAACTAATCGCGGGCATCAGCTACTGTGCAGCCTAATGCAGATAAGATTAGAGCCTGAGAACTGACCAGTCCTACTCAAGTAGGTAGCTGCCTGGAGCCTTGCACCCATTTAAATTGCAGTTACTGGAGCATCTAAGCAGAAGCCTTTTCACCTGCATGATTGGGTTGCAGTATTTATGTGTGGCAAATGTTACTAATATTCTAACCAGAGATCAGGATTAAGAAATTGCATTTTTTTCTCTTTTATGTTCAGTAGAAAATATTGTGATGTTACATGGGAATGTTAGCTGCGTTTCACTTATATCTCGGCACTCTCTTCCACCTCTAGGAAAAGGAATCCTATATTATTATACCTTTTTAAAAGTTTTAATGTGTTTATGAATCCTAATGAGGATAATTTGTCAATATGGAGAAAGGAGAGCAAGCTGTGGGCAAGGAATCTGAAGTCTTGGTGTTGTGCTTTTAGGCAATGAGGATGTGTAGTGGCCGGTGACTACTGCTTCTGATGCTGCAGCAGCATGTCCGGATGCTTGTTTCCCAGTAAGATTGTATTAGAAGGCAGTTGAAGAACTGGGAGGAAAGAAAAAGATAGCCTTTTTAGAAAAAATAGGTGACTTAGTGGGGCAGAGAAGAAAACACATTTGACATGTGACAAAGCAATTAGCAGGAACCATAGCTAAATACTTAGGGTTTTTCACTTGCACCTAAATAGACTGAGGGAAGTGGGTTAGAGGCTAGGAGGAGGGTGAGACAGGGGGAGGGGAAGAGGAGAACAAGAATGCATTTTTGAATTAAACAGTATTCTGAAAAACAGCGTGCGTGAATATAGGTAAAAATAGCAGCTGTCCTTAATTCAAAAGTAGAAAATTTTATTTTCTCCCGGCAAATGCAACAAGCAGGAGATATTTAGTGTTTTTCTCCACAGAGTAAACTTGCAAACAGTGGCAGAGCAAACTGCCATGTTTACTAATGTTCAGGGGAAAATGTGTGGTGATATTTTGTGACGGTGTGTTTTTATTTACTGAAGAATAATATTGTCTATACGATTGTGTTGACAGTGGCTGTCTCCAAATAAGTGATGAAATATAATGCATCCTCCAGTCCATGCACGCTTCCTCTTGCAATTTGTGCACCATTCCTCAGTGGAAACCTTTAAACCCTAAAATCCAGGAAAAGAAAATAAATACATTATCATGGACCTGAGGGATTTTTACCTGTTGGCTGCTCTGATTGCCTGTTTAAGGCTGGATTCCGCAATAGCTCAAGAACTTATTTACACTATTAGAGAGGAATTGCCTGAAAATGTGCCCATAGGAAACATACCAAAGGATCTGAACATTTCTCACATCAATGCTGCCACAGGGACCAGCGCCAGCCTTGTCTACAGACTGGTTTCTAAAGCTGGGGATGCCCCTTTGGTGAAAGTATCCAGCAGCACTGGGGAAATTTTCACAACCTCCAACAGAATAGACAGAGAAAAACTCTGTGCTGGCGCCTCATATGCTGAGGAGAATGAGTGTTTCTTTGAACTTGAGGTGGTGATCCTCCCCAATGATTTCTTCAGGCTGATTAAAATAAAAATAATTGTCAAGGATACCAATGATAATGCCCCCATGTTTCCATCTCCTGTCATCAATATTTCCATTCCAGAAAACACTTTGATCAACAGCCGCTTTCCAATTCCATCAGCAACAGATCCTGACACAGGCTTCAATGGTGTACAGCATTATGAATTGTTAAATGGGCAGAGTGTTTTTGGACTGGATATCGTAGAAACTCCGGAGGGAGAGAAGTGGCCACAATTGATTGTTCAGCAAAACTTGGATAGAGAACAGAAAGATACCTATGTGATGAAAATCAAAGTAGAGGATGGAGGCACTCCACAGAAATCCAGTACGGCCATACTGCAGGTCACAGTAAGTGATGTAAATGACAACAGGCCGGTGTTTAAAGAGGGTCAAGTGGAGGTGCATATTCCAGAGAATGCTCCCGTAGGTACCTCTGTAATTCAGCTCCATGCCACTGATGCAGATATAGGCAGTAATGCTGAAATCCGGTACATTTTTGGTGCCCAGGTCGCCCCTGCAACCAAAAGACTCTTTGCTTTAAATAATACTACTGGGCTGATTACAGTTCAGAGGTCCTTAGATAGAGAGGAGACAGCCATTCACAAAGTGACAGTGCTGGCTAGTGACGGCAGCTCCACTCCTGCTCGAGCAACGGTTACCATCAATGTCACCGATGTAAATGATAACCCTCCTAATATAGACCTCAGGTACATTATAAGTCCCATCAATGGCACCGTGTATTTATCTGAGAAAGATCCTGTCAATACAAAGATTGCCCTAATTACAGTTTCAGATAAGGACACAGATGTGAATGGCAAAGTGATCTGTTTTATTGAAAGAGAGGTCCCATTTCATTTGAAGGCAGTATATGACAACCAATATTTGTTAGAGACCTCTTCTTTGTTGGACTATGAGGGCACCAAAGAATTCAGCTTTAAAATTGTTGCCTCTGATTCTGGGAAGCCCAGTTTAAATCAGACTGCCCTGGTAAGGGTTAAGCTTGAGGATGAAAATGACAACCCACCAATTTTCAACCAGCCTGTAATTGAGCTGTCAGTTTCTGAAAACAACCGACGTGGGTTATACTTAACAACTATTAGTGCCACAGATGAAGACAGTGGGAAAAATGCAGACATTGTTTATCAGCTTGGACCGAATGCCTCCTTCTTTGATCTGGACCGAAAAACAGGAGTTTTGACAGCCTCCAGAGTCTTTGACAGAGAAGAACAAGAACGATTCATTTTTACAGTAACTGCCAGGGACAATGGGACCCCTCCCCTCCAAAGCCAAGCGGCTGTGATAGTTACTGTTCTGGATGAGAATGACAATAGCCCCAAGTTTACTCATAATCATTTTCAATTTTTTGTGTCTGAGAATCTGCCAAAGTATAGTACTGTGGGGGTAATCACAGTGACAGATGCAGATGCTGGAGAGAATAAAGCTGTGACTCTTTCCATTCTAAATGACAACGATAATTTTGTGTTGGATCCCTATTCTGGAGTCATAAAGTCAAATGTCTCATTTGATAGAGAGCAGCAGAGTTCCTACACTTTTGATGTCAAAGCCACTGATGGAGGACAACCACCTCGTTCCTCTACTGCAAAAGTAACTATCAACGTCATGGATGTCAATGACAACAGCCCAGTTGTCATTTCTCCACCGTCTAATACTTCCTTTAAGTTGGTGCCCCTCTCAGCCATTCCTGGCTCCGTGGTAGCAGAAGTTTTTGCAGTGGATGTCGACACTGGAATGAACGCTGAACTAAAGTATACTATAGTGAGTGGAAACAATAAAGGCTTATTTCGGATTGATCCAGTAACAGGTAACATTACTCTGGAAGAAAAACCAGCACCTACTGATGTGGGATTGCATCGTTTGGTGGTCAACATAAGTGACCTGGGGTACCCTAAGTCTTTGCACACACTTGTGCTTGTATTCCTTTACGTTAACGACACTGCTGGAAATGCCTCCTATATCTATGACTTGATCCGCAGGACTATGGAGACCCCGTTGGACAGGAACATAGGGGATAGTAGCCAACCCTATCAAAATGAGGACTATCTAACCATCATGATTGCCATCATCGCCGGTGCCATGGTGGTCATCGTTGTGATCTTCGTCACCGTTCTGGTGCGCTGTCGCCACGCATCAAGGTTCAAAGCAGCTCAGAGGAGCAAGCAAGGTGCCGAATGGATGTCCCCAAACCAGGAGAACAAACAAAACAAGAAAAAGAAAAGAAAGAAAAGGAAGTCTCCCAAAAGCTCTCTTTTGAACTTTGTTACTATCGAAGAGTCCAAACCCGATGATGCAGTTCATGAACCTATCAATGGGACAATAAGCCTGCCGGCTGAACTGGAGGAGCAAAGTATAGGAAGATTTGACTGGGGCCCGGCACCTCCAACAACGTTCAAGCCTAACAGTCCTGACCTGGCCAAGCACTACAAATCTGCTTCTCCACAGCCTGCTTTTCATCTCAAACCAGACACTCCAGTTTCCGTGAAAAAGCACCATGTGATTCAGGAACTCCCTTTGGACAACACCTTTGTCGGGGGTTGTGACACCCTTTCTAAACGCTCTTCCACTAGTTCAGATCACTTCAGTGCCTCAGAGTGCAGTTCCCAAGGAGGCTTCAAGACAAAGGGCCCCTTACACACCAGACAGGTAAACGAGCACTTTTACTGGTCTATAAGTACTGCATACAAGTGCCCAGTCAACCAGTATTAACGTGCCAGTATGTCTATTGTTTTGGTCTAACTTTAGCTTAGTTAGAAAGAGGTAAAAAAAAACTTGACCCCTTTTCTATTCCTCTGGGGCTCAGTCAAGAATTTTTAGAACAGCTTTGAAATTTCTGAGTTCCGAGAATATTTTCACCTCTCAGTTTCCTTCAAATGGCAAAAGATGAAAAGGGAAAATTATTCCAAAATGTCCCAAGATAATGTTTGCTGAAGAAGAAAAAACCTGTCCTGATATGCCAAATTCTGCTCCTGGGGGTTTCCAAATTGACTGCTTCAAGATTTTCACCTTACCTTTCGTTCTAAAAAGTCACCTTCAAATCTCAAGTTTTCAATGACTTTTGAAGGTGTGACTGCAATTATGTTGGAGCTGTGGTTGCTAAAGGGGTTAATTTTTTTTTAGTCTCTAAATAGGATAGTAGAATATTAAATGTACATCAGCTGTGAAGCACATGATCGTTGATAGATTGCAACTAAGCCATATAGGAAGTCTTCTCTTTGATTTCAAATTATTTTATTGTAATATATTAAATTCGGTACTTAATAGAAAGATTTTTGTGTCCACAGTGGCCAAATACTCTTTCAAAAAAAAAATGCTTGCTGCCTAATATAACTGATTTAAAAAGAAAAGAATGAATCCATTGTAAATATTCTCTCATCTTAGTAATGCATAAGTGATCTGTCATAACTCATTTTAAACTGTGAAATATGCCATATGAAGAGGGATTAAGAGGCTGAGAAACTCATATTTCAACCAAATCCAGAATTAGTTTTTCTTAGGTCTAATAATTCCTTGTTAATAAAGATTTAAATGCAGCGCTGTCTAATTTATTTCACTGGTGCTTGTCTGTTGCCACAAAGTTTGAATATCGATAATAGCCTGTAGATGGCACTAGGGTATCATGTCGCTTGTGCTGGCCAGGTGCCAATCCCGCAGTAGCGAGGAGAAGGGGGAGGGAAGGATCAAGCTGGTAGTACAGCCAAAGATACCTTTTATTTAATGATAGTTGCTCTGGAGCAACTAGCATTTAAGTTCATTCGCTTGCTCTTTTGTGATTAGCTCTCAGCACACCAACTTTCTAGGATTTCATAATGCTAGTTCTGTCTTTGTTGATATGGAGTTCACCTATGGTGATGGCCCATCTGTACTTGTTTATAAATAAGGAACACATAGATTTTAGAAAATCAAGTAAAGCAAAATTAATTTGCAGAACAGTATCGACAATTATCATTGATTAGTCTTTGGAGAATCAAGAGTTTTCATTTTCTGAGGGTGGGGTGAAGTAGGATGTTTTATTGAAACAGTTTCCCCCTTACCAACTGTCATTTATTGCTCTGGAATGACTTAAGGCTTCATGGTAATAAAATATTTATAAGAGTAATTTTGACAATGAGTCACACAGGTACTCCTAGAACATCAAGTATAATACATATTACCATACAACTAAAATCTCCATTCTTAAAGTAAAATATTAAACAGTAGAGCGTTTTAAAAGTACAAATATTTAGAGCTTAAATACACAGGAAGAAAGGACTTTAATCAGTATAGAATTTTAAAGGAGACTATGAGATTATTACATATAAGTCAAAGTTGGAACGACTTAATTTTTGTGTTAACTTTGTTAGCATTTGAAAAGAGGTTGATGTTTTAAAATTTAAAAAATGTTCAGGCTTAGTAAAGGTTTTTAGAAGTTAAATAGTTAACTATGATAAGAAAAGTAATTTAGGAAACTAAATGAGTTTGATTAAAAAGTTGCTCTTTTAATGAACAGAAAGAAAAATTTTTTAATTATTTACTTCTGTTGTGAAGGTTACTCACAATACACATGGTATTTTATGATATGCATAATTATGTTGAGAAACTAATATGACTTAAAATTTTTCATGTAAAATCCGACATTTTCTTTCCAAAGAAATGTGCTGATATACTTCCAGCATCATCTTTTTTTCTGTCTATGTGTGGTGATAGTAGCATTGATGTATAGAATCACTTTTTCTGACCTCCCCAAAAGTTGAACCTATATATAGTGTAGTGACATAAATGTTAAGTGCATTTCAGCAAAGTATGCAAAAGATCTTTTGTTGAGGCTTAGTCATAAAATTCTTTGTTTGTATGATGTAATCTTTCAAATAGGATACTGAGTAATTCTCTAACTGGAACTAAAGTGCATTTTAGAAATTCCTTGTGACCATGTGTCACTTTGCAGTTCTCCTCTGGGTATTCCAATGTTCATATGGAACTAGGTAATTCACTATTATGATAAAGCGCTATTAAAATGGCTTTGCTTACACCTTTTAAAAGTTTTCGTGCTGAAAAAGAAATAGTGTGATGTTGGAGAAAAGAGATAGAAGCCAGTGGAGAAGTGGTAGTGATATACAAAGTAATATGTACATTTTTGTGTGTAAAAGAAGCATATTTCCTATGAATGAACATCAAATATATACTACCCTTTAAAAATTTGTTTTCACTGAACTGTGTGATTGCTATCTGCAGATGTTCTAGTTAAGCTAAAAAGTAAAAACTTTTTTAACTAGTGGCTTTTATATAAAATGTGCTCCTGAAGCTACACAATTTTGAAAGAGTAACATTTCTTACTACAAAAACTTTCAAATGAATTTATTTAAAAAAATACAATCTGTTGAAGATTTTAGTTGTGTGAGGACTATTGCTCACACCATCTTTTCATTTTATGCTATTAATTGATATGTGGGTAAAATGCAAGATTCTTGGTTAAAAGGTTACCAAACTTAAATTTCACTCATTTATACTGTGTGTATAATGAAAACATAACGTCTGATGTTTTCATCATGAATTTGTTTGTGGTACATCAATTCGTATATCGTCCGATGTTTTTCCCCTTGCTGTTTTCCCTTGTGTTAACCTGCAAAGAACGTAGGAAACACTGTAAATCATATTCCTCATTCACTCTATTTTATAAAGCTTTCATGTGTCACTAAGTTTTTCACAGATTATTTCTTACAAATTTTTGGAAGTGCCATTAGCCTTTATAGGTTAAGAATTTACCTTTTTTTTTTTTTGTGGCAAAAGATCATGCCTTGGTATTTATTTGTAAAAAAAACAACAACAAAGTTCACCGCCAAAAGGTTAAGAGGATGAAAACGACAACATTATCCATTCCAATAAGGGTTTCAATGATAAAATGCATTGGTATATTTGCCTAAAAGAAAAACAGTTTTGTTGACAGATATTGTTTTAAAATATGATACTGATTCTCCCTGTGGAATGTCTGGGATCATTTGGAGCACTACTTAAAACATGGATTGTTGGGTTCTACCCCAGAGGCTCTGATTTCGTACCACTGGGGTCAGGACTGAAAATATACATTGCTAACAAGTTCCTAGGTGATACTGATGCTGCTAGTCCAGGGCCAACACTTTGAGAACCACTACCTTAGCATATTGAAACAGGAAGTGTCAGCCTCTTTCCCTCTCATATTATCATATCCAGAGAACCTGGTTTTGCACAGCCCAACCCTCAGCCCACTTATTGACAGCTGTTTTATTGTAGCCGGAGGCTTTACAGTAAGCTGTTTATTGCTGTTTCCCAACCCAGTTGACAGCATTTGGGGAATTAATTTTCTTGGCCCCTGTGTGCTTTTTTGGGGGTGGGAAGAGGGAGGATAAATGAAAATGTTAAAGTAAAAGAAATAGTCACCCATTTACATTTGACAACTTCTTCAAGTAGTAAAACAGTCTGTAAGAGTTGCACTAGACTTTGGTTCTGGGTAAACAGTCATTTAATTTTCTAAAGGAAGTACTCATTTTAGAGCTTTAAACATCCCGACTTTTCACAATCTAGAGTATTTGCTCATATATATTTGTCTATATATTGAGGAATGTATACACTGAAAATGTGTATGCATGCTGTACTTAAGTGTATACGTGTATTTTTACAGTGTAAAGGGGATTTCTTCTATTCCAAACCATTTAGAGATACTATATTACATTTATGATTACTTTTCATTTTTGAATAATCTACTACAACCACTACTGAAATGTTATTATATTGTGTAAAATGCAGAAGGCAGTCATAGAATTGATATATAGAACAGCTAGGAAAAAAATGCAATTGAAAGTGAAGGGAGCAAATGTTAACTAATGTGAGGCTAGCCAAAATCTTTAAGATATTTTCCATTATTAAATTTTGGAATAGATATATGTATATAGTGACACTTGAACACGGGTGACAATTGATCCCCCAAATGCAAATCATTTTTAAAATGTTATCAGTTGTGATTTTTATTTCTATGGTTCTTTAGCTAAGTGCCCTACGGTCATGAAGTCAGTTTTCATACGTATGAGGTAGAAGATACCCAGAGCCCTTGGATATTAACACGGGATTTTGAAATGAGGATAGGCCATCCATTCAAACTGGCTGTCTTTCCAGTTGGGTTTGTAAGATGAATATTTGACTATTTTTCTTTCCATCTTGATATTCCTAAGCTATAAAATTCGAGATGCATTTTGGCCTTCCATTGCTAATGACCTTAAGCAGAATCTTATTATTAGTTTTTTGTTGCCATTAATTCTAGATATAGAAACAAGGAACATTAATGTTCTCCTTAGTTTCAGATCAGTCATCCTTATGGTGAGACAGGACAGGCTTTGGTATCATTGAAATTACTTTGAAAATATTGTACTTATAATAACATGTTACATTCTTATGGTGTAAACATATTCTTATTATTTAAATAATTGCAAGCTATCATTTATCTTCTTATGATTTCATACATTAAATTAAAATATGTGAAATAGTAAAATAGAGGGAATTTAGACTTACAGAAAAGCCTCAAATCTAAAATCAAATTTTCTCATAATTAACTATGATTTATATTGAACCTTGAGGTTTCATTTTCATATTGATGTATGTAAAATATCTATAAATTATACTTATATTATTAGATATGGCATTGTAATGCATCCTTTTTCATATTACATAATTTTACACTACAGTACTGAGGTATGAAAATGACACCTTTAAATCATTTTGTTTTCTGTAATCTTATTTCCACAACAATTTTTGTTGTGTGTTTAGATTGTTTTTATTTCTTTTTTTTTTTTTTGGTTGGGGGAATTCAGAAATCCACCAAATGCTGAAAGTTACAGTTGTAGCCTTGGTCCCACTATACCAGTCTGGGTGTTTACAGGGTTTCAGGGCCAAGTCAGATGTCTGTATTGCTCTTTTACAATACTTGTCAGTTTGACTTTGTAAAAGGTGAACTCTTAGCTTGTATATAGTTAAAAACATAACAAAACTGGAAATCCAGTGGATTGTTTACTACTTTGACTTAAAATCCTTGGTGCAAGCTTTCTTTGAATTTAGTTTGGTGTTTTCTTGGAGGTAATTCTTTATTATAACTAGAAATTACTCTCTTAATATTAGTAAATCATTTAATATCTTATATATTTCACTGAGTTGGAAAGTACAAATTAGTTAATTCAGATTTTTAAAGGTTTGGCCTTTTTGACACCGAACTTCACATTTAATATTTTTTCCAGAATTTATTACATATAAGGACCCTAAAATTTATATCAGATTTGTTAAAATATGACTCTAATCACAGGCCAGGTATTAGTGAAAATTTGGAAATGCAAGTCAGGAAGAGGCATAGAAGTCAGACTCTTGCGTAAGTAATAATGCTAATGTCTTATAGCCTTTGACATAGTCAGTGACCCCCAAATCTACATTATACTACAGAATTAAAGACAAATGTAGAAATAGGATCTCTCATGTACATAAGGAGATGTACTCTGTTGTTTAAGATTTCATTGGTTGTTATTTAAGAAAACTGTCAAATCTGTCAAACATTTCATTTAGAAAGGAACACATGCTTTTTGCCTTTGTTTGATACAAACCTATTGGGCTGTCAGTCATCAGAAACATAGAACAAAAAAGATTTATTACCATGATTGACATTTTGCTTTTGATTTATATTCTTTTTTTGTGTAAGCCAAGACTCATTAAATTTTCAAATTCCTAAATAAGTCAAACAACTGTCCTTTTTTAACAGTAAAGAGTGATACAGAAATAAAGTGGAAAAACAACCCATATTTTAGTCTTTCTCATTCATATTTTTGTCGTATAGACAGTTTGTCTCTGTTAGACAAGAATAGTGGCAGAATCAGTAGAATTTTCTGAGGCATAGCATATAAATATAAGAAATGCAGAACTCAAAGTCATTCATTAGGGACCTGTTTTTACATATTTATTCATTATTTAAATGGCATATGAAAATATTTTCCCTTGATCTTTTACAGTTTGATTGATTAGAGTGCCATAAGCACATATCACGTTTAAAATGATGGGCTTGAGACCACCTGTACAGCTAAGAATGGCAAAGATAGAAGCACAGTCAAGCACAGTCTTTGAGGAATATTTGATTGATTCTTTCTATCATTTTATACTAATTATTCCAGATCCTTGAGAAAATATATGAAATGAACTTATCTGTTCTTGAAAGGAGTCTGCTATGTGCAGCTTCACCACTTGGTAATTTATGTGGATTTTTAATTGTGTGGGCTGTAGGAAAGAATGGAAATGTGATCAATTTTATCATGTTTATTAATATCTTGTATTTTAACATTCTTCTATAGTTTGTCTCTCTATCCAACCATCTCTGCATTTGAGTATTACACTGCTTTGTTAATATCCACTCTCTGGGCCTTTTTCAGCCTGTTAGCAGTTGATTAAGAAACACTCTAATCCCTTTCAGGATATTGAGGAGCTAATGGATTGCAGAGTATTTAGATCTTTAAGCTTCTATTGTAAATGGTATGAAGAATTGTCATTGAGCTGATATTTGCATATATCTCTCCCAGTGCTAGTTACTTTGGCTCCTTTTTTGTCCTCTTAATCTTCAGCTTTCATTCTGAGAATATTTATTTTAGTCGGAAATAAGCATGCCAGTGATAGAAATTTGGGATTCACCTCCAAATGAATGCCATCACAGACAGGGAAGCTCTGGCACATTTTGCATAGATCTGTATGAACACAGTGAACCCTTCATAAGCTCTTAGATTGCAGGAAATCAGTGCTGAAAATTAAGTGGGGTTTTAAAGATTTGCAAAGTAGAGAGCTTTGTATAATGCTGGTATTGCAGGTGCCTATTAAATATGAAGTAAAGGCTTTGTAATACAACTAGCTAACACATTTCCCTCCACATTAGAGTGACTTATAGCCTAGGGAATTAGTCTTGCCTATTTTTTCCAAATGCAGAAACACTGGATGTGACTGAAAGAATAAAAATCTCAAAATACATGCCTTACAATGGACTGATTTGCTGTTTGATGATTCTAATTATTCAAGATAGATGATGCAGGCTTGCTTGTACTTCCTTGTGGTATCTCTGATGCCCATGATCTGTCCTTCATTTCCCCTAAGAAGAAACTCTCAATTCTGTGTGCAGACTCTCTTCTGAACATAAATCAGATTAACACCCTAGGTGTCTATAGGACTATCTAGCATTACCATAATGAAGAGGCCTGGGTACCAAGTGAATGCTTCCATCCTCATAGGAATTGCTATTGAATCATTTCTCAAACTGTATTTTTAGAATTCATCTTTGCTGCATTTGTAAATATGGTGTGTATTTGTAGCACAGCATTTTGTTCTAGACATACATGGATTTCAATATATTTACCTTCATGACAATGTTCAGTAAAATCCCTTGCAGTTCTTTAATGCATAATGTCTTTGACTAGCCCTGTTAGATATAAATTGGAGCAAATGGCCATGCATATTTTAAAATGATTTTATAAATCCTATATTTTCACCTATTAGAAAAAGTGTGCAATCCATATGCAGCCCACAGTAGGCACAGGGGCCTGTGAGAGTCATAATAGATGACTGATTTAGAAAAGAAAACAGTTTTTGTGCAAGACAATAGCAACTGCAATTCAGTGAATTAGGTTTTTTTTTTTCTCATTAAACAAACCTCAATAAAGAAAAGAATGGAAACACAGAAGGACTTATGAAATGGAGCTGTATCTTTTATAGAAGGAGAATGTCTTCTGCTGACAGTAGTAGTTCTATAGTAGACATTTTCTGGAAAGAAAAATACTGGTGGTTTTTTGGATTTGGTGGATGCAACCAATCTGTGCCTCTGTGTGATAGCAGCTGCATGCTGAGGACTTTCAAATACACAGCAACATAGGATTCGGCAGGAAACTTTTTGTAGAAGGTGCAAATGACAAATGGAGACAAAATGGAGTGAGTTCTGAGTTGTGAGTTGATACCCTCCGTGTCATATATTCATGTCATTGAACCGATTTTCACATTGGATGTCTGGAATTACAATAGCCTTCCTTCTGTGTGTCAGCTGGGAACACACCTGGACTGGCTACTTTTCTTTGCTCTATTTCTTGTCATTCACTAGGTGGACTATATTCATGTATGTTGTTAATACATCTGATTTCTTAGTTTCTTGATGGATTTTAAAGTGATGTAAAATTATTTCTGCATAATCTTCTCCATATATATATATATTTCCATATATATATATCTCCATATATATATGTTGCTTAAGACAACCATAAAGTGTGAAATAAAATCTATGATGTGTCCTTTCTTACTAGAAATAGTAAATTCATATTTATTCTGACTTATGGTCTCAGATAATATATTTTCCTTTGCTGTTTTTTGAATTGAGTTTTTCTTACTGATGCTTTTTTCCAAGTTAAGGAATAATGTTAGATTTAGCTATATAGAGTAATAATATTTCAATGCATTCTCAACCCATTCAAATTTCCAGCATAAAAGAGATGGTAGAATTTATACAAAATCATCATTTTTTGCCTCAAAACTTAAATAGGTATCAAAATTGCATTACACCATAGCAAAAATTGACACAATTTTTAGGATATTTTAGTATGACATAAACTCATTTTCATTCTTGGTCTTAAATGGCAAGATTTTCTGCCATTCAGTGGTAGCAAAATATGTTGAATTCATTGATTGATTTTTAAGCATGATAATAATTAAGTAAAAGCTTCTTGACACCTAACGTCTCTGTTTTAGAGAATTAAATTCTGCTTTAGCTAAGGGTTATTGACTTCTATATGATACTGGGAGCAACACTCCTTAGGGTTTAAACTATTCCTGCAGGACCATCTGTTATTCGCAGGGACTGTGCATCCTCTCCAGCTGATACTGTGTCAACCCAGGAGTATTTCAGGATTGTTCCTAACATGACCCTGGTTCCTGATGATCTTTTTGGTCTCAAATGGCAACTCAGTAAAACAAAATAATGGTATGCCATTACTTAAAGCATAATAATCTTAGAGAATATAAGAAAGTTCCTCAAAGTAAGAGACTGTGTCTTACTTACCTTTGTATTTCTAACACTGAACCCACAGCAGTGCTGAAAAGAGTGAACTTAGTAGGCATTCAGTAAATTTTGATGTAACCTGAAGATCAGTGATCTTGAAATTATATTTTTTTATATAATATTTTCCACTGATTTAATCTTTACAACAATCATTCAAGAAAGACATCATTTATGTTCAAAATACATTCTTCCATCACTTAGCGATGTCTGTGGGTCCCATTTTCTCTGTAATTTTGGACATATCATGATGTCTGCCCACCATATCATGGTTTTTCATATTAGGAAATAATGAGAAGGCAAGAGGTGAGCTAAATAAACAGGATCAGATTCCTTCACTTCCAAGCCTCTTCACCCCAACCTTTTATTTAAACCTTTCAGTACTTAGATCATGGATTTATTACTTCTAAACATAATGATCAATATATGTACTTTGATAGGTGCTTGACAGAGATACATGTTTGTAAGAAAAATACAGTATCACATTAAAGTTTTAATAGACTTTTGAGCCATCCAGACAGTATGCCAGAATCAAGTATAAATTCTATAAAAAGAAGCAAAATAATAACTGAATAGTGATTAATGCAGTGTCTAGCTGCTATATTAATTTTAGAAAGATAAATTTGGTGTCTAATAGAACTCATGGAACAGTTACACGTTCTCAAGTCTCCAATGCACCTTTGGGATTATTTGGCCTATTTAATTCTTTTTCTGACTGAAGAAATGGAGACTAGAGAACTAATTTGATATTGGGAGTAAGAAAAACTGACTTGGTGAACTACTACATAAAGACTGTGACACTGGGCACATCATTTGAATGCACTAGTCCTTGCTTTCCTTGTCTGCAAAATGGGTGTAATCATGCCGAATCCATATAAAGTTGTCCTGAGATTAAGTGAATATATATATATATATATATCTGGCCTGCAATAGTCAGACACTCAGAAAATGTTACCTGTTTTTCTACCTCCTGTCCAAGAATACCAGCTTGCCATTGACAGAGGTTTACCCATTCATTTAGTGAATGCTTTCTTGATTTTGTTTTTGGTTGTTTTCTTGAATCTGAGTTCTATCTATCTTTTTCATGAGTCACCTGTGTTAATCTGCTATTGTGTTAAAACACTATCTGATTTCGGATTATTTAGGACTTTTGAAAAGTTGATCTTCATAACAGTATCTCAATATAGCATATTTGATGTTGTTTTTTATCTTAATCCCTGTTGTTTCACATTTGTATAATTGCTTCGTCTTTCATTTTGAGTATTTTACCTATTTCATTTGCATGTCATGTTTTAAAATTATTCTGTTCCTTTCAGTGTTTGTAATGAATTTACTTCCCCATAGATTACCCAGAAGCTCCACCCGTCTGGGAAGTTTCACCGTATACATCACTCCTATTACAAAATCACATATAAGAGAGAATCTGTTTCACAGTCAGTACTTAACACAGCTGGAATCATTTGAAACCTGCTGGTTCTTGCTTCCAATTATTCCATAGACTGGAAAGCGTCCCTGTTGAAGTAATGGCATCCATGGTGTAATCAAACTAGCTAAAATGCCTGAAAGTATATGGATCATATTTCTGAGATTCATTGAATTCATGGTAGAAGCATAATCACCAACAGCTTTTACTATTTTTCTTAATTTAACCTATATTCATTTTACAAGTAAGTTTTTCATGTCTGAATATACAAGTTTGTAAGGTTTGAGTATGTGAGTGACATAATAACATAAATGAGACACAACAAATAAAAAATTACACACTATGATAGTACCCCAAAAATACCTTTCGATAGTATCCTGGGGCCAAAATCATCTCCTTTTGTTGGAACAGCTGAAACCATCACGATAAAGTTACTGATTTGTATTTGGAGCAGATGTAGTGGAGATTTGTTACTAGTTCAATTAACTTTATCAACTAAATAAGAGGTAGATATAGTCAAATTTCAATTGGCTTTATTGTGATTTTGATTGAATAAATTAAATATAGAACTTCTTGTTGAACTTAACCACCCTCTCAGTGCAATATAATTGTTTTTGGATTGGTCTTTTGGTTTAGTTCTAGTTTTATATAAGAAGACGATTTCATAAGAAGGAAAGAATTTAAAACAAAACAAACTTAAAAATACTCATTCTTTGCGCTTAGAAAGCTTAATCAGACATATAAAACCTGGAAAACTGGTGTGATTTTCTTTAGGCTTCTGCTTGTTTTATGCTAAGATGTGATATCCATTTTATAGCACTGGGATACCGAACAGGGCAGGGACATGGTGTGGATATTATCTTGAATATCAGACCTCTTAGGGTTGTTACAAGGATTGTAGCATGGCATATAGTACGTGTTTGGTAAATTCTATTTAATCCCACCACATAGGCAGACATGGATCTAATCAGGCAAAATGTTAAACACATTTTAAATGGTTAAAATCAGGCTTTAAGGATTTGGATTCATTGTTTTATTTGAAATATTTAGCATTCTCATGGTATTATGTATACATGTATACTATATGAAGCTATATATTTATTATATACAGCTAAATGTATATTCAGAAGCCTACCATTTTACGTTTTTCATATCAGTCGTTTCCTCTATTAGCATTTTTTTTTTTTTTTTTTTTTTTTTTTGAGAAGGAGTCTCTCTCTGTCGTCCAGGCTGGAGTGCAGTGGCGCGATCTTGGCTCACTGCAAGCTCTGCCTCCCGGGTTCACGCCATTCGCCTGCCTCAGTCTCCCAAGTAGCTGGGACTATGGGCGCCCACCAACACGCCTGGCTAATTTTTTATATTTTTAGTAGAGACGGGGTTTCACCGTGTTAGCCAGGATGGTCTCGATCTCCTGACCTCGTGATCTGTCCACCTCAGCCTCCCAAAGTGCTGGGATTACAGCGGTGAGCCACCGCGTCCGGCCTTCTATTAGCTTTTATAATGGAGAGGTAACTGTCCTAGAAAGTCTTTGTAAATTCCAGTTCAGATAATGAACAACTACTTATTCTATGAAGACATTTATATTTCCTGGACTGTACCTTTCACATCTTTCCCTGTGTGAATGGGTTCCCTGAAGAACTTTTTCTGCCTGCTGAACACTTACTTTCAGGTAAGTCTAACAATGAGATGATATCCAAACTTATCACTAGACTACTGAACAATATTCTATTTTCCCTAATGGATACCAATGCTTATTCCAGAATTATAATCTATAGTTTTAAATTTTCATGCTTTCAAAAGTATCTGACATTTAGCTGTGAAATTTTCTGCTGCCAAAGACCTTGTCATATGATCCATGGACAGATACACAGCTAGACTTATTTAAATTTTATATTAATTCTGTTATTCAACACACATCTAATAAATAACTGTTATGATCCAGGAACAGCATTAGACAATGGGAATTTTTTTTTAAGATAAAAAAATTGTCTTTGGTTTAAAATATTCCATTAAATTTTAAGCACAATACTTTTTTTTCCTGGGAATTTCCTTATTAAAAAAAATATGAGTTCGCTCTCAATTTTAAATAGATGTCATAATTTCCTTGAAATATATTTTTTAAAGTCTCTCTCACGTTTTTTTTTAACTACTGCTGGAGACTTGATCTTTCAATGCGGTAATAAGATTCTAAGATCTATTACTCTAATTATAAGAATGCCAGGTTTAAATTTATCCTTTGGTTAATTTGGAGGGAAACGTACTTTTTCATTCTTAAAATCACACTCCTTCTACAGGCAAAGGTGTTAATAAAATATAGTAGCAAATAAAACTTCTTTTTTTTACCACATGAGATTAGCATATTTGCTATATTAAAAATTACTTTAAAAACATGGCACACATTAATAATGTTGAATGACAACCCAAGCTAAAGTAGTGGTTCTCTGAAAATGGAATTTCACTTGTAGAGGCATCCATTTTGAAAGGGCTATTTCAAGTCATGATATTTTGAAAAAATGTTTTAGCTTCGTCCGTTTAAAGGACATGTTTAACATAGATATGGAACATAGATATTAAACTCTGACTGGAATAAGTGTTTGCTTTAATTGACTTTTGCCTCCAGATGGTTCTGATTTTAGCAAGTCCATTTTCTTATGAATATTTATCACAGTACTTCAAGGAACCAATGCAATGATATAAATGTTGAAAACAAGAGACCTTTATTATATATATATATATATGTTTTCCTAAATTAAGAAACATACATATCCTGAAAATTTGGTTTTCTTTCATCATAGAAGAAAACGTCATAATTGGGCTTTACATTACAGGCAAGACAGACTATGTTTTTTTAAGTCAATTATTTCTAAAACACTAACTTACATATGGATAAATGTTTATATAGGCAGGTCATCCCCATATTTCAAAATTATATTTAAGCCAAAAATTCATATTTTAAAAAATAATGCATATAATGCCTCACCTGCACATTCTTGTACAAACATATTTTAGGAGATAAATCTTTATTGCCAGAAAACGTACTATTTTAATTGCAATTAGACTTCTGTGATAACCATCAAGCTGGTGCCTAACTCTAAAAGGATCTTTCCAACTGTTCTGTGGATGCTTAGGCTTAGGCAACTATCACCAAGTAATTACTATGATTTAAATGAACTACAAAATCGAAACCTGCTAAAATATGTAGACCTCAGGAATCAAATGTGTATTAACACTTGTTAATTAAATATTATTGGTTAAAATTATTTTAGAAATTATTATTGGGTTGATATGACCAACCAAAAAACTATATGTAAATCACTTCTTAATACTATGAAAATATGAACAGTTTGGTAAACTAATTTAGAACCAAGCAACAGGATATATTAAGCTTAGGAAGATACAGACATTTAAATAAAGGTTGGTATAGAAGTCACATGATAGTTGCTCTGTCTGTAGTAACCAATTTCTACATAAAATAAAAAATGTGGCATTCTCACCACTTTTCACAGTGACAATTAACTTGGTGTTTTTACATAGTTTCAATTCCTTGCTTATTCTGATTTTTGTAAGTGACTATGCAATGCATTACCATATAAAATAAAACAGTAGTGGTTATTAAAATCAGTACTTAAATTTTCCCATTTTAAAAAGTGTAGAATACATTATTTTCTCTCTTTTGGGCTATAATAATGTCTATTCAAAACCATTTATACTTTGCTAGAATTACACTTAGCATCTTGAGAATTCAGTTTTCTCCTCTGAAAATTAGATAATTGGACTCAAACATTTTTTTATTTCTATTATTAAAAATTGAACTACAGCTTTTGTTAATTACTTAGGGAAACGTTACTCCTTGGCAGGTTTTCTCTTGCCACCCAACATCCATCTGGCCTACTTTTTCTGTTATCAGTTTGATATATGTTCAAATAGTGCACATCAGTGTTAACATTGGCTCAAGAAAAACAATTACAAAATAAATCACATGGTTCAGTCTCTCCTGACAATGAATGATTTGCAATATTCCCATTGTTTGTATGATCTATGTTATCACTCTCTTGCATTAGTGTTGATAACACAGTATTGCCTCTGTCTTTTTTGAGGTTGCTATGTGATTAATTTTCCCCTTCTGAACTAGAAAATTAACTTTTTTCTCTTGAATTAGAAATCAAAAACAGAACTACAAAACCTCGAGCAGATTGTTGGCATTTATTGTTTGATTGGAAAACCGTGAACTTAAAATCATTATGTAGCTGCCATATTTTTATCAGTAATATTACTCTTATAATGTTTGATTTTATTGTCTATAGTAACACATTAAGGTGACTTTAGCATATTTCAACTTTTGTTAATGTTGGAGAATTACTCATAGTTTTGAAATAATGTGTAAATATAATAAAAATATCAAACAGTGGTAATTTTGACTGATAATGTTAGTTATCAGGACAAGTCTTAGAAAAGCTAATTTGATCAAATGGTGCCCACTGATTTTATAGGCAGTTTCTTCATTCAAAGTAAAAGTGATGTTAAATTAAAGAAATTGTCAATCTCATGCTGAAGGAAAATCAGCTTTGGGATTAGAAAAACCAAACTGCAAATTAGATGAAATAGCACTCAAATATACCACATTAATGTAAAAAAAAAGTGTTATTTGGTTACATGGACATAAAATAAAAATGGTTTTGCCATCAATGAGTCTAACACATTTTCTTCAGAACACTGCAGAAATAAGAACCCACAGGATGGTTCTGAATCTTGAACAGCAGTTTAGGAATACTTACTTGTCTAATAACTCAATTTGCTTGCATTTATTACTACTTACTGCATTATACCCTTTCATCTTCTAACAAGTTTAGGAAGACCAAATTCTTTTGGTGTTTTTGTTAGAGATATGATAAAGAGACTATTTTACACTGTAGGTGAATCAGTCTAGGAGTCACTTTGCAAGTTTGGAAAGTTGACATCGATGGAGGAGATGTATTAAATAGTTCCAGAAATGCCACATTTTGGATGCAAGACAATTTTTAATCATATTAAGCAGTCTCTTTAATGCTCACACCCTGAATGCCTTCCTTAAAATGTTCTAAACACTTCCAATTTGAAGAGGAGTTAAAATATAAATGTGGTAAACAAATCACAGAAAGAATATACATTCTTAAGGAATTGTTCTTCTTATGTTATGGTCCTCCAAGTGTGCCAATGACATATCTGAAATATGTGGTGCTAAGGTGAGGCATTCTGTGTAATGGCTTAGTTGCAGGACTCAAGTACTGGGAATTCAGTCAATTCTGCTCTTGTAATACATTGGGTTGGCTTTCAGAACAATACTCCAGTGTTTTTCAGGGGAAGATATGAGTGTTTCCCTAATAGAAGAGCAGATGTTATAGCCAATACTAAGAGGTAGGAAAGATATATAATACTTACACAATCTAAAGTTTCACCTAAAGTTAAAATAAAGTTTGTTTAGTAATCATCAGTGTTTGTTGTCTGTAATGACCAACTTCAACGTAAAATCAGAGAGGTGGCAATGTCAACATCACAAACAGTGGCAGCAAACATGGTGCTATTCTAAATACAGATTGTGTATCCCAAGCCCTTTGCTTTTTTCTATGGATATTCCTCCAACTACTCGTATCAGAGATCTATATTCTAGTAAAGCCTTCTGTATTGACAGCTCCTGCTGCTTTTCTGTCATATTCAAACATGACCAACAGCAAATGTACTTACATTTTTTCATCCAATTCTTTCTTATTTCTAGTGACAGTAGTAAATTTACTTATAGCAGTAAAGAAAATATGAGAAATACTTTTCTGTAGTGCCAAATGTTTTAATCACTGCCTATGTCAGCTTAATTGTTTCCTAATCAAAAATTGCGAGAATCTAATTTTTGGTCAAAATTGTTTATTATGGAGATTTTGCACACATAGGAAAAAAGTGACATAAATATTATTAATACTAAGTGACATTAATATGTCATTGGGGAATAACCATATGGCTCTCTGAACATGATATGCTTTCTAATTATTCATCCAACAAATATATGGTCATTTGGAGGCCACTAAAAATAAAGCCCATCAATTTTTTAATGTTGATGATGCCTCTGACAGGAAATTTTAAGGAATATGAAAGTAAAACAAAAAAAATGGTTTGTGTCAAATGAATACGCAAGGATTTTCGCATAAGACACACATTAGCTATTTAGGGCATTGATTGATTAATGAAATATTAGCAGTATCTGGCAAGGTTAGAAGATGGACAGATAAAGAAAATTCTGTGAGTTCATAGAGCATTGTCAGAGTGAGCATTCCAGGGACAATACAGTGTGAATTACAGCTATTTAATTAATCGAATCAGTTCTCTATTGTAAAAGTACAAAGAGATGGTGTCACTGGAATTTGATTTGGAGTTGGATGCTTGTAGATTAATAAACTGGTATAGACGGTGCTTTCCAATATTTTGCCTCAAAAAAGAATAAATTCATTAGGAATTTGAACAAAAGCAATGTTACATAACCTTTGTAGTGAGAGTAGTCTATGTAGGGAAAAAGCTAATAATAAAAAGTAATCAATTCATTAATCTCAATGGTTTGCTATTGGCATTGAAACTAATTATTGATTGCATTGACATGATTAGTCATAGCTTTATTACTAAAAATGTGAACATGCTTTTAAACATGTGTAAAACTAACTGGCCAAAATAATCCACAGTTAATTTCAGCTAAATAGCTAACAATTTCACAGGAAAAGTGGAAGACATTTGAGGCTTTGTAAAGAGAAGATCACGGCGTTCACCTTGGTACCATTATCTTTTGATTTCTAGAAACTCAGTTTGGAAAGCCTTGAAAGTAGATGTCAAACACCAGATAATGATAATAACTGATATTTATTGAGTACTCCGTGTGCCTGAAGTTCCTCTCAGCACTTTACGTGTATTAACTCAAATAGAACCAACTACTTTTTGAGGCGGATACTATTATTATTGACCGTATTTTACAGCTGAGGAGAAGTTGAATGATTTGCTTCAGGTCACAGTTCTAGTCAGGGGAGAACAGTTTACGGTTCCAACCCTAGCAGTCTTAGACACTGCACTCTCTTAGCTGCTAATTAATACTGTCTCTATCATGAAACTTTTATACAAAACATAAACTTGTAGTTAATCAGCAAAAGTAAATTTTGCCAAAAAGAAATTTGTTTAAAGCTTAAAAAAAAAAAAAGATCACCAAAGTCTAATTTAATCTTCTTTTTTTTTTTTTTGCTTCATTATTATACAAATTTTGCCACTGAGCCCATAGCATTATGATAGAACTATTCCCAAGATATGGGGAGATACTTTACAGTTTACAATGAACATTCACAGACAGTATATGTGAAAAGTAGAAATTAGCATTTGTATCTTTTAGGCAGTAGGATTCTAGATATTTTTCACAAACAGTGAATTTTAGTCATTAATTTAAATTTGCTCATCTCAAAGCAGAGTTTTGTGATTATTCTTATTTCATACAATGCCTCATATCAGATAAGAAAAGATCTAGAAGAGGGGAAAGTCAAACTCTAATGATAACAAGTGTATCTCAGTCCTAGACTACTTGACTGGAATGATGCTTTCCTTTCCTTTTTCTTTTTAAATCTTTATTCCAGCCCCTGCGCCTGACTGGTTCAGAAGCAACCACCAGGCATCTCTGCACAAATTTGCCAGCTAAGATCAGTATGGGCCCTCCCTCAACTTACCTGTAATGCACTGGGAGAATATATCTTCATATCTACTTAGAAACATGCATATAATAATATTTTAATACTATTTATACAATTTTAGCCTTTTCCTAGAGTAGGTTTTCCACTTTCATCACCCACAGCTACAAAATTATTCAGTTATTCTCTACAGTTTTACAAATATACCATATTACGAGCTGCTTAATATCTTCCTTGTTTAAGACTTTAACAATATCAGCCGGGCGTGGTGGCTCACGCCTGTAATCCCAGCACTTTGGGAGGCGGGCAGATCACGAGGTCAGGAGTTCGAGACCAGCCTGTCTAATATGGTGAAACCCTGTCTCTACTAAAAATACAAAAATTAGTTGGGCGTGGTGGTGCGCACCTGTATTCCCAGCTACTCGGGAGGCTGAGGCAGAAGAATCGCTTGAACCCAGGAGGCGGAGCTTGCAGTGAGCCAAGATCATGCCACTGCACTCCAGCCTGGGCTACAGAGTGAGACTCTGTCTCAAAACAAACAAACAAACAAACAAAAAACTTTAACAATATTTTGTAAATGCCAGTGTGGTGGCTTACACCTTTAATCCCAGCACTTTGTGAGGCCGAGGCGGATGGATCACTTGAGTTCAGGAGTTTGAGAGCTGCCTAGACAACATAGCGAGACCCCATCTCTACAAAAAATACAAAAAATATCCAGGCGTGGTGATGCCTTGGCACTAGAGCAAGACCCTGTCTAAAAAAATAAAAAAATAAAATAAAATAAAATTCATCGACCGCATGTTGAATTCTCAAGATTCCCCTTAAACCTGAGAACTGGAGAGAGCCATTTCAGCTATATAGTAAAATTAAATTTGTTTATCATGGATTATTATAATGGATGTATATTGATAAAATGTCTAGGTGAGAATTTTACAGTTGTAATTGGAGGTCCATTTAAAGGTTAAAATGAAATAGAGAGTTATGGATGCACAGCTTTCCATATTGTGTTTGGCAAAGGAAATTGATTCTCGGAATGATATGCTACCCTTTTTGTCCACTGGGTGTAGTGCATATGGATGATGGAATCACTTTCATGAATACAGTTCTTATTTAGAACATACATTCCGTAATATTCCTAGAAAATAAAAAAGATTTGTGTGTTCAAAAAGAGTTTCTTGGTATGAGACAAGCAGACTGACTTTCAATTACAAACACTTAGAATTCTGAACCTTGCATTTTTATTGCGAGAACTCATTTATTTTCCAAAGCTTGGTTTGAGAGCTATTTTCAGGCAGCAGCTTTTTCTTGAAGTCCCTTACTGATTAGTATAGTAAGCATAAATATTCCAATTACTCTAATTGAAAAGCAGTATTCAACATGTTGACTGAAGGTGGAGTTTATGTTCTTCACCAGACAATAAGAAATTGGGAAGGGAATATTTTAGATCATTGATGTGAAAGTTAAAATCACCTGTTAATTTGTCAATAAACTAGAGCAGCAGGGTTTCCTTTGTTAAAATATTAAGATAATATATTGGAAATGCATAATTCTTAGACATGAACTCAAAGACATGCAGGCAGGTTTACTTTTAGCTCAGTGGCGTATGCAAAGAGAGGCATCAATTTGTGGTGAGGATATGAGGAAGTTTTTGTCTGTACATTTGTTTAAAGAGTCATGTTTAGAGAAGCATTTTTTTAAAAAAATAGATACTCTTTTCAATGGAATTCATATTTAATTAGACCAAACATAAAAGCAAACACTTTAAGTAATCTCTTTTTAGCAGATTTTCATGGAAGAGTGCCAAATTGTTTTGGTTTCACTATAGGTTTACACTCTTCTGATAGAATTCCCAGTTGGGATTTGGAAACCAAACTGTATCATTACAGACATGAATACAGTGGCCTAACATGATGTGTTGAATTAGCTTTCTAGATGACTTAAAATATAGCTGGGGTTTTCCTTTATCCAGGGACTAACATTCAAGGTTTTGTGAAAAAGAAAATTAATTTTGCATTGACATTCTGGATGTTGGTGATAATTTGTAGTGACATTATGCCTATTGGTTATGAGTGTGACAGGCAGGCAGACTGGATCCAAATGGACATTGCAAGAGCCGAATTAAATAGTCTGAGCATTGGAAATTTCTGCCTTGAGGAAAGCAGAAGCTTTTCAGCATGCATTTTGTTTTCTACCTCCACAATTATGGATTAATATACATCAATTCTAGGCAGTTGAGGAATGACATGAGAGGATTAATGGAACTGGACAACATTATGCAAGTGAAGTGAAAATTCTGTAATGATTTTTCTGCGGTGATGTAATAGACAAGGCAAATGAGCATCAGCTCCTAGCCTTTGTACCTTTAGAATTTCAAGAAAATGAATGAAAAGAGAAGTGGAAAACAACTATCTAGCTAAAGCTGGCATAATAATTTTTCTCATCAAATACATACATTATTTTTCACAAATAAGGAGAAATTATTCAACTGAGAAGCCAGTACTGTGTGCAGTGTATGATTTTATCCAAAAATTGTGGCCACTTTTATCTCTTAAAACTGTTTAGAGAAAAATTGTGCTTAGTGCGTATCCACAATAAGAAAAACGGATTAGATGCAAAAATAAATATACATAACCAACCTTATATGTAATCATACTCATTTTACTTTATGAAATATCTCTGAGGGGAAAATATTTTTTCCATGCCTTTTTGAAGTTTTAATAAGATGTTTTAACCCCAATATGTCGAGCTGCCCTAATGCCTACTATTTATTTTTTTCTCTTCTACAAAGTTTACCTATCATATCATATTTATGGCAATATTTTCTCCTACTAAGACTGTGGTTTTTTTTCCAAGTTATCTGAAAACTTGACTGTCATTATTGCAAATTGATTACTTCCATAGAGGTGCTTTAATAAAATTTCTGTTCTTAGACTTTAATTTGGTAAGCTCTTACACATATTTATACATAATTTATGATAGGAGTGTTAATCTTTAGGTTTTTACAATGTGATTTTCTCATATCTATTCAGTGGAAGAGGTAGACCTCTTTTCTTTAATTGCATGCATTTTATCATTTAACCACAAAATGTGTTTAAAAGCTATGCAAGAATTAGCAAAAGTAAACTACAGCAATATTAAAATGACTTATTTGGTATCACCTTTACAGACCCAGCTCACTTAGGCAATGGTATTCTAGTAAATTACAGTATTTTTTAAAGCATGTTTTTTTTTTTTTGTTACCTCTTGAAATAGTGATTTTAAAGCCAAAAGGGTCAAGAATATACCAAATTTAAGATGATTATTTGGAAAAGAGAGATATCACCAACTGAAGTATGCTGTATTTAAGATGATTGTAAATGAGTTTTTTTATATACATGACGGCATTAAAACAGAATTACAAAGTCTATTAACTATAATGATGGAGTTCAAGATGCAGATAAAATTAAATGATTGTCTTTAAGCTTTCAATAAATTTGTTAGCCAATTTAAGAATAATTGCAGCTTATGAAACCTTGTTTATATTTATCTAATTTCAAAAATTAAGAAACAATTAAAGGATATTAGAAGTTCTTATTATGTAGTTTCTAACATTGTGAGAGAATGGTCAAAAGACTGGTATGTCTTATTTAGTGTGAATGTGTACATACTTTACAGTTAAAGGAATTATTGCTTTGCTACCATCAAGGTCTTAAAACCCTGTATCAAAGCAACCTAGAGATTTGCTTCATTAATTCCTGTTCATTTCGCAGGGCAAGAAATAAGATCCTCTTTGGCAATCACGTGTTACCTGAATTGTATTTAATCTCTTTATTACCCTGGAAATATACCAAGACACTCACCTATTCACATACACACAGCACACACACATAACAACCCTGATGCAAATATGGACAAAATGAACACCCTCACTTACACATCAGTCCATTTCTTCCCCTCATAAATTGAATGTGAATAGCTCTGATGGCATTTCTCTCTGACTGAAAAGTAAAGTGCCATGCTTACTCCATGCAAAGCCCCTGTTTTACAGTTTTATGGCCCTCACTAAAAATAGATAAATCTGCATTTGTGTGTGTCCTCTACTAAGCCTCCCTCATGCCACCTGACTTCTTGAAGAAGTTGTATATGCTTTTCATTCTGACCAATAAGAGGCAACTTGGTGAGTTATAGAGATTGACTGGGTGCTTGACATGTGGTGCTGCTCCATTAAAACAGTGGGCAATTGGTACTGGGGAGGTTTAGGAGAATTTAAGTTGTCTTTATTGTTATTAGATGTGCTCTTAGATGTGGTAATATTCCAATATTCTATTAAAAAATATAAAAATGCAACTTCAGTTCACATTATAATAGATTTTCTCATATTGCTTTTGTGGTCCAGATGTGAAACATAACAATAATAATATGTAATTCTATAATAATCTTCTAATGTTACCAGATAGTTTTGGTAGACAGAGCCAGATAACCATATTGCTCATTATTTAAGCGCAAAGTACATTTTTTCAATCATTATTGCCTAAGAAATTTTTAGGAGATGATGGTTGAATGGTTCTCCTCACCTCACCTCACCACACCAAGATAGGTTGGTATGTGTGTTTGTATTTCCTTGCTTTCACTTTTTAAAGAATCCTATAGAAAATAACAGTATTGTTTCAATTTAAAAAAAAACTTGATAATTTATATTCCATTTTATTCCTGAAAAATAGCCACATTTTTACATACCCCAAATAAATTGCCATGTGTAACTATGTACAAAAAATAATTGAATGTGGCTGAAAACTATCTCACTTGTTGTACTATAATGTATGAATAATAATAAATGTAAAACCCTTGAAATCACATTTTCTTATAATACTATTAGTCTATAGGTAACACTTACAGTACAGTATATTAAATTGGTACTTTGTGAAATGAATTCTTGAGATACTTAGTAAGGCACTACACAAAGCATTATTATTAAAGAATTATAGGGGAAATTTTCCCAGTTGAAAATTGATAATTAAAGGTATTTAAATTATGTATGTTGCAGAGCAGATAAGAAGCTCAATGTAGCAATATATTTCTATTTTGATTTGAAATTAAGTTTTAATTACACAAAAACAAATTGGCTCAAGAACTAGGTGATGCATTTTAGAAAATTTAAAATAGCCAAAATAATGTTGAAATATGTTATATGGATAATTTATCAATAAAAATTATTACTGTTAAAAATTGGTAGAATTCTTTCTTCCCTGTGATAAATGATTTAAGTTGAACGGGAATTTAGTAACATACAGGGATGCATCTTAATACCTATATTTGCTCAACAGTGGTAAACACACAATTAAAACTTGTTCTCATTAAAATGGACTTTTTTACACTATAATTTGAATTAAGTAATGAATATATAAAGTATTTAAAGAGTTGTATACCAAAATGTATAACGTTCCATTTTTGGCTATATTTTGTAAAACATTTTTGGTGTAATCAGTATGACTATCACGTATGTCAAATCAAGTATTCTACTATTTATTTAAACGGATATATACCTAATGTATTTGAAAGCTTATTGCACTCATAAAATTGTATATATTGTGGCTTCAAAAGTCTGTACTTATTCTTGCTTTAAAAAACTAGTATGTGCATTTCTTTCCAATTTATTTTTAATTAATTATATTAAGGATAACATTCTTTACTAAATGTAACTTAAAATTCACAATAAAGTTTCAGAAATTGTTTTGTACAGTGTTGAGACTTTGTGTTGAATTTGTTCGTGAAAACTTTTTGAAATTTTGCTCTGGTCTTCTAATAAGGATTTCCTGACCTTAATCTTATTGGTAAAATGAGGAGTGAAAACAGGTGGTTTGGCTAACAGCTGTAGCCCTTGTGTAAATAGGAGGTCGTTCTCCTAAGTGATGAATTGCTCACACATGTGGAACCTTAGGCTAAAGGAAATAGGCTGGGCTTCCCCCCTCACTCTCCCAACCCCTAGGTACTCATTATATCCACTCTTCAGCGTCGAAATGTCAAGCAATTTGCACTTTGAGTATTCTAGACTGCAGAGAAGCAGTTACAAGGAGATGACGTGGAGAAAATATATGCAGGTCTGTTAAACCCTTTTGTGCTCAATTTACAAATGTATTTAAGACATTTAATAGTAAAAGTTTGCAATACATTACTTTTGGCATGCTGTTGAAAAAAGGTAAAGCTAGACTCTCAAATATAGTCAATATAAATATACAGACTTGGTTTAGGTTTGCTCACTAGAGGATTGGTTCACTTATTTTGCTAAGAAAATTTAGATTCCTGGGTTGAGCACAAACCCTATACCATCATGAGTCACCACAGTATTTAATACCACCTTATGAAACCTGCTGGGATACAACCACCTGGCTATTACCACAGAGAAACACATGTACCTCTACACTGCTGTGTAGGGATGCATTTGCTTTAGCTATGTGTTTTATATTTTGATTCCCTACAATAGAAGTGGGAAATTCAATTAAATTTACATAGAAAATAACTCTCCCAGTTTGTGGATTATTTTATTTATATACTAATTGAAAACAAACAAGTAAAAAATCATTGATGCCATTTAAAAGTCCCAGCATGTTTCATTTGAAAAGGGTCCCATTTTATAAGGATATTCACTGAAAGAGCAGAGGTGAAAAATTACTAATCATAAATGTAGAATGCATGTTCCAAAATTGCTTTTAATCTTAAAGTTATATTTATTTTAACCAGAGGCGTTTAGCCCATTCTGCCCTATTTGCTAGTTTTGTTTTGTTTTTGCCAGTGGTTTTTCATAAAGGAATTTACTCAGGTCCATATGGAAAATCTAGTTGAATGAAAATACTGTCAGCTTGCTTTGAGGTTCTGATGCTGCACACAAAACAGAGCATGTTTTCACGTTCCACCCATAAATAGAAATATTTTGCATAATGAAGTAGTGAAATGTGACGATAAATAAGAACTGAGCAAGTGGCTTGTTGGTATCTTAGTTAAAGGTTTAAAAGTCCAAGATAACAAATGCTTTTCTATAAAAAAAGAAGTGATTTCAAATAATATTTTCTCCTTTGATTAGTTCCCTGAAATTGTTTCCTATTTTAATGGTTTCCAGCAGTTCTATCCATTCCTTTATTCTTTAATATTTTTTCATGAGCTGTAATTCCTTACAAAGATTTTGCCCACATGTTTATTTACAAGTAGTACATATTTTGTCAAAACACATTGATACAATACATTATCCAAATAATGTTCATCACTTAATTTCACTTCAAAGATGTATTTTGCTATTAAATTGGATATTAATATTCTGGTACATATTAACTAAATATGTATTATTGGTCATTTTAGAAGCAAGTGATTTTTAAGTGAGAAGAATAGAGTGCAGGAGAAGGAAAAAAATTATGACTAACCAACAGCATATTTTTATAAACAATACAACTAATTTAGTTTATCCTCAATTTAATTATCTGATCACCAGAAATATAGTGCTTAACCTTAGAGATGTAGTTGTATATGATATATGTTCATACATTTATACACCCAGATATAAATAAATTATAATACATATTCACTTAGATATAGAATATATTTATACATAAGTTCAGATAGATTGAAAATGATCCAAGCATCAATTCTTCTATACTGAAAAAACCTACAGTTTGTTTATTAAATATGATCAGTTTAGTTATCTTTTATACAATCAGATTTTAAGACATGTTAATGTGATAATTACTTTTGATGTTATTTGAATAATGTATCACATTTCTGTTTTAAATTTTTAAATAGAAATAGCTTTTGAAATTAACATTAATGAGTATTCTTTTTTTAAATTATACTTTAAGTTTTAGGTAATAACCTAAGTATCATAAGCAGAGGTCATTATTTCTCCTATAGCCACTTATGCTATTTAAATATTTCTTAAAGCACAACTACCAACATTTAGTTTTTGAAAATATGAGAGTAACTATTTGTTCATATGAACATATAAATAAATTCAGAATTATCAAGTTAGTTTAAATGAGTCATTATTTTAGCTTTTTTGTATCACATTAAAATACTATGACTGTCACCCAAAAAGGGTAATTCCACACTTCATTTATGTAATGAGTTTTTATAGATTACCTAGGTTATGGTATGTGTGTTTTGTTAAGTGGATCATTAGCATATTTATGATTTGCTATGTTTCACATGCCACACTCAGCAACCATCCTAATAGATTTTTAAGGTGACTGTTTGTTTGTTGTGGTGGAAGAAAGGATAAAATTAGAAGTTGTGTATGCCAAATGGGATTTAATAAATTGCTGCAAATTCAAAAGAAACCTGGCAGAATTTCTGGTACACAGTAGGCGTTCAATAAATACTTTTTGAATAAATGAAAGGAGATTCCTTAGGATTTATTTCTTCTTAAAATATGTATTAGTAATAATAATTTACACTTTTATTTACAAATAAAATTGTAGATAATCCTTGTTATAGGTTAAGATGCATACTAATGTAAATTTTAGCATTTTATTTCATTTACTTTTCCCCTTGACATATTTGCAAGATAGAACAAAGTATGTTCCCTATAATGGAAAAAATAACACCTAATATTTGTGTTTTTGTTTAAAAAAATCTGTACGTGATAGTTAAAATAAATGTATTATCCCTATAGTTCATAAAAATCATTGAACAACTATATTCTATTTGCTATTTTTAGTATAAATATATATTTAATGAAATTATGTTTTATTTTTAAAATACCAAAAACAATAAATACTGGAAAATCTGTTGTTTTGTTGATAACCATGTGTTACTTTCTTTGCATTATTAGTTCATGTCTTATATAGAATTGTGAGAGTTTTAATATTAATTCATTTATAAATCATCAACATTAATTGATACATTTCAGAGGATTTTTAAAATATATGTGCTAAATACATACATGTAATATTATGCCTTTTGGCAATTACTTATTTTAATCATTTTGGAGATACACAATAGCCTTAAGCATATAAATGGTTATCAACATAACAGAAATAGATTTGCTGCTTTAAATATTTCATTTAAAAATTGTCATTTCTAAAAGGCTATATGTTTTGGACTCCTTTGAGTATCATTTAAAGGCTATAGGCCTGCTCCAGAAAAATTCATATACCTGAAGATATATATTTTTTGAAATTGCAAATCAGAGTTCCCATAGACTTCATGGAGCCCATCTATAAAATCTTTCTGGAGCCTGTGGCCCTGAGTAACAACCAAATAAAAAGTTTTTGGACTCTCAATGCAACTCTTAATAAATACGCTTTGAAAATAGCTTGGAGTATTTCAAATAAAAAGAATTTAATATTCTTTTCTGAGCACTAGCTATTTTTTTTTAAATGAACTTTCTTTGGAACCAGTTCCTTGTGTAATAATGGCTAAAACCTTGAAACAGTTTAGCTTCCTTATCTTGTACAATATAAAAATGAGATAAAGACATACATTTTGCCATAGGAATGAATGCATTGATCACATTAATGAAATGCTTTTTATTGAATATATAATTGAGGCTATTATCAGACATGCAAATATGCAGCCAGATAGAGCTAGCCAAACAGAATGCGGCAATTTTAAATTTAGGCACCCTTTGATGTATGCAGTCCACATTATGTGTTAAATTTGATTTTTTTCTACATTTTGTCCATTGTCCTTTCATTACTATAAATTGCACAGATAATCCCTATGGAGGGACAGGACAAAGGTATTTTTTCCTGTTCAACTTCTCGTTTCCAACCTAGACTTTGCCTAACATTCTCTTTCTTCTTACAAATAAACTGGTAAAGAGAGTACATTTCTTTTTTGCCTGTAGCCATGTTTATAATTTCACATGAAACAATGTTTGAAAATGTGCACATTTTGTTTCTATCCCCATTTCTGTGAAAATTAAAGCTTGGTATTTAAGCGTTTTTCAAGGTCACAAGAGCTCCAGTTTGGCTTAGGTAGGATTTTGGGTTTTTTGGTAATCTAACACTCATCCCAAGAATCAGGATTGATTTGAAAAAGAGACAAAAATATGCATTTAAAAGGCAATGAATGAAAGAGTTACACAATTGTACATTAAAATGCACTTGTCCAGTATTCATTTTTGGAACACGTACAAAACTTTGTTATCTATAATATTTAATAGTATTTGTCATATACGCAGAGATGCTTTTCTCCATACATTTACACTGTAAGTAGTTTTCTCTAACTCATGATCAAAGACATTCCGAACTTGATGAATTAGTATGTTTTTGTTTTGTTTTTTCCGTGTATTTTCTGTCAGAATTGTGAGATGGAGGAAGTTTTTCTTACGACTCAGGAGTAAAACATCCTGGATGAAATTTATAATCAATACACATTTATGTTCATATTCCAAGTACCATTCTCTCTCAGTCCATTTCTTTAGGATGTATTTCTTTATTCCTCTCAATTACAATTCCTCTTTAGTTTTCGGCTGATTCATATCCCTATTAGAGCTACTGTACCTGGTACTTGTATTGCACCAAGTACATTCCACATATTCTTTTTTTGTGGATTATTTTTAACCTTCAAAACAGCTCTATTAGGTAAACGTTATTTTTATCCTCACTTCCTTGATGAAGAAACTCGAGTTTCAGAGATATTAAGTGATGTATCCAAAGAGTTTATTTACACTTCACAACAAACTATCACCGATTAAGTGACCACTTCATTGTCACCTCTCCTTTAAAAGTTAGTGATCCCTTTATTTTTTTACAACTTAAGGTACATTTTACATATCATATAAGTCACTCATTTAAAGTTTAAAATTCCATGATGTTTAGTAAACGTATCAAGTCGAGCAACCATTCCTATAAACCAGTTTTAAAACATTTTTATCACTCCAGTGAGATCCCTTGTACTCATTTATTGTTAATATTTGTTCCCATATACATGGAGTCAGCTATCTCTATAAAATAGACCTTTTTGGTTATTTCATATATATGGAGTCATGCTGTATGTAATATCTTGTATCTTGCTTTTTAGTGATCATTTTTCTTATTACTTTTAAGGGAATATACCTTTAAATATCATTATAATTATCAATATTGTAAAAATATAATAATTCTTTCTTGTATCCCCAGAAATATGAATAATTTCTCCCCAAAGCATTCTAGTTGGCACAAATCTTTATTTTGCTCAAAAAGTTCTGGTAAAGTCAAATAACTTGTCTTAAGAGTAACGAATTATTTTTATTGCTTTCAAACTGGTATTTCCATCCTTTGGTACCTATTAAGGAAGAGAGATTAAGTAGTTAGTTTTAAAGATCTCAAAATGTACCCGGTGGCTCACGCCTATAATCCCAGCACTTTGGGAGGCCGAGGCGGGTGGATCACGAGGTCAGGAGATGGAGACCATCCTGTCTAACACGATGAAACGCCGTCTCCACTAAAATACAAATAATTAGCCGGGCTTGGTGGCGGGCGCCTGTAGTCCCAGTTACTCGGAGGCTGAGGCGGGAGAATGGCATGAACCCGGGAGGCGGAGCTTGCAGTGAGCTGAGATCGCGCCACTGAACTCCAGCCTAGGCGACAGAATGAGACTCCGTCTCAAAAAAATAAATAAAAATAAGAAAAGTATGAAAACAATAGTCAAGACATTATTAATTGTCCCAGGAGACTGTATTGACTGGTATTTTCATGTGCATTGTTTTGTCAGTGGTTTAGAGGGATAACATTCTCTTATGGAAATTTCTCAGTTTTCACAACTGATCCATGTTCCCATTCTCAATCAAGCCAGTAATTCTTCCTTGACACAAAACACATCCATTGTAATTGCAAATGACTTTTTTTGATAAACGGTCTCATATTTATATTAATGATGATGTCTCTTTGTTATTTGTTTGAAACATTTTGGTTTTATTTTGTTTTGTTCCTATATTTCGACATCTACTCTAACTGCTGAGTAGTTCCAACTGTGCCCCTCATGTCAAAAAGTTGCAAAACTTTTCACTTCTCCCAGAGTAAATTAAATGAGCAGAAATAAATGCTCTCCATTTCCTGGCAATTCTATAGAAGGCATCAGAAACCTCAAATTGCAAATTTTAAATGCTGGTAAACCTAATACAATAATAAATATGAATATTATTGTAAATAGGAAGCAAAGGTATTTACATTGCAAAATATAGCACATGATCCGACTTTTATTTGCTTTTAAACTTAAGCTGCCATTCCTCAGTTTTTAGTAGCAAATTAAATTCTGCAATTATAAATTTTGAGCAAATATTAAGCTAGTTTTATTCTCCGAACAAATATTAAACAGCTAATTTGAGGAGATGGCCAGAAATGGTCAATAACAGTGTAGTTTATTGAAGAGTCATTATACCTCTGGAAAATCAAATACAAAAAAAAAAAGATAAAAGTTAAAAAGCTTATTTCAGTTTTCCATAGTCATGATTGAATTTTTGTCCCCCATGTTTTTATTTGGAGACAATGATTTTATGAGTGAATCAACATTAGTAAAACAGAGAAATATTGAATGTTTTATAATTTCTGTAGTGCTTATATGAGTTCAGTAATTGACAAGTCAATATTTGAAAGCACTTAGAAAAGTATCTGGCACAAAATTAGCATCATTAAGTGTTTGATAAGTAAGATTGATAAGATTCCCCAAACAAAGTTTTCTTCTCAATTTAACTTTGAAAACTGTTTTTGCTTTGATAGTCTTCTGTCCAATCAGCTTTTTAAAAATTCCTCTTGATTTATGTAATAGAAAAAGTGTAAATAATCTATAGGTATACAATTTGAAAGTTACATTGTTTCTTGTTTCTATGTACGAATATATGTGTAACTTAAATATTAGTGACACTGAAGTTAAATGTTAGCCTCGTTTGTATAATAAAATCTGACTTAACAGGAATATTTAAAACTGGTTTCACTTCCATAGAAATATGGACAGAATTAGTAAAAGGTCGTTTCCATGGGGATTTCAGGAGACTTTCAAATAGAAAAATTAAAAGAACCTTTATTTGAAGCTTCCATAGATTCATAACTATAAGATTCTCTTTAAATATTACTTGTAAGTAAAGATCCCCTCTTCCCTTAGAAGGAAGTAATTAAGAATATACATCCAAGGTAATCTATAGTAACATAGGCTCTGCACAAGGCATTATTTATTTATATGACATTTATTTCAGAAAAACTCATGTTTTAGAGTTTAACAGATAGGTACTCTAGTTGAGATTCGTGTTCTTTCCTTAATTTCAGGCAAGATTTGAGACATTGTGCCTACTTTCCTGAATTTATTTTTATTGTGTTAAATGTAATGAAACCTGATTAGAGAAAAAAATAGATAAAAGACTGCAAAAAATATTGTGTTACAAGGGAAGAGTGCCAGAGATTGATTTTTTCTCCTATGTTGTGTGTGTGTGTGTGTGTGTGTGTGTGTGTGTGTGTCTGTGTGTGTGTGTTTTAATCTCCAGTAGCACAAAGCACAAATCTTCATATGCAGTTGACCAAGAGCTGAACCTTCAAGGAAAGGGAAGATCTTATGACACTATCATTTTTGGTATGGGATTTACTTAATTTGTCAGACACCTTTATTTCACTAGGCTGAGGAAATTTGTCCTGGGTACAGTCAAGACCTAGCATGTCACTGGATATTTATTGGGTTCCAAACCAATGTGACTTTAGTCTGGTACATTTGAACATAGTGTTAATTTTAACTTTTTGCTATAATAGGGGTTTCATATACATATTTCTAGCTCGTCTTTTTAGAGTTTACAAAAGCAATTCGGTGTTGATGGACAGAAAAGGAGCAACAGGACTAAGGTGCTTGCCAGCAGAATTGGTCAGAGGGACAGTTCCTGTTAAACAGTTTTCCCTTTCTGCTACTCGTTTAAAGATCATAGTATCTTACGTGAACCGTCCTTATAAAAACAGAGGTTACATGTGCTACTGGCAAAGATTCAAGGGACCAAGTATTTAAATTGAGTGATTTCAAAGGTGCAGCTTTGAACATAAATGTAAGGAAAAGACTATCCCTCTTACAGGTTACCTGTGTTATTTGATCCACATCTCTTCAGGAATCTACTCCATTCACTATGATTTCCACCTTTCTGAGTTTAGCCACCAGTGCTTAGTTATTCAGCCTTCCTTCTATTTTATGAGATAACCCAGATCCTTTCTAATACATTTCTAACACCACCCCCCTAATTTTGAATTCACTTTTGTTCAGTCAGAATGAATATGTTCTTGTTATTTGAAATCCAACTATCTTAAAAGGATTTTATAAAAGCACTCATAAACCTATGGGTTTTATATGTATAATATAAGGCAATATATATGCAGCCAAAAAGTGCTATAGAAATGGAAGCTATTATTTCTGACTGGGATCATCAGAGAAACCTTTAGAGGAGAGATTAAACCTTTGAAGAAGTGTCTCAAATAAGTTTAAGTCAATAACTAATATTTGTTTGATTTTTAGTTATTTCATATTATTTTAACACTTTTCACTTAATTATTCACAAAAATATAGTAGGTTTGGAAAATCACATTTTTTTTTCACATCTTAACATTGACAAAATTAATGTCAAAGAATTGCATAGTGGAAGAATATGTATTATATTCTTTTTGTTTTTCCCCATCCCCAATATATATTATATTTTTAATATGCACTAGGAACTGTGTTCATCTCTTTTTACATCTTCCAGCAATTCTTTTAATTATAGACAGATTTACCCCAATTTTTAAAATTTATTAATTGACAAATTAAACTTGTCCCTATTTATCATGTACAACATGTTTTTTTTTTCTGAAATAGGTATCATTGTGGAATTTCTACTCAAGCTAATTTTAATGTGTTGATTTACTCCAATTTTTACAAATAAGAAATCAGAGTACTGAAGTCGCTTGTTTAGGATCATATTGAAAGCAAGTGGTTCAGTTCCAGTAAGGACTCTTCATCTTTGAGTTAGTTCAATTTCTTTCTTTCATATAGTTTCTTGAAAGAGGATTAGCAGAGTTTTAACAGAAAGGAGACAGACGGAGAATGCTCTTGGGAGGGGCCTGAGACAGGGCAGGTAGAGAAGAGAGAATGGCATTCAGAAGAATATAAGGCAAGCCCAGGTGGGGGTGCTAATGGCTTGACCAGGGCAGAGATTTGTGCAGGAAAGTGGTTAGAGAAACACCTGAAGTGGCAGGCTAGTGTTAACTTATGGTGAGCACAATACCTTTCTTGATGTTTTAGTTGTTTCCAGTGTTTTCAAACTGAAATGTGAGAATGTGTTCCTAACTTTATGCGAGATTATATAATAGTTTCCTTTAAAAGGGTTGAAATAATTATACCCATTAGGAAGCAATTCAAGATAGAGAGCAGGAGAGGGATGTGAACAAAGTAGTGATTTATAGAGATAAATTCTTCAAATTTATTCAAATTTTTATCAAGTATTTATTGAGAGCCAATAATATGTTAGTACCTGGGGTCAACAAAATGAACAAGATAACCTCCCTATTTTCCAGGAATTTATATTTTCAAGGAATGTACATTCTCCAAAGAATTTATGTTGAAACAGAGAAATGTACTAAACAGATAAAGTAGTTATAAAATTATGTGGTAAGAATATATTTGCATTACTTGTGGAATGAGAATTTAGCCTATAGTAAAACTTAAAAGCTCAGAGAGTGAATTGTTTTCTTTTTTAAAAGAAGAGGGATATATCTTCAAGACATTCATCAAAATATGAGTGGATATTCAAGCACTAAAAACATGTTTCATTGCATTGAGAATTACGGTCTTAGTAGATCACATATGAAGAGAATGGAGGTCAAGACCTTGAGAACTTCTTGTGCAATAATTTGTTAGTGTTTTTCAGTAAGACGAAAAATAAAAATTAACAATTTGACTATTTTCCCATTGTGTACTTATCCATAAGAAGGTCAAATGAAAAGTGTGCTTTCATCTGACATTTTTAGATATTATTGGAAATGATCAAGAACTTAAAGCACATAGAACATAAACAGTCAATGCGTATGCTTTCTGGGAGATAGAAGGGTTTTGCTATGTTTTAAAAATATATTATTCGAAAATTACAGAAAAGCTTGAGTTCTAGTAAAAGTATTCATGGTTTTGAAATCCTTGTTGACAAATCTATATTATTAGTGTATCTGGGCACTTCTCTATTCTACAATTTAGTTACTAATTTACATTAACAGCTTCTCACTGGATTCTGACCACCCAGCATTTTCAAAGCAGAAATCCAAAGTTCTACCTTAGAAAGTACATTCTTCAATTCGCTAGTTTATCTTTCTCAAAAATGGTTCATTAATTGCTCAGTTGCCTCTCTATTTTGAATTAATTATAAACAAAACAAAATATTTCCTCTTAATTTAAGATATCAAAGTCTAGGTGAAATTACCATAAAGAAGTCTAGCAGACTCTGATTTTGGAAAAGTAAAAATTAGCCCCACAATGATTCATACATTTATTTACTTAACAAACATTGATATTCTGTTCACAATGTGTCCTTACCTGTCCTGTTTTCTGCATCTCTAATGTTTTGATGCCATTAGAGATATGAAGCATAGCACCCATAGTATAGTAAGATGAACTGGGTATCAAAGGGCTAGTGACAGGAATCAGGTAATATCTTTAAATCTCAGTGTCTTTGTATAATAAGGAATTTAGAGTAGAATTTCTAAGATTCTTTGCATATTTAAAATTCTATTTTAATAGACCTTCACAAAACTTTTTTAATATTATAAGCCTTACAAAATGAGACCAGCAAGTAAGATTTCAACTGATCAATTTTAATGTCAAGAAGGGCATAAATATTTGATGTGCCTTTGGTAGACTATCTAATTTTGTATTATTTTTAATAACTATCTCAAGAATTTGTTTTATTTTGTTTAAAAACTGCATTCACTACTTGTATTTATATAAGTAAATTAAAACATCACATTTTTTTTTCTTGAAGACAAAGCACTTTTTCCTTGAAGCATTAGCCTAAGTAACTTCTTTTTTTTTATTTTTATTTTTTTATTATTATACTTTAGGTTTTAGGGTACATGTGCACAATGTGCAGGTTTGTTACATATGTATCCATGTGCCATGTTGTTTTGCTGCACCCATTAACTCGTCATTTAGCATTAGGTATATCTCCTAATGCTGTCCCTCCCTCCTCCCCCCTCCCCACAACAGTCCCCGGAGTGTGATGTTCCCCTTCCTGTGTCCATGTGTTCTCATTGTTCAATTCCCACCTATGAGTGAGAACATGCGGTGTTTGGTTTTTTGTCCTTGCAATAGTTTACTGAGAATGATGTTTTCCAGTTTCATCCATGTCCCTACAAAGGACATGAACTCATCATTTTTTATGGCTGCATAGTATTCCATGGTGTATATGTGCCACATTTTCTTAATCCAGTCTATCGTTGTTGGACATTTGGGTTGGTTCCAAGTCTTTGCTATTGTGAATAGTGCCACAATAAACATACGTGTGCATGTGTCTTTATAGCAGCATGATTTATATTCCTTTGGGTATATACCCAGTAATGGGATGGCTGGGTCAAATGGTATTTCTAGTTCTAGATCCCTGAGGAATCGCCACACTGACTTCCACAATGGTTGAACTAGTTTACAGTCCCACCAACAGTGTAAAAGTGTTCCTATTTCTCCACAACGTCTCCAGCACCTGTTGTTTCCTGACTTTTTAATGATGGCCATTCTAACTAGTGTGAGATGGTATCTCACGGTGGTTTTGATTTGCATTTCTCTGATGGCCAGTGATGATGAGCATTTTTTCATGTGTTTTTTGGCTGCATAGATATCTTCTTTTGAGAACTGTCTGTTCATGTCCTTCGCCCACTTTTTGATGGGTTTGTTTGTTTTTTTCTTGTAAATTTGTTTGAGTTCATTGTAGATTCTGGCTATTAGCCCTTTGTCAGATGAGTAGGTTGCAAAAATTTTCTCCCATTCTGTAGGTTGCCTGTTCACTCTGATGGTAGTTTCTTTTGCTGTGCAGAAGCTCTTTAGTTTAATTAGATCCCATTTGTCAATTTTGGCTTTTGTTGCCATTGCTTTTGGTGTTTTAGACATGAAGTCCTTGCCCACGCTTATGTCCTGAATGGTATTGCCTAGGTTTTCTTGTAGGATTTTAATGGTTTTAGGTCTAACATTTAAGTCTTTAATCCATCTTGAATTAATTTTTGTATAAAGTGTAAGGAAGGAATCCAGTTTCAGCTTTCTACATATGGCTAGCCAGTTTTCCCAGCACCATTTATTAAATAGGGAATCCTTTCCCCATTTCTTGTTTTTGTCAGGTTTGTCAAAGATCAGATAGTTGTAGATATGCGGCATCATTTCTGAGGGCTCTGTTCTGTTCCATTGATCTATGTCTCTGTTTTGGTACCAGTACCATGCTGTTTTGGTTACTGTAGCCTTGTAGTATAGTTTGAAGTCAGGTAGCGTGATGCCTCCAGCTTTGTTCTTTTGGCTTAGGATTGACTTGGCGATGCGGGCTCTTTTTTGGTTCCATATGAACTTTAAAGTAGTTTTTTCCAATTCTGTGAAGAAAGTCATTGGTAGCTTGATGGGGATGGCATTGAATCTATAAACTACCTTGGGCAGTATGGCCATTTTCACGATATTGATTCTTCCAACCCATGAGCATGGAATGTTCTTCCATTTGTTTGTATCCTCTTTTATTTCATTGAGCAGTGGCTTGTAGTTCTCCTTGAAGAGGTCCTTCACATCCCTTGTAAGTTGGATTCCTAGGTATTTTATTCTCTTTGAAGCAATTGTGAATGGGAGTTCACTCATGATTTGGCTCTCTGTTTGTCTGTGATTGGTGTACAAGAATGCTTGTGATTTTTGTACGTTGATTTTGTATCCTGAGACTTTGCTGAAGTTGCTAATCAGCTTAAGGAGATTTTGGGCTGAGATGATGGGGTTTTCTAGATACACAATCATGTCATCTGCAAACAGGGACAATTTGACTTCCTCTTTTCCTAATTGAATATCCTTTATTTCCTTCTCCTGCCTGATTGCTCTGGCCAGAACTTCCAGCACTATGTTGAATAGGAGCGGTGAGAGAGGGCATCCCTGTCTTGTGCCAGTTTTCAAAGGGAATGCTTCCAGTTTTTGCCCATTCAGTATGATATTGGCTGTGGGTTTGTCATAGATAGCTCTTATTATTTTGAGATACGTCCCATCAATACCTAATTTATTGAGAGTTTTTAGCATGAAGGGTTGTTGAATTTTGTCAAAGGCCTTTTCTGCATCTATTGAGATAATCACGTGGTGTTTGTCTTTGGTTCTGTTTATATGCTGGATTACATTTATTGATTTGTGTATGTTGAACCAGCCTTGCATCCCAGGGATGAAGCCCACTTGATCATGGTGTATAAGCTTTTTGATGTGCTGCTGGATTCGGTTTGCCAGTATTTTATTGAGGATTTTTGCATCAATGTTCATCGAGGATATTGGTCTGAAATTCTCTTTTTTGGTTATGTCTCTGCCAGGCTTTGGTATCAGGACGATGCTGGCTTCATAAAATGTGTTAGGGAGGATTCCCTCTTTTTCTACCGATTGGAATAGTTTCAGAAGGAATGGTACCAGTTCCTCCTTGTACCTCTGGTAGAATTTGGCTGTGAATCCATCAGGTCCTGGACTCTTTTTGGTTGGTAAGCTATTGATTATTGCCGCAATTTCAGAACCTGTTATTGGTCTATTCAGAGATTCAACTTCTTCCTGGTTTAGTCTTGGGAGGGTGTATTTGTCGAGGAATTTATCCATTTCTTCTAGATTTTCTAGTTTATTTGCATAGAGGTGTTTGTAGTATTCTCTGATGGTAGATTGTATTTCTGTGGGATCAGTGGTGATATCCCCTTTTTCATTTTTTATTGCATCTATTTGATTCTTCTCTCTTTTCTTCTTTATTAATCTTGCTAGCGGTCTATCAATTTTGTTGATCTTTTCAAAAAACCAAGTAACTTCTTATTCTCTTGCTAAAGTTTTCTCTCTATCTGGAATGATCTTTTGCAGATTGTCAGATGGCTTTCTCCTTTATCCAATTACGGCTCCTTTCAGTACTGCCTCGTTAATGCTTTATATCCTTTTTATTTACTTTTTTTATCTCTTTTCTCATTATGGCACTTATCACTGCCTGACTTTACATTGTTCATTTATTTTTTAATTGTATATATTTTTATAACTAATTAGAAAGAAATTTTATCAGGCAGGTTTCTTTACTTGCAGTTAAGCCGTATCCTTGTTGCCTATATTTACTATGCTATCCAAAGAAGTAGACACTAACCACATGTAACAATTTAAATTTAGAATTAAAAGTAAATGGTATAAGAAAAATATTTCTTCAGTCAAACTAGCCACATTTCAGTGCTTGCTAGTTACATGCGTCTGTGTTTAATGGACAGTACTACAGTGACTATCATATAATTGATACACAATAAATAAAACTTAATGAATGAGTAAAAATATAAAAAATCTTAAAAGTTACAGTATGCTTTTTAAATTAAGATATTTCTCCAAATGTCCATCAATCAATGAGTGGACAAAGAAATTGTGAGATATATACACACACACACGTATATATGTATATGTATATATGTGTGTATATATGTATATGTGTGTGTGTGTATATGTATATATATACATATATATACATACTATATATATATATATATATATATGAAGGAATTAATGGCATTCTCAGCAACCTGGATGGCATTGGAGACTATTATTCTAAGTGAAGTAACTCGGGAATGGAAAACCAAACATCGTATGTTCTCAGTCATAAGTGGGAGCTAAGCTATGAGGATGAAAAGGCATAAGAATGACACAATGGACTTTGGAGACTCAGGGGAAAAGGGTGGTGGGAAGTGGGTGAGGGATAAAAGACTACAAATCAGGTTTGGTGTATACTCCTTGGGTGATGGATGCACAGAAATCTCACAAATCACCACTAAAGAACTTACTCATGTAACCAAATACCACCTGTTCCCCTAAAACCTACAGAAATTAAAAAAAATTAAAGTTATATTACAGCTGCTCTTATAAAAAGGAACTTTCAGTTTTGTTTTTAAAAAATAGAATTATTCCCATGCAGTTATAGATATTATAAGAGTGAAAACATAAATCCTATTTCTCAGGATTTTATTCACCAGTAAAGTAAAAGTTTTCCAGGGCAGATCACTAGGATAATTTTTTTCTCTTTTCAAATGTGATTCCAAATATTTCATTAAAAGGAAATGTACATGTTTTATAGATAAATAACTTATTGAAATTAACAGAAAATTTCTATTAGTAAAATAGAATTAGTGTTAATACACAAGATTACATGAGGAATTATATCTCCCATGCCAATTAAAAATAACTTTAAGATTATTTTCTATGATTTCAAAAATAAAAACATCGTCAAGATAAAAGTACCAAAATATGTTTTGAAAAACATCTTTAATTTGCTTCACATTTTTAGATTCAATAAAGATTAGGACGTTTAGATGTTAGGAATTGACAGGGTTGCATTTGACATAAAATATCTTTTATAATAATACTTGTATAGCACTGCTGACGTAGCAAGGTAAGCGACTTGCCATTTCAGTAAACTCAGAAATCTCACATAGATACACAGAAATTAGCATGATAAGCATATGACACAGGTTTTTTCCAATTTCTCCTTAAAGCTCTATTAGTCAACTGTAACATATAAATTGTCTTGTTGGTTTTATTACTGTATATTTCTCATCAAATTTTTACAATTCTATTATACTCTTGAAATTCATTAGGAGGAGTGAGATCTAGTGTTCAGTAGCAACTATGGTCACAATGATTACAGTACGGGGTGACTATAGTTAACAATAATTTATTGTTTATTTCAAAATAACTAAACGATTAAAATTGGAATATTCCTATCACAAAAAATTGTAAATGCTAGAGGTGATGGATATCTCAATTACCCTATTGGATTGTTATACATTGTACGCTTGTATCAAAATATCACAGGTGCCTCATAAATGTGTACAACTGTTATGTATCCATAATAATTAAAAATTAAACATCAAAAAAATTCACTTTGTCCTCTGGAGAACATGGGCTTTAAAATCTCTATATTGTGAATATAGTTGCTTTTTCTCATCTACATTAAAAATATAAATAAATATGATTTCTAAATTTTATTACAATCAATAATCATAGAACTGTGATAATATTTGTGATTATGCGTATTTAGGTATAGTGTTGTATAAAATGTAGGATGCAGCTTAATACGAGCATTAGTTGATTAGTTGTATTTTAGAAAAATAGCATTTTGTGGCTGTACCATTTAAAGATGTTAGAAGGTCTTCTACTGGAAATAGAAACTGTCTTTAAGGAAACCCACTATCTAATCCTCTCAGGTTATAGCAAGCCATACCATATAAATCAAATCCATTCGCGGACACTTTGGTGCACATTTCTATACTTTGCCTTTCCTCTATCCCTAGAGGTTCAACAAGACCTGGGGAAAGACAGTTATGATTGTTTTCTGTTACTGAAGAAAGAGGCTTTTATATTTACTAGGAGGATCAGAGAGGCATCCTGCAACCTGGAGAGCTCCCTTGACTCCAAGTTTTAAGTCGTTGGGTGTGTTTGTTCTTTTGTTTGTCTTTCACGGCGTCACGGAACAGCATGACCATCATGTTCAGCTTTGGTGCCTGTGGAGGATAGGTTAGATATAAGACACAGTACAGAGAAAGGCGTGATGCATTTGTATTGAAAAGTTTAGAGGAAAAATGTGAAATTGTTTGGGTCCACATAAATTGAAAGAAACAAACCAACAAAATATTTGTAAGTTGTTGTTAAAGTAAATGATGGCTCCCTCTCTTTAAAGACTCATTGAAAATGGTCTTAATATTTCTGTTTTTGCTTTATAATACTGTCTTTTGTGTAGGTGTTAACAGCTGAGCCTTATAAAGCCCATGAATTTTCCATGTCTGAAGCTTAATGGTCAGTTAATGTGTATATTTATTTTAAGGGTATAGCAGAACAATATGTTAAAAAATAAACATTAGTATATCTAATGAATTACACATTAATTTGTTAGATTCAAAAGAGAATGGGATATGTAATAATGGGATATGTAATATTATTAGCCAGATGATTTTTTACCAGTGGAAAATAATTTTCCCTTTCCTCCTTACTTTAATCATCCCAGTCTTTTCTTCTTGTGGTAGATCATTAAACATTAACTAATTCTATTTAAGGACTTGCTACTCAAAATGCAGTCTACCCATGAGCCAGAAGCATTTGCATTACCTGGGTGCTTGTTACAAATGGAAAATCCCCATTCCTGCTGGATCAGAATCTGCATTTTAACAAGATTTCCAGGTGATTATGATGTACATTAAAGCTTAAGAAGCAGTTCTTTATTATAGTATGGATTATTTTGCTGTAGACAGTTCCTCATCCCCTACATACATTTTTGGTTCCTGAAATGAAATTGTGCTTTTCTAGTATGTAAAACAATCAATTCACGAGTTTTCAACTTTAGAATCACTCAACATATTCAAAGGTGAATCAATATAAATTATTTTTGGATTATCCTTATCCTTTAAGATTATATTTTTAATAAAAGTATATACTCTTATGATTCAAAAGAGAATGGGATATGTAATTCTTCCCAACAGCTGATTGTTTCATATTTATTGGTAACCTCTTTATATTTATACATATAAATATTTTACGCCAGAACAAGTTTTCACTTTTGAACAATCTTAAATGCTTATTAAAGATGCTTGCAGGGCCAGGCACGGTGGCTCACGCCTGTAATCCCAGGACTTTGGGAGGACAAGGCAGGCGGATCACCTGAGGTTGGGAGTTTGAGACCAGCCTGACCAACATGGAGAAAGCATGTCTCTACTAAAAATACAAAATTAGCCGGGTGTGGTGGCACATGCCTGTAATCCCAGCTACTTAGGAGGCTGAGGCAGGAGAATTGCTTGAATCCAGGAGGCAGAGATTGCAGTGAGCTGAGATTGTGCCATTGCACTCCAGCCTGGGCAACAAGAGTGAAACTCCATCTCAAAACAAAAACAAAAACAGAGAAATCTTCCATACATTTAACTATTTTTAATTCCAGAAAATAATTTGGAAAGGAATTCCATTTAAACTTGTGTGTCAAAAGATGTATCATTAAAGATAAAAACTAATATATTGAACAAACATTTCTTTTTAGCTTAACCAATTAACTTATTTCTGGATCATACATTTTTAACCCTACAGTAGAGAAGCATTGGATTTTGAAAGTAAAATATAGGATTAAATAGAGTTTTTCAAAATGTCATCAAATTCTTCTTAAGAAATCTCTTATGTATATTACACAAAGTAACTTATAGCCCTATATTTTAAAATTTCTTACATGTTGCTACTTGTTACAGTGTAGTGCAATATAAATGCATTTTATTAAATTCTGTGCAAAGAAAAATAGCATAATTTTGAAGTTGCTATTTCCTCGTGTCCAGTTGTTGATGATTTTTAACTACTCTTCACTAAACAAATAAAATGAAAGAATACCTAAAATTAAGCAATGAGAGTAAAAATCTACATTGCAGAAATATTGTTAAGCAAAGTGTAACATAAGAATATAACAAAACATAATATCCTTGATGGTGATGATATTTTCTTTCCTTCTTTTCTAATGGACTACAAACAATATATTTATTTTAATTGCCAGGCTCTCTAGTAGATCAAATATTAGTGTAACATTCACTCACTGCTTTCCAGGGCATTGCTAGGTATAGGAGTTACATGAATGGTAGACAAGCAATTCTCATCAAAGGTGATATGTGACAAGTCTTGCCTATGTAGTATGGAGATTCTGTGAAAGAAGTTATTGCAGTCAACAGAAAGGACCAAAAAGGGATGTATTAAGATGAGGTTTGAAGGATGAATAACCTTTTGACAGGTCAGAAAAGGTCACTCCTCATGAATAGAAAATAGTGAAAAACTGCACTATTTATAGAATTTTTGGTTTTATTTACTAAGATGCAATACATCAATACCTCTCACCCTGCCCTTAGGGTTTTCTTTGTTTGTTTGTTTGTTTGTTTTTAGACAGGGTCTCACTTTTTCACCCAGGTTGGAATGCAGTGGTGCGATCTCGGCTCGCTGCAGCCTCAGCCTCCTAGGTTCAAGCAATCCTCCTGCCTCAGCCCCCCAAGTAGCCGGGACAACAGTTGTGTTCTTCTAAGCCCCGTTAATTTTTGTTATTTTTTTATAGAGACGGGGTTTCACCATATTGTCCTGGCTGGTCTTGAATTTCTGAGCTCAAGGAGACTGCCCTCCTTAGCCTCCCAAAGTTCTGTGATTACAAGCATGAATCACCATGCCTGGGCCCTACCCTTAGTTTTTAAAACCTGTACCTCCGTAAATTCACAGAGATCTGAATGCGGATCTAGTAAGATTATCACATGGTCAAAAGGCAAACATGGTTCAGAATTAGCACAGAATTTTTTGCATGAAAAGGAACTTACCTCCTTTTCTTTCATTATAACCTTCACCTTCACAAGTTCTGTTGTTAAAAAAGCTTTATGCCTTAATTTCCAGTGTTGTTACCTGTGTCATTTGATAGGATGGTTCAGACACCAAGCACCTGAAGGAAGTTATAACCTACATTCTTACTAATCAGGTGGTAGTGAAGTAAAGACTAAGGAAAGAGACACTATTCTCTTTATTTTTTGGGCATGAAACATAGAAAATTTATACCACAAACACTAGATGTTTTAAAAGACGCAAATGCAACATTCAGGATACTAGTTTTTCTCATAAACATACATTTAACAGAAGAATCGATGAATGCATCATAGAACGATTTGCAAATATGTCTGAAAAGTTGCTGCAAATCTGCATCTTAATATGCCTAGTGTTCCATTATTGGAATGCCACATAACTCACCAAAGGGACATACTATTTTTTCTTTTCAAATTCTTGTTCCTTGAATTTTTTTAGGTAACATATGTGAATTTCATGCAAAAATTCAAAACATTGCAACCTCAGTTGTAAACAGGTTAAATCTTATTTTCTAATCATTGAAAGTGTTTTTCCAAATTTTCTTAAATTATTATCTGAAAATATAACAGTGATCTTTCATTATAAAAGTAAAAAAAAAATCAGCATTGCTTAAACACCATTGGTCTTTTACCTTAAACATCATTCATCATATCTCATTTGGTTTTTTGGTTTTGACTTTTAAAAAATTAAAATGTATAATATACAACAGTGTTATTGTAATTAAACTGATTGTCTTTATTCACGTTTTTCTGAGCTACTCTGCTTTAACCATGTCTCAAAGACCCAAGGGAAACATAATAAAAATAGCAGCTGAGATATTTGGAGTTACAGATAAATTCGGAGTCATAGTTTGAAGTTACAGATTCAAAAGAAAAGACAGGAAGCAGACTTGTGAATGCAGGAACTTGAAAGGGAGCCAGTTCATAGCAGACTTTTTCAAAAACGTATTTACCTACACTACCCCACATTCCACTTCACATACTTAGTTTTGTGTTTTTTTTCTTAATAGTTGGGAGTCCAGGGTTGAACGTGGTAGAAATAGATTTGATTCCTGACAGCTGCTTACTTTCTAGTTTGGGGCAAAACTTTAGGCTCTCTGATCCTTAGTTTTTGCAGTGTTTGGTAGTGAAGTTCAAAAGTACTTAAAGTGCCAGGCATAAAATAGTAGCAAATATTATGATTATTTTATTATAATTGATAATGGCTATAGTAGTAGTAACAGTCATAGAAATCCTTACAATCTATAGATTAATTAATTACAATTATTCCTTCCAACACCTAGCTAAGAAAATTGCACTGAGGTAATAGGGCCATTCTTGTTCATTTTCCTTTTTCAGGAGATTGAAAAGATAGTAATTTTAGAATTTGGATCCTTCCTACATTGATCCTTCCAACATTCCATGGAAATTAGGAATAGTAGTGAGGAATTTATGGCATAATGAGAACACTTGGGGACAGGCAGAGTGGCACGTAAAGGAAGAGGGTACCCCAGAATAAATTTTATCCATCTCTTAATTTTTCCAGGAAGAATTAGTAAACACTATTCTACTTCCTTCATCCAATGTCTTCTTAGTCTGGGTGGTAACAATTTACTGTCAGTGTAAATTTTTCAACAGAAATCAGTTGATTTAATCAGTAACGATTTATATTGCATCCTGAGTGGGAAGAAAAGTGACTTACAGTTTTCAGCAGACAGATACCTTAATCTGACCTATGATTTTCATTTTTTTTTATTTTTAGAGAACATTTCGATTACTATGTGTAGAACTGACTTTAGTGAGGAAAGAGTGAAATAAGAATACATATAATGATAGTTTGGACTAAGATATAGTGAAAAAAGGTGGTAAAGTATGGTGAGATTTTGGATATGTACTGCATATATGTTACAGCCCATATGGCCTGTTGACAGATTAGATGTTGGGGTGTGAAGGAAAGAGATTTGTGTCTAACCTCTCAACTGCATGTTTTTTCACTTTAATGACAGGGGAAATAGGGAAATTTAGGTCTGGAATATATTCAGGTAAAAAACTGAGAGTCCTGTTTTAGGCAGGATGATTAAAATGCCCACTAGACTTCTAAATAGAAATATTACAGAGGTAGTTTAATTTATGAGTCCTGAGAAGGAGGTTGTATCAGGAGATACATATTTGAGACCCATCACTGTGTTGTTTAAATGCCCTGAAACTTGAAACTGATGTTGGTAGCAAATGAAAGAAGAGATCCAGGGGCAGAGCCTTGATCCATGCCCACATTCAGAGGAAGGAGGAGAGGAACCACCAAAGGACACAAAGGACTAGTCAATCAGGTGAAGGCCAAACTGGGGACTGTAGTGTCCTAGAAATTAAGTGAAGAAAATGTTCCTGAAAAGAAGGTGATTTGCTGTTTAAATGCTGCTGAGGAGGCACAAGGGTGTTAGAAGACAGCGAATAAACCATTGGAAGATAGGTATTGCTTGTATCTTGAGAAGAATAGTTGTAGAAACAACTTATTTTGTAGTGGTGTTTTTTATGGCTTAATTTTTAGTCACTTTTGTGTCCCTTTGGTAATTTTTAAATAAACAGCTCTATTACATTGTCCCTCCTTCTTTCCAAGATTCACTCACTTTGCTTTGATTTCATATCCACTTACAGAGCTGGCATCCACTGAAATTCTTTCCACGTTTAGGATATGTGCACAGAACTTTGTATCACTTCCAATACACTGTACCTACAAAGCATTATTATGCCATACCATCTTAGCAAGTTAGAAAATAATTTAACCTTCCGTGCTTTCTAGTTGTCTTGATATTCATTTCACAAACATATTTTGAAAATGGTCTATGTGATTTTTCTACCCATTCATCTCTCCTCTCTCCTAAACCTCCTGTGATATGAATTTCCTCTACAGCTTATGAAATCGCTCTGCTTAATGACACCAATGATTTCCTAAACACTGAAACCGGTAGCTTCTTACGATTATTCTCCCTATGCAGCTGCTTTAAGTAGAAAGTTGAAAAAAAATTATTTGCACTATATGCAAGTTTGATTTACCATGACTTAAATTTCAATAATAAATCCCCAGGAACTCCTCTTTTGACTTAAGCTTTTCACAGACACTAGTTTGAAAGCCACTGATCTAGAAAACCAGCATTATGTTAATGTCTTTTATAGCGGGCCACACCTAAGGTAAAGGCCAAGCTGATTGTCTCTGGGTTCCGACACATCTCCCACTGTTAAATTTCACATTAATTTGAAATTGATTTTTAGTAATTAAAATCACAGTTATATTAGCCTCTTGACACAGATTTAAAATGAAGAGCTTTAACTTTATAAACGATAATGCTTATTGCAGTTGATGGTGCTAAAAGGTAACAATACAACTCTGTAAATACATTTGGATTCCTATCCCTGAACATGAGCCAGCATCATAATCTGCTTATCAGTGAGAAATGTTCAAGGAGTGTGAAATTCAACAAGACAAGCCAAAGAAAATTAATTCAGACTTGCCTCAGAAATGCCAATTGACCTAATCTTCCCAATCTATTAATTCTGAAGGTAGAAGGAGCAATAGATAGAAAAGCCTAGGGGGTAATCACAATGCCACAAGACTTAGGAGCAGCACACAAAGTTGGCTCCGCTCATGAAGACCAACCAGGGAATTTTGAATAGTTATTTTAAATGGACATAGGCCATGCAGAGTCTTATAGGTCAAAAGCAAAATCCAAAAATCAATAACAAAAAGTGAATTAGGGAACTTGAAGACATAAATAATGTGATGGTTTGATTTAATACAAGTGACTCCTGGAGTGGGAGGCATCTTATAATAACAGCAGAACCATGTCTTTCAGTGAGCCATACGGGAGCCCAACAGTGAGCTTCACTGGCAGATCTGGAGATAATAAAATTTTGACTCATAATACTTATAAAATGGTGTAAGTATAAAAAAAATCCTCAAGATTGGCGCTAGCGACGTAGCCTACAGATTGCATTTGTGAGTTAAAACTTGCAGGCTTCAAGCTCTGCAGCCAGTCTATTCTTTCATTTTCCATTACATACAATAAAGCAGAAAGTATACATAACTAAGGAGATAAAACTGATCTTCTAGGAAATATTACAGATTGTTGAAAAGCATCTCACTGTATCACACTTAAATAAAATAGTCATTAGCTCTTTTATCTACCTTCCAAGGGAATCAAATTTTGTAGAAAAAATTCTAAGAGATATTTTCTGCTGGTCATTTGGTGATTTAAAAGTTCTAATCTAGATGAAGAATTGACTATAAATATATGCAAAAGTGCATAAACTTTAGTTTGGAGTTGCCCTGGGTACCTGAAATACAGATCATAGATTTCTTAGCCAACTATAGTTTTGAGTCTGTATTGCAATCAATATTTGCCCTTCTGTTCTACCTCTCTTTTCCCTTACCCTTAACCTTGACTTTGAAATAGTTTTAAAGATGAAATTCCCAAGAGAAGTAATGATAACACACCCAAGAAATTGAACAGAAAAATGGTGTAGCCTAGGTGATTTTTTAAATAATTTCTCTCCAAAATAACAACCCTTATTTACAGATAATCTGTACAATATTTACTTCATAAATGATGACCTTATGAAAACTTCTCCTATTTCTAGCTTCGATTCTAATAGAGTATGACAGGCATAAAAACTAGATTTAATGCCAGTAATTATTATAAATTAAATAAAAAGTGGTTAACACTAGAAATCTGTTTTTGCTTAACCTGGTTTGTTAGGATATAGTCCCTGTAGTCTTGATTTGACCTATAAGCTAGTTACTCTAGTAATGCACTTCATAGTCATTGAACAATTGTGTACAGAATATGTATTGGCTGGTGGTCTGTGAATACATTGCTATGAATCAATCACAGCCACTGACTCTGTGACAAGCACCTTTAACTACTTGTCTGAATGATCCCATCACAAAGATTAGTTTGCAGATGTTTAAATTAAAAAGAATAAAATTTCTACATGGAACGTTGGGTCTGACAATTCTGAAAATGAACACTGGCTCTGACAACTACTATGGGCATTGAACAATAACTAGGTGACCTCTCTAAACCTCAGTTTCCACCTCTGTAAAACAGAAATTTTACTGTCTAACTCCGAGTGGCTAAAAAATATGCCAACCCAACACAATGCCTAAGACATAGTAATATAATCAACTATGTAGCCAGACTCTTCAAATGTTTATTGAGCAACTATTATGTTCCACAACTGTGTTTAATTGGGGGATATAAGCATAAATGCACAAGTTTATATTTAACATTTTTGTCCTCATGGACTTTATAGTAGAACTGGAAGGAAAATCAAGTAAACCTTTGCATTGTTTTATTTTTGGTAAGTATAGGGTATCAAGAGTTTTTATAGCCAGGATACTGATTTGTCATTCTGTTTGAGCTCAGGAAAGTCTTTCCCCTGGATGAGTTGGTGTTGAGGAATTTAAAAATGAAATTATTTGTGTAAATCTTTACTCGATGTTTGGCACAAAATCCTCATACAGCAAATGTTTCCTAGCATTAACGTGTTTAAGATGAGATCTAAAAGTTCTAAATCCAGTAGAACTTAAATGACAAAGAAAAGGGGAAATTGATTCAGGAAAATGCAACAGCATATGCAGAGACCTGGGGTGAATGAGAGTGGCACTTCAGAGGAGTTTAAAACGTTGGATGTGCCTGCTACTACATACACAGACAAAAATGAACACAGTATTCAAGGCTCAAGTTATGAAGAGGCAAATTATAAACTAAGAAAATGTAGACATTTTTCTAAGTTGCAGTGGGAACACACCAACATTATTATTGTAAACAGTTGACATAATCAAATGCAGAAATCACAATAAGAAGAAATGGTTTTTGGATGTTAGATAAATAGTTATTGTGTGCTAAGTATCTCATTTATTCTTTCCAATATATTATTGACCCTCATTTTACAGTTGAAAGACGTGAGACATAAAGAAGTAAGTGATTTGCCAAAGATCGTACAACTGCAGGGTGAAAATGGAATTCTAACATATTTTGGTTTGACTTTTAACTTTCATAGTATCTTTTCCCCCATCTTAGTGATCTTAGCAAGATGTCTCTTGGTATACAGATAGGTAAGGTAGGAGATGGGAGCAGTAAGAATTCAAGACATAATATCATCTGCAGTAAGTGAGGTAGAGAAAAAAAGGACAACCTTGAGAGATACTTAAAGTCAATAGCATTTAGTACCTGTTTGTATAGTGTGTTAGAGTGAGATGGATGTTTCAAAGATGTTTTCCATGCCAGGCTTGGGCAATTGGGCAGGTATTTCTTTCCCTTATTGAGCAGGGCAACATACGCAGAAGATTGATTTTAGGAGTGGAGGTTAGAAATCATGGGTTCAATTTTGGACATTTTGAAAAAAATTATGTAGTCATCAGCCTTCAAATGTTTATTGAGCAATTATTATATGTCATGGGCTCAATTTGGGACACGTTGAGATTGAAGCAACTGGCATATATCGAAGTTGAAAGGTCCAGTGTTAGCAAAGTAGTATGTTTTACTGTCTGAAAACAGAGATTTCAGGACCATCAGTGGTAACTGGTAACAAATAGTATTTGAATGCTTGCCTGCAAGATGTTATGAGAAGACAATAGAGAGAGACACGAACATAGGGGAAGCAACACCAATATTCAAGCATTATGCACAGAAGTAAGATTGTAAGGTTGTATCTTCAGAGATGGACAGAAGAATGGGGTGGGGAGTGAAATGGAGAGACAGTGTTATCAAAGAGATCAACAAAGGAAAGAGGGTCAAAGTGTCAAAAGCTGTCAAGATACAAGTAAAGTAAAGGCTGATAAATTAACTCGATTTGGTAGAGAGACTCTTGGGAGATAAATTTCAACAAAGTGGCAAAATCCAGCTGGCATACAACCAATTGAACAGAAAATTGGAGCGAAAGAAATGGAGAAGGAACAAAGAGTTTTTTCAAGAAAATCAATTCTGAAAGGGAGGAAAAGATATGGAAGCTTGGAGGAATGACAGGTGGCAGGGGGGTTTCATTTAAAGAGAGAAAATGTGAATTATTTAATAACAAGAACTGATAGGTATTTTCAATTTAATTTTTAATAAAGTGAATCCAAATCCTGAAAGTGGTAGATCAATATTAGAAATCTTGTATTATTTCTAAGTAGTCATAGAAATAATTAAGGTACTTTATTGAATACTTGCCATGTGCTGGACCCAGTGTTCCTTATTCACAATAGATACTTTAATTTTCATAACAGCCAAGGTAGCAACGCTTATTGCTTCCATTGTTTGAAAAGAAGAAATTATGACTAAGAGAGATCACACATTTAGTACTGAAGGCAACCCAACTGTTGTACTTGTCTTTCTTACCCAACAGCAAATCCCTACAGCATATATTCTTAATTACTTTGTAATAAGATCACAGGCATACTACCTTTATTATATTAGATAAATGAAAGTAGGATAGATTTTTAAAGGGAGGGTTGATAAAAGTATCCTCACATGACTTAAAAAAAGAGAATGCCTATGTCTGTGACAAAAAATGTCCCATAAAAGAGCCAGGTGGGTATTAGGATGGGTACAATTACATAAAGGGGGGGAAATAATGTATTCTTACTTGATGTTCTATTATAGCTAATATGTATTCATTTTCACTTTGTCTAAAAATATTAGTACTACAGGAAAAGTGAAGCTATGTGAGACATTAGTTGAAGCATTTCTAAATATGTTTCTTTGTCCTAATAGAGACTCTTTGTTTTTTTTTGTTTGTTTATTTTTATTTTTGAAAACCATTCAAAGGGTGCTTTAATAAGTGTTTTTATAGTAGAATGATTTTAGCCAGAAACCTTAACACTGAATGGGAAGTATCCTTTAGTTCAAGAGGAAACAAATGAAGAGAGTGGGGTAAAATGCATGTGCACAGACCCAGGCAGATCATCTGGTTAAGCATGGGGGATTGAACCTGAAAAGATTTATGGGACCCTGAGCAATTTGCTTTATGCTGGTAATAATTGCAACACCACTTATTCTCTACTTCCCTTATTAACTTTCTCTGCATCACCGCTCTTTTTGAGTTCATCTATCTTAATGAAATATCCATCTTCTGTCTTTCTTTCTTGCTTTACATTTTAGGCCTTATAAAGGATTGAAACTAGTTTTCCCAGTTGGACACATTCACTAGCCAGAGGCCAACTTTGCTTCTAAGTTAGACTCAATGCAATTTTCCCCATTAGGCATTTGTTTCATTGTCTACATGAGAGTAATAAAACTTATCAGCTAGCTCGATCAAACACATCAGCTGGAAACATCTTCTTGCTGTGAATGAACAGACCAGTTTTATTTTTTTAATGGTTTACTTGGATTGTGTTGTTAGAACAGTCTGGATCTGTTATTTGAATATTAGACACATTCTCTATGTCTGAATTTTTGTGCATCTGTAAAATCTAAAGAGTGCTGCATTTTATAGAGGTAAGTAGATCATAATTCTCTTTAGAACTAGTTAAGGGAGACAGAATTGGAGGTATGAGTTTTAGGTGAGTTTAGACAATTATAGAAATAACTATATTCTATCTGTAACCAATTTGAACAATGATTTAGTTTTCATTTCTCTTTCTCATCCTAAGGGAAAATGTATTTATGAAGCCTTTTTCATTCATCTAAGGTGCTCCCCAAATCCTGAATGGGAAGGACTAATGTATGGGTAGTGCAGTAAGCAAGTGTGAGGTGGAAATAGGTGAGGAAATAAGAAGCCAAATCTCACCCAACACAAACATCCCCATATGTATACATGGGTATAGACCTGCTGTTTATTTGAACTTTTTACCATTGTATAGCCCCTGTTTGTTCCAGGCCCTGCATATAGTGTTTCTGTAGGTAATTAAGGTGGCTTATGTGTGAGAATATTGATTGAGGAAGAAGTTTATAATTACTTTCACATAAGATGCTTTATTTGTTATAATTTTTAGATTGTGATGGGTAGAAACCAACCAAGTTTCCTTTATTTCTGGGATTACAAAAATTACTTTCCTATTACAGTAACTACTTTTAGTCACTAGAAAGCTACTTTCTCTGAAGAATATCATAAGTCTCTCAGGAATAAACACATATTGTCCAGAGCTTGGAGAGGATCCTTAAAAACATTTTTTATTTCATTTTTTAGAGACAGGATCTCTCTCTGTCACCCAGGCTGGAGTGTGGTGGCATGATTAGGATTCACTGCATGCTCCACCTTCCGGGCTCAAGCAATCCTCCCATCTCAGCCTCCCAAGTAGCTGGGACTACAGGCTTGCACCATCACTCCGGGCTAATTTTTTTTTGGTAGAGACGAGGTCTCACAATATGGCCCAATCTCAAACTCTGGGCTCAAGCAATCCTCCAGCCTCAGCCTCCCAAAGTGGTGAGTTTTAAAGACATATTGAATTTAATTTAACAAAGAAAGTTTGCTTCTATCCATATCTAGATATATAATGCAAAATTTATCTGCAACCTTTCAATTTGGTAAAGAAACAACACTTTATGAAAGAACATTTAGCATTGTTTAGTTCAAAGTCAGTGAATAAGTCTTTCTCCTGACACAAAAGAGGCTTTGGTTCTTTATAAATGTACAATGACTCATTAAACATCAATTTGACATTAAAACAAAATAAGTAAATTGAAAGCTAGTTTAAGAAGAAGGTAAGAAACCAGGATGGATGCATCAGCCTTGTATTAATGCTATGGGAGCTCCCACACGTAATCTTATCTCACTTCACTTGTGCTTACCTGACGAATGCAGCTTTAGCTCTCAGTTCAATGAACAGATAAATTTGCTATAAACAGTGTTTATAATCAACACTGTTTATAATCTATAATAAAAGCAGCACAGACTTCTTAACTGAGCTTTCTGTAAACAGGAGCATTTTAATAAGCGATAAATTTTTCTTCCCTCCCTTCGTCTATATCTATCTATCATCTATCTATCTATCTATCTATCTATCTATCTATCTATCTATCTATTATCTATCTATCTATAATCTGCCTATCTGCTATAAGTAATATATTTCAAAATTAATATTTTAAACCGAAATACTAAGGACACATCCTATGTATATGTGGAATGCAGGGGTACTTAAGAGGGATTTTTAATTTCCCCACAAATAATCTTGTTAATCCAATCAATGTTTTATGCCAACCATACTGTCTATGAAAAAATGAAGATGCTTTAAAACTTTTCTTACATCTAGAAAATAAAATAATAATATGAATATATTAATTATAAACTTTAATATCATATGGATTGGTATGTTTTTTGACTCCTTTTCATGGATACTTTCATTTGAGAAGCAAAACCTGTCCCTAAGTTGTTGAAAAGAGTTAGCTTTTGATTTTGTGCAAAATGCTCTTTTTAAAACACAAATAATTCATGCATGCAACTCTATAGATCAAGTCTCTTGAGGGAGGTTTATGGTTTGATAAGAGGGTGGTGGGATTCTGTTTTATTTTTGTCTTTTAGCTGGAGGCATAAAACAGCATTTTCTGCCTGTAAAGAATACTTAGAATTCGAAATTCAAAACATATCGAGGCACACACTTCCTGCTGCCTTGCTAACCTATTTTCCAGGGTAATTTTCTTTCAAGTGCAGTTAAAATTTTTCTCTGTGGAACTGAAGTGTATACCAGAGGCTCTTGGGATTTGAGTTCACCATTCCAGACCTTTATCTAGAGCAGGTAGCCTAAGTGAATTTTCCATCTTGTGAAACTCCTGCAGTGAGGCCACAGAGGGGAAAGTGGAGCTAAGTACTGACAGATGAGCCACAAGTCTCTATATCGTGAATCAGGGTTGTAATTGGAAAAAATATATATAATTTGCTGATCTTAAAGGATATATCTTTCAAGGGACTAAGTTATTCACCCCTACATTTTCTGATTTAATACTTCTCACAGGAAGGTGGATTCAATACCTGTACCTCTCAGGTGGTAGAGTTCCCCACTCTCTTCTCCGACTTCCAGTTATTTTATGTAACAAACGTCAAATTCTATTTATTCAAGATTACTACAGGGAAAATTATCTTAATGTGGATAACCTTCAATCCTCCCTCCTCTTGCTTTATTTTTGTTGTTGTTTATTTCTATAAGGTAACGAAGATTGTCTAAATTTCCCTTCCTTTGATTTATGCTTAAACAAAGATTTTTTTTAATTATTATTTTGAGTTTCTGGAGCTGTAAGAAATAGAGTTCCAGAGAGTTGAGTGACTCCCTGGTTTTTAGACTTTAGCTGTTTGGGGTTGCAAAGTTATGTTTCTGCGTTATTTTAATTAGTCCTGCAATATTTAAGACTTTAACAAATGTTAACTTCTCTTGAATGTTTGGATAAACTGCCATCCTCTTTTTTTTTTTTTTTTTTTTTGAGATGGAGTCTCGCTCTGTCTCCCAGGCTGGACTGCAGTGGCATGATCTCGCCTCACCGAACCCTACACCTCCTGGGCTCAAGCAATTCTCTTGCCTCAGCCTCTCGAGTAGCTGGGATTATAGGCATGTGCCACCACACCCAGCTAATTTTTGTATTTTTAGTAGAGATGGGGTTTCCCCTGTTTGGCCAGGCTGGTGTCGAACTCCAGACCTCAGGTGATCCTCCCACCTCGGTCTCCCATAGTGCTAGGATTACAGGCATGAGCCACCTCGCCCGGCCAACACCATCCATTCTTGAGTGGCCACAAAAGCCCTTTGAAGTTGAACCGCTGTTATCACTTTAATTCTCAGGTTCCCTCAAATTTGAATAGTCCCAACAGCAGCTGTCATCTCATTATTTGAAGCCAACTCTCTGTTACCATTCTTCATCTTACTCCCCATTTAGTTATAATTATATACTTTAACTGCCTGTACACTGAAGTCATTTAAGTTTGCTTATCTTTCTATAGGAAGGGCATAGACATTACAAGTTTTCTGAAACTCTTATTAGTATGTGCTACCTGGAGAGGTGTGTTTAGAATGATGCCGGGGCTCTGCCTTGGCTCAGCAGAAAAGTGTGGCTTCCAACGTTCTGCTGTCTCCCAGGGGATGCCGTGAGAACAATCATGCTAGATATAGTTAACATTTACTTGAGATTTGAAGGACAGTAATGGTGCCTGAAATAGTACCATGACAACAATTGAAAGAGAAGCTGATGTATACTGAGCATATCACTTTTGGTCAGAGATTAATATACATTCATGGATTTAGGCTGCATAAGGTTCAAAAGTTTCATCCAATGTGATAAAACTAGTAAGTGGTGGTCTTAAATTGTGACTGTACAGCTCTATTATATTGTGCTCTCTTAGTGTTTTTAATACTTTCACATCTTTGCGAGCAGGCAATGTAAGGCAGATACCTCTAGCAGTAAGGCCTTTTACGGAAATAAATGACACTGCTCTCATTTTGAGGGCTTACAGTGTGCTCTGCTGTTAGGAACTTTGCATAGGTCATTTCATTTACTGCTATATTTTCCCACTTTGTAGGAAAGTCTTATAATCACTACTTTATAGGAGAGGAAACTCAGGTTCAATAGCCTCAAACAGGTCTCCAAGGTCACAGAACCAATAAGTCACTGAGGCAGAATTCAAATCCTGGGGGATAATTTCTTAAATTTGTAGTTTATATGCACTGCACCATTAAAGGTGTTGATAGAAATGCATAATAAAAATAAAAGTATAACATAACCAGAGATAAATAACTACAGTCACAATTTTGCCTGAGTCTAGTTCTCAAGAGTTTTAATGAAATCATTGATAGCTCAATGGTTTGGTTCAAGGCTTCCAGTTTTAATTCTGACACATATGGAAGAAGTATACCAACTGGCAGCAGTATTGACAGAATGTGATCTTCCCAGAGAGTGAGGGTTAATGATTGGTGACAATCTAGTCCTCCAAAAGCATCTGCTGTTAATGAGGTTAGACCTCCAATGCCACCCTTAACTGGAAAAGTCAACTGTTACCCTGATTTTTAAATTCTACCCCAACTCATATATATTTATGATTGCTTTTACTTACTGTAGATACCCTATTTTCAATTTTCTCTTTTAAGTATTGTTTGGGTTACAGTACATATGATTAATAAGAAAAATTATTCCTTGTGGGAAAATTTACTTGGAAAAGCAAAATTAAAATGACAGAAATCTCTCAATGAGAATGTGGCACCAGTTCATGGTAAATGGGTTTTGGTATGCTATGGTTCATCTAGGAGATAGAAGTCATTTCGGCCAGGAGTTGCCAAACTTTATGACATCACCCTTTGACAGCTCCAGGGATAGGATGACCATATTTTTCTCTGAGTTATGATTTCATGCAACTTTTTAATTCTCTCCATGGTTCTCACTTTTTTGTTTGTTTTTGTTTTGGAGACAGAGTCTTTCTCTGTCACCGAGGCTGGAGTGCAGTGGCGCCATCTTGGCTCAAGGCAACCTCCACCTCCTGGGTTCAAGTGATTCTTGTGCCTCAGCCTCCCGAATAGATGGGATTACAGGAATGCACCACCATGCCTGGCTAATTTTTGTATTTTTAGTAGAGACAGCGTTTCACCATGTTGCCCAGGCTGGTCTTGAAGTCTTGGCCTCAAGCATTCCGCCAGCCTGGACCTCCCAACGTTCTGGGATTACAGGCCTGAGCTACCGTGCCTGGCCAGTTCTCACTTCTTACTTCTGATAAGTATAGGAAAATATGTAATTCCCATTGTTATTATACCATTCTAATGATATGTGGCAAAAGTTTAATTCTTATAGGATGGTCTTTCATAGAATCTCCTTTGCTATTGCAAATCGAATGGTATTACTCACTTTATACTTCTGGTCATGTTTTCGAGACAGCCATTCTCCTTATCTGGTATAGAAATAATCCTTTTACCATAGAGTTTACTCAATTTTTAAGTAACTTGTAACAAACACATTTTGAAACTTTATGCAACATTTATTTCTCAGTGTTAGAAAAATAATTATTATCTCCATTCACAAGCAAACAGGTGTTATCTACAGTTATATTATATGAGCTGCCATTTCTTTAAGTTTGGTCATTGGCATACATGACCATATTAGTTTTAAATTTTCTTAATGAAGCATTACATTCAAATACAAATACCAAATAGAGCTTTGCTAAAGACCATAAATAAAAGTAATCTGATGGTTTCATGATGCTATAGCCTGATACCTGTGAATAACATAAAGCTGTTTTTCTTCTCAAAGAACAGATCACTTAGAATGAGACAGACCCACCTGCAAATAGGCAGATATCTATGATTTAAGAAATAATATAAAAAAGGAGGAGGAGAAGCAGGATTATAATCGGATGCTCTACAACCGTATAGAGACATACCTAACTGGTTCCAGAGATTTGAGGAGCTGGATGTATTGCCAGCATTGTAATTTGAAATAGTCAGTGAGATACTGCAGAAAAATAAATAGAGACTAATGTGAGTCTTTCAGCAATTAACTAGACAAAAAATACAGAAAAGTAAAATCAGGGCTAAAAGATTAATTTACTTTCTTAAGATCTTGGTTAGTGGAAGCTTTATTAATTAAATAATAAAAATGTTGCTCTTAATTTTTTTTTTTTTTTTTTTTTTTTTGAGACAGAGTCTCGCTCTGTCGCCCGGGCTGGAGTGCAGTGGCGCAATCTCGGCTCACTGCAAGCTCCGCCTCCCGGGTTCACGCCATTCTCCTGCCTCAGCCTCCGAGTAGCTGGGACTACAGGCGCCCGCCACCGCGCCCGGCTAATTTTTTGTATTTTTTAGTAGAGACGGGGTTTCACCGTGGTCTCGATCTCCTGACCTCGTGATCCGCCCGCCTTGGCCTCCCAAAGTGCTGGGATTACAAGCGTGAGCCACCGCGCCCGGCCTCTTAATTATTTTTCAGGAAAATACAGATACACTTTGTTGAAATTTTTAATAGCCTAGGGTTGTTCAGATTCTATATGAGTTGACATTGACTCAGCAGTTTCAATAGCCACAGAATAAGTTAAAACATTGTTTAGCTTACAAAAAAAATCTCTTTAGTTTATCGTGGAACATTTCAATAACAATAATTAAACAATGAGCACTTCAGAATCTGCTATAAGATTCTAGCTAACAGAGGCCAAAAGACATGTAATCAGAAATGATTTTATGGGTTAAATCTATGCCAGAGCTTTCTTTTACAATAAAATTGGAAAGAGTTTTTATGGCAGAAGATGGCAACAGAGCAGTGTTTAAATTCTTAATTTTTTAAATGAAACATTAAAAATAAATATGAACACCATAATGAGCATTGTACAATATATAAAAATAAATTTGAACAGATGATTTTAGGATGTTATAACTTGGATTTACCTAAAAGGTGGATTTTCAATAATTATATAGTTCTGGCTTCATATTTGCACTCTTGGTTTTCATATCAAGTACCATCAATCATTTGTGTTACAAATATAACTGTGGTCTCCATTTACGAGCAAACACTGATTTTCCCCAGTGGTGCTGAGGACTTCCAGTGTCATCAATGTGAGGATAATATTTCCAAACTTTCCAATTTTATTTGTGATGTCCCATGAATATGTAAGTGAGAATAGTACGTAAAGCATACACTAATAACTACTTGTTTGACAAATATTTATTAAACATCTACTGGAACGGTTGTTCATAATCATATGAGTCCAGACTTATTCATAATGTGCCATACCATCATTCAGTAGATGGCTATAAGATTCAGAGAAAGTTGAGCTTTTTCAAATTAGGGATTTAAAATGTTTAAAGTTTGAGATAGCATTTTAAATGACCATTAAATTATTGTAATTGATAATTGGGAGTGTTTTCTGAGTATTTTTCTCATGTATTCTTGTTACCACATTTTTCTTGGAGCCAGGATCTTGCTCTGTTGGCCAGGCTAGCTGGACTGCAGAGGCCTGAACACAGCTCACCACTGCATCAACTGTTTGCACTCAAGTAATCCCCCCATCTCAGCCTCTTGAGTAGCTTGGAACACAGGCGCACCCACCATGCCTGGCTAATTTTTTTTTAACATTTTGTAGAAATGGGGTCACACTATGTTGCCCGGGCTGGTGTTGAACTCCTGGGCTCAAGCAATTCTGCACCTTGACCTTCCAGAATGTTGGGATTACAAGTGTGAGCCACTGTGTGTGGCTTGACCTTTCTTACCACTTTTTAAGGTCACTGATATTCTTGTTAGTATTCCTAGTATAGAACTATTTCACTCTCCATATTTCTTCTTCCTTGTTTATTTCCCCATGGTTATGAACATTCTGTATCAGCCCTCAGAATCAATGTTCCTGAACTACAGTAATATAAGATGGTGATATGGTGCTGAGGCTTAGCAGAGGGATTATATATTGAAATCATTTTAAAATCAGATATCTTACATTAGAAGAAGGGTGCAAGAATAAAGGTTTTGTCACAACTTGTCATAAATGTGAATATGGATTTTTCACTTGCTTTTGGATAACAAGTGATTTTCTGGAGAAGTTGTCTACAATGTGGTTACCTTTATCAGTATGTTTTCTTCTCTCCAAGGACTGTGTTTGTCATTTTTAATATGAGCTTTTGTTATCTATCACTGTAAAGCAAATCATTTGTTTCTTTATGAAATAGTGGGCGTGTGTCCTCAAGCTCCTGGAAACAATTCTGTTTCCTTTTCCCTTGTTCCTGGGGTATAGAGGGAAACATGGTTTCTGATTATAGCAGGTAACTCTATATCCCTGTATGCATTAGTGTTAATGCTATTGCTAACATATTGGGTTATGAGTATAACTCCAGACAGCTGATCTGTTTTAAGTTTGATCACAGGACAATAATTAGTTCCATGGTGGAATCATAATTAAAAAGGAAAAACAGAATATTTAGATAAAATGGAGTTTAGAACTTCAGCATGTTTAGAAGGCTATTGAAAGTAAATTCAAACTGGATAGATGCTGACACTGGGCCTCAGTCCATTATTTAAAGCAAGTGACTCAAAATGTTGATTTTCCTGCCACAAGGGAATGTCAACACTGTAAAGAAAAAGATATTGACTTAAAGCAAATGAGTTAGAAGGCCACATCAAAAGCTTTTCTATGGTTAAGGAAAAGTTTGATGAAAAGTGGCTTCATCAAACTTTTCTCCTAATAAAAGAGTAATTTGAATTTATGTACTAGAAAGTTATATGATATAGTCCTTACCAAAGTCAGATACTATCCTTATAGATTTTTATATTAGTGTCTTGAGTCCACACAATCATACTATGAAATAGATACCATTATTATCCTCCTCATTTTAAATTAGGGGAAACAGAACCCCAAAGAACTTCAGTAATTTGCTGAAAGGCATGCAATTATTAAGTAGCAGATGCAGATTAAAGCCTATATAGCCTGACCCCATATTCTGTCTGCTCTTAACCACTTCATCATGCGCTTAACCATTTTGTCATGCTCTTAACCATTTAACTAAAGACAAACATAGCCTTTTAAAAAATCAAATAATGTAGCATGAATATTTTATACTTAAGTTGGACAAGTGACTTAAAAAATCATAATGAATTCTTATAAAATATACGATTGTAAGATATAAGAAGGAAGGTTATTGTTGTAGAACAAGAAGTCAGATCTAAATTATGTAATTATTAATGGCACTGTGTAAAGAACCCTTGCATTTTAGTGTTCATTCTAACCTTAGGTGACTATTAATGTCATGCAAATTCCCTTTCCACGGTTAGTTTACCAATGAAAAAAAATATTTCCAGATAGTCAAAAAAATGATAAAGAAGTGATGGTCTTTTAGCCAGACAAATGCAGGCACAACGCCCGTAGCCATGGTAGCCACAAGCTCGTGGTAGCCATTTTATTCCAACATTATACGTTTTGCTATAGAAAGTTTATTTCTCTTACTACCACTGTGATAATACAGCACAGAATAAAAAAAGGTGCAACAAAACAATCAAAAACTCAAAAATTTTTACTGATCAAGCCTTACATATGAGTATAGTAAAATAACTGAACACTTTCATTTGACAGAAAATATCAATTATGTTGTGTTACCAAATTGAAACCGTTACCAAATTGAAACTAACCAAGTAATTTATAAAAGCTCATTAAAATGTCATAGTTGCCAGGCGCGGTGGCTCACGCTTGTAATCCCAGCACTTAGGGAGGCCGAGGTGGGCGGATCACGAGGTCAGGAGATCGAGACCACGGTGAAACCCCATCTCTTCTAAAAATACAAAAAATTAGCCGGGCGTGGTGGCGGGCGCCTGTAGTCCCAGCTACTCGAAGAGGCTGAGGCAGGAGAATGGCGTGAACCCGGGAGGCGGAGCTTGCAGTGAGCCGAGATTGCGCCACTGCACTCCAGCCTGGGCGACAGAGCGAGACTCCATCTCAAAAAAAAAAAAAAAAAAAAAGTCACAGTTAAGGTCCATTCTCAAATATCCTCGTTTTGTATAATCTGAAACTGAATATTCAAAGAGGTTAAGTGACTTGTTCAAGGTTGTATCATGTAGTGAAATCAGGCTTCCGATCAAAAGGATTTTATGAATTCAGTTTGTTCATAGTTTTCTATTAGATGACTGCTCTAGGTTACACATCACATCAGAGGTTGAGAAAACAGCAAAGACTTCCTTCATGTCACTTATCCATATCTAATTGAAAAGAAAGACAAGTAACAATATATTGTATCTAAGTGTTCATAATTGTATCAAAGGAGAATAAAACAGGGTAAGAAGTCAGGGAGTTATAGTGGATCTGCAAGTTATTTTATATGGAGTGTTCAGCAGAGGCCATGCTGATAGGAAAATCCAAAGGAATCCATTGCAAAGCATGATCCTAACCATTCAGGCAAATTGACTCCACACCACGACTTTTTTAACTCAAGAGAAAAAAAGATTTAGAAGGCCTAATTAATCATGTTGTTTTGAATGTGGTTAACTCATTACTTGTAATAGATACATCTCAGTCTGTAAAATGGGTAGTTATGTAGTTTCTAATTTACAGAGCGTGAGAGGCTGTTAAGAAGTAATCACACATCAACAAACTAGTCATTCAAATATGATTTGTTATACTAATGAAAAAATGCAAATGTCCATGCATCTTAAAATCTTTTTCAAATTCACAAGGAAATAAACTTGTATTTTTAAAATAAGATAATTAACACCTATACAACTCTTAAACATTTTTTAAAAAGATAATGTGTTTAAAATTGACTTAGGTTGCAAAAACAGATATTCTCATAAAGAGCTGTCAGCAATATAAATTAGAATAACTTTTTTTTTTTTTCCTGGAGGGGGTAGATAGATAGATAAAAGATAGAATTAAAATGTTCTCTTCATTATGGGTTCGATCTCAGTTCTGCCATGTAAGCCCAGGACAGTCTTGACCACTTATAAAATGGAACAATATCAGAGTTAGTGGGAATACAAATGAGGTAAGTATTGGAATATTTTAATCGCAGAATAGTACAGTATGCACCCATAAAATATTCACTATTATTATTGTAAAGTGTATAATGATATATTCTGCAGCCATCAAATTCAGTTTAAAATTAAATGGCATGCTGAATTTTTTATTAATATATGGATAAATGTTTAAAATAAGGTAACAAACAACAATTATAGTATGATCTCATTTTGTACAAGTAATCATGTATTTTTAATGTATAAACACATTGTAATTTAGGATTTAGCTCAAACTTTTTTGATTCATCAGTACAGTTCACTAATAAAAAAGTGAAGTGAAAGAAGTAAATAATATCAAAGAAATTAAGTTTTAATTTCTGAATGGTAGAAATAGATGTGATTTTAAATTTTTAATTAATTTATTCTTTTATATATTGTTTTTCAACACACTTTATCAAGTACCTACACTTTTTTGTGGCCCTGTTTCAGATGCTAGGGATGCTATGGTCAATAAGATGGCCAAGTTCTGCCCCTGCTGGGGCTTTCATGGAGGTATATAGTCAACAGGTAAATGAATTAACGTGGCAGATCATTTCCATAGGACTAGTGCTATAGAAACACAAACAGAATAATGACATAGAAAGTGATTGGGTAGGGGCAAGAGGAGATGCAGAAGTTCCTGTGTGTGAAGATGGTCAGGGAAGATCTGAAGCGCTAATAAATAAACCATAATCAGGATGATGTCACCGAAACAAACCTGTGAAGAGCAATCTGCTCAAAGGCGTGAGATGAAAACAGGCTCTATCCATTTAACAATGGAAAGGTGACCTGATCAGAGTGCAGGCATCTGGAAGGGTAGGGAAAGTTTGCAACAGCACATCACAAGGCTGGAGTCAAATGTTATAGTCTTTTTTTTTTTTTTTTTTTTTTTTTGGAGACAGAGTCTCGCTCTGTCACCCAGGCTGTAGTGCAGTGGCACATCAGCTCACTGCGACCTCTGCCTCCCTGGTTCAAGCAATTCTCTGCTTCAGCCTCCCAAGTAGCTGGGATTATAGGAGCCTGCCACCACACCCGGCTAATTTTTGTATTTTTGTTGAGATAGGGTTTCATCATCTTGGCCAGGCTGGTCTTGAACTCCTCAACTCATGTTCCACCCACCTCAGCCTCCCAAAGTGCTGGTATTACAGACATGGGCCACCACGCCTGGTGTATATTCTTCTTAATATTTCTGCTAATTTCTGAATTTTCCTATAGTAGATATAATATGTATTTTCAAATATTTACCTGAAATATATATCTGTGTTATTTTAAGCAGGAAGAAAAGCTGAAAATAAAAATGTTTATGGACGAAATTAGAATAACAGAAAACTTGAAGATGCATTATAATTGCATTATGTGCAGGTGCACATGTATTTATTAATAACTAGAAGATGTCAAAACACATGATTTTGTTAGAGTGGATTGGTAACTTTTTAAGAACTAAGTCCTTTAAGCTTTTACCTAATTAATTTTTACAATAAAATAAAGGGAAACTCATGCCATGTATTCCCTTCATAAACTTAAGAGACCCCCTTTATGTTTTACTTTAAAATTCCTATAGGATGTCATTATGCTTCTTTCTATTGTAATAGCTTGGTTTCAGATCACTAATAAAGAATCTGGGTTACATTTATTGACAGGTAGTTTTCCTGATCATGCATAAGAAAAAAATTAACCATTTGAGTTACTGATTATTCCTTAAAGAACTGTACATTTTGGAAGCCTTAATATAAATTACAAGTGATTGCATATCTCTGCAAACATTATACAGTGTTTAAATTCAGTTACTTGACACAGCAAATTCTGGGATTAAAAACAAACTTTTCTCATGGTCTGCTCTGGCATATGAATTAACTAAAACCAGAAATTGTAATTACTGTCTGAATGCCTTCCTACAAGATAAAATGAGATGTTAAAATGATTTGAAGTTACAGAGTTTAATGTTTTTATGTGACCTTATTATACCAAATGCGCTCTGAAATTTTAAATAGAATATAATGACAGAGAACCAAACTTAACATAGTAAAGTTAGAGCATATATATATGACAATTTTAATAGCTTTGTTTGACAAATGAGGTTAAACTACCTGATCTATCTTCTGAAAGAACTGTTCAAGATCCTGTATATTATTTCATATATAGGTTTATAGATACTTTCTTTAATACATATTATGCCTGAGAGTAGCTTGGTTGATCTCCACTAAGTGATAAAGTTATGTGTGCGATTTTAATTGGGAACAATAGTCTTTACTTACACCTTTTCATTTTTCAGGGCTGGGTGAGAGCTGTGTGTGCTTCTTTATATATTTGATTCCTTTTGATTCTCATTCATGCACATGGAATTTCTACAGTAACCAAATATGTGAAAGCCTGGAGTTGATCACTTCTCTGATTTTATAAGCCAAACTTAAAAGTGTTCCTATCTATATATGGTGATTAATTAATTGTTCTTGCTACTTCACATCATGATCTAAATGTGGAAGAACCGGATCGCAAATAAAGAGCTGCAAAAGTACATACATGATTTTCACCGTATTTTCCTGTTAACTTTTCTAAATTTCACCACTAAATATAATGACATACTTAAGAAATATTTTCTGTTTTAGTACTTCAAACCAAAGTGCTATTTTTTTTTCCGTTCAGAACAGTGCAGGCAGTTGTATATTCAACAGTTATCTTTTTTTTCGAATACATTATTACGGAAATAGTAATGTCTAGAGGGTACTCGGTCTGTTTTCCTTTCTCTCTGATGTGGAAAAAGATGTTAAAGACTCTGAAGCACCTTATCTTCCTTCTCTACTCACTCGGGAGTTTTAGAAGAGGGCATTGAAGTATGGCCAATTTTCTTTTCTGATGCAGACTCCTGCAGGCCAGGAGCTAGGTCAAAAACTGCTGACCTTCAGTGAAGAATTTCTTCTGGTGATCAGATAGGAAAGGCTTTTGATGGCAGTTCTGTGAGTTAGGACTCCTGCAAGTGAAAGTCCACACTGCTTGTGGTGTTTGGTATGTAGCAAAAAAGATGAACTTTAATAAAACTATTTTATATCAAAATTCCCAAGAGAAAATATCCAGTCCACCTTAATCAACTGAAATTTTGAAGCTAAAATTCTAGAGATAAGCTTTCAGAGAGTCAGATTTTTTTGAAAATTGACATGTATTTTGAAATACTTATATATCAGGAGAACTAGAACTATAATTCAAGAAGGAGATTGACATATCTTTTGATCTTGTCAAATGTTATAATCTACAAATATTAGTTGTGTGTACATGCACATTATTTAGGATGGCTATTTGGGCCAATAAGTATTAATAAATGGAAGAAATAAACCCAAGGAAAATTTAGCCTGAATATGAAAAATTAATAACACTAAAAATCATTGGCTTTTTAATTGCTTCCCAGAAGATACGGCAAAAAACTCTACTTCCAAGGTTGTTTAGGAAGGCCGACTTGAACAAAAAGCTTAGACTGTGGATTAGGCTAGCTAATAAGTTTTGGCCTTCTCCAATTCCCAAGCACTATTTATTGCCCACAGAATATCACAGTTATTACTTTAGTAAGTCGGGAGAAGGCTGAAACTCTATATTCCTTGGAGGAATTGTGTCGTTGCTACTATTATAATATCTGTAGTTGCGAGACTAATGGTAAGAGGCACAGATGACAGATATTTCGTAAGAGAAAATGGTCTCCTTTTCTATTATTCTCCCTTACTAACTACTAATTTCCCTCTCCCTGCTCACATTAACCCTGCCTGACAGTTCCTGGAAATTAAAGTGTTTCTTAGGCCCTATCTTCTGTACACTGTGAGTGGTACATTCTACAGTCAACAGTTTCCTGCCACAAAAAATAGATCTGCATGTGAGTCTATGACCTGCGGGAACTAACTTACTCCTCTTGGAGCTCAGTGGCTCTCTTCGGAGCTTACCCTCAGTTAAGGGCTCCATGGATAAACTGTGTTTAGAACAAGAGGGAAAAAAGAGATTTAGCTATTCAGAGGAGGCTGAAATCAGAGGGTGCTAAGCCAGGTGTTTCCATCACTGAAAAGCTTTAAGCATGGATGTAGCTGAACAGCAGCAAAGCAGGCCTCCTGAATAATTCATCACTGCCTGACACTCTTCTGAGGCTGTACTCTTATTTATGAACATAGATTGTACTGTTATTGATTGCAGTCCTCACGGAGGCATTTCATTAACTGGGAGGTTTGTCTGTTTGCATATGCTTTGTTTCCCTGAGACTTTCCTTATATTTGAACAGAAATTTATATCTGAAGTAAAATTAAAGAGAATTGTCTAACTATTTTGACTCATTCTGCAATCAGGAAGGGGATTGGAAATGGTTTCCTCCAGATACCTGGATTGTTAAATCATTTTATTCTATTAATTGTACTGTGATGTGGAAGTGTGATGAAAAGCACTCTAGAAAGATACTCTTCCTGAGAATCGCTCTACCTACTGCATTTATCACTGTTGTTCCAGATAGATTATCTGAAATTTCAAATAAATGTCCCCACGCTACTTGCATTTCAGAAATGCTTAAAATATCTAAGCGACCAGGAAAGTTGTTTGACTATTCCACAAACTGGCTCCTAACCACATTAATTCAAAAGGTGTGAGAATTCAGTTGTATTCAGTGCTACACAAACGTTCAGAAGGGAATACAGAATCTGCCTCCATAGGACAAATGATTCTCTTAGGCTCCTGTGAGTGTAAGTAACTTTTCTTAAGAGGGATGAGAAATGATGCTTGTGGCTCAAGATACTGTAGTAGCTGATTCAGATAAAATGCTAGTTTATATCTGATAAAAACATAATGGTGTGAAGAGTATTTCAACCTACATATTGTCTTGAATCATGGTATTTAAATCATAAATCCTAAAATAAAAAAAAAATAGCCTTTGAGTATATCACATTTTTTTTTTTTTTTTTTTTTTTGAGACCGAGTCTCTATCTGTCACCCAGGCTGGAGTGCAGTGGCGCGATCTCAGCTCACTGCAACCTCCACCTCCTGGGTTCAAGCAACTCTCCTGCCTCAGTCTCCCAAATAGCTGGGACTACAGGTGCCCGCCACCATGCCTGGCTAATTTTTTTTGTATTTTTAGTAGAGACGGGGTTTCACCATGTTCGCCAGGATGGTCTCGATCTCCTGACCTCGTGATCTGCCCGCCTCGGCCTGCTTTCAAAGTGTTGGGATTACAGGCGTGAGCCTGTAATCCCAACCGCACCCAGCCAGGTTGTGTTTTTAATCAAAACTGAAATATGAAAATAATTTTCTATTGCAGGAAAGAAAACTTATAAAACTTTTGGAGTATTTGCTGTTGTTGCATTTTGCTGTTGTTGTAGATGATGATTTGTTAGTTTGAAATCTACAAGGCTGAAGAGAAATGAATCACAAAAATTCAGAGGAGTCAGAATTTCCCAGATGGCAGAGATGCTCATCTGAGGAGGCTCTTCAGAATGTCGCTGAGCTGGAGTTCTTTGACAATGGAAGAAGTAGGAAACAAGTTCATATCAGGAGTTTCTTCATTTGCATAGTTGCAAAGAAGCCCTTAAAATCTCAGTGACTATGCAAAAAAATGATAGAAAGAAAAAAGAAAGCAGCAAAGGCCCCTTTCTTATAAAACTACGTATGTTGGCTACATAGTTTAGTTGCTTCTTTATTACAGTATCTGTTTTCTTTGCACTAATTGCTACATTGTTTTCAATGTCAGGTTCGTTTTGTTCTTTTCCCTGAATGAATTTGTTTTTTAGTCAATTACTGAATAAACCTATTCTCTAAAAAAGTATGTTACCATTTTTCAGGCCAAAAAAGCATTCACCACCTGCCCCTTTAGTAATTTCTCCAGTTATCTTAAAGGTTTTAATGAGAATGTTTAAATAAACTGCAAATCTGAAGTAACATTTCATTTTTCGAAAGGTTTTACTCTCCCTTCTGGGGTCCAGTCTGGTTTCTCTGACCTCCATTATTTCCTACTCGATGTCCAAGAACTCACTCTACGCTTTTCTTTTTGTAAACTCCATTCCATTTCAAGAAGGGTTGTGAAGGGCCAAGTGTGCCAATAGTATGCCAGATGTGACACAATACGATGGCTTCAAGTCATGTCATTCTTTGCTTAATATATTCAGCAGTAAACCTTTTCCCTTAGAATAAATTCTAACCTCCTCACTGTGGTTTCCATGTTTCTACACAGGGTGGCCCACTCCCCTGGGTTGCCTATGACCGCCTTTGTTTTCCCGAACCGGTGAGTCTCAGGAACCCTCCAATCCCAGTCAAATCCAGACTGTCACCTTATGGGGCAACCCTCTTGCCTAGATTTCCTCCCACTGAAATCTCTCCCTTCTTGCCAACAATATCCAGTTGTAGGATCTCAAAGAAATCTTCTAATTTTGCTGATCTGCAGTTTCTTTACTCATAAAATGGGAGCGATAATAGCATCTCCTTTTATGGTTCTTTTGAAGATTAAGGACGGTGACACTGGGCCAGTGTCTGGCTAATTGTCTGTGGATAGGGTGATACCCTTCCTCATTTGGAGTTTGATAGTGCTTTAGTCTACAGGGAGACTGTTATTTCGTCTTTCCAATGAGAAATAAACTAGAATAATTTTAGCATGGTAGCTTATGTATCCTTTGCTTGAGTCATTCAGTGTTCATAAAATTAGATAGTTGTGGTAGAAAATATCATTGACACCAAGTCCCACCAACTGTATCTCATAAAGAGTGAAGCTGTAACAAAACCAAGTTATTTGGTATCCATCTTAGTCAGTTTGGGCTGCCATAACAGAACATCATAGAGTGGGTGGCTTAAACAGCAAATTTATTTCTCACAGTTCTGGAGTCTGGACAGTCCAAGATCAAGATGCTGGCAGATCTGGTGTCTGGTGAAAGCACTTTTCCTGGTTTGGAGACAGCCACTTTTTAATTGAATAGCAGACAGAGGGAGAGATTCTCCTTCTACTTTTTCATATAAGGGCACTAACCAACTCATGAGGGCCCTGGCCTCATGATCAAATTACTTCCCAAAGGTTCCACTGCCAAATACTATCACATTGAAGATTTAGGCTTCAACAAACAAATTCTGAGAAAACACATTCGGTCCATAGCGGTATTCATGCTTTAGGGCCTTTCATTCATTGGCATTAAAAACTCTGAAGGTATAAGTTTGCACTTTTAATTTCTGATCTCAGTTTGCAAGCTACATAAATATTCAAGCAATGGATATATGAAATCAAATAGGTGTTTGTTCTATTAGCTTACATTGTATGAAGCAAAATGAGGATGCATATGTTTACTTTCTTTGGGCCCAAAATAAGCACTAATATCTCTATACCTTTATCATACCTCTCAGGAATATTAGACAGTCTAGTGATACTAATTATGTATCACAAAAGCTTGCATATGATGTACTAAAGAAAAGAATTTTAATTATCTTCTTTTAAAAAATGTAAGATTCTGACATTCAGTTACCTTTGTAAGAAGTTTACTTTTAAACTCGCTCCATCTCATTTGGCATCTAAACTCACCACAGATGCTTTATGATTTTCTGTTTTTAATTAATGTCAACCCCCAGGTTGCAATGAGAGTTGTCTTATTTCTCTGCCAGAGCCCAGACTGAGAGAATTATGCTGGCAATGAAGAAGTGATGATGCCCATTAAGGTTTCAAACTCCACTTTCAAACTTCCCCCAAAAATCTATCTGCGTGCTAGACTTAAGGCTGCCTTCTTCTAAAGGCCCTTCTGATCACAGGAAAAATATATTTAATAAGTATTTTGGCTAAAAATTGACCATAATTCATAATTATATTTATATTTTATTTACTCACATGTATTTTTTTTCATTAATTTTCATGGCAAGTTTTACTTTTTGTCCATTTCCTATCCGATTAAAGAAATCACTCAGTTACAGACATTTAGTTTTGCATGATGTTGCGTGGGTGTGAGAGTCAGTACAGTTCACCCACTGTGCAGGCCAGTGCTATAATCATATATATGCCTTCTCATAGAATTTTAGAAAATGAAATGTTTTTAAGCTTCTGGGTAAAAAGGAAATAATAATTCTTAAACTTGACCTTAGTATAATTTACATCCATTCATTTAAATAATATTATTTGAGCAGTTAGTATATGTATATCTTAAAGGCATGCAAATTTTAACAAATGAATATAAGAAAATCCAGTTGCCAAGAAATTTGCAATTTAATGGAGGAGATTTTTAAATTACATAAATCCTGATAGTGATAAGTGACCTACGTGAAATATATGCAAACTGTTGAGGCAAGGAAGAATGTGAAAAAAGGTACGTGATACAGTTAAGATATATTCATACTCAGGAAGGAGTCTGTTTATCCACTTTTTTCATCAATTAATATTTATTCAGTATATGTTAGGCATTGATCGAAGCATCAGGGTTACAGGGGATTACAGAAAAGATAAGCAATTTATTTTATAAAGCAAAAGAAATAAAGAGACAAAATATTATAATACAAGTATTTAACAGATGATGTTGAACACTCTGAGGAAATGTGTTAGAGCGATAGGCCAGAGGGTTATATTGTATATGCTAGTGAAACGAGAAATGTGCAGCAGTCCCCCTGCAGGGCATGCAATGTGGGTGTGGCTTTCCAGTGCCCCACTGCTCAGACCTCTAGAGGAGCATACAGACGGGCAGGCTGTGGGGCTCCCACCCTACAACAGTGTCTAGGGATGAATGTTTACGGCTGAAGCCCCAGTGGGCGTGTGTTACAGGGTGCTCTCTTCGTTTGCCATCTATAGGCTTGTGTTAACCAGCTCAATTAGACCCTCTACCTCATCGCAAGTACAGAGGTCTTTCTGTGTCCCGGGGTTTCTCGCCTTGGTGTACCGAAAGAATAGGATCACATGTGGGCTTGGAGAATGAGTGCAAACTTTTATTGAGTGGAAGTAGCTCTCAGCAGATGGGGGAGCCAGAAGGGAGATGGTTTTCCCCTGGAGTTGGAGCACTCCACGGCCAGGGCTCTCCTCCCACTGTCCCCGCCAAACTCCGCCTCGTCCCGCTCCCGCCTCGTCCCACTCCCACCGGGACAGTGCCGGCTTGTGTCCTGTCGGTGTGCTCTTCTGATGGCATGCTCCCCTCAACATCCTCTCGCCATCCAGATGCTTGTTTCTTCTTTCATTGATGTGCTCCTTTCTCGGTTCAACGGCCTGTGAGTTCCTACGCCGATATGCTCCATTTGACATCCCTCTGCCTCTGTCTTCTGCTGATCCGCTCCTCTACACGTCCAGTCGTTTCTGTCTTTGCCTTGCTAGAGTCTCAGGTTTTTATAGGCACAGGATAGGGCCGTGGTGGGCCAGGATGGGAAATACAACATTTGGGCGTGCAGGCAGGAGTGCCAGGTCCTCATCTAGGTCCGTGGGGGTGGATCCCTAGCCAGGGACCACAGCCTTACTCTACCCAGCACTCCCGTATCATTTAAAGGGGCCATGGTCTTGCCTTCCCAGCACTCCTGTATCTCTGGCATCCTTAAAGATACTGTATTTGAGCTGAGACCTGAAGGATGAAATGGGCCAGCAATGTGAGAATCAGGGAGGTGAACGTTCCAGGCAGGAAGAAGAGCAAGCCAAAAACGCTGTAGCAGGCATAGGTTTTGAGATTGTGTTAATATTTGAGTTGGGTTTCTAAGGTATGAATAGAATTTAGACACCTAAGCAAAAGCCAGATGAGATTGCCACTGCTTTTACTATTACTATTATTATTATTCCCACAAAACAGCTTCCTTTTGTTGGTCATTTCAGAGTGAGTCAAATGTTTTACCCCTCTTTGTACAATGCTTAGTGTTCTCTATATTTCCTTTAGGGTATCTAGCTTCTGTCAACATTGCTAATTCCTTAGAAAACACAGAGGGAAAAGGAGGCTGCCCCTGAGACTTGAAAAGAGGATAACTTTTAAAAAATCACGTCATGGAACACATCAAGCATCTAACATATGCTCCCTTGTTATTTTAAAAATGCAACAATAGTTGTTTTTCATAAGTTTGATAATTACAATTTAAGGTTATGATACAATTTCAACATAAATCAGTTGTGTTTTCTACACCTCTTTTCCATTTGGAAATCTTCCCATGCTTATGGAACATTCTAACCACTGATACAGTAATATCAACTGATCACCTAACCTTACAACAAATTTCAAAACCTTATAACAAATTTCAAACCTTATAACAAATTTCAAAATATTAGAAAAGCCCAAAGCACTGAAATATCTCTGAAAAACCTGAAAGATTTGGAAATGATACTGGAATAACTTGAGCCTGTTGGCCTTTTGCATTCAATTCCAGACAGTTTTAGTTTGCTTCTGAAAAATAACTGATATAAGTTTAAAAGGGCAAGTTGGTGAGAAATTGTGAAATATTTGGTAAGCCGGGATGGAATGACAAGATATAAAATTGAAAACGATCTGTACAGAAAGTAAAACACCTTTGACAAAAGATACACAGTAAGATAATGTGATGAACTTAGGTAAAAAGAAATAATTATAGGCCGGGTGTGGTGGCTTATGCCACTCACCCACCACTCAGGTGGGTGGATCACCTGAGATCAGGAGTTCAAGACCAGCCTGACCAACATGGAAAAACCCTGTCTCTTTTGCATTACTAAAAATACAAAAAATTAGCTGGGTGCAGTGGCACACACCTGTGGTACCAGCTACTAAGGAGGCTGAGGCAGGAGAATCATTTGGACCCAGAGGTGGAGGTTGCAGTGAGCCAAGATCTTGCCACTGTACTCTAGCCTAGGTGACAGAGCGAGACTCTGTCTCAAAAAAAAAAAAAAAGAAAAAAATGATTACAGATCAAAATTACTTAACACAACATAAGTTATCAAAAAAGAGAGTATCTTGTGTGTGTGTGTGTGTGTGTGTGTGTATATTTTTTTTTTTTTTTTTGAGACAGGGTCTCCGTCTGTCTCCCTTTCTGGAGTGTAGTGGCAAAATCGTGGCTCACTGTAGCCTCATCTCCCAGGCTCAAATGATCCTCCTGCCTCAGCCTCCACAATAGCTGGGACTATAGGCACTTACCGCCATGCCCAGCTAATTTTTGTATTTTCATAGAGACGAGGTTTTGTCATGTTGCCCAGGCGATCCACCTGACCTCAGGTTATCCACCCACCTCCCAGAGTGCTAGGATTACTGGCATAAGCCACCACATCCGGCCTATAATCACTTCTTTTTACCTAATTTCATCACATTCTCTTATTACATATCTTTTGTCAAACTCCTGGGCTCAAGGGATCCACCTGCTTCAGCCTCTCAAAGTGCTGGGATTACAGGCGTGAGCCACCACACCTGACTATAAAATCTTTTCTTTTTCTTTTTTTTTTTTTTTTAGGTGTTCATTCGATTTTATTTTTTTATTTTTTTATTTTTTATTTTTTATTATACTTTAGGTTTTAGGGTACATGCGCACAATGTGCAGGTTTGTTGCATATATATCCATGTGCCATGCAGATAAAATCTTTTCTTACCTGTTCTAAACTAGCGCTTAATTATCTTATATACATGTACTGTTTTTTGTCTTATAGGAGGAAGAGTTTTTGCCATTTTAAATTTCTGTTTATTTTTATTCTTTTTTTCCTTTACATTTGTCTTCAGTTCAATTCACCAATTCTCCTTAAGTTAGTTGCACAAAACAATATATGCCTCGAGCAAGCTGCCAAAGTATATGCGTGTATTCATTTTGTGTCTTTTTAATTGTAAGGTCACAAGCCCAGATGAGACTGATATTGCTTTTGTCATTCATACAACATGATTTCCTTTGGCAATTCAGTTGTTTCAGAGTAAACTACATTTTTCATCAGTGCCTATTAGACTGTAAATGTATTATTTCGGCAAATGGTAAACCTCCTGTAACTGTGAATAAAAGCATCACAGTAGAAACCTCTAAGTTAGCAAAGGGGGTAGATACTAAAGCGTTTTAAAATGTGTCTATTTTTTAGAAACTTGCTTAAGTATATAACTTCCATCAACACATATGGAATGCCCTTAATGTGTAAGGCATTTCACACAATACAAAGATAAAAACGACATCCACAAGTGTTATGAAACAGACATTTCTAGGTGAGAGGCTCATAATCTGAAAAACAGAAAATATGTTTAAACAAGTTAAGTGTATTGTGAAAAGTGCTATAAGATACTTGCTTTTAAAATGTTGTGGGCTAGGAGTGGTGGCCGACTCTATAATCCCCACACTTAGGAACCCAAGGCGGGAGGATCACTTGAGCCCTGAGTTCAAGACCAGCTGGGGCAATAGAGGGAGACCACCATATCTGCAAAAAAATTAACAAATCAGCCAAGTGCAGTGGCACATGACTGTAGTTCCAGCTACTGAGGAGGCTGAGGCAGAAGGATTGCTTGGACCCAGGAGTTTGAGGCTATAGTGAGCCCTGATCGCACCATTGCACTCTAGCCTGCAGGACGGAGAGAGACCCTGTCTTTAAAAAAAAAAAAATTGTGAAAGGGAAAACTAATTTAGTCAGAGAGGAGTTACAAAGAGGCTGCCTAGACTGGGTCATAAGGCCATCCAGATATCCAAGGGCAGGCAGGAAAGAGGGAGAGGTGAGCATGTCGATAAACCCAGAAGTGAGAATGAGTGCACATCCAGGTGAGAGTGATTAGGGCTAGTTGGAGAAGTGTCTGGAATTCTTCACTGGGGCGGGGGATACATAGGAAGGGTCATTACCCTTTATGCATTTTAGAAAGAAAACATTATTTCCTTGAGGCCTAAGCCTCATTCCTCTAATTACCGTCCTAGATTTATTCTTCCGAGGTATTAAAAACATAAAACCTTCTCATCTTCCTCATTCTTACTCCTTCAGTGTGATTTTTAAAGAGGTTCGCCCAAAGACAGTGAGTTTTAAGTAGCAGTAATGATGATTCTTTCTTCACATGGATCAAGAGGCTTTACTCTTTTTCCCTCACTTGGAAAAAAAAGTGGGGGCTATTTTGTTTAAAGAATATAAGGATGAGACGACGTGCCTTTGAACAAGCTTGATATTCCTTCCTTTCCACAAGGGCATCAGTGATTATGAGGCTGCAGACATTTTCTTGAGATGTGTAGGTCAGCTATGTCTAAGGGGATTTGATTTAATGAGAGATTGAGAAATATTCTGTTATCTACCAAAGATATGCTGATTTTAACTGATGTACTGTTGTTGTTGAAAAATTGAAGAAATGTTCAGAGATTTAGGTTGAAAAATCCGTTGTTTGTAAATTTTTCTGTATCAATAAGGTAAAATCAGAAGTCTAGCAATGTCATGCTTTTTACTCTGAGATTTACAGAGAGGCCTTAGGCACAAGTGGATTTCTGGAACCAGTAGATTTCATAAATTTGAACTAAATTGTATCAGGCATGGAGTGCTGCCAAATTCTAATTCATTAGTTCACTGCTTGGCAGAGTTCCGTTTCCTATCAACAGTAAAACATACAGGTTTCTTCTGGGGGTATGGAATGTTCTCACTTCCAAAAGGCAGATTATGCTTTTATTTCATGTAAAATTTACAATTCTTAGAACAAATAGGACACAAAAAGTCTTGTAAGTTCTTCAGCTATAAGAAGATACAATTTGGAGGAATTTGTAAAATACTATTTCAGTTTTTCTCATGTAACTTGGGATGAGAGTTTTATGAGATGAGAAAGTATCCTTAAGAGTCTTTTAGTTCATTCATACAGTGTTGTAACAAAAAAAAAATTATCTGTCTTTAGGCAAAATGATGATGCAAGGACCCTGAGTGCATTTGAGCTTTGGTGCCTTAAAAATGAGTGTGGCCTAGAATTGGGTGGAGATGTTCCCTGCAGCTATACAAGGGTGGATACTTCCTGAGTCCTTTATGAGGCCTCAGATGCATAAAGTCCCTGAGCATAATGATAAGTTTCTCCTCTCGATTATTATGTGCGTCAGTTTTGATAGATTGAAAAGATGAATTTTTTTTCTTCCTCTAAGTATAGAGCAAAAGCTTTGCCAGCTTGTAGAAGGGATGTATTCCCCATCCTTAGTCACTGTATGAAACCAGGTGCTTGAATCATACAGGATCTTCTAACTCTAACAGCGTTGGATTTGGGAATGAAGCACTACTCTTAGATCCCCTACCTAAGTCAAAACTATGCCTATTTTTTTTTCAGGCAAACAATAAAAGAAGTAGCAGCTCTGAGTTTACCAGTAGAACCCAATTCTGCTTTTTGCATCTCAGACACAGGCACCCACAACCAGAAACCCATGAAGAGACGTGCAAAGGCTGTAGGAAATAAGATCACGTTCTTTCATTGCACTAAACATTAATATCCATAAAGAGGAACAAATTGGGGGATACAAAAGTTAAGAAACAATTCCATCCCTACTTATCAGTTTGACTTTAGTAGCAGAAAAATCACAATAAATGGCCCTATTTCAAGATAGTACAGAGATAAAACACATGAATGTGATTTTTTTTTAAAGGAGCTATTGGTACTCATCAAATGATGAGTTTTGAATAAAATGGCGAAAGAGAACCTCAAGAAGAGGATGACCCTTCCACTGGACATTGAAAAAGATAGAGAATTTTTCTGGATTGAAATAAGTAAGGACAGAGGGAACAGTAGTATAAAGTATAATTCATATATGGTGCATGTTGAATCTAGTCTTATGATTAAGACTAAACTAAGGTTTATTTAGGCAGTGGATGGCAGGAAGCAATTGGAAGGCCTTGGGCGGTGAGACTTACAAAGTTGGTTAAACAAGAAAGCTAATCTTCTTGTATATGTAGGTTGGATTAAAAAGGATTAAAGACTAACTGTGCTTGCCAATAGTAGTGCAGTGGAAAGATACAGTCTTCGTGGAGTTCTATTAGATTAGGGGACACCACTAATACCTGTGTTTACAAAGGGCAAATACAAGTTACTTTATTTGCCAGTGGTTTTATTGGTAAATTTAAAACAAGTGTATGTTAGTTGCAAATGGTTCTCTAGTTATTTACAAATAATTGTTCTCACTTCTGGATATAATTATTGGCACATGTTTTGGATGTATTGTGTTTTAGAATCACATGACTTAAAATACTTTTTATTAGGGCAAAACCAACAGATTGAATGAGGGAACACCCTGGGGCCATTGAAATGAATATGAAAACTAATGATTATATTTCTGATTAACATTTGTTTAAGATGTCCTAGTTTTCCATCCTTTTTACCTACTAATGCAGTCAAAATGTGGCTTAATAAAATTAATACTCTCTATTAATACCGATTTTTTTCTGACTTGTATGGAAACCAACACTTTGGGCTTTTCATATTGATTAAAACTCAAATTATGGGCCAGGCGCAGTGGCTCATGCCTGTAATCCCAGCACTTTGGGAAGCCGAGTCAGGTAGATCACTTGAGGTCGGGAGTTCGAGGCCAGCCAGCCTGGCCAACACAGTGAAGCCCCATCTCTACTAAAAATATTTTAAAAATTAGCTGAACGTGGTGGCATATGCCTGTTATCTCAGATACTTGGGAAGCTGAGGCAGGAGAATCACTTGAACCTGGGAGCCAGATGTTGCAAGGAGCACTGCACGCCAGCCTGAGTGACAGAGTGAGACTCCATATGAAAAAAATAAAAATAAAATAAATAAAACTCAAATTATGTTTTATTATTAAAATACACACTGCAAATATTCTTGCCTACATATGACCTGAAAAGACTTTTATTTTTGAAATTTTGGCTTCAAAAGTGAATATCAGTACCACTAAGAAGTGCTGTAACCTTGGGTCTTAGTTTTTTATTTGCGAAATGGGGATTAAAAATACCATATAGGGTGTTCATAACGATTAAACATGCTAATTTGCATGAAAAGTGTTCAGCTAAAAGCATAGTTTTTAGAACTCAAATGCTATACAAATGTATTTTTACTACTGCCATTATTTAGCTTTAAAGTTAATAATCTTAGGGGTTTTTTTTTAGAAAGGAAAAACTTAACGTAATTTTTCTTCATGGAAGTGGAAATTGTAATTCCTTTGTGATCTTAGGATAACTAGCAATCATAAAAGATCAAATAAAAATTCATGACCATTAGTAGTATTTACAGTTTTATTTTCCCTTTAATGTTACTTTCTTTTGTATAAAAGTTGATATTTTGTTCAGATTTGTCTCCTTCCTTTCCTGTAAATGCAATGATAATGATAATCACAATAATAAATATTTATCAGGGCCCAACAATGTGCTGGGCACTGATTAAAATATCTTATTGAATTCTCATCACACCTTTAAAGTAGGTACTATGACAATAAAGAATTCATAAAGAAAATGAGACTTAGAAATACTGAAATTGTCATATCCAACATGACATGCATAGGAAGTAAAGCAGAATTCCAGCTCAGGCTATCAGCAACAGGAGCCCATGTCTTTGTTATATTATGCTACCTGTTTTCATACTGATAGGAAAGTTTTCAAGATTCACAAATTCTAGCAGGCCAAGTTTCTATCTTACCATTTTTTAATGTAATTATTCAGCTTAATATTTCTTCAAGAGACCTACAATATCATTGGCATGTGGTCGGTCTATAAGGGCTATGGTGCCATGTAGTAGTTTGGAGCAGGAACTTGAGAGCTCAAATTTGAGCATGAACCTAAAGGTAAGGTAAAAACCTTTGTAAATTTTACTCTATAGGTGCCTTACTGTAGTTGCAGCCTTGTAGTAAAAGTTTGTTCATTGGATGATTCCATTCCTACCTAGAACTGACAAAATCATATAATAGTTTTCCATCATAGGAATCAAAAACTTAATATAATAAATTTTTTAAAGATCAAATTAATGTCTATTTGTTAAATTCATCCTGGGACAGTTTTCAGTGGCTACATTTTTGCCATTTAACATGTAGACTGAAACCTTTAAGAACATGAAACATTCTAACCTCAATAAGCTTTTTCTCAGGCTTTTAATGGTTAATAAAAATGTCTTTATGACATGTGTAAAGAACATAGAGAAGGACTTCAAAGGACATCGAAGAAAAACATGACTGAAATATAAAATGCGAAGTTTTAAATTTAAATGAATATGTTGATTGATTCAGAAAAGTGGTAATTAAAAAAAAGAAGTTGGCTTCTTTTGCCTTCATCTTCTCATTTAAAATTAAAACTTGCACGGTGTTCTAACCAAATGCTGGTTATTGCATATAACAAGAAACAACATAATTACTTTTTTCTTTTTTTTTTCTTTCCTGTGACTCATTGCACATGTGCATGTTACTGTTACCTAGGAGAGGAACCAGTGTACATCAGCTGTAAAAATCCAAAGAATATAAGTATTCCTATAATTGGTCCCTAACTGTCTGGGGAAAGCTGCTTCACAGAAAGAAATGGTCTTGAAGAAATCTTATTCAGTAGTATATTTCCTTCGAATCACAGAGGGGAAGAAAAATACAAATTCCAATTAATGTAATTTTGCAGGATGAAAAAAAAAAAGACATGGAGGTAGCCTTAACATCCTAAATATGCTTATAAATTCTCAAAGCCACTGAGACAGTGAATTCTGAGGACTTAAAGTATGTTAAAAAGATAGACCTGCATTTAAATGCTGATCTCAACTTTTCACTGGGGACCACTAAAAAGCCTTTCAGAAGAAAAGACCGGGATCAGCAAAACATGAAATCGTTATAGCAGCCGACTTTCTGGGTCTGCTTTATATTATACTTTTGAAAAGGACATTTGTTTAAGGATATGATAGTTTTATCCTGCATGTAATGCATACTCATTTACTGGGATAGGGGGTGGGAAGAGAGGAAGGATGGAATGCTTTGACAGTGAGGTCACATACCAAAAACAAAAAGAGAACTGGCCCATACCCAAGCTATTTCTTAGCAATTTATCTGCAAAGGCATTCTCCTAATACTCATTGAGGAAATGTATAAACAGTGGACATTGTAAATGTGTCCATGAAATATAAAGAAACAATTTTGGCTATGGAAAAGGTAGTAATTATAGGACAGTCCCCAAATTCCCTGGCCTTATTCCAAATGTACTCAGTCTCAGTTATTATTTCTTCTGGTTTTTCAAAAAATATAACTGGATAGGGCACCTTTTTCAAGCTTATTAACACAGCTGTGAACATGAGTCAAAGAGGTCACTTTAATGTAAGGCAAGCATAGACTCTCTCCAGGGACACTGCAGGCTGCCTGAACAGGAGAGCTGAAGACTGGGCCCTGACTGTTTAGATTGTAACCAAACAGCATGTTGTTGCTATTCTGGTAGATACACATTCCCAGCTTTATGTCTGTGATGTGTACTTCCTCTCACATTTCCTCCTGCCCCACTCTCACCTCTGCTATTAAAAATACCCTAAGTAGATATGAATAATTGCAAAGATAAAACCATTTTACTTTTTTGAAAATTATCTCTCATTCGAAAAATGAAGGTCTGATAGAAAGTTTAAGCATCCTAGCATCCTATTTTCAGCTGCCGATAAGAAATTGAATAAAAAAGAAAGTTAAGCCTGAAAATGATGATTTCGGAAGTCTTTTCGATGAACTGTAATACTTGCAGAATAAAAATATGCTGTAGGCTACATGAGGGGAGCAGAGAAACGGTCCATTAGAGCATCTTTCCTACATTGTTTATCTACTTTGTATGTATAAAAATGCTTCCATTTGCCTCTGGGCACCTATATAACAAAATTCAGAACCATGAATGAATAACTAAACTTAAAAAAAGGAAGCCGGAATCACAGTTGTTTCCTGACAAACTAGAATCTCACTTCCTATCAGAAAAGAGAGAAAAGGAGGAAGAAAAGCTTCAATATTTACTTTATGAAAATGTTCAGAAAAAAATAAATCCACTCTTAAGTGGAAGTGTGTTTTGACTGAAGTAGGCTTTTCTGGCAGAGTACTTTTAATAAAAGAGAAAGAAGTTGCCAGTTATCCACAAGCATTGAAAGCATTTCAGAATTGGAACTCCTTCATAACTCCTTAATGTAACCACTTCCGCTTCTAAATGTGAACAGTCTCAAAGATTCCTGGAAGGATCTATTTTGGATAGGGTCATTTGCTGGTTTCCGATGTTCCATGCATATTTTTGTGCACTTTACAAAATTTACTGAGCAGATAATTTTCCAAGATTTTCATTGACACAAATAATGGCAGAAAGCCTGAATCAAAATGTCCATCAGAGCAAACCAAGGGCAATCGTCCTGTTGTGTTTGGTTTGGTTTATATTTTAGAAGCTTGGCTTCAAAATTATAGCAATACATTTCACTTGGAGGAAATGATATATATGTGATATTCTTCATTGTACAAATCATCACATTTTCACATTTTTTATATGTGTTTTATGTATGCTTAGTTATTAAGTATGTTATGATATTATAAGTATCTTAATTTGTAATAAGTTATCCTGAGCATGCAGCTTCATTATCTAAATTCTTAGCAAGGGCTTTATTAAATACAGGGATTTCTGTTCTTATTCAATGCCAAGTATAACAGAGAGACTGTTTAGCATGAATTTCCTGGAAACATTGGAAGACATTTCAATGTCATTTTATGTTGACTGAATTGAAACGTGGACTATTTCCTCAATTACCTGCCTAAAACATTCAGCAAAAAGGGACCTATTAAATCTGAAGATTAAAGGCAAGCCAGCTTTATAGCAGACAGAATTAATTCTTAAACTTATTGCCTTGCAAGTTGAGAAAAGGACTTTCTGATTATAGATATTAAGACCCTATAATGTCATCTTTCAAAAGCAAGTGTTAATATAAAATCTTTATAAAATATGATTTTGGTGTCATTTTATTGACAGATATATCATCTCTTTTGAAGTTTGAAGAAAGTCATTGAAGTGACTTTCTAAACACTTTAGGAAGACTTTTCATTCATTGTACTAGTATATTTTATATCCTATAAAAAATAGTACAGTAACCATTCAGGAGTAATTTGCCTTTTGAGACAGATGGTTTGCATTAATGCCTCTCTTAGTCTTTATCCATAAAAGATTTCTGTTACTTATTTCTGGATTTGAAGCCATACATATGAATGTATGGCTGAAACTTCAAAAGATTTTTTTTTTGTACAGTCTACCGTTTTATACTATAAGACCTATAGAATAAACTATAATGTGGATTATAATAATTTAATAAGGTAAGATTTTTTTCCTATTAAGCATGAATAGTCTCTTCTTGTTATTGAGAAATCATACTTTGTCTTAATTAAGACTCTTGAGCTTCTGTGGTACTAAATGAGGTGCATAAAATCCCTCAACATTCCCATCATGTATGAGAAAGAAAGAACAAAAAAAATTTGACAAGGTAAAATAATTAATTCAGAACACTTGAAAGAAATCTAAGCATCTTAATAGAGAGACACTTCATTTACAAGCATCTTATTCAGACTAAATCATTAGTTCTTGAAAACTTCCTTTTTGATACTAATATTTAGACAGTCATGCAAAGACAGCTTCGGACTCTTATCATGAAAAACGTGTTGAGATCAATGTTTTAAACTGTCATCATTGCATTTTATTACGGTGTGTAATAGATTTTTTCCCTTTAAAACCAGTTAGGAAGAAAAAGAAAGGACTTTCATTCCCGTTATTCTATGTCAAATACTAATGATGACAGGGAATCTGAAAATCTGTGAACATCCCCACCTTCCCACGCAGTCCACAGAGGTACTTGTAAAATAGAACAATTTGAGTGGTTTAATATATACAGGAAATTATTGTAGGAATTAAGGGGGTTAAAGTGACAGGTGGGATTTAAATCACTGACAAACATGAGAGGTTTTTAATTCAAAAGAATGTGACTGCAGAGACAGCATTTCCCAATTCATCTTGTTTTTTGTATGAAGAAAGTACTTAGTGAGTTACAGAACATTTGTATGTCCTCTTTGCCTGTTTTTCTCCTTAATGTATACCATACTCACCTTTCATCCATAGCTTTAAAACGTTAAGTGGAATAAATTATTAAGAACATTGGATCTGATATACAAAGGTATTCTTTGGACACTCTATTAGCATTCTTTAGTAGTGAATGAAAAAATATCCTTCATACAGGGATTTAGGATCCTTGACATTTTTACTCTTTCAATGTCAGTTTGGTAGTTAGCAAGTATCTAATGTTTTACACATTGAATTCATGTACTTGTTCCCAGAACGATAGCTATTTCTCAGTGTGAATATTTTATAAAATACATGAGTTTTTCACTAATTGACTGAGATGGTTCAGAATTAATAGACACTGGACTTTATCTTGTTTAGTAACAGTTCCAACAACAGGATATTTTGTACAGCAAGCCTCTTCTTACATGATCACTATTAATCGGGATGAAAAGCAAAGATGGAAGAGTATTGTTCCTAGGAGGTAGTTATTACAAATTTTACAAAGTTGTAGCACCTTCTTCCTCCCTCTTTCATTTTAAAACCTTTCCTTCCTTAAATTATTCCCTGGCAAATAAGCCCGCCATCATTAAAGCAAATTAAAATTCTCTTTTGGAGATTATGTGGCAACACCAGGAAAGGGAATTGCTGTTCTAGAGTTCTAAAGATAGTCCTATTTGCATTTCCTCTTTACACATTTTGATATTAGAAAGCTCTCCAAATATACCTTTTTGCCTTTCTTGGACTAAAAGGAATTTCTTTGAGATAGTTTTGCCCTTTAGGGAGATATTGGACCTGATTTATCAAGGGAGGAGATGGAAAGTGTGCTTCCAAGTAATGTTTATTCTCTCTAAACGTACAGATGCATAATGCTTATGACTCATCTTAATATCTGTAGGGATGCACTCTTCAATTTCCCTTTCATTGTCTACCTAAAGAATGTAACTACTGTGAACACTTTAAATGAGACTGGATTTAACAGAGTTTCAGATGGAGTCCTCTGTCATGAGGAGGCTATATGTATGTAGACTTTCTCTCCCTTCTTCTTTTCTTCCTCAGGGTCTGGTCTATTGTTTGGCCAGCAGAGTGTCCCCTTCCTTTCTTACTAGTTTTTTGTGACTTTCCTATAGCTGTAAACCCAACAGAGAAGAAACATCTTAGAAAGCTCTCCTACTTTTTTCAATATAAATACTATAGAGTTGTATTTTATTATTATTATTATTATTATTTTGGCTAGACCACTTTGAAGGAAATTGTCTGAAACGGCTGAATATTACTATTCAGCTTATGAGTAAAAGTGAACAAGGGGAGAAATGAATGACATGGTACTTGATCCATATGATCTTATGCTTATCTGCATTTTGAAGTCAGTGTGACCAGAACCATTTTTCCAATAACTAGCAGAGGGAATATTATACAAAAGCCCCAAACCTGGAGCACACCAAACTTAACTACAAGGTTTATGAATTATTAGTTCCTTAATATTAAATCCTCCAACTCATAGGATTGTTGTAAAGCTCAGTTTGGGGCATTTATAAGGAAGTGTGAAGCGTACAATGTTGTAAAAATGAGTCATTAAAACAATAATCACCAAGTCCTATTGTTGTCCAAGATGCTAATAATGTATTTGACGAAACAATCTTATTTAGATATAGTTAATATGCATTAGGAGAAAGAAGTGTAATTTTATAATGCCTGTTTTCTCATTTCATTTTGCTCTGATAACATTTATGAGTTTATTTTTAAGTTTTTGTTTTTCCTTTCTTTCTTATTTTTTCTTTCTTTTTTTTGATACGTAGTCTAGCTCTGTTGCCCAGGCTGGTGTGCAGTGGCACAATCTCAGCTCACTGCAACCTCTGCCTCCGGGGTTCAAGCGATTCTCCTGCCTCAGCCTCCCAAGTAGCTGGGATTACAGGTGCCCGCTACAACGCCCAGATATATATATATATATATATATTTTTTTTTTTTTTTGTATTTTTAGTAGACACAGGGTTTCACTGTGTTAGCCAGGCTGGTCTCAAACTCCTGACCTCATGGTCTGCCCGCCTTGGCCTCCCAAAGTGCTGGGATTACAGGCATGAGCCACCGGGCCTGGCATATTTTTAAGTTTTGCAAAGGTTTCTATTTCAGAAATCCAACCATAATTTTCCTGGCATTTATTTGAATTCATTTATTCTTTTAGTATTTTAATTTTACTCTTTTTTAATACCACTATACACTCTCAAAGGTTGTCTTTGCTCATTCTCTCACATTCTGTTAAGCACGTACTACATGCCAAACACTTTCAATTGCCAGGAGGAGAGTAGTGAACTAAGCTGTCACCTTTATTGTCATTTAAAATTCAAACATCAGGTATGAACCATTAAAATTATTGCTGATTTTAAAGCCACAAAATCAAAATAAATTATAAGTCCTAGTTGGTAAAATACCTGTTTTTTATATAGAGTCAGTTTGAGCCCTTTGTCATAGGTATTTTATGTAGAACAATTTTATTTCCATACTGAATCAATGCAAGATCTTCACTAAGGCAATTAATGGCGATACATGAAGCCAGATAAAAGTCTATTAAAATTTATAAATTTACTAAACCGTACAAAATTTTAATTCTGTTTGATTTTTTAAAAACTTACGGTAGCAGAACAATGGGATGAAAAGGATTTGTCTACATTCTTAACCTAATGAGCATATTCTGATATTTCCATGTTTCCTCAGGTTCTCATATCAGGAAAATTATTTTTTTTCTTCTGATGGTAACGTAAAATAGCAGTCACCAACACCACCACAGTATTTTCTAACCCAATATGTATTTAGGTAGTCATATATAATTTTATATAAAATTTCAAATTCCATATTTATAAATGGTGTAGCAGCGACTCTTACAGACAATGAAAATACAGACACTTTGTAAAGAGTTATTGATGCAGAATGGATGCCATATCATGTTGCCTAAAATTCAGGAATGATAAAGGAGATGCAATCTCTTGAGACTCAGGATTATGGTTACCCTGTATAATACAATACTGATACATCACTCTGTTTCCCAACTTTTTTTTTTTTTTTTTTTTTTTTTTTTTTTTTAAGAGAGAAGGTCTTGGTTGGGCACAGGAGCTCACACTTGTAATCCCAGCACTTTGGGAGGCCGAGGCGGGTGGATCACAAGGTCAGGAGTTTGAGACCAGCCTGGCCAAAACAGTGAAACCCTATCTCTACTGAAAATACAAAAATTAGCTGGGCGTGGTGGCAGGCACCTGTAATCCCAGCTTCTCAGGAGGCTGAGGCAGGAAAATCACTTGAACCTGGGAGGCGGAGTTTGCACTGAGCTGACATTGCACCACTGTACTCCAGCCTGGGCTACAGAGCTAGACTCCATCTCAAAAATAATAATAATAAAATAAAATAAAAAGAGAGAGAGAGAAAGAGAAGGTCTCACTATATTGCCCAGGCTGGTCTTGAATTCCTGGGATCAAGTGATCCTCCTGCCTCAGCCTCCCAAAATGCTGGGATTATAGGCATGAGCCACCACACTCGGCCCCATTTCCCTTTCTTTCTTCTTCCCACTACTAATCTTTCATGCAGTCTGCATTTCAACTCTCATTTCACTTTTTCCACTTACTCATAACACTTAGCCCACTGTATTGCATATGTGCTCTTCTCTCTTTTTATTTTTGTCTATCTTAAGGCTTTTTGGAATTCCAAACAAAATGATAAAGCCATTCTAAACTCTTTAGGATGCTAATTGTCATTAATCACATATTTTTATTTTCTTTTCTACATTTTTAGGGGTCTAGTTCCTTACCTCTTTGGATGGCCCAAGTTGTGCTGAAAAGATAGCTTCCAATAATACATACAATAGCAAGGGAGTAAATATTACAAAAAAATGAGGGGGAAAAAGCAAAAGAAAGAAAAATTAGGATCATAAAACTGACCGAGGAAAGAATATATTCACTGAAGTACCATGCAGACACACAGTGTTCACTTTATAATTGACTTATACTTTCTAATAGCCAAGATGATGAGAGAAGTGTGCTGCATGTGGCTCGTAATGGCCAGGGCATGCCTTTATCAAAATAAGAGCAAACTGTTTCTTATCCTAAAAAAAAGAGAAGCATTTCTCCTGAAGGTACAAATAAAGAGATCAGTAGAGTGGAGAAGGCACATTGGAATTAGCTGGGGTTTTTAAAGAAATACCAGGTATAGGTTCCATCCCAGATCAATTAAATCAGGATCTTTGTGGGTGGACACCTAGAATTATTATTTTCTATAAAGCACTGAAGGTAATTATTAAGGGCCCTGAGGTTTGAAAACACCTGACCTGCTCCATACCTCTAAAAAGAGGACTGGTTTCTAGACTTGAAGCAGCGAAATACCATTTGTATGTACTTGTCATTATCATTCTCTTGGGTTTTCTGATTTCTAAATCAAAGCACTTGAATTAGTTACTTTAAAGGGTCTTTCAAATCTTGCAATATTTTTCTCTTAATTTTTCCACTGGCAAACTTATCTTACCTTAGCTCTAACAGGTTCTGTGCTGTAAATTTTCCAGAAAAAGCTAAGCTATGTATGGATTGTTACCTGTAGCCATCATAATTAATGGTCAATTCTGGCAATGTGAGCCAGACATTTTGTATGACTAAATTCTGGACCCCAGGAGGTACATTTAGTCTTTCAGACAATAATTGACTAAAAGTGTTCTTGTCATAAATCAGTAGCCGCTGATGCTAGCAAGCATGCTCTTTTCTGATTTAACCCTTCCTTAAACTCCAAGAATAGTGTTGTTTTAAAAAATAACACAATGGGAGGGTGGTCAGAAAATCACATTTTCAGTAGCAGAAGGGAATGCAGCTGATGGAATTATCCTATGAAGGTGTATTTCAGAGAAAGAAAACTATTCTATCCTGTCACAAAAATAATTGCAAGCACCAAAAAAAGCAGACTTGAAAATATTTCAGTTGGCTTAATTATTAACTGTTTATCATTTGTGACCAAATATCAGCTGATGGGAACTGCTTTGGAGTTAATGAAAACATAATGACTTTATTTCAAAGGTTCATATGCAGAGTCAGATTGGGTACTGCAGAGCAGATGTCGTGCTATGGTGAAACCTGAACCTATTATGATTGCCTCTCAACTGGATTGGGTAACCAGATGTACAAGTCGTGCACTTTGAAAAGCAAAACTGCTGATTATCAGGACGCTTCTAATTTTAAAGTAGTATATTTAGTATAATAGTAGTATATTTGAGATATGTTCGAAATCTTATGATAGTGCATTTTAGTAGCCACTGTAAACTCAAGAAATCGCAGATTACAAGTAAGTTCCTAAATGGTTTCATTTTAGTCACAGAGAATTGAGAGAAAAAGAGATGAAGTCGGATAATTTTGTATTATCACTCTGTTAGTTTCATTGGTAACTTCTGTGCTAGAATCAAATGGGGAATTTGCTCTGATTGCAATATCCAACTGTGCTGAATCTCTGAGCGATTAAGACTTGGTAATAGCGGTTAAGAGTCAATAAGGCTGCTCACAGATTCAAATGGCAATGTTGAGCAGTCAGAACAAAAACCAAATTATTTTAATGAAGCAAATTTGATTCACACATAGTGTGACAGCCGATGTCAGAAGAAAGTCTTCAGTTAATGTTTCAGATGGTTATGTTATTACTTGGGTGATTTGACAGAATTCACCGTGGCTTATGCAAAATAAGACATGGCAGATGTCAGGGCAGAAGAAGGTGCACATGTGATAGGATTGACTAGAGTTTTGCCCTTGAGAATTGAAGGGAGTGGCATTTCCTTCCTGATGCAGGTATTATCTTACTGCTCTGGATCCTTACTATACAAGATTCATTTTCTCAATCACATAGACATATATACTGTTGATATTGTTTTACATTATTTTACCTTAAAGCATAACGGTTCCACTTTGTTTCCTCGGGTAATTTTGTGTGGCTTGATCAAAGTATTTAGTTACTCTCATATGTATAGGCTATTTTCAATAATATATTAACATATTAGCGATAAGTTCAGTAGTTCTGTTAACAGTGGAGGGTATCCAGGTTTTTGGTGTCTTGAACAAATAACTGGACAAAATGCACAAACAAAGCAAGGACAATGGGATTTACTGAAAATGAAAATACCCTCCACAGTGTGGGAGCAGGCCTGAGCATAGGAGCTCAAAAGGCCCCATTACAGAATTTTTGGGAGTTTAAATACCCCCTAGAGGATTCCACTGGTGACTTGGGGTACGCCCTATGTAAATAGAGAGGCTGAAGTAAAGTTACAAAGTCATTTGCTTGGCCTATGCCCTCTGGAGCAGGTATTTCCTGTCATAGCTGAAGTGTGAATGGGCCTTATGTTCCTTGCCTCCAGACCCTATTTTCCTGCTTCAGTTCAGATCAACAGGTGGCACAAACTGTAAATAAAGCATGAACAAACAAAACCCGTTATAATAATATTTTTAATATTTCCTGCAATGTACATAAGTCACATGAATAATGGGCACCCTATATTGTGTGCTTATGGTGTGCTAGACAATATTCTAAACAGGCCAGATATTTCAGCCCATTTGGTTCTCACAACACTTCAATGAAATGGGGATGTGTTCTTTTTGCCATTTTACACAGGAGGACATTGAGGATCAATGAGACAGAGTACTTTGCTCACAAAATTTCAAATAAATAGTAAAGATAGGATTCAAAACCACTTCATAATATATAGAAGTTGGTGAATTTTTTTTTTTTAATTTAGCTAAAATGGACTTCTTCCCAGCCTGCTAAAAATTCTTATAAATACCACTTTAGGTAAAAAATCTCTTTCTCTCTGTGTCATAGGACATGATTTATGCATGACTACTGAAAATAAGACTGGAATCAGATTGTTTATGGGCATTCCTTTCAGCTTCAAAAATTTTTAGAAATTTTTTACATAGTATTGAACATATTTCCTCTCCTTTTTTGGACATTTTTGAGATGTGCTTTTTTTTTTTTTTTGTAAAAGCCAAGTAATCAATTATGGACAAAGCAAATCAAATAATCCCTGTGGCTGATGACATTTTTAGGCCAAGCAACTTTTTTAGTAGCTGAAAGAGACCACCAGAGAAGGAAGAATTTCCTTTTATTTCTGTATATAAATAGCACATTAGTAGCTTTAGCAGACTCTGTAACAATAGCACTACCTCTCACTATTGCAGACGGAGCTGAAAAAAATGTGGAGAGGTTAAATGTTCTAAAATGTATTATAAAATTACATGTCTCAGAAGCTGAAAGCCAATTTCCATTACAACATAGCTCTGCTGTGTGTAGAAGTTGAGTCATCTCTATTTTGGTAAGTGTTCTTTATCACCAAAGATAATTCATGCTATATTTTCATCTTTATGATGGAGGCACGAGGATCACCCCAAAGTTTTTACCTACGAAATTGCACTTGACAAAGCAGGCTGAGGAAATAGTGACAGATACTCTGGTGCATTCCGTTGAGCTTACAGTTTGAGGTTTCATACAAATGATATGATTTAAATAGATTACCACCCAGTTATCCTCCTTATACTACTACCTGAATATGACTTGGCTTACCCATATCAGGCCCTGGCTCTTCACAGGAATGATAAAATATTTACCTAATAAAATGATTAAATTAGAAGTCCCAGCTTCTCACATTGCTACACAGCAACACTGCAGGATAAATAAACATAGATAATTTTCTTTTTTTTAATTTTTATACTTTAAGTTCTAGGGTACATGTGCACAATGTGCAGGTTTGTTACATATGTATATATGTGCCATGTTGGTGTGCTGCACCCATTAACTCATCATTTACATAATGATTTATGAGAATTATCTACAAGATATACCTAATGTAGATAATTCTCATAAATCATTTTATAGAAACTTTTATTCATAAACACGTTGTGTAAAATGCAGACATAGAGAAACTAGAGCCACAGATATTTCGATGTCTGTTACTATTACTATTATTATAAACTAACCTTTGTAAACTATCAAATTAAGTTTCAAGTGATTGATTCAGACTGGAATTTGAGTCTCCATTTCATATATAACATAACTATTATTATTAACTAACATTTGTAAAATTTGGAAAATATAAAATTATTTACATTTGTAAAATATAAAATTAAAATCCAAGTGATTGATTCAGACTGCAATTTCAATCTCCATTTCAAAGAGGTTAGACCATAATATCTGCCTGAACTACACCACTTATATAGAGTTTAGCTAGCCTATATTTCCAGTGAGTACAATTTAATATAGCATATTGAATTCTCAAAGTATAAACTCTCCCAAATTTTCTTACTCTAGCATTATATGATGCAACAAACTCAAAGGACCACCTGCAGGTCTAGACTGTAATGGCATGTGGAACACAGGCACACATGAAGAGAAACAGGTAATGCAGTGAAGGGTTGATTCTTCCCCACCTTATCACTTACACAGTCATGCGTCACTTGACAATAGGATAAGTTCTGAGAAATGTGTTGTTAGTTAGTTTTATCGCTGTGTTAACATCACAGAGTGCACTTACACAACCCTAGATGGCACAGCCTACTACACACCTAGGCTATGTGGTACAGCCTGTTGCTCCTAGGCTACAAACTTCTACAGCATGTTACTGTACTGAATTCTATGGTCAATTATAACACAATGGTAGGTACTTGTGTATCTAAACCCATCTAAACATAGAAAGGGTACAATAAAAATGCAGTATTCTAATCTTATGAGACCATTGTCAGATAGCAACCACTGTCAGACATGCAGTTTATCCTTGACTGGAACATCGCTATGTAGCACATGGCTGTACATAAAATTTTAAGAATATTCAGTATGGATGGGGAGGAAGTGATAGTAGTTGAGGAGGCACCATAGCAGAGATACCAGAGAGACCCTTTCTTGCTTTCTAGGAACAGGATATGTTACTGTAAATGAAGGTAGCAAAGAATCCCCCCAATCAACACCACCAGGTCTCTAATTCTCCCACTGTTTAAGAAGGCATTATATGAGAGAAAAACTCTGAAAGAAAAACATGCCAGCACCTCTCTTCACTTTGCAAATGTACTACAATTTCTCCTAATTCTAGTTTTCTGCAAGTGCTTTTTTGTTTTTAATTGAGTCCTTGTAAATTGACTGCATGCATTTTCAAATTCTCCTTGTCCATTCTTGTTGACATCTTCTCCTCAGAACTCTGCTATTTATAAACCACTAATTGTTGGGATCTCATAAACACTGCCCACCAATGTTCTTACCGTGAAATTACCGTTTCTAGGAAAGTACTGGCATTTGGCTAGATGTTCTACTTCGTAATTTTAGAAAACCTTTTTTATGTGAACCAAAGTGAGGAATATTAAAAAGGAGAAAAAAGAAAAGAATGCTTATTACAAAATGAGATCTATGGGGTAAAAATGAAGAGAGATGTAGAAAATATAAATTGGATACACATAGCTAGAGTTTAGAATTTTTTTTCCAAACTATGCTTTGAGGCAAAATGTCCAGTTTGAACTGACTATGACATCCCCCCAGGGCCTTCACCATCCCCTAAATGGCAGAATTATTAAACAGTAAAAAAATTAAAACTAGAAAATATTGTTAATAATATATTTTAACAATTCACAACATACATTTTGGTGTTTCTGAAAGTGTGCTGCATCTTGCCATCACCTGCATCTTAAAACTTAATTGACAACATTTTTTAATGGCAGGAAGTCATAGTAAATTGTATAAATAATGATAATATAAAATCAACAAAATGCATTATTATTAGGAATAGTAGATAATGTTAATCTTTCTTATACAGAAATAATTTGCATAATCCTAAGCATATTATACAAGGGACTGGGAAGTTTTCACTTTTCACTTTTCATTGCTACCCTTTAACTACATACAGCTCCTTTACAGTTTCTATGGTACAAAAATCAACCAACACAGCATGACTTTTTTTAAATAATCAGTTGTTTGAGACAGTTTTCAACATAAATTTCGATGGCGAGTCAAGGAGTTTAAACTGCCGTTTTACTCATGTCAGATGCCACTTTTACATTGTTTTAAAAGCTTCTGGAGTGTATTTATAGATAGCTTGTTTGTGCTCAAGCATGTGTCTGAGTGTGTGTTTGCTGCTGTTTGGCAGTATTTTCAAATGTACTGTAGCAGGAAGCCACCCCACAACTCAGCCTTATATTCCTGAAAATGAATGTGCTTTTGTATTTAAAAATAAAGAAAGAAAGGAAGAAAAACAAGCTTTTAAATGAAGAAGAATGCATATGGGTAGAGGAAAAGGCAGCAAGAGAGGACTGGCTGTGGGTCCAAAATGTCAGTGACTCTGATTCTCTAGGGTCATCTCAATGCTGCATGAACAGCAGGGCTAGTCATTCTAGGTCCCTTTGGGGTGACTATGTATAGGAACCATGGTGAATTAGAGTGCCAAAAAGGACAGCTTATTCTGGATTATTAAAACAGCTAATTCTGTGATAAAGGGTGATTTATATCACTTATTACAAGTTTGTGTTTTTATCTAAATGAAATGACCTATATCTAAAAACCTCAGGGAGTGTTTTGAATTTTAAATTGTCCTGAGTCCTGATCTTTGCTATATTGAACATGGGAAAAGAACAGGATACAACCATTAGGGCTTTAGATTTTTTATTTAATTGGACATTTTGTCAACGCTGACTTGCATAGTGATATCAAAAACACCTGGAGGCAATCTTAGAGGATTTTATTTTAAAAAGTCACATAATGAGAAGTTAAATTGTTCAATATCAATTATTGGATATACAGAATTTTAAAATCATCAGAATGCTATTGATTTTGAGTGGAATTAGGAGTGAGAGTCATCAATATCTGTTTTAATAAACTTTCAGTTCTATGTTTTTAATGAAATTTGACTATGAACATCTATAGGTATCTTTAGGTAGAGGTTTTCCCCATTTCAGCCTCACTGTGGATTTCTTATGTGAATCTAATCTAAATTAGTGCATGAAACAGCTGCTCATTCTAACATTGCTTTTGATTAATTTATTGCGTGAAGAGTCAAACCTTAACTATTAAGATTTTTCTGAGTCATTTTTTTTTTATAACCTTTCATTTCTAGATGAGCAACACAAGAAAAGGCAATGCAGTCATTTAGATAAAACACAAACTGCCTGCCAGGGATCCTGGGTTTGTTCCAATTCTCCTCTTAGGCAAATCTTTTATCTCCCTTTGATATAGACCAGGGTTCTATAGTGCACTAAACTAATGAAAAGAGGTTGTCGTTTTCTCAAATGTTGTGACATAGAATTTAGATTTGAAATTATAGAATTACAGACAGTAAAGCATCCTATATTATATAATCCAACTTTTTAAGCAAAGTAAGAATTCCAATTCAGAATTCCTTTCTGTCTCATTCAGCCTCTATGCAAATGCATCCAGACATATGAAATTCACAATTTTTAAAGGACGCATATTTTATTATGGGGCCTCAGTTATAAATAAAGCCAAAATCTTCTTCTCTGTTATTTTTATCGGTTGTCCCTATTTCTATCCTGTGAAACAAAAGTGGATAGAACAACTTCTCTACAGTTTGGGGCCCATCAAAATTATGAAGTGGCTTATTGTGCCCTTCTTTTGTCATAGATATCTCCAGAAGTCACATGTCAAATTTATTTTATATTTTATGTTTTGAAATTTTGCCTTTCTTCTTCAAAAAGCTGATACATAGATTGTATGAGCACAGGAAGGCCCATAGACAGTCTAGAAGTGGCAAAGTGCTGTTTGAAGTCTTGCTTCTCATGATTTGGGTACCCAATCTTTTTGAATTTATCTTTTGAGGAGTATCAGTGAAATACTGTACAAAAAGATGCCATTTTAAGCTCTGGTACATAAAGTGAGTATTTCAGGAATTCAGAAAACACACAGAGTAGTCAGGATAGGCTTTCTGGGTATAATTGGATCTGAGCAGGGCTTGGAGGAATGTAAGAGTTTTAGCTAGAAGTAAGGAAGGGAAACATTTTTATTCTGTATGATATAACACTTTGTATTGAATTCTTGAATTTTGTTGACCTCCTATACATAAAGAACCCCAATATTTTTGACATATACTTTGTCAACCGTATCTGTAGTCATAAAAAGTTCTTGTTTTTTTAATGCTATGTTCTGTACTTGTCATGAATTACTATTAATTTCCATCTTGTTGATTTTGACCCATTCTTACAGTCTCTTATTTTGAATTTTTTGTGTCATCTGCCATTGTTGCTATGAACTATATGTTACCACCTATTTGACACACATGCCTTCTACTTCTTAATTTATTGATTTAAACATGGTGAAAATTGAAGATCTTTGAATTGCACTTTCGGTTGGTAAATATACTAGAGAGTAAACTTTATAGTGAACTCACCTAAGAAATTTCTAGCTGGAGAAACCATGAGCAACTTCTTGCAAGATACAGCCTTTTAACTGTGGACTGGAAGATGAACAGGCCTGGGGGAAGTTGCAGGTGGGATGAGGAGTATATTTCTGGTGATCCGTACATTCTCGGAGGCGGGAAGCTACGGTAATGTAGTTAAATGGGAAGACTAGTTGCTAATCGGGAAGAAATGAAAATTGAAACTGATGTAATAGTCATTCTTTTCTTGTTTTTATAGACAAGAAAATCAACTAACTCTCTGACTCCACATAGTTTCCTAAAACTTACCGCTAGAAACTTTAGTCATATCAAAGTCAACTTGCTAGATAATTAAACCAGACTAGACACTTGAGTTTTTTAGTTCTCCTGAATGGAAAGGATTTGCTTCCTGATAACAACAGCAGAAATTCTATGTAGTCATTTGACTGGCTTGGCGAAAGTTCACACAGTCAAATGTGCTGATGGATGGATGGGCAGGCATTGTGTTCTTATTGAAAAATGGTCTTCTATGGTCAGAAAAAGGATGGTATATGCAGGGCATTACAACATCTGTTAGAACTGAAATCGTATACATAAATCCATCATCTCTGTCTCAACGACACTTGTTTCAGGTAGCATCCTAAAGTCCACGATGTGCTGCCAATTGTAATTGAAGGAAACTGTTAAAGTGGAAACTAAAAATTGTGTGAAAACAAGATGAAAAGATAAAGACATGTACTTAGTTTCTTTGATATGCTATTTCTTTCCTAAACATTCTCTGAATTTTTTTTGCTACACTCCCCCATACTTGTATTAATGCATATTGAAAAATAGCATGTCACCATGCTGATTGTGCTATTTTTAAACCTGGTTTAATTTTAGAAGCAACAAATTGTAAGGTTAGAAATCAAGATGTTAAAAGTTCAGAAACGCATGTGTTAAAAATTAGGAGAATTTTCTATATTAAATAACATGTTAATCTTTTAAGTTTAGGAAAGATGTTGGTTAACAAGGCCTTATTTTCCTTTCAAATCAATTCTGTTCTTTTTCTGGAGCAGGAAACCAGTCACAGAGAGGTAAACTATCTTCCTGGATCAGTGGAGATGACATTGTTTCACATCCATTTAGAAGGAGATGGGACTCTCTAAATACAGCCATTTCTTTCACCTCTTCTACAATCCTCACATTATAATAAATAATAACTCATTGGAGACTAAAAGTCCAATTATAGTTTAAAATAGGAGTCTAAATTTTCTATTTACTTAGAAAATATATAATCTGGCCCAAACTATAAGTAAAGTAAATATGCACCAATTTGAGTTAAATGTGTAAATATCTGATCTTTCTTTTCTCTGTTCTCATTTGTCATTTGTGTACTGTAATCTACCAGCACATTTTTCTTCTAATTAATATCTTCAGTTTTCTCACTGAAAAGGGCATTAAATATGTAAAAACTATTGTAATATTCTTTAAGCAGTATACCTGTTTGGGTCTGAAGGGAAGGCGAGGGTTGAAGAAAGACACACACACAGAAAGAGGGGGCTCGACAGCAAATTCAGGCTTTATGTCCAGCATAAAACCTACAGAAATAGGGGACCAGCCTAATGCCAGGGCCCACTAGTGCATACAGGCTGCGGGTACTTATAGGTATGGGTGAGAGGGGTCTGGGCAATATAGCTTGCTGCCTGACAGGATATTGATAAGATGTTCCCATGATGAGGTAGTTCTGGCCCTTGCTCCGGTGGGATGTCATCATGGTGTTCCTTGGACCTTTGTCCAGCAAGATATAATAGGGATGTTTCTTTATTTGGGCCTTTGTCCGCCCTGTGGTCAGGTGGTTAGGCAGGGTGTTTTTCATGGCCCAAACCCCTATGAAATGTTTCACTTTGACCAAGGTCTGCAAAACAGTGAGGAGCTTACAAAATGGTGCAGTTTGTACTAATAATACCTTTTTTAGATTTTAAATCTATTAAGTTTGGATAATTCATACGTTAAAAAAAACACTGGAGAACTATTTCACCTATACCCTTTACAATTAAGGATGTATGTTATATACGATAGTCATCTTAAAGTTTTGCATTTTTGTTTTGATTTTAAATATTCATATTTGGTGTGTTTTGTTTCTAGTAGCAAGATTGTATCAGAAATACATTGAAATAATCCCTTTACTGAAGAGCTAAGTGACTGCATCTATCTCCTGTTTCTTTGTGTGTGCAGAAAGTGAAAATGCTCATTCATAATATGAAAATGTAAGTCTGGTAGGCACCAAGGTTTTAATATTTAATTTTCTACATTATAAAGCAGACTCTCCTCTGCCTTCCCATAAATGCAGAAATGGATAAGATTAATTAAACATTAAACCATTATTCTTCCTAAAAAATAGTCTATTGCTATCATGTTTGATATACTCTCTTTGCAAGGTGATCTTTCCCAAGTCTAACTCTCATGCTTTTTAAAAATTTTAAAATAATTAATAATAAGGAATATGGTCTTTTTACTCTCATTTTTCACTTTAATTTTTTTCTCTGCTTTTATTGCAAAAGGCTTTAATAGAAATTGTGAATTGAATCCAGAATAGATAATTTATTTGATTTTATCAGACCTGGTACTTATGCACTTATTTTGTAGTAGTGTCTTGTACTGTCTGGAAAGATAGAAAAACAAATTTCTTTGCTAGCTCCTTTAGTTATAGAGAGAAAATACATATATAATATCTCTATATATAGAATATATGATTACCTCCAGCTAAAATACATATATATGTATATTTATATGATTCTAGAGAAGAGTATATGATTGTGCCCTTAGCAGCCAACCTTGCTAGGGTTCATGATTGTATTATTTTAACCAGTGACACATTCTTACAGACTAATAAATTCACATGGTACAAAAAGGCCCAAAAATCTTGGATTCAAAAATATGGAGTTGAAATAAAGCCAGATTATTAGTATGAAACACACACACAAATATACACACAAAAACACACACACATATTTTTTATGCATATGTCTATCATGCATTATTACTAACATGTATAAACATAACTCATAATTGCTTACACTTTTTAAACCATAGGCATAATTACCGTGAATATAATTATAGCAATTGCCAGATTCTTTCATCACAAAGAGTTGGCTTTGTTTTGTTTTGTTTTGTTTTTCCCTTCTTTCTCTCTCCTTCTTTTATTAGGCAAGGTCCTTAGCTATGATATACCTTCTGTACTTTACAACGATGTGGAAGAAAACTCATAGATATATTCAGCATAAAGCAGAAATATAACAAGAATGCCGATAAATAGTAATGTTACAACAAATTGTTCTCGGAGGATTGACTTCCATCCCAAGGTGGTGTTAAGTAAAAAAAATTTAAAAACCAGTTTCCAGTAGGCAAGTGGTTATCACCAGGCAGGAGAATATGTCTGCCTTGGGGGATTGACAAAATGATTAAATAGACCCAGCTCAACCTTACCACTGCTATCCCCTTTCTGACCATTTTTGAGAGTAGATGGGTTTTAGTAAATCATTAAACTCATGTACCACTGAAAATTCTTCGAATAGGATTGTAGGCTTGCTTTTCCATCCTCTCCCAGGAGGCACCCCATCTTGGAACACAACAGTGGAAGCTCAACATCTTCTAGAGGAATTCAAACAATGGAAATAGATGTAACACAATTGGTTATCCACAAAAGCCTCAGTGCTAATAGAGGCTCTACTTACTGCCTTCCACATTTTAACCAAAGCAAAAGTTTACAACAAATAGTACAAATGGTGGGCGAAATGACAGAGGCAGAGAGCAGAAGGGTGATAATAACCCCACTGAGTGATATTAATTAAATTAAATAAATAAAGCCTAAGGAAGGTCTTTGTGGTACCCAACTGCCATAACGTTGATTAACCCTGCTGTGTTTCAGCACCAGGTCATGCAAACCCTTTGACACCATTTATTTGAGATGTCAGTCACATTTCAATAACTTTTCAGCATGGGCTTGTAAGTCCTGTCTCTTCATTGACTTTGAATGAGGCAGGTTGCTTATGAATGCAGCCTGAAGTGTCACTCAGAGATACTTGCATTGTGTTATCTTTGATTGGCATGTCTGGGGGTTGTGGAAAAATTTCAGCATATCTAAATGTGCTTCTCTAAACACTGTCTTTACATGAACATTTTCTCCGGGAGAATTGGCTCATGCCCTTATGATGATGATGTGTTATTGCAGTGTTCACTCTCACTGTAGGCGAGGTACATACTAAAAGGGTAGGTTCATGGGCCTTGGGAACTCAGGCTGCGTTTGCAATTCTGATTCCCACAAGCCTTTGGGGCTACAATTTAACTAATGTATCACATTACCTGCCACCTGCAGAGCTTATCTAACAAGCTAATTACTTTGATGAGAATACCGCTGTAATATCCTCCAAAATGGCAAAAACGAGTAGTGCCAAAGAGATCCCGAAACATCTAGTTCATCTGGAAAGAAAAATAATAGAAGCATTCCATTCATTAACAAAATGACAGACATATAAACACCGGATTTGCAAATTAACTTTATGGACAAAAAAGTGCTCCTGTCTCTAGTACTGACTCCCTTACAACAGATGACATGAGTTGCTGGTATCCACACCAGTGCAATTAGAAAAGGCATGGTTTGATAAGAAGAAAGAAAACTATATATATATATGTACACAAACACACACACACACACACATATATATATGTATCAGATACAAAAAGTCTTGAAATGAATAGGAGAGCTGACTTCAGAGAAGGCCAGAGTAACTTGGCATGACCTAAAATGCCCTTCCCCACAACACAAGCCTTCGTTCTCTTGTAGTGCAAAAAAGAATACACATACATGCACACACCCACTAGCACCCTGCAGAGTGCTGGGTTAGCAGGGAAAGAATCACTGCCAAGCTCCACCAAGCTCCTTCATCTCATAGAGATGTATACTTAGGCTGGACACAGCAAGACCAATCACAACAGGAAAATCACTCCATGAGCAGATCCCCATCCCTGCAATGTAATTAGAGATTAAAGGACATAGGCGTCTGGATCGCTATGTACAGATAAAATTTCAGGTTCACAAAGTGGCCTTGGATGAGGATGGCTTCACAGAACACTCAGTCCACCTGTTTTTCCATTGAGTTCATTGGGTCAGCTGAGTCAGCCTCTTAGAGAAGAAAAACTGCCTCCAGGGCTGTCTGAATTTGTCTCTCTTCATTTATGGACCAAATTCAATTAATTTACTATTAATCTCTGTAAGGAAAATCTTTGTATATTGCAAAAATACCTCTGGGACCATCATGGGGCAACCATAATTTATCTGTTATGATTTGCTTACTTCCATTTTTTCCCACCTAACACATAGCAAAGATCAACTGACTTAAGGGAATAGAAATTTTGATTGCCATGAAAATGAAATATTATAGGCTAAAATAGCTGGAAGACACTAAGGATATTTGGAAAGTGCCAACGTCAGATTTTAACTATTTTAAAATTTTGCCTAGGGTCATCCCTATTTTATTTTATTTTGAGATGGAGCCTCACTCTGTTGCCAGATTGGAGTGCAGTGGCATGATCTCTGCTCAGTGAAACCTCCGAGTCACTGGTCCAAGTGATTCTCCCACCTCAGCCTCCCGAGTAGCCAGGCTTAAAGGGATGCGCCACCACACCTAGCTAATTTTTTGTATTTTTAGTAGAGATGGGGTTTCACCATGTTGGCTAGGCTGGTCTCAATCTCCTGACCTCGTGATCCACCCACCTTGGCCTCCCAAAGTGCTGGGATTACAGGTGTGAGCCACTGTGCCCGGTCCCTATTTATTTTTAAAATAAGGAGGAAACTTGTCTATTCTCTTCTTGGCCAAACTTGCCTCCATGCTGCCAGGATACAGGAACATAAATGCCTTAATTAATAATTAGTCAATATATAATGTGTTAAACAGACCTTCCTGAAGTATTCTTGGTATCTAACCACAATGTAATGCTTTGCTTTCATATTTAAACAACTGATCTACAAATTCAATCTTTAAAAACCCGTATGTTTTTAAATTGGTATTTTGGCTGCTCTGATCTGGTGAGGGCTTATTTTAAAGAAATAAAGTTTCACTCTATTTACGAGAATACTGAAATTTATGAAAGAACAGTGCTATGGGTTGATTAAGGTAGTTAAATTAAAATGAAATAGCTTCAGCATAGTAATCAGCCTACCACAGTGTAAAGTCTGAAAGCCCAGGCTCTGGAACCAAATGGTCTCAATTTGAATCATGACCACTACTAACCAAATATATGATGTTACTTGTTTATTTTTAGCCTTTTTCACCTTCAATTTCTCATCAGGAAAATGGGGTTACTGATAGACTGCTAGGAATATTAAATGAGTTAGCACATTTAAAGTATACAATTAAATTAACTTAAATGAGTTAGCACATTTAAAGTATACAATTAGAACAGTGAAGGACACATGATAAACAATGTGAGCTGCATTTGATACACACACACATATATACACATGCATACATACATACATATATATACACACACACACACACCCACACACACACATATATATATATATATATATATATACACACATTTTTTAAATTAATTATACCAAACTAAAGGTAGGAAAATGCAAGACCCTGTGACAATGTTAAATAAAGGCAAATTAATGCAAAATGAGTAAGAATATGGGAAAGACGAGTACATTGGAATATGTGAGAGGTGATGATGGAGAACCTATTCTACTTTTTCTTGAGTTCAAAACTAAGAAATAAATTTCAGTTGCAGCTTAGACTGGATGCTGGTGATATTTATTGATAACAGAGATTAGTGACATAAATTCAAAAATCCCTACTTCTTAGTCACCTCTCCTTTTGCATGTGCACCATGTTCACAATTATGCTGTGATTTTTTTGTAGCTTAATATTTCTGTAACAAGGGGAAGAGAAGAGATTCTTCTCTCCTGCTGTCTTTTTATTTCCTCCGATCCTAGGCCAAGTAAAGTCACAGAGTTCTTGATTTAAGCCATGTCCTACACACCCATACACAGAGTGGATCTGGAGGATTTGTTCCTTAATAACCTTTATTATGTTTTCACTGGCAACAGTAATACACATGATCTGTGATCAGGCTGCCATGTCACAACAGAGATACAACATATGACACCACAGGTCAAAATTCACATCCCTCTGAGGTCCTAGGAAGGAAAAATGGGTGAACATTTTATGAGTGTCTTCTCTGTGTCAGACAGAAACACTTTACATCTATTATTGCATGAAATTCTCATACATCTCTGAACATTCCCAACTTTATATTCAAGGAAACTGAGGCTCAAAGACTTGCCCAAAGTCAGAAGTTTCATGAGTTGAACAACCAGACTTTTTCTCTCTGCACTGACTCCAAGCCCAACATTTTCCTACTCCTTATGCACAACCTGGGTTCTAGTCCCAGGCTTGTCACAGGCTATGTTAACTTAAAAAGTCACTATCCTAATAAGTTAATTTAGAAAGGTTTTTGAGAATCTACTCTAGACAGCAGTAACCATGGGTAAGTGTTAGGGAGAGATGTAAAATCAAAGAAAATCCAAAATCTCCTTCTGTTCTCACTCCTGATTCATTGTATATTTCAAAACAAGAAATCCTTTGTTTTCCTATCTCCTCTTCCTCCAAAACTTTAGTCAAGACAAGTGAGAACTGAATTATTGTCTTGTGAGGTCAATGATCTACATCAACAAATAATGCCACAAGAGGAAGGTAGGATGATATGCTAATAGGTGTTAGGTTATGAAATTTAATAAAGAATAATGTTGTTTTAAAAGTGCTTTGAGTCTATCATAAATTAATACTGGGCAGCCAACAATATGTTTATTGTTTTATAGCAAGGAACTGATTAAGAAGCCCCACAGGACCTTCTACCTTGTTACAAAATTAATTTTTAGCATGCATTTCTCCTCCACAAGATTGTAAGATGCTTGAGGGAAGAGAACAGGTTATTCATTTTCTTTTATTTTTATTACACATATAATATTCCTGCATACATATTCGGTATTCACTAAGTGTATATTAAATTCTTCAAATAAATATATATGCCTACTACATTCAATACACTCCCACTAATAATTTTTCCAGTTGAGCATAGGGTTTTCATCTTTTTATTTATTTTTCATGAATAGCAAACACCTGAGTGAGCATGCTTAAAACTCAGTTTGGTCTTTCTTATCCCCAGTTGATAGCAGTATAGCATACTACCTATGACACTCCTTTGACAATGTTTAGTAGTTAAAGAGTGCATGCATTTTACTTTTTTGAAAACATGGATTCCTTATTATTTAGTATTTTAAAACAAACAAAAAGTTATGGTTCAAAATAATTGTATAAATTACAATGAATTATTCATATTCAGTCATGGCTAGGCATAATAGCAAGCATTTTTGTTATTCTTTCTTTAACTCTTCAGATATTTTGTGAATTAAGACACTGTTTGGGAAGATTCTTTAGTAGTGAGTCTCTCATCTCACTAATTAATCTGAAATAATTTATATATTAATATATAATATGCATGCAAATAACAGACTTTCTATAATCTACTGTGACAAGGTGTTTTACAAGGGAAAATACAGAAATAAACTAACTTTTTTTCATTATTTCTTGGAAACTTTTAATTTCTTTTTAATATTTGGAACCAATTTGTTAATATTTTATATCTTGTTTAGATTAAATAAGAATGAAATGGCAAAATTATGACTGTTTAGTCGTAGGTACAAATGAAATAGCAAATTCATTTCAGTTTTAGTCACAAAGTCTCTTCTAATCCTACTTTCATTGTTTAATAATCATACTAACCAGTGATGACTATCATAACATCACTACAGTAAGACACATATCTGAGTAAAAGAAAATCAAACGAAGGCTTTAGCTAGTGTTTAAAATGAAGGAGATAAAAACATAAGCAACAGAAGCTTTTCTTTCCAATCAGGTGTATGTTTATAAAGGAAGTATCTTTCTTTGCCTTAAACATGTGAATAGAGTTGCTGTGTTGGAGCACGGCCAAGTCTTGATTCTCACTAACTGGGGATAGGTTAGCGCAGGAAAGGAAGGAGCTCTAGGTGTTTACATCTCTCAGCATTGCTTATAGGAAAAATGCTGCCATATAAGTAAATTTGAAAGCAGGAAACCTCGACAATCTTTATTTATTTGATTTCTCCCCCTAGAAACTTACCTTTTGTGAATCAGTTAATAACATAAAGATGGGTAGAAAAACGGTCTTTGCTATAACATGCCTAGAAGGGTTAGAAGATTTTTGTTTTTCCATGTTTGAAGGGAAGAACTGAGCAAATTTAAAATATGATTATGTTAACATATCAATTAAGGAATGGAGGAATTAATGCCCAAAACAAACAGGAAATCTGCACACTAATTTTGATTAGCTCTATAGTGTGACTATTTTCAATGTTTGTGTCACTAACAAAAATAATGACAGAATTGTTTCTCCAAAAAAATAAAATAAACATCGTGAGTAAACTAATCTACTAATTTAAAGCAATATTATTTGTCTGATTTCCCTGGAAAACTGTTTGGTATGATAAAGTTGCCTTGATCTAAAAAGGATTATTATTATTATAATTACTTTTATTATTATTGAGAAAGAGTCTTGCTCTGTCCCAGGCTGGAGTGCAGTGGCGCGATCTCAGCTCCCTGCAACCTCCGCCTCCGGAGTTCAAGCGATTACCCTGCCTCAGCTTCCCAAGTAGCTGGGATTACAGGCACGCATCACTGCACCCAGCTAATTTTTTTGTATTTTAGTACAGACAGGGTTTCATCATGTTGGCCAAGATGGTCTTCATCTCCTGACCTCGTCATCCGCCCACCTCGACCTCCCAAAGTGCTGGGATTACAGGCGTGAGCCACTGCGCCTGGCTGGATTATTTACTTTTTATATCTTAGTTCACACTAAGCCTCAACTTTCTTATCTGTAAAATGGAGATAATGCATGCTTCATGAGGTTTTTGAACTAGAAAATACGTATAACATGCCAAAAAAGAGCATGTTATACTCTTTTTAAACGATTAATTCCTTATCATTTGGTATTTAAAAACTAAAAGTTATGATTCAAAATAACTTGTGAAATTACAATGTGTAATTACACATTATAATCGTGGAAATTACAATGAAAGATTTATATTTAATTATGGCTAGGCATAGGCATTCAAAAGATATTGCTCCCTTTCTCAGGCATCTCTACCATATGAGGAGAATGCTTAGAGCTTACAATTAGGTGCCATATTTTATTCGTGTAGACACTAATTTCCTTTATTCCAGTTGGAATTGTCACATCTGTAATTCAGTTATTCATAAATAAGGAAAAAAGAACAAAGAAAACATCTCAATCTGGATCAATTAACAAGAGTTGGGGAAGGACTAGTCAATATATTTAACTTGGCCACTTTAAAATAGATATGTGTACAGCTTTAAAACAATGTGTTTAGAGTGTAGTCATCATAATCAAGGATGCCATTTTAATAAAACAAAACAAAAATCTAGAGCTAGCTGAAGAAATGGAGGCACAGGATAGTTACATGACTTCTATATGATTATATACACTTAATTAATAAGAAAACTCAGAGAGTGCCCAATCTTTTGCACTACCAAATGCAGACCACTTTCTAAACTTTAAAACAAAAATATTTTTCTTAAAGACATAGCCATTGTCATATGATTTTGCATCAAGAAAATTCTATTCATTGCTTTCATACAAGCACTATTTCTAGCCAGAAATTCTGAAAGGGCATATCTTTAAGCAGCATTCTCTTGAGATTCCTGATAATATGTAAAAAAGATTAGTAAGTGTGATACAAAGTAATGTAGAAAGGGCAAGGACAAACACTGTAATTATTCTGTATGATGGGAGGAAATATAGCCAAAGATTCCACAACAAAGACATTAAAAGTTAACATTGCTCCAGGCAGCAATATGTTGTAATTCTCTGGCAGAATATAGAGCAGATTTCCCCAATCCCAATACAGTAACTCACAAGGCCTGCAGGTTCAACACATTTTAAAATGATAGCTCATACTCACTGTTTGCTTGTGGGGCAAATACTTGGATCTTCTACGAGCAAGAATAGGAGCTTGAGTGTCCCAGACTACACTGATGGCCAAAATAAATCATATTTGCAAAATTTGTAATGCACATCGACTCTTGCAACTCCAAAATTTTTTAAAACTAAATATTTAAATCAAGAAACATCCAGAAAAGGATGAAAAGATTATCTTACTAGCTCTTTGTCTGTACGTCTCTCCTGCTTCTCTATGCTGAGTCATTTGCGTGACTTTGTCATTAATTTGTGTCTTCAGAATCTTACCTAGTATACAGTAGGAAGTTAGTAGTTGTTAAATAGATTAATAAGTAGATAGATTGTGTTAACAATGGAATGTTTCTTCTCAATAGAATGCTGTTTTTAGTTTTTTTTTTTTTTCTGTCTGTGGTGGCCCAAGCGATTTCCTCAAAGCAAGATATTTTTCTGATGTTTAAAAACATATACTGGCTCCTTATTGCAAAATCAACATGTTTTGCATCATGATATATGAGAAAGTCATTTAAAAAGGTCCATGAATGAGAAAGTGTATCAAATAAATTATCAATTTATTTCAGCAAGTATTTAAAGAGGACCTAATATTTGACATTACAGATTCAAATATTAATAAAACCTAATTTTTGTCATATTGAAGTTTTTCTGTGACTAAACAACTGACAGAATGTGACTGAAGTATGAGTAAAGTATATGTAAGCAACAATAAAAAAGCAATTGATTTGTTGTGAAGGGGAAGAGTTAGGGGTAATTATAGAAAATGTAGTACTTTAAACTGGATCTGTAAAATTAGGTGTCACAAAAAGGAGAAAAAAAGAAGCAAAGGAGCAAGGGCTGGGTAGGTAAAGCAAAGTTGCTGTTGGCAGATAAAGGAATTAAACACTGATTTCTAACCCCCAATTCCAGGGGCTGGCCATGAGGACTAGTGAAGATTCACATTCATCGTAATGGTCAGTACCTGCATCCACAGAGGTGGCCTGCACACATAGAACATTTGATTATAAATTACATGTAGACCCAGAGAAGAACAATAATGCAGATCTAAATGACTTTTATGGATGTATCAGCCTTTTCAGGATATCAATACAGACCCTTATTATTATTTTTTAATGCATGAGCATTACGTGCAGCCAAATTTAAAAGGCTTGCTTTTAATTCACACACTATAAGCATATATAGGCTTGGGAAACAGTAGAAAGTCTTAAAACTCTTCAGAAATTTCAATATATTTTCTGTTGTTAGGGACAGTAAGAGGTGATTAAAGAAGTGGTATATTAAGTTATAAAATTAGTGTAAGATGAATATATTATCTTTGTTTTCTTCATATTTTCATGTATTTTCTGTAACAAAACCAATTATGGAAGATTTGATAATGTTAAACAAAAGCCACTAAGTGCTTAAAACCCAGTGTTACCAGCCCAGCCTACTCATGACCACCTGGCCCAGAATTTTTCTAACCATTCTTGCATGATTCTTTAAAGCCCTAAGGATGTCTGTCTGACTCTCCCCACCATAGCATGTCCTAGTTGTTTAATAACCACAACAAATAATTCCTTAGGCAATTCTAAAATATGTGGGTTCCATTTCTCAGGGTAGCTTACATCATCTGGCCAATCAATACCTATGTCTAAGGGCTACTCCTGAATCCTAAAAATAAAACATAAAACAAATTTATGTCATTTTCCTGTGTAAGTCACTCATACATCCTGATTGCACAGCTTTTCCATCTCCACTTGGCTCTAATTTTTTTTCTTGACTCTTTTCTGTGCTAGTTTATTACTGAATAGCAAGTTTTACATTTATTTACCTTATATTAGACAATGTGTAAGAATATGTTTGAAAGTTATTTTTAATAACTTTTTTAAAAAGAAAATAAAAAGAAAGTAAAAGTGAAATGAAAATAAATAATCTCAGCTTACTAATGCAGTGGTAGTTTTCATGATGAAGAGGAGGGGGCTGTGTTGATCTGAACAGCTATAATCTCTCATAGATGACTGCTTATAGAAAACGAATGTATCATATATTTAAATCCCAGTTAAGATCTAAACACACCTGATTAAATAATGTTGACAATAACAACAATATCTTCAACAACAATAAAATCAAGAAACAAATCCCAAAAGAAAAAAACTTCTAAACAGTGTAAGGCTTTAGGCCCATAATAGATTTTAGGATGGAAATCTTTTATTTTTCTATCCATTACGGCCTGGCTGAGAGGACGTTCTGATTCTTACTTGATATATTCTAAACATGATCTTACACAGTTTGTGCTTTAATTCACTGTTATAAACCACCTGCTACTGCAAAGAAGTTATAAATCCCAAGCACAACTAAATTAATACTCATATGATCCATGCCAGGTCGTATAGCTTTTTTCTGAGCAAATAAACTAATTTAAATGAGTTACTTGTTCTACATTTGGATGCTGACCCTGGTAAATTGTGGTGACATCCAGAAAATTATTTGTTAGGAAAAGATATTTAGGATAAATAGGTTGTAGTGTGAAGGTGCTGCAGTGTCATAGATAGAGATATTTAGAATCTTGATTAAATTTTTATCTTGAGTTCAGGCCAATCTTTCATCGAATACTATCATACTTTCTGGCTTCTTGCTTTGCAAAAATCTATGACCACTTGGAAAGTTAATTTAAAGGTGTATGTGTATGTTTTACCTTGCTTGGCTTGCAGGAAGTCGTGTTTATAACAGATCTTCCACAGACAAAGAAGAAATGCTGTGAGCTCACTTTAATGAAGCACAGATAAACAAACAAAATCCATTATGCCATATGGCAATTATGCCATACAATTGAATTTATTACCAAATAAAACTGTTGGCTTATGCATTTCACAGTTTTTACTATACATATCCACTGTTTTAGAGGTTTTCTGTAGGGTTACTTGCCCAGGCTGCTACCAAAAAATACCCCAAAACACAGCAAACAAAATGCAATTTATTCTTACTGCAGGAAGTGTAAGAAAATGAAATCAAACTAGAACAATGAATAAAAGTACCAACTAGTTGAATCCCAGTCCTGCTAGTAGTACCAAGAAGCTAGGACATTTACTCTAATGAAGGTAACATTCTCTCTATTTGGTTTGGATGGGTGTATCCTTGTGTCAAGTATCCACAGCAGAATTTTCTACAGCATGCAACTTTTGTTCCTAAAAAGAAAGTGGATATTTTCTTACCTTGAAGTGACTTAACATTGCCCACATGAACTCGTAGCTGCAAGTTAGATTGCTAAATTTTACCGAGTTCAGACAAACTCAGTGTTGAAACTTTCAAGTCTTTTTTATTTATGGAGTGATGTTACACTATTTTGAAAATTTTATAAAATTGTTCCCTTAATATTTAGTCAACTTGCCCACATTTCTCATGGAAAATTATTCTAACATGTCCTTTTGAGGAGGCAGTCACTGAGTAGTTCTTGTATTTTTTGTGGGATATCTTCAAATCCTCAAATCAGTTATATTTGAGATATGGCATTTTTATAACTCAAAATACTTTTTAACTTATATGCTTAATTAGGCTACATTAAGGAAAGTGATCTTTAAAAAATTCCATTCCTCCATTTATCTGTGAAATTGGACATTTATATTATTACTTCGGATAAGATTGTTTTCTGTGATTCAGAGCTCCAGTGGATTTAAGTATAATTTCATAGCATGGGTACATAGACAACATTATAAATAGCATTTGGTGTAACTTATTCAGGCTACAAATTTATACTTTATTCTTTTTCCTTTCTCACTCTTCCGTGTTTCTCATTTTTCCTTAAGCCACTTTCAACATAAAATGTGATGCTCAGTGATGTTTATGTCTAGAACTCATCACAACCGCCTCCCCCAAGAACAAAGCTAGATGTGAACCTCCCTTACTTCCACTTGGATATGCAGTTTGACTTTCTCAATGAAGTTGGCAGAGATCCTTAAGGCTGAAAGGGAATTCTTCAAGAAGGACAATAGTGCTTTTCTTTGGCAGTAGGAAAAGATGCAAGAGAACACAATTAATTCCCTACTCTCGCCTTCAATAGCTCAATTCAGCTGGGCTGAATTTACCAGCATCTTCAGTGATTGGCATGGAAAGGAATACAGAAAAGTGGATCTACAGAATAGCTTCTCAACAGAAACAACTCACTTATCTATAACCTATCAAATTTGCCACCAATTAGTGTCAGTATCATAAATTCTTTACAAATTTGCCAAGACACTTTTTTCCTGTTTTTTTTTTCTTTGATTGGTTCTATTCTAAGAGTATATCCTTAAAGCTCATCTTTCTCCACTCTGTGAGTTTCTTTCTTTTTATTAATGGATAATGTAAAAATTTGATTATATAAAGTCGTGAATAAAATTTGGCCCAGATCATGTGGAAATAGAAATTCCCTGAGAGGCAACATTAATAATGAGGGGACAATATATGTTTGCCAGAATGGGTCTGACACCTTGATTGCATTTGTAAGGTGCGTTTGTTGTTGCTTTGGGGAAAGTGTGTATATTGGGCTCGAAAGAGCACGGAATTTTGAATTAACAACTTATCTTCTTCACCTTGAACATAATGATTTGTATAGTATCTTGTGTATACTGATGGTGGATGGAAAAAAGGAGTAATAGTTTTGATTTTATCAATATTGCTAGCCTGATTTCACTTAGTTGAGCTTAGAATGGGAAAATATTAGTTGCTACTCACCCATGTGTTTTGTAGGTAGCTTGAATAAGCTTCAACCCAAGAAATTTTTTTAATCGAGTTGAATTCTGTCACAATTTATCTTACTCAGGTTCTAAGAGTGGAAACAATTAGTACTTAATTTAGCAGATATTTCAACGTACTGTCCTAAACATTTTCCTCCTCCTCCTCCCTGACTGGATAAACATTTCGAAGATGTGGGGAAAATCATCAGCTGATTTTCAGAAGTGATACCAAATTTTGCCAGGATTTCCTTTCCAAATCTTATTTCTAAAATAGGATTTCTTAAATAGAAAGATGTAATTTGAAGTAATTTATAGGAATGAAGATAATATAATGCTTTCATTGAATTTTCCCTGATTCTGTGTGGCCGTGTTTCCAGCATTCTCTGGTTGATGTTGTGATCAATGTTAACATATCCAGCTAGTTGTTTGCTTGTATTTTCTCATTTAGTCATCTCAAAGTCACATGAGATAGGAGCTGTTAATATTCCCATTTTGATGTCAGAAATCAAAGACATACTGATTTTAAAACATAAAGAAGTTATGTTATATAATCTTTTTTTCAGCTGATGAAATGGGTACTTGGAGGATTTAAGTTACTTAGCCAAAGTTACATAGCTGGTGGCATCTGGATTCAAAATTGGGCAATCTGACTAGTGCCTTTGGTCCTAATGAACTAAGCCGTGCTACCATTCTTTATTTAAGTTGATACACAATAAAATTTGAAAGAGGATATAGGATATACTATTATTATCACCCTGATATATAATGAAAACCTCTCAAATATTTTCTTTAATTCATTAATTAATGAAGAAACCAGTAAGATATTATATTTGGTCCAAAGGAGAATTCAAAATACCACATATTAAAGTCAGATAAGGAATGCCAAAATAAATTTACAGATGGATAAAAAACTGGCAAAACTGATCAATATCCAGAGTGGGATAATCAATCAATTGCATTTCACTGGAGACATTTGTCTTTTTATGAATAGAAATTATTTACATTACTAACTATATTAGTCACATATTAATCACCGTAAGTGTTCCACTACTGGAAAGTTTACAAGGATCACTTTGTTCTCGTGGGGCACCTTTATTTCAGGAAAAGAAATAGAAAAGCAGCAGCAAAAGAAGGATTTGCATTGAAAAGGGTCCAGAGATACCAGGCAGAAAGCTCTTTCACCCTTCTGCTCCTGGGTGGGTTGCACAGAACATGCATTGTCTTCAACCACCACCAGCACACATGCAAAGCATCCCTATATCAGGAAGCCCAAAGTTGGCTCAAGGTGCGAGGCCTGCTGTTCACAAAGGCATGTGACCAGCATTAGCCTTGAAACCCCACCCAAGCTTTACCAAAACCAGATGCAAATTATGAATCCAATTATTATTACTAAACAATGCTGACAACCTGATACATCCTACTCCAAAACAACATATGGACTTAAGATCACAGAATATCATTTATCTATAGGTAATGGATTCTATAGCATTGGGAGATTAGCATGTGGTCAATCCAAATTAGTTGAAATTAACCCCTGCTATGTACTATTATTTTTCTCTAGTTTAAATTCCATCTGCACAAAACAAAACAAACAATGAAAAAAATCTTGGCAAAGACAAAGAGATAACAATGAATAGGCGCTAACACAGATGGGTAAGTGTAAGGACACCAACTAACTGTCAAAATCATTCACAATTTTATCACATAAAATATACTTTAAGGCAATTTCTACATAATGCCAGTCTAATCAGATATAAAGTAAAAAAAAAAAAAATCCAGGCAATATTCTCCTTTTGTTTTTATCTAGCACCAAATTTTCTGATACAGGGACACATTTGTTATTGACTTTCTACATTCATCTCCCCTCATCTTTTACAGATTTTAGTTTACAAAGTTAGAATGCATGGAAGGGACTGTTACATAGAGACTGTGGCACAGCTCTGGAGTTGATATAAAACTCTTTATTTGTAAACATCATTGAAATTTTACACACATCAGTACTTTGCCTTATAGAGTATGCAATATATTGCTGTAAAGGTGTTTGGAAAAAAATGTTTATCTGCCCTGCTTCATTTGTCTCATTCCGTTTATTTAAAATTATTTCTGAAAAAAAACTGTAAGAGTACACGAAACTATATAAACTGGCAGATGCCTCATTGAAAGTAAGTGAAAATATTTTTTTCTGCAGTTTGAAACTTTGAGCTTTGTCTACTTCATATAGTCTCAGTGGAGACATATAAACCCCAAAGAGGCTAAAATTGGTTCCTGGGGGAGACTAAAAGATTCTTATTCTTTCCATGTATAAAGCACAGATTTACATATATTATATAAACAGATATACGCTTTATCTGTGGTATTAATGTTTCACGGATTTCACAATTAAGAAAAAATGTCTTAAAAGGCTACTTAAGAGAGAAATTTTAAAAAGGCTGAAAAACGGAACTCCAGTACAGGGAATCATAAATTACAATATAATCAATTGATGATTTTGTCTGCCTTTTAAAAATATTGAATTAACCAGTTGTTATGATTTAAATAGACTGAACTCAGATTTTTCTGTCGAGTTATAATGAAGCTATGTTATGCCCTCTAATTTGAGTAAAAAAAGTACGTAAATAAGACTTGGCATATATTGTAGGCAGCATTATTATCTGTGATGCACCAAAGTGAACACCTTGACTTCTAGTTAGCTCTAACCGGTAAAAGAAGTACATTTTATTGCCCACCTCAGTGATTGCGTTTCTCAGTGTGATCCAAATGTTTAATGGGCAAAGTTTTGGCGGTTCCTGTAATCCCAGCACTTTGGGAGGCTGAGGCGGGCAGATCACGAGGTCAGAAGTTCAAGACCATCCTGGCTAAAGCAGTGAATCCCCCTCTCTACTTAAAATACAAAAAAATTTAGCCGGGCGTGGTGGCGGGCGCCTGTAGTCCCAGGAGAATGGTGTGAACCCAGGAGGCGGAGCTTGCCTTGCAGTGAGCCCAGATGGCACTACTGCACTCTAGCCTGGGCGACAGAGAGAGAGTTTGTCTCAAAAAAAAAAAAAAAAAAAAAAAAAAAATGGTTTGGCAACGAATAAACTAATGTAAATTGTTTTTTTCTGTTACCATATGAGAAAAAAAGTAATTATTAATGACGAGAGGAACAGTCATTATATTACTTGCAATTTGTGGGGGAATATTTCTTATAGCTGACAATGTTGTTGATGTTACAAGACACGGACCACTGGAAATCACCTGCATTGTGAATGTGTTAAACATTTTTCTTTGCCCTTTTCTAGGGACAAATGCAGAAGAAACATAGTCAGAAATATTTTGTGTGGGTTTTGTTTTAAGTTATATGTATCTAATTAAGATTACAGGTTTATTTAATCTATTCTCCCACTATACTTTTTAACTCAGTACTGTATTATAATGTGAATTTGAAATTAAATCCAATAAAGTTTCAACCTAAAGGCAGAATATTAATAAGGAATTAGAGTCTAAAAGGAGGAAATAAGATTGCACCAAGGTCAGTGATATGATTTTAACTGAAAAGTCAAATATTATACTGAGATTGGGCTAAAGTTATAAGAAAAAGGAGGCCCAAATAGATACATGACATTATCTTCCAAAAGCCTTAGACATTTTTGCATTTTATTCAAGTGATAAGAAAATGATACTAGCCTGGGTAACGTGGAGAAACTCCATCTCTACAAAAAATAAGCCAAGTGTGGTTGTGTCCGGAATTGGTGGGTTCTTTGTCTCACTGACTTCAATAATGAAGCTATACACCCTCACGGTGAGTGTTACAGCTCTTAAGGTGGCGCGTCTGGAGTTTGTTCCTTCTGATGTTCGGATGTGTTTGGAGTTTCTTCCTTCTGGTGGGTTCGTGGTCTCGCTGGCTCAGGAGTGAAGCTGCAGACCTTCGCGGTTAGTGTTAGAGCTTATAAAAGCAGCATGGACCCAAAGAGTGAGCAGTAGCAAGATTTATTGCAAAGAGCGAAAGAACAAAACTTCCACAGCGTGGAAGGGAACCCCAGCGGGTTGCGGCTGCCAGCTCGGGCAGCCTGCTTTTATTCTTTTATCTGGCCCCAACCACGTCCTGCTGACTGGTAGAACCCAGTGGTCTGTTTTGACAGGGCGCTGATTGGTGCGTTTACCATCTCTGAGCTAGACATAAAAGTCCTCCAAGTCTCCATCAGAGCAGTTAGATACAGGGTATCGACACAAAGGTTCCCCAAGGCCCCACCAGAGCAGCCAGACACAGTGTTGGTTGGTGCATCCACAAAGCTCGAGCTAGACACAGGGTGCTGATTGGTGTGTTTACAATCCCTGAGCTAGACATAAAGGTTCTCCACATCTCCACCAGACTCAGGAGCCCAGCTGGCTTCACCCAGTGGATCCCGCACAGGGGCTGCAGGTGGAGCTGCCCGCCAGTCCCGCGCCGTGTGCTCGCACTCCTCAGCCCTTGGGTGGTTGATGGGACCGGGCGCTGTGGAGCAGGGGGTGGCGCTCGTCGGGGAGGCTGGGGCTGCACAGGAGCCCATGGAGGGGCTGGGAGGCTCAGGCATGGCGGGCTGCAGGTCCCGAGACCTGCCCCGCCGGAAGGCAGCTAAGGTCCGGTGAGAAATCGAGTGCAGTGCCGGTGGGTCGGCACTGCTGGGGGACCCAGTACACCCCCTGCAGCCGCTGGACTGGGTGCTGAGCCCCTCACTGCCTAGGGCCGACAGGGCAAACCGGCTGCTCCGTGTTGGGGGGCCCGCCAAGCCCACGCCCACCCGGAACTCCAGCCGGCCCGCAAGCGCCGGCGCACATCACCGGTTCCCGCTCGCGCCTCTCCCTCCACACCTCCCTGCAAGCTGAGGGAGCGGGCTCCCGCCTTGGCCAGCCCAGAAAGGTGCTCCCACGGTGCAGCGGTGGGCTGAAGGGCTCCTCAAGTGCCACCAAAGTGGGAGCCCAGGCAGAGGAGGCGCCGAGAGGGAGAAGGGCTGTGAGGACTGCCAGCATGCTGTCACCTCTCATGGTGCGCACACCTGTAGTCCCAGCTACTTGGGAAGCTGAGGTGTGAGGATCACTGGAGCCTTGGGAGGTTGAGGCTGCAGTTAACCGTGATTGTTTAACTGTACTCCAGTCTGGGTGACAGAGTGAAACCCTGTCAAGAAAGGAAAGAAGGAAGGTAGGAAGGGAGGAAAGGAGGGAGGTGGGAAGGGAGGAAAGGAGGGAGGTAGGAAGGGAGGAAAGGAGGGAGAGAGAAAGAGAGAAAGGAAGAAAGGACGAAAGAAAATGATATCCATTATTTTTTAAGTTTGGAAAATGTGTAGCTTCACATATTCTTTTAATTCTTTGATAGCACCTTAGTTAATATGCTCTATTAGGCACAGAAGACCCAGTGCAAATGATAATCTCTTCCATGCAAGATTATGATGCAGAGAGTGAAAGAGAACAATGTACAGGGAGAGTTATAGTGGAACATATCTGTTCAGGTTAAGAGTTCTGCTGCTGATCATAGGCACCACACAGTACCTATGTTTCCTTGCACAAATGTGTTTCTTCACATATTAAATGGCAATCTAATGATTGTGTCATAAATCTACTTTGAAGGTAAATACATATAATGTATCAAATGCCCTGCCTAGCAGAGAGTAAATGTTCAGAGTCAGTTTAATAATAGAGATAAAGAAAATAATGATGATGGAAATGGTATTAACAACAGTAATGTAAACATGGCATTGTAAGGAGTATTGAGCAGAAGCACATGTGAAAGTTGGAGCCTGGCTCTAATCAAAGTCAATCAGAACTCAAGTGCAGAAAATGACACAGGTATAATCTAACTGGCATTATTCTGACAGCAAATTGCACTGTTAAAAATGTGTATAAAGCTAATGTGCTTACTGATAAGGTGAGGACAGTGACATGACATAACTAATGATTGGATACATAAAATACATCTAAACTTTTGTGTGAATTTTCTAAAATTAGTTCCAGGCCAGGGTAATAACACTATTAATTATATGAAATTAATAACTTTATTAAAAATAAATGACAATGTTGGCATAGGAAGCTTAATTAGCCTAAAGAAGTGAAGGTTACATAATAATCTCACTTTTTTGTAGCTATTAATTACATTTACATTTTGTCTTCGGTTCCACTGTTCTTATCAAAGCCACTCAAAAATAAGACTTGACATGCTAATTTCCAGTAACTATTCCACTCCCGTTTAAATAACTAAGAAAATATATCTTTAGAAGTATGAGTGGCAAAAAAAGTCATCAATTTTACAATGGTTAATTAAAAATAAGTAATATAACAGTGAATTTGAAATTTCTCTAATATTCCCTTTATAACCTTGGTAGTAGTATTAGGAACTTAATAACCATTTTCATGATTAATCATTACTTGGCTGGTGTTTATTTTTTAGACCTAGCATAGATTAGTATATAGTACAGACTAAGAGTGGCCCCTTTGGCCTCATGCTCACCTATCCCAAAAACAAGTATGTTTGTTTGTGCGTTCGTGTAAAATTGTACATAGCTTGAGGGATCACTTGTCTAAAAGAATAAGATAGAAAATGTGCATGGGTTAATATCTCAGAATAACGACTATATATTAATTGTACATTTTGCTAGACTCATTACTTGTCTCATTTTGTGTACCAGGTTTAAGTACTTAATTTGATCTGTTATGCTTGTTTTACAAAAAGTGATTAGAAAATATTATAAATAAACATATATATGCACATAGAATTAGAATCTTAACTCATTTTGGTTAAAGAAATATTATTTCAAGAAGCCATCTGAAACAACTACATGCCATGTAAGGAAAGAGGCATGAGATTCTATTAGATCAAGCTGTTTTTTAATTCAATCAGCCATATGCATTGAGTAGTCACTATGTTCTAAATGCTAGGAATACAGAAGGCATTGGCCTTATGGAATTTGCATTCTAATGGATAAGCCTATAATCCTGTGAACAATTAATTTGTATAATTTCAGATAGTGACCATTATAATACGAAACAGGGTAATAGGATAAAGTACGTTGCATTGGGTGAGAAAGCTTTATGGGTGGATAATATAAAAACAAATCATCAGCCTAGACTCAGAGAGATAAACAGACATATATAAATCAAGGCTCAGCCATTTTCTGAGTGAATTATGTTATCTAGATTCAAGGAACTTCTGTTTCCTTATCTGAGAAAGAAGGATCACACCAACCTTGTAAAACTGTTGTGAGATTATAAATATTATGTGTATAATGCTTGGTGCATAGGAAGTCTTTGATAATCGTCCATCATTAAGAATCACACAATAAAAGTCACACAGATCTCTCATGTAGTTGTGTCTTTTCTGTAATGTCTCTTTTTTTTTTGAGATGGAGTGGAGTCTCTGTCGCCTAGGCTGGAATGCAGTGGCATGATCGCAGCTCACTGTAACCTCCGCCTCCTGGGTTCAGGCAACTCTCCTGCCTCACCCTGCTGAGTAGCTGAGACTACAGGCGCATGCTGCCACGCCAGGCTAATTTTTTGTATTTTAGTAGAGATGGGGTTTCACCGTGTTGGCCAGGCTGGTCTTGAACTTCATGATCCACCTGCCTCAGCCTCCCAAAGTGCTGAGGTTACAGGCGTCAGCCACTGCACCTGGCCATATCTCTCTCTCTCTTTTTTTTATTTATTTTTTAAAATTTTCTGTATATGAACAGTTTTGCATAGCAGTTTTTCATATGATGAGCTTAAACCTAGATTACGAGGATTTTTTAAACATGTAAGCTTACTTAGATGTTGCTTTGTCAGTCTATTGATTATTAAATTCTTCCATTTGCATGTGCAAAGCCTCCTCAACTAAATTATCAAGCCCTTGAAATCAAGGATCCGTGTATTTCTCTAAACTATTACAGAAATTTAGTACACAAAATAAGTGTTAGATACATAAGTGGTCACTCGTTATGGTTAAAAATAACAATATTGTATAATGCACTTCAAGAGGCATATTATCCTTTGCCCAGAGATTCATCACGTATGTTGTGATTTTTCATCTCATAAATTAAAGAAAAATCAAAGCTTCAAGATGAAAAATAGCTTGTCCTAAAATTAAAAAGAGAAGAAATATAACAAATATTTGACCCAGCTTTTAAAAATTAACCCAAAGAAATATTTTGATTGAAAATAAAATATTTTACAATTTCTAAAATAGCTTGAAAATCAATTTAGTCTTACTGGAGATATGTTTTTGAAATAATTCTCATGTTATTATAATGCTAAACACTAAACTTTTATAGAGACTTTTATTCAAATAGTTAGCATAAATATTGATTACAGGTTAGAAAGCATTAGACACAATTTTAGAGAAACCTTTTTAAAAATCAAAAGTGAAGGTTTATTTGTGCTTATGAATAGGGAAGATGTTTGGATTTGGACTGATTCTATAAGCAAACCAATTGAAGACAGATGCATTTAAAGAATGAAATATGCCAAACTACGTGATTAGGCTACATTATTGACTTACTTAGGGAAATGAATTTAATCATTTTCATAACACACAATTACCTAAATCTCATTGGCACAATAGAACTTCAAAATAAATCAAGATCCTAACTGGTAAAAATAATGTTAGTGTCTGAACATAAAGTGGGGAGAGGTTGAGGAAGGATAGAGGAAGGTGAAAAAGTGGCAAAGGTGGAGAACCCAGTTTCAACAAGCTAAGGATCACCTTTTATTTTTTCCTTATGATACATGAGTAATCTCCATTACCTCTTTAAAACTTTCAAATTTGTGAGAGTCTAAAGTGGGTTAGGTGTCACTGAAAGAAAATTTATAAAATATGTACATTTATATTTTAGTTTACACAGCTGTTCTCCAGATACTGTGTTGAGAATACTTATATCACTTCAAGTAGTCCACATGATTTTGACTAAAATTGACTGAATATGACATGGTAATCATGGTATTGAGCTAAACTGTTAAAATCATGCTAAAATACTTTGGTGGCCTAATTAATAGTTGTTGCTCTATGGGCCCATATTACAATGTTATTCTAAATTATTAAAATGGAAAACTGCATATTCCCTCAAATATGCATTCATTGCAGTATAATTAATGTATGCTTATTCAAATTTATTAAAATGTTCAACTTGCCCTCACCCTAGTCATTAAATATAGTACCCACTGTAATTAAAATTGTAGATTTATTTGATTAAAAAATGGTGATTTTTACATTCATGTGTGTGAATTTAATTAGTCTCTGCTATATTCTTGTGGATTAATCTTTATTCCTGTAATAAGTGTTTGGATCAGGCTGTATGCCATGCAATACTAATGATACAAATGGAAATTAGTTTTTTCTCTAAAAATTGATATTATTATTGGCCTTAGATGCTATTTTCTACCTTGAAATGGATAAAACAAGTTGTTTATTGCTTTGTCATGAGTTTTTTTAATGCATCTGCCTCATTCCCATTAACTGTCACAATTTAACACATTTTACATTAGTATGCATATTGTTTAGTTCTGTATCATTACGTTATCAGTTACTTTTAGCTATTTTAATTATTTTTAAAAGATAAATATCCTGAATCAGGACTGCATTACCTATACTATACTGTCATGGGATCCTTGGCATGTCGAGTTGCCAGCCAGAAACCTCTGTGGCAGACCACACCTTCTGCTTGAGTATTGCTCATGCCTGCTGGGCTTATTCCACTCACTCGGCTTGGCAGGCTGTGCTCAGCTTGCGATACCAGCCCAGATTCCAAAGCTGCTAAGGGTGAGCCAGGTGTGGAGCAGTGAGGGGAGTGTGGGCAACTGAGTGCAGGGTCCGGCCACTGTGCATAGCCAGGCGTTCTGGCTGCTGTGGCAGGACGGGCAGCTCCAGGCGCTGGCACAGGTGCTGGCTCTGTGCAAGGCTGTGGCTGGACCAGATGTACTGCATGAAGCTTCCACTGTGGGCACCCACATCTAGACAAAGGGAATGCAGTGGCACCCAGAAGCTTGGAGACACCAGGAACCACAGAGCCCTAAAGAGGGTGTCACAGCCCTGGCTTGGGGGGCCCCTAGGTCTAGGCTCCTCAAAGGGCTGTAGCTCTTCTCTCCTTCTTGTTGCCTGCTATATGGTGAGCATGGGGGCATTTCAGCCCTGTTTGTATTACAGCTCTTTCAGTCCTGCCATTTGGCAGGTCTCAGTTCAGGTCCTGAGTTCTGTCTCATGTCCAGGAAGAATGAGGGACATGGAAAACTAGAGGATGAGCAAGGTGGAGAGGAGCTTCATTGAGCAACAGAACAGCTCTCAGGAGACCCCAAGTGGGTAGCTCCTTTCTGTAGGCAGGTCCTCCCAACACATGTCCAGTTGTCAGCGGAGAGGAGACCTGCAGTGGGTAGTGCCTTTCTGCAGGCAGATCGTTTCAACGTCCATAGCCCTCAGTGGAGAGGAGGCCCAGAGTGGTAGTTCCTATCTGCTGGGAGGTTGTCCCAACGTCTCTGTGAGTCTGGCTGAGTGCAGGGTTTTTATGGGCTTTAGAAGGGAAGATATGTGTGTTGATTGGCCCATGGGTGGCCATGGGCAGGCCCATGAAAAGCACCATAAGATCTCACTTGGGACCACCTGCTCCACCTGGAAGTGACAGCCCGGCCCCCATGCTTCAGGCTGACATGGGCTTGAAGGAGGGGCTTCACTGAGGATCCGCCCCTTTCCATCAAGGAGCCTGTCTGCCACCATCAATCATGTCCATGGTGCCCTGGCTGTTCATGCCAAGGAGCACCTGCAGACCTCATGCAGACATCCTCAGCCCCACCTTAGCCTTGCTCCCATGCTCCTCAGCACCCAAATTTCACAGGAGGCCAAGGCTGCAGTGTGCTGGCATGTTAGCACCATCCTGAGTGCCCACACACAGGGCTGTGTTGCAACAGCTCCTGGGCTCAGCCTCAACTTTGTTTCAAAATTGGAGTGGTGGCCAGGGGCAGGGAGAGGCCAGGGGGAGGCCAGGCAGTGGGAGCGGGCACTTCTGAGCCTGCAGGGGCAGAAGGGTTTCCCAGGCCCAGGAGCACAAGGATGCCCAATCCGCAGCCATGGCTGGGCAGCTGCAGCTGTGCCCAGGAGGGTGGGTCTCCTGCCTGTTCCCAGTCCCCATTAGTTCCATGGAGTGCAAAGCCTTGGCCTCACGTCCTCCACTGCAGCCAGCATATTTGCAGTGGCTGCTCCAGATGGGCTGCTGCTGTCATCAATACCATATTAAAATTAGAATTGTGGTAGGGCCAAATTAAGTTTCACCATGAAATATGAAATCACAACTGATGATTAACCTGCTGCTTTTCACTTAAAGATGATTTAATCCTTTGCTACATTAAATACAGAACAAGTTCAGAAATAGAGTTAAGCTTAAGATAACCTTGAATATCTTACATTTATCTTGAATTTTATATGGAACACTTAACTCTTTTAACATGGAATTGTTACGTGTATCTACCACATAGTAAGTACTTAAAATGCCTAGGATGGATAAATGAATAACTTGGTAAATAGCAAGCATATATAGAGCAGAGCCCCAAGAGTTTTAAAGTTATCCAATTTAATCTTCACAATCATTCTGAAATAAGCAGGGATACTTTTTTTACTCCCTTTTACATGGGAGAGACTTTATATATTTAATGTCCCTTAATTCTAACATCAATATTTTTATTTTACCAATGAATAGATTTGAAAAGCTGGATAACCTGTTCAATGGTATCATCAGCTTAGTGGCCTTGTGAGTATTGACCAGATTTCTAGCTGACTTAGAGTCCCTTCAAAATTTCTTTCCTACACTATAAACTAATATATAGATATATAGTTATAAATATATATATATTTTTCTTAGATCTATTTCTCTATCCTATAATGTATAAAAACATATATGTAATCTTGAGATTACTAACTTTACTTATGTAGATCATTAAATATTATGTATCTGATATACTTAAATACATTGATCTTGGCCTATTATTGTATTACACATTTAAGCAATTGTCAAAATTTAAGCTTTGGAATTTAGTAAATATTATTCTTCAGATATGTATAAGTTTAATGGCCAAGGAGAAAGTGAAAAGCAGCTTACTTTTTAAAAAAAAAACAAAAAACACACAAAAGTGTTTCATAACACAGTTTTAAAAAGATGCTGCATCATTTCTCCTATCACTCATAAAAATAATGTCTTTTTTCTAAATTGCGTAAAGAAAAAAAGTATAAATTTATTTCACAGGCATGTTTTCTAATAGTTAATACATAGGCTCACTTCATCTCTGGGTACCCAGAGAATTTATTTCAGGACTTTCCTATCAAGAACCCCTTCTTTTCCAGTAATCTAAAGTGTGATTCTCAAAACCAGTAGCCAAAGAATATGGTGTTTTATGGGCTAATATAAAATGTTCTGCTCCTTATGTTTTTATTTCCAAAGTTTAGAATCTCTTTGCTTCATAGTATTGTTTTATATTACTAAATTACAGAGTAAGAAAAGCTTTTCATTTTATCTGATTTTATTCTTAGAACAAAAATATTACAATCCTCTATATTTTTGTTCTTTTGCCAAAAAATGTAGGCAATTTTACATCATCTTTTTTCCCAATCAGTTTGTGATCCAACTATAAAAAAGAGACACAGAATACTGAATAAATGAAACAAACTCCAAGGCCAAGAAGTGTCCATCTTGAAAGAGTGTTAGTGGCAAGATACGTGACTGCAGACTAGATGTAGCAGTGTTAGCGAAGGGAGAAGATTTGAGTTCAAGAGTATGATGATCCTGTAAAGGAAATATTGCAAAAACTATTTTAGGGAAGAGGAAATGGTTTTTATTTCAGTGAAGTGGAACTGATTTAAAAGTGAGATAAAGGATTGTCTTATAGAAAGAGGGAGATCCTAAAGGGTAAAACCATTTTATTGGCCCAGCGCAGTGGCTCACGCCTGTAATCCCAGCACTTTGGGAGGCTGAGGCGGGTGGATCACAAGGTCAGGAGATCGGGACCATCCTGGCTAACACGGTGAAACCCCGTCTCTACTAAAAATACAAAAAATTAGCCTAGCCTGGTGGCGGACGCTTGTAGTCCCAGCTACTCGGGAGGCTGAGGCAGGAGAATGGCGTGAACCCGGGAGGCAGAGCCTGCAGTGAGCCGAAATTGCGCCACTGCACTCCAGTCTGGGCGACAGAGCTAGAGTCCGTCTCAAAAAAAAAAAAAAAAAAAAAATTGTATAACAAGATATTATTTATAAGTTTAGTCATCTAAGGAGAGCATTTGTAAAGGGTTGCATCAGGCAAGTTTGAAATCAGTTTATAGCCACACGTTGAAACCTCTGTTGTAATTGGGAAGGAAAATGACTCCAAAGGCTTGGGTGGGCAGGGGAATGTCATTACAGCCCCTATCATTGATATAGCTAACCTGACAATGCTCCACATGTCTAAGAGCCCTTTAAAAATCCCTGTGAATTTATTATTTTGCCATATACTTCTGAAATATTTGAGTTTCCAACAGTTCAATGCATAGACCTGCTAGTTAGAAGTAACAGAGATACCCATGTTTCTTATTATCCTCACAGTTAAATCTAGCCTAAAAGCAACATGATATGCTTAAAACTCCAGGACCCAGATTGTAGATGTGGTGCTGTCAGTTGGTTCTTCATATGAATCTCATGAACTCCATGCCTATTCTTTTCAAGAGATCACTGAGAAAGGAATACAAAGCTTAAAATATTGCTGCATCTTATGGCAGTTGACAGCAAGGCTTTATTTTGAATATTAATATAAGAGCTACTTATTATTTAAGGATATCTGATCATCTTGAAATTCCTGATGTTACTTTCTGAAGGTCCCTGAACTCTCACAATTGGCCTCTTTGCAACTAGATTCAAAGTCGTTCACTTAGCCATGTACACAACTGCCAAAATAACTCTGAATTCCATGCTCAAAGATTTTCGATGGTTCCCCACTGCTTACTCAATGATGTAGAAATTCCCTAGTCAAGCATTCAAGTCCCCATGCAATCCACCACTCTCCTGTGTATTCTGTGAGTAGAAGCTAAGTTACTGTTTCTTGTCTGTCATCCATCACTTCTGTTTAATGTAAGTTACAATTTCCCTTACTGTATAAGTAGTGTAGGTTTATAGTAGGTTAGTAAAATATGGAAAAGAAAAAAAAAAGAAAAATGTATTTGCTTTTCTGCCATTTGAAGAACATCATATTAATTGCTAACATTGTTAGCAGGTTTGAAATTATATTGGATTTAGAGGTTTATAATCTTCCAATTCTGCATATTTAAGTTGTCACTATTTTAAGATATTAGGCAATATATATATATATATATATATTTTTTATGGGCATCTCTGATTATTACATGTAAACAAATATTTGAAAGTGGAATTACTGACTTACAAAGCAGGAAGATTTTAAAGCCTTTCAGTTTATATCAACACATTCACGTGTAGACCATCACGTTGATTAACTTCCAAACAGAAATAAAGAGGTGTCCATTTCCCCAATTATTTTCACATATGTTAGTATTTGATATTTTAACTTTAAGAATATTTTATTCATGATTTGTGTTATTTTCCTTATAGTATTTTTAGATTTTTACTGAGTTGTAACTATCTCAATATATATAGCACCTAGTCATATATTGTGATATTTTCTGAAGTTTTGTACCTACATTTTGTTACCTTTTTAAAAACATTAAAAACATGTGTGTAGTAGAGCTATTTTATTTCCTTTATTGTTGTTTCTTTTGCCATAATAGTTAGAAAAATATTTTAGGTAATTATTTACCTATTTTTTCTGTATATTTTAATGTGTTATTGACTTACTGTATAGAAAGTGTATTTTTATGTGTGAGGAGAGGTAGAAGTATAACCATGTTGTCTCTCAAGCAGATTTTTCATTAGTAAATTGGTGATTTTTGTTGTCACTTTAATCACATGAACTAAATTCAGGTATATACTAGTCTCTCTGTTATTTTCATTTTATCAGTAGTATCTGTAACCTATTATTTCAGAAGTACAGTAGATTTATAAGATGTTTTATATCCAGCAGTTCAGGTCTAATCATTCTCTCTCTTTTACAGAATGTTTCAGTCATTCCTGATTATTTAAACTTTTAGATTAGATTATCTCTGTCATGTATCCTCTTCACACTCAGAGGGAAAATAAACAACTGAATATGTGTTTTACTTTGAGAAGTATGTAGAATAAATAAAGATGGTAACTGAGCATTTAACATGTTTTTTTTTTCTATTTGAAAGTGTTTTCATTCATCATTTAGAGCTCTTTTTGACTTTTGGTATTTTGTATTAAAAACAGATATTAGAGTTCTGTGTCAGCAACATTAATATGTCTGAATGTCAGTGTTTTACATTTGAGTATCTTTCTGTGTTTAGAATACTCTCAGATTGTAGGTGTAGTTTGCTTGTTTTCCAGAAGAGTCCGTGGAGGCTGAGAAAGTTCTAGAGATTGCAAGACCATAAACACAGGAATGAAGGGGCCCTTGTTCTGCTTGAGTACAAGCCTATGATTATTTTTGTCCAGAAACTGTTAAGAATCAAGGGATCTGAGGTCTAATTCTAGCAGTTTCACTATTGTACTGTGCAAAGTTCCTTCTGTCCTTCACCTTTGATCCATTTTAACTGAAGCTCTAAAGGACTTGCAATTTTCTGATATTTTAATGTAGGAGAACATTTTAATATAGGACTTTTGAAAAGGGATCTTTTTGCCAGCTTATGATAGAGGAGGCTTATTAAAACTCCTATAAATACTAGGACTACAATAAAAGGAAGCATTTTAACAAGGACTCGGTAGTGGGACTGGTATACTGGGGAGATTTAGAAATTTTCAATTACTCAACAGCATTGGTATTCCACAGAGGCATAATGCCACTCCATTCCATTCCATTCAATTCCATAACAGCCTTAGTATTCCATTTAACACTATTAGTTATCCATTGTTTGTTTTAATTTCTTTCTTACTCTTTTTTGCCTCTTCTCAATGTCACTTGATGTTTATCACAGAAGAGAATTTGTTTCTTAGTTGAAGATATTAAAACAAACCTAGAGTTAAAAATCAGTAGATTATTCACTCTGAGGTTAAAATACTCATTGAGTAAGAGTTACAGAAATATTATTTGGAGTGTGTAACATCAACATACAAATTGAACAAAAACTCTTTCCATATTTTAGAGTTACACTACTTTACACTGGCTTACACTTTGAGTTCTGTTGATACACATATATATATGTATGTATACAAAGATACACACACACGTAACAAACCCACATGCATTTAGAAGGTTCTAAATGGGTGAGGGAAATTTATATCCTACTTCACTGGCAACTAAGCAACCTACTTTGGAGTTTTTAAAATTCCTATTAATCACCCTATTACATTGGATCTCAGGAGAAAAGCTGAAATATAAAATACTAATGAGTTTGCTATTCACACATGAAATACACTCCCTTAACTTTTTTTTTCCAGCTGCACAGAAGTTCATTCAGTGAATGATGTTTCAGTGGCAGTACATATCACAAATACAGTTTTAAAATAATATGTACTTATAATCAGATTGCATCTAAAGTCTTTTCTCTCCGAAAGCATCAATAGCAATGGGAGAATCAATGTTTACTATATTGTTTTACCTGAGAAATCCCCATTGCTGATGGCAGTGGCAGAGAGTAAGCATGAGGAGCTGCATGGCTCTGAGGAGCTCAAAAGATTCTTTCTATCAATGAGTCTGCCTTCTGCTGAAGCCAGTGCTTCTCCAGACTAGTGGTCATGGTTAGGCAGGTGCGGACCCCTTTCAGAGGGTAAATCGGGCATTCCATTTGTGAGTCACTTTGCATTCTAGAGGAACATACTCATTTTTTTTTGAGTGATTGCGTATCTTTCCCAGCAGTTTTTATTCTCTGCACTACTTCTTTAGAGGCCCCTTTCCATAGATATTTCGTCAGCAGCCTGAAATACAGATGTTCAACCTCCACTAAACTGGTTGAAAAGGAATGAATAGCTTAGAGCAATTTGCAAGCAACCAAGGAATGAAATTCTCAAAGTGTTTGCTGATATTAGAAGATGATAAGCCAAAGAGGGAGAAAAGAAAAGACTGCAAACATATCTGAGGAAGAGTAGAGCAATGCAAGATCTTTTTGGAATAATTTTTGGTAAAGCTGAGGTATGATAGAAACTGCAGTGATTACTTTTTTGTGCTTATTTCTTCGGTTTCTTAGTATTAATTATTTCATTAACTTAATAGCATTCCTTAAGTATATACATGCAATTTATGACAGAAGCATTTCTGCATTTTAGTAGGCTTTACATTTTAAAAGTTAGTATGAGTCAAGATATAAATAATTTCTATGTGTCAGTAGGCTGCACTTTACACATATGTTTAAGGGTTTGGTATTTCGTGTTCTCCAAGTGGTTTTTCTTTTTAAGAAAAAAAAACTAAATAATCCCTATAAGACCATTGCACAGTCCCCAGTACATACGGAGCACTCAGTAAATTACCTCTTTATTATTTTTATTGTCATTATGTTTACTATTATTTCTTAACCAATAATATAATGAGGATTTTAAAAAGCAATAGGAGTATAATCTAATTAATTAATATGTTATGGGTCAGCTGACCTAAAATGCATGAATAGCTGAAGTAATGTCAAGTTCCTTAGCGACTGGGAAGGAGTGTTTAATGAAGATGTCAACCACTTCAGAGGCAAGAACAAAAACCCATAGACTTAGTGACATGTCTACTGTAATGTTTTCTTTTATTTTCTTTTAAATATAGTTCAGTGATTTAACATCACGAGGAAGAGTGTGTTTGAACTTCGAGAGATGCGTAATAGATGTTATACGGTGCCATGGAGCATGGGGACCCATTATTATATTTCATTGTCTCTTTTATTACCTGAGGGTAAGTGCAGGCAATAGAACAAGGTGTCAAACTTACATTTAACCTTTGCTAGAGAAAGAAGCTAGATGAAGGGTTGAAAGGTATTTCGAAGTTATTATCCTGAGAGACTCCTCACTCGCTGTTTCTTTGCAGCAACCGAGCATGAATGTTATCTGGGCTGGAGTGTCAGCCTCTCATATCAAGTTCTGCTCGGTCCTGTTGTGTTCTCCATGGGGCCCTTCACCTGAGAGCCTCTGGTTTATCTAATGCATTGTAGATCAGTTAGCTTTCCCCACTGTGCGGTCTAGTCAGATGAATTGTGCTTAAAAACACAATATTCTCCATTTCTGAATATTTAGGAAAAGTTATTTCTTTACATGATTTCATTTAGGATATGCTAGATGAGATGCCAGATTTATTGACTGTAGTACACTCCCTTAAGTTAGATATATAGGGCCCGATAATAAAAAGTTAATATTGGAAGTCATTGACATTTACCTCATTAATTTGCATATTTACAAATTGAATGGCAGATTGAAAAATCCATTGATTTTGACTTGAATTCTTGGTATTATGCGAGCCACGTTAATTATTTGACAAATAGCATATGTAAAAGGATGTGGAGAATGGTTATTTAGATCTGTCAAACCAGACCTAGTTACAAGTTCTCTAATAATTTTTTCTATGATAAAAGAGAACAACTGGAACATCAAGATAACATTTAAAAAGTCTGACTAACAGCAATACAGTATTCACAGCGTTTCTACATTCATGTAAATTGACTGTACTCTTTGGTGACTTTGGTGCTGTTTAGTTGACTAGAATGATTGCAGTGACAGAATCATGACAATATGAATCCACAGATTTTAATGCAAAATTCTGATTCAGAGGGTTCAACATGAGGTCATTCTTTACAAAAGATTACCTGAGATGACATTTCTTTATTACAAATACTTTGTAATTTCTTATCTATATCACTTCTAGAAAACTGAACAATCCATCACCATCTGCATTTTAATCAGGAATCAATTATTTTGTTGTTTCACTGCTGTGTTTTTTGCTATTTTACTATATCGTTTTTACTGGTTTATTTTCTTTTCTTCATTATTTCTTTTCTGCATTATTATTTCTTTTCTGTATTATTCTGCATTAGTTATTGTCTTTTATGCATTATTTTGCATTATTCTTTATTTGTATTTCCAAGCAATGATATTTTTAACCACACTTTCCTATTACTAAACATTAATTAATCTACTTCATCAAGGAAGAACAGATTGTGGGAATAAAAATTTTCTCCATTTCATTCTTACTCTGGTTTTGAAAAATTTTGGTTACATAAATATAGTCAGACACAGGATTTAGCTAAAGAACTTAAAGATAATTGTGGCAATAAACTACATTATTGTACTCAGAAGATAGGAAATTGACACAATTTCAGAGACTTTGAAAAAAGAGCATCTTCATAAATAATTTATTGATTTTTTATTATGCTTAGTGTTAAAAGGCACTTCCCTAAAGCATATATTCATTTTTAAGAATTATATTATTTAATTCTAGATGTATAACAACAGAGCTGGGCAGTCCTTCCAAGATCTCTTAGTTCCATTACGTAACAGATGCCAATGCTTATAGAATGTCATGATTCAGAGATTTCATAAGTATTTTGACATTTTGCAAGTTAATATTTATTTATTGCATACTATTTTGTCACACTATTTGATTTTTCTTAGAGTCGTTTGTTCCTCCTGTGTCTTTTTGTTGTTGTTCCTGCTGCTTGTTTGTTTCTTTCGAATCTTGGTAATGAAACTATTTTTAGTGTCCCAGTGATATACTTCAGGGTGAGAAATTGTTTGTGTAAGTGTTTTTGCATCCATGTGATTGCATGTATATGTGCGTTCAACCAAATTTGTAAGAATGGTCTTTGAAGAACTGCTTTAGTTCTGCAATATTAATATTATAACTTTTTATTTATGAGTGTGGATAGCTCTTATCAACTTCATGAGGATGTTGTTTGGCATTAGCTGATTAAAAAACACTTAGCATATTTATATAGCACTCTGAAGTCTTTATCTTGTAATATACCCCACAGCAGTAGGCATCTTGGCTCTTCATTGGTTTTTCTTGTTTTCATCAGTTCGAAGTATGTATTTTTTAATATCAAAAACTTATAAATGCTTTTACCCACCATAAATTTTCTTTAGTGTAGACGCCAGAATGTTAAAATTAAAATTAAATTTTCTTTTTGTTTTTACTGATATGAGTGATTACAGGTCAAATGATTGTGAGAGCAGAAAATTTACTGAGTGGTATTTGTAAAGACATTTTGTGCAACTACAATCATAAAAAGCTTAGTTACTGTTATAGACATAATTTGTCCCTTGTTTCTAATGGTAAACAGCTTAACAATTAAAGTATATTTTTGCCTAGTGAAAAGAATGCCATATTGCTATACTTTGTCTTTTATTTGATTATTTTTTTCAAATTGGTTGCTCCCAACAAATATGTCATTTATGTTATTTACTTTGTAATGCAGATAAAATTCTTAAATTGCCCATAACTTTCACAACACTAAATGAGAAAAGAAATTAACAGGATAGCTTTTAGTTAAACTTACATTTATATTTTAAAATTATTTCAATTTTGAAGTTTTTGCTTTTTTTTTGAAACACGGTCTCACTCTATTGCCCAGGCTGGAGTGCAGTGGCACAATCACGGCTCACTATAGTCTCAACCTCCCTGGGCTCAGGTGATCCTCCCACTTCAGCCTCCCAAGTAGCTGGGACTATCAGCATGTGCCATCATGCCCAGCTAATTTTTTTTTTTTTTTTGTATTTTCTGTAGAGATAGGGTTTCACCATTGTGCATGCTGGTCTCAAACTCTTGGGCTCAAGTGATCCACCCACCTTGGCCTCCCAAAGCGCTGGGATTACAGGTGTGAGCCACTGTGCCCGGCCTTAAAATTCTTAAAATATTTTAAAAACTGTGCCAGTCAATCATTTGAAAATGAAAACAAAGCACGGGAAAATGATGTTTTCAGTTTTACATAGTCTTTCTTTTTAATAAACTTTATTTTTTAGAGCAAGTTTAAAGGAAAATTGAAAGTACAAAGAATTCCCATATATCTTGCCCTCACATATGCAGTTTCCCCCATCACCATCCTCCACCAGAGTTTTACAGACTTCTACATTTACTATGAAAAGAGAAAGAAACCAGTGAAATAATAAAGTAACACAAAATCTGCAGCCCTGCCATCTCTTTTCAGTACACAGTAGTTATCCTTAGTCAGCGGTGTAAGTGACAAAGTCTGATAAGAGCAGTTGAAGAGATGTGAACAACATCTAAAACTTGTCCTTTCACCAACCTGATGTAGTTAATCAGGATCCTCTTCCTTGAGATGCTGAAGATTTTTGTTGTGTTGCTGAGAACCTTATCAATCTATGGGGAGATTATCTAGAGGAAGTTAAAGTCAGTATTTTCCTCTCTTTCAACTCTTGAGAATATATCCTAGAGACATGGGATTAAAATAAAAATAATATTTTTAGTAAATTCTGAATTCAAGTCTTCTGAGTCTAGGAAATAGAATGCATTTCAAATGACTTAGTAGTATTTTATGGTTTGTGGCTTTGGTGTGTTGCTGTATGAAAATTCAGTTAAAATAGTGACAGCAATACCATAAACTGATAAGGAAAGTGCACTCTGTGAAACACTACCCCCTACACATACACACAATTTATCTTGTATTAATTCTTTACTCATGGCTGGGCTAACCTGTATAGATATTAAGTAAGTATATATATAGATATATAACCTATATAGATATTAAGTAAGTATTTTCCCCAAATATGGTAAGTTCCCTATTTGGGGATCTTAAGAAAAATCTATTTTCTAGTATTTTCCCCAAATATGGTAAGTTCCCTACTTGGGGATCTTAAGAAAAATCTATTTTCTATAAGATATTAACTATATCTTGGCAAAAAGAAAATGTTGACTCTTATGCATGTGCTTGTCTTTATTACTATAATGTGTATAATTATACAAGTTACCATTCTGTTCATTTCTAGTCTTGAGTAACTACAGCTTCAGCCTTGGCATGGGGAGATCAGATTGGCCTTTTATCAAAGGCATTTAGTTTCTATTTAATTGTGTTTCTTTTGAGAAAATCAAAATCCTAACTGTAGTTATTTTGACCTTGTGTTGTTACATAACAAAGCCAACAGTACATGATAAATAAGGTAGTGTCTGAGACCTTGCTTTATATTTATGTAGTTGGGAAAACAAACTAGTCATTTCTTTGTTGACAGACTCAGAAGGTGACAAGTATTATGGTAGGCATTTTATCGACATTATCTCATTTAATCCTTGCAACAGGAATTCCATTAGAGGAAAATGAAGAGCAGAAAGCTAGTAATACATCCAAAGTCACACTGATATAACTGCAGAGGTAGAATTTAGTAAGTTGTAATTTCTCGATTATTAATTAAGTATTTTCATACCTGTCAAACACGTGTCCTCTCTTCCATATTAAAGGAGAAGATGTCATCATGGGCAGTTTTATCTGACATTGTTTGACTATTTTTTAATTTTACCCACATAAACATATGAACTGACCCTGATAATCTTAAATATATTACTTTTTAAAAATAATAACAAGTATTTTTGTTTGCTAATTTTTTAGGTATTCTATAACTTTAAATGTAATAACCTAGAGTTCAGATCCAAACTATAATAGTTAACATACAATCTAGATAAATTCAATCGTGATATATAGAGTTGTTAGGAAACTCTGAAATACTCCTTGGACACAGCTGTATCCCATGCTGGCTGAGTAATTGGAATGCAAGTAACAGTCGGTTGAATCACACACAATCCAAAGACTAATGCCTACTTCTGTGCTATTCATGCTTCAGTGAAGGTAGTAAAAATGAACAAAACGATTTGAAAGAATATTTGTCTTTTTGAAAAAAAAAACTCTCATGCTTTTAAATCAAAATACATACGTCATAAGGAGAGCCAAATGTTTCACAGTTTTCCTGTCAGGTGAGGGAGACAACTTGATTTTCAACTATAGGTTGCTTTTCAGCTCTTAAAATATTATTGTTTCTTGATTTCTGTTGGAGAGTTTGGCCAGATTCTGGGGCTAGGAAGAAAAATTGATAAGTCCACCGTAAGGAACAAACCCCTTTTCGTTCTAAAGGCAGTGACAATAACATGGTTAGATTTCCCAAGAATGGAATTCAGAAAATTCACAAGATTTGGAAATTGGACGGAAGGTTCATGATTCAAAGAACTGGCTTGACATTATACTTCTTTTTAAAAAAGCCTATTTTATTAAATGTGCTTATGAAGACCAAAAAAAAAAAAAAAGAAGAAAAATAATCTGGGAATGTCAGCAGTCCTTCTTGGTAGGTGGTCCAACAGTGCTAGGCATGGATTCATGATATTCTTATGCCACTTCTGTCACCTTGGGCATGTTACTTAACCTTATTGCCAACATTTGAGAAGTAAAGATGCAAATACGTGTTTCTAAGGGTAGGAGTCAGTGTTAAATACTACAAAATATTGACAGCAGAGAATATATCCCATGAAAGTCAGCTACATTATTTCCTCCCCTTTTTAACCCATGACTATTAGCTTTCTTTGCAGAGCTACCTACATAGTGTTAAGCTACATCTGGCCTGGAGGGTAAAAATGATAACACCAGCAAGAAAGGTTTTGCTGGAAATTCTTTTAAGTTACAGGAATGTGAAATTGAAATATGAGAAATGGATAGTAGCATGATTAGAGTAATTTTCCACCAAGTATTCTCACTAATTCATGATTTGAATTCATGCCCATAGTTGCTGCAGAACAGCTTAAGAATGTTCTATTTTGCCCTTGAATATCCAGGAGCTCTGACTCCTTGTTTGGGAGTATTTATATAATACATCTCCAATTTCCTATGACTTAATATGCTAGCCATAGATTAGAGGGGTATAAAGATTTTTTTTTTTATTAAATCAGCATATGTATTCTTCAGAGACAATGGAAGTACGTGGAAAAGAAGAGTAGAAAATTCTTGTTCTACTTTCTATTTTATACCAAACCTATTCACTTTATATCTGGTACCTTTTCTACCATCTCATCTTCTTAATTCTCTAAAACTAGAAAGTAAATTTGCCAAGAAAAATTGATAAATAATATTGGAACTAGTTGGTAATATTGACTTGGATTAGATCATAGACCCCAGGTTGCACCACCATTCCTGTAACACTACATTCTCAAGGTCTCTCCCAAATGGTCTAAATGGCTGACAGCCCCAGTCATGGGCCCCACTGTCTGTAACTATGTAGCCACTTTGCAGGCAGGTGTTGACTATAGTAGCCAGAATCCCTTCAAATCTGTATTTAAATAGGTATATTGGTCTCCTAATGAGAAACATGTGTATAGTATACTAATTTTCAAGGAAATAATTAGACTATTTTTATCTGAAATCTGTTACTCCAAGGTGTTTTTGCTTGGTTTAGAGCTCTGAGAGTATAGTTGACAATCTTAATTTTGCTCGTTTATTTATTTACTTATAATTATTATTATTTGAGATGGAGTCTCACTCTTGTCACCCAGGCTAGAGTGCAGTGGTGCAATCTCAGCTCACTGCAACCTCTGCCTCCCGGGTTCAAGAGATTCTCCTGCCTCAGCCTCCCAGGTAGCTGGGATACAGGAGCCCACTACCATGCCCAGCGAATTTTTGTATTTTTAGTAGAGATGGGGTTTCATCATGTTGGCCAGGCTGGTCTCGAACTCCTGACCTCAGGTGATTTGCCCACGTTGTCTTCCCAAAGTGCTGGGATTACAGACATGAGCCACGGCACCTGATCTATTTTGCTCTTTTAAAGACAAACTAATCAAATTTTATTTTTTATTAACTAATATAATTAAACTTCCTTTATAGCTATGTCCTTTAAGTTTCAGACGGCAACAAGTGATATTTCTCTTTTGGAGTTCAAAATATTCTTAGCTCACATCCTATCAGGGTGATAACTGATATTGCATAGCTACTTAGTTTAGAAGTTACTATAGTTTTCTTTTTTCCCCTTCTTTACATTGTGGCCTAGTGGTCTACACCACTAAAAGCTGCAATTCCAGTTCGTAAGTGAATCTGATGGCTGGTTGGGCCTCGGAAATGCTTAAGCCAACATAAGAAACTGATTTATATCTCGCATCTTATTATTTTTCTGTAAGAAACCTAACGATGTTATAAAACTCAACATTAGAGTTGGAAAGTAAAATCTCTGGCTCCTAGGATATTTCTCATTGTGCGTTTTATGGGAAATAAAATGAAATAACATATGGGAGAAATCATGCGGTTTAGTACCATTGAGATGACAACTTTAGCAAACAAGGTATGCTACTATCAAGGGAGGCTGGAGCAGCATTAGGCATTGAAGCTGTCTTCTCAGTCCGGGGGAATAAAGTACAGGGGAAGAGTTATGAGGGTGGCAGTAGTTCAAATCTCAATGGGCCCTTGAAAATGAGATTTTTGCTTTGCTCTCTTAGGTTTTTGCCTGAATTCTAATAGCTATGCATATATCCGGGTACATGGTTATTGAGTACTTTTCTTTGCAATCCAACATAGTTTTCACAAGGAAATTAATAAAAAAATAAACCATGTTATTGAAGTTTTGGCTTTGCTACATATTGAGTGCTATTAATTTATAGAATCAAAAACAAAATACTGAAAATAATTTTTTAAAAATATGCCAGGGATAGGAGATTGAAATTGCTTTACATGCATATATTGTATGTATCATAAGCCAGAAATACAATAGGTCCTTGATATAGATATAAAGAAATTTAGAATTCCATTTTAAAAATCTAAGAACAACCCAAGTAAATTGACAAAATCAATTATTTCACCTTAAAGGTAAGATCAAAATGAAAATAAGTTAATTTATAACTCAAATATTAGCATAGAATATCAAGTCAAATCACTACAGAAACTAGATTAGAGTATATCCAAGGTCTTAAATATTGTTTCTGTATTTTAGGAATAAGTATAACACATTCCCTTTAGAAGATTATCTTAAAACCTACACACCTGATAATTATAAAACAATTTGAAAAAGCATGAACCTTAGTAAATAATAAATAATCCTTAAAACAAAGACATTTTATTCATTGGGGATAAAAGTACATGATTATTTCTTAGGAGTCACTTGTGGATTGACACTATAAATAATATCAGGAAATTATAAGTGTCTATGACATGACTGAGGAACTATTAACAGTAAATTACTCTCATGACTGGAACCACACCAGAATTTTAATCTGCTAATTTTTACATACATTTTATAAGTCTAATGATTACATTGGTATTAATATTTTCATTATGCAAATGAAACCACTAATAAGGAGTAAAGCAGGATCAGCTATGTGAGACTTCAAAGCCAATGATCTCACAGCAATGATACATATGTCCCTGAAGGAAATGCTGAGCAAATTCAAAGGCTGTGGCTGCCATCTCAGATTGTTGGGCGTATAAGCTAAAATCTACATGTAACCGTAAGAGAACAACATTGGCAGCAAGTCCTTCAAATGACGGCAATCAACATATTCAATGAAACATGATAATATTTGTAGTTGGAGGTTTAGAAACCTTAGCTTTTGTAATTTATGACAAAATAGATTTAAATTTGAAAAATCTTCACTGTATTAGCTTCACCTCTTGCATTTTTCATGAAGTGTTTTGTGTAGATAAAACATAGATTTTATTTTGAATTTCACTTTTATGTACATTTATAATATTTTAAAGTCATTTAAATAAAGAACATATGTGATTTTAAATTCCATTGCACCAAAGGGATGTAGATCTCATTTAAATTAATACTTGAGTTCAAACATGTTATAAATTTACAAAGTCATTGGAGAAGAAACAAAGTGAAACATTTTAGGAAGCACTGAAGGGAGAAAAGAAGTTGAAACTGAGTCATTTCATAACCACTGCCAGATCTAACATGAAGTTTGGAAGAAAAGTACAGTGAAGTTCTAAAAATAATAACACACTTTGAGATCTACAGTCTCTCTAATGTTAAACAAAAATAATTTCAGTTAAGGCTCTGGAATAAGATGTAAAATGGATACTGGTTCTACTAGTTCCTCATTGTGAGAACCTAGAGTGAAGTAATTTAAACGGTAACCTACGACACCGTTTCTTCATCTACAAAATAGCATCTATATCTATATTAGATTATTTACATAAGTTTAAAAATGTGAGCATCTAGAATGTGGTTGATTCAAGCCTTTTCATGATTTAATATACCCTCAGAATCTCATATCTTCTTTTTTCATATTTTCTGATATGCTTAATGATTTTTTTCATTTTTATTCTTTAACATTTCAGAACTTCATTGTAATTTTACATAACCTTTTGCTTGTAGCTGGTAATTGTTAGTTCAGTCACTACTATTTTTTTTCCTTTTGATGTTTAACAATATTCTTTATTCACTCCAATTTCTAAGTTATAACAGTGTTTGCCATACAGTAAGCTAAAAGTAAGCCCTAAATGAAGAAAAAAACACCATATTTATTTTTAGATACAATACAGGATTATGCCTCCTAATAGATTTTTAACCCAAAAATGTTTATGGCCTGAAAACATGTATTCAGTAATAAAATTTTACACTAGTATCCAAAAGCCATGCTATTCAAAGTGTTGCCTAAGGACCAGCAACATTAGTATCATTTGGAAGCTTTTTAGAAATGCCGAGTATGAAGTCCTACCCTGGATATAATGAATGAGAATATGCATTTTCACAAGTTCCCTCACAGATGATTCATATACATATTAATATTTGAGAAAGACTGCACTAAAACATTTTTGTTCAACTGTAGTATTCGTTAGTAATCATTTAGTCCATTCATTCAACAGATATTTATTAAATACTTATTTTGTTTTCCTGAAATTCTTCCATTCTAATAGTTTGAGATTATGATCAATGCAAAGGGGCTAAGGTTGATTTTGAATGGCAAGTCTCACAGACATGAGCTCTTTAGTGTGGGCTTGTGGAAAACTTGCAAAACCAATTAAGAAAAATAAAAACGGCCAATCTTGTGCATTTGGGGTACTATTAATGCTACATAGCAAGTGTGAATCATTGTAGTTACATGTACAAGAAATGCTATCTCCAGAAACAAGAAGGGTAAACAAATGACACCACATATAGAATCTCTATTTTTCATCTAAGGATCTCTCTATCAACATCCAAAAAGGAACAAAAAATAAATGTTGAAATGCAGGTGAACGTAAGTGAAAATTTTCGTGTTCTAGAGGATTGACTATTGACCAAAGAGGTCTTTTAAAACACTGTTTCTCTTGTGTATTTAAAATAATTTTATGTATAACATATAGCTAAATACTTATGTTTCTGGAGCTCATTTTTTGTCCAAGTATGATGAATTTTTATTTAAAAAATTGCAAAATATTCACAAAACTCTATATTGCTTGACGGCGGAGTCCAAATATGTTTATCCTTCTTATATTCATGGCCTAATGCAATATATGGGTATGGTATATGTAAAAAAAAAAAGTATATGTCCAATAAGGATGTATTGGATGAAACTTGTCTGTAGCCTTTGGATCCATTCGCTGGAGTCTTATGCTTCTTCAGGTGAATCACTGCTATGCTATCTCATCAACGAGAGAAGGACCAAAGACATTATATTTCTTGGGTTTTATTAATAAGCAGATAACTTATTAAAAAGCCAAGTAAAATACAATCTTATATAAATGGACAATTCTATTTCTGCACTTGTATATAATAAAAGTGAAAATGTGATATTTGAATCTCTAATTAAACATCCCCTACACACTGTTTCTTTTTATTGTTAATGATATTCTGCCTCTCAGTGTGGAATTGGATTTAGAAAGTGATGCAGACATTATTAATGACCTTTACCTTTCCTAATTTTGATATGTGTAGTCAGAAATAACCTTAAAACTTCACTGGGTGAAAAAATTTTGAATGAAGGCAATGCATATACAAGGGAAATATGCAAAAAGATAGAGTATGCTTGTTTATATCTTTCAAATTCTGTCATCTTTCTAGTTGTGTTTTCTAATCTTATAGCTACTACTCTTACTCTTCTTTCATGCCACAAATTAGATATAGTTCTATTAATTCAAGTGTCAGAGACTTGAACTGCAATCATTGTCTTCCTTGTAGTGTTCTTTGAAATAAAAGTAGAATTGCATAGTTAAACTGCTCAGTAGTATTTTAAGACATGTGTTTGATAAAGCAAAAGATGTTACAGAACTTAGGGCACCTAGTTCTTAACTCAGATACTCTGGAGCCTGATGTTATATTATGCTTCAATCCATTAAACACATGTTTTCCCTGGTCAATATAATTATTATACTATTTGCCCATTTCTTCCTTAGACTTTCTAAAGAATAGTGATAACTCTCCCTCTTTACGGGAAAACAAGTTGGCCAATCTGTCAGATGTTTAAACTTATTAGATGAGATACTTCATTCATGATTAAGGTTTTCTTACGACTTTTGGTAAAAATCTAAGTTATTTTATATTAACCTTATAAGAAGAATCCTGGGTGATGGTCTGTAACGGAAAAGCCTGTTTTGTCCCTAATGAATTCTCTATGCGAGATGTATCACTGACACATAGTAGATGCTTGATAAAATTTGGTGAGTGAATGTATGGCCTGTGGTCTAGTCTTGACTTAGAATATTACCTGAACTTGTTTTCATGCTAACTGATAGATGCTGGGTAAAACTAAATCACAATCTAAAATGATTTGAGATCCAAGAGGCATGGGTTAATGTAATGCATTAAACAACACCACGACCTCATTGGCAAAACTAGAGGTAAATGTCACATCGAGCCATCCAAGCAGAAATTCTTATTCTTTAGGCAGTAACTCTCAGGGAATAAAAAAGAAAACCTATGAAATAGACCAAATTCCGTATCTTTCACATTGCAGAGTAGCTGCAATTCCTAATAGTGAGGCTCAGCAGCTTTTGGGCTGATCAGGCTATTTTGGTGCTATATCAAGAGAGAATTTTGACAGTCTTGGCTTGCAATTTAACCTCCTTCAGAACTGTTACAATCTGGTGCGGGAGTATCCACAGAATACTAAACATCTATCTTGTTTTAAAAGCAGTCATTCTCTCATAAATAAGAGCTGTATTTCATGCATGATCCTCTTTTTGTTCTGTTGCTACAGAAGCAGCCAACTAGGCAACAGAGGAAGCAAAAGTAAACTCACATATTCCCAGTTCTCTTGGCATCACTGATGAAAATGTCTATAATGCTTATGATGATCCAAAAGAAATCAGAAGAAAAAAACACGTTGGCCTGTGTTGTATAAGTAAAGTGTGTGTAACAGGAGGATGGGGCATGCACAGCTAATGTTTGCCAATGGAGAGGAACAAAGCTTGGAGGGAGATATTTTACAGCTCCAAAATGTGCTGCCGTTCATGGAGGCTAAGAGATGAGCATTTAAAATATTTTTAACTGTCAGAACTTGCTTTTACTATTTATCTGTGAGTAATGGTTGAATTACTTACTATATTAAAATTTATTTCTTAAGGAAGATTAGAAATTATAAACCTTTCTGTAGATTAGAGTAAAATGGGGTTTGTGACATATTTGTAAAACTGGTACTAAGAAGATTTATTCTTGTATCCTTTAATCTTTGCTGTCATGGAGCATATCAAATGCTTTTCTAAGGCCTAAAACTCAGAAGACTAGTGAGGGTTTTTAGCACACATGTCTTCTTGTGGGAACGGTTAAGCCCCTTCTTTGAAATACAGGCTGTCCAGGTGTTATACAGTAGTAAAGGAACTTAAAAATGACTGTGCAAGCTGAAACCACGCAAAGAGATCTTAATAATCAATGGGAAAAATTACAACTGTTCTGTGTCCTTTAAATTTTTTTTTTTTTTTACAAAACATTGAAACTCTCTTCTTGATGATTACAAATGTACAGGGAAATGAACAAACAGTAAAACTAACTTTTTTAGTGCTGTAATTTACAACCTCAGAAACACTGAGGATTAAAGTTTTATTCTCTGCAAAAAAATCTTGTCCAGAGTAGTTTAAACAGTGCTTGCTTTATTCTTCCCATTGAATAACTTAACATAGAACATGCATCTTTTATATGCTTTGGTAAATTGTCATATTCCTTTCTAAGTTTGTATCAACTTGCAACATTTTATCATTTGCAGTTTTAATGTTTTGAAGTATCTCTAAGAGTTTCTTTATTGTAAAGATTTTGCCAGTGTCACTTCCTCTGGGACATCTTTATCTTTTTCTTTACAGCCACTTTCCTCTTTTATATTGATAACTTTGCCTTCACTAAGTTCACCTGGCTACAGATCTAGTCTCTTGAACAACAGTAGCATCAGCTCAGCTATTTCTTCCCTAACTCTGTTACATTTCATCCAGAGTTTACTTCTGATGTTATCACTTCGTTTCCTGGTTGCACCTTCATCTTTGTTGGCCACTTACCTCTTTCAATTATCTATTTTTGGAAAATATCATGTGAGTTTATCACTGGGAGACGGAGGCAGCAGAACTCTGTGCTTGGCTGTCTGTGCACTTTGAAAGAAGTGCCAAGTTTGGTCACTGATATTTACATAGTAATTTCTGAATTGCATGGCTAACAGCAAAGTTTGTGCTGTGTAACTGTACAAACCATATATCACCCACTGTTAATACAGTATGGTAACTGAAATTTGAACCAAATTGTTGGAAGACTGATGTTATATAACAAAACCATGGTGACTAAAATTGATATATATAGGAAACTTGCAAATGAGTCCTGATATATAGATAATTTGTTATTGAGTTATATAATTTAAGATGCTTTATACATAAAGAATAAAATCTTTTTAGATTCTTTATCTAAAAGCAAACCACTGGGGATCTGTAGGGGATACATGCTTTGTTTTCACCCATAGTTATGCTTGTATAGAATTTGCCTGAATAGAGGATTAATATTTTCCTTAGTTATAAACATGATTAGGGAGAAAACTATAGGCTATATAAAGCTTAGTTTCACAGGATTGTCTGAGGCGTCCTTTTGGATCAAGAATTTTTTTTTCACTTTACGGATTCTGAAACCGAACATTACCTACTCGCGTGTATAAATAATGAGGCTATAGGGAATTCATTCGTGTTAACTAGGCTAATAAGAAAATGCTAATTTTATATTGAAAGATCTATTTACCATCCACTGGCCATTTGAACAAACTCCTTCCTTGTCCAAAGTCAAGCTTGTTCAGTCAAGGGATGAAATTGTTTATTGGAATATTGCTTGTTAGCCATAGAGACAGAACAAAGTACGTCTCAAGCTATTTTCTGTTTGACCAAATAAGCCCATTCAATAACTTGTCTCTCTCTGTTTGAGAAATCTTGCCCTTTAGATCACGGGTGCCAGTTATTCCAATCAAAGTACCTTACCTTCCAGTTGGTGTGAAATGTGTATTGACAAAATTAAATTTCCAATGCTTATTTGTCAACATTACTTATAAGTGATGAAAATGAATTCATTTTATAACACTTCCCTTGTAAATACTTGCACTTCACAGTTCATACGGGAATATGCCTACATATATTAGAAAATATCACATAGTAGGTGAATATTAAATGTTTCTTTATCTTTCCTTTTCTTCCTATTAGCTTTTTTTGTTATTGTTTTGATAATCTTTCTTTAAGGACATATAATATTGCTTCCTGTAGAGATTATAAAAATCCTTAGGATTCCCCACGGCTATATTCACAGATCTCCATCTTGATTGTTTTTGTAATGGAATTTCTACCAGAAAGCCTCTTTAAATTATTGATGTGAAGATTCACTCATAGAATAAATTTTTGACTTAAAGGAAAACACAGAGAATGAAATGTTCAAATATTTGACCCCTAACATTTAGGGTATATGTTACCAAGACTTGTAGCTTCTAATCAGCAAATATACTTCCATTATAAGATTAAATGGCAACATATGAACCAATCTGGGGTCTTCTTGCCTGGTGCAATAATATTGGATATCCACACTGAGGTTTGCAGCTGGAAAAAGGAAGGACTTTATTGCAGATCACCAAGCAAGGAAGTCCAGGCAACTTAATGCTTAAGTCCTGACCTCCCCAGTGCCTTGCAGGTCAGGGTTTTTAAAGGCAGGAGTATGGTTTTGGCCTAAAAGAGCAAGCTATCTTGAAGTGGGGGCTTTCAGGTCATAGGTAGATTCAAAGAGTTTCTGATTTGCAGTTGGTTAAGGAAGAAAAGTTTATTTAACAATTTGGGGTCAGCAGAAGAGAGTGTCAGCTCTGGCTCGTGAGTGTGACTTTCTCCAGGCTCCCTAGGAAGAATTTAGAACAGAACGAAGAATGGGGGTCAGAGTTCAGTCCCCAGTTCTCCCTTATCTGAGGTCTGTGTGCCAGTGAATCCATTTGGGGGATTTTCTGAAAAACAACTCAGAGACGCATGTTAAGATGTTGCTTTTAGTTTCTATAAAGGAACTATCCTGTAGTTCTAGCTTATTTGGCTATTATTTCAAGCTGCTATTACCTTCTTGCTTCTTATGGTGCATATTCACTTCTCAGGGAAAGCTAGTGCCTGAAATTTCCCTTGAAGAAACTCAAGGTTTTCCTTTATTTCCATGTTTGGGGGTCTCACAATGCCCTAAGTGGGGTGATCTGTGCTCTCTTTGGCATATACTAGAAACTAGTGGGGTAAATGGTGTATCCATAAACTTTTAATCCATGTCCTACATTTAGAGGAATTTGCATGGGCTGGAAAATTAAAACACACTGAAAATCCTTTAAACTGAATTGTTAACCCATTTCAAAATGAGTGTTTCCAGGGCATGCTAATGAATTCATTATGTCATGTTTATATTTGGAATATCATAAAGGCAGTTACTAGAACAGCCCTCTCTGGTGTTTCATAGAGGCAGCTCTCAGGATACCTTGTACTAACGTAATGTATACTCTGACATCTTCCATTTAAGGAGGCCTTGAGGCTCTGAGCTCATTTTTCTGTTGACCATTTTCACGTCAATTTTTTTATTACTAAGTAAAAAGCACCCTTCATAGAAAAATTAAAAATAAAAGAAAATACTTGGCTTGTGAGATCTTATAAAGATACTTAGTAAAGTCCCAGAGCTGTTTATTTTCCTGTAATTCTCTGGTTATACATTAAAGAGTCATATTTCCTTTTCCTGGTTGAAAGTTGACTTTTTAAATTGATATATAGACACTCTCTTCTTAATGCCAGTGACATAATTTTTGTTGCTCTGTCTAATTGCTTATGTAAGGCTGATATAAGAATGATTCCCACTAGACATCACCAAAGGTACCTAACCCAGTTATGTTTTCAAGCCAACTTTTGTTATTGTAACATGATTAAAATACCACATTATGAAAAACTCTATAAAATTGAATTCAACAGAGAAAATAAATGCATATTAATAATACATATGTTATTTATATATATTTTTGTTGAATGAGATGCAGAATATATCATCAATTCACAGAGATTAACTATACTTTTTATACGGTTATTTTATTTAATCTTATCCAGTTAGAAGAAGAAAACATTTTTCAGGGTGAACCAGGACTTTATATCCTTTCCATTAATTTTATTTTAGCTTCATAATCTAATTTGAATATTTATGTGGTCTATTGAAAATTTCCAGAGGTATTTAGTATTTTTGTATACTTGGGTTTTCATTTAAAAAGAACAAATAGAATCAATGTCAGAAAAGATAAAGTTTCAAAGTTTGCTTTTATTTTTATTTAAGCATACCAACAGAAAAATTATTTGGTCTATCATTTAGAAATTCGTATATGGTTACTGTTCTGAGCACAGGTATTTTTGGAGCAAGGCACAGATATGGAAATGGTAAGGCGTACAATTGGCGTATAAGGATTGGTAATTAATTTTTTTCTCAAATATTTTTTAAGAAATAAATTGGATATGTAGAATGAGGGATAACATAATATAAAGAGATAAAACAATTGGTGCAGTTTTGATTTAAAAATTAAACCACTATTCAGACATATTAAGCAAAGGGGGTGAGTGTTTAGGACCTAAATTATGTCTTATCAGAGGTCAAACAAGATCACTTATAAAAGAAATTTAATTATTCACAATAGACAGGACATGGAAGCAATCAGAATGTACATAAATGGATGAATAAAGAAATGTGCCACTTACATACAATGGCATATTATTCATCCTTGAAAAGAAAGGAAATCCTGCCATTTGTTACAGCCTTTAATCTGGAAGATATTATGCTAAGTAAAATAAGCCAAACCACAGACAGACAGATACTGCTTGCTTTCATTCATATGTGGAATCCAAGAGTCGAATTCATAAAAGCAGAGGGTCAAATGTTGGTTGCAAGGGGCTGGGAGCAGGAGGAAGTAGGGAGGTGTTGGTCAAAGGGTACAAAGTTTCAGTTATGCAATATGACTAAACCCTAGACATATACTGTATTGCCTATAGCTAACAATACTGTATTGTTTACTTAAAAATTCGCTAAGACTGTAGATCTTAAATGCTCTTATCACATGCAAATAATAATAGTAATAATAATAAATGAAAGAATGGGTGGAAAGTTTTAGAAGGCATGGCAATGCTTATGGCATAGATTGTGATGATGGTTTTACAAGTGTACATTTATCTCCGAGCTCATTAAGTTGTATGCATTGACTGTACAGCTTTCTTATGCCAATCAGGCCCCAATAAAGTGGTTTAAAAATTAATTAATTAAATTAAATTAAAAATTTTAAGAAAGAAGAAACATTGAATAAAGGAAAATAGTTAAACTCCTGATTTTTTCCAATCAGTCTCTAGGAAATAATTGAAAGTAGGAAAGGAATGTTACATTTCAGATATTAATAATAATGGTAATGCTAAAGGTAGGATAGGATTTTAACATTTTAGAACAGAAGATTTGCAGTACATAGTAGTGAATATAGATAATACTTTTATGGTTTCAACATACCTCAAAATTAACTGTATAAAGTAACATCCTGTTCTATGAGATGGTCATTAAGCTCAGATTATGTTTTGTTATCTGTTTTTTTTGTTTTGTTTTCTTGAGATGGAGTTTTGCTCTAGTTGCCCCGGCTGGAGTGCAGTGGCACTATCTCAGCTCACTGCAACCTCTGCCTCCTGGGTTCAAGCAATTCTCCTGCCTCAGCCTGCCGAGTAGCTGGGATCACAGGCACGTGCCATCACACCTGACTAATTTTGTATTTTTAGTAGAGACGGGGTTTCACCATGTTGGTCAGGCTGGTCTCGAGCTCTTGACCTCAGGTGATCCGCCTGCCTGTGCCTCAGAAAATGCTGGGATTACAGGTGTGAGCCACTGCACCCAGCCTTATTAACTGTTTCACAAAAGAAAACAAGCCAAAATAACTGCAATGCTCAAAATATTACCACTACAAATAACCATTTATGACATGTGATTACCATTATCCTCTATATCCTTGTCTTATCTTTGAGTCAGTTCCTCTTCCTGCTACTAATGTAATAAATTGAACAACATTGAATCCATAAGACAATACATATGGATATGTCTTTTTTTCAAAATTATATGGGAAAGTTCTTATACCATCACTAATGCCTTAATTTAAAAGCACCTTCCATTAAGTTTGATAAGCAAAAGTTTAATGGTTTGCTAATCGAAAAGTTACTACACTTTTTGCAAAATAATGAAAGTTACTCCATTGGATTTCACAACAAGTTCACTCAAATAATTTCATGAGTGTGTTTTTTTATTATGTAACAATACATGTTATCATAGGTAACACATGTATACTTCATAAAGTGGTTAACTCACAGGTTGTTTGTTCTGTTGACACTTCTGTTATCCACTCTGAGCATTGGCTGTATTTGTTTGCTGCCATCTTAATAGGCTGCTAATATAGGACAATTAATTTTAAGGGAGTTTGTCTGAATACAAACAATGTGCTTTAATTTTATCTATTCTGATATCTCAAATTGTTTTATTGATTTTGATTTGCTAATACACTTTAATGCACAAAGCAGTCATAGTTACCTGTAAACAGCATCACATTGAACCTTAGCAGCTCACAGAAATATAGTTAGTTTAATAAATAACTAATCTGAGTGGTACCTAAAGAGTGTCCTTTGGACATTGGCTGTCAGGCCAAAATGTTGCTATTGTAGAATGTATCCATCAGAATAGTATTTTTGAAAATTTTGATTCAACTAACCATTTTACACATTTCTCATTAAATCTCCAAAGTTGGTGTTCTGAAATCTAGGTGAAATACGTGGATAGGAATCAAAGCATTATCACAGTTTATTGGGTAATTTGTTAATAAAGCTTTAGAGTTTTAACAATAATTAAGGAATGATAAAAATTATGTTTTAAATTACCATAAATGTTATTAATTTACTAAAATACTGTTTATCTTCCACACATGAAAATACATTTGATAATAGAAAAATCCAAATTCTGCTAAAATATGTTTAAAGAGGTGTGCTCTGAATTAATATGAGTGACCACAGCCTAGGTCACACAATCTCAAGAAGTCCCGATAAAGTGTGCCTGAGGCTGCCAGATTACAGCTTGATTTTATACATTTCAGGGAGACAGGAATTGCAGGAAAATCATAAATTATTATGAGGGAGGTGTACATTGATTTGGCCTTAAAAAGATCAGACATCTCAAAGCAGAGGGCTGGGGAGATCATAGGTGGGTTTTAGGGATTCTTTAGTTGGCAATTGGTTGGGAGAGTTAAGCTAATGTCTAAAACTTGAAATCAGTAGAAAGGAATGTTTGAGTTAAGATAAGGGGGCTGTGGATACCAAGGTTCTCAGTATGTAAATGAAGCCTCATAGGTGGCAGCCTTCAGAGAGACTAGATGGAAAATGTCTCTTTCCAGACTTCAAAGGTGTCAGGCTCTCAGTTCATCTCTTTAGATCTGAAAAAGTCTAGAAAGGGAGAGGTCTGGCTACATTAATGGAAGATTAATCTGATGCAAATTTTTCCCACAAAAGACAGCTTTGCAGGGTCATTTTAGTCTGATGATCCTGTGGCAGCCATTTCAAAATATGTTAAAGAAATATATTTTGGGATAAAATCTTTTTTACTTCCTTCAGCATCTGCTATATGCCATGTTATGCTGTATACCAGAGTCAGATTGGAAAGTAAGCTACATTATATAGGGTTCATAATACCTGTCTGATGAGATTTTATGGTTTGTAGGCTATGACCACTAACCAGGTCCCTTAGATATAAATTTGGGCAAGAGAAAAAGAAGGTCATAGTCCTCACATTTAAAAACTATTATTTTATGTAGTTTTATATTATTTCACACGGCTTATTATGTTTGTAAGTGGTAGATAATTATAGATTTCTGACTGTTATAATATTTTAATGTACCTTTTCTTTTTTATGTGCTGAAATGTATCCTGAATGCCATGCTTTTTGTACTCTACAAAAATCCTCCATTCCATGTCTCGTTATTCTTTAGTGTCTTTAATATATTTCAGGTCATAGTAATTATATGATACACTACTACCATCTTGTTCAGGCTGGTCTCAAACTCTTGACCTTGTGATCCGCTCACCTCGGCCTCCCAAAGTGCTAGGATTACAGGCGTGAGCCACTGCGTCTGGCCTTACATGTGAACTTCTTTAACCACCCATGACTCTCAGATTGTGTTCATGACTATAAACTGCCATTTTCTTAGTTTCTGATTTGTAGACTAGATCCAGACTGGCCACTGCAGGACTGTAACCGAGAATTGCTTTCTGATTTATTGCAATGCAGTGAAAGATTTAGATATAAATGTAAAGAGGGGCTGTAGATCACAAATATTACTTTATTTAAAGAATTTAATACATTAAATAGCTGCTGAACTTCTAGAAGTTCCAAGCTGCTGAGCTTCTTCCTTACAAAGATAGTAAGGCATGGTTCATACCATCAAGGCACTTAAAGTCCAGTGGGGGCATGGCATATTGTTTAGGAAGAGCTATAAGTAAAGAACTTTTTATAAAAGTTCAAAAATTGGAAAGATTACAGAAGGGATATATAATGAGGCACATTTGGGATTTGAGCTTGCCATTTTATGGCCACATAAGGTTTAGAAAGATAGAGAAGGAGGGTATTGTAGGAAGAGCAAAGACAGAGTTGAGAAACATGAAACTTTTTTGAGGAACTGTGTGTCAGTTTGAATCCTCCAACAGAAGCAGACACTAAGATGGTAAAAGGCCTACAAGGCATTCATTGAAGAATAAAGGGGAAAGAGCTGAAGGAGACAGGGTGAGCCTTGAGATTAATGTGGGTGTCACACTTATAAAAGAAGAGGTGGGCAAGGAAGGATTGGATAGAAAGAGGCTCGGGACTAAGCGCAGGTCTAAGAAAAATTTGACCAGCTGATGATGCAGCTGGGAGCCACAGTACAAGCACGAATTCCCTGGACACTCAGCCTTTGGTGGGAAGAAGCCCAGGTGAAGCATGGCTTCGGTATTGATGGGTGGCCACTGAAGACAATGGCCACTATGGCTCCTGCAACAGATTTGAAGGAAATTTGAGTGGCGGATATCCATGGACGCCTCAGCCATCTGCAGGAATGCCAAGTAGTTTCCTTCGGCTGGAACATGTAGAATATAATGCAGGGAAGAAGCTGGAACCACAACATGAGAGGCCTGAAATGGCATGATTAGGAATGTGTACTTTATCAAATGAAAAGATGGAAAAGTTTTAGACTTGTATGTAGAAATATCATTTAGAAAGAATTATTTTGGACAATATCTAAATCCATATACATGTGAATCTTTTTTTAAATGTGGGCATGTTGGCTGCACAAACCCACTTAATATCTACTGTAGTAATTCACCTGAAAAATGATGACCTCAATGTTAGTGGTAGTTGTTGAAATGCAATGTGACGGAAACAGATTGACAATAGAATCAAATATTGGGGTAAGATAATAAGGAAATTGAAATAATGGGAAGAGAAATGATTCCCAAGTTTAAGTCTAGATTTCTTGAACAATGTTGATGTCATCCATTTATTCATATAATCAACAAATACGTATTCTATTATGTGCCAAATACTATTTTAAACATCAGTGATACAAAGAGACAAAAATGGAATTTACATTTGAGTGTAGTGAGATTATCAATATCAAGTGGTGATATTTGTAAGAAAAGAAAGCGGAGGGTGTAGAGGAACAAGGAGTGCCAGGGAGGTGAGAAGAGTGATTGTTTTTTAAATAGGGTGATAAGGGACACCTGCAAAATGATGGTTGAAAAACAAACAAATAGTTGGACAAGCAGGCCAGTGACTATCTGAGGAAAAGTAACAAAGGAACCAAAAAGGGCAAAGGCCCTGTAAAAGCATGCCAGATATGCTCAGCAGACAGTAAGGGGCCAGAGAGTTGGAGAAAAGAGAGGGACAGGGAGGATAGCAGAAAATAATTCCAGAGATTAATGGGCAATGTTGATTAGGGAGTGGGAGCTTTGATTAGGGAGTGGTATCTTTTAAGATAGTGCACAAAATTAAAGGTCATTTTTTGAACAGAAGAAGGCTGTGATCTGTCTTCAGTCTTCACTCTGCTTACTCTTGAGAAGAGACCATAGGTGAGCAAGTTCAGAAACAGGGCAACCTTATGCAAAATTCTTTCAATACCAGGCAGAAGATGTTAGCAATGAGCGTGGTGGGAAGAGTTCAGATTTTGTATGTATTAATCAGACATAATCAGATGTTAAAAACTGCTTCCCTGCTATTATTAGCCATATTTACTTCTCAAAGTTTGGAGCAATGGTAATAAACATATGTGTTATGTTATTTCAAATAGGAAAATTAAACTATATTGTGCATTCCATTGAGTGGGGCCGGTGATCTGTTTGGAATAAATAAAATATATCATTCTTCATCCAGTAGTCTTCAGAAAAATAGCTCGTTTCACAAAATTTTATCATTACTTCTTTTTTTTTTTTGACAATCCAGATCATTTAATTAAAGACATAACTTTGAGCCTTTCAGCTAGAGCAGGTTTTCAAAGTAGGAGTCATGAAGCTGCCTCCAGGAGGATGGCATTCTTTACACAACAGAAATAGAAAGGCTCCACCATGGTGACATGGATGGGGGTGCAGAAGACAAACTTAGCCTCCAATCTACTCGGCTAACAACTCCCTAGGCCTTTAGGGCAGAATGGGTGGCCAGAATCGAAGTCAAATGGAGTTTATTCAGCTGGAAGAAGAACTTGCAGTACAGTTGCTCAACTTCAGGCCACAGATTTGGTCCTCCTTCATAGAGATGAGAATGAGTCTCTGAATGCACAGTGTTTAGGTTAGAAATCTTACACATTGGCAAGCATGAATTGTTCACGCCTGTAATCCCAACACTTTGGGAGGCCGAGGTGGGTGGATCACTTGAGGCCAGGAGTTCGAGACCAGCCTTGCCAACATGGCAAAACCCCGTCTTTACCAAAAATACAAAAATGAGCCGCGTGAGCTGGCACATACCTGTAATTCCAGCTACTCAGGAGGCTGATGGAAGAGAATCACTTGAGCCTGGGAGGTGGAGGTTGCAGCAGGCTGAAATGATGCCACTGCATTCCAGCCTGGGTGACAAGCGAGACTCCGTCCCCAAAAAAGAGAGAAATCTGACACATTCTTAAGAGACACCATAAAGGGATTTACTTGTTACTGAAAATCTTAGATTGGCTTTTTTCTCTTTGATTAAAAAATAACATAGATTAGAATAAAATACAGATTTAAATTTATATTCTATTTTATTCTACATTTTACAGAAATGTATTTAAGTTCCTCAACATCTAATATTTTTGCATTCTCACAGTATTTCTGTGATGTAATTTTTCAAAGGATCAATGTACCATCCACCCCTTTCAAAGCTGAGAATTTCATATTAGATCATTACAGTTTTGGAGAAAAATGCATTAAAATATAACAGTTCACATTCTTTTGTGAGAAAACATATATGCAGCTATGTACCCATATGTGTATATGTGCATATATATTACATGTACAAATAGAATGTACCTGTGCACACAGACACATATACATTTACACACATATGTATTTTGATATTTCAAATGCTCAATGCAGCATGGCCATAGGTAATAGCCACCTATTCTATTTTTAGTGATGGCCATGTATTACAGATGTTTTGACACCATTGTAAATAGCAGAAAGGGGCTTCCCTCTCTCTTTTTTTTTTTTGCGATGGAGTCTCGCTCTGTCACCCAGGATGGAGTGCAGTGGTGTGATCTTGGCTCACTACAAGCTCCGCCTCCCAGGTTCAAGCGATTCTCCTGCCTCAGCCTCCGAAGTAGCTGGGATTACAGGCATGCACCACCATGCCCAGGTAATTTTTGTACTTAGTAGAGATGGAATTTCCCCACGTTGGCCAGGCTGGTCTCGAACCCCTGGCCACAAGTAGTCTGCCTGCCTCGGCCTCCCAAAGTGCTGGGATTACAGGCGTGAGCCACCACACCTGGCCAGACTACCCTCTCTAGGGAACAATGCCAAGCAGAAATTACAACCCTCTGATGAGTGGTATATAGAGAAAAGCAACTTATGGTATCAGCCAGAGGAGAAAATAGGGGCTCTACAGCAAGATGCGGACATGTGTGCAAAGACCCTGAGCCAAGTGTCTCCTCAGGAACCAACCACAAGCTCTTTGGGGGCCTGCGGTGGTGGTAGCCCTGGGAGGTAGAGATGGGGTTCCAGGAAATGCAGAAGGTTTTGTATGTAATGAAGTGTTTTCTTTTCATGGACAGCCACTTTTGTTTTTTTATCCCAAAGGTCATTACTTCTATTAATAGTTTTCATAGAAATTAAAGAAGATTTTGCAGATGCTGATTAATTTGTCGAAAATGTGATTTCCCTTCCTCATAGTTTAGCTCTTGATTTAAATAATGCTTCAGTGGAGAAGTCTTTCCTGACAGAGAGCCCACATCACAGATTTCCACATCACCACTTAGTCCTCCCACGGCCCTCCTTCTGTTACCTGCTGTGACACTTATTTTTTTGCAAATCTTGTGATTTAAACTTCTCTCTTCTCTTTAGCTGAGTAGCCCTTTCTACTGAATGAAACTTCTTCTTTGGCTTTATTATATAGCTATTTGATTTACCAATAATAATGCATGTTTATAGTTATTCACATATTGAAAAGACATAGATAGCTTCTCATAAATTTACTAAACCTCATCCATTCTCACAAATTCAAATGCTCTACTAAATCTCCATATAGGAACTCACTCCCAAGTGGAGATTTACATTTATTACTGTCTTTAAGAGATCTGTAACTGAAATAATAACAGTAAAATATTTAGGGCAGTGTCTGGCACATAGAAAGTGCTCAACATGCCTTTCGCCTCCACTCCTATGCTGTTGTTTGGTAATCATACTAATCATTTCTTTTTTGAAATGGTTGAAAGGATCGATGTTATAAGTGGAGTGCTTGCTTTAAACTATAAACATTTGTTTATTTTAATTTTGATTAAACCTTTGGTATGAAAACTAAATCTAATAATGTACTCATATCACTGCATTCCAATATTTTTGCCACATTTTTCCCAAATTCTTCCAATTTCTAAATTTATACAGTTGCATAATGGGGCTATCAAATGTTCCACAAGGTAGTAATAGTCTTACAGTTTGACAGATTATGGTATACCAGTATTATTATTATTATTATTGTCACTCATTTGTTATTTACTTAATTATTGAATAAAGCACATTTGAACGATTATAACTAGAATAATCAAATGGAATGTTTTACCCTTGTTAATAAGAAAAACACTAGATCTTGTGGCAGTTTTCGTCTGAAGTGGAGAATGTATTCAGTTGTGTATAAAAGTGTAGAACAAAGGACATAGAAATAAAATGTCATGGAATTTTAACTTGATGTGAAACGAGATAGTAAAATTTTAAGAAACTTTCTAAAAAGTGCCCATCATAATTAAGAAAAAGAACCATCATGATTCCTCAGTCCCTCCAGGAAGAGTGAATTATTGCCAGGGAGAGGCTGTAGCACGGAATGGCAAAGCAAGTTTGAAATCCTAGGTTCTCCATTCTCTACTCTTATGAAATAAAGATTTTCAAAATTACATTTTTCTTTGAAACAATTAATTGAATTAACTCAAATATTATACTATCTAAGTAGAAAGTTAAACGTGTGACAGGAGTATAAAGGAATGCCCTAGAAGTCTCTTGTACCCCATCTAGTGAGCATTAATAAGAAACTACATTTGTCAGTTTCTTTCACTTTGTTTTTATGTCAAATCAGAATATTCTCAGTTCGTTTCCTTTTTTTTTATTTCTTTCTTTTATAACTGACCAATATAACCTTCCCCTTTATGCATCTTCAATAAGAATAATAATCCTGTTCCTCAAAATATATGTATTGGATTTATGTGGGCTATGTTTGGAGCAAAACAATTTCAAAAGAAAGAAACACTGAAAATGATAGATGTAGGTGGATTATATTCCTCGGTGTCCTGAAATGGTTTTATCATTTGGCTATCTGCTTCTAAGCATTTTATTTTAAACAAGCAGTTGCATTTTTTTTGTGTGTCACTATCACACTAACGTACTAAGGGGTTGCAAACAGAAGTACCCATGACAATTGATCCATATTCCATTGGGACAACAGATGGCACCTAAAAAAAAATGTCTAAACTTAGGAAGAGCAAATCCTATTTTCAGATCAGGTTTACAGAGTGCTCGATAGGGTACCAGGCAATTATATTCTCAAGTGTAAGAATAAACTAATATATATTGAGAACCATAAATCTATTAAAAAATTTCTTTTTTGTGTGAGTTTATAACTTTTTTGCTTATTAATACTAATAATTCTACATGCTTGTATAATTCTTGTTTGGTTAGAGATTATAAATCATACATTAAAACACATTAGGCAACAATATGTCCTCCAAAGTTTTTCTTATTTTTACTTGACTTTTATATTTTTACACTTGTGTGAAACCAGTTCTTGTCTCAGTTTTCTTTCCCTAGATAACATTATAAATGAAACAACTTCTTGAGTGGTACTTCAGGAAGTAAATATCCTCTTGGATTGGTTTCAAGACAAAACTATTTTGTATTGAATTTCACTCCATAGCCTTTGCTATTATGGGGAGGTAGATAGGTGGATAAACAGTGTCTTAGTCCATCCCAGATGCTATAACAAAAATACCATAGAGCAGGTAGCTTAACAACAAAAACTTACTTATCACAGTTCTTGAGGCTGAGAACTCCAAGATTAACATGCTGACAGATTCAGTGTCTGGTGAAGACTCCGTTTTCTGGGTCATAGATATCTGTTGTGTCCTCATCTGGGGAAGGGGCAAGGGAGTACTCCCTCTTCACATTTACAAAGGCACTAATTCCATTGATGAGGGTAGCTTGTGACCCAATCACCTACAAAAACCCCCACCTCCTAATACCATTACCTTGAGGAAAAATTTCAACATATGAATTTTGAGAGAACACATTCAGTCTGTAGTAGTAAGATAGATAGATAGATGATAGATAGATAGATGGAATTTCATCTCAATGAAATTCAAAAAGGATATGGACGTAGTCTTGCTTCAGAAAGTCTATAGTGCAAAACTGCAGTGAAATCCAGATTAAGGCCCCAAGCGTTACCACTAGAAATTAAAACCTCTTAAAGCAATTTAAGAGGTAGACGTTTAGTAGAAGTACCTCATTTTACTAGAAATAAAAGTATTTTTTATGTTGAAAACCTGGGTGTTTATTAGAAGTAATAGACATCTAGTTAGCATTCAAGAAAAGTATCATAAAAAATGAAAGTTACCAAACATGGAAACTTCTTTGATGTGAAGCTGTATAACATAAGAAATGCTATCAGTTAAAACCGGAAAGTATACATACCAGGAGATCTTCAAAAAATCCTCAAAAGTTTTAGATCTTCAAAATTTTGAGACTTTGAATCTCAAAACTATGTACATTTAGAAAATGCATTTTATTGCACATAGTTATATAAAGCAAATAAGTTATGAAAGTTTAGGATGTGAGCAAATGATTCACACATTATTTTTTTGCCAAAAAGTTCTATTTTTTATTTTCCACAATTCAATTAGTCAACTTTAAGCAGCCTTATGTAAAAATAAATTATTTTGATTACTTTCAGGTATGTCTTAAACCCTCCCTTTCTGATGAATTTTGGAATGTTTTGATTCTTGATATATAAAGTTTCATCATAATATTATTGAAGATTTATTATATTTGTAGTAGAAGGGTCAGTAACACTTCTTGGAACAATTTTCCAGACCCATTCACCTTAGCTTTGTTCTGGGATACCATTTCTCAAGCTGTGATTCCCAGACCATTTGCATAAGAATGACAATGGACACTTTATACAAATTCAGATCTCTAGGCTCCACCCGAGACTATCTGGACATATATACCATGCAACCTGCAATTTTAACTAGCTCCTTGTGTGATTATTGGGTGTATAAAGCCTAAGAAGAAATGAAATTCAGGGAATCAATTGAACATTTTTAAATGTGCTTGTATAGCACCAAACTGTTTTCTTCTCAAAAATATACAATTCATTCCTGCATGTGGTCAACCATTATTTCAAAAATTTTCTTTTGTTGGAAGAACAAAAATAAAGTTGTTAGCCTTTGAGAATCGTCTTGTATACAGTTTTTGAAACTTTCCAGCAGTAACAGATATTTCTAATGTAATACATATATCTGAGATTTATTTTTAATTTTAGTGTTTACTCATGCATTATTATATAACAGAACACATGGTGCTTGTAGAATTTTGAAATATTTACCGTAATGCCTCCACTATTTTTTTTAAGTATATTACATAAAAAATTCCTTCTCTGCTTCTTGGGTTTCAGCATTCAGAACTTCACCCTCCACTGTCAATAATTTGGGATTAATGTCTTCATATAGATTAAGTGTAGGAAAGAAAATGCAGTATCTCTTTCTCACCCATCACAAGGTTCATGGCTGACATCCTATAAAAAAGAAAGATTAACAAGAGAAAAGCGTAACAAATATATCTAACAAAAGTATTTAATGACATGGGAGTCTTCAGAAATAAAGACCCAAAGGCCCAGGGAAAACTGTGTTTTTAAGGATAGTCATGCAGAAGTGTGACTGGCAGTCAAGAGGGTACGATCTAATGAGAAAAATGCAGGGACCTCAGCAAAGGCTGTTCTAACTTTTCTGAGTTTGGGTGTCTTATCCCTTTCCTCTGGGTATAGGGTAAGACCCTTCTAGAATGAGGGTTTTATGACCTACTTTCAGGGGAAGTAGAACAGATCATTCTTTTTGCGGCCTCAGGGGGAAATGGTGATAGATGGTCAGAGAATGACCTTTCTGCTTCTGTGGTTTTCTCAATTTCCTTCAGTTTAAAATACTCAGTGCCGAGGTGCCATATTTTGGGGCATTGTGTTCTGAGCTTCACTAATACCTACAGAGAGATCAGTAGTCACTCCTAGTCTGCTCAGAATTACATCTCTTAATGATTAAAAATAAGCCTTATGCAAAACTCTACAGCTTTCAGTTATCAAACATTCAATTGCACAAACCACATTGTAACTTTAGTATTTTTTTCTGAGATTTATGAGGTAACAGGTTTTTGAACCATTTTATTTAAAGCATTCTCTTTTTTTTTTTTTTTTTTTTTTGAGACAAAGTCTCCCTCTGTTGCCCAGGCTGGAGTGCAATGGCGCAATCTCAGCTCACTGCAAGCTCCGCCTCCCAGGTTCAAGTGATTCTCCTGCCTCAGCCTCCAGAGTAGCTGGGATTACAGGCATCCGCCACCACTCCCAGCTAATTTTTTATTTTTAGTAGAGATGGGGTTTCACCAGGTTGGCCATGGTGGTTTCGAACTCCTGATCTCAGGTGATCTACCTGCCTGGGCCTCTCAAAGTGCTGGGATTACAGGTGTGAGTCACTGCCCAGCCTAAAGCATTCTCTTAGTATTGAATAATTTCTCCGAATTTTTTATTGATAAACTTTCAATAAATTTGCGTTCTATTTACACAGAAAAAAATTGTTAAAAGTAAGTTTGCTAGACAAATATTATGGTAACTTTTGATAGATACTACCAAATTACTTTCACTATTGCATAAATTTATATCCCTACCAAGGTTTTGCCAAGAGTAGAAATTATCTGTTTACAAATTTTTAAATTTTGCCAATTTCAGAGTCCAAAATTATATTACATAGTGATATCCATTGGCTTTTTATATTTAGTGATTTTAGCCTTTTATGTTTCTTCTTTTGTGATTTAAATAGTGGTGGACATTTATTTGGTTTAATAATATATTACTACCAGTGGCTAAGCATGAAAGAGAAAAAAGGGGTCACGAAACTGTTACATGTGATTATTCTATTGTCATGAAATAATTTGGCTCTCCTTGTTTTTTCTGTTATGACTGGGGGTTGAGGGAGTGTGCAGGGCAGGGAGAGTTGATTTTCCTTAGAGGAAAATCTCTGAAGAGATAGTGCCTCTTGTTTGGGAAGTTAGCGAGAATGAATATGTAAATCTGAGTGTTCAGATTATTGCCTCAATTTGCTAGAATGGCATTTTGTCAAAATATATGCCAGACTACTTAGAGTTTAGGAGCTTGATAAAAATACAGACAACTGCCCCAGACTTACTGAGTTAGAATTCTAGAAGGTGGGGCAAGAATCTGCATCATCATATTGCCTAGATGTAAACTTTGAGTACCAATGTTTACAGAAAAAAAAAAGAATCAACTTACATAATTATTAGATTTTACATTCCAGAACTAAATTGAGCCAATAATTAGAAATACCTACTACAGATCACAGTGATTTTTTGTAAAAAGGAGAGCTATTAAGATGCATAATTTACAGAGGAAATATACATTAAGACTGAATTTAATGAATCTAGATGTCCTCTGCATGATTTAATCAGTGGGAATTGCAGTGCTTAGATGAAACAGGAAAGGCTCAACATAAAATAGTTGTTTTGCTTGTTCTCTGTAATCATTATAAACAAACACAGCAGGTAGATTACTGAAACAATTGTGAGTCTGAAGAGGAAAAGTTTAAAAGTAATAAAGGTACTTTCATGCAAACTGTAAGGTGTTAATACCTCTCACACTTAACAGTGAAAGGCTGTCTGCTTCTCTTTACATTTACTGTTACTGATTTCAGAAACCTCTAAATAGCTGTTGACAGATTTAAATGAACTTTCTTTTTTGAACCTGTGAGGGTGAAATGAGCCTCTCTTTTTCTTTACAGTAGTTATGCTCCACAACAATTAACATCAGGTGGAGGTTAAATTTTATGATGGGTGTCTTTAGCTTTTTTTGGTAGGAACACACAATCGAGGAGGTAAATCTTAATTTAGTCCATAATAAAACAAAGTAATGATATGTAGGCATTAAAAAAACTCTAAATGTAAAATAACTCTATTTAAAATATATTTTTAAATAACTCTATTTTATTTAAAATATATTTTATATTAATAATGTAATACTTTAACCTGCATGTTGTGGTAGCAGGGTTGATAAAAATCAAGAACACTTCAATTAATTTTGAAATACTCTATATGAAAAGATAGAGGGAAGATTAATGAATTTTGTAAAAAAAAGTTCTTAGTCTTTTCCTTGATGTGACACAAAGGATGAATGATATCCTCATGTCCAACATAATCCTATGAATATACCCAACATTTGACAATCTCAAGATTTTTATGAGAAGCAGGGCAATTAGTACCAAAAATTCTTTATCAATTAATCTGCTTAAATCTGTTCCCATTAGTACTGTTTATTCTACAATTTAATTAGAGCAAACTTCCTCACAGTAAATAAATGCAATGATTTCTTTACCATAAAGAAGTTTTGTGGTCTGCAAAAAGCAAATTCAGAAAGAAAGGAGATAGTCTATTATAGAGTGTGAAAAGCACTAGCGTGAGATCAAGCTGCTCATTCTCAGCATGGACTGGGAAGCAGGAGGGAATTAAGCAGGCTTGTAACTGGTCTGATGCTTTTGAGGCTGATGTAATCCTATTACCCTATGGTTTTGATGTAAAGGTTCTCTTTTATTTTGTTTGTTAGTAGATTATTAAATTAAAACCATTTGAATTAATTTTTTAAAGGAATTGTACAGGTGAATAGAATTTCAAATTTATTTTCTTTTGAGTATTATTTTCTACAACACCTAACACCAATACAGAAAATAAGGGCTGACCCTACATTCAACTCAACTCTGTTTATTTGGGGTTTCAGAGGAATTCAGAGGTTGCAAAATAATACTGTTATTTATGATGTTCTTTTCCTTAATGACAATTCTCTTTTTGAAAAAGTATATTTATAGTCATTCTAGAAAATTATTAGAAAATGAGTATTAATATGATAAAGTTTTATGAAAATGTAAGTTAAATGCATTTTATTATATGCCTTAAAAAGTGAGAATTAAATGTGAAGCAAGTGGTTTTATTTAGTGTTCCTTTCAATATAAATGTTACTATAAAAGCATTCCCAATCTTAAAATGTCAGGGAAGTTTTTAAAAATGTCAGGAAGACTCAAGTTTTATGTGCAACTGATTTTTGTTTAGAAACCTTTCTAATGAGATAGGATGACAATTTTTAATTCAAAGACTTACATTTTGTATTTAATAACTTGGATGACAAGAAAGTAACATGTGAGCACATTGTTAGGATTAGTCCTTGGTCCTTATTATCATATTTTCACATAACAGGATAATTTTAGGATTCAAAGTTGTTGTATTCATTGTTTTTACATCAATAGTTGATGAGTTAAATGTGTCACTTTGGCAAATGTTTGAAAAGGGTTATGTTGGCTTTATTTCTTCTGCTTTAAGTTTTGTGCTACAGGATTCTAAACTGCAAACAACAGGCTGTTCAGAAATGAGTTTGAGGTTTGGAATCAAACGCACCTGCTCTAATATTGACTTTGCCATTTACCTGTTGAAATAGAAACAGGCTATTTAATATTTCTGACTTTCAGTTTCCTCATATGAAAAATGTAGATACTAATATTCACTCTTAAAGGTATTATGATTAAATATAATAACTATGTAGCTCTAATTTTCTAAACAGACTAAACATTGGTTCTCTTTTCTCCTATTTCTCTTCCTTGAGGATAGAGACCACATTTCAGGCACCTTTACATATCCAGATTATAATAATGCATATTCCATGTGGCATGCAAAGCTAACTTTTGTTGATCATTGCTTTTTGAAAAAATAAACTTTTAATAAAATAACTTTTCATAATAAAATAAACTTTATAAATTAATAATTTATTAAATAAATAAACTTTTAATAAATAGAAACCATATTTTATAAACTCCATTTACCTAACACTGAGATATTTTAAAAGAACATTTAAATGTGATACTATTTTGATATATACTGATCTTATTAATACTATTGCTTATGATTGTACCCTGTATAGTTAGAAAACATTTAGCATTGACTTATATTTATTGTACTTGTTTTACACTGCTTTCTGAAGTTATTTTATTGTAAAATAAAAATGTGCTATGTTTAGAGGAATTTGATTAGGAGCTATCAAAACTACGTGCTGTCATCACAACTGGTTCTAACCAAATGCAAATGATAAAGAATTATGAACTTTGAGTGACCTAAGGTTGCCAGACCTTTACCGGATCTAGTTGAAGGCTTTCCTGACCAAGAACACTTACATATACCTGATCCTGTCTACCAAACTAGTTTTCAATCTTTAATATTTTAGTATATCTTAGATGAAACTGCCTCCCCATCGCTATTCCCCACGATAATCAACATTTAAACCCCCCAAATTCTTTACTTATATCAGTGACTTACGAAGACCACTTCGCCACTGTCAGGCATTCTGTTAATATATTCAGATTTTTATTTTATTGTAGATTTGTTTTATTAGCTTTGGTGATTTTTTTAAACACTTTTTAAAAAAGTGTTTAAAAATAAAATCACATGGTTACAGAGTGTCTACTTTGGGAAGACAGATGATTTTTTCACACTAATGAAGTATGTGCTATCCAATAGGGTAGCTGTGAGCCACAGGTGTCAACTAAGCATTGAAATTTGACTAGTCCAAATTGAGATGTTCTCTAAGTAATTCAGAAGCCAGTACACAAAAATGGAAATATCTCATTCATAATATGTTATATGGATTACATGTCAAAATGATACAATTTTTGATACATGGGGTAAAATATATTATTAGAATTTATTTTGCCTATTTCTTGTCACTTGTAAATTATGTCTAGTTAGTATTAAAAATTATCTATGTGGCATACATACTTCTTACTGAGTGGTCCCAGTGTCGAACTTGCCAATTGTGTTCTTTGCTCATTAACACAGACACCTTTTCCCACAATTAAATTGAAGGAAAGTATAGAATGTAGCAGGATGGCTAGAAATAGGAATGAAAAAGTTTCAGCTAAAATTCTCGGTTTAAAAGAGAACAGGAAAAGCATCAAATAACCGCAGCAAGCCTGACAGCCCCAGGTTGTTTCCAGGCCTTAGTCATTTATCACTCTTAGAAGCAGAGTTCTACACCGTTAATAGGCAACAATGCTATTGAGGATATAGATTTGTGCATTTCATATGGATATATTGTGTCTGTTCTGAATATAATATTAAGGGAAAATTGTAAGTGCATATGTTTATAATCTGATTAGGGAAATATATGTCCTTGAACAAATTGCAACCAAATTGGACATACTGGAATTGGTTATACAGGAAAAATTATTAGATGTTTGCTAATGTGGAAAAGTAAGAAGTGACTTATTAAATTTCATGTTAACTATATCTGCTATTCCTGCAGTAAGAAAAACACTGATCAAATCCCTAGAATTTTAAACTAATATAATAAAAAAATTCTGTATGAAAGGCCTCATTAAAAATTGTTAAGCATTTATTTTAGTCATCTATTTTTAAAAAAATAGAAGGTTTCTCCATATCTGGCTTAAATTGAACCATGCATTCTCTACTCTCTTTGGGTATTACAACTGACTAACCCAGGCTGGGCACGGTGGCTCACGCCTATAATCCCAGCACTTTGGGAGGCTGAGGCAGGCATATCACCTGAGGTCAGGAGTTTGAGACCAACTTGGCTAATGTGGTGAAACCCCGTCTCTACCAAAAATACAAAAATTAGCTGGGCGTGGTGGCAGGCGCCTGTAATCCCAGCTACTTGGGAAGCTGAGGCAGGAGAATTGCTTGAACCTGGGAGACAGAGGTTGCAGTGAGCCGAGATCGTGCCATTGCACTCCAGCCTGGGCAACAAGAGTGAAACTCCGTCTAAAAAAAAAAAGCTGACCCAAATTATGGCCTGCTGTTTAATGACTGTTAAGTATTCCACTGAGTTGATAGGCTAAACATGCACAAATATATAGTTTCCATTTAAAAAATGCTATGAGAAACAACCCTGAACTCTCACATCATCAAGCACACACATTATATCATTTTTGAAAACTAAATTTCTTAAGGCAAGGGTGTTTAGTGAAGGAAACACATATTGTAGCATGTGATTCTTAAAGCCGTATTATCCAGAAAATTTGAATCAGCTTTTACTTTTACTAGCACTGTAGGAGACTGACTGTTTTCGAATCATGATATCTTTTAATCTTAGTCTTTCAAAACATGTACTGATTTTTCTTTCCCACCGTGATTGCTAAATATTCTAATTAGCATGTGCCTTTTAAGCATAGTCTTAACTTTCTTAGATATAAAATCAAAGTGCCACCAAAGGAGTGACAATAGCAAAATTCTTATTTTTCATTTCAAGTGAAGGACTACTGGCCTTGCAGTAAAACCTGCTCTGCCCCTACTAACCATAAGGCTTTATAATTTTCCTGCCAGTTATTGATTCACAGTTTCCTCATTTCAAAACCAGTGGTGGTGGTAGACAATATTTACCAGCAGAATTTTTGAAGCTCAAAATTAAAATTAACCCAAGTTGTACAAGTATCCTCTAAACTATACTATTAACGGTGTATTTAGTAGAATTTTTAGCCATTACAGGTTTCTAACATGTATGATTATAATATGATTCATCAGCTTCCAAGTTCAATTCTATCTCACTGGGCTTTACTGGAGTTGAAGTTTAATTGATATCTAAAACTAGAATGTAATTTTATAGAGTTGAAAAAAATTGGGAAAGAATAATTGCACCTTTAAGTAGAAGATAAGCAAGTATTTGTTTTCATGTATTCTATTAAAATCAGACTAATAAATTAACACTTTTTTTTGGCAAATGACCAAAGCTAAGTAAGCTCTTAGAGTGTGCTCTTTAAAAAAAATGCTCAGCCATGGCAGAGAACATGCTTGTTTTTCTTTTCAGTTTGATTTGTCACCATTTAGTGGGGTTGCAATAAAAGAATCATGGAATGCATGATTAACATCATGTAAGCATGCTTCACTCTAGTTTTCTGACAAGATGCCAAATCCTCTGAGTTTTATGTGAGAAGTAATCTTAAGATCCAATGTCACCATAATTCCCCCAAGACGGCTTAAATATTTAGTATTCTCTCTTAAATAATCACTTAGGTTCATTCAGGTCCCATTTTTAGAGATATATGTGTAAATATCTGTCTGTCTACCTCTCTATCTTCTATCTATCTATCTATCTATCTATCTATCTATCTATCTATCATCATCTATCATCTATCATCTATCTATCTATTTCTACACAGGCAGATACACAGATACACACACATACACAGATACAAAAATACATATACTTTACCCCTTTGAATGCCCTAAGGGATTGTTGAAATGTGCCATTTGCTTCTTTTCATAGTATCCTAATAAAATACATTAAAAATGTGTGCAGTGTCAACAAATTCCATCTTTTGGGAATGTCCAAAACTGCAGAAGAAATATGAAGAGGAGAGACATTTATTGTGATTACTAGACTGGAGTCTCAGTAGGCTAGGATTATTGTAAGTGAAATTGATTTTGTCCATGATTTGATTTTAATCTAGTTTAGCAGAATCATATTCTACAAGGAACAGATACTTAATTTAGTACATTATGATGAAAAGACTTCAGTTCAGAGAAGTTTAATGCATTTGATATGATAAAAGCACTAACTATTAGGTTTTTAAAAAGTTATTCCTTATTATTTTATACCATTTAAATAATTTCCTCTGTTTGTAATGTTTATATTAAATCTAGAAAATATTTTGGGCGGTTGCACTGGTACGCAGGCTGATTGTCTCTATAAAATGCAGCAATTTCGGAAGGAATAAATAGGATTTAAAATTCGCTGCACAGGTTGTTTTTTTCTGATCTAGAGATTTTTCTGAGAAACCACTTGCCATAGAATGAGTTGGAGCTGTCTAGTTACAAGCTACAGTTGTAAACAAGGGTATATGGAAACCAATCTCCTGTAATTTTCCAGTCTACTGTTTTCTAATATCAGGGAGTTAGAACACTTGGCAATTTTGAAGATGCTGCTCAACAGAGGTCTCCAGCACTTTAACAGTTGGGACCAGATGGGACAATTTTCTGAGGTTAACAATGAGGCCAGGAGAACTATCCAAGCAAAGAAAAGAAGCAAAGAGGGGATTCATAGGGTGGAATATCCTATTTCTTTTTTCTGTTAAATAATTTATGCAAAATGTTCTTGCTCTCTGTACAATTTTCCTATAGGCTGGACTCTTGACACCATATAAATATCATATCAATTCCTCATAGTACCTATCACTCTGCAACCTATTTGTTGTACATTTTTGTGTTGTAATAGAAACAATATCTACTTTGAGCACATTTGTGTTATGGCTGCTTATTCCTTTTCTATAAATAAGCTATTAAAACCATGTCTTAGCTCTATGTCATTAATTTGCTCACAGACATTTTGTTATATAAAGTTATAAAATCAAACCCAAATGGCTCTATGCATGAAACAGGCATTTTGCTATTGTTTTTAAAGTAATGAATTAAAAAGCATGTGAGACCTCATTGGCAAATCGGCAGTATGGTATAGAGGAAGGGAGGGTGACCATTATCAGAATCAGAATGTGGTAGCATTTTTTTTTTGCCTTGGAAAGCTTCTTAAATTCTATGAGCCTCAGATTCATTTAGTAAGCTAAATGGAATTTTAATAATATCTACCTGCAAGAGTTATTGTAAGTATTAAAATTATGCAAAGTAGTTAAAGCACCTCCCCAAGCTTAGCATGTGGTTGGCCCTTAATAAATGGCAGCTGCTGCTTGTGGTATTTATGCTTCCTGGCTTTTTTTGTGGTAGATGGTCCCTTGTGAATGGTACACAGTGAATTGCGGGCTGGTATGAGGTTTATCCCTGCTGGGCTGGAGCATGTAATTGTTTATGGGAGATCGTCCAGAACTCTCTACCTCCCTATGCCATAGCAACCAGCAATGTTACAGGTAGTACTTGCTCCATCAGCTAAGACCACAAAGTGAGTACAACTCACAATAGAGCCTCCTGCTGACCTGAGATGGACTTGTAGTATGAGTAAGAAATACACCTTGTTTGCTTTAAACCATTAAGAATCTGGGGCTATTTTCTGCAGCATAATCTAGCCTATCCTGATTTGCATAACCTTTAAGTAAGTATAGAGTACTAATACCATCATAATTTCACCTCTTAGGCTCTACTTAGCACTTTTTAACAATAAAAGCTGATCTTGATTAGGAAGCTTTAATGCATGTTTTCTGGATTGCTTCTCTTCCCTCTTAAGAGAAAGAAAATGAATATATCCTATTTTTCTGAAACATATTAGAAAGGACTAAATCTACATCATCAATTTAATTAAACTAAAGCATGTTTTGCTAATTTCTCCACAATTGTCTTAGGACACAAATTCACTCCCAAATCTTCTGACTTCAGAATACTTTTATAATTCCGTAGATTGCTGTATGAAATATATCTGTATACAATTTTGCAAGTTCAAGAGCAAAGGAATAGTTCTTTAAGACCAGTATTCCAGATGTACGGAACACACAATTGTTCATAGTTCCTGATGATTCTCTTTTTCTTCCTTTTCAACATACATCAGTCTCTGCAAATGTGAGCTAACAATATACAATATGCAATATGCAGTCATACAGTGAAATACCAGGGTATGTGCTTGCCTTTTATATTATCTGAGATGGTTAACATTGTGAAAGAAATCTTGCATCCTCTGCAGATTTCTCCCTTACCATTCTTGGGAACTACAGAGAAGGCTTTTCTTTTGTCAGATGACTCCCTAGCATGCTTGTGCCCATTCAGATAAATACTGGAATTTTTCCTGTAATATGTTGAGGGATTTGGGACACAGGTCACAAGCTTAAATGTGCTGTATTTTTTTCATTTTTTAATCTATCTATCTAATCTCTCCAATTTCTTGTCTATGTTTCACTATCTGTTTGGGCAAATAAAATTGATAGTGGTACCTTGATTTGCTGTCCCTTGGGGCCAGGTGAAACAGTGTAAGACACATCACCCAAGCTGAATCAAGGGAGCACTTCTTCGGCCCATGCCTTATCAGTAATCTTTGACTTCCACCAGCTGAAACTGCTAGAGTGCTTTACTCTTTTTCCTTCCTCCTCAAAATTCAGGAGTAATGAGAATTCCCTACCGTTACCGCCTACTAGCCCTGTACTGAGATTACATCAGTTCATTTAGCTGGAGCTTTTCAGGCACTCCTTGGCAGGAACTGATTTCCTTATTTTAGTCCTTTTGCCTTTGGATTCTGCCCAAAAGACGATTCAAGAAAGGAATTCTGCTCTTACAAGGTCTGTTTCAGATAATTACCTGAAAATATTTGAGAATGTAAAACAGTGGGAAGGTTGTTTTCTTTATCTGTAAACCCACTAAGAACATGTGTATAATGCATTTTTTAAAAGGCACGTTTCTTTTTGAGAGTTTGTTGAGGGGTAAGAGACATGAAGGGGAATGAGAAAGTTAATTGATTTGGGTTTCAAATAGCTTTATTATAAATATTCTAAAGACAAAAGGTCCAGGAATGACACCACCAAAAAGTAAAATTTTTGGAAAGGACATGTATTTTTAAACCAATCCTTTTTTCATAAGTCATGATGTCATTTCAAATGTGCTTCTTGCAGTTTTCAAACCACAGCTTCTGTGCACTTGAATATAGCAATTATTTTGTAACTCTGTTGGATATACGTATATACATATATATATATATATATAGAGAGAGAGAGACAGAGAGAGAGAGACAGACAGAAAGATATGGTTGAAACATTATTCTTACTTTCAAATACCTTGCAGTTTAGTTGAGGTAGTCAAATAAACAGAAAAAAAAGCCTGTTGATAACTTCTGTGATTGAAAGAAACCCAAGGTATGATCTCCAGAAGTATCTCTCAACTGTTTAAATTAGGGTAATGGAAACAGTGGGAGATTTGGGGTGGGGGGGAATGTTACTTACTTGAAAGAAAAGGTTTAAGTTTTTGTTTTTGTTTTTACTGCTGCTAAACAACACATATTATCTTTTCTCCATATTTCATCTGACATGATCTAACTTCATATGAGCACAAAAGCAGTAATTAAAATTTTTAATGTCTCTTAACTTGTCAGCTATTGAAAATGTAGCTTTATTTGGTTCTTTAATCGTGATTTTTAAAAATAGGACAAACCAGAATTTATTTGTCAAATAAAGTACTCTTACTTCCTTCACGAAGATGTTATGCATACGAGTTCTAGTTTAAATGATCTTAAAGGAAGCCTTTAAAGAGAATACAGCACAGAAGCTTCATATATTCCTAGTCATGAGGAATTGTGGAGGGAAATATCCAGTTCACATCACCTAGGAAAGGATGGAGTAGGTGAACTAGGTCTTTGTTAATTTGATGCCCTACTTGGGTCTAAATCAGTGATTATTGCTCTGAGAGTGATTTAAGGAAACTAATTTGGGGAAGGTGGAGGAAATGAAAGCTAAGAAGCTGATTTAAAATGCCACCATGTTTCTATTATATGGTGATAGTTGTCAGAATTGTGGTGCTGGCAGTGAAAATGGAAATGAAGGGATTAATAAAAGAGTCATTTAAAAAAACAAAGTGAAAACAATACTCAGGTCTTAGAGAGTGATTAGGTATGACAGACGGGTGAGAAAAAAGAATAGTTATCATTTATTTGTGAAGTGACATAGCAGATTAAAAAACAAAAACAGGAAACAAACAAAGCCAGGTGCTTGTGGTTGAAGAAATCCTAGAGTTGAAGCTTAGCCCTCCACTTCCAAGATGTGAGAGTGTGGGGAAAATTACCTCACTTTTCGGAACTTCCATTTCCTCCTGGGTAAAATGGGAGTAATAATGCATAGAGCATAGGGTGGCTGTAAAAATGATATAGAATAAAGCGTGGGAAACACTCACCGTGGACGATCTCTTTTGCTCCTATTGAGTGCCAAGCTGGGCTCAGACACTTTATCTGCCTGACCTCATGAAATTCTTCCAGCAATATGTTATTTGCTTTCCTTTGTGAATTGTCATAGTGAAGATCAAGTGATGTTAGTAACCTGCCCAGAGTCACACAGATAGCGATAGCACAACTAGAATTCTTATCCAGGTCTCTCTGAATTTAGAGCCACACCCCCTCATACTCATACCCCCATACACAGCTCATAATAAATAGCATTTCTCCATTTTGCAAACATGTTTGTTAAACTTTTTGAGCATCTGGTGAAGTGGTGGGCTGTCATGCAGAAAAAAAACAAAAACAAAAAACAAAAAACAAACAACAGAAATACATAGATACAAAATGTTGTTGTTATGGATGCCGTTAAGGCAGTAAACACCTCTGAGAAACTGATAGCTTCAAAGTTAATTTCTGTAAAATTTTTTAAAAAGTTAATTAGAAAATTGGTGTCACAATAGAAATAAATGCATCTCTTCATTCAAGACAGTTTACTCTGTTAAGCTTCCTGTGTTACCCCGTTATAATTAGGCACTTGTTTAGTAGCTTCATTAGTGTCTTGAAAGGACACTTGGGCCCTGTGTGCCTGGACTCTCTTCCCAAGACAGCCACATGACTATACTTCTTCTTGTATAATCCCGGTCACTACTCAGTTGTGAGAGGCCCTCTTTGACCACTACATTTGCAGTCACCCTCCACAACATGTTGCATTCCATACCTTGCTGTATTTTTCTTTATAACACTTATAATTATTTGACAGTATATATATATATATGTGTATATATATATATATATTTGAAATTTTTTTTTTTACTCCTATCTCACCATTGAAATGTCAGATTCACGAGATCATGAACTTTGTGCTTTGTCCTCAACATCTAGAATAATGCTAGCATGCCATAGGGGGCTGATGTCTATTGCATAAAAGAATGAAAGTTCCTGGGTAGCAAGAAGTTATATGTGAACAACCGTGCAAATGTGCTTGCTGTTTTAGATAAAGGGAGAAAGAACAGGAAGGAGAGGACCAAGTTAAGCCTGAAATTTTGGTTCAGGATTCTTGAGAGGCCCTATGAGAGCTCAGACTCTCCCAGGGAACAGCTGTGTAAGAAGAGGAAGAAGAGGGCAGCATGAAGTCAGGTGCAGTTGGAAGGCCCTAACTTATGCTGTGGTTATCTACTAAAATGCCCTTTAAACAGTCTTTATTCAATAAATATTGAAAGACCTTTCTTTTTAAAAAAATACACCCAAAACCAAGGAGAGTACATGTGTTTACAATTATTAGAAAGCATATATTTGCAGTTTAGATGGTTTTGATTAATTTCAGGATCCGGGCTTCCCTGTGCCAGGTGATCTCCATCTCCATCTAAAAGTGCTTTTCAAAGATGTACTAACATATGAGTACCATTACTTGTACCTGTTTGAGAGTCAGATGTGAGGCAGTTACACAGTGTTTCTATTTGACGTTGATCATGGGCATGCTGTTATTGCTATTTAAGATTACCCACCTTCTTCAAAGCATGAAAGTCTATTCACTCTCATTTATAGGAATACTTTTGTGGTGGGAGGAAAAGTATGTGTAGTTATAAGTTCAATTACAGCTTCTGGTTTATCAGTTACAGTGTCCTAGACTAGACCATGGCCCTGACGAGGGCAATGCAGTGAAAAATGAGGATCATACTGAGTACAATGGAAACTTAAAATGAGATTGAGTTTAAATTCACAGCTGGGACTTGCACGCTTGGCACAGGAGAACACAGGGTCACTATAGTAAGATAAGGAGTGTTCAATCATATCCTGCAGAGAAGCTAAGACACTGGTTTTGTGGCTCTTGTTTAAAAGCCTAGAACTTTTTCTTGGATGATGTATATGTTCGCATGTGAGTGTGTGTGGACGTGTACACATAGACACAAAGATATATGTGTACATTGAACAAATAAGCTTTATTTACATACTGAGAGATAAAATTTCTGAAGTCATGAAAATTCCTTTTCCAATAACATAGCAAACATTCTTTTACAATGTTTTAATAAAAACAGAAAATATCAGATAATATAACGTATAAGAACTCTGACATAATACCTTCTTGTAAATTTAAAGCTATTGTTTAGGCACACTGCTATTCAAATTGGATATAAATTGGGAACGTGTAAGAAAAATTTAATTTTTGGATTTTTAATTACACATTTATAATTACAGAGTTTCAGAGAATAACACTATGAGTCAGAAAAAAATATCAACAACAATATAAAATTGCAAGGAAGAAAAAGGAAAGGAAGAACACCACATTTTACTGGTTAGCTTATGATGGTCAAGTGTATTGATTGACCTTGGTTTTTCTGATGGTCATAGTATTTATTCTCAGAGCAAATTTAAAAGCTAAGTATCATGTCTATTTTTAGAGAAAAAAACAGAATTTCTGAGTTATTCAATAATTTGGTCACAGCCAAATTCATTGTCATTTGTAGAACCAGGATTCAGACCTAGATCTTTCTGAATTCAAAGTCGATCTTTATTATATCTGGTCTTCCCAATTTTCATTCCCACTCCCCACCTAGTTTGTGACATATAGGTGATTTTCTGTGAGTGGTAGATAATACTGTAGCTATTGTTTTGTGTTTAAAGCCTATGATCTGTTTGCCATGCTTCCCCAGGAAAAAAAAGTTGCCATGTAGTATATCAATGATATTGAATTCTAGGAAATCCGAGGCACGTTATCCTTCCACTCACTAAGTAACCATGCCAGTGAGATGGACAGTCACCGAGACTAAAGGTCATGCTTCTCTTTGGTGTGAAGTCAGCTTCAGCACCTCTTTCCCCTAGCTCCCCTTAATCAGATTAAGGCCCAGTTAGTTCCATTCATCAACCAAGCAGCCGGTACTCTAAGGAAAGTATGTTTTGTATCATGCATTTCAATCTGGAGATTGAAAACACAAATCAGAATTCATAGGGTAACTTTGTTAAGCTATGTGTGTTCCTAACCCCTAGGAGGCACTTCAAAATGAGTTGAGCACAGTTGGTTTTCAAATAAGCCAATCTTTAACCAGAAATGGTAAAAAGACAAGAATACTCAAATCATAGTTATAATCTATATATTTAAAATTAAGTCTCTGTATGGTCATGAATCTGAAACTATATGACAGATATGGTAGTAATATAGACACAGTATAAAGAATTGTTCATCTTTGTATCCAAAATTCTTTGCACAGTGTATATAAATTTGTACATACATTATCAGTGCTATCTTAAAAGTTTGAGTTGAATCTATCCTTCCTGTCTTCATGCTGGTGTGGTAGATGATGATGATGATCATGATCATGATGATCATGATAATGACCATGATGATGATAAAGCATTGACTGACACTCACTAAGTACCAGGCACTATGCTAAGTGCTTTACATGTATTATCCCATATTATTGTCATAATACGTCATAACCAAGTTACCATTTTTATCCTCACTTTGCAGAGGAGGAAATACGTGAATTGAGAGTTTAATCAGTCAAGGTTTATATATTATTATAGGGCCATGATTTGAACAAAGGGGTGGTAACTTCAGAACATGGGCCTCTTAGTTTACATTTTGTTGTCTCACATGAAATGCAAGTAACTCTAAGGAGGCTAGAGTCATCCCTAAATTATTCCCCTGAGACAGACTTCTATCAAGAAAGCTTCTTTATCATCTGTAATATTGAACCTCTGTCCTCTCTTTGGGGGAATATAATTAATAATTGACTGTGCATCTTATTGGCAGCAGGAAATTAAATAAACACAGAGATACAAAAAGAAACATAGAGATACATAGATAGATGGTATCAGGTCAGTTAGCTAAATAGAATAGATGGAGTGATCAGATCCAAAAATAATCACATTTTTGTTAATTAGGCCTTCAGTGCTGTTTTTTAAGTGCCAAACATTCTTCTACACAAATAAACACTTGACTGTTAAATAAGTAAATTGTAACCCTGGCCTCATTTAGTGCATTAACCACCTTATGAGAATTAATAAGACCTCTTAAAATAGCTTAGTATATGCAACTTCACCTTTTAAAATAATAGCACTCAGTTTTGAAGTTTTCATTTTAGCAAATCTATACATTTTTGCATATTGTCTTCTAAAATATTCTACATTTGTTCTTTTATAAAAAACTTCATCAAGATGGAGTTTCACTATGTTGCCCAGGCTGGTCTTCAGCTCCTGGCCTCAAGTGATCCTTCCTCCTCAGACTCCCAAAGTGCTGGTATCATAGGCTTAAGCCATCGTCCCTGGCCCTCTGTGTTCTGTAATTATTGCACTGTTTGTATTTAGACAATATTTTTATTAGTGTTTTTAAGGTTTTTCTTTTTTGATACAAGGTCTCACTCTATCATCCAGACTATACGGTGATGTGATTATAGCTCACTGTAACCTGTTATTCCTGGGCTCATGGCATCCTGCCACCTCAGCTCCTGAGTAGCTGGGACTACAGGTGCACACCATCATGCCCAGCTAATTTTTTTTTTTTTTTTTTTGAGATGCAGTCTTGCTATGTTGCCTAGGCTTGAACACCTGGCCTCAACTGATCCTTCTGCCTCAGCCTCCCAAAGTGCAGGGATTACAGGCGTGAGCCACTGCACATAGCCTGTTTGTCTTAGGATATAAATCCACCTGCCCAGGGAGGTCTAGGATACATAATTCTATTTGAATCAAACCAAAAATCTTAAGGGGAGTACTGTCCGCTTAAAGACACTCAGTGAATGTGAATTGTATGACTACTGATTCTGCTTACAATACCTGTTCAAATATACATGTAACTATCTTAAAATCTTAACAACTGTACCAGAATTTTAGAAAAATAACTTCACATTTATAAGCTGGAGCCTGTCGGAGTTCACTTTGACCAATGTGTCCTATAGGATCTATTACTCTTATATTTAATGTTTTGACAAATGTACTATAATAATATCAAAACCCACATAGCAAATAAGAATAATTTTTTAGTATGTGTAATATTTTCCCCAAAGGGGAAAAACCCAGATAAAATGAAAAAAGTTCAGTGACTTTTAAGTGCAAATAATAAAATATAATCCATAAAATGGAAATTGAGTTTCATAAAAGGACCAACACAATAGTGAGAACTTTAACAGGAATTTTAGTAAGAATTTAGACCCTCAAGATAAATTTAAAATCATATGGTTTTCTGACGTTCTAAGAAAATAGAGCTGTGCTTATTCTATATTTGCCAAGCCCAACGTATTCTCTCGTTTCCCCATTCAAATATATGTATTTTTTGGACCATTCATTGCCTACAAGTCAGAGTGCTGGATAATATCACAGATGCAGGGACATAAATGTTTCTGATTAAGGATTGTGATTTCTCTCAGGTTGATTTTGGCCCTGTTATTTCTGTTTAACTCTTTAAGCTGCTTTGATTATAACAAATTTCTCAACATTGATTATAACAGATTATAATCAATCTCAACAGAGATTATAACATTCTCAACAAATTTCTCAACAATTTTAAACATTGCAATATATTTCTTTTCTGAAATGTTGAATGTTAACATAATAATTGTCAAAAACTTGCATATATCCATTATATGTGCATTAGAAAAAGAAAGAAAGAAAAATTCTGAAGCTTTACCAATACTAATTCATCTAATTTCTGAGGCTGCTAGTTAGGGCTTTTAAGACTCTTTAATAAATTATTTTCAAACAAAAGTAAAGTATGTAGGAGATCAACTATAATGAATCCAACATCTTTTGAGCCACTGTGTACAAAAGCTCACACATCCCAATATAAGATAACCAAAGGCCTTTGTCTGCTTGTCTGTGGGTGTGTATATATAGGTAAATAATAAAATATATTTAGATCTTTATTTGCAAATTAAAAACATGAAAATAAAAATAATACAATTTCAAAAGAGCAGGTGTTTAACTCGTCTGTTAACTAAGTTAGTGTCCTCAGTGTGAACTATTATTAACATTTTGAAGAGATTTTGAAAATTATTCTAAATGCATGGTCAGAAAATTTTTTGCAACATAATGGTTTGTCCCTTCCTTTTTTTGCCGGTTATTTCACCAGTCTGTTACATTGGGTTGTTAGTTTTCCCAAAGTAGGGATGTGGTGAGGGAGGAGGGAAGAAATTGGCGGTGTGTCTCCTTACGCTGGTGACTGAGAGCTTCCATAATTGTAGAGCATTTCATAATAGAGAATTCACTTTCACTGAAAAGAGTGTGATAATAATATCTAGCTTATATTGATTTTTAATGAGGATTTTATGAGTTAATTTTTATAAATTGTTTGGAACAATATCTGGTATATAGTAAATGCTCATTAAATGCTAGGTGTTATTCAAATAATCATGAGATTTTTGCTTCAAACATGGGCCTGGATAAATACTGAAATTATAAACTTAAATTGTGTCATCTGTGTTGTTCATATGCCTAATGTAAATGCCAACTTGTCTTAAAAGGCAAATCATACACCTTATTCTACCAGTGAATCACAAAGGTATTTCGTATTGCTTAGTTTGTTTGAGTGCACAAATATAGAAGGAGATTAATTCAGCATAAAGTCACTCCTTTTGAGATAGCTTGTGGTCTGGAGATTAAAGAGAATCTCTCTCTCCTAATGTCTTCTTTGTATATTACGTGTACCCTAATGTCTTCTATGTTTATTTTAGTCTATGCTCCCCTTCCAGTATCCTTTGTGTTTTTTATAGTGGTTACTGGAATTTCCCGATCGACCGTGCCATACTTTATTTTCTTTATTCTATGACACTTTGCTGTTTCTTGTCCTATGTCCTGTTTCCTCTGTGCTATTTGTGGCTTTCATATCCTTATGCTTCTCTCTTCCATTCTGCAGTTCCTGAGGATAGAGCAAAAGTAAAGTTCTAAACATATGTGTGGCACTTATTTGGCATTTATTTTTGGACAAAGCTCTGCCACAAATTCCTCTTTTTTTCTTCCATTTAAAAAAATGGGTTGGATAACCTAGATGGAAATTAAAATTCCCATTTTTTTCTGCTTGTAGATTGTGCTCAATGTAAGTTCCGCTCTTTTGATCTTTATTTCATCCACCTTGGGCTCTCTCCTGCTCCCACTGGCTTCTCTGAAACAAGGCATTCCATAGTGCAAAACCTCTCCACACTGTCTCAGGCTGTGTGCTGCATCTCTAGACCATTAACTCATTTCCAAGCTCTCATGGAACGGCTTACTTGTCATGTCCATATGGGCAGCGCCATATGGATATCTGCAGCACATCAAATTCATTCTTTCTAAAATGGGACAATCTACTGCTCTGCCTGTGTAGCTTATCTTAGTAGATAGCATTAACCACCTCCTCCAACTAGAAACCTTGAATCATCCTTTGATCCCCCACCTTCCGCCTCCACCGTCAAATAAATTGGTTCTTTCTGCCTAATACATATCTCATGAATTTATATACTTATATATAATCTATATAAAAATCTCACTTCCCTAAGTCAACCCCCATTCACTCCCTACCTCTACCAGGGCATTTCCTCTGAATGGCTGCACCTCCCTCCTACCTTCTTCTTGTGTGCACCTGGCTTTTTATATGCTCTAATGCAACCTACAATTGTGCTTTTTTTTTTTTTTCAGCTGCTGCTAGAATGATCTTCTATAATGCAAATAAGATCCTTCCAAGTAAAACTTCCCGTGGATTTTTCACTTATCCTTCAGATAACCTCCCAAGTCCTTAACTAACCTTACAAGGTGATCTGAGAGCTGACCCCTGTGGACCTCACCTTTTTCAAGTTCCTGGTGCCCATTAACCTCTTATTTCTTTCTTGGCCTGAAGGCACACATTTCCCCAGCCTGAAATCATCTTCCCTTTCCTTTCCCTAACCCCTTATTAAAGGGCTAACTTATACTCTCACCTTAGTGCCATTCTCTCAGGATGTCCCCATTGACCGCCTCTTACTGAGCCCCTGGCTATATATACTGTACTCCCTGCTTGCTTGCCCTTATCATTAATGTTGCTTATTGATACCTCCCAGAGTTTAACAGCACCAAATAATTATTTTAGAAATAGGATTTGGAGGCAGAAACACAAGCACCTAATTCCAACTATATCACTTATAGCAGAGTGACTTTGAAGATGCCACTTAATTTCTCTGAGTTTTATTTCTTCCACCTATAAAATGTGGACCATAACGTCAGTCTTGCATGGCTGCGGTAAGTTTTAATAATATCATATAATAGCTAACACTGCCGGGAACACTTAAAACATAGCATAAATTGTGGCTATTATTATCCGAATATTTCTCAACATGAAAGTTTTTCAACTTTCCAATTAATTGTATAATCTATTCATTACATCCTCCAAAGATGTAACTTAGCAAATCATGTGATAGCTTAATATATATAAGGAAGAAGAGAGAGAAACTGAAAGTCAGGATGGTTTCTGCTTGCTGAAATTTTGAAGAATAACCAGCTTCCTTTAAGTCTTTTCTTATTAGCCCTTCACTGTTTGCTAAAAATTTCTTCTCAAGCCTGTAATTCCAGCACTTTGGGAGGCTGAGGTGGGCGGATCATGAGGTCAGGAGTTTGAGACCAGCCTGACAAACATGGTGAAACCCTGTCTCTACTAAAAATACAAAAAATTAGCTGGGCATGGTGGCACGCACCTGTAATCCCAGCTACTTGGGAGGCTGAGGCAGGAGAATCACTTGAACCCGTGAGGCGGAGGTTGTAGTGAGCCGAGATCACACCACTGCACTCCAGCCTGGGTGACAGAGTGAGACTCTGTCTCAAAAAAAAAAAAAAATTCTTGTATTGTTTTTTTCTTTTCCTGGTACTTCTGCTTTTTTGAATTGTTACTTCAGATCATGCAGAGCCACCTCCCAAAAAGATGACATCACAAAGAGAGTGAATCAGTGCTAATTTCAAACTAGCTTCATGATTTCTTCCCTTTCATTAGTGTGTTTATATTTCACAAGCATCTTCTGGAGTAAAATATGGCTTAACCCAAATGCTATTGTAATAGGTGTTTTCACTGCTGAGGTCAGTCTGGTGGGTAAATATTATGGAGCAGGTTATGTTTATGGAATTTCTAAGCATTAGCTGAGCAGAGTCTGATCCCTTATGCTACTGCGTCTTCATTTGTGGCCATTAATATAATTCAAAAACCAAGTGAAAGAATAAGATTTTGAATCCCCCAAAGATCTATATCCATTGCTTGTTGAGCTTTTAGTCGTATTTTTTATTACTAACTCTTGACATGTTTGTATATGCTGAAGATTTCAATTAAAATAGACAGCAGGGTGATATTGAATCAATACGTGTTGTTTTGTATCTAGGGAAGACGAAGCAATATGAAATATGGAAATCTGAGAGAATGTAAATGCTCTAGGATCTGCTGTGAGACATACACTCCTGCTTGTCAGACAGACATGATTTTTAGAGCAGAGAATTTGCTGGCTTAAAGAAGACAACTTGCCAGTTTCATTAGTTTTGTATCTTACGCTAGACAGATTCACTGTTCCAATCATTAAAGTACCCATCCTAAGCGTCCATTAAGTTTGAGCCAAATGACAACATATTTTAGGAGTGCTTTGTACAATAACAATATGTAGCTGCCTACTGCTTATAGATGAGTAAGTTCGTGATAACTTTACTACACACTGGGTTCTACTCTTTTTCATTCTTGCTTAGGTTTAATTTTCATGAGCATGCCAAGAACATAATTATTAGTGCTTCTTATAAATACCTGGTGGAGATCACATTAAATGAGAGTCATTCTTAGAATAGACAAAAATTTGCAAATGTAAACTAAAATACCAATATGGTAGGAACTGAGTAGGTTGGGATCACCAGTTTTCATTATGATAAAATTGCATTTTTTTCCCCTACCTGCTCAGGAGTGTTTGGAGAGTTCAGACAGATTAGAGGAAAAAAGCAATGAAGCGCTTAAACATATTTAAGGAACCCTTCAAAATAAATGCTATCAGATCATGGGTATCTCTTGCAACCAAATTTAGGATGAAAGATCTGCCTGCAAATAGCAAATCTCTGGTGAAGAAAATAATATGTTTTTATTTTTAAAACCAAAGTACTTCATTATGTTGTGTCGTACTGTGCACCCTACACAGTATCAGCCTGGGATTCAGGAGAACCTGCAGGAAATCTTGTGAGAAACATTTAAGGTCAACTAGATAACATTTTCATTCTCTGTGATTCCCTCCGAATTTACTATTGTTCATTCTGAAGTCATTGTTCTCAGAAGGCAAGAAACAGAACAAACACTAACTGTTGGATATCTTGTCTTGTTGTCTATCTGCAGAAATATTTGGCTGCATGCAGTTCTGCAGAACATGGTAGAAAAAAGTATTTACGTTTATAAATTTTGTGTTTTTTCTTGAACATATTATTTTCCTACAGACTCTTTAGATTTCTTAAACTGCTGATGTACAAGAGTTTCCCAAATTGGCAATTATTGCTTAGACTGGCAAGGTAAATATCTGCTTTGTTTGAAAAGTTAACCCTGAAGAAGATATGGGAATATTAAGAAAGCTACCAGTAAGTGCTTGGTGCCTTGTTTAAAAGCACCTGGCTCCTTTATAGCCATCCTCAGGCACAGATTCTTACAAAAGGTGTTAATAAGTTCTTGATATATACACATATGCCTCTTGGGCTTATGCTCCGCCAACAATGAGGCAAGAACTATAATAATCTGCCCCTTGAGAAAGCTGTTCATTGCTGGGAAGAAGAATCTGATTACCTTTCCACAATGATTGGAATAGGTTTTATCCCTATTGTTATAGATGTCCAAGTGTGAAATATTATATAGCAGATGATTTGTTAATTTTTCACAGTTTACACATTCCTGCTGCTAGAAACATTGTCCTTAATACATCCTCATAAAACATTAATCAGAACTGTATAAATGATATGCTCAAGATTATTTTTAAAGCAATGTACTGGGCCCATGAACTAATTAGCCCTATGTTGTTCAATTTTTTTTTTCTGAATTTATACACATGTTTTAAAAAGCACAGAAAGCATAATATTAACAAAAGACACTTTTCATTAAAACAAGAAGTACTGATTAAGGAAGCCTAAATGTTAAAGAGAGCAAACCTTTTTTAATTTTAGTCTTATTAGAAATATTTGATTACAATGCACTCCTATCTACAAAGTAATTTGCCTTTCAAAGGTGACTCAGATTTTTGGTCTCCCAAGGCTTTCAGCACATGGCAACACCATAAACCCTGCAGTATTTCAGTGTTGTAATGTCTTCCAGCAGTTTTGCTTTTAACTCAAGCTGTCCTGGGCCTTCATGTTTGCCTGCCAGTATAACAGAAGTACCCCAGCAGTAGATTTAATTCTAGAGACATGATAGGAACATCTACTGTGTGCAAAACTGTGTGAGTCACTGAGCAGGAAACACCTGTGAGTAAGGCAGAGGGCCTGTCTGTAAGCTGCCCGCAATCTAGTGGGAAAGGTACAGGCTTTACTGAGTTTTTAATTAAAGCCAAATAGCTTCAGAGGTAGCAGGCCCAGCAAAACTCCATTCGGCTCACATTTGTTCTATTCCCCACCCACACATTTACTGTTATCTTTTGTTTTCCCATGCAGTCTGATTTCTTTCTTTTGGCCTCCTTCCTCTGAGGCTGAGAATATACATCTGTGTGGGAGGAAATGCCCGGAGTTACTGTACAATCACATGAAAAACAAACAGAAGGGACAGGCAGCCTGCTCTGCTTTCAGCGGCATGGCCTTATTCCCCTTCACTCTTGACAGCGTCACTTTAGGCCCTGAGCATATGGGCCAGGACTTGTCTTCAGAGCCACTTATGGCACATATATAAAATTTACTGTACCTTCCTGGAAAAATGCAGTGTTTGCAAACCACTTGGGAGAGGGATGGCTTTATGGATGGGGAAACATATACCCAGTCAAGCTATTAAACACTGGTTTCCATGCCATTTTCAGCCACTAGGATATGAATGAGGGGCTCCCGTGTTAGGCCCTAAGAAGAGCAAGTCTTTGGATCCTTTTCAAAATAAATTACCTGTCAAGATCTCCTTTAGGGATAAAGCAATTTCACTATTCACAGTTTAGAGTCCTAGGTTTTTGAGGTCGATGGTCAGGGATCAGTCAGTGGGCAACACATGTAATGGCAGACATAGCAGGAACATTATTTTTCTGTTTCTGAAAAGAAACACAATATCAGAAACAGCATTTTCTTAAGTAATTAATCCCCCTAAATTGATTTTTCAAGGAAATCCGGTTCATAAATTGTACCGTACTTTTGTTGGTAGATAAACTGGTAACGTAGAGCGCTTTTGGTTGAATGATCTTAAAATATTCATGTAGGTCCTTAAATCAACCTTCCAATGTGGCATTAGCATTCCCATTTCACTATGCAATATATTTTTAAAATCAAGAGAGTTGGCTTTTGGTGTAAGTAAGCATATATTAGAATACAGGAACTTGGAGGCATGCTGTTAGACCTTGTTGCACTTGGAATGATAAAGTACATTTTAATTAATATGTTTAATTTTACTAAAAGGCGTTACATTAACTCCTCCTTGAATTTATCTATGAAACTGTATCAATAATGTCTCATGGTGAAACCACAAACCCAAATTCATAGGCAGCAGAGTGGGGGAAAGAAATAAAATATTCACAGAGAGGATCTTCTGGATGTCAATTGCCAACGAACAGAAGGAGGGAGAGTCCTTTGTATGTAACTATATAGTTTGCATTACTTAACCTTTAAAGTGTTGTGTGACTTATTTATATATGAGAAATATAAATGCCACTGTTGTCTATTGCAGATGTCATCCTAGTTAAAGCTATTATTAGAAAAACATAACTTTAGTATTTAAAACTGTTTTCTTTTTATTTCGGTGGGGTTCAAGGAGGGAAAAGAATGGCAAATGCATTTTAGCAGGTGCTGCTTACTATTTAACTCCAAGATTTCATCACAGTGGAGCTTGTGAGCACCATGCCCTTTTGGAAAAAGGCATTAGAGTGGGTGTTCAGAAATCTGAATTTTAGCTGCTTTTGGCACTAGTTGTGTAACCAAGATAACATCATTATCCTGGGCTAAGTGCTTCTCCCTCTTTCCCCATTAGCACTTTAATATGTAATATATGTATTATATCTTACACATATCTTGTTCTTGCTATGCAGGCATAATGGTAAGTCATTTGTATGCATTGCTCTATTTGAAATATTCTATCAGAATATTTTCTAGATTATACTGGAATTATCTATTCATGAGCCTAACTCTCATATGTGACAGAGATTGTCTTATTGACATATTAGGTGCTTAGAAAAATTTGTTAATCTGAGCTGACCTTCTGTACCCTTCTCAGTTGTTTGTGTTTTTATTCTGTCAGATAAAAATAAGATTATATTTTCTCCTCATCAGGATGAGGAGGATTTTCTTAGTGTGTTTTTTTCTATTGTTGTTAAAATATATTATGGCGTAGTAATTTTTGGTATACATTTCCTCTATCACAGACCATTGATGTACCAATTTTATATTTATAGCTTAAATGACTCACTCAGACACAGTGAACTAAATATATTCCCTCAATAGATTGTTCATAGTGATAAAATAAATGAAAAAAGAATCCTAGGTCCTCAGTTCCATGCAACGCTAAAACATATAGCAAAGACACTGTGTTTGCCAAAATAGTAATTTTTACATTGATCATTGTGAACTTGACTTTAGGTCTTTTTAAAAAGCTATGCCTTTTTATGTATTTATATTTGCATTTGTGATTCAACTATTAAGATGTTACTCAGCTTTATCAATTTTATCAAACAGAAGAAAGTTTGTGTGTTTGACCAAGATCTGCTAGTCTGTCCCAATCCAATCTAAAAACATCTTTTAAGAGTTATTTTCTAAAAGAGTCTTAGGATGTATCACTTAAAGCTGAGTGTAAAATCCATTAGCAGCCCACACTAGGGGCAAATTGCTAGAGTGTAATCTTGGCAGCATTTTTATAACTGCTGGAGAAGCCCACATCGCTAGCAGGGTACCTTAATTTGTAATAATTATATTCTCAAGGCATTTTGTTCTTAATATATTATAATAGTTTGAATAATAGCATGGGCCACTGGCCAATTGTGGAATTACAATCTGTTGAGATGAAGATTATCTATTAGTATAAACTATGTTTTCAGTTTATATTTGGGGTGAATGAGAGGAGTTAAGGTTAAACACTCTTCCTTTTATTTCTCATCGATTATTAAAATGCTCAAGTATTGTTCAGGAGGAAGGGAAAGGGATAAAGAGAAAAATAAGAATAAAGATTAAAAAGAACATAAAAGTAAACACAAACAAGTATAAAAAATAATCAAGGAACAAAAATTACCAAAGTTTGATGGAAAGTTGTTCTGGACTGCCAAAATGAGGCTAAGGTTAACTGCTTTTGAAAGTAACTCGAAGCCTCACATCATATTCAATTACATTTTATTACTAGACATGATAAGAGCATCGAAAACTTGTACTTATTGATGCTAAACTGTGACAGAGTTTCCAATTTCATGACTAAATAGCATATTTTAAAATCCGGAGTTTAGTGGCCTTTGAGGTAATTTGAAACCTTACTTTTAGTCACAGAATAGCCTTTTCTGTTTTTTTGTTTGTTTGTTTTTGTTGTTGTTGTTTCTGGGTAATACCACTGCATTATCAAGCAAGAAACCAAGTGATCTAAAGTGGAAATGAGAGGTGGAGAGAGAGACAAAGTTGTTGAGTGACTCCAAGGACTAGGTATAATTGGCTAGACGTGGAGATGGAAAGAGGTACTCAAAGTAACATAGACTGTGATGGAAAAGAGAAAGGACTGAAAGGAAATTGTACAATACGCCAAACTATCTAGGTTAGCTGGGACATAGAATTTATGTAAGGGACAGTAAAGAATAAAATAGGAAAGGAAATTTGAGTCTTGCTGTAGAATGACTCAAATACTCAACTGAGAACATTGATCACATCAGGCCTTATAGTTGGTGATCAGACCATGATATAAGGATGCTGGGTAAAGGGTTGTGTTCCTAATGTAATTTCACCCAGATCTCTGCTAAGCCTGCTTCTTAGAGAGCTGAATAAACCTGTCCTGTCCCCCTAATTCTCTATATTCTGTGAATGTCTCAATCTTTCCCCAACAATTTGTGAATTTCCAAAGCCTGGCATTTCCGTTTCTTTGCTCCATTTCTGTCTTCTGTGTTTGTGCAATCTCTGCTTCACCTTATATCTAGAAGTATATCAGATTCATCTTCCTAATTTTTGCACCAGATAACCCACAACTCATCTTTTATATTTTTAGTAACTGCAGATTTAACAGGCCATGCTCTGTGTTTCTTCTTCTCTACTCCTTCCCATTTCATTCATTTTCTCTCCCCTGCTGAAATCCTGATGCAAACTGACATTTTTGCCCTTAAGGGACTCCCTCACCACCTTCATGAATTTGCTCATATTCTTGAATAATTAATGTTCAGTAAGATTTAGTCACAGCCTTTTTCTATCTGTGAAACTGTAGCGTAAAGTCAGCAGCCTTTGGAAGATCCCAGGATATTCTTTAACATCTGCCATTTCATTTACGGTACTCCATTGAAAGAATTAGACTTGTTTTTAAAGGGATGGCCTGGAGCAAGCTTAGGGCATAATTCTCTTGGGGCTAAGGAAATAAGTGAAATATTGCACTTTGTACATGTGTGTGCATACATTGTGGACAAACACACTTTCATATGCATAGGAAACGCAATGAATGCTTTTGAGAAGCGCTAAGGATGCCATGTGGAATTGGCATTTGGGGTATCATTTTGATAGCCATACAAAATGTGATGTGAATTTTTGTCTGTTCTTTCTAGCCTCACTAGTAATAAGATGGTTATATTTCTTACTATTTTCTGAAGCAAAGAGTTTTTTTTAATATTCTTGCTTTTTTCCATTTTTCTCTCTATTGAACAAAGGTTCAGGATAAAGAAGTTTGAAAAATTAACCCAATTTATTTCTTTAGCCCTGACAACATTTTTGGTTGTCTGCCTAGTATCTGTGACTCCACTCCTTATTCTCAGTAAGAACCCTTATTATGCTTGGGTGTCTTCCAAGACAACCCCCATTCCAGGGATGGAATGTTGTTAAAATGAGTTAATCTTATTAATCCTATTCCTCTTTCCTTGAATTAGGAATTGGCTGGCCTAAACCAATTTGAGCTAATTTGAAGAGTGGTCTGCAATGGCCAGGTTTGAAGTTTCCATGCATTTAAAAGAGTATGTACCCTGGAGGTTTAGGGAGAATAAAATAAATAAATAAAACAGAGTATAGAAAATCAGCACTACTCTCCTACAGGGCATAAACAAGGCTATGTATATTTAATCATGATTATTATACTGGAAGCCATCCTATGGCCACAAAAGTTAGTAAATTTCTGATGAAGCCACTACAGAGCTCGGCTGGCCATTTTAAACTACCAGATAATCCAACTCTAATTTGCTCTAACTATGGATTCTTGTTAAATGAGCCAATATTTTTCCATACACTTTAAGCCATTTATCTCTTTTTTTAAAATCAGCCTAGATGTTTGTCTATTATTTTAATCTATAATTTCAGCTATTGCTTATTTTTATCTCATTGGCCCATAGACCCTATAATTTTATCACATTATTTCCAATGTTCTACTTCCTATATATTTTATCCCTGTATTTGGCATCACCATCCACTTTGTCACAGAGAAAGAAACCTTCGATTTTCTCCTTCCTCTTCCCCTTTCCTTTTCACATCCCACTAATCACTATATCTTACTTATTCAAACTTCTACATATCACTTAAATTTATACAATCCTCCTATATCGACTTCAACTGGCTTGCTTCATGCCACAATCACTCTTTACATGGATTGTTACAATAGATGCCAATCACTCTCTCAGCCTTTCATCTCTACTCCAGCAATACAATCTCCAAGCTGATTCCAAGAGGAACTTTCTAAAATAAAATATTGGCATGCGATGTTCCTGGTTAAAATTTGTAAGCAATTTCTTATCCCTTGAGGATAAAGTTCCAAGTCTTTTGCATGACATCTAAGACATTTTTTCTTTTACTTTGTATACATTGCCTAGGTTATTGCTGTATGAATCTCACGTCCCAATTATACTAAACTTGTAAATATTGTTTAAATATGTCATTTTCTCACAACTTGTAGACTTCACAAATTCACCTCCTATATGCAATCCCTCTAATTTATAGTTTTGTATGGCAAACTTTTTTTTTTAATCCTCCAAGACTGTCAGGGATTACCTTTTATGTGATTTCTAACCTAACATTTCTTAGAAAGCATTAGTCCTTTCTCTACAGGGTTCTCATAGTGTCATTCCATGTTTCTATTAGAACATCTAATGAGACAAATTCTAGTATTTTCTTGTCTGTTTTTCTGCCAAACCGTGACACTTGGAGCTAAGCATCATTTGTCATTGTATTTCTATTATTCCCATTGTGCCTGGTACATAATAGACAAGCAATATTTGTTTTTGAATGAATAGTAAGAAAGACAATTGCTAATGTAAAGAGTAGAAGCTATCTTTATATGACATCAACTCAATTTGTTAAAAAAGAAAATTTCAGAGAATTAACTGCTTTTGTTTGCAATTGTCTTTGTGATAACCCATGGCCAGTTTTGTGTTTGTTTTGTTTTGTTTTTTTTTAATTAGATACTTGAGATCTTGACTTCTAGTTTTATATTATTTTTCTCCTTTGGCATTATCTGATGCTTTTATAAGGGGCTCTTCGCCCTTTGCTCGGCACTTCTCCTTCCTGCTGCCTTGTGAAGAAGGTGCTTTGTTTCTCCTTTGTCTTCCTCCATGATTGTAAGTTTCCTAAGGCCTCCCCAGCCATGTTGCACTGTGAGTAGTCAAATTAAACCTCTTTCCTTTATAAATTACCCAGTCTTGGGCAGTTCTTTATAGCAATATGAAAATGGACTAACACGCACGTGTACACACAATCCCCCAAATCTCAGAAGACTAATACTATAAAACTGTACTTGTCTTTCGTGCTACAAGCCACATGCTTGTGGAATAACTCCATCCCACACAGTCGGCCAGTCAGGGTTCCAGACTTACGAAACACCCCCATCCTGGAGATGCATCACCAGAAACATGGGCTTTGGTAAGAGCAACAACAAGCAAAGAGAGAATGGAGAATTGTAAAAATGTTTTTTATAGCCTCAACCAGAAATGACGTACTTCATTTTGACTACAATTCAGTGACCAGAACTAGTTACACGGTCTTGCCTAACTGGCAAAGGGGCTGAAAACATGAGGGAATACATGGGATAGTCAGTATTTCTTTTTTTTCTTTTTTTTTTTTTTTCTTGAGACGGACTCTCGCTCTGTCTCCCAGGCTGGAGTGCAGTGGCGCCATCTCGGCTCACTGCAAGCTCTGACTCCTGGGTTCACGCCATTCTCCTGCCTCAGCCTCCCGAGTAGCTGGGACTACAGGTGCCCACCACCATGCCCGTCTAATTTTTTGTATTTTTAGTAGAGACGGGGTTTCACTGTGTTAGCCAGGATGGTCTTGATCTTCTGACTTCGTGATCCACCTCCCTTGGCCTCCCAAAGTGATGGGATTACAGACGTGAGCCACTGCACCTGGCTATAGTCAGTATTTCTTTATGCCACAGTCTTAGGGTACCTGTTTCATAGATGAACTATAGCAATCCAGTCTTGGAAAAGATAGTAAAATTTTTACAGCTTCAGGGAGAGAAAGTAAAGACCCGTTATGTATTTCTTTCCAGTAAGTAATAGTGCTTTTCATTTGAAACTTAAGTTTTAGAATTTCATTACTTATGGTTTCTCCTTATCCATGGTTTCACTTTCTGTGATTTCAACTACCTGCAGTGAACTATGGTCTGAAAATATTTATGGAAAATTCCAGAAATAAACAATTCATAGTTTTAAATTGTGCACCATTTAAATAGCACATGAAATCTCTTACTATCCCACCCCATCTCTTCTGGGATGCAAATCATCCCTTTGTCTAGCAGATCCACGTTCTGAAATAAAATACCCTTTGCTTTGGAAAAATAGTAAGAAAAAGAACCTTTTAACAACATTCTATTACTAGTAAAAAAGGTATATCTAATCTTTTTTTTTTAATGTTCTTGCCTCTTCTATTCTCGCTTTTTCTCCCCATTGAGCAAAGATTCAGGATGAAGAAGTTTCAAAAATTATCTCAATTTCTTTCTTCAGCCATGCCAATATTTTTGGTTTTCTTCCTAGCATCTGTGACTTCACTTCTCATTCTCAATAGAACCCTGATTGTGTTTGTTCCATTCAAAATGAAAATAAATATTTTTATGATTTTTAATATTTAATCAAACTGCAACTTGATGTATTACTATAAACTATACTTTATATTTTTCCAAAATTACAAAAAATTTTACCAGCAAAATTTATTAAATATTTCTTAGTTTCCAATATCCTTGACCTGCACTCCCCCACCACATTCTGTATTTCAATATTTAACCTAATTGTCGTATTCAGTTTGGGCTACTGTAACAAAGTACTATAAACTTGGTGGCTTATAAGCAACAGAAATTTATTTCTCAGAGTTCTGGAGGCCACAAGTCTGGGAGGATGGTGTCAGCATGGTTGGGTTCTGATGAGGGCCTTCTTGCAGGTTTTAGATTACTAACTTCTCTTTGTACATATGCTCACTGGGTCTTGCTATGTTGCCCAGGCTGATGTTGAACTCCTGGGGTCACACAGTCTTTCCACCTCAGCCTCCTGAGAAGCTGGGACTAGCAGGTGTTTACCACCACGAGCAGTTTCAGGGTCACTTTTATAAAGGCAGTTATCCCATACATGAGGGATTCACCCTCAAGAACAAATCACCTCCCAAAGACCCCACCTCTGAATAACGTCACACTGGGGGCTAAGTTTCAATGTATAACATCTGGGGGGACATAAACATTCCATCCATAATACTGATTAAAGGGGCCACTGATTATGAAATAGCCCAATTCTGAGTTTTTAATATGATCTGTATGTTTATATTTGTAAATGAGTCACATTAATGTGATTGCTGTTGTGTTAGTACTTTAGTATTATGGACTGTTTGTGTAACATTTCTGACAACAAATGCTTGTTTTTTTTTTTTTCTTTTTTCCACTCCAACCAATTCTCAACTTTGTAAACAAATACCAACTAGGTGAGCTACAATTCAATTTGATTTTTATAGTACGAGGAGTTAGCACAGACACCACAGATGAAGTTCTTAGTCTCACAAGACTGCACCCACTTCAGATGCCAATCACAGTTATTCAAGGCCTAGGGTACCCACACTTTTGTTCAACTTCGCTACGAAGTCGGAGGTTGCCAAAGCTCCCTTGTCAGGTTTGAAAATTTGCTAGAACAACTCATAAAACTCAGGGCAATATTTTACTTATTACTGATTCATTATATATTATAAAAATACAAATAAACAGCCAGGTTGAAGAGTTATATAGAGCAACTTCTGTCACTAATGAAAACTGATCCATTTGCCCACACACAATGGAAAGCTGAACACCAAAGCACTGGGTTTTTGTAGTGAGAAAGGTGTATTGTGAGTCAACTGGTAAGACGACAAGAGGAAACACTCAGATCTGTCTCCCCAAGCTGGGGGCTGGGCCAGGTTTTATAGGCATAGGGCATGAGGTGTGGTCTGATTGGATCTTGCAGTGAAATGATGCTGGAAGCCAGGATCTGACTGGATCATGCCATGTGGTAACACCAGGACTTGATCTGATTGGATTCTACATCTTGCCATTCTGTATCTGCCTTTTAATACAATCCTTGCTCCTTGGTCCAGTACTTAGGTTCTGCCTGTGGTTGCATTTTGGGTTCACCTGGGCATGCTCAGGTTATGGGACCTTCAATGTGGGGGTCCATGGAAACTGAAAAACAACTCACAACCTTGTTACATAAAAGTTGAACCAGACTGGTCTGATGCAGTTGCAATTCCAGAAGGATCTCCAACATAAGATTCCCCTTGGATCTGGAGACACACAGATGCATTTGCCAATGCAGAAGTTCCGTGAACCCCATCATCTGGAGGCTTTTATGAAAGTTTCGTCAAATAGGCATAATATATAATTAATTCAATCTCCTGACCCCCTCTCCTCCCTGGTGTTTGGAGGTGGGGTCAAAAGTTCCAAGCTTCTAATCAAGGTTTAGTCTTTTTGGCGACCAAGACTGGTGAAGCCAGAGTACAGGACTGCTAAGACTTGCCTCAGAAGAAAAAACTCTTCTATTACTCACAAAATTCCAAGAAATGTAGGAGCTCTGTGTCGGGAACCAGGGCAAAGACCCAATACTATAACAAAAGATCCTCCTACCAACGTGATCACTCCAGATATTACAAGGCTTTTAGGAACTCTGTGCCAGAAACTAGGGGCAAAGATCAAACTTAAATTACTTATTATAGCATAATAACACAATAGTATGAAGAAGAGTGGATTATTTGGCTAGGTGTTTTTGAGTATTAGATTTGTAATTTCATTGGGAAATTGGATCTAATTTTGGTTCAAACCTAATTAAATCAGATTTAGGGTATGTGCATCTTTCTTAGACAGCTTGCTATAGTATCACATTATGAGCAATTACATTAAAAATTAATAATGTAAACATCATACCAGGTTACACTTTCCTAAAATCCTAAATACATATACATATTTATATAGTTTACTTTATATGGTATTCATGTTTGTCATCACTTTATTCTTATTCTCTCAAGCCTATAGTGATCTTAAAATATCTTTTTAAAAAGTTGGAAATGTGTGGCTTTTCTGAATGTGATCAAATTTAATTCATTTTGTATTCTAAAGTTCCAAAATGATTTCTTATACTGGGATCCAATGTTAAAGGCCATTTCCTTGGATTTGGGGTAAGTTCTTGATTCCAAATGGAGTTTTGTGCAACTTGTTTTAAAGCATTTGTGATTTCTGTCTCTAGTCGAACAGCTGTTTTCATCTTTTACTTATGAACTGTTATTTACATCATAATGTCAAACTTCTAGCAATTATTTTCTTTACTGGACAATCTAACAACCATATTCTAATAGTTATAGTCTTCCTCCGTTCGTGCCCATCATCTTTCTATTTCTGTTTCAATGATCTTTTCACTATTTTTTATTACCAAAAAATGTTTTATGCGTCAGTATTCTGATATTTTTATTGCTCAGAAAAACATTTCTTCACTGGTCATTAATCCAGGTTCTTATAGAGTAAATAAATGACTCCTGCACATTTTCAACTTTCTTCTTTACCATACGGTCCAGTTGATTTCACATTGCTGAGATACTGAAGTATGGCAGCCATATATTTTCATTTATGAAATGGAACAATCCTGAACCATCACCCATGTGAGCTTCCATCTTTCATTCCTCTGCTCTCAGTCAGTACTCTTGGTGCCAGAAAAGAATTTTCAAAATATATCTGCCACATGAAAGCCACACTACAGTTCTCACTGAAAGAGCTATCCTAGTATCAGTCAGATTTTCACAATGTAACAAGAATAGCAGTGTGTACTCAACATAAACCTGAAAATTCCTGAAAGATAGTGCTTGTAAATCAAGAATAAAACCTTAATAATTTTCTATTTATATTCTGTCAATTTTGGTCATGATAATTCACAAAGATAGCCAGAGTCACAAACAAACAAACAAAAAAAAACAGACAAAATATCCTTTAAAATAACGCTTTTGGAGTTGAAAAGTTATGTTAGATTTTTATATTTGTTTATAGAATGCATAGAGTAAAGCTGCAGAAAGTATAAATATCCCCAGGCTCAGCTCTGAGGGTATATATGTAAGTCAAGAAGCCAAATTCATAAACCATTTCGTTGCAACTCAGGCGAGTAACATAACTGCATGATTTAACATTGATAAAGTCCAGTTCCAACACTACTTAGCCCAGAATTGAAAAGGAGTTAAACAAAAATCCAAAACTTCTCCTGAATAGATTAAGACACCCTCAGCCCCTATGAAACTGCAACCAGAAAATAGTGTAGGATTTCGTGGAAAGTTGAAGGGGATGTAATCAGGGGTTGAGGGGCACTCTAAAGCTGCTTTTAACTAAGTCTGTGGGGTAATCTGAAAACTAGATCCTCCAGCCTAGTGCTGGGTATATGTTAAACCCTAGTTTTAATTTACAACCCATAGTATAGTTTCCTTGGCAGTGATTCATAAATCTCCATTTCATCCGGACAACTGCTGCATGATAATGGTGCTTTCTCCGGAGCAGCTTCTATCTCTACTAAGCCTGCTTCTCAGACCACGAAGTCTTCCGTTTAGAGAATACCACCCAATGCCAGTCTTAACAAATGCATAGCCTTATTGAAAGTGTGCTGGTGCCTCACATTGTTATGCAGGTCCATGGTCATTAAAATTTTATCATATAAACCCTGCTGTCTGCACAGAAGAAGAATTCAAAATGTTGGCAAGGGATGATCATATATTTTATCGGAATCTCCTGAAAGGGAAAACCAACATGTTTAGAGCAGGAAGGAACTAAAATAACATTGCCTTTAATTTAAATATAACAACATGTCAAAAAACCTGAAGTTGACACCTGAAGTTGACATTTATCTACTACAGTTCATTTCATATTTTCCTTGAATGTCTGTTTTCTGAAGTTGCATGGCAGTTTGATCCAGTTGCACATGATATGATTTTTATGTTTCTCTTGGAAAGCTGATAATAATCAAAGAATGCCACTGAGACCTGAAGCTGAGGACAGCAAGCTATTGATTGCAGTGTTGACTTATCAAAGACCTGAGAGATTAGTGGGTTTAGAGCTTTATGTAGGAATAGAGATTTGAATGGCTGGAACCTGAATTGAGGAATGTACTTTAGCTTATGCAAGTGGATAAAATATGAAACAATGGGAACAAAAACCAACCTCACTGTACCTAAAACATTTTCTTCAAATGCCAATGCTTTCCTCCATCAAAAAACTCTCTTCCTACAGTTGTATCTGAATACATTTTGTTTGTTGTGAGATGTGGCACTTTATGTTTTTTGTTTGTTTGTCTTTTAAGATTTAGAACAGGTTGTGACTCTACTAGAATGCTGATGTGCTGTTCCAATTTTGGTCACTGACATGAGTAATCATTTTGAAAAAAAAGTTCATTAGAGTTTTGAAAATATATATTTGTTCCTCCTTGTCACCCTGAGACATTTTATTGTTTGGAACAGCTTGAATGATCGACTTTTGTAAGTTTTCAAGGTTAAAATTGGGGTGTGGCCAGATGAAAACTTTTTAGGGAATTTGAAGATCAGCCAAGGACAAATATTGGATTTGGGGCTAAATTTAAATATTTGTATTATTCTTTGTAAAGATGAATTCTCATCATTGGTAAGCAAGCTGGGCATCTTTTAAAGATAGTGAAAGATTTCCTTATATTTATCTTTTCAGCTTTTTGAATTGTTGTGGAGTTTGCTGGGGAGAGAATTTGATCCCAAGAAAAGTTCATTTATGTTCACATTTACCTTAGGTGTCTTATTATTACTACCCACTTTTTCTTAACAAGTCAAAATTTAGTATATAATATAATTTTAATGATATAATTATACTATATCTTTTAAATTTAATATAATTATATATTTATTTCTTTAAGCAGTATTTGTTTTCATAGAAGTCTAATTTCTGAGTTTAATTTTAAAAGACTCACAAAGTAAGAGAAGCATTAGGTTATGATGAACAATTGTAAGTGTTCACTTAAGAAATTGAAAGCTGTATGTCAACTTTATAAACATAATTCAACCACATGGGAATTCTGAGTAAAATACCAGAGATAAAAATTGAAGTTACAATTATATGTATGTATATGCATGTGTGATTTATATGCATATAAAAGCTATATGCACCACATCCAAATAAGAATAAACCTTGATATGAACTTTTGACAAGAGACACATGCCCTCTACCTGATTTGCAAACTTTGGACAGTATTTACTTGCCTTTCACTGTATTCTGTGGTGTACCATTGGTCAAAAGATCTATTTATAATATGACTGAGCAAATTCTTCAGCTTGGAACTTCATGTACACCATGAAGTTGATAGTCATTTGATAACAACTGAATCCTCTCTTCCTTTTCTTTAAGCATTATATAACACAGATGTGCATATATGCACATGTATATACATGTACATGCTACCATATTTCTGAACAACTGCCATATTTTGGGACCATTACATTCATAAAGCAATTACATGCTTTTTTTCATAGGTATGATGTATCATTCTTGGCTTGTCTTGAAGAGTTGTGCAAATTGTCTAAACTTTCAGCAGTGATATGTCACTGAACTTATAGGCATTAAGTGATAATTCAAGTAGCTAAAACAATTTTTGAACAGACTAAATTTTAAAAATAGGTGATGAAATAATGTGTACACCAAACTCTCGTGACACACACAATTTATTTAAAGAACAAACCTCTACATGTACCCCTGGAACTAAAAGTTAAAAAAAAAGAGAGAAATGGAAGGACTTTCTAGCATAAAAGCATAGACCAAAATATGGCCATGGTATATGGGCACAATTTTCCTTCAGAGTTGGTTCTATCATGTGTGGCCCAGAGTGCAGTGAGTAAAATATAGATCCGTATTATACAATGTACATTGGTTTGTGTTTTTATTTATTCATCATTAGCTGAATATGCTGGAAGGTTGTCAGCTGTATATTTCAACTCTAAAAGGTCTTTAGTATGAATGGCATAGGCATGATCAGTATGGTAAAAATTTAAAGAATTGGTCTTAGATCATTACATATATATGCTATTGTTTAAACATTAAATAATGTATAATACATACTTAAGATGACATCACTGTCCATTTTATTTGTAAATATTAAAACACAATCCTGGCTGGGCACAGTGGCTCATGCCTGTAATCCCAGCACTTTGGGAGGCTGAGGCGGGTGGATAACACAGTTCGAGATCAGCCTGACCAACATGGTGATACCCCGTCTCTACTAAAAATATAAAAATTAGCCAGGCGTGGTGGCATGCACCTGTAATCCCAGCTACTCAGGAGGCTGAGGCAGGAGAATCGCTTGAACCCGGAAGGCAGAGGTTGCAGTGAGCCAAGATCGCGCCACTGCACTCCAGCCTGAGCGACAGAGCAAGACTCTGTCTCAAGAAACAAAAACAAACAAAAAACACAATCCTTTAGAAGTTTGTAAGTTTCGTTGGTGATTTTCTTATAAAATAATTTCAGAGTCTGAATTTTCTTCCTCATCCTCGCTGTCTTCAGTGAATAAATGTTTGTTTGTTTACCATTGCTATCTTGAAGTGAGCACCAACCCTTCAAAGAATATTGAATATCTTGCCTCTGGAGATACTCTCAGGATGATTTCTGGTATACAAAATACTCAATCAACTCTTAAGCTCATACTGCAGAAAGCAGAGTGATTGGCAGTTCTGGAGTCAGTGGCTTAGTGGTACAAGTATAGCATTTGTGAGGAGTAGCATTTTGAAAATTCTCTTGGTCTCCCCTCAAGTTTACAAGATGCCTGCCACAGCACCCATCATCATGACCTGACTCTGTCATTCCAGGCAGAAAGACACTTAAAGCAACATATCCTGATTAGCAAAAGTTATACAACCCCAACATCTATTTGCTCAAAGATTGAATAACAGAACATTCCTTTAGGTACAGAAAGAAAAAAGGGGAAAGAAAGAAAACTTCCCTTTTGTCTTTTTGTACCTTATCCATGACACATGAACTCAGCTTCTCTTTCACTTTGCAAAAACACTTCCTGACCAATGGGTAAATTTTCTTTTTCTCTTTCATTTTTACCTTTTCCTTGCTTGCCTGGAGCTATCATTTATCTGAACATTGACTTCTCTCTGCAGTGACCCAGAGCACTCATTATGAAAAATATTTCATTTTCCTGTTTCAATATTCAATAAAAAGAGATTGGTAGCATGTAATCACAGCAAAGAGAGAAATATATTAATTTTCGTTGTTTGAGGGTGACTGTTTATGGCCTCCTTGTCTGTGCGTCGATGTAGAAAGAATAGCAGAGAAGGTAGATAGAAAGTCAGGGAAGTAACTCCAGCTTGTATTCCAAGGATTTCCTCAAACCTATTTTTTTTAAATTGTGCATCACATAAGTAAAAAAAAAAAAAGAACAAATTAGAAGAAAATTTAACAAGCAGACTGAAAACATAGGCCACTATTATAAATCAGTATCTCAGATTTTGCAAACTGTGAAAACCATACTGGTAGAACTGCAAATAATAACTGACTCTGAATACTTCAAAACACAGCAGTTGCTGTGCTTGGGAGGGAAGCTCTTCAAATTGTTACTCAGTAACTTGTCTGCAACAGCATCAATTTTGTGATATATTAGGAACTATCTTCTTCAATTCTGTGCTATGAATATAGTAAAACTAATGATACAAATGCCTCATGGTTATAATTCAAAATAAATAGCATGGACATTTGTCCAAATAGTCTCATAATGACTCTAAGTCAATATTGTGCAATATTGTGCTAATAATAATAATATAAAACACCCTGGTTTTGCATGTGCACCTTAGAACAAGGGAGGTAATTTTCTTGTTAATATCCATAAGAATTTTTACATAAATGCAAACAATTCTACACTGCTCTTAAGCTGGAATTGTTTGTTTAATAAATTGTTCTTATGAAGAGTGATGTTGACTGGGCACTGTGGCTCATGCCTATAATCCCAGCACTTTGGGAGGCCTAGGCTGGCAAATGGCTTGAGTTGATATGTTTGAGACCATCCTGGGTAACATGATGAAACCTCATTTCTACAAAAAATGCAAAAAAAAAAAAGGCAAAAAAAATATATACTTGTATGTGTGGGGGCATGCACCTGTAGTCCCAGCTACTTGCGAGGTTGAGGTGGGAAGATGGCTTGAGCCCAGGAAGTGTAGGCTACAGTGAGCCATGATTGTGCCACTGCACTCCAGCCTGGGTGACAGAGCAAGGCCCTTCCCCCACCCCCCCAAAAAAGTGGTATTTATACTTTAAAAGCCATTTAGAATTTGTGTTTCCATCTATAATCTATGACTGCTGGCTTTTCCACTGGAAGCTCAGTAGCTAATTGCAAAATTTCTGTTGGTGCAAGTGCACCTGTGCTCTCCATAGAATGCATCCTCTTATTGAGACTTATTTGAACATTTTTTCAAAATTATTATTTTTTTCTTAATTTACCATTGGCAAGTTGCTACATCAATGAGGTCTAAATAAAAGACCAGAAGGACTGTGTATCTTTGACAGGCATAGTTTCAAAAGCAGCTTCTCTTGACAATGAAACAATGAATCTGCTACAAGATAAACATTTCTAATGCTCCAATAAAAGTGTGCTAGAAAGGTAAATGTTTCAGATATGGATAATAGAAATATAAATCAAAATACCAACAATAAAAAATCTAATATTTTGTATAATTATGTGATTATTACTTTTATTACTTGAGATGGAGTCTCACTCTGTCACCCAGGCCTGGAGTGCAGTGGCACAATCTCAGCTCACTGCAACCTCCATCTCCCAGGTTCAAGCAGTTCTCCTGCCTCAGCCTCCCTAGTACCTGGGAATACAGGTGTGTGCCACCACCTCTGGCTAATTTTTGTATTTTTAGTAGAGACAGGGTTTCACTACTCACCTCAAGTGACCTGCCTGCTTCTGTCTACCAAAATGCTGGGGTTACAGGCATGAACCACCTCACCTGGCCTGTAAAATTATATTATAAACATTGACTAATAAACATTTTGGAAAGACATAGGTGTTATTTGACTTGTATTTTACAGGTAGGAAAAGAATTAAAGATTCTGACAGAAATTATTATTGTAAATTGTAGAAAATGAAATAATTTTTTACTTCACAATATATATAATTTAATTTTAGAAATAACTGCTGATTACAAAAATTATGAATGTTTTCAACTTGAGATTATACTGTAGTTTCATTATTGGTTCTTTACTTAACACCGGCTTTCAATGTCGTTTATGGCTGGAAAAAAAATTAGGCAGCTAACTCAAATTAGTTACAGCTAACTCAAGGCTTCTGCAAATGGTTCAATTTTTTCACTCACTTAGGCTTTGAATACAAAGTTAGTAGGAAGCAATAACTCCTTTTCTTTATTTTACTCTCAACATGTCATTTCTGAAACTATATCATATAGTTATAGGGCTAATTAGTCTAAGTTTCCTGTGTCAGTGTCACTAAGAGTATGAATAGATTACTGTGAATGAACAGTTAAAAATACTAAATAAACAAACTGACTTTAGGAGTTGGGGTGCTTTAGATCTTCTCATACCTACTACTTTTTACTTGATAGTCAAAAATGAAAAATCTAACTTTTTAAGTCATAGGGTGACACCTTTATTCAACAAATGGAAGAAGGATGAAGGTAAACTTTAAATACATGGAATGAGACCCTCAACCTTCATGATGAAGGTGCTAAGGAGATGTAGAAAGCAAATCTCTTTTATTAATACAAAATATTTGTACACATTTATGGGGTACATGTGATATTTTGATGCATGCATGTAAGGTGTAATGATCAAATCGGGGTATTTAGGATATCCATTACCTAGAGCATTTGATCTTACAAAGGTGGAGAGTGGAATGATGGCTAACAGAGGCTGGGAAAGGTGTGTGTGTTGGTGGGGGTTGGTGGTGAGGGGATGAAGAGAGGTTGGTTAATGGGTACGAACATACAGTTAGGTAGAAGGAATACGTTTGAGTGTTTGATAGCATAGTAGGGTGACTATAAACTTTTTTTGATGAAGAGCAGGACAGAGGGGACTTCTGGTAGAAGTATCCTCTTAGCCTTAGTTGAAGCAACCTACTCTAGAATGGACTGCTGTGTCTTAAAAATCCTTCTAAGAATTCTGAATTGCTAGAATAACTATTGTCTCCGACTATGCCCATTTGTGTGTATTGAAAATAATTCATTATTCGTCTAAATCTATAGCTATAGAACCCGGGAGGTGGTGGTTGTAGTGAACTGATACAGTGCCACTGCGCTCCAGCCTGGGCGACAGAACGAGACTCCGTCTCCTAAATAAATAAATAAATAAAGCTAAAGCTCCAGAGCAGGATATGCATGAGACATATCTTCATCTACTCCTGCAAGATAAAATGTAGTCTCTTTCTGATAATGGAGTCATATAACCCCCAAAAGAATCCACTGGCTCAAATATTGCAATAATGTGGGTATCTCAAGGCTTCCGCTAATTTTTATTAATACAATAATTTTGACAGGAAGATAAAGTGTTCTGGCTTGTTTCAAAAAATACTTATTAAATTGAAAAATTTACCTGGAAAAGATGAAAACATAATATAGAAAAACTAAAAATATTTGAGTTGGGGAGTAGAAAAATGGAGAGTAATGAGAAGTTGCATTAGGTGGGTGTTATTATTTATGTTTTAATGTTCTCGTCAGAATTTTGATATGTTTTCCTGATTGGAAAAAATGATGAGTAAGCTTAGTTCCATAATGCATATTGATCATTCAAAAGCACAGTGCAAACTAAAAGGCAAAACATCTTAGTCAAGGCTCTTAAAACACATTCAGGGAATTATGCCAGTAAAGGAAGCTGCTTTCTAGGGAACATAGGGATATATGAGCTTTTGAGTGAAGAGATTAACCACTGAAGAGCTCTTTTTAGAAGAGATGGAAAGAAAAATAAAAACATAGGAGATATCAGAAAAGATAGATAATCCCTTAGGATTGAGGACGGAGCCTGCATAAGAGTGTACATAGAATATTTTAGAGAACTAGAAAATTAGAAGGAGTGAGAACTTGCAAAGACTGCATTAAGATTCCTTTAAAGTAGCCATTATATTTTTCTCATACTTCTTAGTTTGCACATTGTATTTTTCTCATACTTCTTAGTTTTCACATATAAATCTCATGTAAGGACAAATGACAGTAGGATACCACCATCCTCCTTTCTGCTCTTTCTTTGTGATGAGAAAAAAAATTTCCAAAGTTCTTTAAGTATTTTATCAAAATTTCCTTTTAGTCTTTCTTGGCGTGCTTATGAGTTCCTTGACAACAGATCATATTTTTCCTCATTTATTTATTTATTTTTTTTTGCATAGCCAGTGTTTAAGTTACTCATTAAATAAAGTTAGGGAAATACATTAAGAATTTATTCAAAATTGCAGAGTTTGCATAGCCTATTTTTTTTTTTTTTTTTTTTTTGAGACGGAGTCTCGCTCTGTCACCCAGGCTGGAGTGCAGTGGCGCGATCTCGGTTCACTGCAAGCTCCGCCTCCCAGGTTCACGCCATTCTCCTGCCTCAGCCTCCCCGAGTAGCTGGGACTACAGGGGCCCGCCACCACGCCCGGCTAATTTTTTGTATTTTTAGTAGAGACCAGGTTTCACCATGGTCTCGATCTCCTGACCTCGTGATCCGCCCGCCTCGGCCTCCCAAAGTGCTGGGATTACAAACGTGAGCCACCGCGCCCGGCCTGCATAGGCTATTTTTAGAAGCTAACTTCATGACAGAACAACATGATTTTGCCAGAACTCTTTTTTGATATAATTCTACTCTGGTAGTCTACATTAGGTTAAGAAAGAACAAAGCTCTTTGAGGATGCCAAAATGTCTAGTTCTCCTGTTTAAATTTATAGATTATTCATTAAAATTGAGGTTTCATTTATTCTGAAGTGTCAGTATGTGTATTATAAATAGATATTTAAACATTTTAGAGGTGAGAAGAAATACATATTAGTAATTTATTTGGAAGAAAAATATGTTTAGGATGAAAGGACAGAAAAGAAAAGTTTACAAATTAAGTCATATAGCCTTGGGTTAACTAACTTTAAAAAAAATCTTTATTTTTTGTTTCCTTGATGTGTACACTTTAAAAATGAATTCATTAGACGTAGTTTTTGTTTGTCTTCTTGAAAATGTAGAATACCTATACATCATAAAACATAATGTGTTTGTTATTTTTTAAAAGAACATAACCACCAAAGAGCTTAAGAGTAGGCCCCAAATCAGCTACACAGTGATAACCCTAATATAATTATACGTATACGTTTATATGCATAAAGGCTATATAGATACGCTTTAACTTACCCTTCTTAATTGTAGAAACTTTTCAAACAGATTTATTAAGGTACAACTGACATTGAATAAAGTGCATATATTTAAAGTGCAGTTTGATACGTTTGACATGTGGATATACCTGTGATAGCATCAATACTTTCAAGGTAGTAGACATACCCAACACTGGCAAAAATTTACTCAAGTCTTTTTCAAATCTTCCTCCGCTTCCTCCCAGTAATTTTTGATATACTATTTTTGAAATGGAATGACTTTTAAATTAGCACACAGTGGATATTCAACAAATGCAAGTTATGTAAATCATTATTACATTCATACTCCAAAGCTATTCTTTTCAGGGATGATGATTTAGTTAATTTCTGATACCAATGACCTGGTCATAATTATATATTTTTGAATTTGCTCCTGCAGTCTGGAGAGAAAAGAAACATTAAAAAAAGAAGACTTTCTCAATTGCATTAGGGATTTATAAACACTTCATGAAGAAAAAGGAAACACGTTCATATTCATTTTTCTTGAACATTCACAAATTGCATTTGAAATGACTTGTTGTTTGATGTTTTATTATGTTTGTCCAGTATTCTAATAAGGAAGTGTACCACATGGCCTGGCTTTTCACAGAAGAGCCAAGAGAAAATATACCAAACCATTTCACCTATGTATTTAGAAAAAATAAAAAATTAGCATATAGCACCACAAGTAAATAATTTCTTCTTCTTCTTCCCTAGTGTTTGTACATTCACACACATGTTTATTATACATTTTACTGACACAAAGAATGTGTAGCTCCCAATTTATAAATAATAACATATACTTCATGGTAAATTCCATGTGACTAATTGGTTCTTAGAAAATACTTCTGTTAATTAGCTCCAAATGACAAACGAATATACTTGTGACATACATATTGGTTAATATTTTCATTTATATAAGTAGACCAAACAACTAAAATAATGAAGACGTAGTTCAGAACTCACTCCTTCATCAATTATGTGAGTACTTCTTTGTTAAATCAGAAAATGTTATTTTTAAATATGGAAAGAGTATTTCATAATGTTTTCTACTATTTGCAATATAATAGCAACAGACATGACACATTTTAAGTTTATTCTGCATTATATTAATATTTTCCTCTTCAGTGTCTCAAGTCTAGGTAATCAATAACACCATAAATAAAGCCCTGGTAAGTAATATTTGCCAGGTTTTACAGTGTAAGGACTTCACCACGGCCAGTTTCAAGCTACCAGTGTCATGTCACTGAATGTGTTCAGAAGGGATGCACATAACCTCCCAATATATGCTATTTCCACCATACAGATACAACAAGTAGAAAAAAACTCAACAGCATAAACTACAGTAAAAGAATAAATTTTAAATCTAATTTATTATGTGATAAGTTTATATACATTACTTTTTAATAATAGCTAAATATAATAACTGGCTCACAAAATTTCTTAAAACGTAAAAGGTATTAACAGCTCCAGTCCATCATTGTCCATAGAGTACTGCACACCTCAACACAGACATGATGCCCCATGGCCATTGAGCATTACTATAGTTACCCAACTCTGATACAAATGTTTGCTTTTTAGTAATCACCAATTTTTGGTCAACCTTTGCTAATATCAACTTCAGTTTTCAACGGAATGTACATTTCTACACCTCTTGATCTAAATGACCAAGTGTTTTCCCATTGTCTCTTTAAATTATCCAGTAATTGAAGGTAAAATACTCAAATCAGCTTCTGGTGGCTTCCTAATAGAGTTTAGATTAATACATGAGCTAATAGTTGCCTGAAGTGCTGAGGCACAAAAAACAACTACAGCAACCAGAGCTACTGTTGTTACTATTTCTCCTTTTCATCTTCCCCTTGTTTCTTTTTTTTTCTTCCATCTTTTTTCTCCTCTGAATGAACACCTTATAATATGGAAGATCTTTAATGTACAGTTTGGTCTGTTATTGGTATAATTTAATGAGTTTTGTTTATATTCTTTCTGACAGACTTCACTTAAAAATTGTTAAAAAAATAAAATTAAGTTTTATTCTTTTCAGTTCAACTTGCTTTGTTTTTAAGTGTTTCCCAATTGCTTTTTCTTTTTTTTTTTTTCTTCCTGTTGGCTGCTTGTAGTCATGGCGACAACCTGTGGTCTGTGGTTAGCCATTGCAAGCCTCTCCATTCAGGAGCTTGGCAAAGGCTGATCAAGTGCCAGGAATACGTGTTGATTCCAAACGTCAAGAGCATTCATTTATTTGTCCAGTCTTTGATACAAATTGAGAGTTCTTTGCTCTGTTTCCTTCCCCTCAGGCACTCTCTTTCATTTACTTGTTTCAAATTCTTGACTTGGCTATTAGGTGTCGTTTCAGGTATCTGTTAAAATTAAAAGATCCACTTCAAAATGTCCTTATTTTATGTGCATTCCTATTTCCTGGAAGTTGATTATGTTGCCATATATAAGACAGAATTTTACTACAGAATTTCTGGTATGTCTTTGAAGTCCTGAAATTGGGTTACAAAGGATGCTAATGTGATTGCTTTTTTATGGGTAAAGGAAGGCAAATGACAGTTGGTGGTGAAGAGAAAGAGTGTGGGGACTGGAGTACTAATTTGGAACAGGTGTTGATCATTTTTGCCTAGACTAAGTAGTGTAACTGTAAACAAATGGTCTTCTAAAAGAACAGCTCAAAGCTAAGAAGGCTAAAAAAAAAAAAAAAGGATTTTCATGGTAGCTTTCCTAAACCCCTTGCTGAAAAAGAAATGTTACTGTAAAACAGAAGTTTCAAAGTGGTTAAAAGTGGTTGGTTGGAAATAAGAGCTGAAAGAGAAAACTGCATTGCAGTGATTGGTTTGATTTGGTGAATAAATTGCTATTTTCAGATTCAATTTGTATCAATAGGCAAAGACCTGTACAACTGCAGAACCTGTCACACTCAGTATTCAGGGCGCTGAAGCAGCTAGTCTTCAACAATAGGTTTAACCTTTTGACAGTAATTGCACCCCATCCCTGAAGCCTCAGCATAGGAGAGGAGCCTTTGATGTCTGATCGTTAAGCAATACTCTTTTTTTTCCTCTAATGGAGAGAACACCACGATTTATAAACTTAGAGAATATCACACAAAATTCTGCCTCCTTGTTTTTTTTTAAAATAAGTGAGGGTGTTGAACGGCTAGAAAGATTCATCTTTATTAAATGTGACTGAACACTGGAAGTGCGAGATACTGTTTCCTTAAAGAAAGTAAAGAAACCACGTTTTGGTTATTTACGATGGCCAGTGTAGCAGGCTGAGTTAAACAGGTACTTGTGAAAGTATTGAATAGTTCCTGGCTAAAAGGAAAAGTAGCAAAGTAATTTAACACATTTTTCACCTTTCAAGGTGAGGGTTGTGCTGTAATAACATAATCTTCTGTGGTTTTGATTCAATATTCAAGTCTCTATTTAAAGACCATCACCTGGCTGGGCGCAGTGGCTCATGCCTGTAATCCCAGCACTTTGGGAGGCCGAGGTGGGCAGATCACCTGAGGTCGGGAGTTTGAGACCAGTCTGACTAACATGGAGAAACCCCATCTCTACTAAAAATACAAAATTAGCTGTAACTGCAGCTACTTGGGAGGCTGAGTCAGGAGAACCACTTGAACCCGGGAGGCGGAGGTTGCAGTGAGCCGAGATCACGCCATTGCACTCCAGCCTGGGCAACAAGAGCAAAACTCTGTCTCAAAAAACAACAACAACAACAAAACGAAAAAAAGAACATCATCTTGTCCACCCTTTGACTTAGGAGCTGGAACATTCTTATGAAATAAAGAAAGCTCCTATTTTTAGACCCTAATGCATACAAATTAATCACATCACACATATTTTTTCTAATTTTCCACTTGGTGAATATTTTAAAAATCCAAGTGGTATATTATATATATACCTATATATACACCTACATACACATATATACACATAGAGAAAAAACAAAAATAATTTACATTTAAAAATTACACTATCGCCAGGCATGGTGGCTCATGCCTATATTTCTAGCACTTTGGGAGGCTGATTTAGGTGAATCACCTAAGGCCTGAAGTTGGAGACCAGCCTGGCCAACATGATGAAACCCTGTCTCTACTAAAAATACAAAAATTAGCCAGGTGTGGTGGTGTGCACCTGTAATCCCAGCTACTCGGGAGGCTGAGGCAGGAGATTTGCTTTAATCTGGGAGGTGGAGGTTGCAGTAAGCAGAGATCACACCACTGCACTCCAGCCTGGGCAACAGAGTGAGACTGTCTCAAAAAAAAAAAAAATTACACTATCATTAGAATAAAAATCCACCTTCATGAGCCTGAGCACATTCATGGTGGCATATAAACTTTTTTTTTTTTATACTTTAGGTTTTAGGGTACATGTGCACAATGTGCAGGTTTGTTACATATGTATCCATGTGCCATGTTGATTTCCTGCACCCATTAACTCGTCATTTAGCATTAGGTATATCTCCTAATACTGTCCCTCCCCGCTCCCCCAACCCCACAACAGTCCCTGGAGTGTGATGTTCCCCTTCCTGTGTCCATGAGTTCTCATTGTTCAATTCCCACCTATGAGTGAGAACATGCAGTGTTTGGTTTTTTGTCCTTGCGATAGTTTACTGAGAATGATGTTTTCCAGTTTCATCCATGTCCCTACAAAGGACACGAACTCATCATTTTTTATGGCTGCATAGTATTCCATGGTGTATATGTGCCACATTTTCTTAATCCAGTCTATCGTTGTTGGACATTTGGGTTGGTTCCAAGTCGTTGCTATTGTGAATAGTGCCGCAATAAATATACGTGTGCATGTGTCTTTATAGCAGCATGATTTATAGTCCTTTGGTTATATACCCAGTAATGGGATGGCTGGGTCAAATGGTATTTCTAGTTCTAGATCCCTGAGGAATCGCCACACTGACTTCCACAATGGTTGAACTAGTTTACAGTCCCACCAACAGTGTAAAAGTGTTCCTATTTCTCCACATCCTCTCCAGCACCTGTTGTTTCCTGCCTTTTTAATGATGGCCATTCTAACTGGTGTGAGATGGTATCTCACTGTGGTTTTGATTTGCATTTCTCTGATGGCCAGTGATGATGAGCATTTCTTCATGTGTTTTTTGGCTGCATAAATGTCTTCTTTTGAGAAGTGTCTGTTCATATCCTCTGCCCACTTTTTGATGGGGTTGTTTGTTTTTTTCTTGTAAATTTGTTTGAGTTCATTGTAGATTCTGGATATTAGCCCTTTGTCAGATGAGTAGGTTGCAAAAATTTTCTCCCATTCTGTAGGTTGCCTGTTCACTCTGATGGTAGTTTCTTTTGCTGTGCAGAAGCTCTTTATTTTAATTAGATCCCATTTGTCAATTTTGACTTTTGTTGCCATTGCTTTTGGTGTTTTAGACATGAAGTCCTTGCCCACGCATATGTCCTGAATGGTATTGCCTAGGTTTTCTTGTAGGATTTTAATGGTTTTAGGTCTAACATGTAAGTCTTTAATCCATCTTGAATTAATTTTTGTATAAGGTGTAAGGAAGGGATCCAGTTTCAGCTTTCTACATATGGCTAGCCAGTTTTCCCAGCACCATTTATTAAATAAGGAATCCTTTCCCCATTTCTTGTTTTTGTCAGGTTTGTCAAAGATCAGATAGTTGTAGATATGCAGCATCATTTCTGAGGGCTCTGTTCTGTTCCATTGATCTATGTCTCTGTTGTGGTACCAGTACCATGCTGTTTTGGTTACTGTAGCTTTGTAGTATAGTTTGAAGTCAGGTAGCGTGATGCCTCCAGCTTTGTTCTTTTGGCTTAGGATTGACTTGGTGATGCGGGCTCTTTTTTGGTTCCATATGAACTTTAAAGTAGTTTTTTCCAATTCTGTGAAGAAAGTCATTGGTAGCTTGATGGGGATGGCATTGAATCTATAAATTACCTTGGGCAGTATGGCCATTTTCACGATATTGATTCTTCCAACCCATGAGCATGGAATGTTCTTCCATTTGTTTGTATCCTCTTTTATTTCATTGAGCAGTGGTTTGTAGTTCTCCTTGAAGAGGTCCTTCACATCCCTTGTAAGTTGGATTCCTAGGTATTTTATTCTCTTTGAAGCAATTGTGAATGGGAGTTCACTCATGATTTGGCTCTCTGTTTGTCTGTGATTGGTGTACAAGAATGCTTGTGATTTTTGTACATTGATTTTGTATCCTGAGACTTTGCTGAAGTTGCTAATCAGCTTAAGGAGATTTTGGGCTGAGACAATGGGGTTTTCTAGATATAAAATCATGTCATCTGCAAACAGGGACAATTTGACTTCCTCTTTTCCTAATTGAATAACCTTTATTTCCTTCTCCTGCCTGATTACTCTGGCCAGAACTTCCAGCACTATGTTGAATAGGAGCGGTTAGAGAGGGCATCCCTGTCTTGTGCCAGTTTTCAGAGGGAATGCTTCCAGTTTTTGCCCATTCAGTATGATATTGGCTGTGGGTTTGTCGTAGATAGCTCTTATTATTTTGAGATACGTCCCATCAATACCGAATTTATTGAGAGTTTTTAGCATGAAGGGTTGTTGAATTTTGTCAAAGGCCTTTTCTGCATCAATTGAGATAATCATGTGGTTTTTGTCTTTGGTTCTGTTTATATGCTGAATTACATTTATTGATTTGCGTATGTTGAACCAGCCTTGCATCCCAGGGATGAAGCCCACTTGATTATGGTGGATATGCTTTTTGATGTGCTGCTGGATTCGGTTTGCCAGTATTTTATTGAGGATTTTTGCATCAATGTTCATCAAGGATATTGGTCTGAAATTCTCTTTTTTGGTTATGTCTCTGCCAGGCTTTGGTATCAGGACGATGCTGGCTTCATAAAATGTGTTAGGGAGGATTCCCTCTTTTTCTATCGATTGGAGTAGTTTCAGAAGGAATGGTACCAGTTCCTCCTTGTACCTCTGGTAGAATTCAGCTGTGAATCCATCAGGTCCTGGACTCTTTTTGGTTGGTAAGCTATTGATTATTGCCTCAATTTCAGAACCTGTTATTGGTCTATTCAGAGATTCAACTTCTTCCTGATTTAGTCTTGGGAGGGTGTATTTGTCGAGGAATTTATCCATTTTTTCTAGATTTTCTAGTTTATTTGCATAGAGGTGTTTGTAGTATTCTCTGATGGTAGATTGTATTTCTGTGGGATCGGTGGTGATATCCCCTTTTTCATTTTTTATTGCATCTATTTGATTCTTCTCTCTTTTCTTCTTTATTAGTCTTGCTAGTGGTCTATCAATTTTGTTGATCTTTTCAAAAAACCAGCTCCTGGATTCATTAATTTTTTGAAGGGTTTTTTGTGTCTCTATTTCCTTCAGCTCTGCTCTGATTTTAGTTATTTCTGGCCTTCTGCTAGCTTTTGAATGTGTTTGCTCTTGCTTTTCTAGTTCTTTTAATTGTGATGTTAGGGTGTCAATTTTGGATCTTTCCTGCTTTCTCTTGTGGGCATTTAGTGCCATAAGTTTCCCTCTACACACTGCTTTGAACGTGTCCCAGAGATTCTGGTATGTTGTGTCTTTGTTCTCATTGGTTTCAAAGAACATCTTTATTTCTGCCTTCATTTCATTATGTACCCAATAGTCATTCAGGAGCAGGTTGTTCAGTTTCCATGTAGTTGAGCGGTTTTGAGTGAGTTTCTTAATCCTGAGTTCTACTTTGATTGCACTGTGGTCTGAGAGACAGTTTGTTATAATTTCTGTTCTTTTACATTTGCTGAGGAGAGCTTTACTTCCAACTATGTGGTCAATTTTGGAATAGGTGTGGTGTGGTGCTGAAAAAAATGTATATTCTGTTGATTTGGGGTGGAGAGTTCTGTAGATGTCTATTAGGTCCACTTTGTGTAGAGCTGAGTTCAATTTCTGGATATTGTTGTTAACTTTCTGTCTCGTTGGTCTGTCTAATGTTGACAGTGGGGTGTTAAAATCTCCCATTATTATTGTGTGGGAGTTTAAGTCCCTTTGTAGGTCACTCAGGACTTGCTTTATGAATCTGGGTGCTCCTGTGTTAGGTGCATATATATTTAGGATAGTTAGGTCTTCTTGTTGAATTGATCCCTTTACCATTATGTAATGGCCTTCTTTGTCTCTTTGATCTTTGTTGGTTTAAAGTCTATTTTATCAGAGACTAGGATTGCAACCCCTGCCTTTTTTTGTTTTCCATTTGCCTGATAGATCTTCCTCCATCCTTTTATTTTGAGTCTATGTGTGTCTCTGCACGTGAGATGGGTTTCCTGAATACAGCACACTGATGGGTCCTGACTCCTTATCCAGTTTGCCAGTCTGTGTCTTTTAATTGGAGCATTTAGCCCATTTACATTTAACATTAATAGTTATGTGTGAATCTGATCCTGTCATTATGATGTTAGTTGGTTATTTTGCTCGTTAGTTGATGCAGTTTCTTCCTAGCCTCCATGGTCTTTACAATTTGGCATGTTTTTGCAGTGGCTGGTACCGGTTGTTCCCTTCCATGTTTAGTGCTTCCTTCAGGAGCTCTTTTAGGGCAGGCCTGGTGGTGACAAAATCACTCAGCATTTGCTTGTCTGTAAAGTATTTTATTTCTCCTTCACTTATGAAGCTTAGTTTGGCTGGATATGAAATTCTGGGTTGAAAATTCTTTTCTTTAAGAATGTTGAATATCAGCCCCCACTCTCTTCTGGCTTGTAGAGTTTCTGCTGAGAGATCAGCTGTTAGTCTGATGGGCTTCCCTTTGTGGGTAACCCGACCTTTCTTTCTGGCTGCCCTTAACATTTTTTCCTTCATTTCAACTTTAGTGAATCTGACAATTATGTGTCTTGGAGTTGCTCTTCTCGAGGAGTATCTTTGTGGCGTTCTCTGTATTTCCTGAATCTGAATGTTGGCCTGCCTTGCTAGATTGGGGAAGTTCTCCTGGATAATATCTTGCAGAGTGTTTTCCAACTTGGTTCCATTCTCCCCGTCATTTTCAGGTACACCAATCAGACGTAGGTTTGGTCTTTTCACATAGTCCCAAATTTCTTGGAGGCTTTGTTCATTTCTTTTTATTCTTTTTTCTCTAAACTTCCCTTCTCGCTTCATTTCATTCATTTCATCTTCCATCAGCAATACCCTTTCTTCCAGTTGATCACATCTGCTACTGAGGCTTCTGCAATCTTCGCGTAGTTCTCGAAACTTGGCTTTCGGCTCCATCAGCTCCTTTAAGCCCTTCTCTCCATTGGTTTTTCTAGTTATCCATTCTTCTAATTTTTTTTCAAAGTTTCTAACTTCTTTGCTATTGTTTTGAATTTCCTCCCATAGCTCAGAGTAGTTTGATCGTCTGAAGCCTTCTCTCAACTCGTCAAAGTCATCCTCCATCCAGCTTTGTTCCGTTGCTGGTGAGGAACTGCGTTCCTTTGGAGGAGGAGAGGTGCTCTGCTTTTTAGAGTTTCCAGTTTTTCTGCTCTGTTTTTTCCCCATCTTTGTGGTTTTATCTACTTTTGGTCTTTGATGATGGTGATGTACAGATGGGTTTTTGGTGTGGATGTCCTTTCTGTTTGTTAGTTTTCGTTCTACCAGACAGGACCCTCAGCTGCAGGTCTGTTGGAGTTTACTAGAGGTCCACTCCAGACTCTGTTTGGCTGGGTGTCAGCAGCGGTGGCTGCAGAACAGCGGATTTTCGTGAGACCACAAATTCAGCTGTCTGATAGTTCCTCTGGAAGTTTTGTCTCAGAGGAGTACCCGGCCGAGTGAGGTGTCAGTCTGTCCCTACTGGGGGGGTGCCTCCCAGTTAGGCTGCTCAGGGGTGAGGGACCCGCTTTAGGAGGCAGTCTGTCCGTTCTCAGATCTCCAGCTGCGTGCTGGGAGAAACACTACTGTCTTCAAAGCTGTCAGTCAGACAGGGACATTTAATTCTGAGGAGGTTCCTGCTGACTTTTTGTTTGTCTGTGCCCTGCCCCCAGAGGTGGAGCCTACAGAGGCAGGCAGGCCTCCTTGAGCTGTGGTGGGCTCCACCCAGTTCGAGCTTCCTGGCTGCTTTCTTTACCTAAGCAAGCCTGGGCAATGGCGGGCGCCCCTCCCCCAGCCTCGCCGCCGCCTTGCAGCTTGATCTCAGACTGCTGTGCTAGCAATCAGGGAGACTCCGTGGGCATAGGACCCTCCGAGCCAGGTGCGGGACACAATCTCCTCGTGTGCCATTTTCCAGGCCCATTGGAAAAGCGCAGTATTAGGATGGGACTGACCCGATATTCCAGGTGCGGTCTGTTACCCCTTTCTTTGACTAGGAAAGGGAACTCCCTGACCCCTTGCGCTTCCCCAGTGAGGCAATGCCTCGCCCTGCTTCGGCTCGCGCACAGTGCGCTTTACCGACTGTCCTGCACCCACTGTTTGGCACTCCCTAGTGAGATGAAACCGGTACCTCAAGCAGAAATGCAGAAATCACCTGTCTTCTGTGTCGCTCAGGCTGGGAGCTGGAGACCGGAGCTATTCCTATTCGGCCATCTTGGCTCCACCCTGGCATATAAACTTTTAAACCCAGAAGTATAAAAGAAAAACTACGTAATTTCTTTCAATGATACATTTCTAGTATCAAAAACTTTTATGGGTACTTGAATAAAATAAAGCTAAAATACTTGTCATGTAAGTATTCATTCAAATATTTAATGATTCCCTTTTTCCTGTTACATTCATTTATTAAGTATTTACTGAGTACTTGGTGCTCAAGCAATGTTCTGGATGTGACTATGAGTGGTTCTTGCGGAATTCCACTTAATCTCTTCAACAGGGCTTACAGGTAGTGCAAAGTATTTTTTCTTTGCTAGTACTTGTATAGTACAGCAATATAACATAAGCAGCTGTCACTTTGCTTTGTGAGTTGGAAGCTTGACAAGGTCTGTATTGGGTAACTTATGGATGAGTTGTACCTGAATGGCAAGAAATGTAAAGGAAGACTGAAACTCTTAAAAAGAAATATTTTATTTCTCATAAAGAAAGGAAGAAAGAAGATAGAAATGCCAAATTATAATATGTATGTGTTTATATAATGAAAACATTTGCATTTAATCATATACTTTGTTTGAATGGTCTTGTTTAACCTCAGTTTTCTCATAGGTATTTTCACTGGTGTTCTAATAACTACCAATAGAAATCTCATATATTCAGATTTGTAGGCTCAAAGTACTGAATAAAAATATACCATAATCCCATAGGATTCAGAATTAACAGATGACAGATATATAATCCAGTTAAAACTAGACACATTGTTACTGGTGTTACGATGATGATTCTCTTCCCATGACTCCACATATGATATATTATAACTGGCTAGATTGACTTATTTAACCTCTTTTCAGATACTTGTTTATTGACTGAAATCTACATGGCACTTTTTCCCGCAGGGATTTGGCTAGTAACATGCCAGCTATATGTTTTACTGTTTTGACTTTTCCAGCTGCTTTATTGATGGATAGTCATTTCTTGATTTTTTTTTCCTTTGAAATCAGTTTGAGAATAAAGTAATATTTGCATTTTGTCTTCTAACGTGGGGATTCTTCTTCAGGGGTTCGGTCCTACCTGGCCCATATTTTGCTTGTTTAGCAATTCAGACATATAAATATTGCTTGGATTACTATAGATCTGATAAAGCTTTACCTGAACAGTGAATTCAATAATTTTGACTCTTCGTGTACTACAGCTTTTATTTAATGGCAGCTTGTCAATGGTTGGTAGGAGGGGACAGATGGTTGGATGTGTTGGCATAAGTCATACATAATATAGCATAGTCAAACTCAGATAAGTATCACACAAACTAATAAAAGCTTTTGTTGTTGTGTTGTTTATTTTGCTTTTTTTCCCCACAGATAGATTCTGTTTGTAAGCAGTTTTTGTAGGTAAAAAAAAGAAACATATACTACAGACACAGACTCAAAAGAAAAATGTAATGTAACTTGATACATGCTCATTCTGAAATGTAAAATATTATGGAAATCCAAAGGTTTACTTGCAGGAAATGTACCAAATTTATTAAGTCCATCAAACATAAAACAATTTTATAGCTAAAGAATTCTTGGTCTTGTGAATGAATGAGTGTATTCAATACAGCAAATTATTAGATAGAAATTGCTTTATCCAGATTCATCCAGACAGTCTTCTCTCCCAGTTAACTGCAATACAGCCAAAAGAGTTTGCACATTGTCCCTGGAGTGTGCTTGGTACTCACCTCTGCTGCCCTTGAAGTTTTGTTCTAGCCTTTCTGGGAGTCTCTTGCAGCTTCTATTCTGCCATCCAGGTAATCCCCGTCCCTGTCAACTCTGAAGTTTCCTTAGTCTACCATAGATTGAGGTTTCCCCTTATCTCCTTAAGCATTTGCTGAGCACTTACTAAGGACAAGGCAATGGTCAGGACCTATGCACACATCAAGGAAAGACTACAGTGCCTTCCCTCATTAACCCTACAGTCTTGTGGGAGGTGCATAAAAAGCAAATATTAGATTGGAACATGTAGGATATGTAGATTTTTGTTTGTTTGTTTGTTTAAGAGCAACTGCCTGGGCCGGCGTGGTGGCTCACACCTGTAATCCCAGCACTTTGGGAGGCCGAGGCAGGTGGATCATGAGGTCAGGAGATCGAGACCATCCTGGCTAACACAGTGAAACCCCGTCTCTACTAAACATACAAAAAAAATTAGCTGGGCGTGGTGGCAGGCGCCTGTAGTCCCAGCTACTCAGGAGGCTGAAGCAGGAGAATGGCGTGAACCCAGGAGGCGGAACTTGCAGTGAGCCGAGATCGCGCCACTGCACTCCAGCCTAGGGGACAGAGCGACACTCCGTCTCAAAAAAAAAAAAAAAGAGCAACTGCCTGAAGGTGTTAAGGAGGGTCTCCTGGGCAACTATTTAAACTGGCATTTTAAGAAGGAAGGGAAGGTTCTCATGAGAACTTTGTGAGGGAGGACATTTCAAGAAGTGGAAGAAGAAAACTTCTGAGAAAATAATAACATGAATCAAAGTGCTGTTCAAGGACCTGCAATTATCTTAGTTCTGCTTGAGAGAACAGTGAGAAGCAACTAGGGCAGGTGGTGATAGTGGTTACAAGATTGGGTATTTGTGAAATCATGAGATCAGAAACGGTCTTATTTGTCAAATAAGTTAAGCTAGAATTGTATCATGGTTTTGAGTTGTGAATGTCACAAGATCATATTTAAATTTCAGAAAGAAAATGTAATCGTCAGTATGCGAGGATGCGTTATTGAGAATAGAGGCAGAGAGACTAGAACAGGGGCATCCCAATGAAATTGATATTGAGATGACCCATTTTTTTTGTTTGTTTCTTTCTGGGAGCCTCATCAGAGAATTTATTTAATTTCGTAACTCATTATTGGCTATCCCTTGTATCTTTTTTTTTCTTTCTTTTTTTTTTTTTTTTGAGACGGAGTCTCGCTCTGTCTCCAGGCTGGAGTGCAGTGGCACAATCTAGGTTCACTGCAACTTCTGCCTCCTGGGTTTAATCAATTCTCCTCTCTCAGCCTCCCGAGTAGCTGGGACTACAGGCAGACGCCACCACGCCCAGCTAATTTTTGTATTTTTAGTAGACACGGGGTTTCACCATGTTGACCAGGATGATCTCGATCTCTTGACCTTGTGATCCACCCCCTCCGGCCTCTCAAAGTGCTGGGATTACAGGCATGAGCCACCATGCCTAGCTGTATCTTAAATCATATATTTTATTTATGTTTCTTTTGAAAAGTGCAATATTAATTAATTTACCCATTTATGACTCTTTTCTAACTAAATTGCAAGTTCATTTACAACTCTGATGTTATTTACTTCAGATAGCTTTTCATATTTCCAATATAATTTGCACATAATTAGCAATTAATATTTGCTGAATGAATTTGTGACCCATTTCAGCTATTACAAGATAGCGTCCAAGAATGGTAACGTGGGAAAAATATATTGCATGTTACTCATAGGTGAATTGCTTCTAATCAAAGAAAAATTTGTAAAATCAAAAAAATTAACAGAACAACAAGAAAGACATGTGCCTGTGTCCAAATATTTGTTCTTAAGTCCAGCTGAGTTGTATATCTCTGGGTCTTTAATAATGTTATTTTCTTCACCTATACTGTTGGTTCTAAATTAATAGGTACTTTATGGAGTACTTCTCTGAGATTATTGGATGTATAACTTTTCTCTGTGTACAGCAAAAATGTTTAAAATTTTTGTCCTGATTTACCACATTGATAAATTTATGTGCACTATTTTAATTACCCATAGACTGTTCGTTGCAATGATTTTTTAAAATTCCTGGAGAGATTTTGTTCCTCTTGTTTTGTAGGAAGTTGTTACTAACAGTAACATTTGCATATTACATTTGGGATATAATTAAGTTCTAAAAATACTAAAATAGTAAAAGTGTTTAAAATATCATTTATCCTATTTCTCTTTCATATTTGAGACAAAAATTTAAAAATAGAACCATCTACCCAGTAAACCTGGGATCATGGGCACACACACAGTAACAGGTGGGTACCACTCCCTTTCCCCTCATGGTGCCCATCTGCTGGTACCCATCTGCCTTATTCTTGTAAACAGGGGTATTTTAAACTGTTAGGGAGTATCAATGCCTGTAAATTGCTTAGAGAGTGAGACTTATTTAGATTCCCAAAAGTGATGGCATAATTCACTTAAAGTGAAACTTCATTTATAGTAAAACCGAATGAACGTTCAGAAATCTGAAATGTATTGTGTTGTTTAAATTGCATTTTTGGTTTATACATACAGAGCCACATTTCTTGGAGCAGAGTTTACTTATAAAATCAAATTGAATTCTACTCTATTTCTGTTCATCTTCTGCCCTAAATGAAATCATTCTATTTTTCTAAACAGTGTAAGACAGGACATGGCCAGCTTTGTCTGGCCTATGTATGATACACATTTGTTCGATGTATCAGCAGCTTCTTTTCCATACACTATGGCTATTTCACTAGCAACCACATTTTTAAGTTCAGAACTATTGGAGGTTGCACATTGATTGTATTGCCCTTCTGAGAGTGCTAGAAATGCTCTCAGAGGAAAAAAAAAACCCTGGTAGAAAATATCATTGAGCACTTAATGGGTGCCCTTGGGTCCTATGTAGTAGGTGCTATTATTGAAAAAGACTGCAGTGTGATAAGCACACTCTTGAAGGCTTACAAGGTGAATTCTTAAGGAGAACCTACACATAAGTATAATAATACAAAAGAGCAAATGCTTTTCATATCGAATCATTATATAAGACTATTGGTAAAATATTAGCTATGAACAAGTCAAATGTGCTTGTATTCTGATTTTGATCAGTAGTAGCTTTGGTGATGTAATGGGTCAGTGAACTGTTGGAGAGAATATGGGGAAAGTACAAATAAAATTTACTGGATTGAGACCAAAACTCATTTTCAAGAAGTTCATTTCATTTGCTGAGCTTTATAGGAGATTTGTAGGATTGTAAGGCTTGAGGTAAACTGGCAAGATGATTGGGAAAATGACACAGTAACTTCCTCTCTATAATGGCTTTGAGCCAATCCACTTATTTGTGAATCCAATTTATCAAATTCATCTCTTAAATTATATAGCCTGCTTTTCTTGAGTAGCTCGAATTGTTTTACAGACATTATCTCATTTGTCCTCATAAAAAGATGGGAAGTTTCTATTGAATGGATGCTTCATGGAGTGAATATGTTAATGAATGGAAATTCAAAGTAAGTGTTTTTAATCCCTACTGTATCACCCACTGGCTTTGTGACAATGATAAGTAAGTTAGTTTCTATTAGTCTTATTTTCTTTATGCTATGAAGAAATATTCATACTTTTCACTTAGTATCATGGAGAGTAGTGTAAGGAGTCATGACGATACTTATGAAAATTCTTGAAATTCTTCCAAAGCTAAGGCAGATTCTAACTTCTAATAAACCTAAAGCTACACTAAGGCATGTTTTGGTATTGAATTAACCTCATCAAAAATCAGATTATACTTGTGGTATATCAGAATGATTTTAATTACTGAAATTCACTATTAAAATATATGTTGAGCTCCAAATATTTACTAGGAATTGTGCTGGTGTGGGAATCGAGGTGAATATTATGGCCACTACCAATCAGGAACTTATAATTTCACTGGAGGGACAGCCATGCAAATAATTTCATAAAACAGAAGTAGTTGAGAGCTATAACTACTGACAAGAACAATGAGGCATAGGAACATAGATGAAAGAGAGATTACTTTTCCTTGGATAGAATGAAGAGAACAATTATGCAAGAACAGATTAGAAATTGAAATTGAATAGTAGGTGGATGTTGAATGCTGTTGAGAGAATCATCAAAGTTTTTAAGCCTTTTGAATCTGTTCAATGTGTGTTCCATTCTAGGTATTTGAAAGGTAATTGTGATGGTGGTAAGGAAAGTAGATTACAAATCAGTCATTGAGAGAAATGGCAACAAAGAAGGGTAAATCTGATGATTTACAAATGATAAAGATGATTTATCAAATCAGCGTTGATAATTTCAAAGTTGAGTGACTGGCTAGGTGGTGACACCATTGAAATACCAGAAGTAGAGAGGATAAGCAAAGCTCATTGGAGAGAAGGGATAACTAACAAAGTTTGATTTTTGTAAATTAAGCTTCATTATCTTCTGTATCCCACATTCCAAATCTCACTTAAAATTTAGGCCGTATTTTTCACATTCGCCCACATATCTTCAGATTTGATACTTACCTGCTTATAGATTCACAGAAGCCAGTGAGCCTGTCCAGGGAGTGTGCAGACTGATAACAGAGTGAGGCCCAGGTTCAAATAGCAATTAAAGGGGTGTCTTCAAAGGAGTACCCATGCAGACAGTGGGAAAAGGTGGTAAATGAGGAGCCAGGAGTCAATAATCTCCATGTATGTTTTAGAAGAAAATCGTTACAAATATGGAGTATCCTCTTGTTAAATGCATTTGTGAAGTTAAGGAAACTGATTAGGACCAAAACTAATTTTGGAATTGATCTTTGGAATTCACAATTATAAATTCACTGTGAAATGGGAGGCACTGGTTGTTTTAGAGTAAAAAGAAAAAAAGGGTAGACAATTAATTCAAGAAATTTGGTAACTAAGAAAAGGAGTGGTGGGGCAGCTTCTTGCAGAGGAGCAAGGCTCAAAAGAGGTCTTTGAATATGGAGGATATTTTAAGTCATTTACAAGCACATAAATGGTGGAAGGAGGCAATGGAAGTTCGGAGGGGAGAATAAGATCGTAGGAGGGGTAGGAGATCAAAAACACAATTCAAAACTAATTGGGCCACTTCTTCCCAAGAAACAGTAAAGAAGTCAGTTAATAGTGGTACAGAAATAGGTCACCTGCTGAAGGGTTGGCTATGTGTGTCTGGGACAGGGCAGAATTTTGAGTAGAGTGGGTGTGGCTCAGAACCTTGTTAAAGAAAATAAGAAAGCCAAGTAGATATGATTAAGTGTGCTTGGTAGAACTAACATAAAAGCAATGATGTCATCAACAGAAAATCATACCTCAGGTAAGGATCGTAATAGAGGGAACATTCTGGGGAAAGATTGAAGATTCCAATTTTTTCTTACAAGTGAATAAAAGTTCTATAAGACACCATCAACTTAAAAGGATATTATGCAAGGAAAGTGGTATGAGAGCATCCAGTATAGGACTGTGCCTGGGCTACCTGTTGCAGTTTCTACCTCTACATATTGCTAGTTCTTTGTTTCTACAAAGGGCATCAATATAAGACAATCTTACTTACTAGCCAGGCTCAGAAGAGCTGTTTGGGGACAGTATTTTAGTAAAAAGTGTATATTGTAAGCTAGTATTACTACCACTTTACAGAAAGTAATTCTTCTATTAGTGGGGACAAATAAATTGCCTAGATTTAATGAAAGCAAAAGAGTTCTGACTAGTTTCATATTTGAACGGGGAAATATATGTTTTGATCTCTGTTTTTAAACACCTTGAATATGAAGGAAGCAGAAATGTTTCTGAAGAACAAGTAAACAGAGTTTGAAATAGGCTGAGGGCCAGATTGTTGGGTTACACTGAGAATTAGAACAAGAGCATGTGACACAGATGATGCTTATCTCGTGGTGATAACAATTGTTCTGGTACTGTCTGTCATCTGCTTTCATGGCCTTTCCCCTCTTGTCTGTTTTTTTCATAGTTAAGGTCAATAGTCTTATGTTAAACCTGTTTTTCTCAAATCTAGAATTGTTTTTATATGGGACATTGTATTTTTCCTATTTAATCTTTAATTTTTTTTTCTTCTCCGTCAACAATATCCAAGGACAACCAATTAAGGATGAATGAGGCTATCATCTGAGGAATGAACAGTGAGCAGGCTCAGTCTATGTACAAATAATAGGTTATGTGGTCATGAAGCATGAGTTTCAATGATATATTTAAATAAAGCATTGTGTTATAATTATAGTGTATAAAAATCAAAAACTTAATTGACATCCAGGTGCTTGTATCATTGAAAATAATCAGAGATATGGATAAAAAATTATGCATGCAGCTGTTTACCACAGATAGGTGGTTAAATAAATCTACATCCAGAAGATGAAATCATGATTTTTTAAAATTTAACATTCAATGATATAGGATAAAATGTTTATGTCATAAAGTTAGCTAACAAAAAATAGCATATAAAAGTATGATCCATATTTCAGGAAGGGGAAATATGTGTAGGATTGTGTGTGTGTGTGTGTATGTGTGTGTGTGTTACATTAAAAAAAAGCATATATTTAGGATATGGCCTCGAAAAACTGTAATAGGATTTTAGCACTGGTTATTTCTGAGTGGTGATTTCACGGGTGATTTATGTTTTTCCAATACATTCACTTAGATACTCTAAAATTTTTACAGTGACCATGTATCACTTTTCTAATCATAGAAATGTTATTAATAAAAAAGACTACTATATGATCACAGCTATAATTTTGTTATGCCACAATTTTTATGGAACACACACACACATGCACACGTTGACACATTGTCTGAGTCTTAAATGAGTACAGCGACTTCACCTAGTAATTGGGCCTAATTATCTCCATGAGGTCTGAGAAGAGTGCTCTTTTCTGCAAGATGTCTAATGCCAGCCAATTTACACTTAGGTCCGCTACAATTGATCTTCTGGGCCTTTTATGATATAGTAACAATTCAGAATTTTTGCTACAGTGTGACTCTTTAATCGTTTTACATAAAAAAGGAAATATTTGTCTATTTTGAGTGTTTTAGGGTTGACTATTTGATTTAGTTGGAGGAGAGGAGTGCAGGAACCATCCCAATTATGAGGGCAGAAGCTGGATGAGTCAGAGGCTTTCTCTTCTGTTCATGAAATGGAAAAAAATGTGACTCACTAACCATTCAATGTATTTGTAGTCTTGCTGTTCATTAGTCCATTAATAGTATTAACTGGGTGGAACAATGATTCAGAATTTTCTTATCAGTATTCATTCATCAGGACAAATCTTGAGGTCCCACCATTTATTTTGTTTTTGCTGTTTTTTTCTTTCTTTCTTGCATCAATGAAAAATTAGACAAGGTAATTAAATATTGTTGGTAATAACTTACTCGTTGTGCCTTGAAAAAGAATGTAAGTCACTAGAGAAAACATGATGGCCAGTTTACTCTTACTTTTTCTCTCTCTCTCTCACACATATGCACACACATGCACATTATTTAAATACTAAATATATTTTATAATTTTTATAATTTATAAGGTTAAATTTATTGAATTTCTAATAGTTTAACATTCTATTTAACAAGTAACAATAGAATCACCATTTAAAAATCTTTTAAAATCAATTCTTTCAAATTTGGTTCTTTGAATAAAACACTACAGAAACCATAGAATGATTTCAGATTTGCCAAAGAAAGAAAAAGGAAGAAAGGAAGGAAGGCAGGAAGCAAGTGAAGAAAAAGAAACAAGTTACTGCTCTACATAGGATACTCTATTCAAGGCAAGGTCATGTATTTATCCTTAGTTTCGTGATTTAACTGATAATTGAAATGAAATGTGTTCTCTTTATAAAGCTATGAAGAAGAGTGCTGTTTTTGCTGAGTAAAAGAAAGATGAATTTCGAAATAGGTGCTTCATTATTTGGGAGTACAGGTTTACTGATATTAGTATCCACCTAGTCATATTTTCAAGGAACAAGTGATCTAAATGTGAACATCCCCTTCAAGACCAAAACATTTTTGCACGATAATTTTAAGAAAAGCAGCCTACAGGCCGGGCGCGGGTGGCTCACGCTTGTAATCCCAGCACTTTGGGAGGCCGAGGCGGGCGGATCACAAGGTCAGGAGATCGAGACCCGGTGAAACCCCGTCTCTACTAAAAATACAAAAAAAATTAGCCAGGCGTGGTGGCGGGCGCCTGTAGTCCCAGTTACTCGCTACTCGGAGAGGCTGAGGCAGGAGAATGGCGTGAACCCGGGAGGCGGAGCTTGCAGTGAGCCGAGATTGCGCCACTGCACTCCAGCCTGGGCGACAGAGCGAGACTCCGTCTCAAAAAAAAAAAAAAAAGAAAAGCAGCCTACAATATTCAGCTCTCCAACCATCATGCATGACTCACTACAAATAGGTTATTTAATCTGTTAGTACTGTTATGTTTAATTTGATTAGTCCTTTTGACGCTTCTCTAATTAAAAATGAAATACCTCAGGTCCTATTACAATGTTCTAGTGATGTTTCATATGGGACACAGTCTCTTGCATTACTGTGATGGGTAGGTGCTGTACAGAAGATATTTTATTTTTGGCATACGAATAATACTTCTCAGTAGCAGAATGACTGCTAAGGTATTAATTTAACAGTTAGATACCTAATGAAAAGCATTCTGGCAAATTTTCCCTCTCCCAAGATTAAAATAAAATAGTTTTATTTTAGAAAAGTGGTAATTATTTTAGTTCATCTTTATGATATACAGTTGGTAAAATGCATTTAATAAATGATAAATTTGTAATTCACTATTTGAATAATGTTTTTGTTCTATTAGAATTTAGACTATAAATGCAGGATATAGACACATATTTTTCTGTTTCCTCATGTTTACATTGAATGTAGTGTGTGCCTAGTAAGTACTGGGGGGGTGACAGTTCTGTAAGTAAATATTTGACATTACTTTATCATAGAGTTGATGGAAATAACATCATGATTAAAAGGGGCAGTACAAATGATATATGAAGAAAAAATGTGGCACTATATTAAATAGAGTCAGAATTTGTAAGTTATTGCCAGCATGTCATACATATGTCTTCATTTCCTTTTTCTGTAGTTTTACATTGATGTAGGAGATTGTATTACTCGCTTTTAAGTCATACGAATATAGTGATAAATATCACAATGTCTGTGAAATTCTTTTGAATCCATAGAAGGGTAACTGGCAGAAAAATAGAACTAAATATCTAATCTTTCTACTTCAGAAAAATGGAAGTCAAATAATCCAACATTTTACTTTACCCACTAGTTTCTGCCTCCTGTCAATGGTGGCTAATCTGAGTTTGAATTACTTTTCTTGCAATTATTGATAGTAAAGGTCCAGTTGTAATGTAAATATGTCCTGAGGTGTATTTTTGTCATCAAGGACAAGAAGTCACTGCAGGAGTCCAGAATTGTCATGAATTGGGCAATGCATACACAACTAAGGAAAAGAATATTGCAAATAGAACAGGATAAACTAGTTAACAGAAGATTCTAGGACTAATAGGACATTCATCAAATAATAGCCATCATCAAAATCTGTTAGCTGGCATATATCAGTCTGAAAGCTATAAAAATGACATTGGAGATCTCTTGACTTCCAAGTATACCTGTTTGTGCTGTTGTGCTGTAGCTAAGTTAGCTTCCTGCCTAACAGGCTTTTATAGGCAATAGAGAGAAGCAAAATGATTGAAAGGATTTCCCCACTCTGAGGCACCCACTGTGCCTCAACATAATGGATTACAGCTGCTAATTTACCTGATTAGGTAAATTAAAGTTAAGGCTTTGGAGTCCTGTAGTTGGGGGTTTGAATCCATATTCTATACTAGCTGGGGGCTTTGAGGAACTTATCAACCTTTCTAGGTTCGGTTTTATCTTAAAATAACAACCACTCCAACAATTATAGTAGTTAATTTTAGGGAAAAATTGAGGTTAGATCATATTAATATATGGTACCTGCCCATTAGTCAATAATATAAGCTTTTATTTTTATAGTTATTTTAATTCACTTGATTAACTTGCTCTTCACATTTCCTGAACATCAATTAGTTAATTAGCAGATATGTAGTTTGGTAAAGTGACATCCAAAAGGATTTTATATTTGGACTCTTTAGAGACAGTCACATGCTCCTTACATTTTAAGGCTGGTAGGACATCTCTTTATTAAACAGAAAAATTCCAATGTATAGTGTTTACTATGTGATCTGTTGCATGTCTTTGTTTTATTGATAATAATTACATTATATTTAATACATTCAACACTAAAAGCAAAAAAAACCTTAACTAAATACGAAGTATTTTTGAAAAGGGAACTAGTAGCAATGCAAGGCAGTTAACCATCAATAAAAAAAGAGTTAGATCCGTTTAGTAAATAAACAAATGGTCTTGAGAGTCAACGATGGGTGGAATCTGCTGTGGGAGAGAAACAAATGCAGAGTGAGGGCTAAATCTCCTGACTAAATAAGGAGTAGAGACCAGACAAGGCACAGAAATGAAAAAGAATTTAACATACTCAGAGACCAATTAAAAATCCTAGATGCTTGATTCAGGGGAGGATCTAGGCTTTTTGTGACTTGAGGCTTATATATTTGTAGAGCTCTCTTTAAAGAAAAGAATACAAATTATAAGGACTTTGAAGAGGCCTGTACAAATGAGGGGACTTGCAACTTTTGTGTCAATTTCCCAATAAACCCACGTCTATCTAGCAAAAGAAATTTGCACTAAGTACAATGAGATAAGTAGGGTGAAATTATGAACAGCTCTGAAATCTGAAAGAGGAGTTTACAACTGTATGTTAGAATTGTGCTTCTCAATGTACAGTCCCAGCATCAGACTCATATACAAGCTTGTTGGGAAGGCGAATTCTAGAGCCCAACACTAAATTTTCTGATTCAGAAACTCTGAGACCAGTAGCCTGTGTTTTAACGAGGCCCTCAGTTGATTGAGATGAACACTAATGTTTGATAATCACTGTGTAGAAGGTTAGGCTCTGAGCTGCTATAATGAAGATGAGTTTGGTAATAAGTAAAAAATACAAAAATAAAAATAAAATAGTTTTGTTTTAGAAAAGTAGTAATTATTTTAGTTCATCTTTATTACATACAGTTGATAGAATGTGTTTAATAAGTGATAAACTTGTGATTCAATATTTTAATGTTCTTGTTCTATTAGAATTTAGACTGTAAGTTCAGGATATACTCCATGAATGAAAGGAGTTTAGGTGCACCGTGGGTATTCAGAATTGGCTTGATTAGAAGAGGATAGGCAAGTGATGATTCTCTTACATTGATAGGTATACAATGGATATAAGTAAATATGTAAGTAAAAAGGAATTGACCAGATATAATTGCTACATGTTGGGTAGAGGGAGAGGTTTTATTTAAGATGAGTCTAGGCTTCCAGACTTCTTTTTAGACAGCAGAAGAGAAAGTAAGAAGAGGTGATTTGATGCAGAGTAAAGATAATATTGGTGGATGGAGAAAGTATAGAAAATTCTGTTTTGAATACACTGACTCTTATTTATCACTGAGGGATATCTATGTAAAAATTATATAGTAGCCAATGGGGTAAAGAGGACTGGAATTTGTTGCCAGTACTGAAAATATAGAGTTAGCATATTTCCTGAATAACAATAAAACAAAACAATATATAATTACACACAGTCTTCACCTCACAAAAAATAAACCAACAATTTTATAGATTGTGTACTAGCTGATTTCTCCTTGCCTAAATTGTTTACATAGAAACGAAGTGTGATACAGTTCTTTTCCCAGTGGGTAGCTAGTACTTAAAAGAAATTCCACTGTTAGTTATAGTGCTTTTTACTCTCCAGTAACTTTGAATAGGCTCTAGCAATTTTAACTGCTAAAAAGAATGTAAACAATAACAAAGTATTTGTTGAGAACTTTTCATTATTTTGTTCCATATTATTATCTTTTGTTTTATTCCCTTATTCCAAATTTATGCAACTGTATCCAACACTGAAGAGAAATTATTCTAAGTTTAATAAAATGTATGTGTGCTTTTGCAGTATATACATAATAAATATATTTGTGTTTCATGAAGGATGCTAATATGAATGATGAAATAAGCTTCAATTTGAAGCCTTCCCATTGAGTAAAGTCACAAAGGACCAGAAGCATTTTCCATGCACCAGCTGTTCTAAAAGTAGTGAGATATTTTCATTTTATGTTTTTCATGAGGTAAAGTTGATATATTCACGAATACCCCAACCATTCTCAAATTCAGGAAAGACACTTGCAGAAAAGTGTTAACCATATACACAAGGACTCAGAGATGCATCAGTCCTGGGATTTGTTCACACAAATTGTTGATCAGCACTTGTCAAAATGAGGAACACGGAAACAAAAGTGGACATTACCTGCACGCACATGAAGATTCTTATTCAAATTCCAATATATACATGGCCTGAATATACAATATGGTTCACAACTTTTTGCTGAATGAGTGAATTTATTTCTTATTCCTCTATATCCCATGGTCCCATCATGTTTTCACTTATGCCACAAATAACTGATGCAGAAGAATTTTAAAACTAAATGAATACTATTTTACTAATAATTTTTACATTTTGTTATTAAATTTATATTTTAAAATTAAATATTAAAAACCCCTCAGAAACCCACTGTCTTAATATGTTTTAACTCTTCTTTTCAGTCTTTATACTCATACATAAATGTATTAACAGATTTACTATCTTCCTATATGGAACCTATTTGTGTTTTTTTACTCAAAATTTTATCTTTTAATACTTATACATGTTTTTTACATTTTTACAAATTTTTTGGTGGCTGTACAATATTCAATACTATAAAATTGAACCCATGTTCTAAAATATTTTTAGCTATTTCAACCCTTAAACACTGCTGTTTTGGAAGTTTTGGATAATAGCTCTTTCTACTGTTGTATACTTAGGAAAATTTTCCAGAAAAAAAAATTCAGAATAAGTTTTGATACTCTTTGGAGTTTTTCAAGGTAATATGTTCACACGCTGGTAGTAATGTTGAAGGATTAATATATGCAAATACTTTGGATGTTGACATTGAGGACAAATTAGGCTTAGATCAATTTTCGTTCTTTAAAAAAGTATTTTCCTTTTGAAATTACATCATTTCCCTTTAAAATGGAATTCTATTATATGTTTGCAAAAATATTTGAGGTTATATTTTCCTTTAAATGTATAAATAAGTTATGAAATTGTAATTAAGTCATTATTATAAATAAGTCACTTATATCTTATTGAAATAAATACTATATAGCTATATATTAGATACAATAACAAATATGATATTAAATATAGTAATGGTCACTACATAATAGGAGCTAAACAAATGAAAATTACACCCAAATAAGTACGCCCAAAGAGACACTTTTAGAATAAATGACCTTAATTCAACTTAAATAGCTAAAACGTCTTTGTATTTTTAATATATCCCTTCACCAATCTGCTTTCTTCTTCTAGGTCATTGAGTTCTAAGTTATGGTCCAAGGACCTGTGTGAAAGGGACTGCAGAAAAGCGCCAGGGATATGACTACAAATACTTATTTCCAGATCTAACCAACCAAATATTTAGGGATTGAGACTTGGCAATCAGTATTTTTGATATATTATTCGGGTAATTCTGATAATTTCAGCCAAGATTCAGAACCAATGACCTAGATTACCAGAGAAGCCTCTTCCATGTCTATTCCGGTTTTGTATTTTATACATTCCTCCACAATCTATCCTCCATGTTTCAAATTCTTTTAGGTCTTGGACGTAGGGTGTTACAATAATATTTCTCCTTATAAGATCCAACTTTTTTGTTTGTTTGTTTGTTCTGAGACGGAGTCTTGCTCTGTCGCCCAGGCTGGAGTAAAGTGGCGCGATCTCAGCTCACTGCAAGCTGCGCTTCCCGGGTTCACGCCATTCTCCTGCCTCAGCCTCCCGAGTAGCTGGGACTACAGGTGCCTGACGCCACGCCCGGCTAATTTTTTTGCATTTTTAGTGGGTTTCACCGTGTTAGCCAGGATGGTCTCCGTCTCCTGACCTCGTGATCTGCTCGCCTAGGCCTTCCAAAGTGCTGGGATTACAGGCGTTGGCCGCCGCGCCTGGCCTATAAGATCCAATTTTTATACTGTTATGTAATGACGCCTACCACAGCTTTTTAGATTAGTCATCTAAAAAGGCCATTCTGTCTAAGGCCATTCTGGCTATAGGGCAGGACTAAATACCTATGAAATAAGCAGAATTATGTTATTAAAAGAATATCAAAACACCCTACTCATACTTTGCTCTCACTGAGAAAATGCAATCATCGTCTGTTACCTAGCTAAATGCATTTCTTTACTTTGGAAATTAGAAATAAGCATACTATTTGTGGAAGATATTTAAAATGTATGCATTGCCATTATTATGGTTTAATTTAGTATAATTGCCACTGTAGGAGGCACAAGGATCTTAAGATGAGTTTACTGGCAAGGATATGGGATGTCAAACATAGTGAGCATACATGGAATGTTTGGGGAAAGTGAAAGGTATTCCTGAAGTTTTAAAGTATGAGTGTGTGTGCATTTTTGTGTTTCTCTGTGAGGGGAATGAGTTCTAGTGACAAAGTGATAAGTATTACCTGAAATTTTGCATAGTAAAGCCTACTCAGCCCTGTTTTTATATAGTAAGTTGCTAGCCCAGCAAACTTACCTAAATCTTCAAAATGAGTGGCCAATTATTTAAAGCGAACTCGAATAACAAAAGAAAATCCCCTGACTTCACCAACAACTTCTCTTCCCTACTCCTCTTCCTACAACTGTTTTTTTTTTTTTTTTTTTTTTTTTTTTTTTTTAGGAGATCAGAGTTTTGGGAATGGGAAACTTCTATTCAATCAATGGGGAAAGCAAATGGATGTTCCCATATGCAGAAATGTCCGTGATTCTGCTTGCCTTAATTTTTGAATATTCCTCTCCTCTCCCAATATTTTTTAATAGAAAACACTTGGAACACAGTATCTATTCTCTTTCTCCTACGTTCTCTTCTTTACAAAGGGGACTTAACTTTTATATCAGCTAAATTACAGAGAGGAGGAAAAAGATCCCAAAAATAATTTGGAAAGGAATATTTATTGCTAGGTGGACCACTTCAAAATAGTCCCCTTTCTCCCTTAAAGTTAGAGAAAAATTCAAAGATTGGTTGGACAATGCTGATAATAATAGCTAAAGCGTTTATTTATTGTTATTTGTCAGGAATAACAAAAGGCTTAAATAAAATATCTCATTTAATCATTCCCCAAATCTCATAAATTTGATACTATTTCTTTATCTACTTTCTGCTAAGAAAATTGAAACACAATTCAAGAAACATTTCCAAACTCACACATTTTCCCAAGTGAAAAAAGCTGCATTCCAACCTGGACTCCACGGAAGCCCATACTGTATTGCTTACTGCCAAATTTTTAAAACATATTTATTTTGAAATATGTTATAACAAAAATGCTTGCTATACATTTCCTTCTTTCTTTCTTTCTTTCTTTCTTTCTTTCTTTCTTTCTTTCTTTCTTTCTTTCTTTCTTTCTTTTTTTTTTGAGACGGAGTCTCTGTCACCCAGGCTGGAGTGCAATGGCACAATCTCGGCTGGCTGCAACTTCTGCCTCCCGGGTTCAAGCAATTCTCCTGCCTCAGCCTCCTGAATAGCTGGGACTACAGGGGCCCGCCACCATGCCCGGCTAATTTTTGGATTTTTGGTGGAGTCAGGGTTTCGCCTTGTTGGTCAAGCTGGTCTCGAACTCCTGACCTCAGGTGTTCCACCCGCCTTGGCCTCCCGAAGTGCTGGGATTACAGGCATGAGCCACCACAACCGTCCTATAAATTTCTTTTTTTAAAAAATTTAAGAAGCCGATATTTTGTGGGAATATTTTAAAAGAATCTGATAATTAATGTATCATATTGTGAAAAGTCTTTCAATCTATAGTCAGACTTTTACCCATATGTTTGCACTAAGCAAATGTGTATAACAAAGAAAAAAAGTTAATTTTTACCTCTGTGACCAAATCCCTTCTAGTAAATAAATCAGGGCCCTAATAACACCATACTACAGAATAGGGACATTTTTCACAGACATTTTTCTCTTCTCAGTTTCTCAAAGAACTTCATCAAAACTAACGAGACTATAGAGAAGATTTATCAGAGGCTCGGTCAGGTCTGTTACATTTCCCCTGCACATGGGGACGGGCACATCCATCTGCCTTCCCTAGAGACTAGCAGGATAGAGAACTCAGGACGGATACACCTTTTAAAGAGACTATTTTTTAAAATAAAAGCTCTTTCTTCCTATGCTATCTCCAATAATGAGGAGTAATCATTAAAAGAGTTCCTATAAAGTGCTATTTAATTTTGTAATTATAATGAATAGACTAGAGAGTAAAACATCTTGAGTGTATCATGAGTAATTTTGCAGTGGGGACAGGCTCTTTGGCAGTGCATGAAGTAATAAAAGTTCCTGCTTCATACTATGTTGGTTCTCTTTTCATCTTCATTTAAGTTGTTGGATGTGATGTTTCCAGGTACATTCAAAGTCCAGAATTGCTAAATCTATCTAATAATATGTGCATCCATCAAGGGCTGATTAATATTAAGAAACATATCCTGTGTAGATATCCTCACATAGAATAAAAGAGTGAAATGCGAAAGTAAACTTGGGTCATAATTCCTTAAAACAATGTGTGTTAACATGTATTAATAATACATGTTAATAACAAATATACTATGGAATAAGGAGATAAATCTTTTTTTTCTTTTTTACCATTACTTAAAGTTGCTCAGATCCCAATGCAAAGGGCCGGAATGTATTTTTTTAAATATAAAATGGCTCTTTAGTAATCAGATAAGAGCTTCGTTGCAAGGAAGTTATTTGTAAAGTTGCTTTTGACATATAACTTAATACTTTCATTAGTATGTTTGCTCTGTACAATGAATTTCTAAATCATATACACTTACCACGTATGTGTATATGTATACAATTACAATTGTGAGAAAGCTCCTTAAATAAACCAGGTCAACCAGTTTGATTGGGAGACTGAGGAAAACGGGTCTGGTAAAGGTTGAGGTGGTTTCATAAACCAATTAGTGGCTCCATTAAAATCATCTCTGTCTAAATTTGATTTCTACATTTAACATTAAAAACTAACAAATTAAAAAAAAAAAAAGCCTCCATGTACACACAGGGAGTACAGAAAGGCCCAAGACATAGATGGCTGAAAATAAAAAAATACTAGTAGTTGCTATTAAAGAACTAGAAAATAAAATAACTAGATCAGATAGCCTCATAATGAGTGGACTGATCAATATGTCCCATTTTGAACACAATTTATTATATTTTTAAATTAGAGACAAAAATACCAAAATAAAACTGTTAATTAAAAGTAGAGTTGGATGGCAAATATACAGAAAAAAAGAAGTTCATAGAAGATTAAATTCTCAGGAAGAATAACTTTATTTCAGTGAAAGTGAAGTTCTGAGAAATTAGATTTAGCACATCGCTAGTCCTGTTTGGAAACAAAACAGGGATCATTATTGATCTCTAAAAATTGGTGAGCGTTTTTCTTATCTTCTTAAAAAAGAGAAATGAGAAATGCAAAGATTTAATTCTGAGACTCTTGATTAATTGTAAAATTAATTTTAAAACAGAATAGTGACTTTTAGGACAGACTTAATAAATTTAAAAATTCAGCCTTGAACATATTTGACTACCATTCTAACAGTATAAAGTACAATATCACGTATATGCCTAGATTATAAGCATAAGCATTTTAATATAAATTTTGAGAACTTCATTGTATCTATTTTTTTGTATCTATTTTTAAATTTGAGTTTAATTAGGAAATTATTGACTAGCTTATGAATTTATATAAGCAGTTTTAAAATCCTTAGTAAATATCTGTTTAATAGTGACGTTATTGACATAGCAAATTAAATTTTTAATAATAAATATTTTTCTTAATAATTACTCTACTTTCTATATTTTAACAATTAATGGTGTGGCTTTACATAAAACCAAACATTTTGAATCTTTTAAAATTTTCACCCGAAGGAAATCTGAAGATAAAGACATTCTACAAGAGGATCTAACTAGCTTACTTCTTATATAACTAGTGTGGCTGTAACTCTTTCTGAAAACAAGGAGCACATTTCTTGGCACTATTTCACATAATAAATATTTATTTAACAAGTGATTCAATACAGTGGAAACCCACATTTTTGGACAAGAACTGTGAGGAACCATCAATAAGCTGAAAATCTTCCTGATCATGAGTAAATTCTTACAAGTTTTCTGCCATGTAGTTACCAGTACTGGTAGAAATTAAAACAAGACAAGAAAGAAGTAAAAGCTAAAGAAGCCTAATATAGCTAATATATCCAAGTTTGGGAGTGACAAAGATGGTCTCCTCAAGGTTCTGCTCTTAAACAGGGTACCTGGGATTCACTGTTACCTCAGGTGACTCTGCCGTCCCCTCTGCCCCACTAAGCGTACACAGCCCCGTCTGTTCCTGCTGTTTCTTAGATCCCATGTTGCCCTCTCTCTATCTTTCAGTCACAGCCAAACAACACTGGTCCTAATTAAACCAAGGGGATTGACATTCTCTCCTAGGTACTTAGAATGCTGTACCAAGAGCATTCTCAGACCATGCCAGCCAGGGAACAAGCCACTGCTTTTCCCTTATTGGGATTTCTCTCTACCCTTGTTTTGTAAGTAGTGAGAAAGTAACAAACTAAAACTTGGGATTCCCCGCAGCATGACATAGCTCCCTATTCTTGCCCCTTTACAACCGGTGACATCATTTTCAAGGACATAGTTCTTAAAACTTTCAAGACACAATTTTTAAGTGTTGAATTCAGTTTTAAAATCAGTTTGTTGTTTTACATTAAATACTAACTGATGTGGTCAATAGAAGCACAATAACTATATTTGAATCTTAATCCAAACATCAGATCTCCACTTTTATTTATATACATTGTTATAAAAACAAGCTTATCAGCTCTCTAGTTGGAAAATAAACATTTGAGCAGACACACTTATTTGTATATTGAACTTATTAGCTATGTGACTTTGGCAAGATAGTTTGCCTTTCTAAGTCTTCGTTTAATCTTTTGTGAAATGTAGGTAGTTGTAATTGCTACTCCTCATCTACCATTTTGTAAATAAATATTTAGAAAACTGATAGGCCCATAGTAAGTATTTGATAGATGCAAGTCAAAAACTACCAATAAAGATTTTCTGTAAATGACTTTAGCACTTTAAAAGGAACAGGAAAGTAATATTTTAAAACAGAAGAAAATATGTTGATATTTGTTTCTTAGCTTTACACTATTTAAAAGTACTGTGAATATAATCACTTGGTCGTGAATTAATCTGGAAATCCCCTTTTTAGCATGGATAGAAATTAAGAATGGTATTAGTGTCTTGCTGCACAAAGAAATATTGATTCTATTATTTGTGAAATTTATTTTCCCAGAAACGTGATTGAAGAATAGAAATGATGTCAAGTTACCTATTCCTTTAACAGTTAAATATATTTAATTTAACTGTATAAAAACTTTTTTCTTAAACAGTTAAATATATTTAGTTTAACGGTATAAAAACTAATTATATTTAGTTTAAAAATTTAAAAAATGTAGAACCTTGAAGTATAGTCCTTAGAACTATAATTGCGTTTGCTCCTCTTCCTTCACTTCTTTTTTTAAGGGATCTTCCTTTCCTACTGTCCTCTATTATCAATATTTCTGCTATTTGCTGCTGACTGAAACCTGTATCTCAACTTTGCCTGACATTTCAGGCTGAATTAATTGAATTTAGAGATTAAATGACATTTTAACTGGGCCTTGGAGTGTAAGTGTGTGTTTGTGAGACTGAGTACAAATGAATAAAATGTACAATCTGAGCAAAGGCAGAGAGATAGGCAAGAAACCAATTTGCTTGGAAAGCAAGATGTTCTAAAGGATCGGCTAGGGAAATGGCTATTATTACAGGATGGACAGAAGGCTGATTTTGATGGCAAAGGACTCTGAGCATTTCAAAGGAGTTTATGGTTTATCTTGGGTTATATCTGTAGTTGATAACAATTGACTGAGGTATTTTGTTGCTCTTTATTTAATTTTTTTTAATTGAGCCTTAATAATACGACATTTTGTGGTACTTTCATTGTGTAGAGACTGCATGGGCAGTAGAAAGAATGAGTTGAAGAACAACAAGGAATAAAGGAAAGAAGAACAATTAGAATTTAATTACAACAGTCTGAGTGGAAGATTGATGAGAAACTAACTGATAATTGAGTGTAAGGGCTGGTTATAAAACACATTACAGAGACCACTGGCAGGAATGTGTGAGTAGAAGTGGACCTGGCTAACTATGAGGAAGAGGGAGAAGTCAACAATGCCTGAATTATGTTTTCTTTTATTTTGGCAACTGCTGAGATGAAAACTTTGTTTCTTTCACCAACTAAGTAAAAAGGGGAAGAGGAAGTTTGAGGAAGTAAGGGAGATGTATAGGTTTAATTTGGGAATATATTGATCTGAGTGATACACACACACACACACACACAGGTTGGAATCACAATAGGCAGTAGGATTGTGAGAATACAGAACTCAGAAGAGTGGGCAGAGCTATAGATAGATATTTTAAAACTACTAGCTAATTGGCATGTGTGGTAGTTGAAGACCCCTTTACAGAGTTTCCCAAAGAACAACTCTGTTGGTTGACACATTTCTATCAATTTTCTTCAATTCCAAGAACTCCTTAAACCAACAATCTCCAGATTATCATCTCCTTGCTATTCCTGCCTTCTTCTAAGCTCCTTGATTTGTCCCTTGGGCCCTGGCACATTCTCTTCTCACTTGTGGACACTGTTGCCACTCTCTAAACTGGATTAATCGTTATTTACCTTGAAGGCCCCAGTGGGTGTCCAATTTAGATAATTCTTCATATAAAATTTTCTCATATCACTTTGCACTCTTGTTGTATAATATCAACAATCACAATCTGCATCTACATGTCTTTATGATTGCATTGTGAGTGCTATGAGAATTAAACAAACAAACAAACACAAACTGACAGATTTCATCCTCACTCTATTCTAGTGTTTCATATAACCTGGCCCAGAATTTTTATTTTTTCTTTCTTTTCATCCTGATATGGTTTGGTTGTTTTGTTCCCTCTAAATCTCATGTTGAAATATGACCTCCAGTCCAGGCACAGTGGCTCATGCCTGTAATCCCAGCTCTTTGGGAGGCCAAGGCGGGCAGATCACAAGGTCAGGAGATCGAGACCAGCCTGGCCAACATGGTGAAACCCTGTCTCTACTAAAAATACAAAAATTAGCTAGGCATGGTGACGTGCGCCTGTAGTCCCAGCTACTCGGGAGGCTGAGGCAGGAGAATCGCTTGAAGCTGGGAGGCAGAGGTTGCAGTGAGCCGAGACTGTGCCACTGCACTCCAGCCTGGGCGACAGAGTGAGACTCCGTCTCAGAAACGAAACAAAACAAAACAAAACAGACCTCCAGTGTTGGTGATGAGCCTAATGGGCGGTGTCTGGATCATGGGAGTGCATCCCTCATGGATGGCTTGGTGCTGTCCTCCTGGTAATGAGTTCTCCCTCTATGAGTTCACATAGGATTTGGTTGCTCCTGCTCTTGCCATGTGATATGCTGGTTTCCCTTCACTTTCTGCTATAATTGTAAGTTTCCTGAGGCCCTCACCAGAAGTAGATGCCAGACAATGCTTCGTGTCCAGCCTGTAGAACCATAAGCCAGATAAACCTCTTTTCTTTATGAATTACCCAGCCTCAGGTATTCCTTTATAGCAATGCAAATGAACGAACACACTTCCTAAATAAAAGATTCTGTGAATGAATGGATAAGTTTCTTTTGGATATAGCCCAGTTTTCAAGTTCCAATATAATAATATTACCTTAAGTCTGTGTTATCTCTTGAAATGAATATTTAGGAGTCTAATAATCACCTCTCACATTTCCAGTGTCTTTCATATCTAATCAAACTTAACCAGTACTTTAAAGCACAAAGCTATTCCTGTCAACAACTCTTTTTCTCTGTTGTTTTCTTCCTTGATGCTAAACACTTAATTTTCAATTCTATACTGAATTTTCTATAAAATCCTTTAACTTTGCATTTGGAATAAGGTCTCGACCTAACTTGTTAGCTTTTTCTTTCATGATTCTGCAAGAAACCAGACACTTACTAGCCAAACAGGACTATTCACATTTGGACACGTTCATTCGGGGATTTCATAATACTATCAGTTTACTTGTACATTTATTCAGTAAACATTTTTGTGTGCTTACTGTACGTCAGTTTGGTACTAGGCTCTGAGCATAAACATGTAATGTTGATGCTATTTCCTTTCTTAAAACACTCTCACACTAGCAATGCTTATTAAAATTCTTCACATATCAAATTACTTATTCCTTTAACAGTTAAATTTACTTAGTTTAAAAGTTGAAAGAATGTAGTAGAATCTTTTTTCAAATATCTCTTTCTCAGTGAGGCCCATCTCACCCACCCTAATTAAAACTATAATCACTCATTCCCAGCATGAAAAACTCAGAATCCCAACTATCCTGTGCTTTTTCTTTTTTTTTAAACACTAAAGTTCTAACATGACATATAACATATTTATTACTGTGTATTGAATATTATTTGCCTGTACTCACTAGAATACAAGCTTCACAAGGGCAGAGAGTGGTGACTATTCACCAATGTACTCCAACTACCTGGAAAAATAGTAACATTCAATAAAATGTCCTGCTGGTAAGATACTCTCTTAATGAAACCTCCTCTGAGAACCCAAGCTTCAGTTTACATAGCACTTTCCTTGTGCCTTTCATATAAGACAGAACATTTTCCTTTATTGTATCTTCCCATTAAATACAAAGCTCTGCAAGACTAGACAGTGTTGTTCACATATTTGTATGTTCTGGAGAGTTTGGCCCATCGGCCGAGTTAATTGCAAGTAATTATTGAAAAAAATGAAGTTAATACACTAACACATAGTATACAGTGAAAATAATCTGTATCATTTTTCAAATATTGTGACCCAGTTGGGTCTAAGTAAATCATTGTTTTCTTCATTTAGGTTCTTTTAGTTTGAATTCAGTATATCAGAGGATTTTTAGACAGCAGTAATGCAGATGATATGTTCTGTCCGAACTGCTCCAGTATATTTGATATACATAATTTTTCAATCTTTTTATAGAATGAGATTGAGGTTTGCCTCTTCCATGTCTATTCCGGTTTTGTATTTTATACATTCCTCCACAGTCTATCCTCCATGTTTCAAATTCTTTTAGGTCTTGGACTTAGGGTGTTATAATAATATTTCTCCTTATAAGATCCAATTTTTTTGTTTGTTTGTTTGTTTGTTCTGAGACGGAGTCTTGCTCTGTCGCCCAGGCTGGAGTAAAGTGGCACGATCTCAGCTCACTGCAAGCTGCGCCTCCCGGGTTCACGCCATTCTCCTGCCTCAGCCTCCCGAGTAGCTGGGACTACAGGCGCCTGCCGCCACGCCCGGCTAATTTTTTTGCATTTTTAATGGGTTTCACCGTGTTAGCCAGGGTGGTCTCCGTCTCCTGACCTCGTGATCTGCCCGCCTAGGCCTTCCAAAGTGCTGGGATTACAGGCGTTGGCCGCCGCGCCTGGCCTATAAGATCCAATTTTTATACTGTTATGTAACGACGCCTACCACAGCTTTTTAGATTAGTCATCTAAAAAGGCCGTTCTGTCAAAGGCCATTCTGGCTATAGGGCAGGACTAAATACCTATGAAATAAGCAGAATTATGTTATTAAAATAAGTTTATCTGGCTTATGGTTCTACAGGCTGGACAGGAAGCATGGTCTGGCATCTACTTCTGGTGAGGGCCTCAGGAAACTTACAATTATAGCAGAAGGTGAAAGGAAGCCAGCATATCACATGGCAAGAGCAGGAGCAACCAAATCCTATGTGAACTCATAGAGGGAGAACTCATTACCAGGAGGACAGCACCAAGCCATCCATGAGGGATGCACTCCCATGATCCAGACACCGCCCATTAGGCTCATCACCAACACTGGAGGTCTGTTTTGTTTTGTTTTGTTTTGTTTCGTTTCTGAGACGGAGTCTCACTCTGTCGCCCAGGCTGGAGTGCAGTGGCACAGTCTCGGCTCACTGCAACCTCTGCCTCCCAGCTTCAAGCGATTCTCCTGCCTCAGCCTCCCGAGTAGCTGGGACTACAGGCGCACGTCACCATGCCTAGCTAATTTTTGTATTTTTAGTAGAGACACACTTTAACAGATGTTCTTTTCTTTTTTTATAGTCACAGAAAACCATCTTAACTTTGTGAAATTAAAGGGTAGAACTGACACAAGCATGGAACAATTCTAACTTCCTAACCCAACCTCAAAACTTAGGGTTTGAAAATTGGTTACAGCTGTTCCTCTCTGTTTCTTAGGGTTTTGTTGTTGTTACTGTTGTTTTTTTCCCTTAGTGGTGGACACTTTTATGCACCAGCACTCAAGCAGAGTCTCTCACTGCAGGTGCATTTACCATTTGGGGACCATGCTGCCCTTGTTTTGTTAGCCTCAGCGTTTTCAAAAACCTCACTTCGCCTGTGGTGCTTGTGAATATATCACTGTCCACCTCTCTTGCCTTTTGTATTTACCGTGTCTTACGCTTCAGCGTTTCCGATGCCCTTGAGAAACCATAACCATGCTTTATATTTGAAAGAGTGCCAGCTCATTTAATCAGGCTGAGTTTGAGAGGCATGGATGAATTTATTCTATCTAACATTTAATAAAAAATAATTTAAAAATGTGACTTATGCCATGACATGCTTAGCATTACCCTTCTGGGTTTAAATTTGAGAGTTGTCAGCGCCCTCCGTGGTCTGGAAACTGACATGTTATCAATCAAGTGCGTGGGTGACAAGGCCGCTGATGTCCTCCCAAGGCTCTTGTTTAATAATTAATTTTTCATTGCAGGCATGTTCAGTAAATGGATTACAAAACTTAAGCCCGTTTAAAAGGTTTTAGAAATTCATTATTAGTTTTAAAAGATGAATGCACAAATTAACTATCCATGATAGATGAGGCATACCAAATATAGCCAGGTCCTATGTGGTTTTGGCTTATATTTATATATAGCGTAGAGTAGGGTAAAACGTCAGTACAGTTTTATACACAATGTCACTGAATCACCGAGGAAGTGATTCTTTTCAAAGGAGACTCAAAAAAGGAGATCAGATGACAAAATTGTGCTTTGAACATTTTCATCTTTTCTGTTGCTCTCAGAAGTCCCCAGCCATCTAGCCTCTGGACAGGCTCAGCGCTATTTCTGGAGTCAGTACCTCAGCTTGTTTTTTCCACAGAATAATATTATGATTTAGAACGAAATAATTCTTATCAGTTATCACATCTTAATTTCCTTAATTAAACGTCAGTGCCAGTTTTTAAGCTGTTGTCTTTCAGCTCCAAACCCACCAGCTTTGTGATTCCAGGGCTAGTCTCAGCACTCCGCATATCCGCTTTGCCATCTGGTTTCTTACTAAGTTTGGCCAGTAGGGCACGCTAGAGGGAGACCGAATGGCGGGGTGAGGGGAGCTACTGCGTCCGGCTTTGCAGGCAGTTCCTTTCAGGGTTGCCACAGCAATGGCACTTCATCCTGGCAGCAGCCATTTGCTGGTTGCAGTGCCAGTTTCTTGGTTTCTTTTTTGCATTCCTGGAATCAGTTTCATCACTCTTCCTTGGAGTACCAAGAGTCGCCAGTTTCCTCTCCGTAGAAGGCCGAGTCCCAATTCCATAGGGCTCTGTGCCAGACTTTTAGTTTCTGATAACCCCGAAATCCTTCCTTCTGTTTCCTAAGCTATACAGGTATTCTAGTTTTTCTCGTAATTTTTCATTACCAGGCTACATCAGTGTCCTTTTTCTTTCTTTCCTTTTCTCACTTTTTATTTGTACCTTTAGTCCTCCAACAATTAACAATTCCCCATGTTAAATTCTCTCTGTTTATACAACTAACGTGCTCTCTGTATTCCCAAGTAGATCTTGGATCTTGGCTGATACAAATGCCGTAGACAATCAATCGATCTATCAATCAGCAAATCCAATTTCCCTCTAGCTATTAAAGGGACTTGATATAATTGAATGATTATAGAATTCTGATCCCATTTATCTCAAGCCATTGAAAATATTTTACGTGTGATTATAAGATACGTAATTTTAAAAAATGATTTTCTAAATCAGGATTCTTACCAGATTATTTCACAGCTTATTCACTCATTGATTGCTTTCCTCCCACCCTTGTTAGCTTTTGTATGCCTGTCCTGCATTTTAAACCAAGGTATGAAAAGGATGAAGTAAATAGTAAATAGTATGATAGTGGCCAAAACTTTGAATCTTTTTCCCTATTTATCATCCTTGTGCAAGTTGGTAGGTAGGTCCACTAATTCAGCCTCCCCACTCCCTGTTCCTTCAAAGTAAATGAGAAGCTTCAGGTAAAAAGCAGAGAAGCTACCCAAGTTCTTTTCGTTTCTTTTATCATCATACTAATAATCTTGCTTTCTGAAATGATTACTCTTACAAGCAGCAAATATATTTTTTAGGAAGTTAGAATTATTGACGTCACGTTTTCATATTCAGTATCCCAAGTAAATATCAGGTAAATTCAGGAAAATAAATACAACCATTTTCTTGGTTAATTGTTTTTAAATTTAATATATATGTTCATTTATTCTTTTAAATATATATTTCATAAATGATGACTATGTATCCCGTGACATAAAAACTAACTATTTTTAGTGGGAAATTCTTTGTGGAATCACTCGAATGATAACTAGTGTTAGCAATACTTCTGTTTCATGAGACGAGTCACTTCATGAAGATTGTAAATTATTTGTTGTCCCCTCTAGAGTTCATTTCATGGGAAATTTAAATTTTATTGTTTTAACTTTAATGTTAAACATTTCCTTCACATATGGTATGGCCAGACGTGTTTTCTTCTTTGCTGCTATTTTACATTTTAGATGTAGTCCATTCAAGATTTCTTTTTTTTTTTTTAGGAGTCAGAGCTTGAAGTGACGCAACACTTTCACTGTCTATCTCTGATTTACATGCTAATAAAGATGACTGATAGACAATAATATGATATACTTTGGCCCTAGAAGATCCTTAATGAGGAAATTCTGTGGCCTGTTTTCTCATCTGTGCTATTTTTTGTCTTCTAAGGCAGGCATTTTTATCAGTTCAGTTTGTTGGTGTGACTAGTTCAAACTTGTTCAGGGCTTTATGTCTGAAATAAGTAATCAATTAGCCTATATATATATATATAAAACCAACCATTATAATTACCTAAGAATGTCAGGGAGTTGTGAAGTGGAAATAAATTAAAAAGACTTCAAAAATTAAAAGAGCTCATTTTCCAACAGAAGTGTGCTGACATATATTAAAGAATAAATGAATTAATATCACAAAAGAGGAACAGGAGTTAAAGAGAAGACCATTGTTTAGATGGAGTCAGGCTGGTTCACTGCCAAGGAAAGCAAACAGGATTTCTGAAGGCTTGGTATGAATTTCAGCTTGCATCGTTCCGCTGGAGGGGGTGGTTTCCCCAATATCATGTTAGATCCATAGCCTGTTCTTGACAGGGTGGCAGTATCTTTCCTCCACTGTACTCTCACCACAAGTATAGATGTAAAACACAGTTAAGTACTCAGAAACTACTTGAAGAGTGCACTTATCAGTAGAGATGATTGAAACATTTGTTTTTCTAAGGTAATATTTTTTCCTTTCTTCTTCCAGACTCCTCTGGTTATAATCTGCTCACTGCTAGGTCACCAGTCATAAAACATTATGTAGAGGTTACTGGTCATTATCCTAATATATTTATCAAAAAATCTAGAGTATATGAAACTGCGTTTCATTGTAACATTAGGCAAAAACAACGTTTATTCTATCAAATACAGACTTAAAACTGCCACCAAATTGGAAGAATATGATCTTAAATTAAAAAAAAACCCATACACTTAAACAGAATCATCTATCTTTATCTACCTTCCTAAATATTAATGCATGAGACTTCTCTTAATATCATGAATATGCACTATGATTTTTATGTTACCTCTTTTTCTTGTTTCCATTTATATTTATGCTAGTAAAATTTATTAGTATCCTTCACTGAAACACTATTATTTTCAGTGGAGGAAAATATTTTGTTTCCTTTATGAAAAGGACGCTTTACTTCTGAAATACAGAATTCATTTTGTTTCGGGTTCTGTTTGTTTTCACATCAACTTCATTCTAAATGTTCATTCAAAATTATTTTTCAGACTTGAGTTCAGGTGAAAATGTTAATGGAATTAAAAAGTAGTTAGTCAAATGAAATCGCAATGTATAAGTCAAATTTGAAGAAAACTGAATTAATAAAGGATTCTAAGTTAATAAAGAAATCAAAATTATGCTTTCAAAAATATTATGTAACTGGAGAAAGTAATTTTATTTTGAGGTCTCTCATGATTCTTTAATATATATTTTTTCTTATTAGTATGTAATCTTTTGGTAACATATATAGGAGACAGTTAATTTTGGTAAGACTACATAATTCATACATTCTTCGTCTTGACATACATGATCAAATACTTTATAACATCCACTAGCCTTGCTCTTGTCCAATGCAATGGAAAAAAAAATGTGTCTCATCTACTCTTCTCTATTTATAGTTTTTAGATGGTAATGGATTGATCTTACAAAACTGGGTTTACACCTGCTGATGTCTTGGAGCTCCCTCTTAATTCTGTCATATATAGAGATAAGTTATGGACTGTTGACAGATTCAGGACACTGTATCACAGAAAAATAACAAGAAAATACATTACCAACTCTGGTCCAGATGAGATGTATAACTGGCAAGCTGGAGTCAAGGACATACTTTTTAAAAAAAACCCGCTAATATTAAAAATATATTCAGATGAGCCTTCTGGAAAAGAAAATTAACATTAAACAATAACAAGGAAACCAAACTTGATAGAGAGAATGCCTAGGTCCTATTTTCATGGATATTTTATGTAGTAAGCGTATTGTTGACTAGAAAAAGTTATTTGCTATAAACAACATGGATCATTTTTGTCAAAGTTTGGATAAGTAGGAGTTGGAAGATGGAAATATATTGATTATCTGCTGGATGATGATTACATCAAATTAAGTAAACATAAATATTAGTGTTACTAGAAATTCAGTGTGGAAACATCTACTTTACCCTCTTCAGAGATGTGAATTTTTGAAGTGAGAAATTGCTATCAATTTTGTCACTGAATTATATGTATATATGTGTATATTTATGTATATGTTTCTATATATGTGTGTATATATGATATATTTGTTTTATATGTGTATATATATTCTTTTATATATAAAAGGATATATATATTCTTGTATATATGAATATATGCAAGAATATGATATATTAATGATATATTCTTTTATATATAAAAAAGAATATGATATATTAAGCAAATGTAAAAACCTAACCTATATGTACATGTATATGTAGGTTCTTACATTTGCTTAATATATTCTTTTAGAATATGAAAAATGTTATATTCTTTTGAGAGAAGGAAAGAGAGAGAGATGATGAACTGTATTAACAAGTACTGTCACTCAAGTTTTCACCAATCCAGGCATAGTTAATGCTTGGAGTTTGTTGCTTATAGTTGTTTAAAATATTCCAAGTTGTAGAACTTTATTCTGTTTACTACTCAAGATATAAAGACATACAAGATGATTATTTGGGCTTCATCCAGTTTAGCCTTTAGATTAATGGGGTCATTCGCTGGATTATTATTAAAATTTGCTAAGGCTTTAAAAATTTTGCAGATAATTACAGAAAAACAAAACGAAGAAACCCAAAACACTTTTTCTTCCATCTTAAATATCTTTGTTAGTTACGAAGAGTTAATGATACATTTATTATACTGCTATGGCCTGAAAATTTTATTATCAGTCTTTGAAATGTGCTGTTACAGAGTGCTTATTTGTTTCTTCTAAGAAAATGGCCTAGGCACTTAGCAGAATAGTAATTCTTAATTGTTCTACAGTGCAGGTAAAAATGATGTTAGTCTGAGGAAATATACCTTTTTGTTCAGTTTCTTGTGTTCCCGTTTTGCTAATACCTCACCCTGTTCTCTAATATTCTCTGAGAGTCTGAGGAAGTGGCTGCTATACCAAGTGCATATTCAATTAGACATTCTGTCATATAAAGTGAGAATGTAAATTTTAACAATAATTTAGATATCTAAAATAATTCACAAGTACACAGGATCGTTAGTTCATTATTCATGAATAAAGTGATTTAGAGCTGAAGCTGAGATGAAAGTCTTCCTGGTAAAGAGGTTGAGTGAAAAAAAGACTTGCGATCATGGAGTAATTTCATAAAGTGCTATTTCTACAATCAGGAAGTGACATTCATTACTTGATAAAATTAGTTGAGGAATACATTTTATTCTGTTTCTCAAATAATTGTATTTGCATGAGCATAGGAAGCAAATCATTGGAAAGATGAAATTAAATTTTAGTACATTTAATGGCTACAATCTCTGTGTGAAGGAACTTTTCTATTCCTAATAGTGATGTGACTTTCTAACTTCATAAGGTCATTTGGAATTTTGGTGGGCCAGATGTGGAAAATATTTCTAGCTAATTTAATGAGTGATAACCATAAGCTCATCTATAAAATGACTTTTAAAATATTCCACATCCCAGCTACTCCACATTGTATTAATTGAAATCATAATGAATTCATGATTTGTAACATATATAATATTTATTCCAATACTTATTTACTATCATTGGGAATGGAGTGTAAATCTTTAATTCCTGCCCCCAAAATCCCTTCTCTTAGATTCACCTATTCTGTTAGTAGTCCCAGTTGTCACTTAGTGCATGTGTTGTGCTCCAAACAAGTTTGCTGCATGTGAGTATCTCTAACATGAATATCTCTAATACGAAATTTCTAACATATGAAATAAATTACATCTCCTTCATGTGTTAGCAACTTTGCACATCATCTGGTTGTCTTCATTGGCTTTCCATAGTCTTCTGTAATCGCAATCAGTAATAACGCTCTGGATAAAGAGTAGCAAGACCTCTTAGTTTCACATCACCATTGCACTACCTATGAATTCTGAAGCTGTGAACAAGTCATCTAATAGTTCTAGACGTTCATTTCTTCATCAATAAAAATAAGTAAGAATAGATGACTGTCCCTATTGAATCAAACTCTGAAATTCTAATTTCCACTAATTATTTCTTCATTCTTTCATTTGTATTATTTCCAGGTTCCTTTATTTACATTCCATCTGGGAAATACTTTGTGTGTTCCACTTTCTAAACTATCTAGGCAATCACAACCTTATATAGCAATACTCTCCAATAATGAAAATTCAATAAATATCCCAAAGTCTGTGTCATCCTTTCTGCTATGGAATGTAACACCTTGTCCAACTTCTCTTAGAATGTAAAATTCACAAACATGCTATTTTGTGCTTAGTGAGGATAAATAGCATAAGGAGCTGTTGTTTTCATTTTCCTTAGAGTTTTGAGAGTAGAAAAGGAAGGGAAACTGGCAAACATGCCAAAAGTGATATTTTATTATGTAAACATCAGACTACGTGTTAAAAGATTACCTGTAAAATACAAGATTTAATTTTTCATATTGCAATCCTAACCAAATTTCTATGGCCTCAATTAACTAAGAAATATTTCCCAGTCAACTTTCATTTCTTAAGAAGCAAAGACTTTACTTGGGTTTTAGAAATAAAAGTTCCCAAGGTGCAAGGATCTCTTGAGCCCAGGAGTTTGGGAACAGCCTGGGCAATATAGTCAGGCCCTGTCTCTACAATAAGTAAATAAATATTAGCTGACCATAGTACCACACACTTTAGTTCCATCTACTAGGGAAGCTGAGGCAAGAGGATGACTTGAGTCCAAGAGCTTATTGAGCCCAATAACCTATAATTCTAGCACTGCACTCCAGCCTGGGAAACAGACCAAGACCCTGTCTCAAAAAATAAAAACAAAAAATAAACTAAATTATTAAAATTTCCACTTAAAATATTATTTTGAACAGTTATTTATGGTGTCAAAGAGAACATTCTGAATCCATTTGTCATTTTCAAATAAGACATTTATATGAAGTTAAGAGCCATTTCCCTTGCTTCAAACCATAAGAATATCGCCCAGCCTGTTCATCTGGTAATTATTATTTAAAAGAAAATTACAAAAAAAATTGGAATATCTTTTCTAATCATGAAGCTGTACCATCACAGTTTTGCAATTACGCAATTCTTCATAATATCGAGTCTACCTAACAATAACTTAGTTGATTTAAAAAAATGAGGTGCGTATCAGCTAGCTCTTTATTTCATTTTATAAATTTATTAATATAATACATACTACGTTACGTAGGTTGTTGAATATGGCAATTCACTCAACAAGTGCAAAACAAGGTCAAACTGGAATGCAGATGAGGTCATAAACTTTTAATCAATAAAACAATTAATGTATCAACAGCATGTGCTATTAAGCAGTAATGTAATGATGCCACTGATCACACCAGGGTCCACTGAGTGTTTATAAACAGGCAGGGAAGCTGGGCTCTCTAGACATTTCACATGGATGCTGAAGAAAAATAGCAGCATTTATTTAGCCTTGAAATTGTTAAAATAACTCTATTTTGAATGCTTCCAAGAAGCTCAAAATATACATATTACAAAGCATATACTGAATAAATAAAATGGAAACATCCAAAATCTAAATCAGAGCCAATTTTATTTACTTTTAAATTATAAGAACATACACATTCATTGTAATAAATTTAAGTAAAACTAACATTTGAAAATTAAACATCAAATCTCTGCCCTCTTAAATGCCATTTTTGCAAGTAGTCTCAATTAACAGTTTAGTTTGAATTATTTCCTCAATTTTTCTATCTGTGATATATGTAATATATCATAAACATCATCTGGAATGTGTATGGTATATGCCTATTTATTATATATACACAGATACTATAATAATGGAACCACACTCTATCTATTCTCTGTGTTTAATTTTTCCATTTTATTCAGTACTGTGTTTGTTTTCATGTTTTTATTTTAAACACTTTAAAAATTATTGAAAATGAAACAAATCATCTTGTGTAGCAGTATATAGGTTAATATACAGTGGGATTGAAAATATCTTCCTATCTATTTTTAAACATCTCAAATCATCATGATTTTAGTACCCTAAAATCTGTTGGAAAATCACTATTGAAAGTCTGCTATAGAAATATTAATAAGATTTTTAGCTAATTTATATTCCTAAATAAAACAAGTAGCTATATCTATGTCATTCTTCTTCTCTTCAATTGTGTAAATGAACTATCTAGTATTAGGACTTTGCTTATTTCTAATACCACAGTTTAAAGATAACTTCAAGTTATACTGAATTCCATATCCCAGTGAAAAACAGATTATTCAGTTGCATTTGTTTTTTTTGTGATCATTAATTTATAAGGGTGCCAAGAAAATGCAGGAAATGCTTCAGTTTCTATTTTGGTTGATGTGATGAAGAGACTTTATGATATGGTTTGGCTGTGTCTCCACCCAAATCTCATCTTGAATTGTAGTTCTCATTATCCTCACTGTCATGGGAGGGACATGGTGGGAGGTAATTGAATCATGAAGCCAGTTACTCCCATGCTGTTCTCGTGATAGTGAGTGAAATCTCATGAGATCTGATGGTTTTATAAGGGTCTTTTCCCCCTTTGATCAGCACTTTTTCTTCCTGCTGCCATGTGAATAAGACATGTTTGCTTCCCCTTCCATCATGATTGTAAGTTTCCTGAGGCCTCCCCAGCCATGCAGAACTATGAGTCTAGTTAATTTTAAAACTAATTAATTTTAAAATTAATTACCCAGTCTCTGCCAGTTCTTTATAGTAGCGTGAGAACAGACTAATACACTTCACCACTAAAAAATAGACAATGTATTCATTTATAAAGTTTTATGTCGCATTCATGGCTAAGAGAATGGATATAATGACTTGATTTGTGGCTAGGATTGACTGTCATTTTTCAGCACATTTTTTTCTCCAGAATGATTAAGGATGTGCAGCATTGCACTGAAATTGAAGAGCATAATCCACCCCAACTCCAACATGCAAACACACACACATACACAACTAAACATTTATTTTACTAATTTACATGCTTTTGTAGTTGAGAGAAGATTAGTTATCGTTAGTTAGTCACCCTGCAGTTATTATTACAGATTGAACAGTACAGCAGCTGAGCATGATTCATTGAATAAGTAAATTTTATACCAGTCATGCAAATGAGCTATGCTGATGCCTGGCAGAAACCAAAATACAATTATAGCCCATAAACTTTGATACAGTCCATAGTTGAAGAAAAAGACAATTCCAAACTTGTTACCATCTGAAATTTCAAATAAACTTTAAGAGAAAAAAAGAACACGTGTAAGCATTTAACTGTATATACAATGCACTACACTAGGAATAGTTACTTATTCACGGGTCAAATTATGGAAACAATTTAAATATGTAACATAATCATAACTGCTTAAGTTTGAATAAATTTTAAATTAATATTTTAATAATAATGTAGCTTATAGGCTACACATGCCTAAAGGTACTTTCCTATTCATTCAACAAAGATAGGATTTATTGCTAGGGATTGATCTTGGCACTGTAGTAAAGAAGACAGAAAGAATATATATTCTTGTCAAGACTGAGTAAGTAAATACATAAAGGAATTTTATCTTGCAATAGGAACCAAGGAAAAGGCAAATATTGAGGAATAATAGTAGAGACTATAACAGAAAATGATGGCTAGACCAGTGAGGTACAATTTAATGAGAGGATGAGAGCTGAATTGCGTTCCAAATGATCCAGGCAAGCAATAATTAGTAGGAGGAGTTTATTAGGCAGAAAAAACAGCAAGTGCAAGTAACCTAAGGCAAGGATTCCTATGGATTTTGGAAGAATTGGGAGACAGCCATGCAATGGGAACAGGGAGATTGAGATGGAGGGGCCACATAGATAAACAAAGTTTTAAAATTGTCCTTAGAAAACCATATAGGAAATTATTAAAAAAACCAGTGATCCCTAAAAACAGAAAGAAAATATACACATATCTCCTTTATAAATGTTTTTGTAAATTATTTTGCTAAAAGAGAAAATGATAGTCAAAGTCAATTTAATGGAATCATGTTGATAGTAAATTTAAATTATAGTTAAATTATTCCCTTTGCAATTCATCAAATGTAGATAGATTTTCTTTCTGTTATTTACTTTCTTGGGACTAACCAATGTGTAAGATTCCATTTTAGCATTAGAATCTTAAAAAAATTTTTTGCATTCATCAGATCCAAATATTTCCCTCTACCCTTTTAAAAATGAAGAAGCCAAAGACCAGATGGTTCCAGTGATTTGTCCTAGGTCAAAACAAGCTGTGCCAGGAAAGGCTCTAGAAGTAACATCATCAGAGCACTTAAGCAGTATGTGTTTTTCTATTGCAACACATGCAAATCTGTTATGGAAACAAGAAGTGGAAAAATGAAGTTGGTTTGTAAATGTAGACTATAGCTATCTTAAAATCATCTGACAATTTACATCAGTACATAAATGTCTGATTTAAGTAATTGTTAAAGAAACCCTTTTAGATGGCAAATGTTATTCCAGCCATTTTTAAAGAAATATATGGTGAGCAATTTCCCTGTTTTGTGTTACAGTAAGTGGAATCTGACGTAGTAAAGAGGTTTCCTCCATCCTAGTCTAATATTTGATAAAGTTACAATTTCATTTACGTCTGTTTTCATAAAATTGTGAATGTTATAATTAGGTGTGAATATTTATATAATATGAATAACAGATATATAAATTATAGCAGATTGTCTATAATTATGAGCATCTCTTTCTTGTATGTTTAGTTGTTATTTATTAGAATATAATGCTTAGGATGAGAACTTTTACAAAAAGTAGCTTTTCAATAGAATAAAATATTTTTCATTGGATTATCTCAGTGAAAATAAGGGTGAGTTTGTGACACTGGGGTCTGCCTGAGGGTGGAGGATGGGAGAAGGGAGAGGAGCAAAAAAAAAAAACAATTGGGTACTAGGCTTAGCACCTCTGTCACAAAATAATCTGTATAACAAACCCCTGTGCCATGAGTTTACCTGTATAAGAAACCTACACATGTAGCCCTGAACCTAAAATAAATTTTTTTTAAAAAAGAGTGAGTTTATGAAGTAAAGTTTTATGATTTCTGTTGCCAGAGCACACACATACTTGTGTTTTAATTTGAGAATATTTTTAAAGCCATCTGCAGCATCTCTAGTAATTCTGAGAACATAATCTGTTCCCAATTGCCTTGTCAAAAGGATAAAGTAGTGAATAATCCAAAGACTATTTATATTTGGCTAATTACATTTCTGTTTTCTCTTTTATTTTTTTCCACACTCACTTTTTCATGAATTGGAAATGAAAACTTTTTTTTTTTTAGTGACCCAACTCTAATGGATAGTAAAGGGGAACAAAGCATTCTTTCATTGTAAGTAATCGGCAAATTTCATTCTACAAAGTGACTTTTTATTTTTTTAATTTTTAAATATTTTTATGTGCCAAATGCCTAATCTCATTTATTATTTTTATTCATTTTTCTTCTTTAACTTCTATTTTGTGTTAAGTTCTAGGGTACATGTGCAGGATGTACAGGTTTCTTTTACATAGGTAAACGTGTGCCATGGTGATTTGCTGCACAGATCAACTTATCACTGAAGTATTAAGCTTAGCATCCATTAGCTATTCTTCTATTTGATTCCTAACTATGAGCTTCTACACTGAGTGGGACTCCCCTATAGGTGAACTGCCCCATTTCTCAGAACTTTTATAAACATTTTACTTGACAAATGTAAATAAGCTTTGTCTTTTTCCATTAAGCTACATTTTTTCTCTAATAACGTCTTCAAATTTAAAGGCCTAATGAAAATTTCACTCTTGAAGTCATGGAACATAGAGTAAATTTAAATGTAAGTCAAGACCAAGAATCAACATTATTATTTTGAAAAATACATTTATAAAATTATTCTGTTTGAAATTAAGAAACAAATGTTGCCAGGGAGATTGAATAATCCAGGTGTTGTTTTCTCTTTTTCCAGAATTTCTGATTAAAGAATGTGGAGTCACTGTTTGTTTACAAGGTAGGGTTTCAGGGGAGTGGTACCTTGAACAAGTTAGTTTTGACAGAGGTGCCAGAAATTATCTAAGACATTTCTGAGAGGAAGACTTGGTAGATGAGATGAGTAGGTGGAGTGATCCTAATTCCAGGAGAACCCGGGGTAGGTAGGGCTTGAAGACAGTTTTCACATATTTAACAAATTTAACTATAGCAGAGAAGGCTATTTTTAGTCCTACCTTTATAATTGAATATTGGATTATAATGTAGCTCTTATATTCAAATACTTGCCTATGCCTACTTTTACATACTTGGTGTAATTATGACTTTTTAGTGTTTCTTGGAAGTGCATTCTATAGGAAAACGTATATTTTATAGTAGCTGATATAAGGGATTGGTTATTGTATCAGACCATTTATGCATTGCTATAAAGAAATACCTGAGACTGGGTAATTTATAAAGAAAAGAGGTTTAACTGGCCCAAGCACTCACTGCAGGCTGTACAAGCATGGGGCTGACATCACTCGGTTTCTAGGGAGACGTCAGATAACTTTTACTCATGGTGGAAGGTGAAGCCAGAGCAGGCGCTTCACATGGTGAAAGTAGGAGAAAGAGAGAGAGTGAGTGGGGCAGGGGTGCCACATGCCTTTAAAGGAGCAGATCTCAGGAGAACTCACTATCATGAAGACAGCATCAAGCCATGAGGGATCCACCCCCATGATCCAAACACCTCCCACTAGACCCTACCTCCAGCATTGGTGATTACAATTCAACATGAGATTTAGGCAGGGGACCAATATCCAAACAATATCAATTATTTAATTTTATATTTATGTTACTGGTAAATAAGTTACTGTTGGAGTAATTTTCTGTTATAAATTTTACCTATGTGATAAATTTTAGGGAAATGTTAATTTTCAACTTTGCTCTTCAGTATTTAATAATATTTTCTGTATTTAATAACATTTTTAATAAGCATTATTTTAAGTATTTAATAATGTTTGCAAATGACATTATGAGAAATCAGGAAAGTCTAAACATAGGTTGCATCCAATAAGTAAAGAGTTTTACTTTATAGAATAGCAAGAATTTAACTAATTAGTTAATCAAATAATTTTTTTTCTTTTTGCTAGAAATTGTATAATTAATACGATCTAATAAGATGTAATAATTCAATAAGTTTAAATTGAATCAAATTTCCAATAAGTAATTATAGTAAGTAATGAAGAAAAACTAAATCCTGCTCAAGTACTCTTTTTGGTATACATGAATTACCTTTTACTTTTTTTTTTTTTTTTTTTTTGGGACGGAGTCTCACTCTGTTGCCCAGGCTGGAATGCAGTGGCGCGATCTCGGCTCGCTGCACCTCTGCCTCCTGGGTTCACGCCATTCTCCTGCCTCAGCCTCCTGAGTAGCTGGGACTACAGGTGCCCGCCACCATGCCTGGCTAAATTTTTATATTTTTAGTAGAGACAGAGTTTCACTGGGTTAGCCAGAATGGTCTTGATGTCCGGACCTCGTGATCCTCCTGCCTCGGCCTCCCAAAGTGCTGGGATTACAGGCGTGAGCCACAGCGACCAGCCTACCTTTTACTATTTTATGCTTAGTCTTATTTTATCATATTCTGTAAATGTCTTTCTGGGCAGTATATATTCTATTTATTTGTGTATTCTGTTAATAGCTATAACATGTAGAATATAGTACACGTTTAAAATAGATTTTATGGAAAAACACATGGAGCTTACTTTAATAAGCATTGCACAAAGGCTGACTATGATAAAATAAATATAGCTTATAAAACAGCTTGGAATCAGCATGCATGTTTTTATGTATTTTTTGTTTATTTCATTGTAGATTTATACAAAAGTTCACACTAACAGTCTTTACTACTTAAAAGATTTAGCTAGAAGATTTGTTTATTTGACAAATATTTATAAGCTCCTACTGGGTGCCAAGTACTAAGCAAGGAGTAGGATATAAAATAGTAAAAAAACAAAAACAAAACAAAACAAAAAAAACAGGAATAAACAAAATTTTTATGAATCCTAAAAATTAGCAATTGATAAAATTTTACATAAGTGAGCATGCAAAGGAAGATATGATTATAAATTGTGATAAGGATTGTAATGGAAAAATAAAAACATATGAGAAAGGGTAAAGGGACCAACTTTATATCAAATCAAGAAGTATCTTGTAGGAAGTAATATTCAAATTGTGATCTGAAGGATAGATAAAAATTTCTAGGACACAGGGCAGAGATTAAATTGGTTAGAAATTGTAGAAATTGGCCAAGATAATAAATCTTTATCTGATTTTAGATGAAAAACCATTTTAGGTAGAGGAGTGCATAATCCCATTACACTTTTACAAGATTACCTTGTCTGTCTTGTGGGAAATGGACTTAGACTTGGATGGAGTCATTTTGTGTACATGTGTGTGTGATGAAGATCATCTCTGGATGGACTGAATGGGGGTGGTGAGGGAGATAGAGGCTTTTAAGAATGTCCCCCAGTTTGGGAACATGAGTAAATGAAAACAAGTTTTGCCTTCGTTGAGATCAAGAAGTGAAATAAGGAACAAGTTGATGGAAGGATCAGAAATGATAGATGATAGATAGATGATAGATAGATAGATAGATAGATAGATAGATAGATAGATAGATAGATATAAATGGATAATTTAAGTTAGTGTCATTGCTACATAAATGGTATTTGAAACAATGGGAATAAAATATATCACCTTGAGAACAGAAAAGTATTGAGTGCTGAGCTATGAGAAATTTCATCAGTCAGTAGTTAAATAGAGAATTAGATAGGAAAGAAAGAGAAAAAGGTGGAGGGATAGGAGAAGGTAAATAGCAGATGGTGGAGTGGGCAAAGCTAGAGGGAAAAAAGAGGGATAGGCAAGAGACAAAAAAGAAGGGGAGAGATCAAGTACAACATAGTCAAATCATGTAAAATGAGCACAGGAAAGTTTGTGATTTGACAGACACAGAGGTTATTGGTGTTCTTAGAAATGTAGTGTTTGGAGTTGTAAGGGGGAGGATATGATCAGAATAGGTAGGTGGCTGTTTCAAGAATTTTGGACATGAATGAGAGAAGAGAAAGTAGAGATCTTGAAGGAGATGTGGATTTGGCTGTTTTATCTTAAAATGAGAGTCACTATAGAATATTTGTATGTTGTTGTAATAGTCTATTAGAGAAGAATGCCAAAGATTCAGGAGAAAGAAGCCTTTGAGAAAACATAAGGTAGAAGGAAGGGAATGGGCTCTAGAACACAGATAGTTACATGAATTTTTCATAGGAAGAGAGATATCTTCACTGTTTATAATGAATAAGATGATAGAAACAATAGATTCAGAGCCATGTAGATTTAGACTTTGGATAAAATATGAAGGAGTTTCAAATGTCTTTTATTTTCTCAATGAAATGTGTTGCAAGGTTTCACTGGAATTTATACAAGGGCATTCAGTTACTAAAGTAATGGAAAAACATAATTATGAGAAAGTTTGCCCAGGTTCCATCTTTGCATGCATTCCAAGTCTATAACACTCAAAGAAGTGAAAACTCCAAGGTTTTTGTTTCATTTTTGTCTTGTATTTAACCTCTTTGCTCTGATATTGATATTTTATCTGAACTCAACACTTAACAACTTGTCGAAACAAAACAAAACATCATGTCTTTCTTTGCTACCCAAATGTGGATATTCAACATTAGAATAAAAGATAATTTTGTGTTGTTCCTTATAAATAAAATGTATATTCTTTATAAATACAAATGTATATGATTTTTGGCCATCATAACTTAATGTACATATATACCTATGTAACTGTATGTAAATGTATATATGATTTTTGACCTTAATAACTTCATACATATGCATATAAAATATACATATATACATACATTCATATTCATATATATATACACATATATACATACATTTATGTACATATATATGAAGTTAAGGGCAAAAATCATATACATTAATATACAGTTACATATGTATATTATATGTATTCTCATGAAATGACATATTATACAATTATATATCATATATATATTCTTATAGAAGATAATCAGTAGCATAAACTAAGGAAAGAAGCAATCCATTTATAAATCCATATATAAATCTCTGATCTATAATTCACATACTTCTACAAAAGAAGTCTGAATAATTATATTTTGTAGTCTATGTAGAAAAACTAAAATAGGAGCATATGTGAATGTCTCGTAATAAATTTTACTTTTTAAACACATACATCTGCACAATAGGTACCTTTAAGAAACTTGTAAAATAGCAAACTAAGGAATAGTATCTATTTTTCTTGCAGTCATGCAGAAATTGCAATTGCTTTTATTTTGCAGATGGATAATCCTAAGCAAGAAGAGAAATCAGTGTTTTTTTTTTCATATTTGGTTTGCAGAGTTACTTTACTCTAAATACCTTACAAGATCTATCTGAAAATTATCATTTAAATTGGCTCCTGAATTTCAGCATCTGAACGTAATTCTCCTATTTTCTTATGGTCAGTGACAGCAACAATAACAGCAACAACAACAGAACTCCAAATTAACAAAAATTAAAATTCGAGACAATAACAAACTATCAATAACCTGAAACTATACCTTGAAAACATCATTTCTATTATCTGGTAAATTAATCTTTAATATGTCTAATTAAACATTTGAACATTTTAGTGTTTCTTTTCACTTACGAAAGGGCTTTAAAGTGTTTTAAAGTATATAACAGGTATGAAAAAAATATTTAGCAAATTTTCACTTAACATTATTAACATCTGTCTCCATTATGTGCTTCCTCTAAATATTATATTTTTGCCTTTAAAATCAGCATTCCTTTAATTGCCTCATAGCTATCTTCTATGCAAAATCTGGTGGGATAGAGCATTTCCAGTGAGGAGATCAGATTTTACCAGAAGCACCATTTCCCAGCACTCTTTTCTGGTAGAAGCTGGGTTCCTGGTGGAAATGATGCTGCTATTAGGATGATCTGAAGTACTCTGGAGAGGTACCTTCTGCTCAGTTACCATTCAAACTGGAACCTGCTATGACAGTTGTCAACAGTGCCCTTTCTGATGTCTCCCAGTTGTGTTCCATTTAGAATAAGTACTTAAAGAGACACCTGCTAGGAAAGCCAGAATAGAGAAGCTGCATGATTCTGGCAAACATATGTAGACAATAATATCCCTTTCCTACCTTGGGCAATAACTTAATAAAGCCTTTAAGACAACAGAATCTTAAGTAGTCATCCTTTTTGTTGTTGATGAGAAGGAGGGATATGGATACCAGCATCAAAACTTTCTTTGTGTGCCTACAGCTGTGATCTGGGCACTACCACGTTATCCTGCTGCTATGACTCTCCAGCCATATGCTGCCGTTTATAGTGCAGCCTATGATTCAGTCTGCAATGCTTGTGAAATTGGCATAAAGGCTGTCATCACTGTACTCTAAACACCCTGCAAGCCAGATTTTTCTTCTTCCTATGAAAATTAGACAAGATCCCCCAAATGTCAAGCATATAGATGTTATACATTCTAAACATATAAAGGTGTCCCATTCAAAAAGAGCAAAATATTATTTATTAATTATCACAGAGGGAGAAGTATAAAGATAATCTATTAACAGAATGAGAAATAAAATGACCCAATCCAAACCTATTAAAGGTTTCTGGTAAATAAGGAAAAGCATTTAAAGATGACAGACTAAGTGCTTGGCTCACTGGGGTGCAGAGCAGTGGTCTGCTTTTCAACATTAGTGTTTAAATGGAAAATAAAAATCTAAAATTAGTTTCAAATTTCAGAAGCCTGATTTTATGATTTTATCTTTATCCTCAGGAATTAAACAATGAAAACATGATAATAAAGATGGTCCTATGGATAAAAACAAAGGTAAAATAAACTCTCTGCACTTTCCCAAACATCAGATTTATCCTTATTTTTCTTATTTGATTACAGATAAAATGTAATATCCTGGACTAGATACCGGTCATACAAATGAAAAATTACAGTTTGTATCTGTTTTTCCCATCTACCCTGAATTCCAGCTAAAGGGACTTGTTCTGTTCCTAGCTCTACTTGCCTTGCCTAAGTATTGACTTCTGTTGTTGATATTGGTCTTGAGGCTTATTGGGTTTATGGAATTGCTACTCCCAGTAAAATATTGTATGTATGGTAATAAGACACGTGTCTTATGGAGGGTGATCTACAGTTTATTTATGAAAAGTCATTTGAAACTCAAAGAGTTATTTTACTGGAAAAAAATTCAGGTACTGAAAGATTCCATAGAGAAAATGAGTTTCACCCAAAGGGCTCAGATAATCCTCAAACCATACCCATATGAAAGGTGCCCAGTATAACTTTAAATACATCTCCAGTTTATGTGTGTTTAGATTGACTACTTTACATAGACTACTACCATATCTTCTATACATTTCTATTAATTATTTAAAATGAATAATCAATATTTTTCCTCCAATATTTAAAACTAAAGTAAATAAATAACTGCATGCAACTGAAAATTAATTTGCCAATGAGGGGATTTTAGAATTGAAGAATATCAGTTAGATGGATTGGATGAGAGAGTAGGCAGCAGACACTTTGTGTATTTTTTTCCTCAAAGGAAAGAGGGACCGTCTCCTGTCTTACTTTGTGCATGTCCTTTATTTCAAGAGAAATATTTTCTTGAAGGCCCTATTTTTCTCTACCAATTTCACCTTCTTATACTTTCTCTAAAAGCGTAGCAAAATTCACCTCTTATAGACTGTTTTCTGTGATTAACTATATCTCACTGATTACTGAATTGCTCTTCCACAGGTTTATTTAGAAATGTATTACTTTCCACTCATTGTGAAGTTCCTCTTGGAGGGGGATGATATTATAGCACTTGGTGTATAAATATATTGCCTCTTACCATATTTTATGGCAATTATTTCTATTTCCGCTACTATACGGAGATCTTCCCAAGGTCAAGTACATTATTTTTGTATTTCTGGCACCTAGTTATCTGGTTCCTGGCACATAGTGGGCACTTAAAGGTTTGCTGAATGAGAGCATTAATGATACAGTAGTGACTGTTGAAGGATTCTTCCATCTCCTTGTTCCCTGTTCCACCTCCCTCTCTTTCTCTTTGCTCTAAAAAATGTTTAGCATTGACTCAATGTTTTGAATTTCTCAGAAATGATTTCATTTCACCAGCTGGGTGCACTTGGGCAAATTACTTAATGTATCTGTGCTGTTGTTTTCCTAACTATCAAATGGAAACAATAATACCTATCTACCTAGTGGGATGGTTTTTAGTTTAAATAACTTCATAAGCATAAGGCATTTATGACAACGTCTAACACAGAGTAAATGTTGAAGCCATTATAAGTCCTTATCCTAACAAAAAATCCATTGAGATAATTTGTCATTAGAATGGATTGTATCTTCCTTCCCAAATAGTTCATATTTTATTGATATCTCTCCAAATAGCGTTAAAAGTAATTCTGATTGTTATAATTCACTAGTTTGAAGTCATTTATATTTCTGCTTTCTATGACATGGCCTATCTGTGTCTCTTCTGTTCACTATAAATTCCACTAGGATAGACAGAGATGCTTTCTAGGCATTTATCATGCTAGTTCATGGTGAAGATAAGGACTTTTTAATGGAAGCTTTAAACCCACAATTTTCTTTTATTAGTTTAGTACAATGATTAATATTCTCAAAATAAACAAAGGAGTAAAAACCTAAGCATCTCTAACATAGACAGGCTTTTATTAGTGTCATATCAAAAGTCATTTAACTACTATATGGTTAAAACTGTCTTATTTAAACCAGGTTATGTCATAACACTGTTGCAGAAAAGGTGAATAGTTCATATCGTACTGCATGTTCAGTCACTCACAATTAAACACCACAATATAAAATTTCACTGTAGAGCTGTTTTCAACTCTCAACTGGCCTAAGAACTGAAATTCTGTATATGTGCAACTTGTCATGTATGAATGGGATTTGTTTCTAAAATGTGTAATTAAGCTCAATTGTTTGAAACTAGAAAGATGCTTTAATGTACTTTAAGGAGTTAGGCACGTAGAGTAGGTCACAAACAACTTGCCAATAAATTACCGCAAGAAACAGTTCTATAGAATATTACTAATACATAACTGTAGTATGGGAAAATGCCTTCAGAAGTTAAAAATGAGATACCGGACTGTCTCCCCCTCAACTCTGGGCTATAATCTCCCCACTTCCCTACTTCTTTTCCAATCCAATTTCTGTGCAGATGGAGGCAAGCCTTCCTCATTCCAAGCCTATAGTTGAAAGCTGAAACTTGAACCAGGTGGGCATTAGAGTGACTCTGAAAAGGGGTTGTAACTTGAGAGGGAAGGAGAGAATGAGGTTAGGTCAGGGAAAACAGAGCTGGGATTTTCTTCTCTACAATCCTTCGCAGCTACTCCATTACCTCAGGAGCTTCCAAAGTCGGGGGCACACTCCCTGAAAGGTAGTTGAGAGGATGCATTGTAGTGTGTGGAATATATTAGACTCTCATATCATTTTGTTCTTGGAGATAAGAAATAAATTTAACCTATACAGACAGACTCACCCCATCAGGAAGGTCATTGTGGTCATGCGCAGCTTTGTAAGGTATGCTGAGGGAAGGGTAGGTGAGTTCTAACATGGAACATAGTGGATCCTTTATCACACATTTGCTTTCGATGTAATGTATCATGTTCCAGCTTCCAGTTTCCATACTCTTGTTAAGCAAAATAGCAATCCTATTATTCTATTGTAACTAAACAAATTTTCAGCAAGTGGAGATGTGTTTGTTTTCAAATGGACAGTGTGCAAAAGTAAACAAAATATAAGCAAATGCTAACAAACCTTGGGGAAATGGCTCCTCTACTCTTAGAATAAGTTTTATGTCAGACACATTATACCTTTTAAAAACTAACATGATCTGATCCAATAAGAGGTAATACAAAAAATTGAAAATGTAAAGGTTATTTGAAATCAGATATTTAAACTGTCCATCTGTTATCAATGATGACTTTCACCCAAGGTTTGTATCGTGCTTTGATAGGTTAGCTAACAATGAAAGTACATGGATATGATTAAAGATGAATAGATGATTAGCAGGTTTATCTTCACATTTTATTTTTTAAACTGATTCATGTACATGATCAAAGTATTTTGAAACACTGGCCTAGACACCCATTCTATCACCTCTTCCTTTTTCTTTGAGGACCTCCAATATTGGTCTTTTCCTCCTCCTTTTCTAGCTGTCTGTGGAGTTCTGTCTAGTCTCATGAGCATTCTTTTAATTAAATAGCCATGTTTGGGCATCTTGATTTTAACAGTTTGCTTTTGTTCTTGCTTGTATCAACTTATATTACTAGAAAGGATTAAAAAAATAAAAGTGAGCCTTTAGATTTCTGAAGGACTAAAGCATTATTTCAAAAGGCATCATAGTGTTTAGTATATGGCTGGTGGGAATTAGGAGAAAAGGTGATTGCTGAAAATTTGGACCAAGGACTATGTTCTAGGGAAGCCACAAGAAGAACAAAATGTGGAACTCCTTAAAGAGCTAATTCTCCCAGTGATACTACAATTCAGTGAAGTAGGACCTGAATTCAAAGGAAGCCAGGTAGCAGTTTCAGAGTATGGTTACATCCAGTTATATTTTACAGGGTGCTGATTGGAAAGAAGATGGATATACTAAATGGAAAACAGGGAAAGAGAGAAAGTCTCTAAAGTAACTTTACTGTTTATCTGATACCGGATGAATTTATATTTGCCCGTATAATGCATGGGCAAAGAAAAGAAAGTGACTAGTCATCTAACTTAGTTTATTTCTTTATCTTATGTCATTATTTTAAAGGCAGGACAAGTACAAGTGTGAGTCATAGAGTTAAAATTTCAATAAGAATTAGCAGTGACTGAAGTTTCCAAAACCAGTTTCAGAGTTTCTGTATCAATGTAATGGAGACGAGAACTATGTCAGAACATTCTTGTGAAAAAATAAATGTGATAGCAAACCAGGATTTCAGATGGACATTTGTGGAAACTGCCATAGATCTCAATAGCTAGGCCACAAATTAGTTATTTCAGGACTTATTGTCTAGTGGTTTGAGAAATATGAATTCAAAAAATCACAGATATGCTTGGTAAGGAGAGTAACAAAAGTCATTTATTAAGCAGAGGAATGACTGAAAACACATAATTTGCATGACTTAAGCCATGTTCTTCTTCAGGATATAATACTAGGTTATAATGCAAGTTAAGAAAAGGTCCATCAAAAAATAGGGTAGTATGCAGAAAATATACTTTTAAGAGAAAGTTATTAATTTTTTTCTAGGTTTTATGATAATTGTCTCATCCTCCTCTTCTACTACTATTTGTGTCTGTAATTATTCTTGTTTATTTGGTAGAAAAACACAATTAATTATTCTGTTTAACACAGAATATAATGCAACTATGAATATCTTTCAGTAATTCTATTTCTAATAACTAGAAAAATTACCCTGTGTAAGTAATTTGATTTCTTGTGTTGCAGTATGATTCTGTGTGTATATGTGTGTGTATTAGCAATACATTCAGGTGGAGCTTTCTAGAATCAGTGTGCAATAGTATATGTAAGATTCAGATGCAAACAGTTATCATGGCTCAACTTAATTTTCTTCCTTGGTGTTAAGAATGTTTCCATTCGATGGAGGTTATATACCTAAACCAACATTTATAATAACATTAATTATATTAAGATAATATATTATCTAATATATTAGGATCTAATATTATCCTTCCATATGGTACACCATTGTTTAACAATAGCTCGAAGACTTAACTGAATGTAATTAGAATAATTCCTTACAAAAATGTGAAACAGCAAGGACTAATTTATTTTTATTTCTTTAACTAAAATATCTTTTGGGTTTCTAAGTTCTTTCAGATATATTATTTGACAAGACTTTCTTTCATTTTGTTATTCTTGTTTTGTTTCTACTCTTCATCAGGACAAACACATGTTCAAGGACACCTCTGAAGGATGGAATTTATGGGCTGCCTGTTCCAGTGTGCATTAGATTTGCAGTCATTGAATAGATTAGTTTAAGCAATTAAAAGAGACACCATATAAACCTTACACAAGCATATGATGATGCCAGGAGGCAGTAATGGCCTTGGGAGAATATAAATCAAATAATAAGATTATATTGTGGTTCCTTTTCAAAAATGCAAAAGAGAAAATATAAACTTTTTCATGCATTCATCCTTGATGTTATTTAATGTTTTTGAGAAGACAGGAAAACGTGATTTTTAAAAAACGGATTTTTAAGGACACATCAGTAAACATTATTCTGGAGGTTTGTGTTTGGTTTTGTTTATGTTAATTTGCATATTATGGACTGCTGTTTGCATAATAAGACCACTGTTATTTCTAGTTAGTCCATGGGTGATTACACATATGAATAACACAATCGTGTATCCTTTGTGATATACATTATTGTAATCTATGAAAATTTCCTGACTGTTCTCAGCACTGAAGATGAGTGAATCACAGTACAGAGTGTTAGATGACAATTCCACAGTATTATATTGCCATTTAAAAGGCAGAAGAGTCTAAAAACTCACAATTTGTCCAAATAGACTTCAAATATGCAGAACTGTGGTTAGAAAGCTGAGCTCATGCATGGCCACAGATCTGTACAACTTGGCCCTCTGATCAATATCTAGGACTGACACAATTGCACAGTGATCTGCATAGATAAGATGGTTAAATAATTAGACTGAATAGGCAGCCATTCTGACACTGATCATTATAGGCTAGACATAAGAATTCAATATAGGTTAGCCCTTTGTTAAAAAGATAAATAAATAAACAGATGCCCTCAGTGACTTGTATGTATAATGGAGATGGGGAGTGGATTGATGAATAACAAATTTCACTGCCAGAAACACTCCTACTGCCCTCTAAAAATGTTAGGATCAGTCTCAAAACTGGGAAGGGATCCAGAGTGAGAACTAAGGAGAAAAATCCTGGATATGTGTGAGAATGGGGGCTAAGCATTTTTTTTTTTTTTTTTTGCTTTTTTGTTTTTATTTTTTAGACAGGGTCTCACTCCTAGGCTTCAGTGCAGTGGCACGAACCCCTGTAAGCTTGAATCCTGGGCTCAAGCAATCCTTTCGTCTCAACCTCCCCAGTAGTCAGGACCACACACATGCATCACTATACCTGATTGATTTTTATTATTTATTATTTTTTTGTAGAGATGGGGTTCTTGCTATGTTACCTATGCTGGTCTTGAACTCCTGGCCTCAAGTGATCCACCCTCCTTGGCCCCCCAAAATTCTAAGATTACCAGCCTGAGTCACCACGCCCAGACTTTAACTCTATTTTTTTCTTAAGGGCTGCCAAAGAAATAACTTGTTATTCTCAGTATGCAAGAAGACCCACATAATACTACACATTTCAACAAATTATTTTTTAGGTTCTTCTGCAGTGAAAATTATGTGAAAGTAATAATCATCACACTATCTCTAGTTGTAATGCCACTAGATTTTCTGAAATTCTAATAAGTTTTGAGAAGCATCAACCTGGAACAACTTGTCTAGGTGTGAGATGATCTAGTTTTCCTTTGCAAGAATGTCTAAGGCAGGTTTGTTTTTCCATTTCTTCTTTCTGAGTGTATTTATAATTGCATTAAAAGGGACAATTGTAACTAGAATAACATCTTAAAATGCACATACATGCACATACTTTCGATACATAACCAAGAACTAAAATATAATTGTTATTAATATGATTGATTTAAGACGTGATTTTTCCAGAAAGCACTTTTGCTTTAGACTTTCCCTCTCCAAAATAAAAAGCAGCTAATTATGCTTTGAGAGTGTATACATGTCACATTTCAGATTTATATATGAAGCAAATCTCATAACTGATATTAAGAAAACATTTAACTTCTATAATTGATTCTGTGTATATCTGTGAAAATGGAATTTTGATAAAAAAATCCCATTTTAGATGCTTTAGGTTAAAGCACAAACGTTTCTGAGATTTTGGGTAACAAATACTATAAAGTGAACCAATCAATGCTTGTTATTGAAAAAAATGGTTTGTAAGAGACGTATTTAATTGGTGCGCATAATCCTGTTTCATGCAGAAAGTGCTGGGCAAGAATGTCAAATTGAGATTTCTCAATCATACTATTGAAATTCAAGAGTACTGTACAACATTCTTTCACCTGACAGGATTATGCTATCAATATAATTGTAGGCTCTAGACTGTAGTGATTTCAATTTATTATTAGTATAGAAGCTGCTGAATGTAACAATGGTCAATAAGACATTGAAATGGAAAGTGTCCATATATAACATTCACTTTTTGAGGCTCTGAGTTCCAAAAAGGCTTAAATGATAGATTCTAAAAAATAAAAAATCAGTGGGCTTAACACTGATTCATAACAAGTATGGGTTGAAAATTAGGTGCGTTGCAAATGTTAAAAAAATCAAATCACTAAGTGGTATTCACAGTAGCAAGAGTACCAAATAAAATCCATTTTTAATTTTGAAAAAATTGATTGACAGCTTACTGATATGCTAAGAAATAAATTAGCAATGTCAGTATGGCTTTTGACAGTCTTTCCTCTATTTCAGGGAAACAAATAGATGAATATGCTCGACATGTTACACCTAAAGGGTTCCAGTGATACTTAAAGGGAATCTTTGTGTTCTGTGGTAACAGGCAGGCTATGGATTGAGAAGGTCCCCACTGGAATTCTAGCTCTACTTAACTAGTATTAAGTCATTCATATTTTAAATTTCTTTTTCTAAAAAATGTGAATAGCACACTAAATCGTTATTAGAACAGTTAAAGATCATATATATGTGGCTCCTAAAACATAATAAATAATTAAATATGGTAATATGTGGATATCATCTTAGAAGGAGATTTCTGGTGTTGTGATATGGGCATTTGTACTTGGAATTTTTTTAACAATGATTTTATTGTATGATAGGTTATGCTTATCATATTTACAAGCAACACACAGTTGAATTGACAGCTAATGTATTAGCTGATTAACAGAATCAAAGTTTAGAAAATCTTAACTGATGGAAACAATATACCTGTGCCATCAGCATGAAATAAGGTCCTCCACTCTAATACAAGAAACCAATAAAAGAAGCAAGGTCGAAGGAGTTGTGATTTGACAACATCTCATCTTAAAGACTTAGGTAGGAACTCTTAGTTGATTGTAAGTGGACTATGAGTCATGCTGTGATGAGAATGCCAAGAAAAGCTAATGGAATCTTGGGCATCTTTAATAGAAGTATACTGTACAAAGCCATGGGGGTAATTCCCATAGTTCTCTGTCCTGATCAGAGTAGCTGGAAGATAATGTAATGTTTTGGACATTGCATTTTAAGAGACATTGCAAAATTAGAAGATGACAAAGAAGCATCTGGAAATAAAGCCATGTAAGGATAGTTGGTGGGGAAAGTGTTATAGTCACCTGCAAGTATTTGAAAAGCTTTTACATGGAAAAAAATAAACTTCTTTTAAACTTTATCTGACAAAACATAAGATTAATGGAAGTTATATAAGCAGGTAAATTTGGATTTTCTGTAACGAAGTAACTTCTTTCTAACAGAACTGCTAAAAATGGAATGCTTTCCCTTATGAGGTGGTAAATCTCTTGCCAATGTAAGTGTTGAAGCAGATGCTGAATGATCTCCTGTTAGAACTGGATGAGAGGCTCCCTCATTCCACAAACATGAACCGAATGTATGCTAGGTACCAGGGCTTCAAAAATAATAAACAGAGACAAGTATATGACATAACTTGGATGACAGCATCATTTTCTAGGATTCAGTGAAGGACTATCTAAGCCACCCCAAGTCTTCTAATTATCCTGTAAATGCAAATTCTGTAGTAGAGTTTAACAGGTTGAAATACAATGATCAAATTAAAACTTGGATGTCAAAATATTTAGTCTGATTTAAAGACTTTTGCATAGCATTTGTTAAGAAAAAAATATTTTTTTTGCATTTGTATTATTTGTTGTTATTTGCATTCAGTGTTATTATAGTCTTGCATTGGGCTGATCTATGGTTTTAGGTAACATTGTTACTTATTAAATATGCATGTATGTCTCAATATTAGGAAAATTTGTATTACATTAAAACAGCACTCTCCTAAAGAACTTTCTTCAGTGATGGAATGTTCTATATGTACGTTAACCAATGCAATAGCTGCAGGTAGTTTCTGAGCACTCTGAATGTGACTAGTGTGATTGAGGAAATAACTGTCAAATTTTATTTAATTTTTATTAGTTTAAATTTAAATAGTTACATGTGGTGAATAGCAACAATGTTGGACAGTGTGGCTTTAAACAACTGGATTAATTTGATATCACTATGAATAATTCCACCTGTCAATTAATGAGAATATATATATATAAGACTAAAGGAACTATTTCTTCTCTTCACCATTATGAGAATTTAGATACATTCTGCCATTTTAGGTGATTTTTTTCTCGAATATAACTTAGAATCTGTCTTATGTTTGCTAGAGTATAGTATACTTGGTTCTTTAAATCTGACTTCACAATTTTCAGGTTGGGAGCTACCTTGGCATAGTCCTCCTTCCTTGTTCCTTTTCTTTTACATTGATCTGCAAGTTAAGCACTGAAGTTTGCATTTGATATGTTTATTTATTCATATATTTGGGGGTCAGACTAAGGTCTGCTTTTAGTTTACCCATTTGGCTTGACGCCATTCCATTCTATTTGCTCACATATCCTGATTCAAAGTTACTAACAACTCTGTAATAACTTTCCAGTTTTCTTCTCTATTTCATATTCCTTGTCTCATTCTCCCACCTCTTCATTGTGGACTTCATTTTTTAATATTCTATTGGATGAGCCACTGCAACTATGAACACTGTCATGCCCTCATGACCCTTCAGCAAAAGAGCTCAGACACAAAAATTACTGTGAATAGTTTTTACTTCACTATGAAGGCAGCTAACAAAATGTCATCTTAAATCATAGAATTATAGAAATCTGTAGCAAGCATGAATTGAAGAAATAATTAAATCTCTCTACTGCTTTTTGCTAAAACTGATTTTCTTGTCACTTCTACTCTTTCTAGGAAATATATCTGAATATTTCCTAGTAAATGATTCTATTTTCCTAAGAACATCCTCCTTATTGGCAGCCTCAACTGAGGGTCTGTCATTACAGACACCATACAGAGTAGCATGCTGAAGAATTTATATACACACCTTCATTAAGCCGTTTTAAAACTTGGAATTGTTTTCATCACCCACAGTTTCTACCGCATCATTTGTTTCTTATTCAGATTGGTATTTTTTATAAACATGTTTTATGTTACCTCATTTGATACTTGAAACAACTTAAACAACAAGTTCGGTAGGAGGGGTAGTCAATAGTGTCTCTATTTGGAAATGAGGAAATAGAAGCTCAGAAACCCAAGGGGCTTGCCCAAGATTTTGTGCGTACTGAGTTGCTGAAGTGGGAGATGAACCAGGCCTTCTCTGGCTTAAAACCTCTAATATCTATGTCCAGAAATAAGAAGAGCCAAGTAAATATATGATACATATTTTTTAAAATATGGCATGCAATTCAGCTATTTCTTCATGTATGTCATAAATTAGTAATGAGAACAATCTCAAAAAGATTTAGGTGACCTAAATTCAATTCTTGAAAATATAAAGTATTCTTTGACCTTGAATTTCTGGCTTTTTCTCTTAATATATGGCTTGGTATTGATTTGCATGTTTTAAAGAAATATATATAAAATATTTTTAGATAAGAATTTACATCACTTTTACATATTTTATCTTCTGTTTAAAGCAATTACTATAGCTGACATTAAAAATAATCAGAACTTATTCTATTAATATGGTAATAATGTTGTCACCTTCGTGATGTTATTAAGGCATAATGAGTTGCTGTGATTAAAAATAATCATTTATTCATAAGCAATACAATAAATAAATTATGGAAACTTCTGCAATCGATTAATAATAAAATTCTGATCTAAGATGTGATGGCCCCGACAGAGGAAAAAAAACCAATTTAATATAAATAAAAGAAAAGGAGACTTGTAAAAGGTCACATTTGGAATCTTTGAGCTGGTTGTTTTTGGGGTATTTAAAGGAGGCTGCAATAGCTTGATGAGTGCAATCTGGAAGACTTCCTAAGCATATGGAGTGGTGAGAAAAAGTGGCACAGAAACGCTAGCGAGGAAAGATGAAAATTGGATAAATTAAGGGAAAAGCCTGGGGGAAGGGAAATGCCTGGAGGAAGAAAATGAGAACAGATGTTGAAATGGCTATTGTGTTTTTTGACATCAGGAGATTAATTTGAGTATGCTCTTTAAAAGAATAAGCTCCTATAATAGTACAGTAAAGGGCTACACTGGCTGAAATGGTTAAGGAAGGTTTTATATGATGTAAGTTTCCAGTTTCAGCATATTGATTAAAGTAGAAATTAGAATTAAGACTGTCCAATAATGGGTAAGCTGGAATTTTAAATTGTATTCATTATATAACATAATTATTTTATTTTAAAGTGTGTGTTATTTTTCTTCTTCATGTAATGATATTTTGCAATGTCAAAAATTTTGAATACTTTATTCATTTCTAAAACTTAATGTTTAAAATTTTTTTCTCCAAAATGTGCAAAAACTTGCTGGCTCTAATTATTTAATGCATTATCTCTAGTAAATGAATATATATATGTATTTAATAATTTTAGACTTTTAGTTGACAATTGTTAGGCAGATACAAAGTGTGTAATTCAGTAATGCTCTTGAATTTTCATGTGCCCCAGATCTCTCAGTCAAAAAAAATTACAACATGAATTAATCTTGAGCACACACATTCACTTTAAAAGAGTATTTATGTATAGATATTTGTTCTAGATAAGTGAAGGAATATTTCTGGAATAGCATCTTGTCTATCATTCTGACAGACATTTTGCCAAGAAAGGACTCAAGAGATTAAAAAAAATTCCTTAATTGAAGATTTGTTAGAATCCTGAAGAATTTTTTTTTTTTTTTACATTTTGCCCAGGAAAGCATTTCATAGAAGATTTCTGCTCACAGATTGAGATATAAATAGATTGAGTCATAAAAGGCACACAGTAGGTCCATGTTACCTTAAAGCAATCATTGAAGTGAAAAAGCTAATGTAGAGAGTTTGACAGTGACCAGGTAGATCAAAGTCAAGGAATGCAATAGCTTTGGGTCATAGGGGTAGAATTTCTTTCTCTCTCAGTGGTAAAGTGTACAATCACTACAATTCATTTCCCTGATGGTTTTTTGTTTACTAATACTATTAGATTTGTTTTGCCTATCTTTACCTGGTATGCTTAGCCTTGTCTTAGTGGAAGTAACAAATATAAGCACAGAGGGAAGTACTCCATTTGAGCCTAATCTTTAAATGCATTAGACAGCATTTTGTTCTCCAGAAAGTTATAGAGAATAATATTTTGTTATGTATCTATATAATGCTTACTCTGTTACCAATAAAGATATCCATGTTATCCTTGTTTTTTTTAATATAAGCAACAACTAAGTTTGCACTATTTATTTATGTTGTGCAGTTAGAGAACTCATAAGTTGTCCACATAGATCTAATTTATTATTTGTTTTATTATTAAGTCTGGAAACTACTCATAGTATTGCTAGTAGTTTTAATATTTATTACATTACAATTTTAATGTGTTACTTGACACATAAACTTACCCTAAGAGAACATCTAACATGTTACACCTATTTCCACAAAAAAATATAAAAAGTTTGCATTATCAAAATTGTTACTATACACAAGGTCAGAAACATACAAGTTTCTCTGCTTTTAGATTGAGAAACTCATATGTCCATTGGACATTGACTTATTAAATATTTTTATTATATCCCAAAAGAAGAGTAATGAATATTTGGAGTGTTCACATGAGGATGGTGGTCCTATCTTTGTTGCTTTTGCTTAACACATGTGTTTATAATATTATTTGAATATTATATCACATAATCTCTGCATTATTGCGGAAAAAGGGGACAAATTTTTAAGAAGTGCTAACACCAATGATAAAAATCAAAGTCTATCAATGTGGTGCACTTAGTGTGGAAATCATTAAAAATATCAAGTAGTGATTTTAAAAATTTAATTAGATTCCTGTTGGAACCTAACTCCTGGATATTCTATTATGAAAAGGAAATAAACCAAAGAGCAAATATGAAATGCTGGAAATGAGATTGTACTTAAGAGCCAAGGTATAATTTGTGAATTTATACAATGTTTTGCACCTCTCTTCATAGTACAATGTTTGATTTTTGCACTTTGCCTTTTCCTATAATTTTTCAGTGATGTGTTATAGGAGTCTCCAACCCCAAGGCTATGAACCGGTACCAGTCTCTGGCCTATTAGGGGCCCAGGGCTGCATAGCAGGCGATGAGTGTTGGCGAGCAAAATTTCATCTGTACTTACAGCTGTTCTCCATTGTTCACATTACCGCCTGAGCTCTGCCTCCCCTCAGATCAGCAGCAGCATTAGATTCTCATAGGAGCACAAACCCTGTTGTGAACTGAGCATGCAAGGGTTCTAGGTTGTGCACTTATGAGAATCTAATGCCTGATGATCTGTCACTATCTCCCATCACCTGCAGATAGAACCATCTAGTTGCAGTAAAATAAGCTTAGGGTTCCTACTGATTCCACATTATGGTGAGCTGTGTAATTATTTCATTATATATTACAACATAATAATTGAAATAAAGTGCACAATAAATATAACATGCTCGAATCATCCTGAAACAATACCCCTGGCCCCCAACCCCAATCCATGGGAAATTCTCTACGAAAATGGTTCTTGGTGCCAAAAAAGTTGGGGACCATTGATGCATTATAAATAAAAGGGAAGATCTCCTTATACAGCCAAGTATGGCATAACAACATTTCAGTCAATGATGGACTGCATATACAAAGGTGGTTCCATAATACAATAATACAATATTTTCTATATTTAGATATGTTTAGATACACAAATACATACCACTTTGTTATAATTGCCTCCAGTATTTACTACAGTAACACTAGGTTTTGTAGGCTAGAAGCAATAGCCTATACCATATAACCTAGGTATATACTGGGCTATCCCATCTAGCTTTGTATCAGTGCGCTCTATGATGTTCCCACAATGACAAAATTGCTCAATGACACATTTCTCAGTTCTAATCACCCTCATTAAGTGACACATGACTGTCATTGATGATGTTTTTCTTTGGAGGTGTCTTGAGAAGTACTTGAGAAGCTGTTCTAACTCATTCAGTTTTGCAGCTGTGCTGGAGTACCTGCAGATACCTAAGATCCCTACCTACCTTATTGTGGATCTAGGAGAGTGACATGTGTCTTCATTTAGAAGATTAAAATTCTTAGTCATACCATCACCAAACTTTATTCATCAAAGATCCTTTTCCTTGATCCCTCTCTCCAATGGAACCAATTTGACCAAATGAATTATTAAGAAATTACTTGTTTTACAATTTTTATTAGCCAAAGACATCTATGTTTTTTTTTTTTTTCTTTTCTTTTTTTTTTTTTTTTTTTTTTTTTTTTTGACGGGGTCTCGCTCTGTCACCAGGCTGGAGTGCCGTGGCACAATCTCGGCTCACTGCAACCTCCACCTCCTGGATTCAAGCAATTCTCCTGTCTTAGCCTACCAAGTAGCTGGGATTACAGGCACACGCCATCATGCCTGGCTAATTTTTGTATTTTTAGTAGAGACGGGGTTTCACCATGTTGGTCAGGCTGGTCTCAAACTCCTGATCTCGTGGTCCACCCGCCTCAGCCTCCCAAAGTGCTGGGATTACAGGTATGAGCCACTGCACCCGGTCGTCTATGATTTATAATCAAAGTTTATCATCAATATAAAAAAATTAATGTGATTTTTCTTAATCAATTTCATTCTAACCAAAAAATTGATATTTTTGGCTTTGCAGCCTTACACTGGGTTAACATTTAAGTTACATTAATTTTTGGAGATGGGGACTCACTATGTTGCCCAGGCTGGTCTCAAACTGCTGGGCTCAAGTAACCCCCTCACCTCAGTCTTCCAAAGTGCTGAGATTATAGACCTAAGCCACCATACCCAGCCTTTCATTGATTTAATTTAATTTCAACATTTCTTAAATTTTGAAAATGTATATATAGGCTTCTATTCCTTCCTCTGAGGTCCCACTTAAGGATTCCACTGATTTTGTTAGTTAAATCAATAATTATGTATTTAGCATCAGGTGATGGGTCTGGTATTGGGAACACAACGTTGACACAGAAGTGGCTTGTTTTTTGCCATTATTGTGCTCAAAGTCCAGCAGACTTTATTTCATCAATATAACCCCAATGTCACATACAGGCAGAGAAAAAACACTGAACTCTCTGATTGTTTTCATACCACCTCTTTTAAAATCATACACCAGTGGAGTATTGGAACACATACTTTAAATAGCATTATAGTGTTTGTTTTGGTTTTATTTTTAAATTGTATGTTTTTTAAAAAAATAGACATGGTAAATTTTTTGTACAATGGTCAGTTAAAGTCAGTACAAATCAGTTGAAGACACAAATAGAAGACAGACAAAGGTTTGAATACACAAAAGTCTGTATATATTTATTCATTAAAATTGATTTTTACAGTTGCTACTTTTCAGAGATGACCAATAAATCAATTGTGTAGTGTTTTAATTATTTTACCAATTGATACTCTAAACAGGTTAACCTTCAATAGAAACGAAACTCAAGATGCTTAAATATATGTGATTTTGAAAAACAAAATAAGCACGATTTTTACAATTTAGTAAGCTGATTGAATGTTACTAACATGAATTGTGTTAGTGATTCTGTACCTCTTTGAAGAATATTTTCTTCATTCTATACAATGCATTGAGACTGTAATGATTTGCTGCTATTTTATGTTTTCTTAACTGCCCAGCTGTAAATTTTATAAAAGTAATAATTGTAACATCAATGGCTAAAATATTTACAGTTTGTAAAGAAAAATTATTTATATATTTACTACTTCATGTAAAATCCAAAGAAGTAGATAATAACTTGAGAGTGACCTTCATTATTTCTTGGGCAGAATTTAATTAACAGAAGAACAACTCCTTCCATCAACCACTGTGGCCCTTTGAAATTCTTTAGAGTGCTTGAGTTTCTATCATGAATTCTTTATAGGGTTTTCAAAATTATTGAATGAAAGCCAGTAGGTGAAATAAATGTAGATTATAACTTACATGGTAGTCAACAAAGCACTCTAATTCACATAGTGTCCAATGAAATGGCATTGCTTAGAAATATTTAATTATACGTCACTTTAAAAAATTAAAGCCATTCTTTTGTGATTATTTTCTTTTAAACTGCTTCTGTAAGATGTTTATAGAACACTGACAACTAATTTTGGCTGGTGATCAAAAGCTCTGTTTGAAATTAAATATATTTGTAAGTGAATGTGAGGTCAGCAGAGGTGTTTCGATTTCAGTCCAGTTACAAAAACTTAAAAACTGATCTTTCTTGCATGTAAGTCAATTTGCAAACAAAGCTTTCAGATAATTCTCTGAGACTTTGTCCTTTATTCTTCTTCGTGTCAAAATCTCTCCCTAATAAGTATTCTGATTTGTTAGATGCTGTTTTAGAATACTGAGTCACTAAGAAATAACAATGTTCTTAGGAAGTTAAATGGGTTCAGAAACTATGAAAAACTTTGACATAGAGTCTCAAGCATTTCATAAAATATGCTGATTTCCAGTTCATTGATTAAGGTTCAGTGACTTAATAAAAAATGTAATCCAGCTTCTTAGTTCGAGTTATCAGGTCACAAAAGTATATTATTTTATTTTTTCTTTCTTTTTTTTTTTTTTTTTTGTGACACGGTCTCACTCTGTTGCCCAGGGTGGAGTGCAGTGATGCAATCATAACTTACTACAACCTCAAACTCCTGAGCTCAAGTAATCCTCCTACTTCAGCCTCCCGAGTAGCTGGAACTACAAGTGTGTGCCACCACACTTGGCTAATTTTTTACTTTTGCAGAGACAGGGTCTTGCCATGTTGCCCAGGCTGGTCTCAAACTCCGGGCCTCAAGCAATCCTCCCACCTGGGCCTTCCAAGCCACTGAAATTACAAGCCTGAGCCACTGAATCAGGCCCAGGATGTCTTTTCTTAAGTAGTTTCTTAATTGATCATTTCAATTATTAAGTTTACAATTGGCCAAATATTTTCAGAATTTCTTTCTTACTGAGATCATGCCATTCTTGGTAATTTACAATTGACAGATACTTTTATAGAAAAAAAGTGATGTAGAATGTTGTTTGTTGTTTTTTAAATTTTAAAGTCACACTTTCCTTATTGTACCTGCTATCAAATTCATTTAAGATTTTTGGAGGCTCTAAGTGACACCTCTTACATGTGCTTCATGTTATGTGAAAAATATTACCTTCAAATATGTGTTTTTATCATGCTCTTTTAAAAGGTGACTAATTACTGAAATTTTTCTAAACTTAAGGATGCAAGTCTGTTATTTAAAATTATATTAACCCATATAGGCTCTTACATTAATGTATGTACTGTCTTGTTACAAACTGAAATATTTGTAAGTGATTATTTAAAACTGAAGTACTAAAAGTGGAGGAAAAGCTAAAGGTTGAGTTTAGTATAGAAACAACAGCAAGTTTCAAAGAAAAACTAGTCAGACCAATAAGATGGGAAATTTAAATAGTTTCATTTCTGAGAAAAATGTCTAAGTATAAAACACAGCATGACGAATCTCTGCAGAGAGAACCACCTCCTCTCTAGCGTGGGTACTTAGCTGAGTGACACTTCAATGGAAATGGGGAGAGCTCCTATTTATGTTTAACTTAGCTTAAAAACAGCAGCAAAGCTCTGTGCCTAATATAGAAATGCTCTCAGAAGATCTAGCTCATTTCATGAAAAAAATAAAAGAACAAAAACTTAAAAAAAATTACATCAATGAATAGACTGTCCTAGTTGTACTTCTAAGAGAGAAAAATGAATGGAAGGATTTTTTTTGGTAATGTGATATGTGTGAAAAAAATATCAGCCCTTCAGTATTAACTGCTATACAGTGTGTGTTTATAAAATTAAAGCCACTTAAATCCATGTTACTGATTCCTTATCTTTCTCTACTCTGTTTATTTCTAGTCTCATAAAATTTAAGGCATGTCATGAAAGAAACTGAACAATGAATTATTCTATATCAATGCAACTCCCTGACTGTATGTTGTCATCTGAAGCAATCTCTACTTCTTTAGATTTTATTATTTACAGTCTGCAAAATTAGTCACAGAATTCCATGTTTTTCACCCAGCCCATCTCATACCTTGAACTTTGTAAACACTCCAATCGTAATACTCAGTCTCCAGGATTATCCTCTTGATTATTAGCTTTCATTTCAAAGAGTTGCTCTGTTACAACCATATCGTACCCTCCATCAAATTCACTTTTGTGTTTTCATTGATTTCATTTCTTATGCCCTCAAATGGGGGTGTCTCTTAATCTTGAACATACCTTTGTGTATAATTCTTCCTCTTCCGCATGTCAATCATATTTCTCCTTGTTTCTGAAGCCAGAATTCTCCAGTTAGTTGAAATAAACCAAATACCTTCATTATCTTATTCTTAAAATCTTATTACATTAATTCACCATAAAAAGTGTAATGTCACCTCTCAAATTTTACTAATAACTCCGTTTGTATTTTACATTTGTATTAGTTACCTCAAGATACCAAAACAAAATACCACAGACTGGGTGATTAAAACCACATAATTTATTTCTCACATTTCTGGAAACTGGAAGTGTGAAATCAGAGTGCCAGTGTGGTTGGGTTCTGCTGAGGATTGTCTTCCTAACTTGCCTTCTTAGTGTGTCTCCACATGGCAGAGAGAGAGAGAAAGAGAGTGAGTGAGAGAAAGAAAGAGAGAGGTGTTTCTGGTGTCTCTTCTCATAAGGCCAGTATTCCATCACGAGCGCCCCATTTTCATGACCTCATCTAAACCTAATTATCTCCCAAAGGCCCCATCTGCAAATACCTCATGGAGGGATGGAGGGTTAGGGCTTTCATTTCAGTTCCCAGCAACTTTTCTAAAATATTTAACATTGCTGACTGGTCTTTCTTTAGGACAGAACCTGTTTTTCACTTCATGACATCCCACCAATGCGTCTTCATTTACTTTCTCTATCAAAAAGGTCAACGAGGTCACAGATTCCCAACAGGCATCGCGTTTGCAGATTATGCGAAACTTGGAGGGGTAGTACTCTGTTAGAAGGCTATCTTGTAACCTGGACAAAAGTAAGTGTAAAAAAAAAGTTCAGTGCAGCTACCTGCACAAGTATGGTTGGAGGATTATGTGGCTTATCAGCACATGTCAGAAAGATGTTGGGATTTTAGTTTCAGGAAGTCTCAATATTAGTCAATAGTGTGATGTGACTGCCAAAGTGCAAATGTAATTTTAAGCTACTTTAGTCAGCACACAGCTTCCAAAGTAAGGGAGATAAAAACCTCCCTCTATGCTGTATCTAACTACAAAGCATTGTTACATTAAATTGTGGGTGCTACAATTCAGTGATAATATTAGGGTGAATCAAAACCAAGCCTTTAGAGTAGCCCCTGTGAAAATATAGAAAATTCAGTCTGGAGATAAACCAACTTGGAAGCTAGGGTTTCAAATGCCTCATATATTGGAATAAAATGCCAGCCCAAATTAAAAATAATTCCTGGGTATGTTTTGGTGGGGGTAGTGGGGAAGAAGCTGGGGGAGTGGGGAAGTGGGTGGAGTGCAAAACAGCAACAATGGCCTGTCGGAATATACAAACACTTAGAGATACAACACATAGTCAAATTTCTACTTTGTTTGTTTGTTTTTGAGATGGATTCTCACTCTGCTGCCCAGCCTGGAGTGCAGTGGTGCCATCTCAGCTCACTGCAACCTCCACCTCCTGGGTTCAAGTGATCTCATACCTCAGCCTGTCGAGTAGTTGGGACTACAGCTGTGTGCCACCACGGTTGGCTAATTTTTGTATTTTTGGTAGGGAGGGGGTTTCACCATGTTGCCAGGCTGGTCTCAAACTTCCTGACCTCAGGTGATCAGCCTGCCTCGGCCTCCCAAATTGCTGAGATTACAGGCATGAACCACCGCATCTGGCCAGATTTCTACTTGTAATACTGAAATCACAGCTATGGCTTTTTGACTATCACATAACCTCACCTTTTTAAAAATACTTAATTTAAGCCTCATTATTGTCGGCAGCTCGGTCATTACTAAGGTCACCTTGGGGGCTATTTAACACATCATCTCCATTTACAGGTTATTTGAGAAACAGTATTTTTTGAACTTGATGTTATTCCTAGGAACCTTTGTTTCAAGCCACAATTAACCATCTATTCGTTCCTTTTTTTAGTCAGCAGATGACTTTTGAGCCCCTCCTAGCTGTCAGGCACTGTTGTAGGTACAGGTAATAGGGTTGACTCAGTGAGAAGAGTAACAAAGCTCAGCCCTGTGTTTTTTGTTTGTTTTTATTTTTTTGAGATGGAGTTTCTGGGGTGCAATGGCGCAATCTCAGCTCACTGCAACCTCCACCTCCTGGGTTCAAGCAATTCTCCTGCCTCAGCCTTCTGAGTAGCCGGGATTACAGGCACTGGCCACCACATCTAGCTATTTTTTTTTATTTTATTTTTATTTTTAGTAGAAATGGGGTTTCACCATGTTGGCCAGGCTGGTGTCAAACTCCTGACCTGAAGTGAGCCACCGCACCGGACCAACAGCCCTATGTTCTTATATTTGCATAACAAGAGTACAATTCATTTTTAGTTCATCCCTTATGTATCTATTTGTCATTTCCATAACAAATGCAATTTCTACCTTGAATTTTTAAAGTGATCTTTAAAATGTATCTTTTCTAAGTTATAGAATACTTGCAAATGTTAGTTCATCCCTCTTGACCAGTTATTAAAGTGTGTTAAAAGTACTTTGTCATCTCTTTTTAAATAGTTGACCTCTTTACGCATCCAAAATAAGAATTGATTCATGTTTGCAAAGGCTGATGTGTCTTTCTCAAAGAGGTCTCATAACATAAAAGAATCCTTAAAAGTCCCAACAATGTGACCGCTTTTGTTCTGAGGCATAGTTTTCAGAAAAAAATGTCACCTTACATTTAAGCATTATATGTGCTTGATAACCTTTAAAAAGTGGAATGATGACTCTTCCTGGCTCCAGAGGATCATTTTTTGGGGACAGGTCTCAGATGATTTTATTTTCATAGTTATAATTCTTCCTTTATGTTCTCATAATTTTAATGCTCTAATAAATAAGCTGATTAGGAGAGTAAGTTTACTGTCACTGAAAACCCTAACATAGAGCTGGATGACCAACATTTGATTGATTGATATTGATTGAAAAACTCTATTAGAGAATCTTTAATTCTCTCAGAATTCTGATTTTTCACATGATTTTAACCTGGCAAGAGGTTTTAAGTTATCAGATGGTGAATAGTCAATAACATGCTCTTGAGCAAGGGTAGGTGGTGATCAGAGTTGTGATTTAAAATGTTCTATCTCAGTGGCTCACGCCTGTAATCCCAGTAATTTGGGAGGCCAAGGTGGGCAGAGCATGAGGTCAGGAGATCGAGACCATCCTGGCTAACGTGGTGAAACCCTGCCTCTACTAAAAATACAAAAAATTAGCCGGGCGTGGAGGCAGGCACCTGTAGTCCCAGCTACTCAGGAGGCTGAGGCAGGAGAATGGCGTGAACCTGGGAGGCAGAGTTTTCAGTGAGCTGAGATCACGCCACTGCACTCCAGCCTGGGTGACAGAGCGAGACTCCGTCTCAAAAAAAAAAAAAAAAAAAAATGTTCTATCTCAGGAAGAGCAAGTTTAGGACGAGGGCCCCTATTCTTGGTCTGTGAGAGGGAGGTCATGCTGTTTTGGTATTGCACTTTGTGCCCAGAGCATAGTTGGGTCCATGGACTGAGACCTGCAGTAGTGTACATCTCAGAGATTTAGTTCAAGATGCTATGGAAGGAACCCAAGTATCCTTTGCTGATAGACCCAGCACCCTTGGTAAGTCTGGTCATTCAAGGTAGTGTTTTCCTTCCAATAACCCAGAAACAGCTCTTTCTGTGAGCTTCAGCTTATCCAATATTTAGGGTAAAAAATTGTGGGAGTCCATGCAGTAAGTGCAGAGCCCTGGGCCCAGGTTAAAGCTGAAATCACTAGGAGAGTGGTTTTGTGCCAAGGACTTAATCTCTCTGATTACCAGTTTTATGGATAAAGTGAAGAAAATAGTTTTTTTCTTGCAGGATTGTTGTGAGATTATATAAGTACAATATGTACATATATAACTATATATTTATATATATGGTACACACACATACACATATAAAGGGAGAGTGTTATAAGTATCATAGGATCATAAGACATGGGCTAGGAGCAGTTGGGGAACATTAAGAAAAGTAGATAATTGTGTTATTTCAAGGTGGCAACAGCTCCTGATACTTGGTACATGTTATTGCCCAGCCCCACTGTTTTAGATGGATGGCCCTGCCTAATCAGAGGCTTCTTCATTTGGTATTTTGCCCTGGATAAATTTAGCTACCTAGTGTGAAGCATCCTGGCTGTCACATGTCCCCGAAATTTTAGTAGTTTTCCTGAACTGCAAAACTACTATATACCAATTAGAAGCAAAGCAGAGGGGCGAAGTAAAGATGACTATTATGTCTTTCAGTATCTCTGCAGGAAAGAGAGTGTGTTCTTCTTGGTCTTCTGTGATGGCCCCTATTTAATGTAAGCTCACCCAGTAGAATTCTGAACCTGAGGAGAAAATACATACACTAGATATACTAGGTACAATTACTGTGAAGAAAGCTATTTCACACATATACCACATGCTGGGTTTGTTGGTGAAGGGAATGAAGTGGTAAATGAGGATCCACAAAGACTTAACATAAAACCACCCACCATTATTAATGGGTGCAGGGGTAGGACAGACTTGTGATGAGGAAAGGGCAGGAAAACAGGAGAGAAGGGACAACATTGATACAGTTATCAATTACTTGAATAAGATATTGTAACAATAAGACTGTACACTAGAATTCTGGCCTTTTTTTGTAGGAAGTTTATGTGTACATGCATACAAAGCAAATATTTCAATGACTAACCTTGTAGTTAAGAGGAGTGGAGTGCTTATCAATTATTCAGCAAATATATTTTGAACATGTACTGTGTTTCAGGTGTTATAGGCACTGGGGATGTGGGGATGAACAAATCCGGCTAGATAACTGACTCCAGATAAATATTTACAGTACTCTGGCATGTAGCTTCAATGCTAGCATTTTTAGGTGGAAATGTTAAAAACTATAGTGTCACATATGAATGATTATTTTTTACATGTGGAACGTTATATGGACTACTGCCTCTAACATGTGTTTATATATGTATGTTTGTGAATACATGTTCTGGCTTTTTTTTTTCTCGAAAATCATATATCTAGTAATCTGTATTGGTGCTTCTTGTTTTTTTTTTTGACTATAGAAATATTTTAGTTCATATGCTTTAATTACATTAGGTAATAATACTACAATCCATTTTGCAAGTTAAATGTATGATAATGTATGAAATAGAAATGATGGGAAAAAAACTAAATATGGGTTAAGAACACAAATTTTTCTGAAACCAAGAGACAAAGGAAGATGTGTAGCCTCCAGGGCCCACACAAGAGATAGGAGGCAGGGAGGGTCAGGTACAGTATGGGTCCCGGTATGTTTATTCCTTCCTTGTTTATACTGAGAACCTAAGTTCTGTGCCCCTGCTGTCTGGGTGTAAGAGTTTAGGCTGGTCAATAGAAGATAGTGGCTTGGGAAAAAGAGCCATCTGGTTACCTACACAGAGCTGGTGCCCTGGTGGCCACAGGTGGGTTCTGCCATTGAGAGAGTTAGAGGCAATGATAGCATTGAGGAATGGGTAGCCAAGATGTAATGGAGGTTATAGCACGTAACTGATACCTCTTAAATCAGTGACCTTGCATTTAATACTTTGCAATTGTCTGGCTGCGTGCTACTCTTTACACTCTAGGGTAAACTATTTCACTGTTTTGATGAGGAATTTATTTTGGATGAGAGGAATCCGAAAAAAAAGAATATAAAAATAAGAAACACTCATATCTAGAGCACCGATGATATGCCAGGTACGTTCATGTATTTGAAATAAATCGTTAACTTACACCAATTTTTAAGACATGTCTGTGAAGCAGTCATATAGCACTGTAGTGGGGAATGTCAGCTTGAATAATTAGAACAGTGGTAGCTATAGATGCAGGAGGTTGAACATCACTCAATAAATACAGGGAAACAGACTTGTATCAATTACTACCAAAGGTGCCTTCCACAATGCATTGTGCTTTTGCTGGAGAAGCGTATGTACCCGACAGTGTGCTGTCAGCATTCTGCTATTTCATGAAGGGGAAACTAGACTGTACAAAACCATATAAGATGTTCATATGAGGAATGTAAGTATAGAAGATACAACAAAATTCAGAGAAATGACTTGTACAGTTACCAGGCCTTTGGGAAAGCCAGCTTGCTTACCTTAGCACAGATGCTCACCCCTACTTTAGTTAAAATGATCTCTAGTAACAGACGAAAGAAATAATTACAACACACCCCATGTTTATTTTATAGGAAGGGGATTAACATACAAATTCACCTTCTCCTTTGAAATTTTCTTGTAACAGCTAGATCCCTGCAGGCACTTAGAAGATAGAAACTGTATCTACATACAAAAAGGAATGAGGAAATTAGGTTGTTATCAAGAAAGGAACATGTAACCTCCAAACTACCCTCTGTTCAAACAAATGCTCTAAAAATTTCAGTAAGGAAAATCTAGATAGCACCTTCAAATCTGTCTCTTTTTGTCGGGAGACCTAGCTTTGGTGTTTTGACATTTGCATCACGATGGATAGTGACTCTGTTAGAAGTGATGGGCCCTGGGAGAACATTTTGCTCAGACACTCGCATCTTTGCTCTCTTCTCTCCAGTTCACTCCCCCAGCATTTAAAATAATCATTCAGCCTATGAGAATAGGTTCTTTGATGACAATTTCATTTGTGACTGCTGCTTATTTCTCATTTGAAGTTATGAGCTCAATTATGTCTGCATTCACTCTTTCTGATATGAAAAACAAACAGAAAACAAGCAAGCAAACAAATAAACAAACAAAATAAACCCTTGTGGATCAGAAAAATACGTTAAATTTTCCGGATTTTCCAGAGACACCTTTCAATCCAGGCAGCTCTTGTAGACTTTCATTCACTGAATGCTTGGATGTGTCTCTATGTATCTTCACCTCATTTATATAACTATTTACATCATTACAAGAAAATGGTATATATTTCTTGGGCACTGAAAAGTGAAAAAAAAGAGAGGAATAAATGAGTACTTAAACCCAAACCTTTCATCATTATGAAGCAATTGTTAATGATCTGTTTGTACGCGGCACTGGCACTGTGTTAGAGGCTTTGCCGAGTGAGTGAGGTGCCCATTGCACCACATACTTTAGCTTTCCAGATAAGCAAGGATGAGGGTAGGATGGGAGACATTTCATCCAGTAAACATTGAGAAAAATAAATTAAATGATAAAATTCAATTTTTTTTTTTTTTTTTTTTGGCTTACAAGCCAAGGGTTAAGTGTATCTGATAGAAAATTCACATTCAACCAGCTGTCCTTAGTAATGAGTAAAAATAAATACACAATGGGAAAACCTGTCCTATGCCATATGACAGATGGATAGATAGATAGCTTGTGGAGGCAGAGCTGTTTTTGGTTAAGTAGACAATTTTAAGCTCCTCACATGGTTTTAATTGTTTCAAAGGTTCACATGATCACCTATTTGTTTAGTCGAGGTCCTGGCAGTGCTGAGTTGATATTTTCCAGAAAAATATTTTCTGTGTGTAGATACCTATGGTCACCTGTTTTATTTTTCTTTAAATTCTGGCACTTTTGATTATTAAACATTCAGAAGACAATCTCTTACTTACCAAATATATGCAATGGCCTAATACACAAAGAGAAAACGTTATTTTCCCAGAACAAAAGCTAACATCTTAACTAGGAATGTTAAAACTAAAAAAATAAAAAGTCATACACATATATCCTTTATGAAGAACCTTCCATGTTTCCCAATCCTTGATATTTACATAAATTATCTCAACTGTTTAAAAGATTCTTGCATGGCATAGCATAACAATAGTGATTTTGTAGATGAGGAAATTAGCATTTCTGAAGATTGAATAAACTTCACATCTGTAAATCTCACAGCTATTAAGTGGCAGAATCTGGATTCAAATGTTCTTCTATCTGATTTTGCTCAGTTGCTGTAGGATGTCACAGGTACAGGAAGCAGAACCACTAAGTTCTGAGGAATTTGGTGGATTAAATTGGAGCATATACAACCATTCTTAAACTGTAGCTGAATCTGATTTTGCTTTAATACAGTTATTCTTTTTTATTGCTATATATCACTTAATTTAATATTTATATAAATCATTTGATAATCCGTATTATTTTTCATTTAATGTGATAATCTTGTTTCCTGAGATTATTAATCTTCTGGTCATCATCTAAAAGTAAACAAAGTGAATATCGGACCTAGAAGACAGGGTCTTCTAATCACTAGATTTTTCCACTAAATTAAAATTATTGTAAGTTGCTTGAATAGCAGTTTAATTTTGACCTTAAAAGCCTTTCTATGTCTGTTTTGTTTCTTTTATATATTTACCCCATTTACTCAGAACCGGCATGAGGCAGATTGTAAAATATAGAAGTTCCTATTTCAGGGTCTTCTCTCTCCTGCCAGTATTCTTTCGCCTTTAACTTGTTTCTTTACTCATTTTTCCAAAGTTCTATTCTATTTCTTGTTCCATTCCAACTAGTCGACGGAGATGATCCTTGATAAAAGATTAAGGTTGTGCATCTCCCAAGAGTATTTACATTTTAATGGGGGTCTCCTGCCGATCAAAAAAGCCTCCAAGATGCAGAGGAATGAATTCTAAAGGTACAGGCATGAGAGATATTTTTAGTTAGGAGCATCTGGCTTGCCCCTCTAATCACATCCCATAAGCTGCCTACTCCCAGGTCTTACTCCAAGGTAAGACCTTGGCTTTGCTGTTTACAGTGAGAAGATTCCTGTAATTGCACAGGCTTTTTCGAAGGTTTGAATCCTGTCTTAGAGATGGTGTGATATTGGTACTTCCATGTTTATTTTCTCTCCTAGTTCCACATTTTTGATGACTGGAACAAATTCCAAAAGGCTTTTTAATGATGATGTAAGGCCTTGAACAAAATGAAAATCTGTTGTTTTAGCATATTTGGAAGAGAATAATTCAGCTGTCACAGGATGAAAGAGTTATCTGGAAATACCATCTTTTCTTTGCCGTGCTATAATGCACACCTAAAAGGGAAATACCATTTTGGATAAAGGCTAGAATCCTCTCAGATATAAAGAAAAGAATGCATAATAAAGCACCCAGAAAGCTTTTGTCACTTCACCTGCAGAACTCTCTCTTTAAAGCATATTTAGCCAAGCTCATACGCCTACTTGTTTTATCAAATGAAAGAACTGAAAAGATTAAGAGAAGTTTTTTTTTCCTTTTAAGCACTGATGTAGCATGTATCCTAGATTAAATCGTGTGCTCTCACGTAGTAATTTTCTATGCAAAAATATACACCCTACTGCGTAGTTTCAAACCTAAAATGCTGAATAATTTCTCCAAAGGCTCAGTAATTAAATGTGATGATAATGCATTAAAAATGGAAAACAATTTAAGGAGGCTTTCAAATATATTCTTGTAATGAAGAAAGTTACAGAAATATCCTGAAAAACTTGGTCTTTATTTAGTCAGTCAATTAATATCCTAGTATTAGACTGCTGAGTTCAAGATTCCTTCTTGACAAAATGTTAACATTTGCCACTCATTCTGTTTTTTTATATGGAATTCTCTAGGCATTTGCCTGTTTCCTGTTTTACATCATTCATTGTTCCCTACATTCTGAGAATACTTTTGTGTCATGGAGTTTACAATTAAAGATAAGCTTTTCAGTGCCATACTTATTTTTTTTTTCTGTATCACTATACATACTCAAGAATGAAGTAAAAAAAATAAGCATAATAATCTGGACCCTAAATACAAACTCTGCTTTCCAACTAACTTCCCAAGAGTAAGCATGACTAATTTTGAGAAGTGAAAAAGGAAGACAAAACTACAATAGCTCATTTAGCAAACTGAAGTTTTTAAGAAGTCCCTAACCTTTATTTTGGTTGACTGGTTAATCATTAATCACAAGTATCTATTAAATTCCTACTCTATTCTAGAAACTATACTGGCATGAACTGCATCTGTTTCTGAAGTCCAAATAAATATTAACATTTATACAGTTTGAAGTCTGTGAATAACCTGCTACTGTTTCCAAATGAACATGATGAACAGACCATTTATCCACAGTCCTAATTTGTGTCAATATCAACACTATACTCTGAGGCATACAACTTCAATTTATGAAAGTATCTTTGAAAACTGCATTAGCCCCCACACACCCACATAAGTTGACAATGTCTTGTCGGTTTTACTTCCATAACATCTCTCACATCATTCCCCCATGCCATTTAAAAAATTCTTTCTACCACATTCTATTTTCCTCTAGGTTAGATAGTTCCAGTAACTACCTGATATTTCTCCCTTCATCCAGTGCTTCCTCTTCAGTTCATCCAACTCACTGAAGACAGATTCACCTTGCTCAAAGAGACCTGACTGCTTCCCAAATAAAGCATAAACTTATTAGCCTGCCCATACGTGATCATGTACAATGTCACCCCCAACTTACCTTTATCTTGTCCTGATTGTTTCCCTTAACATATCCAAGTTATTAGCAGAAATAAATGATTTATTATTTCCTACAAAAATGATCTCATACTTTTCCAACTATGGACAGGACAGGTGCTTATGCTGATTCAATGCCTTTGGTCTAGTCCTCTAATCTCCATTCACATCTGTCTCTATGAAGACTTTTCTACCCACACCCCCATCTTCCACTAACAACCAGTAAAATAAGTTGTAGCAAGATGTCATTCTTTGAATTCTTCAGGCTTTACCTTTACTTTTCCAGACAATAGTTTTCTGACTTGTATTGCAGTAATCCGTGTATTTGTCATAACACTCATAATAAGGGATATTTTTGGAAAGAGAACATGATTATCTATTTTTATAGAAAAGTTTATTTTTTACAGTAAAATTTACACTACAATCTTACTGTATCTGACATTTGGCTTCAACTGTAAAAGAGGGGTAATAATTTGTTATTATATGGCTATTTTTAGTTAGGTAATACTATGTAAAATTGCTTTAGCACAAGTGTGTTTATTTTACCTCTCATTCCGAGGTGTCAGAGATAGAAATGTACAGAATGAAAAATTTCAAAGAATTGTCTGACCTTGTGTATTCCAGCCATTGCAACCTGTCCTGCTGTCATGCCAACCAGCTACACCTCAAAGAGATGCTCATTGGCAGGACAAACTTGTAATTGAACACACGTGAATCTTATGCACTAAAGTCAATCTAGGTTAATTGCATGGTTAACATTTTTTATCCTTGTGCTAAAATGGGACTTCTAAAGTAAGTTTCTCTGTGTTTTAAAGTTAAGGAGCCTATTTGTGTTAAGGAAGACAGATTCATAACACAAACATAGTACATTTATTCAACATAAATTTTGTATAAGGCATATGTACATTCATTTTGCAGAAGAAAGTCATATTTTTTGGGCTATTCTTGAAAAAATTATATTAACTATATATTACACCTTTTGGGACTAAAATTCTATTAGAATTTTTTTTGTTTCTAAAATATATACAATTTGTGATATGGTCAGAAATAGGTGAAAAGACAGTTTTACCAAAAAATCCATAAAGCCTTTTGGGCTTTGAGAAGCCCAACAGTCTTGGGTTCTCAAGTTTTCAAAAGCTGTTATAATTTAGTATTACATATTAATGGCCCTTGTCATGTTTTCCTAATTTGCCATGATTAGTACCAAATATTTAGTACCATAGTATGTACCATTTTTGTATATACTATAAAAATCTTTTTAAAAAATGAGAGATGGGATCTCGCTGTGTTGCCCATGCTGGTCTTGTACTCTTGGCCTCAAGCAAGCTTCCTGCCTTGGCCTTGCAAAGTGTTGGGATTACAAGCATAAGCCACCATGCCCAACCTTGCAAAATATTTTTAAGTGTGCAACTTGGATGCTATATGTGCTCATAAATGTAAAGGTATGATAGTTTTTGTGTTTTTATGTTTTCAATATTATGTAATTATACTAATATTTAATGACTATGTATTTATTCTCAGCTGCTCAACACACTAATCATATTCCCTTTTGTAGGATTTCATAACTTTTTATTGGTGTTTATTTTAAAATATTTTAAACACTCAATTAAAATAGGCTAATGGCATGCTCAGGCATCTCACAAAAGAAAGAAATATATATAGTCAATAAAAATAAGAAGAGAAGTCATTAGTGACCAGATGAATGCAGATCAAGACCACGATTTGATGCTATTTTCATCCATTCAGTGAGGAAATGTTACAATACCTGAAAATACCAAGTGTTGGAAAACTTTAGAGTTTTTTATATATATTATCAGTAGAAATGTAAATTGGTGCCATTACTTTGAAACAATTTGTTACGTTTTGAAACTACAATTCACATATCTCAAAGCCTACCAATTCCATCCTAAGACACATACCCATGAGTATTTCTTACACATGTACACTGTAAAACACATACAAGAATCCTGGTATCTGTACTGTCAACAGTAATATAAACCTGTAATATGGGAAGGGAAGAACAAGTGTCCACTCATAAGAGAGTAGATGAAAATAACTATGGTATATTTAATGAATGAAATATTTTACAAGAGTCCAAATACAGCAATACTCAAAAGCATGGCTGCATCTTAACAATGTAATTTTCAGAGAAAAAATATGTTTCAAGGGACTACATAGAACATGGTTACATTTTATAAAGTTAAAAGAAAAAATAACCATTAAAATGTATGGATACATATAGATAAAATAAAACTACGTGAAAAAGTAAGTAACAGTATTTTAGGAGAGGAAAAAAAAAAAGCCTCCCTTTTACCCTTCTAGGTTCTTTGGCTGAGCTATAAATTAAGTTGACATAAGGCAGGCTAATGGGGGAAAACAATTTTCACTATGTACGTATGCACAGGAGTACCACAAGAATATGGCACTCAAAGAAGGGCCAGATGATCAAAACTCATATACTACGCTTCACTACAGAAAGAACTAGTTGCTTGGGGTTGCTGGGGGAGTGTGAGGGAGACAAATTATAGGAAGATGAGGGGAAAGTAAGGAACTGTGAATAAATGTTGCCTTTTTAGGCAGATAAGTCTCAGATGGTAAAAGCTGGTTCAGAGCAACACTCTTCCTGATATAGATACCTTTACTAATAGAAATTTCCCTTATAAATGTAAATTTCTTTTATAAAAGGTAGCTTTTCAGAGCTACTTCTATGTCTGCAGTTTCTTAAAATAATCAGCTAGAGATATTCAACATGCCGACGAGGTTAATTTTGGGGTGCTGTATTCTGGTATCCTGCAGTCAGGTTTTAGGGTAATGTGTCCTGAGCCACAACAGAATAATCAACTCAGAATTTAGGTTGCTTATCTTAAATTGGAGTTTTGCTTATCTTAAATTGGAGCGTGGGAGGGATACAGTTAAATCACACACACACGCACACACACACACACACACACACACAGACACAGACGATTAGAAGATGGGCCTTAAATGTGCACCAGTAATAGGTATCCCAACAATGAATGATAAAATTAAATTTGCCCATTCTGCCACAGGCAGAGCTATGTGCACAACCTCAAACCTCCCCAGGGAGGGTGTTGTCCACTAAATACAGAGCATGAAGAAGTAAGCATAGCATAAAGTGTGTTTTCCAGGGGCAGCTGGCTTAAGAAAAGACGACAGAATGGGAGGTATCAAACTTTTCGTGACCACATCCCCTTCCAAACTCTACGCTCAGATAATTCTTAGCTCAGGTAAGAGCTTAGGTAATTCTCTGGGCCACAGTTTCCAGTTAAAAAATGAATAAGGTAAAGTAGCAAATATAGTTGGCATAGTGCCTGTCACAAATAATAATTCAATACGAACCACTCAGTTTTTTTGTAGGAAAAACTAAGAAATGAGACAAGAAGCTGAAAATATTTATGAAAAATTGCATATTATAGAAACTAGAGAACACTTTATCTCTTTATGCTAAATATATTGTCTGAAGTTTTCATGTTTAAAGTTAAATAGTTGCATTAAAGAAACAGAGATTTATTAGAAAAATATAGAACATTTATTGAAAATGTATTTTGTGCAAGAAATAAAGTGGATCAGTTGTTAAAAAGAATTATGGTTTTGAACAATGCCTAAATTGTTTATAATAATTACTATAATCTATATATGCCTTGCACAAAACATGTTTGATAAATTGCTTAATGATTCTCAAAGTTATTTACTAATCATTATTTCATTTGATTCTCACAATAGTGTTAATTTATAGACATTTAATCATTATTATTCAAATCTGCCACTGAGAAAAATAAATTGCTACATTTTTAAGAGGTAGAGCCAGGATCGTGCAGTTTGTATTTAGGAAGGCAAGGATTCAAAAAGGCACTTCATTGGTCTCCAAATCACATTTTTATCTTGTTTCAACCAAGCTTCCTGGCCCATATTGGTGCCATTCCAAAGCAACATATATCTACAGTCTCATTTTCCTCCTCTCCATGCTGATACAGATGAATTGCTTGAAGTTTTCTCATATCCCTAGATTGACAGAAAAATTACACTAAGAGACATTCCTTTTTTTTGAATGCAAAGCATAAATACACATATCCTTTGGGTATAGAGATCTGTATCAATCTCCAGGAGTCTCCAGAGAAAAGCGGTAATTTGACACGTCTACAGTCAATTTGAAAACGGGGTTTTCGAAACCTAGAGTAATTTTGTTTCAGTCTAATGGAGATCATTTGCATGTAATTTCAAATTTTCTAAGTTCAGTAAACCAAAATTTTTGAGGAACTAGAATTACCATTAGAAAAATTATTGGGGATAGTGGAGTAGAGTAATGTCAGTACTCTGTGATTCCCACAAATCTTGATTATCTACGTAGAAAACTAGGGTGAAAAGTCCAATGAGATTTAGTAATCTTTCATTGTCCTACTTGAAACAGACAACTGTGCCTAAAACCAAAAGAGGCCCAGCAATTCATTCCATGAAGGCACAGTAGGGAAAGGTAGATAGAGAAATGATAGAGTGAATTATTAGAAAAGGAAGGAAAACACATTTTATATTGCAAACCATTGTAATGTAAAATGTAATATAAGACGTAATATTGTATATGAAGGTAACAACCTGACTTATGATTTTTTTTCCTGTTTTGCAAATGCTCTCTGAAGATATGTTGTAATAACTATCTTTACTATGTATCAGTATGAGAAAATGATATTGAAGTAAATGAGTCATAATACTTCTCAAATTAGGCTATCAAATAAGGTTAAGTAAAGCCTCAGTTTTCATATTAATAACAAGAGTGATATATTGAAGGCCATACAGGGAAAGCTGTGAGATTACAAGCACCATCTCTGTTCTTCAAGTTTGTTTTCCAAACATTTTAACACAGAATCTGTGGTCAGTTTTTCTGTGGGTAGTCAAACACTTGGTTCAAGCCATTTAATGAATAAACCAGAAAAACAATTCCATCATTTAAATTAAGAAACTCAGTTTCCATAATAGATCTTCACTAGATTCCTTTTACCTCAGCAATTGTGCAATTCTGATGATTGAACATTCCTGGTGAAACGATAAGGATGATTTTAGACAAACTTGAATAGGATCTCTTGAGACTGTGCGTCAGGCCTTGGACACTCATATTTGATTCAGAAGAAACCTCTAAGTATTTTACAGAGAATGACACTTTCATCAACAATTCCTTAAAAATTTGATAACACTGTTGAATTTTTAAGCCTTAATTTTTTCATTAATATTTCATCACTTTTTTATTATCTGCAGAATCTGTAGCAATGCCGCTTATTTGTTATTGGAAACATTTCTTTGTTTTTTTCTTTATCAACATAGGTAGAGGTTTTTTACTTTCATGCATCTAAACAAATAGGTGAATTCATCTATTCATCAAAGAACCAAATATTGGTTATGCCGATTTTTTTCTGTTGTTTTTCTGCTTTCTGTTTATTTATGATCTATATCATTTCCTTTTTTTCTGGTTATTACCAGTGATTTTGCTATTTTTTTCTAAACTATTAAGGAATAAACCATGCCCTTGTTTTGAGACCTTTTAAAATTGTTAACAGGAATTTTCTGGTATTAATGTTTCTAAAAGTACTGCTTTTGTGGCATTCCACACATTTTGATATGTTGTAATTTTATTTTCATTAAATTCAAAGTAACTTCTAATTATCTATTTTGTTTTTTTCTTTGGCCCATGGGTTATATTGAAGTGTAGTACTTCATTTATAAATATTTGAAAATTTTCAGAAGTCTTTCTGTCGCTAATTTTTATTTAATCCCATTGTGATCAGATACTATACTTTGTGTGAGTTACTTTTTTAATTTACGAATTGTTTTATGCCTCAGAGTAGGGTCTAACTTTGTACACTTCCCAGGTGCACTTGAAAATAATTTACATTCTGCTATTTTTGGGCCAAGAATTTCTTAATGTTAGTTACATCAAGTTAGTTGATTATGTTGCTAAAGTCTTCCATACCTATTTATTTTCTGTTTATTTGCAGGTCTATTCATTTTACTTCATGTATATTGAAACTCTGTTAGTTGGTGCATACGTATTTAGGATTGTTATGTTCTCTTAATAAACATCATTATGAAATGGTCTCTCATATTCCTGGAAATATTTCTTCTTCTAAAATCTACTTTATGTATTATTAGCATACCCACCTGGCTTTCTTTTGAATGATGTTAGTGTAATGTATCTTTTCTATTTTTTTTTGTTTTTAGCTATCTGAGTCTTTATATTTAATGTACATTTTATATAGACAGCATATTAGTTAGGTATTACCTTTTATTCATTATGGATGTCTCTGCCTTTTTATAGGGTTGTTGAGACCATTTACATAAATATTATTCTTTATAACATTAGATGTAAATCTATCATCTTGCTGTTTTTTATCTATTTGCCTCATTTGTTCACTTTTTTGCTTTTTTCAGACTTGTTTTGGATTATTTATAATATGTTTTTATATTTATTGTTGGACTATTACCCATGTATTTCATTTTTTTTAATTTTTATTGGTTGCTTTAGGGTTTATAGTAAACATCTGTAACTTACTACATTCTATCTACCAGTAATACTATATCCATTCATATATAATATAGAAATTTCACAATAGTATACTTTTATATCATAAATACTGTAAGGTCTAATTTTATAATCAGGAGCTCCTAAAAGTAAAATTGTATTTTATTTTGAATTTTGGGGTAGTGAATCCACTGGTAATTAGAGTATGCCCTTTACATATTTTTCCTACAAGTATATAAACCATGAAACTTCCCTTCAAGTATATATTATGAAAACAATATTTTTTCATAATTTGGCCAATTTGTTCATAAGAATCCTAAAGAGTAAAAGCAATCAATGTAGGAAAAAACCTCCCCAGCAGCAGATAATATTTTTACCTTAAAATTATAACACAAGAAAAACAAGTACAAGAAAAATAAATGACTCTGAAATTTTTTTCCTATGTTTTCCTATTTGTCCTCTTTTTTTGATATTTTCTACTTCTTTAAGCTATTTTTACTCTCACATAATGTACTACAGAATTTTTTTAATTGGTAATTATGACCAATCTGTTTTACAAAAAAGTAAACTTATTTTGGATGTCTATAGAAAAATTTTGTTTCTCAGAGTTTAACATACTGATTTTCATTTTCTTTCATTACAGTTTTGATGCTCTTTACTATTCAAAAGTTAAACATGAGGTATAGATTACACAAATTCATTTGAACAACATCCTAATAATAGTGATTAATAAGGTACTAAGAAATCAGAAATTTGAGAAAACTTTTTTTTATATGCAGCTTAATCATCACCTCAAATTGCTCTCTATAAACACAGAAAATGCTTACTGGTTCTCTGAAAAAATTACTGACTCACAACATGTTTTTGAACAGCAATGATGACAACAACAACAACAAAATATTACAGTGCAGAGTGATTGTGAATAAGAACTCAGCTGACAAAATGACTCATTCGTCAGGATGTAATTTAGAACAAGGTATTAGGAAACAGTTGTATAAGTGCCTTCAAATTGATCCAGTTTTCATTAGAATATGAAGGCCAATGATTGAAAATGGGACTGGAATGAAAAGAAAATTGGAATTAAAGCTTTTATACAAAGCATTTAAGTTTCACACAGACTAAAGTGTAAGTCAAATGGTATTATTTCTTGCCTGTTTTTGCCTTCCTTACAAGCATTCTTATTCTCCACTTAGATCCAAATCTATATTACGCTGCATCAAAAAAACAAAATAATTTTTGAAATCCAAAACATGTAATGAACAGTCTTTTTACAGAATGTCTAAAACATTGTTAAGGAGTTATACATCAAATTGAAGAACTAAGTAGTATAAAACAATACACATAGACCTCTCTCATTCCCAAAGATGTTGATACACAGCTCTAGAAATAAATATTACTTGACAGCATACTAAATGCACCTATACATGCATCCTGTGTAGTCTTCTATCAGTCATTTTCATTCATAATTTTTAACTTGTGAGTTCTCCAGTTTTAATTTGTTTAGATATATACACTTTAAGGCTGGGCTGTAATTCCAGCACTTTGGGAGTCTGAGGGGGGTGGATCACTTGAGGTCAGGAGTTCAAGACCAGCCCTGTCTCTACTAAAAATATAAAACTTGGCAGTGTGTGATGGAAGCCACCTGTAATCCCAGCTACTCGGGAGGCTGAGGCAGGAGAATCACTTGAACCTAGGAGGTGGATGGAGGTTGCAATGAACGGAGATGACACCATTGCACCCTGGGCAACAGAGCAAGACTCCATCACACACACACACACACACACACACACACACACACACACACACACACACATTTTAAAGTGACCTCACCTTTCTTAGAAATTTATTAAGTAAAAATTATCCTTTGGGATTCTTGCTTGTTTACATTAAGTAAACACATGTTCAGAACACATACACAGTTCAGAAAACTGTAATCTTTCATGGTTTTTAAACTGAGCTTCATTTAATCCTAGAATCATGATTCTTCATTAATAAATACAATATATTTTAGAAAAAACAATAATATTTAAGCAGTGTGTTTTTTAGTGATTGACAGTGATATTTTGATTTTCCATGGAATCGTATACAGTATAGGTTGCTCAAAGTAAATTTTTAATGATTCAACATTAAAATACAGGACAACCTGAAGATAAAAAAACATTGGGCCCAAATACAAGCAAAATCCATTATCTTAGAGTAGTTAACTCATCATATGCTACTTGAATAAATAGATATGCCTTTTTAAAATAAATATTCTAGTATTATATCTCAATACAAATAAACACACTGATAGACAATTCTGAAATTAAGTTACATAATATAAACCATGCAATTTTTATAATTCTATTACAATAATTTTACTTGTGATATGTGTGCACATATAAGTTCTTTTAAAATGATCTACATATATGAAGCTTGCATGTAGATAGACAGACAAGCCAAAAATGTACACATATTACTCAAAAGCAAAGCGTGATTCTATTAATTTAACAAAAATAATTCTCTGGCCTTCCCTCAGTCTTCCAGTGATGTTATGGTGATGGGCTCAAGATGAAAGAGTGGAGGGAAAAAGTGAGAACTAACAAGGAAATAAATTTCCTTTTTCTTTGTCTATGATAACATCAATGGCAGTCGTTTCTGCATGAAGATAGGAATTACTGATGAGAACATTGCAAACTCTAAATAACCATCACATGTAAAGATTGCTTTTTGATTTGTGTGTGCTGCCGTTGTATACAGGGTTTGCCACAGCTTATTTCTTTCACCTGAATCCAGTCCACATCCTCCATTCAAAAAGAACTGTGGTGCAAGCATCATAGACGTCTATAACTGAAACACCACAGATAAATTAATAGATTATTGCATCTTGCAAACTTCAGTCTAATTGTGTGGCTCTTTTTTTCAAATAGCAATGCTTTATTTATTCTGGAATATCATGTTAAGGAAATTATTCTATTAAATTCAACTATGTAACTGTAATTATTTTCGTTTAAGAAGCCCTGTTGATGCCTTCTTCTTTCACTTTTTCCTAATGATAACCAGTTATGTCATTGTGGTTAAACTCTTGTCTACCCAAGAGTATCCGTGGGAGTTAAGGCCAGGGTTTCTTAGTTTGAAAGACTAAAATATCTGCCACTTACAGAAGTTGCTACAATCTATTCTGAACCATAGGGAATGAACTCTCCTTTTAGAGCACTGTGGTGTAATCCACACACAGTTCTGACCCATATAAATGATTATTATGTATTTATTCAAGCCAGGCATTAGGCGTGATAAAAGAAAAACTTCAGCTAAATTAAATTTAAAAGAGTTTTACTGAGCAATGAATGAATGATTCATGAATTGGGCAACCCCCAGAATCACAGCAGATTCACAGAGACTCCAGGGGCACCTCGTGGTCAGAACAAATTTATAGACAAAAAAAAAGGTAAAGTGATGCACAGGAATTGGAAGTGAAATACAGAAACAGTGAGATTGGTTACAGCTTGGTATTTGCCTTATTTGAACGCAGTTTGAACATTCAGCAGTCTATGAGTGGTTGAAGTATGGCCACTGGGATTGGTCAATACTCAGCCATTGTTACAAGTGCATATACTCCTAAGTTAGGTTTCCCACTTTGTCTGACTATTAAGCTAGGTTACAATTCATCCACAAGGACTCAAATATGGAAGTACGGAGTCCTACTCAGGTCATACTTAGTTTGTTTAAACAGGCATAAAGCAGTGAACTCTCAATACAGATTCTGCCCTTGTGGAGCTTAGAAACAAATTGTGGAGACAGGCAGTAATAAGAATAAAGAAGAAATATATAACTTCAAATAGTGATACATACGATGCAGATAGAGAAATCTGATCCCAATTTTCTATTCTACATATAGCAACTTCAGATAACTAAGAACATGCTGTTTAGCGTTAGCATTTCTGAATGTGAAAGTTGAAACTACAACTCTGCAAATTTCTGCAAGTTAAATAACATTACTGAGACTGAAAGTTGTTACCTAAATCATAGGTTAATAAAACAAATCCCATAGGTCTCTCACTGTTACCATATAGGATAATGCATGTAAAATCCATAGCCAAATGTATGGCACATTATATACATTTTAAATGGATAGGGCAGTATTTGTTATTACATGAATCTGACAAATAAAGGTAGATAATAAAACTGGAAAATTATATTGAGAATCATAACGATGATCATACATACTTATATTTTATTTTTTATTACTTGAGAAAAACATATTTACATGACCTGAATGGAAATTCTTCTGCCTTTCCAAATTATGTGCCACACAATTTTATGAAGTAGCTTATATACAGTTTGATCAATAGGTTATTTAATCTTTGGTACATTCATGATATATGTCAAACAATTGTTAAAAAATCTTAGATTTGCTTTTAGAAGAATAAATATTTTCCCCATTTTACAGAGAGGACCGTTGAAGTTCAGAAAAGTTAAGGAACTTGCTGATAGCTCACTATTATTAATCAATGAAACATTGCAATTCAAACTTATGTGCCTTTGGATTCAAAGATGTTGTTGCTTCTATTATTATATTATTAGTTAATTAATGTGTATTTCTCAATGACTTATTTAGTAGCCAGTTCATGAAACAGCCATGTGTGAAATCAGGGCTCCTATGTCTATGTAAAGAGATTTTGTTTCCAAGCACCATCTTATTTCACTTTAGTTTCAACTTATCATTTATACTGTTGTCTGTATTTCTTTTGAATTTTAATTTTGTCACCCAACATGATGGCATGATTGCATTAAATTTTTTCTTCCAGCAATGGAAGAATTTGCCTTTAAAATATGCCTTTAAAAAAATTAAAACTTTCTAAAAATAGCCCTTAATTGTTCCTTGCAAAGATCTAGATTGAGTTTTTGGACCCAAAATATTAATTGGAAAAGAAACAAAAAATCTGAATCTCAGAAGAATACTACAGGCTTTCAAATTAGAAAACGGTTACAACTGAAAAGTATAGATCCCTGATGTTAAGCTGCAACTTGCATTATACTTAAAAAATATTCCAAATGAGATTGATTGAGTCTGCTAATACCTCAAAGCATAACATGCATAAGATATTTAAGAGAAACCTAGTATCATTTTCGACCCAAAGAAATGCCTATTAATTTTAATTTTGCGAAATATATTTTATTTTGTTTTGTTTTGTTTTTTGAGACAGAGTCTCACTCTGTTGCCAAGCTGGAGTGCAGTGGTGCGATCTCAGCTCACTGAAACCTCTGCCCCCTGGATTCCAATGATCCTCCTGCCTCAGCCTCCTGAGTAGCTGGGACTACAGGCACTCGCCACCATGCCCAGCTAATTTTTTTTTGTATTTTTAGTAGAGACGGGGTTTCACCATATTGGCCAGGATGGTCTTGATCTCTTGACCTAGTGATCCGCTTGCCTCAGCTTTCCAAAATGCTGGGATTACAGGCATGAGCTATGGCACCCGGCAAGGGTTGTTCTGTAACTAACTTTGTGACTAGTAGAACTATTTAATGATAATTTAACATGTATTTTTGTTTCCTTTAGTTTGAGCTAAGTATTCTTATTGTTTTGTAATTTCTCTGTTAAGGTCTATATTGTAATAAAAACAATGCACTTCCACTTGAACAACTATTATGTAATAATTATACACAAATTTTTATGCATTATTGCACTAGAATTAATAGTAACTGTTCATCTAGGTAGAGCTTATTTCTTCAATTTATTTGCAAATTGTATCACTTTATTTCTATTTTTACAGGTTACACCTAGTACATTTCAGTAAAGACCCTTGAGTTAAACTTAGTACCAACTTAAAATTTACTTTGCACACCTTAAATGCTCAATTTTTTTAAAGACTGAATAAGGCCAGGAATGGAAACTCAGGCCTGTAATCCCAGCATTTTAAGAGGCTGAGGTGGGAGGATCACTTGAGCCCAGGAATTTGAGACCCGCCTGAGCCAAACAGTGGGACCTCGTCACTACAAAAATTAAAAAATAGTCAGGCATGGTGCATGCCTGTAGTCCCAGCTACTCAGGAGGCTGAGGAGAAAGGAATGCTTGAGCCCTGGGTGTCGAGGCTGCAGTGAATCGTGATGCGCCACTGCACTTTAGCCTCGGAGAGATTGAGACACTGTCTCCAAAAAATATTAATAATTAATTTAAAAATGAATGAATTAGTGAAGTACAAAAGTGCAAACACATGGAAATTGAATACAATATCAAAAGGAAATGTTATCTTCGTAAAATATTCACTAAAATTTCCTCGGCGTACAACTATTCGGCTTTTTGCTTTATCTGCTTTTTGTCCTTATGCTTCATGGAGTTTTTGTATTTTTCTTTTCTTTTGCTTTTTTTTTTTTTTTCTTTTTACTTTTTTTTTGAGACGGAGTTTCACTATTGTCACCCAGGCTGGAGTGCAATGGTGCGATCTTGGCTCACTGCAACCTCCAGCTCCCAGGTTCAAGTGATTCTCCTGTCTCAGTCTCCCAAGTAGCTGGGATTACAGATGGGAGTCACCGCACCCGGGCGAGTTTTTGCATTTTTCTTAGGTGGTAGAGACTGGTGAAAATGACTGAATAATAATCAACTTATTTAGATAACCACAATGCCATATTGTCAAGTCATTCTGCTGAGTCAGTGCTGATTCACTGGGCAACATTTAGTGGGGGTCATTTGCTTGTCCAGTAGCAAGGCAGGCAGTAGGCAGGCAGGCTGTAGGTATGATGAGTGTATTTGTCAGCGTGATCTGTATTTATATAAATGCCGACATTGAAAAATTGATTAATTTTGTTCAGCATGATTACACATAAGTAGATTTTTTTCTTCTTTTAGTTGGAACTCAATGTTTCTTTTTTGTCCCCTCCGCCCCCCCTTTTTTTTTTGCCTAGCTTATGTTTTTGTAAAATTATTGGATTCTAAGTGTTTCATATAAAAACAAATGTCATGTTTTGAACTGTTTAATTAGAGCTGAGGCAAATTAATACAAATTTTCTAACTAATATTTACAGAATCCAAGACACTTCACGGGGTTCTAAGATTTGATTGATGACACTTTTCCTTGCCTTGTTTGCCTGACATTGAAATTACTGAAGATCTAAACAGGAGAACTGAACATTTTGTCTTGACAGAAAAAGGAACAACTAAAAATATCTCTTACCCTAGGTAGACTAAAGTACTTTTATAAATCTAAGCTATGAACCAACCAGGACATTCTTATTCCTAATTTAGATACTGGGGTCTAGTAAATCTGCTTTGCTATTGTAGCAATACAAAGTTTGAAATTCTTCCCAGTGGGTGCCAACTTTGGCTGTATGTTTTGGATTATGAAAGAATACCAACTACAACATGATAATATATACTGTTGAAAAGCCATCTTAATCTTTCCTATTGAGTTTTACGAAAACAGTTACTTACCTTGTTCAGCTGAGAAATTGAGAAACTTATTTCCTGTAAACTGATTCTTTAATATTGTCTTTGTTGACAATGCTAAAAATATACTGATGTCATAGATAAAAGGCATTTTAGTTCCTAGATTATTAAGAAGAAAGTTCTTTATTAAAATAAGGCATCTGCTTTCTGACAAAGACTCAAATAACACTAAGAAATCACATGTTCAGGATATTTGCCTAAAAAGGCAAAAATATTGTGTTGGTTTCCTATAACACTGAGTAATATTAATATTATGGTTCTCTGGGTAACAAAATATAAAGAGTGTCCAATACTTCTAAGATTTTTACTCTATAAATATGGACCTTAAACAGTTCAAAGAATAAAATTCTCAGAAACTCAGTGAATTTAATTATCTTAACTATATATTAATATATTACATAATATTTTTATATATTTATGTAAAAATGATGTTAATATTTTCTAAACAACTGGCTATTTTGTACATTTTTGGCAAATTACTGAATATTCTAGAAGTGTTTTAGCGAACATATTTTTACCCTCAATTATTCCACTATGATTATACTCTATTCTGAATTTGTAATGTATAACTTCGAAGAGCTTTGCAAGTTCATTATATGGTATATATATACATATAAATACATATATATATGAGGATTTACACATTTAAGCCTAGAAAAAAATAAAAAGTTTTTTTTTTTCCCCAAACTTTCAAAAGTGAATGATTCGGCTTCTTTTCTCACAAGTGGGAATTAAATTGGATATTTAATTAGAATATGCTACCCTTTAAAGAATTTCTCTGGAGAAGTAATGTTTCCAGAATTTATTTCTCCTATTTGGTCTTATTTGATTTTGCTGATACAAATTTTGAATATTCATCTGATTTGATGGTTATAGCAGAATTATTTCAGAAATTGCTTTGGAGTTAAAGAATTATGGAGGACTCCACGAGTTCATTTCTTCAAAGTGATTTATGGCTGAAAGACAACAGAAAGGATGCTCCTGGCTAAGGCTGCTATTTTATGGAGGAAAAAACTGAGACACAGGAAAGCTAAGTGAATATACTTTAATATTAAACACCTAGCAAGTGGCAGAGCCAAGATTTTTACTCAAGGCTTCTGCATCCTATGAATCAAAAGTGCCCTGGTACTCTTTCAAGTAAGCTGGATCATGAATTATTCTGTAAGGTATCTAGAAAGAGATTGCACAATTTCCTTCCTGTTATGATCACAGGTACTAATGTTTGTGTCCATTTGGCTACTGACTTTCCTCTCACTAATCTACCACATACTTCATTCATAATAATATAACTGTTTTATTCAAACACAAGGAAGCAAACACATACACCCTCATACATAAACATACATATATGCACTCTAGTACCTTATTCATTTTCAGTCACTGTGAATATAAATTTTCTCAGCCACTCCATAGGACTTTGCAACGTAAGTGTTTTGGGTGTCGGGCGGTGCTGATTGATAACCATATTGTCATTTCTGGAAAATCTTCACAAGCATTGAAATGATTAATAATATTAAACCAGAGTACACTTAGCTTAAGAGAATCGATGGCTGATGATATCAGGTGTTGAGGACTTGACACAGGCAACCTACGGATAAACCTGTGGAAGAGAAAAGTCATGTGCTTGCTGCTTCCTACTCTTGAGAATACTAGAACTACAACGCATTAGAAATTCTATGAGTGATAGCATTTGTATCTTTGACTTCCTTCCCTCCCACCATTCTCAAACATCATTAACTTCAGAATAAAATTAAACAGGTTACATTTCTTTCCTACATCAATCACATTCACTTACATTTTCCTGAGGATACAGCATAAGCCTTCTGATTGGCCAAATAATTTATATTTTTGGAGACTCCTCAACCATATATTCATAAGTCACTGAGTAGGGTGAGTTGATTAGGGATGAATTCATTTTATTCTTATTCTTAATATATTGTTTGTAAAGGAGACCCCATGTAGTCTGAGAATACTTTTACATTTTTAATTTTTTACTATAATATGGCTAGCTCATCTTTGAATGATAAATGAACAAAGCAGAAAGAGGTGACATATGTAAATGGAGTTGAACTCATAAATAAAAATACATAACATTCTATTCATAAATAATGCAGATTTTACAAAGCTCTAAGCTGATTCCTTTTTTGAACGAAGTAGGGTGGGGATAGTAGTTCAGTGAGCTGCAGTCAACAAAACAGTTGAAAAACATTAGTTGATGTGGACAGAAAAGATAGGTTTCCCTTTTGAAAATTTTAAAACCCTGAGCACATTCAGTGTGTGCTGCCACTTAATGCATTGTTCAAGTATTTCCTGCACATCCAATTTTTATGAGAACCTTAAAAGGCTTCTGGTAGACAGTTTAATCACATTTCCTTTCACCACTTGTATGTGTGCTTCTTATATAGAGGTCATTGTCATAAAAAGGAAATTCGTTTGGTTTCCCAGTGTGCCTTCTCATTTTAATGTTTTTTCGGTGGGTCAGAGAATGTGGACACCTACACAAAATTACATTAAAAGAGTTAACATTATGCCATTATGCTATTGCTTGTTATTTTTCTAGATGTAAGCTACCATTAATATGTGCAAAATACATTCTTGTATGTCTCTAGACTTGGTTCCACCTTCTTCCCTCCCCTCCAAAGGAATTAATGACCATGATCATTAATAAAAGAATGGCAACAGGACAATTGTTCATAATCCCTACAATATATGTGTAGTCAGATGAAGTAATCTTGTAAAAATGGTTTCATAAAATTTTCATGCTCATACTTCTTCAATGGCTTTTATACCAGATATCCTATATTTATAGATCAAAGGCTATATGGAATGCAAACAAAGCTCTGAAATGGAAAACCAAGCAGCATCCTCTCTAGTTTCATTTTCCACCTGTAAATAATCTTTAGTTGAAGTTTTCACCACTGCTGTCACTGACAGGGCATAGGAAAGTACTGGATCAAAATTACTCTTTTAGATTATATTTTATAACAGGAATAATAGAGGAAATAAATTTTGGTCATTTTGTAAAAATTACACAAAACGATCTTTAAGGTCACAATTGGTGTTACAGTTTTGAATGACTGTCATCTTGGAATGAAAACAGAATACTAAATAGAATTACCTTAATAAAATAAAGGTGCATAGAACATTGGTTTGAGGTAGTACTCTCAAAGCCTCTGCAGGGCTAGATTCTATCATAGGAATATCTTTGAGACAAAAAGACCACATCTCCATTTTATGAGATGAATACTGGTTTCTTATTAATATAGATAATCAGAAGGCAGAGACAAAATTCTCTATTTAACCAGATAACTACCAATTAGTAGTATGAGAATACGAGCCTGATTTTGCCACTAGGACTAGATTGCACATCACTGGAGAGCTTGAAAGAGCTCAGTATCTCTTTCAGTTTTCTATTTATTTTACTGCCAGGAATTACGAAGATCTTTGCATGGTGCACTTTATATGAAAATTCAGTCTCACTATATCCCTCAGTATCTCCCAACATTTTCCTTATTGTGAAGGCTAGATAAGATTTTTAAAATATGCAATGCAGTAACAGATGCATTCCAAAAAATACACCACTACCTTTTATCATAGGAATGAGTGTTTTTGTGTACAAATTATTATAGTATAGAATACAATATTTAAAAAATTTAATAAGTCAGCTAGGTGTGGTAACTCACACCTGTAATCCCAGCACTTTGGGAGGCCGAGTCAGGTGGATCACCTGAGGTCTGGAGTTCAAGACCAGCCTGACCAACATGGTGAAACCCCATCTGTACTAAAAATACAAAAATAGCTGGGTGTGGTGGCACATGCCTGTAATCCCAGTTACAAGGGAGGCTGAGGCAGGAGAATTGCTTGAACCTGGGAGGTGGAGGTTGCAGTGCGCTGAGATCATGCCATTGTACTCCAGCCTGGGCAGCAAGAGTGAAACTCCATCTAAAAAATATATAAAAAATTAAAAATTAAAAATAAAAAAATTAATGTTACAAGTTATAAGGCCACCAAACATGAAAGAATATCATAATAAAATAAGAAATCTAGTAAATAGGGTTTTATAAGAGCATAAAAATTTATTCTGTGTAAATTGTCTAAAATATTTTATAATTTTGATAGCATAGGTTTCTATGTTTTTGTGTATAATTTTAAAGATGAAAAATGATAACATGTTCATATTTTGCTAAAAAGTTAGCAACTTAAAGGTAAATACATTTAAAAGAGCATAATTTTTTCCTGTAACATATGTATTCTGTATCAAAGTTATTCTCTGTCCAAAAAGCATTTTTCAGCATTGCAGATGGAGTCAAGAGATTTTTTAAATAACGGTACCAGTCATGACTATGAAAGTATAGTCCTACTTCACCCTGAAATGGAAAGTTTATTAACTGGAAACACAAAGTCATTTTTTTCCCTCGTTATGTCTGTCTTAGTCTGTTCAGACTGCTATAACAAAGTACCTTAGATTGGGTAACTTATAAAACATACAAATGTATTTCTTACAGTTGTGGAGGCTTGGAGGTTCAATTTTAAGGCACCAGAAATATCTGGTTGAGGGCCTGCTTCCTAGATCAGACAAGGTGACTTCTTGCTGTGTCCTTACATAGTAGAAGGGGCAAACATGCACCATTCCAGTCTCTTTTATAAGGGCACTAATCCCATTCATAGGGGATCTGCCCTTATGACCTAATCACCTCCTAATGGGCCCATCTCTTAACACTGCTGCACTAGGAATTAGTTTTTGACATATGAATTTGGGGGAACACAGACTATAGCAATGTGTAATGTGGTTTTAGATGATTTCCTCAGTATTCTGAGCTTCCATTTTCACTTCACAAAAATGGGAATAATACTATCCACCTTGTGTATTGTTGTGAGACATGAAATTCCATATTAAGAGCCAGAGAGAGTAGAGTGTCTGAACCTTGTGCTAAATACATTCTAGAAGTTAGTACCATCTTCATCATCATGACTCCACCCTGTTATTAAGATAGAAGCCAGTCAAGTCTCCTTTAATTGGGAGAAAAATCGGAATATTTCTCTTTCATATTTTACATTAAAAATAAGAAAATTGAGACCCCAATAGCTGACCTGCCAAGCCAGGCAGCAAGTGTGCACCAAACTGGGAAGGAACCCATGGCTCATGACACCCAGTGTAGTGTTCTTTCCACCTGATTATCTTCAGAGAGAAGAAATATGTTAAATGTGTCTTTCCTAAAATTTTCCACCCTTACTCTGGTTGTGGCAGGGGTGCAGAGAGGATATGAGTTCAAATAGGACCTCAAATTAATTAGTATTATTTGATCAATGGTGATTACTTTGGCTACTTATTTTCCAGCTAACAAATGTGTATTCAGTAGGTGTTATGGGCAGAATTGTGTTTCCCCAAAATTAATATGTTGAAGTTTTGACCCCAAGTACCTCAGAAGCTGACTGTATTTGGAGACAGGATCTTTAACAAGGTAATAAAACTATAATGAGGTCACTGGAGTGGGGCCTAATCCAACATGACTGGTGTCCTTATAAGAAGAGATTAGTACAGAGACACTCATGGAGGGAAGAACATGTAAAGAAAAAGGAGAAGACAGCCAGATCTATAAGCCAAGGAGAAAGAGGACTCTGAAGAATCTAACCCTGTCTACACCTCATTCTCAGATTTCTAGCCTCTAGCATAGTGAGAAAATAAATTCCTAGGGTTTTCTTTGTTTTTAACTTTAATTTTAGGTTCAGGGGTTCATGTGAAGGTTTGTTACATAGGTAAACTTGTGTCATGGGGGTTTGTTGTGCAGATTATTTCATCACCCAGGTATTAAGCCTTGTACCCATTAGATATTTTTCATGAACCTCTTCCTCCTCCTCCTCCTATCCTCCACCCTCGAAGAGGCCCCAGTGTGTGTCGTTCCCCTCTATGTGTCATCATTTTAGCTCCCACTTACAAGTGAGAACATGCCGTGTTTAGTTTTCTCTTCCTGCGTTAGTTTGCTAAGGATAAGGGCCTCCAGCTCCACCCATGTCCCTTCAAAGAACATGATCTTATTCATTTTTATTTCTTTTTTAAGCCACCGGTCTATGGGACTTTGTTATGGCAGTCCTAGCAAATGAATATACTAGGCACTAGGCAGTTGTCTGAAACTGTAAATTGTGTCATTCAGAGCTGAAATTTAAACCTAGTCATTCTAATTTTAGTGGAAACATAAATATAATTTCCCCAAATGAAGACTTTACTATTTTCCTTGGAACAATGACCATCTGAGAGTCAAAGAAAAACAGTGAGACCCGGAAATCTCTCATTAGAAGGCCATACTAATGTTATTCTAAGACTTCCCTAGTCTACTCCTCTAAAATCACCTTCTACTCTTGTATGCAGTTGTCTTTCTGATAAAACTCTTTATGCCATGCATCACTGATTTTTTTGTGTATCTATCACCCCTAAAAGAAAGTAAGCTCATGCAAAATAGGAACTCTACCAGCAAGCACTTAACACAAAAAATTGTAGTGTGTAGCACATGTAAGTACATGAAAAATGCTTGTAGAATTAGACTGAAACCTCTTCAAAATGCTGATCTGAGTACCTATGCTATGTAACTGACTTCCTTGGTGGTAAAACAGTTTTATAACATAATCTCTTAAATACTTCAATAATTAAATTTGTTTGGATGGTTTCCAGGAGAGACTGCCCATGTTATTATAGTGAAATTCTAGAATGGTAATTTTGGTTCTTGGTTGTAGAGACCATCCTTGGTAACTAAGATTGAATTAACATAACAATAGAAACGTTAATCCACAAAGCTTACAAGTGAAAAACCCAATTAGGGTGATATGATACTAATTAGAAGAAAACAGGAAGTTTGGATTAGGAGCCTAGGGATAAAGTATGAGCATCAATAGGGTGTGTGTGTGAGTGGGTTGGGTAGTGAATAAGGTGCTGTCCACACAGGGCATTGCAGCTTTAAACAATTACTACAAGGTACTGTGAGGTACCTTGCAGGCATTGCAGCTTTAAACAATTACCATAAAGTACTGTTATTTTTACAGTATTTCCAACATCATTTAATGAATCTAAAGAACAAAGGTACAACATAAAAAAGTCATATATTCATTTTTTTCCAGGTACCATATAGTAGTTATGAAAGGGAACAGGAGAAGTTGTAATCAGGAGAAATCATTTAAAAAATACATGCCCTCCCATTGCTTAGACAAGGCAGGGGAGTCAAATGCAATGTGAAATATGTGAGGAAACTAGTTTTCTATTTAAACTCATAATTTGGTTATTAAAGATTCTCTGGGAAAGTATGTTTTAGGAAACAAAATAATCTGCGGAAATATAACATCGTAATTTGGGTATTACTATTGCTATTGCTGTTTTATTCAGATGATTATGTGTACATAATAAATAAGTGAAGCTCTGCAATGAATGATGATTAAATTATATCCAGAGGCAAAAATTCACTTTACAAAGTATCATCGAAAATTCTTAGGAAAGTATTTTATGCTACTATCTACTTATTTTATTACGTATTATTATGTTACGATATGTTTGTTTGTATGAACGTTTTGATAAAGGGAATATACATTAAAAAGTGGCCAAACATGCTATCTAAAAAGAGGCATTTAGTATGCAATACAAATAAAGAAAGAATGTACAAAATCAAGTTAACAAGCTTAGAGGATCAATAAATAAAAAGTGAAGACTACATATGTCAACCTTGAACTAAGAAATGAACAGGAAATGAAACTAAGATAATGTGCAGAGAAAAACACACTTTTATATTCTAGTGTCACCTAGTTAAATCAGATCTGTGAATTGTGGCTTCTCCCCATAGAACTACAAAAAAGAATACATAGAAAATTCTTAAAATATTAAGTGAATTCATATGAGAAAAAAATATTTTATAAGGTGTATATTATAGATACAGTACAGCCAAAGATGTAAATGAAGGCTTTTAGGATGCTGAACATGGGGAAGTAAGTTATTTTCACTATTGAAAACCACTCGATTTTTAAAAATAAAATGGCTTGAACAAAGAATATTTAGAAATTGTATTTTAAACTCTCTGAGAGAACAATTGTCTATCACTGGCACCACATTTCCCAGTCCATTTAAAAGTATTTAAGAATAAAATATTAGTAGTTGAATCAAATTGACAGTGAACAGATTTAAACTTTATTTTTAAGCCATTTATTCCTTTTAGTTTTGTAATTTATTTTCTTTCTATTTCCAATTTGACAGTTTCGGATCATTTGCTGAGATCTTCCATGTTTTTTATAAAAAAAAATCATGTTTATATTTGTGCCATTCATTTATGCATTCATGGTACTTTGTCGGTATTGAAAAGCATTAAGGGCTTATATTCTGCCTTCCAGTGTTCCAGTTTGCCCTGTGGAATATTGCCTTCTACTAATCCAAATCCCTACAGACTGAAATAGTAATATAGCTGCACCAGCCAACTCAAAATTCTAAACATTCTAACTCTGAGCAGTGAAATTCCTTTAATATTGAGCATACCTGCAGGTATTACGTTTTACGTTTTTGTCATGAGTATATATTTGATGTATGTATGTAGCTATGCTCATGTATGTATAGTTTTTATATAAGTATTAAGAATATGCTCTTCAAAATATGTATGAGACTGATTATACACATTTGCAGATTATATGTTTGGTTGATTTTTGATTAGTACATTAGGAAATTTCTTATATATGTTCTTTACGTGAAGAGCTTCTCTAGTATATTTAAGTACTGGTAGAATCTAATTTTAAGTAGCATTACTAATAACATCAAAATTCTTACCTCCACTCAGACCTAATTTAAAAAGATGATTGAAAATATGTACAAAGTACAGACACTGTATTTTATGAAAAGCAGGTGCTTAACTCTGCAATGTGTTTGAAAACAATAACGCAGTAGGAAGAATACTTTAAAATAGGAATATTTTAAAATATTTTCAAAACTATTATCTGAAAGGGTTAATGCTTTAAAAATTAATCCTGAGCTATCTGTATTTGAAGACTTTCTGCGATAAGAATAGATATGTTGTTGAATATAAGACCAGCGATTTGATTTGATAAGGGTTTAGAAGAGTGGTTTACAAATTACAGGAATAGTTTTTAAGCGATGCACTATTTAGGTTACAGGATTTGAGAAAAGGTGGTCTCTTTACTTCTATAGCATAATTTTCTTTTCTTGGCCCTCATGTTTCTTGCTTTATGTCTGTACCAACATGAGTGTGTGCTTTTGTAGTTGGCCCTAATGTTGAAAGTTCACTGCAGGGAATAAATGCGGCAGCAGGATTCTATATCTTTAAACCTTTTTTAAACATAAAAGTATTAAACCTTATTAGTATGATAAGTACTGTATTTAAATAGCAAATGGACAACATTTTCATAAAATAAGTTATAGTTAGTAAAATGAAATAATTGTGGAGATGCATTAATAAATTTTTGCTGATGCTAGTAACCATTATCACCCTCATTAATAAAGCGGTAATTGAAAAGTGCAATGGCAACACTTGGGCCCTCTAACCCTGCTAGGGAATTCACATCCGGGCTTTTTAATGAATTGGCTTTGTGACATTAAGCAAATTACTTAATCATTCTTCTCTATTAAAATTAAGATGTTGGTTGTATACATTGTATTGGGTAGTTATAAAGAACAAAAATAAGACTATATTTGAGTTACCTATAGCTATGTCTGGTACATAGTTATCAATGTTACCTATGATGATAGGTTTTTTATTTTAAACTGGATATTTTAAAAGCCCCAATTATATAAATTAGATATTTTAATTGTCTTGCTTAAGATAAAGTCTTTATAATTCAATTTACAGGTTAAAAATGTTTGAATACAAAATTTTTAGAAATAACTCTGTTATGAAACAGGGTTTACATATAATTATGTATACAACTAGAAGATGATCTGTGTTTTTCTCATTTTACTTTTTCTATATAGTCAAGATTTGGTGCATATAATTAGCTATCAAATGTGTGTCAATTATAAAACCGTTTATGTGTACTAGCCAGGTGCAGCATAGTTTATAAATTAATTCTGTGAAAATTATTAATTATCCAGTTTCCCCTTATTCAAATGGTGAGCCTATAATTATGTGATTATATACTCACCAAGTATTTATTTTTTATCAAATTATACATAGTTTTTAGTTATCTGAATCATGCTGTTAACCGTGTTTTATTTTCAATTTTTGACTTAAGTATAAATATTCTCATCCCTTTCAAACTCTAGTGATAAGATAAAACTAAATATTTAATAAGATATAAATACAAAGTGAAAAAACACACTTCTAAAGTGTATTGTTTTCTAAAAAATTAATAATATAATGAGTTTTCTTTTGAAGATGAAAAAAATGAATGAGTTGGGAAAAGTAGCTAAACTTGATAGCATTATCATTTTTCCAAGTTGTATAAAAGTTATGATTGGCTCTACCATCTGAAGAAAAACTTAACTCTAAAACTGAAAAAGAATAAGCTCCTCATTTCTAATATAATAGCAGCAAATTAGAGTTATCTGCAGCAGTAGCAATAGGAACAGATTGCATTATAAATCATCATATCATTGACAGACAATTACATTCACAACTTTCCAAGCATGAAGCAGTAGCAATGTTTATTCACCAACAATGTTATTCAAGCCAAAAGCCCAGGGAGGCTATGAACATAAGGAAGTTACTTCTGAGTGAGTTGTTGGAATAAGTTTGTCCTATTACTTTATTCCTACACATCTGTAGAATCATGAAAATTAAAGATACAAAATGTCTATTAGCATTCCTTGAGTTACCTCTCCTGTCCATTTGGAAGCAAAGTGTACTACAGTTCTCTTATTCTCAGGTTAGGAAGGGAAAGTTTGCATAAGAAGAAAGCAGGGAAATACTTCTCCTGGTGTTGAAGAAGAAATAACTGATCAATTTTTAAAAATTCCAAATAGAACATGACATTTACAGCTAGATATGTATTTTATATAATATCATTTTTATAAAATATTAATAATTTTTGATAAAGTATATTTGTATTATACTTGTTTCCCACACAATTGTTTAATCAATTCACAGTCAATCACAAGATTGGCTACTAGTTTCAGTTAAGAGCATTTTCTGATACATGAATATAATAAATTGAAGACATAATCTGGTTTATCTTTATGAAAATAAATATTGACATTACTTACAAATGAGACAAGTTAACCTAAGTCGCAAGTCATCTCAGGGAATAGTTGACAAAGTTTACATAAACTTTTTTTGTTCTCTCAGCAGTGATATTGACCTTAAATTGAACAGTAAATTGACCTTAATTGTTCTACAAATTGATTAGCTATGTGAAATCGGCTACCAATGACTTGAATACATTTCAGGACAGTTTAAACGACTGTTGAAACTATTACTCTTAGAATCGTTTTGTATATTTTTCCAGAAGTTTTGCTAACCTCTTGCCTCAGCCCCACTGTACTCAAAATAGGAAGCAGTCAGATAACAATTCCCCTTTTATTAAATTACTTTTTGTATATGTGGTCCTCCCTTGAGGTCTGATATTCTGAGACATAAATACTGTGTATTAGTCTTTTTTTATGCTCCCAGTGAGGTTTGAATATATGCTTTTCTCCTGCTTTATGCAAAGCATATATTCATGACATGTGTGTGTGTATTCATGTGGCAAATTTTAGATCTGTTAGGACTTCCGCTGAAATTGGCTTTGACTTTATATATTCCTGGTAAAATAAAGATGGCTTATCAAAGGGCCATATGCAAAAAATACAACTCTTCACTCTAGTTTTGTCAACTGGATAAGGCAACAGAACATGCTCAAGATGACTGAGTTGCCTAACTTACACAGAGAGCTATACTAAATCTAACTTTGCTTTTTCGGTTTTTTAAAAATACCCTTTCTCTCACGTAAATACAATGTCTGCTTGCATAGTTCCCATAATTAAAGGTGGTTAAATATATTGCATTTTAAAAATGCTATTCAATATTTATAATTTATTTACTTTGACAGTATACCAATTATCTGAAGTCTTTTGTCTTGAATCTCCTGATTTACCAGGGGATTCTCTGACACAACTCAGTTATCTGCTCTTAGATTCAGTCTTGTAGGTAGAGATTTTTGCAAGAGGGAAAAAGAACTGTCAGGTTAAGTATATATTTTAGGATCTTTATGCATTATGAAATTCAGTATAAGCATTGATCATCTTCACTCAAAGAAGAAACCTTCATTCCTAAATTCTGAGATTCACTCTAAGATAGTTTTATGTAAATGGTAGTGTTGCAGATTTTAAGGATAAATCTGTAATCTAGTTTTACTATAATTTCAGAGATATTCATAGGAAGAAGCATTTTTTAAAAGATGGATTGAAAATACACAAACATTCAGGAAGTTATTGTTTTAGGATACCTTTGATTTTGGAAAGGAGTATATGTATATATGTATATATATGTACATATATACACATATACACATATATACACATATATATACATATATATACATACGTCTTTTTCTCTGAAAATTATAGCTTACTGGAAAAAGGAATTCACTCAATATAATTGATTTGGAGAATGAAATGCTACATAATTTTCAATATATCCATGTTACATAAATGCAGAAAACTGCATAATTTTACATTACATGGCTTGAGGATTGGGGTTTTGTGTTTGTTTTTGCCTCAACAATTGCCTGTGAAAAGATGATGAATTGTGAGGTGGTTACAGGCTTTAATTTTTTGATTGAATGGAGGACTTATATTTATAGAAGGCCATTCACTCTGGTGGGGAGGGTTATTAATATAAGAAATTATGTGCTGAGTTAAACCACCTCAGTCAGACAGTGAAATTCATCATTCAAGACTTGTTTAGGGACATGCAAAATACACTGTAAATTGAGTGTCTCCCTTTCAAGGGGATTAATGCTACAGCTCAAGAATTTTCAGAAAGTTGTGATAAGGGTCCTGAGGTTTAGTGACAGTCAAAATACAGTTAATCTTTTCCTTTTTTACCTGGAAACCTATTCAATTTTGGGATTCTTCTTTCATTCTTATTCTGCATATCTTCTTTAAAAATGCATGGGAAAGATCTGTCTAATTCTATCATTCCCCAGCAAAAGTTAAAAGTACATATCTTAAAATGTGTGGGTTTATTAAGTAATATCTCTTACATGTAAATGCAAACAGTGTTTAGATATCAAGTATCAGTTTTTCTGAACAATAGTATGCCAGTGCTTATTCTTGGAACAGTATCTGTAAGGGGAACAGATAGCATATTATTCAGGTTATTGTAGGGGTAAACTTGTTATCGGTTACATGGATATATTTCAAGAATGTAAGGATGTTAAAAAAAATTACCCTAATCTTCTATTTTGAAAAATGAACATCAGGATAGTTTAAAAACCCAATAAGAAATACGAAGAATATATTATATATAATTTTAAATTTTAATATTGACAGAAACTGACTTTGTTTAGTCCCTCATACTTTTCTAATTATTTCACATCTAATTATCTCATTTGAGTTTCTTGTCCACCTTCCTTGACAGGCAGAAGAGGGTTTTTTATCCCCAAAGGGACATCGAGGCCTAAGTGTTTTATCATTTGCTCATGGTTTTACACTGAATACAGTCCTTTTTTACATTACAACACTCTGAGGACTACGCCTCCATTCAAATTCTCTGAACTAAACAATCCCAAATATTCAGTTTTTCCAATTCGCCATAGCAAATTTTTGTAGCTCTATGAATGGCAATGTAATGTGTGGTTCCACAGCAGAATTTGAAATTGAAAATACTGAGCTTATTTCAAAACAGTTTTAAGAATCTATTACCTGCCAGACACTATGCACAGCACTGAAGACATCAAGGAAGAAATAGACAAAAACATGCACACAATTAGCATACAGATGAACAAATGTTAAAAAAGTTATATTTGCTTTGGATGCCAAAGGGAAAGAGGATTGAGTAAGGAAGGTGTAAGCTTGAGTTTTGGACAAGTTTGTTTTAAGATGCCTGAAGAAATTTCAGCTGAAATCTTTAGCAAAAAATATTTTGTTTGTTTGGGATGAAGCATAGAACAATTGGTCCTGAAGCAGTAACTTTGGATGTTATCACTTAGATATATTTTGCAGATAACTGAATGCACAGAACTGTATGAAGTTCCCCAGAGAAATACTAAATGGTGAGAAGATAAAATAACCAATAATATAGACTTGAGAAACACCAACATGAAGGATGTTTCCAACAGGAAAGGAACAGTAAAGGATAGTGAAATGAACAGAGACATACAGGAGGGGAGAGATTAGCATTCTGGAAGAAAAAAAGAATGATGGCTTTCCAGTTTTTGTCAAGTGTTAGCAAAGCCGAAGCATAACAGAATTAAGTAGGTTGAAAATAGATGGTGCAGAATACTCCTTCCAAAGTGCATGATGAGAGAAATAAGTGGAAAACCAAAGGTTGAAAGCACAAGTAAGAGTTCAATTAATTATAAGTAAATTTATTTTGCCATGATCAAAAAAATCATAAATCTTTTACAGAAGAAATAATAAAGTTGTATTATTACTTAGATTTAAATGCATTTGATATGTGGGGAGTACTTAGTAACCTTATCATAATAATATAAAAATAGTGGGTCTATTTCATTTATGAGTACATACTCTAATTCTCTATTTTTTTGCAAGAGGAAAAAATTAGTAAAATTTATTGCTACCGTGATTATAAAAACTGTTAAAATGGTAAATTAAGATATGTTCATTTTATTTTTGCCGAAGTAATACTGAATTTGAAAGTTTGTTTCTCTTTTCTTGCTCTTACCATCAAAAACAGTAATAAAGTGCTAAGTCTCCTACCAGTTTAAAAAGAGTCTTAATAATGTATAATGTTACAATGATAAAAGTTAATGTTGAACGCACTTCTGGGTATAAGAAGCAAAAATTCACTGACACCAGCTAAATTAAAATAGAGATCTCATGGAAACCAAGGAGAGATAAATGAACACTAAAGTCTTTATATCTAAAGTGGAGGAAAAATGATAAATAAGGCAATTTTACTCTGTGCCTCTCTCTCCCTCTCTTCCTCTCCCCTCTCTCTTCCTCTCTATTTTGTACTTGTACATTACTCAAAACATCTGTTTACTTTAGACTGTATCTTCACAACTTGTACATGGCTGCAGTTGGATTCTTTTATACTCTAGCCCCTCAATTTCAATCTCATCACCAACTGAGACCCTCTTCTTTTCCTCTTAGCTTAAATGTTCACAAAATCCCTGGGAAGGAACCAATCATCCTTGAACATAGCCATACACAGTTCATGACACTGGTCAGTCAGCCCCAATTTTGCTCTTCTGGACACCCAAGACATACCATTTTCCTAATGTACCTGTTTTGTAGGGGAGAGGGAATGAGAGAGAGGTGATTATGTCCTGTATGTAGGGATGTCTCTTCAGGGGATTTGGATATAGCAGGGGGAGCTGTCCTTAATAGTTTATCATATACATGATGTTAAAATGACAACATGACACCTTAAACTTGCAGAACTGTTTATATTAATAAAGAGAATTATTACTCTGAGGCATTTTAGTAAGGGAATATTCATGTATCTCTTTATCTTTTAGTAGATTTAAAAGAAAACTTATGGCAGATTCTGTCTTGCATATATTCTATTTGTATCTGATTCTCACACCAAGTGTTTGTCACTTATTTTCCATAAACTTATTTTACACTGAATCACTGAATAACTATCATAAAAACAAATAGCATGTCAACACATTATTCGACCAGAGCCCTCTTGAGATAATGTCTGAATTTTCATCAAGACTGTAGTGATTAGTGTTTCTGATTATGATAATCAAATAACTCATTAGTGGTTATGTTTCAAAAAGGATTTGAAATATAAAATGTTTCTAGAATATGGTGAGTCATTTGGCTCAGGCTTCTCAAAGATGGTAAAAAATGGAAAGGACAATTTTAGCCCTTAATATCTTGCATCAGTAAAATATATGTAAGGCAAGTGTGTACCAATTTTACAAGCAATATATTCTCAAAGACCCAGTTTTGTGGTAGGCCATTTTTAAATGTATGCTTGTTTATACATGAAGAATAAATTGAGCAAAAGTTGTTGCTTTGTCTAACTTGACTAAGTTGACATCAACATAAACCATCAAATTAGTGGATAAAGGTTTCAACAAGTGAAGTGTGTTTTATTAGCTGGTGTTCAATTTATAAGGTAGGCAACTGAAATAAGGGAAAGTAGGAACAGACTTTATTTTTAAAGAAAACTTCATTTGCAAGTAGTTTCAGTTTAATGAGCAGCAGAAAATAAGGTTTTGTTATCTTTCATATGTACTTTCTATTGCTTGTTTAAAAGTTTGTAAATATTTGCTGAATGCACACTTTATTAGGTGTATGTGTGCGTATGGGTTTCCCTTCCTTAGTTAAGCTTCCCTTATTGTGTTTAGCTCTTTATTTTAATAAGACGATAAGCAAATTTCTATTCTTCTTCATGCTTTAGAGAGCTCACTAAGGAATAGGAATGGAAATAATATTCTGTAGTTTTGAAAAGATATGTACAATGGCATCAGCTTAAAAACACAAAGTACAGGTTGGTAAAGTTCAGTCAAACCTTGATCACAATCAACCATTAACACAACAGGATCCAAGTTATATGAATAAATTACATATACAGCTCTTACACTCAGAGCTATATTTTGATTGTATTCAGATATATTTTATCAGAGTATTTGATTTTAAAATCATCAGATCCTCCTTTTTAGCTGATCTTTTAGAATATCCAATTGGCCCTTTTGATCTCACAGATTCTGAAGAGATATTTTGACTTAAATAAAAGGTGTGTTTTATGAATACATTTTAATATTGAGTTAAGCAGATGGTTCCTTCAAATTTGGTTAAAAGTGTCTCCAGGGGGAGTTTTCTTCCCCCTATTAATGGCCATCTGGATTGAATAAGCTAGTGGTCTAAATCTAGTCTATTTTAGGTATTTGTTATTAGCCTTTTGCATAGTAGTGATCTGGATGAGTTGTGAGAAACATTGAGCAGAGTTAAAAGGTACTTTCAAAAGGATGTCAACATATAATTTAAAATACAGGATTGAGAATATATCTGAGTTTGTCTTTGCTTCAATTATCTCAAAGGGAATTCAGATAATTTTTACCCTATGTCATCTAAATAAAATAAAATACATCATTCAATGATCTCTGAATATTTCATCTCAGATAAGTTAGTCTCTATGCTTTCATTTCCTCATCTATAGTAGAGGTGAGGAAAAAAATCTGTAATGCCCTTTTCAACTCTAATATTCCATGAGTCTACCAGATATTGAAGTCACCCAAAGGGAAAGGAATTGCTACAAATTCTTACTTGCAAGCACAATTTTCAAGCCCTGTTTCCAAGCTCAGAGTTTCTCTGCCACGGAGGGGAGACAGAAAAAGACCTAGTAGAACTTAAAAAGAGCTAGGGCTAAAAGAAAGGCAAAAAAGGGATTCAGAGCTACTGAGCTCAGTGTCAAGAGGATGAATCATATTTACACTGATTTCCTGTTTCGTGTTGAGTCTCCAAGGAAGCCAGCTACCTTATGCTGCTGCTTTCTTCTACTTTGCTGCATGCACATAAACACCCCACAGATTCCTACCCTTTATAAGCTGAATAAAGTTATATATATATATTTTACATAATCTATAGCTGTTTGGGTGATTGCAAAATATTCTGGATTATAGGATTACTTTAAACAACATCTTGCCATAATGATATAAGAACATCAACATAAATTAGTGTTGTGTTCGTGGTCTCATTCTCTGTTTATCTTAGATCTCCTGGTAATCAAATGATAAGAAAAAATTACGTATGTGAGTAGTCTAGCAACATCTTTTATTTTACTTCATTGAAAGGAAGTGAAAAAGTTTACTTGGTCTTGTTAGATCCTTATCATGTAAGGTTGAATAAAATCTTCTATAAAAGAGCTTAGAATTGTGACAGAATGCTAATACAAGATCCCAAAAAGCTATGCTTCAATAAATAATCAGACTTTATATATTGTTTTTCCTAAAATTATTAGAATGTATATATTGCTTTTCTAAAATTATTTTCCTGAATTATTTATTATTTTCATTTCAAAGTGGATTGCTATTATCAGTATCATTAATATTAAAATAAATGTTTTATAAAATGTTCTCTATATATTGTTTAATCATGTTTAAATATGGCCCCCCCCACCTCCATGTCATAGAAAACTACTATGAACTTAAACAATTATCATTACTTGAAGTAAATGTATTTATTTTAATATCATTTTAAAACAAAAATACGGTTGTTCTCCAAGAAAGAGATATCCATTCTGCATTCTTCTGAAGAACACTGAAGGAAAAAAACATACGCACATTGTAGAAATAACACTATCTACTCTCTTGTTTCTGAATTTTATTCTTCTTTCATCACCATTTTTAATTTTCTAAAATGATATATATGTTGCCGAATATATATGTGAGATGTAGAGAACTGATCAAAATGAACTTTGATATACTGTCAACTCTTTGAAGACAAAATTATTTCTTATATGTATTTTTAATGAAGTTCAAAACTATTTGAATGAATGAATGCATGTATGCATTTATTTGAGAGAATCATCATAAAAGTTACAGCATTCAATGTGCTTTTTGAGGAGAGTATACCATCATATAGTATTTTATGATTTTCTTCTCCAAAAATCAAATGTGTTTCTTAGTTATGCTTCATATTTATTAATATACATTTTCAAAGTAGGTTTTTGTATAGGTTTCTGTAATCTCTTCTGGTTTCTTTACATACCTCCTTTCATCAGGAAAACAATTTCATGAAGATAAATCAGAGAAGTGTTAGTATTCCAGAGAGTCTTCTAAGTGTTACAGTTCTGTGGCCTGAGGATTAAAAGATAAACAGTAAAGTAGTTTTGCTGAAGTTATAGTAGTTTGAAGCTTGGAGACAAAGGAAGTAATTCAAAAGACAGACTCTATTAACAGTGACTACATCTACAGACATTTCCTTGTTTGTTAAAGTATATTCCTTCAGGGATTCTTTACCTAGACCTATAAGAAGAAACATTTTTAAGACCTTGAAAATAAGCATGTTTCTCACATACTTTGATTTTGTTCCTTAAAATATACAGAACTTTCATTTTAAAAATAGATTTAAAAAAACACTCTGGCCTTTTAAACATTCACAGTTAGTTAGGTTTTAGGCTTGTTGAAGAGTTCCTATCCAACATCACTGTAATTAGTTTCTTTAATTTGGCCTGATTTATTCTAAACTATTCCAAAAGGTATTCGAAGCACCAATTCTTTTTCTGGAAAGAAAGTGGAGGTACAGTCAACAAACATCAGGCCTTTGATTGTGGTGTTTTTCTCTTTGTGAACTTAAAAAACATGTGGAAATGAGAGTTAAAAATCATAATTTAGTTTTAATAGAGTAACACATATTTTCAAAGATATCAATGAGATAAGCAAATGTATAACTAAAGCCATGGTAAAGTTGCATCTTTCCTACAGTCCCTTTAACAACTAAGCATTTAGATCAACTAATCATTTATTTACATCATTTTATAGAAGTCTAAAGTTAGAGATATTAAGCAAACAAGCAAATAAAAATCTACCTTAAGTTTTGAGGTAACACGTCTAATAATATCTTACATTTTCAACTTGGATAAGCAGAGGAGATCCTTTGGTCTAAACTTACATAGTATGGAGAAGGCCACAAAGGCTGTGAAACTAAGTCAGATGATGATAGAGCTGAGGTTCAAGCCCAACACCCCCTACATAGCCGGTGGCACATTTCCAGGGTATTCTGGAACATCCTTTTTACTCTAAATCAGTAATTAAAAAGTGAGACATTTTTACTCCTAGATACTGTACAAGTTGCATAAATGAATTTAAAATTAAAACATGAAACACTCCACTTGCAAAAACACAATTTGAAATGATGTATTCAGAGTGTAGGATTTGTTTGTTTTTAGTGCACTATAAAAAAAAGAACTTATGCACTCTCTTTCTCTCTCTCTCCCCCACCCCATTCTCTCTGGATCTACACCCTTACAAATAAAATTCAAGCTTCAGGGTTGGTATTATAAAGTTTTACACAGTAAGAGAAGCATAGTAAACCACTGAACTTTTTAAAAAATTTGCCTTGAAAAGACAATATTCAAATAACTGACACAGCCTTGAATTTTAAACTCACTTTAAAGCATGCCAGATTTGAATCTCCGAATTTATTACCTGATTTCATTGGCTGAAGGTTGACTTGCAGACTGTTTCTAAAGACTGGCATGCACATAGCCAAGGCTAACATTATGTTGAAGGTTTATGTTGGGCAAACAGTTTTCATAATACGAAGAAATATAACCATATTACTAGAAATTATATTCAATTTAGGCTTTTAAAACTCTTCTCCTTACCACAGAAATTTCAAAATGTGATTATAATTCTTAGTGAGGATATTTTTTCGGAAAGATTTTGTCCTAAAATCCAGGATGCATTTATGCTAAGTTTTACATAGATTAACTTAGTAAGGTATATGGTTTATTTATGGCACTTTTATAAATTTATAAATAAATATTTGTATTAATATAATATATAAATTTTCAAATATTTTATGCAGATATAGTACTTGATTTTGTTTAATAAATATTCCATGAATACAAATTTATGCAATCACTTACATGAACAAGATAATCACATACATAAAACATGTATTCATAAGCATGGTGTGTATGTGTGTGTGTGTCCACACTTACGATTGTAATTCACAAATGGCCACCTTTGCATAGGAGAATATTTTCTGCCTGGTGAGCCCATCGCCATACACCTGGGCTCATCTCCATTTTAGGCTCATATATGCAGTTAATGGAATATGCTGTAAACTAATACTGCTGTTTTCCAACAAGTTAGTTTCAGTATGTATTTGTCAGTATTTCAGAACTCCTTAAAAAGTTTAGAAAAGGGATTGACTTGTGTATTCTGAAACACCAATTATCTGGACAGAAAATGAAACACAACAGTAGAAATCAGCAAAGGCAACTGATTATTTTTCCATCTCCGAAGTCTTTCAATTTAATCTGGAAATGTTCACCCTTAAATTCCTAGCAAACACTTTTAAAACAGGACCTCTCCGATTATATTTGAAATTTAATAAATGTTTAGTCAATCTACTTTTATCTGTGTTGCAGAACCTCTCCGATTATATTTGAAATTTAATAAATGTTTAGTCAATCTACTTTTATCTGTGTTGCAGAAATTTCCATTTTCGTTTTTCTTCAAGGTACAAATACAGTTAAATGATAATCATATGGGGAAAATCCCAGGGATTTTATCACAGTAAATAAAGAAATAAATTGAAATGAACTGCAAAACAATTGTCTTAAATATAATCCTGATTAACCCTGGCAACCAAAAATGTCTGTTGTTGTATTCGTTGGAATATGTTTGAAGAGAAGTATTTATTTTCATTTCTTTTCAAGGGTCTGGGAAGTTCCAAAGCCCTGCATTGCTTGCATCCACTTATTTAAAATACAGAATTAAGTTGCAGTGTGCAAAGCTGACTAATAGAGCTTTGCTCAAGCAATATAACATGTAATCCTGTAATTTAAAACCTTTCAATGCATTATTGCTCTTGTGAAATGGCTTTACAGTAAGGTAATAATACAAGGAGGGAACCAATGGAAAAATGTTAAAGTGTAGACCATTAGTGTTTGAAGTATACTTTCTAAGGAAATTTTATTTCAGTGCGTGCTCATAGCAACTGGGTTAAAAGAATTGCATAAAACTCGTATAACATCGACGAACCATTTAAAGAAAAAGTGACATAATGTGCACAGAAGCAGCTACGATTTGTGATTCTCATAAAAATGGTTTTGTTTTGTTCCTCCTTGGTTAGTAATGACTTGAAATTGCATCCAGTTTATCTCTATTAAGTTAGAGAGGTTAGAAGTATAGTAATTACTTATGAAGGAATTTAAAGCCAGATGTGGGAAAATACATGATCTTATTCCTGTTTTTATTTATTCATTTAGCAGAATTGTGTCCACACCCCCATGCCCAGCAACCTAGCACGTCTGCCTTGAACACTTTGGCACATTTAATGGTCAGTTCTGTTATTGCACATTTAGAGGGAACCTGCTGAATAAGTTTGACATAGAGTTCTATTGCTTAATTCTTGATTGCATTACTAAAAATTCTATAAGAATACAAAAAACTATGTTTGCCTTTCTCTACACTTTCATTATGTAGTTTTCTGAGAAAAGGAGAATATATTCAGCCTAGTAGAGCTTTCTCCAAAGCTAAATGATTATTTATTTTGGGAATATAACTCTATTGCTATCTCTATCTCCTTTATTTCTGCATTTGTCAAAAGTTTCTTAAGAAAAGCCTTGAAAGTCACATAGACAGAAACTCAATGGAACACGCATTCTCAGGAAATGGACAATGCACAGAGTTGCTAAAACTTTATAGTAACCAAGATATTTATGGCAAAAGACTTCTCTGAAATACCACTTACACAATAAAAGGCTAGGATAAAGCTATTTTTTGGTTACGGTACATGGCACCTAAACATTTTATTAAATTGTTAGAATTGTTTGAAAAATGTCAGACAGCCTATGATAGAGACCATTAAATCTTGGAATAGCATATAAAAGGAGAATTTCTAAACAAAGAAAAAAAAAGTGTTTTATCTGGTACATAAACTTAATCCACTTACTGAATTACTTCAGACTTTAACATCCTTAGCTTTTTTTCCCCAATCCTCTTTTTACTTAAATTTGTTAAGATTTTTTTTACACGTGAAGCATTCTTATATCTTAACTGTTTTGCACATACTAGTTCCATTTATTGTATCGTAAGGTAGTGAATTGAGTAAATATTATACAAACACTTTACAAGTGACCCACTTGCAACAACTAAGTGCATAATAAGAAATATATCTTATCTATTAATTTCACTTGATCACATGGAACTATAACCGAGGGAAGCCAACTGGTCTATTTAATGACCTGTGCCAGAAGACTATATAAAATCAGCTTTTGTTTTCTCATAAATCCCACGTGCAACAGTCAGCTTCTCACTGTTCATTGAGCAGTAGTGACTACCTCCATCTGGCTAGACTCTCTGCAAACCTGGTTAAAAAATGAAATGGCTTGTTGGAACAAAGGAGAAAGGAAGTGCTTTTGAGGGAGAAAAGAGAACTTTTCCTACTTTGAGACATCAAGAAGGAAGACAAAAGGGTATGTCTAGGTGGAAAGATCTGGAATGGGAATTGTGAGGACAGAAGAGGATTTACATAGAGGAATTGATGAGCGTTATCTGTAGGATCAAGAGAGTATTGGAGGGATGTCAGTTAACTTGCAGTGGGGTTGAAGAAGGTCTGCTTCCCCTAGAAGAACTGGAAAGGTGAACTTTGCAAAATCCACTGGGTAGGAACATGTGTCAGGGTCCGGAAGTTGAACATAAGCTTATTTGTTTATGCAGTGGATACATTCAAGTTTACCTAGTTAGTTAATATATTACTGTGACAAAGTTACTCTTTGTCATGAACTGCCAAGGGTTCAGTTGGAGGAAGAAAGCATGATGACTAAGCCAAATGCTCGGCTCCCTGCAACCTCTGCCTCCCAGGTTCACACCATTCTCCTGCCTCAGCCTCCTTAGTAGCTTGGACTACAGGCGCCCGCCACCACGCCCTGCTAATTTTTTGGATTTTCAGTAGAGATGGGGTTTCACCATGTTAGCTAGGATGGTCTCGATCTCCTGACCTTGTGATCTGCCCGCCTCGGCCTCCCAAAGTGCTGGGATTACAAGCGTGAGCCACTGCGCCCGGCCTCTAAATGAATTTTCAACATGTGTTTTTATAAAAGGATATGTTGTTTCTCATAATTCTGTGAAAAAGGAGGTTGGCTTTTTGATAGGGATTGCATTGAATCCATAGATTGCTTTGGCTGGTATGGTCATTTTAACAATATTAATCCTTCCGATCTATGAACATGGGATGTTTTTCCATTTGTGCAATCTATGATTTTTTTAATCAGTGTTTTGTAGTTTTTCTTGTAAAGATCTTTCAACTCCTTGGTAAAATATATTCATAAGTCTTTTCTGTAGTTATTGTAAGTGGGATTAACTTCTTGTTTTGGTGCTTGACTAATATTTATTGTTGTGTAGAAATGCTACTGATTTTTGTGCATTGATTTATGTCTCAAAGTTTTAAAGAAAAAAAATTTAAAGAAGAGACTCAAAAAAGCAATTAAAAAAACAGACTCTCTGCATACTATAGATAGTTAACGTTTCCTTCATATCATTTTATAGTCTGCCTATTTTTCTTATTTCACATAAGCAATCCCTGTTTTTAAATTAATATGTATTATAGCCATCTATGTTTCTATGATATGATTGCATTTATATAACATCTGGTTTTAAAATTTATCATATGACATTTTCATTTTAAATCAAAATGTGTCACTGCAGCTGAACACTGATTTGTTCAATAAACTTTGATGAGCATTTTAGCTCCATTTTCTAGTTATGATTAAAGATAACAAAAATAAGCAAAAAAAAGAAGGTACATAGAAAACATTAAAGAAAAGGCTGTGAGTATAGGCTCAAGGTTTCCTTATTTGGGCCAGAATAAATTTCAGGATACTAAATGATTAGAACAAATTTTCAGAAATAATAAGAATCTATACTGTTGGTCACTTAAAATATAAATTTTATTAGTTTCTAGATATAAGTATAAAAATATGTGCTTTGATGAAAGAATAATTAGGGGTGTTCTAAGAGCTCTTTTATTATCTTATGAATAGAAGATTGTTCCTGTGTCTGAGAAAATATTTTGGAATCAGAACCTGTTCAATATGGGTGTAATTGCTAAACAGACTCCACTGAAGAAAACACTTTCTGAGGAAGTACTCAGTTTTATCCTCTCTAGTCCTTTCAATTTTTACAACAACACGAACAGTTAAATGATTCCAGAGAGACAGCAGGAGAAGAAAGAAAGCCATGAGTGTATGGCATCCTTGAAGGCCAGTACATAAATGAAACAAGAAGAGGTAGTACTCAGTTGTGTTGCATTAGATAAGAACAGAATTGCCATTTGAATTAGTAATGCGAAAACCATATGTGATGGTAGTAGGGCCATTTCAGTGGAATGGGCGTGCTTGAAACCTAATACGTGTGGATCTCTAAAGAAATGCATAGAGAGAAGTTGAAGATACCAAGTTTAGACAATTACTTAAAGTAGATTCATTTCTGCAAATATAAATTTCTTTGGAATTATTAAACAAATGTTCTGTTTTAGAATTATTCATGAAAAGGATCCTTAGTTTATTAAAATAGGTAGGAATAACATTTTCAGTGGGAGTTTTTAAATAAATGGAATTGTTATTTAATGAAACCTATAGCACAAAAGTACAAAACTATTGCCTCTATAATGACTGCAAAACTTCTATGAAAGTGCTATTGATTTTTAGTAAACAACCTTGATTTTGTAAGAAGGTAGGAGTAGTAATAGAATAATAAATAATATTAAGCATTGCTACTGCATTACCATTGAGTTGAAAATGTAAAGAACCCCCTTTTAAGCAAAGAAAACAGCTGTGTTTTTCATAAAGATCTTTCATAAAATTTTTGTTGTTTTTGCTACTGTTGGTTATTTTTCTCTTAATATGGCTAGAAGTGCTTTTTTGAAAATTTGTATCAAAAATGAAAGAGTAAAAATACCTGATTATGTGAAAACTTTGAGCAGGTATGTCTATAGGTAGTGAATGATAATTTTCCCAGGAACTACAATGGATGTTTTCGAGTGGCAAGATTTATCCACTTATTACAATATAGACTTTCAATCATAGGTGATGAAAAATAACACACTGGTTTTAAAGTATAAAACAAATGTATTTTCAGTGATTTTCATTGAATATGATTGTTGTTATTGAGCTTTAGACTTCTCAAATTTGGTTTACATATATACCCTCCGATATAAATCTGATTTAGCAAATCCATCTTACCCATAATTCAGTATGCAGTGATTTATATTAAATTTGGCAAATAGTACAATTTTTTGGTGGGATGAATCTTGAAAGGTTTTTTTTGTTTATGTTTTGTTTTGTTTTGTTTTTCTTTTTGAGACAGTGTCTGGTTCTGTCGCCCAGGCTGGAATACAATGGTGCAATCTCGGCTCACTGCAACCTCCACCTCCCGAGCTCAAGCTATTCTCGTGCCTCAGACTCCCAAGTAGCTGGGATTACAGGCGTGCACCACCACACCCAGCAAATTTTTATATTTTTAGTAGACGGGGTTTTGCCATGTTGACCAGGCTGGTCTCAAACTCCTGACCACAGGTGATCCACCCACCTCGGCCCCCCAAAGTGCTGGGATTACAGGCGTGAGCCACTGCGCCCAGCTGAGACTTTTAAAATAAATATTTTTTTAGAAAATGCTGCAACTCTCCCGGAAATAGACATTTGTTAGGAAGGATTCATAGTGATTAAATTTTTCCCATAAGAATTTTTTTTTCTTTAAAGTTTGGCTATTTATAATAGTTAATCTCAAAATATTGTTTACAGTGTTACTTTTTTCTTTTATTTTGCTCTGAGGTATATATTCATAATTTGCAGAAGAAATTTACCTCACAAGACTCAATTTTAAAAAGTAAGGAAAGAATAGTAAGTTAAAAATTTTCCTTTGATGCCATTCACTGTTCCAAAAACAGGAGCTGCTCCAGAATGAAACGCAGGAGAGGCTTGGGGGTGAGATCTTTTAGGAATGGAAGGACTTGACTGGGCATCACAATGATATTGCAAATGCACTCGTTTTGTTATGTTGCATATTTTCTTGGAAAAGTTGGAAGAAAAAGAATGACCTTTAAAGTTCACTCTTGGCACTGTTGGCCCTTATATTAAGTCCAATTCTATAACTTCTTATTATATGTTGTACTATTGAATTAATGCACTGATAGCTTCTGTCTGTTCTGAAATCAATCCTCACATTCTTCATGTTTGAACTATTATCAAATTACTCATGGCTCATGAGAATTCATGTTTTCTCACCTTTGCATATGCAGTTCCTTCTGTCTCAAATGTGTGCTAACCATGATTCCCTCATCAGTCCATCTCTTGAGACTCTCTATTCATGTATCAAACCTGGGAGTCTATGCATGCTCTCCTCTGTCCCTTAGCAGTCTGCATACATTTTCAGGTGGCATATTCACTCATCATGGCAGTTATTTATTTTCATGTATTGTTTCAGGGCTAGAGTGAGAGTATTACAGATATTAAATGCCATATCTTGATGATTTAGTACAATTCTGACACATAACATGCACTCAGTAAAAGTCTGATTATCGAAAAAACAGAATAAAATGAGTGAATGAATGAGTTATAGATGAACCCATTAAGGGAGATGTGGTGCAGTAGAAATTGCCCAAAATAAAGTGAACACTTGTCCTGCTTTTACAGGGCAAATCCTTCAGCAAATGGCACTGAATATACCTGAACCTGTGTCTTCCTAATCTGTTAAAGGATGGATTATGTTTTCTACCAGTCTACAGAGGTTCCTTGTAGATAATACATAAGTTCTTGTATTTAAAGCATAAAGTATTATACAAATATAGGATTTTTTTTCAGGTCCAGACACTTTTATGATATATCCATGGGGGGAAAAAAACAATATATGATGGGTTAAATTTTAAAAAGGAAGAAAAAATTCTATAGAGCAAGATATGAGATTGAAATCGGAGTGAGGCCAAAATTTACTATAGCTTCCTGAGGGCTAGACAAGGAAGTTTTTTTTTTTTTTTGAGATGGAGTCTCGCTCTGTCGCCCAGGCTGGAGTGCGGTGGCGCAATCTCGGCTCACTGCAAGCTCCGCCTCCCGGGTTCACGCCATTCTCCTGCCTCAGCCTCCGAGTAGCTGGGACTACAGGCGCCCGCCACCACGCCCGGCTAATTTTTTTTTTTGTATTTTTAGTAGAGACGGGGTTTCACCGTGGTCTCTATCTCCTGACCTTGTGATCCGCCCGCCTCGGCCTCCCAAAGTGCTGGGATTACAAGCGTGAGCCACCGCGCCCGGCCGACAAGGAAGTTTTAACCTTAACCCAAGGATTCTAATCTCTGGCTACACATTAGAATTGTCTGAATATTTTAAAAATATTTATGTCTGAGCTTCAATTTAACTGATGTGAGGTGGGGCTCAGTCACTGACATTTTAAAAAACTTCCCCAGGTGATTCTAATATACAGTCAGGGTGAGATTCACTGCTGGGCCAGAGAAATTTAGGAAATGTTTCTTAGGAGAAAAACTGTATAATACATGAAACCTTTTAAAAATATTAATCAGCATGAATAGATATGTGGAGAGGCTAGGGATAGGAATTGAATAATTAAAATGTCTATGGACGTCACAGATGAAAATAACTGTTTTAAGGTCTATGCTTTTTTTTTTTTTTTATTGAATGCCAAAAAAGCTGCTGTGAAGCCTTTGTTGCTAACAGTGAATTTGTTCAATCAAAAAACTTAGGAACATTCAAATAATTAATGTTGCAAGGGAGCATTTTACAAATTACACATGAAAGTTACTTAGAAACAAAGGTTAAAATGGCAGTCACCATTTGTTGAATGACGCATGAAAAGAGTTGCTAGAGGAGGTAAGTTTTGAATAGAGTTAAATTGTAGAGAGAGAACAGATATAAAATATTTTTTCATGCTAAAAGGCGTATAGTGATGGATATATGGATTTAAAGTCATGCCTTCTTAGTTGTCACATAGCTATTTATTTTAAACAAATAAAAATAAATGAGATAATTTATATTTTCAAAATGTAATGACAGTGCTTTAACATATATTTAAATATATAAAATGATGATCTTGAAATGAAAATAGAGTGAACACAATATATTAAAATGCTAAAACACATTTGCTTTTAAAAATGTCTAACAGTAATTTTCTAACAGATTTTACTTTGAGATAGTAAAGGTAGCATTTCATTGATGAATAGGAAACATGGCATACTAAATTGAAAAGAATAGTCTCTTTGCTCGTAATGTAATGAAATCTATGCATATATTATAGTTTAAGAAGAAAGGGTATATATCAATGATGAACCTTTTCTGGAGGCATAACAATATCCTTTTATCAAAGTAGAAACTTTAAAACCTACAAAGTTATGTTTAATAAATGGCCAGACAGCAATACTTACAAATATTGCTTGGCTTGAGTCTAATAAAAGATTTAGAAAAGAAGTAAGAAAACAGGAAGTGGAAAATGTCTTATTTTCACATGAAAAACTTGTGTGAGGAATATGGAAAACTGTCATTTTAATTTGTTCACAGAGAAAGGCCAAGCCATAATGTAATATCTTATGTTCTATAATTCATATCAATTTCCAGGTAAATTATTTTAGATAACCTGTTTTGTAAAAATGCTTTCTATTTAGTACAAAAATAAGTCAACTAGTATTTTAAGACACTACACTTCTGTTCTTTCAGTTTTATCTATTTCAAATGTATCACTTATAAAGGTAGTTCATGTGGTAGATAAGGATATGGGGAATGGTTCCAAAAAGGCTAGGTAACAGCACAACTTTGTAGGGGGAGGAATTATGCTTCAGTCTCCTCTTCCGTAAGTGGAGGTAGTTAATAATATCCATGCCACGGGATAATATGTGTATAATATATATATCAAACTCTTAAATAATATCTCACCCAAATATCACCGTATAACTTTTAGCTACCAAAGTCATAAATGTAATAAATAAATATTGCCTAAAAAAGGTAAAAGTAAAATTACTAAATCTTATATGTCTTTAGTTTTAGTAAAAACATTTTAACAATTTATTTATCCTGGGACAATTAAAAAATCTTTATGGTAAAGACTCAATCTTAATGCATGTATCTCTGGGTGTGGACCCTTGTTAGCTCAAGTGGTATTCCTTTATTAGATTAGGCTCATAGCAAACAGCCATGTCTCTCAATGGACACCGTAAATGTGGAGTAGTTTGTCACAATTATTTGGTAATCTCTTTCAGTGTAACTCACACAGCAAAAGTGACAATATTCCTGTCACTCCTCAGAAATGTCCCAGCTCCGCGGGTTTCCACATTCAGGAGAATGAAGAAAGCCATTACGAGGTATGCCATATATCTATAGAGAACACGTTAGTACTGAGAAATTTTCATTTTCCTCATAATTTTAAATACTCTATCTTAACTAGTATTATTTCCTTTGCCCATCTCTTCTGTGGTCACATTTTTATACTAATGTTTTTGAAAATAATTTTAAGTAAATAATTTTAGAACAAAAATCCAGCTATATATATATATATATGTATATATATATATATATATATTATGTTGAGTAATGATCCAATCCTTAAACATAATGTTAGTAACATGGAATGAAAAGTACTGATTTTTGCCTATTTTTAAAGAAAGTAATGAGCAACTTTCTTTTAAAGCTAGATGTTCTGTATTGATTCATATTTATTAATTGAACTAAAAGAAAGGCACAACTATTTTGAAAGGTTAATTCGATTCATCTCCCATACTGAGGAAAATGAGAAAGACATTGCTGCTTAATATGACTAGTTAAATTTGAATTTTAATGAAGCTTTTCCTTTTTTTTAACTACTTTTTATCAGTTTGATCTTTTATTTCCCTGTATTTTTGAACTTAAATCCATTACTTTCTTTTTTAAAAAAGTTAGTTCATCCACATTAAAAGGTAGAAGATCCATAGTTGTTTTTTTCTTATTCTTTTATGTTGGAAGGGTTTTTCCAATGCCAATTGTTCCACTATGGCTGGGTATAGAAATCTACTATCTTTCATGTATTTTTTTTAAGTCATGGTAAAAAACACGTAACATAGAATTTACTATCTGAGCCATTTTTAAGTGTAGAGTTCAGTCGTGTTAACTATTTTTGCATTGTTGTGAAATGGAAGAAGATTTCCATTTTTAAAGAATTATGTTTTAATAGTTAACTAATATTAAAACGTACATAGTGTTTCACGTATTTTTTTACAGCTGTAACATACAGATTGTAGAAAGAGAGGTAATGTATGTGTATGCGTATGTGTGTGTGCCTGTGTGTGTATTGTTTTCTTACAGAACATAGGTCCCCTCCATTCTCTTAAAACCTTTTCTTAATCACTATTAGTAAAAAAAAATTGGTAATAATTATTGCTTTTGCCATCTAAAGGAATCTATTATTTTCAAAAATCCCACTGGTAATGTATATTGAAGAAACTACATTGATTAATAGAAACTTAATATAGAAAGCAACTTCTTTTTGGATAAAACATTACTGGAGGTTGAAAGAGGATTGAGCAATATTTTGAACTGCTCTATCCCCTAATTCTCCTTCGCATATTTTTATTCTATTTCTTTTTCTTTGTGTGGCTCTAAATACTTAGAAATGATTTTCTAAACTTCAGTATATATACTTTTTTTATATTTTTCTTTCTTTTTTTTTAATCCAAAGCCTAAATCACTTGAACATTGGGAGAAGAACCATAGCTTTTAACCCTTTGATTTTTCCTCTTCACTGTGTACGTTTCAACTATCTAAGATAATACAACTGTTCCCATTAATTATCAACAATAACACAATAGTTCTAATTGGATGGCAGAGAAAAAATGTTTTTCATAAGTAAAGATTAATGTAAATAGTACAAAACCCTACCCAGGATGTTGTGCAAGTCATTAAGATCCAAGTGGATTTCAGATTTCTAAGAATTGTATTTATTTTTATAACATTTTATGTTTGTGTTTATTGACTTAACCATACTCCTCAGAAACCATATTCCTCAGAAAATCCCTTTGATTACCAAAGGTGGTGAGATGATTTATTGGAGATTTCTTTATTTTTTGTAGAGAATTTAAATGAGACATAATTCAAATAATTTTCTATAAATCATACTTTTTTCTCCCTTAGATACTTCATAAGGTCCAAAGCACAAGAAGACAGCTTGTACAGGGTTTGACTAAAAACTTGTACAGGGTTTGACTAAAAGTCTAGGAAATTTGAAGAAAAAAATGACATCTAGAATTATGATGTTTATTTATATTATTAGTCCATTTGTGAAAGAACAGTGAAAGTAAATCTACTATGGTTTATTTATAAACAAAGAATAAAAAATATTTTTATAAATCTTTCATTCCATACATTCTCATTTAAACATTATGCTCCAGGCCCATTTTTTCTGAATAATTTTGAACTAGGTTGTCTGGAAGGCCCTACCCATCCCTGATGATCTGTGATACTAAATAATGATGATGATATTGACAACTTATACTTATTTGACAACATAGTTTTCTACAGTTAAATATCTTTCTGTGTTAAATAGTACCTCATACTCTGTGCTAGGGACTGTTTCAAGAAGTTTATATGTATATTCTCCCATCCACATTTTGTCCTTGGTTAGTCTAAACTGTTTTTGATCATAATACATTTAATTTCTTTAATATGCATTTTTTATTAAATTCAGAGAGACAATATCTGAAATTTCTTATAAAATAAAACTTGAAGAAAAGACATAAGTGATGTCATCTTTTGAGTTTTTTAAAACATTCTAAGATACAAGGCTTCTGTATAAATGCTTAATATCTGTAGAGCAATAATAAAATGGGCAGTTTTAGTAACCACTTTTTTAAAGGTTATTAATCTAGTGTTAATTATTCTTGAGAATTAACAATGAAAGGTGATTATAATCTACAAAATTGGCATCTGAAATGTTATTTTTCATTATATTTAATTCTATACTGAGCCTGGTAAGTGCAAGTATTTTCCTAATTTTTATTTTTTCACAATTTATATTTCCCCTCCCTTTTAATCACCTTAATATAGTAGAAAGAAAGATGATTTTTCTGTTTAACACACACAAATATTTAACTGTAGAAAACTATACTGTTAAATAGAGTCATATTTGGTGTCAATGAATGCTGACTAATCTGGATGAAATTCTTAAATTTATATTATGACACTAGATACATAATAAAACTGAGACTGATGTGACCAGCAAGCTTTTAATTATTATTAGCTTATTATTAACCTATCACTCTTAACTTAGATATAAGAAGTATTGCTTACTTATAGAGAAATGCTATATCAGCTATTGAGAAAAATTTGTGCCAGACCCTATTCTAAACACATCATATGCATCACAATAATTCTTCTAATCTACCACTAGAGTATAAACATGCTACAATTTTATGAACTGCTAGGGTAAAATGCTGCAATTTAACTCTGACAAATTCTTATTTTTAATTTCTTTAATATTTGTCCTATTTTAATATACGCAAAAATAAGGGTTTTTTTATATTAGAATTGTTGAAATATAGCTTATTTAATTCTGACAGCAATCCCATTAGGTAGGTATGATTATTATTCTTATTCTACAGATGGGAAAAGGAGACACCGAGAGGTTTTGTAATTTGCTCAAATGCACACAGAGAGGAATGAGTGGGCTGGAAGATAGCCACAGCCACATGGCTTCAGAAACTGCAAAGATAACTATGCCATGATATTATCTAAGTAACAACCAACAAACAAAAAACCTCACAGGCTATTTGATTGTCAGGGACCAGAGATTACCTATGCATACTGCTGAAACATAATGTGAAGACAAGAGCGATTGAGTAGCTTGCCCTACCTCTCAGAGCTAGCTAGTGATGGCATTAGAATTATATCCTAGAATTACTGATCCCAGAGTAATCTAAAGACTTTACCTTCAAACACAAAGTTTCCAAACAAATGTTAAATAAAATAGTTTATACTTGAAGTTCTTTCTTAAATTAGATTTTAAAAATGGTGTGGAATTTAAACTGTCATGTTTAAGTTTTCTCTCCCTGACATACATTTTGTCATTGAATAGACAGAGCATTTCAATGATTAAATCGAAGCACCGGAATAAAAAAGTGCACATTGTTTTCATGCCATAAATGCATATCGCTTTTAATAGGCATTTTTGATCCATATTTCGTTGTCACTTCGTTTCTATTATATTTCATTCCCTTTTCCCATGAAACAGTATATAATGCAAACAGAGCTTTCAGTGTCTATATTCTGCAATCTGTAGGAAAATGTCTCATAGTTATTGGAATTCACACAAGACTGCATCTCAGTACGAGTAGCTGTTCCCTGTCACTGTTTTTGATGCTTGAGCTAAAGATTATTTTACAAAATGGTTTAGTGTTCAGTGTATGAATTTGTGAGATAAGACTTCTCCCTTATAGGAGTGAAATACGAAAATCAATGTCAGATGGAAATCTTAGCTCTAAGAGTTAGGGAGATTGGTGGAAGGGTTTTAAAATAAGTGTGAATTTTAGCCTCTAGACTTTGGAAATGTGGCAGTTATTGTGAGTATGAAATTCATAGGTGCAGATGGTTGATTAAGATAGCCCAGGATGGGCCACTGCTATAAATCTCCACAGAAAAATTGAGAAAACCATTTTGATAAGGAACATTTTTGAACTTTTATGTAAATTCATAACACAGGTTTTGCTGGATTCATTAAATGCGTATAAGTTAAATAACCATTGGTTTCATGAAATTGCCAATTGTGTCATGTGATAGAAATATTTAATAGAATTCAAATATATCAAATGGTGAGTAAGAGGGGTGCATGAGAGGAGAACTCCAATGTATTAAACTGTTATTATGTGTCTTGTATTTCACATTTGCTACCTAATTCAAGACAATTGTCTTCAAGGTAAGTCTAATTTCCCTCCGCATTAAGATAAAGTTATGGGTGCCTAGGTGATCTTGAGCCTACATCACCAACCAAGGACATACTAATAGCTAGAGTACAACGGGGCTCAGTTTGTTACACAGCCTAGAACTCTATTGTTTAAATAATACCAAATGGAGCGGGAGCAAAATGGTAACATTATCTGCTACTTTTAAATAATAAAATAGGAAAGTTATAAAGCCAAAATACTTTTGCTTTTGTCTTACTTGGTCATTTATTTTATTTTTAAAAAACATTCATACACGAAATCTGATTTAGTGTATGAATATTATATGATACACCTACATTTTCCTGTTATTGCTGTATTATGAATATTATGCCACATACCTGTATTTTGCTGTTGTTCATGATTATGTAGTCATATTACCCAAGCATATTTACATAATTATGTACAAGTACACAAATAAATATGTTCAGTCCTTAGAATAGGTGCTGTTGTTGATATCAGCTTTAAAATTAAAATAATTAGGTAAATCATTTAGCAATAATTCTCTGAAGATTTTTACATTATATTTTAGAGTAATAAAGTTATTTACAATTAATAGATATTTACTAATAACACAAAATTAATTCTCAAGCTAGTTTTTTCTTTCTTCATAAGGACAGCTTTTTGGAAAACCCCAAGGCTAGTAAATGGTACATATACACACACAAACATGTTATTTAGATACTTACATACATGAATACATATTTGGGGAATAACTCCTAACATATTAAAATATTTAAATTTTTAGTAACATCGCTCTCCAAAGTACAATAAATTAAGAAAAATGATAAGCAATATTTTACATCTCAGTCACTGTGAAACATTGTATATATAACAAGTATTAGAGAAAGCATGTTGGGCGTCAGTCTGGCTCACTCACTAGATAAAGAAGTTTTTCACCCTTTTACCATGAAGTTTCTAAAACTGCACCTCAGAAAAATGGCAAATAAAATACATCATGGATTGGAGAATTGTTAGTTAAGTCCTGACATGCCCAACTGTGAATAATCAAAGATCTTATGCCATTTTAGATAAGATTGACTTGGAAAATAATTTCTAACAAATCACAGGACAATTTCTGGCTACAATTCCAAACAGCATTTAGGAATCTTCACACTTAATGTAGATCTGTTATGTGAAATTTGTGTTATATAGAGATAAATTTTCAAAAAAATCATTAAAATATTTGACAGGCTCCTATTACTTGCTAAATAAGCATACGTAAATTTGTAACAAATTACCAAGAATTTAAAGAACTTATACTACAGTAGTATAGAAACACTGCATACACTCATTTCTAATGCTTATGTATAATACAATTTTCTAGAAACATGAATGTTGGTTTATTTCAGACTATTGAACTTATGCTTGAGAAAATTTTATGTTAATATTAAGAGGGATGTAGGCAAATATAAAAACAGGCATATTTGATCAACCCTATACTACATGTCTCTGCTTTCTGATGTGAATTGATTTCATTTTTTAAATGGGGCCATCGATATGTTCCTTAAGTCAAGTAAACATGGATAGGGTACTAGACATCCCTTCCTCTGTTTTTTGCTCAGAAACACAAAGTTGAGACTTCTTTGGAGGGGAAACAAATTATCCAACCTCTCTTTTTTCGTAATTATGCTGAAACCAGTCTATGAGTCATATATTAATCTACCTCTCCTTTTTTCCCTCCCTCTCTTCCTTTCTTCCCTCCCTCCCTTCCTTTCTTCCTTCCATAAATATTTATCCAGCAGGTATACCAGTGGCAATGTTATGCATGCCAAGTACATCATTTGTGTATACAAACATGGTTCTTTGTGTTTCAGATATTACGGTCCAAGGGAGTATACTCATATCAATATGTTACCATAAAGTGTAAGCAGTGCTAAAACAAGAGATACTCAAGATGTAAGAAGAGCACATCATACGAGCAATTTAACATAGCACAGGAAAAGTATGTTGTTAAAATAAAACTTGAAGGAGTTTACAAGGTGAATGTTCAGGAGTGATGTGTTGGTGTGTGTTGGTAGAAAAATGAGAATTTTACTTAAATATACATCCTGTGTGAAGGCCAGGTGTCAGGAGAGCACATCCAAATTTTAAGGAAAGTTCCGCTGGTTCTTTGTCTCCTCAATGCAGATCTCTTTTCTGGCTCCGATCTAAGACCTGGTTCAAAATGCAAAACTGCAGTGGCTATTAAATTTTATATTCTTAGTATAGTATCTGAACACATTTTTAGTTATTAAGAAACATGACTATATAATGTTTTTCAATGTGTGTTCAACGGAGTCAGCTTTAAAACTTTTAAACACTTAATTGGAAATGCAGATATGCATATTTACAGATACATTCCTACAAATAGATTTTGATTTTATAGAAATTATTATACATAACAATTGTATAATTATGTAAATCTGGTATATGGTTGCATGTGTATATAAATGTTAATATCCAATTTTACATATAATAGCCTCTTATTATTTTTTAAATTATACTTTAAGTTCTGGGATACATGTGCAGAATGTGCAGTTTGTTATTATTATTATTTTTTTAAGTCACTTATTATTAAAAACAGCATACATTTGTGGTGTTTTCCCGAGGCTAAACAAATGTACTTGAGCAAAGTGAGTGGCCTTATGAATTGCTTCACTGTAAATTCATGGAGACATTTTTAGTTGAATTCCCGTGTATAAATCAGTTATATCAAATTTTCCACCAGTTCAGTTTTTTTTTCAGTTACTTAACACTCTATAAAGATTGGTCATCACATTCTTTAACTTTGTATTAAACACATTCTTCCAATTCTTTCTTCACCACAAAACAAGTGGGCTTGGTTTTGTTCACAGGAAGAGCCGCATTTGACAGATTTGCTGATGGTGTCAGTGTTGGTCGCAGGCTTGATGGACAGCACCAAACCTTGCTGTGGCCCAGCTCCTGCTAATTAGTTGTCTGAAGCCACTCTGTGTGCCACAGGCATAGGCTTATCAGCCAAAGACATCTTTACCATTCAGCATGACAGCTGTGATGCAGCTGTTTGTGGAGAAAATGAAGCACAAAGAAAGGGGGGATGAGCCTTTCAGATAAATGACAACCATAGTATCTTTCACTGAAGGATCCTAAGGATATAACAAAACAACGAAAATGTAGAGTACAAAAAGGTGTAAATCAATATCTGTTGGATGAGTGTGGAACCCACACATGAAATGATCATAAATAATATCAGACTGTGAGAGTGAGAGGAAAATACAGCTGCCTTGCAAGTTCTTTTAAAATGCATTGAAGTTGCATGTTCTTGTAATTAATGCTGCTCAAGCATTTGCTTATGAAATTAATGTAGATGTGTGGAGTTTTCAGAAGTTTCTGCACATGTGCATAGATACTAATGCGAAAGCTGGCCAGAAAGCCTTGTATCTGAATAATTGCAGAGAACATGGTCATGAATAATATGTTGGGATGCTAAAAATCTCATAATATTGGAGACACTCTGAGAGGAGTGAAAGTCATCCACATATATGTGAGAAGGGTGTAGACATGGTAAAGCTAAAAATATAAAGTTACTATTCCTTTTTAGAAAAGTGTGCTTATGTTGAGGTAATAATGAATGAAATTCTTTTTCAGTCCTTAATGATTGAAAACTGTGAGCTCCCATTTTAACTACTATCCACGTAAACTGGAAATCTAATGGAAAGTACCTATGGTTAGAAGTACACATTGACAAATCAAATTAAATAAATATTTTCACATAAACATTTCATATTATAAAATACCTATTCTAATTTCAAAATACTGACTGTAAATAATCTTTTCATATAAGATACCTAATATTGGCCAGGTGCGGTGGCTCATGCCTGTAATCTCAGCACTTTGGGAGGCCAAGGCGGGCAGATCACTTGAGGTCAGGAGTTTGAGACCTGCCTGGCCAACATGGTGAAACCCTGTCTCTACTAAAAATAGAAAAATTCGTCAGGCATGGTGGCACATGCCTGTAATCCCAGCTACTTGGGAGGCTGAGGCACGAGAATCACTTGAACCCAGGAGTCGGAGGTTGCAGTGAGCTGAGATCGTGCCACTGCACTCCAGCTTGGGCAACAGGGTGAGACCTTGACTAAAAAAAAAAAAAAAAATACTTAATATTTTATGAGACAGTTTTAAGTATATGTATATATTAGAGGTTTTACAAATCCTAACAGTGAGTGATATTTTAAACTTAAACTTTTGGATGTTTGCAATGAATATTTATTAGTTTATAAAATATAAGTAATATTATCATACTCTATAGTCACATGTAATAATAACATCAGAGGCTCTGAGATATCATTTGGTGTCTCACCAAATTCTGAGAGAAATGGAGGTTCAGTTATAGCTAGTCTTATCATTGGCTCTGTAGTATCTAAAAGTCTGGATATAGCAGAAGAATGTTATACCTATTTAAATTGCCTGATACACTTATTTATGCCCATGAAATAAAAAAATAATGCAGCTAACATAAGCTATATAATCTCAGGGTTGACTTGATTTTAGCTTATACTTCAATTTTATATAATTTTGAGTTTAAAAATGTTAAAAACATTTACAAACAGGAAGCATAATATAATCACTCTAATTGTTAAGGAAAAATTATTTGAATTTATTTTTTTCTTTAGATAGTTCAGACAGTGTATTTATGTCAGAATGTAGGTGTATGGTGCATATATTAAATACAGATTAAATCGTTAAAAAGAATAAAGTAAGCAACGAGATTCTCTTTAAATGTCATTCATTTCTTCAGTTTTGGAATTAGAATAAACCTAGATCATTTGATGTTTACAGAATCTTATGCATGAGAGAGAGAGGGAGAGATTCTGGGGCCAAAACCACCAGGAGATCCATATTCCACAGGTCAGAGATCGAGTTTGAAATTGAATATTAGAAATTTGTTTTTAAATTTTGTGAAATAACTAATGGATTTTATGAGGGAATTGAACGGAAGGACTAAAGACAGAGTTTAAATGATGATCAGCAGGTCATACAGCGAAATTAATGTCTTGGAGCCTGTGGATGAGGACAATTTTTAATGGAATGGAAGAGAGTAGAATAGAATAGGTTGTATAGAGTAGAAAAAAATAGGTTAGAATGGAATAGCATGAGGAAACAATGGGAACATGTGAAAAATTAGAAGAGAATAAAACATATTAGGTTATATTAGAGTGCATGTCATATAGCATAGTTAAACATTATTTCAGTTAAACTTTTATTTTAGTTGTATATGTTATTGGGTGCACGTGTGTTTTTACTGCATCTCAGTGTGGGTTGATTATTGTAAGTCAAGGTCCAAAGTTTGAAAACCACTGAGAAAAAAATAGCTGATACTTATGTACCACTTCTTATTTATCACATATTTATTTAAAACACTTTCATTGTATTAATTAAACTAAAGGTAAAATCTCCTATGGCTTCTTATTTACTGTTGAATAAGTGAAGGAATCAAGAGACGACCTGTATAGTCATTTAGCAGATAAATGGCTGCGCTGAATTAAACCCCAGATAAGCTGTGCTCTTAGCCACTAATCTCAGCCTTCTGACAAAAATGGCAGCAGACCCAGGATTGGAGACCAGCCCTCTGATTCATAGTGTAATGCAATACTGTTTTACTTAATCAGTTACCTCTTCTGTTAGACCAAATCCCAATTCTAAATCAGAATTTATTGATATATGTTTCATGGATTATTTTTTTGGACTAAATGAAGTTGAGAAGGTTCATCCTCAATGCATTCAACTGGTGATTCACAATCAGATTTACATAAACATGCATTTAACAAACTTAAAGTTAATTAATCTGTTTACATTTGTTTAACCCACTTACTTGTAAAATTATTTGATTATAAATGATACTCAAAGAACACATATTCCATACAACTTATTTTGGAGAATGCTGGCCTAAGTCATGAATGATCCTATATGATTAAACAGATTTTCTAATATTATAATCAAGATTCTTAAAATTTAAGTACAGTTAATCCTCCATTTTTAAACAACATGCAAATCAGAAATTTAAAAAGACACGAATATATGATATCAAAGATGTGCTTGTATGTATGTGTACATATTATCTGCACACTTGTTATGAAAGAGGTAAAGGTATTTTTTAAAGTCCCTGCTTCTACCTTGTATTTTAGATATAATCTTCAATAATATATGCCCAGCATATTATTTTCAAATCAATAATCATTCAAATAGCAGAAGCCCAAAGACTTTCTTACACAGCCTAAAGCCTTCCTGATTTTGGTATTGTTTCCCTTTATAAAATATCTTTGTTTTTTAAGGGACTTACATGTCTTATTACAAGTATGATATCTTATTTTTTTCCATTTATGCCAATATTTAAAAATTAAGATAAACATAATTTTTCTGGTTTCTAAACACTTTACAATGTAGTAAAGCCCAAATGCTGTGATACATTGAAATGATTGCACAAATACTGCTCTATAGTGAAGAATGACACACATGTAGCTAAATTTTGGATGTCAGGCCACTCCAGCTTCATTGTTAGGTAATGTATAAAAGCTTGAAGTTTGCATAAAATGGACATCTTATTATGGACATTCTATTAATTGTAACATATTAAACGTACATTTTATATGGTTTAAAGTATATTTGGTAAAGGTAAACTACTTATATATATCTACTTACATTACGTGTGTGTGTATATATATACACACACACACGTAATGAGGAGTATACACACACACACACGTAATGTAAGTAGATTTACAGTGGCTACTTTTATTAAAAGCTAGCTAGTTAGATTCATAGGGTAATATGAGAGGAGAGGAAAAAATATTCTTTAATTGATACTTTATTATAATATTTCAAGTTTTAATATGCCACATCATTTATTTCCATCTTCAAATTGGAATAAAAGTGAGAGGAATGCCAGCACAAACTGTTTTAGAGTCTGTTTTCTAGCTACGGAAGGTGAAGGGCCTTGATATCCAGGACTCACATTCTCTCAAATAATTCCACTCAGTGCTGGAGTCTAAAGATGATACAAAAACCAAAACAAAACATAAAACAAAACAAAACAAAAAATACATGTAGAGTTTATAGTGAATTATAAAATAATGAAGTTAACTCATTTAAAATATACTAAATATGTGAATTTAGCCCACATGCAGAAATCGTGTTTTTTAAAAAGCATACGTTGGGGAAGATGTTTATGCTTTTTGAAACTGATCTCATAGTTTAATACTATTCTATTGCTGTATAATTATTTCCATACTTATCCCTGGAAGCCAAGCTACTTTTAAATGTTCTTTCTGGCTAAATTATCTCAGTTTTGACTTAATAGGTATTTAGGACATAACATCTATCTAAAATAAACAGCTAGGATAAAATTTCAGCAAATCTTATATTACTGTTTAGTTTTAAGCAATTTGTAGGCATGCATTTTTTCCAAAATTTCACAGGAGGTTTAGTATTTTTTCTAAAGTGGTGGTTGGTTTGTTCATTCATTTATCCGCCTAGTTATACAAGAAGAGTTTCCGCTGAGGCCATGGAAAGGAAAAAGCAAGAACCATTTTGGTGAGCCCCATCTTGATTCAGAATGTATTTAGAAAACATAATATGATAGTAATATCTTAAATAAGACAAATATTGATACAATAAGGACAGCCAAATTTATATTCAAGATATGGATTGGAAAAATACATAAACAAATGGTGGTAGTATACAATATAATACTATACAGCAGTAAAAAGAAACCACTGACACAGGCAATAACATGGATGAAACTCAACACTATTGTGCTAAGTGAAAACAAACAAACAAACAAAACAAGCAGACACAGAAGGCTATATGTGGCATGACTTTATTTCTGTGACATTCTGGAAAAGGCAAAGTGATAGGGACAGAAATCAGATGGGTGGTTGCCAGGAACTGGGGATTGAAGGAAGGCATTAAGTACAAAGGGGCACAGAGAAAGTTTTTGAGGCAATATCAATGTTCTATAACTTGATTGTAGTGGTGGTCTATCAAAGAAAAATTACACTGACAGAGTTAAACAGACAAGGAAGATTTTATTCAAGACTACTGCAATAAGTGAGAGAGGTGGAACTGAGCTCAATCGAAACAAAAGGCAGGAGAGTTTTTAAGCTCTTAAACTAGTGGAAAAATATTGGAGGCTATTAGGTGACAGATTGGTCAATGTGATTAGGCCATGTGAGTTTGCTAATTGCCTTTTTATTAAAGTTTGGCTCTTGCCTTCCCACTAAGACTAGGAGATAGGGGTGCTATCTTTCTTGATGAGTTCATTTCAAAGGGATGACTTCCAGGTCCATGAGAAAGACCATCGTCATTTATAAAACTGGCAATCAGCAACCTCTCAAAAGAGCAGAGAAAGAATTTACAAGTTCAAGTTTTCTAGAGTAAATGCCTTAACCAAAAAAAAAAAAAAAAAAAAATAAAAAAAATTCAGAAGTCTACAGTTAGGAAGAAGTTTGTCTAAAGTTTAGTCAAGCTAAGCAGAAGGTTAAGAGTGTCTTAGTCAGGTTCCATGACTACATGTGTTTTTCAGAACTCACAGAATTACTCCTAAAAGGTTGAATTTTACTATATGCAAATGATAACCCATTAAACCTGACATTTTAAAAAGTGTAGCTAGGAAAGATGTCATTATTGTCAGAGAACAAGAGCAATAGAATAATGATGCTATGCAGGAAGAGAAAAGTAAGATTATCACCCTAGAGAATGAGTTTTTCCTTTTCCATGTAGAGAACATCTAATGTCTTTCATTAGTGACATGATAATTTACAAACCTAATATATTCCCGGATACCCGGGCTCTGCTAAGAAATACAAAACAGAGACTATCGTTGCTATAGATAATAAAATGGGTTTGCTTGCATATCTTTTTGTTTACTGAATTGTTAAGAAGAGCAAGAAGCTGTTACCCAGAGTAATGTATTTGATTAAAATCAATACACCAATATATCCAAATGCTATCCTCAAACTCACAGAATTGAAGCAATTGTCCTATTTTTTCGCCAACAAGTGATGTACATAGTGAGGTAAAAAACATCTCAGCAGGAGTGAACTTTGCTTTATTGAATTGTGCCTCTTTGTCAAAATGCAATAGTACAGTGGCAGAAAGAGAAAAGAGAGGTTCTGTATTTTGACTCTATACTGCTGAATGCTTCATTTTAATTCTAGAACCAGAGAGTGTTTACTCTCCTGGTAGTAGCAATTGGAGGGCAAAGTTCTCATTTTCACCATGGAGTAAGTGACAAGGAGCTTGGGAGCAGGGAACCAAGATCTCCAGGGAACAGTGTGCTTTATGTATATTATTAACAGGAATCACAAGTGTTTCTCCTCCACTTGAGTCACTTCATTGAAAATACAAAAAGCTCATTTACCAGCACCCATAGGCATAAGAATCATAGAAGCAATCAATTAACACAAATACTTTCCCTCTGAAGCTCGCTCGTGACCTTGAGATATGTGACGAATGACTTAAAGAATGAAACAGACAGAATTTTCGTGCTAAACCAAAAAAATTATGTTCTTCCACATGATGAAGAGAAATAAAATGGAGAAAGCTAGATATATGTTTAGTTTAAATAAGACCCAATAAATTCCATAACTGCGTTGTGCGGCCTTGGCCTCGGATCAGAGGTACTCAGTCTGCACAGTAATCAGGACTTTCTCAATAAACCTCAGCCTGTTACGGTTCTTACCACATTTACTTTCTCAATACGATAGTACTTTACAGCTATCTACTCGATTATGGCCAGAGCTCCTAGCAGTTATTGATAACCAGACCATAGACTTTATATCTCAACCAGCACAGGCAGGAGGAAGGCAATCAACACAGTGAATTTCCTAACCTGGATCTATCTTCCTGAAAGTTGAAGATGATGACTAAGTTCTACAATTGAGCTTGTGATTCTCACTGTGGCAAAACTTCTTATGTCATTTTTATTTTTAGCTCTTTGGCACAATTATAGAAAATTATTGTAGGAAAATCACAGCTTCTGTAAAGAGGAGCCCTGACTGCTTTTAAGAGCTTCTGAATGTTGGGAAAGCTCACAAGCTCTGTGCAGTGCATTTCTTTGTAGAGAAAGGCAGATAAAAATTTGTTTACTAAAAGAATGAAGTAAAATTACAGGACACTTTCAGATTGTCTTTCCTGTTCTCTGCCTCCTTTTTCTGAACCCTGCCTTTTCTGCCCTTTGCCTCAGCTGGTATTAAAAATGTCTGCTCTTCTAAGGCCCATCTTTCTCTTCAAAAATCACTTTTCTGTGATTTACCTGCCTATTTTCTTTCCTCTTTTTAAAATTTTCTTTTTTTTTCTTTTATTTATTTTTTTTGAGACAGGCTGGTATTTATTTTTTATTTTTTTAATTTATATTTTATTTTTTTCTGTCACCCGGGCTGGAGTGCAGTGACGTGATCATGGCTCACTGCAGCCTCTACTTCCTCGGCACAGGCTCAAGCAATCCTCCCACCTCAGCCTCCTGAGTAGCTGGGACTGCAAGTTTGTGCTACCACACCCAGCTAATTTTTATTTTTTTAATTTTTTGTAGAGATGAGGCCTCACTATGTTTCCCAGGCTGGTCTTGAATTCCTGGGCTCAAGTGATCCTCCCACCTCAGCCTCTCAAAGAGCTGCTATCATAGGCACGAGCCACTGGACCTGGCTGGTGGTCCATTTTTTTGAGTGTGCAACAGAGCTAAGTTTGGGGAACATATAGTTGATGAGAACGGCAATTTTGATTAGCCAATTTCCCATTTCACTCTCACTGAGATGCGAGTGAGTAAAATGAATTAGCATTATAGCCAGAGGTGTTTGCAAGCTGAGTTCAGTAAAACCATGTCACAGTAATTTGATATATCATAGAGTGACTTTTCAAAAACTAGAAAATATGGGGATAAAATTTCAGAAAACTACCTATATAACAATGTACCTTTATCAGCCACATTATGCATATGATTATCCCTTGATTTAAAAGCAATATTATGACTTTTAGGTTTGTAACAATAGACTTTTTTAGATATCCTTGTTATGTGGAAAAATGACATTAACATTTTGCAGTCAGGTTTTTTTAAGTAGCTTTATCAATATGAGTATGCTTTAACTTCTAAATCAGTGCCTAGTTTATTTACAATACCAGAGATGCTGTGAAATAAAGATATGAATGGAAGATCTCAGCAACATTCTATAACATAATTCTTACATAATATTCACTTCTGAATGTATATTAGTAATTAGTGTATTAATACTAACATAACTAGTGCTTAAGTATAGCAGCAGCTAGTACTGATAGTACTTTCTGTGATTTCATATTGTTATAAGTGCATGCTATTTATGAGGGCACTCTATAGTTGCAAATTAGTCCATTCTTTGTTTGAAAATTTCAAAATGCCTTTACTGACATCTCCACATTATACAAATATACTTGTGTTTCCTTTCCTACTTTGTCTGTTAAAAAAATCTCTGCTGTAGAAAATAGAACATAGCATTTTTTTTTTTCTAGGGCAGAATGTACGTCTCCGTTTTTAATGCATGAGCAGGCGTTTTGGTACATTAAGCTCAGTGGCACTGATAGTAAACTAAAGAGGAATGAAAGGAAGAGGAACTGAAATACCATCATCCCACTAATGATACCGAAGCTGCTCAGCTTTATTGGGAGCCTGCCCAGACATTCACTAATAGAAGGCATGGTCCAGGATGTGAACTTGGTGATGCGGTGCCAAAATTGCAAATCCAGAAAAAAAAAGGCATTGCTAGAAGATTTTCTGGAATAATTTAATGAATTGTCTAGAAATACAGGGGGTGTGTGTGTGTGTGTGTGTGTGCGCGCGCTATTATATTTGTTGGTGGGTGAATCAGAGAGAGAGAGTGAGCACAATAGAATAGAGAAATGTTAAAAGAAATAACTAGATTGGGGAGTATTCAGTTACCTCAAGGCTGTGTTAAATAAACACAGTAATTCTATCATAAAAGTATATGTATCTCAGAGTGCATGAATTGTAGAATATTCAGATAGTTTGGTGTCACTTTATAATTTGGAGAATTTAGCTCCTGAATGTTAAATAATTTTGAAAAATATCTTTCTTTTAAAGAAGGGACTAGAATGCCTGCTTCTTCAGATACCCATACACATCCATATCACACTGCTACTTAGCTGTTTACTGATACCTAGTTATAATAATTAACATTATGATTTCTTTCATAGATGAATATTATTGTTCCCAGTTCACCCCTGCAAATGAGGGAGTATACAGAAATGTACCCTTTCAGACTGGAAGGAAGAAAACAGATTCTCTGTTCAAATTGGGCTTATGCCCAGTTTGAACAGAGAATCACTCAGCTGTGGATGGCAGCTTTCGTGGCCTCTGGCTAACACAAACTCCTCAGTGGCTTTTCAAAGCCACTTAGAATCAAGTTCCAGCAAGCTCAAAGTAGAAGCTGCAGCTGCAGACACTGAGGAACACCTATGTAGCCTAGACTCACGCTCACAGCCCCCTTTCTGATTTTAACTCTGCTTGTTTTGTGCGGGAGATTGGAAGGTAAATAGAGAAGGGGCGTTTCTTTCACCCAATTTTCTCTTCCTTTTCTGCAACTCCTCAGGGTGAGCTAAACCTTTTGGAAATTGGTCAGTTATACTCTGAAAAACACAGATCGGAGATTGAGCTTGGTGACCTCTTTGCCCTTTAAAAAAGAGCCAAACAGAGAATTCCCTTTTATAGGTTTAATGGCCCAACAAAGGCAAATGAATTAACAGAACAAAAACAGTAAGAAGGTCAGTTGTGATCACTGTACCTGAGTTCATGTTCTCCGTTGAAACGTGGTGTGAAAATCGATCCATGGTTAAAGCTTTTCCTACTGAGGAGACTTCACTAATGAGAAAAAAAATGGTATTTTATTAAAATACCAGAGGATCCCATGGGCTAGAGCATGAAACACGGAAAACATGGAGGAAAAATCTAGCAGAGATATCCTTAAATACAAATTAGTTTTTAGACAAAGAAAACACTTTCGTGAGAAGAAGCATAAGCTGTTTCTGGGTCTAAGGTATTTGGAGCCCAGCAGAGATCTCCATTTACTATCAGTGGTATTACAATTCTTCCATTCTATTTCAAGTTTTATTCTTATAAGTTTCAAAATAAATACAGAGGAGAAATTAAGTTTTACCAAATAGGAGACTAAAAGGCCTTTATTAAACTAAAAGTGTCTTAGAATTCAGTAACATCAGCTAGTGAATTGGAACATTAGCTAGTTTGGCAATATAAATGCATAATCCCAATTGCTACTTGAACTCTTTCTCTCTTTTTCATAAAGTATTCAAAATCTTAAAAATATTCTATAATATAAATTATTGTTTTATATCATCATGGCTCAAAACTAAGTACATTTAATACAGAATAGCCCAGCTAATTAAGTATGTTGCTTTAATCTTCAATTTAACATACATGTACTAGCATATTGCTTATGTACTGCTACACATATATACATTTTCCTAGGCATTTTAGAGATACATATTTATTGAATTCCTAACTCATGTTTTCTAGAACACTAGACACTAAAACACTAAAACACTCATGTTTTCTAGAGCTTGAGACAGATCCTACACATACATCTTCATCGTCACCCATTTTGAACTGTATGTTGTAATAGGGCAAAAAGTTGGAAGAAGAGTAGAAGTTGAGATAGATTCAGGCTGATATATATCGTGGGAGTAGTACTGTCTAGGCAAATGAGATAGCAAAAGTGAGGGGCAGAGGACGGAAAAATTCAGGGTATATTGTGGTACAGGGAGTACACTATCAGGAGAGAGAAATTTTAATCAATTTTATTGCGGGTATGAATTTGTAAACCAGAAATAATATTCAGGCAGTAAAGACTTACTGAGATAGGCAGTAATAGAATATAAGAATATAAATGCTTTAAAATATTTTTGAGAGACACAGTATGTAAGTTGTAATTTTTTTGTAGTTCCCTAAATTTATCATGAAGAAAATTTCTCTTTCATGCAGTAATGTTTTGGGAGATGAAAAATAAGATAAAACTTAAATCGATTAGATTCATTGGGCATATCTCCTTTCTTTCCTTTTCTTCTTCCTCAAAGGTATCTCTTCTATTTGAATACCTTAAAATGCTGTAAACTTGGTCAGTCCACAGAATCATTTATGGTCTGACCAACTATCAGTATGTTAGCTAATAAAAATATTATAATGTGGGAAAGCCAGTCTTGCTTTGGAATCCTTTTCTTATGCTATTTTTCCTTTTACCTTCTGCTCCTTGAAAATGAACATCACCACCACCAACTCAGTTTCCCAACACACATCTACAGAAAATCAGCCTAACTCACAAGATTCTTTCAATACTGCAAAGACTTTGGATGGCTTGGTGAGTGCAGGACATTACACTCACACAAATTAAGAATAAGAGACAAAGTTAAAATTCCTAACAGCAATGTGCTACTTACTATATTGCAGATGCTATGGGAATACACAGAAACAACTGGATTCTGATAGAGGCCAAGTTGAAGAACCAGTAGTGGATGAATTTTAAGCACTATCTTAAATAATGACCAGAAATTCAGTAGTGGGAAATTAAGAGCAAGAACGCTTAAAGTGACCAAGCATAGTGGCTCATGCCTGTAATCCCAGCACTTTGGGAGACAGAGGCAGGTGGATCACTTGAGGTCATGAGTTCAAGACCAGCTCGGCCAACACAGTGAAACCCCATCTCTACTAAAAATACAAAAATTAACTGGGCGGTGTGTGTGCCTGTAGTCCCAGCTACTCAGGAGGCTGAGGCAGGAGAATCGCTTGAACCTGGGAGGCAGAGATTTCAGTGAGCTGAGATTGTGCCACTGCACTCCAGCCTGGGCAACAGAGTGAGACTTGGACACAAAAAAAAAAAAAAAAAAAAGAAAATGAACGTTCAAGATGAAGGGAACAACAGACAACAGGTTAGAAATGAAGGAGCTAAGGTGTAAGCATGCAGTTGTGTACAGGAGAAGAGTGAGCACTTCTCAAACAATGTCCAATGAGAAGGTGTTCTGTGGAAAAGCAGCAGTGACAAACAAGCAAACACAAGCACAAAATCTTAACACAGCCACCATATCATAGTGTAACAAAGGCAAATATTAAAAACCCCAGGTTTCTTTTGAAGGCCTTTTTTTTTTTACTCCTTTAATAAACTAATGTATTTTATTACTCTCTCATAAAACGAGCATTCCCTCATCAAAGAAATGGTTGTGCTTAGAACCATTATTTCAAGGGGTGTTTAATGGGACTGGTAGTCCATGGAACACAATGTGGGAAAGGCTGAGTTAGAATATCTTCAGTCAGCAAATGAAATATGGCTGTTTTGTTAGAGAAAGGGAGACAGAGGTATTCTAGATTCATTGGATACCTGAAACTGGGACACATTCTTTCAAACAAACAAATGCACACACACACACATGCACACACGCACACACACACATTAGTGCTGATTATACATCTGACAACATACCTGTGGCACTGTAAACATAATGAAAAATGAGTTAAAACCCATCCTTAGTCTCTATGTAACTCACAGCTGTGTTCAAGGTTTAAAAAGGAGTTAAATTATTATTTTCACCTCTAGAAATAATTGAACATTCGTAGGTGGCATTTGATCAGAGCCTTACAGGTGATGTGGATATATATAAAGGGATTTCTAGGCAGAGGAAAAAGCATAAATCAAAGTCTGTCCAGGGCTTCAGGGGGTGGTGAAGAACCCTGGTTCGACTGAATGTGTGCAGCATGTGTTGAAAATAAAAGATGAGAAAATGAGAAAAGGTATTTAATTTTATCTAGACACTGAAGGACACTGAATGTCATGATAAGGACTTTGAAAGTCATGCTCTAGATAGTGTGAAATTGTGAGTTTGTGAATTGTGACATCATAAAAAGGAAGAAATGTGGAGGACTTCATGAGGTCAGTATTATCTTCAATTAAGATAATGTGGGCTGATAGACCTTATGCACTGAGGTATTTTGTGGATGACAGTTTTGTTTCATGAGATTTATACATTTTTAAACGTCCTCCTATAAAGGGACTTCTTTCCCATTAACTTGTGTCATAGTAAAAAAGTAGTTGCTGATACCTTGGATTTAAACCAGTGAACACATTGCCATTGAGTGGCTGCTTTGTGAGTATGTTTTGATGGCATACAAAATTAAATTTGTATTAAATTTATCAAAGTGATAGTCTGGGGGTAAGTTATACTTACATATATGACATTTTGAGGGCAACTATATGCTATATTGAATGGAATTAAAGTATAAATACAATCAATTTAGAGTACAGGAACAAGAAGGCAACAAAACAAAAAAATGGAAAAACAGAGCCACGTTTTGATGGAGGAAGAAAATTTGGAAAGGTAGAGAGGAACCATTAAGTTAAGCTGGAAGGAGAAAGCAGGAGCAAAACTGTGGCATAAAGTTTTGTTGCATCATTTGCCTGGCATTGGAGAGGAAGAGGCAGGATTCTGACATCACAAATAAATATTATTTATGGAGGAGAAGTTCATTAAGGACATAAAAGGCACATTATGACAATCAAGCGTTTCAATTTAGACCAAGAGTAGAATATTTTTAGGTTTTTGAAAATGTTAACCAGAGTTTCTCCGTGGCACATGAGATAAATGTTAGTTTCAGAAATGATGACATTACCACAAAGAGAACTTCTGAGACACCAGTGTTCCACAAAAATAGAACACGACTTGTTTTTGAATTTGGCGGCTGGGCTCTCTAGCCCAAGTATTCAATACAATAGTAAGTTACATTTACACAAGTGTAAATTTACTTTAAAGAGAGGATTGTGTTATACTCAGATTTAATAGTTTATACATAAAATAGTTTCACAACTAAATTAAGAACAGGTCATGTATTTTTAAAGTGTTGCTTAAGGTTATCTTAGATAAACATATGAAGTTCTCCTGTTCTACCTCCCTATAACACTAGAGATATTTCCTTCCCCAAATTCCACATGCACACTTATTTTATTTCTTTGTCCCATTTATATGGTTATGAATTCAAGAATATACACAAATTAGATATTTATAGAAGGCATTGGAAATAATTCTGGAGTTTCAGAAATAGAATTCTAGAAAACATATTATTTTCCCACACCTTGTACAATAACCCATTGTAAATGATTTTGTTATTTTATTTTGTGAAATATCTTCAAGTAATATGCTTCAGAATCATACATTATTATATATCCCTTATTGAATGATATGGTTTGGCTTGGTGTCCCCAACCAAATCTCATCTTGTAGCTCCCATAATTCCCATGTGTTGTGGGAAGGACCCAGTGGGAGATTATTGAATTATGAGGGTGAATCTTTCCTGTGCTGTTCTCTTGATAATGAATGGGTCTCACAAGGTCTGATGGTTTTAAAAAGTGGGAGTTGCCCTGCACAAGCTCTGTCTTTGCCTGCCGCCATCCATGTAAGATGTGACTTGCTCCTCCTTGCCTTCTGCCATGATTGTGAGACCTCCCCAGCCACATGAAACTGAGAAAGTTAAACCTCTTTCTTTTGTAAATTGCCCAGTCTTGGGTATGTCTTTATTAGCAGCATGAAAACGGACTAACACACTAATATAAAACACTTCCCTAAATCGTAAATCAAAACTGCAAGTTATAATATTCGACTAATAGTTCAGTTAACTGCATTTGGTAGATCACTATTACATAGATGGCTGTCTAAGTACTACTAGCTTACAACCTATTATTGTCAGGTGTATCTGAAATACTTTGCATGAATTATTGAATTATCTCATTGAAAACTCAAAATGTACTACCACCTTTCATTTTTTACACAGGAGATCACTGAGGTGTAAAGGGTATAGTAATTTGCCCAAGGTCATACAACAGGATTGGAGTTGGGATTTGAATTGTGACTGTAGAACCTACAGTTGTTACCAACACATCACACTCAGTATTATCAGAAATTTTCAAGCAATAAGCAATTGCTCTCTAGTTAATTTTTTGAATTATTATGACAAGTTAAAGGAAATAACCTAATATGTTCCTTGGTCCTAGGGCCCATTCTATGTCTTATTTATATCATGTCAATGAAATACACTGTGAGTTAATTCTTCTCATGTTGCAGCTAAGAATCCCTTTTTCTTGCATAGACCTAAGAAGGGAGTCAGACCTTGAGATAGTTCAAGTCAATTAAGATTATTCATATTGAGACTAGAAAATATTAATTGATAGAGGCTGGGAAAGATACTTAAATAAAATCAGATTTTTTTTTTCTTTAAATTTAAGCTGGTTTTCCTATCCGGAAATGTAATTTTTTTTTCTACTATTTTTCCATAAACCAATAAAGTTTCAGAATCTTTCTGCTAATGATTGCCTGGTTTTAATTACTAAGAAAAGACCATCCCATTTGAAAGGCACTTGTCTCATCCCTCATCAATTCTCATCTATTTTGAAGTTGTTGCTATTCACAAATGATGATGTCTTATGCTTGAACTTCATAGGATGATTGTACCCAGGGGCTTTTTAGGCAGCTGTGTTTAGTGTCTCATGGATATCAAAAGTAATGCCCTCACCATAGCTTCCTAACAAAGTGCTAGTTATATAGTAAGTACTATGAATCCAACCAGTGTTTTATCATTATTCTACTTACTTTGATTTGTTCTTTTGTACTTCAATAGCACAATGCAGCCAGCCTCTTGTTTGTTCTATTCACTGCAGCTATGCATTGAGTTGAGTGCTTTGCAGCTATTCTTCCTTCCATAAAAACATCTTCTTTCTTGTCCTGTACCCTGGATCATTTTTTGGATTTGCTTATATTCCTTCTGTTTGTGTGTTGGTTCCAGGATTTGTTTGCATTCATTTGTAATAAACTGTTTTTTTTCTTGTCTTCAAGCCAAGTTACTAAAATTATTTAAATGTGTCAGTAATGTCTAAAGGATGTCTTATTTCATTTCCTGTTCTGCTTTTTAATTTTATTGTGTTAGGAATTGTTCAACCTATTGTAAATTTAATTTGAATGATTTTTCATTCAATTAGACATTTGTTGTGTTGCCTTACAAATGCGTTTTTGAGATTTCCTTTCTTTTTTTTTTTTTTTTCGTATCTCTAGGTCTGGACAAAATGAGTAGAGCCATTTTTTGTCAAAGATATCTTTTAGTTGAGGTTATTTTTAACATGAACAAGGTGAGGAAATGTACTTTTTTCATATTTGTGCTATTTATACATAATTAATCCTAAATTGCTATTTGATATTTGGAAGTGCATTAGTTTCTTTTCCAAAGCTATCATGTCATCTGTAATGATGTGTATGCATGTCTATCTCACAGAAGAAAAAAAATGGCAGCCAACCGCTGGGGACTACAAAGAAAGCAATCATATTTATTCTGCCAGGCTCCCTCATTCTAGGCATATTTTTTTTTTTAATCATCTATTTTCAATATAAGAATACATGTTAGAGTAGAGGCTGGTCTATGACTGTTGCCAAAGCAATTATGTAGCCAGCTGTAAAATTAGCTTGAGATTTGTATTTGTTTGTTTTTCTGCCACCCTAGAGAATGCTTCCACTAGTGTTTGGAAAGTGGGAATTCCTACTACATGACAAAATTCAAAATAAAAGAAATATAATTAATAATTGTGCATATATATAGATTTTTTATTTGACTCGAGAATAAGGCACTACTCTCTACTCTTTTTAAATGAGCTGACAGCAAATCTGCTAAGTGTTTTTCCAAAATGACTGTCTACTCCATAGGAGAAGCATACCTTTCACACATAAGAGCTTTACTGCTTCTATAGTGATACCTCCTCCTTGTTATGCTGAATAACAGTGTATCATAATCGTAGGTTATTCACATTGATGCATGCATTTCCTTGTTTAATTGTTTACTGTGGTCATGATGCACTGCCCAATTAGTGGACGTCCAATAGAAAAGAACCCTTACAAAACACTTGAAGCTATCTTTCCAGTGTTCTTTCTTGTCCTATACCACATCCTTTACCTTCTGATCTCTGCTTTTTATTAAGCCCACCAAGATTCCTCCTTAATCTCAAGTTCCCAATGATTTTCCTTTGCAGATACCTTTGTTTATAGAGTTCTCTTACACTTTGTCTATTTTAAGTCCTAACATGTATAATTTGTCACCTATTTCACATTCCACTTTCAAGTCCAAAGATGCTACAATTTAGTTGTTCATTTTCTATCTCCATCGTTGTACCCAACGTCATTCTCCATTAAAGATAAAATCAGGTGTTTAAGGCCTAAATATAAGATTTTTTCTTTTTAAAAAATTAGTCCCGGCGAGGCACTATGCCTCACGCCTGTAATCCCAGCACTTGTGGGAATCCAAGGCGGGCTGATCACCTGAGGTCAGGAGTTTCAGACTAGCTTGGCCAACGAGGTGAAACCCTATCTCTACTAACAATACAAAAATTAGCCGGGCGTGGTGGCGGGCGCCTGTAATCCTAGCTGCTCAGTAGGCTGAGGCAGGAGAATCGCTGGAACCAGGGAGGCGGAGGTTGCAGTGAGCCGAGATCATGCCACTACACTCCAGCCTGGGTGACGGAGTGCGACTCCGTCTCAAAAAAATAAAAATAAAAATAAAAAATAATAATAATAAATAATTAGTCCCACGGCCCTTACATTTAGCCTCTTCATGAATTGGATTGCCTTTACTCATCTCACTGTTTCATGCTATGCATCTTCTTTTTTCTCCCTTAGAACTCAGTTATTATTTCTGTATCTTTCACTATCTGTGAAGACATTCATGAAGGTTTTAAAAAATCTCTTAGATTGAAGACTGGTGTCAAATGCTGATCAAGGAAAAGAGAGTATTAGATGAAAAGTTTTGTCTTCTCTAATTTTTGTTCTGTGTTTAGCAAGTTAAAAGTTAATTTAAGCACCCAGTAAGGTGAAAGGGCTGGTGGGAGTCATTGAAGTGAGGAAGTGTTCCCTATTTTTTACTGAGTTCAAAAGAATACAGTGCCAGATAAGGTATTTTAACTCGCAGGAGCCAACCACCAGAGAAAAGAAAAAATGTAGGTTCTAAGAAGTTGAAGAATATTTTTTCCCTCTATGAACATCAAACATTGTGTACTTGAAAGGTACAGTCCAATGAAGATGCTGTTCCTTGACTAAGGTGTTGGTTTAAACAAAACTAACCATAAGATGCCTAGAGGGAAAAACTGTAGTAAAAAGGATCTGATTGCTTTCACAAATCTCTGAATCTCAGAATGGGCAGAATGCAGGCACCTTTTCCCAGAGGAAACCCCTAAAAGCCTGTTTAACTGAAGCTGGTGACTCCAAGGCTTATGTAAGCTCATATTCTCTAGTTCTTTGACCACTTATGACTCAGGATTCTCCTTGAATTTAAAAGCACTTTGGGAACATTTGAAAGTTTGAGGTTTAAAAAAAAAAAAAAGCTTCTAGGAGAGAAAGTAATCCAATGGTAGTCACGTTATATATATATTTTTAATTTTGCTTTATTATTTCTAATACTATTTCTAATAATTTCTCTGATCTAATAATATATATTTCATAATTTACTTTTAGTTTTGACCACTAATTAGGCTATAGACTCTGTCTTTGACCTAAAATTGTCCATGAAGACCATGTCTGGTATTAGAAATAATAGAAAGCTAAATTTTCAAAAATAGCCTACAGTGGTCTCTTTTATTATTTAAAATATACATATATTTTTTGATGCTTAAAGGACTGTCTGATTTTTCTGTCTTTCAGTTAATGCATTTTGTTTTCAATTTGGTTAAGATTAATTGAACATCAAACATTGTCCGGAGCTTTCATATACATTGTCGTATTTAATCTACTCAGTTAAATCTATGAGATAGGTATTATTTTCATAGTTAGATTGTAAAACCCTTACCGTATGTGAGAGGGATCCAATATTAAGTGGTGAGAGCTGTCTGAATTCCTGGACAATATTCCAAAGATATATGTAACTTTAGGACATTGAAAAATATCGCCATATTAATAAAATAGTTCTTTACTGTAAGATTGTATTTTGCCTGCTGATGTTTAAAGCATTTTAATCTCTAGTAGTCTCTTTTCTCTACTGATTTCAAAAATTAATTTCTCTGACATAATAATATATTTTTTCATGATTCACTTTTAGTTTTGACTATGAATTAGGCTACAGACAGTGTACTTAACCTAAAATTGCCCATGAAGATCATGTGTACAAAACAAAAACAAAAATCAAATAATATCTGACATTGGATAAACAGGCATTTCGTCAAATTCATTCTACTAAAACATAAGTTCCATTGGTCTTTTTGGCATGTTGAAGAGCAGAGATATGTATTTTAATTTAGAGTCAATAAATTGGATTTGAATTAACAATGTGAAACATGATGTTTTGTAATTTTTTTTTACCTTACTCCTTCTAATGCAAGATTATTTGTTATGCCATACTTTCATTCTTAATGAGCAGTAACTGAATATCTGATCTGTAGTTATGATCTTATGTTTATGCTGAGAAAGACAGATACACAGTAATTGAGTATTTTTTTTTTTACTTTCTTACTCTCTGATTCTTGATGAATATTATTCACTGTAATTTATAGCACTAAGTCTAATCCGCTCTGGCCATTGGTTTTACTAAGTTATGACAATATTTTAATGAATAACTTTATCAACTACTAAATATTGTGGTAATTCACACTAGATGCTTATCAATACATTTATCATTCATATGATAGCACGATGGATAGCTGAGTTTGCAGTGAAGGTATTTAGTGTCTTGATGAATTGTTTTGATGGTCAGCAGTATCTAAATTTAAAGTCCAAACTCAACGTTTTATAAAACATAGGCATTTAGAATTGGCTGTCTTTCAAGAGAAGGGAAGGACTTCAGGACGTGGCAGGCTGCCTGACACATAACATGTGTTTATAGTATTTAGGGAAAAAGGCAAGTATATATTCCAGTTCCCAAATTACCAACTTTAATAATCTATACATTCCAGTATGAATAGATGTCCAGGGTCTCTTCACCCTTTAGCATTTGCAAACAACTGTAAATTGTTAGCAGTAAACTATAAATAAACTAAAGAAAGATTACTTTATTGAATCTAGATGACAAACATATGGGATTATATAGAAAAGTCAGGGTAAAACGTGATTCTTATGGTAAGTGGGAATTTTTCCTTGGTTGACATTTAAAAATACGTAGTGCAGTTCTTTTCACTGAAATAGACATTGGAATGGAAACTGCCCAAACTCTCTCTTGTAGAAAAGAAGAAAAATGTTCAAAGCAGCCTTTTGCCCCTGTGCTTTGTATGCTTTGTGTGTCTGGCATCATGTGCACTCAGTGAGAATCCACACGTGTTGATGTTTACCTAACAGCGGGATGCACTATTTCCTACCACAGTGCATAAGACAAGCATAACATATGCTTGAATATTCCAAATAATTTTTTAGAAGATACATGTGGATCTATATCTAATATGAAATTAATTTTTCACACACACAGAGTTCTGTAACCAGATTTTTACACAGTGGGTTGTGGTATTGTAATCCCTCATTTATGAGCCATGTGTTTGAATTATGCTACTTGAATTATCAAAGTCATCTTGCTGTTTGAATGCCGCTGGCATCATATTTGAAAAAGTTTTATAATCAAGTCTAGCTCCTTTAGGGGAGATGTTGATACTGACCCTGTAGGTGGTACAATAGATGTTAGTTAGTGGCTTGAAGCTATTTTTTTATTTCATGTGTTTATGAAGTGTCAATTCCCCTAAAGATACCAAAATTCTGATAACTTCTCATTATCTCCTCCTCCCTCCCCCTCCACATCTCTCTCTCTCTCTCTCTCTCTCTCTCACGCACACACACACACACACACACACACACACACACTGCCGCTTTTGTACACACAATATATTATCTGCCTCCTTACCTCAAAAACTCTGATGGAGAAAAAAAATTAATGGACTTGTAAGTCTGAAACATTTTAACAATTTAACAAAGGATTTGATATTTAGAGAAGCCTTCAAGGCTTCAGATGCCCAGCTGAAATGCGTCTTATCTCATTAAATGAGAATTATGTATTGTTTTAGGCCCAAAATAATGATGCTAAGTGTATTTACTGAGCACCTATCTTACGCCAAATATTTTCCTGCGTATCCTCATTCATCTCATTTACTTCTCTTAGTTTTGTAATGTAATCGTTACCGTGTGATAGCTATGTCAAGAGAAAGGAGTTCTAAATTTTACTAGGGGGCACAGTGCTGCCCTGCCTCTAGTTTAGGCTGGCCTTATTTTAATTAATGACTGACTTTGGTAAAGATCCATAAAGTATGTTTATCATATCTGCACATAGTATAAAGTAAAATCTACAAGGCAGATGACAGAATCAGGGTGAAAATGATCTCTAAGTGACTACAATAAAAAAGACAAAAAATAACAGTCTTACATGTGATGTTCAATATGAGTTAGAGCCAAAGAAAAATGTAAATACAAAATGCCTTTGATCTAGATTTTCAGTAAAGCTGAAAAACGATGTTAAGATTTGCAGGGCTGAGTTTGTAATAATCTATTATAATCCAGCAAGTTTAGATTGTTACTGAAAATGATAATATTCTCTTACATCAGATTAAGAAATGCTCAGGATGTATATTAAGAAATTTAATGGAGAAATACTGTCCCTACTAAAAATACAAAAATCAGCTGGACATGGTGGCACACACCTGTAGTCACAGCTACTTGGGAGGTAGAAGTGGGAGGATCATTTGAGTTTGGGAGACACAGACTTCAGTGAGTCATGCCTGTGCCACTTCACTCTCTAGCCTGGCCAACAGAGTGAGAGGCTGTCACATAAAAAAAAAAAAAAGAAAAGAAAAGAAAAAGAAGAAATGTAATGATATGATTGACCTTAAATTAGGTTGGCCAGATCATATATAAAGTCTTATATTCAATTCTGGGAACCAAATTTTCAATGATACATGTCTAGAGTGTAGTGTGTGCAAAGGAGGAACACTTGAAGCAAAGCAATCTGAACCCCATTTCCTGTGGCAAGCAGGGATATGGTATATCTGGAAAATAGGAAGGCTTGGAAGGCTGGGGATGGGAGTGGGAGTGTGGAAGGAGCTATGTTTTGTCTATGTTCCTTCAATATTAAAAAGATCATCTTGAGGAAGTGTAGTAAACACATTTATAGCATTCAATAGAACCTGTATAGGAAGATTAGGAGAAAAACCTGACACATTGAAAGATAAATCTTTCAAACAGGAGAACCACAATAGAATATCAAGCCCACAATGGAACAGGTTGGCTTAGTGAGTAAAGAGCTTCTTGTCCTTGGTAATGCAGTTCTCATGTTTAAAAATAAATTGGACTGTTTGACATTCACTATTCCTTCCCCTATGAATGCTTAAGATTTTATACTTTAAATGTAGGATGAAGTAGAGAGAAAATAGCTTATGCATATTTTAAATATATAAAAATGTCATTCCCCCTATAATTTAATTTTTATTTTAAACATTTTTATAGATATTAGGGTGACATTTCATAGCAGGCAATTATAACATAAAATAACAAAGTAGACTGACGCATGAATATTGCTAACAAAAATAAGATCTTATTCAGACATGGCTTAGGTTGACTTTACTTTTTTGCTTAACTTGCCAAGGTAGTGTTTTTCAGAATAAATGGGAGAAAAGGAATGCTTTATGATATTTAAAGGTAACTTTTACAAATGCATCTATATACATATTAAGAGGTTACATATTAGAACTCAAGTTTTAGACTTATAAATTAAAAATGAGAAGCTATCTTCTTCCTATCATCATTCATTGATAAATGGTGTGAGCTATCTCTATACTTAATTAGTGTGTATGTTGCCATCATCCTTTCAGACACTACAATCCAAGTTTACGGGTATTGTTTCTCAAAAATATTTCTGATTTCAGAAGAGCATGTTCTTTGAGTATGTACATAACTAGAGGGAGAAGTAGAGGAGATTCAATTAGCCAATATATTTGAGCACATCTATTTAATTTCAAAGACTTGCAAGTTGAATCCCACAGAATTTGATCTATGGCATATCTGTGTTAAAATATTATATTGATTTTTTAGTTTTGCATTCAATTGTTCTCACTGAAGAGTATAATATGAAAAATATGAAATAATGTTTTAAGAGAATAAATACAGGAAACAATTTATTGTTAAAAAAGCCTTTATTAAATTTTAATAAAATTTCTTCATGCTGTTTTTAAACTTTTTAACTTACTATGCTCCTTTCCCTAGGACTGTATGATTTTTGTAAAGAATTACTGTATGCTTAATGCTTCTCTAAACATTATATCCTTGCTAGATGTGTGCTGAAGACACGAGCACAGCCAGATACGGTAAAATTATTTCAACTTTATCCATCAAAATTAGAATTGAAAAGGGCATGTGAAAATTCTAGAGGGAAAAAAAGTAGAATCTTAAGTTGCCCTATGAATTGACTCACTAACTCAATGAAAATAAATTACTTTTACTAATACTCATCCAAATCTGGCAATAACATAGTTGCAGCACATAATGAAAGCTATATTTCACCGTATTGAAGTCAAAGATCTACAATATATCAGCAACATCATCAATTTTGACACTGTCCTCAGATTTGGCATATGCTTTCATAATTTAGTCATATGTCCTTTATGGGGACTCTTCAGTCTCTAGTGCTGTTTCGGACAGTTCTATAAGAGTTCAAAGTCTAGTACTAGACAGACATGTTAAAATAATCAAAATGTAGTTTTACAAATATTCCAGAGGAATGTGTAAAAGGAATTGTGGCTCATTCTAACTGTGGAGCTTGGAGAAAGTATTCCATAGAGATAAATTTCAACCTGTGCCTGACAGGTTAAATTTGTTATGCGGGGAAAGTAGGGGCATATGTTTCAGACAAAGGGAATATGAAATGTAGGGGGTGGTGGGAAATGAAATAGCATTGGCTAGAAAATACATTTGACTTTGTCTGCTTGCCAGGAAATAGGCCTGAAAATTTGCACAAGGATAGATCAAGATGTGTCTCATATAACAAATATATATAATGTAAACATTAAGCTGTTAGTGACAGTGCCATACATGTATGGTAGAAGACCACTCTGGCTGCATATCGACAGAGGGATTAAAGCATGTCTTATCCTGATTTAGAAGGATGAATTAGAAAATCATCACAAAAAGTGATCATTAATAAGCAATGAGTAACAGAGGGACTAACTACGGTAGACCTTCATGATCATCTTATTATTCTTATCCTTTATGCTCAATTTCTCCTCTGTGTGAAGAGGAATTTAAGAGTATCGTGTGTGAACTGGACTTTGCTTGCTCTCTATGGACTCATTCTTACCTTCACTTCTCTTCTTTCCTTCCATCCCAAAATATTTTTGATTCTCTAGTCTAAGCCCAGTCTTTTAGCTACTAAGGAAATAGTAGTGAACAAAGTAAGAAAATGATGACAGGGAATGTGTATATGTTTGTGTGCTGGGGGTTGATGTGGTGGTGTTGACGAGGTTTCTCAAATTCAAGTGGAATGAACACATACTTGACCAGCAATAAAACATCAGTCTAATTTTTTAACAGTTCTTTTATAGCAACTAAACATACAGATACACAGAATAAGTCCTCAGATTTTTGCATAAATATTATCGTTGTTCAAAATATTTCTATTAGAGAACAGCATATGTGCAAAAAAGAAAGTTGGGAAACCAGACAATTTAGAAAGGGAAAATTCCAGTCTTTATAATCTAGGAAATCTATGTTTAAATCCCAATTCTCTTGCTTCTGGTGTAAAACCTTAGGAAATTTATTTGATCTCTCTTCAAAGAGAAGAGGAAAAGGTGCTTCAGTTTCCTTCCCTAGAAGGGTTGCAAAAATAAAACAAATAAATGCAAGTAGTATTTAGCCTACTGTAGACCTTCAAGCAATGCCAGTTTTGACAATGATGATGATGATGAAGTTTCTTTTAATGCAAGGATACTATTAAAACTCTTCATTGCTACTGCTGTTAATTGTTAAAATCAGCTTTAATTTTGTCACCTTTCAATCCCCTCTTCAACTGTCCCATCTTTTGTGAGGGACCAGGAACTGTGATGAAGGACATCTTACTATAGGCAGTCTTGAACCATCACTGACTGAGAAAAGATACAGAATGTATGCTTATTTTCATTGAGTAAACCCATAAATGAAAATATTGTGTGGCTTAATATAATCTGAATTTCATTGTATAGTCAGTTGAGCCAAACCTATGAATTAATAAATTTTTCTCCCACAGCATAACACATTTGCTTATATTACATTATTATATACAGTTCTTAAGTGTATATTTATCATGCTAGTCTATAAGTTACTCAAAGATAATCATATTTTCCTCATGTCTTAAAACTACAATTCCTAGCAAAGTGTCTGGCAAATGGTAAGCATGTAATATCTGTTCACTAAGTCTGATACAAAACTAGTTTTTCCCAACTTTGCCTTGAAGTGAACAGAATTTACCAACTAGAATTCAATCTACTCTTTCCATACTTTCATGCCATATGTCTCTTAATCATTGTGCTTTACCGCAAATTTATTTCACTGGCAAATTTCACAGGTAAAGTATTTATCTTTGGTTTTTATTTACTTTGGGATCTTGTCTGTAATGTTCTTTCTTCACATGATGACAGATAAATGGTATGAACACCTTCCACAGAACACCCAACACATTTTTGTTCTCACAGTTCTTAATATTTTTTTGCACATGGTTGATGTTCCTCAACTATTTATTAAAAATATGTAAAAGTACATTGGTAAATTTGTGTAAATATGTCTATGAGAATATGAAAACCACAGCCAATGATTATAAATGATTCTAGTATTTCATTATAATTGTATATTATCTTCTATAAAAAATTTGATGATGACTTGAAAACGAGTTAGTCAATGTTATCGAAATTCACCATGTAAATAAATGTAATTATAAAACTAATTATAGCATTTTGTCATGGTAAAATTACCTAATTTGCCCAGTTGTACTGTTATCTTCATAGACTAGTATTGAATTTAGCCATGCTAAATTCGTACTGCGTATTACATTTTAGCAGCAGTTTCAGGAACCCAGTATTAACTGTCAGATGTCATTTTATATCAGTGAAATTTGAATCACTCATTACATTTCGTCATTTATATTATGACAGTAAATCAGCCCAGGAAACCTATTTAAAGAGATTTTAATTTTAGCTAATTTATTATTTAAATAATATATATTTCAGCAATCTACCAATTATATTTATATGAATACATACTATAAAGTATGCTTATAATTAATCAGAATCAAATTAATTGAAATCCACATTAATTTCCCCATCAACTTACAAAAAGAACAGGAGGCTTTTTATGCTTGATTTTAAAAGGAAAATGAAAAACAATGACAAAAGGATAAAAAATGGATTTTTTTCAAGAAGTTCATAACACTCGTAGGGTCAGATTCTATACTTGATCCCAACAAAATTATTTACATTATAAATTTACATTATGAACATTATAAGGTTTTTGAAAGGATTACTTTTTGGTAATAGCAACACCCAAGTTGTCAAAGAAAGATGATAGGTTAATATACATCCCTTGATAATACATTTTGGATATATTTTTCAATAGCATGGGTTAATAAATTATTTTTCATTCCACTTTCAATTATTCAGCACATTCTATGTTTTTAAGTTTTTTTATAGCTATTCTCATCAAACATACATACCTCTGCTTTATCTTTTGCATTTGATCATTCATATGAAAATATTAAATTATGTCCCTTTCAGTAGCTCAACATCACACTCTGCAGCCTCCCTAAAGGGAGAATATATTACTTAGAGATAAGCAATTAAGTATTTTAAATATTTAGATACCCAAATATCATTCTACAGTCTTAGTCTCTCTTATTGAGACAAATTGTTCCCTGTTTCTGCATCCATAAACATCACTAGAGAGAACATTAATAATCATTAGATATGTGCCTCAGTAGAAACTGGGAAATAGTTTAAAGGGATTTTAACTTAAATGAAGACCAACTGTGAGTAACACTTACTTTGCAATGGATCCTTAGGGTCTGAGAGATAACCACTAACAAGAAAATGATCATTTATCTTTTAGTTTGCTCTTTCTGTGTGAGTTCAAAAATAAAAAGCTCAAAATACAAAACTGAAAGAGCAATCAGGCCCTGAGTGCTATTAATTGTTAAATGCCAAAAAAAAAAAAAAAAATCATAAGAAACTGATTTGGTCATTAACATAAACAATTTGAAAACCATCCACAGTTAGTGTTTGGTTTTCCAGTAATAACATGCCATTGTCTTAGAAGAATTGTGTTCTCTTATAAGACTTATTGGATTTCAGAAATGTCAGAAATACATCTCTCTACTGTAAAATGATGGTATCCACATACATGTGAGCAAGTTTTGTTTTATTTTATTATTTTATTTTATCTAGACAGAATCTCGCTCTGTCTCCCAAGCTAGAGTGCAGTGGCACAATTTTGGCTCATTGCAACCTCCGTATCCTGGATTCAAGTGATTCTTCTGCCTCAGCTTCCTGAGTAGCTGGGACTATAGGCGCTGGCCACCAAGGCCGGCTAAGTTTTGTATTTTTAGTAAAGATGGGGATTCGCCATAGTGGCCAGGCTGGTCTTGAGCTCCTGATCTCAAGTGATCCGCCTGCCTCAGCCTCCCAAAGTGCTGAGATTACAGGCGTGAACCACTATGCCCAGTCATGAGCAAGTTTTTTTTTTTTTTTGAGTCTCGCTCTGTCCGCCAGGCTGGAGTGCAGTGGCGCGATCTAGGCTCACTGCAAGCTCTGCCTCCCGGGTTCATGCCATTCTCTTGCCTAAGCCTCCAGAGTAGCTGGGACTACAGGCGCCCGCCACCGCACCCGGCTAATTTTTTGTATTTTTAGTATTGACGGGGTTTCACCGTGTTAGCCAGAATGGTCTCGATCTTCTGACCTCGTGATCTGCCCACCTCGGCCTCCCAAAGTGCTGGGATTATAGGCGTGAGTCACCGCGCACGGCCAAGCAAGTTTTACATTTTTGTCTCCAACATCATATATTGCCCCGACAGAGTGATGAACAGGTTTGAAGTGATTCTGATTCGACAAATATTGTGTGCACATATTTATTCCCGCCTTTTCTTCTCTCATGTTCTTGTTTCACTTTTCTCCCACCATAGCAAAGCAATCTGCCACACAGCTTCTATTCACAATTTATTCTTGTATAGAAATGGAAAAGTTTAATAAAAATGAAAATGTGTGGTAAACGAATGAACCTGATACAATGAAATTTAAGGATAGCCTTGAATTCTACACAGGCCATATACATTTCTCATTCAAATTATTTGTAAAAACAGAAAAGGGTGCATTTTCAAAAAGCTTGACAACTTAATGTTACTACATATAAATTCTGTTACAGCTGCCGTAATTCAAGAGTTTACTTTGGAAGTTACTTGAAAGAAGTATAAAATGAAAATCATCTCTACCACACTGGAATGAGGCTTTACCATAGGACACTGCGAAGGAGGGGGACATTTCCAATGTATCCCACATCCCTCCCTGTAATGTTCATCAGGCATACCTATGCCAGAGGGAATATACATTTTGTGAAGTGTCTTAGCAGAGAACCACTGGAAATTATCAAATCTCTATTATCTAACACTTCTGACCAATGGAAAAATCAAATAATTAAAACTGCCTCTCTAAAAGAAAAGCTGAAAAGGATCAAAAGATATAATTTTTCCAAAGGTTCTAGTTACTCAAATAAAATTATTTAGTCATTTTAGTAAAACAAAATTCAATTTATAATGACAGCATGAAAAGAAATGTTTAAAATTGTAAAGAACAATTTTACTATATACAAAAATAATGAAATACAACATCCTGGAATTGAATGGCCTGTTGGTACATTATTAGTATTCTCTTGTGAGGCAAATGTGTCCATATACCTGAAGTGTCCATTAATGCCCATAATGACTACAACAGATTTTAATGTGCCTATAATATACTTAAGGGTCAAATATTTTAATCACTTCGAAAAATTCATTTTAAAATTTTTGGCCATGTTTCTAAACTATTTAGACAGTATCTTTTGGAAAAGAATAAAACTTTATTTTATGAAGCAAAAACTTCATAAAAGTATGAAGATTCTGTTTTAGGGATATATACTTTTAATTTTTAATATATTTGCAAAACTTAATGAGAAGAATTTGATTTAAAGATCTTGGCATAATTCTTTCTCTTATATTTGTCCTCCTTCTGTAGTTCTTGTCTTTCCTCCAGCTTCTCACCATGACAAAGTGATTGAGAACATGTGTTGGGTTTTCTTTCTTAGCCCTTTTGTTCAACAACTGTTCATTTTTGCTACTTTCCAGGCAACCGGTCAGCTTTCAAGTTTATTTGCATTTTTAAAACTATGCACAAAATAAAACACCCTCAGATCTGATTAATGCTTCCTAGTTTCACTTTTAAAACAAACAAACAAGCAGTGCAGTCCAGCCACCTGCAAAACACTAAATGAGCCTTGTGATTAGTGGGATTCCAGAGAAATTTTGGGGACAGGAAAAATGTGGGCAGAGTTTGACTATGGAGAAAATTAGTTTGCTCACACATTTTGGATAAAGTGAAATATAACAAACATTCTAAATGTCCAAATACATTTTGAAATGTGTTTTGATAGTAATGTAATGAGATATTGAGAGTAAATCATCCACAATCACATCTGTTATTAAATAACTTCAAGTATAGCACAACCACCAAAAAGAAGCCTATGCAGATTTTAGAATAAAGTTGGTCTTGTTTCAAAACATCTGATATTTGCTTTTGTCTTTTCACACCCCCCACCCCCCTTTTTGAGGAGAGGGAGGTGCCTGGCGTGAACCTCAGGAACTGAATGGTTCTGAATGACAGAAGAACCTCAGAAATATTGCCATTGTGACCAACAAAATGAGAAATGCCATGCAGAAAGTTTTCACTATGACTTCTCATAATCCTATGAACTATCTTTATATTATAACGTCCCATAATATCTGATATGCTCTGGCTGTGTCCCCACTCAAATCTCATGTTAAATTGTAGTTCCCATAATTCCCATGTGTCCTGGGAGGATAATTGAATTATGGGGGCAGTTACCTCCATGATAGGTAATGAGTTCTCACAAGATCTAATGGTTTTATAAGGGGCTTTTCCCCCTTTTACTCGGCACTTGTCCTTGCTGCCATCATGTGAAGAAGAACATGTTTGCTTCCCATTTCACCATAATTGTAAGTTTCCTGAGGCTTCCAAAGCCATGCTGAACTGTGAGTCAATTAAACCTCTTTCCTTTATAAATTACCCTGTCTTGGGTATGTCTTTATTAGCAGCAGGAGAACGGACCAATACAATGTCTTATAGTACCAAAATTTCCCTAGCAATTTTGCATGTCACAGTTCATAAAGTGACATTAAAAAAAATGGTATTCACTTTGGGAGGCCGAGGTGGGCAGATCACGAGGTCAGGAGATCAAGACCATCCTGGCTAACACGGTGAAACCCCGTCTCTACTAAAAATATCAACAAATTAGCTGGGCATGATGGCGGGCGCCTGTAATCCTAGTTACTTGGGAGGCTGAGGCAAGAGAATGGCTTGAACCCAGGAGGCGGAGCTTGCAGTGAGCCTAGATCGCACCACTGCACTACAGGTGGGTGACAGAGTGAGACTCCATCTCAGAAAAACAAAACAAAACAAATAATGAAAAATTGGCATTATACCAAGTCAGTTTCAAAATATACTTAATCATATGTTTTATTTAAACAACTAAAACTCATAAATTGATTTTCTGGGATTTGCTTAATGATCATTTATTATTTGCTGGGCAGTATACTAAGTGCATTTTCCATGCATTATCTCAATTAATCCTCAAAATCAAATTTTGAGGTAGTTACTATTATTTCCATTGTTTTACAGATGAGAAAACTGAAGTCCAGAGAGATTAGACAACTTTCTAAAAGTTTCATTACCAGAGAGGACAGATCCAGAATTAAAATCTAAGCAGTTTTTATTTATATCTTGCTTTTGTTTGTTTATTAACACTACTGCAGCCCAATTGTACATTTAAAATTAGCCTCTGAGTACAAATATTTACATATTTTAAAGATATCAACTATTTTTAAAGAAATAGAATGTTATGTACTTGAAAATGTGACTTTCAAACATTCCACTGTTAAGACACATGCAATATTATACAGATAAGAACTTCTTACCTGTGATGGACTGCTAAAAATAAACACAAATTTTTATTTTCCCAAATATCCAAAAAAAAATACATTTTTCAATATTTAGTTTTTCTTTTGTTATTTAAAAAAATTATGCTATCTTATAACTATTCTTTCTACTGGGGCGTTTATTAAAATGACAATATACAGAATAACTGGCACATACCTATTAATTGAGAATGATAGACACAGCAATGATGAGTCATAGGTCATTCTTTTTGAGAAGCGGACCCTCAACTGAAATTCAATAAATTAGGAAAAAATGGACTTCATTTCCGTAGCAGTTTACATTTCAGATAGTCTAAAAAGAGTTAATAAAGAATAAAAAAACTAATTTTTATTGCACTACTATAAAACTAGCAAAAGTAAAATACATCTATCCATATCAAATTAAAGTAGGAGTTTTAAATTTAACAGGCATTTGGGTGCAGGCTGTCTACACAGCAGAAGAATATGGGAGTCCGTGATAAGCAATGATGCAGGGAATGTAAATCTTTTTGTTTCTCTATAACAGGGAAATATATGCTCAGTTAACAAAACAGTATTTTTCTCAATTTCTCAATTCTGAAAATTGCTAGACATATCATGCTTTACAACCCTACACCCACACACTATAGACATATGCCACGAGTAGATGCTTTGCTGACTTGAAGATTTCAGCAGTGATTCTTCTTGCATGCAATTTGTTTTGAGCTAATAGAACACCCACAAGATAAGAAAAAGAAATGCTTGGACATGCACCATCCCTTTCTCCAAAGATTGTTAGGCACTAGTAATTGAAGTTTGAGAACACATTATTTAAATGACTACAAAACTAATGTAAAGGTAACAGAGTCATGCTGCTAATACTGTTTAGAATAATATTGCTATGACTAATGGTGGCATATTGCTGTAAGTTGAATGTGACACAAACAACAAATGAGACTGTTAAAGTCCATAATTGGGTTATGGAATTCTCATTTTGTTCTCACTTTTGCAGCAGTCCTTCTTTTACAAAATGGGGATTGCAAGAGAAGAGAGAGGAGATAAAAATTTATAACAATTTTTTTTTACACAAGGGCTTGAAACCGTCAACTTCAATACAGATGTGAATTTCTTTCTTTGTCCTGTGATTTTGTTAATGGTAGTGTATGAAGTGTAATGTCGGCACTATTTCATTTCTCTGAAAGTAGTGCCATTTTATTTATTTATAGACATGTAAAGCTATGGAAATATTAAAATATTTTTCTAAGAGTTAAAAATAATGGGTGAGTTGTATGTAATGGAAGCAACATGGCCCACTGGAGGCATTTACTGTCCAGAGTGGAATAGCCTTTGACTGATTAAGTGGACAGACTTTATTGACTACATTATTAAATATGAAATCTATTAAACTTAAGTACAACCTTTCCCCCCTTCAAATGTTAACATCAGTGCCAGTGGGAGAGTAAAACTCATGACATTTAGAAAGGAGAGAGAATCAGATGAGATTTACCAGAAAGAGGATATATAAATAATTGAATAGGAATGTCTGTAACAATGCAGCTCTTTTAGATAATGTGTGACAAAATATTTCTCTGTTTTCTGATGGGGAAAAGTTTCTAATAGAGGGCTCAATCCGTTGTTCCTTAGACACTGCAATCAGGGTAATTTTGGAGGCTTCCTTCCAAGTTCTGATTTATCACCCCAGTATTCCAAGGGCCCTCCATGTGATTGCCCTGGCACTGATATTTATGCTGGATGAACTGAAAGTGCCGCACTTAACTCAATATTATCCTTCCTTGGGTCACAAGAGTACTATCTTTCAAGTACATTTGGGTGATTTTCACACCACCCCATATCTCACCTTCACTAGAGGTACCTCTTCTTTGCAACTTAGAAGGAGCCACTAGACCTGTAAATAAAATTCAGCAAGTCTCAGTAAACATTTCTTTTCCCAGCTGGGATGCCAGTTCAGAGAAGAGGAAAGTCAATGCACTCAAGTGGGATAAATTAGTGCATTGGCTCATAGTACCAGCTTCACAGCTGTGTCATGATTTCCTTTAGGGGTCTAGGAAAATGTAGCTTTTCATGCCTGATATTCTTTCTATTATTGTTATCTATCCTCTTCAGAGGTGTAAAGAAATGACCTTTCCCCTGGAAATGCCAAACTGCTTCTTTCAGAGAGACTGCTGTTGCTTCTAAAGAGTCAGACCTCTGTTTCGCTCTTTTGAAGAATCTGCCATTGCAATCACAGGTAAAGTACTTAGCAGGAAGAAGACAGTGCCATGAGTCTCTAAGGTAGGCTCAGTCTCACAACAGGGCGCTGGGGTTTGCTACTGCCTCAGCGTGTTCAAGCTGCCAGAGCACTTCTTGCATGCTGATATCTTTAGATAGCAAGACCTTCACTGTCCTTGTTTACATTCTTAAAGTGAGGCTTTTCTCTCTGCTGAAAGTTTGCAAGCTGACAGCTTTGGAATTTGAATTTTTCCATGTCTTTTCAGATCAAGTGCTGTGGCACTGACAGGAGCCTCCCACAATGCCTCCTTATATTAGCTTTCTATAAAATTGGGACTGGAAACTGGTGTTAGCTATGTTCACCAGCAAGCTGAACCTTGGGACAAAGGTAGCAGCTCGCCTCCACCACCCCTCCCCTCCCCTCCCCCAGCCAATAAAGCACAGAAGTGGCATCTTTCCAGAAGCTGCTGCGAATGCTTATATAGCTTTAGGTAGAGTGAGGTCTTATGCACTGTGGGTTCATTCACATAGCTGAAGGTTAGGAGGGAGAAGATTCTCGTTTTTACCCCTAGCCAAAAACAGATGCCACTCAGGACAGGCTTTGTTAGACTGGAGTAGACATTGGCATTGTTTGGAAATATAAATTGTTTGCTCTGGGGTCCTTGACTCTATTACCCTCATTTCATTTGCATAACATTGAATGATTGGCCTACTGCATAATTCCCTATATACTTCTTTATAACCCAATTTACCTTGTAGTGCAACAGACTAATGACCTAAAAATACAGCAGGCCATAATAAATCTAGGGTGTAGATGTTTGTAGATTTTTAAAATTTGAAAACCTATTTCATTCAAATGGCTTGTGCTTTCTTAGGTTACAAACAAGTTAACTTTTGTATTAGTAGGGGTGCATTTCCTTAAAGACAAAGGGTTACAAAGCAATCAGCAATTATGTGACAATGACACCAGCATGAATTCTCCGCATGTACCTTCTTCATGGATTATATAGTTGCTCTTATACTGTATTTTCTCAAAATAATTTTAAAATTTGCATTTAGAAATGCCTTCACACTCAGGTTAATATTGATATAGGAAGAATTTACTTCATTAAACTTTGGTTACTTTATATTACTTTACCTGAAACAGTATTATATACTGGTTTAATCACAAAATTTCTTCACTAAAGTTGCACTCAAATGATTTTTGTGCCTGAAAACACATGCAGACTTTCTTTTCCTGTGAGCACTTAAATACTGACTGTAAAACCCATAGATAGGTTTTATAAGATTTTGCATAAATACAATTAATCAACCTAACCTAAATTTTACCCTTGAACTGTACGTAAGCTGAAGTGTTAGTTAAGGGTTGGCATTTCAAAGGCCCTTCTTGTTCAAATACAAACACTAATAGAAATTAAAATGAGGAAATGCCAACCAAAGGAAAGATGAATCATACTGCCTATTACTATACCAAAAAGAAAATGTTAACAGTGGTGTAGAGTCTCGAGTGTCCTGCAAATAGAAAGGTCTAATTAGTGATTGGGAGAAGAAAGAGTTTCACTTGTATTTTCTACTTTCAAATGTATAAACTAACATGACAGCCATTTGTTGTTCTTTATAAAAATCAGGACTTATCAGGCACACATGTTCAAGAAAGTGACATGGACAGAGATGTAAATGAATGTCTTTGTTTTGAGATTTTTTCAAGCAGCTGATATTCAGGGCACTGAACAGTCGACTTCACAAAGCTCATTTATACCAATAATTACTGGAAAATATTAAATAAAACTATGTAGTGATGTTGTAGACATCATAAAATTGATATCAGAGGAAGTCGGAGAGACAACAGAAGGGGCCTTATGAGGCATTAAGTGTCTGTTGTCAGCCAGACATTCTTCTAAGCACTGTGAAACAAATATCAATAGAAGTATGAGGAGTTGTTACCTAATCAAGGAGGCAGACATGTAAACAAACAATTACAACTTGTGAGAATTATCACAATTAATTTTGTATTAAATTCGTATCAGTAAAATAGAGATTTCTAGGAATATTCAGAAATACTTGGCAAACTCTGTCTCATGGGTACCATAACATGAAGGTGATAGGGAAGAGAAGGCTTCAAAGATATGTTAAAATTTGAACTGATTCTTAAGATATAAAAGAGTATTCAGGAAATAAAAGGGAGGGAGAAGAAGGAGAAGCTAGGAAATTCTACACAGAGGGAAATTATGTGCCAATGAGTGTAGGCTTAATGTAAATGTAAGTAATCAAAGTGGCTGGCCCAATGGTGTTAGGTGTGGACGTGGCACAAGATGGATTTGAAAAGACAGAAATACAGGCCACTTGTAACCTTGTATGTCATCTAACGAATTTGGACATTCCATCTGTACCACAAGAAGAATAATGACGTAATTTAAGCAAAGTTTATAAGGATCAAAACTGATTTCTAGATAAAATAAACAAAACGAAAACTCAAGTAAGTTTTTGAAAATAACTGTCCTATTGTTTTTATCAGGTTTATGGAGCTTGTTATTTAATGGCATACTCTCCACAATGTAATCTCTAGGAACCAAAAGAGAAAAAACAAATCAAATAAAAATGGAATAAATTTACAATGTTTAAACTTTGGGAAGAGGCAGAGGTGACTTTAGTAATTTAATTGTGTTATTTATCTTAGTAAGGATGCTATTTTAAAGGCACATTAACTAATTTGATGAAAGGAAGATTCCACAGAGTCTAGTCATCCCAGTACTTTGATAGTGGGATGCTTCCTGGGTTATTAGGCGCAAGGTAGGAGATAAGCAGCTCAGTGATTGAGGGCATGTTTTTTGTTTTGTCCCTGGCTTTGAGGCTTTGGGGATACTGCTGTGACAAAGCAGATAATATCATTATGTCTATGAATTGGGAGGAAAAGGTGCTGTACTTTCAGTGTGTGGATCATATTTTGAAAGAAATAATTATGGGACAAGGTGATCTATGAAGCTTTCATGTGAACTACATTTCATTTCCCTGTCAAATAATACTAACCAGTCTGAAATCACTCATTTAGTTGGAATGTGACGATTATACGTAGAAAAAAAATATATGAGTATACAGCCCCCAAATAAAGAATGAATTTGTTTAAACTTCTGATGCAAAATATGTACTTTATATTAGGGTATCAATAGCTCAATATGAATAAATTTCTGTATTTGTTTCCTAGTGACCTCTAGACATTGTTGCTTTTAGCACCCCAATTTTCTGCAGTGTACAGGTAGAGCAGTTACATTTCCATAGACTGCTTTCTTGTTTCTTAAGATTCTTTTTTCTTACCTCCTCCACTCTCACTCCTTTGCACACTTATTGCTAATCAATAAGATGAAAAAAAATTCTTGACTGCTCATTTATTTTCTAAGGGATTTCAGTAAACCAAATGTACCAATGGAATAATGCTTATTTGCTCCAAGGCAAATTAGTCGTTTGAACTTCAAACGTGAAACACACATTATGAATTTATAATAAAGCACACCTCTCTCAATAGCCTCTGACCTCTTCAAAGACTTTGCTATCAAATATTGTTAACATTCAGGGACCTTAGAATTTAAGATAGATGCAGAGAATTTAGCATCATGGCTAGAGAAATTTAATTGGCATGATTAAATTCTTGAAAAATAGAAAGTTAAATAAAAAATTAAAAAGACTAAAAATAATACAGAATTATTTTAAAGTGAAGAGGTTGATGGGTTAAGATGTTGAATATTATACAGCGACTGACAGATTCCTTATACTCAATTATGTGGTTTTTGAAGAGAAAGACTTTATTTTTATATGAAAAAAAGAAATGTTCAACAGTGTATGCCCCACCTACAAGGTAAATCCATTCCTTTTCAAAGTAAAAAGACTTGGACCTGGTTATTAGGGTATATGATTATAGAAACGCTATTTTGGTGAAAGCACATAAGTATAGATGAGATTAAGTGATGAATATCATACCTTTGGCATAAGATATTATTAATATCAATGCTAAGATGGTTACTGAAAATCCATATTTACAATAAAAGTTTTATTTTTATAATGCCATGGTAGGCTTACATCACCTACCAATTTGTGGGCCTCTGGCAATAGTGCTAATCAAAGGGACAGGGTGGATTAACCTTTTATAAAAAAATTGAATGGGGACTCATGATTTTTCAGAGGAAGGATAATGAGAAAAATACATATCCTGTGTCTAAAAAACACTGGGAGAAAATTAACTTCTTGTTATTGTTGCTACAGGTTTTAAAAAATACTTTCAAGGCAGAAATTATTTTTTTCAAAATAAGTTATTTATTGTGGTTGATAACCTATTTTCAAGTGATCAGAGAAATTAATTATTACTTTGTTCCATATTTATTCTGTAAGGCTCAGTGTCTTACATGCATTTGAACTCCCATTGCTTTCATAAGTTGAAAAGAGATTGCCTGCAAGTTTCTCATATCCCCTTGATGTGTAGTGTATTTTACTCTTCTTTTACAGTCTCTAAGATGGTAATAAAACCTTTAGTTTAAACTGATCTATTATCTGTCAAACCTGCTTCAGTGTGTGAGAAATTACCAAGACACTATCACTTTTTAAGGTTCCTGTTTATATGCGTTATTGAAGTTAGTAAATTATTTATTATTATGGAAAGTAAAAGGAATAAAGAAAATCTGAAAATAAAACAGTATTTATTGAAGTAAAAACCTACACCTATAATGTATTCAAGTAATCCACCTTTCTCTATGTACCTCTCTATAAAAAATCTTAGTAAACCATGTTCATAATTTTTTTGAGATTCATGATTTCATGTCTTTTTATTTTATTTTGAAGTCATTTATAGAATTTCTAAGGTTTTATCCTTTCAATAGATCTTATCCATGATAAAAATGTCTCATTTTTACACAAGTAGATAGTATATGAGTTTTTTATGTTTATTCATATATAAATACCGACAAATTATCATTCCCTGTGAAAAGAACAGAAAAGACAGTAAACCAGTACATTATCCAAGGGTTTGACTTCCCAGCTTTATCAATCATTCACTTTGTGCAAATTCCTGAACACTCTGATCCTTTTTTTTGTCAGTAAGTTGGGATAATAAGGACAATAATAACACATAATTAATAGGTTTGCTATATATATATATATTCTTTAACATAGTGTCTGGAATAATAGCTCAATAAATGTTCACTATTTCAGTACTTTGTCAGCTAAAGAGCTGTTTATATTTCTTCAAGAAAAAGTCTAGCAAAATCAGAAAATGAATGAAAGCTCCAAAAGCATAATTGTACTCCTTAATAACAATGGTCCCATCACAGCAGATTGGGAGATTTGCACTTTGTCAGCACTCAGCACATATGAAGGAAACAATCAATCAAGACATTATTACAACACAGCAATCCGTAATCCATTATTTGTTTCTGAAATACTAGTTGTAAGGCAAAGGTTGGAGCTGATTACTCATCTTGTGTTCTCATTTTGTAGTGAATGAGAGAAATGACATCTTTCTCATGGACCAAATTCACATTATTGTTAAATACAATAGAATCAGAAGGACATGATCCAAGGGCACAGACGAGTCATCTTCCAATTAGCATTGGTAGCACAATGCCTAACCCACTTTTACACCTTTTATAATTTCCTCATACTTCGTTACTTATGAAGTACAAGAAAGAGGAATTTAGTGTTACCTAAATTTTCAAACTCTGTGTTTAGATTTCCATTTAAAAACGAATGCATTCAGGTCTTGTTATATGCAGTAGTTATGTTCTATAAAGTCACCTCAAACACTTTGTTTGTAAATTCTGAAACGTTGCTCCTAGGGGAAATGAAGAGTTGGGTTCCTGGAAAACTCTGATTACATTTCCATATATCAATCAATACATACCCTTGTTTTATATATGTTTCTGTTTAAAGACACCTTATTTCACACATACTGTTGATTCGTTAACGTTGAACTCCTGGCCAACAACAGTATAACTCATTCCTGAATAAAACTTATCTAACACATTTCCTCTGTAAGGCGTATCACAGAGTTTTTGTACTTAGGAATATTAAACAGCACTTCAGCACCATGTTTGGGGTCTATTTCAAATGGCAAAATCACCAACAAAAGTAAAAACATGCAAAAAAAAAGTGGCACTAAATAGACATTAAAAAAGACACTTGGTTACAATATGAGAGCTGAAACAGCATTGCCTTGTTCAACCTCAGCTGGGAACATGTGCATCCGTGACTCAAATTTTTCAGAGCTCTACATGTCTGTGAATAACTGCAAAAACGTTGTGAATATTGATTTTTGCATTACAAATTTTAGCAAGTGTATACATTCACGAATATAGAATCCATGAATAATGAAGATTCTTTATTCAGAACCATTTAGGAGAACAATGGTACAGAGATGATTTTATAATAAAAAATGATAACCAAAGCATTTATTGAGTGAATGTCAGGTCAGGGACTTTATGTTCATTTAACAGCCATGACTATACTGCTCTTTTACAGACAAAGAAAAGTAAAGGCTTAAAGAAATAAAACTAAGGTCATACAACTACAAGTGGACTAGACAGGGTTGGAACCAATGTCTGCTCAAGTTCAAAGCTCCAACCACTATGCTATACTTCTCATTATAAGCAGTACAATACTCAATTATTCACAATAGAGCAATGCTAGTAGCTAAAAGAACAGCATTTTACATTTTAGTGCTTCTTTGATTTTTGAATCTCATGTTCAAAGCTTTACCTCACATCTTTGACTATGCTATTGAAATGTAAAATAATATTTTCCTCTTTGTATATTTTGTGAGGCTATATTTTTCTCCGATTTACATCATTTAAATAGTTTCATAGTTTTCTCAATGTAAATTCCCATTAAAAATGATTCATAGCTGGGTGTGGTGGCATGTGCCTGTAGTCCCAGCTAATCAGCATGCTGAGGCAGGTTGATTGCTTGAGCCCATGAGTTCAAGTCCAGTCTGGGTGACATAGCAAGACCCTGTCCCCTGAAAAATAAAAAAGGAAATGATTTATGAATCAGTCATTATCCCAAGGTTTATTTGTAAGTGAGTCTTTTGGAAATTTTCTATGTAAACACAGCAGGTAGTGTCCTAAACCAGCCCCTCTAAGCCCATTTATCTCATAGTGAAACTACACTGGAAAAAGAACACCAATAGCACTTTTGGAACCACCTTCTACAACGTTTCCTTGAGAAAACACAGCTCCTAGTTGAAATGCTAAAAATATATATCCCTAGTGCAATTGATTAGGAACTCACATCCACTTGAGGAATGACAGGTATGGAGACTCCTCCAGATCAAAGGCATTGCTGGAGGTCTGAGAAAGGAAGTGGATGGGACTCCAGAAACTTTGGGGCAGGAGAGTGTGAAAAGAAGGAAACACTAAGATCTGAAATTTGGAAAGAGTGAAGTAGCTGAGAGTAAGGAATGGAGACCAGAAAGATTCCTAGTCATTTTAGCACTCTTAGATCCTCTTAGAATCAGATTCTACCAAACTGGTATATTGTATTATTATTATTATTATTATTGCTACTGACTTCAGATTTTGACTGGTAAACTAACTTTTTTTATAACCACCATTTGTTGTTTTTGACTATTTCTGTACTATACTGGAGAAAATAATTCTACAGATTTTAAAATTATAGTTTATATTCTTATCTCTAATGTTCAGATTACATCAATAATTAGAGTATTTAGTGCTGCTAATGAAAAGAAACAAGCTTCTCAAGTAATTTCTTACTATTTCTGTTCTTCTCTTTTTTCCTTCTGCATTTGCTGTGTCTCAAATTTTAGTGTAAATAAAAATCACTTAAGGACTCTATTGTTAAAAAAAAAAATTTATAGATATGTGGACATCACCTCCTGATAGTCTGATCAAGTAGATTTGCTATGGAGTTCAGGAATCTGTATTTGTAACCTGTATACCAGGTATTTGGCGTAGAGATGATATGGTACACCGTCTACTTGAGTCATGTGACTTAGAGCCTAAAGGAAAATGAAGTTCATACACGAATGTTATCAAAGAAACTTTACTTACAAATATGCCAAAGTAAATGCAATCAGCATTTCAGAGAGGCCAGGAACAAGTTCTATAAAATATCTGATCACGTTATTAGGAAGAGGAAGTTGGTAAGAATGGCGTCATTTTGGGGGAAGGGGTGTTGTGAATTTGGCCTTGGAGAAGTTATTCCTCTCAGCCTCAGTTCTCAAGAGGAAAATGAGAGATTATACATATGTATCTTTCCTGTTCACATCTTCTCTTTTTCTCTTTTAACTGGTAATCAGGTCATTAAATGTTTTACCTTTATAGGGTTTAAGTAGAATAGGAAGAGAGAAACTAAGATCAGAGGAGGATGATTGACAATGCTTACATCAACAGATTGAGAGGGAAAATGATTAATAAATCTTTGTCTAACAGATAACATAGCTGAATGACACTTTCTAGGAAGATGTCCCTCTGTTAGTGAGTGAGCAACATTATAATTATCATCACTGTCATCATCATCATCAATATTATAATAGTTATCAACATATAAAGCTACTATTGATTGAGGATTAAGACCTACTATTACTACCTTGTAGAATGATATGTTGAAGTCTTGATCCCCAGTGTGACTATTTGGAGATAGGGCCTTTATGGCAGTAATTAAAGTTAAATGAGGTTATAAGGGTAGAGCCATGAACTGATAGAATTAAAGTCCACATAGGAAGGAGAAGAGAGACCAGAGCTCTCTCTTCATACCCACAATCAGAGGAAAGTCCATATGAAAACATAGGGAAAAAGCTGTATATGCAAGGTAGGAAGGGAAACTTTACCAGAAACCAGATTGGCTGACACCTTGATGTTGGACTTCCCAGCTTCTAGAGCTGTGAGAATTAAATTTCTGTTTTTCAAGCCACCCAGTCTACGGTATTTTGTCAAGTTTCTTAGCAGACCAACAAAAGAGTTTTAATATATTCTCATTTTGTTGTGCTATAAATTCTAAGACAAATTAATATAAGCCATTGGTTGTCAAAGAACCCAAGTCTAGAGTAAGTTATTAAAAGTAATGGCAAAAACCGCAATAACTTTTGCACCAACCTAATAACTTGCTCAAGGTCACAGAGTCAATAAAATGTGTGTGTGTGAGGGTGATGGGGGTGGGTGTTACATAGAACTCAGGCAGTTTAACTTCAGAATCTAAACTCCTAGAGATGAAACAATACATACTTCCCATAGACGTGTGTAATTTAACTCTTAAATTTTTAGTATGGACATACAATTTAAAGATTTTACTTTTAAAAATCGCTGTTCATTTTAAGTTATTTATTTTTTGAGAAGTTTTGCAATTCATCATTGTATAAACCTACTGTTACATGTTGAATAGGCCCTTTATCAATAAATTTATTCGTATTTCTGTTTTAAAGAGCTTGTGAGTCTTTATAATACAGACAAGAATTTTGCAATTCATTCAGAGGAGATTTTTTTTTCTCTAATAGGTTGAAATATTTCTAGATACTAACGCTTTTGTTGCAGAATTCAAAGGAAAGTTGTTTAAGGGCAGCATGTATTTTAGAAGAGTTTCTCAAATGCTTTCCTGTCTTTTGTTATACTTTGTATTTTCAAGTTCTTTGAAAGTAGGTACATTGCCTCATATTCAAAAGATGTTAGAAGAACCTAAACTAGATTTCTATTGGTTTAATTCAACATTTCTTTGAAAATATGTAAGTTGGCAGAGGCAGAATTTCCTCAAGGAGGTCCAAAATTTCAGTTCAGAAAAGACTAGCTTGTCTATAAGTACACTGTTTCAAAGCATTTAACAATGTGATATAACTTGAGAAGAACACGAGACTCCATGTAAGATATCTGAAAGATCAGCTGGGCATATTTTCAAACAGAAATGTTTCCTAAAAAGATTGATTCCTTTGTTTGAAGTAAAACTTTTTTAATCCTTCAGCTCATATCAGAATTTGCAGTCATTGAAAATGGAAAATAACAAATATGAGGGGGCTAATCACTGGAATATATTTTGACATCAGGGAAGAAATCATTTTTGTTATCATCTTTAAGTGAAACTTCAATAGATTTTAAATTTATCAGATAATTTTCTGAACAAAGGAAGTGATAACCATGCCTTGTTGTTTAATGTCTTTTCCTATTATGTTGCTAATTTAACTCACTTTTTTTTTCTGTTTTTTGAGACAGAGTTTCACTCTTGTTGCCCAGGCTGGAGTGCAATGGCACAATCTTGGCTCACTGCAACCTCTGCCTCCCAGGTTCCTCCTGCCTCAGCCTCCTGAGTAGCTGGGATTACAGGTGCCTGCCACCACGCCCGGCTAGTTTCTGCATTTTTAGTAGAGATGGGGCTTCACCATATTGGCCAGACTGGTCTTGAACTCCTGACCTCAGGTGATCCGCCTGCCTCGGTCTCCCAAAATGCTGGCATTACAGGCTTGAGCCACCATGACTGGCCAATTGAACTTACTTCCTGATAGTTGTACCTTACCATCAAAATAATATGTTTCTCTAGTGGTGTCACTTTAGTATTCTTAAGCAATCAGTCAGGATTTCTGCACCTCCTTTTTAGTAGCACAAAATTATTGTTGAAATATTATAATACAACAATAATTGTATTATTACAACGATAATTTTGTGCCACTAAAAAGGAAATTGGTAAGTGGAAAATTGCAAGAACAACTATCTATTTCTCCCCCAGGATATTAAGTGGCCATTAGAGACTGACCTTTCCTTCCGTGAAGAGTGATGCATACTAAAGAACAGTTGTGCCCAGGCATCTATGCAGCCTGACCTGACATTCCCTGTATGCTAATGTGCCAGCACCAAGGTCAGTCATCGTTCTGAGCAATGTCTGTTTCTGGTAGCTCTTCTTGAAGACTTACGGGTGCTAAAAGCAGCATCTCTTGGTAGCTCCTTATATTACCAGAGACTTCTTCCAATCTCATTTTTCACTGGCACTGAGTCCAGTCACAATTACACACCTCTGATTTCTGCTTCTTTGCCTTCTTCAAATGACTTAATCACACATTCTTCCCTGAGGCTAGATGTTAGATTTACTGATTCTCCTAGATTTCATTACCTTAAAGCGGCACAGTTCTCCCATCCCATTCATGCCTTAAAGGCATTCCCAGGTAAGATTTGCAATCTCTCTCTCTCTCTCTCTCTCTATATATATATATACACATCTACCTACCTGTGATTGTCATAGATGTCATATATATTGTCATATATATAGTCGTATATAGTCATATATTTTCATATATATATGGTATCATCCTTAAATATCTTATCACATGGGATCCCATAGAACACCTGTGTAGATACAAACCCGATAATTTATCAAATTCATTGTACCCTGAAGAAGAATGTATTGCAACCTATACTTTAACAAAATCACATGCATTGCCAAATTAAGTATTCTTTCTGGTTTAAAAGAAGAATGTCTCTGCATTTTGCACCTTAATAGTAGTGGTTATAGTAATATTGGTCAAATGACCATATATCGTCAATACATTACCATGGAAGAAAAATTAAGTAATAGAAATCTTTGTATATCCAATTATTATGACTTGAACAGATGATAAAAGTTGCTATAAAGGAATCATATACTGAAACGCTAATTTATTAGAACTTTTAACTTAAAGGAGATCACACAGAATATTTGGTAGTAAAGTTACTGTAAGCTGTTTATAACCAATGAAAACATATTTTGGCTCCTCTTTTTTTTTCATTTTAATTTTTTTTATTTTGAATTGGAGTCTCGCTCTGGCACCCAGGCTGGAGTGCAGTGGCGCGATCTTGGCTCACTGCAAGCTCCGCCTCCTGGGTTCACGCCATTCTCCTGTCTCAGCCTCCCTAGTAGCTGGGTCTGCAGATGCCCGCCACCATGCCCGGCTAATTTTTTGTATTTTTAGTAGAGACAGGGTTTCACCGTGTTAGCCAGGATGGTCTTGCTCTCCTGACCTTGTGATCCGCCCACCTCAGCCTCCCAAAGTGCTGGGATTACAGGCGTGAGCCACCGCGCCAGGCCTATTTTGGCTCCTCTTATATATTCTAGAAATCATATTCCCAGAGTATGTGATGTTATCTAAACTGCATACTGATGATAAGATTTGGGTTATTGAGTGCTATTTATATTTAGCCATTAGTGACAGAGTGTGGATATTTATTAATACTCCCACATTAAACCAATTAAATTATACTACTCAGGATCTGCTGTTACTGCTTTTTAAGTGTAAATGTTTGATTGATTAAGTTCTAACAAACAATTAAATGACATTTTTTATCTTTTGGTAATGTAAGAAAACAATAAAATGTGAATGGCCTCTTGAATATAATCTTGTCTGGTTTTAGCAAAAGCAGAGGTGAAAAATGTAATTGTAGAGTTTAAAAAGTATGTTAACGATTTCTAAATTGTAAATGTCCCATAATTATAAATATAGCTTATCTTTATTAAGCTTAATACTTTTAATATTCTCTTCTAATATAGCAAAATAGGAGGGGAAAATCATTCTTTTAAATAAAAGCAATACATCTTTTATTCAAATATTACATGCTTTTTAGGTATGAATATAGGAGATACGCTGAAATACAGGAGATTGGTGTTTCTTATAAGCCGTGGGTAATAAGAAATCAGAGATAGTGGAAGAATCAAACTAAAAACATAAACACACATAAGCACAGTCATAAATATACACACACAAATACACAAATAATCATAGTGGCTCCTTTTATAAAAGATTTCCCTTTCTGCAGATTCAGTTTCCCATGGTCAACCACCATTTGAATATATTATAGGAAAATTTTGGAAATAAACAATAACTTTTACATTGCTGCCTCTGAGTAGCCTGACGAAATCTCACACTGTCCTGCTCCGTCCCATGTGGCGTGTGCGTCTTCTGTCTCTGGGCTCTATATGCTGCCTGCTCGTTAATCACTTAGTAGAAGATTGACCTGCAGTATTGCAATGATTGTGTTCAAGTAACTTTTATTTTACTTAATAATGGCCCCCAAAGCTCATGAGTAGTGGTGCTGGCACTTCAGATATGTCAAAAAGACATCATAAAATGCTTCCTTTTAAGTAAATAGGTGAAAGCTCTGGAATTAATAAGGAAAAACAAATAGTATGCTGAGATTGCTAAATTTGTAAGAATGAATCTTCTATTTGTGAAATTGTTGAACTGTATGTTGTTAGAATTTACTATTTTATTATTAGTTATTGTCATTAATCTCTTACTGTGCCTAACTTATAAACTTTATTATGTATGTATGTACAGGAAAAAAAAAAACATCTGCAGTTTCAGGCACCCACTAGGGGTCTTAGAACACATCCCCCTCATAAGGGGGGATATTCAGTTTAAATACATACAAATATAAATGTATGTTATAAAACCTTGTTGGTGTGAAATAGCAAATGTCTTACTTTAAAATGGCTTATAATCATAGTAAAAAGGAAAATAACCTATTATGGAATCAATTTTATTAAAGAAACAACTTGAATGCTTTACATGAATATTTAGGTATATGAAAATAATTTTAAATCAATCTTTTTGGTGACAACATTAATGCAAATCTTTTCTAAAAAAGAAGTTACTTAATAGGTTTAGTGTATTGAACTTAGAAGATGTGTTATTTAGACATATTTTTATTTTGTGTGTATAGTTTCTTTTATTTGTTTACCTGATCAAAAAAATGGGGGAAATCATTCATTTGAATTTTGAAATCAGCTTTTAATAAGTTATCTTATTTATCAGGAAAAACTGGATTTAGTGATATACTCTGTGTGTGTGTGTGTGTGTGTGTGTGTGTGTGTTTGTATTATGAGAAAGGGAGAGAGATTGATAGAATGCCCAGAGGAAGATTTTGTTCTTTTTCATACCAAGTTTTATTCTTACAGCCTTTACACAGAAAATCAAGGAAAGAAAGTATACTTTAAAAATTGTTGACAATTTTGCTCAGTGTTTAAAAAACTTTCTTAGTCATAGGCATATGTTTTTCAGAGATGGATATTCACCTGATATAAAGGGACTCTAGCTTAATATAATTAATAATAATTTTATTTCTGACAAGAAGTGAAAAGGAAAGCGAAGATAAAATATAAAACAAGAGAAAAATAAAGAAAATGAACGTAATAACTCTCACAAGACAATACAAATCATATTCCCAAAAATAAAGTTTTTAAAAATATGAAAGAAATATTTACATTATTTTAGGTGATTTAGTTGTTTTCCACTTCTAGTATATTAGGTGGCTAAAAAAACATCTGGCTCAACACGTTGGTAGTGAAAAAAGGCATTCATATATTCTATCAGTCAGCGAGATTGAAATCTGCTTATTAACAGCTTATTAACAAAATATGTTAACTAACTTTTATTGACATTGAGATTTCCTTGTATATTTAGACAAAACGAAATTAGGTTTTGCTATTGAAAAGGTATTATGTGTTTAGTAATTTTTTTCCAAGTTCTTTATAAATCATTTTCTTTTTTTTTTTTTTTTTTTTTTTTGAGACGGAGTCTCGCTCTGTCGCCCAGGCTGGAGTGCAGTGGCGCAGTCTCGGCTCACTGTATATAAATCATTTTCTAAATATGTACCAGTATCCTGTATTTAGCTCCCAGAAAGCTTTAATTCACTGCTTGTATATAAGCTGTTTTTTTTTTTTTTTTTTGGTCTTTTTTTCCCCCTGCATTATCTATGTGTGTTCACATCCTGGATTGTAATGGCCTCAGTAGAAGTATTATGGCCCATCTTGTTGATAATCCATATTTTAAACTCTCTAAATACATGGATGACATTATCAGCTATCATTGTACTGATCCCCACTTGAAGTACGTAAATACATATTTACCAGCTTAATGTGTGTCTTGAAAGACCCATACGTGTGTGTTTATATGATAAAGTATATTTATGCATGTTGTAACTACTATTAGTAGTAGTATTAAAATAATACACAAAGCTATAAGGTACATTTAACTATAAGGAACACATTGAGTTTGAGAAGTTAACATTTTCCTTTTGGGGGAATTTTTCCACAACCTATGACAAAAGTATTGATGGCAGTGGCGGCTCATATGGAGCAGCCACTGCCGTGATGCCAGCTGCAGTGAGGGAGGCGCAGTTGGCACTGTGTCCTCCACCAAGCAAGCAGGAGCACTGCCCTCTTAGGTGCAGCGGCTGCTGCCCAAGCTAGCGCTGTGGATCCAAGCATCCCTGTGCACTTGGGGACCGGGAGCAGGCAGGATCCCTGACTTCCCAGTCGCAGCTACAGCCACCCAACCCATGGCTGTGGACCCAGGCATCTCTTCACTCTTGGGGACCCAGGAAGCCTCCCTGCCCACACGGGCTCAGAAATGCCTGGTCCTGCTCCTTAGCCTCTCCCTGCTTCCCGCGCCAGATCTCAAAGCAAAGGTGAGGCTGATCCAGGGCGCTGTCACAACCTGGCCAGGTGAACACACGCTCACGGCAGCGCTGAGATGCCAGCTCCCTGCTGCCTCAGCCCCCTCTGGACTTTGGGCACCGATGAGCATGGGAGGAAGGGTGAGGTGGGGCTGAAGGCAGCTTGGCACTGGCCTACGGCTGCCCCTTAGCATAAGCCTGGGCACTATGAACAGCGGTCGGAGGCAGACAGGTTCCTGAGCAGAAAGGGGCAGGTCCCTGGTGAAGCCCCACCTTCAAGCCAGGGCGGCTTGAAGGCTGTGGGCCTGGCTGCAGACTGGAGTGAAAAATTATGGCTCTTTTTTCAGGCCCACCCATGGCTGCCTATGGATACAGCATACAGTTTTCCCCTCTGAAACCCATAAAAAAACCCAGACTCATCCAGACAAGCAAAACTCAGGCAAAGGCACCACTGGCCATAGAGTTTTCTGGCTGGTGAAGCAACACCCCAAGTTTCCCTAAACAATATGCTCGTGGCTTTTGGGCTTTCTCTTAACATTTTATTTTCTTTGTCCTAGAAAGTATGAACATACTACATAAGATTCTATAAGAATATGAGAAGTGCTTTTTGGATTTTATTTTTCTTTTTTGGACTAAATTACTTCAAAAGCATGGACACTTGGCAGGATGAGGTAACTTCTCTAATAACCAAAATAACCATTGCATGAAATATGATTTTTAGACATTCTTCACTTTACAAAAAATTCTTACAGGCTGGATACTCATGGTTACCATGCTACTTAGGTTTTGTCAATTTTAGGGACTTCTTTTTTTTTTTTTTTTTGAGACAGAGTCTCACCCTGTCACCCAGTCTAGAGTGCAGTGGCACGATCTCAGCTCACTGCAACCTCCACCTCCCAGGTTCAAACGATTCTCCTGCCTCAGCCTCCTGAGTAGCTGGGATTACAGGCACCCCCGACCATGCCCAGCTATTTTTTGTGTTTTTAGTAGAGACAGTATTTCACCATGTTGGCCAGGCTGGTCTTGAACTCCTGACCTCGGGATCCACCCACCTCGGCTTCCCAAAGTGCTGAGATTACAGGAGTCAGCCACCGTGCCTGGCCAATTTTAGGGACTTTTATGCCATTTGTAGTGTTTGGAGTATATTCTTGTCTTATTTCTCTGAAATTTTATCCACTGATTCAAGCTAGAAACTAATCTTTTGTATGGTGTTGAATATGAAGAATTTGGAAAATAAAATCAAATACAGGATTAAATCATAATTTAAATATTTGTAGGGTTTCCTCTCTAAATTAACTAGATTGAGAACTAAACTCAATCACAGATTTTCACACACTACTCACTCCCCATTTTTCATTTTGTCAGTAGTTGCTCAGATATTCTTGAAAAAAAATGTATTAGAAAGTGAAATATTGTTACATTTTAAAGTCAGGTCTATTAGTTCCATCATGCATTGGACACCACAGAAGCAAGTTTGGTAATTTAAGCCCTGAATGCACTTACATACATGATATCACCCCAAAAGGGCATTTATAAGGACATTTGTTGACTTGTAGTTTGGATATACATTCATTTCGGAGCCAAACACTGTCACCAACAGGTACCATCTCTTAACCTCATTCCTCTGGGTTGTTCCTTTGAAAGACTTTGCTATGGGGCCCCAGAAGTAGGCCCAGCTCATATGTTCTCAGCATGCAGTCTTCTCCAGAGTACACACATTAGCTGTGATATTCAACCCATCTCCCTGTGAAAATGAGCCACAAGGCCATCCCTGAACAAATATTAGTGTCTGTGAGGACAGAAGGTGCTGTTTCTAATGGGCCTTGCTTGCCCTTGGCCTCAGATTCAGAGACTGAAGGTGAAGACGTCTGTCCAGACCAAATTTGGACACTGTTACTAAAATAAATGAAGTGGATTCCAGTCTGAAGGCAACAGCAAATATTCAATACATGTGGCCTTTGTATTTTAATTTTAATAAGTTTAGACTGTGTTCACCAGAGCATTTTATAATGTGTGTATAATTGCATGTATGTGTGTGTGTGTGTGTGTGTATGTATGTGCATGTGTGTAGCCAAATATTCCTTTAATAGACCTAGTCTTCTAGAAAAGTTTTAACTAGTAAAGGCAGATATTTTTGTTGGTGATGTTGGGAGGTTTACAATATTTGGGCTTCTCCATCAGTCTCTGTCTACATGTAAAATACAACCACTTAAATCTCAAAGCAGGGAATACAGTAGCACTCCTTCTTAATGAATGTTCAGTCAGAATTATCTTTGCTGAGGGCACACACCTGTGGGTAGCTGGCATCTCAAACCTGGGTCTACCTGAAGTTCACTGCCGATAGTAATTGATTTTCTTCCTTCAGTCAGCTTAACATAGATCAAGAGTGAAGTGGCACTTGGCTACACACACAATCTCAGCAGCTGCAATTTTGCTGTTGCCTGTCATACAGAGCCCTTCTTTCATGGTTTCCATAGAGGCTGGGCATGTTTCTGAATTTAATTTTGAAACACTGCCTGATTCCTTCCTATACGTCTGAGTTAGAGACATCTCACACTACCAAATCTGAAAAGAAAATCACTCCCTTCACCCTCATCCAGTTCATTACTTTCCCTCTTCATTAGTGCTTGGAATGGTTTTATAATATTGAATTCCCATTACCCAAAACAGGAGATGATATTTTATTCTTATTTTTGAAATCTTAGGATTAACAGTTAATGTCATTACAAAAATACTGATGTATACAAAAATTGATGCTATTTTGTCATTTTATTCTCAAATTGGAAGTAATTTTATGCTATTCTAAGTTCAGAAAAGAGAAGAAATGTCCTTATTTCTATAATATGAGGAAAATAACACAGAATTTTGGGGGCTAAAAGAGGTCAAGTCATCAATGGGACCCATGCTGGGCTTTTTTGGAAGTCTCATACAAAGCCTAAAAAAGTTTCAAAAGAAAAGGGCGAGAGAGTAAGAGGGGCCAAGAATTACACTTTTCTGTTCAATGCAGGTAGCTTTCAGGAGCGGGATTTGAACCACATTAGAATTAATTTACTATGTATACATCGGGAGAGCAAGTAAGGGAAATACATTTTCTTTTTCAGTATAATGTTTAAATAAGACTTAGGTCATAGGTAAATTATTTCGTAGCAGATGTTGCCCTCAGACATAAAGGTGACTACATGAGGATTTATTGGATTTCAAAAATGACCATACCATGTAGAAGAAAAATTAAGGAAAAACATAATTTTAAATTATGAAGTTAAATGAAGCTACATTTGATGTTAGTAAAATATCATATTATGTGCCTAGAGAAGTCCATGCTAATATTCCTATCAAATTGTCTTTATCTTCTACCTTTTCTGCTCCTAATTTCCCAAGCTAAGAATCCTGGAGTTATGCTAGGTTCTCCCTTCCCTCATCCTCACCTCCAACAGTTCCTAACATCTGTAATTTCTCCTTTTGGAATGTCATCGTTTTTCTCACATTGTCTTAACTGATCCCATAATCACTTTTACCTGAACTAATGCCATGATTTTATATTTTCCCAAATACTTTTCTAGTAGGAAAAATAAAGGAATGGAGTCATTGTGGGAGGACTCCAGATAAAACTTCACATTTATGTTAAACCCTCCATATTTCATAGCAGCCATTTCTGAGCTACAGAGTAAACATTAGAGTGTTTCCATTAACATTTGTCAAAATGATAATTTTTTATTATATTTGATATTGTTATTATGTAAGATATTCACATAGCTCAACAAAAGTGAATCTCCAACAAAAGTGGATGGAAAGGGTTATAGATCAGACTTTTCAAATATGACATCATTTTAAAATTATTATTATTCTTGTTTTCTTTATTGTTATGAAACACGTTGAGTATAAAAATGAAAGAGAAAATTTGCTGTTTAAATTGCCTAACATTTTATAACCTATAGCTAATTCTTAATTATATTCCTAGATCTTAACTATGTGGGAAAAGAATTTATTTTCAATAGCATATTATGCTGTTTTAATTTTCACTGTTTCTAGTTCACTTAGTTAAACATGAAAAACAAGCACGGGGGGAAATCACATAATTTTCATGCAGTACACATAGTAGTAGAATGATCCCTGATTTTTTCATACATATGTTTGTCAAGAAGACTTTTATATGTGCCTATATTTATGCCTTCCTTATTTAGGTGGCTGTAGGCTATTGTAAAACTCATCGTCGTTTTCTTCATTTTTAAATTTTGCTACCTTTTAAAGACATCTGTCTTTTAATAAATTTGGATATTACAGAAATGCTTAGATCTAATCACATTTATTTTTTAAAAAATGAATTATCCTTAAAAAATATCATACCTTCATGCTAGAGTTTTTATTTAAGCTGCTCATGAGACAACAATTACATGAGAATTCAGAGAGACAAGCCACAGAGGTACCGTTTTCAGTACCCAAATGGCTTCTACAAAACAGAGCATCCAGGGGTATATTTTCTTTTAACTTGACTTCATCTCTCTCTAATTAGTAGTGTGCAATGTACCATTATGATGCCTGCTTCACCCCCTTGGTTCTTGCACCTCCCTTCGGGGATTTCCCAGCTGTTTTGCTCTCCTGTTGTAATTGAAATCTTACTTGTTCCAGCCTATAATTGATAGTGAACCCAACCATTTTATGTTTGTCATGCAACAGATGTACAACAGAAACACTCAATGTGGCATATGGAAAAACTGCCCTACTAGAGTGAAATCAGAGCCATTCCTATAGTACAGCTCCCATTCTCTGAACAATTTAGGTTTTTGCCTCCTTGCAAGTGCTTTGTGGCTGCACAAGTCAATATAAAATTCTGATAGTTATTTAATATAGAATGTTTCTTCTTTAACTTTGATACATGATTGTATATAGTAAGGGTTACACAGAATAAGATAGATATGTTAAATAAAACAGGGTTCTCCATATTATTCTCTTGTCAAATTATTTTAAATTATTTTGATTAAATAATTAACCTTTCATAAACATATCAATGCCCATGAATAAATCAAGATGTATTTGAATATTTAACTATATTTTTGTTTTCCAAATACTTGCAAATGCAAAAGGAATCTCCATGTCATCTAATTCTAATTACAACTCTATTCAAGAGCCAGAGTTTTTGCTTTGAAAAGAAATACTACCTTTCTAATGTAATATAAAAGATCTTTCAGTAGTTGATTCCATATTAGAGGTTATATTCCGTATTCAGAAGATGGTGCTAGATTTTTTTTAATATTGTTTGACAGACTTTTGTATGGGTATATTGGGCTCTCAGTGTCTTGACTATTGTGGGAAGAGATGGTGTGAACAGAGCACCACAAGGGCTAAGGGAGTTGACCACATCCTAGGAATGGCCAACAGCCTGTCCAGGTGGAGTGACATGCCCAAATGCAGTGTCCATGGCACTAAGATTTTTGGGCAAAAGTCTCATGAAGTCAGATCAAGAAGGCAAAATATGAAAGAGAAATATTTGAATAGTTGTGAATCAGAAAACATAATGAATGGCTACTTCGTAGTTCCAACTATTCTTTTCAGTTTTTTTCAGAACCCCAGGCAATCCCTGAGAATGTGAGGACTAGGGTGGCAGTGAAAAATAATTGACAAGTGTTTGGAGGTGTGATAGCACACCAGTCAAGGGCATTAGAATGCACATCAGAACTCTAAGCCCTGGTGGAGACATGAAGGGCTAATTAGCTAACTCGGGCAGAGGACTGCATGACTGATGGTTATCAGAGAGGTATTTTTGAAAAATGATTGATAATATGAAATCTGAAGATGCAGAAGTGGAGACAAGGAGATGAAGATAAAGCTTGTTAAAATATGCAGGTAAGATACCTGAACTGAAGAAGAAAATGGCAAAGGCCACTGCAAGTACCCATCGCACAGGAAGACGTTTCAGAGGCGTAACTGGTGTGACTGGCTGCCACACTCTGTGAAGTATGAAGCAAAAACTAGAAAATGACCTAGGTATCTGTAGCCTGACTGACTAGAAATGCTTTGCCGCTAGTAAAAGAGGAAAGACACTAGAGAAAAGAAAACAATAGATTTGGGGGATACATTTTTTAAAATTGGGACATCATATCTTGGAAATTCTGTTGAAATATCTAGAGACAATGTAAGGTAATTTTTCAGAAGCAAGAAACTGGAGTGCAAGAAAGAGAGAGGTCTAGTTGGACCTAAAAAATACAAAGTGAGGCCGGGCGCGGTGGCTCATGCTTGTAATCCCAGCACTTTGGGAGGCCGAGGCGGGCGGATCACGCGGTCAGGAGATCGAGACCACGATGAAACCCCGTCCCTACTAAAAATACAAAAAATTAGCAGGGCGTGGTGGCGGGCGCCTGTAGTCCCAGCTACTCGGAGAGGCTGAGGCAGGAGAATGGCGTGAACCCGGGAGGCAGAGCTTGCAGTGAGCCGAGATTGCACCACTGCACTCCAGCCTGGGTGACAGAGCGAGACTCCATCTCAAAAAAAAAAAAAAAAAAAAAAAATACAAAGTGATTGTTGCACATTAATAAGTTACATAATATTATATATATATATCTCAGAATATTCTATAAGATGATATTTTTGAACATCAGTATGTTGAAAATTTTATATTATTTTTAAATTTTTTTTTAATACTCTGTCTTTTGGAATAAATAATGTTTATACAAAATGTATTAGGAAACTGATTAAAATTTCATTATTATGTTTTTCACTTTACAAAAGCATAGATTGGATAATCATTTGAGGGAGTTAGTTTCTTTGCACTAGTTCAAAATGTATTTGCAGTGCCTTTTTTTGGTTCTGAATTATCTAAATAAGTGACATTATTTTTAAAGTGATCATTTCTCCCTTTTGAATAAAAGTCTGTTACTAGAGATTAGTGCATCATACATTATAAGCAGAAGAGAGAAATGAGTTGCTCTAAATAATTCTAGTACATCATGTTTTCCTTTTAAATGAAAAAAAGAATAAAATCACAGCACTTATATTTGAACTGTGTTTGTAATAAGACATGGCTATAAACTCATACATTTTATTTCAATTGTAATATTAAAATGCAAACATTCACATGGGTTTTTATGTACTAGAGTTTTTCATGCTAGCATGAAAAATTGTGTTAATATTCGTTTAATTTTAATGAAGTAGAACAAAAGGTTTTAAAATATATCAAATACATTTTAGCTATTAATATCAGAGCAGGTTCTCTTTTGAAGACCTGGCTAAATTTAACATTATTCTTAGTGGGTATATGAATGTGTACAAAGCATTTATTTTATTTATAAAAAATTCAGACTTTACTTTTTTCCAAATAACTCTGCACTGACAATGAATTTTTTTAAAAAAGAATTGAATATTTTTAAAAATTAAGGGAAATAAAAATACTCCTGCAAATATAAAGTGTAACGTGCATGGTACTACTCAGTTGATTTTGCTGGTCTACATTTCTCAAATGTCTGCAGTGTGCCCAAAGAGACCTTTCAAGAAGAAAATGGAAATAGCTTTCCAGTTAGACTATAATGAGTTGTTGAGGTTTGCAGAAGAATTAAACGGGAGAAAAAATATTATAGAATGAAATATATGTTCTGTAACATGAATACATATTTAGAAACCTGGAAGTCATGGTAAAAAGTACAAAACTGGAAAATTTGGCATAGTGGATTAATTTCATTTTAAATTTTTTATGCTTTAATTTTAATTTTTGATGTTTAATTTTTTTCTTTATATTTCAGTGAAAATTTAGTGTTCAATTTCATTTACATCATCTTCTTACTACCACTGCGTTTCCTGGCACTCTTTGATTGAAATGGGAGCGGAAGAAACCCTGTGTTCATTCCCCTGGGTGTGTGTTTGGCAGTTGTGTCCTGAAACTCTGTTGCCTGGGGAGTGCTTTTATCTCCTTGAAGCCTATTTGATGAAAATATTACCAAGACCTCATAGTTACACAAAGATGACTGGAAAGGTTGTTTTTTTAAAGAGAAAGTCATTTGGGCATAAAGAATTGAAATTTTTGCACTTTTTCTTAGTAGGCATCAGAGCAGAGCGAATTGGAAATAAGAACAGAAAGAAATGAAAGTTTTCTGTCCCCTACGCAGTGATGTTTTCCTCCTTCCCTTCCTCATTACTTAATTTAGAGAAGGGAAACAGAAAGGGACAAGGAAAAGAGAGTGAAGGAAAGGAGGGCAGTAAAGGTATTAAAAAGGCAGAACAACTCAGAGTTGGCACAGAGGAACGCAGCGGTCGTGAGCAGGGTCTTTGGAGCCGGACTGCTCCAGCTCCACCATATGTTTTTGCCGCGTTGTGGGCAGGTCAGTTAACTTCTTCATTCCTCACTTTTCTCCACTGTAAAACGAAGCCACTAATAGTACCTTACTTCATGAAGACCAAGGGAATTAACACTTGTGGAACATTCAGAAAAGGACCTGGGAAATTTTAAATGCTCTCTATTTATTAAGTACAAAATAAAGAGAAACTCAAAAGAGAACTCATTTTTGGGGAGATTTTGGAATTAAGGAAGAAAATTTTAAAAATAAAAAGCATCAGCTAACAGTATACCTCAAAAGTGCAAGCTGAAGCAGTTGACCTTCAGAAATTCAGCATGTTCTATAACCTAGCAATTCCATCCATGCGTGAGAACATATACCAAGGAAATCCTCATTGTTTCCACACAGGTGGTCTCTTATGTGGATGCTGACAGGAGGTGATGGGGAGGGTGCTGATTTTTAGCATATACTTGGGCACATTTTAAATACTGGAGTTTTTCTAAGCAAATTTTGTACTTGAGTGCTGTTATTCCTCTGGTGAACTACACGAGGTAGACTATTTTATAGGAAAATTTTGAAGCTCAAAAAAGTCACTTATTCCAGATGGTACATCAGAGATCTGGAATTCAAGAAAAGAAAATCTGACCAAGGATTTTACTTTTACCCACCAACTTTAGCAAATGGAAAGTCAGAAACAAGGCAAGTCCATGATGGATTTACTAGGAAACATTACTTAAATTCCACAAAGGGCTAGAAACTCTTCTAGACAACAATATAGCAAAAGTTGGGGAAAATGGCATTTCTGGTTTCAAACAGCTCAGTTTCTGTTGGGTAACACAAATTAAAAGTAAAAATTACCGCTTAGTGAAATCAGTGCTGATGTAGGTGCACAGAGAATAGATTTAACTTCTGCTCCTGTTAAGTGTAGGATTCAGGTGAAGATATAACAAAGAAAGGAAATTGAACGGAATTGTTAAGAGGGTCAAGTTTGATAGGCAGATAAGACTAGGTATCAGCAAGACATTTCAAACAAAAGGAACATTATGTAATTTTTAAAAAAAAATACATGAAAATAATATTTAAATAAGGAAGGAATATGATAAAAGAAGGACAGTTTGTAAAATTTGGATAACATAAAGATTATTGAATCTCCAGTCGTCAAATTTATCCTAAGCTATTGGGGAGAGGTCTCATGTCAGATTTTGATTATCAAGAAAGAGGGGTCAAGAGTATAAGAGAAATTGCTTTTTGTTTTGAACTTCAGTGTCCACTATTGTGGACAATATCAAATTCAAACAAATATACACTTTATTTCAACTTTGTTTCCCCATGTGACTAAATGTTTTTCTCATTTTTATTTCTATCTATTCTGTGTATAGCTGCTGCTTTCTTTGTTTCTGATGTTTCAACTCACTTAATATTACTTTAATGTTCAAACTTTGGTATTTCTCACACCTGGAAAAGGATATGCTGGTTCTTTTATATTTTAAACTGATATGCTTTTGATTTTTAACTTTTATCTCAAATGTCTAGGGTCATATTTAAGTTTTTTTCATCCTTGCTTTTTATAATTGAGGTAAATAACATTTTTTGCCCTTGACAATCTTCTTTAATAAGTATGTATTAAATGGATTGGGGAGAGGATAGTCAAATTAAAAGCAGTTCTCTCTTTCAATTGTATAATATATAACAGTCTTCTAATATTTTCTGTGCCAAAGAAATAAAGTCCATTGGTTGTAAATGTATTAATTCAGATGTTTATAGACATTCTAGCATAAAAAAAATTGTTGGATGGTTAGCAGGAGGACAGGTTTTGTAGCACCATAACAAATCCCCAAAGAAAAGTTAACCCGGCATGTAACACAGATTCAGTGGGCAAAAATAGAACTGCAGATCATCCATCACTTTTGTGTCGTGACCTCTGCTAAATCTACAAACAAATTCTGTGTTATTTAATCACAATGACAGACCCAAATACAAATGTCGTGACTTTGCTGTGTTCCCTGGGTCTTGCCATATCACCATCACCATTTTATATTCCCTTCCTGGGGACACTTTGGAAGATTTAGAGGCTTTCAGCCTAATCTGACTGGCTCCACACAAACAGCTGGAGCTTTGCCAAGAGCCGAGCTCGATTATGTCAACAAGACAGCCTCATCCACAGGGAGCTCCAGCTGGGTGTGCGGGAGTTCTGGGAACCGCCATGAATTAGCTTTATATGCTCCAAGAGGCAATTTCCTACAAAAACAGACTTTAAAAGCTGCCAGAGGAAATTGTTTCCCATTGGAACTAGGCCTGGCTGACGATTGTCTTCAGTGACTATGTCAATTTGGTAGTCAGTCCTCAGGACATACCAGGCCTTGTCCTTGGATTCTGTCTCTCCACAGAACCAAGCCCAGTAAAGCCCGCATATGTAAATACACTTCTGTAATGATTATAGATCTGTCCCAATTATTTAAGTTATTGTTTTTAAGTTTAAAATTTAGCTAACTAGACAGATATTTTCTGACCTCAAATAGTATTCTTGCTATAATTTAAAAGAGAGCATTCTCTTAAACATAGCATCCAGGTTAGGAAGAGAAGCAAAGTGTTTTGTGGTTCATTAGCCTTTCGCTGAAGTGTTAAGTGGATCAGTAGGAAGCTTCACTTACAGATGTATTTAAATATTAGTGGCATTTGAGTAAACGTTATGCATTTTGATTCTTTGCTATATTTCTTTTCATAGAGTATTCTAGCTGAAACACAATCAGAAAGGTTAATTTTTAGATTCCCCAATGTGCAATGAATTGGCATCTTACTGTTAGTGTATAATAGCTACATATATGAACAATACACTATACTACATTGTACTTCCTTCAAAGCAAATGTCCAAGGGTTCGACAGCAAATTCTAGTGTTTTTGTGAGATTCTACAACATTTAAGATATCTATAAACAGTAATTTGGGGTACAGTTGTGTAAAATGCATTCCTTGAAAAGTTCAGAAACCAAAAGACCATCAGGGGCTGGGAGTGGTGGCTCATGCCTGTAATCCCAGCACTCTGAGAGGCCGAGGCGGGTGGATCACATGAGGTCAGCAGTTCAAGACCAGCCTGGCCAACATGGTAAAACCCTGTCTCTACTAAGAGTACAAAAATTAGCTGGGTGTGGTGGTGGGCTTCTGTAATCCCAGCTGCCCGGGATGCTGAGGCATGAAAATTGCTTGAGCTCGGGGGACGGAGGTTGCAGGGAGCCGAGACTGCACCACTGCCCTCCAGCCTTGGCAACAAAGCAAGACTCCATCTCAAAAAAAAAAAAAAAAAAAGACCATAGGTATATAAAATTATGTTAAGGATAACAAATAACAAGTTGCCAAACAAATGTTGAGGGGACATCAAAGTATAAAGATTATGTATATATGAAGTGTGCCATATTGCAAAAAAATTGATTTATAAATTAGAATTTTTTCATTCTACAAAAGTTTTTTCTCCCCATAGAAGCAGATTTTTTGGTAGCAGTTTCAATGAACTTCAGTATTTGCCAGCTCATTATCAGCTATTCAACCAGCACAGGTCATAGACAAGTCATTTCTGTCACTGATTGGCTACTATCCATATTTTCCTAAATAGCACAATAAATAATTTGCTTAAATTACAAATTTATAAACCTGGTTTCTTCATCCTCTCCAAGGTTTAAATCTGGAAACTAATGATCATATACTCATAAATGCCTATTCTGCAAACATTTGATCTTTTTTTCTATATGAAGTTGGTAAGTTAAACTCAAACTATAGGAAGAAATAGGGAGAAATGTCAAAATTACTATATTTCAATCATTCACCTATTAAAAATTAGGTATCTATCACATGCCCTTGTAAATATAATCTTTAGACATTGTGAAGACTACGAAGATGAGAAATTGTGCCCAATTCCAATGTGATTCCACTCCCTAAATAAGAAGGACAGCTACACTGTCAGTATAGAAAACATAGAATGTTATGTACCAGAGAGCTACAGAGTGAGTGAGGAAGACAATATTAGGGTACCCTCTGCCTTGGGGTGGAAAGAGGATCAAATGAAATGTTATGGAGGAGTTGGCATGTCAGACTGAAAACAAGCTGAATTTACACACATAGAAATACAAATAAAGGACCGAGAGAAGTCAAAGGTATCAGTGTGAACAAGACAAGATATGGAATCCAATGAAGAGATTCAGTTCCGTTTTGTTAGAAGAAAGAAAGGAAGTAAGTTTGGGCATATTGTGTAACGTTACTCTGAGAAATCAGTAACAACATTAGAGTAGCAAGGTTAGAGCAGCATAGCTCTCCTCAAGGTACATTACCTGGCATTAATGGGCAGGATTGTTACGAAGGGGAAATACTTGTTGGCTGTGAGACCACATGGTAGAGTATATGATTTAAAATATGGACAATGAGAATGAAAAGAAAGGAAAACTTTGAAAAAGAAATAGAGTTGACAGCTGATTCTGCTATGATGTGAAGAGGTGGGACACTAAGATTCAGAGCCAGAGCAATTTGGGGCATGTTGGTTCCATCAACAAGTATAGGTAGTAGAGGAGGACTACAGGGGGTAGTAGAAATAAGTTCAGTGCTGTTTACGATTAGTATATAACTGGTATCGCCTCATAGTGACTCAAGATCTTGGTAGTGCACAGGACTAGAGAAACATTTGTTAATCATCTGATTTAAGCTAATGGTTAAACATCTCTGAATTGACATTAACAGCTATTTTATAAGATTCCAATCACGGAAAAAAATATACATTTTAAATTTTGTTTTATTGAATATTTGGGAAAGGCATTTATGCATTGTAACCTAAACTTATCTAAATGGTATCATCCCATATGGAGGAAAATATATAATGAGGTTGTAAATGGATAACTATTACTCATTCTTAATATACTTATTCATGCATATCTGTGCATGTGTATACTCAATATACACATATATAGATGTGTTTGAAAAATATTTCTATAAAATATATTTTGTAGAGATTGATTTTGCATAAATGTCTATAAAGTATTAATAATTATTATAATTTATCATTATTCAAGATAAAATTTAGGGAAAAACGTGGTATTTTAGAGAGCTAAAGTGTGTAAATTTTTGCAATGTGTTTTAGATACCTCATTAAATGTAAGAATATTCTAATTCTGTTTCAGTTATGAATCACATTTAAATAGAGTAAATTCAACTCTGTATAAAACTTTCATATGGCATACATTTATTGTAAATTCCAGTTCTGTTGAAAACAAACAATACAATTTTTATTTATAATCATTAATTTTTTAATCTTGAATTGAATTTTGTTCCTCTCAGCTAGCAATGTTCGCTGGTTGTACTGTTATGTCAAAGAGAAATATTTTTAGGCAGTTGATTAGTTACTGTCATCCTTTAACTCTGAAAACTGTAGTGGCCTCCTATGTTTTGGTCTGTGCCCAATACAGGCACACAGCTGTATGAAAAGACAAGGAATGTATTTGAAATCATTTCCCGATGTTATACTCCCTAAAAAAAGATTTATAAGGAATTATGCAGACATTTTGGCGCTTTTTTTTCCACAGAAGTTTTTATTACACTAGTGACTTGTAATTCTATAAACAGTGTTGTCCCAGATGCTCAGTGTCATGTTCTTATACTAGGGTAAAATCCATACTTAAATGCTCCCCACTAGTTGTAACCCCAGTATACCAACCTAGTGACTCACATTGTAAATCTGAGGTTGAAAACCAGCAACTCATCATGACAACAATTGATTTGGACACATCTTAATATACAGGCTCATTTATCAGTCTCAGTTTTAATTCAGTGCTTGAGATGAAATTCTGTTTATGAAAATTAAATAGAGGTTAACTGAAGATTAGGCTGTTCTGCTTTTTAAATGTTCTCGGCTTTAATATGACACCATGTGACATCCAGGTTTTATTTCTGTTTGTGTCGGTGTCATCTTCCTGACTCACTTCCTCAAATCAGCTAATAAACACAAATGGTGAATACAAATTAGTATGCTTGTCACAGCTGCTATCACTCTGGAATTTCCTTGTAAAAATTCAGAATATGAAAGATAAGTAAAACAATGCCTGCTTATTGCAGCTTAATTTCCAGGAAAGATTGGTGTCCAGAAGCCACATCTCATGCAGTACTCTGTCAATGTTAAAGAGCTTTTTAGCTAGAAACAAAAAAGAGGTTGTAGATACATTTTCAAAATGCAAAGTGCTGCACACAAGCCAATAAAAATAATGGTAATACACTTTGAGTCAACAACCAAGTATGCACCAAAGATCAGTATGACAGAGACACTACTGCCCAAGAATTAATTTTAATCTTATCTGTAGATGCATCTGTCCATGGAGAGCCTGATTCTCTATAACTCATATTTCCCTTAAGCCTCCTAGAGTCTATGTGTAACAAGCTATGATATAAATTCATGTCTGTGTATTGACCTACCTTAAGGGATCTTTTTAATAACTGCAGCTGTTCACATTTTATGTGTTTTCTATTAGCGTTTTCAGTATGGCACTTGTGCCCCAGGTACAAAATTTATGTAATATAAAATTTAAAAAGTAAGTTAAAATTTAACATAAATATTACCTAGACCTAATTTACATATATACTAATACCTTTAATTCATTCTTTCCTTCTCTTTCTAGCCCCCCCTGAAATTTTTAAAGTTGATTATGCAATTGTGAAAAATAACCACGTAACTCTTTATTTAAAATTTCCTGAGTTGACTTACATATTTATTGGCCATGGTTAAATTGAAATAGCTAAAATTAATGCATTTTGAATTTAATAGAATTGACTTAAGAATTTTACTATATGGACAGCTACAGTTAGGTAACAGGCCTTAATTTAAATCTCCACTAACTCATAATTCATTACTTAATTTCTTGATCTTTTCTCATAATGTAAACATAATTGATACTTTTAGTAATATGTGCCCAATATGTAAGCATATGCATATATTAATGTTGCATCTTTACTTTCTGTTATATTTAATTAGAATATATTTATTAACGTTGAGAATTCTGAGATGTTGTTTATTTATGAAAACAAATTTAGTGTGACCTGATTGTTTTTGGAGCAGTCAGTAATGAAGCAGGGTTAATGACCTCTGACAAATCAGCCAAAGTGCCCCAAATGAAGTAGCCTCTAGACTTTAGAAAGTCAAGTCAGAGGTTGAGCAGTCATATGGGTGTGAGCCACCTGTCTAATCAGCCAGTGTTCATTTCACTTCACATTATATTGAAGAGAATATAATGTGAAGTAATATAATACATTTCTACTTATATTACTAAAATTATATTTTATGAGAATGCTGCTAGCCACTGAGAATCGAAGTTCATGTTGCATATTTTTCTTTCTAGCTGAAAATGTTTGCACTGGCTTTATCTACATTAGGTTTTATTGACATTTTTGTAATGTTTATCACTTGGCTAGACCAAATTGTTGTTATTTTATTTTGCTTACCTCAACAAATTCAAAACTAAAGAAAAAAAGTTGGAACGATTTTCTATTCTTTTACATAATTTTTACATGTGTTGGCCTTAGGGTCGAATGTAAATTAGCTATTTTTGAATCTAAACTTTGGATTACTGAAGAAAGATTTGATAAGTTAAAAATAGGCTAAAAACTTGTATTTTGAAATAAATTATAGAACCCCAGATTTCTAGAACAAAATCTATAGTTTTTCAATATTCTAAGTGAAATTTATATTTATTTCACTTTTCATAATGTCAGTTTGAGAAATAATTTACATACAGTAAAATTCACCCTTTTCAGTATTTAATGTGTTTGGCAAATATATATAGTTATGTAACTATCACCACATCACTCCAATAATTTTCTCCACTTCCTTTGTAGTCAATCCCTCCCCCAATCCCAGTCCAACCCATGTAAACACTAGTTCTTTGTCCCCATATTTTTTGCCTTTTCCAACTATATATTTCTTGTCATAAATATAATTCTATAGTTGTTAATCTTTTGGTTCTGCTTTTTACAAAGATTCGCAGCCGGGCGCGATGGCTCACGCCTGTAATCCCAACACTTTGGGAGGCCGAGGTGGGCGGATCACCTGAGGTCGGGAGTTCAAGACCAGCCTGACCAACATGGAAAAACCCCATCTCTACTAAAGATACAATACTAGCCTGGCATGGTGGCACATGCCTGTAGTCCCAGCTACTCGGGAAGCTGAGGCAGGAGAATCGCTTGAATCCAGGAGGTGGGGTTGCAGTGAGCCGAGATTGCACCATTGCACTGCAGCCTGGACAACAAGTGTGAAACTCCGTCTCAAAAACAAAACAAACAAACAAAAATACCCACAGAATCTTTCACTTTCAATAATGCCATTATCAATTCCTTTATATGGTCGTATATAACACCTAATAGAGATAAACATCCTTATTGAATCTGAGTGTGGCAGAAGGTATACTTTTAATGCTGCTTATATATATATATATATATATATATATATATATATATATATATATGACCTTTTTTATCCCCACATTGTTATTATTATTATTAATATTATTTTATGTATGGCTTACAACAAAAGCTAAGGAGCAATCATTGTAGTTCTCCAAATTATGTTTAATAAGTTATTCAGTGTATTTTTGAAATGTTTTTGTTATTCTATGTTTCTCCCTCTCTCTGTCTCTTTTTCTTAATGTATTATTTACCAAGACAAGACAGTGATTTATGGACATTTAAATTAGTTTGGCTTTGTTCTGCTGTTCTAAAACATTGTGTACTATCTGATAGACTTTTAAAAAACAGTGCTTTTCCAGGATGATTTATGATATGCAGTATCGTTTATAGATGCCCATGGCTTAACCTTGAAAAGTCAATTAAGTGACACAATTAAGAGAGATATGAATAGTGGTAGAAAAAGCATGTACTCTTGATAAGTGGGGGTAAATCTAGTATTTGTTATTCCTGTCAGTAATATTGTCATTAGTATTTTTTAGAAGTTTCATTTTTATGGTTATAAATTCATATCACTCTTCTGCAATGGTTACATCAGTGGAAGGCAGAAATTATCATGCTTTGGGGATTAAAATTATCTATCACATAGAACTTTTGAAGTTCCAAACAGTGCCTTGATTTACCTTCTTATCCTGTGAGGTTACTGATTTTCACTTGCACTTTCATTGATGCTCAGCCCTCTAAATTAGTTATTAGTACTTTCACGTTTTAAACTTAGTATTCTGTGTTTTTCTTTTATTTTGTCTGCCAGTATTTTTCTTAGATGTTACTTCACATGTCAGTTTGAATTTAATTTCTCAGTGGCTATGTTTGTCATTTTATCTGTAAAGAAACTAGACAGAGAGAAGATGCGATCTATTTTTATATTTTTTAACAAAATGACAAGGAATAATAGGTAACTTTTTTGTTTAATTAATACATTTTAAGAAAATATGTAATCCCTGGGGTAGGTTTCTTATCTTTTGTCCTTTATGGTGTATCTCTAAGTATCCCATAGGGATTGAGAATGTAAAAGACTATCATCCTCATTGTCCCTGGTCATCCTCTAAGTGAGTCTTCCTTACCCATCGGTTGACATTTAAAGTGACTCCACTGCTTACAGTTGAACGTGGGCAAAATATGAACTCTGAGTTTCTTTCCACCAGCTGTCAAAATCTTTGTGTAAGTTTAACCATCTCTCCTGAATGATGCAAAGTTACCTGGTTGCTCTAGGTGTTTGGAAGGCTTTCTTCTTTTTTTTTGAGACGGAGTCTCGCTCTGTCGCCCAGGCTGGAGTGCAGTGGCGCAATCTCGGCTCACTGCAAGCTCCGCCTCCCGGGTTCACGCCGTTCTCCTGCCTCAGCCTCTCCGAGTAGCTGGGACTACAGGCGCCCGCCACCACGCCCGGCTAATTTTTTTTTTTTTGTATTTTTAGTAGCGACAGGGTTTCACCGTGGTCTCGATCTCCTGACCTCGTGATCCGCCCACCTCGGCCTCCCAAAGTGCTGGGATTACAAGCGTGAGCCACCGCGCCCGGCCTGGAAGGCTTTCTTCTTCACTCCATACATCCTAACCGTCAACAAGTCCTGCCAACTCCACCTTCGAAATTTAGCAGGTGCCTGAAACTTTCCCTCACTTCAACCACCACCAGCACCACCACCACCCACGTCCAACTCATTACCATCTGCTGCTTAGAGTATTATAGAAGCCTCTGAGAGCCTTTATTTTTTTTCTTCACTATTATCCTTCTATAGTGCCTCAAGTGATCCGGTACCTGCTACCTCTCTAAGCTTTCTTTCTTTCTTTTTCTTTCTTTCTTTTTTTTTTTTTTTTTTTTTGCCATTTTCCTCTGCATTAGTATCCTATTAGTACTGTAACAAATTGCCACAAACTTAATGGCTTAAAACAACACAAACTTATCTTACAGTGAGGGAGGTCAGAAGCCCAAAATCAGTTTCACTGAGCTAAGATCAAGATATCAGCAGGGCCTGGCCCTTCTGGGGGTTGTGGGGAGAATCTAATTACTTGCCTTTTCTTGCTTCCTGCATCCTTAGCTGTTGACCCCTTATTTACATCACTCCAACCTCTTGCTCCGTATCTCCTACCTCTTCTATAGTCCAATCTTCCTCTGCCTCCATGCTATAAGGATACATATGATTACAAGTATATTCCACCCTTACAATCCAGAATGAGGAGGCATTATTTAATTTAGCACATCCTCTGAATTGTTCTGCTGAAACCAAAGCTGGTTTCTTTGGCAAATCAAGATATTACAGCCTCCCAGTTTCTCTGTAGTTTTTTCTGTCCAGAATATGATTAGTCTCATCCTTTAAGTCTCTGCTCAAAGCCACTTCCTCAAAAAGATCTTCTCTGATTCTGTTTCTAAAATCTTCCTTTCTTCCCACTCTTTAGTTTCGTATTATTTTCTTCATAGTTCATATAACACTAATATTTTATTTTTTTTACTATCTTATTGCCTTCACCACACTAAGGTCACAGCATTTGTCCTGTTCATTGAATCATTTCCTGGATTCACAGTACTGGCAAGGACACAGTAATCTCATAAATATATATTGAGTAAAATAATATACTATTCCAATTATACAGGTAAGTATACTGCCTAACAGGTGTTAATTAAATTATTTAATGTCACAGAACTATTAGCGGCAGAACTGAGATTTTGTCTCAGATATGTCTGACCTCAAAAACTACATTCTTTATATTATCTCTTTTATTAATGGACTCTAACTTTATCCATGGCCTATATAATGTATCAACATAAGCCACAAGAAGAAAGAACCAAAACCAAAAAACCAAAAAACACATCATTCAGGGAATCCTGGAGAATGATATTTTTGATAAGCAGTCTTGGAAACTCTTTTTGTTTCTTTTATGACATTGTGCCGTTTTGGAATCCATTCCATGACTCTGAGGTGGATACAGGCACAGGGAGTGACTTCTTTAAGTTTTTGAATATGTTATACAATATAGTCCTTAATATGCAAGTTATCTTCAGATCACCATAAAAATGATTATGGAATGTTAAATATATTCATTCTTTGAGTATTGAAAATATAAATTTATACATAAAATTGTTACTTTTTATTTATTATTTCTTTAAAGATAAGCATTAATGTATCACCAAATGATTGCGATCAATATGCAAAAAAAACTGTCATTCTTTTTTTAAAAAGTTAGGAATAACCTTCTATAATGCCATGTAGTTTGTGAGTTATTTCGGCACCATTTATTGCATCAAGCTGTTTGTCTATAAGCCATATTCTTGAATCACTGCATTCATGTAGAGTAGTTGTTGGATGTGTGAGAAGCTAGAATTTTATCATGTTGATTTTGTTTTGAAACATGCCTACTTTTATCATTTCGTTTGTAATTTTTATTAGCTAAACAGATAATCTCACAAACTTGTATTATGGTTTTTAAAAGCTTTTATAACACTATGCTATTAGTGTTAATTACAGTTCATAAACAAGATTTACGAGTTCTTAATATTACCCCAATATGGTAAGAAAAACATACCTGTTCAAAGGAAGAAAATATATATATATATATATATATATATATTTCCTGTGGTCATTCAGTGGCAGACTAAATAAAATGAGAACATTCTAGAACCACTTTTCTCTTTTACATTCTTAAAAAAATGCTAATAAATTTAGAATTAATTTAAATTAAAATTTTAAAATGACATGCTATTTTTCTTAACAGTATGGACATCTTAAACCTTTCGAAATATTTTATTCTTGCATAGTTTAACCCTGATTCACAATTTATCACCTATGCTGGTAAGAGAAATACCCTGCAGCTTGAGATACCTGGCACTGGGACACAAAAACAGCTACAAAATCTCTCCTGTTATGAGGATAGGATCTTTTAGACAGATTTAAGACTTTCACTGGGGACATTTCTGGAATACTCTCCATTGTCTCACCTTGATCATTTTGTTGAGTTGAAAATTGAATTTTAATGTTTTACATCTGATGATTGGACTTGATATACATATATCTGTGTGTATATATACGTGTGTGTGTGTGTGTATATATGTGTGTGTGTGTGTGTGTGTGTATGACAGAGTTTCACTCTTGTTGCCCAGGTTGGAGTGCAATGGCGTGATCTGGGCTGGCTGCAACTTCTGCCTCCTGGGTTCAAGCAATTCTCCTGCCTCAGCCTACCGGGTAGCTGGGATTACAGGTGCCTGCCACCACGCCCGACTAATTTTTGTATTTTTAGTAGAGACGGGGTTTCACCACATTGGCCAGGCTGGTCTCAAACTCCTGACCTCAGGTGTTCCACCTGCCTTGGCCTCCCAAAGTGCTGGAATTACAGGCATGAGCCACTGCACCAGGCCTTAATATATTTTTTTTTTAACATTTAACTATCTATATATAAAATTTCAAACAAATGAGGGCAAAATTTTAAAATTAGCTCTAGCTATCTTTGGCAAATCGATAAGGATAAATTTACAAATTATTTTGAAAATATATTAGTTAAGACAAGTATTTCTAAAATAGATTTAAATTATTTAAGTAGATTTAATATGCTTAAAGGAGATTCAATTTTTCTACGGAGGAGAAAAACTTTAAAATGCTCTTTATTGAGATGATTAATTTTGACTGTACAACAAGTTATGAAAGAAATTTTTTATACAAAACAAGTAGGGCCCTATAAAACAAGTTTAGATTTCATTCAATTTTGGAATCTATATAGTATATTCCTAAGTAGACTGCTTTATAAATATTAGATGTTTTATAAGTTTAGGTTGAATGAATAAACACATTTGATGTGACAACTACATAGAAAAGGAAATTAAAAACTTGAAATTTTTGCTAACTAATATAGTGTCAAAAAATCAGTTTTGTTTACTAGAACAAGCGTTTTTATGGCCTGAAAATAAAATATACAATAAACATTGTGGACAATTGTATGAGTTCTGTACTGAATTATTTAGAATATTTAATTTATAGCACCAATGCTGAGATGAACCAAATATACATTTTGAGGACAGGACAAGTTTTTAGCCGTATCTCAAAAACCAATAAATTTTCTTGAAAAACCCATACATTATCATTCACAATTAAACTTAAATGAAGATGTCCTAAGGGAGCCATTTGCAAATTATCATCTTCATCCTATTCTGTGAAATGTCTACTTTTAAAAATCTGTCTATTTTTGCCTGCATGTTCATGGTATATATTAGTGTCTGCATATACAATTCAATATTTTGAAGTGATTATCTTTATATTATCTTTAAAATATAATTTATCTTTATATTTTATACTGTTAGTGTAGTTCAGTACATGTGTATTACCTTCTTCTCTCTTTCCTAAAAAATTGTGTATGACTCAAGATGCTGCCTTTATTAGATACATTATATGAAAATGATGTGGTCATCAAAAAGGCAATTCTTACACTTTGATATTTATGGAGAACTAAAAATGTATAAATGCATATATTTATTAAAAAGTAGAACTGCTTTTTTTTGTTTGGCTTCTAAAAATAAATTCTCTAATATATACAACTTTGGTACTGTTAAATTTATAACCTAATGGAGAATATGAGATAGACTACATTTCTATTTCTCAATAATTTTGCATAAATTGAAAGTTTTCACTTATTTTTCTAAATATATGTATATGTATTATGATATCTAAAAATACATAAAATATTTGTATATATTAAAATACATATACAAGTTAACATTTCAAAATAGAGTTTTAAACACAAATATATTAGCAATTCCTATATAGTCTATATGTGACACCGCATATTTATCCGGAATTCAGAAAATTCAATTGTTTTTATTTAATATATATCCCTTTAATATAATAAGAGTGTAAGTATGTTAATGATTTTAAAGATCCAGAATATCATCCGAGTGCAGTGGCTCACACCTGTAATCCCAGCACTTTGGGAGGTGGAGGCGGGCGGATCACTTGAGGTCAGGGGCCAACATGGTGAAACCTCATCTCTATTAAAAATACAAAAATTAGCCAGGCGTAGTGGCGCATGCTTGTAATCCCAGCTACTTGGGAGCCTGAGTCCAGATAATCCCTTGAACCCAGGAGGAGAGGCTGCAGTGAGCCAAGATAGCACCACTGCACTCCAGCCTAGGTGACAGAGCAAGACTCCGTCTCAAAAAAAAAAAAAAAAAAAAATCCCAGAACATCACAAATTCAAACGAGTCTATTGTTTAGTATAGCTCTAGCACTACATCATGGAAACATCTGTTTATAATTATGACTTCGAATATGTCACAAACTGAAAGTATTTTCTTGATACTTTGGTATCAATATTGGTAATCCATAAAACATGTTCATTTTAACTTTCATTTAACTTAATGAGAGATGTCTGATTTACTAGTAATTATATAGAAATGTGAGAGCATCGTAAACATTGACATCTGCATGCCAAGAAAAAATAAATACATGAAACAATTAAATCTTATATGAATGTATATAAGAGTGGAAAATCTTAATAGTTATGTCTATATATGAGTGTGTGCGTGTGTGTGTGTGTGTGTGTGTTTGTGATGGGTCAACCTTATTATATAGTTGTAACTCTTGAAGAATGGAAAGTCAAGGGACTACTGAGCTGAATCATGTTGATGTGTACCGATGTGTTAAAAATCCTGATATAGGTTGAGGCATCAAATTCAATAATAAAAGAAACAGCTCTCAACATTTTACAAAAGCAATGTTCATATAGACAGCTATTTTACAGAGTAGTCAGTTGACATAAAAATCACATTGACAAACTCAGTAAGAAATTTGTGAAAATGGATGTGCAGGATAAAAGAACTGTCTCCAGGCAAAATTAACATGTTTCTTAGCTAAATCTTCCAGACATGTTGTTAATTATTTCCAGTTATGGTATGAAGGCACATGGGGAATTGAATGAACCACAAGAATCCTTGCATAAGAATAATAATTTCATATGAAACAATTAATAGATATTTTTATTTTTAAGTTGAGGATTCTGGACACAGAATTTGTAGAACTAATTTGAAATTAGGATGACTTAATAAAAAAAAGTTCCTGCATCATTTACCACTCCAAATTTATTTCTTCCAGAAAATAAATGGTCTGGCTTACCCTCTTAAGAATGCCATTTAAAATACTGACTTTTTCTATGAATACTGACTAAGTACTTATGAGGAGATATGTTGTACCATTGCTAGTGAAGTATGACTCTTATGAGTTTGGCTTCCCAGAATGTCTCAGAGGGATATAAAATGGTCCGTTTAGCTTATGTTTATATAAACCCTATTACTCTGTAAGGTTTAAAAAGAAATAGCTACTATATTTCCATGATTCAGTTTTCCTCTTGTTGCCTATTTCTTTCTGATCCTCTGAAGTATCTTCATTTTTTTCCTAACCCACAGGTCTAAGAAAGATCTGAGTGAGAAAACATAATCGTACTTATTTATCTAGTGTAAAATACTGCTTTCAGCTGAACATAAAAATGGAAATCGACATTTCCACCTTTAACTTACAACTGTATAATAGAGAATTCAAAGTCACTAGTGATATAAAACATTTACAAAATGTAAATAATTAGAAATGTGGTGCAATTTGAATCTGCTCTATAATCAGAACTTGGTATTTGTTTGAATCTGCTCTGTAATCAGAACTTGATAGTTGAAGCTTATGAATAGAATAATTTTGTCAAAGGAGGGAATCTTTTTTTTTTAATTTTAAGTTCAGGGGAAGATGAGCAGGTTTGTTACAGAGGTAAACATTGTGTCATGGGGGTTCATTGTACAGACTATTTCATCACCTAGGTATTAAGCCTAATACCCATTAGTTATTTTTCCTAATCATTTTTCTCCTCCCACACTCCACCGTCAAACAGGCCCTAGTGTGTTGCTCCCCACTATGTGTTCTCGTAATTTAGCTAGTACTTATATATGAGAACATGAAGTATTTAGCTTTCTGTTCCTCTGTTAGTTTGCTAAAGATAATGGCCTCCAGCTGCATCCATGTCCCTGTAAAGGACATGATCCTATTCTTTTTTATGGCTGCATAGTATTCCATGGTATATCTGTACCACATTTTCTTTATCTAGTCTGTCATTGATGGGCATTTGGGTTGATTCCATATCTTTGCTATTGTGAATAGTGCTGCAACAAATGCACATATGCATGTGTCTTTATAAGAGAATGATTTGTATTCCATTGGATATATACCCAGTAATAGGATTGCTGGGTCGAATGGCATTTCTGTCTTTAGGACTCTGAGCAATTACCACACTGTCTTCCACAATGGTTGAACTAATTTATATTCCCACCAACAGTGTATAAGTGTTACTTTTTCTAGGAAGAAATCTTTTAATACTCAATGAGTCAAACAGAAGATAGAAATCTGGCAGTACTGACTAAAAAGATCCTTCTGGGAGTAGAAGAAATAATAAGTTAAACCAAAACCTGCTTTTATCTTGCAGTAGTATTTAATACAGTGCCTAGTGTATAATATGGCTTATGTTTATGTTTTTTTGATGACTAAATTTGTCATTCAAAAGTCAGATAAGCATTTTAACCTAAATATTTACAAAATATTTAGGACATATTTGTATCCTAATATATGGAATATGTGAAACAAATTCAATATAAAAATTTATTGATTATTCATTATATCATACTTATCTTAAAAATTACTTCCAATGAAGAATAACAAGTAAGCATTCTTTTTGTTTAAAGTACCCATAATTACCTATTCTATTGAACTTCGCGGTTACCCCTTCTAATAAATTAGAAAAAGAGATTATTGTAAAACCCATTTATTTATTTTTAATTTATTTTTGAAAGAGAGTCTTGCTCTGTCTCCTAGGCTGGAGTGCAGTGGCATGATCACTGCTCACTGTAGCATTGACTTCCTGGGCTCAAGTCATCCTCCCACCTCAGCCTCCTGAGTAGCTGGGACCAGAGGCAGGTGCCACCATGCACTGCTAATTTTTTAATATTCATTTTTGTAAAGATGGGGTCTCACTATGTTGCCCAGACTGGTGTCTAACTCCTGACCTCCAGCAGTCCTCTCGCCTAAGCTTCCCCAAGAGCTGGGATTACAGGAGTGAGCCACTGTGCCTGGTCAAAAGCATATTTTAAAAGTTACAACAGATACTCTCCCTAATTAACTATTTTTAAGGGACTCCCTGAAAGTCCAACAGGAAGTGTTGTCCTTTCATTGAATCATTTCCAATAATAAAGATATCATATTTTTTTATCATAGTAAAAGTCATTATCCCCAACTCATCTGGACTACAGAGGAGGTAATCAAATCCCAAGCACCTCTCTAAGGTCCTTCTAAGGTTATTCATTTTAGTAAAGAAAGAGTCAAGCAAAAATACCTTTTGAAAGTTTGTTTTTTTTTTCCTCCTCATCAATTACTTCGGGAGGAAGCAAGTGGAAAGTTTTACAATGGGGTACGTAAGTAATAAAGCTTGAGTGGGCATCCTGTTAAGATTTGGACACCTGATTAAATTTGGCAAACCAGTGGTTCTGGTGCTTTCTCTTTTATGTATTTAGAATATGATTTTCACAGTCAAGTATTTTATCTTTCCTATGGTCAGTTGGAGGACCTGATGAGCTGGAATACATCTGTTGGTTTTGGCTACCCTCATGAACCCCTTCTTTGTAGGTTATTTTGTTGTCATCATGCATATTGACACCCATTTTAAGTTTAAATTAAACCTTTTGGATTTTCATTTGAAATAAATCATCACGCCTTTTTGACAGAAAATACTGATTTGTCTTATATTTCTGGCTTGACTAGGATTTACCATATGGAAGGAGACTACAATAAGTTATTAATTAGTCTATTGATTTTAAATACTCGAGTTTAATTTTTTCATGTTCTTTTCTGCAGATAGTGTGTCGCAGCATATAAGTTTAAGATGTCATTTTCTGTGTTTATTCTGTATAAACACTTTCTCTAAAAACAAAAAATTAAATACTAATTAAATTTGGATTTGAAGTAAATCCTTCTCTCTTGAAAAACCTTATCAAAATGTTTTGAATTGAAAAAGTAAACAGAATAACTTAAACACCACTTAAAAACAGCAATACAAATATAAAATGGAATTTTTAGTCCTGCTTATTTTTTTACACATTTTAATTAAAATATATGTTTTCTCATTTGCCCAAGCTAGTGAATCTGCCCATGGCTAGGAGAAAGGAACGTAATTATACACTTAAATTTAATCAATATGCTGAAATCAGTCAAGAATTCAAACCTCGATAAAAAATTTGTCCTAAAATGAAAATGTTATTAATGAAGAAAGCAAATTAAAACTGTCCATTGAGGGGAAAGTCTGTATATTTTAGAATCAGCATCAGTGATTTATTTGTATATACTTATTTTGGCCTCTAGTGTGATAGTTCTTTAGAATCTTAAAAATAATTCTTGGGATCAAATATTTATCTATATAAAAATAAAAATCAGACCGGGTGTGGTGGCTCACTCCTGTAATCCCAGCACTCTGGAAGGCAAAGGCCAGCAAATCATTTGAGCTCATCAGTTCAAGGCCAGCCTGGGCAACATGATGAAACCCTGTCTCCACAAAAAATTAACCGGGGGTGGTGGCGTGCACCTGTGGTGCCAGCTGTTAATGCTTGGAGGGCTGAGGCAGGAAGATTGCTTGAGCCCAGGAGGTCGAGGTTGCAGTGAGCTGACATCATGCCACTGCATTCCAGCCTGGGTGACAAAGTGAGACTCTGTCTCAAAAAGTAAATAAGTAAGTAAATAAAAATAAACGAAAATAAATTTAAGTGCACAATATCATTGGTATGAAATTACTAAGGTGATTTTACTAAGAAAGTCTAAGTATTAAATATTACAATGATATTTTATAAAAATTATCATCAAAAATAGAAAATGCTAAGGTGTTTATATGCTCATGTAGCTTCTATCTATGAGTATTGTAAGACATGATGTAGAATATTGTGAAGAGTTCATTAGAGAAACAAGTTCAGTAATATGTATCAAACAGAAAGACATTTTATACAAATTAAAATTTCTAAATAAATACTATCCTTTACAGTATCTCTTCTGCACACGGCTTTCTCTTAAAGGAGTTAATAAAATTCCAAAATTTTGTGACCTCATTAATATGTTATGCAGCCCTTGTGGAATGGGGTCAGAACACCAGGCAATACCAAAATCTGAGGATTCTCAAGGCCCTTATATAAAATAGCATAGTATTTGCATATAACTCTTACACATCTTCCTATATACTTTGTCATCTCTAGATTAATTATAATACCTAACACTGTACATGCTATGCAAATAGTTGTTTGCTGTATTGCTTGTTAAATTTTTATTTTTTATTGTCGTATTGTTATTTTTTATTTTTTTTGAGTATTTTCGATCTACAGTTGGTTGGGTTGAATTTGAGGATGCAGAAGCCTCTGATGGATAAGGAGGGCTGACTTATAGTCAGCTCACTTTATCCTTTAAACATGCAATACCATTAACACACCAACACTCACGAAAAAAAAAACTTGTTTTACAAAAACTTGTGTCTTTTAACATAATTTCAACCCACGGGGATTTAAAATATTGTGCGTGCCACAGCACCCGGCTAATTTTTGTATTTTTAGTAGAGACGGGGTTTTACCATGTTGTCACACTGGTCTCAAACTCTTGACCTCGTGATCCGCCTGCCTCGGCCTCCCAAAGTGCTGAGATTAGAGGCGTGAGAAACCACACCCGACCCAAAATATTTGTGATATTACACCTAATTTTTGAAATACCAAAAGTGGAATTTATCCTCCTGCTGTCTTCAGGATGTGCACAAGCCTGGAGAGGGTAGGAAGAGAACATTAATGCTAACTTAGATAAGAAAAAAGGAATAAATTTAAAATACTGTGACTGTGAATGGTGAGTGTGAGTGTGTGTTGGGGGAGGTGGAGGGAGAGAAAAAACCACTTGTGTGCATACCCATATTCATGCACTTGGGTTCTACCTGGGCTATATTATCACTTGATCATAATCCTACTGATCTAGGACAGGTTTAGCTTTAGTGTGTTTGTTTCATAAACACCTGTGCCATCTAATCTAGGGCCAGATCACAGTGTCCTGGAAATAGTGTGCAGTCGTTTATGTTCCATTCTGCACACCTAACATTTATATGTATTTGGAATAGTTAATTTCTTCACACCTTAATTTTCCACTTTGTAAGATGGAATTACAATTGCTTAGAATTGCTTTGTTTACATGAATGATTTATGTAAAGCACCTGTCATAATGCCTAGTGGCACTCAATGAACTTTTTCCTAAACTTTGAAATAATGTCATGGAAAGTAACTGCATTTGTATCAGAGAGAGTTATGTTATAACATTAGGAGGACAAGCCCAATGTAATATTTGTTCTTAATTTAATTTAAGAGTTCAATTTATAGATCTAGTGCATTTAAAGCTGCGTTTTTTTTAACTTTCATGTTAGGTTCGGGGTGCATGTACAGGTTTGTTATACAGGTAAATTACATATCACGGGGGTTTGATGTACAGATTATTTCACCACCCACATAATAAGCACAGTACTTGATAGGTAGTTTTTTTCAATCCTCACCCTCCTCTGTCTCTCCACCCTCAAGTAGGCCCTGGTGTCTATTTTTCTCTTCTTTGTGTCCATATGTAGTCCATGTTTAGCTCCCGCTTATAAGTGAGAACATGTGGTATTTTGTTTTCTGTAGCTGTGTTAGTTCACTTAGGATACTGGCCTACAGTTCCATCCATGTTGCTGCAAAGGACACGGTCTCGTTATTTTTATGGCTGTGTAGTATTACATGGTATATATGTACCACATTTTCTTTACTCAGTCTACTCTTGATGGGCATTTATGTTGACTCCATGTCTTCACTATTGTGAATAGTTCTGCGATGAACCTACCTGTGCATGTGTCTTTATGGGATGTCAGTATATATTCCTTTGGGTGTATACCCAATAACGGGATTCTTGGGTTGAATAATGGGACTTCTCGAATTCTTTGAGAAATTGCTGAACTGCTTTCCACAACGGTTGAACTAATTTACATTTCTACCAGCAGTGTATAGTGATCTCTTTTCTTCAAAAACTTGCCAGCATCTGTTATTTTTTTTGACTTCTTAATAACAGGCATTCTGACTGGTGTGAGATGGTATCTCATTGTGGTTTTGATTTGTATTTTCCTATTGATTAGTGATGCTGAGCATGTTTTTTCATATGCTTGTTGGCTGTGTGTATCACTTCTTTTGAAAATTGTCTGTTTAGGTCCTTTGCCCACTTTTGAATGACATTATTTGTGTTTTTGTTTGTTTTGCTTGTTGATTTGTTTAAGTTCCTTATAAATTCTTGATATTAGATCTTTGTGGGATGCATAGATTGCGAATATTTTCTCCCATACTGTAGGTTGTCTGTCTACTCTGTTGATAGTTTCTTCTGCTATGTAAAATCTCTTTATTTTAATTTGGTTTCATTTGTTAATTTTTGTTTTTGTTTTAAGTGCTTTTGGTGTCCCTGTCATGAAATCTCTGCCAGGTCCTATGTCCAGAATGGTATTTCCTAGATTATCTTCCAAGGGTTTTCTGTTTTAGGTTTTACATTTAAGTCTTTACTATATCTTGAATTGATTTTAGAATATGGTGTAAGGAAGAAGTCCAGTTTCAATCTTTGCATATGGCTAGCTAGTTATCCCAGCACCATTTATCGAATGAGAAGTCCTTTCCTCATTGGAAGATGGATATTTTATTAGGAGCCCAATAATGGACATTTGGAGTTTTGTAACCAGAGAGACAAACGTTAAGTTTTTTTTGTGTGTGCGTCAAGATTGTTGCAGGTATGGGTGAATAAAAGGCTTCTATTATTATACTAATTTGATAAGTATTTACTCTGATAAAATTATAACCCTTTACAATAATGGCATAGACATTTAATAGCTTTTACATTAATATCTAAGGATACTTTAGAATATAACATTAGATACTGTACATTTTTCTCATAAACTTCAACATTAATTAATAATAGCTTAATAAATTTCTGCTAAAGAAAATTATAAGGGGAAAATAAAAAATTAAGCTGCAGTTGCTGGAGCTTAAATTTCCGTGGTGATTATTTATAATTACTCTGAGAGTAGTTATTGAATCCATTCTGAACAGGCCCATTTATTTGGAGGGCACTACTTTCTTAATATCCCATCTTTTAAAAATTTTTATTAACTAAAAAGAGCGTTAAGTACCTCCATAAAATATTACGTGTTGACTTTTCAGATGCTAATAGCCTTGGTGTCTACTTTTTCCTGTCCCCAGTGGATAAGCTAAAAAGTAGTGGCATTTGTATGTTTTACTTCAGTGCTACATTTACACATTAATGTGACTGTTTTACCAATTAGGACTAAGCTGCTGGTAGTTTGTGTGTCACTTGCTGTACTCTTTCCTGCTGGTATTTTAAAGCCTGTGCTTTGGTAGTCATCTTTACTATTTTTCAACCTGACCTCTGATTTTTTTTATTTAGACCAATTATCTAAAAAGTCTAGGTTATTTTTGAACCTGAATTTTACTATATTGTGCATAATAAAGCACTAATTATTGTTCTTCTATAAGAACACTCGAAGGACCATTTGTCATATAGTATATAGTACAGCATGGTTGACAACAATGGTTAACCTGTTATATTTGATAAAGAATAGAATAATAGGCAAATTATACTAATACCTAAATAAGCACCATGAAATGAATACATTATCAAACGATATCTTTTTTCTTTCAGATTTTTATTTATATGTACAATAAAATCTAGATAAATACTGTTTATGTTTATCTTGATACCTGTTTCCTTCTCTCTTTCCTTCCTTCCTTCCTTCTTTCCTTCCTTCCTTTTCTTCCTTCCTCCTTTCCTCCTTTCCTTCTTCCCTTCCTCCCTCCCACCCTTTCTCTCTTCCTTCCTTCGTCTCATCTCCTTCATTTACACATTCAACAAATATTTGAGTATCAACTGTACACCAGGGGTCATACAGCAATAATCTCTATTATTAATATTTTGGTTAAATAGTAGGATACATCCACTTTTCTTCATGCTTCCTTTGCTTATGGTTAAATTTGATTCCAGTTTTTATTGCTGTCAGAATTACTTTAGGAATTCTGAGAGTTATAATGCCTCGAGTGTCAATCTCTGTTCCATTACATCATATGAATTGGCCAATGGTAGTGATCTCTCTTACCGACCAGTGAAAAGAATTGGTACTGGTGAACAATCGGTCCCCACAATCATCACTGATTCGATTCCTAATGCTCCTGTCAGGAAATAGGAAAATGAACAGTTCCAGATGAACAATCTGCACTTATGGGTGTGAGGAATTGCACAGATTGTCTGATGGAGGGAGAGTGGTTTGCTCTTTTGGAGATCTATCCTCATTTTGGATGCTACAGGATGACGAGCCTGAAAATGATTAGCCATGGATTTAGGATGGCGCTGGGACAAGCTGGTGCCTGTGATTGTTGCCATCGGAGTCATAAATGTCAGGTCATGATGTTACCACTTGGCCTTTATAGGACAAAATAAAGTTTAATCCAAAGAAAAATGATGGAACTAAATAAACCTATTCCTAATTATTTCCTAAATTTTATTTTCTCTTCTGTAACAACTAAACCGTGGTCACTTGGTCATAAGATTAGTCCTTGTTATGTATGTTACTGTTCATGGAAACAACATTCCATACCTAGATGTAGTACTCTGCCTTGTTCTATTTTATGGTATTTAGTTGCTCTGTTTCTTGCACATACTTTTTTAATCCCCTCAGGCTCCAACAGTGCCCTAGGCAGTGAAATCAGAATAGAAAATGAGTTGCTTCTAGACAAATCAGGTACATTTTTATGCAAATAATTTATTCGTTAGTATCATCAGAGTACATTAATTTGCGTGTTTGACATAGTGATTTATCAGTGTCTATTCTTTGTTATTTAAATATTAGAATCCTACTGGCCCAATAAGATTTGGTTGGAATGGTGGCTAATCCTTCCAGGATTTTTTTCTTTGTTCAGTTTTTCCTTAGATGTCTAGTTTAGTACTATCCAATTCTCATACAATTTATTGTATAGTAATGTTAGGGATTTTTATTCCCGTGTTTTATAGGTTGTCACATTATATATTTTGGCACTGCCTTTTCTTCCATTAAAAAAACTCTTATAGTTATTATGTTTATCTTGAAAGTTCTACGCATAAGAAAATATTGAAAGAAGAGGCTCAACCCATAAGAAATTTTAGAGGCATGAGAATTATACAATGGACTTTGCGTACTTAGGGGGAAGAGTGGGAGGGGGGTGAGGTATAAAAGACTACAAATTTGGTGCAGTGTTTACTGTCTGGGTGATGGGTGCAGCAAAATCTCACAAATCACCACTAAAGAACTTCCTCACATAAACAAATACTGTGTGTAACCGAATAACCTACAGGAAAATAAATAAAAATTTTAAAATATATTTAATTATACTTTACTACTTACTTTAGCTAGGCTTGTGAAGATATTTTGGGTCACAAACTTTGTAACCAAGGAAAAGAAAGAAAGGAAGAAAGGAAGAAGGAAGGAAGGAAGGAAGGAAGGAAGGAAGGAAGGAAGGAAGGAAGGAAGGAAAGAAGGAGAGAAAGAGAAGGAAAGAGAGAGAGAGAGGAAGGAAGGAAGGAAGGAAGGAAGGAAGGAAGGAAGGAAGGAAGGAAGCAGAGAAAGAGAAAGAAAGAAAGGTGAAGAAGGTAGGCAGATGGAAGGAAGGCAGACGGGCAGGCAGGAAGGCAGGTTAGGCAGTCAGGAAGGCAGGTTAGGCAGCCAGGCTAGATGGCAGGCAGGCAGGCAGGAAGACAGGCAGGCAGGCAGGCAGGAAGGAAGGTAGGAAGGAAGGGAGGGAGGGAGGAATGAATTCAAACTTGAAATTGACTGCCAGTGAGCAAAACTTTTTCCAAGTAGCAACTATTAGAGTTTGGTGTAACATTTTAAGCATAGGAAAAATAGCATTATTATGGAAGCTGAATGGGAGTATTATGCGTAAAACATTTTTACTACTTATTCCCTTCATGATTACAAAATCTTTGACAATCATATACCTGGTGCACAGGAAGGTGCTTAATATAGAACCACAAGGGCCTTAATAGCAGAATTGTTAATCCAGCGGTTTTGGGCCATGTGCCAATTAGAATTTCCTTTTAAAATAGCAAGCAAGAATATCTCTTTCCACTTGTTTTTCCCTTTGGTCAATACAAGACTCAAGAGGCTGTGAATTAATAATTGAAATCAGCATTCTTAATATCTTGGTATTTACAGTTTTAACAATTTTTTTACCGAATTAAAATTATATTTGTAAACAAATTTGAGGAAAAATTTTTACTAGGCACGATTTATTTTTGACCCAAATATGCCTGTGTTAAAATAATGTTCAATTAAACTACAATAAATTTTCAATCTTTTAAAAGAAAAGGTTCAATGTAATTATCAGTGTTAAGACAATTAGCAATGATGAATATCATGAAATAATCATATTAATATTAGGTAAAGGGAATTTTGTATTTTTTCAGTTTCCTCATCAATAAAAGAAGATAGAAACATATATCTTGTGTTGAAACACTATATATATAATATATATACACACATTCAGCTTCTAATAATTAATACCTCTTTTTCTTAAGCTTGAAATATTTCACCAAAATTATAGTTGTTACTTGAAAATATTTTGCTCTCAAGTAGTCAGTTATAAGATTCTTTACATCTCTGGTGTATTTTGGATAGAAATTTTGCAGCATAATATAAGCTCTCTTAAGAAGAGTGATAGAAATAAAGAATACTAGTGATAGAATACTAGTGATAGAAGTTTAATATAAGAATGTTTCATCATATACTTAGGTGCTCACTGTTGTATATATAAAGTAGCATAAACAATATTAATAGCTAATATTGAGTAACTACCTGCTCCCAGTACTTTACATTTATTATATTCCCAAGAATATTATAAGATCTGTATTTTTATCTAATTTTCATTAGACGAGGAAACTGGGAATCTGAGAATTTAAATGACGTATCCATTGTCTCATAACTAATAAATGCGATGGCTGAATTTACATTTCAGTCAATCTTTTGAACCGTAAGACTCCTAAACCTTCCATATTGATTGCTTTTGATTAGCCAATTATTAAAAATATCACGTAGAAGCCACTTTAAATAAAAAATTCTGTATTTATACTAACACTCTGCTTTCAAAAAGCATATTAAATTCATAAAAAAGGATTCTAAGCCCTATGTTTAAAATTATTTTTAAGTTAACAGAAAAAAGGCTAATATAGAATGATTATAAAATATGAATGCTCAATGGATTATGTCCACATGGTTTTATGATAGTAAGAAACATAGCAAATAAAATATAATTCCACAAACATGCAGTCATTTTGGTGAACATTTTCCACATATATTCTCCTCTATGTTTAATTTTTTTCTCTGAGCATTTCATGTACCTGTTTTATTGCTGTGTCTTGTGTATTTTTCAATACTGGAGTTAGTATTATTTTTAAATGTTGCTTTCTTTAGCCACTAAGGACAAGGACAATATATGGAATATTCTTATAAAATTTAAAAAGGCTTTTGATCCTATGTTGATCACTTTGTTAAATGTATTTTCAGTTACCTTCAATAAATATTCATTAAGCACTCTCTTTTTTTGCCCAGGACTAAAGCTATTGCTGGAATTACAAAAGCTAATGAAACACAGTCCCTGCTTTCAAGAGTCTGTAAACAGAGCAAGACATTAAACAAAGGAATGCACTGAAATTAGAAACCAGTGACCTGAAAGTCTCTACATGTAGATACTAAACTGTTATAATCATGCACCATTGCTGCGTATACGCACACAAAAGTAGTCTTGATGATGATTCTAAGCAGCAATTTATCTAAGCCATAGGGAGAGAAAGCCCTGCTACCGTATTTAGTTTATCTCTAGAATGTATTGATTTTTTCGTACTTTGACTACAGATTTGGTAATAATTTAAGCAATCTTATATATTGCAGAGTAGACTTTTAAAAAAGTGGATTCCACAAACTCCATGAAGATTGTGTGATCTTTGTCATTTTGCCTGTTTTGTCGTATTAATTTAAACAAAATTTTCTATAAAAGGTAAGACATATTCAATACACTGTATACACGGTAATTTTTATACCTAGCCTCAAGGTACTCTTCTATTAAAAATGTATTTAAAATGCTGGGCACGGTGGCTCATGCCTGTAATCCCAGCACTTTGGGAGGCTGAGGCGGGTGGATCACAAGGTCAGGAGATCGAGACCATCCTGGCTAACACGGTGAAACCCCGTCTCTACTAAAAAATATAAAAAATTAGTTGGGCATGGTGGCGGGCGCCTGTAGTCCCAGCTCGTCGGGTGGCTGAGGCAGGATAATGGCGTGAACCTGGGAGGTGGAGCTTGCAGTGAGCCGAGATCGCGCCACTGCACTCCAGCCTGGGTGACAGAGCAAGACTCTGTCTCAAAACAAACAAACAACAATGTATTTAAAAATTTTAAATCACAAGAATACCTTTGGTGGGGCTTCTCAAAATATAATGTACATACAAATCTCCTGGGAATCTTGTTAAGATGCACATTTGCTTTTAGTAATCTTGGGTAAGGCCTGAAATACTGCATTACTCATAAGCTTCTGGGTTCTGATGAGGCAACTGGGTTAGGGTCTGCACATTAAGTAACAAGGACTAAGAGTATTAATGAATAAACCACAATTTATAAATATGCATTCTCTAGCATATTTCACTCCTGTGATCAATTAGCCTACTAGTGCTTTACAGGGAAGCAGGAATATAAATATTTTCAAGAAAATTGAATGCAATCATCTGGGATTTGAAGGACTTATCAGGCAACTATCAAATCTGTTAAGGATGTGCTAATTCTGTTTTTTATTTCTTTTTTTTTACTTTAGCAGTGAAATAATTTGGGAACAAGTTGCCCTATTACTATGTAATTATTTTTAAAGATGTTATTGTAAATGTAAAAAACATATATCTTGTATTTGTGATAAATAGTAAACCCATATTGCCTATATCTTTTTTTATGGACCATAATCTTAAAAACCTTTTATCTGGTCTATGTTGCTTTATAGTTTATTGAGGATATACTATCAAACTCAGAAAATAATTAAAATTAAGTGTCAGCAGTCCTACCTTCCTTCGATAACAGAAAGAAATCAAAATACCCAAATACAATTCTTTCCTCATAACTGCAGAGATTGACTTTGTTCCGTAAAATGGACTCATGGACTATGATTGTTCTACATATTTTTTGTTATTGATAGTAACGTCTAGGTTTTTCTTCAGGTATGGCCACTTGCCTAAGTCCAGATGCAAATTGAAGGAGAAACTACCTCCAAACACTCCTAAGCACAGACGACCTGTCCCCTGGTCTGGTTTGTTAGAGCAATGACTGCCAAACTCTCCTCCATCTACCCCCATAACACTCACACCCAGCCCTCTGAGGATGCATTGAGAAAATAGAAAATACTGAAATGCTGTATATCTGACTTCTTTAGATTTTACCATCAATGAGTTCATGAAAGTTCATAAACTTCTTATAATTATGAACACCTCTGCAAAGTAAAGATTGATAAGTTTAATATTTATCAATTAAGACATTGTGCTTTATATAACACGAAGGATTAAAATTTCTAAGGGCCTGAAATATATTATTAACAGAAACATAATATATTCCTTTGTCTAATATTTTATACATTTGAAAATATTCAAAAATTATATTAATAAAATAAAAAATACTTATTTAGTGTTTTTTATGCTGTACATTGTGTAAACATCTTTATATATCTCATTTAAAGCTCATTAAAACAGTAGTTATTCCCATTTCAGAGTAGGAAACTGAAGCCAGAGAAGTTAAGGAACTTTTACATCTTTTGAAGAACAAAAATGGGCTGGAAACTTTTCTGATCCCAGCTGCAAGTTCTTATATAACACCCCGTAATATTTGTTTTTATTTAAACAACAAGATGGACCGGAGTTTGATTATTTCGAATTTTTCAGTTTGAAGAATTTGAAAAATAGTGTGTTTAATAGTGTTGCACAAATCCAGCTACTTGGTAATCATCTAATCTTTCAAGCATGATAATAATGTATGTTTGGGAATCTGTAGGCTGGAATGATGTATGTTTTAGGTGAAGGAAAGGAATGGTGGTGGAATGACAAAACTGTAGCTTTTAAGCTTATGATATTAAGTAATCTTGTAAGTTATAGTATATTTGTATTGGTATTTCTCATTATAGGAGTAAGATGGTTGAAGATTGTCTAATTTCATACTGTAAAAGACACTGTAAATCTGGCATTCAATTATGAATGAAACTTGAGTTTTGAGAATGTTAGTGGAGCTTATATCTACATTTTTAAGGAAAAAGTAGCAGTAAAGTGCCTGCTATGTTCATTCCCAAATTCAGTTATTTACATAATAGGGGTAGAAGGGGAAGTGTGATGAGAGAATTAAAAACAATTCTTTATCATAAATGGATACAAATGGCCCTGTTTTCCATTTGAAAAGTGCAAAACAATTGCTACTATTTATTATGCATATACTAGTTGCCAATATTTGAAAATTAAATGAATTGGTTGATGAATGCTTGCCTGCAGGTGCTGTGCTAAGCACCGTACTTCCTTGACTCATTAACTACAGCACAGTAGGGGAAATATTATTATCCCAATTTTATATAGAGAACTTAGAGAGATACTTAAAGTAAGAACTTAGAGATAGTTAAAGTAAGCAACAATTTGTACACAGCAGATCCAAACTACAATCCCAGAAACAATGCTGCTAATCGTTATACTAGCTCCTTACTTATGTTAGTGAGTATGTGTGGGCTGTAGAAACTGTAGAGTTGGTGTCTAGCTCTTTGCTTCCATAACAACAATGACAAAGGTAATCATACATAGCCAAGACTACACTGGGCACAAATGTTCAGCAGATGGGCCTCTTCCAACATAGTAACCAATAGTCTATTTCACACTGGATACTGGCTTGGAAACCTAACTCTGCAGCAAGAGATGATTGTATATATTCAAATGTCTTCCAATCCATGAATTAGTCAACATTAGATTATACCACCTGGGCCTATTCTGTATTTATTACCAGAGCTCCAAATTGTTGGTTTTCTGGTAACACTGAACCACTCCCAATGCCAAGTCTCAAAAAAGAAAAAAATTAAATCAAATTTTAAACATATTTGGGATATAAAATAAGTTTTAACATATTTTTAGCTGGAAGGTTTACACATTCATAAACACATATTTATGAGTATGTACAGAGAGATGTAGATCTATTCACACAAACACATATATACATAAGGTTTCTAAAATGTGATATTTCCCCCCCGGATTAGAACTATTAAAAACATATATATTTTGTGTGCGTAAAAGTCATGCTGTTTGCAGCTAGAGTCACATTGGCAACCCACAGAAGAAGTAATGTTTTTTTTCTAGAGTTGATTGATGGTTTACTGAGTAAAAGCACAGAGGGTTTTGGGGGAAAAAAAGTCATAAAACAGAAAATAAATATGAACTACTGTGGTATTTGGCAACCTTTTATCAACTCTGCTAAGCCAAAAGGGCAGTCTGCCAAACCTCAAATGTGATTGCATTGTATCCAGAGTGGATAAAAATACTGTAGCAAAATAAATAAGAAAGAAATAGTATCATCTTGATATGAGGACATAGGAAGGAATTGGAATATTTCTATGTTCTATATCAACAATTCTATTTTTTTCTTTCACAAGATACGAAATGCAGGCAAAGTTATGTTATAGTCCCAGTGGACAAGTACCTGCTTGGGTGTCTTTGTGTCTGTTATTTAACGTCAGTGAACCTGATGTCCATCCTGTGCAACATAAGGGGATTAAAGTATATCTCCACTCACCTCCTCCCAGTGAGAAAATCCATATTTCTAATTTTGTAGATTAACATGCAATTTTATTTTTACCTATTTTAGTTTTCAAGTTGCATCTTTATTGAAATACTCTGTGGATACACTGTTGTCACTTCTGGATTCTCTAAAATGTGCACCATCCCTGAATTATTGCATTAGGACCTGTGCTACTAAGTATCCTGAATACGTTTCACTGCAGAATTAATTCCCTTGTTTGATAATTAGGACTTAACAATATCTCTAGAGATCTGCTACATGTCCTGTAGGATTTCTGTTGTATCCATACTTTAGGAAACACTGCAAAATTGAATTTTTCAAACTATTTATGTAACATTGAACAAAGTTAGCTCTGTACAGTATCATGGAATGAAGCATTTGAAAGTCCTAAGGAACATAAGTAAACAATGGATGAAACATATTTATTAACTGTCTGCCAAGATAAGGGAGGTGGTAGAATAGGATACATTCTTATCTTCCTACCAAACTACCCCTTCCATGGATCTCCTGTGGTTAGCGAGCTTAGCCAATGTCCTTAGAACCTTGAGAAACATTGCCTGGTTGACAATATATTCCCAATTTGTCCAGAACTGTATTGACTGTCTTCACGTAATTATGAATAACACTCCCTTTCACTCTCAAACGTGTTTGAAATTAAACAATTATACATAGTCTCCCCTCCTATAAGAAGTATAAAAAAACCCCACGAACTGTCTAGCCTTGAAATTGCTCTTCTTACTCTTCTTGGAAATGTTGGGATGTGTCATTTATATCCCAAAATTTGCAGAAAATGAAATAAGTAATTTTTACATAGGAAAAGTATAAGAGCTAAGATAAGAACTAACTTAACTCTTTCAGGACTAATTCCAATTAGTTAACAACAAATTCCTTTGAACAGTAATTGGGCAAAAGAGGCTTGCTGTTTATTTATTTTACCTATTAATTTGTTTGTTTATTGACACTGCTTCTCTTGCAATTCTGCAATCTCTTATAGCGCTTGTGAGACTATGTTCCCTTTACAATCTTCCTCTCTATCCCAACCAGGAAACTTTGTTAAAATCATTTAAAATTTATTCTTAAAAGTTAAGCAATTTAGGAGTCATGCAAAGTGTCTTGAAAGGTATTATTTTCTCATTGTTTATGCCAAATGACCAGTCTCCTCTTCTCCTCACATGTGTGTGACTGTGGAAGTACACTCTTATGATCTAATTATTGGTGATTCAGTAAACAAAACCTTGGAAAGGCTGCTAACCCAGGGATGAGTTTACAGCTGAATTATTTGAGAGTGTTTGTCCAAAATACAATGTAGTAAACTGTGACATCCTGCTAGGGGAAGAGCAAGAGAGAATTAGATGTGTATGAGTAAATTAAATAGTAAGACTTCTCAATGAAAACAGTAGAGTCACATATCCAAATGCTGCTATTACAGCAGGATTTTATTGATTTTAACCAGGCAAATGGCTACTTGTAGCAAAATCATGCGTGGTCACTCAGCAGTCCCTGTCAAGCTCAAGGCTGAGTTGTTCTAGTAGCCCCTGGCACCCAGTGAGCCAGAGACAACTGGTTATTACACCAAGCAAATCATACAGATCACTTACCAGCATGTCTGTCTCAGTCAGTTGGAAAGCAACTTCATATTCTGTGGATTATTCCATAAGCCAGAATAGTTATGCTACACATTTTTAGATGCTGCTTAAAATAGTTTACTAAGCAAAGGAACATAGATGGCAGTTCCTTCTCATGGGTCAAATTTCCTGTAACATTATACACCCATTTCTGCACTGAGCAGTCTCTAAACTTTTTGCAATATGCATATGAAATGAATCATTATTATAATGAAATTCAAAACACCCTAGAGTAATGGAGAGGAAAGGGAAAATAAAACAAAACCTGCTGCCCTGGTACTGAAGACAGTCAAAAGAAGGGGAGTGCTTCAGTGAACAAGTGGTTTTGTGATTTCGTAGTGTTGCTGCAGGAGCTCTGCTGGGGCGATTGATGGAGTTAGGTGGTCTCTACTGGATTCTCAGGAGTGGCGTTAAGTGCCTGGTGAGGAGCATTAAGGCTTTGGTGTCCAGAATAGTACATAATTGTATTTGAAATTAGAGGGAGTTGAAAGGGCTAACTAGTTTAATTTAGCTCTTAAATGTTATCTTTTGACCTGGTGGTTACTTTACTGGCTGTCTCAGTAGCAATGCACATGCCATCTCTGCATGTGATAGCTTTTAATCAGACCATTTACTGTATTTGGAATTGCACGTTTATAGAAGGCAGAGAAAAGAAAAAGAACACTCGTTTTATGGCCTAGGGCTGCAAACAGCACACATTAGTTGTATACCTCTAGGGACAGGATGCCCCCTCTAGAGAGGCTGACATCATAATTAATTACACCAATTTTTTTTCATAGGAATGAAATTCAACCTTGACACTGTGTGTAGTCAGAGTTGATTCTATTTGTAAACCGACATAGTTCAATTTAATAACTCAAATTCTAGAAGTATGGTTTTAAATTAGTAATGTCTTCTGTGCTTTATTACTTGACTGCCAAGTTAAAGATGATTCTGTTAGACTTCCTAAAGACCTGGTTCAATTTGGGAGAAAAATGTTCCCTTAAAATAATGTATTAATAGTGTTAGAGTGCTGCTGACTCCACTGTCACCTTATTTAACTAGCAAGACACCTCTTGCTCTGAAATAATTGGGAAAATAATAAAAAATAGAAAACTGTAAGAAATTGTTATATGCTAAGATTTTTTGTTATTCTCAGTTGTTCTGCAATGCTATAGAAAAAACATTTAATAAGTCAAATATTAATCGTTTTTTAATTACTTGAGTATAATTTTTAAAGTTTAATGGTTCTTGTGAGAGACATATTAACTACTTTTAAACTTTACAACACCCTATTGAAGTGTACATTTTTTATATCACATTAAATAACCAATGAAATGGATAGTACCTGCCACATTTTTCAGTTGAATAAGATTCTCCATTGTCTTTAAGAAATATGCAGTACAAAATGTGTCATTATAATAACATTTATTACATCTCTGTCTCCTAAAATCCCTAAGGTAAAATAGGTGAATAATCTCAATTTCTATTTTTATGAAAAAATATGCCTAGTGTTTATTAATGAAATTGTTCATTCTTTTAACTATCCTGTATGAATCAACAGCCTTATATGTGCCTGACTGTTTATAACATATTATATTGCAGAGGCAGTATGTTTAAAAGGAATTCATTATTTTGAGAAGTTTTGTCTCTGTGATCTTTTCATGTTCAAATCACTTATTAGAATTGTATTGATGAAACTTTGACTAATATTAACTACAATTATTTTTTAAGGGCAGACTAAAACAAATAATAAACAGCTCCAAGAAAAAAAAACCTGATTAATGAATTCTATGCACAGTTGACCTGTTTAGAAGTTGTATTGCCATTTAGTTATATTTCCTCCCCCACTTAAAGACACTTTAGTTAAAAACAAACGAACAAACAGAAAAACAACTGGTCTACATACAATGAAAATTAGAAATTCAACATATACATCAATATGTACATTTATTATCCTGATTTAGAATTTGTTGAGTATGCAGTTTAAACTACTTTTAGAATGATTATAGTGATTTTACATTATTTGTAGAAAGACATGCTGTATAGATTTTTTTAATGTTCTAAAGATTTTCAAAAAGCCACAAGATTACTCTCCACTTGCTTAATAATATATCTTAACCTTTCTGCAATTTGAAGAATGTACATAGATTAATATTTTTTCAAATAATTATTATTTGTTAATAGTTAATCCTGAACATTCAGAAATTATATAACATTTTCTTTCTTGAATTCACATATTAGTTTGTATAGAGTTCTGCTTGATTTTGAAAGCAATTTTTCTCCTTAATCTTCAACCAAATAAAATGATAAATTCTGACACTCTGGTAATTTGCATAACAATTGGGCTACAAAGAGTAATTCATTAATATTCAATGAAGTTCTAATTTGCACAATGCCTGCAGCAATATGTAAACTTCATTTTGCTTTAAGATGGAAATTTGTTACAGTGCAAATATCAGTAAGTATAATTTTATTAATCAGTCTCAATGAGCATTTGATTCTTTGACCTTGGCAATGTCTATACTTTTGTCCTAGAATACACGGGAAAAAAGGAAGTTAAGGTCACCTTATTTTCTATTGGTCACTACTTACATTTTACACGTAGTTCTAGGTATTCCAGCACAGTACAGTGAAAGGAGTTTTCATTATTCAAAATAATGTTATTGCTTAACCTTCACTAGAAAAATTCAAGCTTATTTTCAATTATGTTCATTAATTTAGTTGACTAGCATTTGTTGAATATCTATTGTTTTTCAAGCAATGTGTGAGGTTCTGAGGATATATACAGCCCTACATCCCCCTCCTCGAGCTTTCAGCCTACACATTTTTAGTTAAGAACAATGCATTTGCTGTGGCAAAAAAAAAAAAAAAAAAAAAAATTCTCTAAATGCATCTTGGTTTGAGCTGAATTAAATAACAATAGTAATAATAAGTGGTAACATTTATTGAATAGTTAGGATGTGCCAGGCATTTTTCTAACTGCTTGACATGTATTAGCTTGTTTGATCTTCACAAGAACCCTAAAATATAGGTAGCATTATTATCCCCATTTTAAGTGAGGAAAATTAGGAATAATGAGATTGTTAAATATGTTTGTAAAAAGAACAATTTGACTTATATTGTGATTTAAAATCAAAGACTGATTTTCACCAAGATTTTCTGGCTAGATTTAAATGTACTAAGGCAGTCAACCGAAATCATTATGCAAGTGATGCATCTTACTGACTGCAATCTTAACCTACAAATTTTTAGATTAGCAAAGTACTTTTTATTGACCCATTTGGCATATGAGGATATGCGTGAGCATCTACAATGCAACCGTTCTAGGCACTGGAGATTTCAATGGTCATTAAGACAGACAAAGCCTTGCAATCTTGGTGCTTACATGAGGGTGCTGGAAACAAATGATAAGTAAAGAAATATATGTATCATATATTTTCAGGCAGTGATAAAGAAATAGAATGAAGTGCAAAGCGATTGCCAGTGGGGGTAGGGCAAAGTTAAATTTCAGTTTGAATAGTTAGAAATTGTTTTGCTGAAGAGTTGGAACAAAGACTGGAATGAAATGAGGAGTGATTCTTTCAACAACATGAGAGAAAGTACTTCAGAAAGAAGAAATAGACCCCGGGCTGGGGGTGGGAGGGCAGGGTTTATATTACAGGGAAAGAGATAGAAGTGTGGAATTGAGAGAGTTATGTGGTTAGAGGGATTGCAACATCTGGAAAATAGTGTAACCTTTGGTGACCATGAAAAATAGTTTGGATTTTATTTTAAATATTACGTGAAACCAATGGAGAATTTTGAGGAAGGAAGCGGGGGGCTGTGGGTTATAATTGTAAAAGATGGCCCTGACTTCTGTGTAGAAAACATACTCTGAGGCAGCAAGAAGGGAAGCAGGGAGACAAGCTAGCAAGTTCCTGTCCCCATCCAGTTGACCAGGGCCAGGATGGTTTCATGGATGTAGTGGAATACTGTCAGACTCAGGAAATGGTTAAATGATTTGACCAACAAAACTCTCTGATGGCTGGAGTTGTAAAGATGTCATTAGATTGCCAAAAGCCCACATTTTAAGGAGACTCATAAATTTTTTTGACCTGGTTTCTGATATTGTAAATTGACATTTAACAGAAGGTGAGGTTTTGACAAAAGTTAAGAGAAATAATTTAAAATTACTGATTGTTCCTTATTACAAATCAGTGATTGAATGTTTTAACTTAAATATAAGATAAGTTGTGTTAAAGGGCAGCTCGAAACAGACACTATATAGACATTTCTTATTCTCTGAGAATAAATTATGAGTGAAATTAATACTGGTCCTTATAGTTCTTAGCAGATAATTACTGAATATTGCTATCTATTAGAGGAACACAAGTTTATTGGACACCTTGCTAGTAAAGTAGATCATATGCTTATAAGGTGACTCATCAGGGAAATAGATTATTGGTGACAGTCTCTCAATGCAGAAAGATTTTATTAACTGATACCAATCGTGCCCAGTCTCCATTTTGCCCACCATCTGTCACTGGCATGATGTGTGTGACAGGCTCCCCACAACAGGCTGACTGCTTTTCTTTGTTCCATCACTATGCTTACCTTCCTGACCACTTGACTGCGTAGACTATCTCCAATGCTTTCCAAATTAGCAAAAAGCGATATGTGGACATAAATCACAGAGCTTCCAGAGAAGAAGGGAGTTTAAAGTCATGAAATGTATAAAAGAAAGCATAGTAAAATAGTCTCTTAATAAAGAGTAACAGGCCAGGTGTGGTGACTCACACCTGTAATCCCTGTAAGCACTTTGGGCAGCCGAGGCAGGCCAATCACTTGAGGTCATGAGTTTGAGACCATTGGCTAAGGTGATGAAACCCCGTCTCTACTAAAAATACAAAAAATTAGCTGGACCTGGTGGCACGTGCTGTAATCTCAGCTACTCAGGATGTTGAGGCATGAGAATCCTTGAACCCAGGAGGCAAATGTTGCAGTTAGCAGAGATCGTGCCACTGCACTCAAGCCTAAGCGACAGAGTGAGACTGTGTCTCAAAAAGAAAAAAAAAACGAGGAACAGGAATAAGCGTCATGTAGTCAAATATTTCTAATAATTCAGAGCCATTTTCTTTCTGCGCCTATGCTAATGCTATACCAGGCATTTCAGATTAAAAGCACCTTCTTCGGGTAGAAAATGTGGGTCTAAGATGAAGGTGTTTGATATTGGGAAGGCGATGAAGATGAAGCAAATTGAATGAAGCAGCCTGAGGTCAGTTGCCCAGGGTAGATTTCCGTTAGGCAAAACTCTCCTCCAGGATAACTCTTCTATTGCCAAGAGATCATTTCAAATAGGCCTACCTATTATACAAATGCATGGGGAGCCACTTTTTCTCTTTCTAATTTTCATGGAAATGTGAATCACTTATCTCTGGGACATTAGTCTTTTGTCTAGATTCAGGGTCTGTGCACACCTATGCCTGCATATACTCCAGAGGAGAAAGGAAGACCAAAGGAAGAGTAGATGGGATTAGGGACTGTCTTAAAGAAGCATTTGGATCAAGAAAGTCAGTGGCCATAAAAAGTTGATATTTTTAAATCAAATTATTTAGGGCATTTAATGTTCAAAAATTATTAGAAGGTTATTGTTAAATTATGTTTAGAACTAATGGTTTTGCATGTGTGTTGGTTAAGAGTGTAGTAAATATTTAATGCCCATATTTGGAAAAACAAGAAAAAAAGACTGACTTTGTTGAACTCCCAAGGATGACTTTCTTCTCTCTTTTTATCCTCTGTCATTTTCTTCCTCCTCCTTTTTCTCTCTCTTGCTCTCTTCCTCCTTTCCCTATTTTTTCTTATTTTTCTTCCCTCCCTTTCTTACACACACACACACACACACCAAGAAACAAAAACAGAACACATTGTTTAATGCATTCTGTGTGTATGACCTGAGGACACCATTTTTAGTCAGATAAGATTGGTAGATGAGGCTAGACAAATAATAGGTTCCAACTTAGCTAGGAAAAGGCTTTAAATACCCTGATAAAAGTCACAACTTTCTGTTCTTTTCTATATACAGTGATGTCCCATATTAAAAAAAGAAGCAATATGTGTTTTTATTTAAATGCACATACTCTATAAATGCAAACATATTAATATGGGAGATTATATTATGTACAAATGAAAGACATGTCTTCATATAGTAGAGGTTTAATGTTGAGTTATTTTAAAGAAAGTATCACATGTGTTTTATTCACCATAGCATACATAGAGATTGCACTTAGTGATTTATCTCCATTTACAATTTATGTAAAATTGTTTTAAAATTTACAGTGATGGTTTACTTAGAAAGTTTATTATTATAGGGTTAGGACTTTATGTTCTATAAGGAATTTATTCTCTAATAACCGTAAAGCAGACAAAGATTAACAACTCAAAGAACTATGTCACTATGGTAAAGTGCTGGAGTCTAATTGGAATCCTACATATATTTAGATTATGGGGTATAAATTACTTTTAAATAACCATAAATCATTATCATCTTGCATTTTAATTACTCCCATACCCCAGTTTCCCCATGAAATCTATATATGGGTAGGTTGAATAAGTCTTTAGAGCAATGCCTAACTAATGGTCTGAATACTAAAAAAATATGTGAGCAACATATATTTTAAAATATAACTCCCAGTCAAAAGAACTCTGTAACCTAAGAGATAGAGTCTTAATTATGGTGTAGAACTATCCCCTTAATTATTTCTTTATCCACTTCCCTAACTCTTTCTCCTTATCTCAACCTATGAACTAGCTCTACTGAAGTTCTTAAAACTCCTCTAATAAGCTATATTATTTCACTACTTTATGTTTTCTCACCTCTTACATTCATTGCACAGAATTTTTTTCTCCAGTGCTCACCCACCTTTTAAAGTCTTCATCTGCCACAGAAATCAAAATTTACTTCCTTTTTATAATCTTGCCTAGCATTTCCCTACTTCTCCTGATGTGCTAATTATTTTCTTCTTCAACCGTTATTACACTTTTATTAATTTTATATTAATAACACACATCTAATATAATTATGTATTTATATGTCTACATCTCCTAGGCTTTGTGCTTCTTGAAGGCAAGAACTATTTTATTCACCATTTTCACAGTGTGTGGTAGAAGCTCAACAAATATTTGTTGAAAGGATTAATTATCTACAGTGAACCTATATTCTGCATATTACTAAAAATCTCTGTTCAGTTTATTACTTATGCACTATCAAATGAGAAACATTGCTTTATGTTTGCTTTTTCTCAATATCATCTCAAACTAAAACACAGTTACACTTATTTAAATTTTCAAACCAGAGAAGCCAACTAGTTTGAGGAAGCTGTCACTATCAGCAGAAAACTGGGGTACTGCTTAAACGACTGGTCCTAATTGAACAAAAGAGACTAATTAGGTATAAGCAACAGCACTGCATTAATGAGAACATCTCCTTGACATGTTGTTCGATGGTAGGCTTCCATGTTTTACAGACAAGGGGCTGCAACATTGCTTTTTCCCCAGCCTCTGTACACATGACAAAAATGCCACAATGCTATATATAAATGGAGCTAGCTGAATAAATAAGCTTTCTTCACACACATTCAAATGAATCAGGAGTGGGCATGACATATAAGTGCTAGCCAACTGCAGATGAAAGCCACAAGTGCCCCCTAAGCCAAAGGCTAGTGAAAACTGGTAGAAAATGCTTCCAAAGACCGTGCTAATTTTTATGGAAATATCATCCTTAAGCAAAATCCTAAACTATCCATTTTGTTGAAAAATCATGGGTTAACTTGCTAATATTGCCTATAAAATGGAGGAGTCAGTGTGCAGACAGCCATCCTAGAACATTACTGGGCAGCAGTTACTGCTTCCCAGAGGAGAGAGGAGATGAATCCTTCCAAAAGCCATGAGCCAGCGAGCACACAAACAAATCAGTGGGGAGAGCAAAAGGATTCAGCAGAATTCAGTGTTTGTAGTAACAAAGAGATCCTGTTTTATAGCCACAGTAAAAGTTCAGTCGTAGAACAAAATGAGTGCAAACATTCCATCTGTAATGAGCTGCTTTAAATTGACAGCATTATCATGTTTTACCATCTTTGCAAAACATTTTTATTAGTTTGATTGGCAGCGAGTAAACAGAACACACTACCTTTTCTCTTTCATTTGAATGTGGCAGAATATCTTATATAGAAATAATAAAAGCCACAAAAATAAAAACAGGCATAAAAATACTACTCCTAATCAGGAAGCATCATATCAACAATAAAGAGAGAAAGTAAATTAATAAAAGAATAGGAATATTGTGCACTGTGATATTTTCCCCTAGTCATATATTGGCTGGAATTAATTGATTAAAGCTATTTATAAGTTGTTTGTCAGGCAGTACCTTTCATAAAGGTGTTAGCCATAAGTATTTGTTAATCAATTTATCATATATTTATATGTAGTATTATAGATTGAGCATTCCAAATCCCAAAACTGGAAATTTGAAATGCTCCAAAATTGGAAACTTTCTTAAGCATTGACATGATTCTCAAAGAATGCTCAAAGCATTTTAGATTTTGAATTTTTGAATTAGGGATGCTGATCCAGTCAGTATATAATGCAAATATTTCAAAATCTAAACAAATTCCAAATACACAACTCTTCTGGTCCCAAGCATATTAGAGAAGAGATAATCAAACTGTATTCATTTTATACTAAAAAGAAAAATAAGTGAAATTATATTAAATAAATTCTTAAGATACTTTATTACCCTGTATTGGCTGGCATTTAACACAATATCCTCCTTTTCATTCTTATTTCTATTTGTGTGTGTGTGTGTGTGTGCCTGTGTGTGTCCGTTTGTGTTAGTTCCATTTGCGAAACTGTCTGATTTGTGACACCAGAACTGAAATCTAATTAGGATTCATTCACTTTAAATTTATTTATTAAAGATACTATAGACGTAGTCATAAGTGTTTTAGTGAACTGAAAGTGAAAAGGGGACCAAAAATGGTAATAACAGTGCAAAAGATTTTATATTGTTTCACTGCTACATCAAGAACTTTATAGTGAAATATACACATAGAATGAAAAAGAGAGTTAACAGGCTGCACTACAGTATTGACAGCAGGCGAGTTAAGGTCAAGCAAAGTTGAATACCAGGATTACTGCCAGCCATTCTTCCTTGTAGATCTGAACTTTAATCCACAGAGATTGTTAAAGCCTTAGGTGGAGGTTGGGTGATAATGGTGGCTGTTATCCTAAGGAACAGATGGTAGAGTGAGTGACACCTATAAATGTGCAGGCTGTGTCGCTTCAGTGACAAGATGCTAAACGCTTCTGGCACTGAAGTAAAAAGACAGGTGTCTTGACACAAAAAGAAGTATTGAAACTTTGCCTCTAACCATGTATGACGGTGGAGCTAATTCTTCAAACCTAAGTAACTGAAAATCTAAATTGGTGTTTATTAATTGGAAAGATTACTCTAGGATCTTTCCCATCCGTGTTTCTTCCCTTGCTCTATCCCTCCCTCTCTTTTCTTCTTTCCTTCCTTTTCTCTTTCTTGCCTTTCTTCCTTCTTTCCTTCTTCCTAATGAGACCAGATGCCTGTCATCTCACAGTAAATTAACATTACAGTCTACGTTTTTTATTTTAATGGGTTCATAAATTTATGTGAAAAAAACTATCTTTCTTGCTTCTAAGACAAATAAAATAACAAACAGAATTATTCCTTCATAGAATTATACATGACAGTGGAGTTCTTCAGTTACCTTCATGTCTGCTTTAAGTGTAGTGTGAAGTTAATCACATATACATATACTGTATATGATCATTGTAATTAGCAATGTCGGGTTTAGAGAGTCATGTGGCCAACAGGGAAAACACAATGGTGTAAAAACAAACTTACCAAATGTACTTACTTTAAATTCCATTATCGTTTCAACAGATTACCTGTTTTAAAAGGTATTAAAGCTAATAACATTTAATCTACTTGCTTGAATGTAACAGCATTATTTTAGAAGCCAATGAAAATAAAGCTCCAATAATCAAGCACAACAGCTGTTAAAGTTTTCCGCACAATTCTTTCAAAAAGAAATTAGGTTCTACTAGTCAACTCTTTATACTCTTTTTTCCTTCCCTTTGATTATAAACATATAGTCATAATTTTTTTTTCTAGAAAGAGAGAAAAAGGTGATGGACCAATAAACCATATTATAATACTTCCATTAAATGTTCTGGCACTAGTTATAAATAAATACATCATAAATGTTGAAAGACAACATGAAAATTGTTTAGATACATTTCAGTGAAGTGGTAATTTAAGTGAGTGGTACCACTAAAGCCAATATAATGGTATTTAGGATTAATTTATACCTTAGGCCTTGCTTCACTTTACCTATAAAATCACTGACTCATCCTAAAGTAATACTAAGTTATTTTCTATCTCTTTTATTCTAGACTCTATATTCTTACCAGAATGTCTTTCTATCTATACATAGCAAAAGGTATTTGTTGAATAAATACACTAGCCTTGGGCATGCAAACAATCAAAGTTAATTAACATGAATAGTCCAAGTTCTCTCCAGATGAGTGCTTAGTGAGTGGTAGATGTTTGAAGACTAACTGTAGGCCCAGGTTTTACATCTAATGACCATCATATGACAATGCATTATATATTTATATATATATATCTTTATATATATATGCATATATTACATGTGCAGTATTATGAAATTTTAAAATTGGCAGCAAAAGTCAATTTTAATTTGTTTGTTCTAGTTCACAAGGAATCTTACCATGATGTAATCCAATCAACTAAGGTGAAAATATTCTTCACTCCTTGATTCATTGTTGAAAATAAGGCATTTCTAAATTATTTTTCTGATTATATTTAATCTTTTCACAACCAATACACTATAGTAACTACTCAGGTTGCTTGAATTTAGTATCGAATCTGTTTTGGCACACTATCCTTAAGTGCAACACCTACATATATATGTATGAGTGTGTACATATGTTTATTAGGCATTCACACATATGGCCAATTTAATGATCAGATTTCTTCAAAGGTAACCCGTAGTAATATAACAAATTACCACAGATTTGGTGGGGTTTTTTGCCCGGTTTTTTGTTGTTGTTGTTGTTGTTTTGAGATGGAGTTTAACTCTTGTCACTCAGGCTGGAGTGCAATGGCACCATCTTGGCTCACTAAAACCTCTGCCACCTGGGTCCAGGTGATTCTCCTGCGTCAGCCTCCCAAGTAGTTGGGATTACAGGCATGTGCCACCACACCCAGCTGATTTTGTATTTTTAGTAGGGACAGGAGAGTTTCACCATGTTGGTCAGGGTAGTCTCAAACTCCTGACCTCAGGTGATCTGCCCACCTCAGCCTCCCAAAGTGCTGGGATTACAGGCATGAGCCACCGTGCCTGGCCCAGGTTTGGGTTTTGTAACAAGCTGCGTATATATGGTCTGTGTTCTCCTAACTCTATAGGAGTACAGTGTATACATATGTTCTATGTTTAATAAAATCTATGTTCACAACATTTTTAATGGCGTGTCCTTGTAATAATTTATCCAGTTGTATATGTTAATACAGACAGTTTTCTACTATTGTGGAATTCTTCAGGTGATCCTGGAGTAAATCCTAATAGATTGACCAACAAGAAAAATATTTTCAATTACTGACTTACATACAATTACTGACTTATATAAAACCACACAAATATACCTTAATATACCCTTGGAGTTTTGTGAATTGAAATTTGCAGAGCACTTTGATAGACCAAAGTAAGCATTCTAAATAGGATATTATTTATTTTTATTATAAAATTCGTAACCCAGGTGTTTAAGAGTCTTGGTATAACTATCTATTGACTTCAGGTCAGTAAAACAAAGATTTTTTGTGTGCATAATGCAATGTATTTATGGGTGGTATACAGAGTGTATATCTGTTACACTATATTATTTATATTGCAGAAAAGTCCACGATAGAAAAAGAGTTACAGACTGTGGTTTATATATGTTTAGAAAACAATCACAACAAATGTTATTAGATTAATCCAAAAGTAATTGCCATTTTTGCCATTGAAAGTAACGGCAAATGATACCACTTACAAATTATACTATTTACATAATACATACATAAGCATGTACAAATTATACCATTACTACATTATTTACATGTATGTAATACCATTATTATACATTATTTACATGTATGTAAATATGTATTTACAAATTATACCGTTACTTTCATTGGCAAAAACCACAATTACTTTTTGTATTTGAAAGTAATGGCAAAAACCGCAATTACTTTTGCGCCAACTTAATATATGTGTGTATATAAATCACAAAATCTTCATAGTCCTGCAGTTTGTCATTCAAACATTGTCAATGGACTAAAATTATTTTACTGAAATGTTTACCAGCATAGCATAGTAATGAATTCACTTTTTTAACATGTACTCAATTTAAGAAAAAAAAAACACTGCTCAAGTTATAATATATTAAAAATTTCATCATAAGTTCAAATATCCAATAATTGTCAAACATTAAATCCTGTGTTTTATGACTCACCTACCTTGATTTTGCTGTACTTATTTATAATGTATTAATTTCTCCATGTGTTTATGCGCAAAGGATCACTCTTGCATTATTACAGATGAACAGAGCTACAATAGAAAATGAAGTTACTTCACCTACTCTTGCAATAAATTCAGTGCATGGTGTAGGATGATAGCTTACCTCACACAATAGCTTCTGCTTCACTAAAGGCTTAGAGCTAGAGAATTTGCATAGTAATGGTAAACTGCCTGTTTAGAAATTGTCTTGCCTTTGAGTATTAACTTTTCTGAATTATGTTTGATTGATTATTTATAGAGATGTAACTCCTACAGAGAGCCAACATTGGCTGGCTAAGATAAAATACAATTTTAAAAACAGTATAGGTGATTAGTCTTCTACATGACATGAGATTTCTTTTTTAATCCTGTGTAAAGTTTCATAGATTAATAATATGGCTAAGGATTTCCAACCATAGGTAGGAACATTATTTGGAATTATATATGAGATTGGGCACTTGAAAAATAAATAAGGATACTTGATATATGAGAGGTGGCAATTTATATCATGGGAAAAAGGATAGAATTTACTCTATTGATGAAAGTGTTGGTTATTCATTTTACTAAAAACATTAAACAGGCCCCTGCCTCACACCATACACAAAATCAATTATAGATGAATTAAAGAACGAAATATATAATGCAAAACAAGTAGACTTTAAGAAGACAATATAGAAATATATCTTCATAGACAGGAAATTTTATAAAGCAGACACAGTTGTAAATTATGCAGAAAATGTTAATACATTCAACTACAAAAAATTAGAACCTCTCTTTGTGAGAGGTGATTGAAAAATGAGTAAAAAGTCAAGCTAGAAGATATTTGCAACTTATTTAACTCATGAATGATTACTATCAAAAGCATATTATGAACTGCTAGGAATCAATAAGAAAACAACCAAATCTTTTGGGGAGAAAAATTGCCAAAACATGTTTACAGAGGAGAAAGCATAAAGGTTTATAACTATATAAAATAATGCCCCACCTTATTATTTATTACAGAAATGTCAAGTAATAAAACAATGAAATACCATTTTACATTTACTTAATTAACCAAAAAAAAAGTATGTCTTACATTGTTAAGTGGTCTGTATGTGGCTTCAGCAAAATTCTTATTAATCATGGAAACAAAAATTGGTAGAGCCACCTTAAAAAAGTTTAGCATTACCTAGTAACTACCCTGCAACCCAGATATTGCATTAGAAGATAGATGCCCTAGAAATAATGTTGGTTGACAACAATATTGGTAACTAGACTTCAGCTTTACTCAAATAGACAGAATTTTTTGCTGAAGAATAGAACAGGTTGTACACTGCTCACTTATTTGTTAGACACCAAATATATGACAGACAAAATTCTAGATGCAAGAATATAGCAGCAAACAACAGTGACAAAAATTCTATTCTTATGGAGCTTGCTTTTCATGATGCCAGATATTGTACAAAAGAAACAAGTGAATTATATGGTCTATAGAAATTGATAAATGCTAGTAAGACCAACAGAGCATAAAACAGGGATACACAGTGCTGAGAGGAAGTTGCAATCTTAAATTTTGCTTTACTAATGGAGACTATAGAGTCAGAAAATATATTTAATCTATTTTGGAGACTTAAAGTAGTTTTGGTTGCTCTGAAATAAAAGCTAGATTCTGAGCAAAAAAGTTCCTAGCTGGGAAAAAAATAAAAAAAATAAACCCACTGTGGATAGATTTGTGCCATATTGTTTAGAGACTTTTTTGATAAGCTGGAGGTAAAATTTTAAGTTTGTCCAATCGCCAAGGAAAGAATTGTCTCAATATGCACTAAGACAGCAGAAACTGACTGAAATAGAAGTTCTTGCAATGTTAATGGCCTGGCTAATAGAAACTATTAGCCACGGAGGAGATTGCCTTGAGGTGAAAGGGTGCTGGTTAAGAGCCTAGGCTATGAAGCCAAACATTGATTCACATCTCAATTTTGTCAGATTTCACCCTGCTGAATTTAAGCCGGTTACTCAGGGTCTGAATTACCCATAATCCATAGAGATTTTGTGAAGATTAAAGAAGACAGTATCTATAAACGTCTTGGTTCAGACATTGACACAGAGAAAGCACTTGTAAGTGGGAGATGTTTGTTGCTGCAACTGTTGCTTGAGGGTTTAGGATTGCTGAGATTTCTGGTTGAAGGCCAGGAGAGAAAGAAGAGCAGACAGATTTTTTGAATCCAGTGGATTTTTAGGGAACCAGGACAATTCTAGATGTGCTAGATTTTCTTAAATCAAGTGGATTTTTAGAAAACCAGGAAAATTCTACATGTGCTCGTCAGACTGGAAATCTTATCTCTAGGAAATTGTGCCTGAGTCCTGTGTTGCTGGGAAAGAGGAAAGAATAAATAGGAAAAACAACAGGGATGGATCATTGATTTTTACAATACTGCTGTGAGGATAGTAGTAGGATGAGTTAAGTTTGTTTGGATGTTTCTTTGTTTTATTTTGTTTTGATTTTTCCCTTGAGCCTTTAAGATATTGAATTGGAGCCCAGCGAAAAAAAAAAAAAAGAATACTGTTTAGCTTTGTACGCTGGGAGATGATAGACTGAAGTTTCAACCTGAAATTCAGAGTGGAAGTCAGTAAGCTAGCATGCCAATTCCAAAACCTAATATTAGGAACAATAGGAAGATGCTGAGCATGCTGGACGTCACCATAAATGCCTTTACAAATACTATTCAACTTAACCATTAATTCTTATTATATGTATATTATTATTCTATATTATAGATGAGGCAGGAGAAAGTCAAATGAGCCATATAACTTACCCAAGGTTAATGCTATGGTTTGAATGTATCCCCTTTGAAATTCATGTGTTGAAAACTTAATCTGCAATGCAACAGGGTTGGGAGGCGAGGCCTTTTGAGAGGGATTTAGTTGATGAGGGCTTTGCTGCCATAAATGGGTTAATGCCCATTTATGGCTTAAGGAAGACCTTGGCTCTCTCTTGCCTTACCACCATGTGAGGATGTAACAAGAAGGCCCTCATCAGATGCTGGTGGCTTGATCTTGGACTTCGGGATTGTGAAGAAATAAATTATGGTGTTTATAATTATCTAACCCAAGGTATTTGTTCTAGCAACACAAAACGGATGAAGACACTTGCTAAATATCAGTATAGTACAACAGAAATGTGCACGAACTCTAGGTATCCTGTGCCTACACTGTTCCCTGTTTCAAACATGAGCCAAAATGAGGGTACAAAAAGGTTGTATATTATCAACTTGTATACCTTTATCTTTGGAGAACTCTCCTCTTTTAATAAGTGGATGAATTACCTTGATATGCTTTCGTACTAAACACTTTATTACTGTGTCATAGGTAAAATAGAAGGCCTATATTCCACATAAAAATAGGTAGTTATGGCACTGGGTCGCCAACTGGTTGGATGGAGGGGAAGAAAAATTCTCTTTAGGTGATTCAGAAGGTCAGCTAAGTTTGGAAAGTGCTGGGTTATGATTCAAAAGTATCATTCAATAATTACTAAAATAAAGCAGCAAATACAGATTCAGTGTTTTCTTTTTTTTTTTTTTTTTTTTTTTGAGACAGAGTATTGCTCTGTCACCCAGCCTAGAGTGCAGTGGTGTGATCTCAGCTCACTGCAACCTCCGTCCTCTAGGTTTAAGCAATTCTCCTGCCTCAGCCTCCCTAATAGCTGGGATTAAAGGTACCCACTACCATGCCTGGCTAATTTTTGTATTTTTAGTAGACATGGGCTTTCACTATCTTGGCCAGGCTGGTCTCAAACTCCTGACCTCAGGTGATCCACCCACCTCAGCCTCCCAAAGTGCTGTGATTACAAATGTGAGCCACCACGCCTGGCCCAGATTCAGTGTTATCTTAACATATACTTTTTTAAAAAGTCTTCACTTTGGAAAAATACTAACAATACAGGCTCACATATAAAAAGTGCTGTGTTCTTTATCATGTGCTGTCTTAAATTTGTGCATCAGAGGTAGTGTCTAAAGAGACAGGAGTCACACCAAGTGGTACTGCATGGAATTGAGTCTTGTGATTAACTGCACACAAAAATAAGCGTAGACTAGGAATCCATAATTTATTCTACTTCCCACCTAAATTATTCAAAGTCAGGACTGTTTTTTGACTAAATTTTTGTCACTTGAAGAAGCTTTGTTAAGATGTTGGATAAATTTTATTTTGATTTGTTTTTGTGAATCTGTCACTATCATATGTATTGTATTCTTTGTACTTTTTAGTGCAATGCTTCGACATCTCTTGTAATTCATAATCAGTTGTGTTTTATTTTTTCTTCTTAATATGCATGATGAGAATTTTTTATCTCCTTTCTTTTCTTTGAAATTTAATCAAGATTAAATTTTCCCAAATACAAACGACTTTACTGTTTGTTTAATGTCTGTCTTAATTGTCAGGGCTTCCAAGGTATTTGCTACCTTTAAATTATACAGTTACCCAAATGGGATATTTTTTCAAAGGAAGCTAATCCTGCCTTCTTGCAGGGTAGTGCAGTTGAAAGATAGGTCAGGGGTATCTTTGGATGATTTTGGCTGCAAGTAATAGAAATTTTGAATTAAACTACCTTTCTAAAATATAAGAAAATTTGTACTTCGCTTAAATATCTTGATGCAATCAGATCAATAGCTCAATAATGTCACTGAGAAAATCAGAACTTTCTTCTTCTGTATTTTGCCATCTAGCATCAGTTTCATTCAAGATGAATGCAAATGACAATTGGGACAGTTTTCTTGATGCATAGGAGTCCATAAAAGCAAGCTTTCCCCTAAGCATACAGCATAAGCCTTCTCCTTGGATTGTATTGGGCCAGCTTCTATAATGGGCCTAATTCTTGATTGGAGGCAGCCATCAGGGCAATGCCACATGGCTGATTCTCATGAGAAATTGCTTTCTCAAGGGAATTGTGCCTAGCTTTCCTTGATGCATGTGGCTGTATGTAGCATAGGTAAACAGCTTAAATAATACCAGGGTTCTATTAGGAAAGTGAGAGAAATCGATATTGCCCATTCAACCAATTTGCCATCGGTGCTAATTAGCCATGTAACCAGGGGAACGTTGATTAGGCTATCAGAACAGTATGAGTATGGATATTCAAATTTTGCTCCATAAGGAACTAATAAATTAAATGAGATAATGGAACATAATCATTTAATTGCTGGGCAGTGCTCAATAGGCAAAATTGTTACCTAGTTGTTTTATAGCAGTATTATACTTCTATCAATATTATTATTTTTTTTTTTTTTTTTTTTTGAGACGGAGTCTTGCTCTGTCACCCAGGCTGGAGTGCAGTGGCCCCATCTCGGCTCACTGCAAGCTCTGCCTCCCGGGTTCACGCCATTCTCCTGCCTCAGCCTCTCCGAGTAGCTGGGACTACAGGCGCCCGCCACCACGCCCGGCTAACTTTTTTATATTTTTAGTAGAGACGGGGTTTCACCGTGGTCTCGATCTCCTGACCTCGTGATCCGCCCGCCTCGGCCTCCCAAAGTGCTGAGATTACAAGCGTGAGCCACCGCGCCCGGCCTAATATTATTTTTAAAACTCAAAAATGGGTCATTGCTATCTCTTCCTAGTTAGATAAATAACAGTCTCAAACAGTAAATTCTTTTTTTTTTTTTTTTTTTAAAAACCCACAAAATCTTCAGAATAATCAGTGAGTAAAAATCAAGATGTAGGGTGATCCATACATGCCCTATGCAGTGACACTCCTCAATTGGGGAAAATGGTAAAAGAGTGAATTAATACTTACCTTTTTTGTCAACAACTTTCTGTTGGATTAACAAATCAAAGGAGGTACAGCCAAAAGATAGATATGCAGAAATGTCACCTTAATGTTGCTGATATCCTATGACTTACTCATAGAATGAAATTCTCTAAAGCAGATTGAAAATAATGACACTTTTCTTGTTTTGATCAATATACATTCTCTGGGGTAAATACTTCTAGGATATCTCCACTTCTCTTACATTAAAAATAAAGAGAAATTTATTAATCCAAATTAAAGCAAAATTATCATCAGTAAAATAAAAAGAAATCATTAAGTGACCTTTTTGAGTAAAGGTATGGTGAAGAGTACTGTAAAATAATACACTCTTCCAACAGATCAACTTGAAAGTATTCATATTAAAAACACTCAAGTCTTTTAACTCAAAATTTCACTCATCAGTTTTCTAGAGGCATAATAGATGCTACAGACAAGGATTTATTTACTTTTTATTATGGCTTATTTTAGTGAAACATTAGACAAACCTACAATATCCAATGGATATATAAAGCATGGTTTAACTCTAGATGAAAAGTTATTTACTTTTGGAGAATAATGCCATAGCTGATGAAGCTGCTATCCTGTTAACTGAATAAAGTAGGTGTAAAAAATGTGATTAGCATCATCTAATTTTTTAAGAAAGAAATACAATATTAGAATTTTTACATGTGTTAGGTTTATAACTTTTAATAATAGTAGAACTACTAATGAGAATTTTCCAAAATAAAAGGGAAAGATCGTATGCAGAAGAACCCTTTAAAGTTAAAAAAAATAAGACAGAGGCTTATTAGTTAGAGGTTTTCTATAGTTTATAAAGTATGATCAAAAGCAAAAAAGAAAAGAAATTCACGTGCAGAGTCTGGAGAACAGCACTCTGGGGTCGTGTAATGGCCAAAGCTGAGAGGGACAAGGACTAAAACAGCGAGGAGTCAAGAAGATATGTACTAGATAAAAAAGACGAAGTAGCATGCAGAGAGAAGTAGAAATCTGTGAGCAACTAAGACCTTAAAGGAGCTAAACGGCCTATGGAGCTGCGGTGATTCTAGCTGTAGAACTGCCTTGCTGTTTTACAGAAGGTTTGTTTTCTTGCAATGGGAAAAACAAAAATAAAACACATAAATGTGAAATTATTTAGATTAATTTATGTTAAATGAGCCATAGCTGTATAGTGGGTCATTAATTTAGAAATATTAAAATATCCATTACCATTTGACAGAAAAGCAAGCTTAGTTATCTGACTGAAGTTATGTATAATTACCTCTTACAGGACACACTCCCTTACTTGAGATATTCTCTCTGAATAAACTCTAGACCAATGCTGTAAAATAGAATTATAATATGAGCCACAAATGTGAGTCACACTTGTAATTTTAATTTTTTTGGTAGCTATATTCATAAAAATAAAAGGAATAGGGAAAATAAATTGTAATTAATTGATTTTAATAATATATTAATTTAATCCTATATGCCTAAAACATCACTTCTTCAGGAAATTGCTGCAAAAATATCAATGACATTGTTGAATTTTTTTCTTTTGAAATCTAATGTGTATTTTACACTTAGAGCACATATCTCAGTTTAGACTAGTCAGATTTCAAATGTTCATTAATTGCGTGTTGTGACTACCACATTGGGCTGCCTAGTTCTAGAGATTACCATGATTGATACCCCACTGAAAAAATCAATCAATCTGCCAGCTGACAGGTATCTCTCCTGCATTCTCTCTCGCTTTTTTAGTTCTTTCTTGGACTAGGAAAAAATTATGTTTAATAAACTAATGTAAATTTAAAAATACATTAGGCATGTCTGTGCCATTAAAATTCTTCTAATTCCAAGTCTGTAGGAATTAAGGATTTTTTCATTTCATCAATAAAATGCTTGTAAATTCTTAACAACATCTGCAGTTGGCAGAGGAGATAGAGTGGGGCTGGGAGGAAAGAGGGAAGGACTCACCAGGCAAGGTATAATAGGTTCATGTTAGAAAAATTGGGGAGAATTGAAATACCAAATTCTGAATCCAAGAAGTTTGATATATTGAGATTTACTTGGACAAAATAATTAAAGCATCTTATCTCTTTAATAGTTGCTCTTTTTCATAAAGAAAATAAGCTCTTAATAAAGAACCACAGGTGTTTGGGGCAGATTTTCAGAGGGCCTAGAAGCTATTGATTGTTTGAGCCCGAGATATAGCCATTTCTTCCTGATTATTATGTGATAGATGTCATTGAAATGAATATAACTAAAGTAAGTTCATTACTTATGTGCCAGCTTCATGATTGAAGTATTGCTTTTATCATTATATTTTAGATTGGATGACACTTGAAGCATCCAAATCTCAAAAATACCTTTTAAAATACATGAATTTATATGTTTTTTCTAGTTTAGTATTTTACAGAAGTCACAAGGTCCTTACATGCCAAAAAATAATTCATGTAAGAATGCAAGATCATATAAGCCTAATGTGTACTTTTAAATTTTCTTCACAAAAAAATGTATTCTTTTGGTGGCAAGGACAAAATATAAGTGCTGAGCTAATAAACTCTTCAGAGACCAAGACTCTACTAATTATAATTTCCTATGCTGATTTTTAATTCCTTTGTAATATCAGTCACTGTTTTAACACCTTGTCAGGCATTCAGGAACTTCCATCTGTGCAGCATAGCGCATTTGTGAAATAAACCCATCTGTACAGCTGATTAAAAATTGGATTAAATCCATGTTTTGACTTTGCCCTGCAAGAGGTGAATCCTAGTACAGTTGTTGCTGTTAAGGGCAGAATATAGAATGACTTACACGCATTCAGCTAATACACCGAAAGTCATTTTCTGTTTGAGTATCTGTTAGTGAATTTTAATTCAATCCTAATTTAAATAAAATTATATAATATTTAAAGTAAGTAGAAGTTGGCCCAATTAGAAGTAGGAGATCTGTTTTTATTATTCCTTTACAGGAAAAGTCATAACTATAGCAAGTTCCACTTACTTCTACACAACTTATTATTCGCCACTTCATATGATGAGTAATTTATGAGGGAATCAGAATGATGAATTCTCTTGAAATGCACCCCACCCCCATCCCACAGTCTTTAGTCTGATTTCAAACTCCAAAATTACAGCTTCATGCAGTTACTTCAGTTAAAGCTTTGTTATTGGTCTTCTAAACTGCAGGTTAATAAAAACACAATTTTAAAAATTCGCTCAGTCAAAAAATATTTATTGAATACCTACCATGTGCTAGGTACTGTTCTAGGCACTGGAGATAAAGCACTGAGCTAAATGAAAATAATTTCCTTTCCTAGGACTTATATTCTATTGTGGAGGAGACCTAAGAAATAAATGTGTAAGTTTTATATACATATTAATATATATGTATATATATTGCACTGAAACTTGTAAGTATCATGGAGAATTGTAAGAATACTGACTAAGGAGTAAAGTGGGAAGGGGTCATTTTTAAATAGATGGTCTTGAAAGTCACTGAAAAAAATAGCTGTCTAGTGAATATCCCAAGGAAAGAGCAAGCTGGCCACATGGGAATCTGAAAGAATGGCATTCTAATCAGAGAGAACAGACCTGTTTCTAAGACAGGTAGCATCTGGTTGCTTAAAGAATGGCAACAGCAGAGTCATGCAGTCAGCATTTGCACCTGGGTTGCTTGTGCTCTTTAATACTCTGCACAGCCTCATATGACCATGCTTTCCAAAGCAAGAAGCAGATGCTGATTATAGTGAAATATAAAACCATGTCTTTGGAAATACTTTTTAAAAAATAAAATCAGGCAAAAAATAGATTTGCTTTCATGAACAAACTTTCCTTTTACTCTGTAATAAATTTTATTGTGTATAGTTAAAGTATACAGCATGATGTTATGGGATGCATAAAGATAGTAAAGAGGTTACTATAATGAAGTAATCATACTTATGCATCATCTCACATAGATACCCCTTTCTTGTGTGCCTAGAGCAGCTAAAACATAATTGTTTACAATGAATCCCATACACAGTACAATTTTATTACCTATAATCTTCATGTTGTATATTAGATCTCTAGCTTGATTATTCTACATACCTCTACTTTATATCCTTTGACCTACATCTCCCTATTTCTCCATGTTTTCTCACCCTTGGTAACCACTGTTGTGTTCTCTAGCTTTATATATTGGACACACACACACACACACACACATTTTATCTATCTCTCTCTCTCTATATATATATATATATATAGAGAGAGAGAGAGAGAGAGAGAGAGAGAGAAAGAGATGGAGTCTTGCTCTGTTGCCAGGCTGGAGTACAGTGGCGCGATCTTGGCTCACTGCAACCAGCACCTCCCGGGTTCAAGTGATTCTCCTGCCTCAGCCTCCCAAGTAGCTGGGACTACAGGAGCATGCCACCACGCCTAGCTAATTTTTGTATTTTTAGTAGAGACAGGGTTTCACCGTGTTGGCTAGGATGGTCTCGATCTCTTGACCTTGTGATCCACCTCCCAAAGTGCTGGGATTACAGGCCTGAGCCACCGTGCCCAGCCATATTGGACATATTTTTAAATATTCCACATAGAAGTGAGATCATGCAATATATTTTTTGTCTGTCTGGCTTACTTCACTTAGCATAATGTCCTCCAGGCTTATCCATTCAGGCAGATGAGAAGATTTAGTTCTTTATTAGGTCTGAATAATATCCCATTGTATGCATGTCCCACAGATTATTTTATGTATTCATCTCCCAGTGGACACTTAGGTTGTTTCTATATCTTGGCTATTGTGAACAATACTGTAATAAACATGGGAATGCAAATATTTTTATGAGATGGTGATTTCATTTTCTTTGATTGGGCGATTTTTCAGAAATGAAATATTTCTCAAGGAGAATGGAAATGTTAAAAAAAAAAAAAACAAGTCATTGAACTGCAGAATTATCAACAATCTCACTGAGAAAAAGATACCGAAATAGTTACCAAAATCTAGGAGACTGCATAGGGAACTCTAAGAGACTCATGTTTAAAAATATGAAATATTGATAGAATAAACTGGAAATGAAACTAAAATAAATAGAAAGGAGTAGTTTAATTTGTTAGAATAATGCTCAAATCTTGAATGAATATGAGAAAATGTGAAAGAAACTAAAACTGATTTACCTATGTTGTAAATAAAAGGATAAACAGAAAGTAGAGATCAACTACCCAGGGAAGATGTTTTATGTTATCAGAAGTGACTAGATGAAGAACCATGGGGCTGCTTGTCACATTATTGCACTAACAACATAAAAATCTGATAGGCTTGAGTTTGAATCCAGCTTGGCCAATTAGTACTTCTATGAATCAGGACATAGCATTTAATTTTCCTTATCTCAGCTTTATCATTGGCATGTCACATATGTGGTAGTCTGGACTTATGTGAAATAATATTTTAGAGCATTTATCAAAGTGTCATTCACATAGGAAACAATATATTGATTTAGTTATGTAACCTCAGTGTAATTCTTGTGTAATTTCAAACTTTCACAATTACTTCTTCACTATTTTTCTTTTAACTCAGTGAACAGGATGTTGAGGTACACTGTGACAGGCCACATGGTAAGTACAAATATTGGAAAAGCCGTCACTGCTGCCATGATAGAGGAATGATACGCAAATAATTAATGCAACTTGAAGAAATATTCATGAACTACAATGAGAGGCTAAAACTACAGTGCAAACCCAGGGGCTATTTTTGTTAAGTATTACTGTAGATGATATTGGGAAGAGAGGAATATTTCAGTATAAGATTAAAGAGTGGAGAGTATTTTTGAAATGGAATTTGGTAATGACATTTTAAAGAATAGGGTAAACAGAGTGAGATCCTGAACAACAGCAGTGTGTCAAAAGACCTGAGACAAAAGCAGAAGCAGTTGCATGGGGCCTCCAACACGGTGGATGGAAACGCCTTTATATTGATAATAGGCCCCCTTGTAACATAGGGGAGTTCGGGAAAGGCTTGGATCTATTCCCATTTGTCAGTCTTCATCTAAAGGTTCAACACAGTTGAACGTTGAACAACGTTGGAGTTAGGGGTGTCAACATTGCGTACAGTTGAGAAGTCATTCATAACTTTTGACTCCCCCCAAATTTCACTAGTAATAGCCTGCTGTTGACCTGAAGCCTTATCAATGACTTAAAAATTTAATTAACACATATTGTGTATGTTATATGTATTCCTACAATATATAAAGTAAGCTAGATAAAAGTAAGTGTTATTAAGAAAATCATAAGGGGGAGTATATTTATTATCCATTAAGTGGAGTGGCTCATCACAAAGTTCATCATCCTCATTATCTTCACGTTGAGTAGGCTGAGGAGGAGAAGAAAGAGGAGGGGTTGGTCTTGCTGTCTCAGGGGTGGCAGAGGCAGAAGGGAATCCATGTACAAGTGGACCCATGCAGTTCAAACCTGTGTTGTCCGGAGTCAAATATATATCCAAGCATCCTTGAATCCAGGGTCACTCTGTCCTGATTTGCTGGCGACAGTCTCTGTTTATACCTGCTGGTCCAACTTAATTATTAACAAAGCCTTGTTTTGCTCTTGAAAAGGTCCCATTTGGGACAATAAATTATATGTACACTCTACATAAATCTGAAAGCAACATTAGGCATATGGAAAATGTGAAGTGATTTAATTTTACTACATGCTTCCTGAGACACTAATAAATCTCTTTATCTCACTTTCTATTCTTCAAAAGTGATACTTTTTAAAAAGCAAACAAATGTTATGTCATTTTTAAGAGAAACACTGTGTTAGCTCATAATCCTTAAATCAAAGCAGCTCAGGTAAAATGTGCTTTCTTTTGTGAAACAGCAGTAATCAGCATAAAAAGTGGGAACTTAATCATCATGCAGATAGAATCTGATAATTATAATAGATTTCAATGTCATATACTTAGAAAATAATATCCGCATTAAATCAAATGAAGAAAAGTAACAAGCTAGTTGGTAAAATGGATGAAATTCCCAGGGAATCAAGTATCAAAACTTGAATAGATATTAATAAAACAAAGCTGTCTGATTGAAGGTGAGCAAGGGTGAACACTGGCAAAAAGTTAGGAGGACAGGGATAATTGTAATTATACACAATAGAATTACTGCTCACTGAGTACTGATTTTACTTGAATGGAGGCCACTTTAATGCTTGGGTGATAATAACAATACGTCATTTGGGGTATTGTAAATCACCTTGAGGGATGGATATGAAAACTCTAGGGCTAAACAATGCCCAAATGTGGGTACCTTGATGAAGCACAATAAATACATGGGTTTCTTTTATAGAAAAAGTAGGACTAAAATATAAACACAGTGCACAGCCGCCTCAATCTGTCCATTTTCTATGCTTTGCTCATATGTTAAATAACTTTTCAAATTTGCTGATGAGTTCCCTCCAGAGTTAAAAAAAAAAATCTAGTAGATAAGCAGGAGAAAGAAGTGACTCCATCATTTCCCCCCTCTTTCTTCTGCTTGATGATAAACCATCTGTTTGGGAGCTGCTTTCCTCCTCTCAACACAGAAGCAGAAGGTGATTCACATAGGGATACTGCAAGCATGTTAGGTTTGCAAGGTGGCTTTTTATTCCACCAGGTGAAGATTGGGTGAGTCAGACGTTGGCTCTCCTAATAGCAAGTCTGTCCCCTGTGGTCTTTAGTCCCTTATGAATATAACTAAAGAGACTCAGGAAGGGCTGTATTCTGCAAGTTGAAGCAGGTTATTATGAATATATTCGGACATAATTGTCTTGTTTCTCAGTGCAAATGTTAGTGTAAAAAATTAAAGGAATGGCTGGGTGCAGTGGCTTATGCCTGTAATCCCAGCAGTTTGAGAGGCTGAGGCAGGTGGATAACCTGAGGTCAGGAGTTCGAGACCAGCCTGGCCAACATGGTGAAACTCTGTCTCTACCAAAAATACAAAAATTAGCCGGGCCTGGTGGCAGTTTCCTGTAATCTCAGCTACTTGGGAGGCTGAGGCAGGAGAATTGCTTGAACCCGGGAGGCAGAGTTTGCAGTGAGCCGAGATCACCCATTGCACTCCAGCCTGGGAGACAAGAGCGAAACTCTGTCTTAAAAAAAAAAAAAAAAATTACAAAAATTGGTCCAGGGACAATGATTCAGACCATCTTCTGCTTTCTAATACAGTAGCCACTAGTCACATGTGGTTGTTTAGATTTATGTTTATTATAATTAAATTAATTATTTTTTTTTTTTTTGAGTCGGAGTCTCGTTCTGTCGCCCAGGCTGGAGTGCAGTGGCGCGATCTCCGCTCACTGCAAGCTCTGCCTCCCGGGTTCACGCCATTCTCCTGCCTCAACCTCCCGAGTAGCTGGGACTACAGGTGCCCGCCACCACGCCTGGCTAATTTTTTTTGTATTTTTAGTGGAGACAGGGTTTCACCGTATTAGCAAGGACGGTCTCGATCTCCTGACCTCGTAATCCGCCCCCCTCGGCCTCCCAAAGTGCTGGGATTACAGGCATGAGCCACCGCACCCAGCCAATTAAATTAAATCTTAAAGTTCAATTCTTAATGAGACCAGGCACTTTTCAAATGCTCAATAGCTATATATGGCTAAAAGCTACTATATTGGACAGCACATATATAGAACATTTCCAGCCATTGAACATTTCTTCGGTTGAAGGAAATTCTATTGGAAAGCCCTGAGCATGTTATTTTCATTTTCTTTTGTCTTTGATGTGATAGAAACAGTTATACATGAAAGACACACCAGCTGGCTGACTTAGGATCAGTCACGTAGTTGAATGGATACTTCATATTATTATAAAAAGTAAAATTCCATCAGTTATACATTTAGCTTAATTTATTCAGGTTCACGTCTAATCAAGCTAAACTTAAGAGTGTCACTGGTATCTTTTGTAATCAATGAAATTTAAATGACTGAAACTATACTTGTGAGACATTTTTTTTTTCTGGTTTACTTTCCACCAAATAATATGTACCTGTATATAGATAATAGAGAAATTAAAATGACTCTAATATGCCAAATATAAATATTGATAGCCCAGTGACATTGGCATGCTTTGTAATGCTTTGCTTAAAAAATTATATATTTAATATTTGAGAATAAACAATCAAAATATTTTTAACTTGTAAGATTTACTGTGATATTTTCATAGTTTTATTTTTTATTTTATTAAAATGTTATATTATGTTTATGTTGAGCCCCTTTGTGACATTTAGAAATATTATTATTTCAACCAAGATTCATACCATGTTATGGGTTATTTATGTATGAGTTTATGTGGTATAAAATATAGAAAATAAAAATACAAATAATGTTTGATTGAGTTAATTTTCTCAGAGACAATTCCAGCAAACCCTTCAATAATAGACTCTATAATATAAAAGAATAACACACAGCTTTCATTTGCTTACAGTTTACTAAACAGAAAAATAATCCAAAGATAATTTTATAAATGAGGAAAAAATGAGCTAGAAATTGAACACTTGCATGTAAACAAATTGTGGCATGATAATGAGATGTGAGTTAACTTTGTATTGCAAATTAACATCAAATGATGCCACAAAAGATGGGAGTTTTGAGAATGGATAGAAACATGATTTCTTCTCCTACTGCAGATGTCTTGAGGCACACAAGATGATTGTTAGAGCAAATCTGATCAGATTTATGCATGAAACATACTGTATTAATAAAGTTGTTTTATTACATATGCCAGGTGGCTTCTTGTACATAAAGCTGTATTTCTGAAGCTGATATAATATTTTTTCCAAATTCCTTATGCTAGAATGTTGGCTACCTTATGCCTTGTGCTTAGAACTTAATTGTTCCATGTTTTTGTGAAATTTTAATTATGGTTAATTTAAATCGTGATAGTCTGCTAAAAATAGAAATGTATTATGTTTGAGCTTGTTGTTCTTTTTTCTAAAAATCAACACATAGTCCAAGATGTCTTTGCTTTTCTAAAAATACTACCATAATGTTAGCACAACATGTCTATCAGGGTCTCTTTTCAGTGATTTATGCAACTTTTTCTCATTTAATATTGATGATAATTCCATGGGGAAAATTTTGTAAGTCTCATTTATAATTGGAAAACTGAGAATTGAGGAGATAAATCAATTTGCCTAATGTATATAGGTAGCAAAAATTAGAGTCCAAAATTTGAACCTAGTTCGAGTTGACTGCGCAACTGATGTTCTTTATCAAAACTTTATACTGCCTCCTTACCTCACCGCAGGTCAATTTATTATCTGCCAGTTTCTGTTTTAGGCTCTGATGTTCATTCAGGGAAGATGGCATATGACTTCGAAACTTGTCCTCCTAGCACTTATCATGATTGTAATTGAATTACTACTATTGTACTTAATGGTTTAATATCTGCCTCTCTTGTCAAATGTAAAATCCAGGAGGGCAGGAACCATGGCAAACTATTTACAAAAAGAAGAACAGACTGAAGGGAAATAAAGACTAAATGACAATGATCTAAGATTAGAAGGAAGGAAGAAATGAAGGAGGGGATGAAGGGAGGAATGGAGGAAAGGAAAGAGAAAAATGAAACATATTCTCCTATAGATCAAAAGCTAATTAAACAAATTACTATATTAAGATTCAAATGAGTCAAGTGCAATGGTGCACACCTACGGTCCTAGCTACTGAGGGGGCTGAGCTAGGATGACCACTTGAGGCCAGGGGTTCTAGGCTGTAGTACATCATGATTGCATCTGTGAATAGCCACTGCACTCAAGACTGGGCAACTTAGCAAGACCTCTTCTCTTAAAAAAATAAGTAAATAAAAATAAATTTCAGATGAGTGCTATGAAGACATAGTGGAACACAATGGGTGTACTGGAACACAGTAGATGTACCAAAATGTGACATTTAAGCTGAGTCCTGAAAGATACGTAGGAGTTAACTCAGGTGAACCTGGAGTGATGAGAAGCAGCCAGAATCTCCTGTGATTTTTAGCTTAGGTTAGAATTTAGGAGTTATCAGTGACCATATTTGTGTTTTTGAAATGTTTGTCTGGCTTCGGTGTTCAGAATAGTCTTGAAGAGACAAAAATGCAGATTTTTAGCTCAAAAAGACAAAGACGGAAGAGTTTGCCAGAATGGGAAAAAGAGCTATTGCTATATGAGTAGAAGAGGCTGTCTGGCAGGAGCTATAGCCTTTGTTGGAGGGACAGATTGACTTCAAGAACAGTCCATTGATGACATATCCCTGGGTTTAATTACCACACTTGTATTTCTGCCCACCACTGATCACTTGCTGATGACTCATTAGCTGGACTCTCCAAAAAAGTTGTAGGGCAGGAGGCCCCTGTTGAAACTGTCTAAAAAGGTTAGCCTACTATGCATGAAGCAGGTGGAGAAAAGGAAATGTCCAGCATGTTTTTATAGATCTGTCCTCTTAAGAGATAACAGTGGCTTCATCTAAGACTTTTTGGCATCCTACTAAAACCTACAGATGCTAGAGGCTGCTAGTAAACCTATCCTGTTTTTTATTTTAGCAGTTTTTGGGGAACTGGTGGTTTTGGGTTACATAGATAAGTTCTTTAGCGGTAATTTATGAGATTTTGGTGCACCTATCACCAGAGTAGTGTACACTGTACCCAGTGTGTAGTCTTTTATCCCTCACCCTCCTCCCTATTCTTTAAGCTGATCTATTTGCCTACTTAGAGTATATGAGTAGTATCTTTTCTATCTATAGTAATAATTTAATGTTGTTTCTGCCTTTATCCTAACAAAAGGAATATCTCTTCACTATTAAAATATGCATGCAACCCTATTTCCCAGTGCAAATAAAGTGACTCTCAATTTTCCACTTCCATACCTCCCTCAATAGAGATTTGTTTTTAAAGTATTGCAGAAGCACAAGATTTTTGAGATGTATGCAAATGGCTGCTCCTTTTTCAGTCACTTATTTTCAAAAAGAAATTGCCCCATCCTGCCTTGCCCCTGATGAGCCTCTACATCTCCCAGCCCCTAATAAAAACCTAGCTTTTACCTAGAACTTTCAACCTTTTGTCTTCACATCAGATCCCACAACTATAAAAATAGGAGGTTTGGCCAGATAAATGATCAATGAGGTTCCCTTAGGCTCTACAATTCTGTGGTTCTATTTCCTGGAAAATCATGTAATTGAAAGCCAATGTTTGTTGCAATGAACATTTAAGGACATCATTTTTAAAAACTGCAGCCCATTTTAACTTCCATTGCAGACAGATGTGGTCTTGTTGAATTTCTAATTGCAAAGCAGCTACATGTGGTCTACAGGTCAACTTTTAATAGCATAAGTATATTTTGGTTGATAGAATTGTAACCACACTGTTATGAAAGTGGCTCCAAAAAACCTAGAAAATTGCGTATCTGAAAAAAAAAAACATGTTGCTACTAACGATGCCAGAAAACTTCAGGAGATCGCTTTCCCAAATATTAATTTTTCTATATGAACCCTACTTTCATTGTAGTGCTACACCCAATTTAAGCATCAAGCATTTAACCTATACTTGTGAAAAAAGCAGTTTATGATGGGTGTAATCAAACTCCCATAGGTCCAATTATCTCAGTTGGATCCCAATTAATCCATGGAGTTGTTAGGGCTTTCTCTTAATTAGATCTCTTCCTCTCAAAGAACATTTTTTTTTCATATTTCACTTTATTATTTCCTTTACTGGAACCCTGTAGGGTGGGAATACTATTTTAAAATGTACTTGTTTGTTTGATGGCTGGTTGAGACTTAATAAAGATGATATTTTTAACCAGAGTCAGTGTCTGAGTAGAGATATAAATCAGTCCTTCTCCATGAAAATTAAATGCAAATATGTACAAAGTAAGATGATACATACCTTGTATATTTTAAGTTTAACATTTTTCTCATTAAATCCCTTTGATCTTTTGCATAATCTCCCTGAATGTGAAAATCAGCATAGAGTTAACAGGTTTTTCTGTGTTTGTTTGTTTTGCATTATCTGATTTATCTGTTTGTTATCTTTGTTAATTTTAAGGACATTATGTTATACATTAAGATGTAATAAAATGAGCTCTAGAACGAAGACATTTGATCCACAGTGACATTTCGCCTGTTGAATCTCCTCTAGGACATAGATAAAATACCAAGGATAAAAGGTTGCTTTGTCAGCAAGGGGTTTCTTTCATATTTGCTTTCTGGTAGCTGGTACACTCTTGTATTCTCTTTAGAGTTCATCAGGAAAATGTTTTGAAATTATAGATTAAAATCTAAAATTCTGTCACTCTTTCCAGCCAACTTTCTAAGCTATTAAAAATATTGTCTTACGTATAAGTAAAACTTTCTTATTAGATTCAGAATTTACACAACTTCATAGGAATAGAATTCCCTTTGTCATATTCTTCATACCCTATTCACTAGCATAGAGTATATTTCGCTGAAGAGAAAGGAAGTAAACCATCTCATCCTTAAATTTATTGACTTTATAGTAGTTTAGGAAATCAAGCTTCATGAGAACTGGATTACCTCAAAAGCTTTGTTATATATGCTTAGCCTTATATAAATAAGTATAAATTTAAATTTCTGGAAAACCTAGCTAATCACATGAGTTATAAATTTAGTTGAATTTTTTTTCATTTTTTATGCCTTTGATTTTATCTACTATTGCCATAGGGGGAACATCTACACATTTAACAGATGGCTATATTTTCACAGGATGTCAACAAATAACAAAAGTCATAAATATACAAAAACCACATACAGATACCAAAGAATAAAATACAAGATTTGTACTAAAATAGGTCTTTTTTTGGCTGAGAGCATTTAGACTGATAAGCTGGGACCTTGCTTGACTCTAGAGCTTGCTCAATCCTCATCTTTTCCACTGAAGAATTGATTTGTCAGCCTTATATATATTTTCACAAGGTGTTACTATTGTTACTTTTCAAGTCTGTCCACTGTACTAGACGAAGTAGACATAGAACTAAGCCTTATGAGTCTCTGCATTTTCAGCTCTTCTTGTGTTGCCTGGAATATTTACATGGTTTCGATAAATGTTTCTGGAAGAAAGAGGGAAGAGGTAAAAGGATTTTCTTAGTATCTGTTTGGTGAAATTGCTCCATAGACAAGACTGACTGCTACAGATGTTCTTTTATTACTTCAGGAAAAAAGGCATATTGAGCAGAGTTCAATAGAATTATTTTATCCTGAATTCCACACTCTAGTGTGTATTGTTAGAAAAAAGTTACAGAGAACCTTTTTACTGTCAAGCTGTTCAACATAACTCTTTCCTGAAAAGTAGCTCCCATGTACTTTTAGAAGTTTGAAGGGATCTGTAGGTACACTGCTATTAAGGTGGGTGTCAATTTTAGTCTCCAGCTGGCATAAACTAACAGGAATATGTATAAACCAGAGTCCCCAGTTATTAATCTTAAGTGAAAAGTACCTGAATAAACATTAAATCAGGCACCATTAAGATTGACTTGACTCACATTTGTTCTTGAATGCGACATGGAATGAAAAGTAAATTGCCAGGATATTGCTTAGTGATCAAGCAGTTCTAATGGTGGGATTTGTTTAGAAGAATTAGGCTGAGATTTTGCCTTAAATATAATGCACCTACACTCTCCAGATAAAACCTTCCCATTGCTCTTTTTTGTGAGACCATCTCCCCAGCACAGTGCCGGGAAGTCACTGTCATTGTGTGTTTCAGTAACTTCTTTTCCTTGACTGCTTTCTCTGTCATATCCTCTTCAGATAGATGCAAACTTTCTTCACATAGATTTCTACTGCGATTATATTTTTAGACCCTATATCAGACCTAGAAGTCAGTTAATGTAAGGAGATTTTAAACAATATATATTTATCAATTTATTAATTATATAGCTTAACTTGCTCTAAAGCAGTATTTTTGCACTTCTTTTGAATGTAGAACCCTACTATACCTTCAAGTGACAACGACATTAGATGTTCAAAAAGCGTATTGAATGAAACCACTATGGGGTACTCTAACACCATGTTACAGTTGTGAGAAATATTATTAATAAAACTAAAATATCAATTTGTACTTGAGCTTGCTGTTTTATACAGTCAACTTCAAGCCATACAACACCACTAATGACTGATCCATCCCAATAACAGAACTTTCCAAACACACAGAAGTTAGAATGTTAGTAGATTTGACTGACTGAAGCTATTTTTAGTACTCTGATCCCTCTCCTCCTTCCCTTTCCCCTTTCCCTTCCCAACTCTACATTTTTTTATCTCCTCCCCTTCCACCTCCTTATTCTTATTCTTCTCTCTGAAATATAAAATATTTCCCAAACTCAGATTTGTAGACTACTGCTATGCTATCTACACTATAAGTATTAATATCTGTACACTTGAAATTAAAAATACTTGTGAGGATAGTGTTTTGATAGGTCTCAAGTGGGATCTCGTATTATGTTATTTTTTCTTCTAATACTTTAGTTATGTTTGGAAATGATTGGATGTATCTTACATTTGTGTGCCTAAGGTTCCAGAAAGCTCTTAGCCACTACCCTTTCCAAGGAACAGCCTCTTCTACCTTGGCAGCACCATGGCTTGGTGAGTCTATCTTCATCTCTGACTCTTCTAGAGCTGGTAGACTGACTACTGCTATCTACTCTTGTCAAAATCTCCAGTATCCACACTCAGAGCTGCAGCTACTTGTATTTGGCTTATGGCTTTCTTCACTCATGTATATAGGTTACATATTCATGTATATAGATCACCAAACACTTCCCCATGCTTGTATCAGCTTTTTTATTAAATATCTCTTTGGAATAATTTAAAATAATTTTTTATGTTTAAATTTGGCTTCATAAATAGACTATATAAGAGATCCCCCTAGTGTAAAACTTATTTACAAACTTTTAAATAATAATACATATCATGTTTTTAGATTAAAAAAATTAAGAAGCTAACAAAGATACTGCACTGTTTCAAGGAATGTTCTTTCTTTGGTTCTATATTCATAGTGTAGACACCTAGTCTTGGTCCATTTCTGCCAGTGTAGGCACTCAAACTGCACAATCCTTTGTAAGACAACTCCAGCTCCACCTATTTCTCTCTCCCACAGCTAAACACCAAACATATCTGAGTGAAAGTAAACATGACCTCAGTGCTGGGTACCTACAAATCTGCTCCAACCTGAAGTACAACATTTGAAAGTAAATTATTCCCAATCTACTATCCTTTAGTATTCCTAACAAATTATTCTTTACAGACAGCAATTAAATTACTTTGTAAACCAGACTGTGAAATACTGGCTTAGAGCTGATTGCTGTGAACACCCATGAAGAACATCACATGCAAAACAAAAATTAACCTCAGCCAGTTATCTTGTATTAGACATCTCTATTCATGAGAAAGCAACTTTTAGTATGAGGTAGTCCCATTTTGTAGCCCATTCCAAAAATATTAACCGGCATGAATGAGTTCTCAAACATTAAGAATACTCCCAAGTATAAGACATTAGCATGTGTTTATCTATTTGGGGTCCAGATAGAAAAGTTAAAAATTTATTTTTATTTTTTTTCAGGGTTGGATCTTTATTAATATGTAATATCTATGAGGTATCCAAGCCCAGAAATCAACTCACCAGTTTTGTACAGGATTCTGTATGGAGATCAAATCTGGGATTTCTAAAGTTAAGAATTCAGGCCTTGGTAATGGATTCGATTAGATCTGCCTGAGCTTATTTTAGAAAAAAGAGAGGGAGGGAGAGAGCGAGACAGAGAGAGAAAAGAGAGGAGAAGGATAACAGAGAGAGAGAGAGAGACAGACAGAGGCAGAGACAGAGAGAGACAAAGACACAGAAAGAGAGAGACAGAGAAAGCGACGATGGACAGACAGAGAAAGAGACTGACAGAGAGACAGAGACAGAAAAAAATTATTTCTTAAATTATATGATGATAATGGTTTTGAATTTATTTTTTCTATGAATTTCTCAAAAAATTGATATGTGTTTTTTCTTTTGTTGTATTTTTAGCACTATTTCAGAGTTCTGATAATTAATTATATATATGAAAAATACCAATAACTCAGGGTTTTCTTAATCAATGTGCATCTAATAATGGAGCAAAGCTGTAGAAGCATGTTTTGGCCTTGGTGATCACTTCTTTGCTTGCTCAAAAATTACTTAATTTGTATAAAGCTGAAGAGCCCTGCCCATGACTTAAAACTCCATTCCATATATCTGCTTTAGAGGATGGAAAACAATTTTTTTCTTTACTTTTGTTCTTTTTTGTCTTAGAAACCAGACAATTTAAAGCTAAATTCTAAAATTACATTATGCTCTGAGAATTGCTGTCATTTTCCTCAAACTATTTAACCTTTACCTTGATAGAGGTGTAACCTAATGATCTATGCTTGTTTCGAGGTCTGGAACTGAAACACCTCATATAATCTGTATAGAAAGTTTTACACACAAATGTTAATGACTCTAACCCAAAGGAATTGAAGTAAGTTGACTCCTGTCTAAGTCACAAGCTCTTTGTTGCCTGGGTCACATCTTTTAATTGGACTTTGTTTAACTCAAAGAAAATTTTCTCTAAAATAAAGACAGAACGAGAATTAAAGTTTTCTTTTTTTTTCAGTGCATACATGGAAATGTATGTGTTTGTGTGTGATCAATCATTATATTTTTATAAATATATAAATCTTGTCCATATTCCACCTCTTAAGAAATACAATATGGAAGGCCCTACATATAATTGCCCAATTTTAACTTTTGAAGAGATTAAGTAGGCTGGGCACAGTGGCTCACGCCTGAAATACCAGCACTTTGGGTGGCCAAGGCAAGTGGATCACCCAAGATCAGGAGTTTGAAACGAGCCTGGCCAACATGACAAAACCCCATTTCTACGAAAAATACAACTATTAGTCAAGTGTGGTGGTGGTTGCCTGTAATCCCAGCTACTTGGGAGGCTGAAGCAGAAGAGTTGCTTGAATTCAGGAGGCGGAGGTTGCAGTGAGCCGAGATTGTGCCACTGCACTCCAGCCTGCTGGATGACAGAGCAAGCCTCCGTCTAAAAAAAAAAAAAAACAACAACAGAGAGATTAAGTTCTGAAGGTATACTATTAAACAAAACTTGAGGTATAGGCAACCCTCGTCAAAGAATCACTGGAAATATAAAGTGAGTGTGCTGACTGTCTTCCACATGACTTCTGCTCTGTAGTCAGCTTTAGCAATATCTCCCCTCTCTACTAAATGTTGCACTTTTTGTAAAGATGACTTCTCATTCCTCTCTACTTATTGTGACAAGATAATTTCTTCTTCCACTCTTTGGAATTCCTTTTGAACATCTATAGGAAAAAAGGGTGGAGTAGTGGTTACAGGTATAAAATATTTGGCTGTATTGGTACATTTTAAATCTTGAATGAAATTTCTATTGGCCCTAGTGGAATCATCGTTATCTTAATCTGACCTCATTCTTATATCTCTTATGCTTATATACTTCACATCCTTGCAATTAAATCTTGCCTTTTATTTGGCTCTGACTTTATCTTTCAATATAACTATTAGTTAAATACAGCTTGCTCTTGTTTGAATGTTGCCTTGTCAAAGTTGTATGTTTATTTTCCACTTTGATATGTATTTATCATGGCTTTCTTCACTCATATATATAGATTATATATAAGATATATGTCATTTTATAAAATTCACATATATTTGTAAATACCTACACAAATATATATACAGCTACTTGGGAGGCTGAGGCAGGAGAATTGCTTGAAGCCGGGAGGCGGAGGTTGCAGTGACCCAAGATTGCAGCCACTGCACTCCAGACTGGGTGATGGAGTGAGGACTCTGTCTCAAAAAAAATTATAATAATAAAATAAATCAATCACATGACCACATTTAACTACAGAGAGTGCTGAAAAATATTATCCTTAGATGAGCAGCAATCCCCAGCTACAATTCCATTATTGTAAAATAATCAGAAAACAGAATTTGGTGTAAAACTAGCAGTATCAACACTATCTCCTTGTCAATGACACAAGCATGATTTTTGAAAAAAGTATGAGGCTCAGAAATGGGGCTATAGAAACATGGAGTGGGCCTGTTTGCAGCTCCCATGGCATGGAGCTGTAGATTCAGATTGCATCAAACATTATCCTACAAAAGGCTTTGTTGACCTCACTGCAAAGATTATCCTACAAAAGACTTTGTTGACCTCACTGATACCAACATCAAAGTTACGGATCCATTTGCCAATATCTCCTTGCAGTCTTTAATTGTAAACAGTGGTGTGTCATCTATTGAAAGTCTTTAAACTATTTACATTTTCAGACTTGATAGTCTTGTACGCTAATTTACTTAATAAATTAACTCAGTTTACAAAATATCAATTCATCCTATTATTTTATTTGATACGATTGATTTTTAATTGTACTGATATGCTGGAATTTCTTTAACATGTTTGTATTCACCTTATATTACTCATGATTTTAAAAATGTAATTCTGAATTTAAAAGCTATTTTACCTTTGGCATTGAATGCACTGCTTTGCTCACAATAGGTACTTAATTACAAGTTTGTAGATCTAAATCTAATTTCAGACTATTTCAAACAGTAGCCATATCTTCACACTCTTCGGAAATGTGATTGTTTACTTGGGGCCTTCAGTGGGTCCTTGGTATTAATCAATATTTGACCACGATTACTGGGCAATCATTATTAATAAGGCACCATATTGAGAGCTCTAAGGGATGCAAACGATTTTGAAATGCACAGAAAGCCACTCAACTGCAGAGGCCTCCTGATCTATCGCCATCTGGACACATGAGTCTGGGATTCAAGTGTGCCCTGGAGTATTTTTCTGCATGTGTCAATTTTTTATTCCTTGGAATTTTTTCTTTGTTCTATTCCATTGTTTTGTTCATCCTTGTTTCCCTAGACGTTTTTCAAATCCAGAGCTTATACTATTTATGTCCTCAATTGATGGATTTTATGAGATTTCCCCACCCCATTTACCAACATCTTGGACCCTCAATTATGGTCAGTTGTACACTTTTTAAAAATGCAGTAAATATACATTTTAGATGCCCACCACCCCACACCTTTTTGGTTTACTTTAAAGAAAGCTAAGTAAGAGAGATCTGCAAGGTAGTGGACATCTATATTCAGGTAGGGGGAGGGAGCTTAGTCCTTGATTCAGTAGAGTGTTATACAATACAGTGGAAAGATAATGAATTTAATGTCAGGGAATACTCAATTTAATTTGCAGCACCACTGCTTTATTTCAACTAAACAGACATATGCTGGACACCTATGATATGTCAGTCGCTCTCCAACTATGTCCTGCAGGTTCAGAGAAGCGTAAGACAGTCCTAACTCTCAAGAGTGTTTACAATACACTAACTATTTGATATAGTTAATATCCATACATGCCAGTATCCTTCTCTGTAGAAAAGGAATGATATCTGCCTCATAAGAATATTGTGAGGATCAAATTAAATTTATTTTGTTCCCATGATTATAATGAATATGATCTTTTATATCGCAGCTCTAGGCTCAGCAAAATTTTGGTTCTACGGATTAAAGTGATTTCAAAATTTTAACATTGCAGTTTTCAGGGTTATTTGAATATTGACTTTGGATAGAGGAAGCAAAAAGTAAATATCCCCAAAGTGCATTACAAGCTGAGAAATGTGAGATAAGTAATTTATCTCAAATTCATTCCACATTGATATAATTCATACAATTTTTCCCTGTTGATAAGAGGTTTCTTCACACAAAAATAAATTCTAGAGTTATATTCATTTCATATAAATTTCAGCCATAGAATATTAACATTATGTATGACCCATGTATTTATAAATATATAGTATCCATGTAATATCTTTCTTGGTGAAGAACTCTTACAAATAAGAAAAATAATTGGATACCAGTATGATGTATTATTTTGATCTAAGAAAGACTAAAGTTTTAATTTTAGTTTCAATACAAATGCTAGCTGTATTTCTATTTATACCAGTTTCATCTGGTTGACATATTTACTACATTGTTATGAAATTAGTCAATCAGCAACTGTGTTTCTCTATGGAATTCTCAAGAATTCAGAATTCCTATAGTGTCTATAGATTAGGTATATCCTGATGTATTTTCTTAATCTCTTCATAAATTGTTTCTTGAAAGCTCTGGACTATACGATTTGCTTCAGAAATGACTTCGCCTCTTCCGTGATCCTAAATGTCACACACACACACACACACACACCCCTCTTTTTTTTTTCCTTTTTTTAAAAATAAGGTTTTATTTTGTTTTATGTTATTTTATTTTGTTATACTTTAAATTCTGGGATACATGTGCAGAATGTGCAGGTTTGTTACGTAGGTATACATGTGCCATGCTGGTTTGCTGCACCCATCGATCCGTCATCTATATTAGGTATTTCTCCTAATGCTATTCCTCCACTTGCCCTCCACCCACTGACAGGCCCTGGTGCGTGATGTTCCCTTCCCTGCGCCTATGTGTTCTCATTGTTCAACTCCCATTTTTGAGTGAGAACACACAGTGTTTGGTTTTCTGTTCCTGATACACACCTCTTAGAACAAAGAGAATAAAAATCAATTAATAGTTTAATGCAATAAAAAAATGAAATAAAAAAAGAGAGGTTCAGAAAGAAATGGCTAACAACAATATGCTACCAGAAGTTAGAAGAAAATGAATGATTAAGTTAATTTCATTAACAATCAATGCATTTCTAACTAACAGAAGAATATGAAGGTTCAGTATTAATGTTATTACAACAAATTTTGTGTTCACAATATTTATTCATCTCCATGTGTGTTTTTGTCACTTGATTTGATGAGGTAACTTATGTTTAAATAAATCATGGCATATTTTTGTCTTATACCTAGTACTTAAAGAAGTATAGTATCATTTCTTTGGAATGATTTAGCAGTGTTGAGTTTTGGATCAATGCACTGAAACGTTTTTACATGTATGACTGAGATGGAAGTGAGAAGACAGATGATAATGAGAAACAGAGAGTAATGTGCTATAGAGGGCCTGCTCTGCTCACCTTATCCCTCCAGTCAGGATCCTCTGAGTCAGTTTTCTAGATTGAATGACATTACCTCATTAGTATTTATTTTATGGATTTTTCGTGTAACACATTGTTTGTTAAGATAAAATTTTACTGCTTTACATTAAAAAATAATTTTAATTCACATATAAAAATTGTGCATATTTATGGGGTCCATAGTGATGTTTTGATACATATATAGTGATTAGATCAAGCATTTCCCTCATCTCAAACATGATTTCTCTGTCTTGGGTTCATTTGATACACCTCTTCTAGCTACTTGAAATGATTTATTATATTATTGTTAACTGCAGTCATTTTACAGTCGGATAGAACACTGAAATTTATTATTCCTATCTAGCTATAATGTTATGTTATGTTGAGAATCAACTAAAAAATTTGGGGGCATACAGATATGAAAATGTTTAAGACAAAAACTTATAGTACTTCTAAGTAAATGACAAATATTGACATAATATAAATTATTTCAATAGATTAGGATACATTTCACAATAAAGCTGTGAAGAATTTACCTAACTAAACCTACAAATTTAAATCCTAATGAAAAACAAATCACTATCTCTTTTTAGAAGACTCCAAAATTTGTCTCTCGGGCTGAAACTCCACTCTCTGGCTCCAATTGCCCACTTAAGAACTCCTTTCGAGTATCTGAACAACACATTAAAATTAGTAAAATTAAACATGTGGCTGAGGCCTGGCATTTGTTCTTCCCACAGCTTTCCCTGTCTCACTGAGATTTGTTTACTCTCAAGTTGAAAGGTTAACCCCTATTTCTCTTTTCTTAACATCAAATCTAATCCATATTGTGTGTGTGTGCACCTTAGATCCTTCTTTTCACTTCAGATGCTCCTACTATATCAAATCAGACAACTGCAACACCCTCTTAAATTTTCTCCCCAGATTCCATTTTCACTCTCTCTGGTTAATTCTGTATGAAGCAAAGAAAGTAAAAATTTAAATTCACAAATATAATAAGATTTCTCTTCCATTAAAAATGCCATAGTTGTGGCCAGCCACCATGGCTCATGCGTGTAATCCCAGCCATTTGGGAGGCCAAGGTGGGCAGATTGCTTCAGCTCAGGAGTTCTAGACTTGTCTAGGCAACATGGTGAAACCCTGTCTCTACAAAAAATACAAAAAATACAAAAAACAGCTGAGCATGGTGGCATGTGCCTGTAGTTCCAGCTACTTGGGAGGCTGAGATGGGAGGATTGCTTGAGCTCAGGAGGTCAAGGCTGCAGCGAGCCGAGATTGCACCGCTGCATACCTCAAAACAAATAAATAATAAATACATAAATAAAATAAAGCAATAGTTTGCATTTGCAATTTTAGAAAGATCAAAGACTTTTTATAAATTTGAAGATGTGACATATACTAGACACTGCTTAATTCTTCCAACTTGACTTGTTCTTTTCTCTTTCTTACGCTATTCCAGCCACATGTTTCTGTCAGTTCCATGAAAAAGCCAAGATGCTTGAGACTTGGCTTCTGCTGCACCTTAGCCACCAATGCCCTTTCCTTGAGCTATTTGATTGATTGACCCCTTTCTATCATTCAGGTGTTAGCTCATACCCTCTATGTGGTCTTCCCTGTCTCCTTAATCATAGTAAATTATCTCCTTTTTAAAAAAAACCATGCTTTTCTACTCAGTTCACATTTTTGTTTATTCGTTTACATGTTTCTTGTTACCAGCACTAAACTATAATTTTCATGAGTCTAATACTGGTTTCACTTTTCACTGCACTCCTGTTTAGCAGATTGCCTGTTGTAGAAGCAAAATTGGAACTATGTTGTCTGGCATGGTAGCCAACAGTCACTGTAACTATTTACATTCTAATTAATTAAAAATTAACCAAAATTAAAAGTTTATTTCTTCTGTTATACTCATCTCATTTGAAAGGTTAAAAGGGGCACATAAGTGGCTACCTTATTAGTGCCGGGACCATATCCATGATTGAAGTAAAGAGTCCTATTGAACTGTGCTGCTTTGGAATGAACATTTCAGTTGCTTGCTTTCATGAAATCTCTACATCACTCTATTGAGACATAATTGTTAACATAAAACACAGTTGAACAAATTTTATGTTTTGGGTACATGAACTTATTTAGTCAAATTCTGTCTCTGACAGTAAGACAAAGAGATTTTAATAGTAGGAGGGGCTTCTAAAATTGTTTTTGTTTTTGTTGGGCTTTTTGTTCATTTTTAAAAAGTGAATTATTGTTATTTTATGTCTTGACATTAAAGAACTTAGATTTATACATTATAGACCTTGCTCAATTCTCCCAGAGAAAATTTCTCTTTGAAGTCATTGAGAGATCCAAAAAGAAATAGGAGATAGAAGAATTGAGCCAGGGGCAAAATGTTATTCCTTTTCATGTATCTATAAAATGAAAAAAAATATTTGATCAATTGCAGTCTATTTGCTCTGCTTCAGAACTTGCAAGGTACCTATGTTATTATGAAATATAGATGCTAAGGAAAACTAGAGTCCCTGAAGAGAGGGTGCAAGTGGTAGAAGGCAAAGGGGAGAACTTAATAAAGAGATTAAGTAAAAGCATGAGAATGTCAAAGTCAATTGTTAGCTATTTGTTATAAGTTAGTGTTTAATACAAAATTAAAATGGCCCCTGTTTCTGATGTTTCATGTCTTAGAAATCCAACTTCATTAATGTGCTGTACTCACTAAGTCTTACAAAAATGCTATACATCAGACTTGTAAGTAAAACATGCCATCTAGCCTCAAAGGTTTAAATATTAGTTTGCTAGTAATATAACCACTCTACTTCCCTTTTGCTAATGTTTTATGGGTAGGGCTGTGCTCTTTTTATTTTTATATTTGTTATGAAATTTTATTTCTAAGCCTCTTTGTGTTTATTTTTGGGAAAACATTTTTAGATTAAAAAAAAAATCAACCCAGTACATGTTTAAGGGGTTAATTTAAGCAGATTTGGTTTTTCCTATTTTGTTTTACTAGTTAAATTTAGTCTTTCATTTGTCATTCTAATTTATGCTTTTATGATTTCCCTTTTATTATTCTTTTTTGTTTTACAAAGATGGATTTTGGAGAGAGTGAGAGATTGGCTTTGTATGGTCACAAACACAAAGGCAGCTTCAGGGATAGCAGAGAGACAAGCAGAAGTTTCACTTCACATTTTAGGCTTTCTTTACACAGTGAGGAGATGCCTTTACCACCCCTCTACACTTTCTATTAGCAGTGATAGGGCAATAGCCCTCCATTGTTCCTCCAGTCTCAGTTTGGGGAGTTACATGCCTATGTCAGGAAATCCCCACTTTGACTCCAACACCCTAGATTCTATGCCCCATTGTCTCTCTTCCATCTGCCTGCACCTATGTAAATAAAGAGCTGGGGCTTATATTGAAGAAGTTGTCTCATTCTCCAAGTAAGCAACAGAGCCTCCCTTTGTTGAAGGTGTTTTGACTTTCTCATTGGACCCAGGAAAAGATATAGAAAGTGTTATGTCTTGGCACCTGGCTGGTAAATGTTACACTTATCTGCAAGGTGGAGAAAGCTTCCCCACCAGTCTTGCATTCACTCTGACAGACAAGTCAGCCCCAGTGAGAGGACACAGACTAGATCATAATGGGAATGATTGCTTTCACCCTGGCCCCAGTAGACCATGAGTTGCCTCCATCTCCCACCACTCCCACTTTTGCCCCCTACTCCAGGTATGTATCATGCTTTTGTCAATGTTGTCTGATCAAGGAGGAGAAAGAACTTAGCTCCCAAAGAAAACAAAAGGTATTGGGCAATGCAGAGCTGAAGAAGAAAGCAGGACAGTAATATCCTCCTACTCTCTTACACCCCTTCTGTGACACTTTCATCCCCTCCCTGGCACCATGTTTTCCGTTGCTAAGTCATTGAGCACAGATCTAGGGAATGCAATGAATTGGCAGGGTTTTGCTACTTTCCCGCAGGGCCAAAACCTGGGGAGGAAATATGCTTCCCGCTCTTGGGCAAACGGCAAAGTTTGTCGTGAAAGGCAGACCTAGCCCAAATGCGGACAAAAGATGAGATTCTCCTTTCATTGAGCCTGTTTATCTAATATGAAACTTATTTAAAATATTGCATGAGCAATTCTTCCCAACTTCTTTATTTTGCTTCCCTGTTTTTGTCCCAGCAAATTAGTGAACTATTTTCAGAATTAGCATCATGGACTTGTGGCCCATGTGGTTGCACAGGGTGCCATGTTCAGAAGGGCTCTGCATTTATTTTAACGCTTCGCAGTTGCCATCTTGAAATTATTAATACTTTTGAACAAAGGTCCCCACATTTTCATTTTTCACTGGGCCCTACAAATTATGTAGTCATTCCTGATTAATTTTACCTATGAAAATATTTACCAGATTAGTCTTACAGGCATATCTTATTTCTCTCTTTTGCTCAATTTCCACTTTCCATCAAGCATCTAGCTCTATTTACTTATTAAATACCTCATAAATCTTTTCTCCATCCCTGATGCCACTGCTTTATTTCAGGAAAACATTATCTTTCACCTGGACCATTGTAGCAGTCTCAAGGTTTTATTTATTTTCTCTTTATAATTCAGCCCTCATAGTGCTACGAGAGTCATTGTTTTAAAACAAAGACATAACCAAGTTTGCCACTTATTTAAGTGGCTGTTATTACTCATGGAAAACTAGTTTTTGAAAAATTATTTTTCTATGTGTGTTTGCTGAGTGCACTTATTTCACATATTTAGTATTTTTATTGTTTGATAATTAACTCATTTTAAATATGAATCTATTTCTTCTATTAGCGAATATTTGTCATTCTGCTTTAATAGTAATAATGCCCTTCCTCTTTATCTAAAATTGGATGATGCTCACTTTTTAAAAGAGAAATAAGGTATCTTACTCCTCATTTTTTTATTGTGTGTGAGTGTGTGGGCATGCACGTGTGTGTGTGAGAGATTGAAATAAACCTTTCTCACTATACCTAAACAGTTTTTGTGCTTATTCATGATCCTTTATTCTTTTAGAGCATTTTTACTTCATTTTTTTCTTTTTAAATATTTTTAAATGGACAGATCAAAATTACATACATTTATTATATACAACATGATGTTTTAAAGTACATATATACATTGTGGAATATTTAAAGTATCATCTGGAGTTAGGGTGCAAGGGATGGATCAGTGCCAAGTCTCTGTGATTTTGTCTTAGTACTGTCTGAATTCTGTCACCAGTTCATCCTATTCCTAAAGGAAAGCTTAAACTAGAGGGTTGTGTTGGAACCTAGAGGTATATAACTAGTAAGGGGTAGGCATCCATCTTCTAGCATAAGCATTCATTCCTAAATTTAGGCACTGAGCATTTTTGCTTTAAAATGTGTTAGAGACTTTTTCTAAATTCTGGTCTCGAGCTGGTAGGGATGGGAAAGAAAATTTTCTATGGCAGTTAAGATAACTAATTTTGGAATTAAACTGAATTCCAGAACTGAATTTTTAATATGATTATGTCCCTTGGACTCTAAACCACAGTTTTCTCCTGTGCAAATTCAGGTTGTAGTGCTTAGGTCATAGAGTTACTCTGAGGAAAAGAAGATAATTGCCTGGCACATGTTAAGCGCTTTATAAATGATTGTTGATTATGATGTAGTATTTGTTGTTATTCCTCCTGAGGTGGGTGCAAGAGGGTACAGATGGATTTTGATTTTTATATCTTCATAGCTGATGATTGTCTAAAATACTTGAAGAATTTTAAACAGGTAAAGTCACTGTTGTATATGGCAGAGGTTGCTGGAGTGCTTCCTGCACCCACATCATCTGATTTGTTGATATAGAATTTTGAGAAGGTATGGTCTGTTCTTATGCTGCTATAAAGAACTGGCCGAAACTGGGTAATTTCTAAAGGAAAGAAGTTTGACTCACAGTTCCACATGGCTGGGGAGGCCTCAGGAAACTTACAATCATGGCAGAAGGGGAAGCAAACGTGTGCTTCTTCACATAACGGCAGGAAGAAGAAAAATGAATGAAGGGGGAAGCCCCTTATAAAACCACATCAGATCTCTTGAGTACTTACTCACTACCATGAGAACAGCATGGGGTGGGGGACTTCCCCCATGATTCACTTATTTCCACCTAGTCCTGCCCTTGACACATGGGGATTATTAACAATTAAAGATGAGATTTGGGTGGGGATACAGAGCCAAACCACATTAGAGAAGTTGAAGCTCTTTGTGCTCTTAAAAGTCAATCATATAGCTGAGTATTATATGTATCTGTGTTTGTGTGTGTATCCTTAAGCAATATTATGCTGTGGTAACGATGATTATAAACAGAGGCCCAGGATTTCACAAATAATTGCACAATTTATACTATTAGTTCTCTTTCCTAAGCTCTCAAGAGCAACTTTCAATGAGCTGCACATGGAGTCTGCTTTGCTGACACACTACATCCCCATGTGATCAAGTAGAGACACAGTGGCCAAAATTATTTAAAGTATAGCTATAGAAAATAACGAAATCAAAGCAAATGTACACCTGCATTTGAAAATACATGACCACTTCTAAGGAATTATACATACTCGAATATTCTGAGTGTTTCAGAGTAGGAAAAAGTCCTAAACCTTCCTTTTTGATTTGGTATGGTTTAACTACTGTACACTCATTTACTTCAAGAATGAATCAGACTTTTGACAAATGCATAAAACAGCAAAGGTATACATGAAATAAAATTTATCTCATTAAAGTTATCTTAACAATAACAAAACAGACAATTCTAGAAGCATCCACTTTATATTCAACTATTGCTATTGATTTTGGTTTTTGATATTCCTAACAGTAGTTTAAATCACTTCTATAGTCTTGCCAAAGTAAAACCAGCAATCTAAGCTAAGATTTCCTACCTCTTAAACTTACAATATGCTTCGAGATATATCAGCAATTCAAGTTTTTCTGCTTGAATGTGCATGTTCAGTACTACTGAGCCCAAAATATGAAGGTCTAATGAATTGGCTTTAATGATTTCCTTACTTCCTTAAATGTTTTTGTTTTAATTGGCTATACCACACTATATCCTGAACTACATTGAAAAGTTCACAGAATTGATGCTAATGATCTCTTTCTAATTACTACATAACGAACAAGGTCTGACAGTGCAGTTTTAGAGGTTAGACACCACAATTAATAAATTATTGTCATATTTTTATGAAACAGAAATCTTAAGGCTTCCATAATAATGTGGAGATTATATATAAATATGTGTGCTTCAGTGAATTTATGTTTGTATATGTGTGTGTATTAATCTTAGATAAATGTCTGAAAAAGTATACATTTAGAATATTTCATTTTTTGATTATGTATTTTTTTGATTATATATAAACATACATGTATATGCATATATGTATGCATGTATATTAATACACACATTTTTGGAAGAAAAAAGCACCACCTAATAAGTATATTCTTAATTTATTTTGCAGAAGTTGCATTTCATGTATAATCTATGCTCTCCTAAGTGTAGTTAACACTTACGGATCCTTTATCTCTTTCTGGTCTGGAGTTTGAACAAAATATTCACATTGGTCACAATTAAAATATTTTGATGAAAAGAGTTTTGGTCATGCCATATATATGCTTTTTGTATTTTGTTTTGTTTTGAGATGGAGTCTTGCACTGTTGCCCAGGCTGGAGTGCAATGGTGTGATCTTGGCTCACTGCGACCTCCACCTCCTGGGTTCATGAAATTCTCCTGCCTCAGCCTCCTGAGTAGCTGGGATTACAGGCACACACCACCACATCTGGATAATTTTTTGTATTTTTAGTAGAGATGAAGTTTCACTATGTTGGCCAGACTAGTCTTGAACTCCTGACCTTGTGATCCACCCGCCTCAGCCTCCCAAGGTGCTGGGATTACAGGCGTGGGCCACCACGCCCGGCCAGGTCATGTCATATATTAAACAGACTTAGTTGTATCTTATTCCATTATAGATACAGTTTTTTTTGGATAAAATGTTTAAAATGATGTGGTTACACTGATGTTTAGGAAAAAAATAGCAAGAAATCTCACAAATCACGAAAGTTGGGGGATAGGGGTATTCACATTTAGTAGTCTCACACAATTGTTACATTAAAAGTACCAAACATTATTATACTTACTATTTCTAATATTGGTTCTCCAAAACATTAATTTCTTTTTCACCTACATGGTGAAAAAAAGTGTAATCTTGTTCTGGTTTTGCACATTTGACTTTCAGTAGTGAAAACATTTATTACTACTTATTCTTGAAGAAGTTTGATTTCAAATTTTCTATCAAAAGTGTAATAGAGGACATGTTAACTTTTAGGAAAAAAGACTCTAAATCTGTTTTATACAAATCAAATTGTGTATATTTATTTTCACTTTTCTCAAAATATTTAAGGCTGTCAACTGATTTTTTTGCTTACTTTTTTAGAGCTATTTTACTATTAATGACTTATTCCCTTTTGATTCTTGCTTTCTTTCTTTCTCTCTTTATCGTAGTTCTCTGTCTGGTTATCTGCCTTGAATAATTCAGTGTTTTCAGGAAAAGGACATACAATTTGATCAGGAATTGTATTTATCTGGCATCTTTATTCATGATTGTTTCAGATATTTGCATACATTAAAAATATTTAATTTAAAATGAAAGAAATATTGAGAGATTTTTTATAATTGCTTTTACAAATCAAGTATTATTCCTAAAGTTAATCTCAGTTAAAACACACTTTCAGAGCTGAAGATTCTTTTTATTCTTTTTATTAACTTAGCATTGTTTTTAGATGGTGTAAGTAAAAGGCACTGAAAGGAAGCATTCTCATTACATTGTTTGCAATCTAATGTTATCAAAAAATAGATAAGTGAAAAGTATATGGCAACATACAGGTAATGCCAAGTGAATGGAGAGAGAGTGAAATAAAAAGATGACTTAAAGGAATATGTCTATCGGGGGAAATGGGCTGAAATGAATGTTGGTAGTAGTATTTCTGAGAGGAGAAAAACTCAATACACATGTTGGGGAAACATTTAAATTTTAAATAGGAGGCGATAGGGAGCCAGAGAAAGGATCTAAGGGGGTAATAATGTGCTTGAGCAAAGTAAAAATGTTCTCCTTGTTGGCAAATTCTAATCATATCTTGCTGTGATAATTAATCCGACAGCTAAACACTAGCCACTCGCCTGCTTCAAAACATAAATTTTATTTTATGTGCACAACAAATTACTCTTTCATGCACACATTAAAAAAATATACAAATTCTCCATGGAACGGGGGAGATATTTGATAGCTGCCTTCGGTGGAAATAATTATTATTAATTTAAGATTAGCATACTCTAGACAGACTGTTAACATTCCTGTTTTATCTAAACACAGCCATGTGAGCGGCACAAGGCTGTCAGTGTGTTGGTGAAAGCTCTCCCACTGTTCCCAACAGCTGCTGAAATCACAAACATTTCAATCCTATTAATTCAACATGAAAAAATCATTAGCATTGTACTGAGGTGTTTGAACCAGCTCACTCCTGCTTGGTTGATCTCTCAAGTCAAATTAGGAAAACTCCTGCTCAGGTGCAATTTACCATTTGTTGAATCAGGCATATTATTCTGGTCACATTTTGAGATGGCACTCTTCTTGTCTGCCCTGTGAGCAATGATGAATTTCACTCAAGAAGGAAATTGCGTATTAGGGTTTTGAAAGCAAGAGCTTTTCTATCACTTGTGAATTTCTACAGGTATGAAACACAGATTAATAAAATATTCAAATGGGTAAGACATCATTCAGATCATCATCAACAACAATACTCAGTAGTGATTTAATCCTATTAAATGTCAGATATTTCTCTAATTGCCAAAGATCCCTTCATCAACTTGGTCTTCAAAACATCCTTATGAGTTGGGTGCTATTATTTCTGTTTTTCAGATGAGAAAACTGAGGCACACACAAAAAGTAAATTGCTAAGCTTATATAGCTAAGTTATGGAGACTGAATTTGAATCCAGGCTAATATGATCCTGGATTACGTGCTCATTTTATATAGGTGAATGTACAAATGTGAAATAAAATGAAAGAAATGGAGAAAAGAAACTAAAAACTTTTCTCTCTGAGATATTTACAAGTAATCTTGTTTTATTCCTGGAGGTGAGGAAATAGTCAGTAAATGCCAGAACTAATATATATTTGAGATGTCAGATTTATGAAAGTCAATATGTCAGTGGGCCAGCTGGGACCAGAAACCATATTTCCTTTCAGTCTAAAACTCTGTCCATGTTTACCTTGGAAGAATAACATATTCATTTTTTATACCTGAATTTCTTTCTTGTGTTTATATTGAAAATAATAAAGAGAATGAAGAAATTATATATATGTATATATGATATTCTATTATTAGCATTTGCTTAATATATACAGTAAAATGACATACAACTTTCTAGTAATTAAACAAGTACTGGGAATGTATTTTCTCATGTGTGTGGTAGATGCTGGAAGGTTTCTTTTGTTTTGTGTGTTTTGTGTGTGGTAGATGCTGGAAGGCTAACACAAACATGATATTTAGGACAAGAGATTGGTTGTGTACCTTTCATTTAGTTTTGGGCTTTTCAAAATAAATGAATTTAAAAAAAATTCACTGATAACACTGATGACCTTTACTTCAAGTCATGCTTTAGAGTCTACCTGCATAGTTTTATGCATGCGATCCATGTATAGAGATGGTTTATTCTTTTTCATAAATAAGTATTTTGGCTCCGTCAGGCTTATTTAATCTTCATTGGGTCATAAAGCATCTTTCTCCAAGGATATGTGAATTGATTAATACAAAATAATAAGTACATGCCCCAGGAATTGTTGGTCGTTTAAAGAAGGGCTTGTAGTTTTGGAAATGTGGAGACAGTCAGAATTCCATTACCCAGATGCGTGGGGCTCTCTAATTCCAGTCACGATTTTGTGAGATTTTAAATAGCACGTGAATAATACCAGTAACCTTGTTGGACACCTTCTGGCCATCTTTTTATGCACTTATGGCCTTTCTCATCTGCCGTTTCCTATTTACATTTTTTTTCAATTTGATATGTGGGCGTGTGTAGACATGTCTACTTTTCCCAGTAGACTTTAAGCCATTTTAAGATCAGGCATTATGTCTAATACGACTTTAAGTTATATCTCATGACCCTACTTGTGTTTTGTTTTCTTACAGAAGTTTTTAAAATTTATAAATTTTAAAATTTTTTCGATTTTTTAACTTAGCTGTTTTTAATTTACGACTAAAATTATATGTATTTATGGTATATAACATGGTGCTTTGGAATATGTATGCTTTGCAGAATGGCTAGATCAAGCTATTTAACATATGTATTACAGTTGTTTTTGTAGTGAGAACACTTAAAATCTACTCTCTTAGCAATTTTTGAGCATACAATACATTGTTATTAGCTATATTCGCCATGTTATACCATAGATCTCTTGGCCTTATTACTCCTGTCTAGCTGAAATTTTGTATCCTTTGACTAACCTCTCCCCAATTTTAATTTATATTAATTCAACAAAAGTAAATAGACTGCCAACTCATGTGTGTAGCCCACTTTTGGCGAGAACCACCAATAACTTTTAATTAAGTTCTAAAAGAGATATTGAGAGGCTAGGCGCGGTGGCGCACGCCTGTAATCCCAGCACTTTGGGAGGCCGAGGCGGGTGGATCACGAGGTCAGGAGATGGAGACCATCCTGGCTAACACGGTGAAACCCCGTCTCTATTAAAAATACAAAAAATTAGCTGGGCGTAGTGGCGGGCGCCTGTAGTCCCAGCTACTCGGGAGGCTGAGGCAGGAGAAGGGCGTGAACCCAGGAGGCGGAGCTTGCCCTGAGCGGAGACTGTGTCACTGCACTCCAGCCTGGGCGACAAAGCCAGACTGCGTCTCCAAAAAAAAAAAAAAAAAAAAAAAAAAAAAAAAAAAAGAGATATTGAGAAACAAAGTTTCAAGAACCAGCGGTCTATTGCTAAGGCCTGAAAAACTGCAGGAGGGCTAAATTTGTCAACCTTAAATTACTATGCTAATGGCATGGCAGAAACCAGACAAAACCAAAATGCAAGCAATCACGTGTTTTTATGTGAAAAATAGAAATGAGAGAACAAGTATATGTGTTAACTCAGTGCAACCTTTCTAAAAAAATTATTATTTGATGAATAAATATAAGATAAAAATTATTACATCTTCTCACTTGCATTTTATCAAAATTATTTATTAACTCCACATTATTTTTGTGCTTATTTTATTCAAGGCAGTACCCTGTGTTTCGGGGGAGAGGGAAAAAATACAGGCTACACTGTTTTTTTCCCCTCAGAAATGTATATTTTATATGGCTTTATAAGTAAGACAAATGATCCTGCGAAGTTGCCTGATAAAGAAGGTGGCAGTTAAAGGTTGAATCGGGGGACAGATCTCTGGAAGATAGAGTTGTTAGTTAAGTCTTTATGAAGAGAGCTAGTTTCTGCATGACAGATTGGATTCAGATAGGTGTAAAGGAAGTGTATGTTTCAGAAATGGGAGAACACACATAGAAATGAGACTCTTGTAAGCATCTTCAAGATAAAAACAGACTTACCTATTCATATTAAGAAATCCATGCTTGAGGACATTTAAAAATGTTGCAATGACCAGTTTTCAATGCCTGAACAAGCAGTTGTACTGTCAATTAAATATCACCCTGAAAACTTTGTTTTTTATTAGAAGGCTATATTCGTTTGCTAGGGCTGCCATAGTAAAATGTCACAATAACAAAATCTAAAATAAGACTGGGTGGCTTAAACAACAGAAATTTATTTTCTAACAGTTCTTGAGACTAGAAGTCCAAGGTCGAGGTACGAGTATATTTGGTTTCTCCAGGTCTCTCTCCTTGGCTGGCCTGTGAGCACCTTCTTTTCCCTGTGTCCTCACATGTTCTTTACTCTGTGAATGTGCATACCTGGTGTCCCTTTGGGTGACCAAGCTGGGTCTATCTAGACATTGGATTGGATTAGGACCCAGCCTTATAGCATCACCCTAACTTAATCACCTCTCTAAAGGTCCTATAGCCAAAATTAGTCACACCTGAGCTATGGTGGGTTAGGGCTTCAACATATGAAATTGGGGAGATAGAATTCAGCCCATAACTAAGACCAAAGTTCAGGCATAAGAAAATAAGTATCATAAATATATTAATTATCATAGTATGCTGTATTTAATTAATAGATAATGAAAGATACATGAATCAATATTTAAATATACTCAGTTAACTTTTATTGAATAAGTACAGTGTTCCAGCATATGAACTGAGTATTTTCACATATATCATGTCTTCTTTAATTTTTAATTTTTTTTTTTTTTTTGAGACAGAGTCCCACTCTGTCATCTAGGCTGGAGTGCAGTGGCACAATCTCAGCTCACTGCAACCTCTGCCTCCCAGATTCAAGCGATGCTTATGCCTCAGCCTCCTGCGTAGACGGGATCCTACAGGCATGCATCACCACATCCAGCTAATTTTTGTATTTTTAGTAGAGACAAGGTTTCACCATGTTGGCCAGGCTGGTCTTGAACTCCCTACCTCAGGTGATCTGCTCGCCTCAGCCCCCCAAAGTGCTGGGATTGCAGGCATAAGCCACTATTCCCAGCCTAATCTTTAAAATTATTAATACTTCATGCAAAGATAAGACCAAATTCACACAGTGACATATCTCAGATTCTGTTTCATGAAATTCTGACTCTAATTTTGTTGCTTTTTTAAAAACACAGTTCCTTCATACCTGGCACATTTTCCAAATGTGCTCATATTTAAGATTTATGATTCTATTAAATTTACTCTGCCTAAGCCTCATATATTTCTATATCTATAGGGTTATATATACATCTGTCTGTGTAAATGTATGTGATATGGTATATCCTTCTGTTTGTGAACAAAGTGTACCTAATCTTTAGTTTATGAGATAAATTCTAAGTCTCACAAATCTCTCTATTTCATTAATTTGAAACCTCTCCTTATTTTAACAGCATATGCTTTAGAAATACAAGATTTTGCAAGTGTTTGATAGTTAAACTTTACATTATATTTTGGAGCATCCAGGCAGCATATGTGTCAAAGGAAGGTAGTGGAATATGTGGAGATTTCTCAGCTGCCCTAATTAGCTGATACTCTTTTGAAATTTTGAGAAGTCAATAGCACAATCTGCTGTAGATATAACTTTTCAGTGAACAACTATCTAATATTTTGAGGTTATGAACAGCTCCCGGTACTATATATATTCATGTGACTGAACAAGCTATTCCTCGTATTTTAACAAATCATGTTAATCAACATGTACATACTGTTCTAGCCGTAAGATATGTCTGCCTTAATCAACTCAGCCTCGAAATAGGTTTGAGAGCGGTGTTAACAAGGACAAATTGCATTTGGTAGTAGTTTTGAGCATGGGATTCATAATGGAGTTGGTTTTGAATTCTGGCTTTAGTACACACTAAGTGCTGTGTAAGTCATTTATTTCTCTTCCATTTGGAAAATATATATAACAATGTGTATTTCACAGCCTGATATGAGATATGAGACATAGAATATATGGGCAGTACCTAGCCTATATTTAGTGCTACATGAATAGAGCTGCTATTTATTTAACCACATACACATTTTGATTATTCATCAAAAATTTGAAACTTAGCAGAGGTAGACATTGATTAATATTGACGTCTAGTGTAGAAAATGAATGTGCTGGAAACTTGACACTTAGTTGTTACCCAGAGTTAGCCAAACTGCAAAATCTGAGGACACAGTCACTAAGAAAACCTTCATTTCTGACACCAATTGCAAATTTGCAGGGTTCACAAGATCCCTCTCAGGTACAATAATTTACTAGAAGGACTTAAAGAACTCCATGAAGCTCACAATTACTGTTTATTACAGGGAAAATATACACTAAAATTAGTCAAAGGAAGAAATGCATAGGGCTGAATCTAGAAATGCTCCAAACCCTCCTGTCAACAAGGTGTGACAATATGCAACGAGTACTGCCAACCAGGGAAGATCACCCAGGCTTTGCGATCCAGATATTTTACTGGGCTTTCATTATGTAGGCATAACTGATTAATTGATTAAATGCCCACGTGCTTAAAGTCACCTCCAAGTCAATTCACATCATGTGACCCAAAGCGCCTACCCTAAAATGATATGGTTTGTTTTTCTGGTATGACTAGCCAATACACAAAGACTGTTTAGTGTGGGAAATCTTACCGTAAGATCCAGTGTAGCCAGCCCTGACCTAAGCAAAAATACTCTATTGGGTATGGCATGAATTGTCTCCCTAAAGCCAAGGGAAAAGGCCAGACCTCTCTAGGGGCAAGGCCAAATTACCTACTGCACAGATATGTAGTCTGAATACAAATAGGTTGATGTGTTCTGTTTTCATTGCATTGTTATTTCATAACTCAGTAAAGTGACTAGCAAAGTAATAAAAAGTAAGAATATGAATACAAAATATTGTTATTTTGGTGAAATTTTTCAATGTAAAGTCTTTAATAGTCAATATTATAAAAACAACTGTAAGATAGACAGCTTTGCGGCCTTCAAAGTGTTAATGCTGTAAAAAAAAAAAAGCCTACCTTTATACATTTTTCTATATATTAAAATGCCACTAATCTTAAAACTATTTTACCAATAAATGTTTGGATGCCACTTAACAGATTTTCGAGAGAAACTGAGATCTATATGGAAATTCCACTAGCTACATGATTGTTCATTTGTAGCATATGAGCATATATTCTATAGCTTATACCTGCCAAATTAGGGAATGAATTCTTGTCATTGGTTTGTACTTTTTGTGTTTAGTTAAAAGATTAATAAATTTATCCATCAAAAATAATTAGTGTGGAGGAAGTTGATCAAAATAATTAACTAAAGATGATTGAGTAGCACTTTTTAAAATTTAAAAATGTGACAGGAATAATTTGTGGCTACACCTAATAAAACAGTAAGGAGGAGTTCTAAGTTTCTATCCTACTGATGTCATGGTTAAAGGGACATTTTGAGAGATGGAAATATCCTGGAGGATAATTATGTAAATGAAAACACTCCCCGATGACTAAGTTTATAAAATTATATGCAGAGGATTTTCAAGGTTAGATTCAAAGCCACAGAGCCAGGTCTGAAATCTTTATAGGATAATGATCTACATCACAGTTTATAAGGCTTTATTTATTTTCTCAATGATGGACCCAACACTTGTTGCTGTTAAAATATGTAATTTAGTAAAATATAAACATATATGCTTAAAATGTAAATTTCCATTTTATTATGAGAGATAGCAGGGTCATACATGTGCATATGAATATACATCTGTGTGTATATATGTCCAAGTTGGTGTAAAGGAAGCTCTAAGAACTAAGTAGGTAAAATATCAATAATTAATATCTGCCATAAAATATCTCTCATAGATCCCAGGTTGGGGAATATTTTGAAGTTGTGAGACAATTAAAAATCTTAATAGTCTAATTTTTCATGTGTTTTTCTATCTGCAAAAAAAAATTGGTAGTTTTAAATGAGCCTGTCTTAGGTTCTGTGGCTCAATGAGTCTTACATGAACATAATTTGGAGACATAAGCAAGTTAGCAGAAATAAAAAAGGCAGCTCTCACACAGGTAAGAAAAGGAAACGAGGCAATGAAAGTACTTGGTAGATATTTAGGATTTGGAAATTTGGCTTTAATACCTTTGGGAAATAATCTTATTTTGTAAATTAGATTCTCTTTGGGGTGGTAATATTTTTTCTTTTAGCTCAAATAGAAGCTAATTATTGAATTAATAATTTTCCAAGCTTGGCAAGTCCCTTATAGACACATGTAAATATTATTTGAGTCAGGTCAATATATGCGTTAAATTTTATATTGTATTACAGATAATAGTAGTATGTTGACTTTTGATAATAGTTTTCAACAGTACAGTAGGAAAGCTATAGTTAACAATAATTTACTGTATATTTCAAAATAGCTGGATTAGAAGATTTATAATGTTCCCATAGAAAGAAAATTCTAAGAGGTAAAACCTATTTCAATTACCCTGATTTGATCATGACACATCTTATACAGGTATCAAAATATGACATGTATTCCAAGAATACGTACAACTATTGTATGTCAAATAAAAGTTTTTAAAAATAAAAATAAATTTAAAATACTATTGCCTAATAATAAAACCAAAGATTGAATTTTGCTGTGAAATCAAAAGCATATCTTGAATATGGAAGGAAAATACATGTCAAAATTATGTTTAATGTATTTTTACTTTCAAAGCCAATATACTGTTGCTTATAGTCTTCCACATATGATGAGGTTCTTATGGTCCACAAAAAATAAGCAGTGGCATCAAATGTTTTAAGAAATATAGCAGAGTCTATTTGTCATGATATAGTATATCAATTTTATTTAATAGTGATACAAAGTACTTTAAATTGTGTTTTAAAGAAAGGCAATGGAAGGGAAATCTGTTGATAAATAGGATGTATAATTTAATATCATGATGATGCTAGTTTTGGTTTGAGGTATGGTATTTATAATATATCTCCTTTATTTTGGGTTTTACTGCTGTGAATTATTGAAAGTTGATTGACTTATGAGATATGTTTATCTCAATTCAGTTCAAAGTGAATTTTCTTTTTCTTTCCATGCAAGAGCTAATATTGAATGTTCAGTGGGACTATAATCCATCATGCTCTTGCTTGGGAAACATATTTGTAAACTTAATACCATATAGATAATTTTCATTTTATTGCATAGGGAACACAAAGTGTTATTTTATTAGGCTAATGATACAATATGGAGTATTATCTGAGCATACAATTCAAGAACTCTTTAATCACAAGTAAAATAAACTTAGTTCAAAATCTAAAGGCTAAAGTAACCCTAGAAAGCCATCTCTCTGTTTCCATTAGAACCATATTTATGCAAAAATTGTATACAAAATGTCTGACTTTGACACCAATCCTTTATATAACCATGAGTTTGTACTGAAGAAATTCCATAAGCTTCCTTAGCAAGTTATTTTATTTTCTAAACCTTCTCATTGGAAATAAACTAAACCTCTAATCGAGATTTATGCCTCTGATTGTCATCATTTCCTCTTCCATAGACTTGAGAAATAACCCATCATTCTCTTCAAATGATTCTTTTCTAAATCTACAGATTGTATGCAGTCACATTTAACCATTCCCCTGTGGATTTATATTTATTTAGTCTTTGAATAAAGAAATATATATTATATGCCTGGGCCTGATAGCTCAGCCTGTTATCCCAGTGCTTTGGGAGGCCGAGACAGGAAGATAGCTTAAGGCCAGAAGTTTGAGACAGCCTGGGCAGCATAGTGAGACCTCTGTCTCTACAAAAAAAAAAAAAAAAAAAAAAAAAAACCACAAAGAAACAAAAACAAAAAAGCAGCCAGGCATGATAGCAAGTTCCTTTAGACTTACTTACTCAGGAGACTGAGGCAGGAGGATCACTTGAGCCTGCAATGTCCAGGACACAGTGAGCTATAATTGTGCCACTGCACTTCAGCCTGGTGACAAAGCAAGACTCAGTCTCAAAAAAAAAAAAAAAGGAAATATATATTATATGTGCACCTGTTATGTCAGTCACTATCTGAGGTGCAGGATATCAAATGATGAGATGATATATACATATGCTCCACCCTCATGGAATGCAAATGTTAGTGATAGTAAAGTAATACAATTTTGACTGTGATGACTGGTACATGGTGCCCTGGGAGCCTATATTAAAGGAATACAGATCAAAACAAAGGCAAGTGATATTTTCTAGAAGAAGAGGTGTTAGAGCTGAGATCTGCAAACTGTGTAGTAGTAGTTCACTAGATTATGAGAAAAAGCAAAATGATTCTAAGATTGTTGACTACATTTCGTTACAGACACCATGCAGAAGATTAAAATAACAATTGATTTTAATTATAAAATTTGCAAACATGCTATGAAAAAGTATAGATATCAAATATTTTTAAATGACAGGAAAGCTTGTCAATATCTTCAGTTTAAAAGAAAAGTAGAAATAAAAGAAGAAACAGAAAGATTCCAGGATATGAAAAAATGAATGCATATATAAAATCTTGTCAGTAGAATTAATCAAGTGATTTGAATATACAGAAAATCCTATCTCTACAGAAGTAGTATAATGGGGCTATAGGCCCACCGTAGATGGTTAAATATTTTTAAAAGGAAATAAATACAAAATAAGTGTATCACAGTCATTCAGAAAACTTTTGTTAAACATATATTATTCTACAGACTGTGGTTTTAGGGAAAAAGATGGAAAAAGATGTCAGGTTTTCTGCTCTCAAGTATTCTATAGTCTACTCTGGGAAGTCAGACATGTAAAATGGTCTGACTTAGCACATAGTGATACATGTGGAAATCTTGATTAGGATAGAGGATCATTAATGCATAAAAGTCAAGACATTTCAGGAAATGCTTCATGGAGGAGCTATTTCTGAGTTAACCTTGAAAAAGCAATAGGAATTAGCTAGGCAAAATTGGCCTAGTAGATGGTCAAAAGAGTTTTCTCACACAGAAGGAGCAACAATAGCAATGTAAGCTGCTAACTAGAATAAATAGTGCCTTGGTCAGTGTGACAGGAAGGAAGGTGTATAGAAGCTGGGGATGAGGGTAGACAGCTGAAAATAAAGGCTAAAACAATCATCAGAAACTTTGTAAAACATTTTGAGAAGTTTGGACTTCCTACTGAAGCTAAGAGGAAGGTATAAAGACTGTTAAATAGGAGAGTAAAACAAATCGATTTGCAATTTATGAACATGCCTCTGGGAGCAAAATATATGAATTTTTAAAACTACGTGCATAGTATATAGATGCACATGACTAAAAGTCAGGAGGGCACTTGTCTATTGTACTAACTGTAGTAAAATAATAAGAGCCCGATCCAAGGGGAATTTATGATGAATTTTGAGCCTCAGAGAAATGGAGGATTAAACATGCCTTAGCAGAGTTTGTTTTTTTTTTTTTTTTTTTTAATTTGGGAATCACTTGACTGGGAAGGACGTGACACCATCATCTTTCACTCACCAAAGAAACACAAGAAGAGGAACAAATTTGGGGAGATAATGAGTCTGCTGTAGCCATGTTAGATATGAGATCTTTCTGGGACCTCCAAGTTGACATTTCATAGATATCCATGTCTATGAAGCAGAAAAATTTATAGCCTGAGAGCTCAGAAGAGCTATCTAGACTGATCATACAAATATATGTCATCAGGGAATAAATGATAATTTATGAAAATTAAGTGATTATTACAAGAAGAAAAAAACACCATGGACAGAAACTATGTGAAAGAATAAAAATCTGGCAAAAAGCTAACATTTTGGAATTAGATAAAAGAACCAGAACACATAAAGTGAATTAAAAATCAAAAAGAAGAGCGGAAAATAGGTATAAGGTGGTATCAAGGACCTTTGTCAAAAAGAATCGACTGCAAAGGAAAGAAAGATATGATGGAGTCAAAGTCTAATAGGAAAATATTAGAGTAATGGATTACTACAGAAAGGTTTTGTTTCCAGAATCAGACAATTATATACTTGGTTATTTGAAGGCATTCTTAGTTTGGAAATCAGTAGGAGAGGAACAGAACTGAGAGATTAAAGTTAGGTAAATGTGCTCATTTGCATAAGAGTCAATAGCAGAAACAATTCTCAATGCCCAAAAATAGAGTCCTTGTGAATCCAGAATTTCATGACCACTCAGGAAGGAAAGATCACCTGGAGCCAGCCTGGGTTCACTTAAACTAATAATTATGGTCAGCACTACTATGATTTTAGTAAACAACATTTGGAAATGGATACATTTTTTTAAATTTCAGCAAATTTTCAGGATGCTAACTGCTGGAATACCTTCCTAATTAGTCAAAAACTAGATTAAAATGTGTATGTTGAACGAGGAACAAAAAATGATTTGGAAACTCCAGTGTACAAAGGATGTTTATTGGACGGATTGACAACCTAAGTTTAAAATAATGCTGCAAAACTAGGGCTGTCAAACAGCATAACTGAAGTAGTGAATAGTATGTACACTGTATAGTACAAAGGACAGTTAACAGCATTGAGATGTCTTTAGGAAGACTATGGCAAATATCATTAAATATATAAAGGCGTATTATGAAAAATAGAGATTATGTTTATTTTTTATTACTCTGGATGACCAAGTTGGTGCGAGGAGGCATATGTTAAATTAAATGAAAGTATGGAGAGACATATTTTGAAATAAAATAAATTTATAACACTTATATTCATCAGTAAATACAATGACTATCTCTCAATATAATGAGCTCTTTGCCACTACGACATCTTAGAAGTGAACTACTACTAGAGACTTTTGTAGTCTCTAAGTTTATGTATGCCTTAACATCATTTAATTTATTTATGATATTCTTCAATACTGAGACCCCACGGGAAAAAATGAAACATAGGCATTCTTTTTATTTTGTACCTAGTTTATATTAATTTCAATATCAAACATCATTTTTGGAACAGAAAGGAAGAATGTAAGATGAGAGAGAGGATAATAATTTAGTTTCACTTGTCATATGTGTGCCTCTGTGTCTATATCTAGTCTATATCTAAGTCTATACCTATATCTATCTCTCTATATATCCATAATACACACATTCACATAGTAATATTTTGGCTACAAAAATATAATATATTTTTATTTAACTTTCCTTAAAATTCAATATTTTAGAGCACACTCTAGTGCATTTTTCCCCACTAGCATAATAATTTCTGTAAATCTCTTCTTTATCATTTTATTTTTTTGAAAAAGAAAGCATAGAATGAAAGACAGGCAATGAACAATGGAGGCTTAAATTTCATTATTAAGCAGATAGCAAGTTAAAAACATGAACTCTCCTCATATTTAGAAGGGAATATAAGTTTAATGTGTAAATTATGATCTTATTAAGGGTTTTAAATTTTTATTTTATTTTAATTTCCCTTTTTTGAGACAGGAGCTCACTCTGTCATCCTGGCTGGTGTGCAGTGGCATGATCATAGCTCACTGCAGCCTTGGCCTGTGTTCAGGGGATATTCCTCGGTCTTCCAAGTAGCTAGGACTACAGGTGCATGCCAACACACCTGGCTAATTTTTAAAATGTTTTGTAGAAATGGAGTCTAGCTATGTTGTCCAGGTTGTTGCCCAATCTGGTGAACTTCTGCCCTCAAGCAATCCTCCCAATTCAGCCCCTCAAAGTGCCTGGATTATGCTCATGAGCCACTGCATGGCTCCAGTTTTAGATTTTTTAAAACAATCCAAATACTTAGGAATTTGTCAGAAATAAGGCAAGCAAGTAGGCTAATAAAGTAGGATGGAAGCTTCTTGTTATTAGTGAATATGAAAATATTTGAGATAATCAGCAATCTTTCAAAGCCAGAATGGCTAACTGAGAAAGTTGAATAAATCTATGAAAGTTAGTTTAGTTCTCCAAACATTTATTAAAACATACTGCACTTCAAGAATTGTGCAAGACATCGGATACCAACATGAATGGTGCTTTATGTGAGGTCTTTGGTATGCAGGGAGGAAAAAACAACTTTTCATTCAAGCTACTTCAAGCATTGCAAGATTATTTGGAGGTAATTTGGGGAATAAGTGGAGCAGAAATCCCACCAAAGCCCTGAAACATCTGGGCCTCACAGAGATGAGAATTTATTTTCGGAGCCATGAGAGTCACAGTGACTTAGTGTACCTCTAGGGACTTGTGTAGAGTGTATTCTTGGATCTTCTCACTCTAATGTTATGCTTTAAACAAATTCACTTACTTATCCATTGTTATTACCCTCTGAGTTTGTATGCTTCTTTTGCCATCTAATTGCATTTTTTCCTTATATCTTTTTCTTTACATTGTGCAACTTGTCACTAAAAGTTTTTGTTTGTCAAGACCACCCTTTGTCTTCAATGCTGCTTCTTCCCTATTACAACTCTGACTCTTTCTCCTGAATTCTTCCATCCTTTCTCCTTCAGAACACTTTGGTGACTGTTCCAAATTGCCTTTTTCAAATTTTAAAGAAAGATTATCCAGTTCCTTCCAATGTAGGAATGCGTATGTCTCCTCTTTCTCCCTTCTCTCTCTCTCTGTCTTTTCCTTTTATCAGGAAAACTTGTAAAACACTTTTCAGTCTAAAAAAATAGAAATAGATTGGCAAGTATCCTATCTAGCTCACCCATATGAAATATTATTCCCTTTCATTGTATACGTTGATGCAAAAGTAATGGTGGTTTTTGGCATTACTTTTAATGCAAAACCTAATATTAGGCTATTTTAAACCAACACCAACCTAATATCAGGCTATTTTACAACCCTACAGGCTGTAGAAAAGTGATAATAATGGAAATGATACTTATCCTTAGAGATGTAAGTTAATTGTCCCAGGGGAATAAAATTGATTATTGCCTTTTGGGTAGTTCTGTTCCCCCTCTACTTGTAAATGCGTGTCAGAATTCTTTATTCTCTTTACATGCCTCTGCTCTTTTGATTATCATTTGAACCCCATTCATTACTGGTTCAACCATGAGTTAATGATGTAAACAAATTATCTGAAACGTGTTTATTGTATACTTTTATTAAAATTATGATTATACTCTCTTTTGAAATGTATCTTTTAACACTTTGAAAAAAATCGCACTCTATCCTAGAACATCCTCTAGCCATTGAAATGTACCTATCACAGTCTAAACAATAGTTGCTGGGAGGTAACTAGGAGAAAGAGGGTGTTGGTGATGAAATCATGTAGGATCTTGGGAAAAAAATTAAAAGCTTGTCATTCACTCTGTGTAAAAAGGGAAGAAAAGAAGTGCCAAACTGATTGACACTTTAAGAGGATCATTCAGGCTGTGGTTTTGATAGGCAACAGCAGGCTTAGGGTAGAAGCAGGGAGATCAATTAAAAGGCTATTAACACTAATCCAGATGAGAGGTGATAATAGCTTGGACAATCAACCAAGTAGGTAATGGTAAAATAGCATAATTAAATAAAGTTCTTGATATCTTTTGAAAGTTGAGCCAACAGAATTTGCTGTTGAATTAGATGGAGGGCATGTAAGAATGAGAGAAATCAACAATTAAATAAAACCTGGACCTAAGAAATTGGAGCGATGGAGCATTTAGGGAGTGTGGGGGTGTATTTTTGACATGTTAAGTTTAAGGAACCCATTAAATTTCTGAGTGAGAATTTTGTGGAGGAAGTCAGCTATCTGGGAGAGAATTATGGGCTAGAGATACAATATTGGGAGTCATCATCACTATGTAATATTTAAATCTCAAACATTGGTTGAACTATATAACGACTACCCAAATAAGAACAAAAAGAGGCCATTAATTCAGAGCTTACTATATCAAGGAAGTCAGCCACCATCACTTGTGCTTTGTGGACTTCAAGGCAGGTAGGGAAGTGGGCAAATTGTGGGAGAGACACTAGATACGCTCTGATTGGAGGTTATTAACATAGGGAAGCTGGAGATAGGCTAACTAGAAGTGAATCATCTTATGTGATTGGTTTCAGGTTAGGTTATTTGGCTTTCTCTGTTTGGTCTGGAGTTGGAAAGGTGAGGGATGGGAGTAGGGCGCCAAAATAAGGAGGATTTGTTGACAAAGTCCTGACCTTTATGGAAGAATGGCTGCAGAGATTGTGGTTTGGCTTCTGGGACATCATTTGTAGGTCAGAGTTGTATTATCATATATGGTCTGGACATAGAGAGTTTGCACCTTCATTCTCTTGCAATAGATAAGATAGTCACGTAAATAGAGGTGGAAATAGAGGAGTAAATAGAGGTGGAAAAGATAAGGAGAGAAATGTAAAGATTGATATCCATGTCAATGTGTATAGAATTATTTTGTTGTTCCCTTAGATGAAGCAGGGGTATGGTTTTCCTGACTACTAGTGGCCATTTTTTTAAGCCCTATGCTTTTTCATATTTTCCATGGTACTTCTGATCCAAATTTAACTTGCCTCTTCAAGGACATAGCTCACTTAAATATTGTTTTTGGCTCATTTAAATAACCTGAAGTGAACAACAATCAAATGAATTGTGTACAGACATTCAGTATTAGATTTTTATGTAGCGATACCAAAGCGTGCAGTCAAGGTCGTTTGGAAAGAGTCAGCAAATTTTCTAAAGAGAAAAAAGAAAAATTCCTGGTTGCAATCAACTTGATAATTGATTAATTTTGCCCTTATTGTCATTTTGCCCACTGGTGACTTTCATTTCTTTACTTCATTCACTGCATTCTGTTGTCACATTTTTCTTCTCTAAATTTTGTAGTTTGCTTTTAAAGAATAACTTCCAATTAAGGAAAGCCATGTACTTTACATTTTAAAGGACTATCCTTGGGATGGGAATTGCTACAGGCCTCTGGCACAATGCAACTTTTAAAAACTGTCCAACTGTTGTGTGGCCTTTTTCCATTGCTCCTTGGTACTGGGCTCTCCAGTGCTACAGCTTTTCATTAGTATTCTGGGCATGTTGCACTGTGCTGGCAACCCTCTCCTTCCCTTTATTACTGTGCCCTTCCTTTTACCCCTTCTCTTTTGCTTCTTTTTGGATCTTTTGTTACCCAACCTCTTTTACCCTCTTTGACTTGCTTCCTTGTTCTCTTTGTCTTCTTCTGCTATGATTTATGGTTTTGCCCTACAGTTTTCTTCTTCAGGCCATCTGGTTCCAAGCGAAATCCTTACCTTAAACCACAGTCAATGCTTCGCTTAGCTACTTGTCTTTATTTGCAATTGAATTTTTAAACAGAGTACTGAAATAACTCATTAATAGTTGTATGAAACACCGACAAATCCTTTAGTATAACTTTCCTGTATCACTTCCCTGAATTTGTAAAATTTAATGCTATGCCCTGTTGAAAATTTTATTCTGAAAATTTAAATTACAAACAATTATACATTTCTTAAGTGAAGATTTCTTTTCCGTAAGATGTTGTATATGGAAACCTCTTCTTTCAGAGATCTAGAGGGGCCTGTTAACTCCCTCTTCTTTGTTTGTTTGTTTGTTTTTGAATAAGAAGCTGAAGAAGCAGATATGAAGGAAACACCATATAATATAGGGCAAATAAAGAATGAGGCACCCCTAGAATATTAATTAGAAAGTGTTTGATTGCATATAATAGAAAGCAATGCTAACTTACTCAAGCCAAAAAAAATTGTGGGGGGATTTATTATATTATGAGAATCTATGAGTATGCCTTGCAACACAGGAGCAGAAATTAGAAATTTGCATGTCACGGTTAAAAGTCTTTTCATTGTTTATCATCACTTTTTTTTTTTTTTTTTTTTTTGAGATGGAGTCTGGCTCTGATGCCCAGGCTGGAGTACAGTGGCATGATCTCAGCTCACTGCAACCTCCGCCTCCCAGGTTCAAGCAATTATCCTGCCTCAGCCTCCTGAGTAGCTGGGATTACAGGTACCCGCCACCATGCCCGGCTAACTTTTGTATTTTTAGTAGAGACAGGGTTTCACCATGTTGGCCAGGGTGGTCTCAAACTCCTGACCTCAGATGATCAGCCTGCCTCTGCCTCCCAAAGTGCTGGGATTACAGGCGTGAGCCACCGTGCCCGGCACATATGTGTTTTATTTTTTTCTTTTCTGCTTGTCTTTGTCCACAAAGAAGAAAATGGCTACCCCACTAATCACACATTCAAAAGATGAGCAGACACTCAGACAGGAATCTCTTTCACAGGAGAATTTCAGGGGAAGGAACTTTACTTGGCCTACCTAAACCAATAGGGTCCAATTAATAATCATTGTGGTGTAAGGAGTGACCCTGGATAGTCTACCATGGCTTCCGGGGAAGTCTGTCTCTGCAGTACTTTATAATTGTTTAGCCTGAACAACAAGCTCAGTCTCTTTGCGATTTGATTTTTTCATTTGTAAAATGGAGATACAGTACATACCTCATTAAGTGAGATGACCATTATGTGCTAGCCATTATTATTGCCAAAAATAAAACACTGAGTGCAGTTATATTCTAACTATACAATTATTGTAGAGGACATTCTAATTTGGTATACACACATGCCCGATACGTAGCCTCAGTTTTAAGAAAACAAATACTCAAAAGCCAAGCAGCACTTACCTCTTAATATTATAAGGCCATTCACACATGGATGACAGTACTGGCAAATGTCCATGATTATCTAGGTCACTCTAAGTACTGCAGAAGATAGGGGGGGTATTAAGTCTTCCTTACAGAAAGTATATTTAGGTAATGGTGGAAGATAAATGATACCCAAGAGGATGAAACAGACTAGGATGTCTCCCTTGAGGTCCGTGTTCATAAATTTATTCCTGCAGAAAATGATTAGAAACCACAGTGAAGTTATAAATTGGATGCTCGTGTCATTGGAGGTTCTGGGAGATATGAGGAATTTCTAGTACTTGAGGCAGAATGAGAGCAGCACTATAACAGGAGACAGTGGAAGGGCATAAGGAAAGATACAGGATTCAATGTGTTTAGAAAGTTACTGGAGCATTTACTTACTGACTAGGTGTAAATGATATTGGCTATGAGAGGCCTAGCAGTGATGTCAAGTTTCTTGATTTCAGAATGGGAGCAGCTGCTAATAGTTCAAGAGTATATTGCCAGCTGAAATGCAGAGAGTTTTAAAAGTATATATTGTTCTCTAAATTCCAGGTGTTTTTGTCTGAGTCAAGATATGGTTGTGAATGAACATGACTTCTGTCATGCTATAATAAGAAAAAAAACACTAAAATATCCATGCTCTGACATAAATATACTCAGAAAGCTTTTATAATTTAGATTAGCACCTTTCAAAGCATATTGCACATTCTGTAAATGTTAATAGGTGATGCAAAACACACTAGATTAAACTAAGATAAACAGATATCTTTACTGCAGGACTTCAGAGAGACTGTAAAATGCCAATGTACATTATGAAGTCCATGCTGAGAATAGGTAATATGTTGAATTTTCAAGATATATTTGACTTCAGTGCCCTTTCCACAGTCCACCTTGTGAGACTTGGTATTCAGAAGACCTCACTTCAGGAAATGGAAGTTCATTACATTGTTTTTCCATATCACATTATAATTATTCCCAAATTAGTCAAATATCATCAGCACAGCCAGTACAACAACAGCATGACAGTTTCATGCATACTTCATTAAAAGCACTTGAAACTCCTGTGAGCAAATAATTTTTGTGTTAAATTAATGCTAATGGTTATAACCCATTAAACTTGGAAGATTTTTCATAAATGAATTATTTACGTGTATAACAGTGATTGTAACATTGTGATACAGTCCTATTCAGTGCAGGTGCACAGACGTAATGGACTAACTTACTGCTATTTATCTCATTCCACCTTATGCTTTTTTTCACCTGCATATACCCACGATTCCATTTGGATTTTTGGACCCAAACTATACAGTTATCAAGTACCTATTACGTTCTTTAATTACTCTGATTATCATAATTTTCTCTCTTGGGCTTTATTGTGTGGCAGAATTTATTGCTATCCTAATTTCACTTAATGCTTTGAGTTTGTTATTGCTTATAACTGGGAACCGAAAAGTAAACATCATTTCACAGAATATATTTGACATTTTAGTCTCTTGCCAGATTTGCCCCCTAAAATCTTAACTTTGCGTTTTATAGCAGAAATGTATGTGGTATATATGATTTTTAATTAGGATTTTAGTGGTCTTAGAAGAAAAATGTGTCAATTTTTTAAAAAAACTACTGTTACTGTATATCAAAATAAACATTTTCTTAATTTTTACATTATCTATTAGATAAGCCTTTAAATTAAATCTAGGAAATGAGGCTAGGCGTGTTGGTTCACGCCTGTAATCCCAGCACTTTGGTAGGCCGAGGCAGGTGGATCACTTGAGGTCAGGAGTTTGAGACCAGATTGGCCAACATGGTGAAACCCTGTCTCTACCAAAAAAAAAAAAAAAAAAAAAAAAAAAAAATATATATATATATATATATATACAAAAACTAGCCGGGTATGGTAGCACGTGCCTGTAATCCCAGCTACTCAGGAGGCTGAGGCAGGGGAATCACTTGAACCTGGAGGTTGCAGTGAGCCGAGATAGCACCAGTGTACTCCAGCCTCGGTGACAGAGTGAGACTTTGTGTCAAAAAAGAATAAAAAATAAAAAAATAAATAGATGAAATCTAGGAAATGGTCCTAAGTTAAATACAGTTAACAACATTTAATATTGATTCTTCCCAGTCATGCTTTAGTCATCCTAAGAGCTAAAACATGGTGGCTGGGTGATCAGCAGTTAATTTGAATGTTGTAGTATTAGAAGAAATATTTAATTATTACATAAAGTCCACAGATACTTCCTTCTTCTATGGAACTGCCACACTTGATTTTACTTAAACCACTGGTATTTTCATCCATCTTTTTCCTCCTTTTTGTTGTTAATTATATTTCTGACTGAACAACTTCACTATGGATACTTATAAAATGATCTGGATTTATTTTCAAGTTAGTATGCTAATAACATTTTAACGGTGAGCAACTTAACTGTAGTTGTTTAAAGAAAGGTCTAGAATATCTTTCAAATATTTTATTTAAACAAACTTGATACAAACGTTTGGCTATCTCCTTCTTCATTACTATTATCACCATGTTGAGCAATTATCACGTTTGTTGTTCAAACTGGACTTAGTGCAATCAGGCTACTATAACAAAACACTTTAGACTGGATAATGTACTAAAAAAAACAGATATTTAGTTTTCACAGTTCTGCAGACAGGTAGTCTAAGATCAAGCTACCAGCAGATTCAGTGTCTCATGAGAGCTCACCCTGTGCTCTGTAGAGTGTACCTTGTTACTGAGTCCTCACATGGTGGAGGGCCCAGGGAACCCTCCTCAATCTCTTTCATAATAACACTAATCTCACTCATGAGGGCAGAGACCTCCCGACTAAATTACTTCCCCCATAATCCCTACCTCTTAATAACACCACAGTGGGCACTAGGTTTCAACCTGAATTTTGGAGGGATACCTTCAAACCACAGCAGTCTTTAACCCATAATATTAGTATTTGAAAAAAATGAGGAATTGATTAACGGGGATATTAATGACCTCTCTAAGTCCATCTAGCTACAGAGTAGTTGAGTTAGGACCAAAGCCCAGCTACGGCTATCTCCAGGACTAAATTGCAATCTATTAAACCACATCTTCGACTACATCTTTGGGATTGATTATTAAGATATGTGGGGTTCCTGTTTGAGGATAAGAAATACATTAGCCCATATTAACTAAGTTTTGTAAATTTAGATAAAAACAAAACTTGTGCATGTGAAATAACTCAACAATTTTCTTGATCACCCAACCTCAGTCTTGGAGTTTGTCTTAGTTCATGTCTAGGCTGGCACTTGGAACAATCCCACGTCTGTGGTTCTGGAGTATCTGGTCCACGCTGCAAGCCAGGTACTACTAAGGCTTTGCAAAGAGAAAATTAATTTGCTCAAGAAAATATTAAAACTTTTCTTGCAGGCCAGGCTTAAATTCAGACCTTCCATCACCATAGGAAATGCTTAACCCTGGTGTTTATTTTGGGGACCAACATTTCTTTTGGTGCTTTTGTCTTATTGTAAAGTTTGAACCATTTTGGTTGTTCCCTCGAAAATTGCTTATAATTCACATAGTAACTTAACCATACACTTTCTAGATATTATCCTCTGCTGATAGCTTTTATGCCTTTTATTTTTTGCCTTTTAGCACTTAGCTGTTTCGAGACAGGTAATAATAGAAACATGTTTTGTCTTTTAGTTCTATTCATCATAGATATACACATAAATACATAAACATGGAATCATTTTTTTTCAGCAGCATGGCATAGTGGATTATGAAATCAAAATTAACTAAATCTGGAGTCCTAGATTGAAATCCCCCCTCAACAAGATAGTATACTATGAGTATTTTTTAATTATTTAACCCCTCTGAACACCAATTTGTACACGAATAAAACTTGATACAACAGGATTTTGTGGGACTTGAGTAATGCAACATATACAAAAGCACCTTATAAAGTGTTATATATAGCAACTTCTCTCTCAGTTTGAATGGGTCTCAGGATAAATTAGCAAATATGAATTCTAGCCCTTGTACTTACCTTTTAATTCTGCTAAGTGTGTGAACCCCAATTTAGCAATTAAAATATTTATTTCCAGAGTGTTTTGACCCTGAGCATATTTTTAAAAAGCACAGTAGTGAGAGACACTTATTTTCTGTTCTTCCTATTGCTTCCCATCATCAAAATAAAATCAATGTACCCTTTTTCAACTGTTTTTTTAATATGAAAAACAATCTGTAGTTATTAAAGTTGTTAAGCTATGAATAGCAACAGTATGCGTTAAAATGATCTGATTATTTTGATCACTGTTGGGAATACCAAAATGATCTCTGTCTTGCTCTATTTGAGAAGTGTGGGTCTGTGTAAATAAATAGATACATACTTATAAATTATGTTGGACATACTAATATGTACATATGAGGCATTTAGGAAGTTCTGAGAATCAGATCTAGGAAGAATTGACATTGTTAATACATAGATATATGCACCTACTCTGAAAATATCACACTAAAGAACAATTAAGAGATTTGAGATGGAAGCCTGACTACAAGCTGATTGTACATTTTGCTCTGTTCTAAAGGCAATGTTAAAGGTGGTCTGCAAAAATTAGGGCCATTTAAAGAGGAGATTGTATATACACTGAGGTTCTAAAACCCTTAATCAAAGTTGCAGTTGTATGCGAGACATATCTTGCACTAAGGTTTGTAGCCTATATATATACATATATACATATATATGTACATATATAAATATATATATATATATATATATATATATATATATTTGTAGGCTATATATATATATTTTTTTCTTTTTCTTTTTTGAGACAGAGTCTTGCTCTGTCACCCAGGCTGGAATGCAGTGGTGTGATCTCGGCTCACTACAACCTCTGCCTCCTGGGTTCAAGCAATTCTTCTGGCTCAGCCTCCTGAGTCCCTGGGATTACAGGCTCTAGCCACCACACCTGGCTAATTTTTGTATTTTTAGTAGAGACAGCATTTCGCCATTTTGGCCAGGCTGGTCTTGAACTCCTGACCTCAGGTGATCCGCCCACCTTGGCTGCGGTTACAGGTGTGAGCCACCATGCCCGGCCAACTTTATTGTATTTTTAAAGTTGCCATACGGTGTAAGAAACTGGGAAACACCTTGGAGTCCTCTAAGAAGTTAAAAAATAAAGAAAATTAGATAATTTCATAAAAATTAAGTGCTAATATCAGAATATACACGTGAAAAATCACTGTGATTTGAAAAATAGCTCCCAGGCTAGGACCACCATATTTAACCAAACTAGGAACAGATCTGGGTTTTCTGAGGCCTGAAGTATATACAATTTGAAAGACCTTCTTTCAGAAATAAATGTTAGTTTTGAAAATCTCATAAAAATATATTACCATGTGGACACTTTGTTCTGGCTTCTCCCCAGGCTTTGAAGAGGCCTGTTCGAGTGAGAAGCTTAAGCTTCTTAGCTTCAGGGTAATTCTACCACTGAGTACAGCTGATTGAATGTATGAGCATATCTGAAAGAAGAACATGTCAATAAGAAAAAAGTAGGTCAGCCAAGAAATTTTATAATCAGGAGAGTCTCTGAGATAAATATTGACATTGCCCATCCAAGCAATGCCAGGGAGAAGAATCATAGCTAATAGATTTGAGGATTTCAGTTTTGTCAGCAAAACTGCCTATAATGTGAGATGAATCCATCTGCCTGTTGTAGAATCTTACCGGGATCTGACTCCTTATTTACAAAGTTAACATTAGATTAATATCCACCCAAGTCCTCTTACTCTTCTACTCTCCCAATCCCCAAACCCCCATTTTCTGTTTACAGGAAGAGAATGATCAGGCAAAATAAGTCAGGACCCACTGGTCTCCTCTACACTTCTTATTGCAAATTAATAAACAAGCCAACGAATTACACACATTAATTTGTCTAAGCCTAAGCATTGCTTAATTGTCTCTCTGAGTGTAATGTATAGTGCAAACATTGAATAAGTAACCCAGAATTTCTGCTTTCGCCAACTACATATCGCTATTTTTCTGCAGCACTCTTTGTATTAGCAGATAATCTTCCAGACAAAAACAAATACTTTCTCAAAACAAATTGAGATTATTGTTTGAAATTTTAAAAACAATCAGAAATCAAGGATATAACCTATTCTGAATGCTTTACAGCTACTCTCTTAATTTCCTCTGATAGTATTAAGCATGTTTTTATTAATTCTATTTCATACAATTTATAATGGCTCTAATTATTGGAGTGGTTTCTATAACTACTTAAGATGGAAATAATCTACTACCTCTCTACTACCTATATTTTGCTTTATGAAATGTTTTAAAGATTCCAAAGACCCCTTCTTACTAACACAACTGTGAAAGCAGATGTTGAAATAGTGAAGAGGGCAAAACATGAATGTGAAATTAAGCTTTTCTTTAAGTTAAACCACCTCTGAAATGCAGACACTAATGCACATCCATATTGATCTATTGGTTTTTGTTATCTGGTTATTGTTGCATTTATTTGTCTGTGCATTATTTATTGGCACCTTTTACTCAGTGGAATCAGATAAAGAATAGACATTTTATTATGGGGAATTAGATCATTGTGGAAGCAGATAGCACATTACACACAAACAGGTGCACAATGATGAATTATATATGTATATCATCTGTACTATAACCTGTTACAATGCCATGTAAATTATGGAGTTAATTATAGAGTTGAAACCCACTTATAAATTGTATATGGCTCAAGTATACTATAAATACAACATATTGACTACTGAATTATTGATCTCTTATTTTCAAGTAAACAAATATCTCATTATTGCATGATCTTCTTATTAATTGCGTCATCTTTAAGTCATATATTTTTGAAATCCTCATAATTAGCATTACCAAAACACAAACAAAACAGGTGATTTTGGGAAGATATTGGTCGCTTTAATGAAGTAGATTAACTTTTAGGATTAGAAAGAAAAATATACTCATTATGGCAGAAATTATACATCACAGATGCTGTGTAATAGAAAATAATTTAGAATTGTGGCCATATAAATATTACAAAGATTGAAGTTAGAAAGATCTCTGTCAGTCTAAAGAAACAGAAATATGCCCAGTGACTGATGATTTGGGATGAAATGTGCTAGATATGACAGGTACAATCTATACATGTGTTCATTATTCTCTGCTCAAAAATACGAAGTTTTTATCCTAACATCTCAGTGATCCTATAAGACTCAACATTTTCTTATTCATGCTCTCTCCAACAGAGGCAGTATGATAAATGTTTTCGATGAACTAGGAGACAATTCCTGGTGTTTGACCTACTTTTCTTGGCCATTCCCTCTCAGTTATTATGCTGAGGTCGGGTAGAGGTAGTAACAATGAGTTATTAGAATTAAAATGATTTAAAATTGTGGAATATCTGCTGCTTTCATGGTTCTTAATGCTATTTAAGTTCCAAGAAAATCTCACATAGAAGTAAAGTAATAATCTTTTATGTGATAGTGACTCCTTACCTTAATAACCTAACTCAACCCACATAAAATGGTGAATTCATACTTTTATGACAACATTCAGTGCATATTTGTTAATATAATCTCAACTTAACTGATAGTTTAATAAAAGATTAACAAGGTACATGAACACCTAAGTAAGCCAGATTAGATAGACAGATAGTCATATACCATTAATTTATTACTAATATTAATATTTTCATAACCATTACTTATTTGTTGAACCGTAAAACTGCTCTTCATTCCTATAAAATCAATGTAACTTTTTTTTTTTTTTTTGAGATGGAGTCTTGCTCTGTCAACCAGGCTGGAGTGCAGTGGCGCGATCTTGGCTCACTGCAAGCTCCACCTCCCGGCTCATGCCATTCTCCTGCCTCAGCCTCCCGAGTAGCTGGGACTATAGGCGCCCACCACCACGCCCGGCTAATTTTTCATATTTTTAGTGGAGATGGGGTTTCACAGTGTTAGCCAGGATGGTCTCGATCTCCTGACCTTGTGATCCACCTGCCTCAGCCTCCCGAAGTGCTGGGATTACAGGCGTGAACCACCGCACCCAGCCAATATTTTCTTTAAAACAATATTTAAAATCAATATTCTTTTCTCTATATGCAACACCTATAACCTAATATAAATTTATAATTTTATTTCATTAGCGCAGTTAGCCATTACCTAGTATCCTGCAATACCTTCAAAAGTATATTAATTGTATTACATTAAGAATAAATTATAGGATGAAGAAACAATAAACCAATTTGTCAATCACTCACAAGAAATGGGTAGGGTTCAAATCATCAGTTACAAAAAGAATATTTAGCAGGAGTCACTTTCTATGTCCTTACATTACACAGAGATGTGGTGGGATACGAGGGCTTCAATATATCACACACACTGCTTGCCTCAGGTAGATTTAATAGATTTAAAGGTGTTTATCTTCATTGTCTTCATGTTGAGTAAGCTGAAGAGGAATAAAAGGAAGAGGGGTTGGTCTTACTATACTAGAGGTGGTGGAGAGGTAAGAAGATATGTCTATTTGACCCATGCAATTAAAACCTGTGTTGTTCAAGAGTCAACTGTCTGTGGATGTGTGTGTGTATATATATATATATATATACACATATATACACTTTATATATAGATATATATATACACAATTTATATATATATGTAATTAGGCTTTGCAGAGATGATCTCAAAGAATAATCTAAAATGTTGCAATATTGAAATTTACATGTGGTTTATAATGGGGGTAATAATCTCTTTTGTTGGGAGAGAGAGTGAAGCTTTGAAGTAGAGAATGAGGAAGAAGAAAAAGGAAAAATCCAAGAGGGATAGCTAGGATAATGCTATGTCTGGCCACTACTTTGAATTTTATCTTCCTAAGAGAGCAATCATTTTAATATTTTTATTTAAAAATAATATGGCAGTGATATGAAACATAAGCGTTGTGCACAACACAAAACATTTATTACAAGTATATAATTTAAAGAATAAACAAGACATGTTTATTTTAAAACTTCTTGGTAAGATCACTGTCTTTAATGTCTGTACCGGCCTTTCTGAAAGCACAGAAACTCATTTCGTGCTCAGCTTGTTCAGGAGTGATCATGCAGTTTTTAAGAAAACAAAAACAACTATGTAATGCTGCCTAAAAAATTAATGTGCCATTTGAAAACATACGAATGTTGGATAACTAACACGTTCACTGGAAGCAATGACAAACAACAAAGACATTAGAAAATTTATTGGCAAACAAAATTTAAGCTCAAGTTGTTGGATGATGTAAAAATATATTTTAATTATCCTCTTTCATGTTTGCAAGCACTTTCTCCTTTAAACAATTTAATTATTTAGGATTGTCATTGAGGGCTGAATTTGGCCATTTGATCTATGCATACATTTAATATAATATATGCTTTTCTAGTTTGTGCAGGAACAGCCAATCCAAAGGGTAGAATATTGTTATAATGTACTAGAAAATATATAATGTGTGTGCAACATGAATAGTTCCACAATTCTACATTTAGAACTAGCAACAATAGAAAATAAAAATTGGACAATCACCTGAAGGTATAATTTCCAGTATAAAACAATTGGAGAGGAAGTTATCCAAAGGACTTCTTCGAAGCTTGGCATTGCCTAATTTCCTTTCAAAAAAATACTTTATTTTAAAATTGTAATAAAAAGGTGTTGTATTTACATGTTTTAGTTTTTTTTAAATTTTCTCACGCTTATTATAAGAATTGTTTTTGTATTTAAAGGAATAATTCTTCTATTTGTATATAAGTTATTTTATGGAAAATAAATACTCTAAATTCAGCCTTGAATTTTAATGACTATCAAAATTAACATTATCATATTTAAGCTGTGTAGCAAATTAATAAGTGCTGTATTTTTTATTTCATTTCCCTTGAATATCAGTTTTATGAAATAATAACCATTTTTTCATTCAATGTAAGCTGACAAATCTATTATGTCATATAAATTTAACTATGTGCATGATACCTGTAATAAAACTGAAAGGAAATGTTTTTAGAAATCCTAAAATATGCAAGGGACTATTGTGACATGTTAAAATTTGTTGATAAGTTCAACAAGCAAATTAAATATTATTCCACATCTAATTTTTCTAATAGCTATCTATATGACTGTTAAAAATTCAGATTCACAAGTTAGTGCTTTAGCAGTGCTGTTACTCTATAACCCATGAAGGAGGACCACAATGAAAGAGAGAAAAAAAACTTCATGAGCTGGAAAGGGATCATGCAATGTCATAAACCTGGGAACTGGAAAACAGAGACAAAGTAAAGCTAAAGTTGCTGTTGGTGAGTTTGAATCGAATCTCAGCAATGTGTTGCTGTCTAGAGCAGAAGACAACAAGGGCTAAAAAATCAAGTAAAACTATTGTAGCAGATGTTCTTTAAAACGCTGAGCATACAGCAGACTCCAAAGAGCTCATGGCTAAGATCGTAAAAGATTCAATTAATGTGACCATCAATGATAAAAAGGATAAGTAATTTGTCCTAAAAAAAGAGCATATTTCGAAAGTAACGTTAACTCTAATTTTCATTATTTCCAAAATTACTGAGATAACCCACTCTTGGGTCTTATGATCTTTTATGTGTAAAACATGAACATGAAATAACATTTTATTTTAAGGAAAAGATGACTGATTTTTTTCTTTATTTTTGGCACTTAGTGATGTGCAATAATAAGACTGCAAATACACTCTCAATATCACAGACTCCAGTCAACCTGTAATAAACATAAGCTGCAATACTTTGGTTGTTGTATGTCAGGTAGTTTTTTTTTGCATTTTTCTTCTTCGTCAATACATATAGATCCATTCTTATAAGTAGTTAGTACACAAACTTGGAACCAAACATAGATCTGAATTCACAGACCCAATGGTCTTAACAAATACACTTTAGAAATCTTGCGTTTTGTATTTAAGATATTGTAATCATATTTCTATGTCATTATATATGGGGGTGCCTTGTCATTTGTAGCAAGTGCGTAATGTTGCATTGCATGCATGTATCAAAATTTTCTGTCAATTCTCTGTTGATGGGTAGTTTCCAATGTACTGTGGGGAAGAAATAATACTCTATAATTTTGTTTGAGTGGTAGACAAAAAATATTCCCTATCCCAAGAACTACATGTCCTAATCTCAAATATCTGTGAATATATCATTTTACACTGGAAATGGACTATGGGATATGAATAAGTAAGGAATGTGAGCTGGGGAGATTAGTTTAGATTATCAGGATATGATCAATGTAATCAGGAGGGCCTTAAAAGTGGAAGAAGGAGACAGAATAAGAGAGAAGGGAATGTGGCTATGGAAGTATGTTAAGAGATGCGACCTTGCTGGATTTGAATGTGGAGGGAAAGACTCATGAGCCAATGAATACAGGCAGGCTTTAAAAAAATGAAAAAGGCAAGGAAATGGATTCTCTCTGAGAACCTCAAGAGGAAGGCAGCCCTAATATCAATAACACCTGGATAGTAGCCCAGTAAGACCTGTGTCCAACTTCTGACCTATGAAAATGTAAGGTTATACATCTGAGTGTTACAAGTTACAAGTTTGTAGTGGGGTTTAACAGCAGAATAAAAAACAGAGTACATTATGTTTGTAATAACATTTCTGTTGATACCCATTTCTAGAAGTAGAGTTACTGCAATAAGGAACAGAATATGCTTTAGGTGTTTCAAGAGGAATATAAAGGCTTCCCAGTTGGAAAACATATCTTTCATAGTGAAAGAAAATTTCACACATAGCAAAGAGCATCGGTGTCCTGTCATCTTGTATACTTTTATTTTAAAAGTTTAAAGGTTAGGTGTTATTGTTTATGGTGCCAGAATAGAGCAAGGCACTCTGTTTCTTTCTAGAATTAGAAATTAAAATCAAATCAAGTCAGTGGAATCACCATAGTTATAATTAATAGAAGGCATAAAACATTCTAGTAAAAATGTATAAAACTATATATTAATTTTCAGTAAGAAAAATAAAACTTATTCTAGTTCTAGTTGTATGTTAAATGAGTCAGATTTCAGTCCATAAGTCTCACGTCAGACTGTGTGGTGAATGTGTATAATGTCAAGTAAAGTGATGATTATTCCTTTCTGTAAACTTCTCTTAATAGCTGACATAGGACATTGGGTAATTTTTAACCCTCAACTGTCTAAAAACAGAAAAATCCATTGATATTTTAAAATTACTACGAAAAATGTTATTTCTATTAAATGAGAAGATATTTCTTTTGCTGACAGTCTAGACCTTGTCTAGTTCATCCTTCTCCTAAAATGGATATTTCCTCTTAAATGATGGGAGATCTCAAATTTGAATCCTCCCTGACTTTGTTAAGTATATACTCTGTTATATTTTTCTACTATTCCATTAAACCTGCCTGTTCTGTATCATAGCCCTAGAGGTTTTTGCTAGAAGATAAATTAAATTATTCATTGCCAATGATTTTTAGCATATGATTCCCATGTTGCAAACATATTTATTTTAAAATTATTGTTCAAAGGCTATTTTCTTGACTCAACACAGTTTGGCAGTGACATTTTCAGGCACCAGAAGACGGATTTGGTGTTTCCTTATTTGTTGGGAAAGCATCCTATTGGTAACTCACTAATCAATCATATTTCTGTTTTTTTAAGATCGGTTAATTCAGGTACTTACCTTCTAGGTAATGGGGCTTGAAATGAAATTCGGCTTTAGAAATTGGGACAGCATGATTGCATAGTGTACCACATTGCTTTTCCTAGATTTACTGAAACTGGGAACAGAAGCAAATACAAGTTTCAATTCAGAAACCCTTAATAATGATTTTCTATGATACAATTGTATTTAGTTATTGTTGAGACTAGGAAAGATATTTTAAAATAGCAATGTAAAATATAGTTGTGAATGTAATTTATTTTTAGAGTAACCAGTTTAACTGTGTAATCTCTTACTGTCCTTCATAGTGCCATGGTTCCCTAAGTCCGTAAATGTTAATAATAGCAGTGTAGGAAATATTATGTTATTTTTCCAGTGAATTGGAAAAACCTCCTTCTAGGAAGTTGTACAGTAAATCAATTGTCAAGTCGTGTTTTCTACCAGCACATCTCACAATATATTAAAATGAAAAAGCCTGAAGACTATCTTATGGCTAAAGCTTTCAATCTCAATTCTGATCTTGTCCCTGAACCGAGGGCTTGCTTGGAAATGGTATGTTTCCCAAAGATATATCAGAGAACACTATAACTACTATGACACTTTGTGGGTGGTATAATCATCTCCCTAAACCAGACCTCTGAAGATTTGGTTGGGGGCAGAATGAATGATCTCTATCAAAACAGCAGCTGAATGTTATGGATTTTGCTCTTGGGTGTTAGTTTTGAAGTCAGGGATTGTTTTGCCAACACTCCTCTTTTGAGCTACAGGGGCTGTGATTTAATTGCAAATTTGATTCTCCTATCACTGAAAACAGTGTCTGTTATTTGAGTCACATACTTAGACTGAGGAAGCCATGTATCTTCCACATTTCTGCGTGTTTCTGATATGGAAAATGACTCACTGATAGTGCATATTTACAGCTCTTTTTTACATTCCAAAACTGTAATATTGACCTTAGTTTCATTAAAGGATATCTGCATATCCATCAGTAATTTTCTATATCTTTACATTTTCCTGAATATAAGACTATGCCTGTGAAAACAGTGTCTAAAGGAGTATCCCCTGGAATTTCAGTTGTCACCTAGCTATTTCAAACTAGACCGAAGATAGAAAGAAAAAAACAACAACTAAATATCAAAGTACACTTTAAAGTTTAAAATAAGAATTAATATAAAAGTGTTATCTGTGTTCAATTTAAAGATTTTCTTCAAAATAAGAAAACTGAATTTAAAAAAGGTAAAGAGAATTCTACTGAGAATTGATATGAAAATTGGTGTTAAGAAATTGGTGTGAAGATAAACAAGCAAAATACTTATCTAAGATGAGCAAAAAGTGCTTATCCTGGCCTATCAAAGAGAGCATATTAAACCTTGTAAATATTTTGAGTATTACATTGGTTGGTAATTCAATACGTTGTGATATAGTCAGGAAGCATTCAATAAATGTTAAATAATGGCTGTCTGATAAAATCCTGACAAATATTTTCCTTGTACACAAAAGATAAGTGAGTGACCTGAGTAGAGAGAGGAGCATGTTTCTTTTCCAATTTCTGCTAATTTGTTTTTACAATCTTGATAATCTCTTTGGGTTATTTCCATTGATGAGTTAATTAATTAATGTTTATTATCCCAGTTTAGCAGAAGAGCCTATGTAATCTCATTTATTGCTATGTTGATCGACATGAACATCAAAAAGTGATGAGCATTTCTCTGTAAGTGCAGAATGAATTAAGTGCTGCCTAAGATAAGGCAAGTTCATTTTAAATTGCCAGCACTTGAGGGTAACTGTAGCTTAATAGCTGGCAATATGTGCTGCCTTTTTGTATTTGTCACTTGCTTTTTTTCTTTTTTTGAGACGGAGTCTTGCTCTGTCACCCAGGCTGGAGTGCAGTGGCACAATCTCGGCTCACTGCAAACTCCGCCTCCCGGGTTCATGCCATTCTCCTGCCTCAGCCTCTCCGAGTAGCTGGGACTACAGGCGCCCGCCACCACGCCCGGCTAATTTTTTGTATTTTTAGTAGAGACGGGGTTTCACCATGGTCTCGATCTCCTGACCTCGTGATCCGCCCGCCTCGGCCTCCCAAAGTGCTGGGATTACAAGCGTGAGCCACCGCGCCCGGCCCACTTGCTTTTTTTCTAAGTGCGTAGTGTCTCTTTCAATATGGTGAAAGAAGTCAACAGCACAAATATTTAGATTTTGAAAACCTAGTCAAAATTGTTCTGTAGTGTTCAAAATGACAAAAAATTAAAATTACTGTACCTATGTTAAATGGCAACTGCTTAGGTTCCTAGACCATGTTATTGCTACATGTTATAGTTAAGGACCAAGTATGACCATGCTAGGTTCACCTCTTTCATGTGAATGGTTTATTCCCTGATTTTTTGTTGGGGGAAGAGGTGCTAAAATGAAAATATTTGTTGGAAGAAAAAATTTTAAAGCAACCTCAGCTCATATTAATTGGGAAAATTACTTACTCTGATTTATTCTTCTTTACCTTTGGCTCAAAGCTTTGTCCCGAGCCCCATGTCCCTACATCTGTATTCCTAAAGGCCTAGCACCCCAACACCCTTGGCCTGATGCCCACTCAGCATGGAAATATGGGAGTCTCCATGACTGAGTGAGATGCCCAGTAACCCGAACTCTTGGCTTCAGGAGCAGCACGCATGAACATTTGATAACTGACTCTTTTTATTTCTTGCCCTGACAAATAATTATCTTGCTTCTTAAGTCGTCCTGTCTTCATTTTGATTTCCACATTTTCACTGGGCGAAGAATAAAACCAATGCTGGCCTCTTGTCTTTCATAGCCTTCCCCTCCTAGCTTCTCAGTCACAATTTCTGATCTGTTTCTACTCTCTAAAACATCATTTGTCACTTGGCATTTGTTTTAGGTTGTGACTTTGTAGATTTTTAATAATAACTGGTAAATATTACTGCTACTACCACTACTGCAGCTGCTAGCAGTTCATGTCAGTTAAGCATGTAATATTTACCAGGTATACTTGTCTAATAACTTCACATACCTCAGTTGATGAGATTCTAATAAAAACACTATGGTCTAAGTGTACTTTTACTCTGCTATGTATGTTGAAGAAAAAGTGTTTCAGACAGGTTAAGGAACTTGTTCAAATTTGCACAGCCAGTAACTGGCAGCACATGAATTTGAACCAAGGTCAGGCTGACTGAATTTTGCAAACACAGTTTATGAATCTAGCCTAGTGTCTTTTTATTCCTATCATCCAACATAACCCATTATGTGGAAGTGTTCTTGAAGCTGACAATAACGATGCCGCTAAGTTTTATGGCCTTGCTTTAACTCCCTGTTTTCTAAGCAATTCTAAGTTAAATTATTTCTTTGTAAGAGTATTTCTCCCATTCAAATACATACTCTAATCTTCATGCATTGGCTCAGTTATAATTAACAACTGCTCGTTTACATAGTGTTAGCTGTCTTTTGGCCCCAAGTGTGCTTTCTATACTCCTGCAATCAAAGTATTTCATTAAAGCCACTTGAGTTGTGATCAATAGCTGATGAATAACTTCAGAGGAAATTGTCTAAAATCAGATGCTTACAGGGCCAAGAAAAAGTAGCCATGAAATAAAGGATTTTTTCTTTCAGTAAAGAGCAATTGAATATATTTATGATATGTAAAATTAAGTTTCCTGCAATTCTTATATGTTTATAATTATTTTTATGGTTTATTGAATTAAATCCCTAGTAAAGTTTTAACTTGTCATTCAGTTATTTTGGTGATACATTTTCTTCATCATAAGCATATGTATTTCTCTTGTAATTCGATATTCTGTATGTGGGAGAGAGGAGCGAAAACTGCATTTTAGATTTTATTACTTTATGTGACATTTTCACAAACAAAAAGAGGTTTCTTTGCTTGCAAAATTTTAAGATGTATGTGAAACATAAATTTATTTATGGAAAATGCCACGCATTATACCAAATCTCAGGCACTTTCAAACTTCTCTTACTAAAATAGTTGAGGTGAACTTTATTTAGGTGTGATGGGGGATTGGATGATTTGTTGTTTTCCTCTAGTAAACTGTGTAATTTAGGAGGAAGTCAACATAAGCGACAAACATGTTGAATCAACATACAGTTAAACGTGGAAAAATGTGTTAGCATCCAAATTTGATTAATGCCAGCATAAAGACTAATCTTTCCCATGTCACCTATAAACATTATGACAATAGCAGTAGTTTATATGCTACATATTTTCCTTTGTTGTTCATTTTAGAAAATGATGTCTTGGCATGCACATGTGCCATTTATAATATTTCTATAATGTAAAAATATTCTAAGAAATCTTATTTATTTTCAGGAGTAGAAGGAACTGAGTTATCTCTTCCATAAACACTCTATGGTATAAACCATCACTGTACATTTACCCCTTTGTAACCATTTCAAGAATAACTGCTTACTGGATAGAGAAAAGGTATATGTTGTACAGCCCTAAATTTTATGGAACATTAAAATTCAAAAATATAAAAATTTGCAAATGTAACTTTTTTTATACTTGAGCATTGATGAAAACAAATTGCTATAAACAATAAAATAATAAAGAGTTTAGCATTAGAAATATGTTTTGTTATATGAATATTTTAATACCAATGTATTATTTAGCCAAATGAAGAAAAATGTATTTTAAGAGACTCTAAATGGAATAAAAGTGAGCAAATTAAGTGCCTTATACCACTTGCATTTTCCAAATCAGCATCTAGAGAATTGTTTCTCTAGAACACATTTCTAGTCAGTCTATCTACTATAATGAAAATGTGAGTTTCTTTTACTTTGCAAAAAGTTATGCTTACCAATCTCTTTTTCTTTCCTGACACCATTTCCATTGTCATCATTCTGTCTTGTGATATTATAATAATTTCCTACAATTTGTAAATGAATTGGAAATCTTCCTCTCTTCTCTTCTTCACCACCTTTTAAATTTAGTTTTCTCAAGTGTCAGAGACTTACCTTATTGTCATTCTTTTCTCATTTTCAGTTTAGGAATGAATAAATCCAACTAAATTTGCTTTTATTTAGACTCTTAATAAAACATGAATTATCTATGTAAGGCAAAAATATTACAGAAAGAAAACAGCCCTAAGAAATGTCTAGTCTTGTGGCTCATGTCAGCTTAGCCTCGGGCAACTAAACTGTCTGTCACATATATCACATCAGTTTCTGCTTTAACTGAAGTGAAAGCATGTTACAAAATTGAAGCTATAATTTTTAAGTATATTATGAGTTTACTTCATTCATAATTGAACGTATCAAATTTTGTTGTATGAACAAGCTTGTTGTTTTAATCAAGGTTACGTATCTATTCACAATGTTAGTTTCTATATGAAAGCTACATGTCTGAGTACACAAAAGTAAATATTTTGAAAAATTCTTTTTTTAACTCTGCATCATAATGTCCTAAAAGTAAGAAAGCACTTTTAGTATTGGTAAAGGAAAGAATGAACCCACACAGCATGTATAATCTGATCACTTTTTATTCTTTATTAACTGAATTAAAATTAATGAAAGTGAATGTATGGCCACAAAGATTTTACCAAATAATTGAGACAGGGTTTTGCTCTGTTGACCAGGCTGGAGTGCAGTGGCTCAGTCATGGCTCACTGCAGCTTCCACCTCCCGGGCTCAATCCATCAACCTTCCCACTTCAGCCTCCTGAGTAGTGGGACTACAGGCACTCACCACTATGCCTGGCTACTTTTCGTATTTTTTTTTTTTAGAGACGGGTGTCTCGCCACATTGCCCAGGCTGATTTCTAGTTCCTGGGCTCAAGCCATCCTCACACCTTGGTCTCCCAAAATCCAATTACAGGCATGAGCCACCATGCCCTGCCAGAAATGTTTTCTGAATTTCAGTTAATCTATCTGTCCATTAAATCTGAATAGACAAACTTGAGAAAACACATATCCTCAATCTCATGTACTCCTCTGGTTCTAGAGGTAAGCAACACAAAGAGAATAATTGAATATGATTGTTTGAGGGCTGTAACACAAAGCTTGATCTATTATAGCATTAACTAAAGTTCATTAGGTCAATTATTAAAATTCTGGCAGTCTGCACTATTAATTACACAAACAAAGTGGATATAATCCATTATGTAAATGCAGAATAAAAGCCAGAAGTTATTTGTGGTATTGCTTGTATGAGCTAGTGAGAGGGAAGGACAATTCTTGGAAGAAAGTATTTGGCTTAAGTGTAGGTGTTAACTAGCATTATGGATAAATATTTAAAGGAAAACAGCAGTGATAATACAATACATTGCGTGATGGTAATAAACTAAAATATTAAAATTCTGGGTAATGTATGCTGCTATTAATTTTAAAACTTTTCAGTAGCCATAAGAACTCTGTTGTTTTAATTTGTATTCAATTTGTAATTTTATTGTTTATTACAAATTTCTCCTGGAAAATACAAACACACACACACACACACACACGTTTAAATATATATATGTGTGTGTGTATACACGGATTAATATATATTTTTGGCATTTTGTTTTACAAAACTGATTTATTTCTATCACTAGAAGTCTCATTCGTTATAATAGTGGTGAAATTGGAGATGGAAACATTCAAATAAAACTTCCATACTGTATATTCCAAATTTTTGTTCTCCCTTAAACTACTGGAAGACTTATTAAGATCAGATTTTAATGTCTTCATCCAGGTTTCCTTTATTCATAGCACATTGATATATTTTTCCAGCTTTAGTGACATATACTTGACAAAAATTGTATATATTTAAGGAGTACAAAATGATGTTTTGATATGCATATACATTATGAAGTGATTACCACAATTAAGCTAATTAACTTATCCGTAACCTCACATGGTTACCTTTGTATGGTGGTGGGGGGCAGGGGTTTGGTGTGTGATGACAACACTTAAGACCAACGATCTTAGCAAATTTTCAGTGCAAAATACAGTATTATTAGTTATAGTCTCCATGTTACACATTAGATCTTTAGAAGTTATTTATCCCACATAACCGATCATTTGTATCTTTTAAATATCTCCCCATTTCCTCCCTCCTTCAGTCCCTGGCAGCTATCATTCTGCTGTCTGCTTTTGTGCATTAATTTTCTTTTGATTTCATACATACATAGATCTATTTTCTAAAATGAAAACCCTATGTTCTGGAAGGCTTATTTTGTAAATTTCCTTTTAAGTATGTTTAGTGATGGAAATTTTAGTGCTCAGATTTCGATTCTTTATACTTTCTATATTCCCCTTTGCAAAATTTTTAAAAATAAAATATGAACCTATTTCAAAAAGGAAATACTTATGCTACCAAATTGTGACAATTTAACTTTCTTAAAGTTATTAAACTTTGCAAGTGTGTATTGCCTATTTTGCTATTTGAAAATGAACATAATAAATATTAAAGGGAGTGTAATTGAAAATACTCTCTGGGCAGCTCAGCTTTCCAATGAAGGGCATGTTCTTCACAATAAGATCTGGGTACCTGCGCATTGCCCAGCTTCCTGACTTTGGGCAAGGGACTCATTTTGTTAGGCGTCACTCTTCCACCTGAACAAAGAGAGTAACAATCCCTGCATCAGAAGAAGAAATGTTACCAGGCTTAAGTGAGAATAATGTACATGGCGTTGAGCACATAGTTAACCAGCATTAAATGAAATTTTTTGCTAATTTTTAACCACATGATTAATCACTACTATGCTTCACACAGAATATTAAAGAAATAAAATTCAACTTACAGAAGTCTATGAAATTATCTTGTTACTGAAAAAAAAATACAAACAAAACCAAACAATAGCAATAACAACAAACACCAGCAAATTCAGTTGTTGATGAAGCCTTGTGAACCTGCATTTAAAAGAATATGATTTTATTCTGAGAATAAATAAAAAGCTAGGCCAAACAAAAAGACAATCATGGTAATTAAGAATTTAATGTTTCTTTAACTTCTTCTGAATTAATCGCAAGTATTGAGTGGCCTGAGCATTGATAAAATGTATATATGTGTACACATATATGTGTATATGAATGTACATATACATATATGCACATACATATATACACACATATATGTATATATATATTTACACATACACTAGTATATTTACATTCTCATACATGTATACCAGTGTGTGTATATTTACAGACTCAGACACCCCCACATATGTGTGTGTGTGTGTGTGTGTGTGTGTGTGTATACACACGAACGGTTGTTGTTCACAGTAGCCATGATGCAAAAATCTGGGCAAAATGAGAGCATGCAGGACTATTCAATCCAGAAGAGGCTCACTATAAAGTCTGATGCTCTTCCTTATATAAATGGTCACTTTGACCCAGTTTATGAAATGCAAATATCTCAAATTTTTATTTCTCATTAGATTAATATTTGTTCATTCCAGAGAAAACTTAAAAACAGAATTCTGTGAAAATCTTGAAATATGTAAGTAGGGAGAAAAAGGCCTCTAAATTAATGCCCTATACCTGTGAAAAAGTATATATATATACACATATATTTTCATATATATATATATATATATATATATAACATAGATGTTCAGAAAGAGGATTTCGAAGCATAAAAAAGGAAAGAAAACAGCTTCTAGATGTATGAGAATTATTTTCATTTTACATGTATTTTGAAAATCTGCATGAGAATCTTGCAGTATATAAGAAAATGTCTTCCTTGTGGGGGTAGGGCAGCAGATTTTGCCAATTCAACACATCAGACAGAACAAATAAGTTTGCTTTTGAAAGTCTCGTCCTGATTTATAAAGAACACCTAATTTGTTTCCTTTTGTTGAACTTCAGATTAATCAATCCGGTATTTTCAAGCTAGCCTTCCAATGTTCTTCTGTTTTTTTTTTCCCTCAATTGTAATTACTCACAGGGAATTCTTGGGGTCTTTTGAGAGCTTGCAGTAAAACAATACAGAAGTTGTAATAGGCTCAGACTGCTACTGCATTTCAGGTCATCCTTTCCATAACCTTTGAAAGGCTTAGAATCCCATGTTTTATCAATGGCTCATATTAGTTTTAATCACAATTATGTCCTAAGAAGCCTTGTAAAATTAAAGAAAGAAGGGAACGGAATGACACTGGTTTTTTTCTGCAGGACCTCTTGTCGGCTTCTGTCTCATTATGTTAACAATCTGCCAAGAGAATGGAGTCAGATCTCGAGAGCAGACTAGATTGATTTACTTTACAAGCCTTTCTACCCAGCCTAATTACTGCATTACAAATAGTGATTCTCTCACCCCATGAAGGAGCACTTTGATTAGTGTTGGCAATACAGGTGCCGGGGTTTGCTACAGTAGGTGCATGTTAACTAGTTCCTTGCATCACAGCCAAAGGGCCCTAACAACACTGGAACAGGGACAGATGTCTTGTACATATTTCTGAGGTCTCTAAATTAATATGTTTAGAACAGTTACGGACAATATTGTATAATTTTTTTATAGGTAACAATAAAAGGTAATAATAGAAACACTACCTAGTATGGTTTCTTAAAAAAAAAATCAGCCTAACGCAGTCTCTCACTGTCAACCTTATGTTTCAGATACAGTTTATAAAATAAAAAAAATTTTATATTAATATATTATTTTAGAGAAGAGCCAGCTTAGCATTTCAAATTGCAACTTGTAGTTGCCTTTGGTAGTAACGTTTTGGGGTGGCCATAGCAAATTACCACCGAGTATCTTACATCATAGAAATTTATTATCTAGCAATTCTAGGCTGAAAGTCCAAAAATCAAGGTGTCTGCAAGATTTTACTTCCTCAGGAGGCTCTAGGCAGAGAATCCCTTTCATGTCTCTCTCCCAGCTTCTGGTGGCTGTGGCCAACCATGACGTTTCTTGGATTGTGGTGGCATCACTCTAATCTCTGCCTCCATCTGCACACTTCCCTTTTTTCTCTGTGTCTCCTCTATGTGTGTCTTATATGGACACTTGTCATTGAATTGAGGGTCCACCTGGATAATCCTAGGTGATTTTATCTGAAGATATTTGACTCCGTTACATACGCAATGATGCTTTTTTCTACATAAGATTGCATTCACAGGTTCTGGGGATTAGGACACAGACGTTTGTTTTGGGGAACCGCCATTTTATCTGCTAGATCCCAGACATGCCAGGTGTTAGTGTGTTTAGTGATTTGTCACATGATTTCTAGTCTCAAACAATTATTTCCTGTTGTGCTAATTAAAAACTCATTTTAAAATGGGAATTGGGGCCAGGTGCGGTGGCTCACACCTGTAATCCCAGCACTTTGGGAAGCCGAGGGAGGATCACTTAAGGTCAGGAGTTCAAGACCACCTTGGCCAACATGGTGAAATCCCTTTGCTACAAAAATAGAAAAATTAGCTGGACATGATGGTGGGTGCCTGTAATTCCAGCTACTCGGGAGGCTGAGGTGGGAGAATCACTTGAATCAGGGAGGTGGAGGTTGCAGTGAGCCGAGATCGCACCATTGCACTCCAGCCTGGGCGACAGAATGAGACTCCATCTCAACAACAACAACAACAACAACAAAGAGGAACTGAGCCGGGCAAAGTGTCTCACCTCTGTAATCTCAACACTTAGGGAAGCCAAGGCAAGTGGATCACTTGAGCCTGGCAGTTTGGGACCAGCCTTACCAGGCAAGATTGTGAGACCCCCATTTCTACAAAAAATTAATGTAAACATGAACCAGGTGTTGTGGCCTACACCTGTAGTCCCACCTACTTGAGAGCTGAGGTGGGAGGATCGATTGAGCCCAGGAGGTCCAGGCTGTAGTCTATGCTCACACCACTGCACTCCAGCTTGGGTGACAGAGCAAGACCCTGTCTCAAATTAATAAAATAAAATAAAATAAAATAAAAAGATAGGAATTATTTCCCATCTAAAAGGGACTTGTGAGAAAGGTAGCACTAATTAGTTAAAATAGGAGACAATGTTTTCCTTTATGAGGGAAAAGTTTGAAATATGAAACAAATAGTAGTAGCACTATGTGAAATAAAAGGGATGAACTGCTTAAAAATTAAAGAGAATTCAAATTCAAACCATATTTTAGAGCAGTGGTTCTCAATTATGTGTGATTTTGCCCTTCCACCCACCCACAGGGAACATTTAGCAATATTCAGAGGTATTTTTTTATTGTGGTACAATATACATAACATGAATTTACTATTTTAGCCATTTTCAATACAGTTTGGTGGCATTAAGTAGATTCACATTGTTGTACAACCATCACTACCATCCATCTCTGGAACTTTTCCATTACCCAAACTGGAACTCTCTACCCATTGAACAATAACTTCCCATTTCTACTGCCCCACCCACCCTGTCAACCACCATTTTATTTTCTATCTTTATGAATTTGACAACTCTAGGTACTGATATTAGTGGAATTGCACAGCATTTATCCTTTCATGTCTAGCTTTTTCACTTAGCATAATATTTTTTATGTTCATCCATATAACAGCATGCATCAGAATTTCAGTCCTTTTTAAGACTGAATTATGTTACGTTTTATGTATATATAACATTTTGTTTACCATTCGTCCATAGATAGAAATTTAGGTTGTTTGTAGCTTTTGGCTATTGTAAATAATGCTGCTATGAACAGTAGTATACAAATAGCTATTCAAATTCTAGCTTTCACTTCTTTTGGGTAAATACCCAGAGGTGGAGTTGCTGGATCATATGATCATTCCATGTTTAGTCTTTTGAAGAACCGTCTTACTATAGAGGCAATTTCATTGCTGTGATTGGGAGTGATAGTGCTATTGGCATCTAGTGGGTAGAAGCCAGGGATGCTGATAAACATCTTACATAATATAGTACAGCACTGTCCCCCATAAGCAAAATATTTTCTGGTCCAAAATGTCAATAATGCTCCTATTGAAAAATCTTATTTTAAATAAGTCTTAAATTAAGAATGGTCTTGGTGCAATTACTTTAATTCTTTCAAATATTGCCAGGGAAATATAGAATATGGCATTATAAAGTTTTATAAAGAATGCCCCAGCCATTAGACATTATGTAGTACAATTTATCTTTACGTATGTGAGAGCCTGTCACCTTTCTCTTCTGTTGTTCTACTCTACAATTTTGATATGAGAAGTGGACAGTGAAGAAAATTGCTTCTCAACTGCAATATTTTTCTCCGGGTTTTTTTGGGGGGAGAAATAAATTTTAGAAAATGATTTATTATATCATGCATAAGGACTGCTAATATTAATGTCCTAATATTATTAAGTTGTGATTTCCAAGAGCATAGCTTAAAAACATTCTTAAAAGATAAGCACATTGGGGCCTTTTAAAATATTTTTGTTAGTATTGTTAATTTGTATTAAAAAATATTTTTGAGGTAGGGTTTTGCTCAGTTGCCTAGGCTAGAGTGCAGTGGTGTGATCATGGCTCACTGCAGCCACAAACTCCTGGGCTCAAGCAATCCTCCCTCCTCAGCCTCCTGAGTAGCCAAGACTACAGGTACATACCACCATGACTGGATTATATATATATGTGTGTATATATATATATATATACATATATATATATATATATATATACATATATATATATATATATATGGTAGAGATGGAGGTCTCACTATGTTGCCCAGGCTGGTCTTGAACTCCTGGACTCAAGCAACCTCCCATCCTGGCCTCTCAAAGTGCTGGGATTACATGTATGAGCCACTACACCTGTTTCCCTTTAAAATCTCAAAAAAAAAAGTTTTCCTGAATAACCAGCAAGGTTTCTCTTTCAATGTTGGAAATGCCAGCTCCCATTGGATCATCTGGTGTACAAATTAGAGGTAAAATGTTGTGACTACAAACATTTGAGTGCACAAAGTAGTGTTGCATAGTGTATTATTAATCAAAACATCTTCTCAGAGGAATCCAGTTTTGCTGTTAGAAAGTCAGTTATGTTACCCAGCAAGAGTGATGGTTTGTGTGGACATAAACTGAGATATATCGTGTAGAGGACCCAGTGAAATGAACAAGGCATACTGCTGCTTCTTTATGGAAAGGTTAGAGAAGATTTATTTTGCCTGACATTGTTATAAATATGGAAATTATTTTAAGAAGGTTACCTTATGTTGTTTCTAAAATAGATGCAGAAATAAAAAGCACAGATTAATATTTCAGTTATCCTTCTTATAACAAAGATTGAATAATTTTTAGAAAAGTACAACAATGATAACTGAATATTGAGTTGGTGTAACATAAATGAAGTTTCAGTGGTCTTTAATTTAGTGAAACTGAAAATTATTTCTCTTTTTTTAGTGTGATATAGCCTAAGAAAGTGATTTTTTAAAAAAATTCATCATATTCACTCATCACTTATAGTATAATTCTAATTACCGTGAATTTTAATCAGTGAATAATATTCTGCTTTTAAGTAGCCAAACATAATTCATGTAATTCATGCATTAAATAATTTTCAATGTAATAAAGATTTTTTAAAATCCAAAATACACAACTAACTAAATTTTTGTGGTTCTTCACCATGTTCATATTTTCTGAGTCATGATAAATAAAATGATTGCATGATAATACAAAATAAATTATTTTCTAATTGCTTTTAATGTTTATTCTCAGAATATAAACCATAACATTGATTTTTAACCACTTAAAATATATTAAAATAGCCACACTAATATAGGACAAAACCTAATCCCCTTTTAATTAAACTAATATTATGTGAACTACATTTAATCTCACATTCAAGTTCAGGGCATGAAAACTGACGTTTTTTTTTGTACTTATAGTGCAATCAGTCAATTAAAAATATTTTTATAGAGCTAAAATGTTAAAATAAAATAAGGACCTGAGTTTTTCAGGATCCAGTTAGGAAAAGAGAAACTATATTGGTTATTTTAACAGACAGTTTTTAAGATAGGGATAGCACAGTATCTAAACTGATTTCAAAACCTCTCTTGCTATGTAATTATGGTATAATATATGTGACATTTGCTTCTAGCATAGAAAATTGCTATCAACTTACTAACTAGTGTACATAAAGTAAATTAGTGCAGAAAAAAGCATGATTATGTTATATGTGCTCAAGATGCAGTCACATCATGTAAGTCATAATTATTGAGACTTATTTTAAATATCCCAGTCTTGGGGATATAGTAGCTAGACAATAGACCCAGCTTTCATTGAAGCTGTTACTGAAAGAAACTGGATTGAAAATAGACAGTATTATAGGCCTTAATTCTCAGATTTAGTAAACTAGAGCCAATATATTTTGACTCCCATATTTAAACTGGTTTCGGTTTATACATTAGTTATTTGAAACATGTATATACCAGGCATGGTGGCTCACGCCTGTAATCCCAGCACTTCGGGAGGCCACGGCGGGCAGATCACAAGGTCAGGAGATCGAGACCATCCTGGTTAATATGGTGAAACCCCGTCTCTACTAAAAATGCAAAAAATTAGCCGGGCGTGATGGCAGGTGCCTGTAGTCCCAGCTACTCGGGAGGCTGAGGCAAGAGAATAGCGTGAACCCGGGAGGCAGAGCTTGCAGTGAGCAGAGATCGCGCCACTGCACTCCAGCCTGGGTGAAAGAGCGAGACTCCGTCTCAAAAAAAAAAAAAAAAAGTATGTAAATGATGAATATGCATTATTTAAGTAATATTTATTTAATTCAGCAAATACTTGTTGAAGACCTGAAATGTGTTTGGATATGCACATAAAGTTTCTGAATATGCAAACATGAATGAGAAACAACTTTTAAATATAAATATATATAATGTGTATAGTCACATACACATACGTATATATACAATATATAGATATGACACTTTAAAGTTATTTTTATATTTTATAAAAATGTTTTCATATCTTTTTTATTATATATATATTCCTTTTGACTATTTAACTTTCACTCAGATATCTGCTAAAATCCTTGTTTAAAGTCAGATTAACATGTAGCCATCAGAAATTTTTATAATGATGTTATTTCCTATATGGGTCATATTTTTTAACCTACTAGTACATTTGTGTGAGAGTAGCCACAAATTAATGCCTGACATCACCTGAGGGTGTCCCTGATGCAATCAGTATAAGCCAAAATACTTTCTTGAGGAGTAAATGCAACTTTAGTTGTGTGATAATGTTTTTCCCTTAACTGACTTTATAAATTAACTTGCCTGCAGCCCACATAGTTGTGTTCTGATATTTTAGTCTATGTTGATCATCTGACAGCCCCTTAGGCCAATGCTGTGCACAGCCACTATTAACAAGGTGTTTATGCTTTTGCTAATGCATTTCTTCAAATCACATTACATACAAGATTTTATTACAGACACCCATTATATGAATTCAGATGAAATCCTTTCAGCTTTGAGTTGCAATGTCACCCATAGATGACTTTTCACATTTATAGAATATTTTCAACTGATGGTATGAAAGCAATTTGAAAACAGCAGGGCATTAACTAGCTTTCTCAGCTGGGATATCCCTATGGGAGTATCCTATATGCTAACAGCGGGACTGCTAAACGCCCTGCACATTTCACCTTCATTCCTTTGAAGACTTGTCAATATATTCTACTCTCTCTTCTAAAACTGTTAACTGGAACACTGCCATTTGGCAAGCAAAAGTGTCTTACAGATGGAAGCTCAATTTCATAACCACCACTTCCACTTTGTGTTACTGATATTAAGACTAATTAACTGGACCCACCTAATAATATATTTGTCTTTATCATGTGTATCATTGCATGCTTCTATTTAGGAAGATACAATTCGGCCCATTCTGTATACAATTGGGAAAATATAAAGTCTGCTAAAACAACTTTTATTTGCTATTGGGAAAACAGCTGACAAAATTCTAGGGAACCTGGACATGTAAACAATTGACAAATTGTCCATAGAGAGCACTCTCAGCAAACATCCTGGCATTTTAATTTTTAAAAATAATGTATTTCATAAAATCATGAATTATGATCATTTACTAATTTTATCACCAAGTTTTTATTGGTAATTATTATATTCAAGTCACAATGATGTACAGCTGCATATACACTTTTATTTTCTATGTTTGTCTGTGGGTTCTGTAAAAATCTTAGATGAAAGTGTTTTTTCTTAGTATAATATAAAATGCTTACTGGAACAGATAATAAAATCTGAAAAATGATTTATAATCAATATATATTTGAATGAGACTTGACAATTTGAAAACTAGTCAAAGTTTATGAAAAGAACCATAATACCACAGTTCTGTGATACAAGCAGAAAAATGTTGCCAATCCAATTGTAGATGAAGAATTAATATTCATAGAGTAATGCATTTTGACAAGATGACAAGGTTAGGGTAGAACGTGGAATAAAATATATGCCTCTTGCTATCTTGATAAATGCACCTTATAATATACTACCATGAATTTTCTCCAAACTTTAAATGGGTCCACCAAAAAGAGTTTGATTTCTTTTGAGTTTTGATAATAGATACTGTTGTTACCACATATATCATACCTATTGTTTCTTATTTTGTTCCTTGTATCATAGGCTTGCTTGTAGATTTTTCCTCAAATAGTCCATTCCTTGTTTATATCATTAAATGTGTCCGGGAGTGTACAGTGTCATGTTATTAACTGTCTGGTGATAGATTCGTATATAATTCCATTCTTCTTGATTAGAGATTGTATATAGTTGTTTTTCCAGTTCGTCTATAAATAATAGTACCATGATTGGAATACTTTACAACAAAATTAAAAGTAATTCTAAATATAATTGTAATACCTACAATTTTTAAGTTATGTTGTTATATCATAATTAAGAGTATTTGTGTAAAATATTACATAGTATCTTAAGTAGAAGCAGCTTAAGTGAATTCAATTAAATGAATGGCTATGGCTTAATATGGGTTTGTACTTATCTTCTCAAATCCATTGGCTCCATTGGAATTGTAATTAAATATCTTAACAAAAATAGTATTTCAGAACATTATTTTCTTTTATTCATTCCTACCATGTGAACTTTAATCGACAGATGTAGAGTGAACATAATTATATTATTTCATCTCAGGACTTCCTTTCGAGTGTCTTATTGTAGATGAAGAACACTAAATTATGCAAAGCTCTTCAAAACCAAATTTGATGCTTTAGTCCAACAGAATTAAGAAATGCTTTTTTTTTGTTTTTCAATAATGTATGTATTGTGATCATGGAAATGTTTGCTGTCTAATATTTCAACATGACATACATTGATGATAAAGCTATAGATTTTAATTTTCTTCCAGGTTAACGGATGTCTCTTTCAAATTCGTAACATGGAGGTAAATTGAAGACTGACAAAATTGCTTCATGCCGTAGAGGCTAATATCAAATAAGCTTTGTTATAGCATGTTCCTCATCTAGTCTACTTGCAACTGATTTATACACCAATGTGTAAAGTTGTAAATAGGATACAGAAGCACAATGCCTCATGGCTCAAAATGACCTAGCCAGAGATTTGGATGAATAATGGTGGATTTCTCAAAATTTATTTTCCATGTGCAACAGGTATTGACCAGGCTTATGTAGGTAGTAATATTTTCAAAGGACTCCAATATATAATAAGCATGTCTTTGGAGATGAAAAATAAAGGCACTGACCATGATTTCAAATATGATGACTATAATATGAAATTTGTAAGCACAATATAATATTTTTGGTATTCAATACAGTTTTACAAATATAAGGCATGTATTCTTTATCTTGTTCTTGTTTTCTTCTAAAGAGCTCTAATTTCAATAGGTAAAAAATATGTGGGTTCATTTTCTCAATGGTGATTATAATGATTAAGTTTATTTTTCTTCTGAGATATCAGGAGAGGTATTATAATAATTTTCAGAGGCAAAGGCAGCTATGTTTATTTTTTTCTATTGCTTATCACATTAAAAGTTAAAATAATAGTAAAAAAATCAAGTATTTTTAATTTAACTGTGTCCAATCTTACATCAATGAAACAAAAGACAGTAGATATTTTGACAATACATTGGACTAGATGTTATTTATTAGCATACTTTAAGTACTCCATAATAAAAGAAATTCAGTATTCTGCTATTCTAACTATGTCAATAGAAGTACATAGCACTTTAAAATGATTTATGTTTATGTTGGCTGGGTGCGGTGGCTCATGCCTGTAATCCCAGCACTTTGGGAGTTCAAGGCGGGAGGACCAGTTGAGGTCAGGAATTCGAGACCAGCCTGGCCAACATGGTGAAACACCGTTTCTACTAAAAAATACAAAAATTAGCTAGGCATGGTGGCAGGAGCCTGTAAGTCCAGCTGCTCGGGAGGCTGAGTGGGAGGATCGCTTCAACCTGGGAGGCAGATGTTTCAGTGAGTCAAGATTGTGCCACTGCACTCTAGCCTGGGCTACAGGGTGAGACTCCATCTCAAAATAAATAAATAAATTAATTAATTAATTTAGAAAGTAAAATGATTTATGTTTAGGTATAATACATTATTTAAAACTTAAGGGAATATTAAAATAGTTTAAAACCTTAGTGCAATATGTCTCAGGCTTACACTGGTGACACTGCTGATGTAGTTCATGAGATGTGGTTGAGGACAGAGGTCTTGCTTGCATTCTAGCATTTAGTTAGATTATTCACAGAGACTCTTTACTTCCATTTTCAGTAGAGACTAATATATATTTCACCTAGAAATATGTTTTGCTGTGGAAAGAATTCAGGGAATAAAAACAGGAAACTCCTTTCTGACCCTGATTTTGACATCTGTCCTCTGGACTACTTTGCCAACTCAGGTTCCACTTCTGTAAAATGATGGTTTCCTTTGGTGACCTTAAAACTTCAGTTTAAGTGACTTTTAAAATTGCCTTTTCTGACATACCACGTGTACTATGGTTAGAGCCTTTCCCTCTGTTTTCATAGCCTTTTTTATTCTGTACTAAACCCTGTGGCGTGTCTGTTACACACCTTCACTGTAAGCTTCTTGAGAGCAGAAGATGGCTTATGATTCTTTAACCCTAATATCAAGCAAATGTAACCTTTTGTACAGGTTACATTTGTATTTGTTTGAAGAACAATTGAATCATCACTAAAGTCTTCAGACTGAAAGTCTATCAATCCTTGTCAGGATTACCTCAAAGTTTTTTTCTAACCTTAAAATTAGACAGTTCTATATTTGCCTATATCATACTTTGATTTTCTTAAGGAACTTATGTCACCTACCTGCTATATTGTGATGATGAACTATTTAAATGCAAAAAATCTGCATTGCTCCATCAAAAAAGTGTTGTTTAAATACTAGAAGTTAAATAATTTAGTGCACTGTGTTTATTTAGAAGAGAATAATACATAATGCTTATTTCTGTGCAGTTGTTTCTTATTGCATGGTTTATGTATGTGCATGAATCACTTTTACTGGCATACATCTCTGCTTTTATTTATGTAGGTTTAATGCCGTCCAATTCTGTAACTAAGATAGATAATGCTCATCAAATTTAGTAGCTGTATTTAATTTTCAAAGGATAGATTTCTTTTAATTGAAAAGATAATACTTAGGATATATCTTGAGGCATAGTCTTTAAAAAATAAAAAAGAAGACAACAAACATTCAATAAAACTCAAGTCTGTGCCCTGCTTTTTCTCAAGTGGTTAGTACTGTTTTGTCAACAGCTCCATCTGCAGACCGGGGACAGCTCTTGAATCTTGCTTAGTGATCAGATTATAAAGAATGAGCCCTCAGCCTGCAGTTGTCTATTAAAATTTGATTTGAAAGGCAGCACCCGAAGATACCTTTTTGAGGTTAATTTTTTAGCAATGTCAGGTTTTACATGATTTCTGAGAAGATAGCTGTAGGCTCTGTCATTGGAAATTCAGTGGGAGAGAGGGAGGGAAGGAAAAGAAGGCAATAACTATTGCTGAAGGCCTGCAATCAAGCATAATAAACTCTTCAGTCAGCTATTTAAATAAGTACACAGCAAATTAATTTTTTTCCTGAAAAAAATTGATTTATCTGAACATTTCCCCCATGAAGGCAGTTTCTAAGCTGTCGTGTACTCCACGCTTTTTCCCTAGTGATGTGAATGAGAACAGTTCTGTTTCCACCGCCAACGCTGTAATTTTAGTAGTTTAAATAATATGGGCTCCTAGCAGTAGTATTGTCAGCAGTGATTCCACATTAAAAGAGGTGAATGGAGGGACAACTTTAGCCATGCCTGAATGTATTGTGTATTGGGGGTCTCTAGCTTTGGAACACTAGAGGGCTGTATAAGTCTTTTTTAAATAGCCTGTAATGGTGCTAAATTCCCTGAGAAATGGGGTTCATGTTATAAATTAAAATTAAGCCTCAATATTTGAAAACAAAAGCAGAATTTATAAGGATAGCATATATTAGTGGCTAGATACATACATTTGTGTTTCCTTGATATGGTATATATTACTGCATAATTTCTGTACTTGAGAACACCTGTGTATTGAATCTATTGGTCTTCAATGCAACATTACCTTATTTTTAAAATGACCATAGATTTTTCCTACACAGCTACCATAGGTAATGTATTTTCCTACATAATTAGTATGTTTCTAAGAGCACATTAATGATTTCATATGAAAAATTTGCCTGTGGTTGCAATGAATGTATTGCTATGTGTGCCATATATATAACAACAGGGGTGTTAGGAAGGGAAATGAGGTAATAGCTCAAAAAATGCTTTGAAAATATGAAAGTGCTACATAAATGTAAGGTGGCTATAATTATTGTTATTAATCAATAAGTTTCTATAATTTGATGACTTTCAGACAGTGGTTTCTGTAATAATAGCAAACTGAATTAGATTAGATAAAGTTGCACTATTGGTGAAGTATTTGATACAAAACCACACCACAAAAGAAGATAACTCTCCCATACTCTTTTTGGCTTCAATACTTACATCTATGAATATCAACTTTTAGTTATAAGCTAACATGAGCTTTCCACTTCTACTTTCAGGCATAATAGATATTAACACTTTGTGCATATCTCTCCTTAATTAAATTTTCTTTAAAAATTAGAAAAACGCTTTTTCTGTAAGATGCCTAACCACATATCCCTTCAGTGGTTTCTATTTATCTGGAAGAGCTGAAGAATACTGAGACAGCTCAGTCTGCATAAACAAAAAATAAAAGGACACATGCTCTAAATAGTTTGTTTAATTATTACAAAGCTAGGAGTACATCAATGAGGAGGATCAAAGGTATAGGAATGAAGGCAGTACCTTAAGGCATTAGTGACAGAAGACGATTAGTTGAAATCCATTGAGTCAATGGTATAAAGGGAGTATACAAATAGTTGTAAAAGAAGACATAATAAAAGTGTCTTAAATGAAAGAAACATTAAATGAAGAAAATAGTATATAGAAGAGGAAGTGTTAGAAAAGCCCGCATAAGCAAGATGCGCTTTGGAAGAGGCTTGGGACTTGGGTAATATTGAAAAGGACAGACAAAAAACCACTAAGGAGAAAGGAAAGCATAGGGAAAGTTTCCGAGGCAGAAAAGAACAATACTCAATTTCACAACATAAACTTTGAAGTCAAAAGAAAAACTTTTGAACTTCATCCTCTAAGAACTATCATAGAAGTAATGGGCAACAGGAACATCAAGATCTCTTGAAGAGGGTAATCTTACAGTACAAAATGAAAGGTACAAATGGGGAGCAGTCAAGGGCACTTTGCAACCTCTTTTACTGATTATTTTTGGAAATGGTGGTGTCAGTAGATATGGATGGGAATTAAGTGGCCAAAATTAGGGAGTAAGGGGTAAAAATGTGTCTTACTTTACTTGGGTTTGCATAGCTACTCATTCATCCAAAGCATATTTATTTTGCAAGTAGCAGGCACTAAAGTTTTAGAAATCAAAGGAATATGTAGTTACGGATGTCCAATAGGTAATTGGAAATTTAAGTATAGAACATGGAAAATAAGTCAAAACTGGATGTATAAAACTGGGAGAGATCTACATAGAGTGAGGACTGAGTTTAGAGGAGATGCAAATTCTGAGAACATACAAAGTCATGAAGAAAATCAAATGAAATGTATTTTGGCAGGAGCAAGAAAAAAATACTGTGACACAAACTGAAACAAAGAAGGAGAAAGCAAATAAAACAGAAAAAGTAATGAGCCAGTAGACATTGATGAAGCAGAAGTTTAAAGAGTGACTACCTAACTTTTCCAATGTTGGAGAATAGAAAAAAATCTTGTCACAAAAACTCTGAAGATGATTCATGCATGTTATTGTCTATTCCTTTCCTAGTATTTCTGAGCTTGAATCAAGTACATTCTTCAGTTTGGACATAAAAACAAAACTTGGCTGATTGGAGCTTGTGATTATCACACAGGAATAACTTATGCTTAATAACCCTCATCTCATAATATTCTTGTTTTATGAGTCACTTGTAGTTTACTTTGCAGTTCCCAAAACTATATCTGATCCTACTTTATAAGGTAAATCGAAATGTCTTTTGGGGGGCACAATAAGAAGCCAGGGCTTTTCTTCTGAGTAGTCTTTGATAAAAGGTCCATTTCTCTGTATTCAGTCTCCTTCTCTGATTAAAGTTTGGAGGTTATAATTTAAATTTTAACAGTATGTATTTTTGAGAATTTTTCTAAGCCCCATATGTTCATTTTTCTAGTCCTGTGCCCTGCCCAGAATGTTGCCTTTGAAAGAAAGAATGGTGGCTTGAGAGTAAAAGAGGCCTCTGTTCAAATCCTGGATCCAGTGTTTATTAGAAAATTATTCACTTAGCAAACTACACACTGATTTGCAAATGTGGTAAAGTGGTTGGAAGTAAAAAATGGTTAGACTAATATCATACACTCTTATTCACACAGACATAGTAGATAAGAGCAATGTATACATTCTTAACAGTGAAGAATATTTGTTCTATAATATTGCAGCATATAGATAAATTGCTATTACTTTATTTTAATTACAAATATTGCATTGAAGCTATAGTTTGACTATGTTAGATGATGTATTAGTTCATTCTCATGCTGTTGTAAATAACTGTCCAAGACTAAGTAATTTATAATGGAAAGAGGTTTAATTGACTCGAAGTTCTGCATGGTTGGGAAGGCCTCAGGAAACTTACAATTATGGCTGAAGGGGAAGCAAACACATCTTTCTTCAATGATGGCAGGAAAGAGAAGTGCCAAGCAAAAGGGGAAAAGCCCCATATAAAACCATCAGAAATGGTTTTCTTGTGAGATCTCACTATCACAAGAACAGCATGGATGTAACCAACTCCATTATTCAATTACCTCCCACTGTATCCCTCTCATGACACGTGGGGATTATGGGAACTACAATTCAAGATGAGATTTGGGTGGGGACACAGCCAAACCATATCATTCTGCTCCTGGCCCCTCCCAAATCTCATGATTTCAAAACATAATCATGCCTTTCCAACAGTTCCCCAAAGTCCTAGCTCATTCCACCATTAACCCAAAAGTCCAAGTCCAAGGTCTCATCTGAGACAAGGCAAGTCCCTTCCCCCTATGAGCCTGTAAATCTGAAAGCAAGTTAGTTATTTCCTAGATACAACGAAGGCATAGGCATTTGGTATACCCCTTCCACATGGGATAAACTGGCCAAAGCAAAGGGGCTACAGGCCCTATGCAAGTCCAAAATGCAATAGGGCAGTCATTAAACATTAAAGTTCCGAAATGATCTCCTTAGACTCCATTTCTCACATACAGGTCATGCTGATACAAGAGGCGGGCTTCCATGGCCTTGGGCAGCTCCACGCATATGATTTTGTAGGGTATAGCCCTCCTTCATTTATATGCTTGCATTGAATGCCTGCGGCTTTTCCAGGCACACGGTGCAAGCTGTTGGTGGATTTACCATTATGGGGTCTGGAGGACAGTGACCCTCTTCTCACAGCTCTACTAGGCAGTACCCCAGTGGAGACTCTGTGTGGGGGCTCCAACCCCACATTTTCCTTCTGCTCTGCCCTAGCAGAGGGTCTCCATGAGGGCTCCACCCTTGCAGCAAACTTCTGCCTGGACATCTCGGCATTTCCATACATCCTCTGAGATATAGGTGGAGGTTCTGAAACCTCAATTTTTGACTTCTGTGCACTTGCAGGCCCAACACCACGTGGAAGCCAACAAGGCTTGGGGCTTGCACCCTCTGAAACAATGACGTGAGCTGTACTTTGGCCCCTTTTGGCCACAACTGGGATGCAAGACAAATAGTCTCAAGACTGCAAAAAGCAGCAAGGCCCTGGGCCTGACCCACAACACCATATTTTCCTCCTAGGCCTCTGGGTGTGTGATGGGAGGGGCTGCCCTGAAGACCTCTGACATGCCCTGAAGACATTTTCCTCATTGTCCTGGTGACTAACATTTGGCACATTGTTACTTAGGCAAATTTCTGCAGCTGGCTTGAATTTCTCCTCAGAAAATGTTTTTTTTTTTTCTTTTCTATTGCATTGTCAGGCTGCAAATTTTCCAAACTTGTGAATATATAAAACTGACTGCTTTTAACACTACCTCCATGTTGACTTCATTGTCTATATCATTATCAACATTTTGCATTCAACAAGTCTCTAGGAAGTTCCAAACTTTCTCACATCTTCCTATCTTCTTCTGAGCCCGGCAAACTGTTCCATCCTCTTCCTGTAACCCAGTTCCAAAATCACTTTCACATTTTCAAGCATCTTTAGAACTGCACCTCACTATCCTGTACCAATTTACTGTATTAGTCCATTTTTATGCTGCTATAAAGAACTGCCAAGACTGGATATTTTATAAAGGGAAGAGCTTTAATTGACTCACAGTTCCACATGGCTTGGGAGGCCTCAGGAAACTTACAATCATGGCTGAAGGGAAAGCAAACATATCCTACTTCACATGAAGGCAGGAAGGAGAAGCGCCAAGCAAGAGGGGAAAAGCCCCGTATAAAACCATCAGAAATTGTTTTCTTGTGGGAACTCACTCAAAATCAAGGACAGTATGGAGGTAACTGCCCCCATGATTCAGTTTCCTCCCACTGGGTTCTTCCTACAACACATCGGGATTATGGGAACTACAAGATGAGATTTGGGTGGGGACACAGCTAAACCACATCAGATGACTTCTCCAAGTAACTTACAATACTACCGAATTGATGGCATACCTGTAAAGTGTTAATAAGTAAGATTATAGCAATCAGAGTAGGTTAAATCAGAGAAATGATCAATTTTCCAGGACAACCAAGAAGCACAGTTGTAGTTAAATACAGTTCTCTTAATTGGCTAGCCTTTAGTAGTCGAGTATAAAACTAGACTAAACTGTCATTTATTTTATTGGAGTGTATAATAACTCCAGACATTTCCCAGCTATCACCAAATCAAAGGATTTTTTAAAAATGTATCATATCAAACTATGTGTAAGGCATTGTACTGTTCATTATTAAAACGTAGTACAACTGTAAGAAACATCCCTCTCCCTGGAAGTGTATGCTCTATTAAAAGGCAATAAGGCACAGAATCTTGAAAAGTTAAATAGTACTGTACAGAACAATATTGATGTCATTTTACAAATAAATTATATGAGGGAGCACACTGGATATATCACTATGAACTACATTCCTTTAGGGAGACTGTGTGAAAAAAAAGGGCTTAACTGTGGCTACAATTTGGGTATGTGTGAATAAGGTGGGGAGGGAATTGGCTTAGCTTTAGAATATTAAGCAAGGAGATGCAGTTTAGAGTAAAGATTAAGCTGGCTGGCTCTGTATGCATACAATTTTAAAACCTGTGATCTACAATTTCCTGCTTTTTTAACCTCACACAAAACCCTATATTTTTTTCCTTAGCCTGTTTTCTCATTTGTAAAAGCACAGAATGATATTAACACATATATCATATGATTAATGTGAGTATAAATGTAGTGAATCACTTAAACAGGGTGCCCACCAACATAGTGAGTGCTAGCTGTTGCTGTCAAGATATGGGTTGTGAATGCATCCCTTGGACCAGAGCAGAGGGTTCCTGCAGTGGCTAAATGAGATAGCATTATACCAGTGGCTGAGTGTTTAGTGCGGGAGAGGGGAAGTGGGGACATTTGAACATTTCTCTCAATGTTGCTGTAACTAATGCCTGTTTGCTGTTGAAGGCAATGTGGTATTAGATGTCTCCATTGAGGGTAATAACTAATGAATGGTGACAAGCATGACTTGTCAGTTAAACCATGTAAATTGACAGTATATCTGGACTAAACTGGTGCTAGGCAGATAGTTTATGAGTGCCTGCTGGGAAAAAGGGAGGAACAAAGGATGAATGGGAAGAGTCTTTTAACTGTACGTCACCATTGAAGCCTCCTTGGTTGTGGGCTTTACAAGCCACTCACCTTGGGTGTCATAACAGATTGTACCATTGTATTTAAATGACGACTGCCACTGCAAATAGACTTAACAAGTCAGTGGTCCCTAGAGGCACTATAAAATGTTCCCAACAAACCTCTGCCATTTGTTTCTAACCATTCTGTGGACTAATAAAAGCCAGAGTAAGCAAGAAATAGGGCTGCAATCCCATTCTCTCTGCAGCTACTCATGTAAGACGATGGTTTTCTCTGCACGTGAGATGTTTGCCCATACAGAGCTATTTTTCAAGCTGCCTGCGGAAACTGAATGGATCCTAATGCCACCAATAGCTTTCAAAGCTTCAACTCTGATACAGCTTTGAAAGTAATTAGATAAAGAAAATTAATTCCAGTTGGGAACACATAAAACATTTCATTTGGAAACTGACATGAATAAAATTATAACTATGGTAAATATAAAATATGAAATTCTAAAAATTACAATACACTCTGACTATAATATTTCCATACAAATTAATGTTTTGTTAACTCTCAGTAAAGTACTCAATAGCCAGGAGACCAACACAACAATCAGGAAGGAGGATGCTCTTTTTGTGCAAAGCCTTTGGGTGGGCTCAACTCTGAAACTGAGCTGGAAACAGGAAAAAATTCTGCAATGAACAGCAGAAACAATACATAAAAGAGTACTCAATTAGTCACCCTCTCTCTTTCTTCTCACTAAATAAAAAGAATAAGATAGATGATAGATAGATAGATAGATAGATAGATAGATAAATAGATAATAAATACAGCTATACGCATAGCGATAGGTCACACATTCATAAAGGAGGCAATATTGCCTGAAGTGACACAAAAATTTTATGTGTTATAATGGCGATAGGCCTTCTAAAGGGCCACAATACATAAACAGCTATGCAGCACATATGAGGTCTTAAAATTTCATGGAGCAGGGATAATTGGAGAAAAACAATCTCTAAAAAGATTCAGTAGTGAGATAATGAGAAAAATGAATCTGTCGAACAATGATACAGTTATGCAGGCTTTGAGTCATACATAGATAACTATTTTTTAGGTCCTCTAACTGCACAGAGATAAGTGTGTCAGAGACAGCAGCAGCATGAAAACTAAAACCAAAACAAACAAAACAAAAACCAAAATCTCTCAAATATATATATATATATATATGTTTGTGTATATATATATATATATGTTTGTGTATATATATATATGTTTGTGTATATATATATGTACATATATGTTTGTATATACTGATATGTACCCAGATGTATCCTACTAAACATATCTTTAACTACAACGTGACTCCACAGGTATTTGTGAAATGCCTAGTCTATGCCAGGCATTGTACTTCCTCTGGAATAGAACAGTAAATGTGCTCTAATAGAGAACAGAAGCTAGATGGAAACAGACATCAAACTACTACAGCAGAGATGATGTTGGAAGGGAAAAGTACAATGCTGGGAGAGCATATAGCAGAAAAACCCTTGGAAGGCGACTTTTAATGAGACTTGGATGATAAAAGGAAGCAGTCAGGCAAAGGAACTAGCATGTTCAAAAGGCTAGAAGTCAGAGGCAGTGCGACATGTTCAGATAAACAAATGGGATCCAGTAGTGCCTAGAGAAAAAGAAGAGGCCAGGGGAATGTGGGGAGACTGTGGAGATTATAGCTCAGACAATACAGATGGAGGCTGCATAAGTCCTGTTAAGCATTTTGGAGTATTTCCCAAAAGAAAAGAGAAACCATTCTGTAATTTTAAAAGGAGAGAGATTCACTTCATTAGGGTTGTGTCACTAAAATACTGAATTAGGTCAAGTTAGTTTTTCAATGTAATGGAAACAATAAATGTCTAGCAACAGATTTTCTTCTATGAACTAATGAATACTTTAGAACCATATAATGCACTTGTTTAAAATGAAAACTGGAAGCTGGTGTGTTTGGCAATATGCTCTCTGGAAATGGGAGTAAAGGAAAGAAATAATGCAATGGTTTATTTAATCAAATATACAAATAGTATATTGTGGTGGGTAAAGTGATTGTGATAGGTTTTTACAGGGCATGTGGGATTGTTTGGATTAAGTTGTCTGTAACCTCTGTGTGACTTCTGCCTTACATTTCTGGAGTGAATGCACTAGTTTATGATGATGGAATAACCAGACACAGAATTTGAATAAGGATAGTTATATCTGAATATAATTGAGCTGGTTTCCCAGGACCTATATGATTTCAATTTATTTACAACAGCTTTTATTCTTTCATTAATGCATAGTTACCATGTACATATGTATAATATTTATTTTTGATATGTTAATATTACTGCTATTTTCTCTTTTTGTTGGATGATATTGGCTGCAAGAGTATTTATAAAACATTACATTTATATTAATCACATTTCCTTGAATCAGGTGACTTTTGTGGCTTTCTTTTGAGTTTGTGCTTGGGGAAGTTTAATTTTTTACCGTGTATTGTGTACTATTGCTCATTGGTTGTGGCCCCTGGGTTCATTTATAAAGCTACAGAACTTTTGAAATGCCATTAATCAAAACAGGAAATTATAATTGACAGTGCAATTTTACTTTATAGCAGTAACCTAAGGATAAAAGTTTGACCTGAAAAAATTGTTAGCTTGTCAAAAAACACTTTGTGAAATAGCAAACTCCTAGAAAAGAAGAAAATTACAGAGTCACTGGATACAATGTTGTCTTTAAATTTATAACACTAAAAAGAATTAAATATACAAATTCAAATGAAACTGTCCAGGTTAACTAGAGAATAAACTCTGTGTTAAGTATCTCAGGTTGCAGAATTAGTTGATTGATTGATTTCATTCTACACTGGAAAGATGCCATTAATCTCTGTCTTTCTTCCATGAAATGAAACTTTTTAAATTACCTATAAATAGAATGGTCATTAATTACAAAGTAAGGAAACACTGAATCAGCATCAAAATATTTGTGTATTGTTTCAGTTGCTTTCTGATTTAGATTAATTTCACAGAAGTCCAAGATAGATACAGTATAAAACTGAAATGCTCTTTGATGACAGCATGCATGTGACAATTTCCAAAATGCCTTGGACATAGTCAATCCCCCATAAATATTGCCAAAGGAATCCAGAAGTTGAAATTAGGAATCTGAACTCTTAAACACATGTGCATATTCCTACCAGATAACAAGAAAGAAAACATTTATGAAAACCATAGTAAGGTTATCAGAATTTTTCAGTAGTATTAAAAAAGATGTTTAAAAAAGTAATTTAATTTGATTATTTCTCCCATGAATCATCTGCCTTTATTTAAATAGAATTTTCAAAAGATTATCTAATTAGATGTATTCAAGACATTGCCATATATCAGGTGAGCCAACTTTCAAAAGCATTTGCGTACAAAAATTACAGAAATTGTTCTTTCCAACATTGGAAAGAAAGGCTATGCATATTGTATTACTAAAAGCAATTATGTCTCTATATTCCTGGATAACATATTTAAATAATCTATTGGGGATTTGCTTTTCAAATTAAATTACTGTAACATTAACATTGCTATATTCATACAAAAAGGTTTCAGATACATTAATTCTCATCTAAACCTTTTATTCTCTTCATCTTTCAGAGAAAATGCAATAATAATTTGAAGCAAAAAAAAAATTAAACACACATGGTAAGGTTATATTGAGTTGAAAAGATAGTGTAATTCTTTAGCTTAAAAGGTTCAAAAAGCTATTGGATCCAGTACTTTGCTTGTATGCTTTTGTGCCCATGGGTGTGTGCACTATTACAATGTGCAAAATGCAACTGAGCTCTAACTTTTTAAGATTTTAGTTCCAACGAGGTGATATTATAATAATGTAGGTATTTGTATTATGACAGAATGGCCATTATGATATAATCATCTTGTAAATGTCAATAATTAATAAGGAATTATAAAAAGACTATAGCTAAGCCTTTTTAAAGATTAAATTGTTTTTCAGAATATAATTGTATGTACAGTATGATCAAGAGTTTGACAAGAAATGCATTTAAATGATTTAGAAAATACTGAAAAAGCTCAATGAATTTAATTTAAAATGTTTGAACAGGTGTGTATTATGTATTGTTTATATAGTATAAGCACTCATTCAAAATATTATATATATATATATATATATACACATCCAGTCACCTAACTTTTGATGCCAGGCCAAGGTTTTCTTCTGAGTATTCACTAGAGCTCTGCCCCTCCTTTCTTGCAAAAGAACATACTAAGTGTACTAAGAGTGTACTAAGTGTGAATTCTAGTTTTGTTTTCTTTTTTCAGAAGTCTGAGTAGGGAATTCTTTGAGACTTTCTTAATATTTCTCGATTTTTCTACGATTTCTTACACCAATATCAACAGAATTTTTTAGCAAGTTTGCCAAGTTTTTTCGTGTTATTTGGTATTTGGCTTTGCACTTAAATAGGTTTTTAAGTATATTAAGCATGTAAGACATGTTTAGAATAGTGCCTGGTCCCCAAAAATTATTACATAAGTATCAACCATTATTTAGTTACTCAGTCACCCTGAAACTTGGCTTCCAATTCTGTAAAATAAGTATTGTATAAGATAATATATACTATGAATCTCAATGGCTCTGTTCTATAATATATGAAAAGTTTTGTGTTCAATTTTGCTTCATGCATTTTAAATTAGTACTCCATTTGGAAGTTTTCCAGTCTTAGAATATTGAAGATAAGATCAAAATTGTATACTTCTATACGTTTCTGAAACTCATTATTTCATTTATTTAATAATTTAAACTCAATTATTTCATTAATTGCATTAAATTATGTACACACTTAAAATCACATGATTTACTACGACAGTTGTTGACTATAATATTTATTACAATTTTTCATGAACTTTAAAAATGAAACTAATGAAAAGAATGAAAAGATAAAGGAAACCAAGAGAAAGCTAAGGCCAATGTGTGAACAGTAACATCAGGAATAGGTGGAAGGAAAATGAGAACTATAACGTAACAACTTTATAAAATAATCATTAATTTTCAAAATTTTAGAAATAACTTACAATAATATTGCAACGTCTGTTTAGAAGATTCTGTTCATGGTTGTTGAATTACAGTTTAAAAACAAAAATTACTCTTGCTGATTTTTAAGTAAAGCTGAAATTGTTTTTTATAACAAGCAGTTACCTGCAAAGCAAGTATTTTGAAGGGAAACCAACTATTACTGAAGCAGAATATGAATGAGTACATACTTTAAAATATTTATTCAATATTATATGTGCTTCTGTCTTAGGCCATTCTTGTATTGCTATAAAGAAATATCTGAGACTGGGTAATTTATAAAGAGAAGAGGTTCAATTGACTCACAATTCTGGAGACTTTCGAGGAATCATGGTGCTGGCATCTGCTTGGCTTTTGGTGAAGCCTCTGGGAACTTTTAATCATGGCAGAAGGTGAGGAGAGAAGAGACACATCACATGATGAAAGCAAGAGCAAATGAAGGAGGGGAGCGGAGAAGGGGAGAGAGAAAGAGCATGGGGAAGGAAGTGCCAGACACTTTTAAATGATCAGATCTTGCAAGAACTCACTATCGCAAAGACACACCAAGTCATGAGGGATCCGTTCCCATGATCCAAACACCTCCCAATGGGCTCCACCTCGAGCCTTGGGGATTAAAATTAAACATGAGATTTGGGTGGGGACAAATATCCAAACTATATCAGCTGTCTGTTTACTTCAAAAAAACTTTTAAACATCTTTATATACATTTTAAACCAGTTTTCTTATTATCCTAGATTTTGAAAGAACAGAGATCTTATTTATATAACTAAAAAATAATAAAAACATTGTTGACAAGTGGCTTTTTATAAGTTAACCTAGACATGCATTTCTTCTCATTTTAAAGTACCTAAAATGAAATTTCCCATTGATTGGATAGCATTTATAAAAATTCTGTTATCTTAAAATTGCTGTCTGGGCATTTGTGTTTATGGTTCTCTAAATTGCTTTATAAAGAAGTTAAGATGACGGTACTCTGATGGCTACACACCCTTTAATTATTTTATAACCATGGTCAATCCATTAACCTTCATGACATTCCTGTATCACTATCTGTATCTTCTTCGGTGTGATGTAAAAAAACTTTTAATCTGCATACCTACTTTGAGTAGTTGGAAAATGAATCAATATTGACATGTAAATGGATATTTAAAATTTTATAATATAAAGGAAAACAAACATGAATTCTTTTGTGTTTGCTAATTGCAATACATATTTTACAGAAAATTATGCTTCTGTATGTCTGAGGTCCTGTAGTTTATGACTAATAGGAGACACATGATCTGCACTCTAAAACATGCATGACATTTATAGAATGAAAACTTCTTGTGTACATCTAAATACACAATTGAATTTATTTCCCTTAGTTGGATATGAGATTGGTCAATAGATAGATAATAATTATGTTTCATGAATCCTGAATTTCAGTAAGTTATTTTTAAAGAGAAATGACTATATATGAAAAGAGACCTGTTTTGGGGGTAACAGGCATAGGTGAAAATTCTAGCTTCACTGATATCCTGTCATGGATATTAAGCAAATTTGTAGCCTCTCTACAACTTTCCAAGTTTGAAGCATATGTCTTAAGTCATATAAGAATTACAGGCAGTATTATTGGATAGGTGTATTTAATTTTTCCTCATATCTTTGCAGTGTTTCAAAGAATTATTTGATACTGATAAAAATAAGTTATGTATAAGCTTAGTTCTATGGAATAGAATTTTGTTACTAAATTCCTGTGATATTACTTTGGACCGTAATAATAATTACAATTATCTCTTTTGTAGAAGATGGGTTATTCAATGAGTCACTTTAAAATTAGGTAAATACTTTTTCACTATTTTTCAAAAGTTACAGTGCTAAGGTGAGAGTTTACTTGAAGCTGCCACACTAACCAGCATGAAATGAAAGTTATTGAATTTGTGAATCTTCATGCAGTGAAGATTGAGATAAAATATGTAAAATAAATAACACAGAGACTGACAAATAATAGATGCCCCTTAACAAAATCCAGGGTTACAGAACAGCACTTATTTGTGGATGTCAAAATTGTCTAGATGCAGTTCTAAGTTGTTACACAATGTTGGGGAGAAATTGAACAATCTGCCAGTTTCAAATTACTTCGTGTAATGCACGAATATAGACCAGAATAATAAAGGTAGAGAAAATAATTATGGGAAAGGGATTTAAGAAGACAATGCCATACTTCTGCAAACAAAAAGCTGGCAGAGTATTTAATTGACTTGCACAAGAGCAAGATTTCTTGTCAACAGAGCTACAAAGTCCAAGGATTCTGGCACCAATTCTTGCCATTCTGAAGGAAGATGAAGGACAGGTTAAGGAAAAAAGGTAATATTGGCTAAGTGCCTGTTAGTGATTCTATACTAGATGCTTTAACACTACTTACTCGTACTTACTCATCCTACAAGGCAGACATCATTATGATTGCTTTAGGGAAAAGGCATCTGAAGCTCAATTTGGTTAAGACACTGGTTCCTTTGACACCTGAGTTACTACTCAAAATTCATGAATGAAAGATTTTTCCTGGATCTAAATCTTGAATGTAGACCTTGATCTAAAAGAAATATGTTTGACTACACTACTTTGCAGGAGACATAGCAGCGTCTATAACCAGAAACATGCAATAATTCACAAAACAATTATAAACACAATTCTATGCTAAGTTTGCAACATTGAGGGCCAGACATGCACGCATATCTTTTGCTTATTTAATAATATTATTGTAAATTGCATGACAGTGATATTTACGATTAAAAAGTGTGCTTTTAAATGAAAATCAAACCATGGACAAAGGCACAAGAAACTGTCTTCTGAAAGGAATACACAGCTCTTTGTCACTTATGTTTAGTGACTTTGTTCTTTAGCTTAGAGAATTGAAACTCAAAAAGATTTACAAAATGTGAGTATAGATTTTTATCTTAAAATCTTCACTGTATTTTACAGATAAGGAATCTGAGGCATCAAAATTTTAAATTTCTTATTCTCACAAATCCCTATCTAGTTTTCAAGTAAGACTAAGCAAACTCCATAAAACATAAAATTGGACTTGTAAATAAAAACACAAATCATGAAATGAGTTAAAAGATTATCAGGACTGATTTAAAATGAAATATACTCAGATATGTTTCTGAAAAAGTAATTTAATTGTACTTCTCTTTATTCCATCAGAAGCATAAATTAACCAAACTTTGACATCTAAACTCAATCTAGATTTTCATATATACATAATAGGAAACCTGTTTATGGAGTTTTGTTCTGTGATGTTTATAATATCTTAGAGAAATCAAATGAATACTAATTAAATGAAACTGAATTACATTAGAGACATGCATTTATTCTAACAGATGATTGAGTTAAACTTAAATATCAACAATTGCCATAGAGTAGATAAGAAAAATATTTATCTTTGTTCTAATTTTTATGGCATTTATATTGTTTGATGGACCTTCCATTTAGTGAAAAGTTCTTATTTCAATTTTACAATATGTAGAAAGAAAACTGCAAATGGATGGTTTTTCTGTAGGCTATATAATTCCAGAATACAGCAAAAGTTAAGATAATAGTTTCCTCACAGAGGTCATTTACAGTAGTTTTAAACTCTCCTATTTGTTTTTCATGTAAAATCAATTTTTTTAACACAATACTGTATAAAGTGGAAATTATTTCTATGTGCATAAATGCTATCAATATAAATTGTTCTTTTCAGTTTATACTATGAAGAGTCAAAACAGAATGTGTTTTTAAGCTTGAAGCAAAATAACAGTGATAATACCTTTCATAGTTTAATCAGACAATGTTTATTTAAAATATTCACTCATTATGAATACAAGGACAGATTGGTAAATCACTGATAAAATTAACTCCATTGATTTTTAAAATGTTATATTATCTTTATTATTTTTATTAAACATCTGGTTTGATGGTGGGAAAATCTATTATCTGATATTTGAAGGAGATTCAAAAATTATGTTAACTCCCCACTTTATGTGAATAAATGTATTAATATTAAATTTTATATAATCTGTGGATAAAATTATAATATTTGCAAACTTTAGGCCCTATTATAATTTCCTAAATGTGTTGGTGGTAGTAGAATGATATCATAAACTAATTTTGTAGCAAGAGACTGAATGATACAAGGAAGACAAATGAATTGCAAACATATAATTATTTAACTAGATAATTGAATTAAATGTTATTAAATAATGTTAATTACTTAAACGAATGCTGTGGAATATAATAAGTCACTTAATTGTGCCAATATCTAGATATTGGGCCTATGTAGTTACTTCAGTCATTGAAATTCAGAATGAATGGTATGTTTCTTTGCCAGAAGTACCATAGCAAACTACAAAGTTTGGGCATTTTAAACAACAAAAACATATTGTTTCCTAGTTCTGGAGGCTACACATCAGAAATCAGTGCGTCCACAGAGTTTCTGCCTTCTGAGGTCTTTGAGGTAGAATCTGTTCCCTGCCTTTGTGCCAGCTTCTGGTAGCCTCAGACATTCCCTGGCTTGTAGATAGCATTCTTTCTGTGCACTCATATCATCTTCCTTCTATGCATATCTCTGTGTGTCTGTCTCTGCGTCCCAGTGTATTAGTCCATTTTCATACTGCTATGAAGAACTATCCAAGACTGGGTAACTTATAAAGAAAAAGAGGTTTAATGAACTCACAATTCCACATGACTGGGGAAGCCTCATAATCATGGAAGAAGGTGAAGGAGGAGCGAAGGAGGAGCAAAGGCTTGTCTTATATGGCAGCAAGCAAGAGAGCATGTGTAGAGGAACTGCCCTGTATAAAACCATCAGTTCTCATGAGACTTATTCACTATCACAAGAACAGCATGGGAAAACCCACCCTCATGATTCAATTACCTTCCACCAGGTCCCTCCCATGATACATGGGGATTATGAGAGCTACAATTCAAGATGAGATTCTGCTGAGATGAGACTCAGCAGAACCATATCATTTTGCCCTGGCCCCTTCCAAATCTCATGTCCTTACATTTCAAAAGCAATCATGCCTTCCCAACAGCCCCCCAAAGTCTTAACTCATTTCAGCATTCACTCAAAAGTCCACAGTCCAAAGCCTTATTTGAGACAAGGCAAGTCCTTTCCACCTATAAGCTTGTAAAATCAAAGAAAGTTAGTAATACTTCCTAGATACAATGGGAAGACAGGCATTTGGTAAATACACCTGTTCCAAGTGGGAGAGATTGGCCAAAATGAAGGGGCTATAGGACCCAGGCAAATCCAAAATCCAGCAGGGCAGTCAAATCTAAAGGCTCCAAAATGATATCCTTTAACTGCATGTCTCACATCCAGGTCATGCTGATGCAAGAGGTGGGTTCCCATGGTCTTGGGCAGCTCTGCCTCTGTGGCTTTGCAGAGTACAGTGCCCTTCCCAACTGCTTTCACAGGCTGATGTTGAGTGTGTGCAGCTTTTCCAGGCACATGGTGCAAGCTTTCAGTGTATCTACCATTCTGGGGTCTGGAGGATGGTGGCCCTCTTCTCACAGGTCCATTAGACAGTGCCCCAGTGGGGACTCTGTACAGGGGCTCCCACCCCACCCCACATTTCCCTCCTGCACTGCCCTAGCAGAGGTTCTCCATGAGGGCTCTTCCCCATAGCACACCTCTGCCTGGCCATCAAGGCATTTCCATACATCCTCTGAAATCTAGATGGAGATTCCCAAACCTCAATTTTTGATTTCTGTGCACCCACAGGCCCAATGCCACATGTAAGCATTGCTTTGACGGACCTCCCACATAGTGAAAAGTTCTTATTTCAATTTTACAATATGTAGAAAGAAAGCTACAAATGGAAGTTTTTTCTGTAGGCTATATAATTCCAGAATACAGCACAGGTTAATAGTTTCCTCACAGTTTGGGACTTGCACCCTCTGAAGCAACAGCCTGAGCTGTATGTTGACCTCTTTTAGCCATGGCTGGGACAAAGGGCACCAAGTCCCAAGACTGCACAAGCAGCAAGACCTTGGACCCAACTCATGAAACCATTATTTTCCTCCCACGCCTCCAGGCCTATGATGGGAAGGGCTGCTGTGAAGACCTCTCTGACATGCGCTGGAAATATTTTTCCCATTGTTTTGGTGATTAACATTTGGCTCCTCATTATTTATGTAAATTTCTGCAGCCAGCTTGAATTTCTGCTCAGAAAATGTTTTTTTCTTTTCTATTGCATTGTCAGGCTGCAAATTTTCCAAACATTTATGCTCTGCTTCTCTTTTAAACATAAGTTCAAATCCAGAGTTCCGTATATTTTTGAATACATAAAACTAAATGCTTTTAAGAGCACCCAAGTCACCTCATGAATGCTTTACTGCTTAGAAATTTCTTCTGCCAGATACCCTAAATCAACTCTCTCAAGTTCAAAGTTCCACAGATTTCTAGGTCAGGGGCAAAATGCCACCAGCCTCTCTGCTAAAACATAGCAAGAGTCACCTTTATTCCAGTTCCCAACAAGTTCCTCATCTCCACCTGAGACCACCTCAGCTTGGACTTCATTATCTATATCACTGTCAGCATTTTGGTCAAAGCCATTCAACAAGTCTCTAGGAAATTCCAAACTTTTCTACTTCTTTCTTTCTTCTGAGCCCTCCAAGTCACTAGGAAGTTCCAAACTTTCCCGCATTTTCCTGTCTTCGTCTGATCTTTCCAAACTGTTCCAACCTCTGCCTGTTACCCAGTTCCAATGTCACTTCCACATTTCAGGTATCCTCATAGCAGTACCCCACTCCACCAATTTACTGTATTATTCCATTTTCATACTGCTATGAAGAAATACCCAAGACTGGATAATTTATAAAGAAAAAGAGGTTTAATAGACTCACAGTTCCACATGGCTGGGGAGCCTCACCATCATGGCAGAAGGCAAAGGAGGAGCAAAGTCACATTTTACATGGCAGTTGGCAAGAGAGCATGTATAGGGGAACTGCCCTTTATAAAACCATCAAATCTCTTGAGACTTATTCACTATCACGAGAACAGAATGGGAAAAACACACCCCATGATTCAATTACCTCCCAACAGGTCCCTCCCATGACATGTGGAGCTACAATTCAAAATGAGATTTGGGTGAGCACAAAGCCAAACCATATCACCCAACTTCCTTTTTTTTTTTTTTTTTTTTATAAGAACACCGTCATGTTAGATAAGGGCCTACCCTAATGATCTCATCTTTACTTAATCATTTCCAAAGTCCCTATTTCCAACTAAGTTCACATGTCACAGATACTGGGGCTTAGGACTGGGGGAACACAATTCAATCCATAATATATGGACATCATAAAAATACATAATGTGAAATTTTTTCCAAATATATCATCAGTACCTGTGAATGTATGAAAACAGGCAAAATTAGATAGAATATGCTTTTCTGTTTTAGTTAGTGTTCTACAATTTTCATCTTTCCTTACACTTCCCTTCCTCTTCTCATTTAATTGAGTACCAATCATCTGCTATAAGGTATAAATATATAGATATACATACTTTTTAAAAACTGCATGCCACCAAGTTGGATAAGTTTCTGGATTTCAAAAGATGCCTCTTTAAATTTTAGGATCACAATTTATAATTGAGATGTTCATACAGCTTTTATCTCAATTCTCAATTCTTTTTTTCTTTCATCATATATTGACTAAATACTTACTCTATGCCATATTTTCTATTAGAGATATCTCATTGATATTAGTGATATTACTGACATTCTATTAGGGTTACCAAAGTACTGATTACTTAGACCACTTAGGTTATTTTAAAGCTGCATGTCTTTTACTTTTCTACAAATATTTACTGAAACCTATTATGTTGCAGAATTCTATTAGGTGCTAGCAAAACAATACAGAGATATTTCCATCACAGAAACTTATATGCTTATAATGTGATACAATTTTTTTTTTTACAAACTGAATGAATAATTTCAGATGTGGTGAATTTGATAAGGAAAATAACATGGAATAGAGGAAGAGTGACTTTGGGGAGGAGCTAGAGGATCAGAGTTAGTTTATATATGGTGTTCAAGGAAGTCCTCTTTTAGAGGTACCTTTTGGTGGAGACAGAAGTGCACAAAGCTCTTTATGCCTCGTTTACAAAAAAAACAAGTAAGAACTTTTGGACAAATATGATCATTTATTTTTAGTTTTATTAAATACGTTAGTTTTTATTAAAACACATTTGTTAAAACACATTTAGTTTTATTAACACATTTTATATGCAAAGTAAAATTTGAGGAAAAGGTTTGTTTTTCCCAACGTGGAATGAAAGAGAATGATGTTTATACAATAAGCCTGATGGTTAAAATATCCATCATTTCCTTTCTTCCTTTAGTATAGGTGTATCAGCTCAAGTAACTACAAGTTAATCCAAAATAAATGTTCCCTTTTGTCTTTACTTCCACTTTCTTATCCTGCATTCCTGTTTGGTTTTCTGAGATGCTAGAGAGAGGCTCTGGCTGCTCATTAGGAAATACTGCTGTAACACCTCTGAGAACATCAGCTCCATTTTCTGTCAAGCTGGCACAATTCACACATCTTCAATTTACTTCATTATTTATTGTTTTGTAGAACAGTGACAGAATACTTAGCTCTGTTAAAAAAAAAAACAAAAAAAAAAGATAGAAGACTGCTCTCTGCCCCAAGGACACGCAATTTAAGTTAGACAATTCCGACATAAAACACAATGGCTGGAAACTGGTTCATTTTCAGAGTGAAAACAACCTGAGTTTTCATACTTGTTTGCTGAGGTTGAAAAGTTACTGTGAGACATTTTTTAAAGAACAAAATAGATGTGGAGCGATAGAAATTAAGAGATAGGCAGTGTTAGCTTTACATTTTTATTCTTTGTGTCTCAGACCAACTAGGAACTAAATTTTATCTCTCTAGGTGAAATGCTGGAAAAAAATTCATGATGTAGCCTTAGATGCACAAGGGCACATGTAGACATTCTATTTGCTTACAGGAAGATGTAAAACAATTAAAATAGATTCAATGAGGTCAAGTCAAATTTAAAGCCAAATGCAACATGAGATTAAATAAATCTCATATTTAGGTGAAATATTTTCCTAGAGTGGATGAAAATTCTATGTCTGTCAAATTAGTTATTCTAAAGCAGTGGAGTAGAAATTATTAAAAACAAACCTGAGACCATAGTACTACTATGAAAGAGTAAAACTTGTTAAAGACTCTAGATTTAAAAATAATTGGGGCTAACAATACAAATACCTCTGCATTATAATGAACTGACGTATGCATACTAAACCCTCAACATATATCTTTGCAAGGAAATGAAAGAGAGCTTCTTGAGAGAAGAAATGATTTTCAATAAGTTGCTCCCCAAATTTTCACTGATGAAAGCCAGATACCCTGGAAATTTTTAGAGGGCTCTCTCCATCACCACTGCATATTACCATCTATATTTCACCAAGATTTTCACATCTTACTATGAATTGCTTAAATCAAACAATGGGGCTATTTAGATTACTTAGTTTTTGAGTGAATGAATGAAGAAAGAGTGAATTCACTTATGAATGAAGTTTGGATGACAGTAATGAAGGAATTACCTGGATTTCAGGATTCAGGGTCCTTCAGTGGAGAGCAGTTTTTAGGTGCCATCAAAGATGTGGCATTGATGAGCAGAATAAAATCTTGTGGCATTTGGACTCCTAAAGAGTAGGAGAGATGAATGACAAAGAAAGGTTGGAAAAACTCTCAGCAGAAAAGTGACTGAATATGAATTTTGTTGACAAAAATCATGTATGCTACTAAAAATGCCATGCCTTTATAAGAAAGGTTGCCAATGTTTTGGTTATATACTTGTCACTCACCTTTCAAACTGTCCTAAACGAAGAGACAGAAGAATGATCACGTGAATCTGCCTTACTCAGGCCACTAGGAATTAAAACTGTAGAATCTACAGAGACAGAGAAACAAATAAGTAATTTAATTCCCAAGCTCCCGAAGCTCATATTGTTTCAAATCATTCAGTGGATTTTATTCATTATGTTTATTCCACTGTAAAATTAAATGTACAAAGAAATACATAATTCTTTTTATTTGCTATTGGTCATAAATCTTTAGAACAAGCTTAAATTACAGTTATTTAAATCTATGCTTCATGAACACATTTGCAGGTTTTTCTTCCCCACTACTTAGTTAATATTACTTAGACAAATACTTATTAAGATTGATTTAGTTGTGAAGCTAAGTATAGGTTGCCTTCAAATTATATCGGCGAGGTGTAATAATATATAACACAATACTGTGCATAATACTAGATGTGTATTTTAGATGTCAAGAATAAATTATGTATTTAGGGGAGTAAAATGGTGGCGATCCTCTATGGCAAAAAGATCAAGTTCAAATACGCCCATTTTTATGTGTAGACAGAGCCTAGAATGATTTCATAATTCAAAAGGAGTTATAAAACTACTAAGTAATAAAACATGATAAATTTGGAGTTCTTAACCTATGATCCATCAGCTCCACTAGGTCCATGGGCCTCGGTGCAGTACTTGCAGGTTTCTGTGCTCATTTGCATTTTGCTGGAGGGATTTCAATAGGTTCTCAAAAGGCACTGAGAGAAAAAAAATAAGGAAATAAAATTTTAAGATTGTGTAAACATCCATTCTGTAAAATTTTATTTCAGCATATTTATCTTTCCATTACTATGGATGTTTTATAAAATACCCAAATGTTTAGAAACGATGAGACACTCATAAATAAACCACCACATTTGTGACTGGAAAGAGCTTTCACAGGGATGACACATTCTCAACCAACTTCCTTTCTCTCCATCCCTCTCTCCTTCCAGCCTTGTCTTCCCTTTTTTTTCCCACAATCCTCAGACCAGGTACTATCAGGCACAGCCATTTTGTATCCACTGTTAGATCCATTTTACCAGATTTTTTTTCTTTCCCTTTCTTTTCTCAATATACTCTGTTCATATTTTTAGATTAAATGTGCTGACAGTGACCCTACAAGTTCTAAAATTTGGTGTCCCTAAATAAATTATTTCTATTTCAAATCTAAGGCTAGCGTTACAGATTCCCTCTTTATATCTTAACTCCACATTTATTTGGTCCACAAGTGTATCTAGGTTTTATTTTTCTTAAATACAAAAGAGGAGGAGGGCAATAAAAATAACCTACTTCAGAGAGTTGGTAAGACAAATATAACTGTTAATATATTTCATATATTCAAATCTTTTTGCCTCATACCTCAAGTATAGCAAGTCAAAGCAGTATCAATAAATGTCAGTCATTATAAGGAAGTAATTAGTGGAATGTGAAGATCTCTGATTCTCACAATAGTCTACTTGGTCTATTTTGAATCAGTATTAATAACAATACAGTATTTCTGACATATTGTAGAACAATTCTTCTGGAAACTCATTCTGGAATTGTCCAGGATAGTGAGACAAAATTCTTGTACTATTTTGTTAGGGTACAGAAAGATTTATTGTCTCCTTCTAGGTAAAGAGAAAAACCTACCTTTAAACTTACTTCTGGCATTTCTACAAGTGGGGTCACCTTACAGAGCTTCTGGCAAAATAGTTTCACGAGGTTGCTTTGAGAGCATCCGAAATATGGAGGAAAAAAAAAAACAAAAACAGAACATCCGAAGACAGGTAGAGGAATCTGTGGCATGAGGAGTGAATGGGACCTTGAGCCAGCTGGAACGGCAACCAGACGTCCAGCAGAATGCCATCTGGCCCAGGCACCAGGACTTCCCTTGCTGCCTGTGCACCATGGAGTGTCCCAGGGCCTCCACCTAGTCTGGTCTTCTGGCATCACCTCTCTACTCCAGCCAAAAGCCTGTTCCACGTTTGACCTGCTCTGTTTTCCAGCTCTGACTTCTGGATATGCCCCTGTTGCCATGGCTACCAGTCCTTGGTTTTTGACTCAGCCTGGCTTCTGGTCACGGCTCCTGCACTCACACACAGTGGCAGGCTCAGTTCTTAGCCTTGGATTCATTTGCAACGTATCTGTGCACTTGCTTCAGGCCTCTAATTCAGCTGTATCCTCCTGAGTTTCACCCAAGGTCTCAAAAATGGGCCTGAAGGAGAAATCTTTGGCTTGATTATTTGAGGCTATTTGAATTCTGTCTATGTCCCTCTTTAGTGGAGGTTTTGGAAAATCATTTCATTACTTACCCTTAGTGGGGAATAATTTCCTACCCTAATCTAGTATCTCTCAAAACCGTAAGTAAACCAATCTTTCCAGAATGTATTTACTCTTCTGTGAAGGATGAAAATGTTAGTCTAAAAAAATCTCAATAATTAAATTTAAAAATTATATTGAGCTCATACAATTGGAAAGCATGTGCAGAGGACAGCACAGAACATAAGATGACCACATTAAAAAGCAGACTACATCGTGTGCCCCAGAGGTATATTACAAAATAACAACATAGGCAAAGCAAAGCAAGTTAATAAGTCACAGAAACAATGTATATTGGAGGCATCAAGGAAGTCTTCCTGGTCCGGGCAGAATTTGATATGACCCTTAATGAACTACCAGGATTTGGGCAGAAAGTTGGGAAATATGTGTACCAAATAGGGTAAGAAAACAGTAAGTGAAAACGCATAGGATTGGTTAAATATGGAATGTCATTAGAAAAGTCCTTAGCTTTCTGGTCGGGCGCAGTTGCTCACACCTGTAATCCCAGCACTTTGGGAGGCCGAGGTGGGTGGATCACCTGAGGTCAGGAGTTCGAGACCAGCCTGGCCAACATGGTGAGACCCTGTCTCTACTAAAAATACAAAAATTATATGGGTGTGGTGGCGGGCACCCAGCTACTCGGGAGGCTGAGGCAGGAGAATTGCTTGAACCTGGGAGGTGGAGGTTGTAGTGAGCCGAGGTCTCACCATTGCCCTCTAGCCTGGGTGACAAGAGCAAAACTCTGTTTCAAAAAAAAAAAAAAAGAGAGAGAGAGAAAAGAAAGAAAGAAAAAGTCCTTAGCCTTCTATTTTGGCAAAAGGATATTATTGGTATAGGAAATTAATAGAACAGTGTTGACTGTTAAGCCGGGTTTTTCCATTGGGGGCTTCAAAGCTTGTGTACGCAGACTGCATTTTATTATGTAGGGACTAGCAGGATAGGGTCTGTTTTATCTATGCCTTAGGAAGGTTATTTTTTAAATTGCAGTGAAGGGAGACTGGGAGTAGGGTAGCATGGGATGTAGGGATGGGACGAAGCCTTAGGAACATTCCAGGTAAGAGGGTGTAAGTGCCTAAACAAAAGGTAAAGTTGAGAATATAGAGAGAATGATGGGTAGGGGAGACAGTGCATAGAGTGGACACATACAGGCTAAAAATGTTTACACTATGCCTATCTCTTTAAGGATTTTATTGTCCATGGAGAATATATATCATAGTTTAAAGGAGAAATAAGACATATTTTCCTTTTTTTGGAAAATAAACTTTAAACATGAATTCTTTCCTGAATTCATATAAGTTTGTAGGAGTCATACTGTTGTCTACTACAGTGCTTCCTAAACCTGATTATGTATCCGAATCATATGAACAATTCCTTAATTCTTATTCTTGTTTAGTAGCATTGAGTGAGGTGTTTGAATCTTTGTTTTTTTTAAAAAAAAGCCCATTGCTGTTTGGGAAGGGATGTGAAAATTGCTGATTATGATACAAGAGTGTCCATGTTCAACCTCCAGCTTTCCTGGAAGTCATAACAAACTGCTATTAATGCTCTTTTAACCTGATGACATTGCTATAAGCTATTTTAAGGAAAACTAATAAAGTGAATGTCTTATTTGTACATATCCCAAGACAGATAAAGTTATGCAGACTGTAAATAGCATAATTATGTAAGTAGGCAGGCAAATTTTTCAGAAGAGAATTTCAATAAAATAAATCTTGGATATGATTGGAAATACCTTTCTTATTTGTTTGATGGAAATTACTGTAGGCCAATTAGTATATATCACACTTTGTATGTGGCAAAAGGGATAGGAAACTTATCCCACAGTGGTCTGGCTGGCTGGTTTTAGTGTGTCCTGCTAGCAGAATTCTAGTTGAAAGTCTGTAGTTCTTTTTTTATCTTGCTCCAAGCTCCATGATGCTCAGCCAAGCAAGAAGCTACAATTGCCTTCAAAGATGACTCTTCACTTGAATGAGCACTGTGGGGTGCAGAGGAAGATGAGAGCCTGGCCTTGTGTAAGAAGATTTAACATATGCCTCATTTTAGATCAGGCTCTATCTGAAAAGGGTTCCATGGAACCTTCAAGGCATGTACACATCTCTAATTCACAAGAGGAAATTATGAATTACAGAGTAAATCTGAGTGAATCTTATATTTGAAAGAGACTTAGGATATTTGGATTTTTATAAAGTAAAGATTAACTAATTTTTATATCGAGAATCTCTCCATGCATCTAGTTCATGTGTCAGGAGATACAGTAGTAGTTTACAGGTCATTAGTGTCAAAGTATATACAGATAAACACACATAGACATCCATCAGTTTGAAGATATAATTAGCAATATTTTAGAACATAGGTCACTTTTCTATGTTAGAAAATGTATTTATTGCATAGTCATGAAAACCCTCACGTTTATTTCTCAAATCTCTTTCTATCATTGACTCCACAGATAATATATGTCTAGTCTCTAAGGCCTTCTAGGAAAGTGCTAATTCAGCAGCGTTTTTCTCTTATGCTGTCAGGTTCTGCCCAGATTTTTTTGCCTTCATATTTGGAAGAATCCTGCTGCATTTAAGCTACACAATAAATATTAATGGTGAAAGGGACTTATTTTATTTTGCTTTGGATAAATATACTTTTTATGTTAACTATCCAAGACATCAATCTCATAAATAGAATAAATGAGAAATCTTCCCAAAAACACTTGTGAAATATCGTAAGCCAGTATCATTAAGTCCACAACCTAAACAGGAACTTGACAATTTCCTTGTGTTTTTATTTCCCTTCACATCATTTAGGCTGTAGTGTTAAGATTCTCCTATAGAGACTGTTTTTCCATACAGTTAATTCAGAAAAAGAAGTAAGACAATTCATATTGAGTTGTGTCATTTAGCATCATATATACACTGTTATTTCTTTTTAAATCTATAAGGGAACTCTTGATATTGTATAGTTATAGAAAATAATACAGACCACTAGAAATCTATGATAGAAGTGTTTCAATTCAAAAATTAGTTATGTCTTATCGACTCATTCACTTTCTTATAGTTTTACTTACTAATTCTCTTATAACATACCATGTTTTAAAATTGAAATATTTAGGCTTTACTTTCTTGTCTTCTCTTTTTGCCCTTGAACGGGAGTTATTAACTATGAATAAAACAGACCAGAACCCTACACCACCAACTCCTTATGTCACTCATTGTTTCTTCATTCACCCATCCATTGTTTCCCCACATAACTCTTCAAACATGTATGACAGTTTGCTCCATGCTAGCCCTTATGTTGGATACTGGATATTCAATGTCTTGGACAATTAATATAAATCACAAGAATTGTTTAGTTGTTTGATATTTAAGTCTTATTTTCCTTATTGATTTTGAATCATTTATGTGACATTCTTTTTTTTTTTTTGAGACAGAGTTTCACTCTTATTGCCCAGGCTGGAGTGCAGTGGCTCAATCTCAGCTCATGGCAACCTCTGCCTCCCAAGTTCAAGCAATTCTCCTGCCTCAGCCTCCCAAGTAGCTGGGATTACAGGCATGAGCCACCACGGCTGGCTAATTTTTGTATTTTTAGTAGAGACAGGGTTTCTCCATGTTGGTCAGGCTGGTCTCGAACTCCCCACCTTAGGAGATCTGCCCGCCTCAGGACCCCAAAGTGCCAGGATTACAGGGGTGAGCCACCACGCCCGGACTTATGTGACATTCTTTAGGTTCTCATCTTTGATATACTTGATATTTGTTTCAATGTTGCTAGCTACACTGAAGCAATCAAAGTTACTGAGGCTTTCTTATCCCCACTTCCTAACACACATACAAACACACACACACACACACACACACACTCACAAAGGATAATTTTTCATCATGCCACAGCTTTAAACAAGTGTAACACTGAGAACCTAAGCATGTCACAATATTAACCTGTGGGAAAGTCAGCCTAAGTTATTTTATTGGTTTACTTGAGTGATGATTTCGTAAAGCGTGGATGTGTTAATTAAGGCCCAAAGGCTATGATATTATAACTCCAGAACTTTTTGATTATAAATACAAATTGACTAGAAAATGAAATTTCTTTAAAGTTCACTCTTCCCCCTTTATCAGTAGCATATTTAAAAGTCAGTCATATAGTTCCATTGCTCCACATTTAAGCTTTGTCTTCCTGTGTCAGATTGGATATCTGTGTTTGTGTTTATTTGATTTATGATAAACCTAATTGTACATGTGTACTGATAAAATTGTGTGAATTTTATCAATTTATTATTTCCAACTTTTCATTTGGATTAGCAGAAAATTATAGTCTAAGGATTGATTCAACTTTGACTTCATGGTATAATCCAGATAAACAAGAGCATACCTCAGGGGACCTCTCAGTGGTAAAGCAATTTTAATTAGTAAATGATCCTGAAGCCGCACATTGAAAACAAACTATTACTCAGCAAACAATATTGGTAATGCCAGTCAGAGTTCTCATTCACAGCTTGTGAAAAGGCAGGATGCTTTGGGGAAGAGCTGGTGAGGGGTAATGAGAAGTGTCACTTAAAGTTAGCAAAGATCAAAGTGAAGGACACTCATCCTCCTAGCACTAGAACTCATATCGAAGTGTCAGGTTTCTGAGTTATCTCAATTCTTCAGTTCCAGCAAGGGAAAGGAAAATGCTCAGCTAACTTTCTATAAGAAATAAGGTTCTTCATCTTGAAATTCTTAGCTAATAAAGGAAACAGGAAATGGCAGCATAATTATGGCTATTGCTAAGCCAGCATGTCACCAAATCAAAATTATTAAAAAGAAAATAAAATGTAAAAAGAAAATAAAATGGGATTGATTATTTTAACTATTTTGTTTCCAAATATCAAATTGTTAAATTATTATATTTAAACTCATATCCTCCCTTCTATTTCCTTTCTGTATTCCTTATGAATTATGTTTTAGATTTCAGTTATCTATAATGTACTACTAATAGTATATTGTAAATAACAAGTTGCTAGATGGATTTCCAGAAGCATCACTAAAATATAAAATATTTCCAGAAGCAAATCAAAATTCTTAAAAAGAAAATAAAATGTAAAAAGAAAATAAAATGGGATTGATTATTTTGACTATTTTGTTTCCAAGTATCAAATTGTTAAATTATGATATTTAAACTGATATCCTCCCTTCTATTTTCTTTCTGTATTCCTTATGAATTATGTTTTAGATTTCAGTTATTTATAATGTACTACTAATAGTATATGGTAAATAACAAGTTGCTAGATGGATTTCCAGAAGCATCACTAAAATATTTGTATTGTGCAATCTTAAAACTACTGCTCTACTTAGAATTTAAAAATTAAAAAACATCAACCAAAGAAGTTTGATTTTTACTGCAAAGAAGTTTTAATAAGATTATTAACATTGTATTAGGCATTTGAAATCAGATATATAAGTAGATTGGTCACATAATCAGGTGGATAAGTCAGTAATCAGTTGCCGAACATACTTCTTCCTTCATATTCTCAGGGGACCTTATCTACTGCAGCCTTATTACTCAGACAGTGCAGTGATTCATTATAAGGTCAATGATGACAAAAAAGGAAACGCACAGTAAAAAAAAAATGGTGAAGAAATAAAGATCTCACCATATACTGCGAGTAGTCAGAACAGCTGTTGCTTCTGCAGGTGAATGAGAGCTGTTGCTGGGGCATTTAGAAAAAATAAACGGCCTCACATTTCCACGGCATTTCACCAGGCTGGAAGGTACCTTTTCCTCCAGTGTTCGTCTTCCATACCTCAAGCCCCAGCAGGTTATGACTCACTTGACTGTGTGGTGGTGTGTTATCACTTTCAACTCAGAGAAAAGCTAGAGAGAAAAAGAGAAAGATTTTAGGCATTCATTTAGCTACAAACATTGGAAAGACTTAAATCTTTACCACTTTCAGGTGGTGTAGCTTAGAATTCGCCAGCAGTTAATAAGCTTATTTCAGTGCCGTGCAAAGCAGTGCCACCTTAAATCGTGTCATCCTTGACTCTGCTGTTACTTGTTATACTTCACTAGTTTTGGCCACTTGTACATGCACTAGTCCTAGCTAAAAATAAGCTAAAACACACACACACAGGCACACACCCCAAATCAGCTCACCTTTGTGACAAAAGTCACACCACATTTTTGATGATTTAATGGGTGGAGTTAAGTTGAGAACAGAAGATATAGAGAATTAAGAGATCGGGGAAGGAGGCTGAGCAGGCAGCAGTAACAGAAAAAAAAATGTTTAAAAAGTCTATCAGGCAAGATGCAGCAGGATTCATGTGCCGTAAAACTGGAGAAGAAAATTAAAACCTGTGAAAGACTAAGCAAACCTCTTCTTTGCTTGTTCTACCAAACACACACACACACACACACACACACACACACACACACACACACACATAAGTGGAGGGATAAACCACATTAAACTGTATCTGGTTTCAAATGTTCCAAGGCCTATTTTAGCAGTTGTTTTTCCGTAAGTCATTCTGACTTGGAGCACTGGTCCTCCCCAAGGATGTAAAATGTAGTGAAACTTATTATCAAGTCTGATGAAACTAATGGTGTTTTACCGTTTTTTGGATGACTAGTGCATGCACAAAATAAGTCTTTGAGACAAATTCTATGATTTAGTCAATACTTATTGAGCACTGTTCTAAGGCTAGGGATACACATATATTTGACAGTGAAACAAACATGACCTTGTCTACGTGGTGCTTATAACTAGTGGAAGAGTATTCAATTTTCCATTGCATTGCCCATTTAATATATTTTTGTTATTATTATCATTTCTTTAATTTTGGTTAATTTTCTCATCATGTGTGATAATTTAGGCTTTGCTTTTTGTTGTTGTTGTGTTTTGTTGTTTTGTTTTTTGCAATGGAGAAAGTATATGCAAATAAGCAAGGGATTTGATCCTGACAATTGTACTTACAAAATATGACTTGGAGTAGCCTAGTTTTTATGTGTCTTGAAGTCTATTTTATCCTTTGCAAAAAGAAGACACTAATTCTTAAGTCATAATTTGATGAATACGATATAAAACATAAAACTCCTAATGTAGTCACCAGCAAACAATAAATGCTTTAAAAATGTTCGTTCTGATCTTTTCCTTCTCTTGGATATCAACATAGTATTTCAACAGATAGGAAAAGTCATAGATTGCAAAGTACAAAGTATCATCATTTTATATATCATTAAGAAAATAATTCTAACAATTAAATTACAACATCATACTTACTTAGCACATTGATTATGTGGCATGTCCTGAACCTAGAATGTATGGATGCATGTTTAAGAAAACATTGTGAATAAACAAATGAGTGTTTAAGTTGTGCTTGTAAAATATAATGATTTTGGCATTTTAAATCTGAAGATAACTCATGTTAATGCTATAAACAAAAGATAAAATTGATTGCTATATGTATATACATTCATGAAAGTGTTAAGGAGGGACATAAAAATAAAAAGTAAATGATCATGACTGAACATTACCCTTAAGAATTGTTTATTCTATAGTTTAAGCAATAGACTGGAACAGACACATAAATAATCTTTAAAAGCTAAAGGTACCTCTTAATCTAAATGTTTTTATATCAACTTGGGAAATTAGAAGAGATATAACAATTACTTACAAATTAAACATATCTCAAAGTAATAGTGTTTCTGATTATTGTATTCATTATTTCCACTCAACACAAAAAATTCAAACAACCAAAATCTAACAAAAGCAAGGTTTACTAGTACAATCGGGGGATTGGTTTTGGGAACTCAGAAGATACCAAAATCTTCAGATGTTTAAGTACCTGATAGAAAATGGCATTGTTCTTGCATATAACCTAGGCACATCCTCCCATATTTAAAAAATCATCTCTAGATTTCTTATACCCAATAAAATTTAAATGCTATGTAAATAGTTGTTACACTGTATTTTTCTCTTTAATGCCATTTTTTAGAAAGCATTTTTATTTTGTGAATTTTCAACCTGCAGTCTGTTGAATCTGAGGATGCAGAACCCTGGAACACAGAGGGCCGACTGGACTGTAGATTTCTTTGATGTGCAGGCTCTGAAAGAGTAAGCATTAGGCTCATAATGCACATCATAATAAACAGGTAATCCTTGTAAGTGGTGATGCTTTACACTCACAAACATGCCCAGGAGTGTAGGATGTTGTTCCCTGCTCCATTGGCAGGAGGAGATATTATGACATCTATTTCCATGAGTTCTTAGAATAAAATTCACATATACACATACACTCACACCCATCATTCAGATCTACTGGATTCCAAAGAATTGCTTCAATACTGGATTTCCAATTGCTGTAAAATACTGCACAGAGAATGAGAATTTTTGTTTAAAGTCACATTTGGAGTCAGTAAAAGCATAGATGTTAATCTGGCAAAAACTATGCTTGTGATGTAATCCAGGCAACCAAGGAGCTCTTTGCCTGCCAGTCTCTTTGTTCTCCATTTGGCATTCTTCCTGAAATGCTTGAGATCATAGCAATGAAGAGACTCCCATATGATTAAGTGACTTTGTGTTCAGGTGGCCAGATGCCAGGCGCCTCCCTTTTATTTGTATTAGTCCTTCACCTAGAAACAACAGATGCTCTGGTGACTCAGGGAGACATGTTTACAGTAGGAGGGACTGAGATAGCTTCCTGGAGGCTAAAGTGATGGCACACACAGGAGCTGAGACTTTCATAACTTGTCTGGAACTGGAGTAGAAACTCGTGTAATTGGTTATAATGTTTTATATCCACTGATCTCTATATAACTTATTTTGGACCCTGAGCCACGCTAATGAATTCTAACACAGATTGCCTGGTGGCCTAGGCAAATCGGTGTAATTAAAATGTACATAGGCTTTTGTCTGAGGAAGCTCATTTCTGTTGTTTTCTTCTCCTTGTTCCTCTTGCTCTGACTTGCTCTTCTGCTGCAAGAGCTATTTCTGCTTTATACTCCTTTTTAAAAGTTCAAATGCTCTCATTTCCTTCTGGGGATTTAAGAAAGAAATAGCAAGCGTCTTGGAATCCACCAGGTAAATACCCAAATCTTTCATTTGGTTTCCTCTTTCTGTATAAAGAGAGATCAACAATGTACCTAACTCATAACATAAAAAAATTTCAAACTTGGAATTTTATAAATATCCCCCTACTTGTCAGAATATTCTCTAGTGAATATGAAGCACTTTCACAGGAGTATTAACTCTTAGCGTCTCCTTTTTCAAGAAACTACAGAAGAGGGCATTTTAACCGCCCCCCCCCACCCATCCCCACAGCCCCCAATGCTCTTAAGCAACATGTGTACCTTTAAATGTGTGCAACATGCCTAGAAGGCATCACTTTCACAGCTGGAGAATGACACTTATTAAAGAAAGAAAAAGAAAGGAAATAATTAGCTTTCAGAAGAAAACTGCAGATTTTTTTTTGCTTTATGAAAGAACAAATTTGTTTTCAAAGAGTAACCTGAATGAGAAGAAAAGGAAACTTTTCTAATTAGAATGTAATTCCAGAAACCTCTGATGGTGTCTTAACTCTACTGAATATGGAAATTGCAAGCCTTCTCTGTTAATGAATTCACTAACGTTGGGATGGACAGGGCTCCTCAATGCTAAGCTTTAGTGCTCCACTTTGAAAGCAGTAGTAGGTCAGTGGGGCTTCCACCACAGTTCTTGTGCATATACTGGCTTTGTTCAGTAACAGCCTCAGCCAAGAAAATGGCCTGCTGACAAGCAGTTTGCTTCGATTTTGCTTTTTTTTTTTTTTTTTTGCTTTTCCTTTTAAAATATTTCATTTGTTTTGCCAACATGCCTGGTTTTCTGGCATACCTGCTTTCTTCTTCAGATAGTGTTAGTTCTCTTTAGAATCAATTGTGAGCAGCTTGCAGCCAAATGCCTGATTAAAAAGTTAGCAGACCTTGAGTGCAATTACTTCAGCTTTATAGCACTCAAGCATTAAACCCTGTGTTAATTGTTTTCCATTTTTGTAACGATCCTTATAATAGGATAAAAACAGGAGACATCATTTCTTGTAGTTAAAACAGCAGAAAATAAAGACATTCAGTCTGATTAATCACTGTAATATGAAATTAAATACAATTAGGAGTAAATACATTTTAGGATGTTTTTTGATTTAAGCAAAAGACATCATTCTTGCTATGTCAAAATATACCTACAAATTACCATAGCAACAAATTATTCATCAACAAAATGCTTAAGAAATAACTTATACAATGATAATTTTTAGGATTTTAATATTGCTAAGCCTTATTTGTCTTAACACTTTTTATAAATATATATTTCCTTGATAAATCATTTTACACTCAGATTACATTAAATTCATACATTATAATTTTAAAAATATAGTTAAACTAAATATTTTAAAGGACTGACTTTATATGAAGAAAAAGCACGTTAAAAAGATTACATGGAAAAATATTCTAGCCAAAATTGCCTTATTTCAGCATTTCATTGCATTGAATAGTCCTTAACATTAAGAATTTTATTATTTAAAATTATTAATGTTTAAATATTTTCCTATGTGAGAATAAAGAAATGCTGGAAAACACTTTCCTCCTTTCTAGTCCTTATTCTGTACAGCTCTTTTGGGCCTTATTTTATTTTAGCCATGATCAGAAAAAGAGTTTTACCATTTGGGCACAGTACTCACTCACTCTTAACTACTGTTTTTCATGGTTGAAATTCAGGCTGTGATTCTTTATTTTCTTTTCCATTTTTTTTTTCTTCTGTAGTTCCCAGAAAAGAAGACATTCTGAGCAGAAATGCAACTTGTTGAAAGGCCTTCAGGAAAAATCTTTTGAGACAATCAACACTTCTAAAAAATAATTTTTTAATTATTTTTTTAAAATGCCACAGGGTGTGGTGGCTCACCCCTATAATCCTAGCACTTTGGTAGGCCAAGGTGGGTGGATTGCTTGAGCTCAGGAGTTAGGGACCAGCCTGGGCAACATGGCAAAACCCCGTCTCTACAAAAAAACAAAAACAAAAATAAAAATTACCTGGGCATGGTGGCATACCTCTGTAGTCCCAACTACTCGGGAAGCTAAGGTGGGAGGATTGCTTGAGCTCAAGAGGCCAAAGGCTGCAGTGAACTGAGGTCGTCATGCCACTGCACTCCAGCTTGGGTGACAGTGAGAGACTCTGTCTCAAAACAAACAAACAAACAACAACAACAAAAAGCAAGCATATCTGTTTGTCTTTTTTTCTATATGCAACTCAAATGAATTTTCAGTATTTAATTTTTAATTTTTGTGGGTACATGGTAGGTGTACATATTTATAGGGGACATAAGATTTTGATACAGGTATACAATGCATAATAATCACATCAGGATAAATGGGTATCCCTCACCTCAAGTGTTTATCCTTTATTTGTGTTGCAAATGATCCAATTATACTCTTATAGTAATTCTAAAATATACAATAAATTATTGTTGACTGTAGTTTCCCTGTTGTGCTATGAAATACTAGATTATATTCATCCTTTCTAACTATATTTTTGTACCTATTAACCACTCCATGCCTCCACCCCCACCACTACCCTTCCCAGTCCCTGGTAACCATTCTTCTACTCTCTATCTCCATGAGTTCTATTGTTTTGATTTTTAGCTCCCATAGATAAGTGAGAATATTTAAAGTTTGTATTTCTGTGCCTGGCTTATTTCACTTAACATAATAACTTCCAGTTCCATCCATGTTGTTGCAAGTGATGGGATCTCATTCTTTTTTATCTGAATAATACTCCATTGCGTCTATGTACCACATATTGTGTGCTGATGGACACTTAAGGTTGATCTTGGATCCTTGCGGTTGTGAATAGTGCTGCAATAAACATGGGAGTGCAGATATTTCTTTGATATACTGATTTTATTTTTCTTTTTCTTTTTTTCTTTTGAGACAGAGTCTTGCTTTGTCACCCAGGCTAGAGTGCAGTGGCAGGATCTCGGCTCACTGCAAGCTCTGCCTCCCGCGTTCAAACCATTCTCCTGCCTCAGCCTCCCAAGTAGCTGGGACTACAGGGGCTCGCCACCATGCCTAGCTAATTTTTTTGTATTTTTAGTAGAGACAGGGTTTCAGTGTGTTAGCCAGCATGGTCTCGATCCCCTGACCTCATGATCTGCCCACCTCAGCCTCCCAAAGTGCTGGAATTATAGGCATGAGTCACCGTGCCCAGCGATTTTCTTTCTTTTGGGTATACACCTTGTGGAGGGATTGCTGGATCATATGGTAGCTCTATATTTTACTTTTTTGAGAACAAACTGTTCTCCATAGTGATTGTGCTAATTTACATTCCCACCAACAGTGTACCAGGGTTCCCTCTTCTCCACAACCTCGCCAGCATTTTGTTATGGCCTGTCTTTTGGGAAAATGCCATTTTAACTGGGGTGAGATGATTTCTCATTGTAGTTTTGATGTCCATTTCTCTGATGATCAATGATGTTGAGCAAATTTTCATTTACCTATTTGCCATATGTATGTCTTCTTTTGAAAAATGTCTATTCAGATCTTTTGATCATTTTACAATCAGATTAATAGAGTTTTTTTCCTGTTGACTTGTTTGAGCTCCTTATATAGTCTGGTTACTAAGCCCTTGTCAGATGGATAGTTTGCCAATATTTTCTCTCATTCAGTGGACTGTCTCTTCACTTTGTTAGACAACAAAGGAAACAGACTTTCCTTTGCTGTGAAGAAGCTTTTTAACTTGATGTGATCTCATTTGTCTGTTTTTGCTTTGATTGTCTCTGCTTATAGGGTATTATTAAGAAATCTTTGCCCATACCACTGTCCAGCAGAGTTTCCACAATGTTTTCTTTAATAGTTTCATGGTTTGGGGTCTTAGATTTAAGTCTTTAATATATTTTTATTTGATGTTTGTATATGGCAAGAGACAGAAATCTAGTTTCATTCTTCTGCATGTGGATATGCAATTTTCGTGGCATCTTTTATTGAAGAGACTATCCTTTCCCTCAATGTATGTTCTTCATACCTTTGTCAAAAATGAGTTCACTGTAGATGTATGGATTTGTGTCTCTGTTTCTCTATTTGTTCTCTATTCTATTTCATTGGTAAATGTGTCTGTTTTCATGCCAATACCATGCTATTTTGGATTCTGTAGCTTTGTAGTATAATTTGAAGTCAGATAATGTGATTCCTCCAGTTTTCTTGTTTTTGCTAAGGATTGGTTTGGGTAATTTGTTGTTCCATATACATTTTAGGACTTTTTAAAGTTGTTTTCGTGAAGAATATCATTGGATTTTTTTTTTTAGGGTTGAACCAACTTTGTATATTACTTTAGGTAGTACATACATTTTAACAATATTGATTCTTCCAATTCATGAGCATAGATATCTTTCCTTTTTTGTGTGTCCTCTTTAATTTCTTTTATCAGTGTTTTACAGTTTTCATTGAAGATATCTTTTCCATTCTTTGGTTAAGTTAAATCCTAGGTATGTTATTTTATTTGTGGCTATCATAAATGGGATTATTTTCTTGATTTCTTTTTTAGATTGTTCCCTGTTGGCGTAAATAAATGCTACTGATTTCTATATGTTAATTTTGTACCCTGCAGCTTTACTGAATTTGTTTATCAGTTCTAATCATTTTTTGATTGAGTCTTTAGGTTCTTTATCTGCAAACAAGGGTAATTGGCTTCTTCCTTTCCAGTGTGGATGCCCTTTATTTATTTCTCTTGTGTAATTGTTCTAGCTAGGATTTCCAGTAATACGTCGAATAACAGTGATGAAGATGGGCATCCTTCTTCCAAATCTTAGAGGAAACGTTTTCGGTTTTCTCCATTCAGTGTGATACTAGCTCTGGGTCTGTCATATATGGTTTTATTGTATTGAGGTGTGTTATTTCTCTACTCAGTTTTTTGAGTGTTTTTATCATAAAGGGTATTGAACTTTATCAAAAGCTTTTTCAGCACCAGTTGAAAGGATGATACGGTTTGTGCTCTTCATTCTCTTGAGATGATGTATCACATTGAGCAATTTGCATATACTGAACCATTATTACATCCCTGGGATAAATCTCACTGGGTCATAATGAGTTACCTTTAATGTGTTGTTGAACTTGATTTGCTAGCATTTTGTTGAGGATATTTGCATCTATGTTCATCAGGGATATTGGCTTATAGTTTCCTGTTTTTAATGTGTTTTTGTCAGGTTTGGTATCAGCGTAAAATCGTCCTCAAGGAATGAGTTTGGAAGCATTCCTTCCTCATCTATTTTTTGGAATAGTTTTAGTTGGATTGGTATTAGTTCTTTAAATAAATGTTTAGTAAAATCCAACGGTGAAGTCATTGGGTCTTAGGCTTTTCTTTGCTGGGAGACTTTTTATTACTTTATTACAGCTTTGATCTCATTACTTATTAAAATTGGTATGTTCAGGTTTTGGATTTCTTCATGGTTCAATCTTTGTAGGTTGTATGTGTCTGGGAATTTATTCATTTCCTCTAGGTTTTCCAATTTATTGGCACATAGTTGTTCATATTAGCTTCTAGATCTTTGATTCTGTTGTATCAGTGGTAATGTCTCTGTTTTCATCTCTAATTCATTTATTTGGGTCTTCTCTCTTTTATTTTTGGTCTGGCTAAAGGTTTGTGGATCTTATTTAGAAAAAACTTATTTGTTTGATTGATCAATTGTACCTTTTTTCATTTATTTCTCCACTGATCTTTATTATTTTTTTTTTCTGCTAACTTAGGTTTGCTTTGGTTTTTCTTTTCTAGTTCTCTAAGATGCATTTTTAGGTTGTTTACTTGAAGTTTTTCTGCTTTTTTGATGTAGGTACTTATACCTATAAACTTTACTTTGAGTATTGTTTTTGCTGTATCCCATAGATTTTGGTATGTTGTGTTTCCAGAATTATGTGTTTGAAGAACTTAAAAAATTTCCTTCTTAATTTCTTCACTCACCCCCTGGTCATTCAGGCATGTATTATTTAATTTTCATGTATTTGTATAGTTTCCAAAATTCCTCATGTTATTGATTTCTAGTTTTATTCTATTGTGATTGAGAAGATACTTGATATAATTTCAATTTTTTTTTAAATTTTTGAGACTTGTCTTGTGGCCTTACATATGGTCTACCCTTGAGAATGATTCATGTGCTGAGGAGAATAATGTGTATTTTGCAGCTGTTGGATGAAATATTATATAATATCTATTAGGCCCTTTTGGTCTATAGTGTACATTAAGTTCAATTGTCTATAGGGTACATTAAGTTCAATTGGTCTATAGGGTATACTAAGTCCACTGTAAAGGGGACTTTGCAAGACAACGTCCCTTTACTCTTTGTTGATTTTCTGTCTGGTTGATCTTTTCAATGTTGAAAGTGGGGTGTTGAAGTCTCTAGCTATTATTGTATTGAGGTCTATCTCTTTCTTTAGCTGTAATAATATTTGTTTTGTAAATCTGGGTGCTCCAATGCTGAGTACATACATATTTACAATTGGTATATACTCTTGCTGAATTGGCCCCTTTATCATTATATAATGCTCTTCTGTATCTCTTTTAGAATTTTTGTCTTGAAATCTATTTTGTTTGATACAAATATTGCTACTCTGTTCTTTTTTAGTTTCGATTTGCATAGAATGACTTTTCCTATCCCTTTATTTTCAGTCTAGGTGTGTCTTTATAGGTGACGTGTGTTAATTACAGGCAACACATCATTGGTTCTTATTTTTTCATTCAGCTACTCTATTTCTTTTGGTTGGACAGTTTAGTTCATTTATAGTCAATGTTATTATTGGTAAGTAAAGATTTACTCCTGCCATTTGTTGTATTCTGGTTGTTTTGTGGCCTTCTCTTCTTTCTTTTCTTCCTTCCTGTCTTCCTTTTACTGAAGGTGGTTTTCTATGGTGGTATGTTTGAATTCCTTGCTTTTTATTTTTTTGTATCTGTTCTGTGTGTGTTTTTTTTTAATTTGAGGTTACTATAAGGCTTCTAAATAATATCTTTAATGCACTATTGTAAAATAATGATAACTAACACGGATTGCCTAAGTAAACAAACAAATGAGTGAAGAAGAAACTAATAAAAACTCTACACTTTAACTTTGCCCCACTGCTTTTTACCTTTTTGTTTTTTCTATTTATATCTTTTTGTACCATTGATGTCTTGAAATGTGACCGTACTTATTATTTTTGATCAATTCATCTTCTAGTCTTTCTGCTCAAGGAATGAGTAGTTTAAACATCACAAGAACAGTGTTATAAAATTCTGTGTTTTTCTGTTTACTTACTATTAACAGGGAGTTTTGTATCTTCAGATAATTGTGTATTGCTCTTTAGCATCCTTTTCTCTCTGACTGAAGAATTCCCTTGAGCATTTCTTTTAGGGCAGGTCTGATGTTGATGAATCCCTTAGCTTTTGTTTTTCTGGGAAACTCTTTATTTGTCCTTCATGTTTGAAGGATGTTTTTGTTTGATATGCTATTCTAGGATAAAAGTTTTTTTTTTCTTTTGCACTTCTAATATGTCATGCCACTCTCTCCTGGCCTATAGGGTTTCCACTGAAGAGTCTTTTGCCAGATGTGTTGGAGCTCCATTGTCTCATATGTTTCTTTTCTCTTGCTGTTTTTAGATCCTTTCTTTATCCTTGGCCTTTGAGAATTTTATTATTAAGTGTCTTGAAGTAGTCTTATTTGAGTTAAATCTACTTGGTGCTCTGATATAACCTTATTTTACTTGAATATTGATATGTTTCTCTATGTTAGGGAAGTTTACAGTAATTATCCCTCTGAATAAACTTCTCCCCCAACCCCCACCTCCTCTTTAAAAGCAATAAATCTTAGATGTGCCCTTTTTAGGCCATTTTCTAGATCTTGTAGGAAGGCTTCAATCTTTTTTATTCATTCTTTTTTTGTCTCTTCTGACAGTGTATTTTTAAGTAGCATGTCTTCAAGCTCACTAATTCTTCTGCTTGATCTTCTACTGTTAAGAGACTCTAACACATTCTTTAGTATGTCAATTGCATTATGCTTGGTTTTTTAAAATTTTTTCAGACTTTCTGTTAAATATATCTGGTAGGATTCCGAATTTCTTCTCTGTGTCATTTTGAATTTCATTGACTTTCCTAAAAATAGCTATTTTGAATCTTTGTCTGGAAGGTCAAATATCTCTGTCTCTCCAGGATTGATCCCTGATGCCTTTTTTAGTTTTTTTTTAGTGAGAGGTCAGATTTTCTCGGATGGTCTTGATACTTGAGAATGTTTGTTGGTCTCTGGGCATTGAAAAGTTAGGTATTTATTGCAGTCTTCATAGTCTGTGCTTTTGTTGTACCTATCCTTGTTGGAAAGGCTTTCCAGGTATTCAAAGGGACTTGGGTATTGTGACCTAAGTTTTTGATCATTGCAGCTGTATCTGCATTAGGGGGCACCCCAAGGTCAGTAACACTGTGGCTCTTGCTGATTTTTGAAGGTACCACCTTGGTGGTCTACGATAAGGTCCAGAAGAATTCTCTGGATTACCAGGCAGAAAATCTTGTTCTCTTCGCTTACTTTCTCCTGAACAAATGGAGTCAGTCTCTTTGTGCTGAGCTGCCTGGAGGTGGAGGAGGGGTGACTCAAGCATTCCTGTGGCCACCCAACCACTGTGACTGCACTGGTTCAGATCTGAAGCCAGCACAGCACTGGGTCTCACCCCCAGCCTGCGGTAACCATCGCCTGGGTACCACCTATGTTTGCCCAAGGCTCTAGTACTGTACAGTCAGCAGATGGCAAAGCCAACTAGATTGTGGCCTTCTCTTCAGAGCAGTGAGTTTATCTTGGCTCTAGGCAGATTCAGGGATGCTGTCTGGAAGCCAAAGCCTGGAATTGAAAACCTTAGGAATCTCTCTGGTGCACTATTTTACTGTGGTTGAGCTGGCACCCAAGCCAAAAGACAAGTTTTTCCCACTCTTTCTTCTCCTTTCCACAAGTAGTAGAATTTCTCCCCCTGGCCATCTCTTCCCCAGGCCCACAGCAAGTACTGCCTTCCTACCACTGATGTTCACTCAAGGCCCAAGGGCTCTTCAGTCAGCTTCTGGTGAATGCTCATGGGTATGAGACACTCCCTTCAAGGCAGTGGGATCCCCTCTAGCCCAGGGCAGGTAGAAAAATGCTGTCTAACAGCCAATGCCTGAAATCAGAGAACCCAAAAACCCACTTGATGTTTTATCCTACTGTGGTTGAGCTGGTACGTAAGCTGCAAGACAAAGCCCCCTTTACTCTTCTCTCCCACCTTCTCAAGCAGAAAGATTTTTCTCTCCCATAGCCACCACAGCTGGGAATGTTCTCGGTCACAGCTGAAGCCAACACATCTCTGAGTTTCACCCAAGGGCCATGGCGAGTACTACCTGGCTATCGCTGCTGATTATTCAGGACCCAAGGGCTCTTTAGTCAGCAGGTGATTAATCTTGCCAGGACTGGGTCCTTCCCTTCAAGACAGCAGTTTTCCTTTTGGAGTATCTAAAAATGTCATCTGGGGGCTAGGGCCTGGATTAGGGGCCTCAAGTCTCTGCCTGGTGCTGTATCCTACTATGGTTGAGCTTGTAAGCAAGTTGCAAGACAAAGTCCTGTTTACTCTTCCCTCTCCTCACCTCAAGTAAAAGGAGGAAGTCTCCCCTGGAGCCACAAGCTGTACAGCCTGGGGTTGGGAGAGGATAGTGCAAGCATTTCCTTGGAAACTCTGGCTGATGTCTCACTAAGTCACCTACTCCCCAAGTCCACTGGCTTCAAGCCCAGAATAGCATCAGAATTTGGTTAGGAATTGCAGTCCTTGTGGCCTAGACTGCCTTTCCAGTTTATTTAGCACTCCAGAGCACTTTAGGTCTTGGTGGCAAAGCTTGCTGGAACTCACTCCTGACCACTGGGAAGGGTGATTCCCCTCTGGCTAGGGCTAGTCTAAATGTTCTCTCCATGGGGACTGGCTGAGTTCTGCCCAGTGTTGCTTTCCACTGTGACAGGGCAGCACCGAGTTCCAATGCAAAGTCTCACAATTGCTGCGCTCTCCTCCCTCAAGTGTACAGATTCTGTTTCCACACCACAAAGCCACTGCTGGGGCATGGAAGAAGGGTGGTGTTGGCAATTCAAGACTTTGTTTTCTATCCCTCTTCAACGCCTCTTTCAATGATATTAAGTTAAAACCAGGTCCTGTTATCATTCACTTGACTTTTGGTTTTTATGAAGGTGCTTTTTTGTGTGGATAGTTATTCAATTTGATGTTCTGTGTAGAAGATGATTGGTGAAGGCTTCTATTCAGCCATCTTGCTCCATCTGTCTTTTCAGTATTTTTTTCCAAGCAGATAAGTAACATGTTTTTCATGTTAAAAAAAAAATGAAGTCAAGTCAGTTATTTCATTTTACTGTCATTAAGGAAAAAATAGTTTCTGATTATGCACATAGTTGTATATTTTCAGTCAACATTTATTTCAAGTGCTTGTCGTGCTAAGCATGATGTGAAGCACTAGATATATCAATTCAAATAAGACATGGTTCCTGCCTTTTAGAAATTTCTATTTCTAGCTATAGCTGGTCATAATTTTCTTAACATATGATTTTGATAATAATTTCAGAAAATACAGTGAAAATCCCAGCTATCCTAAGAAATCCGAAAAGAAACAATGGAAGTGTATCAGGATACCATTATTAAGCACCCAGCATTATTGCAACTTAATAATTCAATCCTGAAAAGGTAAACATCACTACGTCTATGTTTATGTTAATGTATTTAAAGGGACAGAATAAAAATAAGAGAACTCTAGGAGCTTTGGGAAACATGTTTCAATAACATCTAGAATCCTTCTTGTTAGTTTTATTTCAGGGATACAGAGTTTGTGTTCCACACAGGAATGAAACAAAGCTGACAAGAGGCTGCTTTTGTAGAGTTATTATTTCATTGTTTTGCATGGAATTATAAGCTAGTGGGACTTTGAATTGTAGCCGCCCAGTGTAGGCCAAGTGGCCCTTCATGTCCTGCTATATCCCTTATTGGAAGACTTCCCTGTATAGATTGGATATTTCTATTACTTATTTCTATTGTACCTTGAATTTCTTCTTCATAATACCTATTTCATTTGTAATTACTGGTTCTACTCTATTTCATTTACTACTTTATAAACATTATGAATGGAGAGACTGTACCATTCTTGATTGACAAAAATATCAATATCTAACAGGGTCTCTGATAGAAAGTAGGTGATCAACAGTTTTTGTTGAATAGCTGACTAAAGAGCTCTAGGGAGTCTCAACTGTTCTTTTTTTTTTTTTTTTTTTTTTTTTTTTTTTTTTTTTTGAGACGGAGTCTTGCTCTGTCACCCAGGCTGGAGTGCAGTGGCGCAATCTCGGCTCACTGCAAGCTCCGCCTCCCGGGTTCACGCCATTCTCCTGCCTCAGCCTCTCCGAGTAGCTGGGACTACAGGCGCCCGCCACCACGCCCGGCTAATTTTTTTTTTTTGTCTTTTTAGTAGAGACGGGGTTTCACCATGGTCTCGATCTCCTGACCTCGTGATCCGCCCGCCTCGGCCTCCCAAAGTGCTGGGATTACAAGCGTGAGCCACCGCGCCCAGCCCTCAACTGTTCTTAAACTCTCCTATCCTAGAACGTGTTCTCCAGCTTTACAAGTGTATCTTATGTCCTTCTGTTTTAGCAGGCATTTTCCACATTTTCAAATTCTTTTTATGTTTTAGTTTTAGAAATATCAGTTTTTTGTTTGTTTTTTTTTTTTCCTTGAGATGGAGTCTTGCTCTGTCGCCCAGGCTGGAGTGCAGTGGCGCGATCTTTGCTCACTGCAAGCTCCGCCTCCTGGGTTCACGCCATTCTCCTGCCTCAGCCTCTCCGAGTAGCTGGGACTACAGGCGCCCGCCACCACGCCCGGCTAATTTTTTGTATTTTTAGTAGAGACGGGGTTTCACCGTGGTCTCGATCTCCTGACCTCATGATCCACCCGCCTCTGCCTCCCAAAGTGCTGGGATTACAAGCGTGAGCCACCACGCCCAGCCAGAAATATCAGTTTTATAAGGACTCATAATTTAGCTCTCTCTTGTGCTCTATTTTTTTTTAATATGAATGTCTCTTGCATGCAGTTGGGAAACTAGTAATGAAATTAGTAAGGAGAACAGATTGGAAGTTTTAAAACAATGTTGCTAAAATATATTTCTATCTCAAATTGTTGATTTTCAACTTCTTCTTTTACCAGAAACACTATGATTGTACTTTTTTCTTCTAAAAGTTTTGCCCTGCAAACATTATGGGAGATTATATGCACGGGTGATGGGGAGGTGGAAGGGGTCATAAGATCATACTCTTGCACTAAAATAACTTTTTTCTATCAGAGTTTCCTAGTAACTAATATTGCCGAACTGCTGCGTTTGATTGGTTATCACCCAAACTGCAAATCTGATGAAACTCTTCTAGATTTTCATATTTATGAAAAGTCAGTGATAAAACAAGATGTCTGAACTGCATTCTCTGTGTGCTTTATCAGCTGGTAGAAGCCTTAGATAAGATGCTGTCTACAGACAGTAAGCTCTATGATCTATTCCAGGAAAGGTGATTTCTTAATTCTCAAAGTGCCATCATCTATCTTCTTCCATCTGTCAGACCAGGACATGAACTAGATCAGAATTATTTTCTGATATGAGGAGCATTTCATTTCATCTTCTTGAAGTTAACTCTCTGAAATATGTCTCTTGGAGAATAAATATTTGTTTAAATCATTACAAAATATTTTTAAATGGCTATTTAATGTAGAAATTTTAAAGTCCATACTGTTTAAAAAATTAAAAAATAGAAGCCAAGGACAATTGAGGACCACAATTACAAATTTGTGGAAGCAGTACTTTTTTTTGAAATACATGTAATTATATGAATATAGAGCCTTGATGACTGATGTAAAATGGCCCATTCAGAGCTAAATAAAAGAATGATGATACATAATTATCTATATCACTAACACACACACATGCAGGCATACACACAAGCTCAACAGAAATAAGATTCAACATAATATAGAACAGTGCTATCATTTAAATTATTTGAAAATTGGCCGAAGTCTCTTATTTTTACTATGAAAGTTTGTCTACTTCCTCTTTCTAATCTTTTTTTAAGACTATTTTTAGGGCAGTTTTAGGTTTACAGAAAAATTGTGCCCAAAGTACAAAGAATTCTTATATACACTGTCTTATTGAACACAGTTTTCCCTATGATTAACATTTTGCATGAGTGTGGCATCTATTACATATGATGAGCCAGTATTGATGCACTTTTTATTAATAAAATTCATAGTTAGTGTTAACTCATTGTGTTTTAATTTTTTTATACCCTAGATAATAAAATATTTCTTTTAATTATTTATTGTATCTATCCTCCATTTTGTTTAAAAACACATGTTTAAGCAATTGTTGACTCTAATAATTTCATTGAAAAAGTTATTTCAGGCTAGCAATTTGTTCATCATCTTTAACATTATATATACATACAATAATATGTTTCTGATATTTGTGAGCCTATGTATAAATTTTAGAAAATTTAATGTAGTTTTTCTAATTGCAGGCTGTCTTATTGTTCTTAAATTTTAGTGCATAGGCCAAATTGTATTAGACAGTAAGTTCCCCCCAGGCATGGGAAATTTTGTACTTGTTTTATTTTGAAACTATCTTTCCCTGTCTGCCCTAGACAAAAATTACAAGGCAATTCTGTGTACATCCTTTAGATCTTAGAGTCAAGAGAACTTACTAGTGTTTACATTTTTATCTTCAAAAAACATATTGCTACTATTTTAGGATGTCTACCTTCTAGATTGCTCGATCCACATTTAGAACATAATGTTTGAGAGTGTCATGCCTTCTAAAGTAACTACATTGTTTAGTACAATTCAGTATTTTACAGAAGCTACCTAAACTTACAGAAGCTTTTGACATATAGAAGTTCTTGACATATGTTTGAATTTTATATTTCTATCCAGAGGAAACAAATTATCATTAGTGCACAAATAACTGAGATAGGTGACTCAGTAATGTTTTCAAGGACAGGCTAACTAAAAAGCCATAGGGCAAGTAGCAGTTATTGCTGAAATGTAGAAGTGATTTTTGTTTCACATATCAGGCTCAAAGTCACAGTGACTGTCTGAAATAATAGGTGGATTAAAAAAAAAAATGAAGTCCAGCTACTTCGACTGTTCAGAACAAAGACTCCTCTGCCCAGGAGAAAAGAGATATAAAATCTTATTCATGTTTATTCCAACTGGGTTAGTTTCTCTGTTTCCTTAAGATCATTATAAGGACTCTGATTCTAGCAGAGTAGAGTAGGTAGTTACATATTATATTTTTTAAAGCAAGAGAGGCTTAAAACATATTTTCCTCCAGCTTATCAAGTCATCAGTGTTTTTCCATCTACTGATTAATGTTTATTAAAACTTCCCAAAATATCTTGATATTATTTCCATATCTAAATGTTACTTTTAAATACGTATGTTGGAAACTTGTTTTATAAGCTTTTTCTCAGATTTCTATGATTCAAAACCCCTTATGAAGTCTATCATTATTCATCTCATTCTCTCATACCATAGTGCCTTTACTATTATTACTAAATTTATGATCCAAAAAGAACATTTCTGCATGTAAGTTGAGAATAAAATTGAGACTGATCTTTATTTAAAGAACAAAAATTATGCATTTAAATGAGTGCTGTCCTTCAAATTTGCCCTCATTCATAGCTACACTTAATATTGTGATTTCTCAAAATATTTGGAATTCCACTTTTCTAATGGTCCTCAAATATAATTTTTAAGCTACTGAAGAAAATGTGCCATTTTTACTTTATGATTTTTTTTTTTTTTTAAAAATACTGTTCACTACTTCTAATGTATTTTAGCTGTTTCAAAAAAATAAAATCAGGTCGTGAAAGGCAAAGTGTTGACACCTTGAGGCTGTGTCATACAATATGCAAGGTTTCAAAACAATTCAAAACCACAAATTTGAAAACTTTAAAAAATCTAGTGGTGTTACTGCCACAGGATATGAATCATTAAGTACCTAATAAAGAACAGAGTAGATACTTTATATGATTTCTGTTAATTCAGGATATGTTTTTCTCATCTTATAACCACAATTGCATATGATGAATTCTACTCTCAATGAAATATTTCTAAACAAGTAATTTTTTTGTTACCTGGTCAGGCTATATGCTACATAGCACCAAACATAACCAAAAAGGGCTTTTTTGGACTATAACATGTATCAGAATTTATCTTCATTAATTTAGGCTTTCTGAGATTAAGTTAATAAAGTTTGGATTTTATTTTCAACATTAATAAGTAAAGATCTCAGATATGTTTGACAATTTTACTGTCTAAAAATATAAATTCCACATTTTAAGACACTTATAGCATGTTTGTATTGGTATTTGTGCATCAGTTTTGTTACATAAATATATGGATAGCTATACATATGCTCACGAATGTATATATACATTTTATCTATATCTTAAAAGTATCTTTATTTTTTCCTCACTTACATAACTGGAAGTAAATAAATAGTGCTTGAATATTATACATTTCTAAACAAAGTATTTCAACTGCAAACAATATTTTTATTGTAACCCTTTGAGAAAATTAAAAGAAGGCCAGTTAGAATATGCTTGCACTTCACAATACAAACATTTTTCACAATACCATTACTAAGAAGAAATAAATGAATTTTTTGTAACTTTCTTTTTTTATTTGGTAGTTAAATACAGACACAGTTTTGCATTGGATAGTCAACCCATATCGATATTTCTATTTAACTACCTATATCTCTCTGTCTATCCATCATCTATCTCTCCCTTCATATCATTTATTAATAAGTCTAAGATTTAAGATGAAATTCAAAGGATGCTTTTTTGTGTGTTCTATATGGCTAGAGACAGTCCCTTCCATATCTATTGTTTCCCCTCTCTCCTCAATTCTGGAAAACATTTCTCAAATACATGTCATGCTTTTAGTAGAGCCTGGAGGAGAGAATGCAGTAATTTGTCAATAGTGTCATTGTCATGTTCTGTTCTTGCACGCACATATTTCCATACACTGCGAGTGTAATTAGGATCTTTACCTACATTTTGTAGACTATGCACGACCATGCACTTTCTCCATACAAATTAATCCTCCCATTAACCTACTGAAGAGGATCAAGTTCTTTAACGTGACTGCTTGTTTTTGTGAATCCTATGCTAATTAATAGTTATATGGCTGTCTCCTTGAATCATAGACTAGAAAGCTATGCTACAGGGGCACATCATTCCCATTGACATTTTTCTTTATTTGCTGAAAAAGATGTGGCTGATGGCTCAGAATTAATCATAATCCATGATCTGTCAGTGCTAGATCTCCATTACATGATCTAGGACTATTGCAAGGAGCTTCTTACTCCTTCACTACTTTTGAGGTCAGGAGTTCGAGACAATCCTGGCCAACATGGCGAAACCCCGTCTCTACTAAAAATACAAAAATTAGCTGAATGCGATGGGAAGCACCTGTAATCCCACTACTCGGGAGACTGAGGCCGGAGAATTGCTTGAACCCAGGAGGCAGAGGTTGCAGTGAGCCGAGATTGTGCCATTACACTCCAGCCTGGGAGACAGAGCGAGACTCCATAAAAAAGAAAAAAATAAAAATCCAAAAGTTAAATAAATGAAACAAAACTGCATTGTGTGACACAAGATCAGTTGAAACAGATTAGGCTACATTATAGGTGCAAATTAACAATCCTTCATCAGCAGTTTTTAAACAACCTTATTGTACAGTAATAGTACTTCTCAGAGACTTTCTGCAGAGATCACTTCTTCAACCCCTCTATTTGTGTTTCATTCTCTAACTTGGAATAACATTATCTGTCCATTAAAGGCTTGAATTACTAGTTTTCATTCTTACTAGGTAATTACAATCTTTTCCCTTTTCAGCAATACATGAGGAAAGTTTAAAGCATGTTTGGATGTGTGTGGGAGTGTGTGTGTGTGTGTGTGTGTGTTTCTTTGCATGGGTGTGTGCCTGTTTAAACTTTTTTACCAGTCAAGTGGCCATAGTCTGAGGTTAATTATTGTATAAAATCGGGGCTATGTCCTAAAAGCTGTAACTTACTTTAAAAACGTGGCCTACTTTGGTTTTAAAAGTCTTATTTTGTATGGAGAATTATTAACAAGGGGAATGCTAGGGTGATTCCCATTACTTCTTTTGTAAAATCTGCTACGGGGAACTGAGACAAATTCTTGAGTAGTAGACACTGAATCAGATTCCATTTTTGTTATCAATATTGACAAGAGGTTTATCACACATTTTGTGGTGATACATTGTTATCCAAAGTAAAGCCTCCTTTTTCTAAGACCATAGGTTGTATCTGTGACGTCTATATATTTATCTAATAATAGTGATAATTTAATGTAATTTCTAATTAAATTGCTACAGCTATCATGTATGCTGATTTTGTAAATGTGGTAAGGGTAACTTACTTTGTCATTCGTATTTGTTTTTTCTAGAAAACTAAATTGGAAAGGACTCTTGCTGGGTTTTATCCTCCAAATTTCTGTACATATCTTTTATAGATGCAAAATTCTGCTTGCAGATTCAGGAACAGCTGCTCTTGTTTAATGTAGTCATTTTATATTTCATATGCTCAGATAAAGCACTGCATTCCTACTGGGCAATGAGAAATAGGTTAAGGATGTTTCTGATAGCAGGAACTAATAAATAAGAATATAAGAAGCAAATCACCAACAATGCAGATGATTTTTAATCCTCTCTGCTTGCTTTGAACCCCTGAGGAGACTTATAAGGGTGGGGCGATGTCCCCAAACCATAAAGGGAAGTTGATTCAGAACCTTTTTTTTTTTTCTGTAATGTCCCACAGGGGAAAAAGATGTAGAAGAGAGTTTTTTGTTTTATGTTTGTTTCAAATGTTTAAATTCAAACACTAAGACTACACCCAAAAGGAGTACAGAGTATACTTTTCTCTCAAGTTTCTTAAGCTACCGATTGTTTTTTCACATGATAAATACTAGTTAACTGAAATCACAAGAAACAAATGTCAAATTACAGTATACTACTTATCAGCTTATGACATTAATATGAGTTCTCTACCACAGGGAGTCCTAAGAGATATTTGATGCACTTTACAAATCCCAGAAAAAATACAGATCCTTAGTTTGAGGAATTCATTTCACAATAAGACATTTACAAATCAAACAGGCCAAGTTTAAATCCATGTGAGTTTTCCATACACATAAAAACAAGTCACAACTAAGCATGCAGTTGAGTAGTAAGTTAGAACAAAAGCTGACAGCTCTATCCTCAAACGAAGCAGTTGCTTAGCAGCAAAGAGCAAACTGGTTAAAAGAGCAGTAAGTATAGTGCAGACAAACTCTCCCATTTCCTCTGAAAATACTGCTTGACTTTAAATGGCCAGTTATCAGCTGCGCCCGATTTCTACTTTATATAACATGCATAAAACTAGGAATCAAAAAATTCATTTTGAAATTGCTGACACCTTCACATTCATCAAATAGGATCAGTGAAGTTGTTGCATATTTTTCTCAAACACAAACTGAACCTTCCCATTTGTCTCCAAATCTTCTAAAATGTAAAAATTCAAAGAGGAAAGGAGGAAAGGCTGACAGCTAGTGGAATGTTATCATGTTTCACTTTGCAACTTCTAAAACAGGGCAGGGCTCTTAAAAGTTATTATGGAGGAGACAGGGAACTTTTCCCGTGAGAAATCACACTGAAGGATGGACAATAATATTTCATTTCTACTCTGTCCCCTTTCAATTTCCTACATTAATTCCATTTAACTCATCTTCTTTCAGTAAATAAATATTTATTGTAAGCTCATAACATGTCATGTGTATATGTTCCTCATAAAAATTAGCTAGTTTTGATTTCATCAATCATTATTTGAGTTTGTTAATATTTTTGTAACTCCCTAGATGAACAAAAGTTGCTCATTAAGACATGCAAAATTCACAATTATTCTGTTTTTGAGGCCAGAATTACTCTAGCAGTCTTTGATACTTTTCTATTCCTTCTATTTTTTATGTTCACAAATTGGCAGTAAATTTTAATTTATGGCTAGCAACAGATCTGCAGATTGTTTTGGCATAAACTCAGAATACAGTCCCTTCGCCTTTTTTTGCTACCTAGATTTCTGCTGATTAATACAGTGAAAGTCTCCCATTCACACACTGACCTTGCCTAAGTCTGCATAGTTTGCAAGAATTAGGAGAGAATGACATTATGAAAAGGTGACACAGCTGTTGGTCAAAACAATCCTCAGGACTGATGGTGAGGAGGTTAATGAAATTCTGCTTTTTAGAATATGATCTTATTTAGGAAGTTGTGGAGTATAGTATTTGTCTTATTCACCATTGTAGTGTTAGCAGCTAGAGTAGTGTCTAGAATATAGTGGTACTCAGTAATTATTTAAGTGAAGAGATGAATGAGCGATGCTAATACCTTTATATTGGAAATCAGAAATTGTAGTTTTTAGTTTGGTTCTCTCATTGAAACCTATACAGGCAAGTCACTTTACCTTACTTCCTTGTCTAAAAAAAATGTAACATAATAAAATAGAAAATTAAATTTCTTTTTTTTTTTTTTTTTTGAGACAGAGTCTTGCTCTCTCGCCCAAGCTGGAGTGCAGTGGCACGATCTCTGCTCACTGCAAGCTCCGTCTCCGGGGTTCTCGCCATTCTCTTGCCTCAGCCTCCCAAGTAGCTGGGACTACAGGTGCCCACCACCATGCCCGGCTAATTTTTTGTATATTTAGTAGAGACAGGGTTTTGCCGTGTTAGCCAGCATGGTCTCGATCTCCTGACCTCGTGATCTGCTCACCTCGGCCTCCCAAAGTGCTCGGAATACAGGCGTGAGTAACTGCGCCTGGCCAGAAAATTAAATTTCTAAGCAATTTCCCACTCAAAAAAGGATGTGATTTCTACATTAGTGGAGCCATTTTAACATAAGTACTTCCAATGAAAAGCATAGAAAATTAACTCAATTTTTGAGTTACAAATGATAAAATGACTCATAAAAAAATTCTCAGCTCATAAAATATTTTATTTATTACCACTAGAAAAGTGCTTTATAATTTTATCTGTCAAAACTATTTATTATTCTTGATAATGAACACACATAGGTACTAGCAATTTCCATAAATCGTAAATTCAGAAATCTTTTCTGAAGGTTTGAGTCTCATCTTTCAAACATGAATGGAGTACATGTGTGTATTAATATTTGTTACCCTTAAGTTGAGTCTGCAAATATTCAGAGCAATAGCAAATTAGGCCATAACCATAGATTGCTTTTTGGGTCCCATTTACTTTACTTTCTAAACCACAATGAGTTTTGGATTTTATTAAGAGGAAATGTGTGCATGCATTGATTTTAGATGGTAAGACCGTATTGAGGAACTTACCATAGACTATCTTTATGACAATTATTTATAAATCACAATTAAAATATGTTCTTATAAAAATAAGAAAGTTCAAAATATTTCTAGTGACTATTATAAGAAATATGCATATTAAAATGCAGTTTCCAGTCTCTATATTTTTTAACCCTCTTTGGAATGATTTCCTTTCCTACTTTGAGAAGAGATATATATGAAAATATTTCAAATAAAGAAAAATCAAATCTTTATTGGATTTATGCAGAGATAAAGTAAAAACATGTTTGAATATAAAATTTTGCCATGGTTTTGTATTTTACTTCATCATAAGTACTTTCTGAATGGTGTGGGTGTTTGTGTATGTGTGTGTGTGTGTGTGTGTGTATTTATTTAGCAATAGATAGATACATAGATATATAGTTAGAATGATAGCTAAATAATTGACATATTTTTCTTAAGCATGGCAAGGGAATTAAATCAAAATTAGGTATAATATTTCTATGAGAAGATATTTAAAGAATTCTCTGTACATAAAATCATATTTAAACAATTACAAATAACTTTTTTAAATTTTTATAATATCAATGTATAACATTCCATTGGACAATAATTATTTTAAATGTCTGTCATTAATTAGATAATTGGTTTATTTGGTTGGTAATAATTGGCTTAGTGCTAGATTCATGTTGTTATCATGTTACTTGAGAAGGCAAGGATCTTTAGTTGTGATGATTAAAAAACTAGGTAAAGAAAGTGAAGAATAGAAGTTAGAATAACAGAGAAGAGATCAGAAGATTGTTTGGCATTCCTTAGCTCAAGGGAAAACCCATATACCATATATCAAATGTTTCTGGTCTTCTGGATAAAGCTGTAACTTTCTATAAGTGATGAAGATAAACAATTAAAGATTGGGATATGTTTTATTGTTACAAAGACAATGTGTGGAAATTTTAGTGTGTTCAGAATAATAACATTTTTGAATACCATAAATCACATGACCAAACAATACTACTTTAAACACTTGGTATATGCATGGTTGGAAATTAGCTTATGCAGATTCACACATACATACACATTAACAAAAACACAATTCAATTTAGCAAAATATTTACTAACCTGATTTTTATCTTTAACAATAGATTATACATATTTTCTATGCTAATACATATTAATTGACATAACTAAGTATTGTCAATACTTACCACAACTGTATGGTGTAATCTTTACAGGATATTATAAAACTTATTAATCATCTATTAGACATTTTACTGTTTTCTTACCTTTAGCCTATTTTATGCAGAAAACAATGACATTTACCACCAAATCCTTGCACATAGGAATGTCTGTAAATTCGTAAGACTGAAATAGTATGCTTGAATGTGAGTCATTCACTTGTGAATGCTATTCTATACCAGTAAGAAATACATAAGAGAAACATTCAAGCAATGATTGGGATTTCTTAGGTGACTCATTCTTTCAGTGACTCTTGAAGAACGATGCTCAGTGCAGGACATGTATATCTTCATTACGCATCTTGAATGTTCCTTCTTTTGCTTTTCTTCTAAGCTGCAAGAAAAAAGTATTGTAGAGGCTCTTGGTGATATTTCTCAAACCCAACCAGTGTGTCACCTTCTGACTTTCAGGACCCTGTCTGTACACCCCCATGTGTGAACACATGGCACTATTAATTGTGTAGAGTAGAACTTCTGGTACAAACTTTGCCTAATCAGAATTCATAGTGGCAGTCTTGACAGAAAATAAAGTATGGAAGCCTTAGTAGTTACTTCTTTGATCCTATTCTTTCTCAAGCCAGCCAGAAATCTGGATATAACCTGTCAATGATAAATCAGGTAAACAAATGTGACATGCGAACAATTAACTGGACAGAGGCAATATTAACAAAAATATTTCCCAAAGGAGAAAATTGAATGGGTAAGAAATAGATTTAGGAAAACAAAATGTAACTGCCCGGCTGTGGAGAGGCTGAAGGAGTCTCATTGTAATATGTGTTGTCCCTCTTCAGCCACTCAGGATTTGACTACATTTATAACCCAGACTGAGCTAATTTCCATAAAGATGAATCAAGATTCAAAATTTTTGGAGGCAGTAAGTAAACTCTTTTTCCTCTGAGTATACCATTATAGATGTACTGGAAGGATAATGGGCAACTCTTCACTTTCTCCAGGGAGAAAACATGTATTCCCGGTTTTTAGTATTTCCCACCCCACACCAAGAGCTGCGTCACCTCAGAGAAGGCCCCAAGTTGACAAGATCAATAGGGCGCATGTTGAGGCATGCCAAATTCCGTGGATCACATATTTCGCTTGTGAAAGAACAACACTTTTTTTGGGGGGGTAGGGGATGAGGGAATCACATCTTTAAAACCAGCCAAACATTGATAGACCATAAGCTTTAAAAATGTAGTTTTAAATTTCAATAATTATGGCTACTTTTTATTGACTATCTCCTATGTGTCAAGTATTGCATAACAGGAACACTATCTACTATGTGTCATGTATTGCATACCAGGAACACTATTTTTAGCCTTTCAACACTTCCACAGGCAAGGTATTATTTTCTATTTCTCAAAGCCAGGAACTCATTCAACAGCCACGAGGTCTGGTTCTGGCTTCTTTTTAAATTGGTGTTCTGCAGTTCAACCTGAGCAAGTACTACTGAGCCCTTAAACACACCCAAATTCCTTGTTTCCTACACCTTATTGGTCTTTGTTTTTCTGCATGTCAACTTATTCAGTTCACCTCCTTACATCTGCCTTGATAGTTCAGATATTCTTTTACTTGCATCAATCATTATGATGATAAATTAAAGATGGGTTTGTTTCATCAATTTGCTCCATACCATAATATCCATGTACTGATTCTTAATCCATACACATCACCACTCTCCCTCCCATCAGACTGATAAATTGTGCACAAATCTGCCAGTTAAGTCTTAAATATCTCTGAGTCAAATTAATTCAGAAAGATTTTCATAAGCCTCCATAGTTTAAACATTATATCACTCCAATTTACAGTGTCTCATTGCAAATAATTTATAGTAAATTTACATTTTTCTTATTCTCACTTATAAAGTGTTAAAGAAAAATAGTGTAGTGTATGTGAGACAGACTCTAATATGCTATATTTGAAATAGTTTTGGAAAACAATGTTTTGGTTTTGCTTTTCAGTGTAATCATTGTACCAGGTATATAGTAGATGCTCAATAAAAAATTGTTCCAAGGACCACCTGCAAGAACTGCAGTGCATATTTAAACATTCATTATGAGGAAGAAATATCATCATTAAAACAGTATTAACTATGTTTAAACATATCACAGATGAATTTTTTTTTTCTTTTTCACTTCTGTCTATGAAACATATACTTCTTAATGGCTTAAGGGACTTCCAGAAATGCTTTACAAAGATTCAAGAATCATTTGTTTAATTGCTTTTCTCTTAAGTCTTGACTTCTTTTTACTCACCAGAGTTAAGACGTATTCCTCAAGAGATAATACCAAAGATACATTAAAATCTAGGAGTTTTTAGTAGATCAATCACTGTAAAAGCTATGTTTGACAGTCATCCATAATAAGCAGTGTGGTTCCTAGTATAGTCTTTATCACAAAAGGATATTGATAGGTTGAGGGCATATTGAAACATAAATGGCAAATATTTGTATTATTGGTTTTCCCTGAAGAGTTAAATATATATGAGAGTAAACACTACAATAAATAAGCATGGTAGCATGATCTTTCTTATCCAGGAAGAAATACATTTCAGACATTAATATTCAAGCTTAGCTTGCCTTTTCTATAGCACTCACCTAGGCATGTTTCAAAACCTTTGAGAAGGGAATGATGTTCTTGAGACACATGTGCATGAAGGTAAAATGTGTTACAATAGAGGCAATTAGTACCATTTATGATTATAGTTTATGTGATGTTGGCATCAGTTCATTAAAAATGTACTGAACTATCAACTCATTTCACACAGATCATTGAACAGCAGTAAAGTGATATCATCTCTACTCCATTATGACTCTGAGTTGGATTTGAATCAGTGACTCACAGGATATAGGCTATCTTCTGTTGTCAGTCTATAAGTATGCATTCATAGAGTTTCAGTATACCTATCTAGACTATTTTGTTTCTAACCACAATCCTTTTTCTTTGAAATGGATACAATCTATAAATTGTCTCTTGAAAAGCACAAATTTTAGGTACTAGAAAACGATTATATTATACATTATATACTTGTATATTATATATTTTTTAATATATACATTCATCATTTTATTAATTCTGAATTTAAGTGGTCATATGTGGCATGGTATTGAAAGGTCTTTTGGCTGCTAGGCAGAAAGAAAACTAGGTTTATTCAAATAGCGCAAATGTACTACTCTCATACAATTCTCTAAGGCCTAAATCTCCACCCCACATAATTATAAATATTCTCAGAGATCATAGCAGCTAAAAGATCATTTTCCAAGAGAACTAAACCAATCTGTGCTGAGGAAACATTAAAATTTATTATTTTTTATAAAATAACTTTTTTGGTAAACATTACAATTTATTGAAGTTACCATGTATACACTTTAGGTCACATCTGAGGGTGACACTGTGCAAATAGATACCAAGGTGATATTCCAAATACCTTTCAACTAGGATATTCTATTCTACTACCAGTGTAGCCAAAGACTAGAGTGATATCTGGGTCAATGGACAAGAATAATTTCTAATTTAATCTCTTTTAAAATATAGTCTTCTTTTTATGTATATCAATAGCAATTGTATAGAACTTCATTATTTAAAATAATAATTTTAGCACAGCTCATTCAGTCAGTAGATCCTGAGACTCTTTGAATAATAATTAATTATTCCAGTATTGCTTTAGGGACAGTCACATGGGTACGGTGTCCTTTAAAAATAGCAGGTGGGCTGGGCATGGTGGATCATGCCTGTAATCCCAGCACTTTGGGAGGCCGAGGAGGGCGGATCACCTGAGGTCAGGAGTTCAAGATCAGCCTGGCCAGCACGGTGAAACCCCGTCTCTACTAAAAATACAAAAAATTAGCCAGGCATGGTGGCATATGCCTGAAATCCCAGCTACTCAGAAGGCTGAGACAGGAGAATCGCTTGAACCCGGAAGGTGGAAGTTGCAGTGAGCCAAGATCGCGCCATTGCACTCCAGCCTGGGCAACAAGAGCGAAACTTTGTCTCAAAAAACAAAAAACAAAAAACAAATACAAAACAAAACAAAAAAAAGCAGGCGGTATTGTAGGAAATATATTGACTACAAATGTTACCCTAAAAACATCAAGTAAGCACAGTGTCTGGTCATTCAAAAGAAATGAAATATTGCATTTTCTAAGTATTTATTTAGATTTATCAAAAGCATATTTGCATATTTCACCTTATTTCAATTTTTTCTGTAATTTTGTCGACAAAACTTATGTATAAGTTTTGTTTAGTTTTGTTTTGCCTTTCTTGTTACACTTTTCAAAGCCCCAACTTTAGTTTTAAGGTTGTGAATTATACAAGATTGAAATTCTTTTTGGTATTTTGCTGGTTGGCCATTACATAGTAAATGGCAAATAATTAATACTTATTCTTAGCTTTGTTTCTAGTTTGGTTTATTTTGCTTTTACATTGTGTCACTTATTGAAAGTGTTTTGATTTTGTGTTCCACTAGGGCCTGTTTTATTTGGGAGGAGTGTTAATCAGCATGTCCTGTGGTCTTCTTTGTAGTCGCAGCGCCGTGTTACGTTTCACCTCCCTGATGGCTCCCAGGAAAGCTGCAGTGACAGTGGTCTAGGAGACCACGAGCCGGTGGGTAGTGGAACCCTGATCTCACACCCTCTTCCTCTGGTTCAGCCACAGGACGAATTCTATGACCAGGCCTCTCCGGACAAGAGGACCGAAGCAGATGGCAACTCTGATCCCAACTCTGGTGAGTCCCTTTCAAAATTTTGATTGCTTGGAGTTCTTCTGGTTTTGTTGTGCACTTGAGCTTTCAACAGTAACTGTAGGGTGCAAGGATGAACATTTGGTTGTTTTTTTTGCTGGCTTTGTTGTTGTTGTTGTGTTCTTTGAGATATACATTTAATATGTTTGATATGATTTTGGCTGTTAAATTGTATGATGTGTCTTCATTTTATGAACCACTAAAAACGAAAAAAAAATGCTATAAATATAACTGAAAAAAGCCATTTGTTGCAAGATATTCTGATGTCAGAGACCTTACAAAATTTGAACACATTTTAGGACTGTAAAAATACAGTTAAGTAGAGTACAGTCAATGAAAAAAAGAAATATCTATTTGTGTATATAAATGTCCTATGAAATTTGATTTTCCAGTGAATGCTTTACAAAAGCAAATAAAGAATATTAGAGTTAAAGATATTTTAGAATTTGTCTATCAGATTTTCTTGTTTTTACCAGAAAATTAAAAAAAAAAAGGATTAAATCGTGATTAAAATAAGTGTAAAGAGGGGAGATAAGAATTTGGAGGTTGTATTTCCTTTATTGTCTACTTGAATTCTTGGATAATTTGTTTTTTTACTAATATGTTGAGGGAGATATATTTGGCCAAAACTTTTATTCTCCACAGACCCATACCCCACTCCAGAAATCATTGCCCACTCCAAATAAGCATTGTTGGGGGGGTTGTTTTCCTAGGCCTTTGGAGGAAATCTTGGGCAACTGCTAATGCTTTTGCTAATAAAAAACACTGACTAGCTTACTTTTATAAATAAATAAAGGACCATTTCATCAATTATTATCCCCAGTCTAATGACCGTAATTTCTATTTTACTTAAATTCAAATTATTTTCTGCTGGGGTATGTTCATAGTGGGGAAAGCTATGCCTGTGTGGGAGCAGGAGATACGTAAGAAATTTTGTATATTTATCTCAATTTTGCTGTGATCCTAAAACTGCTCTAAGAAGTAAATAATAAAAATAGTAATTATAATAATGCATCTAAACTAATCAGAGCAAAAAAAATGTTTTTGCTCGTTTGTTTGTTTAACTCATCTTGAACATGCTCCAGACTGGTTGCATCAAGTGGGAAATTGAAGCATGATGACTTTTTCTTAACTTTGCTAACTATTTTGCTTCTTATTGTTTCAAACATGAAAATATCTCTGGCATTTCTATGGTGGAAGTAGGAATACCAAGAGGAGGTAAAACATACAAAAGGGCTTTCTTAACCAGTTCTGTGATAGTAATACAGCATTGATGTTCTCTGACTTTCAGCATTTTAAGCTGCTTCTTTTTGTCAAAAAAAGGAGAGATTCTTTCTAAGGTATGCCTCCTTCCAATCCCCAGCATGTCCCCATCTTTGGAAATCTCTTCTCATTGGCAAATATAAGGCATGCAAAGTTACATTTTGTCTTCTCTCTGCCAAGAATTTTCTCTACTCAAGGCAATCTTTCAGGAGTGTCTAAGCTCCCTGCCAGCTCTGGCTTTTGCTATTTCATGTGCTATAGCTTGGTCACATAAAGAAAACATAAGTGCATCTTTTGATTTTACATATCTAGAAGAACAGGACATACCCAAAGAATCAACCTTATTATTACACTGAATTTGGGAGAACAAGAACTATCCTCTTTCGATTTCATGGTTTTGACCAGTGTAAGCACCACTGAATCTAAGTGGTTTCATTGAATCAACCTTCTCTAGACTTCTGTGAAGAGGTTTATGTAGGTGGAATTCACACAGCTCTTTCAAAACTGTTTTCCTAGTCTCCAACTTTGCCCTATCCAATTTTAAAACATCTCTTGTTGGAGTAAAACTAAGAGTCTCACAGCTGGTTCCTGACCACGTTTTCTCTCAGTGTATGTAAGTGGTTGCCTCCTCTTGTCTATGGGCCTCAGACAAAACCAAACAAGAAAGAGTCCCATTTAAAAAACAGTTGCACAAATTGTTTTAGGACTTGTCTATAGAGTTTACCAAAGTTAATTTACAAGGATATCTTCAAAGTATTTGTAGTACGTGCAATTCTAGGTAGAATATTCACAATGAATAAGATTAAGACAATGTTTCATGAATTTTTTAGCCAGAATAATGAAATATTTCAGATGCATATGCAAGAATATCTGGGTACAGTAAATTTAATCAATGGATTTCAGAAACCAGTGAACATCTGGGTAATTTTCTAGTTAACTAATTGAATTAGAGATTTTAAAATTTATTTCAATTAGAAAGCAAAGGCAGCTTTTCAAGTTTAATAGCTATAGGGATAAAATGAGAGTTATATATTTTATTTGTCATAGAATTTTTTGTCTGTCAGCCAGGGCCAACTGAGAAGTATCTGAGTACAGGAAAAATTGCAAAATTATGTTATATATACCTTCACTATCACAGCAGCAATATATATGCACAAAAACGAAAAATTTCTTGACTCTTATAAGAAATAATGCATTACTGAAAATGTATTTGGAGAAAAGTAAAACTTAGGCTTATGTGCAAAGGCTCACTTGAATATGTATTATAGCTTGGCATGGAAGCACATGCTTGTAGTCCCAGTTACTAGGGAGGCTAAGGCAAGAGGTTCACTTGAGGCCAGGAGTCTGGGGCAGCAGTGAGCTATAATCATGCAACTGCACTCCAGCCTGCAAAACAGAGCGAGACCACCTTTTCCTCAAGTGTAGGTGTGTCTCAAAAAATATGTATTATAATAAAAATTTGGTTTATGTCTTATAGCTTAGTTTTTAGAAATAGTAAATTCTAAATTAGAGGCAAATGTATAAAGTTATTATGAGAAATTTATTGTTAAAAAGAATCATGTGGTAATATTTCATTTCATTTTTTGTTTGTTTATTTGTTTGTCAGGAGATTCAGGGATACTTTAAATACTTTAATCAGAGCCTAACACAGTCTAAGAGTTTGAAGTCTCTAAGAGAAATATATGTTCAAGAAAGAAAAAAATAGAACATGAATGAGATAAAAGTAGCAGGTTGTTGATGGTTGGTAAGTTCATCTAGACCAAATATCTAGACCAAATGGACAGACAAGTTTTGTTTTGTATTTGTCTTTGTTTTTTAGGCTAGAAATAATTTTTACCAATATGGGTCTGCTTTCTCCTAAGCCCACAATTAAGAAAGCCCACATTTGAGTTTTCCAGTCATAGAAAAGGAAAAAGAAAAAATATATATTTTTCCTAGCTTTTAAAGTATGTTTAAACTAAGCTGCCCTAGGCCAAAATATCGTCCAATACATACAACAATTTACCCAATGACTTCGACCTAGGCAGTGGCAATGGGCCAGGTGCCAAATGGAAAAAGATAGCAGAGGTCCTAAACCAGGAAAATAAAAGCAAACAAACAAAAACCTTTCAAACTAGCTTCAAGAAATCTCTAGAGTTTTTACCAATCTAGTCACATGGAAAAAGAGACCCAATGGACAGCACAACCTTGGGCAGTCCAACATTCACCCAACACAGTGACGTCACTAACAAGAATAATGATCAATAAAATGTTTTTAAACTGGAAAGAGCAGGGCTCTTAGGTTTTGACAGTGCCTTATTCATCATTGGTAAGGGGAGAAAACAGTGGAGAAGCGAGAGGCCCTGAGAGCCCCTAGAGGCCAGCAGTTCTCTTGATGTTTAATGGGACATAAAATTTAAACCTCCTTTGTAAATGTCTAGAGCAGAATTAATTAGAATGGCCTAGAAATATTAAGAGAGTCAGACTGAATGTTCATTCATATTAGGATAGAATGATTACATATTATCTTTAAATTTTGCAGTCACATTTTTGGTAATCAACTTTGAGAAATTTGTGAAGTGAGATACAGTGATATTGATGAAGTAATCATTTCTAGCAATAATCTTGCTATTTAGTTCTCTATTGTCCCCTTTGAATTCAATGGAATTTTTTGACTGGGCTTTGATAGTTCCTGAAGAGTTGTGATTTTATAGCAGGTAAAATAGGTTTCTATTGGATGTCAGTATTATCTGTATTAGTACTAAGTAATTTAGATTGTATTTATCTAGATTTCTATTTTTTCAAATATGGTTCATATAAAAAAAGTCATTGAGAGCTAGTACTAATTTCTATAGTAACTATTTCCAGTAGGTATTTTTTCAAAGAAATTAATATAAATGGTAGTATCATGTGGAGACATTTTTGTAAACTTCAGTCTTCAATATAGGTTATTGCTTCTAAACACACACACACACACACACACACACACACACACATAGTGGCATTTGATCTAATAATACTGATCTATAATATTATTCTTTATCCCCAAGTTCATACTTTTGGGTTATTAGCATTATTGATTTTATATTGTATCTAACTCTTGATTAAAACAATAAGTAAATGATGAAAGTCTTTACATGCAATGCCAAAAACAAATTGTTTGCAAATTAAGCAATAATTGATAGGTTTTGTATAAATGATGTTTACGTAAATCTAAAGCAGTCTCTACTACATAAGGTATGACTCATATGTCACTAATTTTTGTGTGCTGGAAATAGAGCTTTCATTTCTTTTTCTTCCATTTTTTAAAAATGTCTAATCCCCATTGTATTGGTATGACAGACACTTCAGTTCGTTTTTACCTCAATTCCAGAGGATCGTTTTCATCAAACGGAAGTGCAATATTCTCAACTCTGGGTCATCGGTCCGCTTATATGTCCATTGTCTCATCTGCCCAGAGGGGTCTCAAATGAGACTGCCTTCATTCCAGTCCTCCTGGACTCTTTGGGAAATTGCAGATACCTCATGCCATAGGGAAGGTAAATAGGTTTCGGTGAGTTTATCTTTGGACTCCTATGTCTAGATGGACAGCATGGATCATTACTCTTGGGGATCTTCCTGACTCCCTGGACTCTACGATGTAATCTAGCCTCAAGGACTTTCTAATCTTTATCCTCTGGGTTTCTCTGAGTTCTGCTCAACAAACATGTTACGGAATCTCTCCTCTTTATATTCCCTCCCCTTTCACTTCTCTTTCTTCTTCCCAACCGGGTTGACTGAATATATTTAACATCTAGGATCAAAGACTCCCAATGATTTTCTTGATATTTTTTTTCCTCAAAAGCACAACTCCTCTATTTTCTTTTTGCCTCAGCAACAAGAAAAAAAATCTCATGACAGGTGTACAACTTTGCAAATTAACTACTTTCTTACTGTTCTCCATCCTATGTCATCCTCATCTAATCAATGAATTAAAAAGCCAACATCTAGGCCAGGTGCCATGGCTCACATCTTTAATCACAGCACTTTGGGAGGCTGAGGAGGGCAGATCATTTGAGGTCAGGAGTTCGAGACCAGCCTGGCCAACATGGTGAAACCCTGTTTCTACTAAAAATACAAAAAAATAAGACAGCTGTGGTGACACCTGCCTGTAATCCCAGCTACTGAGGAAGCTGAGGCACTAGAATCGCTTGAACCCAGGAGGCGGAAATTGCAGTGAGCCGAGATGGCACCACAGCACTACAGCCTGGGTGACAGAATGAGACCCTGTCTCAAAAAAAAAAAAAAAGCCAATATATGTTGGCCAAAAGTAGAGAAGGCAAAGGAATTCATATATGTATATATGAAAAAAATAAACCCAACACATATTAACATTTCAAAATTATTATCAAAAATAATTGTGTAAAATTATATTTGTGTTTATTGATAAAACGATTATATCAGCATTCAATTTAAATGTACTGTGGATAGATATGAAAATGATAGACAAAAGAGATTATTTCTCTTTTGCCAAGTGGTTTTAAAGAACATATGTGAAGAACTTCCCTCCATTAATTATTGAGTGGCCTGAAATACAGTTCTTACAGGAAATGCAATATACATATTTGATTTGAATATCAATTTACAGAATGAGCTGGTGACCTAAAAACCTCTAAAGGTGACCTAAAGTTTTGTTGGTTTGTTCTTTTCTTCAGTATCATAAAAAGATACTAAAATTTTGAGATAATTGTAGATAATAAGAGTGTGGGCTGGCTTTTAAATGATATTTTAAAATTATTGTTTGTTAGAAATAATAATAGAATTGTGTTTTGTTAAAATAAATTTATCATTGATAGTGATCGATTATGAAGAGTTTATAAAAGAAACAATATAATGTCTGGAATTTGCCTTAATATTACTCTATCAAAATAATAATAATAATAATGGTGGGAAGATATTAAACAATAAAATATTAGTAGCTGCTGAGATTGGGAGATGGCTATATGGGTGGTTATTACATTAGCCTATCTATTTTTTTTACGTGTTTTAAATTTTCCAAAATACAAAGGTTAAGTACATAGTGGCAAACTGGTATGAAACTCGGAATCAATATATGAAATAGTTGAGCTCACATTTTATTTTCTCTTTCTTTTTCTATTGTTTTGATTCAAAAATAAGGTTTACTGTACACTGTTCACAAGTATAGGTGGATGTTTTTATATATAGCAAGCATATTTCATACATTTAAGTATGTTTCTAATGAAGCTGCAATTAAGCAGACATTTTCAATAATTACATGTGTATTTGTAAGACTAGAACATAAACTGATAACTGCTTCCATTAAAGACCTTTTAAGTAAAATAAAGCCTTTCAAAACTTCCCTCTGGAACTTAGCAATAAAATTGTTAACCACAAATGTCTGTGCTTTTCTGTCTGTAGGGTGCCCAAGAGAAGTTGAAGGTAGGGCGTGACTGGTACCCTTCTGGCAACCAAATAGATAGTGTCTCTGTGTTCTAAGTATATCCAAGACCTAGAGCACACTTAATCAACTGCCCTACAAATGATGCACACATGTGCAGTATTTATCACACTGAATTTTGTTACCTTTTACTGCAGGCAAAGATTTATTACATTCCCAAGTAGCAGTAAATCATATTTACTTAAGAAGTTAACTCATTAACATGATCATAAACTCCATGTAAAATTCAATGAAACCATTAATTCTAAGAAAATGGTAAAATGATTTTCAATTGAGGATTCTTATTTTTTAAACAAATATAACTAGGATGATGAAAGAATTTCACTAATTCAAAAGCAGACAAAAACAATTATGTGTTCAGATCAGGAACAGTTATTACCACTAATTCAAAATTAAGTCTTAATCGTGTCCCATTGAGAATCATGAATAGAGTTATTTCTGCATCTGACATTTCTTTAAATGTTATTTTAAAGGATTTTCTGCTATTTAATCATGTGCAAAATCACAAGTTATATTTACTTTGAAACTTCTGCCTGTCATGTGCCTCTGACTTTATCTAGACTATGTTATGAATCAGTTCATGAACTTCTCACTGCGTATAGTTTTAATACCTGACATTTATGGTTAATATTTAATAAGTCCTATTTATGACCCAGGGATTCTAGTAAATATTTTGATTCATTGTATGTGATCCCCGACTAATACTGTAAATTAGATAGTATTATAAGTAAACTGAAATTCGGAAATTTTAAGTTATTTGTCTAAAACTGCTGAGTATGACCCGGGTGCAGTGTCTCATGCCTATAATTCCAGCGATTTGGGAGGCTGAGGCAGGACATAACTTGAAGCCAGGAGTTGGAGACCAGGCTGAGCAACATAACAAGACCGTGTCTTTACAAAAAAATTTAAAAATTAGCCAAGTGAAGTTGTGTGCGCCTGCAGTCCTAGCTACTAAGGAGGCTGAGGTGGGGGGATTGCCTGAGCCTTGGAGTTTGAGCTTGCAGTAAGCTATGATCGTGCCCAGACACTCCAGTCGGGGTGAAATGACAAGATTCTGTCTCTTAAAAAAAAAAAAAGAAAAGAAAAGAAAAAGAAAAATGTAAAAGCCTACTTGCCAGTAGGTGAGCCCCAAAATATGAACTCAGGAGTGTCTGACTCCTCAGCTTTTGCTATTCAGAGAAACATCCTTCAGTGAATACATGGTTTAACATAGTACATGACTCAACACAATCACTACTGGGGATGCATTTTTAATTATAGGACACTAATCTTATTTTTAAGAAGAAATTTGAGAAATTAAATGTTAACACAATGTGTTGGTCAAATAGTCTGCTGATAGGATAAATAACTTGTGAGAGAACTGCTTGATAGGATAAATAACTTGTGAGAGAAGTACTTCTGCAGTTTTTACTGTTTTTGTTTTGCTTTGTTTTTTGTTTGTTTTTGGTATTAGATTAATAAAAATTTAGATCTTAGGACCCTACAGATCATCCTGTATAACAGTGTTTTATACAGAGGCACAAAAAGGAAAGTGCTTTGCCTGAAGCCACATAGTTTATAAGACTACAATAAAACTCATATATACCAACTCCTCTATCAATGTTCTTTTCACTGGAACAATACTTTCTTATCATGAACCTTATACCTTTTCCTCAAAGAAAATAGGTACAATTATTTGATTAGCAATTGTCTCTTCATTAATCTCTAAGGTCTATTTGCTCACGTTTCTATTCTCCATGCCTGTCAGCTGGGGATTGCCTTCAGCTCTTAGACGCCACACTCAGCTGCTGGCCATGTAAATCTGTTAACATTACACTTAGTTCTTCAAGGCCAGCTAGAGAGACAAGATCTCTATAGTATGTCTGTATCAAGATAGAGTCTTATATAACATAACATAACCATCAGAGTGATTTTCCATCATCTTTGCTTTACTTTGTTGGTTAGAAGCAAGCCTCAGGTCTCGCCTACACTCAAGGTGACAAATGGTCATAAACATCAGGAAGTGGGGATCATGAGGAATCACCCTGGAGTTTGTCTGCCATAGTCTATATTAAACTTTTAGAAACTTATATTAAACTTATATAAATGTTACCTTGATATATCTTAGTATACATTATTCATTTGAGCTTTACATGATTCACCCATTTTTTAATTCATTTATCTATTCATTTTGCAAACATTCATGTTAACTCAATTATGTACTAGGTAGTATGTTAGGTTTGGGGGATAGACATTAAAACCAAGACTCAGTAACCTTAAACAACTTCTAGTTTAGTGCAAGAGTTCTTAGTCTGTGTTACTTGGTCCAAGAGGACCACAAGTAGATTTTTAGGAATTTGTGAGGTTCCCGAAGTTGTTTTGCAATTTTGTTCTATGAGCTATGAAGCTGTGATGCTATGAAGATTTTATAAACCATAAAAAAAATCAAAAAAAGGAACACTGATTTTTGTAGGAGAGAAAGTACTAGATACCAATAAAATTAGTGTGTTAGAATAAACACTAGTAAGTATACAAAAAGTGGGTTTTAGCATAGAATAAGCCTTGGATAAAGAATCAATAAAGATTCTATAGATAAAGTGATGCTTTAAACAAGTGACATGGGATGAATAGACCTTACCGAAGTAAAGTCTGTGTGTGTATGTGTGTGTGTGTTTGTATGCAATGTAGCCTTCTTTGTCCTATAAAAAGTCATGGCCAGTAGGGTGTAGAATTTAAAATCTCAGTTTCTTTAGAGCATATCCATGTAAAATTAGTGTCAACATGGCCTTTAAGTCTCAGATACTTAATCACCAAAATGAGCTGACTAATATCTGAGAATATTCCTATAAAAATTAAAGGGCCTGAAACACAGTAGATGCTCAATACATGATAAACTGTTCAAATAAGTGACAGTAAACAAAATGCCACTTACTTGAACAGAATAAATGGATTGAGACATAGGTTGGGACCAGATTTTGAATTTTGGAAAGTCTAGGATATATTTCATTTGGATACAGGAGATAAAAGGAAAAGTTGAGAGTACGTCTTTGATTTGCAAGATTTATTGGAAAATTGTATAATTAAAAAAGAGAATATAAAATAAAATCAGATTAGGAATTCACTCTTTTTATCTTAATTTTAATGTCTGAGCTGCTGGGGAAGATTATTTGGAACTAGAAATGTGATTGAAAATTGGAACTTGAAAACTGATAGCATAGAAAGTGAATAAAATTCTAAGTATGATAATTAGAGGAGACAGAAGGAGTGCAAGAAAGAAATCACTGCAACTTTATACTTAGGCCAGGTAGAGGTGGGGGCAGGATGGTAGCAAAGATCAAAAAAGTAAGAATATAGCCAGAAAATTATTTGAAAGCTCCAGGGATATTTGAGCTCTACACATAGTTAATGGTGGATTTTTTGGAAGTAATGAAGAATTGCGATTAAGAACGCAGATTGTGGAGTCAGATTAACCTAGGTCCTAATTCATTGACCTCAGAGCCATAGGTTTGCTGGCATATAATGCAGGCTTAATTTACAAAATTACTACATTTAATTATCATTATTCTTATCAATAGGTACTGAAAAGGTGTAGAAGCAGCAAAACATGTATCTTAATTATTTAGCAAAGTTTCAAGCTTAAAAAGTGACCATGGTGAATTTTGAACTATAAAATCACTGTTACACCCTTTAAAAATAAATAAAATTATAGAAAATTGTTAGTTTCAAATTCTAAAAGTTTTATTTTAAAACTTATTTTTAAGTAATTTTTTCTTTGTATTTATCATGTCTGATGGGGGCTCCAAAACACTCGTTTTCTAAAGACTAATAAAATTCATAGTAAAACATGTTTTTGCTACAGTGTGTTCATTGTTTTTCTTAAAGGCAGCTATGCTCACTTTATGATTTTAAAGGATTTCTTAAATATTAACTTTGCACAGTACACTTTAATATTTTACTAACATTTTATTTTAAAAGGGGGTACCACAGGATAATTTTCTATAATATTACTTAATGTAGTTAAGCTATTGATATAAAACAAGCAAGGACATAGCCTTGTCTGCTAGAAGTTGTCAATCTCAAATATGACTTTATTTCTAAAAAAAGAATTATCTTTGAATATTGTTTACTATAAAATTTTTAAAGTTAGTAATATTTTAGCATGTTTAAGCTTCTTTAAGGGGTACAATATGCCTCCTAGTGTAAAGTAAGGGTAATGTCAACTTTCGCTGGTGCACTGCGTGGAATTGCATTTCCATAGCTGCTGTCATGTGATCCATTCTTCTAAGAAGTGATAAAGAGAAATGGCATGTACTTAACCTTGGATATGTAATCTTCCCTACGGGAGAAAATTATTATTTGTATATCCGTGTTTATAGTAATTTGAGAGTGGTAAAAATGATAGATAAATAGATATGCAAATCACTAGCTATATCTAAAAATGAAGAAACTTGCTGATATCAGTAACTCTTAGAAGTATAAAATTAACTTTTTAAATACCTCAAAATAAAGTTATATTACAGAAAATAAAATTACTAATTATAAAGAATATATTCTCATATCAAATTAATATCTTTATCTTTAGATACATACATACATATGCACCTTAATACATACAATTATCTAGAGTTTCAAAACAATTTGAAATTTTTTAAGAAACCATAGTAATTTGTCTAAACTCCCCCAAATTTACCTTAATGCTATTTTAACATGTATTTCTGCCAGTGACTGAGAATTACGCTTGTTAGTGTGGCTGACAAATACATGAGTGCTCGGATTTTAATCACACTAAAGTAAGGCTGCCAGATGAAATACAGAATGTCCAGTTATTGCAGGACTTTTCCTTACTTCAGTTAAAGATGAGGTTCTTTGTCCCATGGCCATAAAAATTCAGGCTCGCAGACAATTTGAATGGTAAGACAGGGTTTTATTGGGTGAAAAGGAAAATAAAGGGGGGAAACAGGGACTCTCACTAGGCCAGAGTCCCTTGCTAGAGTGTTCCAAACTCAGCCATTCCAATCCCAGTTTCCACCCAGGAAGAGGAGGGGCCAGGCTCCTCCGCTGCAAACATGAACTTCCCTAGGCTCCACCTCAGTGCGCAGGCTGGCTGGAGTTTCCCCAGGGACCCCCTCCCACCTGGCTGTCTCTTCCCCCCTCTAAAGAAGTACATCTAACTGCAGTTAAAGGACGAAGACCTGCTTCCTGCTGACAGGGGATGCCATTTTGTGGAAACGGCAGTCAGAGCTCCCTCAGGGGCCTATCCAAGGGTTCCTGGCAGGTGGGGCCATCATCAGAGGCTCTGACTGCATGACCGTTTGGAGTTTGATGGCCTGGAGGCAAGAACAGACAAACCGGGTTATTAGAAAACACACATCAAAACAAAACAAGGAGAGGGGTAAGGACAGCTCAAAAATTCCAAGGCCTTTTACCAGTTTGCACAGGGAGAGGGAAGCCAAAAGCCTGACTGGTTAAAAAAAACCTTTACCCTTTGCCGGCATGTTGGGCTTCTGGTTCCCCTTCCCCTGAGCCCAATCTTAAGTCAATCAGTTTAAGGTTTGGGAAATTAACTCTTTCCAGTTTGGAGGATGCATCTGAGGGGAGTGTGCTGTAGTACAGAGACACAATTACCTACTAGTGAAGAGAGAACCGAAGAGAAGAAAGGAAAAAGAAAGCATTTTTAAAGGAGCCCCAAGGGTTTAGGATGCATTCGAAAGGGGTAAGGACTGAAGATGAATGGCTACCCATCTAGAAAGAGGGGAGCAGGCATCCGTAGTTCTCTTCTCTTCCTAGCAGATACTGGGGTATGTGAGGGAGAGAAGGAAGAGTTCCCTCTTTCCATCTTCCATCCTTGCATTCCCAAGTTCTGGCGACCTTGGCAGGTGCCACCATGAGTGCAAAAGTGGCTTGCACCCATGAAGCAGGGAGCACCTAGAGAAAAGGAACAGAATTATCTGCTCTCACCTATATCTCCTTCCCACCTACTATCAGTAACCTTGGAGTTCCCTAGACCTCATTTATGCCATGGATATTAACGTGGCCTTTATCCATGAAACAGGAAGCCTCGGCTTGGCTTAATCAGCAGGAATCAGCCACATTCACCTGTGCTGTGTCTTTTAACCTCTGCTACCATCTGGATCTGGATTCCTTAGATCCAGTTTTCCATCCTAGGGCTTTGACCTGAAGCTTGAAATTGAGGCTGGGACAAAAATGTGTCTTGGGGGATTGTGCGGACTCCTTATCATAAGCTGAATGCTAAGGTGAAACTGTGGAACTCAGTCCTCCTCAAACAAGGGAGAGGAAAGGATTTCTTGTGACACACTCAGATAATTGGTGGCTACAGTTATGCTTGGTAAGATTTGGGTGCATGGTGCTTGGCTTTGGTTAGCTTCCTTAGTCCTACTTTCCCAGAAAGGAAACCTCTAAGTGATAGGCATCCTATTTATTCCCATCACCTGGCAGGATTTGCAGGATAATTGCTCAGAACTAGAATATTAATCCAGATTTTTACATTACCTGTCCCTCTTGTTCTTTCTGAGCTGCAGCCGGAGATTGCTGGTTGGTTCACAGGAAGAAAGAGGGCTAGTCTAAAATGTAGGCAAAAATTAAAAAAAAATCAGTTTAGAATTTAATGATGAATGTATGATAAGTTTTGAAACATGATTTATCTCTCTCCAGTCCTGTGTTAAAATAAAAAAAAACAAAACTTCTGATAGGAATGAGTGGTTTGCAAAATAGATGTTAGACTTATACTTGGCCTGATTATTTGCAAAAAGTGCAGTAAGAATAATTATTTCTACATACCCCTTTGGATTGGCTTTGATGGAAGTCTGTTCCACAAGAATCTCAGATAAGAACATTTAAAGCAGAGCCCAAGCACAGGTTTATATCCTCAAACTCCTGTGAGTTGGATGTTCCTCTCCTAAGGTCCCAAGATAAACTTGGAGCTCCTAGACTGTCAGAAAGTAACATCCTTTACTGACCATATGTCAGGAACTCAGTACAGCGACTGCATAGACAAGGGTATGAGGCCTGTTTCCCCTTTGGGCGTCTATCGGCTCTGTAAGTCAAGCTCAAATCTTTAAAGGGCAGAATAGCCTTCCAGTCAAAGCCTTGATAAAATTACCAGTATTTCCAACTGTGTCCTGTTGCAAAAGAAAAATGGATCCTTATTGCACTGATGCCAACAACTATACTGCCATAAGAATACTCACAGATAGTTTCCAAATTTTAGAGGAACCAGTCAGGGAGAAACAAACATCCTTCAAATTTTGTTCACAGGAGTACCCCTTATTTAATTATTAAAGGCCATAAATAGTTCAAAATAAGTTTCCTTGACTCTGAACAACAAGGATCAGTAATATTCCAACCAAAAGTCAAAAAAGTTGCTTCAGCTTTCTGAATTCAGTCATTTAATTAACGCTGGTGTTGCTTGATATTCGTGAGAATTTCAGCTCTTCATGATTTCTGTACATTTTCCTTTATTCCAATGTCACAATCTCCAAAGTTATCAGAAGCCCATATTTGAGAGCACCTGCTAAAGTTTTATAGTTCATTATGAACCATCTTTGAAAAGGATTAAAACAAGGTGACAATTGTCTATGAATAGCAAAATGCCCAAGGTAGTTACAGTCAGAAACACAACTGACAAAGAAGTTTGGTTATCTCTGTGGTTTACAATAACTTAAGATAACAACCTTAATTATGATTGATAGCATATACTCAGACATTAGAATTTTAGAAATCCCATATAATTTTGGAACAAATATTAGCATTATTGACAAAAATATAACCTAAAGAAGATTGAGCATCATTTTGGCAATCCAATATACCTAAGTGTAAAAAGTAAAGTAGAGGTTCCTCTTAAAAACTTTCCTCCCCATCTAATTAGTAATAAATAGTAACTTCTCTTAGAAGCAAAATTTATTCAAAGACCTGTGCTAACATTATTAAATATCTTCTAGCCATAATAAAGAAATCAAGGTACTTTATGTTCTTAGCTCCCACAATTTAGCGTAAATATCTGCCCTGGCATGCTTATACTGGTCCAAGCAAGTGTTAGGTCATAGTTTGTTCCTCTTCCTTATTGGAAAGTGGTTTTACCTTTCTCAGAGTTCCACAAGTTACTTCCTTCTTCCTTTGTTCTCCTCTGCCTTTGCCTCTTTTAAAAAGTTCTAAGTTGCTAGCCAATCGGGACAAATACAGAATGTGAGGTCCCGTTCCAGCCAATGGAAACCAGACACAGCAGTGGGGTGGACGTGTCAGGTTATAAACGACCCTGTCTCCTTTGTTCAATATACTCTTATGGCACAACTGCTGGCAAGTGTACCCTTTCTGCAGAAAGAAAAATGGCCTTGCTGAGGAAATAAAATTTATGTTCAAGTGCTATTTCTTTATGGCACCAGGGAACAAGCATTTCTAACATAAGCATGTCAAATAATCCTCTCTTTTCTGGACACTTCAGGGGCCCTCTGAAGTATTCAAAAAGCCTGCTTCCAGGGAAGACAATTTTAAAACTGAAGATTGATTTTTCAGAAGCCTGTTAAATGTTCGAGTGTTAAAACACTTGATATTATGAAACAGAATTCCAGATTACAATAAGTTATTTATTTTGCCAAAATGATGACTCAGAAATTTTAAAGAAGCAAAAACCTTTTATAATCCTTTACAAATTTTGCCAAAGAGCAGATTACCACTTCAGGAAAACCTTGTTATGCTTTTATTTCAATGCTCAATTTACAGAAAAAGCATAAAATACTTTTTTTTAAAATTTAGTCAATATGTTCACACAGAGAACCTCTTCTGCAAGATTAATTTCCACAATTCTTCCACCACTTATTTGTACCTTCAGCTTTTTCCTAATTTAACTCGAAAAACAATCCTTTAACCCTAGGCCAAGGTTTACATTTCCATGCCTTCTTATAACCTTTTACTAAAAAGCACATTTTACTGTTCTTACTCCCCTTACATGTAAATCTGTTTCCAGTAGTTTCAATTAACTCCTAGCAATTTTTAACTTTAAGGTAAAATTTGGTAGGTTGCTTTAATTGTGTGCTAAGTGTAGCCAAGGTTGGCCTTCTTAGTTACGGTGTGGTTACTTCCATACGTCTCCCGGCCTTACCAATTGTGAAGCCTGCAAGTCAAATAGTTCTCAAAACCCAAAAAGCAGTTTGTAACCTTAAAACACTCAGCAAAACTTGCATCTGACCTGCATTTTACTAATAGTCTTTAGGGCTGTTTTTATTTCTTAAATATTAAAGTCATGTGAACTAAAAGATACCACAGCTTTTACCTTCCCTTAAAAAAAAGTATTTGATCCCAGTGCTTGTCTTTCTTTAGGCCAAATTAATTAGAGCTCTTTTTACAGACATCACACACAGTACACACACAGACACGCAGAAGAAAACCCAGTGTATGGGTGGAACCCTTGAAGAGACAGGACTAGGAGAACATGCAGATATGTAACCTGAGAGGGCTCATTCCCTAAGGCAGGATTGCTAAGGAAGCCTTGCCAAGTGGTTACTGGCCATGGCCCCAGAATGTAAAGCAAGATGGAGGCTTGCCACACAAACCATACAGACACGCAAAGCACACCAGATTGGCCACAGCCCAAGACTAGCCCCACAAATCCTTTCTCACAATTAAAGCTTTACAGAAAATATAAACAGTGATAGTTGAGGGGCCTAGCCTAATAAAGGGAAAAAGAGACTTTAAAGGTTAATTGCTGACTGGGTGGAGAAGAGGCAAGACAAAACGTTTAAAAATGCCTGGGGAAGAACCTCTTATTCTCATGCAAGTGGTTCCTTCACCAGGGAGGTAAGTTTAAGCTTATGACAGTCTAAAGGAGTTAAACCCCTTAGCCAGGGACGGGGAAGTCTGCAGCAGTGGCAAATGGCTGGTTCCAGACAGCCGGCTCTGCTGCACCCTTCGACCAAGCGTCCCAGGCCTGGCAGGGAGTGGAAGTGGAGGGGAGCCGCTGTTTGCAGGTCTCTCCCGAAAAAGAAAAGGGCGTGAAAAGGCCCAGGAGCGACGGGGATGGGGGCATGGTTTCCCCCACCCTCAGAAGTCTGAGGATGAAAAGGCTTAGAAGCAACAGTGAGAGGTTTTGAGTCCCCATTTCACTCACCACTTATTGAGCCCCCATGCTGCATGCCAAAAATGTTGCAGGACTTTTCCTTAGTTCAACTAAAGATGGGGTACTTTGTCCCAAGGCCATGAAAATTCAGCCTCACAGACAGTTTTAATGGTGAGTAACACAGGGTGTTATTGGGTGAAAAGGAGAAAAAAAGCAGAAACATGGACTCTCACCAGGCCAGAGTCCCTGCTAGAGTGTTTCCCGCCCAGCCATTCAAATCCTAGTTTCCACACAGGAAGAGGAGAGGCCAGGCTCCTCCCCACTGCAAACCTCATGAACTTCCCCAGGCTCCACTTCAGTGGGCAGGCTGGTTGAGTTTCTTCAGGGATCCCCTCCAACCTGGCTGTCTCACAGTTTAATTTGAATTTCAGATAAATAATTAAATGTTTTAAGTCTAAGCATGCTCTAAATATTGCAATATTTTAATATTATTCGTTGTTTCTCTGAAACTCAAATTTAACTTGTCTTACTGTATTTTATCTGGCAACTTTAAAAGTTATATTATAGTTATTTGCAAGTCCAAGAAACAGCCACACTACAACATTAGAATTTCAGTTTACTTATATATTTAACACTGTAAATGCATTGCTCTATTATGGAATGGTGACTTTGATCACCATTGGTCTTTCACCGATTGTTGGTTGGTCTTTCACTGATTATTGCAAATAGTTGGTCTTTCACTGGTTGTTGCAAATAGAGTTTCTGATTAAAATTTTTGATGCATTATTTGGTTTGTTGTTTGATGATCCTTTTGGTACATCATATTTTAAGATTCCTTATGTATTCATTGACTTTCACACATTTCCTTTGCTCTCATGATCTAACATATATAGTCAGGATTAAACCACTCCTTAAGGTCCTTTGTTAACACTGAATGAGGTTAGGAGAGGGAGATATTGAGACTAAAGTTGTTTCTAAAACTTAGGTTAAATATCCCATCAAATATATCCATGGAGAATCCATAAAATACACTTTTAACACATCTCAAGTAAGAGACTGAGGAAAAGTGTATGTAGTGGTGAACTGCTGTAGAGAGTACAAATAATGCCTCTTCTATTTGCCAGCTGCATAACCTTAGGCAGGTAACTCTGACTTGTCATACAGATTGCAATGGGTTAACACATGTAACCCACTTAGAATAATAGTTCTAGGTTAAAAATAAGTCTTCAATTATGTTAGCTGTTATTATGGAAATTAAAGTCAAATGACAATTAGCTAAGTGCACTCTTTGGCTTCAATTCCATCCTCACAACAAACAAGGAAAGAAATATTAGACCAATCTTCCCTATATTCAAATTTCTTGTTAACTAGTTGAAGAAAGATAAGTATTCCTTTAGTGTATCTTGAATCATCAAGATAATCAACTCTGCATTTCACTTTACTTATATATCAATTTTTTTTTCTAAAAATCACATAATTTAGCATCAGTTGTTTACAGAGTGACACAGATGTAGCTGAAAAACAGCTTTGAATAATGACATGGAGGGATTTTGGTATTTCTGTAGGGTCAACCCAATCATCTCAAATAGGTTTAGTGGTGAGCTTTGGGTTACATATAAGAAACACGAATAAGAATCCTATGATATTCCAGACTCCCAATCTTTATTTGAATTTTAGACCTTTACAAACTTATTTCTTCTAATTAGCCAGAAACTTCTTTATTTCTTTGTAATTAGTCATAATTTGACTGCAAGTCAAATCTGCAAAAATGCAATATACTATATTTTGGGTGAATTTGCCAGTTAGTCTCTGCGAATGAAACGTGTGATTAAAAATAAAATAATAATTTTTATTCAAGTGCTCAATGAAAAGAAAGAATTAAACCATTAACTTCCTAAAGTTCAGGCATTGGTTTCATTGATTATTTTTTCATGTTTTTGTGTTTTGACGTTAACGGGTATTTTATTGTGCCTGAACATTCTACTGAAAACCTTTTTCACATTAAGAATAATGTAAGAAAACTTGAACTAGCTTTTAAATTTTTCCATGAATGAAAAAGGAAACTGCTTCAGTCAAGAAAGGGAGTACATTATCTTTTATGTTTTATAAGATGGAGTCTTAGACTGTGCACAGTCTGACAATTGTGAAACTATCCAGACCAAAAACAGACGTAGAGGCCCCACAAAACAAGCACAGACTTAAAAAAGGTATTATCCTGTCACAGGAGGAGTGGTGCTTCATTAGAATGTTTTTCAAAGCCTTTCTTTATTAGGAAAAAAATATTTTTACATAACATGAAAGAAGGTGCTTCATTCAGAAGAGGATGTTGTGTTCTGATTTAAGCTGCTTAAGAAATAGCTACAGAATACCTAACGGTAACTCTTCAGTAATCTCTCCTAAGTCATAACGATTGTGTAGTAGAAGATTATGATTTAAAATAAGAAGTTCAGGTATTTTGAGCCAGAAATACCAATACTCCACAGGCAGTAAAATCTTGACATAAACGACAAGCAGCATAATAAAGAGGAAAGAGAAATTGGCCTATATTCTATCAATTTTATATCTTGCTAGCACAATCAGAAGGCTTTTTGGTGCTTTAGTTCATTTATTGTTCAAAAAGGGTGTAAAGTATGAAGGTATTTTATGATCTGCAGGGCCCTAGGAACACAAGCTTCAGAATCAAGCAAATTGAAGTTGACACTGGCCCTGTACTTTCATGTTAGGTTGTGAAGTCTAAATGCTCTGTCTCTCTCTCTCTCTCTCTCTCTCCCCTTTGCTCTCTTGCTCTCTCTCTTTTTTCCCCCTTACCCCATTCTCTCTCTAAGATAATAATATAAATATCTTAGAGTGTGGATATTTGATGCATTAGTAATAATATAAGCAAAGTGTGATGAATAAGATCTGGTAGGTAACAAGAGCTCAAAAATGCCAGTACTATTGTTATTGAATAAGGAGGAAATGCTATTTCTCCTTACTGGTATCAGTGTTCTCAGTTGATGCTTCTAATCAAATTCGAGTTGATAAGCTGAAGAGAAAATTTGGATAAAGACCTGTGTATATTTTTATGAATGAAGTACCAGCATTTATATTTTATGAATATTTTATGAATACATGAATGTTTGACTGTTCAGATACTTGATTTACTTTTTTGTTCTCAAAATTAAATACCTTTAATAATTTTTTAAATTGTTAAAATATAAAATCAGAAAAAAGGTATGTACAGAATTAAGGCAGTTTAGGTGGTATTGAATAAGCAGTGTTAAAATTCCAAAAACAGACAGCTATTCAAAAAAATCTGCTTTGTATATGCCAAATGCATATATAAAGTATACATTTTCATAAAGAGTTTTCAAAACTAAAATCCTGCCTCTGTTTTCTGTTATATTTATCTTCACATGATAGCTATTCACAAATTACTAATTTAAGTTACAGTAATAGACATTTGAGTTATAATAGTGGGAACCTGTAGTAAAATAAAAGTTCTATGAGGAGATAACCATGCAATAAAACATTAATTTTTGTTATAAAACATTTTAAGTTAACAAAAAGAAATATATTTATATTAACTTACATTATATTGTATTAAAATGCTGTTGATACATAAATCAATTTTCTATTTTGTTTGGAGCATATTTTTTATTTTCTGTATGTCATTTTTGTCTTCCAAATTAACTGCAGGCAGATAGACATTCCTGGTCATTAGGAGAAAGCTTATTGTGTGTCGTTTACTTCTTCTTTTTCACTGGATTATATAAACAGCTAGTTTATAGAGCGATTGAGTGTTTCCTTTCTCCATGTACAGCATTACATGCTACAATATGATCATCCTCTAAAGTTTGCACTCAACAGCATTCCTGACACCCGTTTGAAGATCTCACTTAATATATGCCAAGTTGGGGTCTCCCTAGAACGATAATGAGACAGTAAAGGACACCGTGTGAGGTCCCTTAGCTAAAGTCTTTGCTGCAATTCAAGGCTGTATTAGATAAATATCATCTTCTCTCTGTTTTCTGCACTAACAAACACATTTTTCTTCTTACAGTTCAAGATGCTAATTTTGATGCAAAACATTTTAAATATATTTCCCAGCTATATTAAGAACTGTTGCTGTCTCTTTTTTTTTTTATTTTTTTGTCCTGTGGTGATACGGAGGTCTTTTTGCCTAAAGAGCTCCTAGGTTTGAATTTGGGGCTGAGTGTTGCTCAGGGTTTCTCCTGCTTGGAGGAGTTTGACAGAGCCATCTTCTATTAGCCTTTAGGGTGAGGTTCAAACTCTGTCTATTCCCTTTGCCTCTTTCCTAGCACTATTAGTTTGGGGAATTGGAGGTTTGAGTGAATGATGTGACTTGTCCTCTTATTCCAAGCATCTGGAACAAAATGTTAACTATAATGCTGCCTCTTTATACCAACATAAAACCAAACTAAGACACTTTCTTAATAATAAAATTGTTTTCACCTTCCAATGGTTTATTTGGAAGAAATGTGTGCGAACATAAGTATGTGAAACTTTGTAATTATTTAAAAAAATCAGTATAATCTCCTTGAAGTTTTAGACTTTAGAATGTTTATTCTAGGCAATCAGACCAGCTTATAGAAATTACACAATAAATTGAAAGTATAATCTTAAATCTATGATAATGTGTAAACTCTTTATAATCAGCTATCACAGACCTGTAACTTAGTTTTACTGAACTGTATATACCTATACATACACACACACACACACATATATATCTCTCTTGTGTTTTAAAAGACAAGTATTCCACAAAATACAGTTATAAAATACCTTCTGATCCTGATTTTTCCCATAGAAGAATATTTCTTTTTTATTCACTTCATTCATTGATTGATTAATACATTTTTCCATTTATTTACTCCATACATTTGGCAAATTTTTACTCAATTGCTTCCCGTGTTACAGTATGTTTGAAAAACCTTTTTTTGTAATGTGCTATATTTCATTCACATCTCTTCACTTTTTTCTTTCTATGGAAGAGATGATTATATATAAAATGTATAGTACATAATAATTAGATAAATTATGAAACAGTCACAGAATGATTCATTTCTTTCCTTCCTCAGTTATTTTCATTAAAATTTAAACATGCATTCATTTGAAAAATTTACCACTTTACTGTAGCCAACAATCTGCACAGTGTTCTATTTAGCAGATGTTTAGATCTTGGATTTATTTTTCTATAACCCATACAATCAAATAACATTTGAGACTAATTAATTGGTACTATGAGAATACAGAAATATGGGTGTATAAGATGTTAATCAAATATATTTATGTAACATAACTAATTACAGAAGGACAGAAATTAATACTGACTTTGGGATATTGTAGTAATTTTTGCCCTAGAAGGCTTTATTTTGCCTTTACCATGAGTAGTTCATATTGTAGGGGCTCTATAATGTTTTACTCAGAGGTCTGTAATTACCACAACATGTTTAATGATAGAAAAGTAGAAGTCACTACATAATTTGTAAGAGTTTGGATGTTAATAATAATATTATCATTTATCAAGCACTTACAATGTACTAGGCAGTTTTATACTTTTTTCTTTGCTAAAATCATTGCATTCTCATAACGTGTACTTATCAATTAAGTATATATCATTTTCACATAAAAAAACTGAAGCTTATATTTGAGAATAATTGTTTCAAGGTCACAGTGCCAATGAGTGGAAGAATGGGTCTTGAATTTAAGTTTTAAACAACTTAACAGCCTTCACAAGTCACTGCCGTAACTAATGTTTTATTTTTAATCTTAATATTTTTATATTTAGGAAATAGCATTTTAGTGAGAATTTTTGGTATTTCAATAGAACCTCTGAAAGCCAGTCAATTTTAGACTATTTTGAATATGAGTAGAATTGGAAATCTCCGATTAGCCGTTAATTAAATAACTTTATTTTTGAAATCACAAAACACAGAAGGATTACCACAATCTAGTATCACAGGTGACTTAAACATAAATGGGCAGGTGGTAACCCACAATAATACAGTGGCTCAGATTTCCTTTTAACAGTTGCTGAAGCAATGTTTAGATGGTTTTGATATTAACATTTAAGCTTCAAGTAAAAGAGAATTCCTGCTACTCAATCTAACAGGACTACCTGAAAAAAAAAAAAAAATGCCAGTTTTAGCAGTTGGGATTGCCAGTTATAGCAAATAAAAATGTAGGGCATAAATGATTTAGGACAGATGTACTAATGATTTAGGACAGACGTACTAAAGCAATATTTATTGTTTGTCTGAAATTCAAACTTAACTGGGCGTTCTATTGTATCTGGCAACCATATGCCTAGTGGAAATTATTGATTATGCTTTCCTATTATTACAGTGCTGGAATACTAGTTCAATGAGACAAAAAATAAGACCTATTATCATCCTAACTCCCTGTAGAAGCATACAGGTTTACTCCAAAAATCTCGGTACTATTCCCTTCATCATATTTTCCAAAGCACTTATTGTTATCTAACATACATATGAGCTTCTCCTATTGGAATGGAAGATTCATGAGAAGCTTTGTTCAGTGTTGCATTCATGGTGCCTAGAACCATGCCTACACACAGGAGGCATGGTTAAAAGTACTCGCCATAATGACATTAGAAATTCTACATGTATTGAGGAGGGAGATGTGTGCATTTTCCTTAGCACTGATAGAAGCACAAAAATTGTGACTTTCTGTGCCCAAGGCAGTGAACCAGCCATTTTTTCCCTCTATCTGTCCTCATTCTGGTTTTGCATGGGGAAAAAAAATAAGTGAGTAGATGAGAGCCTTCTACCCCTACAAACTTTAATCCTAAGGACCACTAATAGCTGAAGGAGCTGCCTGCATGAATGCTGAGGGGAGCCCCATGGAATGGTGAGGGGAGTCCCATGATTTCTATGTCAGTACCCCAAACTGCATTTTAGATCCTGCAAATCTAGTAGACACTCGAGGAGGCAAGTGTCCCTGTTCTCTAGAATAATGAATTGTACTTGAAAAAGTAAACTGGGCCAGTGTTACTATTAGAGCCAGGAAAAAAAAAATGTCCCTAGCACATGGGGTATGAAGTCTTACTATCTGACACTAGGAATTATAGAAAAAAAAAGTACAATCATTCAAGCCACACATGATATTGTAAAATATTGTCTTTGCATCATCAAATCTATTAAAATAATGTATGAAAAACATGTTGATTCATCTGGCGAAACTGATAAATAAATAAAACTGTTAAATAAATCATCGGAGTGGCAGTTCTGCTGAATAGTCTGTCATGTGGACACTTCATTTACTGTTTAGCTGAAGGCTGAACAGAATAGACAGCAGTAGCCATGTAGACAGTAACTTTTAAATATAGATGAGGCTTCATTATTAAGTCTACAGTTCAATATTTGTAAGTGCTGCTTGTAAAAATCATATGTTTGCCTTTGCTCTTTTCTCTTTTGTACTTTTCTTCTGTGTCTTTTCTTTCAGAACTTTTATGCTTAACCTTGGTTATTTGAAACTGTAACATATCATAGGAAACACATATGAGTAGTCCTCTGGATTCCACAAAGTTAATCAACATATATTACTTGTTGATTTTCATTATTACCAGAATGTACCTTCTCTCCACAAATCCAATGTGTTTATCATAGGACTGCAACACTTGGGTCCCTACTGGTACAAATATTATTTTTGCCAAGTATTTGCTCAAATATTTAGAAACTATTACAAAAGAATCTATCAACAACTTCAGTTCATATATACCTGTGTACACCAATTGTGGTAAGTTTTGAGAGATGATATATTCGGTATAGCATAAACATTCTAGTAATGAGTGCTACTATATTAAAATAAAAAAATTCAGAGATAACAGTATTTTAAAATATACTTTAGAGTTTCTCAATGATTCTGATGTCTCACTTTCTCCCAACACCCAAGAAATCTAATAAAAATCTCCATTTGATGAGCACATGACCACTTTATGTAGCTGGAATTTTACAGCCTTACTTAAGATGCAAGAATTAAATCTGGAGAAAAAGATACTACAGAAAGTGATGTAGCTATTGTCCCCAACAGCAGAGATCTCGTTGGGAAAAGTTATACATAAAAAGTATTTGAAAAAAATATCACTAATGAATGGTTTCTATTGAATGATGGGGTTGAAAAGATATTTATGATTTGTTCTATTTGTAAATATATTTTAATACTACATTCAGTTCTCATTAAATAAAATAGCTCCTGTAAACAACTTTTTGAAGTTATTACATACTGAGTTAACAGTTTTGGTAATTACCTCAGAAAAAAATTCATCACTCAAGTGGTCATTAGCACTTATTTAGATTAATATTACAAAGGAAAGATATACTAATTTTGGATGGAAAAAATGAATCATTAATAATATCTAAAATGTACCTGAAATCACAAACATAGGTTTAATTATACATTTATGTAACAGAATTATTTAGTTTGAATAAAAGTAATTATTTGCCTCATCCTCAGAATGAATTGATGAAAATAAATGTGCACACACACATTTATTCATCTATTATACATTTAAGTTATATGTATAATATTTTTATTCTACAAAGAATGCTTACAGTATAAAAAAATCATATGTTCAGTCAGGTGCATTGGAAAAAATATATATTTCAACCTGAAAAAGAATATTTCCCTGTGAAGCATGCAGAAGAAGAACCCAGAGCTGCTGAGAGAGTTGCTGACAAAGTCAAAGAAAGCATAAGAGAATAAAGTGTGAGCAAGGGGAAATCTGCAAGTGAGGAGGAATGGGGCCATGGTGAGGACTCACTTTGAGAAACTATATATTGGAATATAGATTTGGCAACCTAAATTATAAATATAACGTAAAAAGCATATTTACTTCTATAAAGAGAAGTCAAAATATTCATCATAAATGAAAGGGGAGTTCATGGTTACAACCACATCTAATTTAAGAAAATATTACCAGAGAAAATCAGGAGGAGAAAAGATCACACCTAAAGTTTCATTAAACAAGCATATTTATTATAATCTTGTGTTCTAGTACTGATGATTTGTTTGCTAATATTAAATGTTTCTCCGTTGATTTTAGACTGCATAATTACATAACAAAGTCTTAATGGGAACGATTATACATACAACTAAAATGTAAAACTCTTACATTAAATAATTGTAAAGAAACTATTTGGGGCACCAGATACATGCCATACTTTTAAAAAAATTCTTACACTTTTGAATAAGCATCATATCTCCACATGACATCCAAAAGTGGTGAATGAGGACCTGATTATAAACACGAAAATACATTAATCAAAGTTCAAATATTCCTTAGTGCCCTATATATGAATGTCAATGTATAACTTGTAAGTGCCTATTCAGTCATACATTCTATGAACGTTGTATGATTTTACATTAAATCCATTGAACAATTTTCAAAGACTAAATATCACTATACTTTGTACATGAAAGAAAACTATTTGGTAGAATATAAAAATATTTAGATTTTAGAAAGATGATACTAAATGTATCCAACGTATTCTACTTTCTTAACTTGAAACTAATTTTAAATAAAAATGTTAAAACCTTTTTGGTGGTTATTATAGCCACATTCTTTAAGTTAAAAAGCAGCTAACCTCCTCTCTAATTAACTAAGCTCTATTGGATGTATACATGTTTAATGTGTATGCATAGTCAGAACTAGCACTAAGACAATTATTAGTCACAAGAAATCTTTTAAACTCTAATTTCTTTTCAAACTCATAGGACTTACTTTCTTGAATATGCTCCAGAGTATAGTCATGCATCACTTAACGATGGGGATGTGTTCTGAGAAACATATCCTTAGACGATTTTGGTCATAGTTTGAACATCAGAGAGGGTACTTACACAAACCTAGATGGTATCGCCTACACACTCCTAGTCTACATGGTATAGCCTATTGCTCCTAGGCTACAAACATGTACAACATGTTACTATATTGAATACTGTAGGCAATTATAACACAATGTCTGTATATCTCATTATATCAAAACATTACAAAGGTACAGTAAACATACAGTATAAAAGATCAAAGATGGTATACTTATATAGGTCATTCACCATGAATTTAAATTGCAGAACTGCAAGTTGCTCTGGGTGAGTCAGGGAGTGAGTGGTGAGTGAATGTGAAGGCCTAGGACATACTTTGCACTAAGGTAGACTATACAAAGACTATACACTTAGGCCCCACTGAACTTTTTAAAATTTTTTTCTTTCTTCAATAATAAACTTAGCTTACTTTTAATTTTTAAAATATTTTGACTCTTGTAATAGCACTTAGCTTAAAACACAGATACATTGTACAGCTGTACAAAAATATTTATTTCTTTAGATCCTTATTCTATCATCCTTTTCTGTTGTTTTTTTTTTTTTTTTAATTTGTTTGTTAAAAACTAAGACACAAACACACACATTAATCTAGGCCTATGTACAGTCAGGATCAATATCACTGCCTTCCACCTCTGCATCTTGTCCCACTGCAAGGTCTTCAGGGGCAATAACATGTATGGAGCTGTTATCTCCTATAATAACAATGATTTCTTCTAGATGAAGCTTGTCTAACCCACAGCCTGTGGGCCACATGCAGCCCAGGAGGCTTTGAATGTGGCCCAACACAAATTCATAAACTTTCTTAAAACATGATGAGTTTTTTTTTGTGTGTGTGATTTATTTTAGCTTATCAGCTATCATTAGTGTCAGTGTATTTTCTGTGTGGCCCAAGACAATTCTTCTTCCACTGTGGCCCATGGAAACCAAAAGGCTGAATACCCCTGTTCTACACTAATACCTGGAGGACTTACCTAAAAGAGCCTTAGCTAGGCCCTCCAAGCATTTTTTTTTTAAGTAAAAGTAACTTACTTTTTTAATAAGTAGGAGTATGTGCTAAAAGAAAGAGTAAAATATAGTAAATACATAAAGCTGTAACATAGCCATTTATTATCATTATCAAGTATTATGTACTGTATATAATTATATGTGTCATACTTTTATATGACTGGAAGAACAGTAGGTTTGTTTACACCAGCGTCACCACAAACACATGAGTAATGCCTTACACAACATTATGATGGCCATGACATCATTAGGCAGCAATTGGATTTTTTCAGCTCCATTTTAATCTTTTTAGATCACATCCTATACACAGGCCATCACTGACTGAAATGTCTTCTGCAGTGCATGACTCTACTTCTATCTGTTAAAGCAGCCTTCTGCAAAAATGTCAACTCACATAACATGCTACATATGTTAAGATATTTGACTTAATTTAATGGTGATACTAATGATGACAAAGTCAAAAGAAAAATTTACTAGTACAATGAAATTACTTACATTTCCAATAGATGTGTGGCCTGATTAGTTAGCTCTTCCTTCACTCATCAAAATAAAGTCAATTTCATTTACTCAGTGAAACTTATTTTTTGTTTCACTAAAATAAAAATAGTGAAACTATTTTTATTGTCTCCATTAATACAATTAACTAACAAACTAATTGCACTTGTACCATATATAAGTAGCCAATGTACTTCTCTAGCAAAAATTATCCAGAGGGGTGTGTGTGTTTGTATTTTAAATAATAGAGCAAAGTACATTTTAAGAAGGTTTATAGAAGGCATTTTAAAAAACTAAACATTATTTTTAAAGAGAAAAGCACTGATATCTTTTTGATAGAAATATCTTTCAAAATAATTTCTTTAAGTTGCGGGGAAAAAAATCTAGACGTCATTAGATCTAGCCCATAGCTATAGTCTAAAGAATAGGATCCTCTGTGAATTATATGCTGTATGAATAAAATAGTAACCTGAATCATAAAGACATTTCAAATATAAATTGATGTTTTCTCATAGCCTGACTTCATAGAAGTGTACAAATGAATCCCAGGTGTGCCCCTGGGAAATATTTATTTATGAAAACCAGTGGAAATGAAATGATACACTCTCTCTCCCTCCTTGTAATTTTATAGTAATTAAGAATAAAAACATTAAAAATTTAAGGTTAAGTGTTCTCACCAAATTAAAGTGTTCCCTGGGACTTGTGTGTAATTTGTCTTTATGCATAAATCTAGGGGAAAAAACAATTATAACATGATAGAAAATTAACTCCCTTAAACACACACACACACATTCTTAATTAGTTCATTCCAAATATTATTATACATTCATTTTTATGAATACATAAGAAAGAGTTCAGCCATAAACTGTTATGTTGACATCCATACCAATATGCATAATTACTGTTAATAAAATATAAAGCACAAAACGGATATGACAATATAATACTTCAGTGGTGCAGAATATGTAACACACACAATTCCTAAGTGCTGGTATGAGGCAATTACATCATGCACTTATGCAAAATGTTAGGGAAAAAAATTATAATTACAGAATTGCTTGATGTACTTTTAGTTTGTATTATCTTTTGTCAGCTTATTAGAAACACAAGAAAAACAATCAATGAAAACAATACTAGCAGAGCAAAATAAGATTTTTTGTTTTCTAGAAAAAATCGGATAATATCAACTGTGAGACAATTCCTCAGTTGACTTCATGGTTCTAAAATACGTTGTTTTTGAATTGTCTTACAATGAATTCTACAGCTACGGTTCTGATCATGAATTTTTACACTTGATGTTGAATATTACAGAATTCAAATCACTTTGGAAGCCTACACAGTATTTTTAATAGTTAGTTCTTGGTCTGTTTGTCTAATAAACTCAGTAGAAGTAGATGCAGGGGGAGATATTTAATTCTATTTCCAGAATGCATATTCCATTCATTCATTTGTGCTTTTATTAATTCAAAATTTACTGGCAGCTTATATGTGACTGAAAAGGAGTATCAATGAAATATGGTCTCAAATTGACAAATACCATAATAAAAGTAATATGCCATTTGAAAGCATAATATCCTATCAGTCAAGAAGCTCATCATTATTAAACATTTAAAGTGAAACCCAATTCTGAAAGCTCCCTATAATAAAATTATGAGAAAATTATATTAGGGACAAAATCAGTCTTAGAAAACTTTGAAGTTCTTAAAGTTTTGTGTCTGGCATTACTTTTCTCTAGTAGATATAGTCTAAACTGAGAGCATTTAAACAATTAAAAAGAGTACAATCTCAGCACTTATTGAAGCTGCTGCAGGCAGTAGTCTCAACTACTCGGGAGGCTGAGGTGGGAGTATCACCTGAGCCTGGGAGGTCGAGGCTGCAGTGAGTTGTGATTGTGCCACTGCACTCTAGCCTGGGTGACAGAGTAAAACCCTCTTTCAAAAAAAAACAAAAAAAAAAATAAAAAGGTAGTACCTGATTTAAATATTTGTTAATTGATGTATAATGTAATTAAATAATTATCAGAAAGTAAAAACAGTTGCAAATATAAACAAAACATTAACGTTTCAGGTCACAACTTTTAATATTTGACAAATGCTCTACAAGTAACCTATTAAGTGATATCCTAAATCCTTAGGGATTTTAAATATTTCTCAATCAGGATTTTAAATATATCTGTTTTTTTACACTCAAAATCTCTTCAATTAAAACAAATACATATTGCATTTCCACAGCAAAAAAAAAAATTTTCTTTTTAAGGGATGCTCATACAATTGTATTTCACAACTACATGAAGTAGTAAAATATACAGCTCAATTTATATTATTAACAATTAGTAAAAATAACACTAAATGAAAATAAAATGCATATATATTCTGTATATTAACATAACTTTTAAAAGAAAATATTTCTAAATGTTCATAAAGGTTGCTTTACAAAAAAGGAAATAACTCTAAATTTCTAGTTAGATGTAAAAAAATAAATTACTTGATTTTAAATTATTCACTAGAAGTAATTGTTACAAGGGCAGCTCTAAGGAAAGCTAGTATTCTCCTAATTATATGCTACTTTGATTATCACTGTGTTTTCTGTAGAGCAGTTTTATGGATACACTGTACTAATCAAAGCTATTTCAATTTAGCAATATAAGGTAAATAATTGCAAAGCCAAATATATGAGCTCATTCTCTCATGTTCCTGATGAGGTTCTTAGGAGGCATTTATACAAGATAGCTGTTAGTTTTCCCTTTTCCCTTAAAACACATTTTAAATTTATGAATACACCCCTAGTTGTTTAATCTCCATTAATGTGTCATGTGCTAAACAAATTTAAGCAAGCACAAAATTTTGCATGTTTAGATTAATTTAATCATTAAGCCAGTAGTTGCTATGCTGCAAATATCCATTTGGCCCTGTTGAATTTATTATCTAATATCTGTGGGCACTGATTAGCAGTTTTGCTCATTATTAAACTAAACTTGTTGCATAAATCAAGGCCCTAAAACACTTATCATGGTTGTTCCCTGAGCCATTTTTAAGCTTTCTGACTCAAATACTTCATTTAGTTAAAAAAAGATAAACGTGTATTAATTTCTTGTGCATGGTCTTAAATGTAAACTGTTACAATATTTGAATAATTCTCTATCAACTTGTCTTTTGTTTCTATATATCCTCTATATTTACTTTTCCATTTAATGTAAAGGTAACAAAACAAAACAGAAAAAAAATTAGGTTATCTTTAGAACAGCCATGTTCAGCTACAGCACAAGCTACAGCACAAACAACTCAAGCCATTTTTTTTGTATTATAAAAGAGGCTAATTGGGGAAAAATGAATGAAAAAAATTTCCAGTAAGGCAATGAATAATTACAAAGTATATATGAGAATTATATCATATAGATTTTAAATATTTCTGGAAATTTTTGATCATTTGACATATTATGGTTAAACTAAAACAATGATCCAGTGATAGAGAACTTTCTCATCACGTTCTCATATTCGATGCATCAATTTAATTATGTTGGTCACATGTAAAATTTTCAAAAGAAAGATTTCAAATAGCAAATGTCTAGCAATATGTGTAGCATATAGAAGAAATGAAAATATAATGTATCTGTTTGAAATTTACACATATCCATATATATGTACATGCATTCTTATATACTTGTGTGAATATGCATTTATATGCACTCAAGCTTACATGCAATCACCTTATTTTAATCTCTGGATTTTGTTTTTTAAACGTGAAAATTATTCTAAAACAAATGGACACTGTTCAATTTGATTATGTATTCATTAAAGAATCATTTGTTGGGAAATGAGACAGAGAACAGATAAGTTTAATGAAGGCCTGGAATAACAACTTTTCTCTGTCTGGACAAGACAGTATGTAATATTAATCATTTTTTGTGCATGAAATAAAATAAATCGCTACAGAACACGGAAGACAATTTTGCATTCCTTAGTTACCTTCGATATTGGATCAAATGATGTGATTTTATTTGAATCATCAGAATCCAATATATTCTGGTTTTGTTTGTAATGATTTATCACAAATTATTGTTAAATGATTTTATTGATTAAAAATGAATATTTCTTAATGTTTATTAATGCAGTCTTTGACCTTGTGCATTTCATATACAGGTCTATGCATTTTTAAAATCCTATTCTGCTAGAATATTATGCTAAATTTTACATTTATTTTGAAAGGTCATAGTCTTTCTCTTTTCACTTACTTTACACTGGTGTTTATGTGCTAAGAATCTTACAATCTTTTCAGAGTTTCAATTTATTCATTTTTATCCACAAAAGCAATAATTCCTATATGTTAATATATTGTATGCAGAGTGTGATTACCAATGACTATTCATAAGTTATTCTACTTTATTCCACTACTAATAAAAAAGTTAACGTATTTTTTCTCAGTGCAAATATCCTGAATTCTTGGTTTCTGGCTACTTTTGTCATTATTGAGAGATTATAATTATAAACAATCTTCTAACAAATCAGAAATCCTCTTCACAAAGGCAATAGAGGAAGAAAACACTTATAATTGAATAAGCCTTAAATTAGAATGTGATGTTCATGATAAGCAATCCACTAAGAGACTGCAAACACGGAAAGAAATCTCACCCCTTTATATAACCAAGCATATACAATGCATTATAACCATGTTTTCAAGATAAACAATAATTAGTCCTCAATTAAGAAAACTTGACAGAACCATTTGTCACACATAGTTCAACGTAACTTCTCCTGATAATTGAGGTGATGGTGTGTGTGGGTTAATTTGATTTTGTCCAGAAGATAAACACATTTCTCATATCTTTATGAAAGGAGGTAGGTTTGCAACTTGGAGCAAGGTTCTCATGGAAGTTAGGCTTCTACCTTCCCATAGAAAGTGGAAAAAAAAATGCTTTCTCTCTTGATGATGTTTACATTTCAGAGATGTTCCCAGGTTCTTGAGAAAGACATCCCTGAGCCATTAATCTGACAGAAGGCCTATCTCAAGAGGCCTATCTAGTTTTCAAAAAAATGCGTGTGTTTGTGTGTGTGTGTACTTATTTTAGAGAGGGAAAAGAAAAAGTACTTACGATTTTGTTTTTTTTTTTTGAGTAAATGCTCTAAGAAAAAGAAGAGGATGAGTAGCTCTTACGTTACTTTCAACAGTAATCCCCTTATTTTTCATTTTAATTTGTCCTTAAACGATCAAAGCTGCAATCATTTATTTAATCAACACTGTGGAATACTATGCAGCCATAAAAAGGAACAAGATTATGTCCTTTGCAGGGACATGGATGAAGCTGGAAGCCATTATCCTCTGCAAACTAATGCAGGAACAGAAAACCAAACACTACATGTTCTCATTTATAAGTTGGAGCTGAACAATGAGAACACAACAGGGAGGGGAACAACACACACTGGGGCCTGATGGAGGAGGGTGGGGAGAGCATTAGGAAAAATAGCTAATGCATTCTGGGCTTAATATCTAGGTGATGGGTTGACAGGTGTAGCAAACCACCATGGCACACGTTTACCTTTTTAACAAATGTGTAAATCCTGCACATGTACCCCAGAACTTAAAATAAAATAAAATAAAACAAAATAAAAAAAAACAAACAAAAAGTAACCTGATGTTACCTTAATTTTGGCTATCATAGTCAATTGTAATCTGGGCTCATCAATATTTTTATATTCAAAACCTGTTTAGTTTTCTTAAAGTAAGACATTGGAGTGGTAGTTGCACATTTCTTTCACAGAAATTTTCCATCTGGATGATTTTTCACAGGGCCATGGCTGGAGGTTTTCTTTGCTTTTTGCCTCTGATTGGAAAGATGATGTTCAAATGTTGTGGCTGGCTAAATAGAATACTGTTCTCCTGAACATGCTATGGATATTTTTTCCTCTCTGTGCCCTCATATAATACATTTCTTAGTCATATTATTCTGACTTCAGAAAATATTCTGTCCCAATGCATCACTTCTAAATTAGCTTAACTTTAGCGAAGCTCTGTTTCCAAATAGATATTTTGTGTAGTCGTGTGGTATGTTGTATTAAAAAACAGTAACTGTGTCACTTATGCCATATCACGTGTTGTCCAAAACACCATTATTCCTGAAAAAAGCTAATGATTAAAGACTATAAAAAAAATTATATGTAATAATATTAACCTCTTCATGCTCCAAATTCTGATGAGTACTATCTACACGTTCTACAGATGTATAGAAGAATTTGATGTCATGTTGAAAAAAATTATTAACAAAGTACAACAAATTACAAATCAATTTCATCCTTTGAAAAATTATTTATTCTCTTTGGTTTTCAAATACAAATGTATATTTAAAAATAAAACAAAGCAAAGAATTTCCCCTTCCTGCTTCAAAAAGAATGTTTTCCACAAATATTTGTAATTAGACTATTAACTAATGCTTTTGAGGTATTGAAAAAATAGATTTTCTGGCTCTATGACCATTGTCAAAAGAAAAACCAACATGTATTTTAATGTTTTCTCATTGTTACAAATGAATTTTACATACAGAATAATACATACTCAGTCATAAAGCAACATCACTTACAAATATGGTGGCATCTTTATTAAGCTTTAGACTACTGTATCCACATGAAAACCACTTTCTGGGGGAAGAATATATAATCATAGAAAATCTATTCCATATCTGCTTTTCCTGAATTTATTTTTAAAAATTCATATATCAATTCATTGCATTCCATGTCTTCCAGCCATATCATGATAATTTGTTTCTGATACAACAGTGAAAATCTAGCTCTGATTAATTCAACACCATTAAAATTGCCTTACAAAATGACAAAAAAAAAGTCCTCGGAAGATGCTCTTCAATCAAGCATCTATATGTAAACATTGGGTGCGTATAGCACTGCATCTAATCGTATACCAAAAATGTACCATGAAATTTTATCAGCTAACAAATATTTCCAAATTTAGATAAAATTACAGAACCATTGATAGAGATTTGAGGATTCATTGTCCACCATATTCTTGAGATTTTATCTTTCCTTGGGGCCTTTTTATTGCTGTCATCCTTAACCTTCAGGTGGAGTGGAAAATAAATGTCCAATAATGCTTATTTTGTATTTAAGATCATAGAAAATCAACTATATGAAAATTTTTTTTCTATCTTCAGTTTTAAATTTTTCCTCTGACATTAAATTGTATCTATCCTAAACATTTCACTTACTAAACATTTTCATGTAAAGTAGTCTTAACCCCTGAAGAAACAACTATTGTTATAACTTCTTTTATTCTGGTCATTTTCTCTTTGTTCTGTTCTTTTGAACTTTTTGTTTGTCACTTTCCTACACTAATATTACAGAAAGTTAACCTGCATTTGCCTTACAATAGACAACATAGATAAAATGAGAAAAAGTTCAAACAAATCAGTTACAGTAAAAAACACATGTATCTGGAATAAAACACTATAAAATCTTCAATTCATGGAATTTCTCTTCTACACTTGATTTTTGGAAGTAAGAGAAAAGTCACAGAAAATAAAGGTAAACTAGATTGTTTTTGAGAAGGACTATATGTTCCTGCTGTCAATGTAGCTTAAGTTAATTTCTTTTGCTTTTAATGTCTTGAGCCAAAGATATATCAAATTTCAGTAGTACTGCACTCTGAAAAGTTCTGAACCATCAATTAACTATTAAATATTGAGGCAGGAAAGCATTAAATAGAATATTTTAAACCCTTTCTTCCTTTCTTCCCCCCTCTCATTGGAAGCTTGATACTGATCTCTGAGTTAACAAGGGCAGGAGATTGATCATGTATCCTTCCCAGAATTCTAGTTAACTGAAATTGTGTTCTATTTTTTTGTTATTGTTTTGTTGAACACAAAGCACTGCTTGGTTGATTGAACCTTGCCTTTTCTTAATGATGAATTTAGTCCAATCACTCTCAGGTTATAAAAAAGGCCTCTATCTTATTGTATTTATTTGTACTTCATTATATTGGTAAGTACTACTACAGAGAGGCTCACATCACATTTATACCCCCTGAAAGTCTCTCTGGGTGATGTAGAATTCATTAAACAGTTGACCTCACATAAGCAGTAGATGTTTTCAATTTTCTTTCTTTCTTGTCATATTTTTAGTGGATACTTTTCTATCAAGATTAATCATGAGAACACTGTTTATAATGTAATGTTTAAATTATGCAGATAATTTAATATTCTAAATTATTTTATCATCTTATTTTCCTTGCAGTATGAGGACCCCCTCCCACCCCACAACACTTTATATTAAGATAACTAAACTCTCAGAATTTTATACTATTTCAATATTTTAAATCCTATAACCATTGCAGAGGTTTTTTTTTTACTGACTTATTCAAAATTCATTGTTGTTAGATAATTACAAATTAAAATATGTTCTAGGCCAATTATTATTCTGTCTGAGTCAACTCATCTTTCCTTGAAGCTTAAATCATAGCTGATCATTACTTGTTACATGCTAATTGATTTCTGTTTAATTTGGCTGCTTTCTATATTGCAGTAAATCACACTACTTGACAAGACTCCTAAAGTGAGATTTTTGCTCTTGGTTTTGTTTTTTTTTTTTAGATAGTTACCATCTATGTGTAAATTTTGGTTTATATTGGCTTAATTTTCCATACTGCTATAACTTTAATGTGATTTATCTTAAGATAAATGCAGTATTAGAAAAATCTAGATTTGAATGAGAAATGTATTTTATTTAGATCATGTATTTACAAAATATTGGCAAGAAAACAGCTGCATAAAGTGTATGAGATACTGTGTAAACCAATATATCCCACTGGTTTATTATGTGCAAAACAATAAACTAGGTCTAATATCAAAATTATTCAAAGAGAAGAAATTGAATTATGAATTGATGCCTCCTTTGGTACATTAATACAAAATTCCTATAGAACGTTTTAACTGAAACAAATATAGAAAACAAACTTCTGTTTTGTTATTATAGACTAACATTAACTTGAAACATTACATAATAAAGAAGAAGTGAAGTACTTATTTTTAAACATCAAGTAAAGATTGTCTAGAATCTTGTTGTAATTCTATATTTCTTTTAAAATCATATTTTTACAGAACCACATGTTTTGGGTTTATTTGGATACTGATATTTAAAAGAAAGAAAACTTTGTGTTAAATTATATATGCTATTATGTTACATATTTAATGAAAGAAGAGAATAAATCAATATGAGGAAATAAATGGAGAAATAGAGCTATATATAAAGAAAATACAAATTTTTTAAATCTAGGGAGTTAAAGACGTGCACTTACTCTTTTGTACTTAGTTTTAGGATTTCTGAGTGTGAGCTAGAAAAGTGAATTTTAAGAAACATTGTTTTCAACCTATACTATACCTGTGCAATAAATATCAAAAGCAAACACTGAAAACAAGTTTCAACAAACAGTTGTATGTTACAATTAGCTTAACTTCCAGTCATTTTCTGAAAATGGTAAATATACATTAGATCTATATTTCCTTGAAAGGACCCTCATTCTCTGCTAAATACCATGTGGATTTTTTGTCCCAGAAAGTTATTATTTTATATTCAGAATCTAATTTTCACTTGGTTGTGTACCAACCAATTCATAGTTTGACATGAACTTAGATAACTTTGAAAAAGACTTTGTCTAATGTTTATTATATTTAATATCTTTAGAATATTAGTTGGAGTTATTAATCATGTTAAGAGCTTTTTATAAACTTAAGAATTTCGTATCAAAGCCTCAATATGAGCATTATCTCATGGTACTTAAATTATCACTCTGGAATACAATTTCCATCAATTTTGTTTGGTTGATTGGTTAGTTTAAATCATACTAACCTATATAAATGTATAAAAATAGGAAAACTTAAAACAACATATATAAATGTATAAAAATAGGAAACCATAAAAACAGCATGAAACAAATTTACATGATATCTATGGGAACAGACTGAGAATCAATTTTGTTAGGGTTCTCTGTATTTTTCCATTAGATGATGAAGCTTTATATGCACAAAATCCATGACACTCTGCTTTTATTTTGGCCAATAAGGCATGCCAGTTTGGTTCATGACATGACATAATGTATTGGATTCTGCCTTCTTATTAAATCATACTTTTAAAAAATTATACTTTTATAGAACCACATGGAATAATTTGAATACTAATCTTTAAAAGAAAAAATTTCTTCTTATTAATATTGTGTGAAATTTCTGCAGTCACATAATCTCACCAGATATAAAATTATTTCATTTAACTATAATATGTATTCTCAAACTTTTAATTTCTTAAATTAGAGAACTTTTCAATCAAGTGCAGTATTATTTGGAATATAAAACAGCTGTTGTCGTTGAAAATAGGATAAGAGACCCAGAGTTCAGCCTGTTGCCCACCCCGGCAGGATTCATCGCAGCTCCCACATCACCAGCATCCCTACCTCTCCAAATAACTCCCAAGCACTTAGGAGCCTTGAGGGATCAATGGAACTCTGGTTTTCAAGTTATGCCATCTTATATGACTATCCCATATAGCTATTTTGTAATTAATATTTTAATATTCATGAGATTCCGCTCTATACTTTTTAATTACATTTTATTTTCTTTACTGATCCACAATAATTGTGTATATTTATTGGGTACAGGGCAAGGTTTTGCTACATATAAAATACATTGATCAGATCAGGGTAATTAGCATATTCATCATCATAAATACTTATTGAATGTTGAAAACATTCAATATCCTCCTTCAAGCTATATTAAGCTAAATGATGTATTTTTGTTACCTATAGTCATTGTAAGGTGGTATCAAACACTAGTATTAATTCCTTCTATCTAGCTGACAATTTCGTTGTGATTAAGAGCTCTCAGAGATGATTGCTTTCTTTCAAGTACACTGGCTCTTTCTAATCTGTAAATATGATTAGAAGTTATGTAGGTACAGAAACATTTTATTTATAAGGCATACATACAGTAACTCTTCAGTTAGTTGGGGTTAAAGAATAGGACATATTTAACTTTCTTTTGGAACTAGGTGAGAGATAACCAACTACTAGAGCAACATTTTGGCTTAGGTAAAAGGGAACATTTTGTATAACATATACATCTGAAAAGAACAAAAGTCAAATGGAAAATGAGAAATCCTTCAGAAATATTGATTACTAAGGAACTTAAAAGTTCACTTTTTTCTGTTCTTTTTTTGTAAAAAAATGAAATTTTTAAAATTTCTCATAATAATGGAGTTGTAATTCCCCTGAAAAAATAGAATTTTTATCTGTAGTTTTTTTTTTTTAATTTCAAAACACTGCATTAGAACCCCAAGCCATGCAATTACATGGCATATATCATACTGTCAGCTATATTGCATTTCATGAATTATCTTCAAGAAAAGAACTTGTTTAACAGCTTTAAATGTAATCCTCAGGAATTTTATCCTGAATGTCTTTCTCCAGTGAACATAGAAATGAATGACAAGGTATAATAGATTGTAGGGCAAAAAAATTATTTAGAAATTTCCTTGTGCACTGATTTTGATTTTATTTAAATTTTCAACAGTTTAAATAAACATATGAAGTGTGCATATATATATGTGTGTGTGTATATATATATATGTATATATGAAGTTCTCTTCTTTGAGTGCAAAATAAAATAAAAAGTAATAACGGTAAAAAGCCGATGGGCAAAAATTGATTCATAAATGAGATGGTGGCATTCATCTCAACGCTCTTATTGGAAACCTAAATCTCAGTAAATTTGTAGCCTAAGGATACAATGGGCTTAAAGGATTTCTGTCTCTGAAGAAAAATTAGAAGGCCTTTGAGGTAAGGTAAATGGAAAAGGTTGTTTGGGCAAATCTGGAGCTCTAGCACTATTAAATGTTAAGCACCATCAGGGGGTATCTCCGTCATTAACAAGAGTGGCATGTGGGAGATTGTTTCAAGCAGGAGAAAAATTATAGATGTCTATGTGAAGGTGGCCCAATGCCATAGGGAAATTCTGTCAAGCAAGAAATGATTTTTTACAAAGTTATTGTAAAGAAAAAGTGAAGCGGTTATGGTCAGTTTTTCTCTTCCTTTGCCCAGTCTCCCAGAATATCAAAGAACAAGATAGCTGCGAGAGGGAGGGAGCAGCAGAGATATCTTAAAGGTGAGCGACATTCAAACAAAAGCATGAGGTCCACTAAAGATGTGAAAGTTCATGAATTATTATCCTCTACCTGTTTAGCATTCTTGATTCTTTGGGCAATATTTTATTTGGTTTGAAAGTTAGTTTCATGAATGATTTTATAATCTCCAAAATTACTTTTTTTTTTTAAATAATGCTGCAAGTTCACTTCTGCTGTATTGCTGAACCATTCATTCCCATGAAAAAAGATCATTTAGGAAGTGATTCAGGAAGTCTACTTCTGACGATCTTAGAAACCTGAACCCCACATACACACAGAGTACTGTATTTTCGGGCAGCTACTTTCACATAGCACTAGGCCATCCATCTGCCAACTCTGATAAATAACTGGGGTTGAGAGCTCTGAAAACAGACATTGATGTTCTCCTAGCTGTAAGCATGTAGTGATGACAGTAGCTAAATAAATTTCACGGTTACTGAGGGTGGTTTACGTTTAGAGTGCTAACACAACATTGCCTTCAGATTTTCCTAATATAATTGCTCAGAAGATGGTAGCTAATGAAGATGAGATCTAAGATTTTTTTTTCTATTTAATATGATGTTCTTTTTGTTTGTATGTTCGTGTCAACCAAAGACTTGATTTATACCATAGTCTTTTTGTTTTGTTTTGTTTTGCTTTGTTTTGTTTGAGACAGGGTCTCACTCTGTTTTCCACAGTGGAGTACAGTGGTGCAATCATGTCTCACTCTGGCCTCAACCCTCTGGGCTCAAGGGATCCTCTTACTTCAGTCTGCTGAGTAGTTGGGACTAGAGTTTTTTGCCACCATGCCCAGCTAATTTTCAAATATTTTTTCTAGAGACAAGGTCTCACTGTGTTGCCCAGGCTAGTCTGGAACTCCTGGGCTCAAGTGATCTTCTTGCTTTGGCCTCCCAAAGTGCTGGTGTTACCGTGCCCAGCTGATGGGTGCCATACTCGCAGTGATAATATATTAATTTTATTTTCATTTTTCCTGCTAATAAGTTACATTCTTATGGTCACGGAATTAGTAGTGTTTCAGTCAATAAAATCTACTTACTATTATAACAACAAAAGTGTTGATACTCATGATGAGATGGGAGGTTTTTTTAAATCTGTTTTTAGAAATAACAGATTATGTTAACCGGGGAACTTTGAATTTATTTCCACGTTTGTCACCTAAAATTTTAAGTCATGAGCATATTGTGTAATAATAGTATTACAGTAGAGTTTTTTGATGTGTCAATATTTTGCAACTCCTCTTGTCTAGTGGTGAAATATATTTCACCACACAATCCATCTAGGAGTGTCATTTCCCTTCCTTGGGCCAATTATGTGTTAACAAATGTGGTGTCAGCAGAGGCTTGGAAAGTGTTTTCACATTGGATTTGCTCTGTTTGTTGCTGTGAACCTTGAGACTTCTGTACCAAGTAGCCTGGGCTAGCCTCCTGGAGGAAGAGTGCCTCAACCATTGTAGCCATACCAGCTGAGCCCAGATCTCATCTGATCTTGCTGCAAAGGCAAACAGGTGCACACTTAGATCTTTTCTCAGGAATGCATATGATGTCACATCATTACTTTCTTCCAAAAACCATTGCTTGGATTGAAAATTAGAATCAATTAAAATAAACAATCTATAATTTAATTTCTTTTTTTTTTTTTTTTTTGTTTGAGACGGAGTCTTGCTCTGTTGCCCAGGATGGAGTGCAGTGGTGCAATCTCGGCTCACTGCAAGCTCCGCCTCCCGGGTTCACGCCATTCTCCTGCCTCAGCCTCTCCGAGTAGCTGGGACTACAGGCGCCCGCCACCACGCCCGGCTAATTTTTTAATATTTTTAGTAGAGACAGGGTTTCACCGTGGTTTAATTTCTAAATTTTAAATTTTAGTTACTGTATCTCTGTGTGTGTGTGTGTGTGTGTGTGTGTGTCCATCTATTATATAGCGTTACTTTGATCACTGATTATGTTGTTTTGCAAATATTGTGTCATTAATCTGTCATTATGCTGATACTTTCCCTACTTTTAATTTATTCATACTCATTTCTCCCTAAATCTATTGAATAATCTAAATAAAGCTATTAAGCCATCATTTAGTTAACAAGAGTATCCTCTGACTCTCAGTTGTGAATGCTTTGCCTTGCTCCTGTCTCATAGCTAGAACTTTTAAATAAGGTCTTTGATGTGGGTTGAAATGGGGCAAGTTTATCTCACAGAGATATAATGTGCTAACCCAATAGTCTTCACCCAAGATAAATCACTCATTTAATGGGCTCTGCTTGAAATGCAGAGGGTTGACCACAAAAGACCACTTTTTGTCTCTTTGTCTTAGGTCAAAACTGAAACTGAATTTGTTGGTCATATATTCTTATTCTAAGATCATTTGTTCACCTCTACACACCGCAATACAGTCCAATGTAATTACTAGTCCTTTAAAAGAGAAGAAAAGAAAAAAAAAAAAAAAAAGACCAGTGTCATCACAGGCCACTTCTGAGGTTCTCTGAGTGAGGTTATCATCAAGTTTTCTGCCTAGTGTTAGTATCATTAGATTTCATTTTATGACAATGCAACTATTTTTAAGATAAAATAATGAATAGTGGGGAATGTGTTAAGGGATTTGATTTCTGAAATATTTTTTAAGTTCTTAAAGAGATAAAAATATTTTTAAAACAACGTATTTTACTTTAAAAAATAGATTGATAAGGCAAGAAGGAGACTTGATGAATCTCACTTATTCAGGAGGTTTGCTCAGGAAAGCAGAGATAAGAATCTGTTAAAAAAATAAGGGGAGATATACACTTACATTAATTTTAATTGCATCAGATTTTTTGGGGGGGATGTTAAAGGTACTAGCTATATGGAAAAACTACCTAACTAGTTTCAATTTCTGACAGATAATAAAAACTTTATATAGTACAAAGAAAATTTTCTATTTTTATGTGTCTCATACAGGAAATAAAAATTCTCTTCAGAAAAATAATGCATATATGCATTTAATAAAATAAATAAATGCATACACCACAGGTCACATACCTATGATATCTTAATAGCACTTTCTTACCATCCAATTTCCTACTCAATATTTTATAGTTGTTGGTGCACTCTCTGAATATGAACCCCCTTACCTCGGTCCCTCAAATTTCTAATTCTACCCTACCCCCCACCCCCAATCATATGCCTTTGCTTTTCTAATCATATGCCTTTCTACAAACAATTTTCTGTAACTGGGATGACCGTATCACTTTCCTTACATATCAGATTTTTTTAAATCTACATTTTAAATGCCACCTTCTTTTTGCAGTGTTGTTTGCTTATTGCTAGTTTCAATTAAACTCTTCACCGCATATTCTTAAGAAAGTTGCTTCTTAGCACTTAAAAAACTGCCTCCCATTTCCATCATGAGCCTCTACAGGCCAATAACTATATTTCATTCCTTCCTCTATCAACTACCATTCCTTGTATATATTTGGAGTTAAATAAATGCTGTTTGAATTACTAGTGATACATTTTGACAGCCTTTAATATGATAAAGACTGTTGTAAAAGTATTTAAATTATATTTTTCTAGAGTTAGAAATGATCTGGAAAAATACAAATTTGGGTTTAAATAAATGTTATAGTAGCATAATGAATCCATCGATCCTGAAGTAACTGAAACTTAAATGAATCACTTATTTAAGGATTGCGTGGTGACAGTATCTAATGTTTATCACCTTTGTTCAATATTTTAGCAACTTTAGGAAACTTGTAAGCAAAATAAAATGCCTAGGTTGTTGTTAGCAGTAAAATTTAGTGTCAATCTTGGAATTGGTGCTTTTATGAGAAATTCTGTACTCAGTGATTAATTCTGTACTCAAAAATGATTCCATTGAGTATATATTTTATTCGGATTGCTTTGAGATATTGCACTGTGATTCAGTGTGTTCTATTAATATGATATAAAACTGTAAGATACAGTTCATAAGGTGAGCGTATCCCTTTTCCTTAACCACAAGTTTCTACTCTATCTAATAACTGAATCACAATCCTTTGATAAACTAAAGAATTAGCCAGGTGTTTTTAGTTCCTTGCAAAGCCATTGACTCAAATCAAACACAACATACTACCTAACTGGGTTCTCTCAAACAATCAAAGTGTCTGCAATGGGTTTGGAAGTAATCTTACTTGTGAGGTGTAGGTTTTGGGCTTCTTACATGAGAGAAAACATACACAAAGCAGGAAAGGCCAAATTATAGTTTGACTATGTAAATGGTAACATCAGCTCACATCATCTATATAACCTACATGTAGTGAGCTGCAGATTAAAAAAATGATAATGATAGTATTTCTGTTGGCCATCATTTTAAATTCTTGGAACAGTTAGCAAGAAGTTATATTGAAGTTATATTTCTCTGTTCCAAAAAATGAAGAAACAAAAAACCTTCTTATAAAAATTAAGTTTGTTTCACAGTGGAAGTAGCATTCTTAGGCTTTTCCATGAAGTATTTCTGACCTAAACAGCATAATTTCTTGCTAAACAGAGAACATGATTAAATAGAGCAAGAAATGACAAACTATTTCAAAGAGTTTTATTTTTTTATTTTATTTTATTTTTTTTTTTTGAGAGGGAGTCTCACTCTGTCGCCCAGGCTGGAGTGCAGTGTAACTTCCGCCCTCTGGATTCAAGTGGCTCTCCTGCCTCAGCCTCCCGAGTAGCTGGGACTATAGGCGCCTCCCCTGCTTCCCGGCCAATTTTTTGTATTTTTAGTAGAGACGGGGTTTCACTGTGTTAGCCAGGATGGTCTCAATCTCCTGACCTCATGATCCACCTGCCTCGGCCTCCCAAAGTGCTGGGATTACAGGTGTGAGCCACCACGCCCAGCGTAAGAGTTTTATTCCTAAACATTGAGTAGATAATCAAGTGGCAAGAAATTATAACAGAGTAAGTTAAAACGAACATGATGTTGTAGGCAGGTGACCTTTATGCATTGATTTATTTTATTAAATGTATATATGCATTTTTTTTTCTGAGGAGGATATTCATTTCTTTAATCACATTATGCAAATAGTTCATGACACCAAAATGAACCAATGCATTAAAAAAAAAAAAAAAAACACATGCACATACAATTTCAAGAGCATTCTTATGCCCATGTGTGGATCTTATTTAGCAGAGGACAAAATGTAAATGAGGTCTAAAAGACTACTAAACGTGTTAGAGGGGTTCAGATAAAAGGAGGAATCTAAACCAGATGAGAGATAATCACGTGTTTGGGTGGAGAGTAAATAGAGGATTTGTATTTACGATTTCAAATGTAGTTGTCTATTTATTGTTTGTCCCTCCATACTATTTAGGTAGTGTTGATCAAAGAGTCATAGTTTGACAAGACACTGGACTTCATAGTACCTTCAGCATTGGAAATGCTTATGAAATATAATCTAAAGTAATTACACTGAATGTGGGAGTTCACACAGGGTATCTTTCATATAAAGAAATGTTAAAAGAACAAGGCTCTCTTGAAGTAGCAAATATCAGTCAACTCATTAATATTTTATCTGTTTTATTTATTTATTCATTTGTTTGAGACAGGGTCTCACTCTGTCACCCAGCTGGAGTGCAGTGGCATGATCTTGGCTCACTGCAACATCCACCTCCCAGGCTCAGGTGATCCCCCTGCCTCAGCCGCCAAAGTAGCTGAGACTACAGGTGTACACCACCACACGAGGCTAATTTTTGTATTTTTAGTAGAGAAAGGGTTTTACCATGTTGTCCAGGCTGGTGTTGAACTCCTGACCTCAATTGATCCTCCTGCCTTTACCTCCCAAAGTGCTGGGATTACAGGACACCACACCCGACATTATTTTATCTTTAATGTGAAATGAATAGCTTTTTGAGATGAGTGAAATATCAGGATAATTACTTAAATGACTTAACAACATTTTACCTTATCCAGATTATTCTTAGCATGAGTGCCATCTAGTAAAGACATAACCTATTCTTCTAAAATGGAATATAACAGTGTGAAATTCCAAAGGTAAGCCAAAATTATTATTTTTTAAGAGAACAGAAGCAATTTCTGTCCTTTTTAATAAAAATAAGAGTACTTTTCTGTCTCATTATGATAGGTTAGGTGTGTAATGATGTATGCTTTGGTCTCAAGACATTACCCAGAATGATTTCATGAAGCATGGGATTCTCATTGGCTTTCCAGAGGAAGATTTAAGTTCTAAACTGAAAAGGGACAACGACGTGAAGAGAAATAGATTAGCTGATCCTGTGTTCTATATCCATAAGAATAGTCATTATGCTGACTAGATGAGGTACATTTTTCAAGATCTAAATAGGATGACTGGTGGACGGTGTAAGTTTTGTATTATTATGTAGATCTCTGCAGCACAGCTTCAAGTGGTAGGCAATTAAACCACAAAGAGACTGAAGAAAGAAATGGGGACTGCCATTGAGTTGCTCGTTTTTACAGCAGCACCTGGCACACTTCATTTCTTGGGCACACATGGATATAATTCAATTTTTGTGGATGAAATTGAAATCCTTTCAGGAAATCTTAGAGTAATTAAATGATTCTGCTTCGTGAAGAAAACTTTTTGTTTTTGTTTGAAGTAATGTACTTCCTTTTACCCATCTTTTATCTGCATTCTCCCTTCCAATGTAAGTTTGTTCTTGTGAGGAGAAGGAATAAATACTATAATTAAAAGCATCTCTGATAACATTGTACTTCAGGGAATTCGCTTTTGCTGTGCATCTTCTTTGAGACAAAAAACGCACAACAGATGGTGTGTTTAATGTTAATCTCCTTATTATTCACTACCCAGTATTGCAAGAAACCTTCACATAGCAAAATATGGTCTGGTTTAATAATTATGCTATCTTAATGCTTATTTTAGCTCATCCATAGAATGATACTGAGTTGCCAGTGACAATAAAGTTTTAAAGTTTTGAAACTTGATTTACTTTTTAAAGTTTGTTGTAGTAAGCTAAACCATTTTTCAGACATAATCTATTTACAATGGTTTGCTGTCTGGAATTCAAAAATTACCATTTCATGGTTTCTATTTGTGACAAATGTGAGGCATTGCTTATTTTATGGTAAAGTTTAGTAGCTCTCATAGCATTTTCAAAAATGGGTATAAAGACTTTAATGTAAGAATTGCAGCTTCATAAATGGAAGGATATCAGTAGAAATAAAATTTGGAGAGGCTGTAGCCTATAGATCAGAGTTGCTGACCACCACCGTGGCTAGAAATAATGCCATGTTCATCATTAAGAAGACACCCACCTCTGTAATCTTTCATAGTCACTTCTGTCTTCTTCTCCTGTTCAGATTGTTCTCAGTTATTTTTGACATCAGCTTGCATGGATGGGGAAAAATTATCAAAATTAATGTGGCAATTATTGAGCTTATTGTCTTTTTAACAATTTTGAGACATATATTTGCTTATCATAAGATACACTCATTTAAAGTGTACATTTCTATGGCTTTTTGAGCGAAGTGCCTAATATTGTTAAATGCTAAGCTGTACAGTGTGGGGTGGTGGTGGGAAGTATTTGTCAATTGTAAGGACATCTTTTTGGGGTGATAAAAATGTTCTAAAGTTGATAGTGTTAATGACTGTACAACATTTTTATCACCCCAGAAAGATGTCCATACCATTGACAAATACTTCCCACACTACCCAACTCTGTATTTCTTAGCATTTGACAATCTTAGGCACTTAATTCAAGGTTTAATGACTTTTTCTACACATGCTTTTATGCTGATAACAGACATATACTTATTTAACAAGCATTTATTGGCAATTTCCCAGGTGCCAGACAGAATGATAGGTATCGAGGATAGAAAACTGAATGTAACACTAGATCCTAGGCCTCAAACAACCTAGTAAGAAAATAATCTCAAAATAAATAGTTGTATATGCCAATAGTTCTTAGAAAAGAGACAAATATTTTAACAAAGATGTTTTAAGTTGATACGTAATTATTAGAGAATATTTGGTTAGATTTACATGAGGTAAAGAAAATACAAAGTTTGTATACAGATACTATAGGAAATTATTTATTAACTTTTTATTAAAATATTCATTTACTCTAACACTAACATATTTATATTAGACTTGAATCTATAATCTTTAGAGATGTATAGATCCCATTGCTCCTGGAAACTTAAGAGATCAAAGACATATATAAAAGAAAGGTATTTGAACATTTTCAAAAATCTTTTTATGGTGTAGATCTAATTTTGACTCTGAAAATATTACCTGGGCTTTTGAAATTATCTCCAGTATCAGCTCACTTAATGTGCTCCAGTGAGGGGTCTTTGAAGATTACTTCTTTCTAACTTAATAGTTAAGAACACTAGTTTTGTCAAATAGATCTAAGATGAATCCTACCTTTATCATGTTTCCTTCCTTGCTACCTTTTGTCCTTCTTTTTCTCCTCAAATATTTAAGAGCCTACTGTGTGCCGAACACTATTTTAGTATACTCATTTAGACAATCAAGCCACTTCAAATCTTTTTATTGGATGGGTATACATACATATGTCCAATCTAACTGACTTATATGCCCATTTTTTACTATAATTTTATTGCCACAATGATTGCGATTGATAGTTTTCTTTTACCTCTTCTTTTCCCCATCACACCATGGTATCAGATATCCAGGCTCACAACAAAATTGTCAGCATAGAAAATCCATTTTTCTACCATTGGAATGTATTTCTCATAGCAGTCATTTTCCTATTCATGTTTTTGATCTTCAACAAATTAATGTGGCACTATTTTGTTTGGTAATAACATTGCTTGTCCCTGTTGCAATATTTTTCCAGTTCGAAGTTTAGCATTTTGGCTGCTGATATACTTCGGTATATTTATATGAAGTCATTTTATGTAGTAGATTTTATTATCTCCATTATAGAACACTTATTTTGATTTATATATTTATATTTTAGTTGTGGCTAATGACTACTGCAAAATAAAACTAATAGGAACATCAATTTTAGGAGAAAGAGTTTCTTATTTATTATGCATGCCAAAACTACAGACAAGGCAATTAAGGAACCATGTACCTGTAGAACAGAGGGGCTTCCATTACACATGCAATTTTTGTGGCCATTAAACAATGGAGAAAAAGTTTATTCTACATATCCCAGTCCTTACTGGTTGATTTATAGGTCTTCTTTATCTCATATGGCAACAAAACAAAGGCCCACATTGTGTGTCTCCAATAGGGTCAATGATGGAATTGCAAGTTACCTTGCCTTGCAGAGATAGTAAAGCATCACTCAGATGTGCAAAGATTTAAGAAGCATAAAGACTGACTGGAAATTCACAGGAAGAGGAAAGTGTGGCTAGTTGGCAGAGAACAGGGTGAACTCAATTGGATCCCAAAATGGCTACTAAATTAATTTTCTTAGCCCATATTATGTGTCATTATGTTACAATCATTGTTTTTAGCGTTGTTTACACAGAAGAATAAATACAAGAAATTAGATGTTCAATGGGCCATTCAACGCCTGACTTTCTCTTTTTTCTACTTAACGCATGAACTATTGGAGACTTCAATATAGCTTCTAGTTCTGTACATTTGTTCTTTTCTTGTAAAATATGCTAGTCTGAAATTGAAGCATTTGAGATCACTGTTTTAGAAGTTGCTATCATAAGCAAAATTTCTAGTTGTTCTGTTCCCATGAGTCAAACTACAACCACTCAACAAACATGTAGAGTGCTCACCCAGGCTCTACAGCAGGCTGACTACAAGTATTTCATCCTCTCAGCCATCCTGCAGGGTGGGTAGCTATTATCGCCACTCTAAAGATGAAAAAAAAAATGTAGCTCATGAAACAATTTGTTTGAAGTCAGACAACCAATAATACTCAATTCAAAAGTCAGTTCTCACTGTTGAAAACTCTCACTACAGCTTCAGCCTCCCCTGAGTAGGTAAATACCACATTCAAATAGGAAGATAATATGAGGCTAGAAGGTATGACGTTTTCCTTGATACTGAAGAATGTTCTAACAAAGTATCTGAAAGAGTAAATTTTTCTGCTTTACAAGTATCTTTGTAATATTATATTTTTTCTTGCTTTAAGTGTCTTTATGGAGCATATTGAATACATTAGGGAAAATACATAAAATAAACTTTTAGATAATCTATATCATCTCTTGATAAATATATGGTATACATTTTACATAGAGACAAATATTAATTTTGATTTCAAGCTAATCACTAGTTGTGATTAAGGGACCAGAAATTAGTTTGTGATTATAGTTTTTCCACCTCTCCCTCAGCATCAGCACTTTAAGAAATAATAAATCTCTGACAGAAGTTTATCAGCTGAGCTTACAGTTATATGTCCTATTTTTTCAACTTTTCATGCATCTGTCACTTTCTAGGTTTTAACCAAGTTTGCTGAGCATCTGAATCCTCAGTCAAAGTGCTAAAATCCGTAACTCTGAAAACCCTCTTTTAACCAATAACTAATGCTCTTCAACTCAAGTGGAACTGAAAAACTTAAGAAAATATGAAAACAATCTCCCATCAGTAAGCCAGGCTGCTTCTATTTCAATTTGTGTGTGTTAGGGGGGTGGGGAGTGGTGTACAAAAGTAATAGAAATATGGATATGAACTATCTATCCTATGCAGTGTATTTCTGGGCTACTGACTGACGAGGGACAATGACAAATCTCCAAAATAGGTGTCAGAGCATAACAAGCTTTCTTTCAATATAAGTATTTTGTGCTCCAAATATAGAATTCATATAATATTGATAATGTAGATATTATTTTTTAATGTCATTAATGAAACAAAACTTAAATATTAAAAATGCTCTTATTATTCACTTTGGATTCTATTATTTACTTTATAATTCCTGTTTCTGAAGTCCAGGATAGAGTTTTGTTCCTGCAAGTAATAATTCTACGCTTAAAATGAATCAACTCTGGAATAATATTTTTTATGTTAAAATCCATCTCAATTTATATATTATTGGCAAATAGTATACATGGTAATATTTTTAATTTTAATTTCCTATATATTTATTTGTTAGTAGACTGGTTCACTGACAAAATCAATAACAAAAATTCTGATCTCATGTAACAGTATCAAAGATTTTTAAAATGAATTTAAATTATATAATACCAAGTTATTTTTCAGTGAGATAGTTTGTCAATTACTTTTTCCATGAGGTTATGTGTTGTTTTTATTCAAGCAGTTATAATATCTTCATAATTATATGTACTTGTATACACACAGACATATATAGTTTGATATTATAGTTTTTAGTGTAAATTTATATGAAAAATAAAAATATACTGCACTGATAGAAATGTTTTCCTTTGAATAAATTCACTGATGAGTTGTACCTGTTTTTATTTTAATTACCCATAGAAGCTATTTCTCAATCTCCAGGCAATGTATTGCATCTAGTTTTTTTATAGCTTCTTTTCTCCCAGGATTTCATTGCACACAAGAATGGAAAATTGAAAAGGAGTGAGATTGTGGCAAAATAATTGATGTCCCTTTAGGTTTTCCCCATGAGAATGCTCCCATAATAGCTTAAGTTCCCCTATTTAGGTCTCACAGTTTAACTTGTCAATACGTAATTATGATTCCGAAACAAAACAGATTAGTTTGCAGTTATGGTGTGAATGCTGTCATGCTGAATAAAAAAGAAGCATTGGCTAGAGGAAGTGAATGTTTCATTAGTAGTTTCTTATTTAATGATCTACCAAGGTTAGGACTCTAACTGTGAATGCTATCTTTAACAATCTTAAACAAGATTCCTCCAGAGGCCCTCTAATAGCCATAAAGGTTTGAATCTATAACCTGAAATTTCATTGCTACGATTATGGACATTATAAAAAATATATATGTACACATAGCTCTGTGTGTGTCTATGTGTGTGTGTATAAAGAACTGGAACACCTGATCACAGAGTTACAATCTTCATTTATAATTAACATTTTTGGAATATATATTAATTTTGAAGTTTTAAAAGAATAAAACTATCAAAGAAATAAAGTGTTTATAAATGAAGACTTGATTTGAATTTACCAATAGCTTCTAACTTCATGATGATTATGAAAGTAGAGGCTACCTGCTTTGTACTGTTGAAGAATTTTGCCTTTCCTTTTTTTTTTTATCTGCTGTGATGTTTTATCATAATTGATCTTTTTTATTTGGGTTAAAAATAATCCAAAGTGTCTAGCTTGCGTATTTTAATCTGGTGACTTTTTTGTACTATGCCTATGTGCTAATTGTAGTACAAAAACATAAAATTAACATATTTAGTAAGCAGTTACTATCTATAAGATTGTACTGAGTATTGGAGAGACATAGTTTCTTATCTCATAGGGCTTGTCTGGTAAGGAAATCACATAGCATTAATTTATAAAAACCTCATTATATTCAATCAAGAAAAAAATTACAGTGTGTTTTGAGAGTGAATAAAAGAGAAAGTTGATATAACGTGATATAGTTGGAGGGAGATGGTTCTGAAAATGTCTTTGAGGGAATAATATCTTAGCTAAAACCTAAAGGATGAAAAGGTATTGATGGATAAAGAGGATAGATACCACACAGTGAGAAGAAGGAATTCTGAGGCCTAGAGGGAGGTAAAAGCAAGGCATATTTTAAAAACTAAATGAATGCAATGTGTTTGGAGCATACTCACTGAAGAGGAAAGTGGTAGGCATGGGGTGATCTTACAGGGTCATGTGGACCTTCTAAGGCTTTTCAGCATTATTCCAAAACCAGTTAAGAACCGTTCCCAGATTTTTGAGTAGATCCTGATGGGACTAGATGTGAGGACGATTCAGGGAATATACCAATAAAGACATCCAGATTTCTGACTTAAGCAACTGGGTGGATTATGGTACTATTTACTGAAGTAGGAACTCTCAGAGGTATGATAGACGCTTGTGAGAAATACTAACAGGTATGTCTGTGTCAGGAACCAGAAGAAAGCTAGGACTGAAAATGTAAATATAGTATTTCCTAACAACAACAATAAATAAATAAATATATATACACATATATATGTATACATATATGCACATATATATATATATATTTTTTTTTTGAGATGGAGTTCCATTCTTGTCACACTGGCTGGAGTGCAATGGTGAGATCTCGGCTCACCACAACCTCTGCTTCCCAGGTTCAAGCACTTTTCCTGCCTCTGCCTCCCGAGTAGCTGGGATTATAGGCATGCGCCACCATGCCCAGGTAATTTTTGTATTTTTAGTAGAGTCGAGGTTTCACCATGTTGGCCAGGCTGGTCTCGAACTCCTGCCCTCAAGTGATCTTCCCATCTCAGCCTCCCAAAGTGCTGGGATTACAGGCATGAGCCACTGCACCCAGCCCAAAAATATCTTTGCTATTACCAGGTCATTCTTTATTTCCTGCACTGAGTTTTGTCACAGTGGAATTGTTTGTGGGTGAAGAAAGGCCAACTTCTATGAAGCAGTCAAGGGCAGAAGCCACATTCCAGTTTGTTGAAGGGTGAGAATGACTGGATAGAAATTGTGAGAAATATGTCTTTTACAAGAATCACAGATGGAGAGGGAGAACAGCTCAGTAGTAAATAGACACATTGGCTTAAATAAATTATTTCTGAGGACAAATATGATTTCATCTTTTCAAAAGATGCATTAAGTGTGGGAATTTGAAGACAGAAAATAGACTCAGTTAGCAGCAAAGTATTTAGAAGACTGGAGGAATTGGGATACGGAAGACACAAGAGAAGATTAAGGAACATGCACTCCATTTTAAAGGAGCATATAAATGGAGGATGTGTGGGTAGCTTGTATATCATTAATTTAAGGTTATTTTCACCTGAAAACTTCTACTTTATTTATGTATCAGTAGACAAGATCACTTGCATGAGGAAGATGGTCTGGTTCAGTAAAGACATAGAGGAAGAGAAATGAGATTGTGGAAGCAGGGAGGCAAAACAGAGATTTGAGGAGACTGAAGCTGGTTGGGAAAATTGGCTATGTAGAGCTTACAAAAAATTGACCAGAGAACCAACATAGCTGTTGCTCATTAATATCGAGATTCAAATTAAGGCTCAGCAATATTGAGATTCAATGGCTCAGATGAGAATGTGTTGTTGAGACATTCTTGTTTTTCCCTGCGATTTATCTTTGGTAATGGTTTGCAGCTTTGGTATAGGCAAGTAGGAAAGCAGAAGAATGAATTTATTGACAGGTGGTGTTTTCCTAGGTGATTTCATCCAAAATGATAAGAGTATCTAGGCTATTGACTAGAGGGATTTTATGGACATACTATGGAATGTTAAAACTAGAAGTAAGGGAGAGAAATAAAGCTGGAAAATATTGGTAGAAAGGAAGAAAGTAGAGGAAAAAATTAACTGAACACTCCATAATGTAAAAGAACCCGATAGTGGGATGGTTTGGGATTCCTATGTCCACATGCAAGTAATACTGACTGATAATTGCATTGCATTTTGGTTGATTTTGCAACAAAAAAAAAAAAACCAATAAAACAAAAAAACAAAAAACCCCAACTGCTCTCAACAAAATACCCTTAACTGACTGCAACTTGATTGCAATATAAAAAGAGGTATGTCTGTAAATTATTTTTTAGTTTATAAAACATTGCAAATGGACTGTCTTAACCTAGCATCTGAACCTGTGCCAGATACTATGCTAGCTAGAATCTAATGATAAATTGATGAGAAAGACACAATCTTTTCTTTCAAGAAACTCACATAGGTAACAAGGAAATCTATTTAGGAGGGTCAGGCAAAATTAAAAATAGGAGAGGATAGCTGAATTGAGTTCTAATTGATAACAAGGGACTCAGAAGGGGTTAATACATTTACCCAAGTAACAAAAGAAACAACCAACAGAGTGAAGAAACAACCTATAGAACGGTGAGAGAAAATATTTGCAGACTATCTATCCAACAAAGGATTAGTAACCAGAATATGTAAGAAATCCAAATAACTCACTAGCAAACAAAAAAAAAAGTTAAAAAGTAGGTAAATGATCCAAATAGACATTTCTCAAAAAGAGACATACAAATAGACAACAAGTATATGAAAAAAATGTTCAACATCACTAATCATCAGAAAAATGCAAATCAAAACCATAATGGAATATCATCTGACCTCAGGTAAAATGACTATCATCAAAAAGATAAAGAGTAAATGCTGGTAAGGATGTGAAGAAAAAGGAGCTCTAGTATACTGTTGTTGGTATTGTAAATTAGTACAGCCATGATGGAAAACAGTGTGGGGGTTTCTCACAAAACTAAAAATAGAAATACTACCAGCCTGGGCAACATCATGAGTCCCCTCTACAAAAAATGAAAAAAATTAGCCAGGCGCGGTTGCGCACGTCTGTGGTCCCAACTCCTCGGGAGTTTGAGGTAGGAGGATCTCTTAAGCCTGGGAGGGTGAGGCTGCAGTAAGCTGTGATCATGCCACTGCACTCCAGCCTGAGTGATACAGCAAGGCCCTTTCTCAAGAAAAAAGAAATACTATAGCTTCTATCAATCCCACTGCTAGGTATATATCCAAGAGAAAGGAGATCAATGCGTAGAAGAGATCTGCACTCCTGTGTTTATTGCAGCACTATTCACAATAGCCAAGATACACAATCAACCTAAGTGGCTATCAGTGGATGAATGGATGAAGAAAATGTGGCAAATATACACAATGGAATATTATTCAGCCATAAAAGGAATATAATCCTGTCACTTGTAGCAATATGGCTGAGCCTGGAGGACATTATGTTGAGTGAAAGAAGCCAGGCACAGAAAGACAAATACAACATGTTCTCACTTGTATGTGGGAACTAAAAAAATTGATCTCATGGAGGTAGAGAGTAGAATGGTGGTTACCAGAGGCTGGGAAGTGACTGAGGAGGGGAGGATAAAGAGAAGTCAGCTAATGGGTACAAATATACGGGTATATAAGAAGAATAAGCTTGAGTGTTTGCTAGCACACATAGTAGGGTAAATATAGTTAACAATAATTTATTGTATATTTTAAAATAGCTAGAAGATTTGGAATGTTCCCAAAACAAAGAAATGATCAATGTTTGATAGTGATGGATGTCCTAATTAGCCTGATTTAATTATTGCACATTGTATGAGTGTATCAAAATGTCACATGTACCCTATAAATATATACAATTATTGTGTATCAATAAAAAAGCTTATATGGTCAAAAAGAGTCATAAGTTTAAGAGAAATCAAGAATTCTGAGTCGAAATTATATTCCTTTCTTTTTTTTTTCCATTGTGATACAATGTCTACAAAAACATATATATTTAAAAGTTAATGTTACTCCCAATTTTCTAGAACAACTACAACAAATTACAGATTTTTATATGTAATCAAACATTCATATTAGTTTAGTCATACACGATGAAAGATTTATATCCAAAACCCAGCCAAAATAATCAGGAACGCAATGTTGGACTGAGACTAGAAAAAGAAAAATGTTAATTTTTGCCCAAACATTTGACTATTTTGTGACCTCAGAAGAATTATTTACCCAGTCACTCTTGAGTTTCTCATTGTAATTGCATATACAATCGACTTACTATCTCATAAGCTTTTATGCAAAATGGCTAATAAGAATAATTGTACAAAAACAACACTCTTTTAGCCGTTGAACTATCAAGCGATAATGAGGATGGTAGCCTGGAGTACAACTGATATGTAGGGCAGAAGAGGACAATTATTTCTCATGGCAACAATGTTAAAAAAAAAAAAGAACATTAGTGCCATTTAGTTCCTATTTTTAGTCTAAATATAGCTTGCTAAGTCTTTGATAATGCCCTTATATTTTGCCATAACATTCAATCTATGGCCATTATAATTTTCCATGTACAATTAGGTGAGCAAATCATAGGTCTGCAAATACCAAGCAAAGGGTCAATGTTTTCAAATTACAGGTATTTTGTTACTCATAAAGAGGCTTCATAAAGATGAATTATGATATTGTTTGATATAAAGACATAAAAATTTACAATAAATATCTGGGAGGATCAGAATTAGATCAGAATACCTGATATAATATGTGAGTGTGCTATTTGTGTAGGATAACTTACCATGTAACAATAAATATTGTCTCATAGGAAACAAAATTAAAATGTTATTAGGCCTCATCTAATATATTTCGACAAAGCAAAAATTCTTGTTACTTTTAACCAGTAGTAAGATTTTATATCTATGCCTAGAATAGCAGGATAAAATGTTAAGAAGGTTAATTCTAAAGTAAAAATTATATATTTCTATTATCGAATAGTTCATTCAGATATTTACGCATTCTGTTCTATTTAACCTCCATCCTCCCTTTTATGCATATGCATTATTCAATTATATAAGCACTGAAACGTATAAAATATGTACTAGACATTAATTTTTCTCAGATTTTCAAAGCCATTCATCTTAATGTGTCCTCTAATGACAAATGAAATAAATATCTTTTTAAAATGTGTCTTACAAAAGTAACTGTCATATTTGGATTCTGTTGTCTTCAACCTCTACAATCCTGTATTCAAAATCCATTGCTTAATCTATTTGTCAAGTTAATCAATTCCCTTTTCTTTTCTAAAATCTCAGTTTTCCTTAGTTTGTGTTCACTATACATCTTCTTCTATAAGTGATTTTTAACTGAAATGTTAATAGCTATAATTGAAGATTGACATACAGTTGTAAGAAATAAGGCAGAGAGGACTCTAGTCCACTTTTCCTAGTTTACACAATGGTAACATTTTGCAAAACTGTAGTATAATATCACTGCCAGGATATTGACATTGATAAATCTCCCTATCTTATTCAGATTTCATCAGTTTTAGTGGTATTCATTTGTGTGTGTGTCTGTGTTATATTTAGTTTTACACAATTTTATCTCCTGTGTAGGTTCATGTATCCACCAAAGTAGTCAAAATGCTGAACAATTCCAACAACACAGGAATCTCTCATGTTCTTTCCTAATCACACATACCTGTTTCCCACTGCTCTCCACATTTCCCTCCTCATCCCCAATCCAGGATAACCATAATCTGTCCTCCATTTTTTTAATTGTGTCATTTCAACAATGTTGTATAAATGGAATCATATAGTATTTAACCTTTTATATGGGTTTTTTTCCTTCAGTATAATCCCCTGGAGATTTGTCCAAGTGGTTGAATGTATCAATAGTTGATGCTTTTTAATTGGTGCATAGAATTCCATGGTAATAGCAGTTCTTTGAGTCATTCACTTGTTGAAAGACATTTGAACTGTTTCAAATTTTTGCCTATTAGGAATAAAGCTGCTATTTAATATTTGTGTTTACATTTTTATGTAAATCAAATAAATTTTTATTTCTTGGATAAATAACCAAGGGTGTGATTGTGGAATCATATGACAATTGAAGATTTAATTTTGTAAGTCTCTGAAACTAGTTTCTAGAGGCTGTGCCATTTTTATATTCCCAATACAACAGATGAGTGATCCAGCCTCTCTTCCTCCTCACCAGCATTTGGTGTTGTCTTCGATTAATACTTAATCATCCTATCTCTTATATAATGGGGTTATAATTAACCTATAAATGCTCTGAATATTCTTCATAAATAGAAACACCCTCAACCAATAAACAATCAAAATGTTCATGAATGGTAATTTGACTATACAACGTTTTGAGTATCTATAAAATGGCTTGTATGGTATCCTAAAAATTATGTTGAGGAAAAACAGAATATAATGTCATTTGTAATGACGTTACAGTACAATAACATATAATGACACTGACAAATATTAATGATATATTCTTAAGTGGAAAAGACATATAATTGTATGTATTGTACACAATATATACAGAAGAAATAACAGAACTTTCATTATGGTTAATTTTGAGTAGTGGCATTTTAGGTGAGTTTATAATTTATTTTTATTTATCTACCCTTTCTAATTGTTTTAAAATGACATTTTTGGCTGGGTGTAGTGGCTCATGCCTGTAACCCCAGAATTTTGGGAGGCCAAGGCAGGTGGATCATTTGAGGTCAGGAGTTTGAGACAAGCCTGGCCAACATGGTGAAACCCCGTCTCTACTAAGAAAATAAAATAAAATAAAATACAAAAATTAGCTGGTCGTGGTGGCACATGCCTGTAGTCCCAGCTACTAGGGAGGCTGAGGCAAGATAATTGCTTGAACTCAAGAAGTGGAGGTTGCAGTGAGTTGAGATCATGCCACTGCACTCTAGCCTGGGTGACGGAGTGAGACCCCCTCTCAAAAAAAAAAAATAAATAAATAAAATAAAGGCATGTTTCCAAGAACAGAAGGTTAATAGAAACTCCAAATATACCAACCTTTCATGCTACATAGTACTTAGTATTTGCATAACAGTAACTGTTTCTCCTATATTCAACTACTGTTTAGAAACCTACCCCTCCAGAACTTCCATTACTTTTCACCTTCTCATTCCCAAACTATATCTCTTTTTTCTTTCCTTTTTTTTTTCTTTGAATGTTGCTCAAGATGTACCTATATTTTTGAATATGTTTTGCTTTTGACCCCTTTGACTTACATTGAGTGTTGAAGGGACATCTGGATTACTCCTGCTCCCCTCTCCTGCAAATCATTTTTTTTTTTTTTTTTGAGACAGGGTTTTTCCCTGTCATTCAGGCTGGATTGCAGTGGCATGATCATAGCTCACTGCAGCTTCAAGTTTCTGGGCTCAAGCTATCCTTCCACCTCAAAATCCCGAGTAGATGGGACCACATCTAGCTACTTTTTTTCTTTCTGGTTTTTTTTTTTTTTTTTTTTTTTTTTTTTGTAGAGATAAAGTCTCACTATGTTGCTTAGGCTAGTGCAAATCATTTTCAGTGAGTGTGTCAGTGTATGTGTGTGTGTGTGCGTGTGCATGTGTGTATGTGTGTGTGATTAAATATTGCCATGTCTTAATTGTGCCTTATCTTAGTCTGCTGTAAAAAAACTACCACATGACTACTGGATGACTTAGATGACATAAATTTGTTTTCTCACAGTTTGGAAGTTTGGGAAGTCCATGATCAAGGTGCCAACCAATTAAGTTCCCAGCAAGTGCCCTCTTCCTGATTTGCACATGGCTGTGTTCTTGCTGTGTCCTCACATGGTAGATAAAAAGAGCTCAGCTATTATTTCTTATTATGATTAGGAGAACCAACCCTATCAGATTGGGGCCCCACCTTCATGATCTCATTTAACTTTTATCACTTCCTTACAGGTCTTATCTCCAACCACAGTCATAGTGGGAGTTAGGCCTTCAAACTAAAAATTTTGGGTGGAAACAGACATACAGTTAATAACAAACACACAGTAGGTGTGTTTATTAAGCAATTATTTAGGCTTAGGATGCAAACCAGTACTAGTGGAATATAAATGAGAAAAACATATGTCTTAACTAAAATGTAGTTCTAAATTAGGTGACCGTGGTTTATATAAGAAGTAAATTGTACATCAGAAACCTTATAAGCACTAAAAGTTTTCTGTGTTCCTGAAGAAAATTATTTATTCCTTGCATAATTTGATAGTAAAAAAGTAAAGTCACAGATTATAATGTCAATTAAATTTGGTTTGTACTTTCAAATGGTACTTCTGACAATTTGAAAGAAAATTTCTGTTGAGTTGTTGATAATGGTGGCAAGCTGTGTTTCACTAAAGATTTCTCTAAACATGTCCTTTTGGTCCATTATGCAAAATAAAAAGTGTAAATGTTAAAGAGGTCTCTGTATTTCTTTCTTAGAATCATGCATTTGCATTGTAATATCATTTGTTGAGGTCAAGACTATTGATTTATTAGCAGACAGATGGATTTATTCAGTGTTGTGAATATGGAGCACATTGAAGTAATACTTGAAGGTTAAAGATTGGCATTCTGGTGTAATGAATGGGAAAGGGAGAAAGAAGACAAGTGTCAGAGGAAAAAGGAGCTAATTAAATAACAAGGGACAATAACCCTTTAAAAGCTCCATCCCCATACCATGGGTTTTTTATTCAAATGTAGTCTGGTACTGTCACATATGCAAACTTTTCTTCCCTAGTTAGAACATGAACTCCTTGGGAAAAAAGCAGATAGGTAGTTTCTATTATATCCATGCGGCAACCAGCATGGAGCTCTTCACAGAAAAATACTTAATGCACCTTGAATGATATTGACTTAAACTGAATGGCACTGAATTCAGTAAGGCTTTTCCTTTAGGACTGGCTAAAGTTCTAATAAGCAATTTGATTTTAAGGATTTTTTTTTTAAACATAAGAATGGAGAACTTTCCCCTTCCTATATTCTTTCATTCATATATCACTTTTTTTTGCCTATATTTCCACATGATCCTAGTGGATTTGCTGTGATGTTATCATCTCCTTCCACAGCTTACTAATTGCAATATGCTTATACGACTGTGTAATGTCAAAATAGTCTCCATTAACATTTAAAATGCTATCTTTTACTCTTGGTATATAATTAAATGAATGCATCAAAAATTTAAGTATGATTTTTTTATAAGATGCTGTCTAACAAAATTATAACTAGATGTTAAAATTATGAGCTAATTGACCATCAAGACTGGCCCTTGGTTTCTAACATGTAAAAGACAATTTCACTTCAGAACAACTAATAACAGGCCAAATCACTTTGACATATCAACTATTAAGTTCCTGACAGGCAAAGTTACTGTTAGTAAAAGCAATGCATGTAAAATATGTAGTGATTTTAATATAGTCATTTTACTTTATTTGTTTGAGTTTTGTGTTATGAACTCTCTTACCTTTACACTGCCTAGCTGTTTTGTGTGAAGAAAGAGAAGTGATCTATTCAGACCTTATTGCTGTTTCTTTATTAGGCAAGGCACGTATATATAGAAAACAAAAATATCTAAGGGCGACTTGCTTCTTCTATGGAGGTAAAATTGGATTAACATCCTTGGCTATCCTGTGGAAATTGAAAGCTCTCCTTATATTTCATGGATATGTACAGTGGGCTGGCATTCTTATGGCTGGTCTGCTTCTAGGAGTCTCAAAGTCTACTGATACAAAGTGAAACACATTAGTTCTTTCTTGTATAAAAACAAGCACATTCCTACAAAGTATTTTCCAATATTCTAGAGTGAAGGAAAACTCTGAAAAGTACATCACAAGTCAAATAGCTTCCAATTGAGCATTAAACTTTCCTGGTTTTAAAAGTTCTTTCAGACACTGCCACCTTGAATTTCTCTCAGGCCTAGCTTCACCCTGTGGCATGATCCTGGGACTCCCTTCTCTTCCACAAGTCTTCCCTTATCTGCTATCCTCACTCCCTCCTCCTTGCTGGAGAAAAACAAACATACAAACTAAGAATTTCTTGTCTCAGGTAGAGTAGGGTAAGGCTTCTCTTGTTTTATTTAGGCTCTTTCCATCATTTTCTAAAATCTTAGCTTCTCTCCCAAGCAGCTTTGTTTTTTTCCATAGGAGGAAATAGGAGGAGAGATGTTAAAACAATGAATAAAATCCCTTTATATTTATATCCTAACAGACCAATGTTGTTGAAGGAATGTATATAAATATAGAGGAATATGTCTGAATATCCGTAAATTTCCTTAAGGAACCTGAGTCTGGCCATAAGGTTTTATCCAGACATGTGTGTTCTTTCAGAAAATGACATTTTTAGCCCACACACACGAAATCTTATGATTGAGTATGAAAATGTTGAATGATGGAATTGCCTGAAGATGAGATTACTAACTATATGAGAGGTCTACAGCAGAGTGTGAAATCTAAGATTGAGATAAATTTCAAGCTTTCTCTGTACTAGCATTAACAGCTGCTCTGTCAAAATCTGCCACTCTCTCTGGTTACTGTGATCCCACTACTGAGAAAGTTCATTCCAGGAATTTGTTTCACTGCACTTTCTAGGTTTCTCACACAGCTTTTCTTTATCATACCCTGTGAATCTTGAGGGCACATTGTTCATGAAAATGGAAGAACAATGTTTATCACAAAACTAGATAATTATTCTTCTGCACTTAAGTTGTTATCACCATTTATTTATTTGCATGTTGTTACGTTCTCAGCATAAGGGTTAAAACATCCTAGGAGTTTCAAAGTCTACTGATACAAAGTGAAAAACATTAGTTCTTTCTTGTATAAAAACAAGCACATTCCTTATACAAGTACATAAGCATTAGTAATAGTGTTAGGTTACAATTTCAAGACAGATATTTAAGACACGAAAATGATTTAGCAATTTAGCACTGAAAGTAGAATTATTGTCCTGAAACAGTTAAAAGAATATGTACACATTTTATGATATTGCATTATATTTGTATAGCTTCCTAAGGGAAGAATATTCTCCCCATGTTGTCTATCAGAGAGAAAAGAGGTTACATCCATGTGCATGAGTATAACCCTTCCATTGATTTATGGACAAAGAAATCCTCAGGGTATCAAAAATTAAAAAAAAAAAACACCCTACATTATGTGCATGATGTTTCTGAGTGAGTTTAATTTTGTATTTGCATTTGTGAGGTAGATAAAAGCTGTAGAAAAATCACTTTTGGGAGATAACTCCCTATTGACTCTGCACCAGGAAAATAGTAAAATGTGTTAGAATTTCAGCAACAAAAAGGAATATTTTATGACTAATATAATCATTTTAGAGAGAAGAATTCAAATAACTAGAAGAAAGGGGGAAAAATCGTGGTACTCTCTGTTTTTAAAATTGTCTTGTATTTTCAGAAGACTGTTGATTTTAGTTTGTCAGTGACATCATATGTATGAACACTCCCATGTCTCTGTTATCAGCTGTCCTCCCATATTTAAAAAAAAATTATTAAATTTTTTACCAAGCTATTACTAAGAGCAAATCAATGACTAGTGTGGTGGGTCATGCCTGTAATCCTAGCACTTTGAAAGGCCAAAGTGAGAGAATCATTTGAGCCCAGGAGTTCAAGACCAGCCTGGGCAAAAAGGTAAGACCTCATCTCTATAAAAAAATCTAAAAATCAGCTGTGCATGGTGGCGTGCACCTGTAGTCCCAGCTACTTGAAAGGCTAAGGTGGGAAGATTCCTTGAGCACAGGAAATTGAGGTTGCAGTGACCTGTGATCATGCCACTGTACTCTAGCATGGGTGAAAAAGCAACACACTGTCTTAAAAAAAAAATCAAAATTTCCCATAAAATATTGAAACAAGTGGTCAATGTCGTTGTTTTTTTTAGACTGTAGCTTTTATTATTGTTGTATTCCTCTGGTTTATTTTAATAACAAAGCCCTTTCTTTTCTCCCACAATTGTGCCTTAAGCTTGGATTCTGTACCAAACATATTTTAGCCCCTGGGGATACAAAGGGTAATGGTAGACAATGTTTTGTCCAAAGAGCTGTGGTAAGGGAGAGTAGAACTAACAATTAAAAAAAAAAAAAAAAACCCTGCATTAATAATAACAATATTTCAGTTACAAAAAGTGTCCCGATGAAAATAAAACTGGGTAACATGTTTCAAAACAGAGGGGGTGGGCATTATGCTGCCAATTTAGAATGGCTAGATAAGGAATCACTCTCTAAGAGATAACAGGTAAGCCAAAACTAAAAAACAGAAAAATGTCAGGAATGGAGGAATGGTTTTGGCAAAGAGCATTCCCAAATATAATCATTTTAATGTCTTGAGAATTGAATGGGCTTGAGGTATGCAGAAAATACAGAAAACTACTGAGAGTGGGGCACAATATGTGAGACCTAGCATGCTAAGTGGTGAGATCAGGGGACTATGGGCAGATCATGCACCACCTTGTTCTGGAAATAAGGAGATCAGGTTTTATTTTAAGCATAAGGAGAAGCCATTGTGAAGTTTAAAACAGGGAGAAGACATGCTCTCATTTGTAATTGTAATAGATCGTTGTGGCTAGAGGGTAGAGAGTGGATTTGTATGTAGGGTGGATTTGACTAAAGTAGTAGCAATCAAGTGATAAGAGCCTAAGTGAATTTACACGATCTATTTTGGAGGCAAAACCAACAGGACTTGCTGATAGATTCAATTTAACCGTTGGGAGCAAACGGAAAAGGACTCAAGGATGACTCAGGTTTTTGGTCTCACAACTTGATAGACTATGATGCTGTTTAGAGAACTGGGAAATGAAAACAGGGCAGGGACAGGTTTACACAGGGAGTGGTGAGAAGAATCAACAAAAGTTCTATTTTGGATAAGAAAAGGTAGAACATACAACACAACAAAGTCAAGACAACATGGCAATCTCTGATTCCTCAGGCAGAATGGTGTCCAGCAAAACCCATGAATGCTAAATAAACTTTGCAAAAGTCAATGAATTCGATAAGGAAATAAAGCTTTTAAAGGACATGTAAAACTGAATTTTCTTTGGGGTATTACTATATATACTATATATATATGTGTATGTGCAGCAGATTAACTTCAGAGACACAAACATACACACGCATATACTCAAGTTTTAATATGAATGAGGAGTATAAGCATAAATTGCTAGTTTTGTTTTATCCTTTCTCATTTGAGATGTCTCTGAGTCCTGTGACTCCGTTTCATAACTCTCCATCCACTTACTCGAGGCAGACACCTTTGCTCTGACCACTCAGGCATTGATACCATTTGGCTGTGTCTCCACCCAAATCTCATCTTGAATTGTAGCTCCCCTAATCCCCATGTATCATGGGAGAGACCCAGTGGAAGGTAATTGAATCATGAGGGTGGGTTTTCCTGTACTGTTCTTGTGTTAGTGAATACGTCCCATAAGATCTGATGGTTTTATAAAGGGCAGTTCCCCTGCACATGCTCTCTTGCCTGCTACCATGTAAGATATGCCTTTGCTACTCCTTTGCCTTCCGCCATGATTGTGAGGCCTCCTCAGCCATGTGGAACTGTGAGTCCATTAAACCTCTTTTTCTTTAGAAATTACCTAGTCTTGGGTATGTCTTTATTAGCAGCTTGAGAACAGACTAATACAGGCATTTAGTATATCTGCTATACTGAGATCTATTTGTCTAAAACTAGGAGCTCTAAAGGTTTAATGATGTGTAAAATACAGCAGCCTACATGCTAAGCTAAGGAAAAGTTTATATCGGGGTGATGATGTCATCAGTGATAACTGATTTACATTTTATCACGAGTTTGATTTTTCTTTGCTTTTAAATATATTTTATGCTTAACTAGTACTGTGTCCAGAATTGGTGGGTTCTTGGTCTCACTGACTTCAAGAATGAAGCCACGGACCCTCACGGTGAGTGTTACAGCTCTTAAGGTGGCGTGTCTGGAGTTTGTTCCTTCTGATGTTTGGATGTGTTCAGAGTTTCTTCCTTCTGGTGGGTTCATGGTCTCGCTGGCTCAGGAGTCAAGCTGCAGACCTTCACCGTGAGTGTTACAGCTCATAAAAGCAGTGTGGACCCAAAGAGTGAGCAGCAGCAGGATTTACTGCAAAGGGCGAAAGAACAAAGCTTCCACAGTGTGGAAGGGGACCCAAGGGGGCTGCCACTGCTGGCTCGGGCAGCCTGTTTTTATTCTCTTATTTGGCCCCACCCACATCCTGCTGATTGGTAGAGTCGAGTGGTCTGTTTTGACAGGGTGCTGATTGGTGCATTTACAATCCCTGAGCTAGACAACAAAGGTTCTCCATGTCCCCACTAGATTAGCTAGATACAGAGTGTGGACACGAAGGTTCTCCAAGTCTCCACCAGAGTAGCTAGATACAGATACAGAGTGTCTATTGGTGCATTCACAAACCCTGAGATAGACACAGGGTGCTGATTGGTGTGTTTACAAACCTTGAGCTAGATATAGAGTGCTGATTGGTGTATTTACAATCCCTTAGCTAGACATAAGGGTTCTCCAAGTTCCCACCAGACTCAGGAGCCCAGCTGGCTTCACCCAGTGGATCCAGCACCGGGGCCACAGGTGAAGCTGCCTGCCAGTCCCACGTCATGCACCCGCACTCCTCAGCCCTTGGGTGGTCGATGGGACTGGGCGCAGTGGAGCAGGGGGCAGCACTCATCAGGGAGGCTCGGGCGGCACAGGAGCCCACGGAGGGGTGGGGGAGGCTCAGGCATGGCGGGCTGCAGGTCCTGAGCCCTGCCCCACGGGAAGGCAGCTAAGGCCCCATGAGAAATTGAGCACAGCAGCTGCTGGCCCAGGTGCTAAGCCCCTCACTGCCCGGGGCAGCGGGGCCTGCCAAGCCCACGCTCACCGGAGCTCGCACTGGCCCGCAAGCAAGCACCGAGCGCAGCCCCGGTTTCCACCCATGCCTCTCCCTCCACACCTTCCAGCAAGCTGAGGGAGCCGGCTCCCGCCTTGGCCAGCCCAGAAAGGGGCTCCCACAGTGCAGCGGCAGGCTGAAGGGCTCCTCAAGTGCCACCAAAGTGGGATCCCAGGCAGAGGAGGCACCGAGAGCAAGCGAGGGCTGTGAGGACTGCCAGGACGCTGTCACCGCTCAGTAGTTTATATGACTTACATGATTCTTGTAGAATTCCTGACTTCTGGAATGATGTTGAATCACTTTTCTATAGGTAGAATGCAGAGGTGACTGAGCAGAAGTTAGATAAGGAGGCCTTAAATCAAAGAGGTATTTTAAGTTACAGCCCAGGGGCAAAGATGCCTTGAGTGAAATGTGCCTTTTCAATTCTCCAATCCAAGAGTATTTTGCAGCCAATTTTATTAGCTTATTATTTATTTGAATTCACAAAATTACCTACTATGACAACAAGTGCTAAGTATTTCATCATTCACTGGATGGCTGGGCTGTGCTGCCAAGGTTAGAAGACAGATAAGTGCCTTCCAGGGAAGAGACCAATGCACGACCCGAGGATGTGATACAGAAAACACACATGCTGGACTCAAGCCATACGGTGTTTAGTCACAGCAAGGGAGGAGCAAGAGTGCACAAGGTCCAGCTCCTTGCATTGTGTTGGTCCCTCAGGGCCAACTTCACAGCTATGCTGTGTGGGGAGTTAGCTGCACACACCCCACTTTGTGCTGCAATAGAGGGACCCCTCCCCCTTCCCATGCAGTTTGAAATACAGAAAGCTGGAGGTGTGTCTGAGGGCCATTGACATATGAGCTTAAGCAGAATAAAGGAGTATACAGAGTCTGAAACAGGAAAAGATATTCCCATACCAGGCGATAAACCCGGCACATGCCGTGAAGGCTTTTTATCTGTTGGTAAGGAAGTGTTCGGGTTGAAGGCTCATTCTTCTGTGGTCCAATGAAGTCCACACACAGCACTGCATGCAGGAGACAGCCTTTCCCAACACAGAGAGACAACAATTATATTTTGGACAAAATAAACTCCATACTTTCAACTTTTAATTCCTGTTATTCTCCTAAGTGTGCAAATAAGATACTCCTTAGCTGTGTATGTGAAAATAACTGAAAATACAGTATGGTGAAGTGAAAAAGAGACAGGCCTTGTATCACGTTAATACATTTGAATCCTGATCCATATATATATATATATATATATTTTTTTTTTTTTTTTTTCTTTTTATTTGAGATGGAGTCTTGCTCTGTCTCCCAGGCTGGAGTGCAGCGGCACGACCTCAGCTCACTGCAAGCTCCGCCTCCCGGGTTCACGCCATTCTCCTGCCTCAGCGTCCTGAGAAGCTGGGACTACAGGCGCCCGTCACCACGCCCGGCTAATTTTTTGTATTTTTAGTAGACATGGGGTTTCACTGTGTTAGCCAGGATGGTCTCGATCTCCTGACCTCGTGATCCACCCACCTCAGCTTCCCAAAGTGCTGGGATTACAGGCATGAGCCACCGCGCCCGGCCTCCTGATCCATATTTTTAAGTTACTTGTTATCAGGTAGTTACTTAACTTCTATGAAGTCCAGTTTCATAATGTTAAAGCAGAGATCATATCCTCCTGAAAAGATTTGTAGGATTATATAAGACAACATATAATAAAATTCTGGCTATAAAGCCAACACACAGTGGCCTCCAATAACAACATCAAAGACAAATTTTCCTTCTTTGTAAGCCTAGGAAAGAAGGAGTTCAGGAAATATGAGCTCTTAGCTGATTTGTTTCCACATTCTTTTACTACATCACCAAGATTACTAGGTAAAGTGAACATATGAGTAGTTTTGATGGAATATAAGTTAGTCAGTAGAAGGTTTAGATCTTTCATTCTTTACTCCTGACAATTTTCTTCTGGTTTCTATTGGAGGTAATTCTTACTAAGGAAGTAACTAGTTTGTAAGTCACTGCACAAGAGACACTAAGTGGAAAGTTTCCAGTCCTACCCTTTTAGTCATTCCTACTGACCCCACTTATGAAGACTTCAAAACTCTGTGCATGTCAGCTCTGTCATTGAAGCACAAATTAAGAACTCACCAGGTAATCAGAGCAGAACTGAAGGAAATAGAGACACAAAAAACCCTTCAAAAAATTAATGAATCCAGGAGCTGGTTTTTTGAAAAGATCAACAAAATTGATGGACCACTAGCAAGACTAATAAAGAAGAAAAGAGAGAAGAATCAAATAGATGCAATAAAAAACAAAAAAGGGGATATCACCACCAATCCCACAGAAATACAATCTACCATCAGAGAATACTACAAACACCTCTATGCAAATAAACTAGAAAATCTAGAAGAAATGGATAAATTCCTCGACAAATACACTCTCCCAAGACTAAACCAGGAAGAAGTTGAATCTCTGAATAGACCAATAACAGGTTCTGAAATTGTGGCAATAATCGATAGCTTACCAACCAAAAAGAGTCCAGGACCTGATGGATTCACAGCTGAATTCTACCAGAGGTACAAGGAGGAACTGGTACCATTCCTTCTGAAACTATTCCAATCGATAGAAAAAGAGGGAATCCTCCCTAACACATTTTACGAAGCCAGCATCGTCCTGATACCAAAACCTGGCAGAGACATAACCAAAAAAGAGAATTTCAGACCAATATCCTTGATGAACATTGATGCAAAAATCCTCAATAAAATACTGGCAAACCGAATCCAGCAGCACATCAAAAAGCTTATACACCATGATCAAGTGGGCTTCATCCCTGGGATGCAAGGCTGGTTCAACATACGCAAATCAATAAATGTAATCCAGCATATAAACAGAACCAAAGACAAAAACCACATGATTATCTCAATAGATGCAGAAAAGGCCTTTGACAAAATTCAACAACCCTTCATGCTAAAAACTCTCAATAAATTAGGTATTGATGGGACGTATCTCAAAATAATAAGAGCTATCTATGACAAACCCACAGCCAATATCATACTGAATGGGCAAAAACTGGAAGCATTCCCTCTGAAAACTGGCACAAGACAGGGATGCCCTCTCTCACCGCTCCTATTCAACATAGTGCTGGAAGTTCTGGCCAGAGCAATCAGGCAGGAGAAGGAAATAAAGGGTATTCAATTAGGAAAAGAGGAGGCCAAATTGTCCCTGTTTGCAGATGACATGATTGTATATCTAGAAAACCCCATTGTCTCAGCCCAAAATCTCCTTAAGCTGATTAGCAACTTCAGCAAAGTCTCAGGATACAAAATTAATGTACAAAAATCACAAGCATTCTTGTACACCAATAACAGACAAACAGAGAGCCAAATCATGAGTGAACTCCCATTCACAATTGCTTCAAAGAGAATAAAATACCTAGGAATCCAACTTACAAGGGATGTGAAGGACCTCTTCAAGGAGAACTACAAACCACTGCTCAATGAAATAAAAGAGGATACAAACAAATGGAAGAACATTCCGTGCTCATGGGTTGGAAGAATCAATATCGTGAAAATGGCCATACTGCCCAAGGTAATTTATAGATTCAATGCCATCCCCATCAAGCTACCAATGACTTTCTTCACAGAATTGGAAAAAACTGCTTTAAAGTTCATATGGAACCAAAAAAGAGCCCGCATCGCCAAGTCAATCCTAAGCTGAAAGAACAAAGCTGGAGGCATCACGCTACCTGACTTTAAACTATACTACAAGGCTACAGTAACCAAAACAGCATGGTACTGGTACCACAACAGAGACATAGATCAATGGAACAGAACGGAGCCCTCAGAAATGATGCCGCATATCTACAACTATCTGATCTTTGACAAACCTGACAAAAACAAGAAATGGGGAAAGGATTCCCTATTTAATAAATGGTGCTGGGAAAACTGGCTAGCCATATGTAGAAAGCTGCAACTGGATCCCTTCCTTACACCTTATACAAAAATTAATTCAAGATGGATTAAAGACTTATATGTTAGACCTAAAACCATTAAAATCCTACAAGAAAACCTAGGCAATACCATTCAGGACATAGGCTTGGGCAAGGACTTCATGTCTAAATCACCAAAAGCAACGGCAGCAAAAGCCAAAATCGACAAATGGGATCTCATTAAACTAAAGAGCTTCTGCACAGCAAAAGAAACTACCATCAGAGTGAACAGGCAACCTACAGAATGGGAGAAAATTTTTGCAACCTACTCATCTGACAAAGGGCTAATATCCAGAATCTACAATGAACCCAAACAAATTTACAAGAAAAAAACAAACAACCCCATCAAAAAGTGGGCAGAGGACATGAACAGACACTTCTCAAAAGAAGACATTTATGCAGCCAAAAAACACATGAAGAAATGCTCATCATCACTGGCCATCAGAGAAATGCAAATCAAAACCACAGTGAGATACCATCTCACACCAGTTAGAATGGCCATCATTAAAAAATCAGGAAACAACAGGTGCTGGAGAGGATGTGGAGAAATAGGAACACTTTTACACTGTTGGTGGGACTGTAAACTAGTTCAACCATTGTGGAAGTCAGTGTGGCGATTCCTCAGGGATCTCGAACTAGAAATACCATTTGATCCAGCCATCCCATTACTGGGCATATACCCAAAGGACTATAAATCATGCTGCTATAAAGACACATGCACACGTATGTTTATTGTGGCACTATTCACAATAGCAAAGACTTGGAACCAACCCAAATGTCCAACAACGATAGACTGGATTAAGAAAATGTGGCACATATACACCATGGAATACTATGCAGCCATAAAAAATGATGAGTTCGTGTCCTTTGTAGGGACATGGATGAAACTGGAAAACATCATTCTCAGTAAACTATCACAAGGACAAAAAACCAAACACTGCATGTTCTCACTCATAGGTGGGAATTGAACGGTGAGAACTCATGGACACAGGAAGGGGAACATCACACTCCGGGGACTGTTGTGGGGTGGGGGGAGGGGGGAGGGACAGCATTGGGAGATACACCTGATGCTAAATGACGAGTTAATGGGTGCAGGAAATCAACATGGCACATGGATACATATGTGACAAACCTGCACATTGTGCACATGTACCCTAAAACCCTAAAGTATAATTAAAAAAAAAAAAAAAAGAACTCACCAGGTAATTGTTTCTCACTTCATTGACAAATTCTTCCACTTGATTTACAGAATTTTAGTTCCCTTAATTACACCTAAAAGCAATCCTAGAAACTCCTAGGAACGACTTAAGGAATAAGCCATTTGAACCTTTGCCCTAAAGAGTCTTGAGAACCAAATTTTAGCTTCTGGCTGACTGCATCCAGAGTGGTCTGAAGGGAATCCAGCATTTTCCAGACTAAGCCCATACTTTGCATCACTGAGCTCTTTTACTGTTAGCGCCTGCCCTCTCTGCTTGAGGCGCTGACTTTGGCAGTTGCTCCAGAGGAACTGACTGTGTGCTAGGGCACTTTCTGAAAGTTTCAGAGAGGAAGGAAAGGTTTTTTTAAAAAAATTTCTGTCTGTGCCAGAGTGTTTTGGAGGTATTTTCTTCCTCAGCAAATCTTTAACTCACCCCTTGTGAAATATTTTTCTGTGTACTTTGCAGAGAATGGGATCTCACCAGAGGTCCAGCAAAATGACTTCAGAAAAATAAAGAAAGGAGCCAAATGCAGTATGACCTCCCCTCCGCCTCCTTACAAGACAGCACAGGACAGAACCCTTGACTTCTTTTATGACTATGCTAATTTTTTTCATGTCATAAAAGGCTTTTTTTAAAAAAGCATACATTTGTTTAATAGTTTGTAAAATGATATCTGAAAAGTCTTTTTAAACGTACTTTCTTTCAATGTACTAATGCATTTTAGTATTTAATGTAATTTAGTAATGAAAGTGAAAGAAATAGTGGCAGAGCTGGATTTTGTTTGTTTGTTTGTTTGTTTTAAAGATAGGGTCTGGCTCTGTTGTTCCGGCTGGAGTGCAGTGGTGCAATCATAGCTCACTGCAGTCTCAAACTCCTGGGCACAAGCAATCCTTCTGCTTCAGGCTCCTGAGTAGCTGGAACTACAACACACCCATACATCTGGTAATTTTTTAAGTATTTTTGTAGAGATTGGGGTCTCTCCATGTTGCCCACACTGGTCTCCAAACTCCTGGCCCGAAGCTATCCTCCAGTCTTGGCCTCTCAAAGTGTTGGGATTACAGGCATAAGCCACTGTTTCCAGCCCACTTCTGTTCTTTGTCTCTAATGCGATTATATTTCTGATGTTAACCTTTGCATACAATTCTATCCCAGTCTTGATAAGTACTGTCCATCTACCTTTATATTTATCAGAAACCACTCTGTCGTTAGCACATCTTGTCCTTCAGATATTGGTTGTATCCTTAAGCTTAACAGAACTCTAAATACTTATAATAGTTTATCTTCCTTTGAGTTTTCCCTTCACTTTTAAAAACGCTTGCTAAATTTATAGGAAAGTTCTATTATAACCAGGGCAGAGGGCAATCCTGGTTTCTGTTACAGTGAAGAGAAAGCAATATAAATCACTGTGTAATTATGTACATGATGATTTCTATATTTGTGAGCAGATGAGAAGCATATGTTTCTCTGAAGTTCTTTAATGATCTGTGAAAGAAATATCCTAAATAAAATATAATTCCAAAATATGAATTTGTAAAATAGATTACACTGACTATTACATTTTAAAAGTCTCAGTGAATATATTGTTTGTTATTGATAATTTGTATATTTAAAAAAATTCACAAAGATCTCTATTTGGATTAATCAAGAAAATTTGTCTAAATTTCTCACCAAATCTAACTGATATATAAGTACCAGCTACTGTTTCAATGTAATTATGTTAGTAAGTTTTTGAATGGTTTATGCACAAGCAAAAAATAAATTCATTTGCCATGTCTGCTGGCAGAATTATTTCCCCTTATATTCTCCTCGCATCCATTTGAACTTGAAAGGGTGGACTACTTCCTCAGCAGTATTTGAGTGTCTCTCCTTCATAATCTTATTGATGAGCTCCTTTGTAATTTGTAAAGCAGAATTAAAATCGACCTGTAATCTGTTAAAGCAGTGCTTAGCTCTCACATCAACCATTAGCTCTGATAACTCCTTTATCTTTGTGAAGAAGGAAAGGCTCTTAAGTATTGATTTTAAATAATAAAACATAGCTGCCAATCTATTTGTACCTGTAACATACTTAGATTCTTAGGTTTTGTTCTATCTAGCTCCTTGTCGCCCTTTTTGTTATGAAATAATGTACTCTTTTGTCTCAAAGAGACGTTGTAGAATTGTTCTTTCTACCAAACAGCTATAGCCTGAGTATTTGCCACAATATAGTTTTAAGTAAAAATAATAATAATACTTTAGAATTTTATTCTATTTTACTTTAAAATTTTTTATGATTAAATTATGCAGTTCAGGCAAACATCATAAAAATAATTTACTAGTACAACATGGTCAGCATATTACAATACCATTTACAACATATAAATCATTGGTTATTGAGATAGAGTCAGCCTTACTAAAAATATCCTATTTGTTTTCATGTATTTCCCAACTGCCTTGCAGTTAGGCTGGGTCATCTGACCAGTTTGGGGCAATGGAATGTGATATATCATTTTCAGGCTAATAAAAATTCCAATTCTCCAGCGTGTCTCTTTTTCTCAGCTGAGATGACCTAGAAGACTATATATTCCTAATGGAACAGCTACATGAGGATGGCAAACTATTAATTTTATTGTAGCCAATTTTTCTTAGTCCCCATATCTTACATTCATGCTCTGGGAGAAACAAACAGATTGAAATATATATATTTAGCTTATATATCCTCAAATACAGTTATAAAAAATATGAAGTCAAAAAATACAGTGCTACTGAAAAGATAACATTGAAATGTCTGGCATTCAAGACCAGGCACACAAAGATGCAGAAAAATGCAGCATATAATGAAGAGGATAATCAATAAATTAAAATTGATACTGAACAGACACATATATTATCATTAGTAAAAAAAATTAGAAAATTTATCCGAACTGTATTCTCGGTCTTTCAGTAGACACAAAGACACTTTTCAGTATATTTTATATATATATAAGGTATGTATATATCTTATATATATATAAAACTTCAATAGTGACTGTAGTCCCAATTATCTAGAGTTTTTTAAAATTTCATGGTATATATTAGGACCATACCCATTGTTAGTTAAATTGCTTTTGTAGAATGCAGTGAATAAATTTAAACTAGGTTTTACATTGCATTCAAAGCTTAATAATAGTAGCTGATGCTGAAGATAAGAATCTGAAAATAATTTCATTCAGCTCATATATTGTCTTAGATAATAGAGGCCAAGAAATGAAAATGTCAAAAGCCCTGCCCTAAGTGCTCTACCAGTTTTAATGGAGACCATTGATGTGTAAATGACAAGTTTGAATATAAGTTGATTATAATAGTACAACAAATTGAGAAGTATAGTATGCAAATAAAAAATACTTTCAGGAGGGAGGTTAAAAGAAATAACACAAATCTGAAGTAGGCCAGTAACAGTGGTAACAAAGAATAAAAAACATATTGCTTTTTTTTTTTTCCAGCATGTAGCCACTATTCAGATGATAAAAGGAACAAGGACATATAAAATTGCTATCTAGGTTTCTAATGTAGATGACTCAGTAGTTCCATTAATTATATTAGAGAAAATATAAAAAGACACAAAAAACACTTGAAAGAAAGTACTATTGGTTTCTGTGAAATGACTCTTTTGTCTCCAATGCAAATATATAGCTTAGCACAGAACTAAAATACAAGAAGCATTTATTTATTTATTTTTGAGACAGAGTTTCGCTCTTGTTGCCCAGGCTAGAGTGCAATGGAGTGATCTTGGCACACTGCAACCTCCGCCTCCTGGGTTCAAGCAATTCTCCTGCCTCAGCCTCCCAAGTAACTGGGATTACAGGCATGCGCCACCATACTAGGCTAATTTTGTATTTTTTGTAGAGATGGGGTTTCTCCATGTTGGTCAGGCTGGTCTTGAACTCCCAACCTCAGGTGATCTGCCTGCCTCGGCCTTCCAAAGTGCTGGGATTACAGTTGTAAGCCACCACGCCTGGCCGCAAGAAGCATTTTTTAAATGGACACACAAAACTACTTTATATTGTATATTATGTTCTTTATTTTTTTCTAAGGCCATTATTTCATTTAAAACCTGTTATTCGCCTTCAATTTGCTAATATGTTACTTATTTTTTCTCCAAATGTTTAAATTAATCTTTAGTAGCTCTTTCTTTTAGAAGCTCTAGAAGTTCTTAATGCTATTGGCTAAGAATGACATCCTGCACTCATTTAATAAAATCTTACATGGAAGCAATTTATCTGTAAGCTAACAAAAATGTTCAACAGCACTTGTGCCCTGATTTTTTGAGGTTTTAAAAGTATAAACTACATATAATTATTAATTTACTTTAATTCAGAAAAAATATTTCATAGTACATTTATATATCTAGCTATCCATTTAATATCTGTATGCCCTTATTCAACAAAATGTTAAGGCAGATTAGAAATATGTAATAGCCTTAATCATTCAAAAACTTATTATTTTTAAAACTACCTCTTGGGAAAAGATTTTATTTTACCTTTGATTGCTGAAAATGTTCCTACTTTAAAGTTGCAAAAGAGTATACATTATAAATATTAAAACTCAAGCAATGGCTGTATATTGAATGACTAGAAAATAAGTATGTGGCTTTTTAACAAACTTACTTTTAGGGGTTAAAGGATTTTTTTTAGATGGTTAGAAAAATAATTACTATTGATTAGCAATTGGCTCAGCTTCTCTAGAAGGGTTGTTAAGGTCTTAAAATACAGAACAGACTGTTATAAACAACACAGTGTTCTCCCAGTTTGTTTTGGACTAACCATTTCTTTGTTTGAAATGTCCTATTGACATCACTTATGCATCTCAGGAGCTTTGATATAAGGAGCAATTTAGAACGAAAGATTATTTCAGCATTCAAAAAGAAGACTGCTCAGAAACCTCCACAAAGCCATATGAACTCTATGTAAATGGAATGAAATAATTATGGCACCTATCAATTTTTATTTTTGTATATGAAGTTACTTTATGAAACTAACATTAAATAGTTCTTTTGGAATTATATTATTAAAATGGAAGTAGGAATGGTTTCCAAGTGTGTAAAAGTGGGAACATTGATAAATTGCACAGAAAATACAACGTCCACATTTTGTGTACACGTGTTTCTGCATGTATTATATACAAGAGGTACTTGGCATTGGTAAGAAATATCTCTGGAGAGTTCTGTAAATTTCCAAATAATTTAACACAAAATTGTGTACTCCCTGGCATTCACTCAAATCACATTTCTGTTGAGGGCCAGTCTTATTTCCTGTGCATACCAATCAACACAAATCATAACCAACTCTGCAATTTCTAGTGGAGTATTTGCTCTCTTTTTGGGCATTTGTGCCCTAATGAAAGTAGTTAATAAAGCCACTTTGCAAAACAACTTGACATACTACAATTTAGTACATATGGTATATATGTGAGTCACAGACCTGTATCAGTAAGAGTTTTACATAATCTGTTTAACTTATTCAACAGTTTAATATATTCTAAGAATATTTATTAATTCAGGCAATCAATAATCTGTTCCACAAGTACTTAGTAAATTTCAACTATTCTCTAGGCTATTAGCTAGGTGCTGGAGATACAAGGATGCATAAGGAAGGTTTGCTGTCATACTGGTTCTTTCTTCAGCCTTCATCCAAATAGTTAATGATTTTTTGTTTTGGAATTGAATGTTCTTTTTGACTGGTATTGTTCCCTGATATAGTTTGGCTATGTCCCCACCAAAGCTCATGTTGAATTGTAGTTTCCATAATATCCATGTGTTGTAGGAGGGGCCAGGTGAGAGGTAATTGAATCTTGGGAGTGGTTACTCTCATGCAATTCTTGTGATAGCGAGCTCTCACAAGATCTGATGGTTTTATAAGGGAATTTTTCCCCTTTGGTTTGGCACTTCTCTCTCCTGCCGCCATGTGAAGAAGGACATGTTTGCTTCCCCTTCTGCCATGACTGTAAGTTTCCTGAGACCTCCTCAGTCATGCTGAACTGTGAGTCAATTAAACCTCTTTCCTTTATAAATTACCCAGGCTTGGGTATATCTTTATTAGCAGCATGAGAATGGACTAATACATTCGCCATCTTTCTTCTTTTCACTACTACAAAATATTAAATCTCCAGACCAATCATTGATATTATCAAACACATTATGTTGATTTTTATATGTGTGATTTTCCCTCAAAGGATTTAATCATTATCTTATTACTTCCATGTATCCAGTTCTTGGCATGTGGTAGTTTCTCAGTGTAAGTTTATGGAACTAAACTGAAGGCAAGACTGACTACCTCAACAACACAAAGAATTGAGACAGGCATCAGGCTCTGGCATGGGATTCACTGAATAGTTCGGCAGTTATTGGAGTTATGCGCACATAACCTGAGAGGCAATCACATCATACAAATTTTGGTCTCCTATTAGGCGTATCAGTACTGACAGTCTAAGGCAATATAAAATGGAGATAGGAGGAAGCCATCCAGACACGCAAATATTGCGCCTAGGAGACCCCAGAAAAATAGTCCAAGGGAACGCTGACTGTGAAATTCTCCACTGAACTAAACACTAAAACAGCATAGGTTGAGATAGGGGAATAATTTAGAATCCAAGAATCAATATCAGTAAATTTCAACCAAGATTACACGTTTGGGAGTGACATGGATAATATTGAGTCTCACTGTTTTGCCATAGACTATGTAAGAGTAGAGATCAGGGTGAACATCTGCTTCAAAATAGATTCAGGTAGAGAGGTGGTAGGACAAAACAAGGCATCAGTCGCCTCATCTTTGGTGGCCTGGAGAGAGAACTTTATAGGGGATTGACAACTATAAGACAAGCAACTTTAATATTCTTTGTGTTCAGCCTGTTCATGAACAGGTTCATTTTGCTTTTAATATTTAGTAATGAATGATAAAAAATCACATACTTCTCTCACTTAGGACAAAATCTTCGTATGAAATACATTTATTTCTTTATTCAAAAAAATCAGTAAGCAAATATAGGTTATTTGGACCCTGAAATTGCTGTCCTACATTATATGTGCTTTTATTTCTTTTGAAAGTAGAAAATTATGCTGTATGGTTTTAATGCAGAAGATGAAAAAATATAACTTACAACTGTACACTGATAGCTGACCATAGCCTTGAATTTACCAAAATTTGGTAAATTTACCAAAATTTGGTAACTTCAATTTGGTAATTTGGTTAACAAATTAACCAAAGTTTGTTTCTGCTTCAGAGTTGAAATCTACTAAATAACTTCTTCTATGTCATAGGTATATCAGTATTTATGTTTAAACTATCAATTAGATGTAGAGTATATGGATAATTTAAAAAATTGATTAGCTGTCACCATGACTGTGACTTAAATTTGACGTGGTTCTAGAACTCTTTCATTTCCTGTCACCTCCTCATTCTCAGTTTTCCCCTATGTTGCCACCTCCTTTGTAATTCTTTTTAACAGAGGAGAGAAAGCTGAGGAACAGCAGAAGGACAATGATTGCACGTGCCCTTTCCTCACCTGGTGAGCAGTGCCATGAATCATATTCTGTATCTATTCCACAGTGAAATGCATTGTGCTTCAAGTCTGTCCCTATAAAAAATAACAATCTAGCTTCCCTTTGGCGGAAAGAAAGCTTAAATTGGATATGCTCCTTGGGGATCTGAGTTCCAAGGTCATTTTAGGGAGGTTGCACATCACCTCAAAGTAAAGACACTCTTAGCCAACAACAACAACAAAAATAAAGTGTTTGTTAGTAGAAAAGCTCTGGTTCCCTTAGAAAATGAGAAATTTAAAAAAATTAACTATAGTCACCCTGAACTTGAAATCCCCAGCTGGAAAGCTTGTGAAAGTAGATTAGCCACATTTCTAAAAATGTCATGAATTACTTTTGCTTTCCCTCAATTGAGAGTAATGTCAAGGGGCTAATCAAACAAGTTGTAGCAGAGAAATCAGGGATATTAGTCTAGAGTATCATTTGTAATGTCATAAACATTCAGTTTACAATGTCTCTCTAGTGTGTTCATGAATCACTTAAAAGGTAAAGAATGAGTGTTCGTTGATAAAAATGCCAGCCTATTTAGTCGGCATCATCCCTCTTCCTTCCCACAAATCTGTATTAGGTAAGGGGGGGGTTTAGCTGCAAGTGACAGAAAACCCGAATGGCATGTGGCTTAAACAAGATGAAAGTTTATTTTTCTCTCATGTAAAAATTCAGAACTGATATGGGGCTCTGTGCTATCAAGGACACAGGCTTCTTTTTATTGTTTGCTTCACCATGCATTGCCTTTAACTTAAGGTTCAGGATGTTAGCTCCATCAACCTGGCAGAAAGATGGTGGAGGGAATGAAGAAGAGGCCAAACACATTGCATGCAAAGTATTTACAATTCATTTAGCCTCCCAAGGCAGGCTGAAAAATATATCAGGTTGTCCACATAACCAACCATAACATATGTTTCTATGGGGTAATGGGGAAGAGATATTAGGGAAAAACCAGAAGTCTCAATCTCATTTGTTTCTGAGAACGCTTATAAAATATTAATATTCTTGTACTATAATTTTTGATATAAATACTAAGTAGATTTTAATTTCTATTTCATAATGAGGGTTTTATGAACTTTCTGTGATATTCTATTACTTGAATTTATCCCTGAAGCTTAAATCATTTAACAATTATTATAAAACACAAATCAACCAACATTAAGCAAATAAGAATATAGATGTTACATAGCAATAAATTAAAATTAAAGAGTTAAAGTTATCTGTATTGAATTATCTCTGTGCTCTTCACTGAAAAATATTTTTGAATTATAGACTTTCCTCCTTTAAAAATTATGACTGCTTTTGTGCTAAATATAGAAGGGAGTTTTTAGATGAGATATTGTCTTTTTTTCAATTAATGTTGATACAAGTTTGTTTTCTATTCAAGAATCTTAAGAAAAAAAATAGTATTATTTCGGCCATGAGTCCTAAGTGGCATTTCTTACAGACTCATCTATTAATTCTCTTTCTGTTTTAAATAGAGATAGGGTCTCGCCATTTTGCCCAGGCTGGCTGGAACTCCTGGGCTCAAGCAATCCTCCGGCATTGGCCTCCCAAAGTGCTGGGATTACAGGCATGAGGCAACACACCCAGCCTTAATTATTTTGATTACTACCATATAACCAAGAAAATGATCTTTATAGGTGCTCCGAAGATATACTCAATATTTAGATCAAATTTTTGATTCAAACTCTTAAAAAATTAATTTGATCTGACCTCTTTAGAGGTCAATTAAAGAAAAGAGGTTTAATTGAGCAGCAGGGCCCTGGACCCAGTCCAAAAAAACCTTTTTTTTTAAAAAATAAGTGAACAGTTCATTGGGAATAAATGAGGGTATAGAATGTGATACAGTATATGTACATTTTATTAAGAATTAAATGAGGGTATGGAATGTGATACAGTACATGTAAGACACTGTTGATGAGTGTAATAGCACTACTTGCGCAAAAAGCTGAATTTCACTTCCAAAAAAAATCACAAAAGTAAAAGCAATTCCACCATTATAAAGCAAGCTATTTGATGCAAAGTACTAATCCTTCCTCCTCCCCTCAGAACTCCAACTTCTTAACGAGCAAAAAGCTATCTGAAAATGCTGCCATGCTAACATATACATATGGTTTATATACATTTCATTTATATATAGGCTTGATTTATATATACACACATATATATATTTTGTGTATGTATATACATTAAATACATATATCAAAAATTGTCAAAGCTACCCTGGAAACATATGTCAGAGGAAAAGAGTTTCTTGGAAATAGAATAAGACAAATTGCGATGAGTTGAGAAGTTTAAGTCTTCTCCCAATTATGGTGGTATGTTTTTCCTTGAATTAATTATCCAAATAAAAGAAACTTTAAAAACTTCCTTTTTAAAGAAACATTAAAAATCAGAAATAAGCTTCTGATTTTAATCATATAATATTTTAGTAAAAAACATAATCGATGGCATTTTTAATCAAATTAAAACTTCAAGATTCTTTTCAAGTTTTGGTTACTCTGGAAGAGTATTTCTTTTAAAGTAAACATAAGCATTATTCATGACTAATAATTAGAATTACCTTTGAAAAGCTCCCATTTTTTTTCATGAAAATGAAACTCTATTTTGCTCAAATGTAGGCCTTTTAAAGTGGATATCACTATAGTTATTATGATCATAACAAATCCAAATCCAAAGGCAAGAGTTTCATAACTTACAGAAACCGTTTTTATTTTTTTTAATGTTTGAATGTTTAATTTTTATTTTTGAGATGGAATCTCACTCTGTCACCCAGGCTGTAGTGCAGCAACATGATCTCAGCTCACTGCAACCTCCGCCTCCTGGGTTCAAGCGATTCTCCCACCTCAGCCTCCCTAGTAGCTGAGATTACAGGCACATGCCACCATGCCTGGCTAATTTTTGTATTTTTAGTGGATACGGGGTGTCACCATGTTGGCCAGGCTGGTCTTGAACTCCTGACTTCAGGTGATCCTCCCGCCTTGGCCTCCCAAAGTGCTGGGATTACAGATGTGAGCCACCATGCCTGGCCTAAGAAAATGTTTTTTTAAAAAAAAATTAAATAAGAAAAAAATTTGCACTTAAATTTTTTATAGGCATAGAACTTTAATAAATGGAGTGACAATTTGAATTACGAGGTTCTAATATTGCAAAATTTAAAATGTCTACTCCAGAAGACTTCAGTGTTAAGTTTTGGTGTACCACAACTCATTACACAATGAAGGTATAAACTGTTCCTTCTCCACAGTTAAGGTAATGAAAAGATGGGCACAAAAACACAAACACACATATATACACACGTACAAATACACACGCAAACAACAAAAAGCTTCTATACATCTTACTGTTTTAAGTTTACTATTTTATAATTAAATATATATTATTATATAATAATAATATGATTAAATATTATATTATTGTGACTTAATTTATATATTGACATATCCACTTGAATCAAGATTATTTAAAAATGCGCATTCTATCTTATGGGCCTCATAGTCTTGCTCCATTATACATAAGGGGAAATGGGCAAATCACTTTTTAAAATTAGAATACTCCCAAGAAAATTTCCTTTCACGAATTATTAAAGACAATCAACAACATGGCAATTATTTATGTTATTTTTGGGTAAAATTAGTGGAACTATCATGGGCATGTTTAACTTTGATCAGAGTTAACGAGAAAGACTATATTCTAAAACAAAAACAGATGGGATGTAAGAATGTTCTTTCCAATACTGGAAGTAGTGCAGAATGTAATCACCTTTGTGCCCATTAGAAAATGTACTGTATGGCTCAGTGGGAGAGTATGACAATGGTTACTAGAAAGTAAATTTAATTAACCTTAATCACCCAACAATTGCCTTATAGACTCTGTTGATTTGAACAAAGATAAAAACGTTAACTATGGACCGCGTGCGGTGGCTCACGCTTCTAATCCCAGCACTTTGGGAGGCCGAGGCGGGCGGATCATGAGGTCAGGAGATCGAGACCACAGTGAAACCCCGTCTCTACTAAAAATACAAAAAAATTAGCCAGGCGTGGTGGCGGGCGCCTGTAGTCCCAGCTACTCGGAGAGGCTGAGGCAGGAGAATGGCGTGAACCCGGGAGGCGGAGCTTGCAGTGAGCCGAGATTGCGCCACTGCACTCCAGCCTGGGCGACAGAGCGAGACTCCGTCTCAAAAAAAAAAAGAAAAAGAAAAAAAAAAAAAAAACGTTAACTATGAAATGCAGAATATTAAGGATACTGTTTTGCTTTGTTTTGTTTTCCACTAGGGCATATAATACCCTCAGATTAAGAATAAATGAGCCTAAGACACTCTTGGCTCTGCAAAGTGTCATACAAAGTGTGTAAGCTTTACTGTGATCTCAATAGTAGGTAGTGCTTGTTAGCAAATACTGCTGACATTGCAAATAAGAAGTGATTAATTTACAATTCTTAAATTGAATTTCATTTCTATAAAGTTTGGTAAGATGAATAACTAGGTGGAAGACTGAAGTAATTATAGTATGTGTCCTTTAACGACAGAATACATTCTTAAAAATGTGTCCTTAGGTGATCTTATAGTTGTGTGAACATCATAAAGTGTACTTGGACAAACCTAGATGGTCTAGATTACAGACACCTAAGCTGTATGGCATAGCCTAATTTGCTCCTAGGCTAGGAACCTGTACAGCACGTTACTTTACTGAATACTAAGTGCAATTATAACATAATGACAAATATTTGTGTAGCTAAACATATGGAAACATAGGAAAGATACAGTAAAAATACAGTATAAAGGAATAAAAAATGTTACATTTATACAGAGCATTCACCACAAATGAAGCTTGCAGGACTGGAAATAGCTCTGGGTGAGTCAGTGAGTGAGCAGTGAGTGGGAAAGCCCAGGACATTACTGTACACTACTGTAAACTTTATAAACTCTGCACATTTGAGCTAAATCAAATATATTGTTTCTTTCTTCAGCAATAAATTAACCTTGGTTTACTGCAATAGTTTTACTTAATAAACTTTTAATCTTTTTAAATATTTTTACTCTTTGGTAATAACACTTAGCTTAAAACAGGAACATATTTTATAGCTGTACAAAACTATTTTTTTCTTTATATCCACATTCTATAAGGCTTTTTCTATTTTAAAATTTTTCTATTTATAATGGTTTTTAAATTTCTGAACTGTTTGTTAAAAACGAAGATACAAACACACACATTAGCCTAGGCCTATAAGGTCAGGATCATCTGTATCACTGTCTTCCACCTCCACATCTTGTCCCATTGGAAGGTCTTCAGAGGCAATAACATGTGTGTGCTGTCATCTCCTATGATAACAATGCCTTCTTCTAGGCTGCTTTCTGGAAGGCCTACCTGAGGCTGCTTTATAGTTAACTTTTTTTTTTTTTTGATAAATAAAAGAAGTATACCTTAAAAAATAAAGATGGCTGGGTGCAGTGGCTCACGCCTGTAATCCCAGCACTTTGGGAGGCCGAGGCGGGTGGATCACGTGGTCAGGAGATCGAGACCATCTTTGGCTAACACGGCGAAACCCTGTCTCTATTAAAAAAAAAATAGAAAAAGCCAGACGTGGTGGCGGCTGCCTATAGTCCCAGCTACTCAGGAGGCTGAGGCAGAATGGCGTGAACCTGGGAGGTGGAGCTTGCAGTGAGCCAAGAGGCACCACTGCACTCCAGCCTGGGCAACAGAGCGAGACTCCGTCTCAAAGTAAATAAAAAAAAAAATAATAAAATAAATAAATAAATAAATAAATAAAATAAAGATAAAGGTATAGCATAGTAAATACATAAACCAGTAACAGAGTAGATTATTATCATTATCAAGTACTACCTACTGTAAATAAGTGTATGTGCTATACTTTTAATAAGCTGGTAGAGTTGTTTATGCCAACATCATCACAAACAATTGAATAAGGCATTGAACTACAATGTTATCATGGTTAAAACATCACTAGGTGATAGGAATTTTCAAGTGCCATTGTAATGTTATGAGACCATAGTTATACATGTGGTCTGACATTGACTGAAATGTTATAATATGGCACATTACTGACAATAAGTATATAATTTGTAAAAATGTAAAAGCCAAATTTTATCAGATATGGAAGCAAAATTGACATTCCATCATCTAATTAAAGCATGTCTTGAAATTTTTTATTAACTCATTTGGTATGTTTCTATTTTGAATCTATTTAATAGAGAATAAAAACCTAGAGATAGGTTTATCAGGATCAGAATGTTTATTCTGGCTCACTTAGTATACCAGATATTTTAAATAGGATAAATTAAATATCTAGATTTCTCAATGCAAATAGCTATTTTCCGATTTACCTTGATTCTAAGTGACCAATAAAACAAACTTAATGAGAATTAACATGCAAATCAAATAAAGGAAATTAAAAGTACCTTGTTTTTCTTATTCAATGTAATCATGCAGTCTTAGGGTACCAAAAATTTAAAGGACATCTAGATTTGCTTGAACCATTTTTATATCCAATCTGTATTTACACTAAACAGTCTGTTATTCAAACTGGCCAAGTAATATTAGATCAGCTTGAATAAAAATGAGCTTGCCCTTTTGAGGTAGGAGACCTGCAAGACTTGTTTTCTGTTCACAACCCTGCTGAGTAAAACAAGATCTGGTCCAGGCAGTGTAAAATGAAGAAACTGGCTGAAACCATATGGAGAGGAAAGCAATCCCTAGCTGCTCTAATTGTTAATTAGTGTAAGACGTACTGATGGCCGCATCAATCTCATGACAGTTTACAAATGCCATGGCAACAACCTGGAAATTACTGCCCCTTTCCATGACAAAAAACTGGAAGTTACCTCTCCTTTCATAGAAAGTTCTAAATAACCTGTCCTTCAATTTACCACTCCTTAATTTGCATATAATTGCAAGTACCTGCAAATACAGTTGTCTACAGCCCATAGGTAGTCAACTCTGGGTGACCTGCCTGTAAGGTAGCACTGTTCTACTAGAAGCAATATCATTCAATAGAAGATTCCTAACACCACTGGCTCTTTCTTGAATTCTTTCCTAGGAAAAACCAAGAACCCTCAAGGCCTAAGCTCCAATTCCGGGGCTCACCTGCCTGGCCTGCATCACTTTCATATATATGTGTCATATGAATGTGTGTGTTTCTGTAAAACCACCATTACTGAAGTTAATTATGTTTGGTAAGTTCTGAAGTTCATATAAGAGTTAGGCATGTCCTTAGTCAACATTGTCAGTGTACATTTTCATTCAATTAAGGAAACAGGTAAAAGTTCATTATGAAGTTTTTCCTGGTAATATAATACTGGACCAAAGAACAGTGATAGGAAGTAGGGAAATATTAGCAAAATAGAGAGATTCAGTCCCTGTAGTCATGGGAGCTTGCTGCTCTTTAAATAAGGCATCAAAGGTCCTGTATATCATAAGTATAAAGCTTGTATCACATAGGAAGAAAATAATTCAATTGCGGTACATTTCTAATTCTGTATCTGTAAACGATGGAGTCAAGGCATTACTATATGGAACTTAACGTGTATGTGTATTCATCCACTGGGCAGTAAGGAGCTGTTCAGACTCAGTAGATGGCCCTCTAAATGTGAGCACCAATTGCAAGTGTGATGGGAGTTGGCTGTGTCCCCATTATGTTCATTTCCAGAATGCCTCACAGAATGCGATCCAAGGGTAATTTCAGTCTCCATGATTTTTGCCTAGAGACAAAGCTCTTGTAGCACAGCACTACTGTGTACTGTGTTTCATTTCTGTATTTTCTTTTTCTGATTTGTTTATACTGCATGGTGTTTGAAAGATTGGGTTTTTAAGAGGTGTCTTTTTAAATATGTTTAATTCAATTGACTTTTCTGTATTCTCTCTTTAACTTTCTTACAGTGGTGAATATTCACTTCTCAAACTGGAAAGAATTTTACTAACTGAACAGATTAAATTTTGTTTTCCTTAATCATTTTTTTTTTTTTTTTTTTGAGACGGAGCCTCACTCTGTCTCCCAGGCTGGAGTGCAATGGCACGATCCCAGTTCACTGCAACCTCAACCTCCTGGGTTCAAGCAATTCTCCTGTCTCAGCCTCCCAAGTAGCTGGGGTTACAGGAGTGTGCCACCACGCCTGGCTATTTTTTTGTATTTTTAGTAGGGAGTTTCACTGTGTTAGCCAGGATGGTCTTGATCTCCTGGCCTTGTGATCCACCTGCCTCAGCCTCCCAAAGTGCTGGGATTACAGGTGTGAGCCACTGTGCCTGGCCATCATTTTACTCATATAACTATTTTGACTAAATTTGAGGTGCAGGTTATATATACTGCTGATTATTTCATTCTGTCTACTAGTGATATGAAACAATAATGTGTCAGTGATTTTCATCTAATGTGCAACTGATTTGATATTATTTAATACTCTTCCTCAAGAAGAGCATTATGTTAATGAGAATATAGAATGGAGTAAAAATAAAAACGTATAAAATTATTGAAAAGTAAAGATATTTTAACACTCCATTATAATTATATTTGTATATTTATTCTAAGGAAAGTTGCATTTTATGACCATATGACTTTCTACACACACATATTAATTTGAAAGTTATAAATATTGAAAATTTCCTTTATTATGATGACTATGTGGCTCACCTTTTTTAAGAAAAAAATGTTTATTTCTCATTGTGATAGATATATAATAGTTGTATAGGGTTCTCCACAGAATCAGAACCAATGGGAGATATATATATATCTATATATATATATAGATATAGATATATATATATAACTTTAATGTTTAAAAACACACACATAGATATACATAAGGATATTTATTTTAAGGAATAGGCTCATATGATTGTAGGAGCTGACAAGTCTAATGTGGGTAGGGCAGGCCAGCAGCTGGAAACTCATGCAGTAGTTGCTGTTGGAAGTAGAATTGTTGCCTGGAAGTAGAATTTCTTTTTTCCCAGAAAATTCTAGTTTTTTTATTTTAAGGCCCTCAACTGATTGGACAAGGCCCACCCACATTAGTGAGGCCAACCTTCTTGACATAAATTCAACAAATTAGAGATATGAACATCTATAAAACACCTTCACAACAATACCTAGATTGGAGTCTGATTACATAACTGGGTGCTATAGCCTAGTCAAGTCAACACATTAAAGTAACTATAACATGCTTTATTGGTATGTTCTGCTGATCAAACCTAATTTTGTAGTCTCATGTCATTAGGTCACTAGTGGAAATATTCTGTTGGATATTTCACAGAGTACTTTACATAAATAAGATAGAAATAATTTATGGTAAAAATGATTATTAGTCTAAACCCACCAAAAATATTCACATTGTCTCCTTTAAAGTCTTCTCATCTGCTGTTTTACACAGATCTCCCAAGGCTTTCCCTTAACTCATTTTATCTATATGTGCAAGCCTTTTAAATGCAAACAAACATTGTAGGAACTAAAAATTAAAAGAGCCTCATTAATTTACAGACGAGGAAAACTACTCACCAATTACAGATAAGGAAAATAGTAATCAATTTACAGATAAACAAAACTCCAAGGAACTTCTCTGATTCTCTGGTTCAAGTAGATGCAGGAGCACATTTTCAGAATTCTTTCAGTTATTTTTCTGTAATTGAGTATCTACTCTGTAGTGGGTCGAACAGTTTCCACCCGAAACTCATGTCCATTTGGAAACTCAGAATGTGGATACAGGATATCCACAGGATATTGGAAACAGGATATTTGCAGAAGTAATTGGTTAAGATGAGGTTACACTGGGTTAGAGTGGTCCGTAAATCCAATGCCAAACCCTTGGAAGAGTAGAGAGAGAAACAGAGAAGTACACTATGTGAAGCCACAGAAACACACAGAGAAGATGGACATATAAAAACAGAGGCACAGATTGAAATTAGGCTGTCAGAAGCCAAGCAACACCAGAAACCACCGACAATTAAAAGAGGCAAGGAATATTTTTTTCCTAGAGCCTGCAGAGTGAATATCTACATGCTGACATCTTAATATTGTGCTTCTAGCCCTCAGAAATGTGAAAGAATAAATTTATGTTGTTTTAAGCCACCTTGTGTGTGGTAGTTTTGTATGACAACACTAATAATGAATATACTCTCATTATGCTTAACAACTGCATTTTTCTCTACCTTACATTATTTTAGAACAGAACAATGACACTTCCACAGAGAAACCTTAAATGATTTTTGTGCTATCTGAGAGAATGTTGGGACTTTGTCTGTACAAAGAGGGAGTGCCCCATTTTGCAACTTCCCTTCAGAGTCTTTTATAGTTTTTAAAGTAGTGAAATGGATAAGTATAATTTATAGTCAGAAGGAGGAAGGGATTCTTCAGAGGAGTTTGTTTAATGTACATTATTAGTTGAATTGAATTGAATTCTACTAAATCTAGACAAAACTTGTAACCCAATCCAGTCTGCTTTCCTAAGAGAATTCACTAACCTAATCTGGTGTGTGAAGTTCAATAAGTTAACTCCATTAGATTACAAATGAGCAGCCAAGGCTGTCAAAGATGTGGCCCTTCAAGGTGTGTTGCTCAATGTAGAGTCACACTGCAACCAAAGACTCATTAAACTGATCTAATTAAATAAAAACAATAACCCAAATAATTAAGGACAAAGTCATGACCTTTAATGATACCTTAGCTTATCACTGATACAAAATGAATTTCAATTACCACTAATGGTTTATTGTATATCTAAGGCATAATGCAGTTAAAATCTGCCCAAAGGGGGTCACCAGTTACTTGTGTACACTACATACCCTTCTGGGAATCGGTATTAATTGTTCTTATACAGAAAGAAAGGTATGCAAAGTTCTCAAGGCATTTTCTGACAACTGTCAGCATAAGTGTGCATAAAATTTTAATTGTGTCTTGGGTAGCATCTAATATAAAATTATCCTTGAGAGCTTTTAAGAAAGCTTTAAAATTTAATTGCTATGTAGAAAAAGCTTAATAACAAAATTTCTGCTTATGTTGTTCATGCCGCAGAAGTTACCTTTAACTTACATGAACAGAACTGAAAGTTTGATTTGTGATTATGATAAAACTTAATTTCCTATTAAAATTACTATTTACAAAAGCAGCACTACGACGTTATATATTTATATGAGCCTACAATTTGCTTTTCAGCAGTTCCTTCATGAATACATAAATGTGTATAAATTGTCTTTTTTCCCCAAAATTCAATATATTATTGCTCAGTTTTATTTAGAAGATTATTTAGCAATCAGTCATTAATATTCTAAACTTTGCCAGGAACAATGGCTCACACTTGTAATCCCAGCACTTTGGCACCTGAGGCGGGAGGATTTCTTGAGCCCAGGAGTTCAAGACCAGCCTGGGCAACATAGTGAAACCCTGTCTCTGCAAAAAAGTAAAAATTGAAAAATAGCTGGGCATAGTGGTTCAGGCCTGTAATCTCAGCTACTCAGGAGGCTGAGGTAGGAGCATGGCTTGAGCCCAGAAAGTCAAGGCTGCAGTGAGCTTGATTCCACTACTGCACTGCAGCCTGGGCGACAGCGAGACTCCGTCTCAAGAAAAAAAAAAAAAAAGGAAAAAAGAAAAGAAAAAAATAAAGAAAAATGGGAAAATATAAAATATGGGTATTATTTTGGGTATGTCTTAGAAATGATTTTTGGGGAGGCAGCAAGGCGAAAAAAAGTTGTAAATGTTAAGCTTTTTGTGTTTACAAAAATAATGTAAGGATGTTTATCAGGTATGTATTACTGTGTAAAAATAAAACAAAATAAACAAAAAAACCCAATACTCCATGACTTAAAGCAATAACCATTTGTTTAGCTTCAGATTCTGTGATTCAGTAACTTGGGCTGAGCTCAGCTGAGTGATTTTTCTAGCCACGTCTGAGCTCTATGATTGTATTCACCTCCCAGTATTATGGCAGCAGAAGGGGAAGTAAACATGTCCTTTGTCACATGGCAGCAGCAAGAAATCCAAAGCAAAAGGGGAAAAAGCCCTTATAAAACCATCAGATCTCATGAGAACTCACTCACTATCATGAGAATTGCAACATGGTGGTAACCGCACCCATGATTCAATTACTTTCTTCTGAGTCCCTCCCATGACACATAGGGATTACGGGAAATACAACTCAAAATGAGATTTGGGTGGGGACACAGCCAAACCATATCAAGATGTAAATGGTAACTTCAATGAAGGCAGTTCCAATAGATTGTAGTAAGATGTTGAGTGAGTATTGTTAAAGAGATGAAGGCAGTGGATGTAAACTATTTTTCTGAGAAGTTTGAATCAAGAGGGAGAAAAATTTTAATTCTAAAATCTATGAGCATATTAGACAGTTAAATATTGCAATATATAAATATATATATACATATATTTTATTGTACATTTTTGCTTCTATTTTCTGCAATGGTTTTAGAATCATGAGATACTGTGTTAAAAATATAGATTAATGTAGACATGCATATGTATAATTTATTTTAAAGTTTTGTTTCTATTTTAATTGTTCTAGTTTGAGAAGACACTATATTTAAAATTACACTTCTCATCTTCTGTCAAATATTTTGCTAAGACTAGACTCTTACACTCCCTAGATTCCATCCCAAACCTATAATGGTCTTCATCCTATGTATGATAGTTATGTGTCAATTGGCTAGGCCAAAGTAACCAGATATTTGATTAAACATTACTTAGATGAGATTGACATTTCAATTAGTAGATTTTAGGTAATGCAGATCACTCTCCATAATTTGAGTGAACCTTATTCAATCAATTGAAGATTTTAATTTAAAAAAAAAAAGATTGACCCCCAACAAGGAAGAGGGAATTCTGCCAACACATTTCCTTTGGACTCAAATTGCAGCCCTTCCCTGAGTCCCCAGCCTGCCAGCTTGCTGTGCAGATTTGGGACTTGTGAGCTTCCACTATGTATATATGTCTTGCTGCTTCTGTTTCTCTGGAGAATCTTGACCATTACATTGCATTACACCAGGAGATGTGAATATTAAAGAATCGGGAAATGTAATTCAGTAAAAGGCACCATTCTAGTGAAATAATTTCCTTGAACTTTCTAGTTGTGGACAATGGTTATTGAATATTTGTCTATAAAAAGGTATTGAAAAGTATTAAATCATTGCCTTCCGGTGAGATATTCTTTTTGTAGATGTTTCCCCAGTCTTAATTGCTTTCTATGTGCATGTTTTAATTGTTACCGCGTCACCTTTCTTTCTGTCTCCATGAATAATATGCAGAAACCAACAGTGCAAAGCAGTAATTAATGAAAATATAAGTGAAACATTTGTATTGTCTGAACACCACTAGCATGAAAGACTTTTTAAGAGTATCTTTGTCACTGAACTAGGCTACCAAGGTAACTCTAATGAGAAGGGTAAAGAAAAACATATTTTACCTTTTTGTTTTCCTGTAATGAATTTTTGGTTTTTCAGTGACCTTAAAAACATAAAAAGATAAAAGGAAAAGTAAACTGACTTTTTCCCAGAAACAATTCACAATAAATTACTTGGAGGGTCCATTTGGAGTTTAATGAAAATTTTACTAGAAAACTTTTAAGATGAACATGTAACAAAAATGTTTACCTCACTTTGGTCACTAAAATACCAAAGCTAGACCACTTCCTATTTAGTGACTGAGTTACTCAGTGATCAAATGTGTCCTGAATTAAATATTTATTTAAATTAAAATAACTGTTTGAATGACTTCTGTGTTAATATTTACAGAGTAAACACAAGCCTTCTTAACAGTCCAGAAAGCTCTATGTAATTCAGACCCAGGCTCTTTCCTTGACCTCATCACCCCACATGTCTCCCACGTTTCCCTCTGCTGCAGCAGTACTAGCTTTCTTTTATTCTTCAAACATGCAAAGCAAATTCTGCCTGGAATGCTCTTGGCTCAGTATCTGCATATCAAACTCCTTCATTTTGTGGAGGTTTTCTGTTTGGATGTTATCTTCTCTGTAGGCCTTTTATGCTACATAATATGTCAACTGATCTTATTTCTTTTACCTATTTATTATATATATCAAAATATATATACCAATTATGTAAAATATATGCTAATTAAATAGTTAATATGGATGATAGAGATTTCGGGTTCACTTCAATCCAGACCTTATATCTAGAAAGAGTAACCCAATGTTCAGCACTCACTGAGCATAATGCATCATTGGCTGACTAATGAGCCCTGAAGACTCCGGGGTGCTCATGATCAGTGTGTGTACAATGCAACTAGCGCTTCTCATCGAGGCAGATAATTAGAAATACCTGAGCATGCTTCTGGCAGTGTTGAGAGATAAATAAGCAAATTCATGTACACTTATAATTTTAATAATTCCATGTTGTACCGCCAAGGGATTTCAAAGAATTTTTTAAGAGCTTTTAGCTCCTAAAATTCATTGACTGAGTCATAGGAAACTCATGAGTTGAATGCAATTCTGCAACTTTTTTAAATTCTTCAACTTGTCTATTTACATATTGATAAAACTGGTGTCATATCTGCTTTTAAATGCCCACTCATTTCAACTTGTGCTTATAATTATTTGGGTACATATTCTGTGATGATAGAAAAGCATGGTTTCATAACTAGAAATCAGTACTGTATTCGTTTAGCATATACATTTTCAAAATATTCCATTCATCCAATTTTCAGAAGCTATATCTATTCATTTGAAAATTTTTGCAGAATTCAGTTAACATTTTTCTAATTTCTCCAAATTATTCTTGATCATTTGTATTTGTATTGTCTTGAAAATACAAAAATATCGACTTTCTTAATTTGTGCCTAGCAGAAAAAGCCACATTGAGTCGTGTTTTCCTCACAGATATGTGATAATTGAATATTAAAATATACAGGAAGCATTTAGAGGATATAAAATAAGAACACAACAAAAATTTTCTAAAATGCAAAAAATTAAGTTTACTTTTAATATTTAAAAAATAGTACCAAATGATTATGCCAATACCTGGTTGTTTTGATTATTTTTGTTGTTGTTGTTATTACGTTCACATCTGCATGGTATAAAGGGAAGAGCACTGGACAAGGAATCAGAGGATCTATATTTGAGCTTCAGGTGTTGTACTCCCTGAGGTATAAGACCTTAAATAAATCGCCTTATAAACTCAAAGAGCGTATTATTTACAATATAGAAGTAATACTTGTCCTACAACCATATGGGGTGGTATGAATAATCAATTGAGATATTAATGGAAAAATTGCTTTTTAAACTTAACAGATAACCTGTAGGTGGTGGGGAAGAGGGGCAGAGGAGCAGACACACATGTGATCTTTAAGATAGCATTTGATAACTGATTTCCTCATTTTAATGATATTACAAATATAGCTAGAGTCATTCAAAAACACTTTATAGTGGATATTTCTGGTTTAGTCTTTGAAACTTTCTTACTTCTGGTAACTAGCATCATATTCTTGGGGAGAAGTGCTCCCTCAAACTGCTATTTCAACTTTGTAGTTATAGTGGGGGCTGCCAATGATGATATCATATGGTTCATGATAAATTGAAGAGCACGTTACCCAAGCAGTGTCAACCAGAGCCTTTCCTGAGTAATATTTTAATTAGATGAACATAAAAGAAGAGGGATTTTTGAGATTCAAGTCTCTTGAGTCTAGGATCCTCTAGGAAGCATAATAAGCATAAATCTGCTTTCTAGCTGGTAAAGGGGAAATTTTCTTGTGTTACGTTCGTAATCAATCCAGTTTAGCATGAAATTCTGGAAAGTGGCAATTAAAGACAAATTGATACTTTATATATAAAGTGGTATAAATTGTTGTAGTTGGGATTATTCCTGCTATTGCTTTTCTCACACCTGGTATTTAGTGGGGGACTGAGCAGAAGAAACTACAGCTAGTAAATGCAGCCAACCTATTAGCCTGTAATTCTAAGAAACTTTCAACAAGAATATTTGGTATTATAGTAAGATATTTGGGACTTAAAGAGGTTGCAGTGATATTCAGTTTCTTTTTTAAAAACTTTCATGTTGGTTAAAAGAGAACATTTTATTCCATGTATAACTCCCGATCTAGTGGTAAGTAGCTGCAAAAGAAATGGGAATACTCAGAAAATGTTTAAAAACATTTATTTAACATGTAATTTACTGTTTCATTTACTTTCCATTTTCTATGTTTCATGTTCTGAAGAATATAATTTAAAAATTGTTGTTACTTTATTATTATTATCATTTTTATTAATCAGAATGTCAAAATTTTAGTGGTTGACTGACTTGATTTCTATTCATGCCACTTATACATGAACAATCAAGCAGATTTGGATCAAAGGACTCAGTAATGCTTCTTTATTACAGAGCCATTTAATACTTTGGGAGCCAATTGTATTTTTATACAATAAATTGAGGAAAAAAGGTGAGCCACTGTTTTATAATAAAATATGCCTGCCAGGTATTAATAACTATAGCTTGTGCCACACTTGACAAGAGCTATTTTTGAATTTGTTATGAATATCAGAATCTATAACAACAGATTATGTTTCCAATATTCCTAAGGGTACTAAAAAAGGTTGTCGGCCTTGATGTATACTACATTCATTAGACAGTTATTCTGAGTCACCAGTTCACATAGTTCTTATAAGAATGTGTGCAACTATAGTCATAACTTAAACAAAAATATGTATAAGAAAGAGAAAGGAAAAGAAGCATATAATAAAAATTGAATTAAGCCATCTGCTATGAACTGAATGTTTGTGTCCCCCCAAATTTATATGTTGAAACTCTAGCCCCCAATGTGGTGGAATCAGGACCTTTGAGAATTAATTATATGTTGAGATTGGGGCCCTCAGGAGTGGGATAAATACACTTATAGAAGGGCAAGACCCCTGAGAGCTGTCTTGCCCTCTTTCTGGCACATGGGGATACAAAGATAAGTCAGCATTCTGCAAACTAAAAGAGAACCCTCACCAGAACCCAACTATACTGTCACCTTGATCTCAGACTTTCAGCCTTCAGAACTGTAAGAAATAAATTTCAGTTGTTTATAAGCCACCTAGTCTATAGTACTTTGTTATAGCAGCCTGAACTAATACAATAACTTTAAAAAGAAACAACTCAAAACAATCCATCTTTATAAAACTAAAGTTTTCACATTCTTCTGACTCTTTACAAAAAATTTTCCTGACTTTTAGTCCTAGAGAATATCTGCTACCTTCTAAGTTATATTGTTATATTAGTGTGACATGGTAGCGCTGGGGCTAGCTGCATTTTCAGTTGTGAATTTATTTGGTTTACTCTCTAAACTTGAAATCTCAATATGCATTAATGAAAATACCACTTCTAAAAGCTACGGTAAGGAAGATAATGGAATAAAAACAAAGGAAGTGTATATGCTGCCATGATGATCCTTTCATAGTGGTGTTATTTTCTGTATCTACAGACATAGAAAGAACAAAAAAAGTCAACTCATTTTATTTCATCAAATCCAATTTTAATGTGTTTGGCTGCCTTTGGGAGTTCAGTGTGGGCCATATGTTTGTGGAGATTGGAAGGCCAGTTAGGTGATTTGAAAATACAAGTGAAAATAAAAATTTTCCATAACTTCACTTCTCTGGGTAGTGTGCATCTTTAAGATTTTTAAATAAATAGATGGAGATGTAAATATAAAAGAAATCAAGCTCAACATACTGTTTGCAAGTATGTTTTCTTATTTAACAGTGGTTTTTGTTTATTTCAGACAACTTTTGCATCATGTCTATTTTGTAGACTTCAATCATTAAGTTGAATGTCCCTAGGATTAATTGACTAACATCTTAAGATCTAGCTGAAAAAGAATCTTAGGATCCAGGGAACAATGATTTTTATTTTATAATTTTCCTCTAAAAATAACTAATAGTTAAATACAAAAATAATTTGTTAATTTATGATGATCTACAAATAGTTTTGCACTGTCTAGTTATTTTTATATATCATTAATATTTAACTAAAAAAATCAACTATGAGATATAGAAAGGGGTGCAGTGGTTTAATATGAGAGAATAGAAAAGCAGACAATTTACCTTAAAATCTAATAAGCATATTTATTTTAATGCATTAGTACAATGTATGAATAGTATCTTATAATGACTTTTATTTAAAGCTTCCATAAAGGAATATATGAAGAGTCTGGAATATACCCATCATTATCTGGAAACAGCTGGTTCCGTTTCACCATCATTTCAAGTGAAGTCCCAGTTTTGTGCTTTACTGCCAGAAATAACATCAGCCCAGAAGCCCTGAATCCCAACAGCACTGAACTGCCAGAGTTACACCCAGTGTGGGCACATAAGTGGCTTCCTCAACCCACAGAAAGATGTGTTGCTAAGACCATAAGATGACCTTTTAACTTTTTCAGAGATAGTTTGAGTCATGCATGTCTTTAAACTGCTACATCTTACCCTTGTTTAAGCCATTTTTTAGAAAATTATGAGTTCTAATATTGTCACTTAGTCTGAAATACTGTAATACTTTGCCAAAGTCCTACAACAGGCAGTCACTAATAACAGGTAGAAAGAAAAGACCAAGGAGAATGGCTAGTAAGACATGGAAGTAAGTGATTAAAAAAATAAAATTAATCTTGACATCTGTCCTCCTTGGCCTCCCAAAGTGAAACCCCGTCTCTACCGAAAATATAAAAATTGGGCATGTGCCGGTAGTCCCAGCTACTCAAGAGGCTGAGGCAGGAGAATAGCTTGAACCCAGGAGGCAGAGGTTGCAGTGAGCCAAGATTGGGCCACTGCACTCCAGTCTAGTGACAGAGAAAGACTCCGTCACAAAACAAAACAAACAAAAAAAATTAATCAAATATGTATTTTGACAATAAAACGGCATTTCAATTCATTGCCAAGAATTTTTGTTTAAATATTTAGTTTTTGCTTCTCCATTTACAGTTCATTTTTAGTGTCTTACATATTAAAACATACTGATCTATTTATAAATGTTTTCCAATTCTTATTTAGACAAATTCTATGCTGACTCACCCATGGGGAACGTTTAAGCATGAAGATGTGGTTTAAGCATTTCCACCTTACAAAGTAAATACAAGGCTCATGCCTGTCATCCAGACACTTTGGGAGGCCAAGACAGGAGGATTGCTTCAGCCTAAAAGTTTGAGACCAGCTTGAGCAATATAGTGAGACCATGTCTCTACAAAAGAAAAAAAAAAAACACTAAAAAATAGCTGGACATGGTGGTACATGCCTGTAATTAGTCCCAGCTATTTAGGAGGGTAAGGTGGGAGGATCACTTGAGCCCTGGAGGTCGAGGCTGCCATGAGCTGTGATTGTGCCATTGCATTCCAGCCTGGGCAAAAGAGCAAAACCCTGTCTCTCAAACAAAAACAAAACAAAATCAGAACACAAATAATGTCATAGAATGCAAACAACAATTAGAGATGTATAGATGTTCTCCTCATTTTATAGGAGAGAAAATTGCAGCCACGAGAATTTAAGTTAATGCAAGCATGTAGCCTATCTCTAAATGCCATTTGTGCTATTGTTGATTAATAATCATTCAGTGGAAATCTACCTTAAAATCTAATGAACATATTTATTTTAATGCATTGGTACAATGTATGAACAGTATCTTAAAATGACATTTATTTAAAGCTTAAAATAAATGTTTTTCCCTTGTTTGTCCAGGAGCCCTCTTGCATTTTAAATATTTAGAGAATGAACCACCCCAAACAATTTAAAGCGTAGTTCAAAGCATAATCAATACTACTTAGAAGAGTCGTTAAAATTTAGGTGAGACTTTTCTTCCTTTAGTTTAGATTCTTAATAGTAAAGAATATCAAGTGAATGAAATTGGTGCATGCCATAACAAGAAAATTGTTTCTTGAGACTTTCATAACATACTATCTGTTTATTTTAATATTCTGCCTTGATGTTCACAACAGTGCTTTCGATCTCCAGATTGAAAACAATGATTTTTAACCAGCTTTCCATATATAACTATTAATAAGTACACCATGGCAATCCATTGTGATTAAGTGGGGATAAAGACTGTTGTTTTCTTGTACTCGATAGGAATAAAGCGATGCATCCTCCCAGTCTCAAAATAAATGCAAAAGTGGAGCTATTATTGGAGAGTTCTCATTTGTCTTTTATTCTTTAGCCTAGCAGGTCTTATCACAACCTGAGTCTGATAGAACCAATATTACCAAAGAAGCAGGAGACAAAAGGAATCAAAAACACAAAAAATGTTTAAAACAAAAAAAAAAAAAATGGACTTTTTTTTTTTACCTCCAACACTTTTTAATCATTTCAAGTTATTTTAAAAATCCTTTTTCTTAAGGCACCACAGCATTGTCATGATAATAAGCATGGGAAAAAGACAATGGATGATTTAAAAACAAAACAAAACACAGATTCTTTTTACATCAAGCATCATGGCCTGGCCTGAGGAAACAGGAGAAAATCAGTGGTAAAAGTCAGTGATTTTCATACAAAGGTATGCAAATGCTTCAAAAAACTGAAAGGGATTAGTTATATATTTCAGCAGTTAGTGTTCTCCCCAGAGAAACTCCTCACAATTATAATGCAATCAACATCAGCAATGGATGTAGTCCCACTATTTAACTGGATAAAACATCTTTTTTTTTTACTATCATCTTACTTGCTGGTAAGAAAAGATAAAAAACCTATGTTGCTGATATTAATCATATGTTTATGTTTTCATTGGATCAACAGATACATGGACACAGGCATAACTAATGTATATTGAGGATTGTCCTAACTGTAAATAGCATTTGTTTAGACTTACTGTGATACTAGATTGATGAAGGATGGCAGACCTATTATCTTTTCCTATTTAATGTCATAGTTCTGTTAAGAATAAAAAAAGATACCATAAAGACACTTAATAGAGGACGCAGAGATAAGAATCTCAAAATAAAGGTATAACTATGGACATAATTTATCTCAATGAGTAGATATCTAATACTCAAAGCACAGCAGTAAAAGGGAAGTAAAATGTTACCAAGTCAGCATTAAGTTTTCATGTTTCAGTAGATAAGCCACACATTGTCGAAAAATAATGAAGTCTGAAAAGTTGGCCACTGGGAATCCTTGCCACAAGCACGTATCTTCTCCTGCTCTGACAGTATTTATAATTTCTTTCTGTAGACAAAAATACCTTCAGAACCCTAGGTCATATCAGAAAAAAGTAGGAGGAGCTTAAAAGGAAATTAAAACTTGCATTTTTGTTTGAAATTGAAAGCAGAGATATCATTTCTTAATAAACTCCAGTAATAGTGATTTACGATACAAAATATCAATATAACAACTATATATGCAGGGAGAGAGAGATGTATGCATGTATGTGTTCATGATGTGTGGTGTAAATGTGTTGTATGTGTTTTTATGATTATAATTCATCGTAAAAGTTGTGGATCATTAAATTCTTAGAAAAAAATTTTTTTTTCTACAACAAATAAGTGCTTTTTTTCTTTTTTTTTAACAGCATGGTGACATAACTCCTTCTAGTACACAATACTATCTTGTGTTCATGTGATATTGATCTGTATGAGGAACCTTTTGCTTTATACCTTTATTCTGTAACTGTGGTATTTATCATCTTTTATGTCATAGATACATACTACCTGCCATGTGAAAGAGATATAAGAAGCAAGAGGCAAAACAGATCAGTGTGATCTATTAGATACTTTTGCAAACAGGAAAAAAACACAAAACTTTCAAATGGACTTCTTGTAATAAAAAGAGATTGCATAATATTTAATTCCAATATGTTTTTATTCAACATTCTAGAGGCAATCAGATTTCATTACATCTAAACAAAACAATTTAGTTATTAGTTTTTGGAACAAATATGACTCTACCGATACACAAACAAAAGGAAAGAGACACAGACTCTTTTGCTGTTCAAAGACTTCATACAAATAGTAATAAAAGACAGTTTCAGTTTTCCTTCCAAAATAGTTCACTTTAGTGCAATAGGTTCTATTTTCTCAGTTGTTAGTACTATTATTGGCATAAAGAAGGTGTGTATAGCTAGAGTTTTGCAATTCCCTTAAGTGGGGAATCAGTTTGTGTCTGAAGAGATAGTACATTTCAAGTCCTTTTCAGCCTGTCAGTATTTGAGAGTTATTAACTTCAACTTCCTTTCTGTCTTTTGAAATCTGACACTGATTTGTCCTATATTTCCCAGAGGCCTTTATGTGCAATTAGCCATTGGATTCACTGAGTAATTACTTCATTTTTCATGTAAAATGTACTTGATTTATTATATACTTGGAGAGGAATGGCAGAGATAGGTCAACAGCAGTTAGAGGAGATTAAAGGAAGTACATTGTGGAAGCAATCAATCCCCATAAGACTTTGCTAGAGAAGAGTAGAGAAGGGTACCACTCAAAGTTTAAAAGTGGTTTCCCAGGTGAATTTTCTACTACTTTGATAATTAATTGAGTAATGAGAGGTTTTTTTTTAAAAAACACATTCATTCTTATAAACCTATCCAAGTGAATAGTAGAGTGATGCATTCATTTGAACAAATTCAAGAGAAAAAAGAAGTTTATAGTTCTCAGGGGGAGTTTTGCAGCTCTTATAAACTTGTAAATCAGTGCGGTTTTACTGTTTAAAATAAAAAAGGAGACATTGTACTATTCTTCCTGCCTATCCTTTTAGGAGAATTTTGCTCGCAATTGCTGTGCTAAAGTAATACTTTTCTAAATGGATTTTCCTTGTTCATGGATAGGTTACTCTGACTTAAATAAATGATATTTCACACAGTAATACAAAAGGTGTGACTGGCTTAGAATGAAGAAAGATTGTTTCCTTTTGACTAGGCACTCAACATTTTATGTGTAGTTTAGTAGTTGATACTGTACTGCTGAAAATTACACTTCAGTTGTTTGGGAAAACACATTTTAGCAAGATGGCAGTACTTTGTTTCTGCTTGTACAATTGCACTATTACGGGGAGCTTCCTCAGTAGAGTAGTTTCCTTCTGTGGGGCTGGCACCTGAAGAGAGGATAACTGAGTGACCTTGTATTGCCGAGGAGGAATGCCAAGTCAGTAATGGAAGACTCCCCTGTGAAGTGAACTGCTGAGAGTTTTCATTGCCCAATATAACAAAGCAGAGGTGGATCTTTCAGAAATTATAAAGCTAGCTCCAAAGGGACCACACTTTCACTTCCTCTGCCATTTCTGTTTTTATATTTCTAATTCTAGTCATCTGAGAGATGGTGAAATTGCAGGAAACAAAAAGCTATTTATTCAGGTTGTCACCCTTTAACAATATATTATTTACTGTTTGTATAATTGAGTTTGTTTTCCTTCTAACATCTTCACCTCCTTCACTGTAGAGACTATCCCATAATAAATCACTAGCAGAACTACTTTACTTTAATTTGATTCCTATTAATATGTACTCAGGGACAAATATGGATGTCTATGTATACTTGGTCAATGTATACATGATTGATGTCTTTGATCATTTATCTTTTGTTTGTTTGTTTTTTTTTTTTTGAAATGGAGTCTTGCTCTTTCACCCAGGCTGGAGTGCAGTGGTGCGATCTCAGCTCACTTCAACCACTGCCTTCCAGGCTCAAGCAATTCTCCTGCCTCAGCCTCCCAAGTAGCTGGGATTACAGACATGCACAACCATGCTCTGCTAATTTTTGGATTTTTAGTAGAGACGGGATTTTGCCATGTTCCCCAGGCTGGTCTTGAACTCCTGACCTCAAGTGATCTGCCCGCCTTGGCATCCCAGAGTGCTGGGATTACAGACGTGAGCCACTGTGCCAGGCTGATAATTTATCTTTAATAAATGACCTATTCCTTTATACTTTCTTTTTTTCTTTGACTTTCTTACACATTTTGGGCCACTGTGTCAAGTCGTATTTAAATATTTTTAAAGGTAAGCACTTTTCCTTAGGTAGTTTCAACCATACGGAACCTCTTTAGCACAAAATATATTAGGCGTCCAAAAAAACAAAAAGTTCTTTAGAAGACTGCACTTTTTATTTTGATGCATCAGAAGTATGTTCATATAAGGACCTTAATAGTATTACCTGTTTTATACAAATTAAAAGGGAGGGGCAAAGATGAATATAGAAAAAGAAAACATTAATCACCTATAGGTCAGAGTAGTAGGGAAGATTTATATCTAACACACAAAGTGATGAATTCAAAGAGAGGTGAGATACTTCTATCTTTTAATTTAGAGAAAAATGATGTGACAATATTTGCTGGTCTGAAATTTTTCTTTTCTTTTTTTTTTTGTTTTGACAACTCGAATAAAAAAAGGTGACCAGCTATATTTCACAGTGACACAGTAATTTGGGAATTATTACAACATAGAAAGATAGATAAAAGATAAAACATAAGTTTTATATAATCAGGTAGCTTCCCCAAGGAATGTACAATAAGACTGATAGTTTTATGGAAAGCTTTTGCAGAGGTTAGGTACTAGCTGGCTTTCGCATCTCAACACAAAGCCGGCCTAGGACTGTAGAAATCCCCAAAATATTACTATTCTAACCCCATAGCCACTTTGTGGCCTACCTGCTAACATTTAGCTCAACCAAGCATGGAATGGCCTTTTCTATCACTATAGTAGCAGTGCAAATCCAATGATATGCTCACAGAACTTTTATGCACTTTTGCTTGCATCAAAGATATTGTGTAGGTTTATCATATATAAGTAATCTAAAATACAAAGTTCTCTTATTTATAGAGTTCTTATTTTCTTAAAAAATAGTTAAATTAGGCCAGGCGCGGTGGCTCACGCTTGTAATCCCAGCACTTTGGGAGGCCGAGGTGGGCGGATCACGAGGTCAGGAGATTGAGACCACGGTGAAACCCCGTCTCTACTAAAAAATACAAAAAATTAGCCGGGCGTGGTGGCGGGCGCCTGTAGTCTCAGCTACTCGGAGAGGCTGAGGCAGGAGAATGGCGTGAACCCGGGAGGCGGAGCTTGCAGTGAGCCGAGATTGTGCCACTGCACTCCAGCCTGGGCGACAGAGCAAGACTCCGTCTCAAAAAAAAAAAAAAAAAAAAAAAAGTTAAATTTAGGCCACTTTGAGATATTCTTGCTGGGAATATAGTAACTTCATAATGAATTTGAGATTATTATGTTTCACATATTTGTTACTCTAGCAGGGCAAAACCAGGATATCAGAAGCATCTTGTATATTCACTCCCAATGCAGTGAGAATTAATCTCTTTCTAAGTACTCATAAAAAGACAAATTATGGTGAACTGACAAATATTTGTGATCTCCAGGGAATTGTGAAGCTGTGCACTCCAGAGAGAGAGAGAGAGAGAGAGAGTTCAAAGCATTGTATAAGTAAAAATAAATACATTGATTTTAAGACTGTCCTGATTTTCAAACATTTTAGCTCAGCAAAATTTTTGAACTTTGAGTTGAGACTTTCCTCTTCAGGGGAGTCTTCATTCTGACAAAATAGTTAATCAAATATTTGCACAAGACTCAATACTCTTATTTTCGTGTTTTATTAGCACTGCAGGATCACAGTCACTTTACACAGCATTTATAACTCAAACCTCAGGTGTTCTTCCTTTGTGCTCATTCAGCTCATAATTAAAATAAATAGCATTATTTCTCTCTAAAGGGCTTGCAATAGAAAGACTCCTGTTTGTAGAAACATTCTCCCCTTCTTGATAGAAATGGAAACTCTGTTTTACACACAAAACTAATATTTATTTTTATTGAGCATTAATCATGTCCAAACCTGAAACTCATCCCTAAGAATATGGCAAGGAATAAGATAGCCATGGTTCTTTCTATTGGGGGAATCAGATCAATGTCCATTGAAAAAGTCCAATAAGTGCATTGAAAGGGAACAGCTGTACAGCGTAGATATAAATAAATGGAAGGATTTAAACACTATTTAAGAGCTATAACGTAAGGATTAAATTGTGTGAGCTAAGGAAGAGAATAAAGTCAAGAATGTATGTCGCCTTAGCTTAGACAACAAGGTGAAGGCTGGGGGATTTGAAAGAGATGACAAGCTTCATTTTGGGCGTGCTGATTTTTAAGCAATCTTGGAAGACGCAAATAAAATGGCTGAAGTGCACTAGAATGTATGCTGTGGGAAGAAGCCACATCTTAACAGCTTGAAACTTTAATGAGACATACAAAGTTAGAGACATTCAATGTAGACAAATGTTTTAAAGAAATTTGGCATTAAAAAGCAAGAATGAGTAAGTGGGCTAAAAATAAAGGACTTTTGTTGGTTGTTTGCTTGTTTTGTTTTGATTTTTGCTTTGTTTTAAGATGGAAAAAGATTTAGACAAGTGTAAATGCTGATGGAAGAGTTCCAGAAAAGAAGAAAACATTGAAGAGTGAATAAAGGAGTTATAATTGATAGTATTTAGTTCCTGGGAAGGGAAGAGGAAACTGGATGCTGAACACATGTGGAGGGGTAGGACTGGCAGGAGACTGGCCAGTGCTAACTCTAAACACATGAAAGCAGAAAGAATAATTCAGGAATCCTGGAGGACTGTAAAGAGGTGGTAAACTGGGGGAATGCTTCACTGATGACATCTGCTTCCAAGAATTGACATGACCTTTTAAGAGTTGGAGAGACGCTGATGGAGATCAGGGGTTAAGAGAGTGGAGAAGTTGTAAAATTGCCGTTGTAGAGAAGGGAAATGAGAGTGACAAGGGAGAACTGGAAGTAGTGTCTGGCAATTCAGAGGAGTATTCAGCTGAGGTTAGAACCACAAATTAATAGTGACACCAACCTGTGAGATTCTAAGACTTTTCTCCTGAGGCATGCAAGCACATGTTCATGCTCTCTCTCTCTGTCTCTTTCTTTCTCTCACATGCACACACATCACTCAAGATTTTTAATAGAAAATAATTTCATTGTAAAGTTGCAAGATATATTAAAATAGGAGCAAAGATGGCTATTATTTCAAGATAGCAGAGGTATCTACAAATTTCGGTTTCAAAATGATACTCCCCATTTTATGAATGAAATGTCTCTACTTTTTGACTTTCCAAAATATATTATCGTAAACGGCAACATATTGGCTTGTGTTTGCTTTGCTAGAAAGCTAATATAACTACCTTAGTCTTTTTTCTCAACAAATGCTGAATTATCATTTGTGGGAGTGGGGTGCACTAATAAAACCTTTTTACTTCTGTTCTTCTTTCTTTGAATTTCCTTCCGATAGCTCTATATTTACAGATTTCTCCATACTATTTTGCAAGTCCAAACTATATTATTATTAACACCCCCCTTTAGCTGACAAAAGTGAGAGTTTGAAACAGGTCTTGAAATTTGCCAGGTTTGTCAGTACCCTTTCCAGGATTTCTTCAGCAGAAAGGATGCTGGTTACCTGTTCTGTAATTACACATTAAAATTTCAATACACAATATTAACAAGAATAAAATTCTAGTCTTCCATGGCAGAATAAAGATGTATACACAACAAAAGAGAAAAGGAAAAATTCTGATACAAACAGAATTCATATCAAAGGAAATTAATAGCCATTTTATATGATTATTAAGCTATAGTGTTCATACAGAAAATACTTTCAACTTTTTTATTACTTTCAATATATTTGATTTTAACTGAATAATTCTTGCAAATAGTTTGTGACAAAAGAGTATGAAAGCTTATCGTGGCAAAAAGAAAAATTAATCCTGAACTCATTAAAGCCCGTTCCCAGTATTTATTTATTTCCCTCACTTCTCCATCTGAGGGCTGAATGGCCAAGCACTCTAAATATCATTTAGCACCACCTCATAATGAGCGATGCTGACCTTGATTACCTCTGAATATTGATTGTGCCTTCACTGGTAGACACTGAACTTATAAAATATATAACCCATTATAAAACTATCTGTTATATAAATTATTTTATGCTTACATATTTTTCAAAAGTTTAAATTTATAAAAATCATAAAAAATTGTTTTCAATAATGCAAGTTTTTTCTCTCTGTGTCTGCGTAGAAATTACTTGATCCAGTTAGCTTCTACGTGATAATGGTAATCATAATATTTTTAAAAAATCATCCTTAATCTCTTCTCATCCCTCATTATGCTTTTTCCCTCTGATGCTACACTCCACCCTCCCCCTGCCAACTCCTACAGAGCAGCCTGTATATGCATTCTTCCACTGAATCACTGTGCACATAGTAGTATCTGTGTACATATGTGTGTGTGTGTATATGTATATGTGTGAATATATATATATATATATATATATGTTAAGTTCATCTGAATCTTCGTTTGGCGAAGAAACTATGTTCAGAAGACACACATTATATGCTACTTGAGCAAATGAAATACTGTCATCATCTGTAACAATATTACCATTTGGCAGTTTATTTTTCTCATATTACCTTCCTTTCTTTACTTCAACTTTGAGCAAATTTCTCAAGCTCTGTTCTTCAGTTCCTCATCTGTTAAATGGTCATAATAGTGCCTATTCTGTAGGGTTACTCCCATTATTAAATAAATGTTGTCATATAATATGCTGGCATGGTGTAAATTATATGTAATTATAAATTTTAATAGTGATAGTAATGAAGATTGAGGAGGAGGAGGAGGAGGATGCAGCATTTCACACAAAGGTAATGATTCAGGGAGAGCAAATGAGATAATGATTGAACTTTCAAGAATGCTGATGATTCTTTCTTGAACAAATTGCTATGAATTCACCTTAAATAAGACTTGCTTTAAAATCATTTTGAAGCAACACCCTGCAAGCAAAAGAAATGCAGTGGGCTCTATTCAGACTGTAATTTCAGTCCAGCAAACGATGCTAATGTTAAGATATTATATTATTTGCTAGCAGACAAATAAGAATAAGATATTGTGTCAGTTTCCTGTGACTGTAGCATATTACCATATGCTTGGTGACATTAAAAAAAACAACAAAAAATAACAAAAAGCATACATTTTTTCTCTCCTACTTCTGGGGGCCAGAAATCTGAAATTGAGGGACTCCACTTCCTCCAAAGTTTTAAGGGGAGATTCCACCCCATGTTTCTTGCAGATCTTCTTGGTTCCACATGCCCTTTGACTTGTGGCTGCATGACTCTCTCTATCTCCATGGTCACATAGCCTCTTTCTTTCTGTGTGTCCTTTCCTAGGACACTTGTCATTGGACTTAGGGCTCTCTCAAATAAACTACCATGGCCTCATCTCTTTAACCAGATTTGCAAAGACCATTCTTCCAGGTGAAGTCAACTCACAAGTCCAAGGATTTGGACACAAACACATCTTTTGGGGGAACACCATTCAACCTCCTACTGATATGCATAAGCTATGTGACAGTTGTTTCAAAAAAAATTGTTGTAATTGTCTTTCTTATTGAATTTTGAAATCTTAGTATATTTACTTCATACTGAAAGCTACACAATTCTTAACTTGAAATTTTGGTCAAATCTTTCCAAGAGATCTTCTGTTTACATCAGATTCTCCTTTTCCATACCACAATGTAATTATTTTTGTCTTTGTCACTTATTTTGGTTCCCAGTCATGTATTATTTTAAGATACAAGATTTTTTAAAACAAATGCTGTGCCTTGATTTTACCCCTTGATATTGTGATTTAATTGAGCTATGGAAGGTTTTTCTATATTGGTATGTTTTTTAAAAGTTCCTTAGGTAATTTTTAAAGTATAGCCAAAGGAGGAAAATTGACTGCTTTATGTAATATATGTATATATATTTAAAATATGTATATATATACATATATACACACACATACTTTTTTTTTGAGACAGGGTCTCACTTTGTAACTCAGGCTGGAGTGCAGCAATGACTCTTTAAAGTGTGGTATCAAATTTATCAAATTTCTCTTTCAGAATTTAATGAAAATCTATTCCAGGATAATGTATATATATGCACACACAAACAGAATCATGTATTAAAAATTAGGTGTGTACCCAGTTCTTTCATAGATATACTAAGGTTAGAGAGACCCAGATTAAGGATCCCTAAATATTGTTTTTGTTTTGTGAATTGTTGTATCCTCTATCACATTTTTCTAAAGTAAGTCCTCTAACCAAGTGAATTCCTCTTGAAACAATTTTGCAGTTTGAAGATTGAATCACATGGTTTGTTAAACCAAGCCTCTCTGTGTATAAAATATATCTCACCATAACACGTACCACGGGTGTTATCAGTGTCCTGAGGCTTCAGCAATATAACAGAATCTTCCATATTTTCACGCACTATAACAGTATCTGTGCTCCTACTGAAAGGTAGTTTCTTTTGACAGTTTTCATAAAATTGAAATTCTATGTTAGCTACCTATGATAGGATCTGTGATGTTCATAAAAGCGGTTTTCTTATTCCATCTTCAAAGTGGTGACTGTATTTTGAGTGACTGACAGAGAGCAAGATTCTGCATCATGTGGCAGAAACTACCGACCTCATCGTGGTCCATTTCCTTTCAGATTGTGCAGGAAAATAAATGATGAAAAAATGTGAAGGAAATGTTTCAGAAACAATCTTTCATGTTTCTAACCACATTACACAACACATGGAAAGGCTAATACTGTATTTTATCTCAGTTAGTGTAACTCATAGCCATACTTTCAACAGAGGGAAAAAAAGATTTAAATGCAGGTCTTGGCTTAATTTAGAACTGATTGCTCATTAATCTTTGGAATAGGTATGCAAGCTGTCTTCCAAATGAAGGGGAGGCTGTTGGCTGCCTAGCCTAAACCCTACTGTGCTGTTTTCAATTTGTTTTTCTGTATGATATTTAGTCTTTCATTCAGTGTTTAATACTAAACATTAATGGGAAAAATATTGCCTAACGAGCTGTTGTCCTTGGGCAGAATACAGTCAAACACGCCTCCTTTGCAAGAACTCACCAGCTTCTGCCAGTATTTAGATAGTGTCATTAATCATGAAGCATTTCATTCTCCTCTGTCCTGGAAGACAAGGGTTTCCTGATGTCACAGAAACAGGCCCTTTTAAAATTGGGTATGAATTAAGACATAAGATACCCAAACACAAAGCATCATATGGTTCAATTACTGTGAGGCAAATACTCCATTTATGGTTCACAGTGCTTCTATTATGGACTTGATAAGCCCTGAGGCATAAATAAAGTCCAGAGTTAAGAATTTATCCTGTGAATACACAGGATTTGAAGATTCCACCATTGGAAAGGATCAGCTAAATAATCAGATATTTGATAGATTAATTTTAAAGGCAACAAGCATTAAAATGAAGCATGTCTGTTCCCAGGGAGATGGCTTTGCATCACAGATTTTCATGTGGCTTTGAACCTGCAAGTTGAGCTGCAGAACTACTGCAGGAAAATGCAGCAATGCAGGAAAAAAGACAACTTCCCACCCAATCATATCTCCCTCACAGTATTATGAACAAAAGTAAATGCATTTAGTTCAAATTTGAATCGCTGTTTTCTTCTACGACGAGAAAGGAAGACCTAAGGAGTTTCAGGACAATTGTGAATTCCAAAGCAAATGAAATAGGGGGAAAAAAAATCATTGTATGCACATTTAATCCAAATTCGGGAAAGTCTGTTGACACTGACATTTTATTATCATAGTACTATCAGTTTCAGACGTTCAAAAGAAAAGATGCTAAAAATAAATGATACTATTGAAGGTAGGGAAAGGACGTAAAGGGCATTTAAGCCACAAAGAACCCTGCAGCATACTGAGAGCACTGAGGCACAGTGTTCCCTCTCATCATTGCTCACAGTCAGGAGAGGACAAGGCCTGCTCATTTTTTTGTCCTAAACCTATTTGGATTGCTGCTTTGGCAGAAAAGAACGATCTGAGTAATAGAAAATACACATCAGTCAAAAAAGTTTATTTAGTGTAATACCTTGTCAGTAAAATATGAAAGTGTAGATTCTGTTTTAATAGGACTGCCATCGACCAGTCGAGTAAGAAGAGAAGCTCAAAGTCTGTAAAGCTAGTCATCCTGGCTCACAATATTTTCCAATGGCTGAGAGCTGCTTCGGTCTGCGAAATCAGAAAAATACTTTACAAAGCTTATATAATTGAGAATGTTAATTTGTCATGCAAATGTGGGTAATAAGCCTCTTTCCTCATATCAGGATCATAACCTCTTGCAGGGAAGGGAACTGGCATGTGTGTTGTCTGTGTCTCTCCTAGGGCCTGAATATATGACAGTCACTCTAAGAGGATTCATAGACTCATAAAATCTTAGGGGCAAAATGACCTTAGGGATTCTCTAGACTAACTCATTTATTTTTCATATATGGAAGTTGAGACTCAGAAGCTCTAAGTGGTTTACCCAAGGGCATACTGCTAATTAGAAGCAGGCCTGAGATTATAAAGAGTGCTCATCTGCCTCTTCCGTTGATGGTCAGTTTGATCATCATAAAGCTTTTGCCCATTTCCTATTACCAGTTTGTGCATAACCCGATTAATGGTGAATTTAACTTGATATATATATGGGTATCTGTACTGATTGGTTATAATAATAATAAACAATTTCTAATATAGGTCTTACTAGGTATCTGGTTTTTTTTAAAGGATTTTTATACATTAATTTATTTAATCCTTACAGAACCCTTAGAGGAATGTGCTACTATCACCACTGTTTATCAGAATAAGATGTCAAAGCACTGCCGGTGGAGATAACCAGCCCAACTTTATACAGCTCATGTGTTCAGTTAACTTTCCAAAGTGCACTATTATTTCTGTGTGGCCACATCCATAGTAGTTCCCAGCCTCGAATATAAACTATATCAGACACTAGTCTTTCCGCATGAATCCAGAGAAAACGTGTATTATATCTGGGACACCAGACTAGATTTCTTTATTTAAAACAGTTTTAGTTTGGATATCTTGTACTATTATGCCCTTGGGCTTTTCTTGGAAATACTGTTTCCAGTAAAGCAATTTGCCCTGGTGTTAATTCATGAGTTTGGGTTTGGTCTCTTTTACTCGAAAAGTTTTAAAATTCCCTGCCCATTGAATCCCTTCACCCCTCCCAACTACAGCACTGCAGTCCAGGCATTTTGGAGTAGAGCAAGTCAAACAACTTATTACCACCACCCCACATATATTTAAAGTAAATTTATATTACCCATAAACTTATATAACTTCAAAACCTCGGGCGTTTTCTCATTGGTTTATCCCTAGAGTGTAAATAAACTAACAAAATATTTGAACTTTCCAAAGTATATCCTTTTAATCCTTGCTTATCAGCCCTACCTTGCCCATAAAAAAGTGTGCTTTCATAATATGCAAATCTAAATTTTATCGAGGAGGAGGAGTTTGCAACTTATGGTCAAAATCAGCTATTTCTAAATTTCACTTTTGAAACTTTTAAGAGTATTGTCTTATTGTGATTTTATTGATGATTCAGGAAAATAGGGATTGATATAGTTTGGATATTTGTCCCTGTCCAAATCTCATGTTGAAATCTCATCCCTAGTGTTGTAGGCGGGGCTTGGTGGAAGGTATTTGAATCATGGGGGCGGATCCTTCATGAATGGCTTGGCACCATCCTCCTGGTAATAAGTAAGCTATTGCTCTGAGTTCACATGGGATCTGGTTGTTTAAAAGTGTGTAGCACCTCCCTCCTCTCTCTTTCCTGTTTTTGCCATGTGACATGTAAGTTCTTGCTTTGCCTTCTGCCACGAGTAAAAGCTCCCCGTGGCCTCCCCAGAAGCCGAGCCGATGTTGGAGCCATGCTTCTTGTACAGCCTGCAGAACTGTGAGCCAGTTGAACCTCTTTTCTTTATAAATTACCCAATCTCAGGTATTTCTTTATAGCAATGCAGGAATGAACTAACACAGGATGGTTAGAACATGTCCATTCATTTTGTTGAGAATAATGGATGGCAGAATGTGGGGGCATATTTTTTCATTTATTCATTTATTAATTCATGCAAGCATTCATTATTTTTCTATCATGCCAATTTCAAAAATAAGTTCATTGTAGCACAAAATTTTAAAAGATGTAAAATCGTTAAGAGGAAAAAATCAAGAATTTTTTATTAAAAGTATGGAGTACATGACAGGAAAGGAAATTTAAGATTCACTACTAAAATAGAGCTTAAATCTTAGTTCTGGTTTTCCTGAAGGCCAAGTTTAGAAGGGAAAGGCAATGGATTGAGAAGTTTTCATTATCTTATAAAGAAAACCATAATTCATTCCAAGACATGTTTTTTCTTTAATGCTGAATTCTGGTAGGAATTTCACATGAGCTTTTAAGAGGCTCTGTGAAGAATGCAGTGGATATTGTCCCTGATAGCAAGTTTTGTTGTTGTTGTTGTTTTTAAATTACAGAAATGTCTAAGAATGCCTGTTTCATTGGAAAAGCTAAAAGCCTAATTACTATCAAAATTCCTCAAAGCTATCTTTAATCTCACAATTATGCAACCCAAATGTGTAGCATTCTGGTGATCTCTTAAGCTAAAGTGATCAAGCTTAGAGGAAGTGCAGTTTATATCATAAATGGATTTCTTGCTCTGCAATGATTTAATAAATTGGTCAGTTACAAAGTGTCCAATATGTCCCTGGAACAATGACAAATACTTTGAGGTCGTGTTCAAAATATAGATTTCTAAAAATTATTCTTAAGTTTAACTATATTGTATTTTACTTGAAAAAGTAACTTTACATAAAATAAAGATACCAGAAATATCCCATATATAGTTTGCCACGTATGGGCAAACTTCTTGTCTGCTGGCCTACATGTTTCAAGTCTTGCTGGCTTCCTGAGGTCTCTGGCAACTACTCAATCTTGCCATTGTAGCAGGAAAGCAGTCATAGAAAATACTAAACAAATGGGCATTATTAGATCTGATTTGCAACAGTTTAGGAACTCTTGTTATAGCAAATAGCATTTAAATTCTAAACCACATGACACTGTAGCTATATTAAAAATTAACAGGAAAGATATTCTTAATTGAGATAGGTTCTAAAGGTTTTGATGAGGAGGACAAATTTGATTATGTTCAGGATAGATAAAATGACTCATACAAGCACACACACACATAGACACCGAGAGAAAGAGAGAGTGAGGGAGAGAGAAAGAGAGATTTGGGATTGTTTTCTTTTTAGGTGGCAGATTGTCAATTTTAGGCATGTAGCCAAATGCCTAAAGACAAGATAGTGGATAGTCTCTAAACAATAATTGGATCCATTAATCAAAATACTGAATTGCTCACAAAGAATATGTGGAAAAATGATAAACTGTGCTACACTGTCTTATTATTCTACGTCCATCCTTTACAAACATGTTTTATTTCAGAACTTTTCTAATTTGGCTTATATATAAATTTTTTTAGATTTAATTAATACATATTAGAGTGCAGATATCAAAGGCTTACAATAACATTTAGGCTTTTCTATGTTTACATAGTAAGATAAAATAATATAAAAATGAAGGCCAAACTTCTAAGATTATTATTGATAGAATTAAAAATATTGAGTAATATTATAGCTTTACTAGAAAGACCCAGTAATAATCTTGAACTACTATACACGTGATTGTCTTAATAAGTTTGCCAGTTGTATCTATTGGATATCATATGCATTCAGTAGACTCTTGATTTCTAAACCTAACATGTTTTATCTATTGAATAGTACTTCTGAGGAAAATAAAATTACATTGAATTATTACACAATTTCCATGTTGATGAGAATTAATAAAGTTAGATTGGGCAGTAATTTCTTTTCAAGTAGAAGTATTTCAAATGGTGTTAAGAAGAAACTCTGAAAATAAAATATTTCATTTTCAGTGACAGCAAAGCCAATGGGTATGGGAGAAAGATGTTCTCTTGTAAACTTGTAAATATGGTAAAGTCATCCTCCTTTGTATAAAAACACAAAAAGCAATTCAGGTGGTGATCTCATATTCTCAAAAAACTTGTGTAGCTCACATACTTAAAATTCATTTGAGAAAGCTTTGTAAATTAATTTTATTAAGAATTGGAGAAAATAGTAAGCAACAAATTTGCATTTGTACAAAACATGTTTACAATTCTTCTACATAATTCATAGTTTTCTATAAATTTTACTATTTACATTCTTGTTAAATTGTATGTTCTGTTTTTCCTTTTATAATTATGAAAGATTTCCAGTATGGAGAAAAATGAAATATCTATGTCCATACTACGTGGACCTAGCAGATATTAACATTTTACTGTATTTGCTTCTGGTTGCTAATTTTTATGCCAAATAAAAGCATTACTACTGCTCAGGAGTATAATTTCTAAATTTGTATAATGTTATGATTTTTTTAAACAGTATATGATAATCGTTTTATTTTTAAAAATTTTACCTATATGATACCATGTTTTTATTCTTCTTTGGAACTTTTATTTAAAAATCAGATTATCTATCTTAAGAATATTATAATAATAATTTGATTAGTTGTTCAAATAAGCTTAACTGATTCACATACAGTTACTAAACATATAAGTAATGCTGTCTGATTGAATAATAAACTTGAATTTGTTCAAATACCAATTATATTTTGATTTCTTATTCAAATATAACGTGTTTGTTATATTCGCAAGGTTAATGTAACTTGATAACATATAGAAATCCTTTTGTTTATGCAAAACTGGACATGATACAGTACCTTGAGGAAAATTCCCCACAACTCCTTTCTCAGCCTTTGTTCTTTATTTAGTGACTATGTTATTTATTTTAAAGTAGATGCTAAAGAATCAGAAATGAGACTGGTAGTGCTCTTACAGCACTTGCAGAATTCCAAGTATAATCAGGGAGCTAATATGGTTTTATGATGATGAAAACACCATACCTACAAAACAGAATGGAACTAAGTAGGTATGTGGGCCCTGAATTTAAACTGAGACAAATGTCTCTGTATGAAATGGACTATTATGGGTTTATCTTCAATTCAATTCAGAAATACACTACAGTAGACCAGTGGACCAGATAATCACATATAGTTGAAAATGTGAACAATGCAGTGTAGCCATTCATTGCTTTTACATTATGTAGCAGGCAGAAAATTGGTAAGAATTCACAATGCCTGTAAATAGCAACCTCTTCTGAATAGAGGTATCCAGAATGCTTACTAAATAAGACAATGGGAGCTTTGCTAAAGCAAAAGGTTTTCTCATGTCAGCCACAAAAGCACACCCGAAGAATAAACTCCTTTGGTGTTGAATTTCCAAATTCTTTATAATATACTTAAAAATTTTTAACATAAATTGTTGCCTAAGGCATCTCCTACTTACACTCAGCAACCTATTTTGCATGCCTTTCTTTTTTTTTGAATTCACTACATTTTCCCATTCATTAATTTTTAAACTCAAAACGATTTGTTCTTTAGACGCACTGCCATTCTCTGTCTACATATAAGGACATGACCTGCACCATGTCAATACCACTGCGAATGAATTTTATTTTATACAAACCAGGTCTATGTCTCTGCAACAAGGTGAATATCCCAATATGTATGGCTAACTCAAGTCCAAAAAATAGATTTTATTGGATTACGTTAGGGACTTGGAATATGCCAGGCAGCGATGTCTTAGCAAAATCAATTTGGGAACTTTGATTAAGTATACAGTACTGTGTATGCCTAATCAAACCTTATTTTACTCAGACATATTTAACCAGGTTTGCAAATATAGAGTTCATATTTTTAAAGAGATAAATCTTTTCAGTCTGCATCTATCCAGTCATTACAAGCTACTTATTTTACTTCCTAATATGTGGATGTGGACTCGGGGTCACAAAACAGAATTCACCCAAGAATTGTTGATTCAGCTAAAACAAAAATGCCATGTCAAATCTCCTTTTGCAGTCAGTGTTAGTCACTGCCAGGAAATGGCTTTCTGAAACTGAGTTCTTAAATTTAATCTCCACTTGATTGAATTAACCACACATATCTGAAAAGGGAGTAAGAGAAAAAAAAAAGTTATCTCATTGCCAAACTGTTAAAAAAGGAATGCCGGACCTTTGAGGAAAAAATATCCTGACTTCAACTTATTTCAAGGGCATAGTCAGGATATAGTTTAGGCTTTTTTTTTTTACTTAAGAAAGGTTACACATTTGTATTCTGACAGCCATTCTACTGTTTTATTAAAAACTGAAGAACGAAAGACCAAGAGAATATTCAGCTGCACCTGATAAGACTTTTTCTTTAAAGATGACCCCAACCTGTGGAAGATGATTTATGAAATCATGGTTTTCATTATTGGACTTGGTGCTGACTGTGTTGTTTTTGATTGATGGACCTGTAGTTTTTGTCTTCTTTTGTCTTCAGTAGAGAACAAGGGCATAAAAACACTGCTAGCGAATGAAATTACGTAAAACGTGGCAATTCTTAGGGACAGGTGGTTTGAAAGAAATGTAAAGGAAAGTATTAAAGTAGATTAAACATATAATACAGCATGATTTTTAAATTATTTTTAAAGAAAGTTACATATACTATAGCAGACATTTTGTAAAAATTTTCATTTGCTACTGAAAAAAAATAATAAAAGGATACAAGAAAAAAATGGCATTTTATTCACCCTGGCATATAAAGTGTTCTGACAGGAAAAAAATAAATCTGTTATTTTATAGGCAAACAGAAATAGATTAGTCTGTTTACATAATATATATAAGAAAGTGTCCTGGTCTGGTATGGTGGCTCACACCTGTAATCCCAGCACTTTGCAGGTCCAGGCAGGTGGATTCCTTGAGCCCTGGAGTTTGAGACCGGCTTGGGGAACAAGGCAAAACCCCATCTCTACAAAAAATACAAAAACTAGCTGTGTGTGCCTGTAGTTCCAGCTATGTGGGAGGCTGAGTTGGGAGGATCACTTGAGCCAGGGAGGTGGAGGTTGCAGTGAGCCGAGATTGCACCATTCCACTCCAGCCTGGGCAACAAAGCAAGACTTTGTATCAAAAAAAAAAAAAAAAAAAAAAAAGAAAAAGAAAAAAAAAAAGAGAAAAGAAAAAAGAATGAGTCCATGTGTTTTTTTGCTAGAGTTAATAGCTCTACAGCTTCAGTTTTACAGAATTTTTTATTGCATTAACAATATCCAATATGAAATAATTTTTCTTTTTGTGATAAATCTAAAATCTGTGTTTGTGTCTGTGTGTGTGTTTTACTTCTCAAAATAATATAGGCAAACCAACAAAGTAATAGGACTAGACTTTCACAGCAAAGCTCTGACACACAGAGTCTGGGGATATTGTGGAGATTCATTCAGGACTACAGAAAGCCAGAAACATCTTAATTTCCCTCCTTTGAAGTACTTCTAGTAACTATCAGAACCTATCCTTATTATAGTTTCCACATTCTAATTTCTCAAAGGGAACATTAACTATTATTGTTTGAAACACATATTTTATAAAATACAATCATTTATATATAATTGACACAACCCATTTATCAATAGTTAATAGCTCGCTTCTCATGAATTCTTATTGTATATATATAATTCCTATTGTTAGATATATTAATTTTTTTGTATAATATGTTTCTCTACAGGCTCTTTAGGAAAATAGGCAGGGATGAAGCCAACCTAAATGTGGTCAATCTTGCAGGACTTTAAGAAAGAAATTTAAAAGTATGAATACAAATATGATTTAAGGAAGTAAATATTAATTAGGATGAGACCTGTAAAAGTGAAAATTCCCAAAAGTTAAGCTTCATTAACTTCATGATAAACCTATCTCTAAATTTTTTACAAAATGGAGTAGATTTTAAACATCATCAAACATAGGAAAAACTCATTAGTTATTTTATTAGGCTGTTCATGCATTGCTATCAAGAAATACCTGAGACTAGGTAATTTATAAAGAAAAGAGGTTTAATTGGCTGACAGTTCCACAGGCTGCACAGGAAGCATAGCAGCTTTTGCTTCTGGGGCAGCCTCAGGAAGCTTCCAATCATGGCAGAAGGCAAAGGGAAAGCAGGTATATCACATGAGAAAAGCAGGAGCATGAGAGAATCAGGGGAGGTACCACACACACTTACAGAATCAGATTTTATTAGAACTCATTCACTATTTTCAGGATAATCCCAAAGGGATGGTACTAAACTATTCCTGAGAAATATGCCTCCATGATCCAATCACTTCCCACCAAGCCCACCTTTAACATTAGGGATTACATTTCAACGTGAGATTTGAGCAGAAAAAACATCCACACTAGATCAGTTATCATGACTTGATGAATTGATAGCACCAATACCATCAGAATCATTGTCCTTTACTGGGCACTTGCAACATTCTGGGCACTATGTAAGTGCTTTGCATTAATAATCTCATTGAACAACCCCATGAGGTATGTGTGATTTTTTTAATCTACATTTTAGAGATGAGGCAATTAATACTCAGGGAGGTTAAATAACATGCCCCAGAACATGCAGACTAACAAATGGAGGAGCAAGAATTCTAATCCAAGTATATGTGAATGTAAATTCAATAAATTAAATTTATTTTCAATTTTATTAATAACAATTACAATGCAAAACTAATATAAAAATTTTTGTATTCATACAGGGAAATACTCAAATTTATGGTGATTGTGTGTCTCATAACTACTTCAGGGTTTTTAATGTGACAGTTTTAATATAAGAATCTTTTTGGATATGAATGTTGAGAGGCACTGGAATGTTCAAAGCTCATCACAGTTTCAAGCCTCATTGACATCATTTATCCTGTGTATTTGTGGAAAGAGTAGTCTTCTTTAGTGAGCAAAGGAAACATTGCCACAACAAATTTCTTGGCTTCCAAACATTACCTAGTTGTTTACACCTAACTAAACTTTAACAGCACTTCAGTGAAAAATTTCAGGCGTCATCCAAAAGGTCTAATGTTTCTTATATATTCAAGCATAGCTACTCTGTAAATAGAAGATGTAATGAAAAACTGTTTAGCACATGTATGTTTATTGAGGCACTATTCACAATAGCAAAGATTTGGAACCAACCCAAATGTCCAAAAATGATAGACTGGATTAAGAAAATGTGGCACATATACACCATGGAATACTAAGCAGCCATAAAAAAGGATGAGTTCATGTCCTTTGTAGGGACATGGATGAAGCTGGAAACCATCATTCTTAGCAAACTATTGCAAGGACAAAAAACCAAACACCGCATGTTCTCACTCATAGATGGGAATTGAATAATGAGAACACTTGGACACAGGAAGGGGAACATCACACACCGGGCCTGTTGTGGGGAGGGGGGAGGGGGGAGGGATAGCGTTAGGAGATATACCTAAGAGTTAATGGGTGCAGCACACCAACATGGCACATGTATACATATGTAACAAATCTGCACGTTGTGCACATGTACCCTAGAACTTACAGTATAATAAAATTTATATATATATATAAATGTATTTTTAATCAAAATATACTATTCAAGACTTGGGTGCTTTATAAATTAAAAACTAAATTATTAGATTCTTGAGCAGTAGATAATTCATTCAGTTTTAAACCAAGGCACATTAAAATGCTAACCATGCAGTAGATTGGTTAAGCAAAAATGCTTTTATAGAAAATATAGAAATAATAATGTATATTCATAACTAATAATTCAGTGTAAGTGTTGAGTTGACTCTACCACATATAAACCAGAAAGGAAATTTTTCTGCTGAATTATGCTCAGGAAAAAAAAGAATAAAAGCCAAAACTCATTGGGGTCCTGAAAAGTTAGACTAAATTTGTCAGCCATTATTTGGAAACACATTTAAAATATCTTTACCTTGAGAGTGCATGTGAAAATTGAATTCTACCCTATGATATACCCATCTTTGTTTTCATAGAAAAATGTTTTAAATGTCCAGTTAAGTTGTATTTTTCTTCTTAAATCTTCACATAAAATGAAATTTTAGGAAGATGTCATTTGGCTCTATGTGAATTGTCAAAGCAAAAATTTCACTGGAAAAAATTAGACAGCCAAGGAAGACTTTATTTAAGACTATTGCAGGCCGGGTGTGGTGGCACATGACTGCAGTCCCAGTGCTTTGGGAGGCCAAGCTAGGAAGATTTCTTGAGCCCAGGAATTTGAGACAAGTCTGAACAACATAATGAGACTTTGTCTCTACCAAAGAAGAAGAAGAAGAAGAAGAAGAAAAGAAGAAGAAGAAGAAGAAGAAGAAGAAGAAGAAGAAGAAGAAGAAGAAGAAGAAGAAGAGGAAGAAGAAGAAGAAACTATTGCAAATAGAGTAGAGAGAAAGAAGTACCAAAACAAAAGGTGAAAGGATTTTTAATGATTGGGGTGAGCCAGTGGAAACATTCTGGAGGATGAGGATGTTGCAAAAGGGAAGTTGATCAACGGGATGTGTCAAGCTCATTCAGTTATTTCTGAGTTTGCAAATGTGTTTATTCTTTGACTAGGCCATCTGTGTTTGCTAATTGCCACCCATCTAAGAAGTTAGGCTCATAGCCTCCCACAGAGACTGGGATCCTTCAGCGTTTACATTCCAACAAGATGGTTCCCAGGTTCTTGAAAAAGACATTGTCTGGGTTGTAAAATTGGCAAGAGGCTGGGAAAAGATTTACCTACATTTTAAAGAGTCAGAAAAAGACTCCACAATTTCAAGTTTTCTAAAGTAAATGATTTAATACAAGAGAGGACAAGGCCTAGAATCAGGACAAAAATCTGTTTACAATGTAGTTGGGCTGAGGGGAAGTTCGTCAGAGCTCAGTCACAGTGTATGCCTGTGAGAATCACAGCACTGTCTAATACAACATACAATCTAATATTGTGTAATAATCTTTTTCCACAGGAGCCTTTATAAATACTTATTAATGCAAAGCAGAATTCAAAATTCATTATGTTTGTTATTTTAGTCAGTCTTCACAACATCCTGAGAAGTCTTTCTCATGTTCACCAATTTACATATGAAGGAGATGGGACTGTGTGTCTCATTCCTAATAACAATTACACTCTACTACCTCCCCAAGAATTTTCTAAAAGAAAGTAGCTTTCAAATTCTTCACTGCAAACCTAAACATATTTTCACAAAACAGATTGGATATCAGTATATCTATTATTCAGCCTGTCATACTGTGCAAGATAGTAGGAATGAATCATCCATTAAACTGATATGATGTGTGGTACTGAGTAACTGTATTTGGTGTTGTTTTTTTATGAATATCCCTGAGGTACTAAAATTCCTTGGATAATGAAGTTCACAGTGCTTGTGAAAGCTTGACTAAGTGGTAGGAAGTTCTTGAGGTGTTTTGAAATGTATTCGACATCACCTGTGTTTCAAAGTAATGGTCCGTTCTTTGGTATTATGATTACTAGTGAGCAACATAAGAGTGAAGAATTCAATGTCTGTTATCTGACTAGCACAATATTTTGTATTATATATTTCTCTATTGAAGTGAAATCCACATAACATAAAATCAATCATTTTAAGGTGAACAATTAGTGGCATTTAGTACATTAACAATGTTGCTCAACCACCATCTCCATCTAGTTCTAAAATATTTCTGTCACCCCAAGTGAAATCCTACATCTATTAAACAGTTGCTCCCCATTCCCTCCTCCCCTAATCCCCACAAATATCAGGTCTCTTCCAAATGCAACTTGTTATTAGTATTAATGGGTACAAATAACAGTTAATACTCATTTAGATAAATAGTTATTTAGGGCGTACCATGTTTCAGGAACTGTTTTAAATGCTCTCTATCAAATAATTTGATCCTTATGACAACTCTATGAACAAACTGAGGCAGAGAGGTCAAACAATTTGCAGAAGGACACAAAGAAAATACAAGGTAGGGCCGGGTGCGATGGCTCACGCCTGTAATCCCAGCATTTTAGGAGGCCAAGGCAGGCAGATCACGAGGTCAAGAGATCAAGACCATCCTGGCTAAAATGGTGAAACTCTGTCTCTACTAAAAATACAAAAAATTATCTGGGCGTGGGGGCACACACCTGTAGTCCCAGCTACTCAGGAGGCTGAGGCAGGAGAATTGCTTGAAGCCAGGAGGTGGAGGTTGCAGTGAGGCAATATCGCACCACTGAACTCCAGCCTGGGCGCCAGAGCAAGACACCGTCTCAAAAACAAACAAACAAAGAAACAAACAAACAAACGAACGAAGAAACAAAAAAGAAAGGAAATGCAAGGTAGGGATATATTAAGAGGATTTGAACCCATTTTTGCCAGTTACCACTGGCAATCCTATATCTTCGTGGCAGACAGAGACACAACTATATTTTCATTCAATACTTCGATGCTTTACAACTTGATTAATGCTAAAACATGACACATACAAAAAAATCAAACAATAAACAACAGCTACAAACATACACATACAGTTTTCCTGACAAAGGAGATAAATGGGATAGGCCAGAAACAGTAGAGGGATGGCATAAAGAAAGAAAGCTCACCTCTTCTCCCCTGTAAAGTTCAAAATAAATTATTATTTTGTGATTTGTCCACTTGTGATACCAATTCTGAATTTTTGCTACGTAAAAATGAAGAAAAAATATATTTCAACTTAAACACATTTTGCCTTAAGGAGCTTCAGACAGTTTGAACTTGAAATGCAGCCTGTGAATGAATATTTAATTTCACTTTCCTTATAAGAGAAGTTGAATCACTTTTGCAAGTCTGAGGGTGACAGTTTCAAATTTCAGCTCAGGCAGGCAATCAACAGAGAATAATATTACAGCAGGGGGAAAAGTTGGTGACTCAGTAATGACATTTTAATGTTACAAAACAGAATATTGGTACAGAAATTTGCAATCCCTTGTGACAGCTTTCTGTTGACTTAACAATCAATACCATCATAACAATAAAAATATGCAAGTCTCTAGCTATAGACAATGCCTAAGAATGAGAACTTGTCTATCATTTGTTACAACCTTCCAGGTTTTCCTGCACAACAAAGTATTTTCCGGGCATTTAATCTGGTGTTATAAAGCAAGGCATAGACATTTAAAGATACTGAAAACATATTTCTTCCTCTTGGCTATTATTTATTAAAGCAAAGGTGGTTTTACAGAACACTTTTTTATGTGAGCATCTGAAACTAATTTGCATTTTTATTTTAAATTCGAATAGCCTCAAATGCAATAGATAGTATCTTATCATCATTAAGCATTTATTAAGCTTTCTTAGTGTGTGGCGCCATGATGCCATAATCAGGATTGAAAACAGACATGGTCTGTGTCCATTAGAACAGCATGACCTGTAACCTGCTCACTGACCGCAAAATGGACTCCAGCCCACTCAGTGTCTTTACTTACTGAGTTTAAGAATAATGACTGTAACTATCTAATCCTTTCTATTAATGATGCTTATAAATAGATCTTCTTTCTTATGATCCATGAGCATTTTCTCATTTCTGACATGTTTTTCTGTCTCTGGGGAACCTTATAATAAACTCTTATTATGTCCGTCTTCCAGGGTAAGAGAGAAGAATGAGAAATAACAGTAGTTTGCAGCATTTTATATTTTCAGTTGTGAAAATAAGATCACAGAAAATGTTCAGGATTGTTGTGTATGGTAACTTAACTCTGTCTACAAGCAAAGCATGTGTAAACTTAGAGGCCTACAAAAGACAATGTGAAAACTGGATCCTTCTCCCCAACCTACTTCTAGGCATTATTTATTTGCTTCACAAAGGTTTCTGGTGAGCATCTACTTGACAAGGATAAGGAAGGCAATGAAGCAGGATGTCCTTCCTCTGGAATCACATAGTCTAAAGACAGAAACATAAGAAGTATTAACAACTTACTATAAGACCATGGTTATGAGATTTACTATACATACATGTAAGAATTATATGAGAGTACAGATTACCCTCCTGACTTAATAAATGTGTCTTATCAGAGATAAAAGTAGAATAAATTTTGAGCTGGGCATGGTGGCAGTGCACCTGTAGTCCCAGCTACTTGGGAGGCTAAGAGGGAGGATTGCTTGAGCCCAGGAGTTTGAGTCCAGCCTCGGCAGCACAGCAATACCTTGTGATATGGCTTGGCTGTGTCCCCACCCAAATCTCATCTTGAATTGTAGCTCCCATAATTCCCACGTATTGTATGAGGGACCCAGTGAGAGGTAATTGAATCATGGCAGTGGGTCTTTCCTGTGCTGTTCTCGTGATAGTGAATAAGTCTCATGAGATCTGATGATTTTATAAAGAGGAGTTCCCCTACACAAATTCGCTTGCCTGCCACCATGTAAGATGTGACTTTGCTCTTCCTTCACCTTCTGCCATGATTGTGAGGCCTCCCCAACCATGTGGAACTGTGAGCCAATTAAATCTCTGATATGGTTTGGCTCTGTGTCCCAAACATCTGCTTGCATTGTAATAATCCCCACGTGCCATGGGAGGGACCTGGTGGGAGGTAGTTGAATCATAAGGGCAGATCTTTCCTGTGCTGTTCTCGTGATAGTGAATAAGTCTCATGAGATCATTTCCCCTGTACATGGCCCTCTTGCCCACTGCCATGTAAGATGTGACTTTACTCCTCATTCACCTTCCATCATGATTGTGAGGCCTCCCCAGCCATGTGGAACTGTGAGTCACTTAAACCTCTTTTATGAATACCCAGTCTCATATGTGTCTTTATTAGCAGCGTGAGAACAGACTAATTTCCTCTTAAAATATTTTTTAAAATAAAGAAATAAATAGAAAGAGAATGAAGAAGAATGAGTAATATCTTGAAGAATGAGTAATATCTAAGACTGAGATATCTAAGAGATCAAGTCAATGTGTCTGTCCTTAGCATATTGATGCTAAGAAGCAGGTGGCATGAAATGAAGGTGGACGTGTAGTTAGGACACAGCCTGACTTCTGGGTCTTGTGTCTGATACCCAAGACCCAGACCTGTTTTGTGTATCTCTTCTGTTGACTTAATAGTTTTTTGCTGATGTGGTAGGATCTTATATATATTCATGAAACAAGGGCCCAAATAATGATGCACATAATGGGTGGTCAATAAATGTTTGCAATCTGAGTGAAAGAGACAGGAGAAAAAAGTACCCACAGAAATGTAAAAATATTCAGATTTAAATCAGCCATTGAACTAAAAGTGCACTATACAAAGCGCTTTCACTTATATTATCTTTTGGATCTTACACTGAGGTGGGATACATATTATTATCATTCTCTTTGCAAAAATAAGGCAAATAAGTCACCTGCTCAATTCACCCAGACATTATTGGTATATATACTTATTTTTATTCAAAACTCAATATCTTTCATGCTCTCTTTTACAAAAAACGAAAGAACATGTCATTAAAAGAAGAAAAAGTAAACACTAGTAGTTTCTTCAAATAGTATTTATATAGTATTATTTAAAGTTACATAGAAGAGGTTATATGAATGAACATTGTGCGATTGGTAAATGCAAATTCTAGTACCAAAATAAAGATCTACTAAATCAAACAGTCCCCCAGCGGAGTTCAGAAATATGTATTTTAAACAGGCCCTCTCATCCCCTAACACTGATTTATTTTGGCAAACAATGCCTTAATGTTTCTTTCCAGGGTAAGGGCATGTATTCTGAAACTTCATGCAATCCAGTAATTCTATTGCTTAAGAATGATGTGATACTGGAGATTAAGCACATGCTTATGAAGATAAATTAACAGTAAGATTCAATGTAATTACAGATTGTAGATAATAAGCATGTTTGGGGAAAGTATTGACTGGTTCTGTATTTTTTATTTAATTATATTTTTGTTTCCTTCCTCTCTCCGCCCTGGACTGCTCAGCATAATGATTGATTCTTCAAGGCGTATTTCACAAAGAATGTGGGCAGGACCATGCCTATGTTGTTTTCCTCTGCAAAAGGAGCAACTAGCACAAGTACCCAGTATTCTTTGCAGACTTAAATTAGTGGTATTTTTCTCTTAAATTTCTCCTTGGTCTTGCAAGTGTAGAAACAAATCACATTCAACAAGGCATAAGAACAAAATTAAAATGAGATATTCACATCAGCAAATTCTGTGTAGTTTATTATACTCCAAATTGACGAAACAAATAAAACTTAAACAAATTAACTTAAAAAGCGACATTTTAGAGTGGGATTTTTACCCTATTCATATTTCCACCAATTGTCATGAGCACTTCTATTTTATTAAAGGTTTTGTTCTTCATTAAGTTAACTGCTATTTCACTATCTAGGCATTCTTCAATAGAGTGTACTTCCATATCCTTCACATCCTTTTACAATACACAGGAAAATTGTTTAAAATCTTGGGAGGTAAATTTGCTCACTTCAGGAGATGATACTTTTTTTATAGTGTGTTTATATAGTTTTATTTGTTACCAAAAGAATATATCACTTGTTTGTTTCTTTAAATCTAATAAAACAAACTTTAAGAAAAAATATTTTGATCACAAAAGGTAGACCATATTTTTATAAGTAGTCTATTATGTGGAACAGCTCTGCCCAATAGAAGTGAATTAAATATGAGTCAAAATTTAAAATTTTCTCACAGTCATGTATTAAAAATGTAAAAAGTACATGTGTACTACAACAATAATAACTTATTCAGTGTGATAGTTAACGTGAAATGAAGTTGTACTCAAAACACGAATGTTTACTTGACAGAAAAAATACTTTACTTTGTTTTCACTTTTACATTTAAAATTTAATTCACCCAATGTAGCCACTAGGCATATTTCAAGTGTTCCATAGCCACTTGTAAGTAACAGCTACCATAACAGATAGCTCAGAGAGAATATCAAAACTGGCAATTGGCAAAATTGCAAAAATGCATCTGTTTCTCACCTTTGTTAAAGTGAGCCTTCACATCACCTTCAGGATGCCTAATGCACTAACTCCAGACCAGAACAGCACTCTAAGTTTTTATGAATTTTCCTATATACCCACCCTCTTTTCTGTTAGATTACAGAGTTTTGTCAGAAAAAAACTAACTATGGCTCTAGTTTTTAAATCCTTCCCAAAAGGCTTAATGCCTTAAGTAAAATGCACATACTACATTAAAAAGGGTCCCCAAAGGTGAAGGGAGATTTTTTTTTCTTTTTGGTCAGTTTGATTTTTTTAGTCATTGAGAATGCATATTACTACAATGATGACTATTACTTGATATTCTCATTATCTTATTTTTTTTAATATACCTGTAGAATTTACTGGTAAAATTACTGCTGCTATTGAGAAAGAGACTTTTTCATACTAGGTAAATTCTGCTTAAACATATAAACCTGTAATTGTGATAGAACCATTTGGATGAGTAAGAGATCATTCATAGTTGCCAGGAGAAAATGGAATGGGAGATAAATAACAAAGCTCATAATGAACAGAAGGGAAGATTTCCTAAAATTACTCTGTTCTTTCCCCCATGCTGTTTAATGAAATTCTTTATGACACAAGAGAATATCTGACATTTGAGAGTCAGCAAAATGTTTAATGATGATTCATAACATGATGAAATACTGTAGAGTCTAAGACTGCTTCATCCTTAATAGAGAAACGGTATGTAAAACACTGATGTTCATGAGTCTCACAATCAAGAAGGAGAAATTCCCCTCATAGGAAAGAAGTGCAAAAACTTGACACGTATCAATTTCAAAAATTCCATTGATTTCACATGACATATTCATAAGGATGTGCATTTATTATAAATTAAAAGACATTTTATTTTTAGCATTTCTTAAGTTTGGCCCACCTCTTGAGATTTCTTCTGTTTTGTGTTAAATTTAGAAGTTCTTGGTGATTATTTTTCTATATAAATATTACCACTTATCAATTAATTCAGCTGTTTGAAATATAGTTAAACCTATTAAAGTTCTTGGATGTGTGAATCATTGTATTTCAGATCTGAGCTCTTCCAAGTATTTTTTGTTATGCTTAATCTCACCCAAATAAAAAACTGCTATGTGGATATAGGGAAAAAGGGCAAGTAATTGCCCTGACATACAGAGAGTATATTTCATTTGTAATGGAAATGATGGCATTATAATATTAGAATATTAATGGTGATATTAGAATTTCAATGAAATGTAGATGATAGAAATAAAATAGAAACAGTAGGAAACATATAGGAAAAGCTAGACAGCAAGAATATACTGTAGACTTTGTTGTAAGTAAATTAATCCTTTTTTGGAAACTGATAATAAAATAGGTTAAAGTTATAATTTTCGTAATATAAAAAACTAATCATTTCAGATTGTGGATAATACCAATAAAATAACAGTAATCACCATTTTTTGAGCACTTCTTACCAACCAGTTACCTTATTAAATATTTTCCATGCTTACCCTGTTAAAAAAAAAAAAAAAAAAACTTACCGCGTTAAAAAAATTTACTTATCCTGTCTTACATATTTAGAAATAAATGAAAGAAAAAGCAGTTCTTTAATATTATGTCCCCTAGGTTCATCCATGTTGTCAAAAATGACAATATTTCATTCTTTTTTATTGCTATTGGGAATAATGCTGTGTTAAACATGGGAGCTCAGATAGCACTTTGATATGCTAATTTTATTTTCTTTAAATATGTATCCAGTCCAGAAGTGAAATTGCAAGATCATATGATAGAAATCCTGAGACATGCACAGGGATTACAATTATAAATAACAATTATTGTAACAATGTAATTACCCTCTTTTGCATCATATGCTTAATAATTTATTAATGCTATATAATCTAGTAGAAATAGAAGAGGAAAATATCTCAATGGTTGGATGTGTTAGTCCGTTCACATCGCTATAAAGAAATATCTGAGACTGGGTAATTTACAAATAAAAGAGATTTGTTTGGCTCAGGTTCTACAGGCTGTACAAGAGGCATGGCACGAGCATCTGCTTCTGGTGATAGCCTTAGTAAGTTTTCAGTCATGGTGGAAGGGAAAGGAGGGGCAGGCATGCCACATAACGAGAAAGGGAGCAAGAAAGACGCCAGGCTCTTTGAAACAACCAGCTCTCTTGTGAAATAATAGACTGAGAACTCACTCATTACCTATGAGATGGCACTAAGCCATGTAGGAGGGATCCATCCCCATGATTCAATACCTCCTACTAGGTCCTGTCTGCAACACTGGGGATTACATTAACAAGAGATTTTGAGGGGACAAACATTCAACATATATCAGTTGATTAACTTTTATTTGTCACTAAAATATTCACATAAACATCATATTTTCATCATTACTGTTGTGCTTATTAACTTTCATAGGAAGTGATTAATAACGATTCTGAGCCACCACCCACTGCCATGGGCAGTGTAGTTTGGAATGGTCTGCTGGAGATTTTTATATATGCCTCCAACAACACTGTCTCCATCACCACCATCTTGAGCATCATGAGTTTTACCCATCTCAAGAAGTGTACAGGTCACATAGCTGGTTAGTCAGAACAATGTTTTTTACATCTTGCTACACTGCTTTAGACATATTTTTAAAAATGAATTTATGTATACTGTATTTATTCATTCATTAATGTTCAAGTATGTATATCTTAGAAATTTATTTGTTATATATATTGACCTTGAAATAAAAAAATCTGCTTTAAAGATTTAATATAAAGAATAAATAAAATGTCTTTTTAACATCACCTTTTCTTTTTTCCTATTTAAATATCATCTTTCTTTTAATTTCAATTTGTAGTAGTATTATGTTTTAAATGTAATACTAACTCAAAATACATAGGGTATAAGGATTTTTCTGGTTCACAAACTCATAAGCTTTTATTTTTGTCTCTCCCATTCATATTTGCTTTTAGGCATTCAGGTCTGACATATCCATCAGAATATAAGTAAACAATGATGAAAAGTAAAATGTTTCTTCAACACTGCATTCTGTTTGTTGTTCTTTAAGTGAACTATTGCCATGCGACATTTGAGAATGACGTCCTAGATGTTTAAATCTGAAAATTGTTCTGGTCTTGTATTTCAATTCTGTTGGTGAAAAACAACTTTTGGTATAGCTGCCAACGAACTTAAGAGACAAACTGAAGACACAACTGTAAGAAATAATTTTTTCGAAGGCAAGGTGACAAATACTTCTCTGTCCTTTAGGTATTATACACTTAACACGGGATACCGTATCAACATTACATTAAAAAAAATTTTTTTCAGGACCTTATTAAAACATTCGTTTAATTTTGTGGAGATATTTATTTGATTAAATTATGGCATGCTCTACTTGGAAAGCTGAATATTTGTGGGGTTGGGAATTATATATGGCATTATAATACTATATGTAGGTGACAGTTTCCAAAGTGTTATAAGTTTCTTTTCAGATCGCAGGGATATTAAGGAAGTCAGTAGGTGAGTAGCCAATGCAAGGAGTTTTCCTCTCTGTTCTTCCCTATATTCTTTCAACACTCCTTGCCTATGTTTTTTTTCAAATTGGGAAATAGGGCATTAGACTGGGAAAACTTCGTAGCAATCAAGAGGCAAGAGTGTCAAAAATTAGTAAGAGTGCTCCTGGCTAACACGGTGAAACCCCGTCTCTACTAAAAATACAAAAATTAGCCGGGCGTGGTGGCAGGCGCCTGTAGTCCCAGCCACTCAGGAAGCTGAGGCAGGAGAATGCTGTGAACCTGGGAGGTGGAGCTTGCAGTGAGCCGAGATTGCACCACTGCACTCCAGCCTGGGCGACAGAGCGAGACTTTGTCTCAAATAAATAAATAAATAAATAAATAAATAAATAAATAAAATTAGTAAGAGTGTGGGCTGGGCGTGGTGGCTCACGCCTGTAATCCCATCACATTGGGAAGCAGCGGCAGGAGGATCACTTGAGGTCAGAAGTTCCAGACCAGCCTGGCCAACATGGCGAAACCCCATCACTACTAAAAATACAAAAATTAGTTGGGCGTCATGGTGGGTGCCTGTAATCCCAGCTATTTGGCGAGGCTCAGGCACTAGAATCGCTTGAACCTGGGAGACAGAAGTTGCAGTGAGCCAAGATCACACCACTGTGCTCCAGCCTGGGTGACAGAGTGAGAATCCGTCTCAAAAAAAAAAAAAAAAAAAAAAAAATGTAGGAGTATATATAGCACTTTTTCTCAACTCTGTATATGTCCTTAGCTATTATAACTTCATGGGGAGCAAATTGCTGCTGTGTAAGGAACACCTGCTTACAAGTCTGAACCTGGGTTATCAAACCCTCTTAACCACTAAGTAATGCCAAAAATGTCTCCTAGCATCTTTTGGTCTCAAATTTCCCATCATTAAAATGTAGCATTTGAAATATGATCTCTAACATCCTTCTCAACTGTAAACCTGACAAGCTGAGAAAGAAGGGTGGAGAGATAGTTGATTTTTTAGCATAAATTCAGATTTATATTGACTGTGTGACTTCTGGGCAAATGAGAAATTCAACTGAAATTATATCCAGCTAAGCTAATAAGTAGGATTTTGCAAAATGCTAAACAAAGCATAACCTATAAAATGTAGATAATTTGTAAGTGCCACTCAATTCTTGATATGAGTCTAACACATTTATTAAAAATAAGCAGAAAGTTTGGGGAGGCTGAGGTGGGCAGATTGCTTGAGCTCAGAAGTTTGAAACTAGACTGGGCAATATGGCAAAACCCCATTTCTACCAAAAGTACAAAAAAATAGCCAGGTATGGTGACACACTCTTGTGGTCACAGCTATTTGGGAGGTTGAGGCAAAGTGGATCACTTGAGCTGGGGGAGAGGAGGTTGCAGTGAGCCCAGATCCCACCATTACACTTCAGCCTGGGCAACAGAGCAAGCACCCATCTAAAAAAAAAAAAAAAAAAAAAACTGAAAAAGTAAGGAGAAACTTTAAAAAAAATCCATTGCAAAAATAAAACTGTTGAAACAAAAGGCCAATATGGGGATTTTAGGGATCAGGAGGAAAATAAAAGATAATACATAAATCATGTGGCCTTGTGGAAGAGATAACCAATCATAGCCAGTTATGCGTTGGATATAAGAATATCCAACTTCAAACTTCAAAGAATATCACGGATACACAATCCCCCATTGCCTTGGAATTTTAGTTTTAAAAAACCCTTTTCTTTTTTGCCTTGCATTTGGTCTTGCCACTAATTGCACTATTGAGAACTTGATTGCTTGTGATATGAGGCCATGTTCACTATTAAGTAAGGGACAAGTACCTAACTGTTGGTACAAGTATGTGATTGTAACTCACTGAGGAATTATTGACATTATGTTCCAGGTTGTTTCCGTAATAACTAACTTGTATAAACCTTTAAAGGCCATTACAGGACAGATGTTTATAACCGGTAACTGTCACATAAGATATTTATTTATTCAACCAGTATTATTATTTTTAAGTTCATAGCACTGAGAGGGCTATAAATACATGTCATGTTTGAAGTATAAATACATGTACTAGTGGCTTAGTGTCAACCTTGAGAGGAGGAAATGAATGTAGTAGTGCAAGAAACATTTAAGGAATGGAAGGATGGAAATGTAGGACAATCAGTAGCTACATGAAAAAGTGCTTGGAGATTTGGGGGAATCAAAAATTAGAACAGACCTGGAGGTATGTGATGTCTGAGATATGAGGATAGTTTGGATATAGTGGACAAAGATTGAAATGGATTTAAATGACCTAAGTTTTTAGTTGGTTTACTGGACAAATGTTAATTTTTCAAAAACATGATGTTTGAGTAGGAGAAGAAGAGTTATATTTTGAACATGTTCAGCATGGGCCAACCAAGTTAATAATATCCCTAGTCAGGGGGAAATGAATAAAGATAATGTGAGAGATAGATAGTTGAGTGTTAACAGCATGAGGGAAGCACAACAATAATAGACATCAAAATTTTACAAGTATTGCTATGGGTTTTGTACAATCTTAAACAGCTTAAACAAGTAAAGCACATCTCGTCAGCAAATCAACATAGGTAGGTATCATTATTACCCCTGTTTCACGGAAGAGGAAACTCAGTCACAAAGAAGATGAGTAGAGTCATTTGCTCAGGAACACTCAATATGTGGCAGAGTCACAATTTGGGCACAAGCAATGGGATTGTAGCATCTGTGCCCATGATTACTAGCAAGAATTAGTGTGCAGTGGCTCCTAAAGAGATCGAGGACTTAACCTTAAGTGGCATGCACAGTTTGGGGATGACAGGCAAAAATGCAGCCAATAGAGGTCAAAGAGTCACCAGTGTGGTCTCTACCCAGAACCAAATTAAACAATTCTGCCTTTTTAGAATGCTCTAGTTCAATAAGTAAGGTTTTAGACTGATCATCCAGAGTTATTTATGTATTTATTATTTTGCAAGTAAACACTGGATGGATATCCTCCATTTCCAAAGCACTATGTTGAATCAGAAGCATCATCTCAGTGTCCACCTTGACCAAGGCTAACTTCTTCCCAATCCCTATTTGGCCTTGAAGGAGATACCGTTGAATAAAATAACAGCTGAATGTACTTAGCTGGTTTCAATGTGTTATTTCAGATTATTTATTCCAGAGTCAGAAAATATAATTTTCTTTAGTTTTTTTCAATGTATCATTGCTTAAAGCCCGCATGTAATGTACCTGAAGTGTTTTTTTAAATGCAGGTTCCTAGGCTCAAACTAGAATTAGAAAACAGGATGCTAACAACGAAGATGTTGAAACATGCTAACAAAAATCTCTAATTGCCAGAATTTTTAATTTTCTTGTTGTACTTACTTTTATTATGAAAATTTTAGTCATAACCATAGAGAGAATTGTTTAATGAACCTTCATATACCCATCTGCTAAATTCAACAATTATTTTAAAAATCTATTTTTTTCATGTTTTTAACTCCTTCCTTGTTCTTCCTTTCATCTCTTCTTCCTTTATTCCTTCCTTCCTTCCATCCTCTCCTCTGTCTTATATAACCCATTGACATAATCACACTTAATAAAATTAGTAATTATTTACTGTCATTTGTATTCAAATTGTGACAAATTTCTCAAGAACAATATTTGTACATTTGGTTTTTGTTTCAATTCAGAGACCAAAAAGAATTAAGACATTGCCTTTGGTTGAAACATAATAAATATCTTTGAAGCAATCTCCCCTGCCCAACTCATTAAAAACAATTTTTAATGTAATGGATATTTTGATGAAACCAGGTCAGTTATCTTGTGAAATATCCCACAAACTGGATATGCTTTAAATTTATTTATATTATAAAGATTTTTAAAATGTATATACCTTAAAGGGTGTGTACCCCAGAGTTTCTGGTTTCTGGTCCAATTGGTGGCAGTAGAATGGTGGGATATGGAGAGAGTGAGAGACAGAGAGAGAGAGAGAGAGACAGTCACAAGCACACATTTAAATTAACTTAGGTAAGTCTGATGTGCAGTCAGGATATATTTATCTCCTCAAACTCACGGCAAATTTCAGACAGCTATTTCAGTCATTTAATGATTTATTTACAAAATCAAAAGCTACCACCATTAGATTTGCATTGCATTGTTTGTCAGGCTTGGTGATTTGTTGTCCATGTAAACCTTGTCTATTCTTACTATTTCATGCTGTGGTAGAATGTTTCAGTCTCTTGTCAACGATTAGCAGTTAATACAATATCATGTCCCGAAATCTGAGAGCTTACTGTTTTCTGAAGTTTTGCCATCTTAAAAGCATAGAAAATTCTTTTGATAGAAATTCTTTACATCGAAAATTCTTTTGATAAGTAACTTTGTTGACCTTGTTCTTTAGCCAACCAGATTCCTTTTCTAGTCAGGTTCTACATCTCTGCATTCTCACAGAGCGAAAATTTACATTTTGTTTTCTTTCAACTATTACAATTTCTTTCCCCATTGATAAATTAAGTTATTTTTAATTTATAAGTCTTAAAAATGTAACTGAACCAGTTATTCAACATAATCATGGTTTATCATTGTTATTGTTATTATTAGTGAAACATCATATTGTCATAATTATTTTACTATTATATTGAAAATGTTATTAAACCTTTCAGTATTGCAATCATTATTAAATATATAATGTATGTGGCATCATACGCACTGAGCATTAAGTGGTTTATTCAGCCATAGTGTGACTCTATGAAAAACAAATGTATTGACAAAGTGCGCTGTTTCTATAAATCAGCTAATCTTCCAAACTTTGATTATGTCAGTGCCTAACACAGTATAAGAAATTAATTAATAATTGTTGAATGAAAGAGTACATAGTTTTCATGATAACACAATGTTTTAAATGTATGCTTTGGTAACTTCCTTGGTTATGGCAGCTCCTTGGTAACTACTTATGATGTTCAGTTATTTGCATTTAGTCTAATGCAAATGGTTTAAAATAGTTTTTATGGTAGCCAATTAAATTACCATGGTTGCATGAGATATAAGTGGATAATTTCAAAAATATGAAACCATTTGGATTATTATTAACTCAAGTATGTCAAATAACATATAGATATGTGCTAAGTTTACTAATACAACTGTTATTGTAATAAAATAATTTATTAAGAAGAGAACCTTGGGAACAATCTGCAGTTGCTTTGAAAGTTTAAGTTAGGGACATAATTTGTTCCTTTGTCTCATAAAAGAAGACTTGCTGGCTAGTATTCAAATGCTACAAAAATGTATTTGCCACACTGACATAAAATATAAATGAACTTTTCCTCCAAATAACAAATATGAGATTTACTTCAAGTCTGCAAAAAGATGTAAATGTAAGAATTCCTGTTATCCGATTTTCTTCTGAATATTTTGCATTCCTTTGGAATATGTTCTAATAAGCTTATAGTCACATAGGAAACATGCTTATTATTATTTTATTTCTTTATTCTGTAGTATTCTAGTCTAGATTGCAGTTTAGGGTCTTCCCATAGATGGTGAGAACTCACTCAGGATATTTTTAATGATACAGGATATTCACCTCATTAATAAAATATTCAGAAGGACAAAGTCCCAGGATCGCACTTAGCTCCAGCTTGCTCACCTTTTCTTTGTAACAATGTATCTAATTTGTTGTATTAATTTGTGTATATTTCATGTATTCGTCAGAGAAATTCATTTAATTTGATCCTGACCTTATTATTCAAAGCTTAAATGTGAAACAACCTTTTCTCCTCAAGTGGTGTCACAAAAGGTTGCATCTTAGTCGTGCAGCTGATCAATGGCTGTCATGCAAAATGAGGCTTCCACCAGCTCTGAGTGGCACCTGGTGGTTATTTATAGCATGACCAGCAAAGCCATCTATCTTTTCTGACAGCTCACAGTGTTACTACCCAGCATCATGTTTTTCTCTAATGCCACTTGCAAAACATCCACCCATGTATTCATCATTCCTTTATTGAACCCATTTTAAAACATATATATATATCATTATATATATAAATATAAAAATCATTATATATTTGTTTATATTTGTATATATTTATATATATTTTATATAATATTATATATTTATATATATTTTATATAACATAAATATATTTTATAATTTATAAAATCATATTGTCATAATTATTTTACTATTATATTGAAAATGTTATTAAACCTTTCAGTATTGCAATCATTATTAAATATATAATGTATGTGGCATCATAGGCACTGAGCATTAAGTGCCTAAAATATATTTAAATATAAACATTAAATAGGTTATATATATGTGTGTGTGTGTGTATTCAGGGACGTTATCATAAGGTTATATAACCATGAAAGTAAATAACAACAGCTAATCTTTTAAACTTTCATTGTGTCAATCACAACAAATCACAACAACTATAGATATAAATCATGAAAAAGTAGTATCACAACAGTAGACAAACAGCAAGTATCTTTTCTGTGATGTTTCTCTTTAAGATCTCTTTTAAGGGAGTTTATGTCTCAGAAACCTGAGCACAAATCTTCTCCCTCATTTCATTGATCCAAATTGAGTCATATATACCCATTTGAGAACCAAACTTTGTGGCCAGGGGAATGCCATGCACATATGGCTTAGGTCTGGGTGACCTGAATCAATTTCATTGACGCAAAGTTTAGAGAATAGGAGATGGGGCCTACCAGTATCACAGTCCCGTGATGTGGAATCAGCTTAACCCAAAGTACCTGCACTAGGTATGGCTAATAGAACATATATGTCTAAAGGAAAGAGGAATGGAGAAATAGACCATGATAAGTAATCAATGATTTTTTAATAAAAACATACGTTAAAAACTTTACCTTTCTATGAGAAAAACACATATGCTATGTTAGGCTTAACTGAGAAAGTGATAATATAACAAAAGGAATAAAGGAATTGCATTTACATGATACAGTGTGTAAGTTAAACTCTCAAAATAGTTAAGTATCACCCAAACAATTCAAATCAATGGCAGCTACTTTGTGGAAAGTATACGAACTAAAGAGAAGATAATCAGCTTTTAAAGTGTTGAACTTGGAAACCAGCAAGTCACTTAATGCTCTAATATGGGATATTTGCATTCCTCACTGATCACAGTACTGTAGTTCCTCACTACATATTCACTGAGCACAATCTCTCTATCTGTCTCTCATACACACACACACACACACACACACACACACACACACACAGGATATCTCCTACCCTCACCCAACACACATGCCATTTCTTTGGCCAAAATCTTTTCCGTTCTAGGCAGCAAAATTTACGTGAGAATTTGAGTGAAAACCAGGCTCTTATTAAATTTTTCTATTGTGCTTTAATCCAAGTGATCCTTAACCACTGTTTAAAAAAGAACAACTATGGACTTATCAAACACAATCTACATATCTGAATCCTATCCAAGTGTGCTTTCATTTAAAGAGGGGAGGCAAAAGAAGTGCCTATTTTGTAAGGGGCAGTGAAAGAGTTTACTGAAGTTTAGCATTAGTTTAAAACAGACATTCAGGAGAAGCTAAGAAGCCAGTAAATAATGTGTGTATCAATCAATGTGAGAGTATATCTCATTTCTATAAACTGAGGACTTAATTAGCTAAAAGAATTGGTAAACTAACTTAAGACAAGCTGTCATTCTCAACAGCATAGCCTGAGGCGGGGACAGATATGCTGGGCAAAGAAAAGTCACAAAAGGTTCTAACTAAGGAAATACGTTTATCCAGATTTAACTTTTACCCATAAGAAAAAAGGCTTATTTAGATCAGGTTCTGAGATTATAATTGTTTAGCTTTGCTCATAGTTTTTTGCATCAGGAATTTTTTTTTCTGAATTTTATGTGCTTTGATTCATCTATTAAAAAATAGTTCAGCAAGCTATAGATTTAGACAGCTGATAACTCTCTTCCTTAAAACACTCTGTTAGACCACCACCTCACCTATTAAAAACAGTTAAACATTACGAGTTGATCTGAAAAAGACAAAAATGAAAAACAAAAGCAGTAAAATAAAAGCCACAGAAATTGAGGTAATAGATGTAAAAAATAAATAAACCTTGTGCCAAATCTCATGAACTACAACCATAAAAAATCCTCTCCTATTCTTTCCACTTTAGTTATGTTTTTAAAGTCCACAGATTTAAAAAGCAAATTAGAAGAGATGGATAGCAACAAGCTTTTCCATTGAGAGCAGCACCACATGAAGCCGACCGGTATAACAGTGTTCAGATCTTAGCAAATCTACAGAGAAAGCATTAATGGAAAAATTACCCTCTCAGAACTTTTGGTAAAAGTCAAAAACTCTGAAGAACTCAGGAGGCCTTAATGACACTGGTGGCCTTAAGCAAAGGACAGATATTTCTATCCCTAATTATGACCCTAGATCATTCCTTTTATACAGCATATTCTCCTCAAGAAGTCAGAAAAGAGAATACAAGATTTAGAAATTTTCTACGACAGTATTAGGAGAAATACCTAATGTAAATGATGAGTTAATGGGTGCACCAAACCAACATGGCACAAGTATACATATGTAACAAATCTGCACGTGGTGCACATGTACCCGAGAACTTACAGTACAATAAAAAAAAGAAGTATTTCTACCTACTGCTTGAGTTTCTGTGTTTATGGAAATCAGGAGGAATCAGAAAATCACTCAGTTTCTAAGAGTTCTGCAATAGAAGTGGTTTATCCTGTTTGAGGACAATGAAGTCCGAACATTTTAAGACTGTGACTAGCTCTCCGTGTTCTTATCATAACAGAAACTGATTATATTTTAAGCTGCTAAGAATGTATGTGTGTAATTGAAGAGGCTTCTTCACTCATTTTGTGTTTTGTGGGAACAAGAAAATCATGCTACAACCTAGGCATATAAAGATGGAAATTTCTTCATGGGAGTTGCAGTGGAGAAGGTAGATTTATAAGGAGGCAGTGAACATGTAGTTGTATACTAATAAACAAATGTTGGCTGGGTAAGGTGGCTCATGTCTATGATCTCAGCACTTTAAGAAGCTGAAGCAGGAGAATCCCTTGAGCCTAGGAGTTTGAGACAAGGTTGGGCAATACAGTGAGACCCTGTTCGTACAAAAAATTAAAAAAATTTGCTGGGTGTGCTGGTGCATGCCTGTAGTCCCAGCTACTCAGGAACCCCAGTCTTGGAATGCTGGTTTGTTGAGTAGACAGATTATAATTTTTCAATGCGGTAACACAGTGATATGTGTTATACAACATCAACTATCAATCATGCCAAAATAGAAACATTATGGCTAATTCCAAAGATCAAAAAATAAAGTTAAAGACAATCTATATTTAGTTTGAAAAGTGTCTACCTATATATTAATTCTGTAGATTGAAAACTTTGCAAGTTGTTAAAATTATAACACCACTTAGCAAATAGCAAAGAATTTACAATGCACTTAAAATGTAACTATTTTTGTGTGTATACAAACACATATTTCAGTATATTTATTTTATATTTTATATATGTTGGTGTACTCGCCTGTGGGAACTAATTAATAAAACCATTTTTATAGGTTGGTTTGTTTTATTTAAGTGTTTAATCCATCTGAAATGCATTTTTATGTAATGCAATATAGAGATTCAATTTTATTTTCCTCAAGATGGATTACTAGCACTTTTTATGCCAGCAACTTTTACTAAATAACTGATCCTTCTCACATAGAATTGAGCTATCACCAATGTCATTATAATAAATTCACACACATATATAAATTTTCATCTATGTGGACCTGTATATATCTCTATTTTATTTAAATTATTCCTCTACTAATACATATTATTTGATCACAATAATTCTATAGAATTTTCTGAGATTTTTTTTTTTACCCTATTATTAACTGTCTTGGCTGTTTATTTTTCCACATAAATTGCTGAGTTTTTATACTTGTGCCACATAATTACTCATAAAAATCTCTTATCTTTGCTTCATGATTTATCACTTTTTAAAAATAATATGTTGTTGGGTTTTTTTCCCTGGGTTTTGTAATACCGATTGCATTTGATTTTGTAGGGCACTCATTTGGCCCTCAATTGGAACCATCCCTTTATTAACTGAATTGTTAATTAGGAAATCAGCTTTGTTAGCAGTAGAATTATCTGTGGTATTGCATTTGAATCTCTAGAGGTCATCTCTCTCCTTGAGCAATTCTGTGTCATTAGGTCGTTTTGTATTTCTCTGAACTATCTCCCTCCAGATATTGGGACACATTGGCGTGATTTCAGTGTCGGCTCTTTCTAGCTCAGGAGTGGTTGTTGGAGTTGTATAGTGTCAGCATAAATTTGTTGCAGCATAAATTTTCCCCAAAATCTCAGTGGTTTTAAAACAAGTATCTGTTCTCAACCGTGAAAACATGTTGGATGCTCTGTATGTTTCTGCACCAGGAAAGCTGTGGTTCTACTCTATGTGTCTCATCCATTTGACGACTCAGTGCTGATGGTGAACTCTGCAACACAGATTTCTGCAAGCCCAGATCTTCCCAGAGTGAGATATCTTCTTGTTCTCATCCAAGGTTTCACTGATCCCGGTCTACAAGCTTACATGGTCAAGTTCATTCCATAGGTGCTTAGTCTTCATTGCATCTGGCTTGAATTATCCATCAGATTAACTCAGGAAAAGTAAAAAGTGGGGTTGGTAATAGAGGTGAGGGGAAACTTTCAGGTATGTTTCTAAAATTCACCCAATAAAACCATAACTTGATAGGGATTTGAAGTGGTAGCTCATTTTTCATAGGGATAGAATATTTTGATTATTCATACAAGTCATTTTACAACATTTAAAGATGTCCATATAATATTATGAATATTATATGGACATTGACAAAGTAAGTTTGGCAAGTGATGGAAGAGTTGTTACAATATCAATACTATAAATATGCAGTGCTATATTAAATTTATAGGAACAATTACTATAATAAAAAATCCATAAGAAAGAAATTTAGTGATGGCCATATATGTAGTTTTAATGAGTCAATATCTGTAAATTAAGCCTCCCTAAAAAAATGGGAATTGTTCTTTTGTCCTAGATAATATGTGTACAGACTGAGTTACTGATTTGAGGAATTATTGCATGTCACATATATATTTTTGTACTTGTAATTTATGGAACAACATCAATCATATACTCAGTTTATATTGAGAGCCTATATTATTTACCTATTCAAAGTACAGCTTGATTCACAATGGAAATCTATAGCACTGTATCCTGGCAAAACAAGAGAATCATTGTCAAAACACTTGCAAATGCATATATTTATTGTTATTTTGATACATCACTATAAAAGAGATCATATGGTGATATGTTAAATGATCCTTTTAAAATCTATAATAATACAGACAAGTTAAATGTAATTGTTAAACTCACTAGTCTTGTGAAAAAAAATTATGTATATGCACACCATCAATGGTTCCATAGAATTTTTTAATGAAGTATATTTAGTGGCAGGTATGCATTCTCTAGGTCACTTCTGAAATTGCACTACCACTACAATTCCAGTGATACACTATGAGCTTTTTCTGGCCACACACATATCGTCAGTACCTGTCTCATATAATAGACATAAACCTTTAGCCAGATTACCTCGTTAGTATTTGGGACAACCAGTAAAACATACAGTGTGGTTATCCTTAAGTTAGAAACATGAAAAATAAGCAAATTTTAATTTATGAGAGCATGCATACTACATATCTAAACTCAAATAAATAGTGAAACTCAAATAATTTTTTTTTTTCTGAGATAGCATCTCACTCTGTCCTTCAGGCTGGAGAGCAATGGCACAATGATAGCTTACTATAGCTTCAACCTCCTGGGCTCAAGTCATCTTCCCACGTCAGTCTACCAAGTAGCTGGGACTACAGGCATATGCCACCATATGCCTAATTTTTTTTTTATTTTTAATTTTGTGTGGGGGGGACAGGGTCTAGCTCTGTCACCCAGGCTGGAGTGCAGCAGCACAAACACAGCTCACTGAAGCCTTGACCTCCTAGACTCAAGCAATCCTTCCACTTCAGCACCACCCCCACCCCCAACCCAGGAGCTGGGAGTACAGATGTGCGCTACCATGCCTAGCTAATTGTTTTTCTTGTTTTTTATAGAGATGGAGTCTCACCATGTTGCCCAGTCTTGTCTCAAACTGCTGGGTTCAAATAATCCTCCTGCCTTGGCCTCCCAAAATGTTGGGATTACAGGCATGAGCCATCGCATCTGGCCTGAACTGAAACTCTTTAGTCCTCTTTAAAGCTGAGAAACTTTGATATTATTTAAAAACTAGACTTGACTTGTATTATGCATATTGTATATGGTAACATATTTTAATATGTTGTGTTAAAAATAAAAGATTTGGACCCAGCACAGTGGCTCACACCTGTAATCCCAACATTTTGAGAGGCCAAGGTGGGTGGATCACCTGAGGTCAGGAGTTCGAGACCAGCGTGGCCAACATGGTGAAACCCCATCTCTAGTAAAAAATACAAAAATTAGCCAGACGTGGTGGTGCATGTCTGTAATCCCAGCTACACGAGAATCACTTGAACCCAGGAGGCAGAGTTTGCAATGAGCCGAGATCACTCCATTGTACTCCAGCCTGGGCGACAAGAGCGAAACTCAGTCTCACAAAAATAAATAGATAAATAAATAAATAAATAAAATGAGAATAGGGTTGAAGAATACTTTATTAGTTAAAATAAATTTATAATAATTTATGTATTGCCATAAGTCTCTATGTCTCTCTCTATATATATGATTTTGTCATATGCATATGTACACATACATGTATGCATTTCTGGTGCCTTTCTTATTTCTCCCTTGAATATATAAACTGAATGCAAAGAGCAAGTCTTATTTAATATTGTTAAATCTGAATCCAGACCTCACTGACTGAAGTAGGTATGTACATGAAATAATTCCTGCAAGAAATATTAATTTAAACAGCCCAGCATATTATTTTATTAACTTAATGGTTGATAGTCTCAAAATGATTCATTCTTACACAGAATGCTTATAAATATCAAGAAATAATCTATAAACCTTTAAAGGTAAATTTTATAGCAATTAGTACATGAAAAGACTATGCAGGAAATTATCCTTGATGAGGTTTTCCATCAGCCTTAGACATGTTTCCATTGCATAGTATTCTATTTTTTAAAGAAACAAACAGAAAACAAAAGTGGTTTTAAATTTTCCGCAAGCTATGCTTCAAGTTTTCAAGAATACTGTTTAACTGTCAGTACTGAACACCTTAGAATTTATCATCTGCCTTTCTATTTCACTTTCTTGCAAAATGGAATAAAAAAGTGACAGATATCAGTGTTTTAAAATTGATTTTGTGAAAACATAAATAACAAAAATTGCAGGTACATTTTATTTTTAATACTAGAGAGAACTTTAAAGGGTACATGTGTATATCTATACATCCTTTATTTCATAACAAATATTTGTAGAGTTTGCTTCATTTTACAAAGCACTCTTACATGTTTTATTGTATTTGATTTTTACAACAAGCCAAAGAGATATGAACATAATTATCTTTATTCTACAGATAGGGAAACAAAGTCTCAGGAGTTGAGCGATATTCCCAGGGCAGAGTTTGAATCCAGTCACATAAGAATTCAGATCGCCCGCTCTTCCCATGGCATGAAGCTAGTGCTCTCTCGTTGTACGTACATGTCTGTGTGATCATAAAATGTACCTGGCACTGAATAACCATCTCATATAGGGGTCTGTGTTAGAGTTTCTTTCTCAGTATCAATGGCAAGAAAGCTAGGAAACTGTAATCTAATCATATAAAGTGTTTAATACTGCCAGAAATATGCTATTCTAGAATCTACTCTTCCATCTCAAATTTAGGGTACTTTATGAAAGGAACACCAGGTAAAAATAACGAAATGAGAAAGGTTCTTTTATCCCCCTCGCACGGTGTGTGATGTGGGTGTGGCTCGCTTCTTCAGTGCCCAGCTGCTCAAGCCTCTAGGGGAGCATACAGATGGGCAGGCCGTGGGGCTCCGCCCCTACGGCAGTATGTATCTAGGGGTGAGTGTTTACAGTTCCTGAAGCCCCAGTGGACGTGTGTCTCAAGGTGCTCTCTTAGTTTGCCATCTATAGGCAGCTGGTGTTAACCAGCTCAATTAGACCCCCTTCCTTGTCACAAGGACAGAGGGCTTTCTGTATCCCGGGGTTTCTCGCCTTGGTATAGAGGAAGAATCTGATCACACGTGGGCTTGGAGAATAAGTAGAAGCTTGTATTGAGTAGAAGTAGCTCTCAGCAGATGGGGGAGCCAGAACGGAGATGGTTTTCCCCTGGAGTTGGCTGCTTGGCAGCCAAGGCTCTCCTCCAAGTGCCCGGGCCAAACTCTGCCTTGTCCTGCCGGTTGATGGCCTGTAGGCATGCGGGGGTGCTCCGATCGATGTCCTATTGCCATACAACAGCTTGTGTCTTCTTCTGCACATCTGCTTCTCTCGATGTCCAGCCCTTTCTGTGTCCGCCCGCTAGGGGTCTCCAGTTTTTATAGGCCCAGGAAGGGGGCGTGGCAAGCCAGGGTGGTCTTGGGAAATGGAATATTTGAGCAGGAAATGACTGTCCTCACCTAGGTCTGTGGGGGTGGAGCCCTAGTCAGGGATCATGCCCTCCCCTACCCAGCGCTTCTCTCCTCCACTTCAGTATCACTTAAAGGTACCATGCTCTTCCCTTCCCAGCACTCCCATATCAATAACACCCTGCTGCCATTTCCTGTTAGAAGCACAAATAGCAAAGTCGCTTTTAGAAAGAGTATTCCTTTTAACAAAATGGGTTTTATTTACTTTTCTATGTGTACACTCAAACAAGCGGACATTGATGGTGATAATTTCCCCATGTTTCACACTCACTTCATGTCTCCAAGTTGGTGGTGACATAATAGGAACTTCCTTCACCCTACATTTCAGGACATTGTATTGGTGAAGGTGTGGTTGTGATAAATTTGACTCTAGTTTTCTCACCCCACTTGTCCCTTAAAATAAAGATACTGACACAAATATTCCCTTCGCTAGCCATAATATACAAATCCATAATTCCTGTGCCAGTATATGCTTGTTTCCTATAAAACAAAAAGTGCATATAATGCAGAAAGAGCCAATTCTGTGTAATTTCTCTAATCAGAGAAACTAATAAACACTTTCAAGGCCAAACATACAGATATAACCACACATCTCTTCTGCGCAGTTCCGATGAATTAACAATTTCCAAAATAGATTGTAGACTTTTTAGAACATGAGTCACAAAGAATAATTTTTTCTAGCATCAATCATATGGTATATATTCTTCCCAGTAGCAAAAACTCTCTGCAGTGTCCATGAATTCCAAAGCAAAGCACGGTGGGGCTTAGTATGTGTAGGAGGAAGTGGGCAGCAAAGGCCAGGAGAAATAGCTAGAGGCCTTTAGAAAAAGGTTACCACAGAACCATTTGTTCTGTTAAAATCATGAAATGAAGCTTCAAACTTATTTCACATTGTTTATCTCAGTGATGCAGATTGGATTTCTAGATTGACGTTAAAAGTATGAATAATGTTTAGACCACAGTATTGGAGAATGATCAGAATTAATCAAATATAGGGGAGATCAGAATAAAGAATACATAAAACGGAAGTAAATCATGTTATAGCAATAAAAACACTGCTGATGCTGATGAAAGAGCTACTTTTTGTAGATACAATACTTGGGGTTGTCCAACCAACAACTCTCCCAGGATGTGCCTCCTTTCCTTGCTTTCGGAGACTGACTGTATTTGGGGTAGCAGTATGTTCAGCATCATGTGATAAACTGTGTGTTGTTTAAACCCATCATGACAATTTGATTCTATTTTTTGAGACACTGAATTTTTCAGCTTTCCTGCAGCTAAGGGTGGTAGAGTGACCCACTTCAGATTAGAGCAACATGAGAAGTCTCCTATAGAGAGGCCTGCGTGTCCTGGAAAGTGTGCTTTCTCCCTCATAGACAGCAGTAGCTAAGGCTGCTTTCAGATGTTATTCCTGGAACTGCAGTAGCCACATTGGGAGACGGAAATGACAAACGTTAGATTAAAAGGCCAACTGCCAAAAATGGCAGAGTGAAAAGAAGAAAGCGACTGGCTCTTGAGGACATTTTTGAGACTCAGCTCCACCATTGCTTTTCCTATCTCCAGCTATCTTGCTATGTGAGATATGAATGTCTTGATGGCTTTGGCTACAATTACAATTCTATTGTTACTGTTACATGTGCCTGAGACCATCCCACACTAATAAACTCACCCTCTATCTGAAAATAGATGAAAGGTGCCCAACAATAGAGTTTATGGTTTTTGGTGAACACACTGGGTTAAAGAACTTAGAATTTGTGTTTTATTTTTCACTGTTGATTGATTGATTAATTGATTTTGTGTGTGTGTGTGTGTGTGTGTGTGTTTGGACTTATGATTTTTATTCAGTATTTTCTGAAGTATATTTGTTAATGATTTTGTTTTGGATATCTTTCAAACAAACCTCTTACAGATGCGGAGATTTTAGATTTTGCTTAATTTAAGAAATTGGGTAGCAAGAGGGAGATTATGATTGTCAATTATTTTCTCAAAGACAGAATATTTGTAATTAGATCTACAACTAACTTTGAATAAATTCAACATTGTGCTGTGCTGTTTATAAGGTTTAACAACACAGATGTTTTAAATGACAATACATAGTTATCGGCATACCTTGGAGATTTTGCAGGTTTAGTTCCAGACTACTGCAATAAAGCAAATATCACAATAAAGCAAGTCACACTATTTTTTGGCTTCCCAGTGCATATATTATAAAAGTTATGTTTACACTACACTGTAGTCTATTAAGTGTGAAATAACATTATGTCCCAAAATGTACATACCTTAATTTATGAATACTTTATTGTTAGAAAATGTTAAGAATCATCTGAACCTTTGGCAAGTTGTAATCTGTTTTCTGTTAGAGGGTACTGCCTCAATGTTGAGGGCTGCTGACTCATCAGGGTGATGATTGCTGAAGGTTGAGGTGGCCATGGCAGTTTCTTTCTTTTTTTTTTTTTTTAATACTTCAAGTTCTGGGATACATGTACAGAACGTGCAGGTTTGTTACATAAGTATACACAAGCCATGGTGGTTTGCTACATCCATCAACCCGTCATCTGCATTAGGTATTTCTCCTAATGTTATCCCTACCCTAACCCCCCATCCCCTGACAGGCCCTGGTATGTGATGTTCCCCTCTTTGTGTCCGTGTATTCTCATTGTTCGACTCCCACTTATGAGTCAGAACATGAGGTGTTTGGTTTTCTGTTCCTGTGTTAGTTTGCTGATGACTTCCAGCTTCATCCATGTCCCTGCAAAGGACATGAACTCATCCTTTGTTATGGCTGCATAGTATTCCATGGTGTATATGTGCCACATTTTCTTTATCCAGTCTATCACTGATGGGCATTTGGGTTGGTTTCAAGTCTTTGTTATTGTGAACAGTGCTGCAATAAACATATGTATGCATGTGTCTTTATAGTAGAATGATTTATAATCCTTTGGTTATATACACAGAAATGGGATTGCTGGGTCAAATGGTATTTCTGGCTCTAGATCCTTGAGGAATTGCCACACTGTCTTCCACAATGGTTGAACTAATTTATACTCCCACCAACAGCATAAAAGTGTTCCTATTTTTCCACATTTTCTCCAGCATCTGCTGTTTCATGACTTTTTAATGCTCACCATTCTAACTGGTGTGAGATGGTATCTCATTGTGGTTTGGATTTGCAAGCAATTTCTTAAAATAAGACAACAAAGATGTTGGTTGCATTAACTGATTCTACCTTTCAAGAAAGATTTCTCTGTAGAGTGTGATGCTGTTTGATAGCACTTTGCCAATAGTAGAACTTCTTTAAAAATTGAAATCGAACTTCTCAAAAACCTGCCACTGTTATTTCAACATAGTTTATGTACTACTCTAGAATTTTGTTATTTCAACAATGTTCTCAGTATCTTCACCAGGAGTAGATTCCATCTCAAGAAACTACCTTCTTTGCTCACCCATAAAAATCAATTTCTCATCTGTTTAAGTTTTTATCATGAGACTGCAGCAATTCAGTCACATCTTCAGGCTCCACTTCTAATTCCAGTTCTCTAGCCATTTCCACCACATCTGCAGTTCCTTTCTCCACTAAAATCTTGAACCTCTCAAAGTAATCTGTGAGAGTTGGAATCAACATTGTCCAAACTCCTGTTAATGTTGGTATTGTGTTAGCAGTTGGTTCCTTCCTGTGGGTTCTTTGTCTCACTGACTTCAAGAATGAAGCTGTGGACCTTCATGGCGAGTGTTTCAGCTCTTAAACGTGGTGCAGACCCAAAGAGTGAGCAGCAGCATGATTTATCGTGAAGAGTGAAAGAACAAAGCTTCTACAATGTGGAAGAGGACCCAAGTGGGTTGCCACTGCTGGCTGGGGTGGCCGGCTTTTATTCCCTTATTTGTCCCTGCCCATGGCCTGCCCACGTCTCTATTTTACAGAGCACTGATTGGTCCATTTTACAGAGTGCTGATTGGTCCATTTTACAGAATACTGATTGGTGTGTTTACAATTCTTTAGCTAGACACAGAGCACTGATTGACACATTTTTACAGAGTGCTGATTGGTGCACTTACAATCCTTTAGCTAGACACAGAGTGCTAATTGGTGCATTTTTACAGAGTGCTAATTGGTGCATTTACAATCCTTTAGCTAGACACAAAGCGCTGATTGGTGCATTTACAATCCTCTAGCTAGATAGAAAAGTTCTCCAAGTCCCCACTTGACCCAGGAAGTCCAGCTGGCTTCACCTCTCAGTATTTTGACCTCCTCCCATGAGTCACCAATGATCTTAATGGCATCAAGAATGGTGAATCCTTTCCAGAAGATTTTAAATTTACTTTTCACAGATCCATCAGAGGGATCACTGTGTGTGGCAGATCTAGACTTATGAAAAGTAATTCTTAAATAATAAGACCGGGAAGCCAAAATTTCTTTTTGATCCAAGAGCTGCAGAATGGATGTTGTGTTAGCAGGCATGAAAACGTTAATCTGCTTCTACATTTCAGTCAGAGCTCTTGAATAATCACATGCATTGTCAATAAGCAGTAATATTTGGAAAGGAATATGTTTTTTCCTGAGCACAGAGTCTCAATGGTGGGCTTGAAATATTCACTAAACCATGCTGTCAAAAGATATGCTTTCATTCAGGCTTTCTTGTTCCATTTCTAGAGCACAGACAGAGTAGATTTAGCATAATTATTAAGGGCCATAGGATTTTTGGAATGTTAAATGACCATTTGTTTAACTGAAAGTCACTAGCTGTGTTAGCCCCTAATAAAGAGTTAACCTGTTCTTTGATGCTTTGAACCCAGGCATTGAGTTCTTCTTTCTAACTATACACGTCCTAGATTTAATCTTCTTCCAACAGAGGCTGTTTTATCTACATTGAAAATCTGTTTTTTAGTGTAGCCATTGTCATCAATTTTCTTAGCTAGATCTTCTGGCTAACTTGTTGCAGCTTCTCCATCAGCACTTGCTGCTTTGCCTTGTACTTTTATGTTATAAAAACATCTTTCCTTAAATCTCATGAGCAAATACTTGCTAGCTTCAAAATTTTCTTCTGTGGCTTATCACCTCTCTTAGTCTTCTTAGAATTGAAGATAATTAGGGCTTTGCTCTAGATTAGGTTTTGGCTTAAAGAAAAGTTGTGGCCAGTTTGATCTTTTAAGCAGACAACTAAAACCTTCTCCATATCAGCAATAGGCCTGTTTCAGTTTTTAAAATCATTTGTGTGTTCCTTGGAGTAACACTTTTAATTTCCTTCAATAACTTTCCCTTTGCATTCATAAGTTGCTAATTGTTTGGCACAAGAGGCCTAACTTTTTACCTGCCTCAGCATTCAACTTGCCTTCGTCAGTAAGCACAGTCATTTCTAGCTTTTGATTTAAAGTGAGAGGCTTGTGATTCCTTCTTTTACGTGATCGCTTAGAGGCCATTGTAGGCTTACTAATTGGCCTAATTTCAATATTGCTTTGTTTTAGAGAATAGGAGGGCCCAAGGAAATAAAGAAAGGCTGGGGAATGGCTAGTTGGTGGAGCAGTCAGAACCCACACAACAATTATTAAGTTCACTGTCTAATATGGGTATGGCTTGTGGTCCTCCAAAATTCTGACAACAGTAACGTCAAAGGTCACTGATCCCCACATCACCATAACAGAGATAATAATAATGCACCAAACATTTAAAATATTGCAAGAATTAACAAAATGTGACACAGAGACAGAAGTAAGCACATCCTGCTGCAGAAATGGTGCTGCTATACTTGCTCAATGAAGGCTTGCCACAAACTATCAATTTTTAAAAAGTACAGCAAAGGGGAAGTACAATAAAAAGAGGTATGCCTGTACTCATAATCACCCCTTGGTAGAGTATCATGATCATCTGAGATCATCCTGAAGAGAATTATGAGTTTATGCAAAATAAGGCAAGTTTGTACAATTTAAGAGGATGAGGATAGATAAAGCATGATTTTTATTACCTTATCTTTTCTTGAAGCTAATCCCTGTGGGATGTGGATTCAACTATGATTTGCATATGATTTATATTGATAACAATAATCATCAACTTTTGTAGAAAACATAATATGCCAGGCACTATAAGTGTCTTACATATTAATTATTTAATCTTCACAAACACTCTCAGAGTTGGGTATTATTATCTCTGCCTTTTTAACAAGAAAACAAAGCCACAGAGAGGCAAAGCAATTTGCCTAATACCATACAGCCAGTAAGTTTGAAATAACTCAAACCTAAAATGTCTGTTGGATTGCCGTCTTTTGATATCTATAACTTATCTACAGTTCATCTCAAACATCAGATAATTTAGGTAAGCATAAATTCACATGAAAGACCATAATCATAGCCTACAATGAGATTTACATTTATAACGTACATGCTAAGTGCTTGAATGTGTATGACCCCAGTTAGTCTTCACAATAATCCTATTAATTAGATATTATTATTCAGTTTTATAGGTGAGCAAACTGAGTTTCAGAAAATAAGTTGCCCAAGCCATATAGCTTATAAATAAGTGGCCTACAGACCCTTCAGGTATGTCTGACTCTAGAATACATGCTTTTAACAAAACTTTCCTAATAAAATGTGTGGTCTTGTCATATTGTCTTGTTAGAAAGACATGCACATTGAACTGCTTAGTCTCTTAGTGTCAAAATTTCTACTCTGCATTCCTCCTAGTGACTAAAATAAGTAAAATCGCTTTTTTAATTGTTTAAGTAAAATGACTATTGGATTAGTCACTCTATAACTCATATCATTGAATAAAAACTTAGGAGAGTTAACAAAAATGAATTATCCATAAGGGTAATTCACCTACTTATTTAACTGAGTATGGCCTAAGGATCTTTACATCTTAAGAAGTAATATTTCTACAGAGCTATTCATTTGACAAGCTGAGGGTTGAAGTAACATTAGTACCATCATGTTAACATTATACTTCCCTTCCTGACAATATTTTTGGATATTAGTCTCCTGATAACACTCCTGGTTTGTGATACTAGGACAATGTCACTTATACACAAGAAGATATTTGCCTTCTTAGGTGATATGGAAGAGAGACAAGCATCTAGTTTGCTGGGCTTTAAAGCATGGACATGTCAGAATTATACATTATGTCCATTTTGTTACAGAGATATTATTGAAACCTTTTAAAACATTGGGAATATAGCTCATCTCCACTATTGAGAATGTATACTCGTCTTTCTCATTTACTTAAATTTATATTAATGTTTTTAGTTAATCTGATGATAATTTATTGTAGTTACAGTTAATTAGGATTGCAAATCATCAAATGGAATAACAAGATTGAAACATGTCATATATAAAAGTAATTCTACTAGCAATTTTCTTTATAAGAAAATAATCTTTTATCTATCTCTATGTAATAAAGTCTAATAATATGTGTGTTACTAACATCATATAATATTTTAGTAATTTTTTAAAATGTAACTTTCCTGTTGAGGGAGGAGCCTTCAGATAAGTGGTGGTGATACTTCAGATTTGTAACTAATAATGAACAAACTCAAAACAAACTTCTAGGATACATCAGGAAAACTTAAAAAATAAACGAACTTTTTGGTTTTATAAAGATACGGGGGTGTTATAAGTGAGGTCAGGTATGATTCTAGGGCATTTGTCTTAGAAAATATTTAAGAAGACTTTTAAAGATAGAGAGAGAACCCAGTTCTCAGCAAGAAAGGGGCACAATGGAGAGGTCTGAAGGCTGAAAGAGTAAGAAACAACATTCAACCTAAAACCGTGAAAAAACAGGTTAACTCGAAGAACAACAAAAGATAAAGTCCAAGGGACAAATCAGAAGACAGGGCTCAGTTAGGGAAGAGACTTAGAGGTGAATTTTAGAGTCAGAATTTAAAGATAGGCAGAAGAGATATGGTGAAAGGCAATGTGGTTGTGAATGCTTTGTGGCAATATTCACATCAAACAATTGTTTGCAGTTTTTTTAGTGAAAAGTAGGTCTTATATCTCCCTTTCTGGGCATACAGCTGTGTGGCTTTATTGGTGAGCTAAATATTATTCTCTCCGGACAGGAGACCATTTTGAGGGTGCATTACTAAATAGAATTCATATCAAATACATGTTTATTGCATTCTCTTTTCTCTACTTTGTGTGTGCATAGGAAAGATAAAGATAAGAAAATATTGTGAAAGGGAGAATAGGAAGACAAATGAGGAAAAGAATACATTTGTGAATGAAAAATTGGAAAGCTGTAAAAAGTAGTATGTTAGTTCCAAATGGTTGGTCTCAGAATGGGTAAGTTCTTACATATGAGAATATGGCACCTTACATACAAAAATATAGAAGTTTTAAGTTATTGTTTATGAATTGAGTAGTATGTAGTAAAATATCATAATGAAAATCCTTATAAGGAAACATATTTTCTGCAAAGCTATCTTTAGGTCACAGTGACAGCAGGGCTGTAAGAAGGTAATTAACATATTTTGTGCATCTACTATGTGCCAGCAAGTGTGCTTTATACATATGGTCTCTTTTAGCAAAACTGGCAGATATTTGCTAATCTTGTATCTAGATAGTCTCTACAACCAACAACAAATGCTTTCCTCTATGCTGTGAGCATATAGAACTTGTATAATGAGAAAAGTATGTTGTTATATTCGGTGATTCCTTTTTCTCAGAAATTTTATATAACTAATCTCTTCTACCAGTCTGGAAGTCCTTATACATCATCCAATTGGATTGGTTATATATTTTTAATCTATCTGTAGTGACAGAGTGTCCCAAGATAACATTAACCCATAGAGAAAATTGCAGCTGTAGACACACTGTCAATTATTCTTGGGATAACAGTGAAACTCATTCAAGGAGACTCTAGGTAATGTCTTCTGCTCCACCCCAGAATTCATTAGTACTAAGGACAGAAATCTTAGCCACCAAAATTTAAGAACCCTGGAATTTCACATTTGGAAGAGAGAGTAGGTTGTAGTGACTCCCAGCCTAAGAAACACTTGATGACACAGTGAAAGTGGTAAGAGCTGTGACATATCAACCCCATTTACATTTCAACTGTAGCCATTGAAATAATTTTATCAATATAAAATTTATGCCTATTAAACTGTAAGTTTATGTTTTATGCTTTAAAAATATAATAAACTATCAACATAGTAACTAAAATCAGAGCAGAACTGAAGGAAATAGAGACACAAAAAACCCTTCAAAAAATTAATGAATCCAGGAGCTGGTTTTTTGAAAAGATCAACAAAATTGATGGACTGCTAGCAAGACTAATAAAGAAGAAAAGAGAGAAGAATCAAATAGATGCAATAAAAAACGAAAAAGGGGATATCACCACTGATCCCACAGAAATACAATCTACCATCAGAGAATACTACAAACACCTCTATGCAAATAAACTAGAAAATCTAGAAGAAATGGATAAATTCCTCGACAAATACACCCTCCCAAGACTAAACCAGGAAGAAGTTGAATCCCTGAATAGACCAATAACAGGTTCTGAAATTGAGGCAATAATCAATAGCTTACCAACCAAAAAGAGTCCAGGACCTGATGGATTCACAGCTGAATTCTACCAGAGGTACAAGGAGGAACTGGTAACATTCCTTCTGAAACTATTCCAATTGATAGAAAAAGAGGGAATCCTCCCTAACACATTTTACGAAGCCAGCATCGTCCTGATACCAAAACCTGGCAGAGACATAACCAAAAAAGAGAATTTCAGACCAATATCCTTGATGAACATTGATTCAAAAATCCTCAATAAAATACTGGCAAACCGAATCCAGCAGCACATCAAAAAGCTTATCCACCATGATCAAGTGGGCTTCATCCCTGGGATGCAAGGCTGGTTCAACATACACAAATCAATAAATGTAATCCAGCATATAAACAGAACCAAAGACAAAAACCACATGATTATCTCAATAGATGCTGAAAAGGCCTTTGACAAAATTCAACAACCCTTCATGCTAAAAACTCTCAATAAATTAGGTATTGATGGGACGTATCTCAAAATAATAAGAGCTATCTATGACAAACCCACAGCCAATATCATACTGAATGGGCAAAAACTGGAAGCATTCCCTCTGAAAACTGGCACAAGACAGGGATGCCCTCTCTCACCGCTCCTATTCAACATAGTGCTGGAAGTTCAGGCCAGAGCAATCAGGCAGGAGAAGGAAATAAAGGGTATTCAGTTAGGAAAAGAGGAAGTCAAATTGTCCCTGTTTGCAGATGACATGATTGTATATCTAGAAAACCCCATTGTCTCAGCCCAAAATCTCCTTAAGCTGATTAGCAACTTCAGCAAAGTCTCAGGATACAAAATTAATGTACAAAAATCACAAGCATTCTTGTACACCAATAACAGACAAACAGAGAGCCAAATCATGAGTGAACTCCCATTCACAATTGCTTCAAAGAGAATAAAATACCTAGGAATCCAACTTACAAGGGATGTGAAGGACCTCTTCAAGGAGAACTACAAACCACTGCTCAATGAAATAAAAGAGGATACAAACAAATGGAAGAACATTCCATGCTCATGGGTTGGAAGAATCAATATCGTGAAAATGGCCATACTGCCCAAGGTAGTTTATAGATTCAATGCCATCCCCATCAAGCTACCAATGACTTTCTTCACAGAACTGGAAAAAACTACTTTAAAGTTCATATGGAACCAAAAAAGAGCCCGCATCGCCAAGTCAATCCTAAGCCAAAAGAACAAAGCTGGAGGCATCACGCTACCTGACTTTAAACTATACTACAAGGCTACAGTAACCAAAACAGCATGGTACTGGTACCACAACAGAGACATAGATCAATGGAACAGAACAGAGCCCTCAGAAATGATGCCGCATAGCTACAACTATCTGATCTTTGACAAACCTGACAAAAACAAGAAATGGGGAAAGGATTCCCTATTTAATAAATGGTGCTGGGAAAACTGGCTAGCCATATGTAGAAAGCTGCAACTGGATCCCTTCCTTACACCTTATACAAAAATTAATTCAAGATGGATTAAAGACTTATATGTTAGACCTAAAACCATTAAAATCCTACAAGAAAACCTAGGCAATACCATTCAGGACATAGGCGTGGGCAAGGACTTCATGTCTAAAACACCAAAAGCAATGGCAACAAAAGCCAAAATTGACAAATGGGATCTCATTAAACTAAAGAGCTCCTGCACAGCAAAAGAAACTATCATCAGAGTGAACAGGCAACCTACACAATGGGAGAAAATTTTTGCAACCTACTCATCTGACAAAGGGCTAATATCCAGAATCTACAATGAACTCAAACAAATTTACAAGAAAAAAACAAACAACCCCATCAAAAAGTGGGCAGAGGACATGAACAGACACTTCTCAAAAGAAGACATTTATGCAGCCAAAAAACACATGAAGAAATGCTCATCATCACTGGCCATCAGAGAAATGCAAATCAAAACCACAGTGAGATACCATCTCACACCAGTTAGAATGGCCATCATTAAAAAATCAGGAAACAACAGGTGCTGGAGAGGATGTGGAGAAATAGGAACACTTTTACACTGTTGGTGGGACTGTAAACTAGTTCAACCATTGTGGAAGTCAGTGTGGCGATTCCTCAGGGATCTAGAACTAGAAATACCATTTGACCCAGCCATCCCATTACTGGGTGTATACCCAAAGGACTATAAATCATGCTGCTATAAAGACACATGCACACGTATGTTTATTGCGGCACTATTCACAATAGCAAAGAGTTGGAACCAACCCAAATGTCCAACAACGATAGACTGGATTAAGAAAATGTGGCACATATACACCATGGAATACTATGCAGCCATAAAAAATGATGAGTTCGTGTCCTTTGTAGGGACATGGATAAAACTGGAAAACATCATTCTCAGTAAACTATCGCAAGGACAAAAAACCAAACACCGCATGTTCTCACTCATAGGTGGGAATTGAACAATGAGAACTCATGGACACAGGAAGGGGAACATCACACTCCGGGGACTGTTGTGGGGTGGGGGGAGGGGGGAGGGACAGCATTAGGAGATACACCTAATGCTAAATGACGAGTTAATGGGTGCAGGAAATCAACATGGCACATGGATACATATGTAACAAACCTGCACATTGTGCACATGTACCCTAAAACCCTAAAGTATAATAATAAAAAAAAACTATCAACATAAAACCATTAACCATTATTAATGTTTGTGTTATATTTCATATAATAGTTTAAATGATTTTTAGTTTACTTAATATCTTGTAATAATAATAAAGGCTTTTTTGTAATATTGACTACATATAACTTTCATAATTTTAGTTTGGCAGATATTTACTGGATAGCTACTATACCTTGTGTTAGTCATAGCTCCATCTATTGTACCCTGCTTCAGATCAGTACATTAGATAGAAGAAGTGAATTTATCTGTTTTTCTATGGTTTCTTCATTTTATCCCTTGAAATTCTGCCTTCAAAACAGATGGCGGTATAAACCCAGAGAAGTAAGAGCTATCTTATTCAAACTTTTTTGGAAACTTCACAGGGATGCTAAATCTTACAAAAGAAATAATAGATTTTATGATTATTATCTGTATGACAATTTTTAAGGTGATCTTGGTCATGATTTTAATAAAAATCCAAAGCAAACACATAGAAAACAATGAAAAAAAAAATACATTCTTTGTGTTCTATTTGCCATGGAGTTGTGTTTTCTAATTCACACTGTGGTTTGCCCATGCAGATAGGTAAGTCAAAATGAGATATAGATGTAAACGTGTGAGCTGACTAAATTTAGTCATGATGATGAAAATATTCAAAGGTTAGTTATGTCTAGGTTTATAATAATATATTGAATGCATTTGTTGTCGTAGTCAATTTCCTTAAATGCTTAAATTCACTTAAACAAAGCTAAGTGAATGAAAACATTTTGATTTTGGAAATTTTAAATAGAAATTAAAAGTTTATTGTTGCTATAAGATCAAAGAATTAAGGAGTTTTATATCTTTTATTAAGACAACTGTTCAAGGCAGTGTTGTTTGATAATGGCAAACTTATACAAACATACGGAGACCTGCATATCCACAGGAGATGGGGAGCCAGATATGTTCCTTCAAAATTTGCTTTTTTCTTTGTAGCGTTATGAAAGAAGCTTTACTAGTCCCCAAGGAGAAGTTGAGATCTACATTTCAATAAAGATATTAATAACTTGAGCCTTAGCTCTCTTTAGAAAGCTGTTAAGTGGTTTAAGATATTTTGTATAGGTAAGAATGTGAAGTGACTTGCTAATGACACATACAAAGTGATCCTGAAGGGCTCATCTTTTGTCATTTATCACATTGTATGCAGTAAATTACTAGTTACGTTGTAACATGGGTCCTAATAAATGCATTATTCATGAGTTATTGATAAAATTTTAATAGAGATATACATATTACGTTCCAGTATGCATCTATTACTAGTATTTATTGTAATAATTCTAGCATATGTTACTAAGTGGATTGTGTGCGTACATGCACAGAAACATACACATACCAATGGAAATGAAAAAAACCATACAGCTTTATTGTTATTAACTTATAATTCATATTTATATTAGAAAGATTATTGAAAGTAAGCATAGCAAATATCAATGTATCAATTCCCATTCCCTGCTATTTTTTTTCATGTTTTCTATGTGTTTGCTTTGGATTTTTATTAAAATCATGACCAAGATCACCTTAAAAATTGTCATATAGATAATAATCATAAAATATATTATTTCTTTTGTAAGATTTAGCATCCCTGTGAAGTCCCCAAAAAAGTGAATAAACTGCCTCTGCCAGTGTTTAATATCTTAAATTATATGTGAAACTCCAACTGTCAGTTGAGATTCCTGGGATACCTACTGCAAATCAATCCATAAAAAATATAAAATTGATATCATGTAATAAGAAGGTTTTACATGTTAGTTATCACACATTAGTTTTTAAATGGAATAAATATAACTAGAAATCATAAAGTACCAAATATAATAAAAAATGAACTTTCATCCTTTAGGAGAAGATTCAGTATTTCATTGAATTACAACACATAGATTACTTATTTTACAGTACAGGATATATAAATTCTTGATTCTCATATTCTTTTCTTTCTTCCTGTGCTTTGTAAGTTTTAGAAGATTCCAAAATAAAGACAGGCTTGGATGCTTAAACCATAAAACTCGTGTACAAAACTCTTCACTGGGAAAAAAACGGTTTTCAAAGATGAGAGATCTGGAATCACTTTCAATATTAAGACATAGTCACCAACGTCAATAACTTCAAGTAAGACAATCCAAAGAACAACATTGTTATAATATGGATGAGTTTAGTTGTTGTTGTTCTTTTGAGATAGGGTCCCACTCTGTCACCCAGGCTGAGGTGCAGTTGTGTGAACACGGCTCACTGCAAACCTCGACTTCCCTTGCTCAAGTGATCCTCCCTCCTTAGCCTCTGAAGCTGGGACTACAGGTGCATGCCACCATACCTGACTAATTTTTTACAATTTTTTGTAGGGATGAGGTTTTGCCAGATTGCCCAGGCTGTCTCAAACTCCTGTGCTCAAGTGATCCACCCACCTCAGCCTCCCAAAGTGCTGGGATTGCAGGCACGAGCAACCACACCTGACCTGGGTTTTTCTTTCAGACAAAGGTGAACCACATTTCTATTTTCTTTTCTTTTCTTTTTTCTTTTTCTTTTCTTTTTTTTTGAGATGGAGTCTCACTCTGTTACCCAGGCTGGAGTGGGGTAGCACGATATCGACTCACTGTAACCTCTGCCTCCAGGGTTCAAGCGATTCTTCTGCCTCAGCCTCCCGAAAAGCTGGGATTATAGGTGCCCACCACCACGCCCAGCTAATTTTTTGTATTTTTAGTAGAGACAGGGTTTCACTAAGATGACCAAGCTCATTTCGAACTCCTGACCTTAAGAAATCTGCCCACCTCGGCCTCCCAAAGTGCTCGGATTACAGGCGCGAACCACTGCGCCCGGCCACATTTCTATTTTCAATGAATAAAAATGTTACATGAACAAATATAATTTGGGAAACCACCAAATAACCCAGATCTTGGGAAATCACCAAATAACCCACACTTTCCCTTCTGTTACTTTATACTTCTCTGATACTAGCAGAGCAATGGTTATGAGACTCTAGAGCTAGACTACCAGAGTTCAAATTATAACTCTGTTCTTTACTTGCTATGGAAATTTGAGCAAGCTACTTAGCCTCTGTTGCCTCAGTTTCCTCAAATGTGAAAAAAGATAATGATATCTTCTTTAAAGTCCCATTATTAATGATTAAATGCATTAATCACAAGTAAGCCGTTTCACATAGTCTCTGAAAAATAGAATGTGATATATGTGTTAGGTATTATAATGTTAAAGTAAAAATATGTCAATGTTTTGGTAATTTCAAAGAATTACACATACACAAGCTGAGAAAATTGAGATCCATTAAAGTGAAATTAACATTATTCTCAATTTCTATTTTTTCAGATTCCTTTAGTAAATCTCTGCAGTAGTAATCTTTGAAGAAAAAAGCTCTGTAAGATCAATTAAATAGTATTGACTGTTTTTATCAAAACTTACAGAAGCTGAGTAACTGCTAAGAATGTCTTTTTGCTTATTTCACCATTGGTCCCCTTTGTTGTCAAGGTAACAATTTAACAATCACCTTTCCTCATTGCCTCCCTCCTCTCTGAAAAAAAGCATGTACAAACTGATCAGTCCTTTTAAAACCATAGCTAAAAATATTAAGTAGAAAACAAAGATTGATTTTATGTGCAAGTAGCAATTTTTTTAAAGCTCTAGGCAAGCGTTCTTTGGTGATCTGGCTTACACGATAAGGGATCATTTCCCCCAGGTGCTCAGTAGAAGTACTGTACTTGATTCTAATCAGATCTTAACAGTTAAACAGCATTAATAAAGGCTGCCTTTTATTGAGCACTTAATAATTTCCATCTGGTGTGCTTTGTCCATCTCAATGCATTTATTTTTTAAAATTCTTCCAAATCACTTACTGCTCAGATTTTCTATATGCCTCTATTTCAGAACTGTAAAAGTTGAGATTCAGAGAGATAAAACACTTGTTCAAGTTAGCTCAGCAAGATTAGGTAGAATTGATCCCAGTCATTTGTCTACACAGTCCTTAGTGCTAATTCTTATGTGAGCTTCCAAAAGTTTTTTTTTTTTTTTTTTAAATTTCAGAGCTCATGTCTGTTCTGTACAATGTTACATGCATCCCCCCTTGGCTTTTTCTCTAGTTATTTATAGCATTTCACATTTTTAGGGTTTTTTTGTACCTCATCATAGACAACAGAGAAGTGTTTGTATATGCCATTCAGTGAAGCCCTGCTTAGGTGAGCTTCTCTTCACAGTTAAACTGACCCAGATTTTTATAAGTCACCAATACTCTTCAGCAATATTTCACTTTTCAAAGATGCATTAACACTTTCAGATTTGCAGAGTATTTTAGTGACTGGTACTAATGTACTTAGGGAATTTAGTTAATGCATCTTACAAAAGTACCTACATTTTAGGGAGCAGGCACTGGATAAATATGACAAACCATGTGTTAGGTGTGCATACATGCTAAAATTCAACAGAAGGATATATATAATTCTGAGTACAAAAGGGCTGTTAAGGTACTCTGGGTTTTTAAATTTAATTTTCTTGTTATTTTCTCTTTCTCATCTGTGTCTATATATATACCTACAGATGTCACAATTCAAACTAGCAAGGAAGGTCATGTCATGTTGTTTTAATTACGAAAGCAATTATACTAATATAGAAGTGGCATCAATCACTGCTTTCCTTAGCACTTAACAAGAACAAAATCATTCCTGTGAAACAAAAGCACAGAGAAGAAAAGAGGTAGAGCTGGCTCTGTTAGTTCAAGAATTCACCAGAGAGCACAGATAAAAGTGGATAAAGTCTAGAAAGACAAGCAGACAGTGTAATTCACAGTATCACCACTCTGCCATTAGCTTTGAAGGACGATTAAAGTGGCCCTGTCCATGAAATGCGGTGGCTTTCTTTATCAGTTACAGACACAGCAGATAAAATGTCCGTAATAAAGGATAGAAAAGAGAATGGGTGAAACTAAAGTGAGAGGGAGAGAGAAAAACAAACCGTGAGGGAAAAAGAAACCTGCAGAATGCAGAAATGCATAGCTCTATGTACAAATAAGAGGCGACCAGAGGTACCAGAATTGACACATTTTCATGCACTGTAATCACACCTTGATGGACTATTTTATAATTTTTAAAATATAATATAATTAAAACACACTGTGGCATAGAAGAAATAATATCAATATCTACTGGGTCATGGATAGCTTGTAAGTTAATATAGAAAATGAATCCAGTTTGCAGCATTTGGTTACGATTTGAAGTTATTCCCTCCCTCCCTTCCTTCTTCCCTCCTTCTATTCCTTCCTTCCTTCCTTCTCCCCTCCCTCCCTTCCTTTTGTCCTTTTTTCATTCCTTTCTTCCTTTCTCTCTCCCTTCCATCCTTTCTTTTTTCCTTCTTTACTTCCTACAATAATTGCCTTATGTGAATCAATATTGATAGACTATACATTTTTAAAGTATCTTGAAGTTATCTGAGAAGATGGCATAATGTGGTTTTGTCATAGCAAAATGTTTCTTTTTGTGCAAACAGGTATGTTACTACCCTTATTAAAACAAATTAAACTGTCAACTCTAACTGCATATCTAATTATTTATAAGCAGCTCTGAAGGAATACGATGAAAAATTTTAGCTGGATTTAAATACAATGGGTACAGTTCAGTCTCAGAATGATAATTGTATGAGAAATATATTAGCCTGGCAACAGAAATATTTTTAACTCAAATTCTGATTAGGTCCCACACACACACACAACTTAGAAAAATCACACACATGTGCAAATGCATAAATTAGTCCTTTAGAAAATGCCCCTACTTACATTAGGCTTCCAGAATAGTACTTTTGAATATATTTTGGCCAAATTTCTTTCCTAACCTCATTTCCTTGGGTGCAGCCTGACTATATCTTTGTGGACATGACTGTAACTTCAAGTATTTAAGCCTTCAGGGAGTATATAGAAGAATGCTTAGAAAGTTTCTCTATAAAAAAGACATACTCATAGCTTTGTTCAACTCATTGCCAAAGTGATATCTGTAGATATGGACATCATATGTGTATCCTAATTGTTAATATGTATAAATTTGAGGTGCACAAGCAATTATACAGAGGATTATGTTATCATCCAGGTTTTATCTAGGAGTAAACTAGGATACTAGTCAAAAATATACATGACTGGCAATGTGCTTTCTGGGGAACATTTAATAGCATCACTATCATCATTGTACTGCAAGAAGAGTATGTATTGTCATGAAGTGTAAGACATGACAAATCTTCTTTTCAAGGCATCAGAGTATGAGAGTAGGTTAATAAAAATGGGACAATTCTAACAGTTTCATTACTAGGTGAGTCAGGGAAATGACAGTTATCTACCTTTTCTTTTAAAAGTTTCATTCTGGGTTCAGTGTTGAGACTTGACAGGTCATTGGAGAAGGGTCTGAGATGATGGTAGATTTTACCAGGGTGAGGACAGGAAAGATAGTGAGAATAGACTGTTTTTCAATTGATTTTTAAGGTAGATGGGGTGTTGACAGATTGCAGGCAATGTGTGAGAAAAACAAACAACACATTGAAGGTTTTTGGCCTTCACTTCAGAAATACAATGGTGGTGGTATTTCCTGGGATGAGAGAGTGTAAAGTGGACAGGTTGGTGCTTGGGAAGAAAGGTAATTAGGACACTTTTGGCATGTTAAATTTAAGAAAGCTTTTAGACATCCAGATGGAGAATGGAGGAGGGAGTTGGATCAACAAATCAGGAGATGATAGGGCAGCAATACAAATTTAGGAGACTTCAGGAAAAAAAAGGGGGCAGATGACAAAGTGTTACTAGGTCTCTGAATTCACGGTTGGATTTAGTAACAGGAAAATCATTACTGACATAGACAAGAGCGGTTTCAATGAGAAATGAGCAAGGAATCTCCCTGGAGTGAGTTCATAAGTGAATAGAAAACAAAAAGGGAGAAACAAATATCATACAATTTTAAGAATTTTTGCTATAAATAAGAGCAAAAATGCAATAATTGGAGTAGGCCTTAGGGTTAAAATAGATTTTTCATTTTTTATTTGTTTTCTTTTCTTTTTTCTGACATATAGGATCCATTCAAAAGAAATCATAGTTTGTACTGGACTGCGGGATAATTGCTGAAACAAAGTTCTTAAGATAGAGACTCCAGAAAGTATCTAGAGCATGCCCTTAGATAATGGGATAAAAGAATCAACAATTCAATCTTAGAAACAGAAGGAAAGCTTAAGGATATGCACACTGATGTAAGCTGGCTGGTAGATGTGGGTTCTTCTTTCTCAGGGTAGTCAGCAAAGTCCACATCTAAGAATGAAGTCAAGAAAGAATGTATTGAAAGTTTGAGAAGAGAGGGGTAGACAATTTCTAGTGAGTAGACATAGGTACCTGACTATGCATGGAGGCTTTGTCCAAGAATCCACAGGAAACCAGGAGCAGTCTTGTCTTTATGATAGAGGACCAGTAAGACTGAGGGTTGGCATGAGGAGAAACTGTTTTTCATTCTGTTAAATGTAGTCTTTCAGGCTGTTTCAATTGTTTTTTCCACGTGTACATATTAAAATATATGCAAACATCTGAAACATCTAAACATCTATTACCTCCTTGGTGAAGTGATTTGCTGTATTCCTTAGGTGTAATGTACTTTTTTGGTGCTCCCTTAGATTATCACATTTACACTAGTTACTTAAAGAAAAAGCTACTTCCCCATTGTATTAGGAATTATTCCAGGTTAGGGGCATCTTTCATCAAAATTTTTTGCCACCAGCCCCTCTGCAATGCCTGAAACAGAGTCAGTAAGTTATGAGAGATGCTTTACAGAACGTGGTGCTTCTTTAAGGTCATCTCAACAGCATTTGAATTTAAACAAAATTGTGAAAACTGCAAGCACTATTATCCATATGGTGTACTACTTGGTTCGTAACAATTTTTCTAATGTGTGTTTCCCAATCGCTTATATTTGAATCACCTGAGATACATGTTAAAACACAGTTTCTTACAACTCCAGGTATATTAAAACATGATCTTTTCAAACACTAAAGTTTGAAAACCACATTTTTAGGTAATAGGTTGCCATTTTTTAAAAAGTAATGTGAGCAGATATATTTTTAGAAAGTAGCAGGAAGAATAAATTAACGTGATGGAAGTGGGACTTTTCATGAGCAGTGCTGCCTGCCTTAGTGTGGGGCCCTGAACCAAGACAAAGCACATGAAAGTGCACAGGAAATGCACATGAAAAAGCACAAGTACTACCTGAGAAGTCCTCAGAAAGCTTAGACTTTGCACGCCATGGAGATGCAACAAATAGTTGGAAGATGAGGGAATTTAAGACTTAAAAGTATCTCCCTATTCTCCCTATGGATTGGCTTGAGGGAATACTGGCATCATAAATCAAGATAAGAGATTCATGACACAAAGTAGGGTTATTGGTGAAATGGGAGAAGTGAGAGGTGTGAAGGAGACTAGAAGTCAAGAATGGATTTGTTGAATTAGAATTCATAGTATATCAATGGACAGTAAAAGATATTTCTAACTTCTCACTTGTACATGGTTGGGGAGGACTTACAGAGAAGGAGGGGAGGAGAGGAGGGAGGGATAGAAAAATAGGTAGAGAGAAGGGATAGAGAAAAGTCAATTTTATGGAATTGAACTGATTTTGAAATTATGTCATGAGATGTAGTTGCGTTTCTGTGAGAAATGAAGAATCGGACAATATGTGAAAAAAAGTAATTTCAGAACCAAGTTTCTATATTTTTTATTGTGAGAATGTTTAGTTTATTTTAGTGAACTTGGTGCTTCTTGAAAAACATGTCGGAAACAATATCATTGGACTTAAGTCAACCTTTCTTTACTTATCAAATTTGAAGGACATTACATAGGGTCTAATACTATTATTTCCCTTAGCTTCAGTAAGAGCTTATTGAATTTTCCACAGTAATATATTTTAATAAAACATTTTATTGGCTAATACAGAAAATATTCCAGTTAGAAACTTATGCATTTATTTTATTAAAATAAATGTAGACATTTAATTTATCTGGCATTATGTAGATAATGAAAGGAAATTTCATACTTTGAATAATAATTTCAAAAGTGAGAAAACTGAGGCATAATGATATGAACAATATTTCTATTAATAAAGTTAGTGGAAGAGACTAGTTCATTGTTCATTCTTCTAAAATGCTGTGGTTACTTTAAGCTAACCAAAGCATGAGAAATTTGATGTGAATACAACTAGATGGTATACTGTCTACCTTAATAGTATAATTATTTTGAAGTATATAAATCATACTAATTGAGCTGTCACATATACTTACCCTTTACTGAAATTAATTTTATATGTGTTTAACTGGCAATTTAGTTGTAATCTAAAGCTCAACTACTTCATTTGAATCATTATAAATACTGCTAGATTCAGGTTATGACAAGATTTAAATGATTTCTAATCCATTTTTTTTGACCCTCAAAATTTCTATATGTAAATTTCTGGACTTGCTAAAAATATTTTAGTCTTCTAGAAAATATTTCTTGCCACTTGAATTCCGGTTATTTTAAGGTTTTATTAAGATCATTCAAGGTCATGATCCTAATACTTTTGATTTTCACAGGCTGTTGTTGTGTGGATGCTGCATTGTAAATCAGTGTTCCTTCTTGCTATTAAATCACTCAAGTCACATTTCCCCCACGATGGTACAGATGTATAAATTGCTACTGCTGAAACTTCACTTTTCACCAGATGTTCAAGAAAGGCTAATATGCTTTCACCCTAAATATGGCTTGGTTGTTCCCTTTCTATAGAAAATATGTGTTTGATATAGCAAGATGATATTCTGAATGAAGGTTAAGTTCGCTGTGGCCAAGGAGAAGAGGATGAAAAATTAATTGCAATTATTAGATATATTATTTTTAATTGTTTCACATGAAATAGAAGTTAGAACCATGGAACTCATAAATCAAATTTCCAAAAGACACCTCAACATTAAGATACTTATACTTATCTCTTTCTAAATTCTCCTTTTCATAAAAGTACTACCCAAATTTAGGAAGCTGTGCTAATGCACTTTCCTGCAAATAGTCCACTTGCAGTCCCCTCTCTGGAGCAAATGGAAAAGTAACAGATTTGTTCCTTTAAGCATGGCCAAGCCTTTGATTACTTCTATTACTTCACAGTTCCTATATCTGGCTATTAAATTGTGCAATTTTCCTTCATCATAGAGTTGGGCTGCTTCAGGTTGGGCACACTGTACTCTGTCTTCTAATTCCAGTAAAGTCAATTATATAAACTCTTTTGCTTTTACAAAATGCTCTTTAGCACACTGGTTCTCTCATAGCAGGGAGAGCTAAGCAAAAGAGAATTGTGGAACCTTTTCAGGTATAGCTGTGTTCTGCTCAGCAGGTACATTTATTTCTAATGGGTAAAATAGTCTCCTTTTTTGGCTACATAATGCTTCTGAAGCCTTCCGTTTTCTGGTTTTGATAGACATTCCGGTTACACTGAGAGGGGAAGGTGAATGCCATTGATCACACCACGAAGCTGCAGCAGGAGCACTCTTCTTTTTTTTTTTTAATCATTCATTCACTTTACTTCATAAAACAGTGACTGCGTTTATCTTAATGGGCTGCTTTGCATCGTATTCTGGGTTAAACATTTGAATCTGCAAATACACATAATGAGAGGAGATTCCAATATTTTGATTTCATATTACAAAATAAATATTTCAGCAGAAAGGATGCCATTGATCACTTTGGTGGTCCTAGTGTAAAACGGAAATACTCTGTAATTCTAGCATCCGTTAAATTTAAATTTTTAATGCCAATGAATTGTTTTGTTCTTTTTTCCCCTAGACATCTAATCATATGTTTATAAATCATGCAGCATCATATGTAGATTCATGGCTCACTCAAGCCAATGCCTGGTAAAACAACCTTTGTTAATAATGATTAATTGTACCTTTGAGGAAAATGTGATGGTTTTCCTCATCTCTCCTACTGTATATATGATATTTCTGTGTCTGAGCACGATATTTCTATGTTGCCTATAAGGATATAAGGGAATGGATCCAATGGATCCAACAAACATTTTCTTTCAGATGTTTACCATCTTGCTCCTCAAAGTGTGGTCCACAAAAAAATAGACTACAAAGCATCCTCAGATTTACCCGTGGTCTTGGTGAAAATGCAGAATCTCAGGCCACAATCCAGACCTATTGAATCAAAACCTGTTTTAAATGCACAATAAATACTTACAAATCCTGTTTGACAGGACTTGTTTCTGTTTTCTCTCTCTCCTCCCTTTTTTTTCTCTCTCTCTTGCTCTGTCTTGTTTTGTTATTTGCTGTGCAGCACAAATATATGTAGTAAAGCACAATTGGAGAAGAAAGAACATCGGTCAAATTTTATACAATGTGTTCTAAGTCATTCTGTTTTCTTGAACAACTTGGAATTCTACATGCTGTTTAGAAAAAGAAAGGGAGACCTTTGACTCTCTCTCAAGAGCATTCTTTGCTCTCTTGAATGCAAAGTGGAGAATCAAGCTGATTGTTTATAATCTCATTGAATTCTCCCAGATGAAGAGCATATATATCCCTGAGGAGGTAGTTCTCTTCCTTACAAAGTATCACTTAGGTGATTAAGTTACTTCTTCCACCAAAATTACAAATGTTAATTTGCATCATGTATATATATGAAGAGAGAGAGAATTATATTTGATGAGTTAGACACACATCATGCAATGCATATGGCATTTTATTGGGCTAGCTTGTGCAAGGAGTGACATCACATTTCAGTTTGTACCAAGAATAATTAGTTTTTTTCCTCACAATTTCCTATCAATTGTTAAAATTCTTTGTATAGTGGAAAGCAAGTGAATTTATTTAACTGAACTTCTCTTACATAGTAGAAAATAGGAGTGACTTTCTCCTTCAGCTCTGGGTAATGGCAAATAATGAGCACGCTTTGGGGACGGACCTGCAGGCTCTAAAGCTTGTGATGTATCCATTTATCTTTCCATTTCAGGAATTTAAGGCATAAAAAGATTTAAAAGTGTTTAAATCATAGCCCAGTGTTTCCCAAGCTACTCTGCACATTAGAATTACCTGGGAATCTTTTTAATGTCTCAAAGCCCAGGTCATATTTCAGACCAAGTAAGTCACAATCTCCAGGGCTAGGACAATAGTATTTGTTTTTGCAGTTTCCCAGCTGATTCTAATGTGCAGATAATTTTGGAAACCATTGTTGTAGACAAAGATGTGATCATAGATAATTTGAACTCTGATATTTAGCTCCAGTGATCTTTCAACTGAATTCATTCTTAGGCAAACAACTTATGTTTCAACCTAACTTCCCCAATAGATGTCTCTTCCTGACTTCCTTATTTCTGATAATGGCACTTTAATTCTTCAAACCATAAAGGTTTAAGCTTTCAAAATATGCATTAACTCTTCTTCTTTTTGGTTTGTAAGCTTTCTTTATGTCTCCAATCCAATCCTTTCAAATAAGTATGTTAAAAACTGGGCTGGCCCTTAGTTATTATTGTTTGCCACCCATAGCATTGTGTGCAGTTTTCTCTATATAATCACAGTAGTGTATTGGTAAAGGGGTTGGGGGAGCATGGTTTGTAACACTGCCAATTTCCATAGTGTAAATATTCCTATCATGGCTGATTTCACACTAACAATAGCTTACAGTGTTTGTAGATATTAAACAATTGGCTCTTTCAAGCTAGTAGGAACTAGCTCCAGTGCACTGCTGCAACAATTACTCAATAAATACAAGTCATTAAATAGAATCACTGGGTAAGAAATAGGGATGGTATGGTAAGGCCTCTGATTATTCATGTATTTTAACATTAACATCTATTCACTTGTATGATAGATAATAATCCAGTATAGTCATTTTTAAATAACAAAAGAAAAATTATTTTTTGGTACTATTCTATTTTTCTTCACGATTTACCTGGAAATTACCTATTGTACAGTGCAATTGATATTGTGTCTAAAGTAGCTATTTGTTAATTCTCAAGGCATTGTATGACAACATTTCTCAGAAAAACAAAAGGACTATACATATACATAAAACAATGAACTTCTAAAATGGTAAGCTTCCCATTTTGTGTGTATCGCTTTAATGTCATGGTATCTCTGGCAAGCAATGCAAAATCACAATCTATATAAGGCATGATTTTTTTTTTTTGCAGAGTTGATTATATGGACACAGTTTTTTTTTTAATGGATTAGAAGGTGTATGCATTAAAAAATATAAGTTAGTTAAACTAAAACCATTATTTAGCTGAGCTTTTTTTTCAGGGTCAATATTATTTCTAATCACTTTTCTGCATTCAAAACAAAACACTAATTTTAGTTCAGTGAAGTCTGAGGATAGAAATGTATAGTGTCCCAGAGGAACTTGAAGATTAGGAAATTTTTTTTGGCTAAAGATGATTTATTTCGTTCTGATATAACTGAAACTATGCAAAGAGAATTTTCTAAAATGTAACCAATGTGATTTGTAGTCTCAAATTCCACATGAATGAATAACTAAAGAAGTATATGAGTCAGGCATAATCTTTTAAGAAGGTTTAATATGTTAGTGATATCTTAGGAACTGACTCCCGATTAATTTATTTTAGCATTTTGAAGGCAGTCTCTTGAGGCTATACTTAGCACTGGGAGGGAAGAGGATATGGACAGTCTAAATTGTTGCCCAGCATTAACCTTCTTTATTTTAGCATCTAATAATTTGTTGGAACAGATATGAAAAACCCTGGGCCAATTTCTCTTGCAGTGCTCTTTTTCATAAATGCTAATAATTTTATCAGTATTATTTTTTAAAACGAAGAAGCAACCAGTGTGTAGGTAGAAGCTTCCAGTGTTGTCATCTCTGCTGAGATTCTAAGATGATTAGAATGGCATGTCACCAGTGAAGGGTTTACATGCTGGAGTAGTTTAGGCATTTCTGCAGGTGTGGAGTGAGAGAAAAGTCTATAGCTCTTCGTCTCTGTCACTCAGTAGCTATACTTGTCTCTCCACTGACTCATCTATGTGACCTTGGAAAAAGTCACTTAAAATTCCAGGTATCTTTATTCTGATATCTTTAAAAACAGGAAGATGCTTTAAATTCAACTATCTCATAGTAGCATAGGTACAACAACCATTCAATGCTTTGCAGTCCCCGTGAGAAAAGGCTCAGGCTTTTTATAAATTGTACTTATCTGTTAGTTATGTTTCTACTTTAAAGTTTACATTTCACCTCACTTGGCTGAGTTTTCTGGATATCCACCATTTCACTTCACAATTATAGATTTCCTAATGTGACCATGAAGAACATTCTTGTTAAGTAAGCAGGTACTGGGCAGGTGCAGAATTCATTCCTGCATGAGTTTCTATTTCTTGTTAAAGTTACTTCTGGCTGATAAAGCTCTTCAAATTAGAAAAGGTAGCAGTTCTGCATTTAGATATCTGTATTGTATTTATAAATAATAAACTGCTTTTCTCTATCTTCCTTATCTCTCCTATTATATAATAGCATAGTTTTACTTGATAGTGCCATTGTTTTTCTGTTATGCTAATTTCCATTGTATATTTTCAACAATATGGGTAATGTTTATGTTTTATATCTCTGCATGGAAGTCATTACCTGTCACAAAGCATGTAAAAATTAAGTGGTATAAAGTGATTAAAATGACACTACTGATTTTTCAAATGATACTATACAGATTTCATGTTAGTTTCTTGTTTTTGCTCCTCATTCTTTTTGTCTTGAAAACAGATCCTCTTTAAATAGATACATGAGCTGTAAACTGGGGGCGGGGCTTAGATAATGATATTCTATGTGAGAAATACAGTCGCACATCTCCTTATCACATTGTTATGAGCTGTGTATGATTTACATAATCTGTATAAACATTGAAGTATTCAAAAGCAAGCCCAGAGCTAACTGCATTGAATCTAGAATCTGATATGTGATGCAGATATTTATTAGATGCTAAAACATCAAACATTAACGCATAGCTTAAAGCATGCTAATACATTTTGTCTTCATGTTAATTAAGAAAGTGAAGTAAACTGGTCTCAAAGCAGCTGGATGCTGAAGTGGTAATCTTCAAACTGACTTTCTAGTATTCTTCTTAGAACAAGCTTTTTCTCCTTTTTTAAAATTTTTGTAGTCGTCATCTATTTTGTGGTTTTACATTTTTAAGCACTCCAGAAACTGACATCAATGAATATACTTCAAACAATGAATACATTCTCAAACTAAAAAATTTAAAAAAAATCATAACTTTTTAAAAAAATTCAAAAGTAAAACCTCATGGCATTGCAATCATTGGCTTCCACTTGGAAGAAAGAAAAGAGATCTTACCCAATGTTATAAATGCTGACAATGCTACATTCCTCTGCATTATTGCATTAAATGACGAGAATAGTTAGAAACTGGACCTTCCAACACTATAAACATCCCTGAAGCAGAACCTATGAATATACATGCTTCTGTGACTCTGCTCTTTGGATTTTTATCCTCTGGGTCAACCTCTCCACAAGCAACAACTTACAACCGGCTTAATATCTTGCACCTGAAACATCAGGCCCCTGGAAGTATTTTTCCCTGTAGTTTCGACTGTAAACAGGCAGCCGGGGAACACGTTCTTATTTTCAATACTCAAAAGCAGCATATTTTGGTCCTTCTGGAGCTAAAGCACCCTCTGCTCCCCCTCCCCTGCCAAAAACACTCCAAAACATATTGCTTTCATCTCATTTAATAACCCTGATATAGTTGTAACTCAGGCCCCAGCTTTAGATTTTTCCACCACATAAACATTACTACCTCCTGCAGAGTATCATCTTGGTGAGAAATTTAATACAGCAATGTATAGTTGGTATAATTTGAATTAGAGTTATATAACTTTTAGTTTAAGTGGTTAGGTCTACTTTATGACAATTTTATAGTGTATTTTCTCATAGGAAAGGTTTGGTAAGGTCACAGCAAGCCTGGACTCTTCGAATGTCACCATTTGTCTTCTAGGGAATAACACAAACTGTCTTGAATAAGATTTTTGGATAGAATCAATGTGCTGTTTTATTGTGCTGGTAATGTATGTAAACTGATTTCATTCCACTACACTTCCAGTTAAAGTAGTTATGGATAAGTTAAACACTCGCTACCTTTGGAAAGGATGGAGAAAGAGAGTAGGAAAGTGAAGAAAACAGTAGAAATCAGCAAAATGTAGAAAACAGAAAAAGGTGACGTGCTCTCTTAATACTTTCCTTCTGTTGGAGATGTGGCTTCCTAAGGTTGAATAAGAACCTAAGAATCCAATACATAGATTTACTCGTACTGGAGATAATTCACTGTTAAAAAAATAAAATATTCTTTTGAGAATAGATTGTTGGTTTTAAATCTAAATACTATGTAGTTTCCATTTCATTTAGATGTAATTATATTTAAGTAAATAAGAATAAAATGATGATCTAAAATGACCAGAAATCTACTTAAATCACTATATATAATATGCAAGGTTCAACAAAAATAAAGTCTGGAGTAAAATAGCGCAGGTATTATGTATGATTTAAGACACTTTGACCAGATTTTAGGGAGTTAAAGTTTTTATTTCACATGAGGTATCATTAACAGAAAAAACATGATTTGTCTCTCTGCATGTAACGGTTTGTTGGGTACTGTACAGAGAGAATTAACCAACCTGTTTCCACATCCTTGGAACATTGAAATATAGGATTGATAGCAGTATAAATATATATATATACACACAAAACTTAAAAACAACAGACAGCAAACCTGAGAGCAGGATGAATGAAACGATTTAAGGGACTGGAGTAGATCGTTTTATGATTAACACGTATCTAGATTTTAAGCCCCTATCCCCCCAAAAAAAAATCACCAACACTTTTTCAAGGAAAACTTTCTAGAGGAAGATGATGTGAGTTAAGTCAGCGTGCTTGCAGCTATAAGGGAGGTATTGAAATCCCAACAGTTTAAATAAAAAATGGCCCAACATAACTCAGTGGTTGCCAACTTTGCTGTAATTTGCAATCGCCTAGGGATCTTTTAAAAATACTAATTCCTAGCTCTCACTTCCAGACATTCTGATTTAATTATTATGGGGTGTGATCTAGGCATTGGGATTTTTAAAAACTCCCTAGGCTGTTAGTGCAATATTTGGGGATTAATGGCATAAGTGTTATAGTCTTAAAAATTACGTATATGAAGGAAGGTATTCCTTTTTTGATGAACAATCGTTCTATTTGTAGGTTTCCTTGATTATAAACATCAGCATGCTCTTTATTTTAAAACTGGAAATGCTCTATTTACTTGTATTCAAAAAGCAATGTGAATTATTTGGTTCATCAATTGGTGGTAGATGTGCTCAATGAAATTTTATGCGGCGTTAAAAATAAACATATTGAAGCCTCACGTTATTGAGGATAAATAACAAAATAATAAGCTTTTTTATTTTAGGAAAGCTGGCGATGCATTCATACAGTATGCATAATTCATATAAAGTTTAAGGAGACATAAAATAATTGCTTTTGTTGTTGGCAACCGCTGAGTTATGTTGAGCCACTTTTTATTTAAACTATTGAGATTGCAATACCCCACTTATAGGCACAAGCACGCAGACTTAATTCACATCATCTCCCTCTAGAAAATATGAAATAAAAAGCATGAAGGCATAATATTTACTAAATTCAGGATAGTGATTACTTTTGGGCGCTTGCATAAGAACACAATTACGAACGGGTACACAGTTATTATGTTTTATATCCTTAAATAATATCTCAATAAAATACAGCAAAAAGGTAAGGTTTAACAAAGCCTATGGCAGTACACATGTGTTTGTTATATTATTCTTTATTTTTTTTGTCTAATCACCATACTCCATAGCAAAATGAAAGATTCTTTCCAAATCTTCTAGTATTCAAACTAAACAAGAAAGTATTAGGCTGTGATACTTGGAAGAAAAAAAGGGGAAAAAAATCAAACTGAGTAGGCTATGACATTTTGAACAATTTAGCATGTTGAGAAAGCACAAGAATTGGGATGCTACAGTATTATCATAGGGGAAATGAAATTCAGAGTTGAGTTTTAATAAAGTAATATTGAACAGAGAGGGAACTCATAAAGAAAATTCTAAGGCTGAGCGTGGTGACTCAGGCCTGTAATCCCTGCAATTTGGTGGTTGAGGTGGGAAGATTGCTTGAGGCCAGAAGTTTGATACCAGCCTGGCGACATGATGAGAGCCCATCTCTACAAAAAATTTGAAAATTAGCTAGGTGTGGTGTTATACCTCTGTAGTCCTAGCCACTCAGGAGATTGAGGCAGAAGGATCCCTTGAGGTTAGGAGTTCGAGGTTATAGCGAGCTATGATTGCACTGCTGCACTCCAGGCTGGGACAACACAGCCAGACTCCAGACCCTGCCTCTAAAAAGAAAAACAATAGACAATTCAAGTTATAAATTTATCCAGTTCTTTATTAGCAGAATATGGATTTTAAAATTTGTGTTTGAATTTTCCAGATAATTGTATTAACTTTTGTTTGTTTTTTAATGCATAACCATCAGATAAAAATCATTTAATTTTTAGTATTTTCAGATTATTCAGATATATTGGAATATGTTCATTTAGACACACTACATAATATTTTCAAATAGGTGTTCTAAACTCTCTTTGGAAGATCAATGGACCTTCAAATCAGAAAAATGAATGTGTATTCATGCAACATTGTTTATATAATTTCATAGCCAGTGCAGATTCTTCTGACGTTTCAACATGGGCTGTAGGCTATGAATCTCTTACCTTTAGACTAAAATATTGAACACAGTCTTTTTATTTTATTTCCTTTCTTTAGTATATAAAATTTACTATAATGTACTATATTGGCTGGATATTTTGACTTACAATGAATAATAACAATTGAAAAGAAGAAAGATTACTTTCCAAGTTTGTGATGCTCTATAGTAAAACAATATCAAAAGAAACTAAATATTATAAATGAAGAGAAATGATCTTTCAGCATCACATTCAGTTTTATTCTAAAAATATAGAACTGGTAAAAATGAATAGACCCACTGAGCAATTTAAAATAGAAAGAGAAATCCAGTTTGGAATGATTATCCAACTGGAATTGACTAGAATTTTATTCATTTATTATTTTATACTTTCAGTTAAAAAATTTATTGGGATTCTAAAATGTTCCAAGAGTGATTGGGGCAAGAGTGAAACATAATAGATCGTCCTTGAATTCTGGTATAGGAACAGCAAGGGATGTTTTTAATAGAACCTCATATTTTTATTCTAAAAAATGACCAAAAACTATTATGAGAATATTGTTATAATTCTTTAAAAATTATTTATTAAGGAGAAAAAGAATGTGTTCAAAAACACAATTCTACTTTTTTATAACTTTTTTATAATATATATACAAAGACAAGGAATATATATATATATGGTCAATATTTATTAGTGTCAAATCAAGAATGATGCTGTAGGCTGAGATTAAGAGAACTGAAATGAATAAATATTAAAAAGATTTTATTGTTTTATGATTGAATTATTAAACTTAACAATTGAATTGGCTAGGTGATGATTTTACCTAGACTTTTTTTTTTTTTTTATAACAACAGAAATATATGAAAGGAAAACTGGCAAACATCTCTGAAAGATATAAGAAATAAAATCAACTCAATTTTTTTATAAAATGCTTTCTTAAATAGAAAGTTATTCTTATTGTTTTTAAAATGGATTCCCCCATATTAAGATAGAAATTTGGTAATTTCTGCCAGGTGTGGTGGCTCACACCTGTAATCCCAGCACTTTGGGAGGCCAAGGTGGGCAGATCACTTGAAGTCAGAAGTTCAAAATTTAGTAATTTTTACAACTACACATTTAAAAAGATCAAGTAAAAAGCTCATAAGACTAATTTATACTCTTAAAATTTGCATTCCCTACATTTTCTAGAAAATGATATGCAAAGATTATGTTTTTCACGAAGAAAGAAAATATTGCCAGTAACCCCTGACCTCTACTTCATTATGCTTCTCCCACGAGAATGGATAGTCTGAGCCTCCTTCCATTCAAGCCCTCCATGAAGAGGTAATGAATGTTTAAGGAATAAAGAAAACAGTCTTTCATATGTATCTTTTATACAGGATATCATTGGCTAGGAAAGAGAGGCTAGTTCTCTCCTCAGCACTGCTGCCTTTTGCATATTCCCTATGATTGGAGAGGTGAAATTTTATTTCTGTTTTGGATAGATGGAGAAGGAAGGTCCCTACAACCTTTCCTCTAATGTCGTATAATTTGTATGTCCAGTGAACTTGTCAATGCTCTTAAACATTATAGGTGTCTAATTAAAAATGTGACAGTGGATAAATTCAAGTTTGCTATTTTTTCTCCTTCGTTGTAGCTCATTATATTTTCTTTGCTCAGATATAAATGTTATGTAGCTGTAAAATAATGTCTTTTTTTCTAACTACTCATAAGCTGCAAATTAGTTTTTGAAAGAAAATGCATTTTTTTTAAAAAAGAAAAAAACAAGTCTTATTTGGAGACTTTATTTTTCCTCCCATAGTGTACATTTTGGTTTGGACAGAAACTGTGTGATGATTCTTATAAGAAAGAACAACAAAAACGAAATCATGGGAGTTTTTTTAGTTCCGAAGGTATATATTCAAAAGTAAAAATGTTACTGATTATGTATTTAAAATAATTAATTATTCCTAAGACAAATATCATATTTTCTTCTACGTGTTTATGTTTTATGAGTTCCTTGTATAGTGGTTATTGATAAGAAAGTGAACTTTAATAAAAATATTTATTTGTTCACTTTTATTCTTGGTTTACTGTTAATGAGATATGCATATCTCACTGGTAATAATTAAGAAATAATAAGTTTTGCAAAACAGCTTTGGCCAGTGTAGAATCCATTGATGTCCTCATTTCAGATCCTAGAAGGAATTTGATTAGTCCAGCCTGGGCCTTATACTACTGCAGAAACATGGCTGCTGTGAACCCCCAAAATGGCATTTGTACAGATGTCCCCATGGGTGTCCACAATGGTTAAAGGATTGCTGGGAAGAGAAGCTGATTTAATTAACTTCAAGAGTGTTTATGCTAGCACAGTTAAAGGTTATTCATTATAATAGGCACTTGGAGGAACAAAGAAGAACAAGTCTGCCTTTAATGAAGCTAGTGATTTCCTGGGGATAGATTATAGTGCTGGGGACCTGCGAAAAGAAAATATTAGGGAACAATATCACATAGGCTATCACTATGTGAAAAAATACATTTGACCTCTAGTAGGAAGAATAGCTCTCTAGGTCAGCTTACTTTACTGAGGACAGATTTATGTAGGAAGTTAGATTTGAGATTATTTTTGAAAGAGTGGAGTCAGATTTTTAAGGCAGCATTTTAGATAGTTAGAGATCAAAGAAAAAGAAATTCTGAGATTTACCTTACATGTCACCTACTCCTTGGAGGCTGACTTAAAAGCCCTTTCAAATTC